>NC_141393.1:10064068-12464068 GCF_034619465.1 Leptosomus discolor
CTGTGCTGAATTCCCTATTGCTCCTTTCCCACTGGCAAGGGACAACTTTCCCCAAAAGGACGGCTCCCAGGGTCCCAGGGAAAGAGGGCAGCCCTGTGCCCTAAGGCTCTGCTGGCTTTGAGGTCCTGCTAGGGTCTTTCCAGAGAAACCATGGACAAATCACTTAACGCCCCTGTAAGTGGGAGCAATGATGCTTTCCCTCCTCACAGTCTGCACGTGACACAGACTATGTAAATATTTAGTATTTGAGCCAACTAATCCTTGCCGGAGCGGCACAAGTGAATATCAGATCTGCAAACATTACGTCCAGGAATGCAGCAGAGAACACTGTTTATTTTTATGAGCTAAGTGCACACCTTCTCCTCTTGGCTGCAAAGGCTGCTCTGTGATGGCAGGGGAAAGCAAAAATCTGAACGCTATCCCAAATACCAGCTTATTTCTCCTTGCACGGCATCCATGTTGAAGTTAGCATTGCTGGCATTAAAAGTGACATGTGAAATAACCTTCCCACTAGGCTGAAAGACCTCAGGTGCCACCGCCATTCCCCAATAGCAGGGAAAGACAGGGAGTTTCGGCAGGTAGCAGCGAATCTCTCTGCTCAAGCTCTGAAGAAATGGGTGTTGAGGCCAAATACCCTCAGAGATGAGAAAGGAAAAGCAGAGGATTGTGTGGAGCTGGCAGGGTCGGCAAAGGAGAGGAGGCACAGGGAGCTACACCAGCTGGTCTTTGCCATGATCCATGCTTGAGGATCCACCCTGAGCAGCTGGGGAATAAAGATAATCCACATAGGCAGAGGGTATATTTCAGCCCAAGAAGGTGACCCATGTAATCTACTCTTTCTTATCAAGCAAGCCTATTGTTTCCCATCTTCTGGTTTATACCAAGCGCCAAAATGATGGATTCATTTGTGAGAATCAGCCACGTGAAATCAAGCCTTCGTTTTTGCATACCCAGGGTTAAGTCACTTCTCTGTGCATTAAAGCAGGTTTTATCTATCAGCCCACCAGAACATAAATTCACAACTCTTGCCCCAGGTTGATTGCCAGGTTGGGGCATTGCACGAGCTGCGCCTTGTTCCATTTCTTGCACACACTTAATGTTTGGTTATATTAGTCACACAAAACCAATCGCTAGGCCATTTCTTCTGCCAGGCAGAGGCAAAACCCCCTTGCTCCATTGTTACAGACTGCAGAACACAGTGCTGAAGCCACGAGCTAAGATACTTTATGTAGATATCTTTGCAATGGCTCAAAACCCAACTGTTTCCAGGGTGAATTTCTGTACGAGTTTCACTTGTTACAGACAAATGTCTGTAAGGCATCTCCAAAGCTTTTATCCTGTGCATGCTCCATCTTTCAGATGACTACTGTGGTAAATCAGCACAAGACATCTACTGTAAAAATCTGTTGCACAACAATTAGATGTATTTGCTGGTGCCACTCACCCTTGTTATATTTAGCAACATGAGCACCAGGTGGGCCAGTGAGGGCTGACCCATTGCAAGTGAGAGCATGGATGATCTCACTCCCCTGCAGCCCAATGGTGTGGGAGGGGAAGAGGAGGCATCAGTAGAGTCCAAGGCAAATAAAAGATGTATGTCATTTTTCAGTTATTCTGCTATCTTTTTTATCATTTGGTACAGGTCACAGGGACACCACTAGCTAAGACAAAGAGACATCTCTGCCACCTCTTCAGAGAACACTTCTCCAAGCATCAGTAGCTTGATACGAGTGGTACCCGCTGGTGACAGATGGATATCTTGAAACAGCATGGTCCAGCAGTTGCATCCCCAAGAGACGGTGTGATGGGGCACAATGTTGAGCGAGGGAATTGAAGCCTGGAGAAGGGTGAAACATGCGTGAGGAGCTGCGGACACAACACAAGCCGTCGAGTGCCATCTGCTGCTATCTGGAGATCATGTTAGCTCTGCGAAGGGCACGACACTTAGGGGTCTGCCTAATATGGAAGGAAAAGCAGGAATGAGCTCAGTCGTGCTGCATCTGCTCTCCCAGGCTAAGAACAAGCAAGGAAGGGGTCTGGAAATTGTATAGATCCACTGGCTGGCTCAGCACAGCCCCGGTGCAGCGTGCAGCCGTGCCCCTGCGCTGGGGAGGAAAGTCTTTCCTGGTGATGTTTTTCTTGCCACCAAACATTAATAACGTGGTGTGAGGTCCTTGCAGACAGGCAACTGCTGCCCTTTCTCCTCCCACTGCAGGGCTCTCTGAGGTGATTTTTGCATTGCTGCAAGGATGGCTGGTTTTCATGGCCCTCACTGACACTCTGCAGGGCCTCCAGCAGCAGAGGAGGCAGAGCAAGGCTGGCAAACAGCTTGCAGGAGCAAAAGAGCAGCTGTAGCTCCCAAAATGGAAGTTGGGTTGTGCCATTTTGGTCCCAGTGAGCCAAATCCAGCATCCATGCAGACCAATTGGGAAGCTGTTTGGACACTGTCCGCTGCTTGCACAAACCTTCCTTGTCTTCTCCAGATGGATGGAGCTACTGCACCAGGATGGGTCACAAAGCAAACATCACCACAAAGACAGTGTGTGACACAGTTGCCTGCTGTCATCTCCCATAGCCCTCAGCACCCCAAATCATGCCTTAATTATGGCAGGGCTTTGCCAGAAGACACACACTGGAGCAGCACCGCAGCCAAAATCTCCTTGCCCATGCCTGACCCAAGGGAATGCAACCCCTTCACTTGACCTCTCCCTAGATGCAAAGCAAGGTCTAGTTCTGGTGGTCCATGTCTTGTCTCAGTGCATGGACAGTCGTACACACAAGACTGAGGCTGCTGAATTACTTCACTTTCAGGCAACTCAAGATCTGCAATTTTCGAGCAAGTGCTCCAGTGATCATTTCATTTCAGCACCATGTGAGCTTGGCCCCTCCTGTAATTCCTTCAAGAAAGACTGACTCGGTTAGGAGGGCAGGTTCATTTGTTCATGGTGTAACAGCTGCAGCTAAATCCAGTTTTCATCCCTGCTACACAGCTGACCAACTTGTTCACGGGCCTACCCTGATCACCATGACACCATAACCTGCTCCATGCAGTACTCAGCACTGAAAATGGTGATTTCTTTAGAAATATGGACATATCACAAAAATTATGAGATAGTTTCTGGGTAAAAATGCTTTGTTTTCTGATACCAGACTCCCCTTGTGCACTGCAAAACCCTTTCTTCCTCATCAAGAGGTAAAACAAACAGTAAAATTGCCTTTTCTTTTTCCCACATAGATGAGCCTTTGAATGTTGTGAGCTACTTCACAGCATCATTTTTCTGACCCCACCAGCAGCAGGACAGGTCTGGGCAGAATTTGTCCCTGACGCTGGGGATGGGGGATGCCAGGGGAGCAGTGCTGGGGCTCGGTACGGAGGCAGGGGTGGAGACATCAGCACACACCATCTCTGCCAGCAGCACCTGCTTGTGTGTGAGTCAACTGCAGGGCGGGAGGCTCTTGAGAGAATATAAGAAGGAAAGCAGATATTTAAGAAATTAGTCACAAACTTAATGGCTTAATCAAGAGCCTGTTGGAGGCAGTTGGGCTCTGTTTCACCAGAGGCTGCTCTGGCCACCTGGGCTGAGACACAGGAGTGAGGGGTCTCCTTGAAGAGCATGGCTTGGTCTTGGCATCCCTGCAGTGGTCTCTCTGCCTCATCCCTCACCAGCACCAGGAGAACCCTCCTGCCATGTACCTACCCACACGACATCTCCATCAGCCAGCTCAGGAAAGTGATCCAGCTAGAAAGTAACAGGGAAGGAGGAAAAAAAACCTATCACATTTTCCCCAAAACTGGTCTCTGCTGCAATCCTCACCAGACTTCTCATACCCTCCCCACAACCAAGAGAATGGAGCAGGGCAGGAGAAAGTAGCTTGGAAGGAGAAGTAGGAAGGGTTGGCTTGGCTGCAACTTAGCATGGCTGCAAGTAGCAAGCCCAGAGAAGGGTTGCTGGCCTGAGACAGTGCATCCAGGCAGGACATCACACCACCCCATACCATGCCAATGCCTGGGCCACCATGCTGAGCCATGCAGACCTCACCTTCAGGCCTTCAAAGTCTCCAAAAGAGACAACATGGTGGTGGCCTCCCCTCCCTCGCACTGCCTGTTGGTCCTTTAGCTGCTGCTGTTTATCATAACAGCAGGTCATACATGTATTTATAATGACAACCTGAGTATCACTACAGCACGAACCAACGGAACAGAGGGTTGAGATGCTGAAAAGCATTTGCATGTTTATGCTGTTCACAGTTAGCAAACAATCAGGTCTTCAGTGCAAAATGGACACTGGAGAGAAAGTAAGCGCATCTTTGTCTGCTTTTGGCCCATACTCAGGGCTAAACTGTCACCCAATGACCCCTCACCAGCCAGGGAGGGGAATCAGGAAAAGGAGAGGAGGCCTATGGGCTGAAGACGAAAACAGATTTAATGAAACAGCACTAATAGCAACAAAGGTATACAAAGTTATACTCCACCAAATGAACACGCAGCAGTCACAATTGACAGGAGAGCAGTCCCTGGGAACAGAGAGAAGTCAGAGAAGGAGCAGGAAGAACCCCACAGGATCTCCCTCTCCTCAGCAAACCTTCCCCCTTTACAATGACCATGACATTATGGTACAGGCTACACCTGTAGCTTGCTCAGGTCAGCTGCCCTGGGTGACTCCAAACTGCCAACAGCCTGTCTAGCATGGCTGGGGTCCTGCCCCAGCCAAACCATGACAGTCCCCCAAATGCGAAAATAAGGATTATTCCATGAACAAAGAAAATTCAGACTGAATCATCTGAACGTAAGAATTCAGATGCTAAAACTGCCTTGTATTAATAGCTGCCTAATTTCAAGTACTGACTAGAATATATCCTACTAATAGATAGGAACAGAAGGCACACGGCTATTAGTAAATTTAGTTGAAACATTTCTGCTGAGATATTTTTGCTAGCAGAAACAGCAATTTTTACATAAAAAAAGTGTTTCTCTATTTCATAAAAGAAATCCAAGTTTTCCTGAGGAAAGCCAAAATGCTTCAATGCAGCTAAAACTTCATTTTGCCAAAAAATATCTCAGCTGGAAAAGGGGCGGAAGAGATAAGGAGAGGATTTTCTTAGTCCACTCTAGCCATTAGGCAGTTCGTTGCTTGATATCTTGATTTCATGACCTCTAATAAAAAGTTAAGCTCCAGGACAAGGAAGAGTCCCTGCACGATGAAGTTATTTTTCCTGTCTCTACAAAATGCCTCAATAAATGTTTGGCACAATGCAAGAAGTTCTGATAAGAAACATTGCCAATAAATTCCCAACTGCATTAAGATATAAACATAAAAGACAAGGATTACCAAAGAAAAAAAAAAAGAGTAACAATTTATGTTAAGAGCATTCAGAATGGAAAAGGTAGTTGCTGCAAACAAAGCTAGAGGTTTGAATTAGATCTTTACTTTGATTATCCCACCTACTCCAATCTAGAGTACTAATGTACTGAATCTAGGAACTGAAGGCAGAATCTGGCTTTTTCAGTGTATATCTACCATTTGTATATCAGATCTATGAAAATGTGCTATCAAAATTAAATTATTACTTCTCATCTGTTGCCTGAATGCAAACACTTTGCACAAAGAAATAAGAGTGCGTGGCCACATTTTCCTTACATTAAAACAAATGAGAGCAAGGAGGGAATATAAGCCACCAGCAAAACCCACTCCTTCTGTTTAAAATTATAGATGTAAGCAAAGAGCCCAGGGAGCAGCCCATATTAGGCAAAGTGCACTCTTTTCTTGTAAAGTTTGAAGAATTGAAGGTCTGCTGTCCCCACTTACAATCATCAGCATGCTTGTGTACTGCAAATGAAAACAACAGAAGATGCAAGGATAGCAGAGCAAAAGGAGGGGCTTTAAACTCCTTGCTGTGGGCACTGAGAGGTGGAGGGGGTGATGAAACATGCACAGAGGGAAATCATGGGGTCACCCCAGCTTCAGCTTGATACCCACAGCTGAGCTGGGGTTGGCATCGCTGCTGCACCCGCTCTGCAACCAAAACGGGACCTTTTGGATGGACTCCCCTGGAGAAGGGGCAGCTGCAGGGAGAGCTCCATCCCAGCGGCTTGTCCAGGTTACCCACCTCCATGCTGCAGGTAGCAGCGGTGGGCCACGTTCTGCCCCACGGCCAAAGGTGCCCTGCTTGGCAGCCCAGCAAAGAGCACCCTGCGCTCCCAAAGTGCTATCAGACAGACTTTGCGCACCCAAGACACAACGCTCTGCCTGAGATGGCAAAACCCAAAGCCTGTTTTAGCTCCGAGAGCCTCACCGTACGTGACAGCGCTGGGTAACCTAGGGAGGACTTCGCAAGCAATCAAACCTGTTCGAAGCGCGATGTAACGCTATACCTGGGTCAGGGTCCCAGGTATGATTTCTGCCAGCTCTGCAGCTGAAAATGGGCTTTCTGGTATCTGGTCTCTCTCAAGCTTCAGGGATCAGATTGGTTTATGAACCTGCTTATATTAAGAGCAAACAATTTATCACTGCAGATTTTCCGTGGAGTCGCCTCACTGTTGTTTCTCTGGTTTCACGGCTACCTGCCCCTGCAAGCTCAAACCCCAACCCATGGTTTCTGGGAGCAGTGCAGCCTGTGGTGACTCTGTGGGTACCTCTCCCTCCTCCTCCTCCAAGGCACACCTAAAATCTGGCATTTTTAACCTTTCTTTATACTTTTCCTGTAATTCTTCCTGCAAGGTGTCTTCGATCACAAACATTGCATAAAGGGCACTGGTGCATAACATGAGTGAGAATGGTACATTCTGTGTTCTTTACACACAGCTTTCTTCTTTACGTGCCATGGATTTTGGGTTAGTTACACCATGATCAATAATGTGTGTTTTTTTCCAGATAGACTCCACATACCATACAGTATGTTTAAAATTTCTGCATCAACAAATCAAAGTAAACAACCTTCTCTCCTCTGTGAGATGATGAAAAACATAAATTATGTAGTCTTTAAACAAATGGTAAAGAGTTTCCTTATTAGGCTTCAGGGTCCTGTGTGTGTATATGCCCCTTGTAAAATCCTTGTCATTCCTGGGTCTGTAGGTCTGTATAATGTTCTTCACAGGTTCAATTGAGTGGTCAGCATACCATGCTTGGGCTGGGGGATTTGACATAGACACACACACACACCCCCATGCCTACGTATATATATATCTCTACAGTGAAAAATTTGAAATTTCTTCTTATTCTTTTGCAGAAATTTTCTTGAGGGTAAAAGCTTACTTTGCTGTTGGTAGGAGATTCCCTCTTCCATTTTCTTTCCATTCCCTCTTCCTTCCGTAGCATTTTCTCCATTTCTTGGCTTGCATAGAAATGTCTCCTACTTTCAGCCTCTTGCATTTAAGAAAGATGCAGGCTAGGGACATGACCTTGTCATTCCCAGCCACGTGAGCTCTAGTCCACCTCCATGGCCCACAAATGATGGACCCAGGCACGTTCTCACCCACTGCCCTTCCCTGCCCACCACCTTCTCCTGGCCACAGCCACCAAGGCACCTGAAAACCAGGAAAGACCTTGGTTGAAAACTGACACCAAAAACACTGAATAAAAATGATTGGCAGCATTTCTCAGACTCTCCATGGCAAGCTGGCCTGTAGCAGACATCTGGGTGAGCTTCCTGGGGGCAGTGGATCAAGGTGGCTCACCATAGCCCTGTGGGAAATAGTTCCTTTGAAACAGGACATCACTGTGACCCTCGGCTACCCGAGAGTATGAGAGTCACAGTGCCAGCCTTCCCTACATAAATAATTTTGCTTAAACAAATAGCATCTAGTTCATTGTACTCGTTGTGGGAAATATCTTGAATAAGGCAAATACTGAGGTTATCGGAGAGATATGTCTTATCTAAGGCGAATGGTGATTTTTAGGGGGGTCATCACTGTTGACTGATTAAACATGATCTTGATGGGATGTTTGGCATGTACTTACCCATGGAAATGCCTCACTTTTTCTGGGTAGCTTTTGAGAGCAAAAGCCCGCCCTGGTCTCTTGCCCAGCTTCTATTTCCCATTCAATTACCTGTTATCTCAAAGCAAATGTACCACAAAGGAGGAGAACCAACAAGAACTTTGCAAAATGGGATGCTGAACCACAGCTAGGCCTCCAAGGATTACAGCAACACAAATAAGAAGTGTATGTAGCCAAATGTGCTTGATACCTCACCATCCTGGCAGTTCTCTGTCTCCTTTCTACAGCAGCTTTTCACCCTACCATGTTGCTGTGCCTCATTTGAGATGTAACTCACATCTTTCAAGTTACTTTAACTGAGTCAATGAGCAACCATCCCAGTATCAAACCATGAAACTGCAGTCTCTGAGAATGATCTTTTTTTTCCCCATTAATTTCTCACACACCAGTAAGGAACTGTTCGTATCTCTGAAACTATAAATGAGGCTGGAAAACCAAGTACTACACAGGTAAACCAGCAGGATTAGGGATGTCTTTAACTAACCATTACCTCAATTTTCTTGCCCCATTGCTAACAATTGCTGAGCAGTTTGCCAGCATTAAGGAGTCCACCAGCATGACTGCCTGAGAGACCTGGTGGCATTACCTCTTTCTGAAAACAGGAAAAAGGCGAAATTAGGAGATCAAAATTGGTCAAAAGGTCAAAATTGCTGCCTTCCCAATTACTAGGAGTGCTCAGCTTGAGTTTTTTCTGAATGCTTCAGGTTTTATAGCATCAAGCAGACGTTCTGGTTTGAACATAAAGACTTTGCACTCCCTGTGAGCACTCAGACATCTGGAAATCTGAAGTCAAGTATTAATCCAGTGCTTGTGCCCTTACATCCCTACTGAAGCACAGCCAAGTCCATCAACATCTCCCACCTCTTCCCTCTGTTCCCTCCCACCGTGCACGCATACATGCATGCTCAGCAGACCCACAAAGGGACAGGAGAGACGAGAGAGCAAATAATGCAATGATCATTGACATCCAGGGACTTCACCTTGGCTCTCCATTTCATGCGGAAGGCATTCAGGTGCTATAAAGCATGGTGGCAATGTATCACAGTAAAACAAATTAGTGTCTCATGCTGGGCACATAGAAAATGAGGAATACACTAAAAAATTGCATGTGAGCAATTTGCCAGATACTTTGTGCCACTTGCATGATGAGAGGTGCAAGGGAAGAAACAGTTTCTCCAGCCTTGTGTTCAAATACCCTCCTCAGACCATCTCTTCTCCCTCATCTAACTCACCACCTGCTTTCTTCGACAGACACTGAAAAAGCCACCCAGAGTCCTGTGTGCTTCCAGTAAGCCCCCAGCCCATCCTGGAGTGCCAGGACTGAGAGGCTGGAGGGAGGTGGCACACAGCATGAGAGGCAAGAGTCTCCTGCCTTTTCTTATAACAAACTGAGCCTCTGGCTGGCTGGATTCACCTCGTGTCCAGGAGCAAAAGAGAAGGAAATCACTTCTGTCGCTGTCACTGGGCAGGGTTTGCCCCTTGCACCCCACATGGCTGTAGGAAAATCCAAGGAGCACAAGGGACATGGACACCAGGTTGTTCACCATGCCATAGGAATACTGGCCACATGGGAGATATCCCAGCTGCGTGCTGAATAAAGCCTTGGCCAGATGGCACGGGGTCTTGACTGAAACCGGTCTCTGAGCTTAGTTAAGGAGATTGTTTTCAATTAAATGGGCATTTTCTAAGGTGATGAGTAATTTGAAGGTGATTTTTTGGCTTTGATGTCTTAGCACATACTGCAGTTGACTTCTTTATATCACTGCTTTTTAAACCCTCCAAGGTAAGACTACCCACAATTTCTTTTCTGCTTTCAGCACTATCAGTCTTTCATGGTGCCACATTATTTTTATCTGATTACTCCTAATTTTACTTGTCCCACCTGCTGAAAATCCCCTGGAGTAACAGCCCTTGCATCCTCATCCTTGGCTTTGAAGCAGAAAGCTCCATGATCTGGAAAAGTGGGTAAAGACTTACTTACTGGGAGAAAAAAAGCAGCTCATGCAAAGAAAGCTAGAGATATGAATTTAAAAATCTTAAATACCTGCCATTCTACCTGACTTGAGATTTTCTGCCATGGGTTATTCAACGCAGTTTAACATAACATTAGAGACCTGACTCCCAATTCGTTTACATCACTGAAAAAACAGAGTAAATCCATTCTGTTCAGAGGAACTAAACCATTTTAAAAGGCATTGGAGGTCACCAGTAGGCGTATGAAATCTAGGCAAATTTACGTGATGTGGGAGTCCCCAGCTTTTCAGTCACAGTGTAGCTATTAAGTGAACGATCAGCGGTTCATTATATTAGTGTTGGCATGCAGTACAAGGTAGCAGATGACTGGGTAACACATTTCAAGTGATCGTTGTGAATCAGATGTAGCTCGCACTTTCAATGAGGGCTGCTCAGCATTATCTCCTGCACAGATCTTCTCAGGCATCAGCTTCGGGCGAACGTGCACTGAGATGCTCTCTCCCTATAGATCAGTAGGTGTAGAGAGAAGTGGATCAGGAGGTCGATGCTCTGCACACCTACGCCCAGCAGGACCAGGCTGGGCACTGCAGAAATCAGTGGACCAGCAGAGCTTCAAAGCCCTACTGCAACATCTCCTACCCTGGGTGGAAATTACTGCCCATCCCTTCACTCCCAAGACAGTTGGTGCTGGGGCAGGACCGATAAATAGACACTGTTTACATCTCCACTTCCTCACTTTAAATGTCAGGTGGGTTATGGGGTGTATTCTGCTTTTGTGCACAGTGTTCATGAGGCGCATCCCACATTTCCTGCTCTCGATTTTGCCTGTGCATGCACTGACTGTGTGGATACTGCCTTATCTTTATCCCAGCTAAGCTTTTTTATCTGGACTCTGCTGTTTATTGCTTAATACATCCCCATATAGTCATTTGGCGGCTGAACACATGCCTTGTGAAAAGAAAGAAAGAAGTGGAAGAGCACTTACAGTAGATTTAGAGACTTATTACAGTAACCAGCAGTTTGTGCCAGACACTATACAGACAAAGCGTTGAACAGGATTTCAAAATCCAGATAATTTAGGCTGAATTTTCTGTTCTCTGTCCCCCATTATTGGCTCAAAATAGTGCTTTTCAGTGTGCAGACCCCTACCAGTACTAATTTTCCAGAAAGAAAGACCCTGAGCACAAGCACACAGGTCTCCAATAGAGATAAGAGTTTGCAGCTCTATGCCTCTAAGCAGCGGTGGTGGCTGGCCAAAACGCTCTCCTGAATGCTCAGGGAAGAGGAGCAGTGCCCCGTTCTTCTGCCAGGGAGAAGAACGGCTAATGGCATTTCTTATCTCTGGCAAAAGCTGCTGGTGATCGCAATTTCCATTTCCACCCATTCCCACCTCCAATTAGGCCAATTTGTCTCCTGCAGCAAAGTAGGAGAATAAAATATTTGTGGCGCTGGTACCCATGGTCAACTCAGCGGCCAGCAAAGCCAGCCACGGAATGCAACTTATTTAGAAAGCCGTCACCATGATTTAGAGATATTCTGGTGTTTTCTTTGCTTTTTCCTCACTCCTCCTTCTTCACTCCTCTAGTTTTTGCCACCAGGACTGCTGCCTTCATTTCTGGCTTCCACCACAGGCAGAGACATCTGCAGTGACCAGCCCTGTCTGGTTTGTCACTCAGCCTGAGCCAATACCTGCACAGCTCCTGGGGCAGCAACATACCCCTTCTGGGACTGATGGCAGGTCACAGTGCCCCCTCCACATCCATGGGAGGGCTTGGAAATAGTGTAAATGCTGCTGCATCCAGTATCCATGGCCCTGGCTCCAGAAACAGGGTGTACAGTCTCAAATCAGGCACCTGCCCCCTCAAAACTGCTTTCTGACCCATCTCAGTTTGCAAACTCTCCCTTCGCAGGAGGTGTCCTGGAGGGAAACCAAGGCTTGCTGGCAACAGGGTTGCATTGCTTACACTACAGATCCATGTCCATGTCATTTGCTGGTGAAGTCAGTTGTGCCAGCTCAATGGATGGATAGGATGGTGAGAGTATGGGAGCATCAGGGAAGCCTCTGAGTTCATGAGGACTCTTTACGGTGATACTGTTGTCACTTCTACGACACTGGATGAGCCCCAGTATAGGGGGATCTGGCCATATATCGTGTTTTCTTTATCTCCCAAATGCTGGGTGCAAAAGACAGTTCTCCTGATGCAGCAGCACTGCTCCATGCTTTCTTTTCCCCATAGGGGGGGCAGGCAGCAGGAGATCAGGCCCCCTGAGATGAGCCATGCTGCAGAGCTGGGGCCTGGAGCCCCTCAAAGGGCAGCAGCAGTTGGATGTAGGGATTCAGTCTGCAGTGAAGACAGAACCTGTTTGCAAATCTGGATTTCAACAGGGCTGAAAAATCCCAAAGTAAAGACATCCTGTGATTTAAATAGGGCACGTCTTACTTAAATGTTCACTCGGGAAAGAGTTTAGCTCTTAATCCTTCCTTCTCTAGCCAGAAGTGAAGGATCAGTACCCTCTGTTTTCCTCCTATTGTACCCTCTGAAAGATCATTAGAGCCTTAGCAATGTTTAGATATAGTGGTGATGGGCACATCATGAACTCCTTAGAAAAATAAATTTGCTTTGTCTATTGTAAATTAATTGGGGATTTATTTTCTTTAAAGCCTGAAGCCCCATCTCTCCAGTGTCTGGGTTGGTTTGAATAGGACTCAGAGGCCCAGCGTTCAACCTGGGCTTTGAATAGGATCCCACAAAGCATTTGCTTCGTTCAGACCCTGAATGTGATGGCGAGTGCCCAATAAGTGAGTCACTGAGGTTCTGTGAATCTGCTTATCAGACAGCAACAATCATTTCTGGAAATGTCTTTTGTAGCAACAGAAGAGTCTATTTGACGGTAGCACTGACTAATGTAAATGAGGATTAATTAATGTTTTCCTGCAGTGATGTTGGCACTGATAGTGCCTTATTCATGTAATTTAATTTCTATTGACAGGCTGCTAATGGAAATGGATAGCAATGGGTGTCTCTTCCATCAGGCACGCTCTGCCACAAAAATAATTCTCTGAACAGGCAATTGGACTCATTCGTGGCTAGAAATGTGAGGCAGTAAAAGAGGACAAGTCAGAAATGGGAAACAAAGGGACTTACTGTCTAATTCATAGCAGTCATCTCCCAGGTATTTGAAACAGGATAAATTTGGGAGTTTGGGTCTGGTTTGGGCTCAGCTGCCCCTGAAGTCCAGTTTTGGCTCAGCCCCAAATCATGGATGTGCAGCTTCACAGTGGGAAGGAGCATATTTAAAGTGGCCAGGGGGATGTGCAGGCAGTCCCATAGCTCAGAGCTTGGGAGGGGAGAGGCTCAGCTCCTGACCTCTCTCTCCCTTGCAGCCCAGCACCATGTCGGGGAGGAAGGGTACAGCTGGGTTAATGCGCACTAAGCCAGGTCCTTCCCTCCCCACAGGAGGGAAATCCTTGGCTACAGATGCAGAGCAGTCCCTGCTTTGAACAAGTCCCCAGGAAAGCCATTGGTGTCACTCTAAAGCAGTAACCAGAAGCAACTGCTGGTGATCAGGGATGGTTTAAGTCTGGCAAAAGACTCAGTTGGGACCCCCTTATGCACTGAGCCAGTTTTCTTCAGGTGTTTAACTCCACACTGTCCACAACTGCTCTCCTTAATGTCTTGAAGCGCTGCTGGGGAACTGCAGTTCATCAGAAATCAAGGAAGTAGGAAAGCAGAAAGGAATGATCTGATGAAAAAGAACATATTCCCTCTTACCTAGCTAATTCATGTACAAAATCCACATACAAATTTTTTTTTCTGTTTAATGCAACCAGTTTTGCACACTGTTTACTTCTTGAGCAAAGATGCTTTCTAAGTGTCCTTTTGTCTGGGAATTCATGGTAAATTTCCAAAGGATCATGATTTTATCCTGTACCGAGGAAGCCCCACACAAGGCTGACTGAAAGGTCCTCTGGGTGAGTAAGGAATTACCACCCCATCAGAGCTCAACACATGCCATTGCCCTTCTCCTTGCAGAACTGAATGGCAGGAAACCATCGTTCAACATCTCTGTATCTTCAAGCCCCACCAAATGTCTGACACTGAAGAAATTTTAGCTGTTGAAGGTCTTTCATGTGATCACCCTGAAATACTCAAGGCCACGTTTTGGGTCATACTCCTGCTCATATGACAGTCAGTAGAAAAATACTTTGAAATGTGAAATGTGCCTGGTCATAATAAGTGTAAGGCTGGAACAAGAGCAACGTATCAACCTGCCACGACCAACCTGGAAACAAGGCACAGCAGCACCTCTCTGAGAGGCAGGAGCAGCCAAAGCAAGAGCTCTGTGGACAGTAGCTGCCCCACAATTCTGCTTGTCCCCACATGTAAAGGCCTGCAGCTCTCCCTCTAATCTGATCACCCATTTACATGCTCACCATTAGCATTTGCTTAATCCTCATACCTTCGCTGAACTCCATCCTTGTCTTTTCAAAGGGAGAGCAATAACCTCTCCCCTCCAGGTATGCTGCTGCTGCTATCCCCATTCTCTAACCAAACTAGAAGCTCTATTTCAATGCTTCTACTGTGCTCTGCCCTGATTGCAGCAAGAGCAAGGAAAGTATGGCACCTCGGAAAATGAAATCCTTGCCATCTAAAGTCAAGCACCCAGAACCGGAGGCTACTGAAGTCATGAGGGGCTGTGATGTCCAAGTGAACCACAATGCTACCCCATAGATGTGGGTCTGGGTGAGATCAGCTGTGCCCAGAGCTGGGCACTGGGTGGTGGCAGCAAAGCTGTGGTGGCCCAGCCTGCACCAGCCTTCCCAAGATCCTGGTAGCTGAAACCATTGCTGCAGTGGCAATTTATTCCCTTCTGCCTTCTAGGCTATCTCCTTGCTGCTGTGAGCAGGAAGGAGCCCAGCTGTGGGGACCAGACCCCTTCGTTCCCAACATGGGGACATTCAGATGAGAAACCAAATGCACTGGCAGTCCCTCAGGAGGGCACCCGCGCCTGTCTGGGATACAGCGACATTCTCCACCCCTCCTCCTGCAGATGCTGAAACAAAAATAACTGAGGCTCTCGTTAGACAGGAGAGAAGAAGTGGAAACAGCTCTGCAGCCTCATGCTTAGGGCATCCCGAAGGAAAGCACTCTGCATTTAAAATTAAACAGATGCTGAAAGAGTTGGGGGAACAGGGACAAGAGCACAGGGCTTTCCTCTCCCTACCATTAGGCAAGGCCAGGGTTGTATGGAGATATAAAGATCCTCATCAGACAAGCTCACATGGTTAGAGAAAACAGACAGATTTCCAGGTCTAAAAGCCCTTCTTTGGGTTTGAAAGAGAAGCGGCAGTTCCAGTGTAGGGATACCTGAGCACAATTTCTTGAGTTTAATTTTGTTAATTACTTAACGTAAGTGAAAAGAAGGGTTAGCACCTTCACAAAAGACAGGCCAATTAGCAAAGTGATAAGATTAGGAAAAAAAAGAGCAAGAATTACTGCCTAAGGAAGGGAGAGGGGTTAGTTCAAGATAAGACCCGAGGAAAAGTGTTAATAAAAGCCTGTGGAGTTCTTGGCTTTTTGCAGTCAGCAGAGCTATGGAGGCTGGTTATCAGGCTCACCTTTGTCATGGAGGTATTTCTCCCCTTTGCCTTCCCTTCCTACAAGCACCTACCTGCACAAAGCTATAAGCATCCCACCTGTGACCGGACAGCTATTGCACTCCCTTAAAGGCAAAGGGGATGGGGCTTGGACCTGTTTCTCTTACAAAAACGCTCTAACTAGGTGATGGTATGGAAAGTGACTCCAGCCCACCTCCCTTCCCCTCCCTGCCTAGGATAGGGACCTGAGCATCAGCCCTGGCCCCTTTTAATGGGGTTGCCAGATGGGGGTTATGCAGCATGGCTTCTCTTTCACTTTTCAGCCCCTGACAGCCACGCGCTGTGGCTGCTGCCTGGATTGGGCCCCTCATTGTCGACAACATCCTAAACCTCAGTGGGGTTCAGGAAGCAGGTAGGCAGGGGCAAGCAGGAATTCCCACCCAGATCTAGGCTTGCAGGGGATGTGTGGGGGAGCGGGCAACGCATTCGGGTGCTGGAACAGAAGTTGTAGCTGCATGCCACAGGATGCTCGATGCTCCATGCTCGATGCTCCCAGTTTGTGCTCTGGGCCATGCCTGCACGTGCCCCTTCTCTGAGGATTTGGCTGTGCTGGGGACTCACTAGCTGATTTTACAGGGCTGCCCCATGGCTTTGCTGCCAGGGTGCCTGCATGGGCAGTTTGCACCCAGTGCGCAGTACCCATGGGACATTGCAGCCCAGAGTGCTTGTGCTGAGGCTGAGCATGGATCTGCTCCCACCTGTGCAGTGGTGGGTGCCCAGCAGCACCCCTACGTGGGTCTTGAAAGCAGTGGCCCTGACAGAGGTACTGCTAAGGAGGCTGGGCAGCTCTGGGGTGGGCAGAAGGGTTTCGACCTTGGGTGCTTCCTCCTATTTTTATCCCCTATACCCTTCGCTGAACATAGCTTACAGCAGCCCCGCAACAGGTTATGGCCCACTGGAAGCATGGAGTTGCACAGAGGCTGGCAGACACTGCATTGCTGGAACTGAAGCAGTTGCACAGATGACGGGAGGTGTTTTGCGAAAATCACTTTTGCACTGTTATGGGATTCTGCATTTCAGGCCTTGACAAACGTCTTTAAAACCACTTCCATACATTTGATCCCTAGGAGGCTGAGCACTGAGCTTCTATCTGCAAGCTTGCTTATTTTCTGCCAGGGTGCCAATAATTTCTTAATTTTTTTCCCCGTGCACATGCTGCTTGCTAAGCCCATGAGCTGACCTCAGTGAACAGTCACATAGATTGCATGTCAACGAGAAGTGACTGGCAGGACACACTTTCTGCTGGATCCATCAAGACCACCTATCAGCATTTGACGAGCATGCTTGCTGATCTTCCGATAATAATACCGTGTCACACTACATCTTCAACACTCCTACCCCATGCAGGCTTTCTGTATCTGTTTCATTTGCAGAACACAGTAATTATCTGTTTTACACATGAAGGTACTAGCGGCAGCCCAGCATTGTTCAGCTCGCCGTGTTTCACCGGAGGTTGTAGTCTACTCTCGCAGCCTGAGAGGTAAACAAACAGCCTATTTAATAAGTACCAAATTCTGTCAATGCTGGTAGTTGCTATGGTGAGAATTCTCGGTTCGGCGCTGCAGCCCTTGGCCACTCCAGGCAGAGAAACATGGGCGTTTCGGATCACAACACTCTGTTTACCGAGGTAGGTCTGAAACGCATCGGAGGGCAGGGGCAGAGGTTGCTGGAATGGGGAGTCTGCTAAGGAAACCACCAGAAACAAACTCTCACAGATGGGAAGATTTAGGAATAATCAGAAAACCAGCTCAAGTCAGCAGCACCGGATTCAGCACTGGCTGAGAGCTGTTTGGTTCCTGTTGCATTGGTATTTTTCAGGGCAACCCAGAGTATGCAGGGATCCAGAGCACAAAATCCCACAGCACACCAGCCAGCAAAGGACCAACGAGCAGCTGCAGATGGAGAAATACCTGCTCTTTCAGCCCTCGGGGAAGGCTGTGCAGAAGAGATGAGAAGGCTGATAGCACAATGCTTGATCTGCCTGCTGCATCCTCGATTTGTGAGGAAGATTGCAGGCTCCAGGGCTGTCAAACCGTCAACTTTCACTTGGTTTGACAACAAACTCACTTCACATATATGGTTACATTGAAAGAAAATAAGAGGAGGAAAAAAAGAAAGCTGTTGGAGCAAGTGATGTCCACAGATGCTTCCTAGAAGTGGAATGTTATTTCGCGATCTGGCACCAACATTTTAGCAGCCTATAAAAGGTAAAGTTGGTACTACAGCCAGCCATTTGTACTGTACAAATAAGAGCTGTGAATATATTCTGGAAGTAATGTCAAAGAGGACCAGATGGGAAATGAGCAGCATTCATTCTAATTTAACAAAGACAGCTAACCCAGAATATGCATTAACATGTAGCATTTTTCATCTGCCTCCATTCAGAACAGATTCTCAGTATCATTTCCAAGCAAAGGAAATTGAAGGAATACTTACTCCTTGGTGAATTACTTTTTTCTCATAACTGGAAAAGTTTGGCATTCGAAACTAGGTGTAATATGTTTTGCCTGGAAATGTATGCAAGGACACAATACACCCACAAACCCCTGCGTTTGGGCGTGCAGCCAGCTCTGTGTGTTTTGGTCCATGCTGGATGGATCCAGGGTTCCAGAGGCCCCGGGCACGTTGCTGGCCTGCAGAGAGAGATTTCATATGGCACGGCAGCGAAGGGAACCTGCGCCAGCCGTACGGTGGGTCTGACACAGGAGCTGGGGGGTCTCTCTCCAGACGGGGGTCAGTTTGCACATTAAAGTAATGATTCCCCATTTCCTTGCATACATACATCATGGCTTGTGTGCGACACATGCTTTGGACACACACTTTGAGGGCTAAAACCAAATTCAGAGGCTACCAAATCCCAGATGTACATTTTTAAAACACAAGCCCAGTTTTGGCTGTTCCAGGACTGCATCGAATAGGGTGAGCCTGTTGGAGGGGAGGGATCCCAGGGTTCAACAAACTGTGGGATTTCTTCATGTGTTTAGTAGAACTTCTGATCTTATTTTCAAACAAAGCACTATTTCCATTCCCTCTTTTTTTTTTTTTTTTTTCTTAAATATGTAGAAGGGATTAACTCCAGAAAACAATCCACGTCCTGAACATTTTTTGCCACATGAATTCAATCTTTTTGTTCAAAATTGTTCATTACTGGAACCTCTCTCAACTTCCAAGCTCCTCCGTGTAACATCTCCTTTTTTGAAGTCCGGAACTGCTGCAGCTCACCCAAAACCCCCATCCCACCACGTTACAAAGCCAAAGTTTTATAACATTCTGCTCAGTGGAGCTCTGCATTTAAAAGTTACTATTAATTTACGATAGCAGTGCAACTTCAACACACAGTTACTGAACAGGTACCAGCTCCGTTCCAGATAACTCTTCCTTTGTCCGGGAGAAACGCACAAACACAACCTGTGCTGGGTCCCAGAGGTTTTTCTCTGCCACTCAGCAGTGTTTTCTCTATTCTTTAGGCAGCCCCCTGGACAAATCCTGCCCAGTCAGTGGCCCCTCCTGAACTGAATGTGGGGAGCCCTGCTACAGAGCCTCTCTTTTGCTAACAGCAAATGGAGTGAAGGCCTGAAAACCAGTTGAGGTCAGACCAGATCACCATCAAGTTTTCATCTGACCTTGAAAATCTGATCAAAATGCACAGCTCTGACTGTGAGTTGACACTGTATACAAAATGCTTTTTGTACAACTGAAGCATCTGGTTTTATGCATCCCTTTGGTCCCTTAGCTTTTTCTACATAGAATTACATTTGGAGCAGCTACGTGTAACTGTTGGCCTGTGATTTGTGTCTGCGAGGCACAAATCCTCTTTCTCTCTCTCTCAATAATACCTCCAATATATCCAGTTGCTTTGTGAAGAAGCTGCTTTCAGAAGCAGAATGGGATCTCCAACTTTCCAGGTGAAGGCTGTGCCCTTGATCCCAGGGACAGCTGTGCTGGCCCTGCTCTGCAGGAGACCCAGCACACCGGGGGCAGAGCAAATCCAGCAGCAGTCCCTGGCTAAGGCAGCCAGCGCCAGATCCATCCCAGCAGACTCGCCCAAATCCCTGCTCCCCCCAGCTCTGGGATTCTGCCCCA
Organism: Leptosomus discolor; assembly: GCF_034619465.1. NCBI lineage: Eukaryota > Metazoa > Chordata > Aves > Leptosomiformes > Leptosomidae > Leptosomus > Leptosomus discolor. Next base: position 10,083,782 of record NC_141393.1, read on the forward strand.
TAGGTCCCTGCACCACTTCCTACAGGGTCACTGCACTAACATGTATTTGCTGTGTAATTCACCGTGAATAACATACAGCAGAGCCTGCTGAAAGCGGTGGCAGCCTGTTTCACTACCTGCTTCATCTCTGCTTCGTGTGCTAAGCAGGTGCAAAACTGTCTGTCAGTGAGTGAAGAGAGGCACACGCTTTGAGACTTGCTTGTTCATGGCTTTTAGAATTTATAAAGAAATACTGAACCACGTGAGACTGCTGCTGCATGAGTATGCTAGGGATCATCATGGCCAGGAACAAAAACACAGGCTGGGAAAAAACCTTAACCTACAATTATGTGCAGTACAGTGCACCTAATCCTCTACGCACCACAACCTTTTTTTTCCATGCTTTCAGTCCCTGCAAAGCGAAGGTGCAGGTTGTGTCCTATTCATTAGGGCTGGAGTAATGACTTACAATGGCTCCTGAAATCACTACCTTTGCTGGATAGGGCAAAGCAAGCAGCATGAATCTTTATAGGCAAGAAAGACTAATAATCTTTCTCCCTTCTCCCTTCCTCTAAAATTCTCCCTCACCCCTCCTCTCCCGGAACAAACACACTTTTTAAAAGGCTTTTAAATAATCTCACGTTCCTTAACAAAATTACAGCGGCTGTTTCCTCCTTTAATAGCACTCTTCTTCTTAGTAATCTTGTTTTAGCTACAGTTTTTGATGGAGAGCACTGGTAGGTGAATCATCTGTCACCCCTCTTGGTTATTTTGCCTGGCCCTAGGAAGAAGGAATTCTGTTTCGGAGCAAGGTCTCCTGTTCAGAAGAGGAAGTTCTCATTTATATCTGCTTTTAAATAGGAGTGATAAAAACTTTATTTGAATGGTTAATCAGGGCATAAACAGATTAATTCTGAGTGTGACTCTGATCCAGCACAATGGATGACACGATCCTGTCTCTGAGTCACTTGCCTCAAATGAATTGAGCTGTCTTCTGCAAGCTAGAGGTCTGCTCCTGCACATAACCTTCTTATAGAAAGCACTGGAAGGCAGTGGCTGAAAAAAGGGTCAAAGACTGACCAAAATCTGAGCGTTAATGGAGACAAGGGGCACAAGTATTTTAGTTCAAGAGCTCTGACGTGGATGATCACTTCTCTGACAACTTTAGCTATACAGAATCCCACAGATATATACTTTTTTAAAGAAATACAATTTTATTTATCAAAATATAAGGGGGTGCAGGTGTCAGCCAGGGAGAAAAAAGATTGCATGAACATGCACATCAGATCAAATTGTGCATCAAACAGTGATTGAAATCAATGCATCAGTAACTGGAAAAAACCTATAGGGATGTCATAGCTATTGGTCAACTGTTTTTCCTCTCTTTATTTTTTTTAAATCAGTGTCACTGTAAGCACATTATTCAGCCTTTTGCTGGAAGAGTTTCTCTTGCACATCTCCACTGCTGATGCTGGACTGGCATGATGCTCACGCTGGGACATCACCAGTGTGGTGTTCAGCAGTGCCATGTACAAATCTGCATTTCCTTAGGTCAAGTCTGACTGCTTTACTTTCAAGCACATTGTATTACAGTGGTCTCTATGTGACAGAGGATCCTAATAAAGAGCAATCCCTCCTTCTCCAGTATTGGGTAGTTTCTTCAGGTGACCAGAATTAGTGGACAGCATCAGCTGGGGATGCTGCTGTGCAAGTGCCTAATGTCAGTAAGGAATGCATGAACCCTACTCCATTGATGAAGAACAGGACACTTTCAAACAAAGAAGATGGAATAATAGCTTTAAACACCTCGTATTTTTTCTCTGGTCATCTACCATACTATCCACCTTGCTCACATCTAAGTTTTAACAAGCTGTGAGCTGGTCGAGGCCAACCACACGGCTAAGGTTGTGAAAGGAATGTCTGCATGAAGAGAAATGTACCATTACGGGGAGAGACTTTTTAGCAGGGCCTGTAGTGACAGGACAAGGAGTAATGGTTTTAGACTAAAAGAGGGTAGATTCAGGCTAGATAGAAGGAAGAAAGTTTTTATGATGAGGGTGGCGAAACACTGGAACATGTTGCCTGGAGAGGTGGTAGATGCCCCATCCCTGGAAACATTCAAGGTCAGGTTGGACGGGGCTCTGAGTAACCTGATCTCGTTGAAGATGTCCCTGCTGATGGCAGGGGGGTTGGACTAGATGATCTTTAAAGGTCATTTCCAACCCAAACATATTCTAAGATTATATCTATGTATGTATGTCTGATACCTCAATCCATTGCACCTCAACAATTCATTGAATAGATACACGTCTCTTTTCCTCCCTGGTCATTGAATATGTCCCTTCAACAGATGTGGATATTTTATTGCATTTTCCTGAATTCTGCCACCTCCTCTTGGCAGGACAACAGTACCTCCCAGTCAACAACAGCTCCTGCTTTACCAAGTGGTCCAGCACAGGAGAGGGATGTCAGGCCTCCCTCCTCTGACAGCAGATTACCCATGATGCCAGTGGCTTAGTCTGAATCCAGATTGGAGTTCAATTAAATAAATGTCTAGCAGCATCTTGGATAATTTCCCTATGAATTTTCCATGGGAGTTAGAGATCTGACGTGTTGGCAATTGGCTAGAACTAACATATCCAGAATGGGTTTTCTTAGCATTGGTCAGACTAGTTCATGTATGAAAGGTGGAAGGGAAAATTCCTTTCAGGAATAAAGCACTAGCTATTTTGGTCACAAGTGGCAGCAGCTACTCAAAACTCTTTTCCTGGAAGTGAATGCATAGCTGTGGAGGTGGTATCACCAAGAAGGTTTTGACTTTCCTGAACATGGATGGATGTTCCAAGAAAAAGAACTGATGATCAGAGCTAGCATTCAACTCACAAAGCAGGAAAAGCATCTCTGTGCCCTGACCTGCTCAGTTAATGCAACTCAGGATCAGCAAGGACTGGTTTCAAAAATGAAGAGGTAAATACAAGCATCAGGTGCTTGGACAGAGGTGCATGAACTAGGGGGAATATCATTACTCACAAGAAAATCACTGGAGGGATGCTGAAAAGGATAATGGATCACCTGATGAAATACTGCAAACAGCATAAGGTATAAATAAGAAAAGATTAAAACCTTGATACATAATCAAAATGAGAACTGAATTTGACTCCAACCAAAGAGAAGGAATTGCTTCTAACATGCAAGAGGAATGTAGCTTGGGTGAGAATGACCATGAAACAACAGAGTTCACAAGTCTTAGGAAAGGAAGGAAGGAGAACAGCAAAATAAATACAATGGACTTCCAGAAACCATATTTCAAAAACCTCATAGAACTGATAATCATGAGAAACAAGGCTCAGAGAAAAGAGAATTCAGGAAAGTTGGCAGGACCTTAAAGAAACAATGGTAAGGACATCAATTCAAACAATCCCAGAAGAGAAGGAAAAGCAACTCGTAAGAGACAGATGATTTGCAAGAATCTTGCTCTAACACAAGAAACAGTGCATTCAGAAAATAGGAAAGTGATTTACTTGTATGTGAATGTGAATGCATAGGCTGAAGATGTAGGGACCAAACCAGAAGAGTCAAGATGTAAAAAGAAATACAACCAACAGGATCAACAGGAGATCAAGAAAACATGAAATACATTAGCAGGAACGTGAAGGCCATGGAAGAACTACCCAATGGGGAAGGAAAGCTAGCAAAGCATGATGTGAAGACAGTGGAAGTACTTGCCTTTTTCACTTCAGCTTTCAGTAAAAAGACCACTCGCACCCAAATAGTTAATACTATTAGTGCCACAGATGGCAGAGAAAGATCTCAGTCTAGAAAGAAGAAAGAATAAGTGAAAAATACTTATCTGGATTAAATATTCTGTGCTTAGACTGCTTGTTGGAGCAACCTCACGGCTGATAGCAGCTCATTGGGACCCAACAGAGAACCAGCAAGGTGTCAGAAGAGTGGAGAAGGGAGACATAACGCCTTTGTGGAAAAGGAAGGAGCTGAAGAATAAAGCACAAGTCAACCTCCTTTGAATTCCCAGAGAGAATTGGAACAAACAAAGAAAATATTCTGTAAACATCTAGAAAATAACAAGGAAATGGGTAATGGCTAAAACAAACTTGTTAAATCACCCAGCTATTTTTCCTATCACTAGGGCAGCAGGTTATGCAAGAACTAGTAGACGCAACAAAACCATCCTTTATCAGGGATTTTAACACCCACATCACATTCTCATAACTAGAAAACATGATCTAAGGCTCCAAGGGTAAAAAGCTGCTCAGTGGAGGGCAAACCAAACTGAAGTCAACAACATCATGCTGTTGCAAGAAAGAAAAAAAGAAAAAAAAAAAAGAACGTTAAAGCAAACATCATACTTGCGTGCATAGTCAGGAATCACTTCTGCCTGGTCTATGATGTATTCCTCCCACCTCATCTCCAGGGCTGCTAAGATCTCACTGGAACTCTGTGTCCAAATTGGTGCAGTGGATTTTAAGAAAATTGAGGGACAAGAGCAGAGAGACTACAGTAGGGCCACAAGAATGATCTAGGGCCTAGAAAATATGGTCTACAATCGTGTAAGACTAGAGAAATACTTTTTTTTTGTTGTAAAGAAGAAACATCAGAGGGAGGCACAACTATAGTCTTCAAATACGTAAAGGATAGCAGCAGAGAGGGAGGGAATATGCTGTGCTCCACGTCCATTGTAAATAGGTCAAGAAGTGGGATCAAAGCGCAGCAATACAGTAGCATGACGGTTAACCACTACAACAGGTTATCACAGCTATGAAATTTCTATCTGGGGGTGTTTTTAAGAAGAGGTCAGATAACCATCTGTTATGCAAGAAGCAGGCACAATTTGTCCCTCCTTGTGGAATGGGACAAAGTAGATAATCTCTGGATATCCCTTATGTTCTGTCATTCATGCACCTGGAAAGTCATAGTCAGAGATTTCTTTGAGGATGACTACAATGAACCTTTAGAGCAAAGGCCAGCTATGGAGTGTGGATACAGCATGGTTCAGTCAGTTTTGAGAAGGCCTCTCAGATGGGCTGTTTGCTGAAAATCCACACAAGTAAGCCACTAGGAGAGCAAGAACTTCATTTTTAAGGGAGTGGTTTGAGTCTCAGAAGTCAGATTAGTTGGGCTGGTTTTCTAAATTTATCCCTCCCTCCCCCCCCCCCCAAATGACCAGTTAACCCCTTCACCTTCACCCCAAGTGTTAACATTTTAGGCAGGGCTTTGAAATGTGGAAGGTGATCACTTGGGAGGAACTCTGAAAGCCTGTGTTCAGTAGAGATCCCTCATTTTATTAATATTGCTGGGTCTTTAGTACCAAGCTGTACAAACTGAGACCAATTGACTTCTTGGGTCAGACTGAGCATATGCTTCTGCTGGCAGAGGACCAGGCCCCAAAAGCAGAAAGCATGCTAGGCAGCAAAGTTGAAACGATAGCAAACCACTTTCTTTCTGCTCTGGAGCCCACAGAGACCAGTGCCAGCTCAGAGCTGGGCAACCACCGAAATAGGGAAGGGTGGTGCCAAGAACTCAGCTTCTTTCCTGGCACAGCTTCCATCAAGCATAACTTTACTTTCCCCTAGTAGTAGCCAGGAAGGAAGACAGATGTAAGCACTACCTTACACCTTCTCCACTTGGTCTTCTCTTGGGCTGTACTAGCAGCTCAGTCCTAACTAAGAGAAACCACTCCCAGGTCTTACACTGGAAGATACTTAAAAACAACACTCCTGCAGCTCCACTCTGCTTTGCTTCCATGAAGAGCACACACATGCATGTACACAGTCGTTAAAGGCATTACATGAGCCGTACAAATCCGACAGGACTCTTCAGTCAAAATCAAGGGAGAAGACATGTCTTTCGCTTGCCAAGTCCAGAGCAAAGCTCAAAATACCTTGCTCCAGCCAAATTGTACAACGAAGAGAGAAAGAAAAATCCTTCTCCTCTGGTTACTCTCTAGCTCTCTTCCTGAGCAGTCTTCTCCATTCATATTGTTAGCCCCAGCCCACAGGGCTTCTCATGGAGGAGGAAGGAGAGAAATTAATTCTTCACAGCTGGTTCTGTCCTGCAATGCCTTGCTCTCAGGACAGGCAGCTGTAGCCTTTCTGGCCAGAAAGGGAGGGTTAACTCCTACCCTGCCAAGTTTCAGATGGACAACATCCAAAATGATCTTCTTGCCTTTAACTTTCCCAAGCGGATGCATTCTGGCCTGGGTAAATGAGATATAGGTCCATATCCATACGCATACTGACAAATGACATCCCTATACCTCTGCCATCTCTGAGGTAAATGGATAAACCCTTCCCCTTCCTAGCTGCTATGATCCTCCAGGGCTATTTTATGCAAATGACTTAATGAGCACACTTGCAAAAGATTGGCATGCAGGCATAAACTTAGCACAAGCACACAGCTAGAGCACAAAAGCAAAAATCCTGGCCCAGAGGGCTGGGAAAGAGGAGGTGCGGGATGCCGGCACTCCACCCTGCCTGAGACTGGTGGTGAGCACATCCCTCCCCTGCCAGAGGGACCGATGTTCTCCAGTCTCGTCCCTTATGCAGGATGAGTAAATGCTGACTGCAAGCTCAAACCCTGGATAAAGTCAAGCATGAGTTTTCTCAGCCCTATTTCCACCCCTCTTTCATGCACAGCCCCCGATTCCCACTTGCTACTGTAAGCAGGGGTTGTCAGAGAAAGAAGAAGGAGCAGCAGCCAGAGGAAATGAGGGAGCACAATGGGAGGACATTTATGGGTTTTTAATCAGGATCTCGATGGCCCTTGTTTTGTTGGGGAGGGAGTGAAAGAAGAGCACCTCAAAGCTTGTGCTCAGCATAGGGAAAGTTATATTGACTTCCCTTAAGCAGCAGGCAGGTGACTGCCTGCAGAGGACTGCATGGACAGCCCTGTGACTCAATGCAAAAGCACAGGGACCCTTCTCTGAGGAAGGTGAGGAGAGGATGACCCCGCAGTGGGGAAGGAAAGGTCCCGGTCTCACCCACCATGGAAAGGATGGCTGCCGGCACAGGGTGCAGCCAGATGCGGGATGGCCAGGAAAGGCGGTGGGCTGGGTGACAGCAGGCTGGGCTGCGGGTGCGGGTGTAAGAGGAGACACGTTACACTTGGCAGCTGGGCCTTGGAGAGTGCAGCTGATTGGGAATGGGTTATGGAGCCAGCCGCCTCCAGCACAGTTGCTGAGAGTGCGGGAAGCCCGGTCCTCCGAGCTGTCCTGTGGCAGGGGTCCAGAGCCCGGGAAACACTGGAGCAAGAGGGGGGCAAATCCTGTCACCACAGTCCTGCACACTGAAGAGTTTGGTGGCCTGTTGGAAGGGACCAAGGCACCCCAAGGGTTGCGCAGGACCTTTTGCTCTTCATCTTACCTAAATTCATCTCGCCCAAAATGCAGCCCTGGTGGGAAGGCAGGAACCATGCTGGAGGCTGGACTGTTCCCCTTCAGGGCTGGTCCTGCAGGGCTGGTTTGATGCAGGTTGTCTAAGCTTCAAGGGGTGGCTCCTCTCAGCCTTGCTCAGCATTCATCTCCAGATCAGGCTTTTTTAAAAGCTCAAAGTTCAGAAATATTTTTGCTGTGTTTCCTGAAAACAGTCACTATCTGTGCACAACTATAATGAAACAACTTTCCTTACCTGAAGAAGGGAGTGAAAGTCCATGGCACTTCAGAAATAACCCCAGTGAGAGAACTAAGGGGTTCAGGCTGAAAATGGGGCTGCAGCACCAAGAAGAATAAAACGAAAATTTCCCTGAGCGGAGAGTATGCCTAGAAATAGCTGCACCTCCCCTCTCTGCTCCTGTTAAGTCAGGTTACAGCGAGAAAAGGCACCGGAGTTTTTGAGAACTGTAGAATATTTACGAAGGAGAAACCAAAGCACAAAAAGAGCATGCAGTGTGCTCAAGGTAACAAAGAAATTCTGTGATGCAGCAGGTAACTGAGCTTGGCTCTGTAGAGACTGAGCATATGCTGCAACTACTGGATCATCTTTCTTCTGTATTACATTTGCTTAGCTTGGTGATAAAACTATATGTCTTCCTCCACAGGCATATTGACCACATAATGCTGAAAGTAGACTATGAGGTTTTATGTTTGTTTATGATGATACATGCAAACAAAATACCTGTCTTGCAAAATATTTTGGCTGCCATCCACCACAAAACAATTGTCAGACAGAAAGCTCATCTCAGAAACTCCTTCCCTTCAGCCACCAGAGAAAGTAATTAAAAACTAAAGTGCATTTGCCTGTCCATTTGGAAGCCAGCAAGCAGCTCAGCTGGGCAAGGGTATGGGCCCAGCAGAGCTCCTGATTAGGAAACCATGGCAACTTTAAAAATAACACCTCAAAACCACTTATGGGCCCTCCCTCAGCTCCCCCTGCTTCCCCTTTGTTGCCTTCCAAAGGTGGTTATACCAGAGGTTGTCTTAACCAAAAAAATGCTTGAATGCAGTTATGTTGGGAGGCACAGTTTCAAAGAGGGGACACAAAGTAATTAAAAGCCATGTTCACTGCTCCACTTCAGAGAACTCCTGTTTGAGCTCAGGAGGGATGAGAGGGAAAGTAAGGGATGCTTCCTGGAGAGCAAGTGAGGTGAATGAGGACAGCAGAGGGGTAGGCTCAGGACAGTGGGGGGATAGGAAACCAGAGCAGTTTGTGGCAAGTGGGAGACATGGGTGGGGAAGGAGAAGCAGGTCTGTAGGTGGGGAAGCAGGAAAGCAAGGGGAGCGGGGCAGACAAGAGGATTTTGGAGAGCGGCTAGCCAGCTGGCACACATATAGCAGCTGCTGCTGTGTCAGCCTAGGAGAGTAGCTGCAGCTGCACGCTGGCCATGAATAGCAGAGGAGCAGCGTGCCGGCTGGCTGCTGGAGGGACGGGAGGCAGCAGAGGCACTGAAAAGGCAGGGGGAGGCTCTGTGAAAGGTTTTCTGTGCAGGGGAACATGACGGCCCTTGGATTTTCTGAGCTGTTTGTTCTCCAATTGTCCACTCTGGTGGATGATCAGTACTAAAGAGTTAAACAGGGAGAGGGGGGAGGGAGAGAAACAGAAGGAAAACTTAGGTCCTAACCGTGAATCTGGGCTTTGATAGCATATCCATAGCATGCAGTTGTCTGGATGTATAGCTTTCATAGTTGTCAGCAGGGATCAAAATCACAGGCTGCTTAAAGTAAAGGAGAAATCTCTGCTGAGTTATTCACATACTTGCTTGAGCCACCACTGGAGGAAGACATGATCCCATCACTTGGCCATCTGCTCTGCGTACTGCACATGTCACTGAGAGCGCTCTATAAGCCATCCTGTGTGAACTCCTACATGGCTGTGGGTGCTCCCACCCTCTGCATTCCTCTACAGACACAGGTGCACTCACCCCATGCACTCCTCCACAGCTGTGGGTGCACCCACCATGCATGCTCTTCCACTGCTGTGGATGATCCCATGCCATATTCCTCTCCACAGCTACATTTGCATGCACCATGCTCCTGCATGGCTGTGGGCCCTCCCAGCCAGCATGGTCCTCCATGGCTGTGTGTGCATACTACTCCTCCTCAGCTGAAGGTGATCCCACCCTGAGCACCCCCCCAGCTGAAGGTGATCCCACCCTGAGCACCTCCCCAGCTGAAGGTGATCCCACCCTGCGCACCCCCCCCCGCCCCCCCCAGCTGAAGGTGATCCCACCCTGAGCACCCACCCCCCAGCTGTGGGTGCACGAGCTACGGACGCTCCCGCACTGCTGGGGCGCTCCCACCCCAATCACGTCTCCTCGACTGCGCGCGCTTGCCCCGCACGTGCTCTTCCACGCCCGTACGCGCAAACGCCCCGTGCAGCTCCACAGGAGCGTGGATGCACGTACCCCATGTGCCCCTCCACGGCCGGGGGTGCCCCCACCCCACGCACTCCTCCGTGGCCGCACACATCCCACGGCTGCCCCCCCAACGCCGCGGGTGCCCCCGCCCTGCGCCCTCCTCCGCGACCGCGGGCGTTCCCTCCCCCGTGGGCGCGCGTACCCCGTGGGCTCTTCCCCCACTGGGGCCGGCGGACCCCCCGCCGCCGGCGGGGCAGGGCAAAGCTGGGCACGGCAGGGCGGGGGCCATCTCCGCCGCCCGCCGCCCTTTAAGAGCCGCGGCGGGAGCGGCGCTGGCCCCACCCGCCGGCCGCGGGGCCGGGCCGTCCCCCTCATTAATATGAAGGCGGCGGCAGCGGCGGCGAATGGGTAATGAAGCTGTCACTCCGGCACCTACTTGTTGGGTGTCCGTGGAGCCGAGGCGCACAGAGGGCGAGCGGAGCCCGCGGGAGGGGAGCGGCGGCGGAGCGCTCCGGGCGGCCCCGCCGGCAGCCCATGCCCTGCGCCCCCCGGCGCGCTGCGGGCGGCTCCCCCGCCGCCCATGCCGCGAGCGGCCGCCGGTCCGTGGCCGGTGGGCTCGGCGGGCTCCTCTGAGGCGGCCGCGCGGAGCAGCAGGCATGCGGGGCGCCGGGCGGCGGAGCCGGGCCCCCCGCGCCGCCGCGCTCGGCCTGGCGCTGCTCCTCGCCTCCTGCGTGCAGGTAGGGGGGCGCGGGGGGCTCCGCTCCTGGCCGCGGGGCGCCGCGGCTCCCTCCTCCCCGCTCCGGTTCTACCTTGCGCGTGTGTTGCGTGTCCCTCTATGTAATGGTTTTAGACGCGGGGTTAAACGCGTAGCCGGCGAAAGTTGGGGGGGGGTGGGGTGTGGGGGGGGTGGTATGTGGAAGCGGGGAGCGCTTGGCCGCAGCCCTGCGCTGCCGCCGGCCGCGGTAGTAACGGGGCTGTCTTTGCCTTTGACTTTTATTTTTAGGTGTCCCGGTCCACGGGCTATTTCGAGCTGCAGCTTAACTCGGTGCGGAATGTAAACGGCGAGTTGTTCAATGGGGAATGCTGCGATGGCATGAAAAGCCCCCAGAACCTGGACTGTACCCGGGACGAGTGCGACACTTACGTGAAAGTCTGCCTCAAGGAATATCAGGCCAAGATCACTCCGGTCGGACCGTGCAACTACGGATTCGGATCTACCCCCGTTCTCGGTGGAAATATTTTCTATTTGAACAACAACAAATACTCCCATCAAGGCAGAACCCCCGAGACGGGCAGGATTGTTATTCCCTTTCAGTTTGCTTGGCCGGTAGGTTGATGATCGCGTCGTTATCGCCCTTTTTTTGTCGGTCCGCGCCGCCCCTTCCCCCCCCCCCCCCCCAGCCGCAGCCTCCCGGTTCTGCAGCGGCTGCCCGCTCCCCCGTTAGAAAGGCGGGCGAGCTGCCGGTGCGCTGCCCGGGCGGGGCCGGCCGCCTCCCGGGGCTGCGAGACACGGCCGGCGGAGGGGAGGAGGGGTGTGGGGGGTGTGCGCCGCCCTCGCCCTGCGGAGGGGCGCGGGGCCGTGACAGCCTCGCAGGGTGGAGGGGACCGGGGGTGCCGGCGTCGGGGAGCGGCTGCGGAATGGTCAGTGACTGCGGGCTCCCGCACAGGCTGCAGGTGTGGCCCGCAGCGGCTTGTGCACGAAAAAAAAAAGAAAAAAAAAGATAACGGAGAAGCGCCCCCGGGAAGCGAAGCCCGACGGCAGCGGCGGACTCCGGGGCGGCGGAGCGCCCTCGGCTCCGCGCGGCGCGGGGCTGCCCCCGGCAGGGGGCGCTGCCGGGCGGCGCGCGCGGCGCAGGTGGGGGCGCGGCGCGGGGCGCGTGCCGCGGCTCGCGAAGGGCGCGAGCTGCCGCCCCTCCTGGGGCGCGGGCGGAGCCGCCCGGCGGCGGCGGCGGCGGCGCGCGCGGGGGCCGGAGGGGCGGGAGCCGCGGCCGGTGGGCGTGAGGGGCGGGGCGGGCGCCGCCCGCGTCCCGATCGCAGCGAGCCCCCGCACCTGCGCAGGGGTGAGCGCGGCGCTCTCCGCCTCCCGGGTGGCGGAGGGGGCAGGAGCTGGTTCCCCCTCCGGGCGCACGAATCGGGAGGAAGCGCCCGAAGCGGAGCCCTGCTCTGCGGTCCTGTCCGAAGCCGGCGCCGGGCCTCGGCTGCGTGGCGGCGGGAGCTGTGGGTGGCTGCGTGCGCGACCCTGGCGCTGCCCCTGTCGCTGCCCCTGTCGCTCTCTGCCTTTCCCTCCCCTCAGCATTTCGGGGGTTTCTGTGACTCACCCCCAACCCGTTGACCTCCCCGTGCGCCTCCCGGCCGAGGGGCACGTCCCCGGGGCGGCAGGCCAACGCTCGTCCCCGTCCTCGGAGGACGGGGGTCCTTCCCCCTGCTTTCCGGGGGCGCTGGGTGCGGAGAGGGGCCCGGGCTGGGGAGCGGCGGGCGGGCGGGCGGGCCGGGCTTCCTGCCCGGCTGCAGGCAGGTAGGATCCTGCAGGGAGTTTCACAGCTGCTGCTCTCGGCGCTTCCAAGTGGGCCACGGGGTGGAAGCTGGCAAGTTGCGAGGCGCTGAGGAATGGGGATGGTGCAATGCCCTAGCTCAGGAGGGAGGTGGGTATCGGAAGCCCCGGTACCTGCGGACTGTGTTTGGCAGCTGGTGACTAATGGACGAAACGGCCCTTGCCGACCTCTCGGGATGTGTAGCTTGCAGGGTCTTTGTTACTTGGAAAACTGCTGTTAGGAATGGTCAGGGACCAAGCTGCTCGCTTGTATTTCGTGCTAAAGGAAACCCGTCCACATAAGTCTCTTAACTTTCTGTGCTGCCGGGGGCCTTCGGACCTGATGTTCCTGTACCTCAAATGAAGAATTGACCGCTGTGTGGAGGCAGGGGGTTTACTGGAGTTAGATGGCTAAAAAAAGGCACAACTAATAAATTTCTCTGCGTGGAGGCGCTTACGTTGTGGTTGCCGATTTGGGGTGTTTTGCCTGTATTGGTCCTGGGGCCTGTTGAACATTGAAAGGTTCCTGGTAACAGATGCAGCCAATACCATGAAAACAGGGTATTTGGAGCCCTGCTCTTAGGTTATAAGATCAGAGGGAAAGTTGAGATTCTTTCTCCTCAATACGTTGGCCATTTAATACAGGCTTGAAGAAATCATAAACCCTTCAGTAGGAGATTTTGGTAACATTAGCACCTCAGGCTTTGTATGTTATCTGCATGAGGAAGTAAAGGTAACTTAAGTCACGCTTCTGTTGGGCAGTTTCTAGTGTTGCTACTTGAAACAAGAGGGGAGTTTGATAATCCTTATAATGCAGGTCCCAAAGCCCAGCCTTCTTTGGCTTTTCTCTGCTGGAATAAGCGCATTCTTACCTTGCAGCTGCCGGATATTGCTCTGTGCTCATCAAATCCTAAGAACAGCCTGTTTGACCTACCTCATGCAGGTAAATTACCACAGAGTCTGTAGCATACAGTACCGTGTCTGCTGCTGTTTCTTTTGTCATTGCCTCCAGCATTCTAAAGCCCTCAAAGTCTTTGGTCTGTCTTTTCACTGTTTTTTTTTGCAGCTGTTGCAAAGCAGCCATTAATTTATTTAAACAGTGCCACTGCAGTTTAGTGGGTGGCTGGCTGATTTTTGAAAGGTTTACTGAATACTCTCCCTGCCCACCCTTGATGCTAAAAATAACTTGTGGAGTAGTTGAACTTTTAAAAACCAGTCCCAGTGTTGCAGTCTGTGAATGCACCTACGGAAAGAATTCCCTCCTGTGTGTTGTAGTTACATCTTGAACATTGGATGTTCAGTCTGTTGATGGGGAACACGGCTTCTTTGTCACAACTGTACATAAGGCATGTAGACGCTGCAAGGAGAGGCTCAATTGTAACACAAGGGGCTTTTTTGAAATAGATTTGAGTTCCTGGGTTGGGTTTCAACTCCCTGGGGTCATTTCAAAATTATTCTGAAATAATATTTTCTCTCTCTCTACTCAAGTTTGCAAACAAGAAACAATATGGACATAGTCTTTTCATATGACCTTTTCTTTTTTTGCTATGCAACAGTAATTGAATTAATGTTCCTTTATTTAGTGTGCTGGGAAGGGACAAGATTAAAGAGAATTAGAAAATTGTGTCCTTCCCTTATGAAACAAATTTGCCTTGGTGCTGGCAGTGAGCGAGGGACTTATTTCAGTAATTCTAGATTGGAGTTTTAAGACTGAGAAATCCAACCCTAATGAAAGCCAGCATTTGGTGTATGTGGACTTCTTGCTGAACCTCATCTGAATGGTAACTCCCTCACCTAAGGAGACTAATGTATTAAGGTATAAATTGCTCGAGGGAAGTTCTCTTTATATCTGTTTCATGTTGCAGTGTCCTGAGCTAGCAGTAGCTGTAAGGCAAGTAGTGTCTTGGAAGGTGTGTTTTTACCTTGGTTTTGTTATACTGATTTTTTTTTGTTTGTTTTACATGGTAAAATTTTACTGTAAAGTTTGGACAAGTGTCTCTTCTGTAAATCTGCAGTACCAGAGTTCAGTGACTTCTACTGTTTGATACAGTGTCAGTTACCCAGTTTATTCCTGTTTCCTGTCTTTTTAATATCATTAGTCTGATCTCTGATTTGCAAGAAGAGCTTGGGGTATTGCCAAAAAGTTCTTAAAATTGCTACCTTGGGATACATCATCCGCAGAAATCTGGCAGTGGGAGAGGCTGCGGAACAGCTAGAACAATACAGCTGTCGTCTTCACCCACCTACCTCACATTTTTTCTTTGCCTCCTGCTGTAAAACTTCAAGCGTAGTGCTCGTTTGAGATTGTTAACAAACAAGTGATGCATTCAAATTTATATGCAACTTTAAAACAAAAAAGATGGAAGACTGCAAGTAGCTTTGAAGAATGAATTCTGATCGGTTACACAGTTTAGGTTCATTAGTCTTGAGCATTTTTTTTTTCTAGCACAAATCTGTTCAGACACTGAAGCTTCAGAAATACTTTGCACAGCAATATTTACAAATAACAATTAGGTTATTGGCAGACTTAGATTTGGGTTCAATTGAAGGCTGCTTCTGAAGATGATGTTTTAAAGTTATAGGTGTTCTGCTGGATGGGTTGTGGAACCACTTTTCGTACTCCTTTACAAGATGGCATGGAATGGAATTGTGTGTGGTTTTTCCCTCCACCCTGTTCCTTTCCTTGGGGAATTCACAGCTTTTTCTGCACAATAAATATTGGTGCATCCATTGCTTCAGTTAATTAGTCATATAGAGGAATTGTTCTGACTAGTTGTGGATGTTGAAATCTGGTATTACAGTATGCATCATTATCTCCCCTCAGCCCCTCTGGTTTTGAGATTCTAGTGTGACTGACAGTCAGCGCAGTGTACATATGAGCACAGTGAGCTCTGAACTCCACAGGTGAACCTGAGCGTTCAGGGCCTTGGAGACAAGTGGCAGAAACAAGCAATTTCACTTCTCTTTTTCCTTGGTGCATAGCTAGGACTCTGTGTACCTAACTGAAGAAGGGGTAGTAGAGGTTCAGGCAGCCCTTGCAGTTTGCTTGGGTAAAGGGTGCCTTCCCTACTGGAACGTGGGCAACTAATTTGTTGGTTTTGTGAGCACTGATCTTAAGTTTTTCCTATTTAGAGTGTGATTGTAGCACCTCGCTCTAAGCGTCTGAAGTACTGTTAACTTTCAGGTAGATGAAAATGTGTGAAAGTATATAAATTTAATATCCCAGCGCTGTGTGAGTTTCATCCATGTGCGGTCCACATGTGAGTCTCATCCAGATGCCTGGAAGAGTTCAGTCTTGATCTAAAACATACACAGGAGCATGAACCATCAAATATGTAAAGCTGTTGTGAGGATAACTTGGCTGCAGCAGTAAAGGTTTAATTTCTTAGAAAGCAACCCCTCCCCTTCCCTGCCAAAACCTGAGCAGGAGCCCTTGACGTTGTAGCTTTTGTTACTTAATGGGTACAGTGTTCTGTTTGGCGCTTTCGGAGGTTGTCTGCTTTGGTATGGGATTCTGCATCAAGCTGTCTTAATCCTTCTGATGTGAAAAATGAAGGTGGTTAAGGCCCTGGAGGGCATCTAGACTTGAAGTGTGTTGTCTGGGATCCTTGGTGCCTGTAGGGAACTAGATAGCCTGACTGTAGGAAATGTTCTTGTCTACTTCTCTTTGGCTGGTAGATCTACAGTTGGTCTGCCTTCTGTCTTAACACAGCCATCGCTACTCTCTGATCGGGATCTTGAGGCTTTGTAATGAAAACGTACTGGATTAGATTACTCTGTGCTCCCTGATAGAGTAAACTTGTGTCCTGCCAGCTTGAATGACAACCCATCATGACAGATACCCTTAAATTGAGCAGGTTAGAGTTAGACCGTTTAGCACTGACAATGGTGCTTGTATACAGCTGTACCCAAGGAACTGTATGTACACAGCAAGCTTTACCTCTAAATAGTTGTTCCTTGCTCCACTAAGACTTCCTTTTAAAAAAAAAAAAGTGCAGGTACACGCACAGTGCCAAGCAAGACCTGAGGGTGGGGAATAAGAAGTGAGAGCAAGACCTTATGCCAAAATGTAAAATCACGTGGTACAGTGATGGGTTATAACGCACGTGCATTGCACCTCGGTAGCAGGGGAGGTCCGTGTCGAAAAAATAATGTAGCTGTTTGCGATATGTGGATGAGCTACAGAAATGTTTAATGTCTTATTTGCCAGCAGCCTAACTTCTGTTCCCCAGGTGGAAGGCTCTCCTGATAGCACAGAGCTTCCTTTTTAACACTTGACCACTTTTCTGCCCCCCTGCCCTGAGCTTGCTGCTTGCTTACTGACTCTGCCCGATTGGCTTGTCAGTAGAGTGTAGGACTGCTGTGGTAACTGGCATGCCAACCCGTTTCTTGTTTTGACAAAACACCTGCAGTCCTTGTGCTCGTAAAGCCTTCCCCTGCCTCTTGCAGTTCATGTACAGATACACTGTGGATCAGAAAACATGGATCTGTGTTTTTTCAGTCTTGGGGAAGCAGATCAGGAAATCTTACGCTTTTACCTTGTCAGTACTGTATTTACCTTCAAACATTTTGATCAGAAGTGAAAGGTTGAGGGAGTGGTGTATTATATAAATTATATCTCTTTGGTTTCAAGTCATACAAATGCAAAGAGTAGCTTGCAGGTTTTGTTAGGCTCTTTCCTAAAAGAAGATAATCAGGTGATGGTTTAGAGGCTGACTTTAGCAGTGCTGGGTAGTGACAACTCTGGTTGATTTCAATAGCAGCTGCAGGTGTCACCTCTAAAAAAGAATCAAGGCCTTAATGGTGAGCACTTCAGAACCACTCTTTGAAAAAGGGATTTATTATTGGCGTGCCGTGTGTGCCAGCAACTATTTGCAGCTTGCCCAGAATAGAAAGCCTAAAGTTTCACGTAACTATAGAAAATCTGTCTTCTAATTTTAAGTAGAAATGTTCTTTGCACTCTTAATCTTTTATACATTGAGGCCACTAAATGTAGAATTCCGTATCTTTGAAATAAATACACCTCAGACGACAGCCTTCTGCTAACTATTTAAGCTTTTTTACCTTAAAGTTCGGGGGGGGGTTGTGGATGTCACAGAGATGGTCAGATAGTAAAGAACACTTCTATTTATACTCCTTGAAAGCTTCCTTAAATAAACACTTGCTTATTTATTAGAGACACTGAGGCTGAACTCAAAACTTGCAGACAAATAACCTTACCTCCCAGACAGTGAGTGGTGTGCTTAGACACCTCTTGTCAAGTTTCTAATCTTTATTCCAGAAGGTACTCCAGCCAGCCTATCTGTGAAATGCTGCACTCAGCCACACAGCTGGTGCAGGCATTAAATCTTTGACTGAAAATGGAATAGGTATTAAAGTAGTCAGGATTACTCTTACACTAGAGGATGTGAGCTGGAGAAGAGGATGAGGTAGAAACAGAGCGTGTTCGATTCACTGCAGTGTGATGGAGGCTTTGTAGCACTGTCTTTGGGCTTTTTGAGGATGTTCAGACACTTTTTTTTTTTTTGAGAAAAAGTGTGCATATGAAAGGTCTGCTAAAGACATGACTACTTGTCGCTTTAATCAGGTTTCTTTGATATGGTTGGCGTAAAACCATAGTTGGTTGTGTTTATGTCAGACTTGTGATGTTTGGCCTAATTGGGCCGCGTTCTCACTGTATTGTAGAGGTTTCTGAGCAATCTTGTGAAGTTCAAGGAAATGTGAGAAGCTTTATGTTGTAAAAGCTACCTTCCGTTTTTGCTGCTGCTGCTTGTGTTCCTTGTGCAAGTCTGGCTCACTTTGAGTTACTACTAGAGTTCACTGTTTCTCAGTACAAAAGCTGCAGAAAATTAGGCTTCTGTCAAATAATAAACGATGTGAAACAACTACATTTTCTGGATTAAAAGTGTGAAAATGGTTTACTGCATTTTTAATCTGTCATTAATCAGTTGCCACAAAGTTTGTTTTTTTTCTTGTATGAGAAGAATTGTATTTGGGACAGAGTGCAAAGTAAATGATGCTTTCGGTTTTTGTTTTGTTTTGGTTTTTTTTAAACTTTAAAAGTTACTTTTGTTTGTGCTGTCCCTATGGGCTGATGGCTGTCTGGCTCCTTGTGAGCAACACCATTGAGTCATTCCGTGTAGGTGAGAAGAGTGGAATTCATCCTTTCTGTGTAGTCTGACTCCTTCACTTGTCTTTCCTGTATGTGTTGCTTTGTGTGAGTGTTGGCTCTGAAATACATGCTATGAACACACTTTAGAAACTACTTTATTAAGTTCATAAAGCAGCTGTGATCACATTGTTGTACTTAGTCATCTGCAGAAGCTTTAAGTTGCTGTGTGCCTGAAAGCTTCCCTCCCTCCTCTTCTGAAAACAAGGCCAATGTTTTGTCAACTCTGTGTGGATCCTGTTTGCATTGCTTGCTCTAGTTCAGAGCTGCTCAGCCTACTGAAGAGACTAAAAAGGGAGGGTCACGTTCCTGCTAGCACATCAGTTTTTCCTTGGTTCTCTCCAATTCTAGGTGCTGGTAATCCTCTGGTCTGGAAGAAGTTTGGGAGCAGCAGTTTGGCAGGAGAGAAACTACTTCAAGGAGTGAGGAATGAGGGTATAGTGGCATCGCTTCTGGGTCCTTAATGCTTAGCCAGATGCTTACCCAAAGAAGAGATGCTACTGTTCCTTGGCAGTAACTCCACCATTCTCTTCCTCTTCAGCATTCTGATATGCCTTTGATGGGCTTCTTGCTAGAAAGCTGCTCTGGCTTCTGGGTGTCTAAAATTGGTCGGTCTTTGGCCAGAGATGACCACTGGCAGTACTGTCTGCTGTATCCAGTTGGTGGCCTCTGAGCTGAATGCTCAGCTGTCCTGCGAGCAGGAGGTGGACATGTAGCCTGACCACTTTGCCCTTCCTCTGCCTCCAGGGCTGGGGAATGAACCAGTGTGAATGGCTAAGACCATCTGTGCTAGGTCACATTGGGAACCTCCTCAGCTTCCGCCTCCCATGGGGTGTGGGACCTTCTTAGAGCTGCTGCCTTCCGCTGCTGTACACCCCGGGAGACCTGTTGGGAGGGAGAAAGCTGAGAAGAGCTGTCTGATGGCTCTTGTGTAGATCATCTTGAGTCAGGGAGGAGCAGCTGTCCCTGATTTAACCATAGACTTCTGGTGCCTTTGCTTACTGTACAAGGAAAATACTCAATATAAAAGTTAATCTTTAAGACTGCTGTCTGAAGTGGAGACTATCATATGTCCGTTGATATTACTGATGAGCAATGAAGCTAGACTAGGACTGAAAGTTTATTTTTCAATTACTCAGATTCCTTTGGCTTTTTTTCTTTTCTGGTCTGATGGCCAGGGCTTTGCTGAAAGATAACTTGGTTTTAGAAATCCATTTTGTGCAACGTAGTAGATACACTTCAGCATCACCAAAGATTTAAATGCCATCCAGCTGTGAGATAAATGTTGTGATTTCCCTGAAATGTCTCTTCTGCTGCCTTTGGTATTAGGCATTTTTATTGCAATGATATTCAGAGAATGTTTTACAGTTATAAAATCTTGTTTTCTAAGAGTTGGGCTATAACTTATGCTCATTCATTAAACTTTATTCCCAAGGTCATTGTTTCAGTGTTGTAGTTTGCCTTTATTTTGTATAAAAATATAAGGTTTATTTTAAAGGTTTATTTTATTAATTGCTGTTTCAGATACTAAATAAAGTGTAAAAAGCATATTTGACATGAAGATCTTGTGATAGCAAGTGCTAAGAGGAACTCTCAGGTGAAACACACAGTAAGCATGGATTTTTATCTGTGGTTGATGTGACTGCTGCTCAATAGCAGTTAGAATGCTGTATTAGATGGAAGGGACAAGGCATTTCAAGGCTAAATGACAATCTTAGTCTTACTTGATTAGAGCTTGCAGAGGTTGCTAAGAAACAGCCTAATAGTCCTTGAGTAACCAACTATATGCCCCTTGGACAGATGCACAGGTGCTCATTCTCTGAAGTTGGTTTCTTTTTTTAAATCTGAGATAAGACTGGAGTATTAGTACATAAACTGCAATCTGTTTACATGCTGCTTCAGGCTTGAAAGTCCTGATTATACGTATCTTGTTCCCAGCAGGATGTCTTCTGGTGGTTTTTGTTCAGTACATTACTATTTTATTATTATTACACTTAAATTGTTCTTGCGATGCCTCTTCTACTTCCAGGTAGTCCACTAGGTCTCTAGTCTCTCCTATGGTTTCTAGTACTCTGAACGTACCAGCTTAAGTGACTTTAAGCATCTAATGTTCAAATTGACAAATTTTACATTTCCAGACTTTCAGTAGGCAGGCAATGTTAATCCTGATGCAGTGTCGTACAATGGGTAGAAAATGCTCGTTTCATGTAGAGCTCTCTTTTCTTGCTCCTTCCGAAGCAGTTCTGTATGTGCAGACTGTGGTGAAGCATCCTGTGAGCTGGCAGTTAACCTAAAATGTCAAATAGGATCTTTCAGTCTTTTTTTTTTTTTTTTTCCCCCTCCCTGAATATGTATAATTCTATTTGTAGCATTGTCAGGTTGAAGTGTCTACCTTAAAACACAATCTACACTTTCAATGTTAAAGGTCCAGGATTCCAGCTGGAGAACTTAAGTTCTAATTGGGGAGCTTGTTCACACTTGGAAAGCCTGACTGACGTGAGCTTTTAGTAGTAAGTTGAGAAATATGTAAATAGCTTAATTATTGATCTGCTCCATTCAAGACTGAAGTAGAAGTTTTTTAGGGTGTGCAATTTCTGGTACCGTTTTCCGTTCTTCCTGTTGATTGAGGACATTTTTAATAGCACTGGTCTGGTAACCTGTGCTGCTGCTTTACAGAGTTTAGCAGCAGTTCCTTTCTTTTACACTATTTGCAAAAAAATTTTGGGGTGCTTTTCATAGTTCTAATTCTCTTTTATGTTACAATAACCTTATTTTCCTTATATCACAACATGGAGTTTTTACTGTAACTGGCTGCATGTAATCAGCAAAGTCTAGAAGTCAAACCATGTTTACTTGGACTATTAGGAGCAAGTATAACCCTCGGCTGCCCCTCACTAATGACCGGTCTTTGTGCACAACAGTGAGCTGATAGCACCTCCTGTGTTGGTTATAAACTGTTGTTTAAACCATGTGCTTATATGTAGGCCCGAAATATTTTACTGTTGTACTTGGCTGTTGGAGACCTTTGTAGAATAGAGTCCATGATTTGTCCACACAGACAAGTGCTTTTTTTCTGTGGGAAAGTGAGAAAGGGAAGGAAGTAGAGAAACTGAAATGTTTAGACTTGCATACACGCTTAAGATGTTGGTTGTCAAGTATTTAGTGCTCCTGCAGGGCCTTCTGATGTTTGCTGTTAAGCTGTGATAACTTCAGGATTGTGTGGTTTATAGCTTGCAGTCTCTTCCCATCTTTTCTTCTGTAAGAGGTAAAGCGTAAAGTGATTGCTTAAACCTAGCTGATGGCAATTCTTTAGAGGTGAATTTCCAGAGTTCAGATCCCTTTTTTCAAATACCACATGTCCTGGACTTAAACTGTGGACTGTCAGAATGTAATTGTTAGAAGGAGTAGAAGAACAAACTGCTGCATATCAACAGATCTTCTCAAGTTGTTCATACCTAATCAGAGATCGTCGCAAATGTAAGGTAAATAAAACAAGCTTTAGCTGGCAGGAAAAGGTAGTCTTGACTTGTGGCAGCTTACTGTCAGTGATAATTTTGTTTGTCCATAAGCCCTTAGAATGGATTTTCAAGACTTGATAGTCTGTGAAGCTTCAGCTTGCCAAGGAATCTGGAGATGACAGAACAGTGGAAGAGTCAGTGGCAAATGAAGTACTAAAGAAACTGAAAAGTATTCACTAGTAAACATTCTTGAATTATGAGTCCAGCTTTGGACTAGCAAAATTAGTCTCCGTTTTTTTTTGGGTTTTTTTAGTGTTGGTTTACTTCACAGGGCTTCATTCTGTTCTCAATTGATACTCATGAGGTAAGCTGTAACATTGGTGCCCACCAGAGGAATAACTATGAGTCATCAATGAAATGAAAGCAAAGACTTGCTGAGATAATTCCCCTTCATAGCTTCCAGATCCATGTCAATGGGAGGAGAAGGGAAATAATAGAGAAGCACTCTTGATTCACTTAAATTCACAGGGCAAGTGCCTGCTTTGTGAGGCTGTTCGTGTGCTTTGCTACACTTGTTGCCAAGCTTTCCTTCCAAAGGCCTGCCGATTTGTGGGTTTTGTCTGATCTGTAATAGTATAAAGCTGTATCAGTTCCCCTCCAGTTCACATTAATCTGAAAGATACTATTTGATATTAAAGTTCTGATGCTGCTTCTTTATGGAGGGGTTGATCAAGTCTTGGTTGTCATTTGTTCAAATAGGTACCTTGGAATTGAAGGCTACATATACTGTTGTATGCTGTGTTTATTTGCTGCTGTAAGCAGTTCATTTTTAACGGTAATTAAATACAGCGTAATAATTGGTGCTGCAAATGTGTGATAAAGTTTTACTGTAGCCACAAAGTACTGTTCAGAAGATTCAGTCGTACTGCTGCAGTGTGATACAAGCATTTGTTTTGGGCACATATTTATAAACTTAGCTTTTTTGTGGCTAAACTCTGTTTCTCCCACATATATTTAACTAAGTGTGCATGTGTTGTGTGCAGAATCCCTGTTTGATCCTTCAGTCAAGTTCCTTGTGTGTGTTGACCTACTCGAAAGAACTTGCACTATCTCTTACAGTTGTCACTCTGTTTTTCTGCTCAATTTATTCCTGTAAATTTATGGAGAATGGCAAGACAGGGATATAGCTTTAGCTGTGTCTGCAGTGTCCTGGTTCAAAGAGCTGAGGAGGTTGCAAGGGAAGGTGAGCAGCTGTCTGTGAAGTTGAAATAAGGTGTTTTCTTCATTTGTTTCTCTGCCAGCCTGGTTAGCCTGTGCAGAAATTCAAAACTAGAGCTGGCATTCAGTTTGGGGCTGAAATGAAGGACACCTTAATGCATTATCCCCTTTTTTCTGGATTAATGACATTTCTGTTACTAGCTGTGAGGAAATCTGTAATCAATTTGATAAGTCTCTTGTGCAAATGTGAAGTTCAAATTGACTGAAACTGTCATGCAGCTCATGTAGCAATAAGACATTTGTGTTCCTTGCGGTGAAAAGGCCTATGAAGATACCTGTGCTCAGAGCCAACGCCATTGGAGAAAAATGGTGCATCTTGTTTGGAGCTATACAAATGTTTGATCAGTCAGCTGTTGCCATCACTATGGGCCAGCAAAGTCTTTGCCTTGCATGTCCTCTTTCAAAGGTGTCTGATGCTGACCAGCTAGCTCTGGAGTCGACTCCGTTGGGTAGGAGCGATGAGAGAGTTGAAGAGGACTTAGAAAAACAGCTCCCTAATCTCTGTGCTCCCTTAGGAACAGAGGTTGAGTATGGGCCTCTCCTCTTCCTAGGGCGAGACATCTAGGCTCATTAGCTTGAATCGGTTTTGTGGGCCTTTGCTTTTTCAAAAACAAAGGGAAAGACTGCAGTGCTATCAACAGCTAATGTTATTTAAAAGGGTTAAGATTAAAACACTACTCTCTATTCCTGGGAACTTTGCATACATAGAGCCTGGGGGCATATCTATTTTTCTTCTGTGTTTGCCTACCTTCTTAGTATGCATATTTCCAATACAAAAGAGAGTGCATGCAGGTGTTCTGTGTTTAGAACAATAATTAAAGTATGTTATTACATAGTTAGTTTAATTCCCTCTTGACTTAAAGTTGAAATTATAATGATGCATGGCTTGAAGTGCCCAGAGGACACTAATATCCATGCCACATGGAGTGTGGAGGGGAGGGGAAGAGCAGTATTAATTACTAGTTCATCTTTGAATTCTAAATATTAGCATAAAACAAGTCTTGCACTAACCATTAATGGGTCTTCATGGTTGTTACGTACACTTCAAAAGAGACAACATCTAGCCACACTTTCATTAATGCAACAAGAAAGCATATGTATAATGGGCTTAATTTATCTTGGACTTCTTCCAAAACTTTAGGAAGAGTAGGACGTGGATACTTGGTTAATATCGTTTGTCTGAAACAGTTCAAAGATGGGAGCAAGGCTGAAAGCTTCTGCTTAAATCTAATAAAAAGATGTTAAGATGGTACCCGACTGTCTGCGTGGTGGTGTACTTGTACATGTCTCTTTCCAAAAGGCTTTCTTCTTTGTTCTCTAATTTCATCAATACTTTCTTCTGTTCTTTGCTATTGGATTAACTCAGTGGATTTCTGGAGACTGCTAGTGCTAGCTCCAGCTATGGTGGAGAGCACTGTATCTTAATAGCTATGAAGTCATGAAAGTATCCTACAATGTAAATAGCTTGTTTATTTTCTTTTATGTAATGGTCAGGCAAAATGTCTATTGAAACTTAATCCTGTGACCCTCCATCTAAAAACACTTTTTCCTTTTTGTCTGCTAAAATCAGTTACTAGCAGAGAAACATCTGCTGCAATTGCTATTCTTTTCTCTTGTGTATAACTTCTGATTTAATCTCAATTTCTAGTCTCAATTAAAAATCAACACCTTGTGTTCTCCCTGAATAGGAGGGAAGGGAAGGCTGTTATCTGAGGTTCTAGCAGGTTTGCACGTGGGGTTAATTTCATTTTCCTTCCTGCTGCTTCTGCTCTAGAAGTGTCAAAAAGAGAAATGAAAACTGGGGAGGTTACACTAGGTTCTCCTATTTGAGAGAGACAGATACAATATAAACTGTGGCACTTGTTTGACCACCCTCGGGTAAACTAGTAGGATGTTGTCCCTTCTTTTTGTATGGTTGTAGTATAGCATACCAAATTTTATTGCCTTGGTAGCTGTTATATTTAAAATAGTTTTGTTTTGGTTATTGGCTCACTTTTATACCTTAGAAGAAATTAGGTAGTAGAAAAGGAAAGCTTGCTAATGCCACTTTATATCCCAATTTCGTTTTCAGAAAACCTCATTGGAACAGATGCCTTAACGTCTATATCAGAGGACTTAAAGATCGGTTAACTTTTAATCAGATTGGGTAAAGGGTTAGTGTATGTAGATGTGTTAGGTAAATTAACTAGCAGAAGGGAGCCCTGCCAGTAGGAAGGATGACTAATGCTTCTGAGCCCTGGTATTTGCTGGTTGTTTAACTCTTCCATGTTCTGTGCTCATCATTAGCTCTGATCAGCTATTTGAAACAAAGTTGAATGAGTGGGATGGTTTAAGACTGTTTTCAGGTGTATTTTACATTGTGTATGTATCATTCTTCTTCATGATGTTGATTGTTCTTCATGAACATGCCATGTATGAACAGAGTGCTCAGGCAACTGTGGAAGAGCTAAAGTTGGGAGAAACTATCCTTTTTGAGGCCTGTTTTCCACATGCCTAAAGCTTTCTGTGGGATGCTAGGACTCTGTCCAGCAGATCTAAGGGTTACCTCCAAGATGCGGGCAAAATCTGCCATGCTTTTTTGTTGCAGATTGGAGTGTGGCAGGGTGGGCTTACTTTACACAGAAGAAAAGCAGTTTTACTGAGTTGTTGAATGGTATTGAGTTTCTGGAAGTCTCTTTCCATGACTTAGTAGAGACCTGAAGGAGAATGTATTCTGTGGCTACTGACCACGTTTAAGGCATTTTTTCCCCTATTGGACAGTGTGCAAAAGTTAAAATCAAAAAGCTTACCTGGAAGAGGTTTACCTCTATAGGTATGGCTCCAGAAGGCCTGTGGTGTCTTAATTGCCATTTTTCCACCTCTGTTCCTTTTGGTTTAAAATGTGTTTTCTGAGGTCATGAAGAATTCTCATGTCAGCTCAAATTCTGAATCTGTTGTCTGAGCCCTGGGCTGAGCCTATAGTGACTGTCAGGTACATAGCTACTGAGGCAGATCCCAAGGGCTGAGTGGATATATCTGCGGTTTCCCTTTATTCAGGAGTACTCTAGGTATCCATGCAGAGTATCTAGGAGCATCCTGTAGAAATCTAGGTAATTAATCTGGCTTGCTCTGAAGAGACTGTAGTATTTTTTCTTCCTGTAGTTTGTGTCTCGGTTCTTGAGTTAATGACAAGGATTCCTTACCATATTTGAAGATAGGTTTTACAGATAGCAGTGTTGCATTTGAGGTGGTTCAGTCAGGTTAGGGAAACTTCTGCAGCAAGTCTGTGACTTTTTTTACTTCCCTTCCAGTTTTAAAGTTCTAACTACTTCTTTCTTGTTAGCTGCTATTTCCAGACTGTCACAGATGCTCTTGCCTTTGCAGCTTTTGTGCTAGTCATACTAACCTAATCTTCACCCTTCCTATTCTATTCTTCCCCTAATTCCCCCTGGAGATTAAAGGTGATGTTTTGAAAGTTGTTTTGTTCTTGGAGAGGCTGGTTCCCGAGTGACTGAGAGGTCTGGCTTTTAATGGGGGAGGTATTTCTTGCCTGCTCTTCAACTAGCGTGGAAGAACATGTCTGTCTGGAACTGAGATGCTTGTCTCACTAACATTTATAGACAGTGCAGAATCAATTTCTTGGTGGAGTAAGAGTAACTAGGAATAGCACCAGCCTTCATCTATGTTACATAGAAGCCAGTAGGGATTGGGTTTGATTACTGAAATAGAATAGCTGAAGTTTGGAGGTGGATTGCCTAATTATTTTAGTTACTTTTCTGTGTAAACCTTAATTTAGTCTTCCCCAAGACAAATACTGTTTTTCTTATACCAGGATTCACAAATGTGCTGTCAAATTTTTGTGTGAAAAATGGCTATAAAACAAGTAAGCTTAGTATTTCACTTGACACTTGTCAATCTTCAGCTAACTGATAAATGATAAATGCTTGCTGAATTTGAGCATTTCTCTTATCTCGTCTTGGATGACTCTATGTTCTGCTTTGTGTCACCTGACTTAATCACTTTTAAAAGACTGTCTGGATTACCTTTTCCTCAGGGGAAGTTCAGAGGCCTACAGTCCTCTAAACCTTTATTTGATATAGTAAGATCTTCCCATTAATAGCTCTAGCTCAACTTGTCTTTTCTTCTGAATAGCATTTGTTGCATCTACTGCAACAAGTATGTGGCTTGCTATGGATGTATCACATACATGGTTTGGTGGTTTTTGCAATTATTTTATTTAATGCAACATTTCAGTATTGCATAAAGGAGAATCTTCATTAGATTTTTCAATTATGACTTCTGTTATGGTGTTCCAAGAGGAGTTCTGAGCTGTAATTATAAATCTAATTTAGAACTGTTCTTTGTTTCTCCTGACTTCTCTTTTTTCCCTGAAACATTCCTTGGTCACAGTTTTGAGTACCCTGGCATAGATACTAGTGGCTTAGGCAGGTGTGCAAGATTCTACAGTGTAATTTTTTTTTAATTTATTTTTTAGCATGCTCTTGTTTTCATGTCAGCCATCAGAAAAAGTGGAATACTTGCTTCAGAGCAGCACCTGTGCTGAAACCAGAGTTCAGGGAACATAAGCAAATGTTCATGGAAGGCTACGGGCAAGAATATAGAAAATTTCTTTTCATTCTCTCAAGTTTTGTTTTCAACCTGGGAACTTCCTGAAGTAGTTGTGATTGGTCTCCCCTAAGACCCCACAAAGCTCTTAAAACCACTTTGCCCTTAGGTGACCTGTGTAACATTTTGTCAGGCTTTGCATGAAGTGCCAACTTCTCTTACTTTTTTTTCTCCTGACCATGGCTCCTGTTAGCTTAATTTGTTGCCCTTTAGTTCTTGTCAAGAACAAGAAAATGAATGATCTATCCCTAACCATCCCCAGGGCCTTTGGTAATGTAGACTTCTATCACATACTCCTGTTGTCTCTCTTCCAGGCTGAGGAGTTTTGACCAACTCTTTCCTTCCTTTCATGAAATTTGATTCTTTTTTCTTTCTTGTAACTTTTCTCTGGACCTTTGATTTCTAACATTCCCCTCTTGGGGGATGCTATTCATCCTGTCTCTTGGGGAGGGACAACAGGAGAACCACACTGGTTCCTTCCACCTTCAGTTGCAGAATCGTACAGTGGCATAACAGTGAATGTCATCTTCCTTGTTTTTCCCCCTATTCTCTAGCCTCCCTTTCTAGCCAGGGTGCACTTTCCAAATGACTTCTGAATGTTAAGTAGTCAAGACATGGATGAGAGTGGGAAGCTGATCTCTTACTGTGATCTGATCAAAGAATTTGTTGAACTTGTGAAGGAAACTGGCTTAGCTAGAAACAAGATGGCTTTGGTAGGTTGAAGGAGTAGCTGTTTATGGAATTGACAAGTCACAAGACTTTTGTGAAACCTTGCTTATCAATAAAAATTTGCACAGAGCTACAAAGTCACAGGTGTAGTTACTTGGGGTTATATAAGGCTCTCTGAAAATCAGTTTACATTCAACAAGTTTGGAAGTTTAAATGACAAGATTTGAAATGCTGTACTCCTATTATGGCAATTGGTACAAAGATTTCTTAAAGATACTGTGGAAAGAGAAAGAAATAATCAGTGAGATTAAACTGTGTATCTGTTAGTCTAAGAACTAGTTTAAAGACCACCTAGAATGCCACTATTCTAGTCACTAGAATAAAATTGTGGTTACTGATCATACTGATTAATTTGATTTTTCTTTTTTCATGAGCATTATGCTTGTTCATCCAGTTAACAAAAAAAAAAATCATTTATGTCACCCTTGATGTATTGATTAGTTTTGTAAACCAGTACTTGTGTTGAGACTGGTACACGATAGCATGGATTGGTATTAAACATCAATATTCTTCTTGTTTCTTGCTGGAAAATCTCAGCAAAGGCAAGTTATCACAGGAGCCCTTGTACCTGAGTAGCTAAGGTTTCACTGATACTTTTTTTTTTGGTTTAGTTCTGGAAGTATGAGGAAAATAAATTATTTGGAAGGCAATCCTACAGTGTTTGTTCGAATTTAAGCGACCACAGTTGACAGCTTGGACTTCAGAGCTGGAACTTAATCTGCCTGAGTACAGCAGAGATGTGTATATGCTGGAATTGGGGGAAGGGGGGCTGGAGTAGGATAGGGATGAATAGCAGATGGCTATAAAAAGCAGAGGCAGGAATTACTTCTATTCTGCAGGGCTAGCATTGCTGCTATGTGTGTTGTGGGGAAAGGCCCTGCTTTAAAATAGGGACAGGCTCTTCTAGAACAGTTAATGTCCTGTGAGGTGAGAATAGTCAGCAAATCAGCTTTTCTTCAGATAAAGTTCTGACATGACTGCTTGCTGGTCAGATATCCTGCAGTTTTTCTAAATAAGAAGCTAGTGAATTGCTTGTGGCACTATGAAAACTTAGTGAGGTGCATGCTTCCCATTTAATGAAGGATGCTGCTGCTCTGTCTGCAGCAGCTGTCTGACAGAGGGTGCTGTCAAAAGTCAGGGCTGGTACTCAGGGACTGGGAGCAAATACTCTCTCTAAGATGTTATTTGTCACAAGGTCGAATCAGCTGAAATTTACTTTGTCTATCTGTCTAGGGTGCTAAGTTACAAGAAACTTGTGGAGTTTTTCTTCACATGGCTTAGCTTCTCGTATGTAGAAGGATCTCCAGAGAGCTCTCTCTTTGCTCAGTACATGGTCTGAGGTGACTGCATTAATGTTCTCCCTTGAGGAACTCTAGTTGGGGACATGGCATTTTGGCCTCTTGTGAGCTACCTGAAGATGGGTCGTTGTTCCTACAGGCATTAGGTAAAGCTAGTATGTGACTTCGGGTGATTTTTAGAAATCCACAGCTAAAATGTTTGCTGTCCCATGATATATCAAGTGCCCCTCATATTGAGAAAGTCCTGTTGCATTCTGCCATTGCAGCAGGATCAGAGTGTTTTCAAACCTTTACTTGAGGTTCTTCCTACAGTTATATCATCTGGTGAGGTATGTCATGATCTAGTAGTTTGATCTCCTTGGAGAGAAGCACACTGTGCTCCTGTTTCACAAAGCACTGGGCACTGCCCAATAGATGTTGTAATATCCCCTCCTTGAAGTTGTTCTATCTCTTAGATGCGTGCAGCTGATTGTTAGTAGGATTCTTCCACCTAGCTGCTGGATAATTTTCTGTAACTGGAGGTGAGTCTCTACCTGGGTGTTAAATTTGATATACGGACTCCAAGATTGACTCAAACTTATTCATCTGTTGTTTTTATTTGCGCTCCTTTTGCAACACAGTGAGTCTTAATAGTCTAGACATCTAGATTTCCCCCTGCCACCCCCATATGCTTACACACTTACACACTCCTCCAGTTTTGACTTTGCTTAGTTTGGAGGAGGGGTGGAATGAAGTGTTCAAACTTGTGTAGGTGGAGATATCAGCCCGTTGGCTGCTAACCATAGCAAAAAATACACCACCCCCACCACACACCCCTACCCCCAGTTTTGCAGGCTTCCTAAAGATTGTCAGGTGGGGCTAATTTGTAGAGTTGCCCTCACACAACAGTAGGGCTCCAAAGTTTGTAAACATCATCCTGCTTTTGTGACTGGGCCAAGAGAAGTATAACTGCAGTAATTGCTCTCAAACAGAAGGCTTCAACTTGCTCAACTGCTTTCTGCTATCTGCTGCTGATGTTTGCAGTACTCTGACCTGGCCTTGTACAGCACTCCTAACAAAATGGGATTGTTTGGCCCTGGTTTCCAAAGGGAAAGCTTTTGTTTAGGACTTGCTGTGCCAGTGGTGCTTACTTCTCAGATGAAAAATGAGGGTTTAGAGGATGGGCATCGTCATAATGTTGTGTGGTGGAATGGCTTTTGTTCAGCAGACAAGTTCCTGCATGTGAATGTGGCTGAAATATTCCTTCAAGATTCAAAAAACCAGCCCCTTCCCCCCCCTCCCAGCCTCAAAATGCAGAACATTTATTTCTTTAGTAAAGTTCTCAATTATGGCTTTATAATGTCTGCTTCTAAAAGGTCAACCTGCAGGCTCATTCCATCTGCCCTTAAACCTGTGTTGAAGATGAGTCCTGGACCTTCTCAGAATCTTTCTTAAATTTCTTCCTTTCTCCCTTTGCATTTCTGGATTATTCATGAGGAAGTTGTAAGAACTTGCTGCAGAGCTCCTGGGGAAGGAAATGGAACATGCTTGCCTTGAAGTCAGCTTTTTCCATGGCGAGCAGGCTGCCTGGGGGAGGGGGAGAGGTGCTGAAAGAAGAAAAGGGGGGGGTGGGGAGACCTTTGCTTGCCTCACTTGTCTAGAAGTTTCTTAGGAAAGCAAGTATGAGTTGACTGTGCTGATCAAGACTTACTGGACTTGTCTACAAGGAATATTGGTGATAACTTATTTCAGAAGCTACAAAAATTATGCTAGTAATAAGAATAGTGATGTGCTATTGTTGTTTGACCTGTCTTTACAGTTGAAATGTTCAAATACAAGTGTTGCTTATCCTTGATTGAGTTTTGAAAGGAAATGGTATTGACTGGTGATGACACCCTGCATTTACTGTGTGACCGTGGAACAGAAAGATAAGTTGGGCTCTGGATTTGTTTAGGAGCCACACTTTCTTCCACTTCATACTCGATTCCTGATTTCTTCTGAGTTTGTTTTCTGTGGAAACTCCAGTCAGTCCTTTTATTCACATGAAGTTGATAAATCTTTGTCTGTTAGAATAAAAGTATTTTAGTATACAGTAGCATGTTATTGATGCAGAAAACACCAAGTATTGATTTCAGCTCAACCTTCACTTTTTGCATTTTTCAGACTTTGAGATGGAGAATATAATTTCTATACCTGACTGAAAGTGCTGTCAGCAGATTGATCATGTTTCTTGGGATGAAAAATCTGACGTGTCTGGTTTGCCAATAAAACCCCCCACCTTTTGAATGTTGATTTGCAAATATCAAGGTAATAGTAATAGTTCATGAAAAGACAATGCTGAACCAATATTACAGGTCTTGTTTCCCCCCTCCCCAGAAAGGAGGTCGCTGGGATAGTATGGGGAGTGTTTTGTTTAGCGTTAACAGTAGAATAATGCTTTGAAGTTGCTTTTGTCAACACCAGTCCTGAGAAAAAAAAACACAACTGAAGCAGCATCACCAGGATAAACAGCTTAATTTGTATCTTTCCAAACTACTTGGTATACCTGTTTAGTTAACTCCTATGAAATGGTTCTTTCATAAAGCTGTACTCTTCTGCTGACGTGTGCTGATGTGCTCTTCTGACTTGAACATCTTCTGGTTTTTGATTTAATGAGCACAAATGATGTCTTGTGTTTAATTCTTTCTAGAAGATAAACCTAGGCACCAAAGTCAGTAGTCAATTTTCAGTGCTCTGTGTTCACCCCCATCCCCTCTCCCTCCAGTCTGTGCTATGGTCACTTTTAAAATATTTTCTAAATATCTTGCTAGTACTAGTTGAAATGAACAACAGATACTACTTCACAAAGCTTTCCTTATATATAAGAGCAGACTGGAATGTGCATGTCCTGCTGTTGTGAGCTGAGCCTACAGCAAGAGTTCTGTCCAAGTTAGAAGATAAGTAGGTGTGGTGGTGTGTGTGTATTATGCATAAAAGACTTAGACATTTGGGGCATTCTTAGGATGGTTGTTAGAAAACTATAGTTAGATTTATGCAGGAACTTGAACACACATACGTATATCAATAGCCTCTGTGGAGACCTTCTTACCTTAAATAGCTTTTAAGCTCGCCTGTTCTTATTAAAGGTATGGCAAAGTGCCAGTACACTGCTGTATGATGTGAGGAGTTTAAAGATTTGCAGTATGGGTAGACCTTAGATTCTGGACAAGAGCTAAATTAATGCGTGTTCCATAATTGTTTTCCGTAAGCACGACTTAAGACAGACGTTGCCTGGTGTGAGTATCTGTGCTACAGAAGAGTCACTTGCAGCTGGTGCTAGCAGGAGATGTGCCAGGTGGTCTGTGTTAAGCTTCCTGTCGAAGAGTACAGACGTGACTATTGCAAGCCAATGGTACAGCTTTTATGAAATGAGTGTGTCCATTATGTAAGCTAAAAAGAAGTGTTTTTCAAAATTTACATCCGTTAGTGTTATTCAGCCTTTAGCTCTTACTCTTGGTATTGGGCAGGGTTACAATATGGATGAGTGTATGGATATTAACATTTCCACTAATAAATGTTTTTGATAGTCAAACAAATCTTTCTGATAGTTGAGCAATAACTAGAGGTCTCTCAGTGCAGCATAACATGAACATATTAGTAATACGGATGCTTCTTTTTAAGTTTTCAGATGTTGCTTTAAAGTGAAGTGCAAAATTCCAAAGATTTTAAACAGATGTCATGTTAGACTTTATACTTGGGGGTTGGGTGGTGTTTGAACCAGTAGATTAAGGATCCGTTTCCTGGTTTGAGGTGTAGTAATTGTAACGTGACAATCCATCATGCTACCGCATAGAGGAATTCCTCTTTAAAGTTATTGACTAGCTGGAGGTAACAAAGAGATGACAAGTCGGTTGGTAACCCTCTGTCTTCTGTAGAGGTAAAGTAGCCACAAAAATCAGTTTCTCTTCTGGTTATGTTCTTACTATGTCTGTTGGGGGGTTTTGGAGGGTGACTGTAGCTGCCAGTAGAACACAGGAAGTGGCACAACTGGGACAGTACTGTCCCAGTACTCTTTACTGCCATGTGCTTGCTCATGTGTAAATGTCTGAGTGCTAGCCTGTTAGCCCAGCAGTAGACATGGGGAAACTGAGTCTATGGGATGCCAGTAAGCAAAAGGATTTTTGTCTTTGTTGTGTACGTTCTTTAAAGGTTTTTATAGATGGCCTTACAGTTCTCGATGGTCACCATTGAATGGGAGGATGATAAAAGCAAGTGCTTGAGATCAGGCCTGTGCAACCTGAGGCTTGCAGAGCCACGTCCTTGCCCTGCCTGCCACCAGGAGGCAGCAGGAGCTGTGTGGGCTGCAGAGGTCACTTGTTTGACCAGAAATTAAGTTGTTCCACATCTTTGAAGAAGAGCTGTGTGCCAGAGTCATAATTGCTTGTAATGTACTGTTCAGTTTCTGTAAGGTAGTAGAGGAATATTTTCAACTCCAGAGTCTATGCGATCTTAGATGGTCAGATTTGCCACCAGAGCTATGGGACTCTTATTTTAAACTTCTTAAAATTGGTAGAATGCCCCTTTAACCCCATTCTCACCTTCAAGCATGAGTATGCTGGAACAGTGCATTGTGTGGAACTCTTTATCCACAAAAACTCCCTAGCATCCTAGGCAAAGATGCAAATCTGCTTTCAAGTGGAATGATGGGAAGGCAGTTGACTGATCTATTTCCTAAAGCAGCAAGTCCAGCTTAAATGTCTTTCTGTCTTAGCCTGTGTGGGCAGTCAGATGCAACATCCGACTTGCAGTAGGAAAGACCAGCGCTCACACAAGATGAGTAAGTGGACATCTGGAAGCACTTGAGCACTATTTTGTACTACTGGTATGAATCAATGGAACGCAGGAAAACTGAGGGATACATTTGAAGATCAGTTGTTAAAAGCAGGAGAGGTGGATAACAGAGCTTTGGATCATGCATTGATTTGCAGAATTCTGCCTAGGTTAACACTTAATTTTGATGGAAAGTGAGGAAACTTGCAATTGCCAGGAGATAAGGTTAGGGCAATGCTATATAGTACTTATTTTCTGATAGTATTCACTCTGGTTATTTTTCAGGTACCAGTTTAGGAGAGGGGTGGCAGGTAGTGTTTTCAGAATGCAGTAGGATCCTATCCTACTGTAATGGCCTTAAGGTGCACCAGGGGAGATTCAGGCTGGATATTAGGAAGAAATTCTTTACTGAAAGAGTTGTCAGGCACTGGAGCAGCCTGCCCAGGGATGTGGTGGAGTCACCACCATTGGAGGTGTTTAAGGGACAGGTAGATGTTGTGCTTAGTGACATGGTTTAATGGTGTTGATAAAGCCTGCACAAAGGTTGGACTCGATCTTGAAGGTCTCTTCCAACCAAAACTGTTCTATGATTCTATCCTGCTTCCCTAAATGCTGAGACTGGGGGGGGGGGGGGGGGGGCAGGGGAGAGCAGGGCATTGGAGGGTGTCGCTACCGAAATGCTCCGCTACCACTGGTTTTCAAAAAATTTGTGGAGCTGTGAGTTGTGCTGTGTACCTCAGAAGCAGAGGCCTGTACTTTCTCAGCTGCTCTCTATCAGTTATCTTTTTCCAAAGGCAGTTCAGGCTCAAATATGCCTCTGTCCAGTGTAGTCACCGCTGAGCCTTTTTCCCCCTCCTTTCTTGAGTGTAATCTGTTTACTGCTAAACCTGTGTCTGTTTCAATGATGGAAAATCATTTTCCCTACTATATGTCTGAAGCTGAAAGTACAGAAGAAAGACGTTTTTCAAAGGCGTAGTTTGTGGTTTATATGTTAATGTAACTGAGCAATAGAAAAAAACATGCACTCAATTAAGTGCCTTTCTGAATGGATCCCTTGCTATGAAGGACCTCAAGCAAAGAGCCCTTCTCTTAGGTGCTGCACTGATCTTTATTCTTATTGTTCCAAAATTGGGGGATTTCAGTGTTGTGATCAAATCTTCTTGGAGGGGAGGTGAGGGGCATACAAAGTACTTATGAGCTATCTCTAAGTAAAAATGTACATCTCCTGATGTAACAGTAAAACAGTTCTAAGCACCCTATGAAAGGCAGCTAAATTCTTACAGAATCCTCTTCCTAAGACGGTGCTCTTAATTTCTTGGCTGAATGTCCCCAGGTCCATGTGAATTCGTAGCCTGTGAGTTCTATGCACATTAAGGCTTGGCTTTGCTGTATTTAATGAGCTCCAGTTTTTGGTGTGGCTTACCTCTAAGCGTGAAGAGGTATACATAAGAGTTTTAGGATAGTGGTGCAATAACTTTTTCTGTTCTTGGTGGTTTTTTCCTTGGTCTTAAATGTATGTGAGAATCTCAATTTTTAACTTGGACAAGTTGGAAACTATGAAAGCTGAAGGATTTGATAGCTAGTCTTGTTAAGCTCGAAACAGGTAAATGTTACGTGTATGCATAAGGTAACTTTTTCCTAAATAAGTTTAGTATTTGAATGCCAGCATCTATCCTACGTATTTGATCATAAAACCAAGAAAAATGCCTGAAGCCTTGCTTTAGTAAAACAAAGCCTTCCCTGTTTTTTCGAAATAATTTTAAAACTGTCTGGAATCATGTTTTCCTCTTTCCTCAGGGGAAAGTATACTACCAAGCATGCTTCCTTTAACAATTATATTTCTGCCATGTGTTTTGCAGGTCCATTTTTCACACTACCCCTTTCATGAGGAAAGTCTAAATTCTTGATAGATGCATGGTGGATTTTTGTATGCTTCTTCTTTTAGATGTTTTTCTAGGAAACAGCAGAGAGATCTGTTTATCTAGACTGATGTTTTGTGTGCTTCCTAAAGGATGGCTCTGATTTTTACTCATTTATTTTGGTCTTCAGTTGCTTAGGTCTTAAATGCCCTAGCTGTTCCCCAACGTTCAAGACCCCTCATTCAAACCTCTTATGGCTACTTCTGAAAAGGATTTCTGTGGCTAAGCAAAGCTGAGAAATTAGATGCTGTGGGAGGAGAATAATAATAATAATAATAATAATTCAGTCGGGGGGGGGGGGGGGGGATCTTTTTGTTTTGCTGTTAGCATGCTTTGCCCCACAATTTGTAATACTGTTATATTTTGTGCTTTGGAGAAGATGCCTTCACTTCTCTGCTGTCATGTGAAAGCCCTTGAAGTTTTTAACTTCTTTCAGTTGGCTTTCTTGTAGCAGCAGTATCTGCTGCATCCTGAATCACTGTTTATCTGGTGTGTAACAGTAGGGGTTTTTGTTACTGTCTAACTGGTGTCTTGTTTCTTTTCAGAGATCTTTCACATTAATAATAGAAGCATGGGATTGGGATAATGATACAAAAGCTGGTGAGTATTTATGTAAAACTTGTAGTTTGCACTTACCCTGTGCTGTATGTACACAGACTGGGGAGAGGGGAAATGGTATGCTGCTGCAGTTAGCCATCCCTCCAAATCAGTCTGAATGCAAGCCTGCTAAGTAAAGGTCATGTACAAATCCAAGCAGTCAATATTGGGTTAGGAACTGTGAAAAATTAGTACTAATAGGAAAAAGAACGGACAACAGTAAGGGAAGGGTGTAACAGGACTCTTAATTAGCTTTAAAAAAATGTTTTAAAATCATGGTAGACCCTTTTTTTAAAAAGGAAAATTTTCTGTGCTGTAGAGCTGCACTTTAAATTCTCCTCAGTTTACTCATAACCATGTTGTGGAATACTTTTCATAATCAGATAAACAGATAAGCGTTCTTGCTCCCCATGAAGTAACCATGCTTAATGTTTTTGAAAGTGTTGTAAATCTTGTTATGATTCCATTTGTTTCTCCTCAAGCACTGAAAGTTACTTTGTGTTTCTGGTCTGTAAATGGTAATGCTCAGTATCAGAGCAGGGCTATTGATCTGAAGGAAAAACAAGCTTATATAAATACTTCAAAATCTTATGAAGTTGGTCATTGCCATATTGTTGTTGAAGTAGGACTCTAGCTTGAACATACTTTTTGGTAGTGGCTTACAAACCTGTCTTTAATCAATGCTTTTGGCTACAAGTGTTAAGTGAACTTCAAACTTTGATTGTGGTTAATGATGGACTATTTAATCTTGGCTGGGATCAATGTGAAGGAAGAGAAGTGTTTGGACATCAAGATAGCAAAGGTTTATGCCCCAAATCATTATTAGCTTCTAATTATAGGTTGCATTCTCTGCTGCTTCACTGACCATCCTTATTGAGATCCATCAAGCATAAAAGAATTGGCAAAGCTCAATTGATATTAAGGCTACGTTAGCGTTTAAAGATCCTTTTACTTGAGGATTGGGATCAGTCCCACTTGCATTTTCCTGACAAACTTTCCTAACTTAAAGATGCTTCTAACACACTGTGTCTCCAATGATAGGCAAAGTAATGATGAGTTTGTAGTTTGTTCCTGATCCTTCCCTCTGTTAGAGTTAAGCTGCTTTTGTTTTGTTTAATAGCTCCTTCAAGTTTTTCTAATCACAGAATGTTAGGGATTGGAAGGGACCTCGAAAGATTATGTAGTCCAACCCCCCTGCCAGAGCAGGACCACCTAGAGTAGATCACACAGGAACATGTCCAGGCAGCTTTTGAATGTCTCCAGAGAAGGAGACTCCACAGCCTCCCTGGGCAGCCTGTTCCAGTGCTCCGTCACCCTCGCAGTGAAAAAGTGTTTCCTTATGTTAACGTGGAACCTCCTGTGCTCCAGCTTGCACCCATTGCCCCTTGTCCTGTTGTTGGACATCATCGAGAAGAGCCCGGCTCATGTTTTCTTTAGTTCTCTGGTAATTGATGTTGCTGCAACCCTTCAATTGGTCCACAGCCTTCTTCAATGGCACTTCCCAAAGTTGGACGTGGTTTTCAAAATGAGATCTTGTGTGCTGAGAAGAGTAAGCCTGAATCATGAATAAGTTTAGCTGTCTGACATAGCGACAGATTGGAGGTGTCCTCTCAAATGTGTTCAAAAAGTACTACATGAAGTTAATTCCTTTAAATAGTTTCCAGTTTGGGAATAATTTACCTCGGGGTGGCCAGTACAGTGAATATTGGAATATTCGTGCCCTAGTTCTAGATGGCACATCTACTCATGGAACAGTGTAGGAGGGGTTGAACACAAAGAGTC
The DNA here is from genome assembly GCF_034619465.1 of Leptosomus discolor. Lineage (NCBI taxonomy): Eukaryota > Metazoa > Chordata > Aves > Leptosomiformes > Leptosomidae > Leptosomus > Leptosomus discolor. The sequence goes on from NC_141393.1 coordinate 10,122,721, forward strand.
TATCCTGCAGAACAGATCCGTAAGCATTTAAGTGCTGAATTTTGTTTTTTAATAAGCTACTTAAGTAACAGTCTTGTAACTTGCTATGTTTGTGTCTTAGAATTGACAAAATCCTCTTGCAAACCTGTAGCTTTAAAACCCAGGTTTCTCTTAAAATATTTTTGATAAGGGGACGGTCACTTCAGGCTTGTGCAAAGTCTTTCTTCTGCTTTTTAGCTTAACATGCTCTAACAAATCTGTTTACTTGCGTTGATGTTGTCTTTTTTTTTTTTTTTTTCCTGAGCTTCAGGCGAACAGGATATGTCTAAGGAGATGGCCCACTGGGCCTCTAGAATTTAACAGTTTGCGTGAACTATGGGAGTCTGTGTAAGTGTCGGATTGCAGTTTGGCTCTCATGGGGAACTGCCAGTGGAAGGTGAACTTCTCTTTAATATAGGCTACCAGAGAGGTGCTCTTGAGTTGTATTGTATCTGAAATCTAGAAGGCTTGTTGTGTGGATTTAGGAGGGTTTTCTTGGCCTATAAATTGGCTGAAGACTAGCTAAATGATTGTCTTAGTTAAATGTTTCTGTAGTCTGTTTACCATGATAGAGAACTGTTGCCTTGCCGTGCTGCAATTCAGACTTGCATATTAGCTTCCTAGGAAGAATTCCTTAGTGCTGAAGGGTGGTTTTTGGTTTTGTTTTTCATTGTTTTATTTGGGGTTTTTTGAGTGGTCTTGCTAGGGAGTCCTCCCAGTAGGTTTTTGCTTTGTGAATCTGTTAAGATGCAAAGACACTTCCCTTATATTTCTGCAAGGACTGCTGAACTGCTGAACAGGGACAGATCAGTAAAAATCTGTATGTAAGAGAATAGGAGAGGGAATATGGCAGCTCCTCCAGAGAAAAGACAAACAGTATCTGCATCCTGGAGGGATGAAGAGAGTATCTGTGGAAAGCTGAACTCCTTATCATATCCTGAACACCGAGCTGATCTCTGGATCAGGTTACATGTGTCTTCTATTTCTACTGTAAGAAAGATTAATCAAAGTAATTGCCAGAGTCTATAAGCTGATTAATTAGTTCCAAAGTCAGGTTTTGCATTCCTTTAATGGGGATGAGTAAGGCTGAAAGTTAAATGCAGGTCCTGTGTTCCAGCTTGGACTTTCAAGTGGGTATTTAGAAAAAACACACAACAAAAAACCCTAAACAAAACAACACAAACAAACAAACAAAAAAAAATCAAAACCTGGAAAGAGGGCTTTCCAGTGAACAACTTGAAGGTTTTAGAACAGTTATCATTCTTCCTTCCCTCTATGTCCCAGCATCCCATATTCTTCCTTGAACTTACTGAAAGCCAGGCAAGGGTGCCCAGAGCAGATCCTTAAAGTACCATCTCAATAATAAGTCTGCTGGGGCAAATGTTTCCCCACTACTTGCCTCAAACTGCAAACTCTTAAGAAGGGCTTTCAGGCCCTGATTCCTGAACTACTACTGCGCTTTTTTCCTCCTCTGTGCAGCAGGGTTGGCTCAGAGGAAGCTTCTGGCAGTGTAAGTGGTACCACTTGTTTGCTTTGGGAGGGTGGAGGAGGGGGAGAGGAAACTGCCTTAGATATAGAGTCACTGTAAAGGGCCTGTTCTCTGTCATCCGTCAGAGAATTTTGTGCTACTTTCCAGGTAAGTCATTTGGCTTGGCAAACTTGTAGCTGTACAGCAGAGGTCTTGGCAGCGCTTAACCCAACACTGGCATCTTCACATGTGAAGTAACTTTCCATTTGACTACATGCTGCAGGGATGCAGAGTTGCCCTTCTCTTTCATGTTAGTCTGTAGGAGACTAATCTGTCCTTACGGCTTTTTGAAATGATTGCTTGAAAAAGGCTGAAGAGAATGTGTTTCCTGAGGTGGGCACCTCCTGTTCCTTTGGGCATAAAGTTCATATGCTACCGTATGTGTGTTTTCAAGCAAACAGCTATCATGATCACCTTTTGTATTGCCCTTCGAGTGACTTGTTGCGAATGTCTGACCTGCTAAAAGTTAGGGTGTTGATGAGCACTGTTCTTATTTGGGTGTAGTCGTGGCTCCTGATTGCACAGTTACAGTTAAATACTCTTCAGGTAAGGCTTCCTCTTCCCCAAATCAGATGCTTCAGGAACATTAGGTAAAGAACCATCTTTTAGGCATCGTCTCCTTTCATGCAAACGTCTGTGCCACTATCTGCTTTTCTAGAGAGGCTTATAGGAAACTTAGTAATCAAGGAAAGAAAGCCTTCTTGCTTCTGAGGGGGGGGGGGGGAGGTTTTAAGTAGTATGCGCTGCTTTTTTGACCAATAACCAGGCAAGTTCAGTTAGGCAGCTCATTGCCTTTACTGAGGGCTAAAAGTAACGTGTGAGAGTTCCTAAAGTAAATTTTACTGGTAAACCAGATGCAGAGAACAAATTTGTCACATCAAAACAGTTAAATATGAGAGACTGAATATCTCCAGAAACACTTTGGCACTGTGGGGGAGGAGGGAGGAACCTTGACAAACATGTTCCTCCCTATGATTACAGATCTCTTTGGAAGATGCACCTTTTATTTGGAATCAGTTTTAAATTTGAAGTAAAGCAGAATTCTCATACTTACTCTGGTATCGAAGAGTTTAGTATTAGAACTTAATGGCTTGGAGCTGATTTCCTGATGCCTTTGTGCCTCGGGGTAAATTATTTGGCTTGCTTATTTAGGCTGTTAAGCCCCACTTTTACTGATAGAAGCTAAAGGAAAAGCTCTTAAGACTCAGAATACATTCTTTTTCAGAGGAGTTTTTGAAGATAAAGTTTGAGTGTTCAAAAAAAAAAAAGGGGGGCTATTGGGGTTATATCCCCTGTTCTCGACCCCAGGTATCAAGAGGACTGTTCTGCATAGGTATATTGCAATAGCTGTAATGCTTGTTCCAGTTGTTTAACTAGGTGTGAGGAATCTGCATTAGCCTGAAGGTGCTTGATAAGATTTTTGTTATATGAGCCACTCCTTTAATCTCAGGACTTGTTCTTCAGTCCGTCTGATGCACTTTGAGGAAATACTTTTATAGCAGTGGCTGTTGTAGCTGTTTTTGAAGAGGCTGTGTTACTTGTAGCTAGGAAATAGCAAATATGCATTATAGACCTATTTGTTCAATTTCCTTGACCGTTCAATGATTCAGCATTTTTCATTTATAGTTTTTCAGATCAATAGTTAGTGAAGAATAAGACTATAAAAGGATGTTGAATCTAATCATGAAGCTTTTAATGGTGACTGGTGGTATGATAGATACCCTGTTCAGTCAAAACCAAAATACAGACAGCCTTTTCTTAGCTTGCAGGTTTCTTGTCCTCTCTGCTGTTGGCCATGTGCTGCTGGATGACAGAGGAGTTCACGTAGAGGAATTAGAGCATTGAAGAACAGGAATAGACTTCAATGTGTCTTGTCTAGCCATAAAATGTTTTATACAGACTAGTCCAGGCAAGTGTGAATTGTAGCCTATACATGGCAGAACCACTTTTAATATTAAAGCACAGAGATGCTTTGAGTTCTGAATAATTGGAGAACCTTTCAATGCTTAATTACAACAGCTTTTATTTTAAGTTCAATATCCTTTGATTTTAAGAGGAAAGATTTTTATGGTAGAAGCAAGCATGAAAAAAGATGTTAAGGTAACAAAAGGCATCGAAGAGCTCACTACTGTAGCTTTCCTTTTCCTTTAATGTTGGAGTGACTGAAAATTGTCACTTGAGTAATTTTCCATGCTGAGGGAGAAGTGCAGCTTTGGTGAGAGATGCACAGGATACCTCTATGCTGTCAATAACTTCCTAGGTGACAAACAGTCACTTCTTTGGTTTTATTTTCTAAACAGATTAAGTTAATGAGGTCTAGAAAGTAAGTAGGTGAAATGCATTTGTTGAAAATGATAGTTTAGTGTTGCTTGCTACCAGCTTGGCATGTTTTATATCAATAATCTGAAGCTTGGACTTCATCTCACTACCATTACAGCCTCTTGCTGTGATTAGTTTTTGATTCTTAATTTCTTTTAACATGCAGTTTAAAGAATCTTTATTATTTAAGGAAAATGGATGCTGAAGCTCTGAGCTGGCAATATTGTAACTGTTTCACAAATGGGTATGAAATGCATGTGTACAAGTGGAGGTTCTGTACCTTTTCCTTGTTCTTAAATAGTGCTTGGAGTTCCAGCTGCAGCTTGCAGAGTCACCTAGAAAAACTCTTGCAGTGGGATGTTACCAGATTTGAATAGTGAAAACATTTGAAAACTCCTTTCACTGGGGTTACTCACTGTCTACTCTTACCCTTACTGTGCTTTGCTTATTCTTAACATTCGCTGAAGCAATTGTATAATTTCATTGTACTGTATAATTGTATCTCATCTCCTTGTACTGAAGATTCTATACCAAGAATAAGATGGATAAAAACATAAAATTGGATGTTCATAAAAATGAAAATACTTTGTTGGCAGTTCCACAGTCTTATATCAAGAATCCACTTGTCCCATGTGGTATATAATACTTTGTGCACATTTGGTCTCAGATAATGGAACTTGGCAGTAGCAGTGCTGCTGCTTTCTGTGAGGGCAGGGGAGGAGGCTTATAGAGTGTATTGCAAGAGTGATCACAATTATCAGTGGTTCCACTGAGGATAAGGATAAGTAGGATAAAGAGTTGAGAATGGCCCCTTGACAATGCTGGGTTCATTTGTGTGTTTCTTCTCAAAATGTCAAATACTGGCTACAGAAAGTGTTCTGTAAAATTCCTGTTAAAGATGTCTTGCCTTTATGGTAGAGTGACAAAATGGAAAGAAGCTAGCTTATGTGCATAATGCAAGCCTACCAGAGCATTTACTATTGCTTAGTAATTTTGCAGCAAATTGAGTATACTGTGTGTTTTTTTCTTTATTTTTAACTTGCACCAGAGAACTTTAATATCTCAGCTACTAGGTTATGCCAATTTTGCAATTTTTTAAGAACAAAAAGGAGGCAAAAAGAGCCTCAGATCAAGATAAAGCTGCTAGTTGTCAGCATGTGGGTGTGGTATTTTTGGCTGCTTTGAAAAATAAGCTATTTCCTATGGATTATGTTCCAGGGTTTTTTAATATTTCCTTTGGGATACTTTTTTAAATTTGCCTTCCTGTAATGAACTTTGCAAGGCAAAGGAAAATTCAGTTATACAGTAGATCTTTTATCATCTTAACATTTTCTTTACTAAGTTTTCTCTTAACCAGTTGAATAATTTTGATTTGAATTTATATGCTGTTGTGTGCTATCAAACTTACCACCTGTTGAATTTACCTTTTTTTAAAAAGGTGAAGACTTGTTAATAGAACGAGTGGCACATGCTGGCATGATCAACCCAGAAGATCGATGGAAGACACTACAATTTAATGGTCCTGTTGCCCATTTTGAAGTACAAATAAGAGTGAAGTGTGATGAAAATTACTACAGTGCTCTGTGCAATAAATTTTGTGGCCCTCGAGATGATTTTGTTGGTCACTACACATGTGATCAAAATGGAAACAAAGCCTGCATGGAAGGTTGGATGGGAGACGAATGTAAACAAGGTAGTATCGTTTGCTTCATTTTAGATTAGCTCTAGTGTAAATATAATAGGTATAAACTGCTGTAGGTATTTCTGTAGTGTCAGTGCTGTAGCATTTTAATTTTAATACATGCAGACTTTGTCCTTTGAATACAAATTTTTGAAAAAACATCCTCTATGAAGAGTGGAGCCCGGCGTGTGCTATGGGGGCTACAGAACGAATTTAGGATTCGAAATAGTGAAACATCTTTTTACTACTTGGGTTTTTTCGATGGTGGTGCTGCTTCAAAGCAAAATCACATATTACATCTGTTAATGTAAGATTTTATTGAACAGTGATAATATCAGTAATACTGTAGAATTTAATGATGTAAAAATGCCCTCCTAACACTATTTTTGCAAATGAAAAAGTTTTAGGTGTAATAAATGCAAAGCTGAAAGCTTTTTGATCGCTCTTAATGTGAACAGAAATTCAAGTGTAGTCATCTTTTTGAGTGTACCACTCAATCAAGTCTCTGCATTTTGCCTTCAGTTCTTGGTGCGTAATTAGTGCTAAAATTACTTGCCATACTCCTCTTTCTGTTGAGGGCTTCTTGGTTTTGTTTTCTATTCCTTTTCAGTAAAAAGCCTGTTAATGACAGGGGAGACTTTTTAGGTCTTACTCAAGGTCATGTGTATCTTTTGAAGCTTGGGTTTTCCAGTATAATACCAGTCTAATACCAGGTTTAAAAAATAACCGTATTTGATAAATGTTTCAGTGCTGACAGTTGCTGCAAACCTATTTGGTAGCAACTTTTTCAAGGAGTTACTTTAAATTATTTTTTTCATAAACAGTTATAATGGGGTTGAGTTTTTGTGAAATAGCTAGCTGGAAGCAACAACTGTTAGAACATGGCAAAAGGCAGTCTGCTTTGCACAAAAAAAGCCAAATAAAAGACAGAAGCCCTAGCTGAACAGTTCCAGATTGCTGCTGTATGAATGGATACCTAGCTGCCCGGACTGATGCCTCAATCTCTTTCTATTTACAGCTGTATGTAAACAAGGATGTAATTTGCTCCATGGGGGTTGCAGTACACCTGGGGAGTGCAAGTAAGTCTGCATGCTTGAGTATCTTTTTTTTATGAGTACTGATCTTTTTAGCGTTTTCTGTGTATGTCGCTGTGTACATTCTAAAGAGTCTACTTTAAAATGGAAAAACTTCTATACAAGAACATGGGTGGAAATACATCTGAAGCAGTTTTCAAATGTGTAAGAACTGCATATACGTCATATTGTTTTGCAATCCTGTTCTGTTTTTTGTGCATATAGGACTGAACAGATTTGCTTCATGTAATCCACAACTATGCCTTTATCAAATGAGAAAATTTTTTTTTTCTTTTGTTCTTTTCAAAATCCTTAGGAGCTTTGATCTTTATTGAGGGGAACTATTTGTTCCCCTCAAATAAAAAGGGGATCTTGCTGTTTGGACTGTTACAACTAGGAAATCCTCTCCTTCCTGGAACACAATCTCTATATGTTTCATCACCAAAATATAGTAAGCTTAGCTTTTCCAAGAAAAAAAAGGGTTTTTTTGGTAATGACAGAGATACAGTAGCAACCCCAACCTAAACTTTCTACCCCAGATGAATGGGTTTTGGTCCCTGAATACAAGAGAACAGCCTGAAATGTTCCCTTAACTTTGTGATGAAGCCTAAGTAGACTCTGTGATAGCAAGAGGAGTTGATTGTTTCCTTGTAAGAGTTCAAGCATCCAGTGTAGTAGGTCAAGGGGAAATGGGTGTTATTTTTACCCTGGCTGTTGAAGAAATGGGACAGGTCTGCTTGCAAGCTTGGAATCCTGTGTAAGTTCTTGAGTTTATTTGTGGTCAGAGTTGTATGTGTCCTTGTAAGAGCAGACTTATGCAGTGGTTCCTTTGTAATCTGTGTTGAATCTACTTGCTTGGAATGATGTGAAACTGAACTGGCTGCCAGAACCCCTGAGAGCTGACAAATACCATTTGTGGCAAGCTGTGATAGTTTAAGGCAATTCTGCTTCATCCTCCTACTAGTAACTACCACAACCATCACAGAAGTGTCAGAAATAGGATGCAGAAATAGGATTGCTGGGCTTAGAGCTAAGCTGGGGTTGAAATGCCAGTTTGTGAGCTGTGGCAGCTGACATGCAAACAAGTTTAATCCTGCTGGAAAGCCTGAAGTTTCTGACAGTGGGGTATGGCAGGTACCAAAGTCTTAAATCAGTGCACCACAGAGTGGCTTCTTACTGCCCTGAAACTTCCATCAGATGCTTCTGACTTGTAGAAAATTTGGTGTGTTGTAACTCAAATCTGACTAAAAACCGTAAATTCTGGTATATCAAGTGCAGCACTTCAGTGCATGTGCAGTTTCACTTCTGAAGAGCTATAAAACCTTCCTTAAAAGACTTTTTTTTTTACAAGGCAGATGTTTAAACCATGGCTTCCTTTTTGTAAGAAAGAATGTTTCTATTTAATGTTATTTGTGATCTTTTCATATTATTAAATAGCTTGCTTGTGATTTCAAGTATTGTGTGCCCCTACTGCTATTGGTGATTCTTTTAGGTTGCAGTAGAGATTGTGGTTGAGAGCTGGGCCACTTATCACTTCTACCCAGTAGGAAGTACTCCTTCCCTTGAGCTTTCCAAGAACACATTTTCCCCCTTGAATTTCGATTCATATAAGGGTTTCTGGAGTCCTGTAGATGTCAAAAGAGTGTCATAGGAGCCTGTGAATGTTTGCTTTTCAAATGCAAGGAGCCTTTTCACCTATAAATGTGAAAAAGCAACAGGTTTATGCAAATGCAAAACGGTACCCCTTTCGGGCGGGGGAGGGGGGGGGCAGAGACGGGGTGGTGCGGTTTCTTTCTTAGCTTTCATTTCTTTGATACCAGTTGTATCTGGGAAGACAGAAGTTGGAGAGGAGGAGGAAGGTGTAAAGAATGGAATAGAAAACCTTTGAAGATGGGGAGCTGGGTGGCTATGGTACCTTTTTTTAAGGCATATGTCAATAGGTGCTCTCATGTGAGCAAAGCCTTTGCTTACAGTGTGTCACTGACGTGAAGAAGCGTCTGGGGTTGTAAGTCTAGGTGTCCCCTTCTAACCTGTCCAGCTAAACAAAGCTCACAAAAATAACACTTGAGTCTGTGGAAAGACTCTAACCAGAGATCTTGCTGTTTTGCTGGATGTATTATCTCATCTGAAAGAAGGTATTGTTGGGAGGAAGGAATAAGGGACTCAATATTTCAGATGGATTGTGTGCCATCTGCTTTGTTTCTCAATGTCTATCTGCTGAAGCGATACATCTATGATCAGCAGGTTGAAGGGAAGGCAATGGCCTTTCTGTCTATGGCCATTCTGTTTGCAGTATTGCAGAAGGTTCCTGGCTACCTCTTTAAATGTGATTTGGTAGCTTGAGCTTGTTCACACAGATATCTTTAGCTTGTATTCTGTAATAGTGATTATGCTATATTAGAAATGTTGCTTTTAACCCAAATGGATAATACTTTCTGTAGGAAAATGATGCTGAACTAAAAATAAGCAAGGTTTACAGACATGACCTTTATCTTAGCAGTACAAAGGAAGCTGTTATTTAAAAGATACTGCTATGTTTGGTGCTACTGAATTATAATCAAGATTCCTTCATTCTGGTTTTTGGACAGTTGCCACTGTCACTTAACAGGTGAAAACAATGTCCTTTTTTTAATTCAGAAGGAAAATGAAAATGTGAGAAAAACATGGGTGTGAGACGTATGGAAATCTACTGGTGCCAATAGCTACTTGGTTGCCAGAATCTGCAGTGGCATTTATAAATAGAAAACCAGTTTCCATCTTCAGCTTGCATGAACATGCAGGTAACTTAAGCAATGGCTCTGAGGCTTCAGCCTAGCTCTCATAGAAAGGATCTACCCTCCATGCTTTGATGTTCCAATGTAATTTAGAGTTATTCTTGGATTAAATGTAATACCAAAACCAGATCTTAAAAGTAGCTACATGACTGCTGATTGTTAATAAAGTATATGCTATTAGCTGTAACTGTACATCATCTGTTGGGCAAGTTCACGTACCCATTGTTTTGAGGAAGTTAGTGATGTGAAGTTTGCCATTTGTTTTGTTGAGTTTTCATTGAAGAAATGGAAAATAAGTAAGGGATGACCTGATGTCTTAAAATGACCTGATACAGGAAATGAATTTGTGGTATAGTTGCATCTAGGTGATAGGTTTTTGTCATTGTGGAGGCAGTTCAGCAACAATAACTTACTGAATAATGAGCAAAAATAAATCCCTGAGGAAAGCAAAAGCAACTTAGCTGAATCTTGCAAAGATGGGAAATTACAGTTGTCTTAAAAAAACAAAACAAAAACAAACAAACAAAAAACACAACCAAAAAAAACTCTAAACAAACAAACAAAAAAACCCACCAAACCCCCCCCCCAAACCAAAGAAAACCCACAACACCAAACAACTCCAAAACAACCTTTATCCGTATCTAGACTTAGTGTTTGGCCACTGTAATTTTTTTTTTGGCCTGCAGTGGCAGACCAAATGGTCTTGTTGATTGACTTCACCAGCCAAGAGTAGTAGGAATGATTGTCAAAGCAGCAACATTGCCAAGCCAAGATGATGGTGCTTTTTGTATGTTTTTTGCATCATTTAAAGTACTTTGTTAAATTCCATTAAACTGTCTAGATAGGAATGCAGTTTGATCTAATGGCTTATAACTGGTTTAGGCTCAGTCACCTTATGAAATTACCAAGGCTGATCATAGAGAAACCACAAATGACAGTCTCCTTCCTTGATTAAAACTGTTGACTTGAGGTGTTTGGTGCTGTCAGTAGGCTTAACAGCTTAATCTTTCACTTCCTTGTGATCTAGAGTGGTATGGGTTTGGCAGAAATCCAGATATGCCTCATATCTGGCCTACATTGTCATATTCCTACCAGGTTGATGGTATTTTCAGAAATCTTTCTACTTTTCGTGGTGCCTTTGCATGTTTAAATTACTCTTCCAAAGCAAAACAAAAGGGGTCAGGTCCCTAACACTGCTCAGCTGGTGTTCCACTTCTGGAGCAATGGTAGGACCTAGGTTATGTCCTGGGAAATGCAAGTCTTACTTCACACAACTGTGATACAAAAATTTCTTTGGGAGGTGTGGACTAACTGAAATTAATTGGAAATAGGATTGTTAATAGAACTCTAATGTGAATTCATGCAAGTTGAACAAAGCAAGCATAGTTTTTAAAACGTAAAGTAAATTAGTTGTTTAATCTGTGTGCTATAAACTGTTTTACTCTAGAATTACTTTTGAACTATATGTGACAAAATTTTGGTTTTACAATGTTGGTGATTTTTTTTTTTTAAATTTGATCATGTGTCTTATGTTTGTCCTGTTGGAATAGATTCCTCAAACTTCTTGTCCAGTGCCACGCCTTCTGTAGTCCTTGTATTCCGCTTCAGCACTGCTTGCATCCAGCAGTGCTTGCTGATGCTGTAGGCCTCTCCCAAGTGGTTTTGCTTCCTTAGTCTGTCACTGTAAGGGCCAGAACCTGCTTGACTATTCAGTACTTTCTGTACAGAAATGCAGGAACAAAAGCTTGAGTTGCAAAGTGAGCTACAACTACCTGGAGTGTGGGGTGTAATAGTTTTAGAGACTCTTTGTTAAATGTTATAGTCTTCCTGTTGTTTTCAGTAGGAGGTCTACCAATATCACTCATGTCTTGCTTGTGTTTTCATGATGGTTGGGTGGACAACATGGTTAACATCAGCATTGGGGAACTATGCCTAAACTTTAAAAAAAAAAAAAAAAGGCAGCTGGATTCTTGTAAACACCTTCTTGGGTACAAGGAGATCTGGTGAGGCATCTCTAAACAGGTGGTTATTGAAAGACTACAGGACTAACAAAAGATCATGGAGGTCTGAAAAAAGGGGGAAATACAATACCTGCTTCTAAAAGTGGAGAGAAAGTAAGAGGTGGGGAGCTTCCATATGAGCTAGATCAGGCAGATCTAAACAGTACAGCTTCCTTCCACAATTGATCCAGAATGGAATGATGAGGAATCTCATAAGCTGCTCTGAACAGTAAGCTAGAAAAACTCTTGTTTGAGCAGCGTGCTAGTTGCTGTGGCATCTGACTGTTTCAATTCCTATGCTCTTGAACTTTAGTTACGGTCCCTAAAAAGAGCAAGGGTATTGTTTGGCCCTGCAGGAGTGCACTTGGTACAGTACCTGGGCATCATCTCCTGTCTCCTCTTTGATGCGAGATATTGTATCACAGCTTCAGGTTTCACAGAACTTGTAAAATTATAACTTCTCTGCGTCTTATCATGTAAGTTTTCTTTCCTGTTATCAGAATCAGTATGCTTTTATTATTGTTTTTCCTGTCCTAGTGGTAAGCCTTCTGGGATTGTTGTCAAGTATTTCACAACTAGACATGTTAAGTTAGACAAAAAAGAATCCCATGCTTTGTTTCTTTATTGGTCAAGGAACCGAAGCACACTCTGCGCTCACTTCCCTGGAGGGTTAGTGGGTAGGAAGGCACAGAATATATACTAAAGATGGATGCTGCTTCTGGGAGAATGTGAACGGGTGTAGAGGAAGTAAAAACATGCAATGCTTTAACTTGTGTCTGTAACAGCAGGCAGTTCAGAACAGTAGATCAAAGCGGCATTGAGAACCCAATATCCACACTAAAAACACTTTGTGTGTTTTTGTTGTGTATTTTTTTTTTAAATTTTAAACTAGCTCTAGTCTGGTTTTGTGGACTGAATGCTTGTTTGCAGCTGGAACACATTAGGTGTGCTCCTGGCATACATTGTCTTCCATTACCTTAGTTTAACCTAAAAGGAATCTGATTCTTTTGTTCCAAAACAGCTCTGTGATATGAACCAACACACCATCAACAGGAATGATCAGGCTGTTCACTTAAAAAGCGTACTGCTGGTGTGAACGAATGCAAATATAGACACACCCTTAGAGCCACTTACTGCAAGTTAACTGAGCAATCTTTCCTCATATGTTCTGGCTAAACAATTTTGAACCTTCCCCTCTATCAGCTCCTTCACAAAACTCTGAAGTACTGGATTGAGAACTTTAGCTTTCAATAACTTCCTTTATTAAAGGAGAAAAAAGTTTGTAGGGACAGGTTTGTATCTTTTGGTCTAATAAGAATGCTGGGGGTGAGAGGAAAAGATTACAAGCTTTCAGGTAATTAAACCCTTTGAGTTTGTTAACGAGCATCTTCTCCTTCCCTATTCACAAAACTATCATGCCTATTTCGAAGGTAGGAAAATGGAGAAAGTGTTTCTGTGACAAATCTTAGTGAGTACTGTACTAGCTATAACATTGAATCTGGATGCTCAGAATTGTAGGATCTAACAGCTAGACCATACTGGTGCCTGCTACGCAACAATTAATCTCTTAAAAGATTAAACAGACTTTCTTATAGTTATTTTAAGTAAATAACTAATATAAAGCTATTGTTCTGGCCTATGCAACACCATCCTGTTCATGTCATTAGAAAATTTAGTGGTTTTCCATTTAAGAGGGTTATTTCTCCCCCACCCCTGAATGATGCATTTTGCTTCTGCTCTTAATGTCACTGTTTTGCTTCGTTTTCCTGTGTTGAGTGTTTTGGCCGCAGCTTCCACTTGAAATATGAGTGAGAGAAGCTCCCTCCAAAAAGCTTGCTTAAAAAATTACGTGTAAATATGTCACAGTGATCTTCACTTTGGCCTTTGCAGGATGTGCAATATGCAGGTAAAGTATAACCTGTGGTAATTAAAGGCTTATACCACATTGCCTACATCCTCTCTAGGATTTTTTAAATTTATTTTTAGGCTCATATTCTGCCCTAGAGATCAGGAGTAGTTTAGTTTTAATTTCGTTCGCATTGGTGGATTAGGTGTATTTATGTATTAAGTGCTGACAAAGCTCTGTAGCTATGTGTAGAACAGAATTTATTTAGGTATCCTCTCATTCTCGTGTGTTATGAGTCTTTTTGTAAGGTTAACCGGAATAGATTAGTGATTGGATGAGACCTGCAATATGAAGTTTATCAGCTGAACTTCCTGCACAGAAAATTCAGGACTCTCAAATAACCAGAAGTAATTGAACCAGGAGAATAAACTGTGTGTGAAGATAGTATGAAACAGCTGAGTTAAAGTTGACTGTTGAGAGCAGTCTAACTTTTTACTGTGTAACAGGCATCTTCCTTTTGGGTAAGGAGGAGTTAATCATGCAAGGTGGTGAGGGACCATGGCTTACAGACCAACAGGATGTGGGTACATCTCTTCACCTTTCCATACTGCTTCCATTGTAGAATTTATAAAATCATGGAGTTTGGAAAGAACCTCCAGGGTTGTCTAGTCGCACCTCCTGCGCAAAGGAGGTCTAGTGAGACCAGATTGCTCAGGGCCTTATCCTCACAAATAGTGTATCTGTTTACATACAGCAGTATGGGATCTTTTGAACGTATTGAGCCATCTGATTTGGAAACGCTCGATTTCAACCTGGCTTTCACTAAATAATTATAACACCAACACCCTCAGAGGAACGTAAAGACAATTATCAGCTTTTTTATAACTGTTTCAGAAGAACATAGGGAAAACATAGTTCTGTAGAAAACTCTCTATTGTATTGCATTTGACCAGTTTTTAGCTTTTTTAATAGCCCTAGGAAAAGCAAAAAACTCCCAAATCTTCTATTTCTTTGTCCTTTCCCCACTTCCCCCACTCCTGTCTCTGAGTACATATGTATCTTTGAACTGTGTATAGTGACGGGTGCTTCTGTAGAATTCCTTGATGCTAAGTTTACTACTGTAAACACTTTGAGATTTACTGTAGAAAGCCTTGTCTTCCTTGTCCTGGAATTTAGTTGTTTGAAGCCCCACTGTCTTATTGTAGCCTAGTACACAGTGAGTAGAATTATTGACTTTATCTACTTGTCAATGACAACAGTATTTTCCTGCACAGTTGCAGTTTCTCTAATCTCAAGACTGAAATGTTATCTAAAAGCTTTGCTAATGTTAACTGCTGCCACCTCCCCTTCCTCCAGCATTGTATTTTCATTCCTATTTTCTATTGCCACCAGACTCTCAACTAAGGAAAATGCAAGCTGTGGAGCATGTCTGTAGAATTATCAGGATCTTTTCTGCAAGTCCATGGTTTCAAGATAACTAGCAATTGTTCTCCTATTCCTATTGCACTGCCTGTGTTAATTCTGACCTGAAGGGACACTTTGGTTTGGGAGCAGATGCTTGTACTTCAGCCTTCCATCAGGAAGTTACTAAACTGTAGCAATCTATTTATGGTAGATTTTTGTACTGTTAATAACCCAGCAAGGGCTAAGTTTAAGCCATCTCTGATTTTGTTTTGTGTGCATTTGGTTGTAAAGACAAGTTAGAGCTGATGAAGTCAGCAGAAGGGAAGGACAAAGGAAGTAAAATCTTGATTCCAATAAGAATTTTCTTTGTCAGTTGAACAATGGGAATCCTTATGAATTCTCTAAATTTGGCTTATTTAGTCAGATGTGAAAAATTGAGGATTGCAGAAACTTCCAACAAATTATTCTCGGCTGGGTGGGCAGGGAAGAAGTGGCTTTAGTCCACCATTAGCTGCACTAGCAGTTTCCTTTTGGCTTTTACACAAGTGGTTGTCACTTCGACAGGAATTCTGGTTTGGTGGGGTTTTGTTGTATTGTTTTGGGGTTTTTTTCCTGTAGATGATGTTGCTTTTGTATCTGTCCCTTTTGGGTTTCTCATAGTGGGTCATTAACCTGTTTTCATCCTTGTGTGTTGGCTTTGTATTTTTCTCATAAATGACAGCATGCCCATTTCTGAATTGATTTCACTTTCTTCACCACATCTTGCTCTAGGGTTGAGCGGAGATCCGTGTAAACATTATCTTTTTAGAAGGAAGTGGAAATAAAGCTGCTCTGGCACCTGCTAATGTAGGATGCGACCAGACTTCCTGTTCAAGAGGAAATCCTAATTTACTCTTCCTTGTAAACTGAAGGCTGATCAGCTTACCACATAGTAACCTTTTGACTTGTAAACACTGTGTTCCTTTGGACTGTTTTTAGCCTCTGGAAATTATTTCCCTTGGGCTTGGTGGCAACTTTAACAGTAAACTTTGGCTGTTGAATACCATGAAAAAGGAGCAACCCTCTTCTGAACTAATTTTAATGCAGTCGAGCATACCTACAAACTCAAGTAGGTGCTTAAGATGCCTTCAAGTTCTCGGGTGGTGGTTGTATTTTTTTTTTTTCCACTTTTAATCACCAGTACAGTGTTAAAGAGACTTGTTATGCATTGGGTATGGAAAATAAATTGAGGTATTGTGATTATTTGCTTTGTGATGCAGACTTTCAGCCCTTGAAAATGCTTGTTATATGTGGGTGGAGAGCTGGCTCTGGCTAGGATAGTCATGGTGAATCACTGGCAGTAGTGCCAAGTTTGGCATGGAGATTTGGGTTGGGGCCAGTAAAGTGAGTTACAGTGTGCTTTTTTTATTGTTTATTACCAGCCCCTGAAAAGATTTTTCTGTCCTTGAGGAGGAAGGAAGAGATCAAATTTAGCAGGAGCAGTATTTGTTTCCTCTCACCACTAATACAGCAAAAGAAAGCTGCTTCTGAAATACGTGTGTTCTCTAGGCTTCTGACAGCCTTGCTTAGATGGGTGATCAGAGGCCTCTGGACCAGGTACACAGCTGAGGCTCTCTGTAGGGATCCCGCAACTGTGAGGCTTTGAATGAGGAGCAGATACTGGGACTAAGAACTCAAAATAGTTCTAGAACTTTATATAAAAGCAATCCTCTTGCAGAGATCTGCATCTAGATTTCTTCTGCATATGTAAGTAGTAGAAACTTAAATAATATGGTGCCGGCATAGCCTGTTCTGTTCCTTGAGGGATTCATACAGCTTCAGCTTACAGGAATGGTAAAACTGGCTTGATTCACAAGGAACCAAGACCGCTCATTTATACGTCTTTTCCTTGTCTTCTCTCACCACACCCTGAAGGCTTGAGAATATTTTTTATGTTCTTTTATGGTATTCAAAGCATGTTGATAATAGAATGGTGGCCTTAAATCTAAAACAGTACAGTTTCCTTTGTAATGCTTTTCCCCCCTAGGCATTAGGGCTCTGCTGGCATGCGTGTGCCCAGCTCCCATTCAGTGTGTTTTTATGCATCTCTTTGTTGCTAGTATGGCTCTTGAATTGTTTATAAGAAATACTCTTGAAATAACAGGCAGAACATTATTTTTGTTGGCCCAAAAGAGCAAGCTTACTATTTCTTTTTAAAATGTGTGAAATATGTGTTTAAAAGAAGGCATTAGCCCATGTCCTTTTCTTTTTCTGTTTTTTTTTTTTTGTTGTTGTTTGGCTTTTATTTTGTTTTGGTTTTGTGGGTTTTTAAGTTCAGACTTTAGTGCTTTTCCTGTAGCATAAACAGTTGCTTTTGTTAGCAGAATTCTGTTGCAGATAACATAAAGATACTGGTCTCTGAAGAAATCTTGTGACAAAATTTCAACTCTGTTTAAAACAAATTAATTAATGGTTTTTGTTTCTGTTCTCTCTCCTTTCTCCAAAGAGCAATTTTTTCATAATGTCACTAGAGGATACAATGCAATAAATCTGCAGAAAGGGTTCTCTTGAGAAACTTAAGTCCTGAGAAAATTGACAAGACAGCTGCCTCTCTGGGTGCCGTGGTCTTTCAAGACTAGCACAATAGAGCAAACTAGCTAATATCTTGAAATCTGTCTTCATAGAGAGAAAACAGCTCTGGTGCTTGATGCAGTAACCCAGCAGTCACCTTTGAACAGTAACTTCAACATTTTTACACCAATCACAATTTTTATTTTACTGTAAGATGATTATGTGGAGATGGGACTTCTTGTGAAAGAGCAACTAATTTGTGTACAGTTCTCCTAACGCATAGTGCTTCATGTTGTTTGTTTCCATGGTGCATAATACAGTTGAGCAAGATGAGCTCTAGTAAGGATGTTCAACAGGGCTAGTGTGTCCCTTCTGAACAGAGAAATTAAGTTTTGTTATCTTTTGCATATTGAACAGTTGAATTTGTTCTTGAGAATGGTAAGTGTAGTGTTCTAAGTACCTGTAATGCTGATAATTAAGCATCATGTTGCTAACTTTTAACATGTGAACTTACATCTTAGGTGTCATTATGGTTGGCAAGGACAGTTCTGTGATGAGTGTGTCCGCTACCCAGGCTGTGCTCATGGGAGCTGTAATGAACCGTGGCAGTGTAATTGTGAAACCAACTGGGGTGGCCTGCTCTGTAACAAAGGTACTTAACATTAATGTACAGGAAAAATAAGTAAAGGTGCATGATTAACTGATAACTCATTAACCATTTTTTTTCTGCTAGTGTGCAACTACCTGAGTATTTCTGTGCCTAATTCTTTTATGGCAGTTGGTGCCTCAACATCGTAAGTATAGGAAGTTTAAGACAAAAGGCGGAATGGTCCTGACTCTTCTGACTCATGCAGTTGTCTTTTGCTCATCCTTCCCTGTTCTGTGGATAGTTACCAGATGACAGGATAGCTAATAGAATATGGGGACAATGTGGGTGAATGTTTGAGCCAGAAAGGCATCTGTATGTCTGACTAGGAATTAAAATGGTGAGATTTGTGTTCCCTGTTGATTGACACTTTTTCTCTGTCCAGATCTGAATTACTGTGGAAATCACCATCCCTGCCTGAACGGTGGAACATGTATGAATACTGAACCAGATGAATATCGCTGTGCTTGCCCAGATGGCTACTCTGGAAAAAACTGCGAAATTGGTACTTCTGGATATTGCATGTATTTTCAGAAACCTGAAACTATTTCAGACGTGGCTACATTCTAGTTAGCCAGTTGGCTGCTTTTTATTATTTTTTTGAATAGAGGAGCCCTCTTCTCCTTTCCAAAAGTTAGTTTGGTTTCTGAGAGGGGAAGCGTGAATAGTAATGGCATGCAACTTGTCCTTTCAACTTGGTTGTCACTTCGTGGGAATATGCCAGCTCTGTCTCTCTTGTCTAGTGCCTTAGGCTGGTATTCATAAAACCACTGAAAGCAACAGAAATGCTGCAACAGTTTCCCTTGGATTTAGATAAGACTGAGAATATTTCTTCTCTTTGATTTCTTCACTTCCTTAATCCAAACATCCAATTGGGTTATAGTCTCATGGAAACAGGTTAAAGGTGGGCCTTTCCATGTTACCTTTCTCCCTGCTACTCATTTTCTTGTCTTCTGGCTTGCTTGCAAACATGTATCTTATACAAGCTGGTGACTAAAGAAGGTAGTAGTGATGGGCACTTCAGTTTTAACTGTGGTGGGGAGTTTTGGCGCAACTTATAGCTGCCTGAATGTGTTGACTATCCTTTTGGATCAACAGAAACTCAACTTTTAAAATCTTTTAATATGGGACTTTTAATATGTTTGGGTTAATAATGCAGATGTTGATTACTGTAGAAATGTGCTCAAGCCCTCTTACAGTCACCTTGAGCAGTCTACACAAAAACTTGTCTTCTCTGTTCTCATTGGCAAAATGGAGGATAGTGTTTAAACCATGTTTCTGATGAAGTATGCCTTCTTGACTAGAGTCTAACAGTTCTGTGTCTGTCCAATGTGAAAAACTGCTTCCTGTCTCAACCACAGTACAAAAATAGTATATTGCTTTTTCAATTTGTATCTGTGTATGTGTTACTCAAAGACCAAAACTTTCATGTGCTGGAGACTGTTTTGGTATTTGGAGAATTTTCCTGAGTATTCTGTCTCTGGAGATAAAGGCACAGTGTGCAATTTTTGTTACTTGCTTATTTTCCTTCAAAGATTTTCTATTTGGAGAAAAATTAAAGCTTTCAGTTCAATTCTTTCACATGTAGTATTCAGCTGGGTGCTCTGCAGTGACTTTCTTTGACATGATGGATTGTTAAAACCTTTTTTTAAAATGTGATATTCCCAGTCTTCTCACTTTGAATTTTGGTCTTCCTTGACAGTTGTAAGTGTAGATGGAAAGAACCCATTTTTTTCTTTCACTTAACTGTTTGGCCTTAAATTTACTAAACTGTTATCAGCAGAAGGTTTTCACATTTATCAGGATGTAGATCTTCTTAGAATTTGCTATAAAGTGCTATGTGATATTAACAATACTATGAAAACTCGAATTTTGCTTCAGCTGGTAGAATACGATGCAAAGTTTTAGCTAAAATGGATGAAATCTTGTCTTAGCTTGGCCTGAGAGTTGTGGGGAAGCACCTTCAGATGAGGAGGCAGGGGTAAAGGGAACCGTATACTTGATGAGTTATGTACTGATTATTAGCAGCAGATTGGTGTATGAGCTGCTTTAGGCACTAGTATATAACATCGTAGACAATGTAAATTCAGTTTGCAAACTAGGTAACATCCCTGAAAGAAAGATTCTGAAATATAAATGCTAGCAACAATTAGAAAGGCTTACCTAGTAAGGGGATTGCTTTCTTCTTTCCAAAAATTTCCTTGGCTTCTGAGAGGGGAAAATATCAAAAATGATGGCATACAGCTTGTCACTTCTCAGCTTGATTGTTGCTTAGTGCAGCTTCTGCAAGTGTTACAGCCCTACATGGAGTGACAACAAGCAGTACTGCCTATAGTTGAATGTAGGTCTGTTCTTTGTTATTTTAAAGGAACAATGTTAGAATGAAGCTAAACAGACCTTTGATACTTTACTACTACTGTTCAGACCTCTGCATACCGCATATCTGTTTTGTCTCATTGAAGAAAAAAAAGGAAAGTGCTGGAGTACTCTGGAGGTGGAAGTGCATGGCTGGAAGCAGTAGGTTAATGGGGAACTTCTCCTAGGATATTGAGATCGTGACCTGTCTACCTTTAGGCTTTCTAGTCAGTAGATATGAAGTATGGTGCACCTTCAGTAAAATCCTGCTTCAGTCTCCTACTGGGAATCTTACTCTCTGCAGCTGGGAGAGGGAGGCTGCAAACTTCTGTGCAGGCATCTCTCCACTTCTCGTTCTCTTGGTCTTTTTAATCGGAACACAATTTCTAACCATGTATGTTCTCCCTAATTGATACTGGAAGAGTATTTAGCAAGAATTTTTTTCTCTCTTTCTTCACAGCGGAGCATGCTTGTGTATCTAATCCCTGTGCTAACGGTGGAATTTGTCATGAAATTTCATCAGGCTTCAAGTGTCACTGCCCATCAGGGTGGAGTGGACCAACATGTGCTATTGGTGAGTATGCATTTACTGATGAGCGACCCATTAGGTTGGAAGGGTTGATACGGCTTACTTGATAATACCGTGCTCTGTGGGTATGGAATTTGGTGGTAGTCTTTTACCTTACCTGTCTTTTAATGGCTGTGTGTCGGGAAACTCTGAAAATAGTGCAGTGCAGCCAGCAGTATCTATTTGATGCAATTGAGATCTACAGGTTATCAAAAGCATAAATGGACCATATCCAAAGAAATACCTGTTGCCAAAGCATATAGGACAATTTCTGACTCTGTAGCTGGTCTAAAGAAAGATACAGAATGTATTAATTTTAAGAAATATAAATGTGAACATGAAAGGTTCTCCCATTCTTAAGTAGATTACATGCTTAAATGCTTAAATGTCTGGTTTGGAAGGCAGGGGAGTAGTTAAAATGTCTTGTGGACCTATGTAATTGGTTTGCATGTTGCCTGTGATTTGGAGCACAGGGTTTTTAATCTGTTTTTCAACAGCAACTATCCTGGGTGGGGGGGGAACCACAACAAAACCCAAACAAAAAAAAAAAAAAAAAAAAAAACAAAAACCCCACCACACCAAAAAAACAAACCCCCAAACAAACAAAAAAACCCAAACCAAAAAACACCTTGGCTGAATGTGACTCTCAATGCATGAGTTCACCGTTAGCAGATTAACTGAATCTTCTTGCTGTTTAAGATAGGGGAGAGAAGAGCTCTGAAATTTTCTGTCCAAGGATGTGAGAAAAACCTAAGTAAAAATTAGGTTAGACATGCTAGTCTGTTCATAAGTTCATTTGTATGTACATTCTCCCCCTTCATCTCAAAACAAAAAACTTTGAAAAACCACAACAAACAAACAGTAAAATGGGTTAAACCTAGTTCTAAACTCTGTAATGGAAGGCACACTTTGACTTTCCAGATATTGATGAATGCGCATCTAACCCTTGTGCTCAAGGAGGGACCTGTATTGATGGTGTTAATGCATTTGAGTGTATATGTCCACAGCAGTGGATTGGAGCAACATGTCAGCTGGGTAAGTAACTACCTTATGAAGCTTTGAAGACCACTGGAAATTATTCCTGAATTCCTCTGTGTGTGTTTCTGATGTGATTTTTTGTTGAAGAAAACATGGAAGATGTGTATTGCTATTGGTGTCTTAGCTCTTCTTTAGTAGATCTTAAAGCCAGAAGTTTCAAGTGAACCTATAATCATTTAAAGCCCCAACTTCAGCTTACTTGTAATAGTTCTTCTAGAATGCCCGATAACTTTTCTGTTTCAAAAAATAGCATTGGTGATGGTAGCTCCTTCTTCATGGTGGCAGAACAGTGACTGTAAGCTTACGGAGGCAAGGAAGAGATTTGTCCTGACTAACAATATTACTTTTTTGAGTTTTGGCAAAAGAAGTAGTAAGATAACATGCATGTGCTACTATAGACAAGCGTGCATTAAAAACCTGTGATATGTAAATGGTTTTAGTGCCCTACCGATGTATAATAGGAGCTTCTGAATCTTGGATTGCATGGAAACTTTGCTTGGTGCTGTGGTAATCTGTTTCTGGGTTTGTTCTTTATTCTCTTCTTTCTTTTATCTTCTTTCACAGATGCTAATGAGTGTGAGGGGAAACCCTGTGTTAATGCTTACTCTTGCAAAAATCTCATTGGTGGATATTACTGTGACTGCATTCCAGGATGGACAGGAGTAAATTGTCATATCAGTTAGTATTTCTTTAGTATGTATGTTGACCGTAGGATGCTTTATTCTTTAAAAAAGGTTGTATGATAAATGATAGTACACGTACTTGTGCAAGAAAAAATACCTGTTGTCAGGATTTTTCTGACTTCCAGCAATGTAGATTGAAAATACTGTTTGAAAATTTATTTAGAGATATAATTGGTATTAAGAGGAGCTTAGGTTTATGCTTATATAACTAGTAAGTCCCTACTCACTCATCCGTGGTTCTGAATGATATCATGTACTGATTCAATTTAAAATACTTTTTAGCTAAAATGTTAGATATTAAATTACTTGATGGCATATGATTTAATTTCTATTACACTGTAGTAGAAATATGTGATATGGAATATGTAGTTTTCAATTACATATTTCTTTAAAATAAGAATCTCTTAAGACCTTGCTTTCCATTGAAACATCTAGAAAAATCCTTTCCAAAAATGACTTATTCTCCATTCTTATGCTAGACCTGTACTCTTACAGCTTAGTCTTCCAGTAGAAATTCTAATTCCTTGCATATTTTATCCATAGATATTAATGACTGTCATGGACAATGTCAACACGGAGGGACTTGTAAGGTAACTTTGATTACAAAATTAATCTTGTTCTGGCTAGTTATGAATTCCGTGGTTTGGAATTACAGGTTGGTTGAATGTTAAAAGTGTGTTGTTGCACTTGCAGATTCTTGCTGCATTTCACAAAATGATTTTATGTGGTGCTACTGTTGTTCACAAATCCAGAATATAGAAATAACTTGAATTCTTGTGTGCAAGTTTTAGCAATAAACAAATCTTTCCACTTCTGATTTCTTTTTTTTTTTTCGCCCCCCCTCTGTGAAGGATGAAGTGAATGGTTACCGTTGCTTATGCCCTCGTGGTTTCACAGGAAAAAACTGTGAGACAGAAACAAATGAGTGTGAAAGCAATCCATGCCAAAACGGAGGCCGTTGCAAAGACCTGGTGAATGGATTCAGCTGCCTGTGTTCACAGGGCTTCTCAGGAGTCTTCTGTGAGGTGAGGGCAGTGATGACATTACTGCAATACTTCTCATGGATTGAATTCTTGAAAGACACATATCTCCAGGTTTAAATGGGAGTAACCCAAGGCTAAAGCATTACTGACTAACATGGCTGTTACTTGATACTCTGAATAAGCAAGTTTGTTGTGTGGTGCTGTCATACTAGCTGTAGTGCTTGAATTTGCAGCCTGAAAAACTGCAAGTTGTTGCACATAGGTGTTGGCTCTCCTAAATGTTTTCAGGCTGCAAGTATTCCTTAAGGTTGAAATAGATTCCTTTGCAATTTTCAGGACCTGTGCCCTTTTGTTACACTAGAATGTTTTAGGTCTTCGTTCTAGTAACTCTGAAGTACATAATTGAATTATCTTTCAAGTAATCCTACTGCTGTTGGTAGGAATATCCACATAATTAAAAGCAGGCAGATACTCAAGTATTGGCTCTCAGAACTTTGACTGAGATGATTTTAGGAAGATGCAGTTCTAGTGCATAAATAAGGATTCACATCTGAAATACTGAAGTGCTAGTGATAATTCATAAAGTACTTCATGATAATGAAGATCTTCCTCTTTCTATGGAGGATGTTAGACTTTTCAATGTAAAATTATATTGCCTTAAGTATGTGCTTTCTGGCTTGGGTTGATAGCCAAATTCATGTAAGTGTTGAGGTTAGTAAGACAGGGTCAACTGGAGGCATTGAGTTAAAATTTTGTTTGATTTGCTCCAGAATTTTTTGTGGGGGATACTGGAGTGATCCCTCTTAAATGCTGAAGTAATTTTCTTCTCTAGTATTTGGATTGTTAAAGAAACAATACCCTCCTTTTATTCAAAATTAAAAAGGACCTCAGATACTGACCAGTTTTATTAAACTGGTGCAGTGCCTAATAGCTCATGTACCATTTCTACATAAGGATCATAGCTGGAGTGCTCTACTCCAGGCTGATTCATACCACACTATGTAATTAAAGTTTTAGCAAATTGGTTTGAATAATAGGGGGGAGTTGGCTGCTTGCCTTGTATGTTGCAGGAAATATCTACCATTGATTCCAGATGCTAAAGTACCAGCTACTGAACTTGCATTGGGAAGGGGAAATTTACACTAATGGAAGGAAACAAATGGAGACATCTGATAGAGGAGATACGAGAATCTTTCTCAGAACTTAGCTATTTTTTGTAGTTTGCTTTGAGTGTTCTATATGAGAGCATGAAGTAGCTTGCTGAAAGTCTCTCTGTTGCAGCTGGAATTGTACATGCTCCTCTGAAATACTTACACTGTCTGTGTTCCTTCTGTTTTGGTTAGCTTTGAATTTTTCTCCTATTTAGCTACAGAACTGCTGAAAATAGTGACCAAATCCACTATCGGACTTAATTTTATGTCTCTAAGGTTGAGAAAGCTGTCTTTATCACAGAGGAGATGAGAAGAAGGAAAAGTTCACTTGAGGGGAGGAAAGCAATCCCTAAGAATAACAATTTGGAGGAAAGATACTGTGATGTAACAGTATCCCTTTTGAGGCTGCTTTGTGAATTTTGAGGCTAAATTAGGGCATCACCAATCAGTGGTCTTGTGTGTCAGTCTCAGATTTAGAAGTAGAATTGCTTTGCTACAGCAATTTGTGTTAGAGGTTGTATTATGAAAGCTAGGTTTAAACTTTGCTTTTTGAATCAGATGGTGTGTGTTTGAAATGTACCTAGTATTTCTGTGTGTAAATTGGCATGGGGATAGCATTTGTAAGAATAAGGCCCTGAGCAGCTTGGTCTAACTAGACCTACTTTGAGCAGGAGTTGGGGAGTAGCTGACCTCTAGAGGTCCCTTCCAAGCTATGTGGCTCTATAATTCTGTGTGTTAACTGAGATGGGAGAAGTTGCTCTAGAGAATAGGATTTTTTTAAGGTTCTGTGTATTTTAAATGTCTTGCAGACACAAAGTTGACAAGTGTACTGATATTTAACTTGTGTTACAGCACTTAGTATGTGGGTGTGAAGAATGCAGAAGTGACTTAAAATGATCCAGAACAGTCATAGTAAGATGTCTGTTAATGGCTTGTTCTTTGCTAACTAAGTTATTGCAAATGTGCTTATTCAGCTTCCTGCAAAGGAATATCTTATTAGCAGTATCAGAAATGCTTTATATTAGGATTGCCAAAAGTAACCTTGAAGTTTCTCCCTGTGGTGCAGGGTGGAATGCAATACAGAAGATTCATAAACCTTTTTAAAACTTGAGGTTCCTTGTACATTAGCCTTATTTGTGTCTTTGGCAATATAGATAATGCTGCTTACTCCTGGGAAATGAAGCAGCTGCTGCTAACTATGGTCTCTCTTACAGATGGATATTGATTTCTGTGAACCTAACCCTTGCCAGAATGGGGCTAAGTGCTATGATCTGGGAGGAGATTATTACTGTGCCTGCCCTGATGACTATGATGGAAAGAATTGTTCTCATCTCAAGGACCACTGCAAGAACAATTCTTGTAAAGGTACCTGCTGTTGTCCAGAAACTTGTCTTAATGCATTGGTTGTACATTAAAAAAGAAAACTAGTATTTCTGGGAGTAGCATAATGCAGAAATATTTTTGTTGTCCTCGCTTGGACTTTGTGAAATAGTGAGGCAGTGAGACGAAATGCTCGTAACAGTCCTTATTTATAAAGAGGTAGAGAGTAACTTCTAGTTAACATAACTTTTAAATTGTGGTTAGTCTCAATCTTTTGATAACGTTGTTTTAAATTAAAATTGATCGGTGATGCAGATTATTAGTCTGATTATATATTTCTTGTGCTTAGTGATAGACAGCTGTACAATAGAAGTCTTCACTAATGCTACCCAAGAAGGAATTCGTTTTATTTCATCTAATGTTTGTGGGCCTCATGGACGGTGTATTAGTCAGCCAGGAGGGAATTTTACTTGTGCCTGTGAAAGAGGTTTTACTGGAATATACTGTCATGAAAGTAAGTACAAATTTCTTCTAAATTATTTTGTTGCTTTAAAACTTTGGGTTTTGTTATGAAGCTTTACAATATAAAATAAAACATTAAGATTTTAATAAAGTTGCATAGAGCATTGTTTGAGGTGTGCTGCTTGGTATCCAGTTTCTTCTGCTAACAGTTGTCTTTGTAGTGGTTCATGCTTTGTCTGTGAAAGAAAACTGGTTTTGGTGCAACTTCAGTATGAATGTGTCTGTACCCACTACTTTTATGTACAGTCTTACAAGTAACCATGGATTTCTCCAACATGTGGGTGATCAAGAAGGGACAGACACATTGATAGCACAGCTTAGGAGCGTGTGTATTGCTGTTCCATGTGTTTTTTGAGCACTTGGATGTTTTTGGCTAGGTAAACTTAATGCTCTGGTTCAGCTTGCTGTATGAGAGAGAATACATCTAGAAACCTTATCAGGCTTGATGTTTGAGCAGTTCTTATGTGTGTACAAATGGAGTATAACTTTGTACTGCTTTTCCTAGACACCCAAGTGTAGATCACTCCTCTAGGTAGGTGAAGACAGCCTTGAGCGGTAATTGTTGACTTTTTGTCGTAGATATCAATGATTGTCTTGGGAAACCTTGCAAGAATGGTGGGACGTGCATCGATGAAGTTGACTCATTTAGATGTTTCTGCTCAAGTGGCTGGGAAGGAGAATTGTGTGACACAAGTGAGTACTGCAGAGCATTGCAGGGTCAAATGTTACAGCTTTACTGTAACAGTGATGGTTAGTATGTGGTTAATAATAATGAGGTAGTTTCTGTGTTCTATAATTACAGTCTACCCAGTATTGTTTGCAAAAGTATTTTCAAGAAGATTTTTGGATAGCAGCTCTAAAAGGCTCTGTTCCTTTTAATAGGATCATGATCTGGTTCTTTGGTATAGTACAGGATATCTCCCAGAAGGAGAGAACTTTTTTCTCCTGAGGAGAGGCAAAAGTGAATATACCCCTTTAGAGGGTCTACTTCTTATATTGCTTTTTATTGCTATAAGCATATTTACTTGTTAGTACTTACTATACATAAAAGTTTGTCCCTTACTCAATCTACTCGTACGCAGTAGTTTCCAAACTAGAAAAGCTTTTTAGCTTTAAGCCAGTGCAAGCTGTAATGTGCTTCCACCTTAGTAAAGATACTTATACGTTTAATATCTATTCCTTAAGTAAGAAAAGAACTGCTGAAGCCTGCATTTTTACTCAGTGAATATCATGAGTCAGTGTTTTGTATTCTGGGTTCAGCGGGAGCAAGCCTTTACTCTTGTCCTGGCTTGAGACATATTGGGTCTTAATTGACAAAGTGTACTAGATCTGTTCGTGGTCAAGTTACTTCAGAGGTAACTGCAGTTGGTTGTTTTGTTGTGGTTTTTTTTTTTTGCTCTGAATGAAGCCCCTTCTAAAACATGACAGCAAGGACTTGCTGAGACTTATTACAGGACATGCACCAATTGAGATGTGAAATAAGACTGAGGAGCTTTTGGCAGCTATCACTGTCAAAAGAGCTTTTTGTGTGATCTAGATGAAGTTCAGTCTGGAATAATTAGTTCTACCTATTAAAACATTTGTCTCAAGTGAAAAGAACTTTCTCTAAACCATGTGTATATATGCTTAATGTGTGTGTACACACATATATATGTAGATGTGGATAAGCAATCTAACATCTTTAACTCTCTGTATTTTGGGACATAAAGCAGGAGAGGGAGCATTAACTGTCTTGTGTGGATGTCCTGTCTTGAGGCTTCTTTTCAGGACATTGTGTTCCCTACTAGAAAGTTTTCTCTGAAGTTCAGAATACAGCTGTTCGCTCGAAAAATGAAACTTCTTTGGTGCTCTACTTAAAAGCCACACCGAATGATACTTTTTCTCGAGCTGTGAGAAAATATTTCATAATTCATGTTGTTCTGTACAAAATCAGAGTTTTCTTCTTGCTTATGTAAAGATAACCGCGTAACGATTTGGAATTCTGTCTTCTTAAATAGTACACAATTTATTTCCTTTATAAAAAAGTATTTTATTCTTTCTCAGGGCCTTGACTAGGCTAGATCATCTAATTTGAATAACTTTTTCTAGATTTCAATGACTGTTCTCCTAATCCATGTCACAACGGTGGCCGATGCATTGATTTAGTAAATGACTTCTATTGTGAGTGTAAGAATGACTGGAAAGGCAAAACTTGCCATTCACGTAAGTGTTCTTTACTTTGATCTTTAGTTTACCCAAAGATTTGTTTTCTTTCTTCTCATGAGACTAGAGTTCCTGAAATTTAAAATAAAACAATTGCAGTGAAGTAATAGGTGTATTTTCATTACCTCTTCCAGTTTCCCAGCAACAAAATGGAACATTTAAAAAATTTGTTCCTTCGTGTAGTGAAATGGTGTTGTAAGAGATGCCCTTAGATCCCACTGCTTTGGTTGTTTACTGTAATAACAGCAAGTGGAACTATGCATTTCTAGTAGTGTTGCATTTAAATATGGAGTCTCTTTAAAAGTAATTTTGTGATTAAAAAGTACCTGGTCTTAGAATTCAGTGAGACAAATGAAAGTTAAAACTATTTGTTTTATTGTGATGTATAGGTGAATACCAATGTGATGCAAATACTTGTAGCAATGGTGGAACATGCTATGATGATGGAGATACATTCCGCTGTTCATGTCCTCCAGAGTGGATAGGAAGTACTTGCAACACAGGTAAGTTCTTTACATACTCTACAGATAAAGCCTGTTTAGTAAATAGGTACGCTGTTCTTCTAGCTGGCTAGTACAAAGCTGTGTTCCAGTTGCCTGGTGACTGAAGTTCTGAGTAACTTCCACTCACCTGACATGATATCAATTTTTAGGAAGCTGTTCTTTGCAGGCTTCTTACATGATCTTTTACATAGTTTCTCCTAAGCAGATTTGGAACACTTGGACTTGTGTCTGGGCTTCTTGATTAGTCTGAACAGATCCTGTGTAAAGATTTTCTTGGGAACTTAGTCCCCCACTTTGCTAGAAGATTCATAATGTAAATACGTTTGTGATTGAGAGGCATATGAGTGGACATACTTGGGGAAAAATGAAATGAAATGAAGTGGTTCTTCCTAGGGGATTTGCAGGATTACTACTTGCTGTAGGGAACTATTCTTGAGCTTTTTGGGGATTGAATGTAGTCTCTGTGGTACACTTTCCTGAATATGAAACTTTCATTAGGACCGAGATGTTGGATGAAGGTGATTTAGTATAGTTTTTCTACTTTTTAGATACAATTGTGGCGTTTAATCAAGATCTGAACCTAATAATAAAATAGTAATATTTAAAGTACACCTCATGAACTGGGTAACTCACTGCCAAAGTAGGAATTTAGCAGTATCTGAAGGATGCTTTCACAGATGGCAATAAAATAGATAATATTTTTTATAGAATTTCATGATTCAACCAAACAATTGAATTGGGTTGATGGTGAAGGTAGGTGAGAGATTATCATGTGAAGTGACTGTTTTTGGAGTCTTTTGACCTCCTTGTAAGTCCTGCACTGTTGACTTAAATGCTGTTCAGGATTGTGGTATTAGCTAGACGATAGATACTTTTTTTTTTTTACTGTGTTAAATAGAGACCTTTTGTGTTTTCAAAGCTAAAAACAGCAGCTGTATTCCAAACCCTTGCATGAATGGTGGAACATGTGTTGGCAGTGGAGATTCCTTTTCTTGCATCTGCAAAGAAGGATGGGAAGGACGTACATGCACGCAGAGTAAGGCTTTTCTCTTTTCTTCCCCTGCATTCCCCTGGGATATTAGGAGTGTCTGGCACAGAGCTGTTAACTGAAATGAAGCAAGTTTGTAGAGCTCCTGTGCCAAAATATCTGAATCATTCAAGGTGGGAGGTAGGTAAAGAAGATGATGCTCGAGTAATGAGTGAAGAACTTGTCATGCTTCTTCCTGTGCCTGGTCTCAGTCAAAATAAGACTTTCAGCCTTCTATAGAAATATAATTTTTGGGAATATGTGCAAAGCAAGAAAAATCCTCACAGAAATACTAATTTTGACAATGAAAAGTATGTGGAAAGGCAGGCAGTAGTGTATATTCCAACATTTTCTCTGATGAATTGGCTAGGCGGAGTAAAGCTGGTAACTTTGATTTCACCCCCCCAAGGTATAACATAGAGGGGAAGAAAAAAATATCTAAATTTGAGCTCTGTTTTTACTCTAAATCTACTGTGAAATTACTGTTGTATTGATGTATGCCCTAATTAGCTGTTTTAAAGCTGTCAGTGCTAGTATAAATGCTAACAAATAATTCGGAACCATTTATAATGGGAATGATTTGTTTAAGAAATCTAGCTAGTTGCACATACAAAGTGCCAAAGTAGTAGTAATCCTCCAGAAAGCTTTTAGAGCCTGGCTGAATTATCCATTACCACTGCAGCTGATACACTGTTTTATCTCTGTTATGTTGCCATCAATGTTGCTTATCACTCTGTGCTGTTGATATATCAAAACACAGCAAAGTTGTATAATTTTGCATTTGTCAGTCTGTTCATAAAACTTAAGGTATTTCATTGGTCTGTTAGGTCTAATCAAACTTTCTTTGCAAGTGTGGAAGAAATATTCAATTCTATATTACTTTTCTTTGCTTTCTTTATCAAATATGGTATCTGTTGAACTATAATATTATACATTAGAAAATATGTATGCCACTAGTTACACTAGTCTGTGTTATTCTTTTTTGTAGATACTAATGACTGCAACCCTCATCCATGGTAAGTATGCAATCTCCAGTTCTCTACTTATTGTGAAAATAAAAGTGAGCACAGTAACATGGACTTCCATTCCAGACTAGAACTAACTCTACCCTAAAATAGTTGAAGCCAGCCTCTGTAAAAATCTTAAAACAATGTTTTTGCCATACCTTATCTATTCCTTCACAGCAAAGACCACAAAACCATCCTGAGTTGATTCATATATGAACAGATAAAAGTATTTTAGTGTAATATTTGTGCCAGAACTGACTAGTCAATTATTGTGATATGAATTATTGTGAAATGAAATTTGATAACAGTTCAAGCATCTACAATTGAATTTTAGAATAAAAAATGGGAAATCAAAACTTGTTAGTTTACAATAAATAATTTTAGAAAATATAAAAATGTCCCGTTAAATCAAATACCATGTATAAATGTGTTTTAAAAACTAAATTCATTTTTTGGAAGATACAATGGGAGTATTTTAAATACAAAGGTTGATGTTTACAGTTTAAGGGGAAAAATACTGATATGTGCATGAAGCAAACCATCTATGTTATCTTTCTCTGTTGTCCATTCTGATGCAATAACCTGCACTTCACATATTAAAAAAAACAAACTTACAAAAGCTCAGGCTTTCTCCATATTCACTTTACAGTGCTGCTTTATCTCCTTGAGTTCTGTTGATATACTTCTTCACATATGCACACACTTTTGTAGGATATTGCTGTTTTAAACAGGTGAATTACTAAGCAATAGAGTTTGTCTAACGTCATGCTTTCTCTGTTGATGGGAATAGATGATCCCCCTAACAGCAGAAGGTTTCATTAACAAAGCTTTGATTAGAGACCAATGAAACAATGTAGATGGCTTATTAAGTAGACTTGTATTATGAATTAGTTAGGACACTTTAATTCTGCATTGTAGAATAGTGAGAAAGTACTATGAATAGGGACAATAGAAATTTGCATTTGAACACGCTACATCAGACCTATGGTTTTTGCTCGTCTTAGGCTAGTGAATCTACCCTGAGAACGCTTGGTGTAATGATAGGTTTATTATTTTTACAGTTACAATGGAGGCATCTGCGTTGATGGTGTGAATTGGTTTCGATGTGAATGCGCGCCTGGGTTTGCTGGTCCTGACTGCAGAATTAGTAAGTATCTGTGTGGTTAAAGACCTGAAAGTTCGTACCATTCTGACATACAAATCAGAAAAAGAACACCCTGTGACCTTTTTTTTGCATGAGGTCAGCTGAATTCCGAATAATGAAGTGAAAGCCACCTGTCTGTCAGCCAGGTACTGATACCTTGTAAAAAATGGCAACTTATGTTCCTTTCTACATCTCATTAAACGGAACTGAGATGAGTTGGCTTAAATTATACTCAAAGACTTGAATGCTGGATTTTGTCAGATGTTTCTGAAGGTTCTGGGGTGCTGGCTTCATAGAAGCTTATTAAGTTTTAAGTATTTTTCTTGATAAGCAACTTGTTGTTAAAGGTGACACATACCACTAGGTGTTCCATTTAACATTAGAAACTTAGATCCACTGAGACATCACAGATGCAAACAAAAACATCAGTGTGGTGCTGGCATGTGAATAACAGAGGAGTGTGATAAAGGTCTTTCAAACCTATACAAGAAACCTGTTGCACTGTAGTTATCCTGAAGGGTAGAAACTGAAAAGAAAGGGGAACAAAAGACACTAAAACTGCACTGAAGTGTTGTGGAAAAGTCTCTTGGGTGGTTTGTTTTTTTTGTTTGTTGTTTGTTGCGTGTTTTTAAGAGTGTTACGATTTTGGCTTGCATGAGATAAGTACCTTATTTTTATTTTATTTCTACCCCTTTGGAAGATCAGACTTTGTCTTCTGTAGCCTCAAGGCTGTTGGGCTTGGTCCTTCCACTCCATCTGTATGTTGGTGTCCTCGTTCTGGCAGATAGCAAATGAGCCAACATCTCCAGTCAGAGGGTGAAGGTAGCACTTGCGGTAGCATCAGCTTAGTGATCTCTCGATATATAACCAGGTATGGCAGATAATCGTGTATCTAGATCCAGACTCTCAGTGGAGGATATTTGGATTCTTCTTTCCCAGACAAGAAATACAGAGAGGACTATTGTAGTGTATTTAACAGGACTGCAGATTTTGTTTGTTCTTGTTCAGACTGGTATAGACAAAAGGAATAGCTCTGACAAAAATACCTTTTATGGCTGATAGAAGAAACAGAGTGAACAGTCACTTTTTTCAGCATACAGAGGCTGGAGAATCTGAAACCAATCATAGCTTGAAGAGAGAAGGAAAGAGCAGTTAAACCCTATAGTAGTTGAGATACTTCTGTATTTGCATAAAACTTTGTCTTAGTGCACTTCTGAAGGAAGCTAGAATAGAACCAAAAGCCCTTCTACATCCATTTGTTATTTTCCATTGCCTACATGGGTAAGTCTCACTGCTACCATTTATCATGTTCACATTCTAAGTCCAGTCCTTTAAACACAGAAGGTGAGCTGATACTGTGCATTGGTGTTTAAAGAATTTTAAAGAATTGATGTTTAAACAGGTTTTCTGAGGGGTTGGAGTGGGCATTCAATGGAAAGAAGCCTTTCAAAAGATGCTTTGGAAGACAATAGTTATGGTTGAAAATGAAGCAGTTGGTGCCTGTGGCTCACAACTTGACAGGGTTTCTGTTGCCCTTGTTGGTAGGCTTTTGCATAAATTAGCATTGGTCACTTCCTCAGGATAACAAATAACACGTTGCTGTGCATCGGAATGGACTCTACTTCCCTGTCTCTTTCAATAGATTTCTATGGCTAAGTGTCTACATCTTTGCAGGTGTGGTTTTTTTTTAGAGGCTTTTGTGCTAAGTGTGTGTGTACTAAATTAATGTACTCACTAGGTTATTTAGAAAAGTAACATCACATGTCTGTTACAAACTAAACTATTACTCTTTTTCTTTATGGCGAATTGTATTGCAGTAAGTCTCTTAGAGCAATGTTGAGCTGATTCATTGTTCATCTCTTGCACTGCGATAACTTGCTGAAAGCATGTGCTTTTCTAGGAAGCCTAAATGTCTGAGATTAGTGCCAGAGCAGGATGTGGGACTTAAGTTCTGTGGCTGAATGTGGAGAAGACATTAGCACCTTCAGCTGTCCAACACCTCTGCTCTGTGAGATGAGTCGGCATATGACTGCTTCTTTGATCACAAGAATGTCAATTAGGGTGCAATTATGAGAAATCTGTTAGAGGTTGCTGCTGAAATGGTGGAACTGTCCAATTAGGAGATTAGTTCTTGAAGCCAAACTGTCCTTTGCTTGTTAAGAAAGTGGGTATTGTCAGATTACATCTTGGTAAAAGTTGAATTATAATGTTCTATGTCCTTGCCATTGAGCTTTACTTATTCTCTATCTAGATATTGATGAATGCCAGTCTTCCCCTTGTGGATATGGTGCCACTTGTATAGATGAAATAAACGGATACCGATGCACTTGTCCCCCTGGAAGAATTGGTCCTAGGTGCCAAGAAGGTATTCCTATATCTGCTATCAACCTTTACCTGAAAACCAGTAGGGTACAGTGTAGCCAGTATAGAGTTTATATACTGTAGTCTCGTGTGTAAGGAACAGTAGCTAGTACTTTTATTTAAATTTGTATGTCTTCAGTGATTCAAGAAGGTGAAGTGTTCTGCGTGTGCTTTTTTTTTCCCTTAGTGATTGGAATTGGAAAGCCTTGCTGGCTTAAAGGAATAACCTTTCCCCATGGCAGCAGGTGGGATCAAGAATGCAACAATTGCCACTGTTTGGACAGCCGTATTGACTGCACCAAGGTAGGTGTTTTGACCTATTTCCCTAAACCCTTCTGGCTGAAACAGACTTACTGTTCTTCATGCACAAGTTAATGTTTTAGTTTTTTTCCGTCTAGACTTTTGCATAGGTCTCCCCCAACCTGCCTTTGTTTAAAAAAAGGTGTCTAATGACTTCCTGTAAAAATACTTATGGGATTGTCTTTATAATCATAAGCTACTGTCCTGTGCTCTACCTGCTAGAACAAGCTCTCTAGAAGCAGAAAGGCACTTTTTTTGCAGAAGAGGAAATATGAACTGGAGTGGAATAATGATCCTTGAAAGTATAAACAAATCGCTCTTTGCAAACACAGCTTTAGAGCTCCTACTTTTGTGAAACATTAGTTCCAAGGTAAAGCACATGTAGGTAGAAAAGTTTCTTCAGTAGGTAATAATAGTTGCCTTTTTGTATTGTCCTTCAGTAGGTTTATGAATTGACAAATTGCAACCTTTGTATATTTATTATGGACTATATCCTGGTGGTTGTGACTTGGAATAAATAAGACTAGCCTAAATGCAGATTGAACATGTTAGTGTATATGCTCCAAGCCTTTCAGCCCTCCCGAGATAGCATTTCTCAGTTTATTTGTGGTACCTGTGCAACTTTACATCACAGCTAGAGAGACAAGATTAGTGCTGCTTCCAAGTTGTAGGGCTAGGTGGGTGGCTGCAGAGGAGCACTAATAGCATACAATACTGCCTCCCACAGCAGTCTCCCACGTTTCACCAGAAGCACCAGTTTAAAAACCTCTGGGTCTTATTAATCTATTCAGCCTTAACCTTACTTTATTTAGCTAGGGGTGCACTGTAGGCAAAGAAATAAGTAAATCTTGCACTTAGGCATTTATAAATGCTATTTTAGACCCATTATGGTGTTGTGATTTCAAGTTTGACATCTCTTCAGAAGATAACAGCATGTGAAGGTAAGTAGAGTCTCAGAAAAGGTGGTTTGGTAAATGCAACGTAATCCAGTATATGGTATTTGGTTCTTTTGTGCCGAATGGAACAAATATGCTTTCTTGCTGACAATTGTGCTTTAAGAAGTCCGTAAGTTCCTAAGCTAATAGCAGTATAGTATTCTGTAGAATCTTAAAGGTTACATCATGAAACGGAGCTGTGTTTGGAAGCTTGCCGCACCTCAGTAACTTGGGGGTAGCAGCATACTGTTTTCTTTTGGGAGAGTGGTTGAAGTGACAGCGCGTATCACCGATGTGCATCAGCTCTTAAACAGCTTCAGCATTCTGTGGCAAGGATCTCTGTATAAGTACTGAAGAGAAATTAATCCTTGCGGAGGTGTTTCTCTCTAGATTATAGAAGCTTAGATGACTAGCTTAAAATAAATATTTGAACTTCTGTATAACTCAGTTATGTGGGACATCTCTAAGCTTTTAAGGAGAGATATACCCAGTCAGTGGAGTCTCCAGTAATCTTTGCACAGTTTTTACTCTTTTTGTTCTTGCAAAATGTCCTCATTTTGTGGAAGAGCAACTCCATCTGCTACTAGGACTACAGCAGTATTGAAATACAGATTTTTATTTTTTTTTTTGCAGTCGATAGTAGATCATGACTGTTTTATGTGAATTGCTTATTTTGATTTGATGTATAAGAGCAATTAACTGTAACAGTACTTTGTTGTTTTTAATTTCTAGGTGTGGTGTGGGAAAAAACCTTGTCTCTTACATAAACACTGGGATAATTCAAATAACCAGTGTCCCATGGGTCAAGAATGCCAGGAGAAGTACATGAAATGTTTTCAGCCACCATGCGCAGACTGGGGAGAATGCAGTGCCTCTGAACCTCTGCCTGCCAGTATCAAGTGTCTGCCTAATTCTGGATACTTGGACAATGATTGTGCTAGAATTACTTTAATTTTTAACAGAGACAAAGTCCCCCAGGTGAGAACAGAATTATTAATGAAGTATGGCAATATACGTAGGGATATATTCCATGTCAAAGCATGGAAGAATAATGTTTCTAATAGGAGCTCCTTGCTGTCATAAACTTGCAAAATTTATTATTATACTTCTCTGTTGATGTGAATTGTGCTTTGTCTGAAGGGTGAGGCAAAATTAAGGTTTGTACCGAGTATTTTGTTTTCTTTTTTAAAATCTCAAAGTAGTACTTTCTTACATTTCAAGATGGGCTCAGACTGTACTAGGGCAGTCATGCATGCTCAGTTTCTGCCCCTTCATTCCAAAACCCTCTTCTTTGCTTTTCTGCCCTTTCTTGCTTCCCTCTTTGCTACTTTCATCAGGTCTCAGTAACTGCAAAAACCCTGAAGATGTTTATTTTTATGTACTATTTTTTACTTGAACTAAAGTTGTACAATCTCCTTTGCTTCTAACAGGGCACTACAACTGAAAATATTTGTTCTGAAATCCGGTATTTACCAGCTACTAGGACTGTTTCTAGGGACAGAACTCTGATAATATTATGTGATCTGTCTTACTCCACAGAGAATGCAGTGGAGGTTGCTATTGTAAGTATAAGACTTGTATTATTATATATAGGAAAACTTCATCTTATTAGTTTGAGCTGGGGAAGAGGTTGTTAAAGCTTGTTTTACTTCAGTGCAGCTACTGCAATCTGTGGCTTAGTCTGACTGTAAATCTATTTTGTGATCTCACAATTTCCTATAATGCTAGATAGCTGAAACTGTAGGTTTCATTAATGACAGAAGGCTACCGCAACCTCCGGATAAATTACTCTAAAGACTAATTCAACCTAAATTAGTGAGCGAGTGCCTACCTGTTCTGTCCGAAATCTTGGACTATTGACCTTCTCAGTAAGGAGATACAGTTGCAGGTGGCTGCGTTGCATCTGGTGAAGAAACTTCTGCTATGCACTTGGAGTATGGCTGCTTCAGGGTGTTCGTTAAATACAGACATGCTAAGTGGGAAGTGGAAGAAGGTGCAAGTTGAGTAGATGAAAGTAACCGTTGCCCTGCTGAGCTAAGGGCTTGCTTTAGAGGCATATATGGCCTGATCACTCAATGCTTGTGTATTGCTTAGTTTCCAAGAAAGAGTTAATTTTCACAGTAAAGTGTTTATCCAGATAGAAGCTGGACTGTCTGTCTCTACCAGTACTGTAAAGAACATGCTGAGCAGTGAGACAGGAAACAAAGTATATGGTTTAAATAGAGCAGACTGTTACTAGTCCAAGCTTCTATCTAGATAATCTGCATGTCTTGAAGTGCTCTAAACTGTGAGTAAGTTTAGCTCAGCAGTGTAAGTAACGTGGAAGTCAGCTGCCGTTTATTTGAGGTATGCTAGATTAGCCAGTAGGTGTGTTACCCTCCTAGTCTGACACTGCGTATCTGCAGTTTGGATAGAGCCAGCCGTGCTGTTGCTACAGTGAACTTTTAGGGTACTGTTTGTAACTAGTCAGGTAAATTCAGCCAAGTGAACTCAGTTAGGATGTAACTGGATTTAAAAAGTAGATTTCCAGTTAGGTGATTGCCGTAACTCTTTGGTTTTCCCCTCTCACTCCCTTTAGTCTTTTGTCCCGCATCGAGATGAACAAGATAATAGTCTCATACAGAATGCTGCTAATACAATAGTAAATGCAATCACTAAGCGGCAAAACAGCACTGTTATGTTGGCAGTAACTGAAGTCAAAGTAGAGACCATCGTTGTTGGGAATTCATCATCAGGTAAGGTTCCCAGTGCGTTCATCCTATGTCTGTGTGTGCGTGTAAGCATTTTCTGTTCCCCTAGTGTCAGCCTTTTTTCCCTGACACATAAAGATAGATTGCATTGTTTCTTTAACTGCTATTACTAACGGAAGAAAAAGTGGCTTTAAAATTGAGATTCTGTGCTTGTGTGTAAATTTAAACTTAACCTCCTCCCTAGCGTCCCCACCTACCCCTGTCACTGTTTTGGCTCTGACTTCCAACAGTATTCTTCGTACCTTTCACAAGATCAGGAGTTCTTTCCGTGTACTGTTCAAATCCTTTCCAATTCTCCTCCATTAACCTTAAATCAACCTCAGTCCTTGATGATGCTGCACTATAGAAACTGAGACTGTGAGGTAATGAAAATATAGGGGGAGGGAAGACACATGGTGTGATACCAAGTATCTTCTGAAGTTCTTATGTATTATTTACCTTAAGAAGAGTTAAAGGTGTCTAGTATCTTCCAATACTTGGCCATGATAATGTAAAACTTTGCTACCTTTTTCAACATGTGTTTCTAACTAGTGCACAGCTGGCTCAAAATGTGAAGTTTATTCCTCTTAATGAGGATATGGTGTAATTTGAGAGACCTTTATCTCTGAATGTTGGCTCTCCAAGAGCCATGCCAAAATAAGCAGTTGAAGATTTTGCATGCCTGTGTTCCTGCTTGGAGTGGTAGGAGAGAGTCTTGCTGAAGACCCCGGTAGGCTCCAGTTCAGCTAAGCCCCAGAGTGGAAATCTTACAATGGTAGGAGACTCTCCCAACTTTTTCCTAGACCTCCCCAACAATAATCTTCTGGATCTTCCACCCATACTCCAAACAATTAGTAAATTGCCTGGTTCCACTTCCCTTGCATTTCCCTTCTAGGGAATGCCTTTCATCTGTTAAAGCCTTGGCAAATGTGCTATTTCCTCAGCTCCCCTGAAGGAGTGTACCAGCTTTGTTCTTGTCTTGCACAGAAGTTGCATAGATGATAAAGAATTGAACTGAGATTCTGACATACCTCAGCCTCTCTTTCTTCTGATTGTGGGTTAAATGCTAGGGCAAAAGGGATGGGCATTACTTTGCCTCCCACCTCAATAAGATAGTCTTTGGCTGCTCTTGCAGCTAGTGCTAGAGAATTGTTTC
Source organism: Leptosomus discolor (assembly GCF_034619465.1). Classification (NCBI taxonomy): domain Eukaryota; kingdom Metazoa; phylum Chordata; class Aves; order Leptosomiformes; family Leptosomidae; genus Leptosomus; species Leptosomus discolor. The sequence continues at coordinate 10,162,544 of NC_141393.1, forward strand.
CAGACTCTTCATTTGAATATGGATGTTCAGTGGTGACCGCTGGCCTCTAGTTCTTTAAGTGGAGTGTTATGAAGTAAATTGTAACCTGGTCTCTCTCATGTTCTTTGATACAGTTTGTTTTACTGTTATCCCTTAATTGGGTGAGGTAGGTGGAAACCTGTCACAAAATGTGGTGTAAAGCTGTATGTCTGTGAGAATCTTAATTTCTGTGGGAAGCTCAAGTGTCTAGATGGAGATGATCATTTAGACACGTCATTAATTTCCTTTAGCTTAAAGAAAAAATATTCTGAATTTAGAATCTGTATACAGACAGTTGGCTGTATAAGAACCTTTTATTAAGTAAACTTGGACCCACAGTCATATGACAAAGTAATAGATGTGATAGCAGTGAGAAGGTGAGCTTTGTATTCTAATCTTGGAGAAGCTGGTATGAAGAGCTCCTTTTTTTCTTGAAGTATTTCTGACCTATTCATGGTTTAGATTGCTTATGAAAAATGAGGAGAGAATAGCAGTTGCTCCTGAGAGTACAATCCTTCCCCAGACTAAAATACAAATTTTAGATACTTTGAGGCCAACCATGTTTGCAGTTTATTCATCCCACTTTATCAGAAGATGTTTGAGATTGTGTCATATTTCATGTAAAATTATGTTCAGAAGACACTTTAACACTAGAATGAATGACTGTGGTGTTGAAGCAGTGGGTTGGTTTTGTACAGCCATTCTGTAAGCAGGTGTTGTAAAACTGCAGAGGGAATCTACATTTGGATCAGGGGTTAGAGTGGCAGGTTGACAGTGTATGTCTGCAGAGCTTTTGAGCAATCCTGCTGTCTCTACAAAAAGCAAAGCACATCATGTCTTATTGTCTCTTACCGTGTGTGGATTCTTGCTTTCAAGAAGAGCAGAAAAAGGTTGTTATTCTATCCTAGCAGTAAAGTCCTTGAGGAGGGCAAAAAAGGGGTGGGGGGAACAAAGACCAAACATACATAAGTTTTCAGGATTGGTTTCCTAGAGAAATAATATGGGTCTGTGTGGCTGGGAGAGCACTAGTGCGGTTTGTTGTTGGGAATGTGGAGAACAGCAAATGCCTTAACTCCTTGTGTTTATTCATTGAGCAGAGAAGACTCTTATCTCTAGTGAAAATACTCTAGATGTACTCAGAAGTAAGACTGTAGCATCCTAAAGAGTGCATGATTGATTTGGCTACATAGCTGTAACCTGTATGTTTTTTCAGATAGTTGGTACATAAATGTCTGTGGATGTGATAGTAAAGGACTCTTCTATCTGATAGTAAATGCAGGATGTATTTCTGATGCAAGTGCCAGTACTTCTTAGAGCAACTTAGAGGTGTAGTACTCTTCATAGCCTGCCTCCTACAAGAATAGACTTTTTTGCTTAAGAGTCATTACTGAGGTTTTCTGGGCCAGCTCAGCTTAGGTGCTTGAGAAAGAGAAGCTGTTTATAGAAACAGTTTGTCTGTTGGTGAGGGGAAAAAAATCTTAAATAAGCACTTCCCCTCTCGTCATTAAGCAGGGAAAACTCTAACTTGATTTAAACTAATAAAGTTTGTTTCTAGCTGGACTAGTGCATTCAGACAGTCATTGTGCTGTAATGACATCTTATTTCCTTTCTCCTAAAAATCTTTCTAGGGCTAACCTGTAGGTATGTATGGATATTTCTCTTGCAATGTCCAGTGCTATATATCTAGTTCTTTTAACTCAAGACTTTGTTTTCTTTTTTTCATTTGCCCTCTAGATTATTTGGTTCCAATTCTTTGTGCAGTATTTAGCATTGTATGGCTGACTTGTATAATCATCTGCGTGTGGTGGACTCGGAAGAGAAGAAAAGAGAGAGAGAGAAGTCGTCCTCCCAGAGAAGAGGGTGCCAACAACCAGTGGGCACCTTTAAATCCCATAAGAAATCCTATAGACAGATCTTACAGTAACAAAGACATTCGTTATGAATGCAAAAACTTCATATCTCCTCAAAAAAGAACTTGTGATGCAGTAGAGGAGTATGTGGAGTATGAGGAAGAGGAGGAGGAAGAGGAGGAAAGAGATGAGGAAATGGACAAGTTCCTCTCTCACAAACTCGCAAAGCCTTTGCCGACAAAGGCATCTGACACGTCAGAGAGCAGTCCAGTAAAGAAATCCCATCAAATAGGCAAAATGGACAACAGATCTGTAAAAAATGTGAATGCGTCAAACTTTGAAGGCAGTAGAGACTAACCTGTATTTGGAATGTAGGCAGACTGCGCCTACGCTTACTGGGGAGGGGAAAAATTGGCATCTCCACTTTGCATCAAGGACTAAAAATATCTGGAGTCAAATGTTCATAGTTTCTTTATTTTGCGTAAAAAAATAAATAAATAAAAATAATAAATAAAGTTTATTTTGTTTCTTTAGCCTTGTATAAATTATTCAATGACTGTCAGATGAAAAAAGTGAGTAATCTTTGATAGTTGCTATTTTTGTAAAGTTTACTTATAATACACTCGCTGTGTGGCAGAGGAGAGGTTGTATTTTCAATATGTGTAAAGTTTATTACAAAAGACTGTACACTGTTTACAGAATGTATTTCTTTTTATTACTTGCTCTAATTTAATGGTGGCTTTAAAACCTCCTGGTTGAGGAAATTGTGTGAACTTTAAACTGCTTTCTTGACTTTGAATCTATTAATGGCAGCTCACTGCACTTGTTACGTTAGTAGCTTCTGTAAGATTTTTTTCCAAATTTGCCTTACATACTTTGTAATAGGAACAAAAAAAATTATAGAGATCTTTCAACTGTGGTTTAAAAGTGGCCTTTTTATTTCTGTTTAATTACTTTAGAATCGCAGTATTGAAGCATGTGACAAGTGCCTTGAGATTAAACTTTTTCTATAGCAACTGTCAAAGACTGCCATATCAATATAGTAAAATTGTGAGAACTCTAGGTTCCCCAACTGACACAGTTTATTTTCTAATAGTGAAAGTGCTTTTTTGTAAATATGTACATATTAAATGAATCACTCTGTATATTTGATTTAATAACTTAAATATTTTGGTCTTTTTTTTACATGTCATTCCTTTTAATTTATGTTGCAGAAAAGGAGGTTTTATGGCAGTTTATAAGACTTTTTTGGTATTATGTCCAGATTAGAAAATGATGTTAATACAATCAATGTTAGGAATCTGTTGGTCATTTGTATTTACATAGGAGCATAACCACTTACATGTAAATAGATCCAGAAATGTTTGTTTATCCCCATGTTCAGCCCATCTCAAGAACACTTAAAGGGTGCATCTACTGTACAGTACCAACATAGCGAGGCATTGTTTTTTTCTTTTGTGAATATGTTAATTACATGTGGTATTACTTTTTTGCGTTTAAATACAGGCCTAATGAAGGGAACAATATTTTCCTCAATCTTGTTTCTGTTGTGCTTTATTCATCTTTTGCTCTAAAGAAAAAAGGCTGGCAAGCTCAGGAGCTGGGAGTACCTTGTTAGAAATGGTTATTTGTAATGGAAGGCTTATGCGTTTGTTTTTTTAAAGGCTTTATTATTGCTATTAACTGGGCAAACTATAAGTTTATTTTAATTACTGAAGAAGCATAACACTACATACAGCTAGTTACCCTACCAGGGAGAAGAGAGGATGTTTGAGAGTGTAAACTCTGGCCCACGAACAATGTAAACATGAATGTTTTGGAACCAGTTATTTTATACAGGAACGCAGGATTTGCTTTGCAGGATCTTCTGTTTTAGTACTTTTTTTTTTGACATGTTCTTAAAAAAAACTTTCAGAAAAAAAAACTATTTATTAAAGCGTTTTATAATGATGTTTGTTGTAACTTTTTTACTTGTGCTAAATATTCAAAACTTATTTTGATAACCTGGTTAGGAGTTAGTTTAGAAAAGGGTACTATCCTTCTCATGTTCCCCAGTATAATCCTGAGTATTTAAACCAAAAAACACTTTTTTTCTGCTACTCTTGTAACTTTTTGTACTGTAATGCTGCTGTCTTCCATAATCTAATAAAATGATTCCCTCATTGTGTGTAAGATACTTCAGATTGTGTTTGCTTTCTCAGCGCTTGGAGTTCTGGTGTGGTGAGGCTAAACGAAGGAGGAGCGAAAGTCCCGATTTAATAGGCAGTGCTTCCTATCACCCGAGGTGACCGTCTGCACCGAGTGCCGACCCTTCCTGAGCCAGCTCGGCAGCCTTCTCCTCTGCCCACTGCTGCTCCGCGAGCAGGTTGCGTAGGAGGTGGTATCATCCCACGTGTGGTCTGTGAAACACAGGCTTCTGCGGTGCCTAAACTGGGACTCGCCCTGTGCCGCCTCTTTGCGAAGGACAAAGGCTGGTTTCAGCCGACGGTTACTCTTTGGACACGGCTCTCCGCCCAGCTGCTGAGCAGAGGCTTGTCTAAGCAGTATCGTTTTGCTTCCTTGGGTGATAAGAGGGCTGCTGGAGCATGCAAGGGCTTGGGGTGTTCTTGCCAAATTGAGTTGGATTTTAAAGTGATACCTTTGTCCTCTATTCTGCAGCCATTCAGATGTTTTACTTGTCGTGCTCTGATATCAGTTCAGTAGATCTATGCTTTTTTCTTACGGTGACTTGAATGGCTTTTGTATAGAATATTTTCTGTAGTGAAAAGTCAACTCTTAGCTGAGATAAAATGGAATAGAAAAGTTGAATTTTTCCTAGTAGCTATCTACCTCCAAAGCAGAGATTTTATTCCAGTCATCAGACAGTTACTTTGCAGTTTCCTTGGAGTATTGGCTTGTCTTTATCTCAATAAGTGAGACCTATTTCTAAGTCCAGTTCTCAAAATCAATTTTTATTGTTATCCCTGATTTCCACTTTTCAAATATGTTGTGCCCTTGAAGAAAGGCTGATGGACAGGGAGCAGAATCCAAAGCTGAGATAAGGAACCAACACTTTTTTTTCAATGACGACTTTCTAAAAATCAGCTCAGTGGTGCCTTGGGAAAGCTCAGTGGCTGCCATTAGCTCCTCAGCTAATCCTCCTCAGGAGTAATTCTATAACCATTCAGAACAGTGCCAGGTTTGAAAAAAACATCTTTTTGTAAGATGCACTGCTCTGCGGTGTTTGCGAGTACCTGATGCAGAGAGCAATTTCTGAAACTCACAGTCTGCTTAGAATAGCTGAGAGAATGCTCCTTGCTGGAGGCTTTATGTGAATACAAATAAATGCAGCAGGTGTTGCTGCTGTAGGCAAGAGGAGAGATGATTCTATGTACACATAGAATAAGGCTGCTGCTGTTCTGCTGTGCAGTACTGATTTGGCTTGCTGCTCTTGAAGGCGCTAGTTCTGCTGCTTCATGTTACTGAAATAGTGTCTAAAGTAATGGGGTCACAGCAGTGGTTGTCACCTGCTGTTCTAAACAAAGGGCCAGAGCATTCCCCGATGGCTGATACGGTCTTCAGGGCCTGTTCCCCTGTGGACTGATAAAACCACCATGGACAACTGTTCAATGTGGTAGTGCTGTTTGCCTGCCAAACACAAGGTTTATTTTATGCCACCTTCATGTGGTGACCAGGAGTGAGTTACGTAGACCGAGGTATGTGAAACAAGATGAATGTAAGAGCAGGGCGAACAAAAAGTGAACTTTGGCTTGCACAGTTTAACCTTGATCTGGTTTATGCAGATTTTATTTCTATGCTACTCTTAAATTAATTGCGTATCTTCTGCACTTGCTCTGCATCACATTATTCAGTAGTTCTGTTTCCTTTTGACTCCTTTTTACAGGAAATGTTGAACTCTCGCATCTCAGCTTCTTGCTGGTGCACATGTGCTAAGCATCGTGTTACTTCCAGAATCGTATCTGTTTACGTAACAAGGAAAATTAGTAAATGTGCTGCTCTTTGAGATTTTTCTAAGCAATGAGTAGTTCTAGGTTATTTTTTCTCTTTTGATGCTCTTTTCAAGATCTGATGCGAACCTGAAACTCTTGATGAGCTCAATTCTTTTGGCCATTTGCTGTTGCCTGGTCTGTTATCCAGCAGACCATGCAGTTAGTCCTCTTGAGGTCAAAATATGCTTGGATGGGAAATTAGTTCATCTACCAAAATATCTCATTGCTGCACTATACCTTTTTAAGGAACAACCTAAAACAAAAAAGGCATTTTAGTCACTGCCTTCAGAGCTGCAGAGGACTGTATTTGCAACACGAGTTGTGTGGTAGCTTGGACAATGAGGGATTGGGGTAGCACGGAATTAACTTTCACAGGAATTTGGATTGGTTTAATTCAGTCAATGTGCGATCTCTCTGTCTCATTCTTGAGTGCTGATGGGCTGTCATTGTCCTTTGGATGCAACAGAGAAAGGATGAGCCTGAAGAAGAGTTCAAGTGGCTTGTGAACTGTCCTAGGCAGTTAGCATCCCTTCTGTTAGGCAGTCTAGCTGTGACTTTTGGGGGGCTTTTGTGAGCGAGGCTTTGCTTTTTCTCCTTTCTCAACAGTATAGTGGGCGTCTGAGTCGGTAGGAATCTTGCTCTTGCTTTGGCAAAATGACGTGAATCTCAGACATGCTGTGTTCAGTGCTGCAGAGCAGTCCCTAACTAGCCTCTTGTCCTAATTTCATCACAGATGGTGGAATAAAGAATGGGATTATAAAACACTAAAGGAACAAAAGGTCCCCTCGGGAATGAGATATGACTAAATCCTTCCCGTATTCATCCCTTTTGCAGCACCCATTCTCACGCATGGAATGTTTCTTTACAGTTATGTGGAACTTTCTGCTTTTGCTCTGTGTACAAATAATTTCTTTCATCATGATGGGACTTAGTCTAAGTGCAAAAATCTCTCCAAACACTTGATTGTAAACATCTGCTTGCAATCAAATGTTTATAAATGAATGTCATCAGTGATATTCTTAAATAGAATGTTTGGGGGTTTTTTTCCTGCAAGCATCACCAAGTTTTGTGGTTCATTGGGTCACCTTTTCCCTTGCAAAAGCCACGAAATTCTGGGTGGTTTATATAAATCTGTGTTTTTCATAATGTATACTACTGGAGCACGGAGAAACAGACATTGTATAGGATGGTGTCTGTATTCATAACACCAAGTCAGCCTTACAAATGAGCTGGACAGGGACCGAACTCTGCTGCCTCAAAGTTAGCAATCCAGGTTATTTACAGATAATCAGCGTGATTCACACAAGACACATCCTCTCCCAAAGACTGAACAATGCTGTCTTGATTCTTGCAGCCAGTTACAAGTCCCACAGTTCATACCCATAAACTATTCCTACAACTATCCTTCTCAAAGGGTACGTTGCAATACCTTTACGTAAGGGGCATGTAACTCGGCTAGCTTAAGTGAAAAATGAACAGATCTTTAGAAACTTAGAGGAGGAACATAGTTAATTTCTTGCCCTGGCAACAAAGCTGCTTTTCTAGATGGGCAAAAAAATCATGGAAACCATAACTAGGCAGGGATTAGGAGGCATTATGCTTTTGTTCGTGTTAATGATACCCCATCCATATTACTCTTTATAACCACAGAGACATAAAGAATATGTGCTTTTCTGAAAACCAAACTAAGCTTGCCTTTTTTTTTTTTTTTTTTTTTTTCCAGTGGTGGATGAGGCAGAAGGATCACTTTGCAGCTGTAAATATGACAATCCTGTAAGGATGCAAGACAGTGACTAGGGAGTCACACTGTATTCTTATGGGTTCCCAGGGAAGACTATCGCTTTCAAATGTTCTGTCAAAAAACCCTACAAAACCAACCAAATGCAAATCCTTCAGCCCTGCTGGGTAGGGAAAGACTCATTAACTTGTAGATGTTTCTCAGATGCTGTCCTATCTTTTCTCCCACCCATCTGAAGGAGGCTTGGCTTGGAGGGGACTTCTCCCTGTGGCAGATCTGCGGTGCCGATAGGCTGCGTATGAAAGACGGTGGAGCAGCGGAGCAGGTTTGGAAACTGCTGTGGCAGCGGCATGCATAAGGCCCTTTGAAGACTTGGCCATCTGCCTGGAGGCATAACTCTGGGCATAACCCCACCCATTAATTAACAAAGCCCTGCCTGTGGGTGGAAGTTGACAAGCCAACAGCCATACTGTGCAGATCAAAAGTCCATCTAGTCCAGTACCCTGTGTCCTGCAGCGGCCAGTGGAAGATGCTTAGAGAAAGTCCAACAAAGTAGCAAATTGCAGTGTGAGCCCTTCTCATGCCTATCGAGCTTTTGTCGATCGATTGTTTAGGGGCTTCCCGAGCCAGACGTGTTTGACAGGCAGCTCTTCTCCTTGGCATCATATCATCCCTGTTATGCTTTAGGCCGCCACAACATCCTGTGGCAATGAGTTCCACAACTGCACCATGAATTGGGTGGAAAAGTGCTTCCTTCTGTTGTGAACCTGTGCCTTGATAAAGTGACATGAATACAGCAAACAGTTGTTCTCTCTCCGCCATCTCCAGAACATTTGGGATTTTCAGTGCAGATACCCCTCTCTCCCTGGGGTTTGGGGTCCCAGTCTCTTCTCCCTCCATTTGAAGAGATGCTGTTCCATGTCTCCACCTGTTTTTCCTGTATGAGCTCCATGCCCTTCCAAATTATTTTCTGCCACTTTTGAGTCAGGATGACCAAACTGAATAGCATCTGATGTGTGGGAACACCACACGGATCAGCACTGTTCTTCACTTCGTTCAGGTCCTTTCTTGACAGTCCCTGGTGAGCTGGTTACTTTTTGGCCCCTGCTGCCTTCATCACTGATGAGGAAACGGAGAGGGTTGTTTCATGCCTTGACTCTGCATGCGCCTGGTTCTCGTTAGAGCGAGGGTGCGAAACTATCTGAATGCTGCTGCTCTGGGTGCCGGGGTCACTAGAGAAGCTCTCTACCCGTGCCTGTCTGCAAGGAGAAGCACTGGGAAGTGGGGTGAGGGGGTCCACGCTGGGCCTGAGCATTGTGATCCTGTTTCGGGGGAGGAATATACTAATGGCCCAGACTTGTGCACGGAATGCTAGTAGGGCTAACTCTGCAGCCTCCCCAGCAGAGAGGAGGCTGAAAAGGATGTGGGCATCAGTGAGTGTGGAAGAGGACTGTGTTTTGGGGTATGCTACATCAGCCAGATCCAGAGATGAGGGTTAGGTAGGTGCCACATCACATTGATTCATTCCTCTTTGATTTCTCTGGTGTGGAAGAGCCGTGCGACAAGTCATGGCTGACGGTCTTGCTCAAAAGCAGGGTGTCCACAGCACTGTGCTCTCCAAGGTGAGGCCAAGATGGCCATATTCATGCTGCACCACCAGCACTCGTGGTTTGCTGTTGGAGGAGGGGCAAAAGGGAGAAGGAAGAAGGGCTTGGTGGCTGGTGGGCACTGTCCTGTGCCCAGCCCTGGGCAGACATGTGGTTGCTCAAACCACAAGGAGAGCAGCCTGGGTGGCTTATCCAGCAGAGAGTGGCAGCTCCTGTTCGTCATTGGGCTGTCCATTATTAAAAGCTTGCACGCATCTAAGAACTGCTGCAGACTACTTGTTTTAGGAGCAGAGGAAATACCTTGGCAGGGCTTTTCTAGGTCCTGGTACCTGCCAGTGCTGGAAGAAGCAACAGCATAAATAGCTCCATTCAGAAATAGCTCAGAATTACAGTTTTGTATATTTAGGAGCTGTAGTTTTATATGAAGTTATAAGTGTTACATAATTCATAAATAGTATATGATAGCTGTAGGGGAGGGGGGGGTTGTCCCTCCTTTTGTACCCTTGCCAGATGCAGTCCCAGGACCTGACCTCTTTATGGGTCAGAAATTCAAGGAGGTTGTGTATCTGTTTCCCTCTTTTGCCACGTGGCTTATCTAGTTCTTCCCTCTTTGGTGGTCCCTTCATTGATGTGTGTCTACATGACTGGGCTACACTCCAAAATCATCCAGACATTACTTAAAAGGAGGTGTAAAGGGGTGTGAGAAAGGGCCATTCAGTGCTGAAACCCCAAGTCAGCCTGCACAGGAGATGTGCTGTCCAGCCCTTGCTCCGGCCAAGGTGGTATCCCTGACCTGGCCTGTCTTCCATGGGGCTGAAACTCTCCAGGCAGGGCTGGTCCTTCCACAGTGCACTGAAGGTCCAACCGCTGCAGAATTTTCTAATCTCCACTTCCCAAATGCAAATGGAAAGTGTGAGTGCAGCAGCTTCTCAACAGGAGGAAAAATAAGGCATTGCTGGAGTTGAACATAGGCTCTCCTTTCTGTTTCTCTCCTCCCTCCCTTTTCTTGTTTTTAAATAAAATGACAGCCAAAAAAAAAAAAAAAAAAGAAAAAAAAAGTGGTAGCAAAGAGCTTTGCATCCTTGAGCATGCGCTGAGAAGCACAAGGGTGCTGCCTTGGCTTCCTGGACCCCGGTGGGCTGCTGGGGGGTGCCCAGCAGCGACGGTCCCTGGCATGGTGGCACGGAGACAACCCTCACACATGGCCCCGCCAGGGACACAGCACTGCAGGTCAGCAGGGAGGTGTTCTGACAGCTCGCTGACATCTCTTTCAGTACAGATAAACCAGTGAGGTTATCTCAAGTGCAGCAATATCCTCTAAAAATGTGAGGAGGAGAACCCACTTTGCACTGTGTCACTGTGGATAAAAACCTGTTAATGAGCACCGGTGCTGGGAGCAGAGACCCAGCACCTTCTACGGGCATCGTGTAGCAGCAGCCTGGGTGCAAGGGACTCGCAGCAAAATGCAGCAGAGGGACTACATGGCCAACATTTTCCAGCCTGGGTGTTTAAATTTTGCTCTATATTTAGTGCCCTAAATGAGTGCTTTGATTTGCAGTGTTTCCAAGCACCTGCTGCTCCCATTGACTCTGGTGGTCTATATGGGTCCCAGCAATCCTCAGGGTTAAGCTGCTCTATCTACATGCCTAAATTTGGGTACTTGGGTTGGGAGCTGCGGGTGCTATATTCTGCTTGGATTTCTGTTTCTCCTGCTGTGGGGTATGGTGCTAAACTTGGGGTTGTGGGCAAAGTGTTTTCAAAACAAGGGCAGCTTTGATTTGTCAGGTTTTGGTTCAGCTTATCTGAGTGATTAATCACTTATTGGAGCAGGGAGTGATTAAAACTTCTACAAATAAAAACTGAATTAAGGCAGACTACGTTTTCGTAGCAGCAGATGCCTGATGCACGCACAGCTTGGCTGCTGCGGTCCATCACTCTTGCAACGGGAGTGTTTTTCATGGCCTGTCCCGTGCAGACCCAGTGGAAACGCGGAGCTCTAACACTGAGTGCAGCCATCCCACTGCCGAAACCTCCAGCTGGCTGCAACAGCTCAGTGGGCACCGCTGCCAGCGGAGCCGGCACTTGCCTTTTAAGGAGCCCTGGTCTGGAACTGGGCATACACACTTTTCCCTTTCATGCTCCTTTTCAGGACAGGTAATTTATGTGCCTAGGTGAGAACTGGCAACCATGTCCATGTTTCTGTCCCTTTGTAATATCCTGTTGTTTCTTTCCAGAGAAAAATACCAGCAGACATTCAAGGTTACTTCCTTGGCATGCTCTGTGTGTTTTCAGCCTGATCGTATCTGCACTGCTTAGACATTTCCTGACGTGCTGTATCTCCCCTGCTCTTGCATCACAGGCTGAGCATTAACTTTGCATGCTTTGCTGCAACAGACCTTTCTGTCCTGACCAGGGCCACAACTATCTTTCAGAGGCTTGCTTCCAGCCACGTTCCCTCCTTTCTGCTACTCCCACTTTCCCAGATTGCTTCTCAAATGCTTCTTCACGGTGCCCAATAGATGCTGGATGTTGAGGCAAGTCTTTACTCAGAGCAGGAGACAAAGAGTGAACGTGGCAAGGATCAGATGCTCACACAAGCGCTTGTGGAAAGGGCCCTCAACCCTCTTACTTCAAGACAAATGACATCTCTCAAAGATGGTTTTAAAACGTGATTTTAAATCATGGGCTAACTGCTCCAAAACTGCCTCCAGACATTGCTCTGGTTCTCTGCAGCACCTGGACGAGATGGAGCAGCCCTGAGTTCTTTGCATGTACCTGGTTCACTGAGCTGATGCTGCTCCCTTTACTCATCCAGACCCTGAGAAGCGCTAGTCCAGGTTTGCTCTTCCTCATTGCTCCGGGATGCTTCTGCCTTGAAATTCATTAAGGAGATTAGAGCCCCTACCCATCTCCACTCCCAGGCCTACGCTTCGGCAGCACGGTGCAGCCCCCAGCACAAAGCCTGCATTGCGCGTGATGCTGCAGATGAAAGCTGTTGTTTGTTTACAAGCTTTCCTCAATTAGAACTCATTTGCTGCTTACACACTATATTTAAAAGCTCATGTTTAAATCAGTGCTGGTGATTTAGGAGCGCCTGTTTTATTTTCTTTCCTAGATACATGTGATAATTCCTCCACCTGTTAAAAATCTGTTGCTAATATTTGCTGTCAGGTTTCTTTTTCTTTTTTTTTTTCTTTTTTTTTTTTTTTTTTCTCTGCCAGGATAGCCAGAGGCCTGCAAGTGTTTGTTTAACTGTAGCTGTTTATTTCTCATAAATCTCCCTGTCTGAAAATCCATTTGGGATTGGGCAGGAAAAATCTTTGCAATCAAAGTGGATTTGATCAAAATACACAAAAAGTTTCAGTTTGGGCATTTTGGCAGCCTGGAATCTCTTCAGAGCCACTCTCTTGGTAAGGCTTTCCAACACATGGCCCCAGAAGTATGGAGGGGATAAGCTCATGTCCTGGTGCCAATTTATAGACCAGTCCCCTGGCTGGTGTCAAGTGTCCTGGGCGGTGGGGCAGCAGCAGGAGCTCTACCCCATGGGGTTCTTCCCTGAGCCCCCTCCAGCCTTAGGGCACCGCTCCAAGCAGAGCCATTGTGCCCTCCTGTGGGGCTTAGGTGACCTTTTAGCCTTAATTGTTGCAGGTCAGCTAAGTGGGGAAAAATCTGATTGGACTTTTTTGTCATTTCTCAAGTTAATTGTTTTTACAACTTTCCTGTCATTTTCTTTCTATTCTGTTTATTTTTCATTATGCCTTTTTGTTAATTCATTACAAACTTACCACCTGATGTCTAGGTATACATTTTTCAGAAAATCAAATCAATCAGGTCAGATTTACCCATGCGAGGATAACTTTATCCTTTCAAGAAAGGTTTTGTTGAGATTGCAAAGCCCTTACTACAAAACTTGTCCTGTGTTTGTGTGCACTTACTTCCTTTCACCTTTCCATGAATGAAAGTTGTGAGAGCTCCTTAGCTAATTTCCAGTGTAAACTTAGGAAACTCGGGGTAAGCCCAGGATGAGAAGACAAACTTCCTTACCGTACATGTGAACTGATCCAGCAGCCTTCCAGGGAAGGGGAGCGCACCCAAGATTTGTCACCTATGGCTTTGGGTTTCATCAGTCATTTCTCCCAATTAAACCTGTCCTGCCACAGGCTTATTTGTAGACTTTTCCATTTTAATATTTTTCTGTCCACCTACTGAACTTTTATGATGTTGAATATTTGCAGAGATCAAGATGGGTTTTCCAATGGGCTATGAACTGGGATGCTGACAGAAATATTCCCACCTAGGTATCTGATGGGGACATGGCATTTCTTTCTTCCATGCCCTTGGACATTTATTTCATGCATTTGCCAAGTGCCAACCGCCTGTTTCCCACTTCCACGCCATGGAAGTCATCAGAATCATTCTGCATTTTCTGCAATGTGCATGAAAAAATTTTTTTGTTCCTTTCATAATTTTTAGAACAACTCTAATGACTTTAGGGATGCAGTCAGGAAACATAATCTTGAGTAAGATAGAAGCAAGAAAGTTGAGTCCTTGCTGTATCTTCCATGCTATTTCCATCTCCAATGTATTTCCTCTCTCAAATTGCTTCTCTCCAGAGTCACGCTCTGCCAGAGATAACTAGGTGGCAGTGAGTGAAGAAAGGAACGGTATTGTCTACAGCTTTGAACCATGAATAGCCCTTGGAAAAACAGCAGCAGAGAGCGATACAAGTTCACGTTGATAAAGCAGGTTGCCAAGTGACAGAGGACTTGATCCTGTTTCTCTGAAGTTGGCGGTGAAATCCCTCAGATGTCACTTCTATCACTGGTCCCAGCCCATCTTGGGTACCATCCACCACCAGCCTGGGTAGAGCGTGGGCAGAGCATGGCTGTGGGGATTTTTGCAGGAATGGGGCTGGCTTTGCTGATTGAGCATCCTTCTGCTGCAGCTGCTGGAGCCAGGGTAATGTGCACCCACAAGAAGCAAGGTGGGTTAGCTGAGGTTCAGCGCCGCACTGATGCTGTGCAGTGTCCTTTGGCTTTGTGCTGTTGAAGGAGTGAGCCCACATGCATACACATATATACATCATATTACATATACCAGGGCCTCATTAGCCACCAATTTGTAAGCAAAAGCCCCAGAAGACAGCGTCTGCTGCCATTGACTGGTCACCATTGATGAAGACTGAGGTCCTCAGCTCTCCATCGGTATCACAACTCATCCTCAGTTCTGGCTCCATCAGCAAAAGCCACTCCTGTCTGTGTAGGTCCGAACCAAATATTCTCCTCAGATGGCAAAACAGGCCTACCCCATGCGAAGGACTCGCCCCCCCCCCCGGCCATCCACCAGATCTGCTGCTGTGTCTTCGCTGGGTGATGGAAGGGAGCAAAGTGATTTAAGGCCATTTTGATAGCTGCCCGCTTCCCCATTGCTCTTTTCTGCCCACTCAGTGCACATGACATGAAAGCCCTGCAGCATGGTCGCTTACCGCTGTCACCAAGACCATTCGTCAAAGCCCTGTGTAATGTCAGCCGACAAAGGGAAACCGTTTTATTTCGGTGCCTCCGAGGGGGCTAGATGAATAGCTGAACTGTAGGAGCCTAATGGATTTTGGAGGTGGGGGGAAGCAGGACGGGACACGGCAACAATTTGCTGGGAGGCGTGTGGGGAAATGTTGTTGCGGCGATGAGGAGTGGGAGATGGAGTAACAATGGCTCCAGTTTACATTGTGCTGCGCCGGCGCTGTGATCTGTTGCCAAGATCAACCCGAGAGAGAGGAACTTGAAAATAACACGAATAGTGTGGCAAGAGAGATACCCTACAGCATATCCTGCTCCCTCTGACTTTGCCTTTGAGTCAGGAGTGAAATATTGGAGCTATTGTGGTGAAGTGAGACTTAAAAATAGAAGGAAAAAATGCTGTTGTTTTTTTTTTTTTCTCCATGGGGACATTAATTGTTTTTAAGTTGTGCTGCTTCTAGTTTGAGTCAAGAACGAAAACACTTCAAGGCATTGAAAGGGCTAGAAAACATGTCACTCATCAGCTACGGTGTGAGGGCTGCCCCTTATCTCCATTGCCATAGCGATGCTGCTGCTCTGGTTACTCTCCCCCATGGGTTTCACGCTGCTCCCCGCATTACGCTCTACGCTCGAGATCCTTTCATAGAGGCCTGGTTAATACCATGAGCCTCACAAGAACTAGTGCCTAAGCTCAGTTTTGATCTTGGGGTAGCGTTTCTAGTTACTTGTGTGTGTGCCCTGCAGGGGAACGGAGGGCTGGTGCCAGGGGTTTCTGCACAGGAGGTGAAGCTGTCTTCCAGTCAAAAGCTGGAAATTGTCCTCTGTCTTGCAAGAGCAATGCCCTGGAACCAAACTGGGTTTGGGGAGCTACAAAGCTTATATTTCTTGTAGCGTTTTAATCCATTTGTTTTTTTGTTATTGCGGGGATTGGTGGGCTAGAGCTGGTGCGTTTGACTGGTAAAGCTTATGGGTCTCTGGGTGTTCAGAGAACTGCATTTACATGAGTGTGGGATGATGCAGCCCATCATCAGAAATGGCCACAGCAATGCAGATGCTGTTTATTTGACGTCTTCAGATATACCATGCCCCTCTGTGTTAGGCTGCTACTCGGGCGCTGCAGGATGCTGCCAACATTGGGCTTTTTAGAGGTCACTTTCTGGGTGCACAAACCTTCCCTCTCAGCCTCTGAGCTTTCTTGGGAGCAGAGAAGCCTACTAGGATACCAGCAGCACTGCTACCCTGGGACAGCTGTGGATGGCTTCCAGCCACCCTCCTGGGGGTGGTCCCCCATCCCAGACCTGCTGCCACCCTTCAATGAGTCACTGCTGCCGCACAGGGACAGGGCTGCTCCCCTACAAGGAGAATGCTATATTGGTTTGTATAAATATAGCACATGACATTTATGTCTGAGTTTACCAAATTGAGCCCTTTCCCACCGGTAAACTGTGAGAAGGAGCGGGGTCATAGCTTTTAGAGCCAGAAGGAATTGCTAAATCTGGATTTACCCAGATCACTGAGCTCAATTGCTCAAGCTCAGTAGCTTGTTTCACTAAAGCCCACATTGCTCTGAAGAACCTCTGAGAGCCTCTTTCTCTTTGTCCCAATAACTGGCCATCATCATTGTTCAGTCGTGTGCTTTTCTTCTGGTTCATATATGCTTGTCCTTAGCTCTCAAACCACCTATGCCTTTGGAAATGTTAAAGATCCCAGTAGCAGTGAATATTTTCACTCCTTCAAAGCATGTATATCAGGCTGTCTCTCAGTCCTCGTTGCTAAAATTAAGGACTCAGATTCTTAAGAGTCTGCCCTCCTCCCCTGTCTTTGTATTGCTGCTGTCCCTCTCGTGTCATGATAGATAGCATGTATCTCCAGCATTCATCATTGGAAACCTGGTCTCCCACAAACCATTTCCAAAACTGAGGATGTTTCATTTTTCCTCAGGCTTTGGAAAGGACACACGACCAAACCAGGTGCTTTGAGATGAGTTTGACTGAAGACCCCTATGGCTGAGATAGTCCTGGCAGCAAGTCCTGGGAAAGCACCTCCACGGGAGATGGCCAACACTGAACAAGGAGCTGATTATCTCTGCAGGAGAGTGCGGGACACGGCTGCACCTTCCCCAAGTGCACAGCTCCTCCAGAAGCTCAGAGGAGCCACCATGCAACGGCTCATTTCTGCAGCAGATTGAATCAGCAGAAGAATGTGAATAGAGAACAATGGATTTTAGAAGATGGAAAAACAGCCTCTTATTGATGTGAAGCCTGACAAAATACCCAAGTGCTGCTCAGAGATGACACAAATTGATAAAGGTGATGAAAACATGACATGGAGACAGAGAAACAACTCAGAGTGAGGTACTGCACCGGACGTGGGAGCTGGCATCCCGGACAGAAACCCTGACCAGCCAGGACAGGTCTGATGATAGTGCTGCGGGGAGCCATCTGTGGTGTTTGGAGTCCATCATGTACTCAAAGAGGCACATTGACTCAAACACTGAAAGAGGAGCAGGCTCAAGTCGTTAACATAGGGGCTTTGCAAATGCCCTTAAAAAGGAAAAGGAGAAAAACACCAATGGCACCCAAACATTGAAGGAAAAATGAGTCACCATCTAAAATCTGGACAATTCATGCCAGGTTATGGCAATGCTTTCAAGTTCCAAAGCTCTGAGAGAAGGCTGGGGTGAGAAGTTCGGGATGTAGGACCCTGACTGCCAGAGGTGCTCACTGGAGAAAGAGGGTTCCTTTCCACAATGTGTTTTTTTTAGCTCAGCACCCAAAGGAAGCCTCTCATGCACCCTTCCCTCTGCATTCAACCTGTGGTGTGCAGAGCAAATGGCCACCTTCCTCCTTCCCTCCATCCCAAGCCAAAGCCCAAGAGCTGCAGTCACTTCACTTTGCCTTTGGCTTTGCCCTGGGTGGAGAAGAGCAAGGAGCACTTATGGTTTGCACTAGGGACAGGGAGAAAAGCCCACTCGGTCCCTGGCCAGTTAGTGCTCGGCCTGTTAGCCATTAGAACAGAAAAATTAGAGGTCAAAGGGCTCCCGGGACCTCAGTCTGGGCCCACGTTTTGGCAACACATGGTCTCACCTCAAGTTTTGGAGGAAAGAAACCAGACAAAGAGTACATTGGATCTGTACCATGTGCCACACTTCTGGAATTGTCTTTCTGTCCACAGGAATCATTTCCCAGCTGCAGCTCCTTCCCCGACCTGAGTATAGTTCACCACCAAACAGAAACGTACCCCAGAGCCTGCATACCCCACTAATATATAATAATATCAAGATTCACTTGATATTAGCCTGTTGGGCTTTGCTCACTTCATGGAACAGTGACATGTTAACGTCCTGGAGCAACAACATGTCAATGTCCCAGAGCAATGACATGCTAACATCCTGAAGCAATGACATGCTGAAGTCCTGGAGCTAGCTGCAATGAAATCCTCACTTGAGCCATGGTAATACTTACTTTTACCAGAGGACCACCAAACTCATGGCTTGTCAGTTTTGGCACAACATGACTTCATATAAACATGCAGGACTTCCTGAGAAACTAAGGTCATTGCATTATTATTATTATTTTGGGTTTGCTCTCTTTTTATTCTTCCACATGGGCCTCAAGCAGCTCAGTTCATCCTCCATTTCTAATCCCTGGGCACAATTATTGATCCTCACCAGATTGTCCTTCCTGCTACAGAAAGTCATCTCTCAAGAGTTTTATTTGGTTCATCAGGGGACAGAAACATATGGCACAGCCTGCATTTCCCATCAGAATGCACCTGAAATTCTGAGAACAAGCGAAAAAATCCCCAACAAAACTCCCTGCCCACAACCCACCAAGAAAAACCCAAGCCTGTAGTCAATAATTCCAAGGAATTCACAGGGATGTCACTCACATTCACCAAAAATATTCCTTGCTGGGAATTATTAGCTTGGTTGGAAGTAAGTGTTTTCTTGCCCTCTGTGCAGTGTTGCATCTCAGATGACAATTTAAGAATCATTTGCCCACAGCTGGCTGACTCCAGAGATGGGCAATTTACCATTTCATCCACCAATCCACACAATAATGTCACTAAAAGGGGTCATAGCATGGGGTTTGTTTGGTTACCAAGTAATTTCTCCTTTAAAATATAAAGTCTTCACACAGGAATACTCACACCTTTCTATTAGCCTGCTGTAAATCCTTCAGTCTTCACAAGAAGGAACATTTAATATTTGTTGCTTTTAATCTGGATAGGAGACCAAGCAGCCCTCTCCTGCAAAGTTAACTGAGTGCCAGAGAGCAGCCCATGGCTTACAAACATGAGAAACCTGTCTCCCTTACAACTAATAAATAATGAAGACCCATTTCAGGCAGAGAAGTGTAGTGATTCAGCAAATGCTCCAGCAATGTCCTAGATGGCTTTAATGAGCTCTCGTGTCGGAAATGATGTGTGCGGTTGTCTCACAAACCAAGTTCATGGCAGCAGCTCCTGCACACCTCTGAGTCAGCTACAATTTTGAAACCTTCAGGTGCCAAATTTCCCAAGTGACCTCAAGGTGGTTTCCCAAATGGGGAGTCAAGTGCGGAGGGTTTGGAGCCCACACATCTGCAATGGGACTGGGACACCATCCAGCTGTGAATCTCCTGTTGAGTAAGCCGGCCAAAGGGCTCTTTGTGCAGGATCTCACCCAAGAGGGAGAATGTCATAGGAGAGGAAAATGTACAAAAAAATTACTACATGACACCAGTTTTTAGTGCAGCTTCTTTCTTCTGCCTTTCCTCCATGTATCCAGAAGCTGAGTTACCTGATGGAGAGTCATTGAGACCTTCTGAGAGCACCTGCTTAGTTTCTGCCCATACACAGAGACTCTCCCAGGCTTGCTCCTTAGGTCTGGGCTCATGTTTGGGTCTGGAGCCAGCCATGAGGGAGGGATGCCCAGCCTGCCTTTGACCGCAGAGCATGCCCAGCAGCCCGACTCAGCGCTGCTGGTGTGGGACCAGCCTCTGGCATGGGCTGTGGCCATGCAGCATCGCTTTCCACAAATGTTGTGGTGTGCAGCCACTGTGTCCACAGACAACCTCAAATTTTGGTGGTGCAGGTGAGAAAACCTGTTTAGCAAGTGCTCCATGGCCCAGGAATTTGAGTCCCCTCTAATCTGATCTCCAGTGCATGCCTGCACTGGTCCTGTGGCTGTTATCCCCTCTGAGGAGAGTCTACTTCCTTGCAACTGTGTCACCATGCCAGGCAGCCTGCAGTGGGGCTTCCCAATGCCCCTTTGACATCTCTGGGAGTGGAGTCACGCCAAGAGCAGCTGAACAATAGCATGCCTGAAAATATTCTGCTTTTCAGCTTTTTTTCCTCCGCACCGCAGTGTGTCATGAAGCTGGATATCCCCTGGGGTCTGTCTCCAGCCATCTCCTGTTCCCATTTCTGCCTGCACCTCCCCAGGGACTGCAGCCAGGTTGTCTCCTTTCAAAGACCAGCAAGAAGTAGGGTTAATACAGCCACAAATCTGCAGCACAGCCCTCCTGACCCAGAGCTCAGGCCACAAACAGCATTGGGCATTATTTGGACTGAAGTTGGAAAAGGTCCTCTCTGGGCCGCCTGCAGCACCCCCCTCACCAGGGGATGCTAACAGGGTCACTCCACCCCACTGCCTTTTATGCTTTTCACAGATGTTCCCCAAGAAGATTTCGCTGCAATCATTTTGGTGCTAAGCCAAGTGGATACTGATATATTTGCACCAGGCGCAAGATCCCCTGTGCTCTGTGTTTGATACCTGCGACCTTTTTGATTTAAGAACATCCACGTTTGGAGGTGGCTGATGGAGTTGTTTTTTTTCTCACAGGCTTTCCCATTCCCCACAGACCGTAAGTGGCTTTCTGCCAGCTCTGCATCTTCTCACCCCTCTGCCTGTCTGCTGGCAATGACACATTTCACAGGTCAGCGGGGGAAATGAATAAAGCTACACAGGATGAGAATTTCCTTTGGGGGGGTGGGAGAATTAATGCGATTTTGAAACTTATCTGAGTTTGAAATATTGGTTCCAAACCAAAATATAATAAAAAAAAAAAACCTGAAATCCCTTCCAGAGGTACAAGTGGGACTTCAGATGTCAGAAGAACAGTCTCCATCAATACAATCAATGCTCCTCATTCCAGGCTCAGTCTTTTCTGAACTGCACTGCGGTTTGTAATAGAATATACATTAAAAATTAATGAAAACTTGTTTCAAAAAAAAAGAAAAAAAAGAAAAGAAAAAAAGAAAGATGCTGTTGGAAAAGGCCAAGAGAATATCTTGACCTTGGCAGGAAAGTGCCAGTGTAACTTCTGGCAAAGTCACTTTAGGTTGAAAGCTCTGTGTTCCCACGGAAAATTTTGATTTTTTTAAGAAACGGCACTTTCTTTTCCTTCCCTTTTCTTTTTTTTCCTGACAGAAAACCATTCAACCTGAATATTTGCAGGCAGCTGTCTAAATAAGCTATGACAGAAATGTCTTATTGTGACACTGAAGAATGAGCAAAAGTATTTTTGGTGACTGAAGTGGATGTACTTAGTATCACACATCTTCCCCCTACACCTTTCCCAGCATATTTCCCAAAGCTGCTGGGCCGTGCACTTCTCTGCTCAGGAATTTCATCCTGGGGGTTTTGCTCCCCATCTTGGGCCCATCTGAACCTCCTGCTGCCATTTTGTCCCATTCTCTCTTGTGTGACCCAACGTGAGCCAATTGCTTCTTCCCTCTTTTTTGGCAACCTGACAACCTCTTCAAGGATCACAGCCATTTGTTCACAAAGTATGTATAGGTGCCCACAGGCAAATTTTAAGTCCCTAAATCCCCTCTTAGATGACTCAGTGGTGCTTTGAATCTGGTTCAACAGTCTCTTAAGCAACAGACCCTCCATAAAGAGCCAGGGGATGGACACATACCTCTCTACCTCTCTTTCTGCTGCAGTTTGCCCTCCAGGATGAATAGGAGCATCCTAGCTTGCAGCTGATTATTTTTTTAACACTTGGAGACATCTGCCTGGGAAAGTAGCCACCTCTCCAGGATCTGCACGCATTTGTGCATCAGACGTAAGTAAATGGAGGGCAATTTTCCAGAAAAGTTGCTGGCTGTGTGTGTGACAGCAAGAAATTGCAGGGAGGCCTGATGGAGCAGGGAGAGAGGCTGCATCCCGTAAATGGCCTTTCCCAGAGGAGGAGGAGGGGGAGGGCAGCAAGGAATATGGGTGGGGGAAGCCAGTGCAACCACAGTGCCCTTTCTCCTTCTGCAGAGAGGAAAAGCAAATGCCATTCTCAAACAAAGGTGCAAGCATGGGGAAATCCTGCATTTATTTTCAAAGATATGGCAGATCCGGTGGCTGAACTACCCAAGCCCCACAATTTTCTCCCCGTCCCTATGCAAACAGCTTACCCCTTGCTCGCCATGTACCCCCCATGGCTCGCCCACGATAGCAGGACTCTGCAGTGGCTTTCCCTGCCTACACAACTTGCGCTCGCACACAATATGACAAAGGAACGTTGTAAAACTGGGAGCAAGAACAGTGTTCGGCCCTGCGACCCCTGACCCTCCAACAATTTAGTTAATGATTCTGGTTATCAGATACACTGGCTCAGCAGTGCATCCATCACCAGGCTGACAGGGATTCAATCCTATAAGGGTAGAGAATGTGCAAACACATTCAATCCTGGCCCAGCCAGCCTCCAGCGTACCTCTCCCCCTAAATCCAAGAACAAACATAGTGTTTCCATCAGGGGAAGATCTGCTGTGATTTAATGTAAGACAATATATAAGAAGGGCCTGTAGATGCTGGCAATGCCTCCCATGCAGGATGAAACCATGAGATGCTGCTTAGCTGCTAACGCTCCTTGCAGTATACTGGGGCAAAACAAGCAATGGTGCTTTATTTTCCACGACAGTCTTTGCCCATTCCTCTGCAATATTTTAATTGCACCAGGTTCAGTCCTGCAGCCTGAAACTGAAGTCAGCAGCTTTCTTTCTTGAACCTAAGGCTTACACCTTGCATCTGTACTGTTTCAATATCCCGGCTCTGCACTAAAGCCTGTTGTCCCATTTGTTTTCAGCCAGTGCCCAGGACACCATGACCCCACCCTGTCCTGCCCAGTTTCCCCACCCCCTTTCAGCAGATTATTCTGCAATAAATCACAGCAGTCTTCACATGATGGAAAAGCTCTGTTTGTTCTTGTATTTGGGGGAGGTCGGTAAAGATGCTGTCAGCCACAGCAGCCCCAAGGGCACCAAAGTGTGGAAGAGAGAATTTGTGCTGCAACAGCAACAGCCCAGGGTCAAGGTACCCACACTGGGACCCAACCCAAAGCTTCCCAAGGCTTGCAACTACTGGCTGGCCCCTGTATTTTTGGATATCACAGTGTTTTCATGCTGAGCAAGGTCTGAGAAAAAACACTGAAATAGAGCTGCTGAGCTCACTAGCTTTTTTTTTAACATGCTTATTAAAAACTGGAGACACTTAATCTGAACTGGCAGTGCAGGAATGAGCCTGAACCCAGAGTCTCTAAAGACCAGTCCCTCCTTCTACTCAAACACCATCAGAAATCCCCACTCCTGTTTCATTTTCTTGTCTCATCAGGTCACATATGCATGGGGTGGGCAGCAAGGAGGCACAGGGCATCTCTCAGGATGTGAATTTTCACCCTCCCAGCTCCTCCATGTGGAAGAAGCCCCTCCAGTGGAGAGGTACAGAAAAACAACCATCAAAACCCGACTGTCCAAGAGCACCAGGAGGAGACCGACCACGGAGTGGGGCGTGCATTAACCAGCCTGGCGTGCATTGCCATGTTTTGTATAGCAATTATTTCAAATAAGGCCAGGGTTAATTAGCTGCTCCTGGTTGCTGCTGCCTGAAACAAGCCACCCTCTGTGCGAAGGGCTGCAGCACAGAGCAGAGCTGGCACTTGCCTTCACTCCTGATCAGAAACTGGGCAGGCAGCACCAGCTGGGCTTTGGAGGGGTGGCAAACACTGTGCTGAAGTTTACTATCTTGTTTTGGACCCCTCAAACTGCCCAAAACTTTGGCTCAGCTTTCTCAAAGCTGTCTCATAAGCACATAACACGAGCACAGGAAAGCTGGCTGTAGCAGGGACAAGGCAGCACAGGCAGGTCCTGGCTGACGGGTATTCTCTCAAGTGCCTGATGCCAAGGCACTCTTCTTGGAGGCCCTGATGCTCCCTGTACAGGCTCACGGATAATCAAAACGCCCTTCACTGGGGTTTACAACACGGCCAGGTGCAGCATCTGTATGCAGCGCTGCTTGCAAGGGGGATGTGACCCCAGCCTCAGAGCAGTGGCCACCCCGAGGGGAAAGCTGCAATGAATGCACAGGTTTCCTCCTGCACTCTGTCCCTTCCCTCTGTGCATTTATGGGATCCCCGAGGAAGCTGAACACGGACATCAGCACGGGGAGGATAGCCTGAGTGATTTCTGGGTAACGCTGCTGTGCCACAGTCTCTGGTCCCACACTGGCTGAGTCTCAGAGGGACCGCTGTGTTAGGGAAGCTGCACTGTAGCAACTGCGTGATAAGAGCAGATAAGAGAGTTCCTCCTGTGATTATGGCATGACCAAACAAGTTTCCTGATCCTGTACCTACGCCTGCCGCTCCTTGAGACAATACTGTTATCCCTGGCGGGAATGTGCAGGCAAGCAGGAGCGCACCAGAGCCGCAAGCCCTGCTGCCCTGTGGCAAATAAATGTCACTATGTACCCTCATCCCGTGCAGGAGGCTGACTCAGGGACTCAGGCCAGGGAGATTTCCCAAGGAAATGTCCTGGCAGGGCATTGCATCCTCACTGCATCAGGCTTGGAAAGCCCAGGGAGTGGGGAGTTCAAAGGTACGGTGAAAAGAGAACTGGATGTGAACCAGTGCTGAAAATATGACAAAAAGTAACTAAGAGTGCATAGAAACAGTCTCTCTTTGCCTAGCTGCAATTTGCAATTACATGCTATAGGGGATTTGAGGGTTACAGCAACGGAAATGTCCTTCATTCCACCAGCTCTTCCCAGCTCCACCAAGGATGTCACGACTGCTCCAGTCCAGCACACCCCGAGCTAGCCCCAGATCTCCATGCCCTGACCCCCTTGTTCAACAGAAATGTGCATGGAAAAGTTCTCTGCAGCTTTCCATGTGTGGTCTGGGCTTTGTTGGCTCAGCTGCAAGAGAAGAGCCTGGCTGGCAGACTGGCTCAAGCCTTGTTGGTGCAGTCCCTGCTGTCTCAGGACAAGCAAGGCTGAGGAGCTCTCAGCAATGTTTTCTTGTGGGACTGTTCATTTGCATGGTCACTGAGCTGGGAAAATGCTCATACTCAACATTAGGCACATTGTTGCCAGGCTGGCATTGGTATTTCGGGTGGATCATGTGCTAACCCATGGGGGAGACTTTGCTAACCTGAGACCTCACCCAGAGGGTTTTGCCCACCTGATTTCCCTAGCCATTAAGGGGTTATGGCTTTCCTTTTAAGTAAGCTAAGGGCTTCCTGGTGCTTTATAGTTTGCTTAGCTGCTGTCCCAGCAGCAAACCAAAGCAAAGAGTTCCAGACCCACTCAAGTCTGTGCCACTCCAGCTTCTTCTTTACAGTTGCTTGAAGGAAACACACCTGATTTTAGAATCAGATATATTTCACCACTACTGTATATTC
The DNA here is from genome assembly GCF_034619465.1 of Leptosomus discolor. Lineage (NCBI taxonomy): Eukaryota > Metazoa > Chordata > Aves > Leptosomiformes > Leptosomidae > Leptosomus > Leptosomus discolor. The sequence goes on from NC_141393.1 coordinate 10,187,915, forward strand.
AAGTCCAGCTGTAAGCGTATAGACACTTACTGTGTGATTCTTACCATGTTTATATGGCAGTGAAGTCATCACGGCTGTGCCAGTGGAAAACTAGAGCAAATGCAGCCCCAGCAAGGCCCATACCTGTGTGCCTTGGTGTACAGCTGAAAGTGGTTTCTGAACCTCTTGTTTTTGCAAGCTCAGTGTGTCTGCACTCATTTAGTTTTAGTGCCCAACCTGCAGTCTGGACAAACAGCATAACGTCATGCCAGGGTGTGCATTCTGCATGTACAGTCAGTACAAAGGAGCAAATAACGGCCCGTTAGACCATGGTATTTAGCAAAGCCCACAAGAAAGAGCTTTCCAGCTATCTCAGAGGGCTCATTTGCATCAAGAGAGACAGTTTGCTTCTCTGAACGCTTCCTGGCCTGCCCAAACAGTGCCACCCCAACAGCTCTCAAGAAACATTTTAATAGGTAGCACTGGATAAAACTTTGTAGCTGCAAATCAGAAAGGTGACCAGAAAAATTACTCTGAAATTATTTTTTTCTCCATTAAGAGTTAATTTGCATAAATACAGAGGGATCACCAGGAGGTTTTGCTGTTCTTCGAGCTAGTTTCTGTAAAGGACCCATGAGACAGAGACAGTCTCTTCTCCTCACAAACAGAGAAAGTTCTCCAGTAAACACCTCTGCAGTTGTCCTGAGGTATGATGGTTGAACGTAGTTTTTTTCATGAATCTCCATGGGACACTCAGTCCTGTGAAGACCTGCTGGGTGAGCTACCTCCTTTCATCCTGCGAATCGGGTCAATGGGTTGTGTTAGACCATCTCCTGGTGTTTTGCCTCTTGGGAACTGCATCTTGGGAATGGGCAGGGAGGTCAGAAATCATGTGTGTCATTTGGCCAGCTCAGACCCAAGAGGTGAGAAGGTGTGCGGAAATAAAACACATTAATGATATACTCAGATGGTTGTAGTGATTTCTACTTTACTAAGGAACCACTTGCCAAGTCTCCTGATTTCTACCACTGCTCAGCAGATAAGCAACTCTAGTGTCAGAAGAATAGCAATGATAATTTATCATGACTAAAGGTGCAATAGGTCTCTCTAGATGTAATTAGGTGCTCTCTACAAAGAAGAGACTGTAGCTAAGCCTTGCAGGCATGTTTACTTGACCACAGAGGGCTCTCATCAGAACATCCAGTACTAATATATTATCACTAATGATGACAACCAACAGTTTCTTCTCCACATGAATTACAATTACACATTCTCACTTGGCTGGAAAGTCCAATTTTTCACAAGGAACATTTTTTGCTCATACAGGACAAGAAATGTTAGCCATACCTACAGGTTGTTCTTTCCTAGCTTTTTTTTTTTTTTTTTTTTGACTTTCTGTTTTCCACTGCTAATTTGTTTCAAATTATTTCCAACTTTATCAGATTGGTATGAATGATCACCCACCACTTTTCTCTTTCACCAGCCCCCACGTGTCTTTAGATGCTCCACATTTTTACAGTTAGCCCGAAGGCAGTATTTGATCTCTTAAACCAGCCATCACAAGAGCATTTGCCAATCTTTATTTCACCACCAAACACTTTTTCAGTGTGGCACTTGACATCCGAGCTATGTGTTCCTCTCACCTCAAGTTCAACTTTGCAATGTTCTTTCTCTAAGAAGCATATTTTGAGGACCACTGCCCTGATGTCCTGTGCTACATGCTGCACTTAACAAATTGCTGTGTAAAGATCTGAGAAGGCTGAAGCAGCTTTGGAGGAAGACTATCTCAATGCAATCCAGTGGTCTGGAGGTGGCTATAGGAGTGATAGCATAACAGAGACTCCATAAGCAGAGGCTCTATGAAACAAAGGTAACAGCATCATCTCTTCTCACAGCTGGAGGTGAAATGTGCTAAGAGGCACTAGTGTGAATGGAGCCACAGAAGTATTTCAACTAGACCCCAAAACAGGTGAAATGACCCAAGAAAGAGGCATTAGGAAAGCTGAAGACTGTCTGGAGGAGAAGATTATGGCAATGTCAGCAGCCTCTGACAGGCAACACTGATGTCCTGAGCTGCTGTGATGGATGGGGAGGTATTGCATTATCTGGGCTGAAACAACTTCCCCAGCTCTGGGGAAGCCCAGTGCTTCTGTGAATCATATCCTGAAGTGTACAGACCAGAGCTCAGCGGTGTCTGCTGCCGCATCCCTCTGGCTGGCTGGCTGGCTGGACTGCTCCTGCAGGAGGACAGAGGGCTGGTACCATCTAGGGAAAGCCCATCAGTACCCAGCACAGCAGCCACCACCTAGTCCAACCTCACTGTCCCTCCTAATGAAATTCCTTCTGAACAAGATTTGTCTCCCTGTATCTGTAAGACAGTCTCCAGGCATAGCAGGCTTGCTTTAGGGCACTGTTCCATGACTCATCTGTCCCCTGAGGGATAAAGACAGGAGTCTCTCTCCCTGTGCCAGAGTTGTCTTCTGCTGTGATGTGGAGCCTGAATCTCAGGTTTGATTTTAGAAGTAAACCTGCTCTCAGGTTTTGTGGATGCTAATTCTAGGCATCTTCTAGTAAATCTCCTCTCCTATTTCTATCTTGCCGACTATCCCCAAATTGGTACTTGGCCAAAAAGCTGCTTAGTTAAAATTAAAAAAACAAACAAACAAACAAAACCCCAGAAAAATCCCAACAAACCAAAAGAAAGAAAGAAATGTGCCAGTGAGCTCAGAAAACACTTTTATTTCTTTGAAATGTCCTGGCTAACAGCAGCTCTCTGAGCCCCAAGCGGCACACCAGAGAGATCAGGAGCTGCTAACAGTAGCCAAGGTACTCAGCAGTGGGGTCTGAGACTTTGTTCTGCCCCTTGTGTAACATGCTAGTTCCTGACCAGGGTGCTCAGAAATGAGATGCCCATTTTGGGCAGCCTCTTCTCTGTGTGGCAGGAGGAGATTGCATTCAGTTCCTCTGTCTTGTCAGGCTGAGGGATTGTACCTTGGGACTGCACGCGTATATTCGCCATTCAAAGAACAAGTTGCTACCTAGACTGAATGCCATGGGCTGTGTCTTTCAGATTCAGGTGTCTGTCGTGCAGAAGAACTGGAGGGGAGCCAGCACTGGACCCATAGCTTGTTTTACACCATGCCCTATTTTGATGTATTGTAGAGAGCTCAGGCTCAGCTCTGAGAGCAGACTGGGGTTTCTGAGCACCCCCCCCCCCCCATCCCCCCCCCCCCCCCCCCCATCCCCAGACGTGGCTCCAGTCCTTGCTCCAACTGCAGCACAGCGTTACACCTCTCTACTCTGATGATTTTGCTGCATCCTGCTAAGTACCTGCCTTACTAACGCTTTCTTGATTAACAAACCTCTGCAGCCACTTCCTACTGTCATTCGCAGTCATTTTACTCTACTGAAAACCTGCTGGCAGCTTGTCACCTGTTTCAGCTAGGCAGCTGGATCTGACCCTCAGAAACCAAGGCACTGTAATCAGTAGGTTTTGTTGCCTATAAAATGGAGCTGAATGCCATCCACGTTTTTTTGGAGTCTTCACTTGACTCGAAGGTTCTGCTCCAGCCCACCACAGAGCCTGTCCTGCGCAGCGGTCCCCTCCTTCCCGCCCGGACAGGATGCGGCACGCTGGAATCTCATTCATGCATCTGCTGTTGCACCACTGCTGCCAATCCAGCCCAGGCTTTAGGAGAGGAGAACATGATCACTTCGCAGGGCACTGGTGGAGCCACTGCACAAGCAGAGAAGACCATCTAATCCTCACATTCCTGCAGCAAAGAAAGCCCCAAGTGAGCTAAACATAAATGGCCAACGGTGTTATTTTTAAGTCCAAAAGCCTGAAGGCAAGGTTTAAAGGCGAGTCTAATGGCATTTTTTTCATGAGCTGTCTTAAGTCCCCTTGTCTCTTGCCTGGATTGCGTCAGCCAGCAGTGACATATTTTGGTGCGGGAGCTGTCTCTGTCCCTGTTCTCAAGGCGCTTTAAGCCTCTGTACGCGGCAAACTGAGACATGGAGCAAATGCTGGCTTCCATCTACATATCTTGTCACCCAGGATTGACAGAGACCACAAACTGGCCTCATGAAGGGATAAAGTCAAACGATACGCCTGCCTGATGTTTCACGTTATACACTGCCTCTCGTCCCCGAAGCCAAGGGGAGGCTCTCCATGCCTCGTGGTGATTTCCCTGCCTGCCAGCTGTCCGTCACCAACCACCAGCCAGAGGCCCCGAGGAGTCCTGCTGTGCCCCACCACCTCCTCCCTGCCTCCCCGGGTGGGAGTCAAGGATGTGAAAGCCCAGCACAAATCCTCCTTCCCTCCCTGTTCTGCTGGACACGGAGAGCTGGGGCTGCACCCCAGCGCCTGGCAGCACCATGACCCCCGTTCCCGCATGCTCTGCTCCCACAGCCGTCTGAGCACCACGCATGCCCCAGCCGAGACAAAAATCAATGACTTCGCACTACAGATATGTCTAAGTAAGTCCCATATTTAGCCGCTTTGTCGTTGTATGGGGCAGCGTTAGGAGCTGAAATGAGGGTTGCAAATGCAGAAGGAGCACAGCGTGTGCCCTCCGAGGAGCCCTGGGAAGGCAGCCCCTGGCTCGGCACCGGCCAAGGGCATTCAACCAGCATGTCCAAGCACAGCAGCCTCCTCTCACTGTGCTCCTCTGCCATAACTGAGCATCCCGGGTACATGCTGGTATTGTATGGCATTAAGTAATGGGTTCCCGTTTAACACTTTCTCCGTTGAAAGCAACTGTAGAGGCAGTTGAATGGTGCTCAAAACTCCACAATATCTGTCACATGGATGTTTTTGTATTCCAGCAACCATTTCTGATAGCAATGCCATTTTTGTGAGACTACTCCAGCCAGCTCTGCCATAACTGCAAAATATAACCAGCTTTGACTCTTGCAATGTTTCATAATCTAAAATTAAAATGAATATTTTTGTTACAGTACAGACGGCTCTTGCTGAAACAAGCAGCCATTCAATCTGGGATGAAATCCGGAAGGTAGGTGGGTTTTTTTTTTTGAAGGAAAGATGACTCCTGGGGACAAAGAAGCCCAGGTCCCTACCCATATAGAAAGGGATGGGGCCAAAGTGACAGTGAAAACTATCATGCTACAATGCTGATGAATGCGAGAGGTGATGGCAGGCAGCCTCAGAGCTGAAGGGTGAGGGTGGATTTCAGACCATCTTTCAGGATGGCCTCGCCCGTGTACATACCAGCATGGGCTAACACTTGGTCCTGAAATCCCTAAATCCTTAACCTGTGCACCCTGCTGCTCCCATCCATGCTTCTCAGTATAAAGAAGATACAGAGACACACAACACAGAAAACCACCACTGGTGCTTTGTCTTCTGAACACAACCCTGTTCAAATGAGCTATCTTTTTTTATTGTTTTTTAGCTTTGGCTGCAACACCTTCTCAGTTGCTCCTTTTCATTGACCTCATGAGCATTTTTGCTTTTCTTAATCCAGCTTTTTCTGTCCCATCTTCTATGACCTGAAGACCCTAGCTCTCACAGACAAAAGATATAAGGGAAATAAGATATATATCCCTCAACCCACAAGACCAGCTTCTAAAATTCCCTTTCCTCCTCTGTTGTACCAGGCTGGCACCTATGGGGCATCTGGCACAAAGGGGACTGACCTGAAAGCAAAGTCCCCTGCACAAACAGGGGAAGGGTCTAATCATACAGGCCAATCCCTGCAACTTTAGAAGCAGCAGCTCAGGGGTGGCAGCACAATGTTCATGCAGAAGCACTTGGGCTTGTAACCACAGCCTTATCCTGGCTGGGTGATGGAGTCTGTGCAGACCCCAGTGTCTGGGCATCTTCTTCAGACACCTTTGGAACAGAGGACTTCTGCTGACTTGGAGAGGAAACAGCAGCAGTTTGTGGATGGAGGCGAGGGGACCTCGTTTCCCATTTCTGAATTTTTTAATTAACTGAGGCATGATGGTGAAAACAAAATCAGTTTAAAGAAGCCAAACTCATTTTATTAGCAATATGATTATGAACACGCTGCTTTCCCAGGCCGTGGAAAGGGTCTCATCTTCAACAGTTTCATTAAAATAATGACTTCTACCACCTCTCCCTCCCCCCCAACCCTCACCATAAGTCCTCCCTCTCCCATGCCTGCGACTGTGCTGGGATATGCCCCTGATAATCTTCTGCTATCCTGGGGGCCTGGGAGGCAGGAGGGCCATGGAAAGAATCCCAGCGTTTCCATCTGTCGAATTCCCGAGCGGCAGAAACCTGACCCCGCATGGAGCGGGTACACGCTGCATTATTGCTGCTGTGGCAGAGCAAGCAGCCTGTGCTCCTTGTCATGCATTATTAAACGGTCTCAGAGAGAGGGAAAGGCACCAACAAGCAGGTGAAAAGTAGAAAAGTCAAATCTATCCCCATAATTAAAAAAAAAAATTAAAAAATTAATCCAACCCTGAGCAGTCTCAGCAGCCAATGCGGCAGCTGCTTTCATGGGCAGAGCTGACTGGACATGAGAGAGAGAGAGAAACACGACACTCATGCTGATGGTTTGCTGCAATAGCGTGGGGTTTTTCCGTGATTTTAGCAACTTTCTAGAAAGGGAAGGATCCTGTGTGAAAAATGAGGCAGTGAATGTTAAAGCCTGCAAAGCATTTTTTTTCTGTCCTAATTAGATCAGGGCTGAGGGAACGGGAACCCTTTGCCATTGCATGAGCTGCGCCAGAGCCAAACCCCACAGAGGTGGTGCAATCCCACACAGTGATGTACGGGCTGCGAGCCTGCCCAAGTGCTCCAGGGGTGGCATTGCTGGCACCTGGGGCTTGTGGACACCATGACTGGTGCAAATCATCTCAGCTTTGGCACCCCAGGCAGCACATCCCCTTGGTCCCAAAGCACATTTGGGAGTGGTGGCAGGGCCCCCTGCCCCATGCAGGGCCCTGCCGTGGGCACAGCACTCCTAAGCCATCAGCCGAGACTGCCTTGGGACCCACATTTAGCTGTGCAGGTGCATCCCTGCAGCTGTGCTGCCAGCCAAACTGCTGCACTGTGGAATTGCATTCCACGAAATACAGGGGGAAAGCGTGGGTGCAAGCTTTGCCCTCTGGGACTCCATCATCTGTAGAGGTGGATGGTATTTGATGTGGCAGGGAAAGAGGGACCTCAGAAGTCATCTGCCTCTACCCGACTGATCACTGTCACAGCAACAGCAGGAGGGTTTCAACCAGCAAACAGCATTGAGCTCACCTGAGGGGAAAGGCCACCCACCAGTGGAGGTCCTGGAGCAGAGATGTAAACTTGGCCAGGTATGTGATCCCTTCCTAGTCTTTTCCTGAGTCTGTTTAGAGATGCTGTTACGGATGCTTTTGCCAATTTTCCAGCCCAGTGGCAATTATTCCTTATATGGAAAAACAAAAGCATAGAGGAACTTAATGTGTTTCTAGCTGCTTTTAACAAAATTTAATAACTTTGGCAAGGAAGCAGAATCAGCCCAACCAATTCTTTATGAACCCAGAGGCCGTAACTTGGAAGCCTGTCTCAAGCAGAGCAAAAATGGCCACTCCTGTTATTTGCAGAAGAGGAAAAATTGCAAAGCGCCAAGTATTGCAAAACTCCAGGCTCTGCAGAAGGTGATTTATAGTTACCTGCAAAGACATGACTAAGGAGCTCAGGAATCCCAAGCTGAACAACAGTCCATTGATAAGCCCCAAGACACTGCGGGCCAAGCTCTTGGCTACCCCCCAGCTGACCCTTGGTAGTGTCCTGGGCTTGCCCAAAAGGTGAATGCGTGCAGGTGAGAGGCAGCTGGGAGCACAGGAGGGCACTGCTGCAGGCCAGGGGCTCTGCACACCGAGGCCAGTTTGCTTTTGTCAGCAGAGGATGGACCAAATCCATTGCTGGGGGCAAGCGGCTTCATCACTCTCAAGGGGCTGAGGGTCAGACCTCTGCTAATAGGGTTTTTTTTCCCAGGGTTGTTTTCTTTCCACTTGTGCTCCTGGAAATGCAGAGGCACACAAACAGAAAAGGACAAATCAATAAGCATTTAAAGCCTTTAAAAAGCTTTCTTCTCATTCAGGTAAAATGTTAGTTGCGCTCTTTATGAGGCTGGGATGATTCATTATGGTGCCCTCTCCCCCACAGGCAAGCAGAAATAAACAGGAATACTTTCCAAATTCAGGAAGGACACCCTCTCTCCCTCTTTCTTTTCCCCAGTGTTAGTATGATTTTCTCCAGGCAGCTCAGATTGTTCTCTCTGAATACGTGTAATATCCTGATCATGCTTTGTTTGCTGCAGCATAACCTGGCATACAGGCGACTGGTCTTCCTGGCCATGGATACGTCCCTGATCAACAGCTCATTTCCCCTTATGCCAAAACACTCCTCCGGTCCCCTGAGCCTCGCTTTTGCTGTCACTGGAGTTGGAGGCAAAACTTCCCCTGGCTCCAGTGGGAGCAGGAGCACCTTCCGTCCAGCAAAACCACGCATATCGCCATATGTTGCTTTCTCTCCCTGTTCTGTTTTCCTTTCGGCCCTATCTCCTTCATCAAAGAAAGGGAGCTGATCATGGCAGCCACGCGGCGTGTTTGCACAAAGGCGGTAATTCAAGCCCCGGCGCGAGCTGTTTTGGCAGCGTAGCCTAGGCACCGCTTGTTGTTTCAGCTGACCTCTTCGGCAGTGCCTGCCCCGGTCTCCTTGCTGGATGCAGGTGGCTCTTATGCCAGCTTTCCCCTCCCCCGGTGCATTTTTTAAAACCATTTTCTTGTGAGTTGCTTGTGGGTGAAGCGGCTTGTGTCTTGCTTAACAGGACACCTGAGGGTCCTGCCGCCAGACAGTTTGCACCCTGCCTTTTGAGTCCCTGCAGGGCCAAGAGGTGCTGGGCAAAGGCAGCAAACTGACAACACCGCTACAAGTGGATTCTGCCAGGGATTTGTCTGGTGTGAGTCTGCTTTGGCAGGAGAGCCACAGGCTGCTCTCCATCCTGCTACACACGAACATGCACCCATCACACTTACGGGACCAAGCTATCAGTACCTCCACCATCTCACGCTGAGGACAGGTATTGCAATTCAAAGGAAATTATGACTTTCTTTCATTTAACTGTCGCCTTTGAAGGTGAATCTTTGCACTGAGGGAGGCACCCAAGCTCTTCTGCTCACCCTTTCCAATCGCCTGGGATGGTGCTCTCTGGCCCTTCCTTTGTAGACTTGATTCCAAATCTGTTCCAAGGTTTCTGTAGTGAGTTTGCTGGCCCCCAACAGGTTTGGAGAAAGTGCAGGGTGAAATTCCCTTTCACTGCACACCTTGGTTCAGTTTCTCCCCACTGCAAGAAATTCCAGGATGGAGAACAGTCAGATCAAAGAGAGACAATCCCAGCTGAAACATGCACGATTTACATATTCCATTAAAAAAAATCAAAGGGGAGGGTGTGTAAAATATTTGCGCCCTGGAGCATATACAATGTATGCCCCAACAAGATGCTCCATGTAGGGCTTATACTTATTTACTCTGATGCCTAATAACAACAAAAAAAAAAAAAAGAAAGAAAGAAAAAGAGGCTGTTGTAATTTTCAGATCCCAAAGGATTGTGGCTCATCTGATATGCAGACCATCTCCTTGAAAGAAGCACAGATACCCCTAAAAAGCTTGGGCTGACTTTTGGAAAATTGCTTACTTTTGAAGGTCAAACTAAATACATTCCTTGTGCAGTGGGAGGTCCCCCAATGATAGAAATCTTTATTGCTCCGGTTCTGCCATTTCATTTAACATTTGATAGGCCTCAGACACAGGGGAGGTGAGTGGAGGATACATGTGCTTTTCTTTGCCAAATTTTAGAATGGCGCTGTGAAAAGTCACAATGGAAAAGCTGAGTTTGTTTTAGGCTGAGAAAAGTACGGGTTGTGAATTTAATTCTGCTGCTGGCTCTGCTGCCAGCCAGCTGGATGACAGTGACAAGGTCACTGCCCCATGCCACTGTTTCTTCGTCTATAAGAAAATGTTATTGATCCCTTTTTGGAGTATTTAGAGATCGACTGGTGGAAAAAGAGCTGCCTGAACTGTACACCATTATTGTTAGCATTAATGTTCTTATTGCCTTTTATTACCACTATTAACACTGCTAGCCCATGTTACACCACCCTGGTGTTTGAGCACAAGCACAATCTTTTGCAAAAGCTTCCAGCTTGAAAGTTGCACTAATCTACACTGCCTTCCAGCAGCAGAGAAATAAATAAAAGACCAACTGCTCTGTGCTCCCCGTGGAGTGGTGGGTCACAGAGCTGCTCTGCTGACCCCCATTGCTGAAGCCTTTCTTCCAGCAGCGGGTCTGGTTCACACATCAGCAGGCCCCAAGGGATGCAGAGAAGGCTGCAGGGCGGCACGCGAGGAGGAGAGGCAGGGGCAGGCAATGGGCACACGCCCCGATGGGAAAGCACCACTGTCAAAAGATAAACACCACTGTCAAAAGATGAGCATCTCCTCCCGCCCGTGGCTGCCTCAGCCCTTCCCTGAGCAGGGACACAGCCCTTGCGTGTCCTCTGCAGAGCTATGGGCTGAAGGAGACACTCTGCTCCTATTCCCTGCAGGGGTTTTCTTGTGGGTAAAGCCCTCCTGTGCCAAACCCCCCCCACTTGCCTGAAAACCCGAGGTGCCACGTGCCTCATCCCATGATCCAACAGCCGCCATGCCTCACTCCAGCCGTCCTCCCCCTCGAAGGAGCCATGCGTGGTAGCGCCCTAAGAAAGATGCCGTCCTCGTCCCATTGAGTTCTCCTGGCTGTTGGCACACCACAGCAGCAATGTATTGATTTGCTTAAAGGCAATGGTTGAGTCCCTCATAATTTATTGAAAACCAGCCGGGTGGTTTTTGCTGGCTCCCACGCCTTATGTGGTTCATACTAACAGCGATCGAGTGCCAGCAACAAGTAATTTTTGAGAATATAATCCCTCTCACAGAGCATCTTCCAAGAAAAAAATAATACACAGGAAGAATGCACCTCGAGACATCAAGCATTTTAACATTGGTTTGTTTGCTTCTTCCCAACAGCCTGCCTTTAAGGTACATCATTTCTGGCATCAGATTTCCTCACGTAGAGACCATTTAAGTACTTAAGGTGCTCTCTATGTACTCAGCCAAATGTTTTGCCAAGAAACCTAAAATTTCTTTGCTTTAAAGGCATAAAGTCTTCCATCTGAGTCTTAATTATAGGGTTCAATACACAATGAAACTGCAGCTAAGCCCCTACATGTATGGAATGTAACACCACTTCACTGCGCCTCACCTGAAAGACAGCTTGTAAAAAAGCCACAGATGAGTAATAAACTGGAAGGACACTAATAAGAAGAGAGAAAAGATTTTTTTAAAAAATCCCTCCAGTAAATAATTAGCTTTTTTTCTGATTATGCTCCTCCTGATAAAAGGCAAAGAGCTCTGTCAGGAAGTGACTCCATCTGAGAACCTACTTCCAGAAAATGTGGTTTTAGCGGTATAGACCATCTGCTCACGGCCAGGGGAAGGGTGGGTCTGAACCTGTCTGCATTTGAACTGCTCTGATGTGGGTGCTGAAGCTCTCTTGAGCGGTGCTGTTGGGGTGAGTGTCGCAGGGGAGGCAGCAGGAGCGATGGAGTCCCAAAAGCCATCACTGCTGGTACATGTCCTTGGTGCTGCTACAGATCCGCAGTGCTGGAATCAACAGGAAGTTTGACTGTGTTTCTGTGGGGTTGAGGTCAAGCCCATCAGCAAGGCAGGGGCCAAGGTGGCTGCGGGGATGTGACAAAGCCAGATGCTGCTTCAGGGCTGCCCTGGGGCTCTCCAGAGCACAGCAAAGCTGTGAGCAGTGGTCTCATCGACATGCTTGGGCCAGCCCAGGCCCCAGCGGCACCGTGCCCACCCGATTCTGGCTCTCCACCACACCATTTCTGCTGCTGGGGCTGTGCCACGGGGTTTTGGTGTGATAAAACAGTGTGGATAAAAAGGACTGCCCAGCTCCAGGGGAAGAGGAAGGGGTGTATAGGCTCTGCTTCCTGGGAAGGAGAGGGGACAGGCTGAGCTGAGATGGTGCATGGGGTGGAAAGCCGTGGAGAGGCAGGTTTGCTCTCCACGGCCACAGCAGCCGGCTTTGCCTTTCCCCTCCTCATGGGTGATGTGCTGCATGGCACAAACAGCTGAACGGCAGAGAGGAACTCCCTGCATAAGCCCCTGGCATGGCCAGCTCATCTGCTAGGGGACAGAGGCAGGAAGATTGCAAACAACAAGATCAAGCTGGTGCTGCCGTTACTTCGAAAGAAACATGCACTCTATTTGTTAGCAGGGGAAGAAGCCTCATCAAAGCATACCTGAAAGGAGGGAGCAGGCTTCACCTAGAGCGCATAATCTTCATTTTTAACCTGTAATCTATTTTTTTTCCACTGAAAGATCAAATTAGTTGCTTTAGCTCCATCCCTAATTAAATGTTTTTCTTTTTTCCTTTTTCCAAATGGCAAATTCCTGCAAATTCAAACAAGTTATATCACCTGGCAGAATTAATTTTTAGTCAGGACATGCCTGTCATTCCAAACAAATTAGATATCTGAAGGGGTGGGTTTAGCTGCATTTCTGTGCACTAACCAAACCAAGCAATTATGATCCACGTGGGCCAAAAACGATGTTCTTCAGGCGACAGCAACCCGTGTGCATACCAGCACCTCGCTGAATCAAAGAGTAAACACCCATTGTACCCGGGCATATGCTGCAGTGGGTCTCTGAACCGATGCTTAATGACCTTGTCAGGGAATGTGTGTGCTGTACTATTACATTTTTAAGAAAGCATAATAGTGCTTTTGTCTTCTGTTTTTTCCTGTGTGGCAAGTTGCAGCTAGTCTTCAAACTTAGCTTAAAAACTTCACTTATTACTTCTGGACAGTTCTCTTGCCAGTTCTGTGCTTTTATTTATTATTTTTTTTCCACTTCATCTGTGTGTCTCAGCAGATATTGAACTTTCTTTTTTAGAGCTGTAATTGATAGTTTGCAAACCAGTTGTGTGTCTGCGCATGTGTGTATCTGCAGACTCGCAGTCTCCAGTTCATTGAACACCCATACGGCAAGAGCATAACTTCTGCCTGAAGACCTAAAATAAACACTAATGCTCTGTTCAAAGGGCCCTTGTGTTTAGTGTCTCCTTATTCAGGAGGGAAGTTCACTAGGTGGCTGCATTTTGGCATGTGCCAAAGCCCCACTAAATTAAAGACTTTACAAGCTTTTACAGACACTAAGAACAGTGAAAACGCAGGATTCACGACCAAAGTGAAACTTTCTCCCCTCCCCACCCAGAGGCTTTCAGGAGAACTTAGGGCTCTTTTTGCCCGTATTGTCTTGGTGTGGGCATGGGTGTGCAAAGCACATGTGGAACTCATCAGCCTGCCCTAAATCTGTGGCTACAGAACTGGAATGCTGCTGTTGCTGTCATCTAAACCTGCAGTTCAGCTACAGAAAGGGACACTTCATTACACATAAGATAACAAATGGTGCACGTACACCCAGAAAGCTGATATAGAAGATTCATGTAAATTTCTTGGGGCCTGTCTTTGGGATTGGGAGATTCAAGAGGATGTTTGGGATGAGGAGGTAATAGGAACTATTAATCTGGAGCTATTACAAAGAAGTCAGAGGTTTTGATGACTTTTTCAGTGAAGCTGTGGATTTTTTGTTATTCCTTATGTTCTTTTTAACCAACTTTAATTACTGGAGAATAATGTTTGTTGTACAAGAGTAGGATTCATCTCATAGCGGTTTAGACATTTATAACACTGCTGTCTTGTCAGAGCTCCCTTCACAGTCATGTAACACATTCTAGAGAAGGATGGATGTAATTGACTTTAGGCATCTATTTTAGCATGAGATAAATCCCATAAGAAGCCATTGATGCCAAAGAGACAACAGCAGGCTAGGGAGTAAACAGCTAAATGGAGGTACCTGGAGCTAGAGAGATTAATTTCACACTAGGTACCATTTGAGTGTTGAACAGGTCTACCAGCCAACTGCTTTTGCTGCAAAAATTGTAGGAAAATTAGTCAGGGAGCTGGAGGAACCTGGCTCTAGGCAAGGAATATTATCATCTCCTGGCAGGAAGAAAAGGCAATGAGAAGTGAACAATTAGGAAAGTGTGTGAATATTAAAACCCTGATGGCTCCTGAGGTGCCTGTTAACTCTGCTAATACCTGAATGGAATAGAAGACATACAATGGAGCTTCCTAAAGAAGATGAGTATGAGCAGTAAGGGAGCCTCTGATAGGCTGATTTTACTTCATGTGTTCTAATGCCTCTTGGGAGCCAGCACCCCACTGGAGGGCAGCTGAAGTGGGGAGACCCAGAGGTCTTAGTCTCAGCCATGGAAGACTGACCTTTTCCAAAACCACCTGAGAGCATCCTCAAGCAAGCTGAAGTGAGAGGGTACCCTGGGAAATCTCCTTAAAGGTTATGAGATGTGGTGCAGTGAAGTGTCAAAGAGTCAAGCTCAGATGATTTGCCAGGAGACAGGCCTCTTGCTTTTGCTCACATTGCCTGAAGGACAGCTGTGCAGGAGGCAGGCAGGCAGGAATGAGCAAGGTGGGCTGAAGAACCCCTTTCTCTTCTCATTGTTCCACCACATGCCAGAAACATGAGTGTGAAACACAACTGGCTCCTCTGGAAGAAGATGAGGTGAAGGATGGAAAGACACAAACAGGAGTGTGGGAGCAAGGCCCTGTGAGGCTAATTTACCATGCTGGGAAGGGGACTGAATTTCATCACTCATGCCACCACTCATGCCACATGCTTCACTCCCAAAGACCCTGCCCTTTGGTATAGAGTATGCTCCTTTGTATGGAGTTACTCATGCCATACACTGCATCCCCAGGCTGCCCCATACTGCAAGCCTCCCAAGAGCTTGCCCGGGGGCACCATACCATGCTCTGGGGAGGGACATACAGCTGAGCCCCAAGATAGGCACAAGTTGTTACTGGGGGCAGGATGTGTCCCTTCCTGCAGTGGGGATGCAGGTGGTTCACTGGCCCCATGCATGCCTGTTGGTCCTGCACAACACTTCCCACGTGCTCACATGCCATCTTCCAGGGGTCATGAAGTGCCACACCAAGCAGTCTGCATGTGCATGTGAGCACATGCTTTCGTACATACCTACAGACGGAGCTTTATAGGTTTACGAATACAGAAAGCTCTCAAGTCTTTCATTAGTGCTATAGGAGACTATTATATATAATATCAGAACATCAAGGCTGGCAGCTCCAGCCCTGCACGAGTGCCCTACATGAAGATAACATTTCCTATCCCAAAGCACTTACAATCAAAACATAAGAGCAGGGGCAACAGATGGACACAGACAGCCAGGCTGAAGGGAAGCGCGTGGCAAAAAAAAGAAACCAAGAAACGCATGCAGCGCTAACAAAGCTGCATGTCCCTTTTATTGAGATTGGGTTTGCCCATTTCTTGCAAAGTATTGCATCAAAAAGTTCACATGTTTCGTTCTGGGTTGTACAGATAACGCTGGAGACAAAAATGGATCAGCCATAACCATACGCTGTAGTATGAGCAAACACTGGCAACCCATAAGGGCTTGTGTCCTGCACAGGAGATCCCAGATTAGATATTTTTGTTTAAATGACACTTCTTCCCTTACAGCTTTTCTTGCCAGCTGTCCTATGAAGGACTATGTTCTATATCCGTTTGTTTACCTACTCTGCTGTAGGAACGGTTCCTATGACAGCTCCTATTAGAGAGAACACCTGCAAATCTGAAGCCCTACGCTCCTTGGTTCAGAAATTAGTTGTTTATCTCAATGGGCTGAAGTCTGAATCCTTTAAGAAATGGGACAAGTGAGAGTTTCTAAAGAGCGGCTAGAACTGCATATGGGGCGTTGCATCTAGGAGATGGGAGCTTCCGATAACAGTTTCCAAAATTCCCCTCTGCCAGCATGTTACGTGATGGGTTTGAAATTAAAATCTGCAGTTGCCTCCCTTTGTTAACTGTCTGTCTGATGATAAGTCTCCAGGACCCCTGGGCTTGCTGTAGCAGGCACTATGCAAACATACAGAAAGGACATAGCCCAGACTTTACAGTAACATCACAGGATGGGCTTTTTACTCTATTCTGCTTATTCTTTTTTTATTCTGCTCACGAATAAGAGCTGGGAAAAGGTTACTTGCAGCTTCACACAGCTCAGAATCAAAGGGCAAGGCTAAATCCAGAAAAACAAATCTCCCACTCGGACACTCCTGCATTGCTGAAATTAAACCGAGGTCCAGCATGATGTTTAGATTCTGCCGGTGTTAGATGCCAAACATCCAGCAACAGACATTATAAAAGCAATCAAAAATTTCTGCACCAGCAAATGCTCTAGCAGTGGCATCTAATACTGGTGTAACCTTCTGCCGCCAACAGAGAAATGCTCATTGACAGCACCAAGGAATCCAACCTGGACTACAGCATCTGGACTGGAAACATGCTGTTTAGCCCTTCTCTATTTGGCAGAGGACTGTTCTTGGGCAATGCTTGCTGGAAGACTGGTCTTACTGTCTAGCAAGGTTGTTCCTGTCACTTTCCCAAGAGACATTCTCATAATTTCCTAGAGTACAAAATCAGAAGAAGACTTTTTTAATGGATTAAGTTATTTTGCCTTATCTGTGTGCCTTTCCACACAGCAGGATGAAGCGTGACTGCTTCACACATTAGCACACTGCTAGCCCATCTCTAGTAAGGATGCCATGACATAAGCTTTATCAAGCACAAGGAACAGGAGAATGAACCTGCTGTGGACCTGAGTAACAGTCAGGTAAAAGCAAGGCCATGGTGCTTTCATTGCCCCATTCCTCCTGCTAGTTAGATGAAGACAGACTGGGCATATTACAGTGACTGCCTTGCCCTGCAGCCTCACCCAGGCTTTCACCTCTTGGCTAATAACTCCTCCTTACTGGGGGCTTTATGTGCTCCCCAGTTTGAAGTCTCTCCTTCACCACCTTGCTTGTTACTCCCCTTGGCTCACGAGTGCCATGGTGGGAGTAAGTGGCAAAGAAAAATGCCACTTGTTTAAAATTCTGATTTCTGCCCTTTGGCTCTACCCTGGTAGGATTCATGACACAGCTCTTTAGGTTTGTCTGTAGCTGAGCAGACATGCCCAGGGCTGACTTTATGCCCTTCATGCTGGTAAGTGATAGCAGGTTGAAGAGCAAATGAAACCTCTGCAAACAAACTCTTCTGTCTCAAAAGCATGAATTTAGGCATGTTACTTAAAATATTGGCTCTTAAAGTGATACAGCTGAGTCTCAGAAGCATGAAACACCTTGACAGGGGCTTGTCCCAGAGGCCAGACTTCAAGAATGACCTGAGAGGTCCCTTCAACTCTACTCCCCCACTACAAAAGCCAACCTGGGAAAATGAAACTCACGTATCAGAGTCAGAACCACATATCTGGATGCGTATGGTGGCCCAGCAAGCTGCTAAAGCAAACACTGGCAGCACTACCCCTTGACTCACCCTGTAACACAATACAGAGCAGCTCTTAGAACTGATGCTTTGCAGTGCCGTCACCCGAGGAACCACTGGACTCTGCTGGTAAACTAACCCTTGAGGTGAGGCTGGGGGCCAAAGGGGAGAGGGGCTCACTGCAAAGGATAATCCCCATCTCCTTTAAAAGTTAAAAGCTGTGTTCCAACCTTCGACACCACGTAGTACTTTAAAATAGTACCCAAAATCATGTCTCCTGCCTATGGACAGTAAGAGTCTGCTTTGCTCAGACAGCTCTGTATTTTTAATTTCCAGTATTTTATTGGTACCTACTCCTTGACAGACACTTCACCGTCAAGTCTGGGACTTCGAAGCCTGTGCAGCAAGCAGCACTGGAGGTCTTGCAGCCCAGGGATGACATCCAGGGCTCAGATGGGACCACCATTGTACATACGTCCCGGGTAGCTGCCCCTCTCCAGCCTTTCACAGGCTGCCACCTCACTGGAGTTATATTTAGTGAGGCATCTGCGGTGACAGTCATTTTTCCAGTATTTAGGAAATGCTAGTTCTGTCTTCTGGTTGGCTGCCAGGTGCTACTGGGAAACATGTGTTGGGATTATTTTCGGCGCTCCCACCACCAGAGCGCCCATCAATCATGTCTGTGGGGCTGCTTCAAGTCTGCCTGGACCACAACAGCCTCGCAAAGTCCTCCTGTCTCCCTGGGGTAGGGGGTGTACGAGCACGAGGAGGCTCAAGGGAGGCATGCAGATAATTTTTTAAGACATTCTTGTCACACCAGCCTCAGCTGAGCCCACCCAAGATTGCTGCAAAGCCTGGGGAAAGGGGTGACGTTTAAAAGCAGTGGGCCTGGGCTGGGGGCACACTCTGGCTTCGTGATGAAGGCTTCCTTCAAAATGGTTCCCAGGAGGAGAAGCCAAGTGAAACACTCTCCTTCCCCAACGTGCTGTCTCGCAGCGGCAGTTTTAGCAGTCAGGGTGTTGCTTCACTTCATATTGGCTTCTCCCAAGATGCAGCTCCAAGTCTGCTTTCTGAAGGGGGCTTCTTGCTCCTTAGAAAGCAAAATGCACTAAGTAGTTGCTCGTAACTAAGCAAGGCATCAGAGGCCAGCAGAGAGGAGAGGGTTTTATAAGTGTTGTTATTACCAAATTGACATGCTCTGTTAAACCCTTTATTTTCTTTTAAATGGGATTTCTTTTTCAATGTGCTGTGGCCCCAGCAGCACCAAAGAAGCGTGGCTCGAACAAACACTTCTGCCAGGTCTTGATGTGTTTTCTCCTGGATTGTGACAGCCTTTCATTGGTGGTGTTTGCAGGACCCAGACCTGCCTCTGCACCTCAGTTCCCACCACTTCCCACTGGGGCTCTTCCTTCGGGCTCTTCATGCTCCCCAGTGTTCTTTCTCAGCCTCTCCCCTTCCTCACAGCTACACTTACCTTCCCTTTCTGCACTCCCGCACACATCTCCTTACTGTGGGCAAACTGCATGCTGAGGTCAACCTGGGAATGTACCTCAGGGAGGGCTTTTGTTGTGCTCAGCCCTGAGTAAGGTCTGGCTTGCCCACGGGGTCGGTGCTGCTGGTGACTCCCTGCAGGCTGGACAATCCATTAGCCAGGGATGGGCTGCAGCGGCAGTGGCTGCCTCACCAGCATCACTCCGTGGGCTCACACCTTCGATGGAAACCCCTGGGAGAACAGATTGCAGTCACAAAGGCTTGTTTCAGGAAGATCCACACCCAGGAAAAAGGAGAGGGTTGCCCAGATGGCTGAAAACAGCAAAGCCTGTTCCCCAGCCCAGCATCCCCAGCAGGAACCACAGCCTTTGCTCCAAAGCAGCTACTGAGGTATCCCACTTCCTCCCACAAAGACTTTCTTCTTTCCCTGTTGTGCCTCAATAGTTTTAAAATGACATTTTAATCTCCATGCTTTGGTCCGCTGCTCAATTATCTTTTTCGTTGGAATATATACATATATCAAGATGCTGGTAACTGTAAAAATGTCTTGTAAATAATGTCATTAACAGTTACTAAGTGATGGCTGTGAATCAAAAATGATTTACAGAGGAAATCTGGACACTGTTTAGAACGACTGATAAGATACAGAGTTTTGCAATGGGTATGTGAGACAGAAGAAGACATGAAATTTCCCAAACACGTTGCTGATGATGGATGGATTTGTCACTGCTTTGTATCTCTTATTTCAGCTTCTGCTGTATGCGAGCTCAGAGAAGCACCTTTTTGTGAAATCACTTATAGAAGTGTTCAGATTTCCCTGATGGTGATGATTTGTTGACCTGCATTACGTTTTATGACAAAAGCAGATAGGGGATGGCTGGTTTGGTTGCTGGGGGTGAAAAGGTCCTGTTTGCCAAGAAAAACATTAGATGCAAATCCCCTGCAGCTGATGTTTTTATGATTCAAGTGTGTTTGCAGAGGTCTCTTTAGCTATATATGGTGTATGCCATTGTCACAAGCCAAACACTGTGATACTCCTGGCAGAAGTCGCTGAACCACCAGTAGCTCTCTTTAAAGCATCTGTGCAAGTGTTGGAGCAGTGTCCACGTTACCTTTCTACACCTAACCCTGACTCCCACATCTCCCTTTTACTTTATTCTTGAGGAGGAATGCCACCAGCCTCTAGCTCTCCATTAATTTCTCCTTCTCTGACCAGGCAGGCAGAGGCACATTGCACAATCAGGGACAGAAAGATCAGTACAAGGGTGAATTTTCTACCTGTCTGCCACATCAGAGCAGCATGAATGTCCATTCCTCAGCTTGCAGGTCAAAGCAGTGAGTCAAAGTAGAAGATACCACCCAACACAGGATGGGAAGGGATTTGGGGCCATCCAGTCCAGCCCCCACAACCTTGTGAGCATCACTCAGCTCTCCAGCGCTGCCACTATGCCACAGACATGCAGCGCAGGATCAGGGCTGTTCTCAACACCCAATACATGTTTCCAAAGGAAGGCAAGAAAGCCCAAAGTGCCAGAGGAAGGAAGCAAGAGGAGACAAGTTGTCACTTCTATCCTGGACCCAAATAATAGAAGGGCTTTAATATGCTGAGACATATCCCATTGCCAAACCTCAGATTACCCCAGCCCTTCCCTAGTTATCATTCCGCCTGGGATTTTTGCTGAACTGGCAAGAAAACAGTTTCTTATCAGTCTCTTGCTGTCCCTCCCCAAATGCAGAGTTTTGGTGACAGCCAACTTTCTTCACAGGGTTTCCAGAAATAGGTGAGAAGGGCTCTGCAGTCCATGGCACTCTCACACAAGCACCTCCAGCATGCTGACTGCATCCCCAAATCCCACAGGCTGGCCTTGGTCACCTTCAAGCTGTACATGAAGCATGTGGCGAACACGTTGAGTGCGCCCTGGACACTTGGGACCTGCTGCACAAAAACAATGGAGGTTTATATACAGTCAGGAAGATCCACGTGTGCTGAAGACATCAGGTTCCTTGTGTGGTGCTCATTTCAGGAGCCTGACCTGCTGCTGTATCCTCCCTGCATTACACAGTTTCTGTGCCCATACCCGCCGTGTCTTGCCCAGACTCCTGCCTGTTCTCAGCCAGGGCAGACCCACTACCCTGCCTGAGCTGCAGACCACCAGTAGACCCAGATGTAGGACCTTTGAAGTGAATCTTTAAAAACTTAAGAGACTTATTCTATTCTTGCAATAGGAGCATTTGCTAAGCCAGGACGGATGCTGAGGAGCTGATGCCTTCAGTCTGTGGAAAGCACAGCAACACTCATGCCTGTTAACCTTTTCAGACTTAATCTCTGAGGACAGCAAAGAGTGAAAGGCCAGTGCAACTGCTAACTACACACCGGGGCTCTGGAGACCAAGGCTTTATCTGGTTTCCCATGGAGCCCAGGCTGGTGGCTGAGACCCATCTGAGCTTGGACACTTCATGAGGCTTCTAGATGAGAATTTTGCCTTGGAGCTCTGGAGCAAAAAGTCCTGTTCAATTGAGTTTTCCCTTGTCTAGGGAAGAGAACATGGCTCTGGGGTGCCACCATGCACCTGGGCACGGCCTCCTTGCTCCCACCCGGCACCATGCCACAGCAGCCACTGCACCTATGTGCGCCCCCAGCACCAGTTGCAGGAGGCATCCAGGGAACATCAGCTTCAAGCAAAAGAAACTATCTTGAGCATCGTTAAAGGATGACAGACTTTTTTCCTGGAGCAGGAGCTCCCAAGGTTGCATAGCTCACCCAGAGAGGGCTGCCTGCAGTTAGGGTGTGTATTGCTGGTGTGTAGCTCATTCACTGGCAATTTCAGTTCCTGGAAACATTCATGGTGGGTTGAACTTAAGAATGATGCTGCTCCTTCCCAGAATGGGAAGTATTTTTATTTTATTTTATTTTTAGGTTTTGGACATTTCTCAGAGAAACGTTTGAAGTTGACATATCATTTAGGAAGTGGGTGTGACTGACTTTTTATGTCATGAAACATGAAAATTAAACAAAATATTTTTGCTTACAGGGACTTCAATGTTGCGTTTAAAGCAAAGTGTTCAGAGTGTCTTTAGAAGTCCTTTCTCAGCCAGGCAGCCAGCCTACTGATGCAGCCATGGGGCAGAAAGGAGGGACACAGGGACATGGCAGCCTCCAAAACCCCCTTCTCTCAGCCATTGGAAGAGCATTGCCCTTTGCATCATCCCTGTGCAAGGCACACATGAGGATTGTTAGAGCTTGTTTTGCAGCTGAGAAATTGCATCGCAAATTTTCCCAAGTGGATTTTCACATGTCTCTGGCAAATCCTTCAGCATGAAGTCTATTATCAAAAATATTCAGCAAAAATATAGAGTATTGGGGAGGAATTTCTCTGTCTTCCTGCATCTGATCTCTTTTGAATCATGGCTACTCGGCAAAAGCAAAACTTGTGGAGTTACGCAAGTTTCCCCACTCAGGGAAATCTCCCCACAGACTTCAGTTGGATTTTCACATTTTCCAAAGTCCAGAATTCATCCATGATGATGAAGGAGGTGATTCTTGTGTTTAGTTGTCCACGTTTCGTAAAGAAAAGGGGGAATCAAAACCTTTTTTTTTTTTTTTTCACATTAAATGTTTTTCATGTGAGATTTACTGAGCTAATTTCAGGAAAAACTCCGTGTGTGTGTGTTTTGTGTAACCCTGGTGACTGACTGCTCTGGAGCCTATACATACAAAGACTTCAATCAAGATTAGTTAAAATGTAATAAATCTAAGTAGGCAGACATGGTCTGCCCTGACTATTAATAGTAGGAGTGGGGAACTCAACAACTGCTGGTTGCTCAAAGGGCTTAAATGGATAAAATGAAACAGAAGGTATATGTTTTATTATAGGGTGTCACAGTGTTATCAGATGCGTGGAAATCATCCTTGCAATGCCACTGCACCACTAAATCTTGCATGCAGGCTGAATGAAGAGGATTATTTCCAATATCCTTTTGCTCATGCTGCTGTCACAGCTTTTCCATATTTGACTTTGGGAAAAGAAGAAAAGAGTTTGCAAAATGAAGAGTCATGGCAACACTGTGTGCTAGCACCAAATCAAATCAGCCATGCGCTGCTGTGATTGGTACATCAGAAGAAGTAGTCAAGCCAGCAGAAACAGCTCAAGATTGTTTGCAGAGGTCCATTGATATTCAGTTTATATCCATTTCAAAGGGAAGAAGATATAGATAAAGCACTTTATGGCAGACTGGCATATAGCACTTACGAATGTAAGAGAGTAGGTAACTTGGTCGGGTATGCCAGATGAAAGTGCATTTAGACCTGGATTTTATTTTCATCTCTTTATGCTGTCTGACTCTAGTTCGGACACTGCTTCTTAATCCCTGTCCACCTTTAGACTCTCTTGGGCACTGGGGCTGCCAGTTGTGTGGCACAAGCACTGCTTCTCAACAGACGCTTCTTCAGGGGCTAACCCAATATGCCTAATCTTACTGTCTGTAGGAGGCATTATAATGCTAATACAACCTGTAGGCTGGATTGAAATATTTTTAAATATACTTCCGATAAGGCTCTCTGAGTGTGTATGTAGCTGGGATTAGCAGGTTTTCTGCAGATATTAGTAGAACTGCCAGAAACGAACAATCAAAAACAAAACCTAATTTCCATTACTTTCTGTTACCTCTTCCAGAAAAATGACAAACTATATTAGAACATTGGAAGTGGGACACATTTGTGTGCCTACAGCTATACCACTTCCAGTAATAGCTATTAGAGACTTCCAAACTTCCCTGGTTTTCTTTCAGCTTCCAAATTCATTATTCATTGTACAATGGATGGCAAGTTGTAACACTGATGGGGGATTTTCTTTTTCGTTGGCACAACGTGAAATCATGTCCATCTTGCTCATATTTTCCATATGGGCCTAGGAGTCTGCTCTCTACTTAGTCTTCCAGACTTGAATATAGGTCTACAGGTTGAACCTTGGTCCAGTGACCCTTTCAAATTCTCCAACTTCCTGAAAATCTACCGCAGCCTTAGGAAAACCAAGCAATGGGAACCAATGAAACAGTGGAAAACCCATAAAGATTACCTTGGAAAATAGAGGTTGGTCTTGAAAGGCTATTTAGTCACTTGATGGGCTTTATTAGATGTGCTTACTCACACAACAGAGAAATCCTGGGCTCCTAAAGCACTGCTCAAAAAAAAGACATGTAGGTAAGCAACTGAGGCTCAGATGGACCATGGAGTACCAGCGGTACCAGCATTTCTCTGCAGTACTATTGCTTGTGGGGCATGCTGCAGACCAACCCTTACTAGGGCTGCTCCATTCCCACCTAACATGGTCCCTCACATCTTGGATCAGAGGGAATTTTCACATAAAGCCTTTGCTGCCCTCCCTCTGGCTACAACCACTGTCCAGACCTGCCGATTTTGCAAGGTCATGCAAAGATTATCAGTTCTCCCTTGAGTCTTCCATCACACAGGAGGCTTAGAAAATAGCATATTGGGCTATAGACGCACAGGCAGAGACTGCCACAAGTTGCTCCTTCCCAAGGGGAAGCCTTGGGGCTGGGGGGGTCGGAATGCTCCAATACGTAAAACAAGACAGGAGACATTTCTGACACAGCAAGTGACACAAATTGACTGTATCCATGCTCCACAACATTTGGGACTAGATGCCCTTTGGGACCCATGTGATGACCCTCCAACACTAATATTTTTTGCTTATTTTTTCAGCTCAAACTTTCTGCAGTAGGACTGAGGTCATGCTGCCATCAGTCAGAATGGTCGAAATGGAGGTTATGCATTGCAAGTCCTGTGAGAAGCTGTGGGAAGACAGAAGCATATGGGGCCATGTTCCATGCTGCAAGGATAGGGGATGGCAGGAATAAGCAGTTGGACAGGTTTATCCATATAATCCCTTGTATAAGGACCAGTACCAGCTAGATCATGACACCGTGTCCTGCATGGTCAGGAAACATGTAACAGGGTGATCCCAGAAAGGGCAAAGACGGATTGTCTCTTCTGTAGACTGATGGGGATGTCCTGTAGTGCCTGCACCGTGTTGGCTGACTGTCTTCTCTCTGGCCATCTGTAACAAGGAAAACCAGCACATAGCATGTGTGAAGGCAGATGATAACAGCTGAAGCTGGAAAACAGAAACAGAGAAAGACAGAGGAAGATGTCTATGCTGCCAGAGTCTATTCTGCTAGATACAGGGGCTTCATTTATTTAGCAATAAATGTCATAGATTGGAAAAATCTAGAAATGAGCCCCCAAATGATGAAGATAAACCCATGAAAAAGAACGAGTTTTATATGGGAAAAAAAAAAAAAAATTAAAATTCTTGAAATTACAATTTTCTTCTTCATCCCAAGTCCCTTTGTTCGCCACTTGTCACTCATTGTCACATAGATTTTATGATATCTGAGGGTGCATTTTCTTTCAAGCTTTCTTACAATCATCTGTTTGCCTGTGTCTCATTTCTCTTCTAGCCACTCTGGGTGCAAATCATCTGATGCAATTTTAGCCATTTGAGAGCTAGCTACTTACTCAAGCTGGTCTTCTGGGCTCATTTTACAGTGGGCAGAGAGAGATCCAGCTGGCAGTTTATCCCACGCTCTCTAGGAAGGGGCAAAAGGCTTAGCTTAGCTTTCACTAGACATCTAATTCTAAGACAGCAAAGAAAGAGAGTGACAAGTCCTGTCATCTGTGACTTTCCAATTACTGCATAGTACTGGACTCAAAAGGACAAAAGGAAGAATAAAACAAAGACAAGCTATAATTTGAAAGAAAAAAAGAGGTAAAAGCAAATTCTCCACTTGTCAGAAAAGGAGATTTTTTTTTTTTTTTAGAAATATTACCTTTAAGAAAATCCAAAGCTTTTCACATATATTCCAAATTTAGGGCAGAAAGGGCATTTTAAGAAAAAAAATACAAATCAGAATTAGTAAAATTATAGATATTATTTCTCTAAAATTCCCCAGGATGTAGTTGCATACTTTATGAAAGGTAAGAGAATGTTTTAAGCAAGAAAAACCTCTAAGCAATTATGAGCAAATTTATCATAGACCACAGAGCAGATGTGTTCTGTAACGCAGCAGATGCACCGTCACAGGCTGTGCTGCTGCAATGACAACAGGAGAACCTGACACATAGATCAGGAACACATTTTACCTGGAAGCCAGGTGTATTGGTTATAAAAAACAATAAAGCCAAACCAAGTATTCAATTTATCAGAAAAATTACCTAGAACTTGAAGAAAATTCCAGTATTTTCTTTTTACAAAGAAAAGCAACTCTGTATAACTTCATATGATATCTAAGTGCCTCTGCTTCACTTCCTTGTCAGCCCCACACCATCACTTGACGTCTCTTCATTTCTCCCTATTAGTCTCAATTAAAAGATCAAATGTAATTTTCCAGCTGATTTTCCTTCCTGAAATTTTTAATTCCCTTTTCCCAACATCCTATTAAATGTCTATCTCTCCACGCATGCATAAATTACATAATAAAGTTGGGGAAGGGGGGAAAAAGAACAAAAAAGAATCATTAGGAAAAAACCAAGTAATTTGCACATGATGGCTAATGAATAAATGTTACTAATGCCATGTGTGTTTTGATGCCACGGGGATGCTCTGCTACCTAAAACCTGTCCAGTTATTTTGCCCATTCCAAGGGCCTGGCTCCATCACCTCTTTGCACAGACATTTGCATGTGCCGTTACAGGAAGGTGAAAACCCAGTTGTGTTCATAGAATCATAGAACAGTTTTGGTTGGAATAAACCTTCGAGATCTTCGAGTCCAACCTTTGTCCTGGCTTTATCAACACCACTAAACCATGTCCCTGAGTACAACATCTACCTGTCCCTTAAACACCTCCAGTAGTAGTGACTCCACCACCTCCCTGGTCAGGCTGTTCCAATGCCTGACAACCCTTTCAGTAAAGAAATTCTTCCTAATATCCAGCCTGAACTTCCCCTGGCGCAGCTTAAGGACACTTCCCCTTGTGCTATCACTTGTTACTAGGGAGAACAGACCAACACCTGCTTCGCTACAACTTCCTTTCAGGTAGTTGTAGAGAGTGATAAAATCTCACCTCAGCCTTCTCTTCTGCTGCAGGGTGCTGCTGTGGCCATGAGATGTGGACTGTAGGTGGTTTGATAAGGGCGTTCAAGCCATAGTTTCAGGCCACGCACCATTCTTTGCCCTGAGCAGATCTGACCTGCAATAGTCCTCAAAATTTGGAGAAGTGTCCCCTGGAGTGGTGCTCTGTATAACGTCACCTTGCAGATATTGGCCCACCAGCTGAGCCCCAGCGCTGAAGTGCAATTGCACTGAATGGCAGCAACCTTCTTTCTTCTCATTTCAGTAGTAATTTATTCAATTGGAAATTACCCCAGCTGGAAAATTAGTATGTCCCCGGCTTATAGGGCCATATGAATGCGCAGACCCTTCTGCAAAGAGAGGTTTAATTTACTTTCCGATTGCTGTGAGCTGTGGTGATATTAACTGCGCCAGTGTCCCATATAATCATGCCTGAGGTCAGACTTTAATGTTTGCAAGCTCCTGTCCAACAAACAGGTCTTTTGTCAGTGAATTGGTAAGGCTGTGAAAAGGAAGAACTTTCTTCTTCTAAAAGCACTATTCTTGTGATGTGCCTGTATCACCATTATTCCAGGTTCATCGCCCCTTGTAACGGTTAGCTGAGATGCTCGGAGCAAGTCTGTGAGAAGAGGAATGAGGAAACAGAGTCATGGAATGGCCATGTGGCCCAAGCCAAAGCCAATGTGGATTTTTACCCTGGTTGTGTTGTCCTGACATCAGGGTTTGCCAGAATTGTTAATTAAACAGTAAATATGACTCCCAAGCCACGCTTTCTTGATCCTTTCTCCAACAGATCCAGGTGGCAGTTTGGTGAAGCGTGTTGAATCCTCCATGACTTCCTTGGTGTTCTCAGCTGCCTCCAGTCACTTTCTCCCATCCTGCTATCTACCCTGAGGTCTTTCTCCTCACTTCTAAGCTGGTAAATCAATGTCTTTCTGTCTCCAAGTGCCATTGTGCTAAATTCATTGGTGTTCATAAACATGTGAAGGCAACTATAAAAGTACAACAAAATTAATATATGCTGATACATTCTGTGATCATAAAACCAGAAAAGGCAGAAAATAAAGTAGTGATTTTATCTCTGTAGAAAGAATAATTTAAGAAACATTACCAAACATAGCTGTAGGATATGGCCAATGACTCTGTTTCAGGTCTTAACCTCCATATCGACATGCTCATAAATGAGGTATTTTTTCAACCTTATGTACTTCCCAAGTTGCAAATAATCTGCAACATCAGTGATTCCAGTCTCATTTATTTGCACCAATGTGACTTTATTTTTCAAATAAAAAGCACACTGCCACACATTTCCCCTACAGCTGGAATAACATGCAAGTCGTTAGTTCTTAAATTCACCCAAGGGGAGCAGTTTAAGGTAAAGCAGCATTAGCCTGGAGTACATGTCACAGCATGACAGAACCCCTTGAAAATGAAAATAAAAAATGCAAATCTGCTCTCTGTGTCGCCTGTTACACCATGTCACCAGTTAAGCCTAGTTTCTAGGCTTTAAACATTAAGAGAACAGCCCTGTTTGATTTTTTACTCCCAGGTTGGTTCTTTAGCTCAGTGCACAGATATTACTCAGTCAAATAACTCTTGTGTAATTTGAACCACACTACAAGATTATACACTTCTTTTTTTTAGAGGACAACCTGATGGAAAGAGCTGCAGTTAGCAGGTGGGCTTGTGGCAAAGAAAAGAGAGCAAGGATCAATTATAGCCTTGAACATGGCTGCTCAACTATGTATCAGATAACCACCAATTCCCTTAAAATCTGTCACTACCCAGCAGTTGCTATGCAAGGGTGAGTGTGAGGCTGCTTGGTTCATGTCCGTAATCAGGCCAGGTGGGTGATGCCTTTTAAGGAGAAGAGGCAGGAGGAATGCCTTGGGACCCAGGATGAACAGCCCTGTGATTTTTGCCAGAATAAAATGTACCTGATGGCCTGGGAGCTCCAGTTTTGTCTGCAAAGGGTTTTTGCAGGGGGATCACAGAGAAGCAGAGCCAAGTCAATAAGGTTGTGTAGGTGCTGAGTAACGTGGCAATGTCCTGTGACAGGCAGTAATTTCCTCTTTTAAATTTGCCCTTACACACTGGCCTGGGTCAAAGCTTTGATGGCATGGATATTTGGAGGACAAAGAACAGGTCTGGTCTAGGAAATGCTTGCTTTCTCCTGGACTCAGCCCCCTTCTGAATATCCCCAGGTTTTTCACTGTATCATGTTTCCATGCATTTCTAAGTAGAAATGACTTTTTTCTTCCTGCTGGTACAGTTCCACGGACATCCTCATTTCAATGCAGCCTTTAGGGAAGGGCACAAAAGCTGGTGGTTGCTCTAATAGGTCAGTCAAGATTATTGCAGGCAGATTGCTCCCTTGTCTACGGTGATAGATACATGCAAAGCTCTTTGATGAGAGAAAGAACATGGTGGTTCCTCATCTCACCTCTTCAAAAGATCCCCTGAACCTAGTTAAACATCTGGATGATCCAGCTGCCGCATTTATCTCATCAGATCTTTGTGTTCACCAAGACAAACCAAACTCGCTGCTTTATACCACCTCCTGCTATCTCACCTGACAGCAGTTTCACTTGCACTGATGAAGCAGCCGATGGAAAAGACACCTGAGAGCATGAGCTAGAGACCCACCAGTATTATCAGGTACAGAAACAGCTCTTGGGCACAAAAAAATCACAGATCTGCTGCGCGTGCACAGTCTTCCCAACACACCCGAGCCTCATCCACCTTCTTGTGATATGCATTTGCCAGGATTGCCCAAGATTTTTCACTGGGCTATCAAAAATGTTGATCATCAGTCAAAGCTGTGCAAGGGTGGATGGGCTTGGAGGTGAGGAGACACGTATCCTTGGCAATATAAGCTCTCCTCTGCATGGGTCAGGAGTACCAGACCTGGTGTGACTGTACCAGCTGGACCTCCTGTGTGGTACTGCAGAGCCAGATGACCCTGCAGAAAAACAAAGAGAAAGCAGCAGGTAGTTGAATGAATGAAGAAAGTTGAGCAACAGGTGAAGAAACAATGGCACAATGGGCCATGGCCCTTATGAGGTGATCACAGATGAAGCTGTCCCCACAGCTGGGCGCTTTTCGAGTGCCCTGCAGACCAGGGCTGATTCACAGCTGTTCTTCAGCAAACTTTTTTAAATCGTGAAACAAGACCACAAAGAAGACAAAGTCTTGCTCAGAGGTCAGTAAAAAACCGAGGCAAAACAAACACAACAAAATAAATACATATTCTAATGCCAAGAGACCAGTAAATTCTTAACTGTAAGGAAATGAAGCTATGTTTGCAGAAGTGACTCAAAAGACTGAGATAATGGGAGCTCAGGGACTTGTGGTTGCCACTGTATAATGAGACAACTGAAGTCATTGTGTGATCTTTGCTGTCCTCTTCATGTTCCCCATCCGAGAGAGGTGCTTCTGCTGCAGAGGCTGAGCAGGACATCTGTCTGTCTCAGATGTTGCATTTGTAACTCCACATGAGTCAAGACCCTTAGGTTCCTCCTTTTGAAGATGGGGTGTAGGTCCTTACATCTCTTGGTTGTGTATAAAAATACTTACCAAGAACCAGACATGGAGTTACAGGGCAGTGACTCACAATTGCCTGTTATTTACTAAATATTTTTATGGTATACTAAGCACTTATTATGTTCTTCAGTTCCCTCCAAGGGGAATTGTTGCAAACACACTTTGAGAGATCCTGTCTGTCCCAAAGCACTTGTAGTCTGGACAGACAAGACAGACAAAGCGTGGAAGGATAAACAATGGGGCAGATAAATGATTTGCCCGAGGGCATAGCATTAAAACTGGGACTGGTTCTCCTGATGCCCCATTCCCTGTCTGACACTTTGTCCACTCAGTTCTGATGCTCTGTTATTCCTGGCTATGGAAAAAGTTAACTGAAAAACATGTCAGAACAGAATATTACCCATGAACGACAGGGACTTTTACCTGATGCCTATTTACAATAGTTATTACAGAGGAGCTAATCCCCAGGGTTCTCTGCTCCATGAAGACAGGTTGGTTGTCTTTGATACCATTTTTATTTTGTCTCTTCTGCCACTGAGAAATGGTAGTTTATCTGCATGGGATGGGACATTCATTGCAACTGCGCTTGATGTAGATCCTATTGCTGTCCCATAGGTATGCATGATATATCCGTGGTATTCCAGCTCATCTGTGACAGAGTGGAGGCCAGTGACGCAGGGATGTCCTCTAACAGCTGAGCAGGGGACAAAGACCGAGTCCCCTGGCTGCTCTCCCCAGCCGCCAGTTTTGCAATCCTATCCTTAGTTCAGCCGGTGGCTGGTTTTGGGCAGACCACTTATGTTATCCTGTGAACTCAGGGTGCTCCACACACCTGTCGTGTCTCCGTTCGTGCTCTCGTGTTGCAGAGGTGTCATTCGGATGTTTCCCATTTTACCGGCAGGCGACAGTGATGTGTGCTCAGAGCACCGTGAGACCTGCAGACAGAAAGGGAAGCTGAGGGGATTACATCTACCACCTGGAATCCTTGAAAGAGGCACTGGAAAAGCGGGAGCTATAAGCTAAATATTAACACCTGCCTCTGACAGCTCTCTGCTTTATCTATAATTGGAATATTTGTCCTTGAAGCAGCTCAGCTATGCCTCTGAGGAGGAAGAGCAGTGAGAATATCTGAGGGCACTGTAAAAGCCAGCCAGCTTCAGGAAACAAAAATGTGTGTCTTAGGCTTTTGTGGTTACTGTGACATCTCTCTAGATGTTGGAAAGCTAGTCAACTTTTAAGAATAGCAAATGATCCAGATACAAAATGAATAAGAGTTCAAGCCCTTTTCAAACAATTTGCATTTTGATAGCATTTATTCCTATAGACAGGCAGCAAAGAGATGAGGCACTGAGGGCTCACAGAGATATTCTAGCCACATGAACATGTTTCCTATGGCATTTACTCCCAATTTCCTAAACCCACAAATGAGTGTGGATGGGGAGAGGAGAGGGGTGTTGTTGTGGGAAAGGTGGAAGAGGAGCACCTTCGCCTGGTGGTGATGTGCAACCAGATTTGTGAAAGGTTTCTCTTCCTTGGGACTACTTTGAGGGTATTTTGTGTGGACACAAGTATTTGTGCATGCTGTGGGTTGTGAGTTTAAGCTGGGGCATAGGAGAATCATCAGACTTCAGAGGAGCTGCTCTTGGCTGTGGAAGCCATGGTCAGGGAAAGGGGGGACTGGAGACACAATATGTAAGGGTAGGACCTCTGCATGGGTAGCAAGCAGGTTCATTTGAAGGGAAGAGGTGGATCTTGAGACTTTTCTAAAGGGGAGACACGCTGAATCCCTCCAGTCAGTGCGGCGGTGGGGATTGGATGAGCAAAAAGGCAAATCCTTCAAATGCTTTCGCCTCCGCAACGACCTGAACCTGCAGCACCAAAAGTCAGCCATCCCTAAGATGAAGAGAAAAATGGCAATGGTGTCCCTTGGTGCAGATCACAGTGGGTCTCCCAGATAGGTGTGACACTGTCTGAGCAAAGGTACATTTACAGAAACAGGACTAAACCCATCATAGTTGTTCAGCCGACCTTCAGACAAGGTTGGGACTTGAACACTGGGTGAATCCCTCTCTGTCCCTGGAAGACGAGCACCTTCCCAAGACAGCAGGAGCAACGTGAGCAGCAGAGGAGCAGGCACTAGTGGACCTTCTCTGGCTCGTACCCCTTGGCGGCAAGAAACCAGACGATCGGTCTGCCGCTGCTGCCAGCTGTGTGTCAGCGAGCCTGCCCAGCCTTGCAGAGGTTTTATCATTTTAATTAAGCTCTGCAAACCCGGAGCTGTTAGGACAGGATTCATGCCTCTGGTATTCACTCTTGGCTCTGGTGGGGACACGCTCTCAGCGGCTTTTGGGTGCCAGGGAGGGCCCCTGCACACCGTGGTGCTGGTGAGGCACCAGCCCGTGCCCAGCAGCTCCGCCGACATCCCGGTGCCTCATTCCTGCAGGGTTACTCAGACAGCTGGAGCATATGGAGCAGGAGGAATGGGTTCCCTCGGGGCACAGGTTTGGCTGCTCTAAGTGAGGTCCAAGCAATGCTGGTAGCAATCCCACACACAGTGTGGGGTGACATTATGGCCAAGGGATGGCCATAGGGTCCCTTGTGAGGCAGAGACACGGGCTGCCCCTGCTTGGCTCATTGTAACGACTGCAATGCCCAGGCTCTGCCCCAGGTGCACATTGAACTTGGCAAAGATTTGGGCTTTTGTAAATGGGCACAGCACCATGTGAAGTTTTTAAATGTCCCACTCCAAGGAGATGTGGGGGTGGAATGTGGGATTGCTTTGGACCAGCCTAGTGTGATGTTGCAGCACTTCCTGTGGGATTTCCCAGCCAGCCCCTGTGGCTCCCAGCGAGCTCCAGCCCAGCAGGGACGCAGCATGCCCAAGCCTAGCATGCCAGGGCACCTTTCCAGCCTCTTTTACAGGGGCCATACCTTCCCTCCCATGGTGGCCCATGCCGCCTGCCCACGCTGTCTCAAGCGCTTCCTGCAAGCACCAGTGATGGTGCCAAACAGAGGGTGAATCCCCCAGGGGCTCCAGAAAGGTGTGTGGTATGCCCCCAAGGGGGCTTGGAAATATGCAGCCAAGGGCAGACTTCTTGGTGGACATCTCAGGAGGCTGCAGCTCCAAGCTGGCTCTCCTTCCTCCCAGGATGACGTGGAGTCACCTCGTTAGTGCCAGAGCAGTCACTTCAGCAATGCCTGTGGGTTTGAATGGGAAGGGATCCTGCTTTATGTAACACCCTCCAGCAGTTCCTCAGGAGCACATTTCTTTCTATAGGTGAAAGAATAAGGTTTTTACTTTGTTTCTGTTTTCAAAAGCAAAAGATCTCAGTGCAAACATTTTTTGATCTAATAACCTGACTAAACTTTGTATTCATGTGGTCAAAAAAGTGGTGCCTTATGAACATCCATAAAAACTTCAGGCATTAATTACGTGCAATTTTTCCCTTGCTTCTTCAGAGGCAGCAGGTAATGTGTTACAGTGATGCAGTTCATGCTCCTGCAAGGAAGGGGAACGGCATGCCTGTGGGGCGGGCTCCAGGACAAGAAGACCAAAGTCTTACCACCCACATGCATGAGAAAATTTGGAATAGCATTTCTAGCTGAAGTTGGAGGAGCTGCTCCAGCTCTGTGCCACTGTAACTGAGATCACGCTTTAGCCTAACACATTTACAAGCAGTTTCAATAGCAATGCCGCAGTGCATGTTGGCACTGGGAGAGGATCAGACATGGCAAGTGTGCACTTTCCCTCTGGTGCCATCTTCATCCTTGTGCAGCTGAGGGTCTGTTTAGCTTCCCAGAGCTTTCAAGATCTTTTGTTTGATTTTTATTACTGATGAAGGATCTATATTGTACTTAATATGGTGAATCAGCTTTTAATTGTTTTCTCTTCTAGGAAATTACTTCAAAACTTTTATTGTTGTTGTTTTAAAAGTTGAAACAGTTTCTTTCCCATTGTGTTTCCTCCCTTCCTCAAAAGAAATGTCATTTATAGGACACCAGTGTCTGCACCCAAAGTTTTAATTGCTTGTGGAAACTTGTCTATGTGTGTGTATGTCAGCTGTTTTATACCAGAATCAGAAGCATATTTAAATGAAAAAAAAAAAAAAAAAAGAAAATGGATTGTAATAAAAAGTATAGCTGAAGGGTGTTGAGCAGTATCTCCATACCAAGAAAAGTTACATCACCTGTGAAAACATCAGATATACTCTTACAGCTCCGCAGTCATTATCCTTATTAGCAATGTTATTACCGCTGGAACAAGCGCGAGCTCAGGGCCATGGAAGCAGGAGGGCTCAAGGCCACATCCTGCAGCACGTGCCATGGGAAGCCTGGCCTAGACCCACAACAGTAAACAAACTCATACGGAAGAGATGAAGGAGTACTTTTGGTAGCTCCATTTTTGGAAGAAGCGGGTTTTTGGGAAAGAGCGCTTCAGAAAATCCTTTCATTGTTTCCCTCGCACGCTGTGCCTGTGTCACAGTGCCAGGGCTCAGCCTGGCACTTCTCTACTTTGCCTCAGGGGATGTGTATCAGGAGGCCGAATCCTGTCCATTCACCTCAGAAATTACCCCAAACGCAGTGGAGCAACTGGCGTAAGAAATTGGGCAGGTTCCTAGAAAAGAGGGAAGATTGTTTATAAAGCTCTCCCCTAGACAGAAACTGCCTGTAGCCCTGCAGAAGCCTGCCCGATGGGAGAGGCCCACGCTGAGTCCACCTTCACCTTCAGCCACCAGTAACCCCCAAAAATGCCCCACAATCTTCCTGCTCTCCCAGGGACCACAAAACCCAGAAGTGCTTAGTTTGAAGGAGTTGCTTCGGTCCCATCTGTACCAGAAGGTTTTTTCGCCCTAAGGGGAATATTGAGAAGCAAGGGATGCTCCTTTTCATAGGCTTGTAGCTTCACCCATCAGTGATAAAAAACAACAAGTCTGACGCAACATGTTCCCTTTAAAATGGACTACTCCAGGCAGGTTGGCAGAATTAAATCTGTCCAAAGGTGGATATTTTTGTAAACAAATAATATTTAAAAAAAACCCCAACAACTCCCTTTCCTAGTAAGCCACCCACTTTTTGCATGCCAGCTGTCTGCTGCCTGGAAGTGTTCCAGACAAAGTGCAAAAAAGTTTCTGGATGGGCTGCAAATTAATTCTGCAGCAGTTCATTTGTTTCCCTTAGCTGCATGTACCAATTGCAAATAAGGTTAACAGATTATATTTGCTACTTAGAATAGTTTATAAAACACTACAGGAATTTATAGCCTGTCTTCTCTGCATGCATGGAGATTTTATTTGAGGTTCAAGAAATCAAGCTCTCTAGCACAAGTCAAACCCCCTCTTGTGAAAGTTTCATAAATTACCATCCAGGAAGAACACAGTACAGACTTGTACTATGCCAGATAGTATAGTATACTGGAAGTATATGTATACAGATATATATACAGTATATATACAGATATCCTGGAAGATGGGTTTGCCATTTTATCAGAGAGAGGAATCACACCAGTTTTCACAAGGAAACAAGAAAACAGAGGAATTGACGTTCACATTGTTCTGCATGGGTTGGGACCTCTGCCGATCTTTGCTGCTGGAGCTCCATTGCAATCAGCCGTACCACTACAATCTGCTCCCAGCTGGGGATCCAGATTACAAAAGAAAGGAAGTACTTATAATTTAAATGCCCGCATTTTACAAAATAGCCTCCAGATAAAATCCCTGCGGTCCTCGGTATGCACTATGTCTCATTTTTAGATAGTACCAGCATCCCATTTACAGGCCAATTAGGAGACTAATATACATACACATCCATAACTGTGTGTGTGGATGTAGATACCATCTTATGGCCAGCATGTTGACAGAAGAGGAGTGTCGTTGGCCCAGACTACACTAGTGGCTCCATCAACTCATCATCAGAAATGTCTCTTCTCTAGACCAACCATCACCTCTTAAAGCATGTTTAACCACTCAGAATGCATGGTTGTGGGATAGTGTTGGATTGGATCACTCCAACTTAGCAGCTGGTTACATATGAATCTGGAAAAATCCTTCTGCATGTACAGTTACCTATTTTGCATTTCAAAATTAGATAGACCACTTATGTGCAAAAACAGTCTTGAGGTATACATACAGCACCTTAAGAGATTAAAAAATCAGCTTCTCTTCAGCCTCAGAAAGAGGACAGTTAATGCCTCCAGAGACTACTGATCAAGCTCTGCACCAGAGAACCCCTTTAGAAAGAAAACAAAACAGAGGTGCCTGTGCTAGCAAGACTGTGTTTTTTTTTCCATGGGATCTACCAGCACTTGTGATACTGCTGCCAATTGAGCTCTGCTCCTATGAGGAGGACTTGCAAAGGTCTGGAGCTATTCAAGGCTTGCCTTTCTTCTCCATCATGCTTGTGAACGATGGTGACCCATCTCTCCAGGAAAAACTTGCAAATGACAGATGAGGGACCATGAGGCCTTCAGATAACAGGCTGGAGATGAGAGGCCATTTCCAAAGGCATCATCTAGCAGTGATCTCTGGGCAGTGAGCAGTGAGTACAAGGCATCCAGTACATGTAAGTCCCAGGACATGCCTGGCGTTTGAAGAATTTATGTACTTATTGTTCACGTAAACACTGAGTCCCAGGGAGCCTGGACACCCAGAAACAAGTCAGGCACTGCAGGCATTTGCAGACCAGCCATATTGCCATGCTGACTTTGTCGAAGTGAAATACCACTTGGTTTGAACAGAGGGTCTCTTCAGCTTGCATGCAGAATCATTCTCTTTTCCTCAAGTCCTCTCTAGATTTGAGCCAGGTTGAGTAACTGGAGGGATCAAGTGGGAGTTAGATACATGGCTTTTAACTTCCTTCAAAGTCAGACAAAACAGCACTTATTTCCTTGCATTCCTTCAAGGAGCTCCTGTCCAACAGAAGAAATCTAATGAGCTAGTTCGTATGAAGCCCTTCAGATACTGTTTTTGCTTCAAAGCCTGAATGCAATTTTTTTGCTTGTACCTTGTATGGTTGAAGGACTTGGCAAGAGTACAAAGGTGGGAGGTGCAGAGGGCACCTCTGTCTGTCTGAGGGATCAATAGCAAGTAAAGGCAGGGCCTTACCACAAAAAGGCCAGAAGATAAAAGTCTGGCTCATTACAATTCAGGATTTGTTGTCATGATGCAGGGACTGCCTCAGACACTGCAGGTCCCTCAGTGTGGGCCGGAAGTGAGATCCCAGATGATTTTGAAAAAGGAGGGTTTTTTTTTTCCACCTCAAATTCAAAGACCCTCAACTCCTTCCAAGGCATCTTCTCACATCCCGAACCCTCTCTCTCTCCCAGTACTTTGCCACTCAACCATCACTTCCTTGCTTGCCACCCTCACTCCTGGAGTGCATGAGGACTAGGCTGAGAGCCCTGACCTCCCTGCAAGCATATGGCTGTGCCCCATGGCCATCCAGACATGGGGGGATAAGGTCACACCATTGGACAGTGGCATGGAGGCAGAGAGGTGACTGGAAGGGTGAAGAAACTCAATGGGCCACATCTTTTCCATTTCAAGTATTGTCTTTCCCCTTCCTTCTCTCTACCCAAGGCCACTGGCCTCCAGAATTTGTCAAAGTCTTGGTCTCGGCGGTGGCAGAGATGAGATGAGCCAGGGAATCCAGTTTGTCTCAGCTTCCCCTCATCAAGGCTGTTTTCCTTCTACTGTTTGTCCCCCATTTGTTGAGGTGCAGACACCTCTTCTCCTCTCCCATCCCATTCATTCGTGGCCCCAGGTCACCACATCTCTTGCAGGCTGTAGAGCTGAGCCCAGGCCACAGTCCTCAGCCCTGAAACAGGAATCAAATCACATGAGGACCAGCATTAACTGGTGGTAGGCAGCAGCATGTTTCTGAAACAAACTTTGCTTGGTGGGAATCGGTGCTAACATGTCCCCTTGAAAAGCCTCCTCTTGGTCAGAGCTTGTAGGAGTCATGCAGACTGGATGCGATTTCCAGACAAAGACTGCATAACACCCAGATATTGCAGACTGTTGATGGCTTCTAGAAAAGGTTGAAAACATCATCAGCACAGCATAATTATTCATAAGACAGGCCAATTTCAACGCTCAGCACAACAGTTTTAAACAATACTTGATGAAAATCAATTTCCAAGTCTGTTGAGAGGCTGATAACATCCCTGGTTACATTGCTAGTCCTGCTGGCATGCTCATTCTCAAGTAATCATATTAGAGGCAGATGTCGCACAAGAATGTGACTCCGGTAACCATTACGAGACACTGAGCTCCTTTGTCTTCTGAAGCAAGTTTCCATGGGATTATACTGGCTAGAATAATTTAAGACTAAAAAACAATAACAATCCTGAAATCATTTAATGGGATATTTCTTTATTCTTCCTTTTATGGAAGAATCCAAACTAATCAGGGGTAAGGGGACACCTCTCCCCAGGGGTAAATGGCCATGAAATGCTAGCTCATATCCAATTTCTGCAGGACCAGGACATTTAGTGGTTGTTGTTATCTTTGCAAATCTCTGTCCTAGAAGAAATAGCACTCTCCCATTCTGCCAAAAAGCAGTAGTCATGTTTGATTTTCAGGGGGGCTTTCTTTTCCTAGAGAATACACAGATATTCTCATCACTTTAGAGAGGCTTTCAAAACCCAGGTGCAGAGCTTTGGCATCAGCAACCTCCCCAGAGCACTTTATAGCACATAAATCTTGCTCCCAGTTAATCAAACAGTGCTGGAGTGAGCCAAGGAACCATGAGAATGTAAACTGCTCTCCTGCTCCCTTCCCACTTACCAGAGATTGCTGCTGCTTCTTCAGAGGCAGAGTGAGGGTTTTTATTGCTTTAACTGTGACTTTAACATTGATAAGGATGCTGACTTTGTTGGACATGGGCATTTTCTGTGCAAAGTAGTTTTTATTTTTTCATTCTTTCCTGAACTGCCATTGGTGGGCCAGCTGCTTTTCTGCTTTCACCCTGCTCTGGAACAGGTCCTTTGACTCTCACCTTTGCTTTAACCCCAGTCTGAGTCCTCAGCAAGGCTGGAACTGTTTTGCAGTTGTGGTCGAGAACAATCACACCATTTCTCCCAGCCAAAGACTTAGCTGGGCACGTGGCTGCCTTCCTAACACTGAAGCAGAGCAAAATGCAAAGGGTTGTAAATGGGACAATGTGATGACCCTTCTGTTGTGAGTGTTTTGGTCCTCTGTTCTCCCAGGGTTGTGTGCTGCAGAACAACTCAGGGTGCACTGCCTTTTGTTGATGAAGAGCTTTGCGAGGGTGGGAGAGGAGGTAACACCGCTAAGACCATTCTTGTCCCACCAAAGGCATCTTGGAGCAACACTCCCTTTTTGCCCAAAGTTAACGCTGCAGATGCCAAACTGTTTTTTTTAGTGATGCACAGACCCAAGCTGAGCCATGTAGAGCCAGAGGAGAAGGCTCCACCTCCAACCTGTTAGGAAATCATGATTAGCACATGAAGCAGGAACCACATTTAGAGGTTTGTTCAACCTCCTGCTTAACTGAAGTCTTTACTTTAATCTACAATAGCATCTTGTTTTGTCTTAATGGAGCTATGCAAGTTCTTCACTGAAAAGGCCAACCCAGGATTTTCTTTCTTCCCCTCAGGCTGAGATGAAGAGGACTGCCTGCAGCCTTAAAATATGTTTCCTTAGGGAAATGGGAAGTAAATAGCTTACTTATATTAATGCTTCGTATCAAGCATCTTTGAATTTCAAGGGATGAAAATTAGCCTTGACCCTGCTGCTGTCTCTAGGTTTTCACAAACTTTTTCCCACTCTGCTGGCTCGAAGGTCAGTCTGTTGCACTTCTGCTTCGACCTGTTTTAATTCTGGTCACTTAGCACTGATTTCTGTGTGCAAGACATTTAAGCCACACCCCAGTGTATGCTACTCCCAGACATTAATAACCTTTTGCTAAATAAACACACAAAGATACTTCTGCATCTGGTTTTATTGGCAGCAGAAAGAGACATTATATGTCTTTGGAAATCTGATAAAGCACTGACATGTAAATCCTGGATTGCAAGCATTGCCAGTTTAACTCCACTGGACTGAATTTGCTGCAATGCTAAAGGCTGAGAATAAGATTTCTCACTTTTTCTAAGCACTGTAAACTAGACAGTTTTAAAATTAGTATTTGGCAATATCTACAGCTTTCTACCAGAAGACAATAACCCCTCAAATTCAATTACTGCAGTCTGACATGTTACTATAGGGCAATGACTTTTAATTTGTTTTGCCTTATTTGTGGATCATTGCACAAGCCTGTCTTTCTTCTATGAATATTAAAAAAGCTGGATAGTTGCTTGGTAAAGGCCTGGGCTGGTGCCTGAGTATTGTGCAGTCTATACCATACTCTGCCACAAACTTCCTGCATGACCTTGATAAGTGCCTGTGTTTCTCCCATTTCTCAATTTCCCATCATTGCAATATGCGTTTCCTTTCTTCTATACTTTGTCTCTAAATTCCTTGAACTAGAAAATATCCCTCTATATATGCATCTTTATACAGGACTTACCACAGATCTTTTTAAGTTTTGAGATGCTAGAAGCATTACAATGAAATTAAGAAAAAAAAAATCTGCTGTTGGTTTTGTTGCTACAGTATTTGAGATTATTTGAGCATGAGATATATGTATTTGTTTAGCCCATGTTTGCAAAGGCCATTCAATTAGCATAAGAAATGGAGAAAATAGCCAGGGCTGTGAACCAGTACTTGGATGCAGTCAGGAGATGCAGCTGAGATGAAGGAAGAAGAGCAACACCCTTGAATCACTTGCAAGTAAGATTTAATACTTGGAACAGGAGAATGTTGTTACAGAAGAGGACTGCCAGACCTTGTCTCTGCTACGAGCTGTGTGCCCTTTCCCAGCACACAGTGGACTGAAATGTCTCCAGTGCTGTATTCAGGAGCCCTGAAATGTGCTGATCCCCCCACTCCAGGGCAGCAGTGCGAGCATGCCCCATCCCACTGCCATCGAATCCTGCAGGCAATGTTCCCCTCCTCACTCCTCCCTCCCCAACCCACCTGCTGTCACCCTTTGAAAGGAGGTGGCCAGAAGGGTCTTAGGGAGAAGGTGGTTCTGGCAGTATTTTTCAACATAGATAAGGAAAGCAACGGTTTGGGGAAACCCAGAGCAGGAATGGGCTTGAAGGACGAGTTTATAGAAGAGAAAGTGGCAGAGCTGGGATTGTATAGTATAAGTGGAAAGAAACATGGTCTGTAGAGCACTAAGATCAGGGTAGATGGAGATTTTGCCAAGAATTGCAGAGGAAGATGGAAAAGGAGTGGACCGGGAGTGAAAACAGGGAATTTAACTTTGGCCATTGCTGTTAGTGAGTTCTCAAGAAGAGAAACATGAACAACCACGACATGAGAATTTCCCTCAGACCCCAGGACCTTCCTGGCCTGGAGAACCCAGAAGGATCTGGCTGTTTTTAACA
Source organism: Leptosomus discolor (assembly GCF_034619465.1). Classification (NCBI taxonomy): domain Eukaryota; kingdom Metazoa; phylum Chordata; class Aves; order Leptosomiformes; family Leptosomidae; genus Leptosomus; species Leptosomus discolor. Next base: position 10,229,914 of record NC_141393.1, read on the forward strand.
GGGAAACGAAGTCTGCATCTGTTTAAAATTCAGTCTCTCCTCCTGTAGTCCCCGTCCATGCCCTTTTTAAGAATTGCAAGTATGAGACTTCTGGCAAGAGATCTCTCTCACTGTTACCAAAACAGAGCTGCCACCCTTCTCAGCAGACAGGGCAGTCTAGTGCAGCAGTGATGGAGAAAATCGTTGCTGAAATACTTAATTCAGCATATTTGAAGAGGCTTCATCAAACAAAATCAGAAATAAGAATCCTGCAAGGGGTAATGTTTTTATTTAAGTGACAAAATTTGCATTATTAGTGGTATAGCCACTCACAGTGCCTGTATATAAGCTACATTTAAGGAATGTATTATCTATACATTAAAAAGTCACTCAGAGTGTTATGGAAAAAGAATATATACAGATAACATTGACACAAGCGAAGCTGTGAGTACTTAACCGCTTATCTTTGCTTAAGTGTCCTCTTAGAAACACACATCATCATATGCAACTTAATTTACAAAGGTTAGGTATGAATGAAATTTCCCCCCCAGCTCTTCCATTTGGTTATTTTGGATACTGGACTAGATCCTTTTCTTAGCTTCTTTGTTAATAGAATTGTAGAATCATAGAATGTATTGGGTTAGAAGGGACCTCTAAAGGCCATCTAGTCAAACCCCCCTATAATTAGCAGGGACATCTCTAACTAGGTCAGGTTGCTCAGAATCAAGCCTGACCTTGACTGTCTCCAGGGATGGGGCTTCCAATACCTCTCTGTGAAACCTGTTCCAGTAATCCACCACCCTCATATTAAAGAACTATTTCCTAATGTCCAACCTAAATCTACACTTTTCTAGCTTAAAACCAGTAATAGAATCATAGAATAGTTGAAGTGGATGTGTTTGTCTGTCAAATCTGGACCTCTTGTCAACAAATGTTGCTAGTGCTCTTGCCCATATTTTCCTATAATGATGAAAGTGTAGGATTTGTCCTTTGGGGTCTATGTTGCATTTATAGTTTCTAAGCAGGCATTTGTAGTTATATCCTAGAGGTGTAATTCATTGTGGAGCAACGGTATACAGTTTAGCTTTGTTAAATAAAAAACTACTTATTATATGTGTGCATAACTAGAATTTGAGGGTAAAATTCTTCTAAGCCACACAATGGGGGCAGAAGATGTGCTGGAGATGTACCGTGCCCAGATACTTGGGTGCAATTATGTCATATGTTCACTTTGATGGCATAGCTATCTTCAGATGTTCCAGTGAAACAGAAACATTCCAAACACTGTGTTTATTAGTTTAATTTTCCACTAAAATATGTGTGTCCTTCAAAAATACATTCTTGTTGAAAAAACTTAATCAGTGATAGACATTACGACAAGGTATAACGTAGATCTGCCATGAACTCTGTGGCTCAGAGGGGCGTTTTATCAAGCTGAATCAGCCAAGGGTCACAGTGTGTTCACAAGAGAAAGATGAAAATAGCTGCAGTGTGTAATTGTCATCCCCGAGTTTGGTAGATTTGACACTTTACACCAGCACCACTTGAGAATCAGGGAGGGTTACTGAAGCTGAGTGTTAAGTACATGATCCTGAGCAGTGTAAATGTCACAGGAATAAGGCCAGTTTGGGAACTGGTGTTTTTTTTGTAAATGCATGTCCTGCCTTTGTTTACAGACATGATTAAGGTCCATGTACTGGTACGTTCAAGTGCTATCTTTTCCCCCTCTCTCTTTCCCTTTTCTTCAGATAAGAGCATAGCACAGGTTATTCTAAGCTTACAGGAAATGACAGTGATATTAATCACTGATTAATCAGGGTCTCTAACAAAGGCCCTGCTATTTCAAATATTCATATTGCCATGGCATTAGGAATTTCAGAATTGCCATTGTTCTGCTGATAGTGAGACATCCCCGCTCTTTCCACTCAGGATCTCCAGGATGCAGCTCCGATGAGAGTGAACTGTGCTGTTTCTTCTGAAGTGGTGCCCCTGTTCTCTCCAGATGGGAGGCAGAGGCACAAAGACATGAAATGACTTGGCCAGATCACATGGGAACCCACGGAGAGCCAGAAAAGGATCACAGGTTTTCTTAATCCTGGCACAGGGAGGGAACTTTGTTTCTTATAAACAAAATAATTCGCATACCTGACACAAAAGGATGTATCAAGGTGATGAATGTATGTGTGAGTGCATGTGCACGTAGATAATACATAATGTGTGTGAGATATATAATATTAGATGTGTAACTCAGACTTGGCTAAAAAGAGCTATTGTAGTGCTGGCTGAACAAATTTATGCAGATCAGTCACTGATGAAATTAATAAGCTTTAAAATATTCTTCAGGCAAATCAAATGCTTGTGGAACTGTTAGTCCCAGAGCCCCAACCTAGAAAATAGGTTATGATGGAAAAATGAGTCTTAAGAAAGGTGAAGGTATATGAAGCGGGAGTTGTCTGTTGTCCATCCCCCTGCCACCACCCCAAGGCCATTCTTGGCTTAGACCCCCAAGATTAGCCTTTGAGCCAGGACCTTTCTTGCACATCTGGTAATCAGCTTCGGGAGTTTGTTGCTTTAGGAGGCTGTGGAGGCAAGGAGTGCCAGCAGGGCCGAGGGGGATTAGACAAATTCATAAACAAAAGGAGCAAGCAGGGATGTGCCCTCTAATGTCACAAGTTGGAACACGGAAAATTCCAGTTAGACATAAGGCCAAACAATTTTTTACCATGACTGTGGTCAAATACAGCACAAGTCACCCAGAGAGGCTGTGGGATTTCCCATCTTCAGAGTTGTTCAAGGCTGGACTGCACAAGTCCCTGAGCAAGCTGATCTGATTAGCCCTACTTTAAGTTGGACTGAGTGGTCTCTATAGATGCCTTCCAGCCTAAATTATTCCTTGGTTCTCTAATTCAATTACTAGCTCTACCTTTTACTCCTCTTTCTCTTTTCTTTCCTCCCCATCTGGCTCTCTTTTGCTCTAACGTGGCTGGTCTTGCAGGAGGGTGGGTTTGCTCTCCCCTCTTGCCCGGCCACCCTGAGGCTGTGGCCTTCAGGTTTTCCATAATACTTTCGTATCTTTGAAGGCTAATTTCTCTGCTCCTCTTCCTCAAGTTTTTCCAGTCCTAGCTCCTTGAAACAGAAATACTGGTTTTCTTGGGCAGCAGGTCCTTGTCACTCTCACTCTGTCAGGAATCACTGGGATTTAACTGGCTGGGGAAAGAGCTGGCCTAACCTTGCCACCAAACAGTGGTTTCCATGGTCATGGTACACCAGTTTCCTAGCATTCATCACGCTCTTGAATTTTACCTGGCCTGTGTCCCCACATTGCCAGTCCTAGTATTGGAAGCCTGCAAAGATCTAGTAGAGATTTTGACTGGGCATCAAGTAAGTATTCACTCAAAAAAACATCAAGCAAGCTTGGCCCATCTGGCCCTTGGTCTGACACTTGAAAAAGCAGAGGATGTACCCAGCTTAAATTGGTTTTAGTCTCTGCACAGCAAATGCCCTGCTCCAGCTGGCCTGTCTGTGCTCACTTATGTCGATATGAAGAGGCAATGACAATATGAGATGTATTAACAGGAAAGAATACACCGAATTTCAAGTGTTCGTTCTAGAACTGAGAGACTGTTTTAATGTTTTGTGCGTCTTCCTGCCCAGAAGTATTTCAAGCACTCATGTCTTGTTTGCTGAACACTCTGAACAATATACGTGTAGTTACAGATTGATGTCATAAATCACCTAAAGAACAAGAAGATCTTTCAGAACAGAGAGGACAATTTTCAGGAAGTTTATTTTTTAAATGGCAATATTTATCTGCTTAGTACTTTAGAAAGAAAAAAAAATCTCAGCTGTTGGGCCTGAAAACCACCTGGAAAACACTAGAAAAGCCTATATTCAGTCTTTGTCATTGTATGTTTCTGTGCATGTGTGAATACACACATATATGTGTGTATGTATATTTGTATACAAAAATAATTTAAAAGAAAACCAAAATGAATAGGATCAAATTTCACAAGCCAAGTGAACTCCAAAGCTCAAATTTTATTTTAGATAAATGCACATTTTTGAGCTAGTAGTAAAGTTATGAAGCTAAACAGGAACAGACTGGATAAGCAATGACAGAGTGCAAGTTTCTCCTTTAGAGGATGTGCTGTAATGGCTGCATTGGCAGAGGCCCCAGACGTGGATGTGTATATACTAATGACAGGAGCTCTGTATCTGATACAGTTACGTTGTGTCTCCTGGTAATATAAGCTGGATCAGCAAAAGAAATCTTGGAAGGTCCTACTGAATGTGGATGTTCTGCCTCAGGAAGATCTACAGAGTTTGTCTTGTTTCTAGGTGAGGTTGAAAACCTGAAATTTCAAAATTACTGTAAGGGAAAACTTTGGGAAAAAGAAACAAAAAACCATACATCGGTCATGGTTGCTTGATTTTAATTCAATCTATTGGTCTGATTAATTTTGATTTTTCAATGTTTCCATTTTGCAATACATTGTGTAAAGATTTTCTTACAGTATGATCCATGCTATAATAGAATATCAAAATGAGAAGTTGTTCTATGGTGAAAAATGCAAATTACTTTGTTCTCAGAAGGGCGGAATAGGTTGTTTCAACAACTATTCTGCTCAGTTTTACAAATCTTCCAGATTTCAATAGAACCAATTAGTCTTACTTCCACTGATATTTCTCTGCCTAGCCCAATTTTTAAATATTAAATAATTAGAGAGTAAAAGACGTACCTGATGAGGGCAGCTCCATGTAAACAAATCCTGCTTGTGAGTTAGGTATGTTTTTTCTCTTGATCAGAGAAGGTAATGTACCATTGTAAGAGATCACCAAGGGATGTGATAGACTCCCTAACACTTGAAGTCTGTAAATCAGGATCAAATAATTTTTGAAAGGCATACCTTATATCAGCTAGAAATTATGAAGGCAAATTCCATAATCTGCATAAATGATCAGAGAGATCTTTTTAGCCCTGTATCAAGCCATGATTTTCTGATTCAGTTCTAAGTTCAGTAAAAGGGGATATGTGCAGTGATGTGCCGTATCTATTACCCTGTCTGACAAACAGTTTTCTGTTTCAGAAGTCTCCATAACAGGTACAGCACAGCCTGCCTGCATGCTGAGTTTTTCATTTACTCAAGTGTGTTATTTATACACATTTCTATGGAATCAACTTAGTTCCCCAAGGAGTGCTAATGCCAAGTTTTGCAAGTGGGGCTACTAAACACAGCAAGGGGTCAGCAGCTGAAGTATGAAGTGGCTTCAACTTAAAGAGGTGTGTTACCGCTCATGCTGTTCCCACGGCTGTCCAGGGAAAGGTGATGTCCTCTCACTTCACACCAGCCTGTTTCTGTGCAAGTGGTAAATCGGTGCTGTGCTTTGCACTCTGTCCTGAGGTGAACAGAGGAAGCGATTATCGTTGCTGCTGTCTTCCAAGTAATAAAGCATCCCCTTAGTTTTCATGGTCTCTTCAGTATTTGATCACCTGCCCCACTTGAGCAAAGTGTCCTCTTCCCAGGGGCATGTCACAGGATCTGCAAGCCCTGTCAAGGGTTTGGCTTGGCTCCAGCTCTTCTGTGCACGTGGATGATCCCCTCCTTGGTACAAAGAAGTCCTGGCTTGTGATGTCTCTGATCTGAAAAGGTTTGTTGCAAGACAGCTGTTCAGCAATCCCTCAGACACAGAGGAGAAATAATGATGCTCAGTATCCCCTGTGCTCCACCATGGATCGCCACAGTTCAGGTCAGGAGCAAAAAACCAAAAAGACAGACATAAAACTCATTGAGGCCTCTGTCTTTCCTGACAAAAAGAATGAGAGAGAGAGGTCAGATTTCTCTAATTTTATCCAGTCACATCCACCTTCACCTCTTCCTAGCCGTCATTAGCAGTCATTGATGTTCTGAGCTTTTAAACTGGATCCAGCTATGGTCCTCCTTCACACTGCTGGAGTTTAAAAACATACATGGTTTGGACAGGATTTCTGTGCTGAAACTTTATAAGCAGATCAACTGCTGCACTTGGCCTTTTCCTCAATCCTTTCTATGCACCCCTTCATGACAGTTGATCACGGCAGGGGAAAATAAAGGTCAGAAACTGAGAAGGTGGGACCACAGAGGTGAGACCATATTCATTCCCTCAAAATAACAGACCCCTGAAAATCAGTAATTTTCCCATTTTTGTACAGAGGATATATAGCACTGCACCTTGGAGATCACTTCTGTGAAGAGTTAAAGCGCTTCTCTTGTATTTGTCTTCACTGCTATCCTGCCTTTTGGACTCTTTCCAGGCATGATATTTCATGACCTAGATGCAGCAATGCCCTTCCTCAACATGCCCTTTGGATTAATAGATTTAAGGACACTTTGGGAGAAGATTTTTTCCAGCACAAGACCTGCGCCTCTATGGCCCGGGCTCCTTGGCTTGTTCCGCACCAGCAGACCTCCCAGGGCTGCAGCCTGCGTCTGAGTCACTGCCTGCTGCTGGTTCACACCAAGGGATTGCACCTCCAGCAATCTCCCTGTTTCCCTCATTGCTCCTGTCATAATTTACTAGGGACCGATGCCAGGAGCAAATTGCCATCTGTCACCAGCTCAGCTGTGCTGCCAAGTGGGTGCTGGATGGGAGACGAGTGCAGCCCCTCCACCTGCTCCCTGCCCCTTTGTGTTGGGAGGACACTCCCCACCCTCTCCAAAAGGCCATTTTCTGCTCTTGAGGTTTCTCCAGTGTTTTGGAGGAGGAAGGGGCCCCATTGCAATCTGGGCCCAGGAAAAAATGAGAGGAAACAAACAACCAGGAAGGAGGAGGAATGAGAATAGGGCTCAGAGCCACTGAACAAACAGACCTGTGGCATCCAGGCATGCTACACTTGTGTAGTTTCAATGCCCAAATAGCCTTGGCTCTCCCAGGCCTTGGCCATGGTGCAGTCAGAGGAAAGAGGGAGGGGACAAAGGTAACAGTTTCACAAGGACATACTGTTCTTGAGCAATTTCTGTGCAGGTATAAACATGATTTCTTGTGGCAATGATTGGTACATAGATCTCCTCACTCAAGTAGGGCTGAATGCATTTGTTTACTGTGTCTGATGCAAGGAAAACTTCTGACATATGTATGATTTATGAGGTCCCCTAACACAGTGATACTTTTTATGTGCACTAGGTAGTGGGGGAATTAGTTGCCTTTCCGTGGCTTCTGACTTGAATGGCTGAGGACTGGGTTTATAGACTTGTGGAGAGATGACTTAAAAGCTATACAGACCTTGGCTGTGTAAGGTGATCAGTAAAAATAAAGTGCCTACTACTGGCAACGTCCACAGAACCTGCGGCTTTCCCCAGGGCTTGGCTTCTTCTTTAGAGATGCCTAAAAGACAGCAAAGGTGGTCCCAAAACCAGGTGGAGTGAGTCCAAAACATCTCAGTCTCTCTGAGCTGCTGCTGCAGGTATTTGCAGCAGATGTAAAGACCAGCGGGAGGGGAAATGCCAGTGACCTCCAAAACAAGGAAAGCACAAGGACAGGACTAGCAGCATGAACAGGACAAGCCCTGTGCTCACACTGGTGCTTGGGACAGATCAGCAAGCCCACCAAGGAGAGGTCTGGGCAAGCTGATGTCCAGACTTATGGCAGATCCAACCTTTCCAAGTGCTTGAACTTGCTTAGCGTGTCCCCTCCCTTATCAGCTGGGGATGAAGGAGGCGGCCAACCGACTTGAGTGCTGGGGGTTGAGAATTTGCTCTGGGAGGGTAGATGTGGAGGAGAAGTTCATACTCCAAACTACAACATAAGAAGTGTTGTGCCAGTTCAGTCATCTGACACATGTTGCCCAGAGATGTCTCCCTTGGCCTTGACTTACTGGTTGTGATGCTTGTAAAAAGATAAATATGACAGATGTGTATGTTAACTGTAATATTGCTAGCCTCTGGGAATATATGGCACTCTCACTTCCTGAGTCAGGACCTGTACCCATGTAGTCCTCAATAATTTCTCTTTTGTGATCTGTCATTGTCTTCTGACCTTTCCAGTACCCTGCAGCAAGGATTTCCAGGAACTGCATGAGGAGAAGACTGACGTTGCACTGGTAGAGTGGCAGGGAGCCCTTGGGAGAAAGGGTTGGAGGACATCCGTCATGGCTGGGCAAAGATGTCCTTTCTAGAGTCTGCTTAGTCAAGGAGGCTGGAAGAGACAGCAAAATGGCAGTAGGAGTTGAAGAAGCAAAGCAGGTCTGAGGAAGAACCCTGGTACAAGGTAGAAGCCAGCAAAACTGACTGTGACCACAAAGTAAGAAAAATACAGAGCCGGGGTGAAGAGTCCGAGAAGAATGAAACTGGGATTCATTGCTGACATTCCTGGGTCAGGAAATAACGGAAAAGACAAGAGAAAAACCATCCAGATGGGGATTTGGGAGAAGAGCAGCTGGGACTGTTTGGGCCAGAGTGCAGGCAAGAACTGGAGACAATGGGATGAGCTTCAAAAAAAAGCATGCACTGAGCAACGTGCTGCTCAAAAGTGAGTCATTTAAAGGCAGTTTGGGTGCATCTGCCCTGCAGTTACTTCTGTGAATACAATGAATTATTAGATTTGCTGGCATGGGCTGTTCTGCACAGGGCAGGTTACTATAGCAGTGTTTAGTCTTATGGCAAACAAACTTATCCAGTGCGAGTTACCCTGGGGACAAGCCTCCCTGCTGAGCAATGGCGATGTTACAGCTCAGCCCATCCTTCCTTAGGCTTTCGTTAGGATCTACTCCCAGGAGGATGTGACAGGAAAAGGCTTTAATAATCACTTTAGGAAAGAAAAATATACCTATAGCTTCCTGCTGACTTAAGTGTTAGAGCTGGATGAGGTTTCTGTACAAACCAGTCCATTCAACAAACCTACAAACAGAGTTTTGGAGGAATGGATGCTATTTATGAAAACAGGAGGAATTAACCAAGAGTTTTGACCTAGCCAAACACAAACATGTGCTGTGTAGGGGAAGGATGAGAGGGGTTGAAGAAGAAATGGTAAAACAGGATTTCAACATTTCAAATTTTCTTTGGTTTAGCGTTTTGTTTGGAAACACCATCTTTTCATTCCATTCACATCCTGTTTTCATAGGCCCCTCCTTCCAAGTTTATCTTAAGGGCTTAGGTAACTTGCAGAGAAATTAAACACTTTCTTTTCAGAAGGTCTAAGTGTTCTGGGGGTTCCAAAGTTATTTTCTCTTCCATCTCACAAAAAAAAAAAAAAAAAGTAGTAACAAGAAATATTCTATATAATATAACTGGTGGAAATTAAGCCTGATGCATGATAGTCAACCTGGAGCTGAGCCTTTGGGGATCACTGCCTGGAGTTAGAAATGGCTGTGCTCTTTAGGAAGGAGAAGCAGCAATATGTGTGCGTGCCACTACTGGAGCAGGGTGGGGAAGGAAGGATCTGAGGATCTGGTCCCTCCCTCAGCCACACACAGGTCCATTGTATCACAACTCTTGCGTGTTTGAGTGTAATATCCACCCTGACCTGGCCATGCACATAAAGCATGAGGCAGTGGCTGGTCTGTATATACTTGCCTGCAGAAACATCAAAGTCACTTCCCCTGCAGTGTTTCTTCACCAACTTAACTGGAGAAATGTCTGCAGTGACATGGTGAGGAGGAGAAGTGTCTGGCTGACACTGCAGCCAAGCGCAGGCTACCCAGGCTCCCAAACAGCAAAGGCTAATTGCGTCAGCTTCCTTGTTGCAAAGACCTTCCTTCTCCCAGTAAGCACACAGCCCACTTTCTTTTCCCCCTGAAATATCCCAGCCTCTGAGTTATCCTATCCGCAGAATTCAGGGCAAAATTCAGCCCGTCATATCCTGCTTTTTATTTGAAGAAAACAATGAGCAACAAGTCTGCCAACAGGGTCCTAACGCACTGGGGATCACTGTTGGCCCTGAATGAAGTCCGAGGGCATGTGGCTGACATCTGTCCAGGAATCAAGACACCTTCTTTGGTCCGCATATTTGGATGTATCAGAAGACCCAGAGATGCACTCGAGTTTCCAGATAGACCTCTTGCTTGTAACAGGTTTACTGGTGGTGGCGGGAGTTTGCAAGGCCATTGCAATCAGCTTAGGGTATGATGATTCCTCTGGACTTCAGCAGGATGCATTGCAGCTTGTTTTTGGCGTCCACCTCACGCACTTTGGCTTCCAAATCACTTCTAACTGCTGGGTTTAATTTATTTGGAAGATGTTCTTTGTCCCTCAGTTTTGTTCCGCAGTTTTTAGGTAGCTCATTGATCAATAGAAAGTCCCCATTCGCTTCAATTTTTTTAGGCTAGCGCTAGCAGGAAGAGTGTGTCAGGCAATAGGTAACATGAAGCTGAGAGGAAAAAAATTGCCATGATGTTTCCAAGGAGTCACATGGAAAAGACAAGGGGTAATGGGTAGAAGATACTCCTGGGGAGATTCCAATTGGACACAAGAGGAAAATTTTTCAGAGTAACAATCAGCTATTGGAATAATCTCCCCAGGGAAGTGGTGGATTCCCCAACATCGGACACTTTTAAGATTCAGTTGGACAGGGTGCTGGACCATCTTGTCTAGACCGTGCGTTTGCCAGGAAAAGTTGGACCAGATGATCCTTGAGGTCTCTTCCAACCTGGTATTTTATGATTCAAAATGCTTATGTCCCTGAATTCACGTGAAGGTTTGGAGACATTCTAGCATCCAGGTACAAACATGGCATGATCTGTGTTGGACGCAGCACAGTTTGTCCACTTTGTTCCAGCTGCAGGAATAAAAAATAAATTTGCTTTCCATCAGTATCAAAATGTTCTGCAAATTCTATCAACACCCTATGTCATTCAAAAATAAGAAAAGTCTCTTCTTTATAATGAGCCACAAGAAAATGTGCTTTGGAGTCAAAGGAAATTCTCCTTTGACAGGCTGACTGCTCAAGTCACATGCAGGAAGTTCAAGGTAAGGCTGTTTTTCTGTGGGTTCTGGGGTTTGGGTTTGGTGTTGGTTTTTTTTTTTTTCCCAAAGCCCAGTTTGACTCTCTAGAGGGTATGGAAGCCATAGCTAAAATCTCTTTGAGTTGAGTAGTGGAGATCACAGCTCCAGTAGCTGCTCAGGGATTTTGCAGCTGTTCCCCAGAAGAGATGTGCAATGACTGTGCACAGTAACGTACACGTATTTTCTTTCATAGTGGATGTTAATTTATGAGCTTGCTTAGGACTTTAACACTCGGTTGGTTTACGCTGCACCTTTTTTTTTACACATAGACAGCATTTCCTGAACCAGGACGGCAACTGGATACTGGGTTGCCTCAAATCCTCGGTGAGGTCTGCCGCTCAGAAATTCCACCCTAAACCCAGCCATGTCTTTTGTCACCAAATATTATTAGTTCCCTCTAAAAGGTCCTGAGAGTAATGAAGTACTTTTTTTTTTTTTTTTTTAAACCAAAATTTACCTCAAATGGGAGGGAGAGAAGGTGATGGGAGGCTTATTTCTGGTGAGAAGATACAGACAGAATACAGGATGATTTTCTCTGGTAGTCTCATAATATGTGACACATCTGCAGGTCTGAAAAGAAGCCCTCCTCCCGTTATATCTGGCTCAGCATTACTAACATAAGAAATCAATTATTTCACTTATTTGCTTCAGGGTGGAGGTCACATTGCATGGATTTCCAACAGCCCCCTTGCAAGCTACAACCTTCTGAGAGGGACTCCAAAAAACAGGTTTCAAGCAACCAGTGCTCTGCAAAATAGGTGCTTGGGGCACTCACCCAGAGGGAATGAAGGAAGTGCCAAGGTTTGTGTGGCTCTCCCAGTGCAGCAAAAGGGGATTCCCATGCAGTAAGTGGGCATCCTACTCAGTGGGCTGTGGCACACAGGTAGCATCCAGTCCCTGCTTCCCTACCCTACACACACTTCCAAAAACATCTGTAACTCTGGTCCCTTTCCCTCCAAATTATCCTTTTGCTTTCCTGTAAAAGAAGTCTTCAAGTAGTCCTAGGTGAAACAGATTATTAGGGCTGAAAAAAAATGTTTTATTTGATCTGCTTTTTTAAAACTTCACTGGTTTTCCGAAACTCCTAGAAAACCGAAAAAAAAAATCAGGTTGTTTCAAGTGTGGTTTAAGCATGTGGTTAACTTCTGATTTCTAAAGGTACTTTCTACAATACTTGGAGGTAAATGCATGCTCATGTGCTTCATTGAATGAATTCCCTCTGTTCTTCAAACACCAGGAAAAGACAACCATGATAGCACAGTATTGCAGAGATGTGTGACAGGACCTCTTCTTGGGCTTCAGTTTAGGGCAGCCTTTCAGAGCTTCATTTCTAAACCCAGACGGATCTCTGGAAGTTGTTCTAACATGTATTATAACAATAAATAAATAATCACATGGCATTTTATAACACCATCAGAACTGTCTTAACATGGGATACCAGTGGATCTGGATGAAGCCAATTCTAATTACAGATAAAAGGTTTGATGCATAAAAAGAAGCTGTTATTTACACCCAATTATCTGAGGGAGGAGAGATAGGGATGCGCTTCCTTTTATCATTTTCATTAAATTTCTTTTGAAATTAAAAGACTCCTTGAGTTTCTTAAGATGCAACAATCTTTTCAACTTGCCCTCAGTGAGATACAGGGTTTTTTCCATGATGTGTTGCGTAAGTTCAGACGGTGGGATCTCTCCCTCCTCCCTCAAATCCAGTAGAGCATTGCATGGTGCTTGTTCACCCAGATGCTTCTTTAATCTCCCTTTCCTGAAGTTTAATCTCCTTGATTTGCATTTCATGTATTTCAGGTCTGAGGCCAGGCATCCTGGCTTTGTAAACTGCCTTTGCCTTCACATCACCTGAAGTAAATCACTTTGAATGAATGAAACCTTCATGCCTTTGGGCCCAGTCACAACAGGTCCAGCAACCTGGAGCTTGTTAGGGAAGAGTAAAGCTGGCCCATTGCATGCTAACAGAGGGTAGCTGGGCCTACCAATGCCATTTCAGCCTAGAGAACCCTCTGAGGGAACAGAGAGAGGAGATGGGATGCAGCCAGGTGGATGTGTTATCCCAAAGAAAGCAGCTCTCAGAGATGGGGGTAGTGCAGGACCTTATCAGGTCCATGTGCTGCTTGCAGTCCAGAAGACCATGTCTTCTCCTCCCTCCCTCCTGGGTGCTTTGAGCCCAGCCTCTTTTCTTGATCTCAGAATAGGTCGTTTACTTCTTCTCGTCTTCGTTTCTCCATGTGCAAATTGGGGATGATGTGCGTAAAGCCCCCTGAAATCCTCTGCAGGGAGGTGCCACAGAAGTGGAAAGTATTAGCTATCAGTATCCTTGTTAATATTCTGCTTGACTCTGAGTGAAGTCACATAATCCTGTGTTTGGGTCATCATTGTTTGTTGCTATGGAAATGTGTGTTATCAGATATTACAAATTCAGTGTCTGAGGACATCTGAGGAGGGGGAAAATGCTTTGTTTGAAGAGGCACTTTTGTCGGTGGCAGGAAACTTTGCCAGAAAGAAGATAATTCACCTATTTGTCTTTTGTTCTCTGAAATTTGCTGGAATGAGTCAATACGAGCTCCCCAAGCTCACCCCCTGAAAGCCAGTATCTCTTACTCAATGCACTATTCCAAAATGACTGCACATGCTGAGTGAATTTCCTGCAGTCATATGTGAATGCATCTGGTAGGATCATTAACACTAGAGCAGAAGACAAATGCAAAGTATGTGCTTGACCATATGGGTGAACGTGAGCTGCTTAAGAGTGTGCACCGTAATGGAGACGGAAAGTCTTACGAGAGAAGATCAGTATCCCCCATCTCTTTGGTAAGGGATTAAGGCAGTTGGTCTTCCAGGAGTATTCATAGAGCGTAAGGCCAAAGGGGACAGTTAGGTCACCTAGACTGACCTCCTGCATGTTACAGGTCACAGTATTTCATCCAGTGACCTCTGAGCTAAGCCCTATAACTTGTGTTGAAGCTACAGCAAATCTTCCAGCCAGACCAAAGAGGCAGATGCTAACAACCCCCTGCCCAGTTTGTTCCAGTGAATAAGCACTCTCACTGGTAAGGCACAACTCGTAAGGGTGGGTGCAGATCGAACCAAGCTTGCTGCAGTGCGATCAAACCCAGAAATGGATGTGATGGCCCAGAAATGGATGCAGCTTCCAGAACTGAGCTGGTGGGCTTACATCACCCTGACCCCCGGTCCCTCCTGGCTCCAAACCACTGCATGAATATGCCTTTTCCCTGGTAATGTGCTTACTCACCAAGTGACAATCCAGTCTTCTTTTAGTGAAATGGAACAGGCTTTTTGTGCAGCTTGCTGCTCATTTCTATGGTTCTCTGTTGCACCTGTGCAAAATCTGACGTTTTTTAAATCTATAGATGCCCAACATATGTAGGTGCTCGCTGTTGGTCCTGTGCATTGACTCTACAGATACAAAAATCCCCTTCTGATATATGTTCAGCATTGCTCTGATTTCCAGACCTTACTGTCAGGTTCCCTGAAGGCTGCTGTAAGAGAAAACATGGTTCAGGTTTTGATAATGTCTCTATTTGAGGTATTTCGTGGCCAAGCTTTTATCTCATGCTTAAAGATGAAACACAAGCCACACCTTTATTTCCCTTTGGATCTCTGTATTAAGCGCATTCCTCATCCTTTACCAGTTTCTCCTTGGGATTTTCCTCCCTGCTTCATGAAAACCTGATTTCAGACAGAAAACAGGGAGAAAGGTGTCTAAGACCAAGCTGGCCAGCTTGAGTTTTCTTAATTAAGGTCTTTATTTTTAGCTATTCAGGCAGGTTGTAAAAGCACAGTAATACTTGGGGGGATGCAGCCACTGGCAGGGAGGGCTGATAAGAACTGTTGCCTGAACACCATGCATGTACTATTTTTAGCAGGCAAACACCTGCACCCACCACTAACAGAAGGCTCTTGCAGTGAGAAATGGCCAGCTCATGAAAATATGTATGTGTGGGTTTATGTATGTATGTATGTGTGCATGTGTATATATATATACACACATGTACGTGTACATATATATATGTATATACATTTGCCAAGATTTTTTTCTGTGACATATATTTAATCTATTTAAACTAAATTTTCCGTATTTAATGGAAAGTTCTAGTGAAAGACTTTACTCTTACTAAAGGAAGGAATATATGTTGTAGGGTAATTGTATATTGTGCTCTATAAATTCCCTGTCTGCTAAGAAAGATGATACAGCTTTTACTTTGTACAAGTTTCAGGTTCACAACCCAGACAGTAAAGATCAGGCTGAGAATCTGAACAGCAGCTTACTATTCCTGCATCTCTACTACCATGGTGATTTTTGCCATCAGAAACCACCAATTACAGGTCTGAATCATGAAATGAGACAGGATATACTTCGCTTTTCCATCCAAATCAGGAGAACCTGAAAAGCTCTCGGTACTTGTAATTAATATTAACAGTCTCCAAGTCACATTTAAAAATCAAGAAGACATCCAAAACCGCCTAAGGTATTGCTCATCAGGAGCAGAAATAGTGAATTTAGATCTTGTTTGTGGAAGCCATATTTGGACATTTTCTGTTGCCAGCTCTATGCTATTACAAATTATTCCAGTGTCTGGGACATTGTCGCCTTCTCTCACTGCCAATGTTCAGAACAGGTATTGCAGACACTCTTAGGAAAAATGCTGGTGTGAAAAAACAGTATCTGACCTCCCATGTGTGATAGGAGAATGCAGGTGCTACGTTTTCCAGCTTGACAAGTTGTTCTTCATGAACTTCAGCTCTTCTCCTTGCTGAAGCGCAGACCACAGTTCTGACCTTGCAGGATGGTTTAGCAAGAATTATACAGACATAATTGTTAGGGCTGTTGCAGGTAAAAACCCCAAATAGACATCTAATAACACAAAACAGAGTGCCATATAATTTCAGAAATATTTAATACATCCAAATTCTGTATGTGATAGCCAAAGTACATGCCACTCCTTAGTAAAACTCTACTTAATTAAAAAACAGTTACAATTTTGTAGCTTCATTTCATGCAGTTTCTCTAGTCAGGATTTAAAAGCATGCTTGTACCATTCTTTTTCCCTCCAGGTCATCTTTTCATCATTTTGGCCATTTGCAACAAACATTTGGCAGAAAAGAAGGTCTTTCAGATATGCTACACTCCTAAAATTTCTGTGAATACTTGTCTCTGCTTTAGCGAGAGAGAAACCTCATTAGCTCGCATGGAAAAGCTACAAAATGCCCTCAACTAGAGCAGGCACAAAGGGCGTCTACAGGAGATGTTGTAACAGCTCAGCCACAGCCACATCTCATGTTTTATTAGATATCAGAGTCTCCAGTCACAAGACACGCAGCCCTGGGCAGCTCAGTTCTGCCTCTTTGGCTGTTCTCGGAGCTGCTTGTTTTAAAACCTCGCTGGGTACGCATCAGATGCCAACATGAGAAACTCAGCCCACAGCCCATGATTTACAAACCACATCAGCAAGACATGCTTCTTCACTTACACATCTCCTTGCTGAACTCGAGCCAGTTTGAGTCAAACACTGCGTTTCTGCAGATCAGTCCTGACACTGCTGAGCTTTAGCATCAATCATCTCCCATCTCGACTGCTGCAAACCCCTTGGTGGCCTTAAATGCCACGGACCGAGCAGAATAAACCAAGGGATTGCCATGCACTGGAAAGCAAACACCTTGAGTGCTGCCAGCTGCACTGTAGGCTGTTGCTAAAATGCTGCACTGCCCTTGGGTAAGCAGCTTATTCAATCGCTAGTTGATTAGGATGTCTCTAGGGTACAGTCAAAGGGATAACTGTTAGGACACAGCAGGCACAGTTTTTAGTCCTGAGCTGGTCTGGGCAAGAAGCACTTGGATCTGGTTTAGCAGAACTGACTGGTAAAACCCATACCCAGAAAGCACCATTATCTGACCCCTTTTGGGGGAGCTGTCCTGTCTGGCTGTGACATAGCGGATCTCCTCTCCTGCACCAGGTCCCTAGAAATCCTGCCCTGGCATTGCCACATGGCCAGTTGCCATTGCTCTTGGGGCAGTGCACTCCAATATTTGCTGGCTTGGCTTCTCCATGTGGTAGCGGAGATGCCTACAGCGCATGTTGGTGACGTGCCCATATACTGCTTGGATGTTTATAGCCTGCTCCTGACTGTGTGACTTTGGTCTGCTCTCTGCTTGTGTACAGGCATGTGGGGATTTTCCAGCCAAAAATACACGCCGCTTCCCCACTCTTGTGCTCTCTTTCATTGGATTTAAATGGTGCCAGGTAAAGCTTAAGGGTTTTAACTGAGCAAAACAAAAATGATGGTGAAATGAAGCCATGGGTATACAAGGCAAGACCGATTGTGTGTTTGCTACAGATACCTCAGGGCAAAGTTTTGGTTTTTATCCACCTTGGCTGTTCCAGGATGCCTCTCAGCTTACACACATTTCAGGCCGGGCTTTTATGGTGGCACTGAATGACGACTCTTGGTCGCTAGTGCATTTTTGCTCTCTTCTAGTCCACTTGGTTTTTACCCTCCGGTTCCAGCCACCATTTCCTGGCTTATTTTCCACTTGGAAGCAATTCTCCCCCTTCCCCAGCTGTGTCTGCCCAATGTGTCCCTGCTCCTTCCACTCCCTGCAGATTGAAACCTCAGCCTTTTCTCCCACATCTCACAAAAGCTGTATCCTCCTCTCTGTAGGGACAAGCTGTAGGGACAAGCTCCCTTCCCAGTCCTCTCTTCTGTGTCCGCATCAGCAGCGCACTTTCTGAGCCTCTTCCTTCCGTGCTCTTTTCTTAGGCTGGGCTCCCTTCTCCAGCTCCCCCCGCCACCACCCCTCCTCTCCAGGAAAACCGAGTGCTCGCCCTGCCTCCAGCCTTGGGACGCTGACTTCCTCCTCCGTGAGCAGCCACAGCAGCTTCCTCTGACCGCAGCTGTCCCAGACACTCTGGCTCCACGGCACACCCTCCACATGCACAAAAACACTACACCAGGGCTTTTGGTTCTTCAAAAATTCATCTCAGCCCAAGCAGCTGCACTGCCGAGGAAACACCTGTAATGCCTGTCACCCACCGTGCCACTGCCAGTATGGACACTCCGACCGGCTCTGCCAGCAGTCATGACCCGCTGCCGTGCATGCCACTGGGGAGTGTAGCGTTCTCTCATGTCCTTATGCATCTATGAGTCCTGTAGGACCACCCCAAGAGTCCAAAGGAGGATGATTCTTGGCAAATCAGATGTTTTGTTACAATGCAAATGCCCTGTGGTATGCAGAGATTGTCAAAATGTTCAGTGGATCTGTAGAAGAGCACCCTTCTTGGGTGGAAGTTTGTACAAGAGATGGGGAATATTCATCTGGAGATATAGCCAGTGGACAAGCTTGGCCCAAGGAGCCAAGGAGGCGCATCTCTCCATGGGCAGCCCTGTTTGCTCAGCTGCCCTCCCAGGTGCCATGACTCACCCTCCTGCACCATCAGCTTGTGTAACGGAGGGCTAATCCCTCCCTGTGAGAGGCTCCTGTTGGAGCTTGCTTAAAGGTAGGCTACTCCATGTGTGCAGCCGCCTGGGCAAATTTGTCAGGGACGGAGACAGGACCTGGCCATCCCCATGCAACCTTGCCATTGTCACACAGCAATGTGGCTGCTAATGCAAGTGAAGTCTGGACCATCCCCAGCAGCCTGTACCTGGTCTGTGCAGATGCCCACGTGACTGCTGGCAAGTGGATAACGAGGCTCTTAGCACAGTTCTTGCCTTTGATGCTGCCAGCTCTCAGACAGCTGTCTGTTTTCAGGTCTCATGAACTCAGCAGGCTTGGAACAAGTTGCAACTTGGCAAAGACATCCAAAGAAAATCCAGATGTTGCAGGAATTGCTGTCAGGATGGGTCAACCTAGGACTAATTCAGTGCTGGTAGGGGGCATGGTGCTGCTGGCTTCCAACCTCCCAAATAGAAAGCTACTTTTAATTTTAATTTCCTGGTGGCTTGTGGCCACTAGAACCACAATGATGTCCCATTCACAGATGCTGGAGTCTTAATGTCATTGGCCAAGCCCAATTTTAACTTACTTAATTTGCTGCTGCAATTTAAACCAGAGAAGTTTTGTTAATTTCCTCCTTTCTAGGCAATGCTTGTGTAACACCCCTGGCTTGGGATAGCTGCTGTGTTCCAGTCCAAAGCAGCTGTGTTGCAGCAGCCGATTTTGGTGATCCATATTACTTAGATATAGCATTTGTCATCTGTCTGAACACTCTTCAGTCTGGGGGGAGCTCTATGATGATAATGAGTTAAATGCCTTGACCTCATTTGGGAATTTTACCAGGGAACATGTGCGGAACTTGGCTAGCAAGGGATAGGGATAGTCAGCCTGTTCCTTACATTTCTGTTTGCTTAAACTACATATGCTCTGACAAATGCTATCTGGAAAGCCTGGCACAGCTGCAAGCTCTTCATCTCAAGCAAAACCTGCATCTACCTACAGGATGGGAGACTACTTTGGCAAGTGGTGCCAACGATGTCAAGAGATGCTCTGTGCAGTGGGGTGACAAGAAAAGTCTAGTTCTTTCACAGAGGGATAGAGGGTGGAGTGACAGGCAATCAGGAAAAAGAATTTGCATCTGTTATAAGAATGGCTTGTGCTAGGGCAGCAAGAGGACATGAAGACACTGAAGGGTGTAAAGGAAGGATCAGAGAAGTGAGGCTGCAGCTGGAAAATGAGCTTTGTGGATTGAGAACCAAGATGCTTTTCACTTGTCAGACAGCAGGTTGAGAAGTGGCTTAATCACTGTGGGTGGGTGATTCCACTGGAAGAGAGTTTACAGAGCGGAACTGGAGAGACTTTTCAGTCTTACTGGTGAAGGTAAAACACAATCAAACAACATGAAGCTTGGCAAACCCAGCATTGCAGTAAGGAGTCCACTGACATCTCACCTTCCCACTTTGTTGTAGCAAGAAAGAATGTTTTTCTGCATGATGTGCTTTGATCCAGCTACTGGGAATACTCCTCAGTGAAGTGAGTACATAAAATAGGGCAAGATTGCATAGTGTGTGGGGTACTCTTCCCTGTGAATCCAACTCCTGTACTCTCTCTTCTTAGATGTTACGGAGAAGGCAGCCAGCTGCAATTGTCCTCAATGTGGTTATCACATACGTGGCTCTGTCTTCAGAATATGACAGTAATACAAGCTCGTGGCTCCTACAGTAGATGCTTCTAAAAGTAGGTATATATCATTTACCACCTCCCTCTGAAGGCTCAGGGTACTTCCAGTTCCCAATGTGACAGCAAAAGTGACAGACCTGCAAGTTGAAGTGTGCCTGAAAATACTCTTCTGTCTGGGTGATATCTGGCTGATTAGCCTTGCAGCCATACCTAACATGCTCTAAGAGAGTGCACATAGATTGGTTTCTCAAGAGACAGAGAGAAACAGTAGGAAATGTGTGTACATCTGCAGAGGGTTGGGTGATTCAGCTGAGAGTTCCCGGAAGCAGACAGTGAAAGGATGCAGCACTTACTGGAAATGCTCAGGTGTCATTTCCCCAGGACAGAGTGTTAGCGTAGGTGGTTGAGCTGGCAGGTTGCACTCAGTCACACTCACTAAACTAGGGCACAGAGAGAGAGGATTGTGTTTTAGCAGTTCTCTGTTGTGGACTCAGTTTGAGCAACCTGGGCCCCAGGGGAGTTGGACTTCATGGCATGTGTGAAAGGAGAGCAAGGGCCTTTGCCAGCAGTTGAGGGCCAAGGGGAAAGGTCTTTGGCAATGCAAATGGCATAGCACAGCATAGCATAGCATAGTTCAGCACAGAATAGAATATTTCAGTTGGAAATGACCTATAACAATCATCTAGTCCAACTGCCTCGTCACTTAAGTGCTGACCAAAAGTTAAAGCATATTGTTAAGGGCATTGTCCAAATGCCTCTTAAACACTGACAGGCTTGGGGCATCGACCACCTCCCTAGGAGGCTTGTTCCAGTGTTTGACCATCCTCTTGGTAAGGAAATGTTTCCTAATGTCAAGTCTGAACCTCCCCTGGTGCAACTTTGAACCATTCCCACCAGGGAGATCAGCACCTCGCTTTCCACGTTCCCTCCTCAGGAAGCTGCAGAGAGCAACGAGGTTGCCTCTCAGCCTCTTTTTCTCCAAACTAGACAAGCCCGAAGTCCTTAGCCACTCCTCATAAGACATTCCTTCCAGCCCTTTCAGCAGCTTTGTTGACCTGATCCGGACTTCTTTGAATACTTTAACATCCTTCTTAAATTGTGGGGCTCAGGCCGCACTGATGCTAAATACAGTGGGATAATCACCTCTATTGATTAAGGAATTGCTTGCTGGGGAGAGGCTAAGGTGCTGACATTCCCTCACTCTTGTAAGATGAGGACACTACAGAGAGGTATCATCTCTGAAACATCTGGTGGGACTGTGTGTTTACATACACACATGACAGCAAATCCCCTTCTGAGACTTTATAGTACATAACAGCAAGAAACAGCCATATAAATGAGGAACATAAAAGAATTTATTGTTAAGGACTCCTAGATTTTCTGCCTGGTAATTTGTTTTTCTTATAAGCTATTTATAGTATTCAAATGGCACATACAAGTTTTTGTGTGCATCAAGTCTTTCATTAAGAAATTACTTCTGTTCATTCTACCTGTTGCCCAGGAACAATATATAGTGACTAGTGAGGATGTTACACGCTATCACTCTGACCTTTTATTCAGTATAACACTGGCAAATCCTGGCCAGAAGGGTTGTGAACTGTGCTTGAGAAATAAGTGGAAGTGCAACAAGAAAAGTGGTGCAACAGTTGTACATGGCAGTGTTGCCACATCCCCTTTTGACTCTTGACTCTAATTTGCTGAGGGTCAAAGTGGTTATTGTGTTTGAGCTTCACAACTGTTTCTACCTCAGATCAGAGAACAAGGACCTGGATTCTTTTTGCCTTCCTCTATGGTAGCAGGTTGCTGGTTGCCCACTGCAATCATGGAGGCACAGCTCAAGCAAGCCTTTCTCTGCCACTGACAAGGAATCAGACAACAGCAGGACTGGTCTATCTCATTCTCAGGCTTTTGACTGAGACCCTATAGTCTTGAGAAGACAAAGACATTTTGCCTAACCAAGTCACCAGACTCGGTACTCAGCTGAAATCCGATGGTCTGTGACTGCCAAGCCAGGTAAGACAAATTAATGGCCCCTTCTGACTTCCAGCTGCATCATGCATTGGGTCCATGTTGCTGTGTGTGTGGTGCCCCACAGGGCCTGGAGCATGGGTCATTTCTGGGGTGCTTGGAGGGGGACCCAGGGCTTGTCCACTTGAAGGTGACGCAGCCAAGGGGACAGATCCCCACCAGGGAGGCTGTGGGAAGTCTTGTCATGAAGATGCTGGGTGCAGTTGGAGTGAGCACTCCGACGCACCTCCAGGAGGGTTCCTGAGAGCCTAAGGATGCTGTGCTTCGAAATCTCACCTGAGATTTCCCCTGGGTGAGGATGACCAGATTTCAGAGCTGTTCTCAAACTGCTCGAGAGCTCATATATCTGCAGGGTGTGCAATGTACTCTCTCAGTGTCTAACCCTGCAGTGGTTTTTTTGCATGTTTTCTTTTCTCCATGCTGCCTCTCCCTTCTGTCTTCTCTTTTCCGCTGCAACCACGGACCTGTCCCCACCACTCAGCTCCTTCAATGGGCTTCAGCTGAACTGCTTTGTGAGGGGAAGCAGCCCCCCAGGGGCAGCTCTGGATGTTTCCTAGCTCCCACCTCAGATATTAGCGTGACTGCTGATGTGTATCTCTCACAGAGCACCGCTCACAAGGGAAACTTTTCACGTGTTCTCCTTGGCTCCTCTTTATTCCTAGTCACACCAATTACGGGGCTGCTTTTTGGCCTTTGTTTGTCCTAAGCTGTTGTGCCTCAAGCGAGCCGTTTATTAGCACTTCCTTCTCTGAAAAGGATTGACTGCAAAATAAGCCAAGGGTCATTTCCCTTCCCTTGAGACTAGGAGACGTCCTGGCTTTTAAATCAGGCTCCATAAATTTTAAGCCTTAGCATCTCATGTGTTTTGCCTAGAGAGGGGTGGAGGTTCCACTGGAGAGAGTGAGGAAAATAAACTCTTTCTGATATGACAGTACATTGCTTGGGCGAGTGTTTTTAAAGCGTCTGAGACAAACAACAGCACAGACCAGTAAAAAAAGCAGTCATTAATGTACCAACTGTGTGAAATCAATCAGAAGAAGAAGTTGAAGATGGAAGTGACCATTTTCTATCTCTTGCATCATCCTTACTTGCATATCATCCTGCAGGGTTGGGCATCAGCAGGCGGAATTGCTAAACATCAGACAGCAAAAAATGCTGCCAGTAAATAAAATGCTGTTGTTGAAAATCAACACGAATAGACTGTGCTATGTGTGATGAATGTAAATTTTTAGACTAAAAATACTCCTGATATCTGCAATGCTCACTGTAAGCTTGGAAACAAGGACTCTGTCTAATGTCAGAAGCTTGAAACTTCTACAAGTCCATAAACATCCCAAATTCCCCAGCATACAAACTGCCTTCTCAGCACTACCTATGGGTTTCTCTAACCCATGCTGATTCTTTCTGCAAGAGATTCCAGTGGGAAAAGCTGTGGGAGGACAAGGTGACCCCAATAGGTGGTATCAGGAGTACACATTAGTGGGGCAATATGGCAGGGGGGTCAAGAGCTGCAATGGCTGGTTTGTCTCAGTAACGAGCATGATATTTGTACCTCAATACGTTCTGGTCCTTTGATGGAGTATCCCTGGAATGCCTGTGTTTACATCCTGAAAGCAGAAACAAGGGCTGCATCAAGGAGTTCCTCCCTGCCCTTTCCTTTTCAGGGTGAGGGTCAGTACTGGTAGCTGGAGGTATGTATCCCTGGGGCAGACACCCTCACAGAGGCAGAACACCTGGCCCAGAAACAACCAGAGGTCAGGTCCCAGGCTCAGCACTGTTTCTTGGTTAAAGTCAATAGGTTCCCCATGTCCCCTCACTAACAAGTCCCACGATGCTAGTACTAACTTTGTTTTTCCCCATCAAGCCCGTGCCTTCTCTTGGGCCATGATTTTAATTTCTTTTCTACAGACACAGTGGTGATGTTGTTATAAGTTGCATTGTACAACTAGATAAAAGAAGGTTGTAGTGAGGTGGGAATCCATCTCTTCTCCCAAGTAACAAGCAATAGGACAAGAGGAAATGGCCTCAAGTTGCGCCAGGGGAGGTTTAGGTTGGACATTAGGAAAAATTTCTTTACTGAAAGAGTGGTCAAGCATTGGAACAGGCTGCCCAGGGAAGTGGTGGAGTCACCGTCCCTGGAGGTGTTCAAAAAACATGTTGATGTAGCACTTGTAGACATGGTTTAGTGGGCATGGTGATATTAGGTCAATGGTTGGACTTGATGATCTTAGAGGTCTATTCCAACCTAATGATTCTATGATTCTATGATTTTCAGGGGGACTCATGGCCCAAAGAATCTCAACTTTTCTAAATCCACGAGCTGCTTAGTGGAATTTTCACAGAGCCTGGAGCTGCAATACAACCCACCTGCCCTAGAGAAGCAGCTCATGGGTAGGAGACAATCGTGTGTCCAGGGCTCTTTCACTCCATCCCAGGATTAGAAGTCCTGTATGACCATGGCAGGACAGTAGCCTGACCGTTTTATCCTCAGGTAGGGATTAGACCAGCAACACCCCATCCACCAGTGTAATCCACAAGGTAGGTACATGGGATGGTCCTAGCACAGGAGCCACACCTGAACACAAGCTGTGTGTGGCATACAAGCCCACTTCTGCCTGAAAATCTAAGCATTGCTCAGAGCACGGAGCAGCCTACGTACAGAGGAAACCTGTTGTCATCTCTGGCAACTGACAGGGGTATAGGTGAGGGTGTGCCACAGAGAGAGGGAGAAGGCAGGGAATCAGAACAATATTATTTCTTGATTTCTATGCTGCAATTAAGAATGGGTTGTGTTTTTCATTTTCACGTGCCTCAACTCCCACCAGCTGCATGCACCCACCCACAGCATGTGTGCCGTGTTTTTATTACAGCTGTAGCCTCAGGTAGCATGGAATTGAGGCCAAGCATACATTAGTGAAATTAGTAGAAATATCATCTGACGGGTCTGGACAGTGCTGTGGGCAGAGCATATTTGGCAAGACTGCTTCCTTCGCAATCCAGCCCAGAGACATTCCCTGATCCTATCTGAACAGGGACTGAACTTGCAAAACGAGTCCCAGCTTGTGAGCTGTGAGTCAGGGATGTCTTAAACTCTGCCTCAGCATCCAACATCAACAAGCTCTTTTTATCTTGTTCATCCTGCCTAAATATATGCAGCAAGCCCTCGTGTTAATGAAGCAGTCTTGGGGGCTGCAAGGCATAGGTCTGTATTTTCACACCCTCCAGCATTTGCCCCTTTGTATTTGTCCATTTTTGACCCATTATTCTACTCATGTCTGGCTCAGCTAACGGGACTCTTAACTGCACTGCTCACAGACAGTTGTTTGAAACTTGCATCTGCTCCGTATGGCCACATTCACGTTCCTCACTGGTGAGCCATAAGGATATGCTCACCTCAATGGGTTTCTCTATGTAGCAGCCTTTGAAGGATGTGTGTCTCTGCTTAAAATCAAGTATACTTTCCAACTTCTTTCAAGTACCAACCTATTAAAGCGAGCCTGCTTCACAACTCGAGAGATTTCATAAATTGTCTGTCAAGACGGGCATGAATCTGTGGAATACCCTGCGGCACCCCTCCATCACATCTGAGAAAGACTAATTAGAAATGTTGCATTTGGGAACCATTTTCTGGAAAATGGTGATGAAAAACATCAGATCAGAGGAAGACAGGACTTACAGTGATCTCTTCTAGAAAAATCTCACCTGGTAATGTTATTGTAATGTCTCAAGTTATCCTTGCCCAAGTTTCAGTGAGAAAGCACAGATGTAAAGGCAGAAAGGAATAACGACGGCAAAGGTGCATTTACCCTGTTACTAAAAGATGGAAAGAGAAAACATTATTTACCTGTGAAGCCAAGGAATTCAAGGCAGAAGTTTGTAGTGACATAGAAAGCATAGTGTTATGTTCAAATATGGAGCAAAAGATAAAAAGGCTGATACAAAAGGACTACACGGGATGTGTCTGATGCTTTCATAGCCTTGATTTATCTTACTTTAAAAATCGGCAAGTCACAGAAAATTAATAAGTCCTGGATGGTAATCAACAAATGGCAGTACTACACGGGAGAGAGAGTGTCATGCTCCTGTGTACAATTGTAGCAAGATTTACCACACACTTGTGTACCAAGAAAGACGCGTTCAAATGTAAATTTTTAAGAAGGGAAGAGGCAGATTGGAAGAGCAAATGAAGGCAGCTTGAAACCAGCTTTTATCTTAAATATATTCTGCTCCTCTTCCACACTACAGTGCAATGCATTCTTCATGCCCCTTTTCTCACCTTCTTTTTGTTTTGCAGTATCACTCATTGCTCTTTACATGTCAGTACTGCCTACTGTCAGCACAACACACATTCCTTTAACAAACAACACTATTCCCCTCTCATGGGCTTAGGATGAATTATTTCAGAGATATCATTCAAGGCCCTTAAATATATTGGCTCTAGAGCTATTTTTACTTGCAAGGGCTTGAGCCAGACCTTTGATGTTTCATTTGGGTTCAGGGTGAAATAGAGAACACATTAAAATAAGCAAGAGCTGGTGGTTTTGTTCTAAGTGTTACCAGAAGCCAGAGTGAGACCCAGAAGAGGAAGGGAAGGGGATTGACAAAGATTTCCGTTGGATACTTATTCTCTCCAGGGTTTGTAAATCTGTTCTGTAACACTCAATCTCTCCTCCTGCAGGGAAGTACGATATCACTAAAATCTTCACAATCCCCTGAAAGCATAGGTTTTAATGCAGCCCTTTGTTTATTGTCCCTGCAATTCTTTTATTTTTCAGGAGAAAAAGGGGGGTCATTTCTTCTCTGGAGCCTGAAGGCTCAGGGAAGTTATCCAGTGTCCTTTTCTGCTCTGACTCCCTTCTAGCATTTTGTCAGGTGTGGACTAGTCCATACCCAGACACCACCTGGCTGGACATGTCGAAGTCATGGAGTGCTGGAGACTATGGCCTAACAATTTTTCCAAAGTCAGGGTGAAGGGAAGGCAACCACAACTAGTGGGCTTGAAGTCGATGTCCGTGTGGCACAGAAAGCAGCCTCTGGAGAGGCCTGAAGGCCATCTGAGCTCTCTGCTGCCCAAGGACCTCCTCACTAATGTGGAGCCTGGTGGCTCCCCATATCTTTTCTAGGACCCTGCATCTTGGGGCTGAAGAGGTATGCATGGCTTGTGTGCCCCTTCATGGCACTCTACGGTTATGCTCAGGGTGTGGGCCTTGCAGGAGGGAGGCAAGCCTGGTCCTGAAAGCAGCCTTGGGAATACCCTTAGCCAACAGTATTGATGTCATCAAAGGTGGCAGGGTTCAGGAGGCTGAACTGATCTGCTCCTGCCTCCCCACCTGTGCAGGAGCTGAGGAAAGTCAGAAGTGCAGAGCAGCTCCAGCGTAGTCCTTTTGGTGAGTCTGACCTGAAATTAGACAGGAGCTTTCTAATCTAGCACCACCTAAAAGTGAGAAGTAAGGAGAATGTCCCCATCCATCCTCAGTGGATTGTATGGGGAATGATTCACATCCAAACTGAAACCATCCTGGGAGCATGCCCTGGTAGATGTGTTGCCTACTTGCTGTTTCATCTAATGAATTTTACTTACCTTTTACTACATCCTTCAGTGAGTGGGTAGACCCATCATCGTAGCTATTTCAAGGAGACTATGTATTAGAGGGAGCCCGGTATAAACTTGTTGTGTCTAATATATGTAGAAAGGAGAATAAGTTTTGGGTTGGTTTTTTTTTTAAAGGAAAAGGAAATCCTATAGAAGTCTGTGAAAGAAAAATATTCTGGGAAGAATATGGGAGAATAGGAAGAAAATTTTGGAGAAAATGAAAGCAAGTCACATATAACTAAGCAAGGGAAATGCACAGTACAACAAGATGGTGTTGATGCTAGAATGGGAGGAGGTTTGAATGTTATTGAACAGAGAAATTACCCTGTGGCACCTACAGAGATTAGCAACGTGGCCAGGAAATAACATAATGAAATTGGAATAACATAGGCTACCAGCACTTAGGAAAAAATATCCCAGAAGCAGCCACATAAGGAAAGGCTGGGAGGTGATATAGGAGGACGATCTGCATGTAACTTTTGGCAGCCAGCTTGTATTTCAAAAGACCCATGCCATTCTCAGTGGGTATCACACTGACCAGCCTGGCTTAGACACAGCTGGAAGGTTGCTGGTAATTTCTTGGCATCCCAATGGCAAACACTGTAAAATCAGATGCCTCAAAGAAGAGTAGAGACATGATCAGATCATTTGGTGTGGGTTTGATTTATGAAGATTAAGTGATACTTAAATATAAGCTGATGAAGAGATAAGAAAATAACAGACATGAGTCTACAAGTATCTGAAAGATGTAGGCAGGGTCACATAAATGGTCTTGGAGAGAAAGAAAATAGGACGTGATAAGAAAAAGGGAAAATTCTCTATCAGTATCGAGTACACAAGACTTGGATATAGGGTCTTAACCTAAGAGAAAATTCTCTTGCATGGGGCCTTTCAAATAACAGAAAATGCTCTGTAGATGCAGCCTTGCTTGGGTAGGGTAGAAGATAATAGTTGCAGCTCAGACTTTTAAGACTCAATGTTTGTGGATGAAATGCAAATTTTAAAAATTAATTCATTTCTGCCATGGATACAGTGAGCTGAAAAAATCATTGCCTATTTCAGTTTTCTAAATTTCCTTTAAAAACATTCTGTGCAATGAACATCAAAGGAAAGCCAAGAAACTGAGCGCTAAAAGTTAGCAAAATCATTAAAGAAACAGCAAGAAAATATTAAGAGCACAATGCATTCAAACCGGCACAGAGGGCCAGATGGTACATACCCGAGGGTATTAAAGGAATTAGCTGAAAAACTCTTAGGCCCATTATCCATTATATTCAGGTGCTCCTGAAGAACTGAGGAAGCCCTGATGACGGGCAGAGGGAAAACATCACGCTTCTTCTCCAAAAGGGGAATTACAGATCAATTAACTTAACAAGTTTCCAGGTGAAACTTGGTCTCTAATAGTCAGAAACTACTAGTAGTTGTTCTGCAGGAAGAACAAACCAGAAATGTGATACGCACAAAGACAGGTCACATTAAGAGAAGCAGTTTTACCCAAGTGTTAGACTCTACAGTCAGATTATACTCACAATGTTGACAGGAGGAGGAAAACCACAGGGTGTGTGTGTTGGGTGGGGAGAGTGAGGAATAAGCAGCTGCTTATCCATCATGTGGGATGGAGTATACACCTTACTGGGCCATGCTGGTGGGAGGAGGAGGGGGATACAGTCCCTTGAGTTGCTTAGTAAATTTGCCCTTAAGGGTTTCACTCATTGACACAATAACTGGTTGTACAGAGAGCTCCCCTGCAGAGAGTGGCTTGATTTCAGTAAGTAATTTTATTCAGTTTTTTCAGACTTAATAATCCTGTAGATTCTGATCCATCCTTAATGGATTCCATGAAGTCACAGTTGACTTTAACCGTGGTTGGACTGGGCTCAGTGCAGAACAAGAAAGATGTAGGGTGGAGACAGAGAATAACAATGAAAGAGATTAAAATCAACCCTTACAATAGCAAGTGGAGTATGCTTGTAAATATTGCCATGTTGGGCTTCTCAGGGACTCCTGCTGTGTTGGAAATTATATTCATCTGCAGTAGCATCGAGGAAGGAGAAGAAAAATACATCAGTCAAATTCAAAGATAACACCCAGCCGGAGTGTGAATTGCAAATCATTTATTTGGAGCACCATCCTAAAGGGATTTCAATAAATGAAGAGTGGGACATAGTGGGAATAGCAAGAAATTTAACAATCTACACATTTAACAAGTGCAGAAGCTTCCACAGGGTAGCAACGCTCGCTTAAGAGAGGTCAAAACATAAGCCAGAGCCTGTGGAGAGAAGCAAACCAGAAAAGACCCTTAGATGCAAATGTTGATAGAAAACTACAACTGACAATTAATTAAAAAACCCCAGATCATTCCACTTTTGAAGTGCTGATAGGAATACCACTTGGGGCAGGGCCTACTGAAAAGAGTGTAGGCAAACAGGTAATGTTATAGATTAACTGGTATAGACAAGAGGGTGGAAGGAATGACCTATTTACTAGGAAGATCAAAGGAAATAAACACATACATAGCCTGGAAAAAAAAGGGAGGCAGCAAGGCATAGTCTGATATAGAGACAAACCTTATCATGAAAGAATTCTGCTGAGTGGGAGGGAGAACCAGGGCTCATCAGTTTGCAGTGGTGGGGCTACACACACAGGGCCACACTCAGACTGGGAAAGGGGGTAATGATCTGATGACTTGACAAGATCTCCCTCCAGCAGGATTGGCTTGGAAAGGTCTCCATGGTCTAGAACAATACAGTTTAAAACCACCATACACTCTGGTCCTGTGTTTGGTTTTCCACCTGCATGGAGTCACCAGCTGCCTGCCTCTGAGTTCAGCATGTTTACAGAGAAATTTGCAGTAATGTTCCTTGGATCAGCAGATGTGAAAATGGAAGTAGAATCAACAGAGCTTGAATACTGGTGGAAAAGTGTTATGCCGAGTAGAAAGAATGTCACTGCAGAAGAGGTGGAAAACCCTAGCTGCATGGGGTTAGATCACTCCACGTGTGTGTGGCCAGGTATGGGCAAGGCAAATGTATGGTAGGTAAAGAAAAGGAATTGAATTATCACATGGAAAAACCCAGTCCCAGCACGAGGATTGCAGATGTCATTTGCAGTGGTGCTGTTTATTCCCCCTTCTTGGAGACTAATAAGCATGGGCCAGAGGACACATAAATCTCACCTCCACTCTATCCCTGTGGTAGTATTACAGTTCTCCTATGTGGGAACTGGGAGAAAGCTGTGTTGCACTGCCATACTTCAAGGACTGAACTCCTGTTAGCTTACAATCTCAACTGGACTTTCACCATAGACAGGAGATTACACTTGAATCCTAGTTTTGTCCATCATCTGTCAGTGTCTCTGCTTCCTCTGTGGGCAATACCACCCAATCTGGGAAGAGATGAGAGGACCTATTGGGAATTTCAGTGTTTACCTTACAAAATTGCTGGACCACTCATTCAGCCGGTGCCCCCACTTCTCTGTGTTGGCTGCCCACCAACTTCTGGCTGGGATTCACGGTGCAAGTTGTGATCCAGAACCCTCAAAATGTGCATGGCAAGCTAGCCAATTCTTCGTTATTTTCACACACGTCATCCCCAAGCCTTTAGTAACACAAGGCTTTCAGGAACCTACGGCAGGATGTGTCTGAAGCAGGCCCTCAGCTCTTGAATTTGCACCCAGTAGAGACACTCCTCATTTTTATCTGATCTTCACCAGAAGTGGCAGCTCTTCACCTCTCTGCTCAGGCAGTATTGCTCACAGAAGGCTAAGGGATTCCTAGCAATTCTTCTTGGTGGAAAGGCTTTCACTGTACATAAGTGAAATGAAATCCACCTACATGATTGGGAGGGTGACAGTGCATTAAAATCATACAGCATCAACCGAGGGCCCTTAACAGTGACTGTAGCTCTGAAGGAAGGGAATGAGAAATTCACTCCCACCACTTGACTCATGTGGGATGCTGGTTAGATACAGGTTGAAGCAGCCACTGAAGTCACGGGTGTCTGTGGGTTGCCAAGTTTCTAACTGGATGTTTTAAGGGGCTTTACCTATCAAAATATTTAGGATCTGCTCATCTCTGGTTACCATGCTGGTTTCAGAAGTGTGTGTTGGCTGCACAGAAGGTGTAGTGAGGTACCATCTTGCTCAAATGCTGGTTGAGTTAGCTGCATTTTGAGCATGGTTATGAGGGAAAGGCCATGCATACAGTGACTATGAGCTGTTGAAAATAATTTTTAAGGGGTATCCCAAGGCTCCAGGGCTGCTATTCTGACTGGACAATGTGGTGCTTACATAAGTATTGTTTCAGAGAAACAATCACAAAGGGAATGTGCAGATATGTGAACAATTGTTGGATTTGGGACTAGTAATCAAGGACCCAAAATTGATATTATATTTTCAAAGGAAATGTTACATTGTCTAATCCTCAAGTTGCATGCCAATTTGGTGTTACTAAATGAGAGGAAGTGCAGGCTCATGGTTGAGACATTGGAATGAGTAGTCCAGGGTCAGTTCCTAGTTCTAGCCCAGACTTCCTGAACCCAAGTTACTTAATCCTCCTACCCTTATTCCCAACATTTCCCTATCAGGAGATAAGGATAATATTACCTTTCTCCATGCTTCTTCTATTTTATCTATTAAGTAATAAGGAGAAACAGAGAGAAGATCTAATATAAAGATGTACAACCCCCTGCACAGTGGAATACCTCATCTTGTTTGAGGTCATATACATTATTGTTATTTATATTAATTTCAGCTGTCCCACAATATTCTCTTATACAAAGGAAGACTGTTAGAGAAAAGAACTGTTATAGAGCACAGCTAACTGATATTACACGGGTTTGTCTCTCTGGTTTAAAGAGGCAGAGTGGTTCACAAAGGGGCTAAGTCTTGTGAGGGAGAGTTTATTGTGACTGAAAGGCTGAAGACTAACTCTTCGTTTTCATGGCTTCCAGAACTATCTATTATTCACTACACATCTACACCATGAAAGGGTAACACATATAATTAAAACTTATATGGGATTTTCTCAATTTTCATACAGATTACCAAGCAAGTCTATTTTAATTCATAGCACAATATCTGTTCTGTGTTTTGCAAGCAAGAGTAAAAGTGTAACATATACTGTTTTCCAAATCGTGGTGAGTCAATGATAGACTATTTAAAAGTTCCTATTCAGGTAAGCAGTTATCCCCTTGTCTTCTTTCAAATTTATGATCTTCCTTCCTGTCTTTAAATGTCCTGGTTTTCCTGAGGAAATCAAACCTTATTGGTATAAACCAGTCATTTTGTTGTACATAATGCATATTATTTGCCTTTTAACTGTAATGTTTTTTACCCGTCTAAGGCTAAGAGCGCAGCATTTTTATGCTGTGCGCCTGAGCCAGTGCTGTGATGGTGGTGAGCAGATTCTGCTGCCTGGTTGGGTTTGTTTGGCTTGTTCTCCAGTGTCTGAGGACACCCAGGGTCACATCCAGGCCTGAAGTCGTCTCATACAACCTCAGATTCTTCACATGGCTTTTCTGTGGTCATTATAAGATCATGAAGAGTTGCCAGCATTGCCAACCGGGCAGGGTAATTAACCCTTCTTGTTGGAGAACTTAGCACAACATGACAATCTGGTAAGAAAAAAATCTCTGCCAGGGTGCAAAGGGGATCACGCGTAACTGTCCCTGCACTCATCAGGTTCAGGGTGATCAACTGCCCTGGAATTTATACAGTTACAAGGAAACAGCCTGATAGTGATCCTTCCAGCCAAGTTAACTCCCCAAGGTCATAAACAGCTTTCAAGTCCATAAACAGAAGCCTAAAGTATCTGCTTAGGTATCTGCTGTGACCTTGTATTCAGCCTTCTACAGGAATTGAGTTGTAGACATCTCTGATATTAATTCTGCTCCATCCCCTCTTGCCAGCTAATAGGGAAGGGAAGCTTAACATTTCAGTTTCAGTGTTTCTTACCCATGCCTGCATGGGTTTATTTTAATAAATGGGATGGAAATGGAGCTGTCAGTGTTTGCAAACCACGAGTTCTTGCCAGTATCGATGTGCCACTTTTCATTTACATTTGATACATTTTGCTTTCTGTTTCTGTTCTTAACAGTCGTAAGTGACCTGACACAGAGCACACTGAAATCTGTGGGTTTTGGAGCAGGTCTCTGACAGGCTGAATGTGTAGAAATGTTGAGTATACTGATAAAGCATGAGACTTTCAGTCAAGCTGGGGAAGCTATGCCAAACTTTGAACTGCCTCAACATTACTTCCATTGACTAAATACCTTTCAACATTATGCCCCATTTGAATTTTTCACGGGAACTAACTTAATTAGCCTTCATAAATCCTGTAGCAATAACAGGCTCGTATATTAAAACAAAAATCACAGTTTTACTTGGCATTTATAGATGAGACTAATCTTTACAATAAGGCTTTCGTCTCTGCAGCTTCTTTAAAGAAGTAAAAGGACATAAGGGAAACAGAGTTGGAAATATTGATCTGGGGTTTTTTAGGTAGTCAAATGCTGAATCACTACAAAATATGCACTGTGCTCTTAAACCTGCTGCCAAGGAAGAGTGAGAAAACAGACACTTTTCCCATGTTTGTCTTTGTCACCCTCTCATAGTGTCTGTTCTACAAACAGCACCGTTTGTGTATTTGAGCATCGACAAGCTTGCAGATTGAACTCTCGTGTAAATCAAAGGTGAGACAGACCCTGGCTGAGTAAAGTTCTCCAGGTTATACTGATGTCCTCTTGAGGCTACTTTGCTGAATATGGGTGTGCCGAACGCATTCCTAACTTCACTCCTACAGGTAGATGGGACAATTCATAGTGACCAGTCTATTTGCCAAGCACTACCTCTGTGGCCACCGAATACTAGTTTCTTCAAATTTGGTAGCTATCTGAATCTGTACCTTTTGCACATATTCTTTATGAGCAGTAGCTTTTGAATTGCAAAAGCAAGTCCTGTCAGGGCGAGCATTTCTATGGGTTCATTTAAAATCTGTTTTCTCTAAACACACATGTGGCAATGCAACATTCACTTTCTACTCATCTGTCCGAAAAGGCCATGAGAATGAGTGTTAGGTTAGATGTGAAGTGATATTTATAAGATTCAAATTATAATTTCTGTCCAGAGGACATAGATACAAGATAATACACCTCCTTCCACACTACAGTAGGCTGTATTTTGTTTCCATAATATCCTAAATGGAGTGTCTTCCTGGAGTCTCTGCTGCTCCCATATGTTGCTTTTAAGTATCAGATGAGTTTTTCCAATTGATTTCAACATCTTATGCTGTGGCCAGCTGATGTAAATTGGCACAGGTCCATTATGCCATGGAAATATGTCAGTCTATACCAGCTGAGATTACAGCACAGTTCTAGTTTAAAATATACTTAACATCTTTTTAATGCTTTATTCATCAATGCTAGTAAAATCACCTGTTTTATCTCAGTTTTTGTCCTCAGTAAAGGGTATGGGAAAAAGTTAACATCTTGGGGAAGGCAAAAGAGAACAGCACCTATTCCCACTCAATCTTTAAGGCAAATATCTTTTACAAAGTCATGATGGGATGGACGGAGTTTCTGCAAGACCAGTGGGATAGAAGAACATAATTTGCCATTTTAAGTGTTTCTGAAAACAGAGCTAAATTCAAAGCATTGAGGCAAATCTTTTTGGCTTCAGCTCTGGCGCTGCTTAAATTATTCACTGTAAATATATGACCATACTGATTTAACACTTTTGCTGTTCTTTGTGATTTTGTTGAATGAGATGACCTTGATTTGCTGCCTGTTTAAAGCACAGTTTTGCCTATTAAATAACTTTCAAATGTTCACTTTGGGCTGCATAAAGATACTACTTACACAGTCAGGTAATTCCTCCCTTGGAAGTGCCAGTTGTATCAAAAAGAAGTACACACATATTGCTCTCATGTCCCCATGTGAAGTACTGCTTTGTCAGGGCTTTGTACTTGCCTGGAGTCACCATGTGCTGGCAGTCCCTTGCGCGGTCTCTCATCTGCACACCCTGATGTTCCCCACGGGATGTTGAGGGGGGCCCTACCAGGAACTAATGATGTTTTGGGATGGAGCAACTAACTAACTCCTGTGTGTTCTCCCCCACCCTGGGTTCATTTTGCCCAGGTGTCTTTGGGATGGCTGCTGGTACCATAAGGGAAACTGAGCATCATGAGCAGGGCTCTCGATGGGGACTGCAAGCTGGCTTAAGCAGAAGCTGGAACGGAGCCTTCCTGAATGTGTGCCAGCTGCAGAAGTGACATTCCAGTACAGCAAAAAACACTTTCCCAGCTGAGTTCACCCCAGCACTAGGCAATGTAGTATAAACCCACAGCGGATATATCCTGACATGTCACCGAGCTTGGCACTGCAGAGATTTCCCATTGCTTTGAGGGGACAGTCCAGGTCAGCTATACAGGAGCTGTTCTCGTGTGGTCTGGGTGCCTACAGGTATTGATCGCTGCTCTTTGGCCCCACAGCCAGCCACAGCTGTACTACAAGGAGTATGCTCGGATGAGCTGTTCCTTAATGTATTTATGGAGCTAACAGGAAACATGGACAGCGACTGGCTACCTCAATAAAACCAGAAGGATGGAACAAGAACATAAAGCATATGTTGGGTGATGAAGCTGAAGCATGGATAAAGATGGAAGGTGATTTACTTGTCAAATTGGAAGGTGATTTACTTGACTAAATGTACCTCCTCTTGAAAGCTCAGTAATTGTGGGAAGACTTTCATTTAGGCCAACTGTAATGAATATCTCCAGGTGGTGTGGTTCCTGAGGTACAGAGCTTCAGCTGTGCAATAGAAGGAGTTTGTCACAGCTGTTGTCCTCCCAGGGTCAATGCTGGCTCCTCTCTTGAGGAAGAAGCACCACTTTTGGATGCTTTCAGAGAGCTTCAGGAAACTGTGTCACAGATCCCTCCTCACGCACCCAAGCATCACCCCAGCCTTTCCTGGAGCATCTTACTTCTTCCTTCTTGCACCTGGAAAAGCACCTGTCACTTTGGGGCTTTCCCTGCCTTCAGAAGGGAGAATTTGGATTTTTTTTTTTTTTAAGCATTTTTCTTATGTCAGAAACCTTTAAGTCTCTGTCCCATTCTTGATGTCTTTAAAAGCCTATGTCGGTCCATTTAGCTCAAGTCTGGGGTTTGTGAGAGTTAAGTGTACGAGTGAAACAGAGCTGATACACATTTCTGTCTCTATCTTTCTATACCCTCAGCTTGTCTGCCAGGCAGTGCACTTGCTGCTTTTCAGACTCTCTGGTGATATCCGAAATCCGCTGAAGTGTGAGTGAGAAAGCAAGAAGGATGCCATTTGGGAACCGGTGATTTCAACATGAGCACATTACTGTGCTGCTTTTATGCAGCAACAAGATAAAGCTTAAAGGTCTCCTCTGTGCCTTTTTCAGTATGTTGGGGAAAATATATTTTTACATATATAAAGCAAAGCAAGCTCTGGGAGGCTGCCAGCTCCCTCCAGATGACATAAAAATGCTAGCACCCAGAAAGAATAAGTTAAAAACCCAGAGCTGTGAAAAATAGTAAAATGCAGGCACAGACTTGAGTAACAGAACTCTTCTCCAAAGCAGTCTGAGGATGCCTACATGCAAGGTCATGCTGCTTTTAGCTGTCCCATTAAATGTGCCTCTTGTCAGAGTCTACAACATAACAAGCTTTTGGTAAGTTTTGGGCTGATTGTCATGTCCAGAGGGCATTTAAGTATGCCCCTTTTGACCTGAAGGAAGTATTGCTCACCAAGGGAAGCTAAATGCCAGTCCAAACTCAAATGTGAGTGGTAGGATTGGTATTTGTAACCCTGAAGACCAATGAAACTTCCAGCACTCACTGAATAAAACGCTGCTCCTCAAGGTCCGATCTGAGTCCATGAGATGTTTCAACTTGATCCTGATCTGGTTTAAGACAGTTTGATTGTGTTGCAGCCCTTGGCAGTTCTGTCAGTCTATGCCAGCTGGACACATCTCCTTGGCCATCAGTCTTTGCAGTGTGCTGCACCCAGCAACTGGCAAATATTCAGTGGTTTTTCTGTTGCTCGTGTTTCTCCTAATGGAACTCCTAAGTAACCTAATTGGTAATTCCCATTTTAATGAGCTCCTTATTATGGGGTTAATAACCTGCATTGTATTGTGTGGTTCTAACCATTAGCAGTTTGATGTTAAATGGTTTTAATTTGTTTTGATGCACATCTGTTGACTTAGCACCTCAGAAAGTAAATAGTTCAGTGCAGATTTGATCAGGAGCGATTTTGGGATGTGCCCTTGAGGTCCTAAATGCCGGCAGCAACCCTCCCACTATCTGCGCTCTTTCAATTCACCTTACTGAGACTTTCCTGAGACCCAGCAGGATGCTTTTTTCCAATATGATGCTCCACAAAGTTGTCCTGCCACAGCGGTAATTGATGGCATGTTATCATAACCCGGCAGGCTGTTTTCAAAGCATCTCCCTATGTGTTCAGCTCACAGAATGGATTGATACTGGCACCTTGGCAAAAAAAAAGGAGAGAAATCTGAAAAGGGACCTGAATGGGTGGGGGAGGAGGAGGAGGACTGGTTCCCAGGGATTTCACACATAACTTCTGTTGCTATGGCAATTGTTCTGTCTGTCTGTACTTGCTCAGAGGAACAGCTTCATCCTGAGCCACACAGTCAGGCAATTTTGACAGTTTTCATTTGAGAGTGTGGAGAACAAGCAATGGGGACGTTTTTCCAAAAAAAGTGGTGTGTGGCGGGGTGTGGTAGAGAGAGAAGAAGAGTTTGCAAATATGCGTTAGCCTGGTCCCTGCTCTTGCCAGGGTGTCATCTGGGGCACGTTTGTGTATGGCACCCAGCACAACCACCACCTGAATTTCAGCCACAGTACAGATAAGCAAAAAGTTTTGAGTTGGGGAAGTGAGAATTCAGAAATCATACCCTCCAGTGTATGGAGGAACTACGAAATGTGTCTTGTGTCCAAACTTTTTTTTACATGCTCTCAAACTAGCAGTATGGGGGAAAGTGTTGAGTCACAGATATTGTCCTTGGTAAAACACCATCTCACCCACAAATTGCTTATAACACTAATAGAAACATGGCACAGACAAGAATCTGTGGGAAGAGTGAATCACTGGAAATGACATATTTATATAGCACCTCTCGGCATCGTATTACGGCAGCTCCGCTTCCACAGGATCTGATCCTGGAGGTCCTGCCGTGCTTTAGACCTTGAGGATGTACTCAGCCTTCAAGCTCTGCTTAATCATGGCCTTTCCAAATATAGGAGCCAGTCAAAGCATGCCCTCCAACAGGGTACCAGGTGGCTCAATTCCCTTGACCTTGAGACAGGCCAAATTTCATCTATTCTTCATGAAGTTATGTGCCCACAGAACAAGAGGGGTGCAGCATAAGTCTAGTCTGCGAACAAATAATCTTGCTTCTGCAGAAGGTATTTTCACCAAGTTAGAGTCGAAGAAAAACTCCATACCTTCCCGCACCCTTTTCACTGTGTGATTTCAGGAAACTGCTCCCTCATGATGAAAAGTTCCTGCAATAATGCACCCCGAGGTGTTGGGTTTTAAGCTTTTCCAGTGAACAAGACATGTCCTGCTTAGAGAAGTGTACTTGCCAGGGTGCAGCTTGCCAAATGCTAGGATTCAGACTCAGAGAACTGATTTTTTATTTATTTTTTTTTCCTAAATTGAGATGGATCAAGTCTTTGTAAGAAGAGTATCTTGGCACAGCCTGGATAGAAAACAGAGATAATGCCAGTTGCGTGTTAACTTTTAAACTGGCATGTATTTTGTTGTTTAGAGCTGGTATTAGTGGGATGTGATCTTCTCTTCGGTGCCAGAGAGGTTAATGTAACTGTCACTACAGGCATTTCAGTTAGGCAACACATATCTCGGTTTAAATCATGCTTCACATGTGAACTTAGTGTATCGAAAGCATTTGGGATTTCAATCCACACTTCCTCTTTCAAGTCAAGGCTTCTTTCAGCTTCTCCAAATACTTTTTAATGACTTTTTAAAGAAACTGAACTAAGTGGATAGAGTGCTTGATACAATTTCCAGCATGTAGAGCAGTGCAAATTCTGCACCACGAGCATCAAGCCCAGCCAGATGCCCCGTGCTCTGAGCGTGGACTGCATGGCAGCACCTGCTATCCTTCCCCAAACCCTCATTGCCACCAGTGATGGTCCGGAGGAACTTCTGCTCCATTTCCCTGCATCTTCTAAAATGCTTCCTGGTCCCATGTGCCAGGAGTCTACTTTTATCTGGAAAAAATGTGAGGTGTCCTCTTGTTTGCTGGTTGCTGGCGTATGTAGCACCATCAGGAAGGGAACATCTGATCAGGGAAAGCTCATATCAGAAAGCCCTGCTCAGAATAAGCACCAGGCAATGCAGAGAAGGGTACATTTTGTAGGGCCACATGGCTTCCCTGGTTTCTGCTGGCTGGAGTCATGTTCACCTCCCACACTTTCAGCAGCAGGATGGGTTTTTTCCCGGCTGTTGAAGTATTTCACTTAAATAAATGAGCTCCTAATGGGGTTTCCTCCTCACTACAAGAGTGAGAAGTAGTAGGGCCTATCTGAAGTGAACTGCCAGCAATCTTGTTTCTCTTTGAGAAAAATCTCACTTTTTCCAGAGGGCTCCCCCAGACTGGAAGCCTGGAGATAATGAGCAGAAGATAAAGTCTGAGTTGTGGGGCTGTTTGCATTGGAAGAGACAATAAAGTTGATGATAGTAAATGCTGAGTGTATGAGACTGAATGGATGGATGGAAAATTACTGAGATATTATATACTGCTTTATCTTGGGAACTCAGCAAGCAAATGTGTCTTCTAGTCCAGCAGGATATGATACTAGCTGAGCTGCATCCTAAAATACACGAGAAAATGGCTGACCCCTCCTGCGTGCCAGCCTCTGCTCTTCTCAGGGGTCTTTTCAGAGTGCTGCACGCCATGGACAGAGGGCAGCCTGGGGACTGGCACATCCACCAGGGACCAGGCTGTCGAGATTTGCATTCTACCTGTGTCACCCCTGGGAAAGTCATGCAGGACTGTTCCTCACCTCCCTTTGATTTTTTTCTCAGTCCTTTTGGGGTTCTGAGCTTTCATCTGCCTGTCAGCTGCTCCATGATAATTTATTTTTTTAAGGGCTAACAGTACTTCCCTTCCCACAGCCGTGTTGTGTAGATAAATAGTTGGTGCCTGAGGCTGTATACTCCAAGCCTTTCTGACAGAGTAAACCTGAGGCCGGCACTGGGAGTTGGCTGCTGGGCCAGCAGAACAAGAGACCTTACTGCTCTTAAAACAACATCCAAACCAATGAACAAATGAGTGAGACACTTCCTTACCACCTGAAGCCTTCCTAATCCTTACCCAAAGCTCACAGCTGCCAGAGAAAGTCACCATGGAGCACTGAGCTGACTGAATGGAGGCACAAGGAGACTTTCTTTCCTCCAGCCTGTGGGTTATCACAGAATCATAGAATGCATTGGGCTGGAAGGGACACCCAAAGGTCATCTAGTCTAACTCCCTTCAGTGAGCAGGGACATCTTTAGCTAGATCAGGTTGCCCAGAGCCCCATCAAGCCTGATCTTGAACGTCTCCAGGGACGGGGCCTCCACCACCTCTCTGGGCAAACTGTTTCAGTGCTTTACCACCCTTATGGTAATGAACTTCTTCCTAATATCCAATCTGAATCTACCCCGTTATAGTTTAAAACCATTGCCCCTGCAGGCCCCCCTCAGGTACTGGAAGGCCGCTATAAAGTCTCCCCTGAGTCTTCTCTTCTCCAGGCTGAACAACCCCAACAGGATTGCTGTATTGCATCAGAAATCTCTGCGACAGCAGAAGGAATTCTTAAATTCAAGATGAATAAAAACAGAATGCTGCTGACGTAGCTGACCTGAAATTAGGGTGGAGCCCTCATCATTCCTTTATATTTTTCCATTCCTCCTCCTCTTCCCCGCCCCGCCCCCCCCCCCCAAATTTCAGTGAGTCTGAGGAGCAGGGGCTGAAAAGCAGGAGTGGGACCAGGTTGCAGATGGGGAAGTACATGCAAAGTCCAGAGGAACTGATTGCAGCCTTTGGATCATCTGTACCCAACATCCAGGTCTGTTCCTGATTAGCCCCCATGTAGGGCTCAGCCTCATGCATCCAGATCCAAAAATGGAGAAACGGTCTGTGACCAGCTCAACAGCAATCTGCACCCTTCTCCTTTCCAAATTTCCTGCAGAAACATGCCAGGCACTATCGGGACTACAGCTCTGTTTTGCTTTACACATGGTATTTCCAAAGGAAAGGTATTAGCCCTTGAAGCACAGGGAGAAAGGGAAAGGTGGAAATAAGTGCATGGGCTACATTCCTCTCAGATAGAAAGCAACTGGGGCCACCAGGAATTAACTTGCCCTACTGCCTTCTAATTTGAATCACAATCCTTTTTTTGTTGTTGTTTTTGTTCACAGAAAGGCATGTCCTTTCCAGAGGTTGGTGAAGGGGTTTTCAGATGTGAGCTTCAGAGCTTTGGGTGGGGTTTCCAGTTTAACCTCTGGGGTCTGAGAAAACAGCCCCCGTTTCCAGGCTGCACTGAAAAATGGAGACAATTTAGTGCCTCCCAGCAGCATGCCGATCCTCTCTTTGCTTTGGTCAATGGTGCAGAGCTTTCCTGCCTGACATGCTGTTTCTTCACAAGCTTGGAATCTGACAGAGCTCAAAAAAGGACAAAAATTATACAGATGTGCATTCCAGGCATCATTCCCACATGAACTGATGGGGCCCAAATTAGCCTGGATTTACACCAGCACAGTAGGTCAGCCCAGATCTGAGAATGCAGCTCAGCATACATCCAGGAGCCTGGCCCCGCTGCCTTAATGTCTCTGCATCTCTTGGACCAACTTAGCATGAAAGAGACGGGAAGGGTCCTGGGCAGACCCCACTGCCACTGTCTTCTCTGCAGCAGCTGCTGCCTCAGTTTCCCCATTCCCAGGGCAGTCTGAAAGCAGGCTTTGTTAGCCCTCTGGCATGTCCATGGGGAGGAGGTTA
Source organism: Leptosomus discolor (assembly GCF_034619465.1). Classification (NCBI taxonomy): domain Eukaryota; kingdom Metazoa; phylum Chordata; class Aves; order Leptosomiformes; family Leptosomidae; genus Leptosomus; species Leptosomus discolor. The sequence continues at coordinate 10,272,685 of NC_141393.1, forward strand.
CCCTATATTTCCACATCTCATGGGTGACTGGAGGGCTGGGAGAGGGTCCCAAAGCCTCGGCTAGTATCCCAGGGGCAGCACTTGTACTCTAACATCTCACACCACCGTTGCATGACCCACACAAGGGTGCTTCTCATTACAGGCTGGCCTGCATATTGACCCTGCAAACTGGAGATCTTCCTAGCAGCTTTGTTATTGATCTTCATGTGTATATATATATCCACACATATATATATTTATATCTATCTTACAAAGGCTACTGGGCCTGAGCCTTAGCTGACATAAATACGTGCAGGTTCAAGAGGGCCAGCTGGTGTATGCCAGAAAATATGGCTCTGTGTAAGTGAGGCTGAAAATCTTACCGGGAGGGAATTGCTTCTGACATTATGTCACATGTCACATTGTTAGTGAAGCTGAGCAAATAACTTGCTCTAAATCATCCAGTCATACCGTCGCTCACAAAGTCAGCACGGGACTGATTTGCGCTCTCCTCCTGAGCCCTAAATCTGTGCCTGGACAAGGGCTGGCCATGCACGACTCCCTCTCCCATCCTCACAATTCACCGGTGAAAGACCCCCTCCACAAGACTGGAAAGGAGACAAGCTCTGCCTTGGAGTTCACACACACCCCCCCCCCCTCCTAGAATGGGCATGGCTAAATTATCCAGGAGCAATGTCCAGTACTCACAAATTAATTTCCCATGACTCACGATATAATAATTCCTGCCGTAATTCGTGGTATGACTTGTAGCGTTGTGCTTCTAGGATTCACCATCTGAAATTTGAGGAGAACTGCAAGGGCTTGATTGGATGTGCAGATTACAGGGCGTCTCCCAGGGATCTCACGTCCCGAGTGCAGAAAGCACCCGGTTCTCTGCTACGAGTATTTCCAGCCCAGAAGTGTGGTGGATTTCCTGTTTGCAGAGATCCCAGATGTTTGCTTTAAAATTCACTCCAGCCCAAATGTTCACGCTGGTGAACTTGTTCATTGGACTGTTTCCAGCAAATGAATGCAAAAATCGGGCTGGGACACAGAGAGGGAGCAACAGGCGATGGTTTATTAGTTCACTGTGGGTGAATCAAATGCACACAGACACTGTCTGGGACCTGACCAGCCATGATTGCAGGAATCAAATAATGGAGATGGTAAAGGAAATCCTGTCATTCATTGTTCTAGTCTTACTGATGTCACTTTTATGTCCCTTTTATGCCTTGTCTCATCCAAGTCTTCCAGAGGGAAAGTTGTGACTGACAGTTTTGGTCAGACAACCAGACATGACGTGCAAGAGGTCAATTCATTCTCTGTTTGTCAGAGAGGAAGAGATTTATTTGCTGTAGGTACATCCGGCTTTGACTTCTTTGCGATGCTCTTTTGTTTATGCAAACCGGTCGGCTGAGGGCATGGAGGTCAAGATCTACATCCCAAGTAGGAAATCAGTGCTCAGAAATAGCAGCCCTGGGAGTTCACAAGATGAAGGTGCCTCCAGGCTGCCTCTCAAATGTGCCCTGTGGAAGGGAAAACAAAAGCCCTGTATTTCTACAGGACAGTGCATATATGGCTTTAAATTGCAAAGCTAAGCTTTATCACAATGCAACCAAATGATTTCAGGGCAGATGCACAGAGGAGGTGATCAGGAACTATTAGCTACCCACATTTTTCAAGGGGAGATTCCAAGCACTTTAGAACATGTTGTGTTTTGATAAATTTTGCCATACCAGCCACTTTTGCAAAAACATTTGAGGCTCAAGACAAGAAGTCTCTCTTCACTCTTTAAACAAAGGATAAAGGTCAGGTTTGTGCCCAAAAGAACACAGACTCTTAATAAATCTATTCAGGTGGCTTTCTTCTCTTGATCTGCAGTTATGTGGTAACCACTGGGGGGTTTTATGAGCTGAAGGCTATCTCTACCTGACATAGGACCTCTGTTTCTTTGCACGTTACTTTTACTACTTGTTTGCAGACTTGGCTTCTTTCTTGTTTTTCTAACTCATTGCTGTTAAAAATTGAAAGTGGTTCAAGTCTCGGGTGAAGTAACTCCCCCCACTGACACTGTTAATGACAGACCTATGTACTTGCCTTGCACCGAGTTCACGAAGTTGGTTGGTTTCCTTGTGCTGCCATCTACAGAGCAAGCAACAGGTAGTGCCTGGGGATTATTAGCAGCCAGATAATTCCAAATCCTCCTCTTTAAATCTTTATGATCAGTACCTGGTGGCAGCTGGGACTGCTGATTTTCTCTCCAAAGATTGTCCTTGAAGTTATCACCATAAGACCAGCAATCCAGATGGCTTTGCTGCAGGTCTGTGTCATGGGCTGCTTCAATAACAGGGAAATTCAAGTCTCCAACCCTCTGACCAGAGATCAAGAGCCACGTCTCAGCCGCAGGAGTTTCTGGTCCATCCAGCAAGTCATGTCTTCCTACCTCATTCTCACTTCATGCTTTGATTCATCCTCATCTGAACAAGACTTCTGTGGCATCAGTGGTGACATTTTGGGGACCTTTTTCTGTACATCAGTCTCCCAGTGCGGCACAAGGGAATGGGAGTCTCTGCCACTGAGCTTCTACATGCTCTTAGTCATATCACTTCACCCCAGTGGTTCTCTGAGACAGGGCAGAGCTGTGATGTTCTCCTGCAAAGGAGAAAAAGATTGCCTGGGGTGATCTAAATCTTCCTATTGATTTCAGTAGGTTCAGGGTTAGGTGTCCAGAGCTAAGTATTGCTCATGCCAGGGCCCAAGAAGTGGACAAGAAACCCCTTGAGACAATCAGAATGTTGGGAATCCATTGACTTCTGATGACTTATACATTGCAAAAAAAGTCCTTTAACAAATTGTGGTGGTGCTTAAACTGTGTCTGGAACCTCAAGGTGCTGGATGGACCTTCGCTTTCAACAGAAGTGAAGAAAGCAAATGGGCAATGTATGATTTATAATGTGCTAACATCTTCAAAAATCTGATCCAGCCTGAATGCTCTGAGGGTCTCCGTATGAAACCCTACCCTGGGTGACTCCATTTAGGTTAAAAATAAATGCTGCATTTCTGTGTGTGGTGCAAGTGACTGCAGTCGGAAAGTCTGGATGCAAAGTGTACAAACTGGCTGCAGAGGGGATTGCTGCACAAGGCAGTTTGTCACTGGGATGGGGCTGATGCTGGGCAGTCCCCTGAGAAAGCGAGAAGGAAGCACTCCAGCATGATGGCCTTCTCCTTCCTGTTGTCTTTGCTCCCTGGGATGGCAGCAGCCAGTAAAGACCAAGGTCTGGTGCAAGGTTATTGGTTCAGTGGGCAGACCAGCAGCAGGGCACACAGTAAAGACATTTGCAGGCGTGGAAGAGCCAGACTCTTGGAAGGCTGCAGCAAGCACAGCCCGTGATTTCTCCAGCCCCATGAGAAATGGGAGGGTTAACAAGTGCTAGCCTTCCTGGGGATCTGCCTGAGTCCGGAGAGCAACCAGGCACCACAGGGTCAAGGGAAACATGCTGCTCCTGCCAATTTGCTCTATGCTGGAGGATCCCTCCTGTCTGCCTTCATGACTCTCTCTCCTGCACAAAGTGGCAGCCAGCAGCCTCCCCACACTGTGGTCTTGCAGGAACTGAGGAGGGGTAGCTACCGCTGGTGGAGCTGCATTGGGAAACAAGCCTACATGCCAGCACACACAGACCAGGTACTACCTAAGCCAGCTGTAGCTCCTGGGACCTGCTGTGGGGCAGAGCTTTCACCCAGCTAATGGCTGAGCTGAGCTTGCCAAAGCAGGTAAAGATATAACCTGCAGCTCCCTCAACGTGTTTGTGCAGCTCTTTGACTGTGTCTCAGAGAGGAAGGAGGGCACTAGGCAATAACTCACATTCCTGCACTGGATTGTGTAAAATGTGGCTGTGAGCACCCACCTGCCATGTTGCTGCATGTGCATTGGTTTTATTACTCTGCCCCAACAGTGTATACGCTGGTATTTTCAGGGTGGGGTTCATCACAGGTTTCCATGATTTATTTCCCTTCTCTTTGCAGGGGTTTCTGGAGCCTCTGAAGAGGCTTTTGAGACTGATAGAGGGAATCATATTTTCATGCCTTTGTCTACTTTTCTAGATGAGGCTGTGTCTTAAGTGTCTTTGGCTTCAGGGTCACTCTGTAGTATCCACAAGGAAGATGACTGCAAACAGGTTTTTTTAATGTTGCTAAGGCAAGGTCTGGGTGCTCTGAACTAGATCAGAAACTGCTCTTGAATAGGATAGGAATTGGTTTTATTCCCAAGGACTGACATCCAGGACTCTGCAGAAGCCAGCACTGGCCAAGGACTTATGACCATCACGTAGGCTTTGCTGAAAGCTTGCCTGCACCATATAGACAGCCTGCTGGCCTCTCGTGTGGCATCCAAAACCATTCCAAAGGAGAGCCTAACGAGCTACAACAGCCAGTCTGACTCTTCAGTCTCGGTTCCCAGGACGCTTACTCCACCCTACACATCCCACACGGTGCCTTAATTCCCCTGTGCCATCTCCACCTCCTGGGCTGCCGTGGAGGCACCAAGTCACCTGCAGCAGTGAGTCAGCTGCAGGCACTCATCGCTGCCTGTGGGTGCCTTGCAAGAGGCTGGGGGCACAGGCAAGCACTCCTCCTTTCCTGCAGAGGACATTCAGATGTATTTTAAAAGGCATGATTGACGTTAATAGCATGCACAGCTACCTGGAGGCTGCAAAAACCTGTAGGAAAAGATGCGGTAAGAGGAAAAGGAGTCGCCTGCAGTGGAGGAAGCATCACGTTGAGCTACTGCCCTCTGCTGCTGTGCAGCCCCGACCGAGGCAGATCGTCGGGGTGTGCACCCATTTCCAGACAAAATTCTCACTGAGGGCGCCCAGGGGCTGCGGACCCGAAGCCACCAGAGTCTGCCATCCTGCCTCACCTAAGGACTGAGAAGCTTCTCCCACGTTTTTATTCAGGATCAAAGCAAGCAGATTTGTTCAGCTTGTCCTGAACACTCATTGTCAACATAGGTAGCCTACAAGGAAGCAACTGTAGTTTACCAAGATAAAAGGTTGCAATTTAATCACTAATTATCTTTTATCATGCTTTGCTGACCTGGCAGGAGCCAAAATGAATGCAGCACTGCCAATAGGTGCCATGCTGGTGCCCGGGGAGAGGGAGCCTCTGGGCTCCTCTGCAGAGTGTGGGCTGGGGTTTCAGTGTCCTCAGAGCCTTGACATATGCCTGGTACCCCCTGCACACTACACACCATCCCCATCAGTCATATAGTAATGTAACACCAGTTTTTAAACAGATCCTTGGTCTATTCTGCTGTACTGGTCAGTGTCTAAATGCTGCTTAAAAGCCAGGAGCAAGAGATAGCTGGGAGAAGTAATAGCACAAGGAGTAAACTGCTTGAGGGACACCAAAACCAGGCACATGAGCTCCCACTGGGATGCCTTCAGGCCAAACTATAGACAAATGTGTAAGGACAGATGACAGAGGGAAGCCATTTCATGGAGGGCTGTAGGCAGTCATGTGTAACAGCAGGGTCTAGACAGCAGTATTAAAAGTCTGGGAAGCACCTGAAGCACAACCTGGCTCCTGATTTTGTCTCTGATGACAGTAGGAGGTAGCATTTGCTGGATCTGGATGTAGGTTATACTCGATTCCAGCTGAGCTGATGGGCAAACATCAAGCAATATCACAAAGTAGGTGGCAATTAGATGTCACTGCCCTGCTGCTACAGCTTGACCTACCGCTGCCCATACCAAGACGTGTGATGACACTTTAAACCCCTCCCTCCCTGAGTGAGTAAATAACATAGGCCATGAGACCGGCTCAAAGAATTAAAGTTCATACAATCTCTCATATTTGCCAATGTGCATTACGAGAAATGGTCTCTGCTCCGCCCTGTTCTAAACCCCACATCCACCTCTACAGACAAAAATATTTTTGATATGGTTTAAACTATACCCTAGGTTCACCTTTTCTTCTCTTTCTTGAAAGAAATACTTAGGAATTTTAAAAGCCATCTGGAAAAATATGTCATCTTCTATGAAAATAACGTATTGAATTAGCAAATTGTTTTTGTAGTATAGAACAGTTCAGTTGGAAGGGACCTACAATGATCATCTAGTCCAACTGTGTGTTAGATAGATAAGCAAGTATTTTTAGAGGTGTGTATGAATTCTTAAAATTAGACAGAAATTCATAAAATGGGATGGTTCTTTAGTAACACTGGGTGAAATGTCTGTCACTTCATCTTGAGCGGAGTGTACGATTATGATGAGCACTCAAAACAAAGATCACAGACTACATCCCTGCTGCTGCTGTTCTTTTCACTCCAGAAACATTATGTCCCAGATATACCATAATATTTTTTCATCAAATTAGCAAAAAAAAAAGTCTGTTTTACTTAGCATATGAAATGCATTCTGTGCACTGCTACTGTCGAAATAGTAACTGACTGCATAATGAAATATATTTGGGATGTAAAAATGGCATTTTAATATGCTCTACTCAGAGAGAGAAATTTGATATGTCATGCTGGCTTACTGGTAATAACCAGTTCTCGTTGGGCAAACTAAGAGACATGTAGTCGTGCTATCCAGAAAGGTGTCAAGAATATGCTTTTCTAGGATGTGCTGAAAATCGTTGAATTTTGCAATGCATGTCTTAATTCAGAGAAAATAACAGGAGTCATGTGCTTTAGACCAAAATTACAGTAGTCAGGTGATTGCTGGAGGAGGCAGTCACAATCACACCAAGCTGGAAACAAGCAGAAACGATCTGGCATCACACAGCCTAAATCTTGCTCTGTTCTGCTGCTTGAGGTGCTGCAATTAAGGGGTTAGGCTTGGCCAAGGGCTGATGTTGGAGTCAAGTACCATAACTGGACTTGCCCAGGGTGCAAGGCATTTGAAGCTGCAGTTCTTGACAGATAGCTTTAACCAGACGTCCCTTTTGGCTAAAAGCTGGGGAAATGTTTTCTCAGATGTGTGACTTAAAAGCAGAATTCTGTTGACCACCAGACCGAAGAACCCACCAGTTACATCTCATGGTAGCTGCCAGAAAAGAACAAGAAAGCTGAGCTTCTGACTAAACACCTATTTCCATTAAAAATAGCCTAGTTTCTGAATCGGGACCCTACTGCTTTGGAAAAAAGATGCTGTGCATGGTGGCAGACATGCAGAAGGTTCTGCAGACCCAGCCATTTCTACTACCATCCATAGCAACAGGCTGCTTGGAAGGGGTTTTGTCCCTGGACAGCAGGGATCTCTGAAACTAGGGCTGCTCTGCACCCAAAGGTGCCCCTTCACCTCCTGCAGTGACCCCAAGCCCAGCGGCACGCCTGAGCCTCCCCTCAGCCACACATCAAACACCCGGGAAGGTCAAGGCGTGAGTCAGGACTTGTCCACCCCAACAGCAGCCTCTACAGACCCCGCACAGGGAGATGCTCCCTACGCGTGGCACCAGCCGCTTTCGCTAATGGCATTTCCAACGCCAAAATCCACTCACAGTGCTTCATCCTGATTGCTCTTTGACCAATTAGCGAGCTTCCTAACAGGATGTCATGTCATGTTATCTTTATTTGCACAGTGCTTCAAATGCCAGAGAGCTGGCTGGGCAGCTGGGCAAAGCCAGATGCTGACTTAAAGGAACATTGGCCAGTTTATCATCTGCTCCCGTAATTGCTGATTGCTTCATGGGGAATCATCTGACCTCTCTGATCAGACTCGGAGCCTGAACTCACAAGCAACCCCTTCATACCTCCTTTTTTTTTTTCGTTTTGCCTTATTTCTCTTTTGTTTTGGGGTGAGGGACAAGAAAAGCCCCGTCCCTCCTACAGCTCTAACTGCTCATCCTGAAGGTCCAAGCGGAAGCACTTCCCAGGCTCCAGGACCCACCCTTCTGGGAGCCACAGTGGCAGAAGAGACTTCTGCCAAGGGAAAGGAGCTTTCAAATCCCACCAGAACATCTTGCTTAGGAAAAGGGAGTCTCTGAGTCACCACAGCTCCTGTTTCCCCTTTCCACAATATCCCACCGAAAACGCTGGCTCTCACTGCTTGTGCCAGGCGGGGTTGGAGCAGGAGATGGTGAAGGTGTAGGAGGCACAATGCTGCAGTGATCAGCTCCCGCCATCCACCAGTATAGTGCTCCTGGCTGGCAAATGGGGCTTCTCCATCAACAAAGCCCAGTATCCAGTGCTGTACAGCCAAAAGACCAGGATACCTGCCCCCAGGATGAGCCCACCTTTCCTCTGACTTACCCCAGCCACAAACAGACACTTCCAATAACTTGTGCAATAGTGTACAACCCCCCTTTCGGAAACGGCATGTTAACAGTCGGCTGCTTATTATCCTGATTGGTTTAGCATTGCATTTTGGCTGATGCACAAAGGCCTTACAGTCACACAAAGGAGCCAGTGTCACACTAGCTGCAGCTGAGCAGTAACATTATATAAAGCTAACGAAGTTAGAAGAGAGCATGGATCCCCACGAAGGCTGTGGCTGTCATGCCAGAGAGTCTGTTCATGATACAGCTTCACTTTACCATTGTGAAGGACTTAGGATCACTTTTTTGGCCCAACAACCTCCACAAACTAGAGTATCTGCTCTAGTTTGGACCATCTGCAGGATGGTCCACATGACTGGCAGGGGGTTACAAGCATGGAGAAATGGCACGCACACCAAGTATGTAATGAAATGTGTGTGTGCACACTCGTTGAACATGCAGAAATGGAGGTTAGACTCAGAAGTGAAACCAAAATGGAGAGACTCTTGGAACTGGTGGCCCTTGGCCACCTATTTCTGTGCTGCACTAGGGTACAAATGCTGCAACAGCCACCACCAGCTCCATCAGCATCTGAATTACATGGGATTCCCTCATGTACCATTCTACTAATACCTTTCCTTGTCTCCTGTTCCTACGGGCTATAACTTTTCATGTCTAATTTAACTGACCATTTGCACTTCAACTTCTCCAACTGGACCAGAAATATTGTGTGTAGGTGCAGGAAACAGGGAGAAGCAGTTTAAATTATGTTCTTTAACTCTGCTGGAGAAAGGGACCTGGCTGCTGATTACATGGGGCAAAACCTTACAGATGAGGCTTTCTAATATTGCCTCAAGGAGTATAATTTCAGGGAAACTAAGCCTGACCTTGAGTTGGTGTCCAGAGGTGGGAGAAGCAGAGAAGCAGCTTGCAGGCAGCCTGTGCTCCTCTTCCAGGCTCTCTGCAGAGCATGAGGCTCAGGGTTTCTGTGCAGTGTTCCTGGAGACCAGGTGTGAGCCAATACATCCGTGCTCAGTGGAAGGATTTCTTCATGAGCACGTGTCTTTGTCCACACTGCAGTTCCTGGGACCTGACAGTGAATTATGAAATGACTGCATATAAACCAGGTCATGTCTGGGAAGAGGAGGGGAAATGAATTGTCACAAAAGGTATGTGAGAAAAGTAAGTCATTGTTATCAGAAAATGGGGTACGTTGTCCCTCTGCAAGCCTAAATGCACCCTTTCCAGTTAAGGCACTTTAATAGCAATGGGGAATTGTCCTGTCCCATCTGCAGAGCAGCACCTTTGGACTTCTTCTTTGTTAATGGAGCTGAGATTTCCCCATCCCTCAGTGATGACTGGAGTAGGTGGCCTGAGGAAAAATTCTTTATTCATGTGAAGACAACCCATCAGGTTCATTAAACTGCAGATTACATAGGCTGATGACAGAAAGAAATTAAATAAGGTTTTGTCTTATTACTTCCTTATTTTTAATTGAATAATAGACAATTAATTTGATTGAAGCTAGCAATGTTAAATAGTTTCCTAGGGTATTGTATTGAGAAAAGTCTCATCCTGCAGGTTGCTCTGTGACTTGGTTAATGCTGTCCTGGTTTGGCTGGGAAAGAATCGTAGGCTAGCCATGCTAGGCAGGCTGTTAGCAGTTCTGAGTTAGCTACAGGTGTAGCCCATACTATACTGTCATGCTCATTATAAAGGGGGAAGGTTTCCTAAGGAAAGGGAGCTCCTATGGGACTCCTGCTGGTTTTTTTCCTGCTCATGCTCCGCTTTCTCCTTGCTACTGAGGACTGTTCTCTTGTCAATTGTGACAGCTGCACATTCATTTGGCTGAGCATTACTTTTGAATACCTTTGTTGGTATTGGTGTTGTTTCATGAAATCTATTTTCACTTCAACCCATGGGTTTCCTCTCCTTTCCTGATTTCACCTTCCTGGCTGGTTAGGGGTCATTGAGTGATAGTGGCTGTTATAGTTTAGCCCTGGATGTGGGCTAAATGTAAATGACTTCTTTGGCAGTACCTTTGAGAAGCCTGCTGCAGTGTTGCTCCTAGATTGCTAGGAGTCTTCTGTTTTTGGAATGGGTGGTGGGAGGTAGGGTTATTATCGTTAGTCTATACTTGAACCAGACCCAGGGACAGTGGAAAATAAAGCTAGTGTGGAAGTGGGACAACTTCAGTAATAGCTACTAGGAAGGAAGAGGGCACAAGGCCTAGGCTGCTGAAATGGAGAAGATCCAAGTTGGGTATCAGTGGACAGAGGCCCCTCTCCTGTTCTTTGCACTTGTGCCCATGCCAATGCTAGTGCATCCTGTGGGAAGTTTGCCTAGACATGTGAAAGACTGCTTGAAGGAAAACAAGCTGAGCACTTTCCAGCCCACATCTGCAAAGCCCATGGGGGTGGGCAGATCCTCAAGGAAGGCTGCCTGATGAGTTATGGATGGGCAAGCCACTTCCTCACCTCAGTGCCTCTGCCAGCACCTGTGCCAATGCCCAGGCTGATCAAATCTGGTGTGGAAATGAAGCTCCAGCTCAGTGGAGAAGAGCATGGCAAGGTAGCTGCCCCTCGATGAGGCTGGCTCCCTCCTCACCACAGAACATGGAATATTGTTTTGCCCCAAGCACACATAGTTTGTGTGGGTGTAGATCTACATTTTGTTAAGGAAAAAGAAATAAGGGGGCCAGTTTCAACTAGCCTGAAGTTTTATTATTTGCAAGAGCCCTTGCCTTCATGTGATGTTTTACGTAACTGCCTTACACATGTGCAAAGTATGTAAAGCATTTCACTGTTGGGGAAAAAAGAAAAAAGGGGAGGAGATTTCTGAAAGGTACTGTATCTCCCGGGAGGATTTGACAAGGAATTTTTAGCTTCCACCAGGCAAGAGAACAGCAAGGATCATAGGTCTGCTCTCTAGGGCCAACTTTTCCCTTGGTTTGTGGGAGAGTAGACCACAGTGATGACCATCAAAGCATGCTTAAGAACATACCTGATAACTGCTTCAGTTCAGAAATAAAATGCTAAAATGAGACTGCCTGAGTGGGAATAAAAGCAGCAGGAAACTGGGACATGCATCCTGTTCTCAGGGAGAAACAGTGGTACCAGGAAGAACACAAAATTAAGAAATGGATAGAGCTCAGGGAGCAGTAGAGGTGTTGCCATGGGCAGTCTCTGCACAGCTGCAGTGCTAGAGAGTTGAGCTGAGGGCTACATTTCTGTCTTACATCACCTGTAAGACGTGAACAAGCACACTCCGTCTTTAATGCTTATTATTACCCTATCTGATAGTGCAATGTATATACATGTAAAGATGTGGAGGGAAAAAAAAAAAAAAAAAAAAAAAAAAAAAATGTTACAAATGCCTCCAAGGACGACTAGAATGGATGAAAAATGTCTGAAGCTGTTCAAGTGCAAAGTCTAGTGAATCAGCCCCTCCACTTTTCTTTGGCTTCTGAGTCTGGGTGGACCCAAACCACAAAGAAAAGAGGAAACAAAGGTGGAGTAGGCATCTAGAAAGATCTTTCTGAAACTTGGCATTACAATGTAAGAGCTCCCAGTCACTGCTCAGCCCACGCAATGTGAAGCAATTCAAAAGGACTGGAAAATCACTGCACAGTGCCCTGAGATGCAGGGGGTGTTCTGTTTGTTTCTCTTCCCCAGGAGCTGCTTAAGAGCTTTACAACTTCTGAGGAATTGCCACCAAATTCCTCTTCCACTGAGAGCTCCCTTAAAATTACCTGAAAAAACACAGGAAATGTGAATGTTCAGTTCAATTCAACATTCAGTTCAATTCAGTAGTTCTGCGACTCCTTTGCACTTAGTTGTCATTTGGAGGTTATAGTCAGGAATAAGTCTCAGGCTGTGAGACTCCTTCAAAACAGAAACTTGTAACCTTGATATAATACACAGAGTTTTGAAGTGCCCATCTTTTGGACATAATCCTGCAGGTATTTCCTATAATCAACATGGCTTACCCCTGAAAACAGACTCCCAGTCTAAAGCACTGTAGAGTCAGTCTTGGTTCATCAGGTCTCAGGAACATAAGACCATTGAACTCCTTTCTGCCAGTTCCCATTCTAAAATCATGCCTGTGTTTCTCTTGTCATATATCACCTGCACCCATCATCCCACACAGAGCTCAGCCTAGAAAAGTGATGTAGATGAATATGGAGATGTAGAGTAGTTTAGACCTACTCATGCCTTCAAAAAAGGGTTGGATCCAGTATTGTCGTAGCCCCTTTCGAAATCAGCAGAAAGGCAAGAAAAAGGGGTACACTGTTTCGTGTGGGCCCTTTGCCATGGCTCTGCTGTCCCAAAAGCCAGCAGAAGGGCAAAGGAGCCCTGCTCCAGGACACAGGGGACAGCCACTGGCCCCTGAAATTCTTATGGGGGTGACCATAAACATCTTGGACATGGTGCAGATAGAAAAGTTAAACCTCTTGCTCTCTGTCAGGGCTGTAGCCATCTGAGGAGGACAGGCTGCATTTTCCAGCAAACGAGGAGGGTGACACTTCCTCTGTGCATTTCTTTAGATCCCAAATTTGCTATATAAAATGCACGTCGGAACACCTTGCACTGCTGCCCCTGTGACTTGACGGCATCACTCCCTTTCTTTGTCTGAACATCTTCGTGGCTGGGAGCCATTTACCAGGAGCCTTTCCTTTCCTCACTTGCATGCTTGATTTGTTCTGCTCTATCCTCTCCTTCCTTCTGAAAGGTTTAACATTCAGTAGAAATATTTGCATTACTAATATATCTCAGGTCTTTTTACTACTGACCATCTCCACAACATCTGATTCTCTTCATTATCACTTTTCATTACTTATTCATGTATTTGTACAATATAGGACTCAGAGATCACTACCAGAAACATGCCTCGATTGTGCCAGTCCCACAGGGAGAAACAGACCATCACCTGAGGACTTTACGATTGAAATGGCTGAGACAGATGGACACCTGGGGTGCCAAGGGACTGACCACCGAGCTTGCACCTCTCATCTGGACCACAAGTGTCCTGCTTGCTCCTGGCTGTGGCTTTCCCTGCCTACCACACTGTAGTGGCATGACATTAAAAATACCACTTGTTTCACAAGCAAGCACCAAGAAGCTGGAGGAGTTCTCTCCCTTCCCTGACCCACCCTGCAGTACTGTCCTTCTGACCTGGAGCTGGGTCAGGTCCTTCTCCATGGGAGCTCCATCCCAGCACAAGCATGGTGCAACTTATTCAGCTTTCAAATATGATTTACAGGGCACAGTTTTTACTGTTTGACCCCTGAGTTGTAGCCTTTCCCCATTGTGCATACATGCTATTCTTTCACCAAGCAAATGGCAATTTTTCTTCGCTGAAGGGTTAAAGGCAAAAATTTGCTCTCAGAGAGAAAGGGGAACATTTCTTGTCTCTTTTGCCCCTTTTTGTAATGCTGGCACCAAGCCAGCTAGCTGTGTTTTACTTACTTTCCTCTCTATGCATGAATTATTTTTTTTCACAGTTCCAGAGGAAAAGGGTTTCTCAATCTTAACACCCTGTTCACTCCTGCATACTTTTGAATGCTCGTTATTAAAAAGCTAGCTATTTATACACAGGAACAAAGTACATTCCACTAACCTCTTGTGGCATAACTCTGCATGCTGACTGCTAAGCTCCAGAAAGGTGAATCAAATGCATGACAGAGAGCTTTTTATAGGGATTGAATACCCACTGTACATCAACACAGTAATACCTTTTTTAAATTCTCTTTGCTATCGTGTCTTTGGAAATATGAAAGGAAAACCTTTCAATAACCTCATTCCCTCTGACTCTAATCTTGATTGTGTTGAGAGGGATAGGTGCGAGATAACTCTATCAGTGGAAACAAAGATAAGAAGGCTGTGCATACCATAAATAGTTATATTGCTTGAATTATGTTCTTGGACAGATGCGGTGACAGTAAAAGGGCAGCATTAATAGGGTGAGTGGTTAATTTACCTGCCTGGTATCTTTCAAGGAGATAAGTTGCATTTCATTACTGGAAAATTCTAAGGACCTAAAATGAATCAAGAACAAGCGCATTATCTCAAAATCACCTGTCTGACAATACAACACAGTGGGCATCTCGCAAGGAGAGGTTAATTTAAGTGATGCCTTGGTGCAGCTCACAAAAGGGACTGGGGTTGAAAATAAGATGTCAAAGCAATCTCTCAGCTGAAGAATAGAGGGATCCTTTAGAGGATTCAGATCTATCTTGGAATATCTTTAAGACAAAAGTTTGGTGCCCAAGGTGCAATTCAACATTTTTGCTTTGATTTTCACCTTTTTTATATTCCCATCAAAGGATATGATTCCCCCTCTGATTCACAGCTGGTACATTGGTTTCAAAACCCTCTGAATTACACTTTTAATCTTGATGGAAGTGTCTTCCACCTGCCTGCCCCAAAAATGCTTTACTGTATGCACAGCTGTGACTGCAGTTCCACCTGGTGCTCACCTACCTGAGTGTTTGCTCCAGGCCTTGAGAAAGAAAAATCTACCCACACAACAGTGTCCACAGAGCACCATGGCCCAGGTCTCCAAGAGGAGATTCTGGTGAGACCATGTCATGACTCCCACCAGTATATCGTGGGAATGGAGCAGGGACAGCACTTCATTCAAAGCCCCAGCCTCTCAAGAGGACAGAGGCTGTAATGTCATCCCACCTCATTTGTAGAGACTTTCTGATCAATCCATCACCCAGTTTTTGTAGGTCCTCAATCTTGCACTCTGCTGGTACAAACTGTTTCAGAAAGCCTTGGCAAAAGAGAGCAGAAAAAGTAGCCCTTCTTAACCCAGTTTACTTGACAGTTTCCATAACAACTTGACACAGCTATTTATATAGCAGGAGAATATCATTTGTGTTTCATCATTTTTAGAACCTTTGTTGCCATATCAACCTCAGCATCATGTAGCAGAGTACAGCCCCATTCAAATTCTCTCTTTTTTGCTCAGAAAGAAACTTCTCTCTCAATGAATTGCAATTCAGTTGGTCTCAGAAGGACCCTTGAGAGGCCTACATGTCACTTAAACTATTATTCAAGCCCTAATTTAATTTGGCTTGTGTCTATGTTACCTATCGGTACCAGAAGGGTGGTACCATCTGCAGTGGGGACAGGATGGACAAGCAGACCAGTAGATCACTTATCTTTCTTGGGAAGCAAATAATCGGAGGGATGTGGCAGCTACTGACTTCCTCTGTGGTGGGTGGGGAGGGAAAACTGATTTTGAAATATCAGGGTTTCAAAGACTTGGTGTTAGCATTCCTGAGTCTGCGTTTTGGGAGGGAGATCGGGTGTCAAGGAATTCCAGCAAAGAGCCAGGTTAGGATGCAGTGAAAGTAAAGATGGGTAGAAAAGTGGCAGAAAACAACTGCCAGGGAAGAGACCATGTTCCCAGAGGAGGAGGAATGAAACCTTCCTGGTGCAGCCTCAGGTGCTGCTTGGTCCTGGATTCATTCCCTGCAATGCCAAGCACCAAAAGACAACTCAGAAGAAGCCAGGCCTCCCCAGATCAGGTGGGGTTTAGGTGTCTCCCAGTACTGCCCTTTGGAGGAAGCCACCGTGATTAAGCACTTCAGTTACATCCTTACAGCCAGGGGAAATGAATCTGGACTTCAGGTTCTCACCAGCTTTTCAAGCCTGCTGGTTGGTCCAGCAATTGCTGATCACTCACATAGCTACATTTTGTCTGGGGAAGTTCCCTTCCAGGTCAGAGTACAATTAATTACAAAACATACAGTGTGCATTCACAAGTACCTATAATCCACCTGACACCTTCGGCTGACTAAGAATGTTCAAATAACCCTTTGGCTGCGCTGCATTTTGTCACCCACACTTCCTCCTGCTGTCCGGAAATGGCAAGTCTGTTGTCCATGCCCTGACACCCCACTGTCTGAACCTGCTGTAGTTACTATTTTCCCAAGACCTCCTGTTCCAAATAGGTGTCCCCCATCTCCCCCTCCTCCTGAGATCTGAAGGTGTCTGTGCACTCCCTGGAGCAGGCATCCATTTGGCATAACAAACTTCATACAAATAAGGTCACCAGTTGACATAATGCCAGTGATTTAGCCTGCTTTCCACCAGCAGAAATGCACACAACAGCATTTGTAAGAAGCAATGTCAGTTCCTGGTTTGCATTAGTCGTATTGTTCTGTCTTGTCTTAATCGTCTCATTATATCTAGAGGGTCTCCAGTGAGACTGAGAAGCATGTTAGCAGCTCCATCATGGCTGGGTTTAGCTGTCTGTGTCAGCAGATGAGAACCTCTGCCTCACGGATGTGTTTTGTCATGTAGCAGTGCTGAATACAGACTCTGCCAGCTTTATTAATAGCAGCCCTATTATTTTAACATGATGTTCCACCAACCCCTTGGACTAGGGAAAATAGGAAATGGCACTTACATGTTTAAATCTGCGGCACACTGAACTGTTTGAATCTGTATGATTCATTGTCAGACAGTACTATGTCAGGCACCGCAGGCAAAATAAAATAGACTGCAGATGCATAATCTATATGTGGTCTACACGTAAGCTGTATGAAATGCATCCTGCCTAACTTCTGCTTGCAGAAGCCATAAATGAACTCCACGTATCCTTTAAAACATTCTCAGTAGTATCTTGGGAAGTGCCAACCTGGTGCTTTTAACCAAAACCCCAGATGGTGCTAGGAGCTCTCTCTTGTCTTGTCTGCAGGCGCTTGGAGGATGTCTGGCTGGCTACTGGAAGGAAATAGCTTTAGGTACGTTCTGGAAGAGGTAATTTGATTCCTAAACCCAGCAGTTACCACACACACTTCGTCAAAAAACAGAAAGTTTTAGAGTTGGGGGGGGGGGATTTTTTCATATTGACAAGTATCAGTTTAGCCCTAAGAAATCTGGGAAGCCCTGAAAGTTTGAAACTTGTGTCTGCCTTGACTGATTGGTATTCCTGGACTTCATTTCTCCCCTAACCTCTGCTGGATTTGCAGCATAATTGATACTATTTAAAGTCACTGAATTCAAGGGAAAATTTCACATTTGAAAAACTGTATCCTGAAAACACTAGTCTTAACACCAAAATAATAATTCTGAAAGCTGTGACATACCCTGAAAGCTTGCGGCTCACTGCACAAATTGTCCAGTGTAAGACTTTTCTAGAATGATTTGCTCTGTTCAGACTGCATCTCCGTCCCAAAACAGAAATGGTCCTAATGTACGTGATTTTTCCTTTAGGTTCCTCAGCCCAAACCCAAATGCCTCTTTCTTGAGAGCAATCTGTCCTAGGAGGAGATTGAGGCAGAGACAAATTATGCTGCTGCTAATACTCTTTGAAAGAATGAAATTCTCATACCCAAATTAGGATTTTTTCAAAAACTGAACAATGCCTGCAAACTAAACAAAAGAGATCTGATAAAACCTTTAAGAGTGTTCCTTGATAATTCCCAGCCCAGCAACACACTCCATCTCTGTTGCTATTAAAATAGTGTCTTGTTCCCTGCTAGCTGCTTTCAGTATGAAATTAGACCTTACACACAGTACCTCTTTTTGTACTTGTCTGCAGAAAATAATTCTTGATTTACATTCGTATGTCAGTGATAGTCACCATTTAAAAGAGAAGTTAATTTGCCTGAAACTAGCTAAATCACTGCCTTTTCCCCATCCCTCAAAGACAGACAGGTTTCTGCTCTGAGCATCTCATGTAGTCACCATTCAACCCAGCTTTTCCCAGCCCTGATCCTGAAACTGTGTCCAACCTGGCCTGCCTGGCCCTGCTAGGAACTAAAAGCCATCCCAGAGAGGATTTTCTTTGGAAAGCAGCATGGAAATATAACAGGACTGTAGCCTCGTAGTACCACAGACATACACAGCATGTGGTGTGCCTTCCCTGCCATGATGGGCCACTGTGTAGGACATTCCAGGGATATCAAGCCTTTCACCTGTTACTGATCAAAAATCTTGTGCATAAACCCCCCAGGTCTTGTGACAACCAAGGCAATTTCCTCACTGTCCTCCTTGGCCCTTTGGTGCCTGCCCTCCTGCTGCACTCCCAGCCCAGCAATGATTTCAGCAGCGGGCAGAGATCTGCAAGCATCGTCTCCCAGTGAGAGCTGCACAACATCCCCCCTGCCAAAAGCATAGCCTGCTCTTTGCCCTTCATGTCAGGTGGACTCTCTATCTTTGGTTTTTCTACACCTGAAACAAAGAAAGCGAAAAAAAAATCTGCACTCCAGATACCAAGCCAGGATCTGGTACACTATAATGTGATCCATCCCATTTATTTTATAGCACTTTAATGCCTCTCTCAGTTGTCTCACTACACAGACTTCAGGCAGAGTGGAGCCATGTTACTTAGCAACTCACAGTACACATGACAAAATTAACCCAAACAGTTTTGTTTATTAACTCTTAATAAGGAGCAAACAAAACAGCAACCTGAGAGTTTCACAACAAGAATGTTTTCCATTTTGGGTGCGTTACTAATATTACAGACGACAATGTTATCTTGGGTGTTCTGTGGGATTTTTTTTAGCCCTTTTGTGAAGACCTATTTGAAGCACAAAAGTCTTCCCCACCCTCCCCAATGCCTGATGTTTCTACAATGGAAAAAGTATATGTAATAATAGAAAAATTGAAAGACTACTGGAGGTAACGAGCTGTAGCTGGTGCCTGCTTGGCCTTGTGAAATCCAGGTTTGGAGGCTGGAGATGTGACTGTTACCCGCTGACTCTCTCCCAGAGTTTGGACACATTGCAGGGGTGGGATTTTCAAACTACTGTGATTTACTCCAGGCTCTTCAGAAAATGTGACCATATGTTTCTCTGTCCCTGTACCCCAACACTTGAAATAGAGTCCTGCTTCACAGAGATTTTATGAGGATACATGTATTAACACACGCAAGGCAGCACAGGCTTGATTCGAAAAGGTGTTTAAGTAGCTAACTAATTCACACTGATTTCAGCAGCTATTAGACATCTAAAGATCTGGTCTTTGGGTGCTCTGGAGACGTGAGCTAGACCTGTTCCTAAGAAGAATATTGAGAATGTCACTTGAGGAATAGGGACTAGATGTATTCTTTACATGATTCCTGTCACATGGAGTTTAAAAAAAAAAAAAAAGTAATTGCTTTTCAAAAATATGTAAAACTTGCCAGGCGTTACCAAAGGACGAGAGCCCATTGCTTTGCTGTCTCAGGGGATTCAGATGAAAGGCTCCTGCCAAGAATTTCAGTGCTAGGAGGGACTTCTGCAAGACTATTTCCAGATATGAAACCCTTTTCCTGCTGTGCTGCTGAGCCCTCCCTGTCCAACGCTTCATGGCGACTGCTGATAATGAAAGTGCAGAGGCCTCCCTCCCAAGCTTTAACCGCAACAGCTGATCCAGGCAGTCTTTTCCGGCTTTTATGGAGAAGAATGAGTGACTTGTGTGTTCTTGTGAGAAACTACTTAGACACCAGATAGAGCATCTATAGGTTTTTATGGAAGCGGAATGCAGATTCTTATCAGACTCCATTTATTTAGCAAGCAATGACAAATGAATTCCTTGGAAACTTACTTCCAGTAATCCCGGAGCACCGAGTGCTTGGCATTGAAATGGCTTGGAGGCAGGGTGGCCAGAGGCACGTACTCCAAGGGTCATGCTCTGGGTGCCAGCTGGTGGAAGGGGTGGCAGGGAGGTAAGGGAAGAAAATGGACTGGAAGAGAAGAAGGTCCATTTGCGCTCTCAGCTCTGCAACTGGGCTCAGTCTCTTAGATGGGTTTCTGTCTAGATGCAAGTGAGGAAGTACAGGCTGGAAGGATACCAATATACCGTCGCTTGATGCAATGTGGTGTAAGTAAACAGATAGGCTCTGAGAGCCTGACAAGATCACTTATCTTATCCAGGCCATCCTCTGTCCTACACAGGAATTTTTCCTTTTTGTACATTTTCCAGTATGCTAAACTTTAGTGGATGTAAGCATTTCCCTTAGGAAGTCTTTCACAAGTGACTTGCTTTCCTTGCCAGGTCTTGCATAGACTGCAGCTAGAGCCACAAGGCCAGGTGTTCTCAACAGGAAAAGGGGGTAGGTTCAAATGTATAGGGGATTCTTGCTAAAACTAGCCTGCAGCCTTGCACACCTCCCCACCCAAAACTTTGGCTAACATCTTCCAAGGCTCCCTGAGCATAGAATACTTCCCCTTTCATGAGCACTCAGCACAGAGGGGAAACAGCCGATCTGGGAAGGCACGGAGGCAGTAAGTCAGCCTACTTGTGTATACCAAGTGTAAGGCAGATTTCCCTCCTATAGTGCCTGCTCAGGTTCACTTGCTACACAGCCCATGGGCTCTTCACACTCTGCCCCAGCCCTCTCTGTGCACCCCCTTATATAATCTTATTACTTGGAGCTGTGAGATCCCAGACCGTATCAGGAAAAATGGTGCTACCCTGCTGCATGGAGTAGACAAGAGCCTCCCTGTTTCGCCCCTGCAATTTGCCCTTTCTGTACCACTATGGCCTTGGAACAGTCTTGTGTTGTGCTTTTAGCTCCATGGAAATTCAGGCCAGATTTGTTCCTATATCTCAGGTAAGGACCCAACCCTCCTTCTTCATTGTCTTCTCCTATCTAAGCTCCACAGCCCATGTGGTCCTTGACTTTTGAATAAAGACATCTCTGGGGCACATTAGGTCTGCTGCCTTTCAGTAATAAAATGTTGACAAAATCAAATGGCCTCAAAATCAAAACTGAATTCCACCTTCTTCTCTCTAGGACTGACGTGACTATGTTAGCACAACATAGCACTGGCCACAATTGAAGGATACACACTGACTTAGCACATCTACAACTGCAGGATCAAGAAGGTTGAGGTTTTGACTCTTTGCTGAGGATAGCAAGAAATGTGACTGTCTCTTCCTGACGCAGGCTGGGCTTTCTCCACTCAACTGGATGATTATCTCAACTTGTAGCTACTTGGTGTTAAGTGAGGGTGCTGTATGACATAGCAGGAGCATCAAATCCTAGAGCATATGGACCAAACCTGGGACTGATTTACAGCCACTCCTAGTCTCCACAACACGTAAATGAGACCAGCTGAGACTTGTGGAGCTGTCAGTCCATCACTAAAGCCTGCTGTTAAACATGGATCTGGGAACAAGGAAGGAGGGGGCACGTGGCTCAGGACCTCAGCCCTGAGATCTGCTTCTGCTGGCTCCAGTGTGGAGAGGCTCTGAGAAGAGAGAGCTGAGCAGATAATCCATACTTGGTCCCCCTTAAGATTCCCGGTCTGGGTTTTTGCTCAGCTCCATCACCGTTGCCAGCAGAGAGGAGGAGGAGCAAATTATCCGGCTGCTGTTCTTCCCCCAAATCAGCATCTGAGAAAAAAAGAGGCAGATTTATCTAAAATGTTGCTGAAGAAAAAGGCAGGACACCCTGCGGAAAGGTGGGGACTTTCCCCAGGGTCCAAAATGCCTTGCCTCCATCCACTTGCCAATTCCTTCTGTTTTTATTTTTTTCCTTTTTCTGTGTGCACTTTCTCCAAGAGGAAATATGAAAGTTGACATTGCTTCAAAACCTCATTTTAAGCCTTCCACATTCCCCATTTCTACGTCTTTTCATGCACAGCTCCCTCAGTCACGCCCATCTAACTCTGTGCCTTGCAGCAAGAAGACTTGGATACACATGAAGGTAGATTTGAACTATTGCCTTTGATAGTTACAGAGCATGCTTGTGCAAACCAGGCTTAATACAAAGGTTTAGAATAGAAGTTTATACCATCCTGGTCTCTCCTGCTTAGACAGCAGCTACAGATGTCCCTCTCAGCCTCACTCAGAGGGACATTTGCAAGTTTGGTTCACACTCTTCTGTCAAACCTATCTTGTAGAGTTTGGGGAGTGCTCAGATGTTCAGGCCACCCTGGACCCCTTTACGCTCTGTTCATCACAAAAAATGTTCAGGTGAAAATGCCCTGGACCAGTGAAAAATGTTCCCCAGGAGACTGGGTAGAGTATTCTCCTCTACCCCTTTACTTTCTTTTCCTTTCTTTGCTCCAGGGCACTGGTCAGCCCCCGGCTCACCACCCTCAGACACGTGCACATACGGCTGGGCCAAGAGGGGAAATGAATCATTTGCAGTGGGAGATCATGATTGCAGAATTCTTATCTCGAAAATGAACGTGCACATCTTCAGGAGCCTGGTGGAGCAAAATAATCTTGGCCAACTCAAGGACTTCCAGACAAGATTTCCTGGGGGTCAGGAACAAGTCTAGTTTCTTATTCATCATGATTTTCTTCAAGCGAAAAAAAACCAACCCAAACAATCTATATACCAACCTTTTCAACTGTAAAACATGCACACTGGGAATAGGGAGATGGGAAAACCCCTACAAGGTCAGGAGCTCCAGGCAGGAAACCCTCTGTGTCGTGAGCTTCAAGGGTCTTTCAGATTCCCAAAAGCTGGCAGGCTGCAGCCATTGTATCAAATTGGATTACATGGGTAAGAATCCCTGATCTGAATGTCATTTGGCCGCGGCTGCTGCATACAAGCCAACGCTATGTAGAAAAGGTTCTGAAAATCCAACAGGTCCTCTGAGAACTTAGAGCTTCTTAAGGCAAAATTAATTAAGAATTAATGAACTCAGCTTTTGATACCACAGTGGAAGTGTTGCTGCAGGCGCAAACTCTAAGAGAAGGGTCCTTTTGACTGATTCTTAATTAGAATTTAATAGTGCCCCGAAGTTACATCTCTCATTAAAAACAAAAAAAAAAAAAAAAAGCTTACCTAGTTCTATGTGATGAACAACTCAAATTAGATTTTAACATATGCAAATAACAGGTCTGAGAGATCTGTGTGGGAGTAATAGAGATAAGACAGGTTAAATCCTTGACCCTTTACAGTTGATTTTTCTTTAACTGATCCATCAGTCAGTTTGTTTGCAATTAAACATTAGAATTAATAGAATTTAAAGGAAGCACTGAAAAGCCATGTGAAATGCAGACACTGAGGGCTTCAGCTGAGATAAATTAGCACAGCCCATTGATTTTAACCACATTAACAGCATTAACTGTCTCACTGGAGTGTGCATATCTTAACTGCCTGCAATATTTCCATATTGGCCAGTCCTGAGTCCCTACTTACACTGAATAGCCTCTTACTCTCCAAGATGTCCCATTAGTTAAATACAGCTCAGCATGTATAAGCCTAAGGAAATCTGCCTGTAAAGTCATCCAGATCGCTGAAAGAGCCGTAGCTGGAAAAGAGTATGCATTAGGGTAATTCCAAGGGCTCCTGCAGTGGCTTATCTAAGGAGGTTTTTATCTTTAAGACCTTTGCAGGGTTTCTTGCTGCTACTGATAGTATCAAGAAACCCTGATGAACAAGAGCCCATGGGGTCTGATCCGAGATGAGTTATCATGACAGGAGGCCAGCAAAATGCTTTAGCTCATCCTGAGCAAAAAGCTCCTTTTGCTGCACTGTATGTAATAGAATATTTGTATCATGTAAACATAACTGACCCTCTCTGTCTGGAATGCTGTGCTTTTGATGCCTTTCTCTCAATGAATGTCTGCCTCAAGATGAACATCATGCAATGCTAAATAGTAAAATTAAATAATAAGTGTGATTCCCTTCAAAGGATCCTGCCTAGCAGAGATTACCACTTAGCTGCTTTTCAAATGCATCTCAAACTCACCTCATTCAGAGGCACAATACAGCTGCTTTGCTATTTAAAAATGAAGACAAAATTCCACCCTCATCTTACGTCTGGTGGCGATGGAGCTTTTCACACAGCTAAGCAGAAGGGAGAGGAGCTGACAAGACACACAAAATCACACCTCCTGCTCGAGACAAAAGGGCATTTGTGTACCTAATGTAAGTGCCACTGTTGTTTTTCTCCACTCAGTGTACCAAAGCCTTGCAGTCCTGGATAATAAGTGACCTGAATCACTTACAGATATCTTGCAGTTGTATGCTATAGCAGTTGGCTGTGTTCAATGCCAGCAGCAGATTGGATACAGCCCATGAGCTCTGGTCTGCCACTCTCAGGAGTCTTGTCTGTACAGTTCTCTAGTCTTTAGCATAGATGGAGCAATAAAAAGTGGTGCTTGTTGTGGTTTGGGTTTTTTTCCTTACTTCTTTTTAATTACACAAGAATTTAAAAGTTGTGTAGAAAGGCCATGCCAAGAAAATATCTTTTCTCGTCAGTTCCATGTTAGTTAAGCACTGGTTCTGCAACTACTGAAAAGAAAGTTTGCACCTTCTCTGTGATGGGACCATGATCTGCAGGGAAGGCTTCTGTTTAGACTCAGCAGGAAACATCCTATTGCCATCCTACCTGTCTATGGGACATAGCATGGGGACAGTTGTTGATGTAGCTTAAATGCCTAGGCCATAATAATCTCTTCACGTGACCCGTGGCAGGTTGCATTCCCAAAGGCAGAGGCTACCAAGGGGTGAGGGAATGGGCAGGATGAGAGTTTCAGGTCATGGGTAGGGAATCCATGCAGCACTGGGCAAGGGGCTGAACATTCGCTGTGTTTGACAGGATGCTGTGTATTCAGTTTGTTTCTGAAGCAGTGTGGTGGTAGGGGATCATGCTTCATCTGGCCACGTGATATATGGACTCTTTGCCCCCTTTGAATTCTGTTATATTAGTGTCTATCACCATTTGTGGTGAACTCCCTGCATTTCTAGAGACATATTTTTCTTTGGCAGCCATGGGACTTTTCCACCCTGCATTCGGATTTGATGCTGAAATAGAGGCACTGACTCTCCTTCAGACCGACTCTCATCTCAGTGCTTAAATCGACTCATATCAGCACCAAACTTTGCTTGATTGGCTGTTTATTTTAATCTTAAAGATCCCAGATACTCTTCCAACACTTCTCCCAGCAGTCCTTAACTCTTTTGCTCTTTATTCATGCCAGCCTCACAAACCCTGCTATTTACCAAAGGAATTCTGGGGCATCCCAGCAAGCAGCATTGAGAGCAGCATCATCTAAATGCCCAGGAAAGCTAAATTATCAAGGTGAGTCCTTTGGGTATGGAGAAGGATACAGGTATAAATTTGGTTTGGGGACATTTTTGTGTGGCAAAAACAGCTGGGAAAGCTCACAGGCAAATTGTTCTCTTTTGGTGTTTATTGGGACCTCTCATCACTGCTTTGTACTTTCTCCTTAGCTCAGACATGAGTCCAGGGAAAATGTATGGGGGCTTGACAAGTAGATAATGTTAACAGCTCCTTGGCAATTCCTCTGAGTCACCCCCAGCACGATGTGTTTAGAGAGTGTCTAAAGTGGGTGTTGTTTCAAAGGGACAAAGCAGCTCCTCAAGCAGTTTTATGGCTTTGTAATTTATTTACCAAGGCAAGCTCAGGTCAGTCACACTACCTGTTTCTTTTTTAATGCGGTGCTGTTTATTTTTCACTCTCATGTTCTGGATGGATTGAGACACAAGGAGGTCAAAAGACTTCTCCCTGAAGTCTCCAGGACTTGCAAAGAGAAGTCATTCTACCATTTAATGTGTTAAGCATAGAGCTTGACTTGAAGTCGAGGTGGGGGGGAACCTGTTTAAAGGTGCTAAAAAAACTCTCTAATGAGGAGCCTGCATGAGAGCCTTGGTTGTTTTAACACCCGTGCAGCTCCATTCACTTCATCTGAGTCTCACTGCCAGCGGAGGTGATCTAAGGATATCCTTCGGGAAAGGTCTGCAGAGGAGTATTTTTCATTAGTTCAACTACTGATCTGGACAAATTCAGATATTCCCACTGTTTTTCAGGTCTGAAATAGAAGCTCCTAAACTTAGCCTGGAGTTTTCTGTTTCAGACCAGTCAAGGCCTGGACACTTGCCTTTCCGTCCAATTATACCAGAAGGACTTATAAAAGATACTGATTCTCTTTCTACAGTTCTCCTCCACTTTAAAATTGGTGCAACAGGCTGGGGAATTGAGACATCCTTTGACGGTGCATGGAAGTTAACCATTAAATATTCAGAGGCTTTTTTTTTTTCAGAAAAGAAGCACTTTTTCTTTTCCCCTTTCCTTTTGCAAAATAATCAAACCTAACCTGAGACTAAATAAAATCATCCCAGATGCTCTTGCACAACCAGGTCATTAAAGAAAAGCATCAGGCGAAAAACAATAGAGGCTGGTGTCACTTACGGTGGTAAAACACAGAACCAGCACTCAGGTCTGTGCTACAGTAGTGCCTGTGGGCTTCAGACATGCAAGATGCTCAGTGATGCACAATAGTAAACCTGCAGACAAGTTGCCATGCTCACCTCTGAGGCACACAGCCACACCAGGGATCTCCCAGCTCAAATTTGGGTGTCCAGCCCTCTGCCACAGGGTATAAGAAAAATGAGGGTCTTAAGGTCGTAAGAAATGAGCTAACTGAGTAAGACACAAGAATAACCCATGGGGAACCCAGGAGAGGTGACCAGTTTTCTATAACCACTTGGGAAAGTCATCACTTCCGGTGGCACTGTGTGTGTCCTTGGGAGGTATCATTAGGGATTTACCCTGTGGTTTTGCTCTTTCACCAGCATCTGACTTCCGATAAGGCTGCAGACAGACACTTCTGACCCAGCTCATGCTTCTGGCTTTATGTGAAGTATCTCAACTCCTTCCCACAGAGACATCTCAGCTCTTATATTAGCAGTTAAGATGCTTGCAGATTTTGCAGGTGACTCTTGATTTCCTTTGTCCTCTGTTTCAGGGAAATGCCCAAATGAGCAGGCCCTGGATGGTCTTGGGAAGGGGGAGTCTCAGACTCTCCTGTTGGAGCTGGTCCAGTTTGTGCTGCTAGTTAGCTGTTCACTGGAGCAGGAACCTATAACTTGACTTTCCCATATCACACACATGAGTGTCCTGACTATGGGTCTAGAGAGCCCATCTATCTTCCACTTCTTCTCTCTGGTCCGATGAGTGTTTAATTATTTATACAACATGCAACAGCTTCATCAGAAGACTTTGAGACTAAACCCCAGAGGATCTATTAGTTGGATGCTCACAGCACTTTTTCAGGACATGGGAGCCTCTGCATAAACCAAAGGAAATAGAGGTTCAGGCTGGGTTTCCAATAGCCCAGGAGAGGGCTTAAGCCAGTGGCATCTGTTTTCTGTGCAGATTACCGGTGTGCTGAGAGAGCTTATGGGATATAGCCATTTATAGATCTTCTTGTGCCCTCTAAACTTAGAGGATGAACTCTTAGTCAAATCAGGAGAGAGAATGGACTTCCCATTTGTTTCCTTGGGCTGGGAAGTCACCAGGCAGGATTTAGGCATGATCTTTTCAGCCAAGATTTAGGTAGGTTTGCATATATCAGCATGTCAGAAATGTAATCACTACAGCTAGGTGCGGCAGATGCCCCTGTGTTAGAGTTAGGCTCAAAGTGGCAATTAGATATCTACCTACCTTTATGGAGTTAATCTGCAATAACTCCACAACACGAAGATGCAGAAATGCTATTTAAGTGATTGGGAATACATAGTTAAAACAGAGAGGAGGGAAAGATATAAAGACATACAGAAATGAGACTTTCCTGCAGCACAGCCTTTGCTTAGGTTGTATATCATAGGGAGAGATTTTATTAGAGCTCATTAAATTTTAAAGCCTTAATGGTACCTTCTGTACTGCCTGATTGGTACAAAAAGGAGAGCTTGACAAAGCATTAATGCAGCAGGGCGAAAGGCATCCTCCACTGCAGTGTTTATGGCTGGGAGATAAGCTCCTGGCTGCAGAGCATCTGCGGGATTAGCATGACATCGTCTGGTGAAAGCTGGTACGAGTCCTTCAGCTCCACGTTGGAGCATCCCTGGGCTGGCAGAGGAGCCGACCAAGGAAGCAGAAAGGGTTTGCAAGGTGAGTGAACTGGTCCTGATGCCTTTCAGGAGAGCATGGGAGTGTGACAGTGAGGAGCATAGGAAGCAAATAAAGCAGCATAGTATAGTAAACTTGGTGTAACAAAAAAATAAACAACTGAAAAGTCCAGGTTCTCACTTTGTATTAATTGGGCCTGCTGTGGCTAAACCTGTGTACTGGGTCTACTGGTTTTTTACTTCTTTCTTTTCCCTCATGTTCCCCATTCTTGCCTTTTTTTAAACTTCAAAACTTCAACTAGTTGACAAATTTTCTCTTTCCACTTGTCTGCCACCTCCAGCCACACTTTGCAGACCAGGTGAAACACACAGTCGTGGGACAGTGCTGCTTGCTGTAGCAGCAACAGCCAGGAGCAGGAGGAGTGAGCCCCAGCAGAGCAATAAAGTTACTCTCAGGTGGGTGCTGCACATCTGAAACTCAGTCTCCTTGGATGCTGAAGGCCTAAATGCACTTGGGTCTCTCCCTCTCCGAGCTGCACACCAGCAGCGGTAATCTGAAACTGTAGGTTTGTATCCAGGTCAGGGGGACGGCATAAGAGCTCATTTGTCTGACTCACCAACTTCCTTGCTGAGTGAACATGAAATTTTCATGACGCTGCAAAGTAGCTGATCTACAGCCTCCTAAATGTGGTTGCTCTGGAGATTTTATACCCAGGAAGCACCCGGAATAATTGATTTGCTTTTGGGATGCATGATTATTTATTTATTTATTCGTTTGTGGTGGTGATAGTCCTGGTGGTTTAGGGAAAATTGAATTGGGGTAAACAAAGTCTCTGTAAAATCTTGGGTGGGACAAGAACACCTGCCAGCTCTGTATAGAAAAACCTAGGACAAACCATGGGAAGATAATGCATGGTTGTGATGTTAAGCTCATCCCTGGGCCAGGGAAATAGTCTCCAGTCTTGGAGATGGAGTCCCCACCAGTCCACATTTTTAATACAACCAGTGTCGATCACTCAGATGATGCTACTGTTCTCCAGGGATGCTGAACATCTGTCCAAAAATCTTTTAATGGCAGCTGAAAGTGGCCTGCTAGAATTATTCATGGCTTTGTGGGGTTTTTTTAAGTTTGTGTCCATTATGTTTTGGCATTCTCCGAAATGCTAATGAAAAAGATGAATGACCCAAGCAGTGAATCTGAGTGTTATCCATCATTTTCAAAGCACCTGGGCAGAACAAAAAACGGCCTCAAAGTCTAAATGCTGGCACTGCTTTTACCAACTTTTTTCTCATCATTGGCTTAAGTGACAGCCGCGGAGGCACATGAAACCTTTCTCTGTATACCACTTTTGCAGTCTAATGCTCACAAGAGCCTCCCCGGCTTTGCCCATTGTACCTACAGTGTCTTAGCCATTTTCCCTGCCAAGAGTGAGCAGTTTCCAACACCAGGGTCACCCAGCCAGGCATAGCCAAGAGGAGTTATAGCTGTGGGGAGCAGAGCAGGGGGCCAGACTGACAGCTTAGTGAGAACTGACAGCTCAGTGAGAACAGAGAGTCACGCCCCATGCCCTGAGGATGACATCCATTCTGCAGAACCAGTATTTGTAGAGTCAGCCTGGGCCATTCCTGAATTCCTTTGGTTTTAGAGGTTCAGACAAAAAATCACCTATCAGTTAGAGGTACAAGATACTTCGAAGCCACATGTTACAAGCTGAGTCTTGCTTTAACACTCGGCGGGGCCCAGACTAGGTTGCTTTATTGTTCAAACACGCTACAACTTAGTCATGTTATTTTTTTCAACATGGAAACAGCTACATTCCTTCTACAAGCAAAGAGGTTGGATGTGCAGCCTGCACAGCCGAGGCATGTCTGAATTTGCCTCTTTTAAAGTCTTTGATAATTTTCTCTATCCCTGAGTAACTCAAATAGTTTTACAATGAGTGACCCAGGGGAAAAAAAGAAGCTGTCCCTGACTGCATAAGCTTTGGAAGGTTCCCTTCAGATCACTAAATTGTGACATTTTTTCTATGTTCCTCTGAGTCCTCTGCATGAAAATGTGCGAGCTCCTTTCAGCCATGCAAGAACAAGATCTCTGCATGGGCAGCGGGCATCTAAGGATATTTATCGAGGCAGCCAGCCTAACACAACACAGGCAAAATGTAAATGAGCACCTTCTAAGGGCTCACACACCGAGAGCATGCATGGGCTCCTCACCACTGCTGCAGTGTCTCTTTAATAAATAGCCAAGTAGAAAATTAAAAGCAGCTTGGTATCAGCAGCAGGTAGCTCTGTCGAGCTGCTCCTGGCCCAGTGTGAGGCTTCCTCTCTGGTGGCTTCCCAGGCAGAGTTGTGCTCCTCCGCCTGTGGGGGTCTGGGCTCTGTCCTTCGGTCACATGGAACCAAACACGTGTCCATGAGGAAAGAAGGCACTACATCTGAGAGGGGCTGCTGCGGTTGTCCATGAGCAGTATAGAAGTAAGGTAGCAAAGCAGTAAAGAAGTAATTTTTCTTCTACTTTTCAGAAGTAAAAATTAAAATTTTTACTTTTCAGAATTAGAAGCTTTCTTTCCTGTCAAAAAGAGAGCTGCATTCAGACCACCTCTCACATAGCCTTTTGGACCTGGAGCCGCAACCCTGACGAGGTGGCCAGGCGGTTATAGCCCTGGCTGTAGCAGTTATGGTTCTGCACCTCTAGCCAGCTGTCCAGCCCTCCAGGAGGTCCCGTCTGGGGACAGATAAGCAGACAGGCAACCCAGTTCCCCTCTGACACGTGCTTTGCCAGTGACTTACTCTATTTCCCGGACAGATAGCCGGAGAGGAGCTAGAAATCTTCATCTGAATTTTGACACTCCCCCAAAAACAACCACAAAGCAGTTTTGGTGCATGCAGAAAGAGGACTTTCAGCCCGGCCTCAGGAAATTTTCTGAGTCAGTGGGAAGGAACGGCAGTGCCACCAGCCCGAGGGACAAAGGGAAAACCCCGCAATGCTCCCGGCCATCACTAGATGCCCTCCTTGCTCGCTCCTGGGGAAAGCTCATGGATTCTCTTCCTTAAATCCCTGGAGTATCTCTCCAGGCCCTTTCACCATTCTGGGCAGTTGTTCTCAGCTCTCTTGTAGCCACGTCTCATTTTGGAGAACTGGTGGCTTCATGCTTCGCCTCTCAGGACAATGGATACTGCCTGCTCATCTGCCCAGCCTCTACTCCCGAGCTCCTCCTTCCCGCTTTCACCTCCGAGGAGAAACTAACAAACCTGGTGGTGGGTACAACTGACTCCATCCAGATGGTCCCTGGTGAGCCTCCAGCCCTGTCTGATCCAAGAGCTGGACTTTAATCCCTCAGTGTCTGTCCCACAAGTCATCTCTGCAGGCCTTGCCAGTGAAGGCATCATCACCATTTGCCAGTCCCTCACCTAGCAAACTTGTCCCTATTCCTTATCACAGTAACTGTTTTCTGAGGATATTTCATCCATATTGTTAGTCTGACCTCTCTGTAACTGTGAACTCTCACCTGTCCCACCACCAGCTCAAAAACTGCTCTTCCTACAAAAAACCTTTCTTTTAGACACATTCCTGCTAACTCCCTCTTCCACCTTTGTGCCAAATTTACTCTCCTTTTCTTCTCCCAGATTCTTATTCTCCCCCTGCAGTCAGATTTGATAACTTCTGCCTTTGCTTACAGGATTACCAAAATCTGGGCCTTTTCTCATCTTGCTCACAGTAAAATCTCCTGCCCACGTCTTCTTCAGCATCCCCCATCTTCAGTAGCACAAATTCCTCTCCCCTGGCTTCCTATTCAAAATGACACTGCTATAGAAACCCCCTTGCCCTCCCTGCACCAGCCCACTCTTCCTGTCTTTTCTTTTTGTGCCTACTCTGACTGGGATGTCTTTAAGCCTGGTCCTGGCTTTCTAGACCTGACACAATGACGACTCTTTTCCATCCTTATATTCCTTACTGCTCTCTGGAGGCTCCATTCAACCCTCTTCACCCTACCTGATGAAGCATCCATGCCGTGGATCTTGGGGTCATAGCACCTATCTACCTCAGTAGCCCACTGCCTTTACACAGAAGATGGCTTCCTCTGACTCAGGTTTTCCATCATGTTCCCCCATCTCATTCTAGGCTCTGCAATCAGCAGCTAGGCCACCCCCTCCATCTGGGCAAGTCCTGGGTGAACTTGGCCACCCTGCTGTGGGGTGGGAGCTGGAAGTTAGGAGCCAGGAGCTGGGACTGCGCTGCTAGGCACTGTGTTGCCCTGCCACGCACTGCAGCAGCTCCCCAAGTAGAAGGCTGTCTGGCTCACGATGTTTCTCGCTTTCTTTAATACACACTCACTTGCTGTTACTGTCTCACACTCTCTTCCCTTACTCCTTCTTGAAAGTCACTCCCACCACAACAGCTTGTCTCACAAGCACCTTCCATTGACCCATTTTATAGATGATGTTTCATTGTTTATTACTGTAACAGCAGTTTAGAGTCAGTCTCACTTGTTGATGCTCATGTGACTATCGACAGATCAGCAAAACTGATCTTGAAATCTTCTAAAACTAAATATTTTCTCATGAGCATTCAAGTCTTTCTTGTTTTCATCCAGTTAGAGCTGACATGAAATAATAACCTGAACACAAAAAGGAAGATTTGTATTTGACTGATATTCTGATATATCAAGGCAAAACAGAAAAATGTTTGGAATAAGCTGCAGGTGGACAGCACAATGGGTATGAGGCAACCAGGTTTGCTTTTGCGTGTCTCCCAATCTTGAGTAAGAGGGGTAACAGCAGGAGCAGAAAAAAAAATGACTGTCATATGTAGGTTCCACATATTTTTACAAGGGCCATGCAGGGCTGGTTAGACCAGCAACGCTAAAGGCAGTGCTGAGAAAGTGAATGTCATGCAACTCCATGGGCAGACAACAGCTCAGCAAGACCAAATGAGAAAAAAATGAGAACTTGCAGTCATTTATATTGGTGCTAGAAAGGTCAGTAACAAATGAAAGGAAGTTACGTTACTTGTGAAGGAATTTGACATAACTGATGCCTTAGAAGCCTGGTGAGATGACTTTCCTGATTACTGTAATAAAACTGTTGATTAGGCAGGGCAGATTGGGGGTGGTTCTCTGTATCATCACTATCAGCCTGTGAGTTACTAAGTCAGATTTGCAAGATGCTAAGCAGAAGAGGAAGAGTATCTGCAGAATAATCTGCTACAGACATTCAAAGTCAGAAAGCCAAAAAGCAGGATGAGCTGTTCCTTAAACCCATTATTGATTAAACTCATCCAATCTGTGGAAAGAAAAGTTCTGTTCCATGGAGGACTTCAGAATAGGAGACATATGCTAGAGATGTACACAGCCAATAGAAAAATAGCATTTAGATGATACAGGTGAATTCTCTAACCCAGCAGGTACTGCACCCAAGGTGAGATCATTCATTACAACATACCGTGGTGAACTAATTGCTGTGTAGAATTTTGTTGCTTTCTGAAGGTGTTGCTCTCTGAAGACCAGCCATCATGATTATGACCTAATTATTTGTGGCATTGACTGCCCTAAACACTCATCATTAGAAAGGTAAGTTTTCTAACTTAAGAAAAGTTACTATGCAGATTCATTTGTAGAAAAAAGTGGGTAGAAAAATCTGAATGAATGTTGAGTGCTTTGATGAAGAGTTTATCAGATAGTCAAAAAGTCAGGATTTCCAAGTCAAGAGCGCAAACAGGTCGTGCTAAAAATCTCATCCTGGTTCAGTGACAAAGTAAAGGAATCAATCTATTGTGGATGTGGAAGGAGCTGCCAATTAATACAAAATAGAAGTAACTAAGTATGAAAAATGGGTAATTGAAATTAAAACCATCTGGAAACACTTCAGAACAGACAGAGCAAAAAAAGTGATTTAACATCTATTAAGAACAGAAGTAGTTTAACAATAGTGCAGGAATATCACTAGGGAGATGTAGTAATGTAAAGGAAGGAGAGTACTTAATAAATAGTCACTGTATTCAGAAAGAAGTCAGATCATGTACATATATTACACAGGGCTGATGATGGAGTTCTTTGCTCAGTAATATCAAGAGGATGATAAACTAGGTCTCCTAGGGAAAAACATTTAAAATTAGCTATCTGGCTAATTAACATTCCTGAAAGAGATGACATGATCTCTCTCCTGCTTCCATTTGAAGAAGTGCTCATAGTGCATCAATACTCCAAAAGGCTAAAGAGGATGAACTGGATAAGTACAGCCTAATAGAAGTGACAGATGCCAACAACTGTGAGCTAAGGGTGGGAGTCCTGCAAATGATAATAAGCATCTTTCAAAGAACAGCAAAGAACATGCCAAACTGAGTTCCAGCTTTATGAGTCTGGCCCAGACATGATGGATTCAGAGTTTTTAAAGGCATTGGATGCTGTACCAGGAAACAAAACTGTGTCCTGTAACACACTAAAAGTTATACCATATATGATATGAGAGCTGGAGAAGTGAGAGATTTCAAATAAAATGAATGACCACAGCATGTGTTCCCAGTGCAGTCCTCTAACACAAGGAAGTAGAGTGTTACATGTAGGCAGAGATGTAGGGAAATTTTTTTATCTTTGCATGTTCATGCATAGCAGTAGAAAGATCAATGCTGTAACAGTCCCTGACCTGCAGACCCATGGAGTCAGAGAGAGGCTTTGGGGAGAGGACACTGCGGTGCCTCTGCTACACTGCTTTTCCCCAGGAACTGCTTTTAGACACTGCTGGAGACCAGATCTTGAATTAGTCAGGCCTTTGGTCCCCCAGTAAAGCCACTCTTATTTTCTTATGTAGTCCACAACTTCCCATGTGTGCATTCTTCAAAGCAACCTGAAAAAAGGAAACCGTGCACCACCTGCAACAGCAACCTGCAACGACCACAGCAAACACTATCCTGTGCGAGGTTCAGGACCTGCTCTGCTCTTTGGTCTTTTACTGGCTTTACCGCTTATTCATCATGTTAAATCACTTCCCAGTCTCCTGTGTGTGCAGGTTAATTGCACAAATATTTGTACAAATATTTGCACAAAACCCACTTGTTTCTTGAATTCTTAGATATTACCAGTGTCTTTTAGCCTTGCCAGCACTGGTGTGGCCTTGAGCATGACCTTTGGCAGGGTGCTGGGGCAGCAGTTGTGTTTTGAGCCCAGCTGTCAGGACTGTTTCTCCATTTGATCCACTACAGTTGTTTGTTAAAAGACAAAAATAGCCCTGGCACCAGGGACTGGGATTTCCTTCTGAAAGCTGAGTTCCCCAGGCACCAGGCCAGTTCCCCAATCACTTTCCTTCTGAAACATGAATGTATTTTCCATATACTTGTCCTGCTTTCAGGCGGAGAGGTAATACCTCACTCTCTTTCACCCCCCTTCTCTTCATCACGTCTTTTCTCCAAAGCAACCAAGATCCTCATAGGACCTGATAGGCACAGACTGGTACCCACCACCAGCTGGGGAGTCAGGGACTACAGCTGCTGGATTGTCATATAATAAAGAAAATTATAACAATAAGATATAAAAATTAAATGCTGGGCGCAGCAGCATTTTCTGGAAGGACTTGTTAATGTGAGGTGGTTGTCCCCAGTGCAGATCTGTTGTACTGATACTCTTAGGGAGAGGGACCATGATTTCAGCATGTTTTTGAATCCACACCAGGATTAGGTGCTTTGCTGCTCAGCACTGGGCACTTGGGCAGACTCAGCTGCAGGTATCTAGGGACCACAGATGAGAAAAAGTATGCTTTCTAAGGAAAGGAAACAGATTGTGGGTTAGATGTGGGCTAAACAGAAAGGGGGGTTCAAGTTAAGTGTCTGTTGTTCTACTAAGAATGGCTTCCGGGAGTGATGTCTTTTTTTGTACCTTGAATTTACATGGAAGAAAACACCAGGAACTGAAGACTGCTTTACTTTAGGTGAGAAGGTTGGAATAGGTATGTCCCTTACGTATTAAACAGGTGTATTCCTTGTATACAAATGACGCACTGGCTTCTGCTGAGTGCAGACACATTGAGCCTGGAAGAAAGGAGACAGTTTTCTGCAGTGCTCTTTGATAACTGGGACAAAATGCCATGGGAAGTGACCAAACACAGCGGGGGACTGGTGGGGTCTCCGTCCGTTGCATCTCCAGAGTAAGGCTGTGCATCTCTGCAGGAGATGCTTTAATCCAGCGGGACCTGTTCAGACTCAATGCAGAGCAAGAGGGTGAAAGGGGGGTGAGGCACAGAGCCCAGACTCTGAGACCATACACCAATGCTGACAGAAACCTCCCCAGCCAAGGACCTGGCCCACTTTTACACACACTGGAAATCTAGGGGACGTTGGGGAGAAGGGATTGTTTGGGCTGGTTTTTCTTTTGAACCCTATAATAACACTACTCATGTCTAGTTGCACACGCTCTTTAAAGAGCTGGGATTCCCCCTTCTGATAGAAGTTACATAGCAGTCACACTTCCTTTAATCTCCATCAAACTGTTATATCAACATACCACCTACACAGCCAGATGAAAAAGCACCAGTAAAAGGGAACTGTTGTTGTTTTGTTTTTTCATTCTCAGAAAAAAAACCAAATCTTAGAAGAAAAGCTCAGAGTTCTGCTTTGTACGTACTAACTCCTCCTTTCCATCTGGAAATTCCCCTTAGTTATACCATAAATAAATTCCCTTCAAATATGCTAAACTAAAGTGAACTGAAATTCAGTAGCAGACATGGAAGCAGGAACTATTTGTAATCTGGTGATTACCATAAAAAGACCAAGAACCGGTAGAAAATGATTTTTCATTTTAGACTATTTTGAATTTCTTATTCAATGAAGTAATAATTCACCTTATAAAGCCCATTGCATTTAATACAGCTTTTCATTTGATTTTGTGATTGAGCTTGATAAGGTTTTTAACTACAAGAGGCTGCTACTTTTCATTGCCAAATAATGGATTAGACTTTGAAGAGTAAATATCACCATGCTTCTAGCATTTTTCAAATGGATTTTGGCATCGTAAGATGATTATTTATTGTTTCATTGTCCTACCACTGATACTTCTTGTAAGATCCCCTCTAACAGGGAGATAAAAGATGGTGTCCTAACAGAAAACATGATGGCTAGGAATAGGTGCACAAATTTTAGCTTACAATGACAGACTCCTAATTTGTTACAACAAACCACTATAGGGGAACAATCACAGAGAACACCAGAATATGTCCTTTTCATAAATAATATGCCAGCCTTTATTCTCTCCTCCTGTTTCTGTGCCTTTGAATTGCTAAGAAGTCTTCTAGGGAAATGGACCTGGTATCCACCGTGTCCATTTTATTACAATTTTTGTTTTAATAAAATTTAAAAGCAACAAAATTCCACTAACCAGCAGAAAAAAATAAAGCATTTTTTAAAATGTGCTGCCATGTGGTAGTAGGAATAGCCACTGTAAGCCTGATGTTGTTCTAATAGAAATACACTTACTAAAGCAGCCCAGATCTAACACCGTAGCTCTGGTCTAGCACTATAGACCTCAATTCATAAAGATTTTTAAGCACATGCTTCAGACTGATGTAAGTTGCGGTCCTGCAGGCAGCTGAGCCAATGTAGCAATTTGCTGCCAACCGCCTTTGTACCATCTCTGGCATTTGTCAGAGCCTCAGTTGGGACAATTCTTCTCACTAAAATGGCAGAAAACTATCGCACCGTTTATTTTGCAAAGGGAGCTGGACCTTCCCCTTTGGGTAGCGGCAGACTGGGGTGTTGGCTTACCCTGCCTCCTGGAGCTGCGCCCTCAAGCAGTTATTTAGATGCTACGTTAAATTGCAGCTAACAGCATTCTGGTTTTATTTCATGCTGCTTTTTTGCAGTGCCTACAAAAAAGGGGGTCTGGTCCATGCAGCAGGGTGTCGACTGCAACAGTACAAATAAAAAATACCGCAAGCCAGACTCAATAGAAATGGCAGACCTAGGTGGCTGTTTCAGGTCTGCTGGGGAGCAGACTGAGAGCACAAGTGGTTGTTTGCACACAAAGCAAAATGTACAGAAACGTGAACCACCTGAGGTGGGTAACAGGAGGCTGATGACAATGCTTCTGCTGTGTCTGCTGCTTTCCTGGTCCTTAAAGAAGTCCTGAGCAAAGTGACTGCCTGACTGTACTAATACAACTTCAGGTTTCTCCGGGCACCCAGAAACATCAGCAGCATATCAGTGGCTGCTCCTACAGCTACCTACAGATACTCGTGTTCATCTGTTCACAGAAGAAATAAACTCATGTATCACAACCCAGAGCCCTCGCTGACATCCAGGCACCTCAAGCATCTTGAAACCAAGCAGAGTAAAGACACTGCAACTCTTCTGGACCATTTTCTTTCTTCTTTTGTCCTCACAGCATTTTCATCCTGCTCCCAAAAGTTCCAGGGTGTCATCCAGGATGGTGGGACAAGAAAGGGCCATTGGAGCGAAATGACAGAAAGACTTTACACGTTTACTTGTATCAGTGTTTTCTTGGGTATCTGGCACCTGGGATCCTAATAAGACATGCTTTATTTTGACCTATATACCCGCTGATGTATTCCATAAGCTTCAGCTCCAGCATGCAGCTGGACTGCAACCTGCCTTTCTCCCGCCAGAAGTTCTGACTGCCTGGGATCTGAGTGGTGATGTTGGCACAGCACACCCTGACACTTTCACCGGGTCGGGTCAGCAGGAGTCTTGGCATTTGGTTCTGTAGAATTTTGTGAATTTCGTGCATGTTCATTACATGTAGATATCTGTATTTTTTAATTTGTAGTAATGCCTGGGTCTCATACAGTATCTTTTTGCCACTTTATCTCAAAATATCTCCAAAGGAAGTAGACATCACAGCTGTCTGTTTAAATAGAGAAAACAAAGACTCAAACAGAGATGAGAATAATGAAAAAAGCCCACAAGATCAGTCCAGAACTAAGCTGCATCTGTTTCCTTCTCCTTATGTGGCCACATACTCTATCAAAGCTAGTGGAGAATTATCAGATATTTGCATTTCTTAAAATGTTGAAGTCTGCAGGTTTGCATGCACTGAAGTTTCATGCAAAAACACCCCACATCTGGGTAACCTGGAGTACACAAAGGTTTGTGGTGTCAAGGTCTGCCTGCTTCCACTCTGCAAACTCACTCTAGAAAAGCTAACTCAGGTATCGCTGTCACAGATCACAGACTGCAGGGCAGACAGACTTCCCATCTCCAGTCTCACATGTGAAAATAAGTCTGTACTACAACAGCACTAGGGGAAGCTACACCATGTGTCTTTCCATGGGTATCCCTATCCACAAAATGTTTGAAGCTGCTAGTGTCAGGAGAAAAAAAATGATGGAAGGGACATCTTTTAATGTTAAAGAATCCTTCCAATTAATATGGGTGCTTCACAAACGCATCTTCAAAAAATACGTTCCCAGCACCAAGCAGGGCATTGAAATGGTGTTTGGAAAATAAGTCTGTAAATTCATTGTTTAAGTGAATGGAAACTGCTGAACATAAGCCAAAATCCCAAGTGTCTATAGGAAGACCAATTTATAGGAAGATCTATTTATGCAGAGAAAATTGTGCCAGAGCTCAAAAGTCAGCGTTTTCAAAGGTGGTTTCCAGTAGATTTTTCTATTGTCTGTTCCATCTTTATCACGGAGTAAAAGGGTATGAAAAGCTGGTGGGAAAGGAGGGGGGAAAGCTTGAATTTTTTCCCCTCGATATGTATACGCACCTAGAAATCTCAAGAAAGACCATACTTGTTTTTTCAGACTGTATCAGGGAATTTATTTGAGAAAAGGTGAAGCAAATATCTCAAGACATGTGCCCCACTAAATCTTTCACTTTAATTGAAGGATGATGGTCATAGCTTCATCAGGCACTTTTCTTTCTCTAAAACGTTAAGCTGCTTGTGACAATACAGCAGCAGAGACTGGAAGGGGCCTTTCACACCTACCAGCACCCCTCAAGACTCAGAGAAGATATCTCAAGAAAGGCATTAGAGGTAACCATCTAACTCTGCAGAAGGTGGTTCCGTGGCCTGGCCACTGCAGAGTGGTATCATCACCTGAATATGAGCCTCAGTTTCCCCAGTGGAGAGCAGTGACACAAAGAAAGTGGAGCAAAATGACGAAACAAGTAATTGTGAATTAGAGCCTGTGCAGCCCTGCGAGCTCCCCCATTGAGGTGCAGTCAGGCAGATCACAAAAATTATGGCAAAGGCTCAAAAAAAATCAGGTTTGCAGAGAGGTTCTCTGTGATGCTTTTGTGGACATACCTGCTGCTGGCAGGAGGTGTGTCTCTCATTGTTTGTTGAGGCTTATATTTTGTGGGAGATCACCTCACATGAAGACACGCAGACCTCTGAGGTCTTCTTGCAAAAGAGGCTTTTGATAAATCTGAGAAATGGAGCACAGGAGTGACAATTTACCATCACATGCTTGCTCTGCTACCACTGCTCCATCACACAGAGGTGTTGGAGTTCAGTTCAGTGGCTCTGGGACCAGTTTGCTCTAGAGAAGGGCTAGTATGCCCAGGGTGATTCCAGCTGTATACAAGAGGGAATTCCTGGTGCAGGAGAATCTCAAGATGATGCAAGTTGCCCGTCTTGTTAAATAAATACAGACATTTCCTTTTGAATCAAAGGACTCGCATCCTCACTGTCCATGTGTGATCGCAGATCTCCACAACACATTGTGCTCAGGAGAAAACCAGGACATTATCTCCTGTCCCCAACGAAATTTGCAGCATTTCTCTAAGGTGCTCCTCAGCAATGAAGTCACAGTGCAGACATGCTGGGGGGAACCCACGGGCACCTGCCATTTCAGTGGCAGTTTCCCCTAGCAGGGTATAAGCTTCCTAAAGCCAGTCACCCTCTGAGGGGTTGGTGCAGGTCTCCAAGGAGGACTGCCGGTGTCTTTGCCGTGGAGAGCTGGCAGTGAGGCTCCCTGCCCATGCTAGGAGGAGCTGATGCAATGTAGACACCAGAGCCCTTTGAATCTCTGCTGCATCAGCTTGGTCAAGCCTAGCTGCAGAGCAAACCATTGGAGGCTAAGGGGAAAACAACAGGAGTGAAAAAAACTTTTGGATATATGGCAGAGGTGTTTGAGTGGAATTCAGCTGATCCAAAATGCAGGTTTGTCTGAGG
This sequence comes from Leptosomus discolor, assembly GCF_034619465.1. Classification (NCBI taxonomy): domain Eukaryota; kingdom Metazoa; phylum Chordata; class Aves; order Leptosomiformes; family Leptosomidae; genus Leptosomus; species Leptosomus discolor. The sequence goes on from NC_141393.1 coordinate 10,313,826, forward strand.
CACTTACTCTGTGTATGCTGATTCCCTGTCCTTCAGCCACTCACACCACTGGGGATTTCAAACAAAGAACAAATTTTATGACTTTGTTTCCATAGTTCACACAGTTTTTGTATTAATCTGAGATATGATAACCAGAACCAAAAGAACCATGCATCAGCATGGAGCTCTGGGTAGCAACATCAAAAAGTCACACCTCCTCAGTAAATCATCCCTTTAATGCATACTGAAATACTGCAATTTCATTAGCTTCTGGCTCTCTCATGAAAGCCTTCCAAGTTAAAAACAAAGTGAGGCTTGAAATTACAGCACTGTGAGTAGAAGGTGCAAAATCAGCTTGAATTTCTGTATATTTGCACCACACGATAAATGTGGTTGCTTGGGATTGTAGACCATGCTATAGATGTGCAATTGGTTTGTCTCTCCAAGTCTGCTGTTAAACCAGCTTCAGGTGTTGTCTCACCACTTCTGTTACTTCGAGTTTGTAAGAGAAATCAGAAACGTGTATTCTTTGAACCGCACCCTTTTCCTCTCCCGTACACTAACTGTAACCTTTTAACACTGTGGGTGTTACAGTTTCCAAGTATGAGGAGCTGTTTTTATTTAAAAAAAAAAAAAAAAAAGCCAGACATATCCGTCAAAAGGCTGCGACCCGGACTGCAAGCGCGGTGCAGGCGGCAGAGCTGAGCCGGCAGCGCAGCACAGCACTCAGGGCTGCCGGGGGGTGATCGGCGTCTGCTATCCAACTCGATTTATAGTTTTCAGTTGCCTTTTATTCCAGCAGTTGGAGCAGAACAAAAGAACAACAAGGGCCGGCTGGCATGTTCGGAGATATGCATGTTCAGGGATTGAGTTCGAAGCATGGAACTGTTGGCTGTAGCACACTCACTCGTCTCAGCTTCGGCTGCGGGTGTGTCGCTGGCAGCAGGCTCTCCCAAAAAGGCTGTTAGATACAGCATAGCTGCGTAGCCCACCTCATCCCAAGGACCCCAACGTACAGACTGGCATCTCTTTACTCTTACCATACAGAAGACAAATCTGGCATTGCCCCTGAGAAGTCAGTACAGGCAAAGGTGTCTAAGATGCACCGTGTGACAACCAGCTGTGCTATGCCGAGGAGCTCTTGCCAGGGTACATATTAATCCAAGTGCATGAAAGGGTAGGACTGTCAAATGTGATAGGGCTTTTCTCTTCAGGGTGAGAGATTTTTCTTGGTGTGGGCACGATCAGTCACATATTTGACTTACGGATTTCCACCCCTGAGGCACAGAGTACATCACTGCATCAGTGAAAACTCATGATGACCAAATTTCTACACGCCATTCACAAAAACAGGCAAATCAAAAGCAGGACTTTCAAGAGCATATGTGAGATGCAGGCATTTATGCAGCCTGACAAACCAGAAGGAATTGGATTGTGTAATCCTGACCTATGATAGCACAGCATGCATCACATGTAGAAAAGCCAGTGCGCTAAAAGTCTCAGCAGAACAGGAAGGTTTCTGCATTCCCGGCAGACTGTATGCTATGAACTGGATGTGCATGGGAAGCCAGAAAGACATGTGAGCTCCGTGCTGGGCTCAGCTCAATGGTTTTACTGCTCAGCCAGGGTGGAGCAGAGCTACACTGCATGGGTAAGGGAAGATTCTGCAGGTAGGCAGCTGCTGGGAGGCAGCTGAGCTTTGGTTTTAGTACAGAGCTCATCCCACACTATCCGGCTTGAGGGATTCAATCTGTAGTTGATCCTGATATTGACTGCAAAAAACACCGCAACTGTTTTTTGTCCGTGTCCCAAAGCAACAGAATCACAGCCACTGTCACAGATAAACAAAGTCTGAACCACAAGCTACTGAGACTCTTTATTAGGCAAAGCTGTCTATCATACCAGTGCAGGGGGACTTGTACAGTGCTTGGCCAGAGGAGCACAGAGCTGAGCAGACTTCAGTCCTCAATACTTCTTAGCCCCTGGCCATTGCTGTCCTAGAGACACTCTTGAGCAGTTTTCTGCCTTGCTTTTATCATTAAGAAAATCCTTTTTGCCATCCTGTACATGCTATGTTCCCCAGACAGGTCTGCAGCTCAGAACCCATTCAGTGTGCTGTCTGGTAACAAAAGAAGAGCCAGACATTTGGCTTTTTCCTACCAAGACCCATACTTCAAGGAGCTGTTTTCATTTCCTCATTTTCCGTGCTGCAAAATTTAAAGTCATATTCCATCGTTTTCCAAGAAAAACGAGCCTCAGTTGCTTACAAAAAAGATGCACAACTGTACAAAATCTGTCTTCTTGGGTAATCTTTTGCAGAGCTGTTATGTGAGTGTGACTCTGTGTTCATTTAGATGTAGAGGTAGGAGAGGCAGATGACCTGAAGCTTCTCCAGTCATAGGTTCTTGTTTGCCATGACCAGGGGAAGATAACGTTAACACAGAGCATTTTCATGCGCAGTGGAACAGAGTAATGCCAAATAACCTGCCAGCTTTTCTCTTGGTAGTTTCTAAATCAAAAAGGGGAGTGAAAAAAAATCAGTCTATAAGTCTTTCAAAGGAATTAGAGCCCATCAGACTTTCACAGTTATTTCTGTTTACTGGTCAATAGTGCACAAGCATTTTCTCTATCATAGTAAATCCCCAAAAAAGGCCTGTGTTATCCAGCAGTGAGCTAAAACAAAGCTGGACTCTTTTCTCCCTTATTCTTTGGACAGTCACTGTACCCCAGTAGGAAAACGATGAAGAGTGCAGAGAAGGCATCTAACATGCAGCTTAACTTGCTTAAACATACTACATTAGAGGAAACTATCTAAATAGCACCTAGCAATTAAAAGGTAGAAAGAAATATGCTCAAAATGCCCAATAGAAACTCACTGAGGCTCAGAGAAACTTTTCCATTTATTTCAATCGGATATAGACAGAGGCCAGAGGGTTTCTGCCTTGTGCTATAAATGGTTCTTTATCTGATCTTTTTTCTGCCTGGATATGACATCAGCACATCACAACTCAGGCCAAAATTTATATTGCTGTACTGCTTGTATTATCTCTACTGAACACAGACTAAACTTACTTGAAACGTTTGGTTTGGTTTTGCCACCCACGGAAGCACTAGCTCTGATTTCATCTCCAGTCACAGAAGATCTTGTCAAAAGTTTTGTAAAGCATCTTCCAGTGTGAAATCTTGGCATCAGTCTTCAACTTGCCAAGGCAATGATTGTGGGTGATGTTGATAAGGGCATTATTATTGAGAGAACCATGAAGCAGCAGTGACTCTAAATAGTGATGTTTTTCAGGTTCGTCTGGAAGATTCTAGGGCACAGACATGTGTTGTTTTCCATTTCTCTGTGGAGGACCACACAACTGTCAATGTTTCGCCATAAAATCTAGTTGGCAAATGTGTATGTGCCTCTGAATATCCTAAACCTTATATCAGTGTGTGCAAATAAGCGTCACAGAGAGCATAATCAGGAAGGTATTTGACTGCACAGTTGACTGCACCCAAATGGGAACTGTGATCTGGTATATCAAAAATACCACAGGGGAGCCCACTGGTCTCTACGAAAACTCTGGTTCTCAGGACGGAAAGCACTCTCCTCTCTTCTGTCCCACATCTCTGAATGAAGAATGGTCATCTACATGGAGGAATCAGTTCTAGCCATCTCAAAAATATTCCCATCCTTCTTTGTGGTTTCCTTTGGGTTTGCGATCTATGCAGAGGAGGACAAAGATGAAATCATGGGTTTGGAGCAGTGCAGACTGGATCCAGCACTATGTTCAGCCAGGCTGAGCTGGTACAGACAGAAATTTGACCTGTTCTGATCCGCAGATGGTGGCTACCAAGCTGGCTTCAGCCTCTTCTTCCCCAGCTCCTTCCAGCCTCTGAGAATGAACTGCTCTTCACAGAAAGTCCCTTCCCCAGAAATCCTCTCAAGCAGAACTGAACCAAAGTAACTTTTTCACCCCAGAATGAAAGTATATGCCAAGCATTTCTTTAATTTTCCAGAAGAAAAGTTTCATTTTCAATACAGCTATCAAAAGCAAATTCAGTTATCTGCTTGCCTTAGGTTGCCACCCAGTCCCTCCCTGTCCTACTTTAGCCCCCAGCAGTCTGAAATCACTGACAGACCCTCACGGGGTGCTGTAAGCACCTCACCACAGGAGAAATTGGTAGAAGTTGATTGGGAATTTGCCTGAAAACTTAAGAATAACTGACTTTCACAGGGTCACACAGCATCTGCAATAACACGACACAACAGGTCTCACAAACAAGGTCCAGGCTGGCAACATAACATCGGGATCTTCTTCCTCCTTCATTTAAAGCCTGAGCTAGGCCACTTGCTAAAGCTTACATGCCCCTTCGTATCAATGCTCTTTGCCATTAACAAACTCCTGTGAATGAACCCTTCTTCTCAAAGCTGCTCAAACCACCACCTCATCTTCTTCAGCATTCTCAGCCCTTTCTAGCATGACTGGCGCCAGAATACTCTTTCCCTTCTATCACCACCCCCTTCTATTGTGCTCTAATACTGTTTATCATCCATTTAAATACCCAGACACTTAATACATATTCAAGTGAATATATGTGTAGCATCCAGTGTGGGTCTTGCCTCCACTGTACAAACAAGGAATAAGCACCTACTGCAGGCATCCTGTTCCTGACAGAGCCTGGCAGTCCAAGCTTAGGGGCAGTTCATTGGTCTCTTGTCCCTCCAGGGCATGTTAGTACAATGATTAAGATGTACACCTAGAACAGGAGTCCAAGAGATGGTCTGGTCACAAATGGAGTCTGGCAGTTACAAGAGCTGAACCTTGATCCCCTCACCCCTGTACAAGTGATGGAATTTGAAAGCAATCATTTGCCTTGTTAATTCTTTCTCTTCTCTCAGCTGCTTTTCTGACTGCACTAGTCTGTCTCTGCTTCTTCTATCAGCCAGCCATGGTAGCTCCTTGTGCCACAGCTACACATACCCAGCAGAGAGCTCAAGTGCACCTATGCATGTCTCACAACCCTGCTGGCACAGCAAGAAGGGTACATTAAATAGAGGCTGGAGTCAAAAAACAACAGCACAAACTCTCCCAAATGGGGCTGGGCTGTCTGGTTTGGCACAGGGGGGCAGGAAGGGCCTTTCTCACAGGGCCCCTGCTAAAATGCAGCCGTGGTTGCTGAGCCACTGACTTGTGAAAGGCAGCAGCCATGCACGACTGATCTCAAGTCCACTGTGCAAGAGCATGGGCACTATTTCATATCTGAAAGCAATACAGAGGACAGCAATAAGAACAGCCTGTTTCAGAAGGCTTTTTGAAACCTTCAACTTTGCAGCAATGTTGCAGGAACTGTGATATCCCATGTGCTCTGCTTGGCAGAAACATTATAGCCCTCAGTTCCAGGGCTGCACTTAAACTCAGACCCACTAGCACAATGCTCTTCATTCCTTCTACCTTCCTATTAATTCCACATTTTCCTGTCTTGACCGTTTGTTCCTTCCCCTTTCTGACTATCCTGTATTTACAGTAACTAGTAATAGTTTCTTCTGCGTTTTCTCACTCTTTCAGTATATTTTCAGGAGCAGATGGATCTTCCCCACAGATATTCCTTGCCATAGATGTCTTTTTACAGTGACTTTCTCCTGTCTAATGACAGGACTAAGATTTTGAAGGCTGGGCTATTCCAGTCACGCTCATATCTGTAAGTGTGCAAGTGACACACTTTGGGAGTCTGATGATGTCACGAGCAAACTACTTTCTTTTAGCTCACGCCGCTTCTGACTGTACATGATATCGTTAGCAACTTCCTGCAGCTTTTACAGAGCAGCCTGTGAGCACCGCACAAGTTGGAGCGCTTCATCGTCTCCTCTGCAAAAGCCAGAGAAGAAAGAAGTAAGTGATTTCTTGCCCTGAAGCAAGGCATTACTTCTACTTGACAGTAATTTGTTTTGTTCTTCTTTGATTACTGCTTCTCCATGCTGTGCATTTGTGCTTCAGAAATGCAGGCTCTGTTGATGCAGTCTGAATCTGCCTGTGATTGATATAACAGACATAAAGTGTCATTTGGTCTGTATTAATTAGAGTTCATTGCAGTTGATGGAGTCTTTGCTACCTGTCTTCCTAATGAATTCCCTTTCCTATAAAAAACATATTTCTCTCTGACAAAACAATTTTAGTTGCAATCAGGGATATAAGATAATTAGGGTTGAAGGATCTTGGCAGGATACAGGTTGCTGTGAGGTTAGATTTAACTATCACTGCAGAGCACGAGGCATGAATACAGAATTGTATTAGAAATAGGAACGCTGGGCTTCTTTGGTAGACCATAAGGAGAACTGACATCCAGCCTTTCCTCTCATCCTTACTCTGCTGGAAAAGCTAGGCAGGAATTTTATTGTGATGTTTACCTGCTGCTCTATAGTGACTGATTGGATACACCACATTTCTCCTTTTTCTCCATTCACACAGTACTGCTGATCTCTGGCACTTAGAAATGTGGAGACTGAGTCAAGGTTGGTTTTTTTTTGTCAAATATTTTGGGAGTTGACTTGTTTCTCTGAGACTTCAAAAATACTAGGACCATGCTTAAGCCTCTCAGCAAACCAAAGACCTTGCTTTTAAATGAAAGCTGACACTCTTTTGCATGTAGCAGAGCCGTTATTTTGCACAGTAGCTGCAGCTTTAAGGAGACCACAGTCTTGTGATAAAGTCACAGGTTGGTAACAGCAGTCGCACCACACAGTTTGGGTTCCTTCCTTTAAAGGATCTTAGGAGTCTTTATTCTAAGGAGACTTTAAAGGGTCCTACTTGCTTTAAGAGATTCTGAGATCAGAGAGGATCTTTCCTACACCAAGTAAGATTTAGCCAAGGGTAAACATCCTACCAGAGCCAGCCTGACAAGTTGACTTGATCGAACTGAATTGTTTCCCAAATTTAGTTTCTTATAGGTTCATCTTGGCTGGTTTCCTTCTCTGTTACCTCCCCTCTTTGTTTGTGTTTGTGTTGCAATAGAAAGCACTACAAATTATAGCTGCTGGCTTCCCTTGAAATTTTGACATAAAGTTTGCTATTCTGCCAAAGACCAAGGAGCATCTGGGCTCTTAGTTTTAACCTGATCTTCCCATAATCCCATTTAGATCAGCTGCTGCCTCTAAACCAGCAGTTCCTTAACTTCCAGTAACCTCATTCGGAGGAAAAAAAAAAAAAAAAGAAAAAAAAAAAAAAAGAAGAAAAATCCTCCACTTATTCTGCTCTTTGGCACCACACAGGCAAGGCTGATTTTCTTCTGGGGACTCTTCCACAGTTTTGTACACAGGACACTAAATTTAAACAAATATTTACATCTTGAATAGAGCACCCCTTTAGTATAGGTTTGTGCCTGAAACTGCAGATGGCTCTTTCAGATTCAGCATTTGCCATGCCTCTTGGGGAGATATTGATCTTACAGCCTCATCAGGATCACCCAAATAACATTGCTGTCAAAGTGGAAGTGCCTGAAGGCAGCATTTCAACTATCTCAGGCTGCCCTGACAAAGCTCAGCCCCACTTTGGAGTTAAAATGGAAATTTCACAGCGTTGGGACCAGTGTATATGGGGGAATGCTATTTTTCCTTAGCCCTGCCTCCTATGCTGGGGCTATAATGGAGTAGTGGAGGAGGAGATAGTCAAGGATCCCACCATATGGCAGAAATCATATCATCTTTACAGCTGTAAGCTGTAGAGCATGTCAGGCTTGACAGAATCTGTCTCTCAGCCTAACACTAGTCTGATCTTATCTGTGTTCATGAACCAAGGCTATTTTTAAAGCAGGGTATTTAGTGAAGATACATACTATCAAAGACATCTAAGGTTCAGACCTGGCTGCTGCTGGTGGTGGAGCAGAGCATGTGACAAAAATGTTCTCTAAGAACCAAATACCCTGCTGAGGACTTGAAATCCGTAAGTACAAAGGGCTCAGTATTGAAACTGAAGTGGAAAATGAAGTGGGTTGTATCACTGCACGGGTGAGCAGGGCCTGACTGGAGTGGAAAGGTCCATGAGAGAAGTGTGACATTCAGAACAAGGTCTACCAGAAACGATGTACGATTCTGATATCCTTAAAGAAGGACACTTTGGGGAATATCTGGTAGCTGGGATTTTTACATTAATAACTTCCAGGGTAGACTCTAAGGGTCCCAACCAAGAATGAGATGCTTATTGTGGTAGCTGGAAGAGATCACAGCTGAGGATTTGGACAAGACACTACAGGACATTTAGCAGATGTGAGTGGGCTCACAGAGACATCAGAGACACATGTAGGTGCAACGAGGAATCTTTGCATGTCACAGTTTTTGCTGGTATAACTAAGGTCTTAAGGGGAAAACCCTGCTGCTGGTATGTGAGCTAACTAGCTGTAGGAGGTGACCCAGATGGCAAAAAAGGAAAACGGTAGTTCTCCAATTAGTTGAGAGTGAACCATAGGAGAAGAAGGAACAAAGTATTTGACTTTCATGGTAAATGGAAAAGGAAGAAATAGTGGTGTCTGAGTTCAGAGGACTTGTAAGTATCATCTTTAACTGCTCTGTTAAAAATACGATTGTTTCAAGTATAGAAAGCACTGTGGTTTTCACAAGGCTTTGCAGATGCCACCTGCTGAGACACATTCACTTTACACAGAAGTAAAACAATTTTGAGGAGAAACTAGCTAAACTTCTCAGTGACAAGTAATATGTCAGTGAGCCCAAGTCTGGCAGGTCACGACATAATTTTGGCCATGTTTTTGCTCTATTTTTCCCCAGCAACCTCTTTAGTACTGATGATGCTACCAGCAGCAGTGCAGCTCCCACGTCACAGCAGCTCCCACGCAGACCCACAAGGGCAGTGCCAAGACCAGTAAGTCCCCCCTGGGAGAGAGTTAATCTGCTGTCACGAAGTCAAAGCTCAACACCACCTTCGCATTTTCCTACTACTGGCAGAGAACAGCCATCCTGTCTGTGCTCACTCTTTTCAGTACAGCTAAGCCACACTGTGACTGGGGAATTTCAGAGGGATGAAAGGGACAATCATATTTTGGGGATGTAGGAAAAAACTGTGATCCCTGTGACTGTCATGATTGCAATGGAGGTGACAGTGCAGGAAGCTTGTGAATTTGGGAGTTTGATCAGATGTGTTTGGTTATGAATAAATATTATCTGCAAGTGTCTCTGCCTGGTGGCACTGGACACTTGTCCCCTGAGCCAGCATCCTCTCGATTCCATGGAAACTTGAGCAATAGAAGAGGTATAAGTTACCATCTGTGGATCTCCTGGGACAGCAGTGGTTTGAAAACCACTGATTGACTTGGGACAGCGGGAGGGAAAGCAACAGTGGGATGGTGAAAGGCAGGAACGAACCATGGCAATGCAGGGATCACACACAGGGAAAGACAGACCCAGGCAACGACAGGCTGGCAGGATTGACCAGGTCAGCAATGGAGGACAGATCCTGGGAAGGGCTCAGCAGTGACAGGCCAAGCAGGACCAAGTTGTGGTCAGACACAACCCTTGGCTGTTAATAAAAACAAATCAATATAGAGAAACAGAGACCTTGGCCAGCAACAATCCACAGCCAATTTATAAACAAAGAAGAATCTTACCACAGGATAGGATAACTGCATGGTCACTAAAACACTTGCCCTCTACACAACTCTGCTACAACATTGATCTGTTCATGTGTGGCAGCAATAGAGCCTGAGGTCCCCATAGCCTCCCCAGGAGCACAGAGGTGCTGGGTGCCAACTAAGGGCTACCACAAGCCATAAGCATGGCTGTGCTATTCCCACGCTGATCGCCTCGCCTGCCTGAGAGGTGATGATATTGAACGTTCACATCTCTGGACATGATGCCTCTCCTAGCAGTGACAAGTCTCTCTCTTGGCCACGGTGTGGCTGTGGTTGTCCTTTGCTTGCCCGTACACAGACTTGAAGGCCTTTACTTAAGTCTTGAGCTGGTCCAGGTGTCACACATGGTCACCTGGTGGCACCCACTGAAGGGTGAGAAGATGTACGGCCCCAGTCCAGAAATCTCCAGCAACTCCAGGTGAACAGAGATGATTTTAAGTCATGATAGTTTGTGGTGAAAACAGCTCTAGTGTGGCTCTTAGTGTGTTTCTAACTGCCAGTGCCAGAAGTTTGGCAGGAGTCTCCTGGTTTAAGGCCTGGATGACTGAGGCCCAGAAGAAGGAGGAAGGCATCCATAAGTAGCTGCTGAGGAGATCTTCAAATCTAGAGGGTGACAGAGCATCTCTTTGTTAGGGGCACCCTCAGGGTTTGAACATAGGTCTTGGAGCTTCTTTATTCAGCTACCTGAAGTTGGATTTTCCTTAAACTAGTCAATTAGACACAGAATCACAGAATCATGGAATCATAGAATGGTAGGGGTTGGAAGGGGCCTCTGGAGATCATCTAGTCCAACCCCCCTGCTAAAGCAGGTTCACCTAGAGCAGGTCACACAGGACTGCATCCAGGTGGGGTTTGAATGTCTCCAGAGAAGGAGGATCCAACGCCTCCCTGGGCAGCCTGTTCCAGTGCTCTGTCACCCTTAATGTAAAGTCTTTCCTCATGTTGAGGCGGAACTTCCTGTGGTCCAGTTTGTGCCCGTTGCCCCTTGTCCTGTCACTGGGCATTGCTGAAAAGAGCCTGGCCCCATCCTCTTGACACCCACCCCTTAGATGTTTATATATGTTGATAGGGTCCCCTCTCAGTCTTCCCTTCTCCAGGCTAAAGAGCCTCAGGACACACGCAGCTCTAGCAGCGTGCTGGCATGGCCATACCTTCTTGCCTTGTTAAAACAGCTGCTCCCTCATACCCCAGCCTGCTCTTTTGGGAGTCTAGAGTAATATTCATCCACATATAGGCCCTCAGTGTCAAACTGCCAACGTTTGGCTGTGCTTTGGCACCCAGGAGCACCCTGGGGTGCATGGGAATCCCACCTCTCATCTCCTTCTTCCAAGACTTCATAGTTCCAACATGAGCCAGCAAGAAAGTCTGGCCAGTTAGGTTTCCAAATGACCCACTCAGGTAACAGGAGTCTTATTTAAATAGCCCACACTGCCAAGGCTATCAATTAAGCTGTGATAGCTTTAGGGAGGCATTGAGCACAAGTGCCTGCTGGTTTTAAGTGTGAAGAAGGTGTGTGAAGAAAATAGTGTGAATCAGCAGCACAAAATCTGCCAGTCTTGGGGCTGCTCTCAGTTGCTCACTTTCACTAGCTCTGCTCCAAAATCTATGCTTTCCTCAGCCTTTTAACTTGATGAGCTTTATAGTTCAGCCTCAAATTTATGACGGCATTTCTGGGGTTCCTGATGGCTCTCCTGGCCATGAAGCCATTTCTCTGGCTGTGGGACCTTTTCTAGACAAGTTGGTAGGTACCAGGGAGAAAATCTGCCCTGCAGCAGCTGCTCTCTGATGCTCTCAGGGAGGACTGTAAAACTTTGCCAGGTCCAAAAGTTCAAAAATCATGAGTTATGGCCTCCAAATCATGAGACTGGGGGAAAAAGTCCACCAGTATGGGGGGATTTTGGGGTCTGTTTTTCATCTGTGAACTTCCCCTATCTACTCTGTATGACACATACGTAGTTTTACCTACTTTTAGATGTGTTGAATAAGATTGTTTTAAACCCTGTGGCAGGCACTTACCCAGCTGGCATTCTTCCCATCTATGCAGTCCCTCACCAGGCAGTGTAACACGGCACTAAGACACCCGGTTTATGAAAGGGTCACAATTTTTTTAAGTCATGTCCTTTGTCAACCCTGAATTATGTGACAGTTCACTCACAGCTGCTTATTTTACCGAAACAGTACATTTAGTTGTAGATTGCGGGAAAGGGGAAGTGGATGTCTGGATCTATAAACGCCCACAGACAGGTATTTAAAATCTCTAGTTGCTGAGAGTTCACATCTATGAACAGTCTATCAAGAGATAAATCCAACACCTTCCTCCCATCAGAAATGATTGCTGAGTTCCCCTCCTGAAGAGCAGACAAAAATCATCTAACAAAAATCTTTTTTTCAATAAGATTGCTTATATCTGCAGTATAGAGTTAAATATTAAGGCTGCATAAGTAATCCCAAGGTCCTGCTGCTTGCTTACAGCAGCCATTTTCAGCCTACAACTGCTCCATAGATTGTTTTAACCTAGTCCACAGAGGGATTACCTGCTTCACCACAGTGCTCTCTGTCCAGTGTCTTGCAGTTGGTGATTATTGTAACCCCTGACACAGAAGTGCTTGCTTCCAGCAAAAAATCCTACCTGAGCTTCAGATGACTACACTTGGTGACCAAAACAAAGCATATGCCACGCCTTGGTTCAGCAGAAGGCTGCTTAGAGGTCTTTCTTGTTTCTTGAGAGTGTTTTCCACAGCTGCAGCAGTCAGGGAGTGTTCAAAAGAGTGTAAAACTCAAACAGAAATCTAGAAGATACAAGAAACTTGCCACTTTCATCTTTCAGAAATCACATGGAATTTTTTTTCCTGACTAGGCATTAAAGCTGATTTGCATGGTGTTTCTCTCTGCATTCAAATCCCATCAGTGGTTTCCTTCTGATCAAGCTAGGATGGAGGCGGATATTTTAAGATGGAGTTGTGCTCAGGCTGCATTCCCAGTACGATCCTGTAGCTTTAAAGCATCTTCTTTTCTCTACAGAGTTTTGAAACTATATAGTTTCAAAATTATATATTTATGCATTATATTATATTCAAATTTGAAACTATATAGTTTCCAATCCCATTATCTATCTTCTCTGTGTTAGTAAAAATGGTTGGTCTGCTGGGTAATTAAGTGGAGCCATTGCTGCTTTTCCTTTGTATTCTGTGACTCACTTATAGCAGTGACTTCTTCCACTAATTTGTTTATTACTAATGGAAAAAAAAAACAACAACCAACCAACCAACCAACCAACCAAAAATAAACCAGTTCACTGACTTGCTGGGCTAATGGGTCATAATCTATTTTTATCCACAAAGATACCACAATCCTTTTTCCTGCTTTCAAGAACAGCAGAGCAAGTAATCCATGGCAATTTCTTATTTCTATTAAAGTAAACAGACACAAAAGCTAGTGGCTGGAAAGTTTAATGGTTCATAAACTCTAGAGGCAGGTAATGTAGGTTCTGCATGAGAAAGAGATGTCCAGGTTCAGAAGAGCAGTGATATAGCTGGTGATGAGTACTGTAGGTGGCATATCTGTCATATCTGGGAATTGATGTCTTACGATACTAGATTTCAGTGGTCAGACTGACATCATGTTAGCACTCTTGTGTCAAATAGTTACAGTTCCACGTACCACTAAGGAAAGTACACAAAACCCCTCAGGAGAAACTCAGGTCCTGCTTCATTGAAGGTTGATTTATGCTTTAAAACATGCAGGTTGTTACACTTTCCAAATATTTGGGGCAGGAAGGAAGGTGTGAAGGGGTGGTTTGTTTTTATCTTAACCATTATAAGCATGGTGCGCTTTTAAAATTATTCTTAACATCCACAAAAACCCCTCAAACTTTTCAGTTCTTACAATAATCCTTGGCATAGAAGGATGATCAGAAAATTATTAGAAAATTAGAAATATGTGAAACATTGTGCTTTGCTGATCTAATTGTATTCAGGTTATGGATTTCACTGTGTCTTTCTTCTGTTCTGTCCCTCTGTATCTCAGGTGAATTAATCCAAAGGCTTTCAACCAGTGGTCTATTCAACTATTGTCCTTTTTTGACTTCTCCCTTTCTTCCCCGTAACTGTATCTGCAGTTTTCTTTTTTACCTTTTGCCGTGCTTTAACCCCAGTCAGCAACAAAGCACCATGCAGGCGCTGGCTTACTCCTTCCCCCATCCCAGTGGGATGGGGAGGAGAATTGGGGAAAAAAAAAGTAAAACTCATGGGTTGAGATAAGAACAGCTTCACAATTAAAATAAAATAAAACATAATAACAACAATAATAATAGAATATGATAATAGTAATAAATAATAATGGTAATGGTAATAGTAACGGTAGTAGTAATAGTAATAGTAACAGTAATAGTAACAGTAATAGTAGTGAAAAGGAATATAAGAAAAAGTGAGAGAAATAAAACCCAAGAAAAGACACGTGATGCACAATGTAGTTGCTCACCACCCACTGACCGATGCCCGAGCAGCAATCTGTCCCTCCTGGCCAACCTCTCAGTTTACACACTGAGTATGACGTTCTATGATATGAAATATCCCTTTGGCTAGTTCAGGTCAGCTGTCCTGGACATGCTCCCTCCCAGCTTGTTGTGCACCTCCTTGCTGGCAGAACATGGGAAACTGAAAAATCCTTGACTTAGAAAAAGCACTACTTAGCAACAACTGAAACATCAGTGTGTGATCAACATTATTTTCACACTAAATCCAAAACACAGCACTGTACCAGCTACTAGGAAGAAAATTAACTCTATCCTAGCTGAAACCAGAACACTTTCCTTAATAGGGATTATTTTTATCACTCCAACTTCTCTGTTGGAAATTGAAAGGGTTTTACATGAGTAGCTCATAGACAAATAAAGCAAAAAAAGAAAAGCAAAATAAAGACTTTTGCTTTCCCCCTTGTTTTCACTTCCCTCTTCACACCTCAGTGCTAGCAAAAACACTTGAGTCTCTTGAGGGAAGATCAGATATTAGTGCAACTGGCCTGAATGAGCAGCAGGAGCCACTAGTTAGGTCTCTGCACCTCCCAGGACCCTTTTCTGCTTTATTCAGGGACCAGACTCTAATGAAGTTCTTCACATTCACTCCAAAGCGATACAAGCTCTAAGCCGACAGGCTCACAAGAGTCCACACACTTTTCAGAGCTGAGCAGTGGCATTTTCAAGGCAAAGGAAGTGAAGAGAGTGATGCGGATAGTGCTGCTCTCCACCTCCATGTGACCCAAACAGCCAGATGCATTGCTTATCCAAAGCACTCTGCTCAGGACCTGCAGCACCCACAGAGCAGATGCCTGGTTGGGTAACTCGGTTGCAAAGACCCCTAAATAGTCAGCAGAGATGGGCAGTGCCTCTGGAGAGTGATGGAGGGTGCAGCTCACACTACAGCCAAGCTGCTTGTAGTAGAACCCTTCCTCCGCCTGCCTCTGGCTGCTCCACTCCTGGCCATGTGCCAGGCCTGGTGCTGCTTTGGCTCTGGTGACACACTTCAGAAAGGTCAACTGCTGGACAGCTGACCCGGGTAGAAAAAGAAAACAAGTCTTCTGTTAGCTTACCACTCTGTGCGGGTTCACTGCAGGGTTAGGTGGCGTATCAGTCAGGGACAAGGCAGAGAGAAGAAAAGGTGACAGCCAAGCTGTTATTCTGGTGTGGCTGTGACGTGAAACCACATCCTCACAGCTTCCCAGGTTTGTAGTTTCATCTCCCATGAGCTGGGTAGGGCATCCCTGTAGGATAGGTCAATATTCCCTGATGCTGGGTAGGGGAAAGGACAGATGACCATCTCAGAATCGCGGAATGTTAGGGGTTGGAAGGGACCTCGAAAGATCATCTAGTCCAACCCCCCTGCCAGAGCAGGACCACCTAGAGTAGATCACACAAGAACACGTCCAGGAGGAGTGGATCACACAGGCTCTCCTGCAAAACAAAGCAGTGCTTTGGCCCCTGTCCACAAGATGGAAGATCTGATTTCTAGACCAGACACCAGTTTGGTATTTGGAATCTGCCACTTTCTAGGAAAGCCTGAGAAAGAGCACCTCTCCATACCTGCTGGTAAATCCAGGTCTCCTGCCATGAGAAATGCAAGGTGCGCTGGATCAAAGAGACGGTGAGGAAAGGGCAGTCAATCTTGATCTGGTTTCATATCCCTGCTTGGTGGGTCTGCAGCAAGACACTTCTGCTGCTTTCTCACCACACCCCAAAAAACAGGGTTTCACATCCATTGTGCCTCATCCACAACCCTTTTTACTTGGGCATCTCCAGGTGCCCTGCCATTTTCCAGGGTTTTCTCTCCATAAGGTCTCAATACATGAGAGCATGTAGGCACTCCATTTTAGGTGTAAGAAATGTAATTATTTATTTATCTAACAGTGTGAACATAACACAACAACATTAGAAATGCTAGACCTTCCTACCCCAATATTGTGGCTATAATGCAAGTCAAGAGCAGATGTCCAGGGAAGAGTGTAAATATAGAGCAGGCACACAGCAAATCTTCCTTCGTGGACTACCCCATCTTCCAGTGATTTGTGCTCAGGCTTTTCCTGAGCCAGAGCTTGTGTCTTTGTCCTGGAAGACGATCTGTTTTGCGTGTCTTGAAGGTGAGAAATATACACATGCTGACTGCGGTTTGTCGTGCAAGTGGTGAGTCTCACGGAACAAGAAGCCTCAGAGTGCTGCCAAATACACATTGAGCTGTTGAAGCAAAACACAACCAGGACCTTATGTAACACCATTATGTTGGTGAGCCCTAGCGGAACAGGACAGGTCACAGAAAGGTGAGAACAGCTACTTTGGACAGGCTTAGCTCAACTGAAAGCTACAGGGCAGCTAAGAAACCTAATGTGAAACCTAATGCACTGAAACAGCTTGTCTCTCACAAACGCGTTCTTGGACGACGCTCGTCCTTGGCATCACGGCTACGTTTGACCTTTTGTAAATGCTTGGACATTGCTGGATGTGATAAATCTCTTAAGTTCTGCTGTTCCAACCAGTGTTTCTATCAGTAAAATTGCTCATCACAAATATTAGCAGAAAATGAACCCCGGTGTACATTTTTTTCAGCTGTGTAATTATTATTATTTTTTATTTGAACGGATATCTAAGATGCAGCTTAGACTGCTCCAGTCCTGCAGCTGTTTGGGACAACAACAAAGTGCTCACAGGTAACCAGCTGTCTCTTTAGATAAAGCAGGACAGTTCTGAATGCTATATTTCAGAGATGTGGGGATACATCCATCACAGCCCAGCCACCACAGAAGAGGACAGAACTGGGAATCTTCAGGGCTGAGCCAAGTATCAAAACAGCAAACTCTAAAGGCCTGAGAAGAAGACAAAAATGTGCATTCAGTTACAGAGAGGCAATGTCTCAGGGAGAAATTTCATAAATTGCCTGCTGAGTGCTGCTTTCTGATCTTCAGTTTGAGGAAGAAACCTCTCTGCAGAGCTGAGCATAGACAAGTGAAGCTCAGAACTGGGGCTGGATGCAGCGGCCAGGGCCAGAAGACTCTTCCCTGGACAGGGCAGAGACCCAGGAGAAGGTGAGGGAGGGGAGCAAACAGGTGCCCTCCTTTCCTCCTTCTTGATATAGGGCTGGAACATAGACCATTACCACTAGGAAGGATCCAGGCAACTGAGCTGACAGGCCAGACCTTCAGGAGAGGCATTCAGCATCTGCTTTTTCTTTACAAGTGTGAATTCATGCTTGTAGATGCACTTTGTCAGCTGAGGCTTTGCACCTGGCAGCTGATAGTCATTTAAGGGTGAAGGTCTCTTCAGCTCAGCCTCAGCCCCGTGGCTCAGGCCTTACACCAAAAGCAAAGAAAACAAAGCATGCACCATGCAAGCGACTTAAAAACTCACAAGCATCTCTTTCCTGAGGCTAACTCACGGGTGCTAAGCACGGGAAGCAGACCTGGAGCAGAGTGGGAAGGGAGGAGGCAAAGGAAGGAGGCAAGAGAAAGAAACATTTGGAACTATGTGTCTACAGAATAACTCTTCTACCACTTCCTTCCTGCCGAGCACCATCACTGGCTGCTTGATGAGACAGGTACCTTTGGGGGAAACATGCCTTCTCACAACGACCAGCAAGCAGCAGGCGTAGGCAGCGCAGAAAGGAGACTATTCAGACAAACATAGGGTCAAGAGAACTATGCAAAGCCCAGGGGGAGGCGAGGAGAGTGCACCTTCAACCACTCTTGAAGGTTTTTTTGTTAAGGCTGGTGGGGAAGACAGCCGCTGAGTAACCAGGATGGCATGCGACTGTGCTGTGTGTGTGTGTGTGTCCCCCTTCGCCACAGCCTGAGGGCTGTTGCCATCTGCCTCACACACGAGTAGTATTCACCTGCTGTGCTTTACCTTAGGAGGGGAGGTCTCCAAGACTGCTCTGTGGTGTGCAGGTGTACAGCAGCTCTCACGTTGGTCAGACGTGTCTGAGTCGAGGACAAGCTCTCTTATGCCACATCCCAGGTGAGGTCTGGGCAGAGGACTGCTGCTGACCTTGAAATCAAGCACCCTTTTTATCCCCTCTACACAGCAGTTTGGTAGGTGGCCCAGAGAAGACCCCACCTCATTCACCAAGCATGGCAGATGCCTAGAGGCAGCAAAAAACTCAAGTCACCTCCAGCCCTTATCGCAACCATCATTTTTCTAAGTTAACACCAGCTATCAGTACACTTTCACTGCTAGGGAAGAAGGGAAGTAATTTCACAGCCTCTTACGCAGAAACCTTGAGGCAGCCCTTCTGAGTGCTGCGCCGTCTTCCCTATATGGTAGTGAGGATCTTCTTCTCCAGTCATTCTTAAGATGGGACATTTGAAACTAAAGGAAACTTCATATCGCCCTTGAGAGGGCTTCAACATACTCACCGGACTCCAGTCTGACTCTCAAACATAGAGGGATGTGGCCCCTTGGCAAGATGCTTTGGCCCAACTAGCAGCCTGCTAACCCTCGACTGTGTTTCAGCACACGAGCAGAGCATGGTTTGCTGCAGGGGGAAGTGGAAGGTAGTTGCAGAGCACAGTCGCACCCTCCACTGTACCTCTTACACACACACAGCACTTTCTCAGTTCCTCTGTTTGTGGAGGCCCCTTTCAAATGTCCTCACCCCAGGGAACAGCTTACTCTGCTGCTGGTGCTGGGGGCGGCAGGTACCACTTGCTTCTGCCCCATCTGCTCACTTGCCAGGATGTCTTCACTCAGAAGCTGCTGTCATTTAGCAGGCTCTGACTACATGAGGTACTTGATGGAAGTGAACACCTCTGAATACGGGCCAGGAGATCCTCACTTGGTGTTTATGGCTGTGGCTAGCCCTGCGTTGCTGCGAGGGTCTTGCAGCCTAGGGCAACCTGTGTCCACTTTCTCATTCCATTCTTATCATCTGGTAAATAAAGCAAGTCAGGGGACCTGACTGCCCTTCCAGCTCTAGGGATCTTGCATGGCAGGTGCTCTGTTAGGCATTAAGGGTGGAGCTGCTTGTGCCACCCCAGGGACTGCTCTTGCCCACACAGATGGGAATGAATGGCCGCACCAGTTTGTCCACCCTCTCAGAGGTGCAGGAGACAATCCCACCACACTGGGAGCAGACTGCTTCCCCTTGATCTGCTTGAAATGGGCCCAAACAAGCAAGAAATAAATGCTCTGAGGCTACTAAAAGCTACCTTCTCCCCTGCATGAACAGTGTTAAATAAATTGCTCATGCACAGCGTGGACCAAGAAAACTCATGTCCCTCCTAGTATCTATCAACACACCTCCTTGTGGAGTTAGCTGGCTGATCCCTGGAGCCGGTGTCTGCCCCATAAGAGAATGCCCAAAAGATTAGGCCAGACAAGACCTCTTTGTATCAAGGGTGTTATACAGCGGGCATCTTCAACTCATAAATACAGCAAAGTACAATTTTTAAGCGCACACAACATTATTATGGCATACTCCTCTGTTCACTTGAAGAAGACTTCTGCATGGAAATCATCATGTGACTTTGCAAGAAATGCTTCTCCTAGCACTATTTAACAACAACCAAATGCCAGGTTTGCTCTTGTGTGTGGTCATCTTGGAAAGGTGGTGTTTTTTTGTAACCACTCCTGTTCAAAAAGCATTAAATTTCTTTGCCTCCATTTCTTAAACATGTGTATATTCTTCTGTTTGGTTTTGCTTACTTCCTCTAGCTGCCCTTATTTCCTGTTGTTTCCCAGAGACATCAAACAGATGTAGTACGCAGTTTCACTGGCTTACTATGGTGGGTGTTATACTGCATGACATGTTTATGTTCTTCAGCTGCAGTTATTCATTAAGAGGACGGAGAAGAGAAGTATGAATTAGCTAGATCTGAACCACCAAGTTGTAATTCATTGTGGAGGTACTTACCAGTGGCCAGATTCCGGTTCCTGTATGCTAGGTAGTCTCTGACACAACAACTACCACCACCCACTTCAGACAGTTTCCCCATCTGACCAGCCATAAACAATATTTTCTTTTGGAAGTCTGCCTCTGAAAGGTTCGCATTTTTGTTACTCGGTTTGGATTTTTGTTACTCGATTTGGATTAAAATAAAGACCAATTCCCTCAATTTCCTCTGGGAAATGATCTTAGTAATTGATCAGCAGCTTAGTCTTATTTATGAGGCAGCCTGGTTTAGGGAAGGTGCTCAATACCCTGCTTTAGTGAATAGGCATTCTGTAGTCAGGAAATTCCTTGTGAAGAAAGGCACTTCTTCCTGAAAGTAAATCAGATCTGACTCCCAGGGGACACTACAGGAGACCAGCAGGTCTTGGAAAACTTGCCTGTCCTAGATGCTTCCCCAAGACAAGCTTCCTGCTTGTTCCTGTGACATGTCGTGTTGGCATCCATGCCATTTTTAAGTGATGCAAATGCTAACTTCCACCTTGTCTTCTGATTCTCAGGAAACACCAGCCGGAAAAAGAATAATGGAAAATTGTACAGACACAAATAATAGCTCCACTTGCACAGGAATTCCCTACAAAGACAGCAAGACACTTCTTGTTGCTGTTTACAGCATCGTTTTTGCCATAGGCCTTCCAGCAAATTGCTTAACTTCCCTGCTTACATTTGTACAAATCAAAAGGAATAAAGTAGTTGCCATCTACATTTTCAGTTTATCACTGTGTGAGCTGATGTATTTAAGTACCTTGCCTCTCTGGATTATCTACGTGCAAAATGAGCACCAGTGGAATATGGGTGTGAATGCTTGCAGAGTAACAGGATTCATCTTTTTCTGCAACATATACATCAGCATTCTGCTTTTGTGCTGCATTTCTGTGGACCGATATGTGGCACTGGTGTATGCTCTGGAGTCAAGGGGGAGAAGAGGACAGAAAAAGGCAATCATAATAGTGTGTTTTCTCTTTGCTGTGGTTGCAATAATCCACACTCCAGTATTTTACATGGAAGATTATACAGAAGATACGAATAAGAAGACCTGCTTTGAGACTTTGCCCCTTGATATCAAATTGGCTTCTTTTGGCTTTGCCAGATTCCTATTTGGATTTGCCATACCTTTCACAATCCTCATTTTCACAAACTACAAAATTTTCCAAAGCACAAAAACAAGCAGCAGCTTGGCTCGTCACCAAAAAGCCAAAGTGAAGTATCTGGCTGTCGCTATTATTGTCATTTTCCTAATCTGCTTTGCTCCCTACCATGTGGTACTCATAATAAGATCCGTATACTTTGTGTTTCATCAGAATTGCTCATGTCCATTTGAAAAAGAAATATATTCAATTTTTACGGTGTTTCTGTGTTTCGCCACTACAAACAGCATTGCCGATCCAATCATCTATGTGCTGGTTAGTGAAAACGTCAGAAAAGATTTTTATAGGAGTCTCAGAAGATGGAGACTGAACTCAGCCAGGCTGAATTCATCCATTAATCACAAGACTGAGAGTATAAAATTGAAAATGTCAAAAGAATCACAGGAAGGAGGGCTAAGAGAAGAAAACAAAGAAATACCAGATTCATCTGATATTCAACAGATCTGTAATAGTGGCAAAGACCAAGAAGGTAGTAGCTAGCAGTTAGCTGCTGACGCAAATAAGAGGTTCCCAACACCAGCTGTGGGCTGCAGACTGCAGCACACAAGTATTTACATGCCAATGTCCACAGGAAGTTTTGTCATAGTGCATGGGCCAGCAACTCGAGGATGATACAAGAAAGTTTGTCCACCAGTATCATGGGTGAAAATATTGCTGTGCTAAGGACATGTGGAATAAACTAAGAAATTTACTTTGACTCAAATTGAAATCTTAAAAGCTTATTTTTTTGGCCTGGCTCTTTTCCTCTGAGATGAAAAAAAAACCCAATCCCTGCTGAGAAGAACAATGTAGGGCCCATTCTTAATGGTTGGAATTTTTAGTTCTTGAGGAGGTAAATGTTCAGGTTCTCATACACGTACTCTGTTGTTAACGTTTGTGGTTAACCAGTGGAAAATATTAAAAATGAGGAAGTCTTTCAACAAGAGCCTTGAAAATGTTCCTAATACTTCAGTACGCAGCTTTATCTACCTTGTACATTCTGTGGAGAATTAAAGAGCAAAACAGTGGCCTGGTAACACAGACCAACAGTACTTCTGCTGTGTTAGTCAAGATTCTGCACGGTCCTGAAATTCTTAAAAAGTACAATTCTAGTGCTTGATATTTTACGTAAGTAGATTTTACTTATTTTGCAGTTAAATCTGGAATGCACTGAAGTATATAGAAAAATTCTACATTTCCAAGTGGTGTCATGGACTGGTTTTATGCCATCTGCAAATGTTTGTTGAACTTTTGTTTCATTTCTGACTAAGCTAACACTTCCCTTTTGGTATTGATCCAACTTCCAGTGTGTAGGACTCTACACAAGTGTTAGGTGCCTCACTGACAAGGAAGGACTGGCAGCATGGAGAACACAGTCCCTTCTCCCCATAGATGGGAACTCCCTTGGAATGCTGGCGGTGCACACATGAGTCTATGCTGGGGCAGATTTAATCTTTGCTACTGCCACTTTCCCCATGAATAAATTATTGATGGTAGTTTCCTGTGCCTTCAAACCGGAAGTGGGGAAAAAAAAAATTATACAAATCTGGCAAGATTTATCCGAACAGCTTCTTCATATTTTTATGTGACCAAAGTAAACCAGACAAAAATCATGAGTCGGTTGGATGTTTATTTGAGTACAAGTTTGTAAAGTGTTTCAGAGAGTCATTCTGCTTCATCTGTAATGTTGTATTTCTGTAATATTTTTAAATTGTCATTAATGTTGACATTTCTGAATAGAACTAACATAAGCCAATGTTAATGTAAATACTTGTTAAGGTTTTAAAATTGTCATAGGTATTTCTGTATATTATGATTTATTCTTACACATTTTGCAAAGAAGCATTGTGCCAAAATGGCATTTCCTCAAGTTATTGTATTTATGACATATTTAATTTTTGTATTATTTAATGACTTTTCCTATGAAAGGCTTGTGTCCTTAAAAGTAGTTCACATAATATTGAGCTGAACAGGAGACTGTTTCTTGGAAAAGTGTGAAATTCTGTTGTGATGCTAACTAACGAACTGTGGTTTTGCATTTTCACATGCATCCCAGAGGTCAAACTCTCTAAGGTATTAAGGAGAGATCTGCAAAGTACCGGATATCTGTAACTTTGCTGAAAATCAAAGTTTCCATTACTAAAAAAATCAGCAGCAGGCGTTGCTTGTAACAGCCCAGTCAGCCAGAGCATTGGTGATTAATCTCTGAAGACGCATATGCAAACTGCCCCAACCTCAAGATTTTCATTGACTGAAAACTCTGATGAACAATTGCAGTGAATTTAGAAGAAACCAAAGATACGGACTTCTAAACTAATTTAAATGGATGCAAATTAGATATTCACCTTGATGAATTTCAAAATCTCTCTGATGGTTTTCCTCTGATAAAACATGACTGTCTTTAGAGCAACCAGTCTTGGAGCCCAGTGCCACAGGTGCAGGGGACAGGGATTAGCAGGGTCTGATGCAACATCTGTAATTCTTTTGCCTTGCCTAATTTACGTATTGTTCTAAATGATTGTCTCATCATGTATCTTCTCTTAAGGAAAATCCTTGGAGCTTCTTGGCTCAGATGCACTCTTAAATAAAAGCCTTTGGGGTGACAATGACCCATATGTCTTGATCCAACTGTGAAGTTAATTTCTGACTATGAACTACAGCTGGCCAAACTAGTTTTTGCAGACTAGTTTTTGTTTGTTTATTCATCAATTTGAAGTTATTTCTAAAGACTGTATTTTTAAAGAAACTGTTGGGGGAAACTCACTTATAAAACTCTATTCCTGTCTAAGAAATGCTTTCATGTTCAGCATTCAATTTTGCTTCAAGAGGGTAGTTGTATCAAACAGGTAAAAACAGATACAAATGAACTCAAACTCTCTATGTGTGACGAATTTGCAGTTGGTGACTCTGTAGCTGCTCTGATCTAGTCCCTGCTATCATGTACAACCCAATGTCAAATTTCTATTGGCTAGTGAGTGATAAAACCTAACCCAGAACCAGGCTTTCAAAAACTTCCACAATCTAACAGCTTTTCTTCATGAGAATATTGTCATCCTATAGGTCACACTGTGCGATAAGTCTTTTAGGAAACAACTTCTACATAGTGAAATGATGCCAAAGTTGCCTCACAGGTTGGAATACCTGTCGTATTGTCAAACCAGCACAAACTAAAGGTAGCAAACAATGGTGGGGGAATTGCAGCAGACAGATTCAATAATTTTGATCACTCTTTGGTGTGCAGGGGCTGCATACAGGTGGCAGCATCCCCAAAGCTGGATCTCCCAGCATGTATCCTGCTACTAGTGTCTAGAGACGAGGACGTGATACCTCCATCTCTTCTAGTGCCTCCTGGAGTGGATTGTACCCCGCTGCACTTTTACCCCTGCACAATTGACCTTTGCACAGGAGAGGGCGCTTCTGATACTCTGTGTGCACCAGGGATCAGCACGGCCTCACAATGCAGTCTTCAAGTGAAAGGAACGTGAACAATAAAAAGAGAAATCCGTTATCCCAAATTAGACTAATACTAATATCCTGGTGATAGATGTTAGTTGCTGCCATCATGAGCAGCAACTGGTAAGACAGCGTAGGACTCTAAACTCATTATGTCTCATCGCTGTGATTCAGATAACTGATGACTTCTAGGGTTTTACTCTCTTACTCCATCCTGTTAGAAATGCTCAGAGATAATGAAGCAAAAACCAGCCTTGCAGAAAGATGGAAAGTCTGCTCAGGAGAGGTGATAAGCTATGCGGTAAGGATTTCACAAAACATTACATGAATATCACCGACATGAGCAACCTTAAAATACACCTTCTCAGTATGCCATGAAATGATCCATCCTGTTTGGCAGCCTGAGTCTGTGATAGGGCCCATACCTTTCAGCCCATGATCACAGAGCGTGCCCTGTATGTTCACAGGTCTGTCCTGAAATATTTTCTTGAGGGAGGCAAAGAATCAAAGAGAAGAGAAATACTATGGGAAAAGGGTGTTCTACAATATACAAAATCCTGAAAAGCCTTGTAAAAACCTAAAGTCACAGCTGTTCTGAACAAGTATGCAAATACCCGACTGTTCAGAAAGCTACTTAGAAATGCATCAGCCTTTATCACAGTTCCCCATCTGTAAAATGGGACACTTCTTCCCTTGAGCATCGTCTGTCTTGGTTTAAAATACAAGCCCTTGCAGGAGATACTAGAAAGAGTGAGCGGGTGTGGCGTATGCATATTCAGAGTTTACTGCAATGGGGCAGCGAACAGCACAGAGGCAAATATAGGGTACTAAAGCACAAATTCTAATGACTCAGCACTTTCAGGATCAGATTCAAAACACTTTCTTTGCTTCTATTTATGCTAGGGCATCAGGAAAAAAAACACAAGCAAATAAACAAACAACAAAACACACGCAGATTTTCGCTTTAATTTGGGTCTCCTTCTGGTAACATTGGTACTAGACCGTTGGGGACTTCACTGGGATTTTTCCTCACTGGGATATTTTGGTGTTTGGAGGCATTTTGTTGCTTCCAAAAGGTAAGAGTAATATCGATCCACAGAGTTGACTTCCAGACTGGAAACACTCAGGGGCAAGCACTCACAAGGCTCATAGTACCTCTCCAGGTACAGGACTGAAACCAATCAGTAACGCTAATAGCATTTGCTGTTGCAACTTCTGTACACTGTAGGCCACCAGTAATAATCTTTACAATTCTTAGTGCTTTGAGATCTATCCATGTGGATGCTGCCTCTCAAGCTTTTCCCTTCCTGGCATTATTTTTGTAGGTTGAGAAGCATTTTCTTAGCACCAGATTTCTGGAATTGGTCTCTGACCGTGTGAGCTTTGGGGCAACAGCACTATTGCTTACCTATTTGATTAATTTAGGGGGGCTTTTTGCCTTTCTTAAATATAGTTGAGGAGACTAGGTTCACAGTACCCACTACAGGTAGTTTTTATTATTGTATGTTTGACGTTTATACTGACTTGACAATAAAAAAAAAGGACATTTGATAAGGTATTAGAAAAAGCCCTGTCATTTTCCATTTTTCTGCATGCACGGTTCCTGTTTACCTCTAATTCTTTTGCTCAAATATTTCCTAAAATAAGGCTTATGAAAATGAACAGCCTGTAGCCCTCAGTGGAAATGTGCACTTAACTGCACCACTTGCAGTAACAGCTGTGTCCCAAAGACAACACACGCACAAGCCTCAAACTAAACTCGGGACCAGATGCAAAAGGGAAGAAAAATGTACATTAAATAACAAGGGAGCTCAGGAGTATGACTGACTTCTTGCTTTCTTGACTGTTACTGTGGAAATGGCCTGTCAACAAAAGGCAGGAGATTCTAGCCAGGCCAAGTGCAAATCTGAAGTTTCTGTCAGAAACAAGAAAAAGGGGTCGAATGGGGAACTTCCTTTGTACACCGGGTGTGAAGCCAATACAGACAGACTGTAACGTAATAATAGAAAAGATTCAACGGGAAGCGAAAGGTCAGCAGGTAACTTCAGTATCCACAAAAGCAGAATTCAAAGGCATGTGTGACTTTATAACTCAGAAAGGGGCTTTCGCTAATGAGGGGCTGAGTGGACCCTGCCTGCATTATTCAAGGACTAGTTACTCCCTCTTCCGACCAGAAACATTCCCCTCTCATGAGGGGGAAGAAGCTGGAAATTATATTGAATATTTGGGGGGGGTTGTTTTCTTAGCATTCAGTTTCAGATACTACAACCATTTCTCAGTCAAATTCCAAGATGAGAAATAACACTGTACAAGGAAAAATCCCAGAAAATAATCTTTTTTTTTTTTCCCCTCTGGAGATATTGAATACGATTACAAATAAATCAACATGAGTTAAACCAAAGCTGCGAAACCAGCCCTCCTCCCCTGAAGGGTGTGGAAAATTGAATGTGAATCTGAACTTTTTTTGCTGGTCCACAGTTTCAGATCATAGTGACTCCAGAATTTGGAGAAAAATCTACCTTTTTAATGTAGAAATGTAGCTTGGACATATTCTTCCATGACGTAAAGCAATATTAGTGTACAACCCTGACTTGTCCACACTTCAGTATCATGTCTAATTGACTAGCATAAAGAAAAGCCTTTATGAAAGCAACACATTGACATATTCAACACATCAGTCAACTGTGGGCTGTGAGTCTACTGCCTCTTTTCTGAACCACGCAGCAGAAGTTTCATTTCAGAAGCGACACCGAAGATGTAAATTCGCCTTTTCTATACTTCCAGGGTTTGGGTTGGATAAATTTCTTTGTGTTTTCCAGTGTAATTCAAGCCTTGATCGCTTTTAAGTCAGGGGATGAGGTTTTTCCAGGAGTTTAATGTGGTCACAAGAGGGCACCAGACTCTACCTATTTCTCCTGCTGGCCATGGTGGACTTCACAGGGGAAGGAAAAAAAATTAGTATCTCTCACCTCTCTTAAGCTCGCAGCCTGTAATCATAAATTTGTGAGACTTCGTGCTGCTAGGTAAACCAGTCCGTACAGATGAGTGTGTGCGTATGTGTGTGTTCACGCTTACCACACAGATAGCTGTTGAGGCAGACACAAGACTGTGTTATAATGTTTACCCAGCTATGGCAGAAGCACAAAACCTTTTTCAAATGGTGGCTACAAACAGGCAGAAAAACAAGAAGCAAAAAAGCAGAACTGAAAACGCAAGAAAAATCATAAGGAGAAAAAAGGACAGACAATTCCCTTGCATCACACAATAAAAAATGGAGGGTGATGGAACTTGCCAGGATCTGTCCATGATCCTGGGAGAGGAGATGAGTGGCAGGAGGCTAATATACCATCTAAGGCATTCAGATGAGCCAGCCTCTGCGGTATCTAAACACCCAGCAAATTCTATACAACTCTTTCAGGAGCCCCACTTTGCCTCCCTGCCTTAGCAAACCACTCTCCACCTTATCCTGCACCGCCGTTCGCTGCCACTTCGGTGACTTTATCCCAAGTCTATTGGCATTTGGTGCTATTTGTTAGTCAGATTAAGGAAGGCAAATTAAAGATTTATTATTATGTTAACATTAGACATGTTGAAATGATTGCTGGGAAACCACTGGCTACTGACAGAGCACCAGGAGACATGAGTTGACATTCCTTTATTGCTACAAAAGTCAAAGCTGTCATTCCCATCAAGGTACAGCAGCGGAGCAGAGAACAAGACCAGCTCACAGCCTGTTATCTGTGTTCATACTCATGCTTCTAATTGGGTTAACCCTTTAAACAGATAAGGCAGATAGGCATTAGCAATCATTCTCTTAGGAAAAATTAGGGTTAAAAATGACATTTTTAACATGCCTTTTCACACCTTAGTTTACCTACTCCTTATGCTCATTTTTGGATACCCTCATTAAACTATAATTGCTATGTTCCTACTATAATCTATGATACAGTATGTTTTCCAGTTTAACCTAGTCATTCACCAGACCCTAAAACAAAATTCGGAAATAATCCAAACACTCCAACAATCCACCACAGCCTTCATCTACTCTTCCAAGGAGCACAGAGGGTCATTTTAACCTGGAGATAAAGCGTTGACTTCTGTAACCACCATATTTCTCTTACTGATGCTTAATTTTATTCTCCTCGTTATTTATGATGGGCTAAGGAAAATCACATTTCTGTTTTGGAAAATGTGAAACAATTAATGCTGTCAACATCTTGCTACTAAAGTCTCAGCCACCAGAATTAAGTTACTGCATAAGAAAGTCAGTGTCCTCATTTTTCTACTTTTTTTCCCCCAGTTTTCACAGTCCAAATGCTTAACAACTTTAAGGCAAGCTTAAAAATAAACAACTGACCACATTTCTTAAATATTTTGTTAGCTTTAACTGTTAGCTTTTGAATTATAACTCTCCACTTTGCCACTACTGCAGAAATTAGTTTCCCACTGGCACTGTAATTTTCAGGGACATGGCTTCTAGAAACAGCATAGTGCCTTCCAAAAGGCTGGTTTCAAGGGAAAAACACTGTAATATCAAAAGATGCAGAACAGTAAAGGTGTAAACCTCAAATCTGGCCTAAAAGATCTGAAAGCCACACTCTAATATATGTTCAAGGATATATGAAAAAGGAATTATTCATTAACTTCTTCAGCTTGCAACTGCTTCAGGCTATTTTGTTCTTAGAGTAACTGCAGTTTTCAAAGGAAGGTAGAGCTGGTGGGGGAAAAAAGATCTTCACATGCACAGCACAAACACATTCATCAGAAACAGACTAACTCCCGAGATGAAAATACGGTACTTAGCTTGCTGCAAAGAAAGGAATACCTTGTGTAGTGACAGGCTGCACATGTTTTTTGAGCTTGTGGGTGCTATTTAATAGTAGATGCTTAGTTGCTATAGCAACTGTCATACCCTATGGTATTTATGCTTAGATATGGAACACGTATTTTAAGCAGCACCAGACAACATCGCATTCAAGTGTCCAAAACGTATGTTTAAAAGAAAATCCCCGTTATGAAGGAAGCAGGTGTTTTCCTCTAGTTATTAGAAATCTTTATAATGCATCACTTTTGCAACAACAAAACAATCTTGTTCCTCACAAACATAAAACAGAACTACTGTGATGAGTTGCCCAGAGAAGCTGTGGCTGCCCCCTCCCTGGCAGTGTTCAAGGCCAGGCTGGATGGGGCTTGGAGCAACCTGGTCTGGTGGGAGGTGTCCCTGCCAATGGCGGGGGGATTGGATCTTTAAGGTCCCTTCCAACCCAAACCTTTCTATGATTCTGTGATCCAGAAAAGGGCTTAGAAGCCTTAAAATAAAACTCCAAACAACATTCAGCATTTTAAAATCCATCCTTGCTGACTGCTACTGCATAATCTGGAGACTTTTGCTGTCTGGTACACTGCATGGTGCTTTGCCACTAGAGGTTTCTATTGTAGTTTTAGTATCTCACTAGATACTTCTTTGAAAGTCTCAACTTTGCATCATCTGGGCTTTGTTCCTACCACAGATGTCCACTACCAACACAAAGCCACATACTGGCTGTTGGCCTCTGTCTGCCAGTAAGCATATGCATTAGTTGTGGTTTCATGACTGGAATTTCTCAAGCGTGCTTTGCAGCCCCTTTGGCTTTTGTAGTTTTATATATCACCCACCATGGAGAACACTTTCTCTGAATTAGCCGGCAACTGTAAACCTTTCTGAAAACACTTCTTTTGTTTTTGTTTTGTCACATCCTAGTGGTTAAGGAGCATAAATAAATATTGTAATATGAGGGCATTCTTTCTTTCAGGTCCTTTCTACCATAAGAGGATAGTCGGTAACTTCCACAGCTGCCTGCGAAGGCTCCTTAACTCCAACACGACCACTTTAGCCAGGCAGGCTGAAAGAGTTTGCAGACTAGTAAAAAGCCTAACAGCTTTCCTGTGTCTTGTTTCCACTGCATTTCCTGCAGTTGAAACACCTTAATACCTCTTCTTATCAATTTATTATCAGTTCCATAGTTAGTAGCTGACTTGGATAAAAACAGTGGTGCTGGTTTTAGCTCACAGAGTTTCTTAGTCTATACAAGTTCTTAAACGAACACATTTCTTAGCTCATGTCACTCCTAATCCCCCTGGCCTCCTAGTAGATAGATCAGATACCCACAGCCATAAAACCTAAGGCCTGAGGCTGGTGGCCTGAGGCAGACAGATTTCTGCCTAAGAAAGGATTTGCTTTGCCACTGTTGTACTGACAGCCACATACCCTCCCTCCCATCACCTGTCTACTACTGCTCTTCAGCTTTTCGCCAGCACAAACACCCAGCTGAGCCAATACAGCCAGCCAACTGTTGTCGTATTCAGTCAGACGTGTACTAGCTGGTGCATGGATTAGTTGGTGTGATGAGCACTCTGACGGTGCTACTCTCATTTTGTAAAGCACTAACATTTGATGCCAGCATCAGCATCATCCAACATCAAGCTACAGTTACCCACAAATGCTCACTCACTCACGATGAACGCTTTGGTTTATTTTACAGGCACCAGAAGCCTGCTGTTCCTTGTCCAACCCCCTCCTACAGGTAAAGCGACAGCCTTTCAAGGCTCACAGTAGTGGAGGAGTAGCTTACGCTCACTGAAGGCTGAGCAGAACTTCCAGGTGGTCCACACATTAACACGCTGTAACAATACGGAAACGCTTTCTCTTAAATTCAGTGTGCTGTGACTGCAGACCGCACACAATGAAGTTGCATCCTGTACCTGGGTTACGGGGCCCAGCTGAGCTGCTGCAACAGGCTTACGTCGTAGGGAACAGCCACATTTAATTACCCTCCTTAGCCTTTCTTCCATCTGCTCCTGGATTTTTTAGGCTAGCTCTGCTGCAGGAATGTGCTTGTCTGCAGAAGCACTCAGGACTGTTTCATAATGCTGCCTATCTCAGAGGTAATCAGAATTTGCCAGGTTGGTCTTAAATGAAATGGTACATTATGAGTGGGCCTCCTGCCCTACTCTGGAGCCAAATTAAAAAGACAAACACATCTTAAACGCTTTAATCAAACAGTAATTATGAGAGAAACAATACAGGCTCAGAGCAAGTCCACGTTGTCTTTAGCAGGCAGAGGCAAGCAAGCTCTGTCCCCGCTCTGAACCGGTGGGATCACAGCCAAAACTCTTCCAAACCTCACGCCGTCGTGCTGGTACAGCACAGAGCTTGAGCTAACACACCTTGTCTCTCAACAAGACTTGCTAGCCAGAGCACAGCAGTGCACTGACGACAGCTCATGGCTTCCAGTTCAGGGCTGAGTCATGTCTGGTTGGCTCCAAGCACCGCCGGTGCAAGCACACTTTTTTTTCCTGCCTCCGTCTGCACAGCTGTACTCTGAACTATTCGCCCAGCTACAGAAACCCAGGGCCCTTGGACCAGAGACAGAAAACACTGCAGCCACACAGGAGTGCAGAGTGGAAAACACTTCATTGTCAGCTCGGTATTGGTATTGAGAGAGGACTCCGTCCTATCTTGCTGAAACTATTTGTTTCGAAGCTTAAGCAACCTCCCGACTAATTTTCCCACCCCATTTATCTGAGGGCTTGCAAGCCACCAGTTGTGAAACACTGCGCTAAGCCTCACACAAACACCGAGTAAGAGACAGTGCCTGTCAGAGCCCAAGAAAGACTCCCTCCAAGAGACCTTTCCACAGGCTAGAAATAGCATCAGTGCAGGGATCCAGTGGAAAGTGAGAAACTTCACTCTGAATGTTATTTCTGTTTCTTACTTACCTACATAAAGATCATCTGCATTAGCCCTTTAAAACTATTAAACCCTACTATTACTATAATCATTTGTAATGTGAAAATATCATGGACTGAGATCCTTTGTGCAGCTTGAAATTGCACAAATGAGCTGCAAATTCCATCTTCTCTTGTCTTTTCAAAGCGCAGTTGCAGCCCTGCTCCTGGCCATTCAGTTCCTATTAATTTCTGCGGTTTTATAAACACTGTCCAACTCTAAAGCAGCCTTCCCGTCACCGCCAACGTGCGAAAGTCTGGCCAGCTCAGCAGGGGCTGAGCAGCTCCAAGAAAGGAGCAGCAAAGCTCCCGAGGCATCAAGCGCAGCCCAGCACAGGCTTGCTCCAGAAGGGAAGGAAGGGGGCTGGGAGGGAGGGTTAGTGGCTGCTTTCCAACAAGCATGGCACGCAGGTCACACCACCCGGTACCAGCCGCCGCCGGAGGAAGAGGCAGGCCAGGGTTCCCGGCAGAGCAGCTCTCTGTCGGAGCAGGCGGGCTGTGGGATGGGGAGAGCCAGAGCTGGCTGCCAGCACAGCTCCCTGCAGCTGCTGCGGCTCAGCCACGGCCGGAGCCCACAGGCAGGCACACACAGCTCTCACGGAGTGAAACCGGGCCCGTCCTTCATCCCCGCCGAGCACAAGCTAACCGCTGCCCGGCCAAGGGAAGGGGCTCCGGGTAGCAGCTCCACTTGACTCAGCCCTCCTGCTCTGGGCAGGGGCTCCAACTCAAATTAGCCCCACCAAGCCCTAAGGATCCACTCGGAGAGGACAAGGCAATGCCTGCTGCTGTTGAACCAGCCCTGCACCTCCTGTTCTCACGCAGAAAGGGCATTCCATTCACCCCTTTGGCGATCACACTTGTATAAAGGCTGCCAGTGCTTTCAAATCCCCTCAAGACTGTCACTCACTCTGAAGATTTTGCTGGGTGCCAGTGGCGACCCATCTTCCCAGGAGAGATCTGCTGAGCTGGTTTGCATCATTTTCTTCCCTGTCACCCACGTTAGTCATTTCATCAGCAAGCAGGTTGCTCTGCAACATCTCACTAGGTGCAATGCCTCCAATTGTCTAGAAGCTTTGAGTACATATTCTGAATCACCTTTTGATTTAAAAGCCTCCTGCCATTTCTGACCGGTGGTTTCCACCCCCCTTTTCCTTTTTTTTTTAATACATTTATAATTTTAATTTCAGTTTCCCCAATCAAGTTTCTTTGCAGATGTTTGCAGTTCTGCTCCACGCTTTGTCTCTACAACTTCAACTTTAACTCAGCCATTAGTTCTGCTTTTGCTTGCAGATTATCTTAGCTGTAAAAGTTTCATGAGCTGAGATAATTTTCTCAATATATAAATGTCTGTTTAGGAAATTACCAGGTTTTCACCTGTTCTTTATAAATCTGGTGTTAAAATGTCATTTAGTGAAACCAGCAGGAGGATGAAAAACTTTACTGTGTAGCCAAAATGTGATCATTCTCTTTATTGCATTGTGGTTACAATTCAATTAAATTCTTTATAACGCTATTTTAGTCCTATCAGAGATCGTTTGCTTTCTAGTAAATACTTTGGGCTGTATTGTTTTGCATAGGTCTGTCCAGATTTTTCCATTTTGACTTTTCAAGTTTTGTTTCTCACATATGTGAGATGCAAGAGTTTTTTCTCTTGAGAATAATCAAATTTTGTCATACCTCAACAAGATGCAGTTTCTCAGCTTTTCAAAGACATTGGAGTGCTAAGAACCTTTCACAATTTTTTTCAGTGGCTTTATCAGAAACATAGATGGTGTAGTTTTTAAGCCATCAGACATCCTGTCGTTTCACTGGAGAATTTATTGGGGTGAAAAAAACCCCACAAACAGAAATGTCAAGACCTTCTTGTTGTATGTAAAAGGAAAAAAGATGAGAGAGGACATATGTGCCTTACTATATAGATGATGCTATGACTAGAAAGAGCAACACCAGTGAACAGTGATCCCCCAGGGAACAGCACCCACACTGCCTCGAAAGGGAAGTCCAGGGGCTCAGAGGTTCTCGCAGGATTTGTTGTAGGATTACCTATTTGAATCTTTGCAGTGAAACTAGAAGCCAATGCCGAGCTGAATAGAGCACGAGAACATCGCTCTCTGTGGTATTGTTCTTTCAAAGTTTCGACTTGTATTTTTGCACCATGATGCCGTAAGCACAGTGCAAGAAACTGTAAAAAAACAAGGGGAAATACTGCACTTCGTAAGCTGACTTGTCCCAAAACCAGATCTTGCTTTGCTATGGAAATGTTATTTCCTCCTGCTTTCTTGCATCAAGCTACAGCTCTGTCGTTTTACAGCCCTTCCTACCGAACCTCAACCCCAAGCCCAGCTGATGCCCTCCGCTCCTGCCGCCCGGTCCACCCTTTCTCCATTTTCTTTCTCTCCTCGCTCCCCGCCCCACTGCGCCTCCGGGGGGGCAGATCCTCCCCCTGCCCGAGCCGCAGGCCGGCGGCAGCAGCTGCCGTTCCTCTGCGGCTCTCTGCCGGCAGCCGCAGCCAGGACAAGCCCGGCTTCCCTCCCCCGCGCTCCTCCTGGCTCCTTTGGAGACAGCCGGCACGGAGCTGCAAGAGCGGGGAGGCGACAGAGAAACGCTCGGCCGGCCTGAGTGCTTGCAGATGTGCAGCAGCATCGGGCTGGAAGTCACAGCCGCGTTCAAAGCTTTCGTTTTGTTTTGTTTTTTCCGCTCAGAAGGGCGGTCGGAGCTTTTGGGACGGCGGCTTCCTGAGGGGTGCGAAGCTTCACCCCTTCCCTTCGCCCCAGGGAAGCGGCTTCCCCGTCCTCTGACTCCGAGGCCCGGGGCCGGGAGGCCAGGCCCAAACAGGAAATGCCACAAGCCTTGCTAATGGAGTCATGAGGCTTGGCACCCCCCGCCGGCCGGCAGCACCGGGGCGGGAGGGGGGAAGCAGCTGCGGGGGCGGGCCGGCAGCGGTTGGCGCCGCGGGCTCCCCGGCCCGGAGGGAAGCGGCGCCTGACGGCGGAGAGAGGCCCGGGGGGGGGGGGGAGGGGGGGGGGGGAGGCGGCGCGGCGGGGCCTCGGGGGGGGGGAGGGGGGGGCCGCCCCCCTCCCCTCCTTGCGGCTCCCTGGGCGCCCCGAGGGCTGCAGCGGAGCCAGGTCTGAACCTGTTCCCGCCGGAGCCCATGGCCAGGAGCCCAGACACGCCGCGGGCCTTTGGCTGCCGTTTGAAATCGGGACGGCTCCGCCTCGCCCCCCGCCTCCGCCTCCCGCCAGCCTCTCACGGCCGAGGGGAAGGGCTCGGGCGCCATGGCAACCCCGCAGCCTCCCGTGGGCGGTGCCTGGGGGCGGGAGAGGCCGGGCTCCATGGCAACGCCGCTGCCAATCGCAGCGGTGAGCGGCGCCTGCATGGTTCGTCGACAGCCAATAACTTGCGCCGTTCCCCGATAGGCGTGGCTGCCGGGAAGGCCCGCCCCCCAGCGGGAAGACGGGGGCGGGGAGGAGGAAGGCAGCTCCTTTGTGGGCTTTGACAATAAGATGGCGGGCGGGGGGAGGCGGGGCCGGTCTCTACGGTTAGCCCCGCCCCCTCCCCCAAGCGCAGAGCGGTCGGTGAGGCGGGAGCCGGGGCTCCTATGCTGGCAGGCGGCGGCGACAGCAGCAGCGAGGTGGTGAGTAGGGCGGGCTGGGCTGGGTCGCGGGCGGCACGAGGCCCCCGGGCCTGCCCGCCTCCCCCGTGGCTCCGCGTGGGGCGGGCGCGGGCGGGGAGCCGGTACCGGCGGAGCCCGCGGAGGAGGGAGCCGATTCAAAATGGCGGCGGGCCGTTTGCTGGAGCGCGGGACGATGAGTAACCGCCGCGCGGGGCCGTTCGCCGCCACGCGCACGCCGCTGGAGCAGTGAGGGGGACCGGGGCGGGCGGGCGAAGGGAGCCCGTTTCCCAGCCGGCGCCGGCCGCCCCCTTCCTCCGTTCGGTCCCTTCCCCAGCCGCGCACCCTCATCGCCGGCGTCGCCACCCCCGGGCACCCATCCGGCGCCGCAGCACGCCGCGGCGCCGCTGCCCTCCCACCGCCGGCGTGCCGTGCCTGGGGACCTCCCCCGGCTCCCCAAGCGCACGCATCGCGGCTCAACCCCGCCTCGGCCCCCGCCGCACTCCCTCCCCTGCCTGCCTGCGCTGGGGCTCACTCCCCGCCCTGGCCGCGCCCGCCGGTCACGCCTCCTCGCCGGCTCCGGCGGGCCTGCTCCCCCTCTCTCAGCCGCCCCGGCCCTCAAGCCTCCGCCGTCTGCGTTTCCACGAGCTTTCTGCTCCTCCTGCCGTCGCCCCTGCCCTGGGCGTGCCACCCCAGCTTCCCAGCCTGCCCCTTCCTAAAGCCCTCGTGTGCTGGAGGGGCGCCTACCAGCACCCTGCACCCGGGGTGTGGACCAAACCCCAGTGTTTTATAGTAGGTGCCTTTGTGCCGATCTGAACAGGGACGTTTCTGGTCCTACCAGCCCTCTGCTGTGTCTGCAGCCCACCTTATAACTCAACACCACCACATGCACACACTCCTGAAGAGGAGTACCTGGCTTTCCATCTTCATTTCACCATTACACATAGCTTTGATTTCTTCCCACAGTTGTTATAAAGGCCAGTTTTGGAGCGGGGAGGATTCAATACCTTCTTACCTTGCCATGCTAACCATCGTCACTATACTTAATGGCTGTACAAAAAGAAAAACCATCCTGCTTAAGTGAACTTCCAGAACTGGTCTAGGTAGTTCTTGTCTGCTTTCTCCTAAAGATGGATAGTGCTAAAATTTCCTATCTTCTCTGTTACCCCAACTCTTATGAAGCGACTTTTCCCCTTAAGTACTTGGCAGCATATTACTACATGAATCTGACTTGAGTGTGAATCTGGAATGTTTAAGTTGATGCTGTAGTAAGAATTGGATCAAATTTCAAGCACCTTATTTGTAAAGCAGACCGGGAATTTCTCAGTCCCAAAAGCCAAACTGTTAATGAATTACATAATACTGTGCTCCCTATGCTACTATCAAAAACAATCAAACAAAAACCTCAGAACTCCCAAACCGTCTTTTTTCCTACTGCAGATAGCTGTTGTCTCTCTGGCAGCTTTTTTTTTTTTTTTTTGTACAGCTGTTTCAAACAGTGGTTAAGTTTAACAGCCAAAGTTTGGGCTCTTGACACTCTGATAGTGGTGGAAGAAGGGAGGTGATATAACTAGTCTAGATGTTGCCTCTTGGACAGAGGCAGATGCTGCTTGAAATTATCGGGGGATTTTGAACACCTTGACTCTAAAGCACCGGCAATCTTGCTGTCATGTACCAAGAGGTTTTACACAATGGCTAATGCCTTTTTGAGTATGTTAATATGTAAATCAATAGAGAAACATACTTACATTTTAATTAATTAGGTTTGAAATTTAGCATTCTCTTGAGTGCTTGTTGGAGGTAGTGCAGAGAAGTCTGGGGGAGGTCATTTATTTGCAAGGTTTTAATAGCATCTGATAATGGCTATGAAGTTAGTATTTTTTTACTGAGAAATCAGGTTCTGAGCAACACTTGTGTGCCAGGTAATAGAATCTGAAGAAATAATTGCTGTGATGGGCATACTGTTTTAAGTTTATACTAACAGAATTCCACGTGGTTTGTTTATTACTCTAGGGAAGAACCTGGAATCCCATGCAGCAGGTCTTATGCGTTATTGTATTGCATGGGGAAACTGCTTCCTTCTTTAGAATGTTAATAGA
Organism: Leptosomus discolor; assembly: GCF_034619465.1. Classification (NCBI taxonomy): domain Eukaryota; kingdom Metazoa; phylum Chordata; class Aves; order Leptosomiformes; family Leptosomidae; genus Leptosomus; species Leptosomus discolor. The sequence goes on from NC_141393.1 coordinate 10,351,912, forward strand.
TTACAAACTGGACTGGTCTGGCAACATCCCCTGTGTCTTTCAGTTTGTGGACGTGATAATGGCTCTTTTACCAAGAACTCATGTATTCCCATCAATGGTCCCCTCCTGTATCAGTCTGCTGTTTTGGGAGGCAAACGGCCAAAGCCGCTTCCTCTAAAATTGTCAGATATACCAAATAGCAACAGAAGATATTTTAATTTATTTTTATTGTGACTGCATCATCTTTACCTGTAGTGGTTGGGTTTTTTAAACAAAGTTTATGCCCTTGTCACCTACCCTAAACTAAAGTAGGAATTTGGGGATTCAAATAGTTACTGTATACAGGCTCTCAAAGAGATTGGTCTTTGTTTATAGAATGTTTTGAAAATATGCCTGGGGAGCGAAATTTCTGAACTTTTATAGCATCATAAGGTGTTTGACAGAAATTAGAAATACTTTATTAACTTGATAGTATGGTGTCTCACTAGACCTGTAGTTCAGAGGCCTCGTGACCCTTGAATGTTGCTGTGAGCTCAGTCTGTAAAATAGAATGAGACTATGAAGTGGTTGAAATACAAATTCTATGATACAACAGCATTTTAGTCTGAATATTTTGGGATCAAGTCAAAAGATTTTGGCTTGAGAGTGTTTAAGGTGTTTTTTTTTGATGTGGATGGCTTCTTGAGAAAAATGTTTTCTGTTCCCCCACCCCTCAAGTCCTTTGTCAACCATCTCCTTCCCCCTCAATTTTGAGAGCAAACACTCTTCAAAAACTGTTTATTATGAGCCACAACAGAAAACAAAAATAGATGTCCATATGCATCCTCTTTAGTTGTTTATTTTCTAGGTATGTACTTCAGTTGCAGACACTGAACTGTCTTGTACTGTACAGACATGTCTGGAAAAGTATCTGAATTGTTCTCATATTTTATCGTGTAAGTTTTTGTAGCCTGTTGAAACAGAACGTTCTTTTCAGTTTCAGTAATTAAAGGAATTGTTGCTTGTGTTGTTTAGTTGTTGTATATGGTATATCAAATCTTATTTTGCCTTAAATGTGTTTTAAAAACTCAGCTTTTATAGTTAGACGAATCTAGTTACTGTCATTACTTTCATTATTGTCATCTTGCAAAGTAAATCTTAGTCATAACGTTTCTGTGCTGGTAAAGGAAAATTCTCCCCGGTTTCGCTATGTTTCAGTTCTGTATCTGTGCATGCTTGCTTTTTTTATCTAGATGTTGGAGACATACGTGGTTTTGTACAGCAAAGGTGAAAACTGTATATAGTTTTGTGATAAAAGTAATGAAGACTTGCTTTCAGTATGCTTTTGTGTGTTTAAATTTTTCAGATGATCACTGAAGATTTTGTTTGCTCTTTACATGGCAAAGGCGTAGGGATAAGGGAGAGGCTGGTCGAAGGTCAGGGTCGTAGCCTGGGACTTGGACAAACTGGCAGTTTCCTTCTCCTGCCGCAGATTTTGGGTGTACTGTTGGGCAAGTCACCTTTATGCTCTAGCTGTAAATTTGGTTTAATAGTAGTGTTCAGCTTTGTGAGGCTAGAGATACTGAAGCAATTGACAAAATAATAGAGGTGTATAAGTTTCTGAAGTGGGAAACTATTTTGTTCTGCATCTCCTGGATTTGCCTGACATCTTGCTTCCCGGTATTTGGTAGGTGGTGCTTTAACTTTTACTGTATGGACTCTTGCTCAGTAGCATGGGAGAAGAAGAAGGACTACATCAAACACAATTACTGGTATGTAATTTTTTGCTTCTTAAATGAAACCATAATCTGGTATTTTGTGCAGCCTCAGGAACAGAATGACAAAACTGTTTTCATGATGTAAGATACTAATTGGAAGTAAGTGTATAGAAAAAAATCCAGTGAATGCTCTGAAAGGTTTACCTGTAAGAATACATAAACATTTTTCCTCTGCTTCTATGCACCCACCTGTGTGTGATGTTGTTGTTATTGAGGTTTTCAGGTTTTCTGCTGTGTTCTGTTCTTCTGTTGGTGTGCCTTAGAAGGCATTTAAATGCCAAATAGTAGCTGTATGGAAACCAGGTTAACATTCAATTGAAGTTTTAGTTATTCTTAACAAGAATATAAGTTGAAATACAAGAAGCTTCAGACTCTGCATGGAGCGTTTAATGTTTGATGACATAATCATACATGGTTGATTAGTAGTCCCAAAAGATGTCTCTAGAGATCAAGTTTTACATGGGGGTCATGTGTTTAGAAATTACTGTACATACAACTTTTTAGGAAATATTAAATGGGATATGCTCCAACAGGAAGTTTGCAAGACTATCTAAAAACCTGGAAAGGGCACTATCAAGCAAAAACTGGGTTGTATTTAATGGGAATAATGGAAATATGTTAGGTTACAGGAGAAAACTTTAAAAGAAACTTCCAAAGCATTTAATATATTGGTAATCCATGGATAGCTCTTAAGAAGTCTATGAAAAATGACCATAATAGCAAGTTCATATATTCTGTATTGTAGTTCCTGCATATTGTGATTTCTAAAGAGTTTTGTAGCTTCCGTGAAAATCTTTAAGAGTTGGCAAATCCAAAAAAAAGGTTATTTCATGGATATATACAGCAACGTAAGAACTGTGGTACAGAGCCAGACCAAATGTTTATCTAGCTACTGTGCTATCCCCAGGTTTTCAGAGTAGATAAGTATGTAATGCATTTTGAAAGGAGCAATGTTTTGCAGTTTGGTGGATTTTTTAATGACTCTGAAAAAGCTGTGAGAGCTCTCTGAAAATTTGTGAAACATACTGTAGCAACCAGAAGAGCAAGGCAGGGGTTAGGGCTTACCAAGGGTAAGGGAAAATGATACAGGAAGGCGCTGCAATAGTATTTTGGTTTTATCAGCTTTTAGTTGAAAACCTTCGTTGTGTTTGGGGTCACTGCATTAAAAAAAACATGCAAATATTTGGCACACAGGAATTCTAAGGATGGAAGACTTAGAAGGGACGTAACAAAGGTGCATAAATGTAAAGATCAGGTACTACCTTTCATTTGCAGCCTAATTTTTATAAGACTAAAAGAAGTGAGATCTTCTGCATTTAAAAACCCAAAAAGTTACTTTGTGTTTCAAGAGATGAGCTGCACTGTTGTCAAAATTAGTGCAATTCAGAAGCAGATCTGCAGGCTAGTGCTTGAAAGTCATACCTTGGAAAATTCAGCAAGTGATTTTTAGATGTAAATAATGAGAAGCCTGCATCCACCCTGCTTATTTTTAGCTGGTGAACCTAAGATAGGAATACAGGAATTTTGCTTTCTTAGTCAACTGGGGTAATAAGTACAGAAGCTCATGCAGAGGGTGACTGTGCCTGTCCTCGCTGAACTTGCGCAATTCGTGTTGGAATTACATAGTTAATTTACTCACCTGAGTAAGGGAACCGGAAGGACTGCTTTAGGCACCTGAGTTGAATGTCTCAAGTTATATGGAACAAATCTAGATCTTGCTCTCCCTGTAGCCGAAATAAGCTAACCTTTCCATAAGCTGCTTGTGTTATTTTTTTCATGTTACTGTTAGGTATGTTGATGTTCTGGAGGGGTCAAATCTTTTAAAGATGGTGTGCCAGGTTGTATTTTTATTTCCAAAATTAGAGGTTAAGCATGCCAGTAGAAACTCGGGAGGAGCGAGGAGAAACTGCCTCTCCAATAGGTGAAATACAGCCGTTGAGATGTTTGCTTCTGTGCGAAGCAGCGGCTCCTGACTTCCATCAAGTGTGGAACTTAATGGGAGCCAGGAGCTGGGAGCCCCTGCCTCTCTCCGATGCCATGACTTGTGGACCTGCTCACCCCTGGTTCCCGAGTGCCGTCTTTGGGACCCAGTCCGTATGTTCCTGACCCTTGTTGTACCACACTGGCCATTCTATAACCTGGTATGACAATTCTGCTGTTTCTATCTTAAAAGAATTTTCTGTTTAAAGTTTTCTGTTTTGTTTTTTAGTCTTTTTTTTTTTCACCTCCCTCTTGAGCTGTTTACATTGTACAAGAATTTTTTATTTTATTTTTCTTTAACAGGACACAATGTTTGTGCGAGGATTAAAGAGAAAATGTTTTGATGGTGAAGAAGATATTGAAGGAACTCTGGCTGGTATTAAAGCTATTCCTTCCTATAATCTTCAGCGGCAGTCACTTTTAGACATGTCCTTGGTTAAACTTCAGCTGTGTCATATGCTGGTTGAACCTAACCTTTGTCGTTCGGTACTTATAGCCAACACGGTACGGCAGATCCAAGAGGAAATGACTCAAGATGGGACTTGGCAGATGATAAATACACAGAGTACAGGGCAGGCATCCCTGGATCGTCTTGTTTCAACAGATATCCTCTGTCGTTCATCTAGGGAACAAGCTGAGGGAAAGCCTGTTCCAGGCTATAGTACTTTCAATAAAGACTTTGAGGGTAACCAGGCACAAGATAGTTCAGAAACTATGTCAACAGCCTCTTCAGTGCAAGCTCCAAGAAACCTGCAGAGCAATGTGTGGGAAATGGAGAATCCACAGGAAAATAAAGGAAATTTTCAAAAATCACTAGATCAAATATTTGAGACACTGGAGAATAAAAGTCCTAATTCTGTTGAAGATCTGTTTTCAGAAGTTGACAATTCCTACTATGATCTTGATACTATGTTAACAGGCATGATGAGCAACACAAAAATGGGACACTGTGATGGGCTTGAAACGTTTTCTTCTCCAACAACTACAGCTTCTAACTCTAATTGTAAATCTGATCTTAATGAGCTCGATCATATTGTAGAAATCCTTGTTGAATCCTGAAACTCCTCATGTAGGAGATAAAGATCTGTTAATAGGAAGAAAAGACTCGAGAAAGCTATTTCCACAGTTTGTTCTATCAAATCTGCACGTGTATTTTACAAATATCTATATATTATATAGATATATATATTAAAAAGCACTTCATATTGCAAAAGAGTGTTAACTCTTAAAGTTAACCTGCAACTTGTAGTGTAATAATCCAATTTATTGTCCATTGAACTGTAAGTACATACGGTAAATGTTTCTAAGTTTGGGGTCCAAGGCTCTTGAAATTGGGTTCCTTTTACCAAATTTGTTCTAGCCTTGGATGGAGGATATACTCATTGAGAGGGATTATCTAATCTTTCTTATACTTCTCCCAGTAAAAATGGTAATAAACATAGAGAGAGGTTGGATAACTGGTTTCCTATTTTCCTCCGATTTCCACTTTGTTACACCACAAAACTCCTACCACTTCTGCTGCTTCTGTTCTAAGTCGCTACATGGCTCTTAAAGAGCAGTATGCAATAGTTCCTGTTATCCTAGCTAGCTTATTCTGGGTTTTGCTACAATTTTTACTTCAAAAATAGTTTAAAAGTGTTTATTGGTGTTTAGATTTTTCCAGGTATTTTCCTAAAATATATTTTTACTACAGATGTTATGTCAGCTGCTAACTTAGTAACTTTTGATTATATCTGCAGTTGATGTATTTTTTGAAAGATTTTCAAAAAGGGATGGTTTTTTACTGTGAGCTACCCAATGTAGTTCAGCAAAGTGTATGTAAATGTAAATATACAATTTTATACTTTACATTAAAATGTAAGAGCTGTTTTCATGATTCTGTTTTATAGAGTAGTACTTTACTAAGTTGAGAATTGTACAATTACACTTTCATGCCCCGTATAGCGTCATTAGAGGAAGAGCTTTGATCCAGCTAGATACAATTACATTTAATTCATTTGAGACCATATTTTTTTTTAACTACATTATGTAGGTTTTTATTTATATGTATTTATATGTAAATGTCATCAAGTGAATTGTTTATCACTGAAGTCTACCATCAAATATTTGTTTATATGGGATAACTATCTTGCACTAATTACTACAAAAAGTGTTACTAGCGGCCTTTAAATCTCTACTGGTATGTCACGATGTCATAATTAATATGCTCCACTCTTACCAAGGGTTTCCTCTTGGCTTTTTTAATAACAAAAGATAATGCAACATTGGATGGTGTTCTTTTCTTCAAGTACTCACATTCATTTTAGAGTGTATATAATTAAGCTTATTCCTATGCGACGTTTTTGAGGGAGAGGGATAGGTCAGGTACAGTGTATGATTTTGTGGTAAAATGACAGATGTTTACCTTCACAAGCTGGTAGGGGGGAAAAGCCCCAAACTAGCAGGGAAATAGAGAAGGTGGAAAAGATGGATTGGTTTCTAGAACATGCTAACACTGGTTGTGCTGGGGGAAGACATCTGCCAGTAACTGAGTTTTCTGTAGACCCGAACCAAGCAAGTTGCTGAACGTGAAGAGAGTTACCTTTCTGCGTCTGACAGACCCTGCCTTCCCACAAGCGACTGTACCTACTGCACACTATCCTTTTCCAATTCTCAAACCCCTAAAAAGGGGAGGGTGGGGGCAGGGTGGTGGTAAGGACATTCCAGTGTCACCTCCACAAAAGGACGTTCCAGTGTCACCTCCACAAAAGGACGCCACTGAGCTTACAGTTTCCACAGTTGCTTTAGAAGCATCTGGTTTTGGCCAAAATGCTATCACTTTGTGAAATTTTTCAAACTCGATAGTTGAATGCATGTTAGCTTGGGCGCATGAAACCATGCAGTTGGTGCGAGTCATTAGTGAATTTGCGAATGCTTCTTGTATTAAACTTGGTATGATATAGTCTGTGGTTGCTGCAGTAGTTAAGCATTGCTTCCTCAATTAAAGCTTGATTATTAACTTCAGATTAAAGGATGAAATACCATATAGACACTTGCAAGTTCAGCTCATATGATATAGCTGGACCAAACAAACAAGCCGCTACTACATGTCTTAATCCATAGAGATACCACTTGTAACTGAAGGGTGTTGCAGTAGTACATCCTGCTTCAGGAGGATACAAGTATTGGTGTGAACTGTCATATCTCACAGTGAACTAACAGTCTGTTTTATTTGGCAGTGTTTGTTGTAGTATTAGAGATTGCTTCAAAATTATAAATCCAGATATTTCTGTGTGTAAATAGGTCCACTGAGTCGGACAGCAGATGCCTTGGGGTAAAGCAGAAAGCCAGGCAGTTTGGAAGTTTTATAAAAGGAACATGAGCATAGAGTTGAATAACAAAATACGTTCTGTCCCTCTGGGCAAGTTCCCCAAAACGGCTCTCCAACCAACTGCTGGTTGAAAACCGACAGATCTGAACAACTGTGGGTCCCCTCTGCCCCCCCGCCCCCATTTTCATTAAATGAGCAATTGCACATTAAGATATTTAAAAAGGTGCTCTCCCCTGCCTCCTTAGTGTGCACCAGTCTCCATGTTACAGGTGGGAATTAGTACAATTTGCTCATAACTCTTAAACTGTGTATGTCACATGCATGTGTGTGTGTATAACTGCGTACCTGTATCTCGCTGTACGAAGCATCTAGCTGGGTGCACTCCGCTGTTGAGGAAGCAGCGCCTACTTAGAGCAATTTGTAGAGACTACGTGGCTTAACGGGAAAGGATTTAGGTATGTATGCGTCTATGTAGTTAAGCATTTAAACAGAAATATATATCCTGTTTTATGATGTTCTTAAAACTTATGCCAAATCTATGTGCTTTTACATGCCTGGTATCTTGGCCCAAGTCTTCAGCAGGTTTATAAGAGTCTGTATTGCTGAAACTTGCACAGTCACTGAACCGAGCTGGCGTGTGCCTAGAACCGGTCTGACTTTGCAAGGACCAGTCAGTGTAAAATCAGCTTGTCTCCCTACTGCTTTGTTGGGGTGTCTCAGTCTGATTCAGCTGCTCATGCTGGGTAGCTTCACTTCTCCTGTTTTAAAACAAACAAACCCAAACAAAAAACCCTTTCTTTTCTAACATGTATTGTCATTTCTTTGCTAGCCCAAAGAGGCTATATGAGTTAAATATGCATCACTTAAAGGTTGATAGACTGTATTTCCCCTCTGTGTATTCCTATAAGACACTGAGAGACATCAGAAATGATGAGGTGCCTGTAAGATGGTGACTTTTAAATTACTTATTTGGTGAATTGTTACCACAAATGGCAAGAGATGGTAGTTGCTGATGGTGATTTTCTTGATTTCTACATATAGATGGGAAATAATTTAACCTGTTAAATTAGGAAAGGCTTCTGTCAGATTTTGCTACCACTTCTAGCAGGCTTTTTTCTTTTATGTGCTTCTAGGGAAAAGATTCGTGACACATGACAGTCAGCACCATGTCTGAGACGAGGCTGTTGGTCTGAATGACCTAACTCAGTGGCAGACTTGCACAGAAGTACGTTCAAGCAAATAGCTAACATCAGATCTGCTTCCTTCTCAGGTAACCTTGAGTATCTGTCCCCTTCTGCCTCTGTGCCTGCGGTTTTATTTCTCCTTCTCCTTTGCCGGAAAATCCAGAATTCATGGAGCTTCTGCAGCTGGGGCATTGAGCAAAGGCAACAAGCGCGAGGGTCCAGGTCGCGCTAACAATGGCTTGTGCGCGTGAGCGCCTGCCTGCTGATCGCTTCCCTGCTCGTTGGGTGTTCAGGTTTCTTTAATCCGCTCTCTCTTGCGCAGCGCTGTGAGTTGATCGAGCGAAATACGTTGCCTGTCTCTGTGAAGGTAGCCATATTTGCTTAAAGGACAAATTTGGTAAAGGAAGAGGGAATCGTTTCTTTGGATGAAAAGCACCTTCCCAGACAGCCTCAGAGGCGCGAGCAGTGAGGGGTTTCAGCCTTGAGCAGTTCAGGGATTCACACGTGAGTCCTCACACTCACCAGGAATTGCCTGTTCCCAAAGCTGTCCTTAGGCTGGTTTTGAAGTCTCGGGTATGCCTGGGCTGCTTTAGCAGGCATTTTAAAAAGCATTATTGTAAATTGACTGATAGTATAGTTTTACATTGCAATTATCAGACCATTACAGATGTCTTGTGCCTCAGGATATTGATTTGAGTGTGACTGCTCTACAGTTCTCCAACTTACTCCATATTCCCATATAACTAAACAAGCTCTGTCAAAAGCTAGGGTGAAAAAAATCCATTTATTTGCTGACATCTAGGACAAGACCAATAAAAATGCTTTCAAAAGTGACTTCTGTTCAAAGTGAAAGTATGCCTATGCCTCGTGCCTAGGATGTATAGTCCCTTATGCAAAAAAAACATGACTGATGACAAATTTTGATTGCTCACAAACTCTTAAATGAGTGTGATTTCACACTATGTGACTAATACTAAAGGTACAAAACCATCAAGTTCCAAAGAAATGAAATACACATCTTAGAAAAATACATATTTTTGTCAATTTGGCTCGTTCAACTACAAGCTTTCTCAAGGATTGTCTAAGCTGCTTTTGGTGTCTCTTGCAAAGTTGACAGTTAAGAAAAATTTTCCTGTTTTTTCAAGGAAGTTCCACAGAGAGATGAAAACCTGCTGAATAATTCAAGTTGTTAGGAAAGAGATTTACTTCAGATGTCTGTAGTAGTCGACTTTTTTTTTAAGCCCATGAAAAATACTAAAATTTCCTTACCTGACATGATTTTCATAGGTTTGTATGGTAGCTTTGTTTTAAAAACAATTACTCCTTTGCCTTAACCAAGATTCTTCCCAAATGAGTGTTTTATGACCTGAAGAATTATTGTGGTAAAATGTTGATGTGCGACCAACACATCAACAGGAAAATACAAAGCTAGAGGCAACTTTCCATTACAGGGAAAACGTGCAGTAATTTCAACTGTCAACTTTTTAGGGAAGAATAATTGAAGATACAGGTGATTACATGACTTCTTGCAAAAACAGAATTAAAAAGAAATTGTATCCACATGTCTGCTGAATTTGGAAGTCCCCTAGGAGCATGTGGGAAGTACGTACTGCAACGGTCAAGTGCTACAACAAAGGAACAGTATATCATATTTTTCATGTGCCAATTACAGACAAGTTTTGGAGATCAAGAAAATTTAATGTAACTTCAACCTCGGGTTGTGCAAGCTTCCAAAACGGGACTTCTAAGGGGAAAAGCAGGTACGTTGCTAAAAAAAAAAAACAACAAAAAAACAAACAAAAAAAACCCAAAACGAAACACCGAAAGGAGAAAACAGCACTTGCAACAAATTCACTTTTCTGTGTTTGAGGTCATTACTGAGAGAAATGGTAGGTATGGAAAGTACAGGGTGTTGGGATTTTTCTTTGTCCAGTGAGCTGACTGAAGTTTTAAGATAAAATTTTATATGGTTATTTGTTTTAATTGAAGCCTAGTAACATGATTTGCTTTACTGTCTCTGCTCTGTTTGAAAGGTATTGGGAGCAAGTGCTTTTTCGTGTAAATGGTGGTTCTTTTGACAAAATAGAACAATGGCTTCTTTAGTACTCTGACAAATACTCAACAATGTGGGGTTTTTTTAAAAAATTACCATCTTGAGTCATGGCTTTTTTTTTTTTTTAACTTGAGTAAGTGTAGGATTAGTTGGTAGTTCACAGAGGCTTTGCCATCAAAAGGAGGTGGTAAAACTGACCAGGCTGTAGTGCAGTAGGCACTACCCTTTCTCGCTTTCATACGGAAGTATGGCATACGTGATCGTGGTGTCATTCGGCTTCAGAATACCTAATTAATTTCAACCAAATCTGGCAGACCTCACAGTCACTACATTTTTGGAATATTTTCTTTTAAATGTGGAGGTGAAAGAGAGATCAGAAGAAAACTGCATTCTGTACTGATATCCAGTAATGCAGATAAGGCAGAGACATTTATGAGTTTCCAGGCATGAGACCAGCTTCAATTAGAGCTTGTACCTTAGACACAGAGGCAATTAATCACAGACATAAATCCATAGGAAAGCAGTCTTTGTTAGTTCCTGTGTTCCTGGAACAGTGTTTTTGAATAGATGCCTGGTACAAAGGTAGGTAGAAGTAGCAGACCTCCAGTCATCCCTTCAGATGAGTTATATAGAGAGCTTGACTGGTTTTGGGGTTGGGGTTTTTCCTGGTTCATGTGAAATTTGCTGCAAAAGCAAAAATGCTGCTCACAAGACTGGTATCCTGGCTTGCTGCAATGAGTGCAGTCATACTGAAAGGCCACGTTTAAGTCATAAAAAAATCATATTGTTAAGTCCTCTGTTTGCCTCGAGGTTAGTTTAAGGCAAAGTGGCAGAGCATTAAAGATTCCTAGAACATGGCCTCATTTGAGAAAGTAAGGGCCTTTTAAAGAAAGTTTTCATCAAGAAAGACCTGATAAGTGAGCTCAGACCTCTGAATTCTTAAGCCTGTGAGACTAGCTCAGCTCCTCTAGCCTAAGATGTGAGTTGCACAGGACATAAACATCACTAAGCTGACCTAGGCTCCAGTTCTCTTCATATGAATCCCACTGTTGACACAAGCAAAAAAGGGACAAAAACCTTTGCAAATAATCTATGTATTTTGTGTATTTTCTATTAACTTCTCCAAATGTTGGGCCATAAATCCAAAGTTCTGATGCATGTATTTAAACAACTCCATGTTAATTTTTTTCCGTAGGTCTTGTCAGAGCATGTATGAAACAGAACTGACCTTTCTAGAAACACCTGTTGTAGAAGGCACGCGCACCCTTTTCTATGAAACAAAACAAAAATCGGTTACAGAACAGCTGACCACGTTAGGTTAACAACTTAAAAAACAGTGGGGAAAGCGGAGTGACGGGTGTTGGCGTCCCTCTGAGAGCTCTGCTGAATGGGAGGAGAAAGGCAGGGTGGCTCAGGCATTGCATTAGCTCGCTGTAGCTGTAGAGAGGAATGAATTGTCCACGAGTGCTACGGAGTTGCCCGGAGAACATACAGTGTTGTCCAACAGGGGTCAAGCCTAGAAAACCTATTTTTTGCTCAAGTTATTAAAACGTTTGGATGGTGCTGCTGGTTAAATTAGTCCTTTGTATGCTGCGTTAGACATACTTCCAGATTGTCCCTTCTGCACCAGCTACCTTTGTACACCTATCCTGTATCTGTTCCTTGGAGCTAATCCCCAGCATATGGCACAGGTCGGTCCTGCTGCGATACTCCTGGTTGTCCCTGGTTGACTTGAGCAGACAGAAGAATCCTGAACATCTTAGACTTACTCTTCCACTTAAGCCACAGTGTGTGGTGGGAAGGGAAGGGGTACGGGGGGGATATTTGGTCCACTCCTCCCCCTTAGCGCTGCCCCTGGTTCCCTGCTTATACTTGGTGCAGCAGATGGACTGTGGGGGTAGGGGTTGTCACCCCTTAGCCGTTCAGGGAGGCATCCTCCTCTCTGACACAGCCCCAGCAGCACGTCAAAAAGGATTCATTAATGCTTCTTGCGGCAGCACTCGCTCCCCTTCTGTGCTCCATGACCCCCGGCAGCGAGGTCAGAGCACAGCTGTGGCCCAGAAATCGGTGGCAGTACGCTGCAGGAGAGAGGTGGCCTGGAGAGATGGTCCCCTTGCCTCCAGCCGTGGATCCTGCGGGGGTCAGCTTGGGCTTTCTGTGCCTCCCTGCCCTTTGGCCCTTCCCTCGGTCACAGGCCCTGTGTGCTCCTGCCCCTCCACAAACGCCCGTCAGGAGACACAGGGGTTAAAGTCTGTTGGGCCTGAGGGGTTTCAGAAAACCATTGGTTTCTCTATCTGAATAATCACAAAAAGCAACTCATCTTTCATCAAAGTTGTGGTTTATCTCCACCAGATAACTGTTTCTGTTGTGTTTATTAGACCAACATATAATCTGTGTGTGAATTTGGCCTGCCCTCATATTTGATGTAGGAAGAACCTGTCTGTGTAAACGTGCTTCGTTCTTGTGTTTTCACTGTCCTATGGATGACTCTAAACCCATCCCAGAGAGCTGAGCAGCTTTTTGGGGAGTCATCAGGTAACCCACGGTGGGGTTCGACAAAGGCTCAAAATCAATCTGCACAAACACTTGAATGTCGGGTTTTGAAATCTGGTTTGCACAAACACTTGTGCCAATATAATTTGATTACGCAAATGCCCACAGAAAGCAAATACAAGGGGCCCGAGCACGGCCAAAACCACCTCATCTTTAAAGAAAAAAAAAAAAAAAATCAAGTGAATACGAGGAATTGTGCAATGTTTGATGTAGCTTTATCGCCGGTTGAGAGACGTGCGCGCCTTGTTTCCCGACTGCCCCGGAAACGGGAGTTGTAGGAACGCTGCCTGGGGAGGCCCTTGCGGTCCCTCTTACTTAAATTTTCCAATTTCGGCCAGACACCGACTGCGCGTTTAAACCAAAAAAAAAACCCGGCGGCGCGGCCGAGGTGCGCAGCGCTCGGGTGCGGACTGGCCGGTGCCTCCGCAGAGGGGGGATCCCCACCCCCGAGGCGCGGCAGCACCGCCCGGGGCCCCGCCCGCCGCGGACGCGGGGCCCGGGGCCAGGCCGCGCCCGGCCCTGCCCGCCTGTGGCACCGCCGCGTGCCGCCCCGTGCCTGCCCGTGCGCTCCGCCCGCCCTGCCGCCCGCGTCAGCGGCACTCTCGCCGCGCGGGCGGGGCCGCCTCCTGGAGCGCCGCGCCGGGGGACGGAGGACTCGTCGGCGCCCGTCTTCTCATTGGGCGAAGCCGGCGCGAGGCCCCGCCCACCTTAGCTCTCCTAGCTTTTTCATTGGGCCGTACCGCGGAGCCCAGCCGAAGCCCAACCTCCCGGCTCACCGGCCAGTGAGAAAATGGTTGCTGGGCTGGTTGAAAGGGCCGCTGGCCAATGGAAAGGCGACCAGCTGGCGGGCGCCGTGCACGCAGCTCCCCCCTCCCCCCCCGCCGCCGCTGTGGGTGCCGCGGGCGGAGGGAAGGGCGGAGCGGAGGCTGCCGGGGCCCGGCGGGGGTGGCGCTCGCCTCCGCCTCCTCCGGTCGGAGTCCCAGCCCCGCCGAAGGGAGCCCGGCCGGCTGGCTAGGGAGGGCACGGCAGGCTGCGAAGGAACGGGGGGGATCCTCCGCTCCCAGGTGGGGCGCCGGGCAGGGTCGGGTCGAGGCGGGTCGTGCTGGGCCGGGCGGCGGCTCTGAGGGAGGCGCCATGAAGGGGCAGGGGCGGGAGGGCAGCCCCCACCCTCCGCGGGCTGAGGCTGGCGATCCTGGGGGCAGGGAGACGACACGGCGTGGGGGGAGGGCAGTAGCGGCCGCAGAGGGACGGGTGGGCACGGCGGCCGGCCGAGGCGGGGGCAGTCGGAAGCCCCCCAAGGATGCAGGGGGCCCTGCGGGGGGGGGGGGGGGGGCAGGACACGGAGGCCCAGCGAGGGGGGGTGGGGGCCCGGCAGAGCGGGGGGACGGGCTGGCGGAGACAGGTGGGGAAGGATGGCGGGTGGGGGGAGCGTGGGCAGGGGGGCCCTGAGGAGTTACGGGGGGGGGGGGGGGGCGGGGGGGCGCTGCTGGAGCTGGGGAGGCCGGCGACCGGGGCGCCAGGAGCGAGGACTGCGGTGGAAGTTGTTAGCGCAGTTATAATTAGCTTGGCCGGGGTCTCTCTTTAGCTGGGGAGGAGGAAGGGGGAGGAGTGTAACTTTTCGCAGCTCGGGAAGCCCAAGGTTGTCTCTGGTTACTGCTGCCCACTGCCGCGGGGGGGGGCGCGGGCGGCCGCCTGCAGGAAGTACCAACTAGTCGCCTTCCACAAAGGCCAAATGGTGGCAGGCTCCCCTGGGCTTCGTTAGTACTTGTGCGCTCGGGAGTGGCTGCAGGGAGGGTGGCAGGAAAGAGGCTTTCCCTGAATCGCAGCTTTTTAATTCTGCTACTTGCGATCGCTGCCTCTTGAGAGTTACGACTTGTATATGTGCTGCAGTTACGTTTTTGATACCAGGTTTCGTTTGTCTCAGTAAACGTGTATGTGAGTCTGAACTACAAGTAGGTGGGTAAGGCTGGAGGAGCATAAGCCTCATCTCATCTCTGCGTATCGTAAATTCGTGTCACTAATAGATGCAGTTAGTAATTTCTGCCCTAGGTAGGCCTGGAATTTTTTCAAACTATGTTGGAACAATTCATTTCCAAAAAACATAGGTAGGAGCTGCAGTAGTTTTCTGCTTCGTTTTCATTCAGCTGAGATTCTTTAGGCCAGGCAGTTAACTGCAATATGGAAAACACCATTAACATTGAAAATGAATGCTCTAATCTCAGGTTTCTGAAGTGATCTGTAAACAGGCACTAGGAAACTGCAAGGGAAACCAGTGAAAGAAAATGAAAGAAAGAAAAAAGTCTACTATAAATCTACAGATTTACAGCTGCTGTGCGTCTTCTATACTTTTTTTTTTTTTTAAAACAGATTGTAAAAACTAAACGTGGTAACCTTACCTCTGTACTTCTTCCTGATACTTGTGCCAGTGTGAAATCACGTAGGGGAAAAATCATAACCTCAACAGTTTGTAGGAGTCCTTTAAAGTATATAATAAAGGAATTAAATTTGTTGACTTGGACTTCAGCTCCTTCTAGCAAATGGTCGGACTAGTAAAATACCATTAAGGTTATAAACTTTTTTTTTTATCAATGTTTTAAACTTTTTTTTTTTAAATAAGATGCTGAACTCAAACTTTTCAACAGGCAGTACACTTGTTTGCATTTTTAGAATTCTGTAATGCTAAAAAGACATCACATTCTAAAACATTTGTTCTTCTATATTCATTATATAGAAGATGCCATAAATGTACACCTCCCCCTGTGACCTAGCAAGTACATTTTGATAAACCTCAGTAGTCACCTTCTGAAGTCCTGCTGTTTCGAAGCAAACAGGCTATGAATCTTCACTTGTCTATTTGTTTTTATTCTTTTATTTCCAAGTAGCACGGATCTCTATGATGGGAAGGAAGTCAGCTTCTAGAAGGAGGAGGGAGATATTAATGTGTTCATTGCTGTGGTTTAGCCTTGGTGTTCTTAGGTGATGGGCGTTTTACTGCTCTTTTACTACATCCTTACAGTTCCGAGATTCTGTTAAGTGGAGGAGCCCTTTTCTAGCATCAGGCTATGAGTTGCTGTGTAAGATGAACTGTGTTCATTTACTTGCTCACCTGTCTAAATGTAAGACTGCCTTTCACTATGTATTATTTTAAGATTTGTAAAATAACGTATGAACTCTTGATCATGAAGGACTGTGTTTATCTGGATAAGTACTGATCCTTGCTCTTGTGGTGAACTTGTGAAGTAATTGGTTTGCTGTAGTCAGGGGGCAGGTGTCTATATGTGTGTATGTCGAACACAAACAAACATGTTAATACAATCCAGATGGTAGGCTGTTAGCCTGTGTAAGGGCTTTAATTCTTGGAATTAAGAAACTTCGATTCTTCAGGTGGAGTTGAGACCTTGAGAGAATGGATCATGGAATTCCCTCCACATCTCCTAGTCTAGTGCATAGTTTACTGTCACTTCCTCCTTTTCACATTTCCCAGAGTTTCTAGTGCCTTGATCTAATCCATGATTTAATCCATGTGGTCTCTAGCCAAAATGCAGATGTTGCTTTAACAGGGTTTTGATAAAAATGATGCCATGCTGAATATTATGTGCAATCCTGCCTATGCTACCTTTCCAGATTGTTTTTGTGTGTGCTGAAAATGAGGAAAGTTAGGGAATTTAATAAAAATCTTAACTCCTTTTGCACCCTGTAAGCGTTAGGGGATAATTCTGAAATGTACTTCTTTACAGTCCATGGTATTGTCTCTCCTAATACATGATTTCTGAGATGATTACAACTGTAAATCAGTGTTTGGTAACCTGAAGAAGTATCAATGCAAGTTCTTATTCTAAAGTCTCAGACTTAGAGGGTCAGCATTCTCTTTTGTAGTTTTCATTTATGAAGGATAATTTCCACATTCTGTGTGTTCGTACGTGAAATTGTTAGGTCCGCTTATTTCAGTGTATTCATGAACTTCAGTTTTTCTAACTCAGTTTAACTGTTTTAGTAGGATTTAGCAAAAATTGTTTAAAAAGTTGTATTGAATTTTGGTGTTAAAAAAAAAAAAAATTCACATGGTAATGAAATACTCTGGTTTTGTTTTGTTTCCCCCCTTAAGTCACATCATCCTACCTCGGTGGATGGCTTGGCCTCTTGAATAGTTCGAGACTCTTGGATAACCACACTTTATGCAACATCTGGAATCTTCCTGCCTGGACTCCTTTCTGTTTTCTAAGGGTAACTACTTGTATGTTTTTATGAAATTATATTTTATGTGCATAGCGCTTGTTCTGATAATCAGCCGTAGGTGTTATTTTTGTGGGTTAGAATGGTAAACTGAAAAATAATGGTGTGCCGATTTTATACAGTTAATAAGCCGTAACTTTTGTTATTGCTGGATCTTTATTTAGATCGCTGTACCCTAAAATACATGTCAGTGTTAATGTAGGTGAATACATCCAGTATTTCTGTATTTGAAGTAAATAGATACTGTAAAGAAAACAGATTGAGAACTGTTCAGTTGTTCAGAACAAGCTGTGAAAAGGTGTGTCATCACATTTGCAGTTCTAAAGATCATTCGTCTCTCCAGTGAGATACTTTGATGGAACCCTAGTGGTTTGGTTCTTGTTTGGATTCTTTTATGTTCTCATTTAATTACAGTTTAGTCTTACTATGGGAGTTTTTCTAGATTTAGTAACTCTTGATCATGTGTTAGCTTTTGCTAACTACTATTGATCCTTAGTTTAAATGACCCTGGGCCCTTCTGCTGAAAAAAAAAATCCACTCAAAACTCCTGAAAAAAAAAACCTGCTAAACACACTCTCATTAAAAATATACACCTGTGAGCTTTATTTGTAAATGTGGAACTAAATACACAAGTGTAGAGGGGGAGAGGAAGGAGAAGTGACAGTTGTTTAGTTTGTTTTCTTTTAAGGGTGGAAGTTTTTCTCTGCCTCACTGGTAGGGCCTCAGCAGCTTTCTGTATTAGCCTACAGTGATAGATACCAGCTGCTGAGAATACAGTTCATTTGCTGTTGTGAACAGCCCAGATCTACTTGTTTTAGCTTATGGAAGGTACACATCCTGACAGAGGAGTTTGTTCTCTGGAGTGAAGTGTTGTGCTCTGAAGCTTAGTGTGGTAGTTTGTAAAGCAGAGCTCTTACCAGTGCTTTATGAAATAAAATGGGAGTAAGGAACTTAGGAAAATGTCCTTAAGTGCAGGAATTTTTCAAATCCCGTTAGAGGTAACATAAACAGGTTGTATATGTGGGGTTCAAACTAACTTTTAAAGCAGGTAAAACTTACTTCCAAGTGCTTTGTAAACATAATTTCAACTCCTAAAATATCAGTGCATGATACATATTTATTCTCTGCTTCTGCAAATAGTGAAGTGACAGTGTGAAGGTTATGAATTCCAGACTAATTCTGTGCTACGCTCAGTTGTCTCCGTGATCCTTTCCTCTACTTAAGGAATACTGTTCAGCCTACTCTTATTTTCAAAATGTGGGAAAGGATGTTACCTACATCCATAGGTGTGGGGTTTTTTTCTGTGTGGTTTTGGGGTTTGGTTTTTGGGGGTGGGGTTGGGTGGTGTTTGGTTGGGGGTTTTTAAGTCTGAACAGTAGCATATCTTTGTTCTGTGTTCCAGTTGCTTTAGTAGTAATGGACTTAAGTGTATTATAGGCCAGGATTTGGTGACCAAAATGCTGATGTTAATTCTCCCTTCTTTGAGCAGCTGTTTTCTGCTCATTTCTGACTCTTTACAGAAGTTGTTACATAGGAATTCAGGTATGGGAGTAAGCTGGTAGGACTGCACTCCTCCCTGGATGCACACTTTTAGCCACTTGTGCCTTCTCCAGCAATTACTCATCTTGGCTAAACTGGGGCAGGGCTGGAGGGGCAGGGGGGAAGGCAATGTATATTTTAAAGTGTCTTCAAGTCCAAACTACTTTTTACTGGTGTTTTCTAATGTGTTTAATCCTCCTTCCCTTGCTTCCTCTTAATTTTTGCTAACAGCCGAGATCTCCAGCACTTGCTGGCTGAGGACACCAGATCAGATACACTGTTCTGTGTAGTCTGACAGCTTACTGTGTTACGCAAGTCATGTTTAAGTGATCAGTGTTAAGTATAGGAGAAAGGATTTACACTGTGTCTGTTAACTGTACCTCCAGCTTTACCTTTTTCCTGTGCAGCTTCTTACACATGGAATATTAGTCAAGAACCAGTCTACCACTGAATTAAAACTATTAATGAAGTTGTGTTGCCTAAGCTAAAATCTGTGTTGGGTAGGAGAAGGATTATCATTAAATATAGTATGCAGCATACATCAAATAATTCTGGGAAATAACCTTAACTCTAGGGATGTTTGTCTTCCTTTGCACTTCCTGCAGATAGATGTGTGCTTGTGGAATGTGTGTCCATGGAAGAGAGGGGAGAGCAGGAAATCAGGTTATCAATCAGCTTTGGCCCATCACTGACACAAGTTTACTATCCAGAGAGCTCTGTCTGTTTTTGTGGCATGCTTTCTACAGTTGTGGGCCAAAAGAGACTTTGAAAGGGAATTACCCAAATTACAATAGCAAGGAGTCTCTAATTTTGATTTTAATACTTAAGTTGCATTACTGAAAACTAGAGAGGCAGCTTTCACTTATGAGGTGCTTACAGCTATTCAAATCTGCTATTTCTGTCCTATAAGAAAAAAGTAATTTTTCACTTTGGGACAGTTTCAGGCTGAAAAATGCAACACAGTGGCTGTATGAAAAGGACCAAGCAAGTATGAATTCAGTAACATCCTAAAAAGAAAAGTCAGAAGGGACTGATATCAATGAAATGATTTAGTCCTGCATAGTGCAGGCCAAGTACTTTCAAGACAATTGATGGTCTTGCTATTTAAACGTATTATTTGATGGTAGATGAATAACATTTCTGTAGTGACTATAGCACTTGTTTTGTGCATGAAAAATTTGTGTTCAGACAATACTAACTGTGGCAGTTGTGTTTTATGTACTCATGTTTTCTGAGGCTTTTCTCTGCTGAAAATTGTGCAGTTCTGAGTTCTAAACGTGGTTTAGCTTGTTCTTCAAACCTTTTTTGGAAGGTGAGGAAGAGGAAGTTAAGAAGTAGTTTGCCCAGACAGAAGTAATTGTGTTTTCACATGCTGCGTTCTTCTTTGTGGCTGTTTCCAGCTGTACTTTTAACCATGTGTCCATGGCAGCTGCACTGCACTATCAGACCCTGTGACAGATGGAGCTGTGTTTTTCCTCTGAAATGATGGCATGAGCCCTGTATTGTCCACAACGCATTGCAATGTGAATTTTTCTTGGTAGCCTGGAATGTTTCTTCTGAGTAGCTGCACACTCTGACCAGGCCTGTTTGTTTGGTGTTCTGTTTGGATTTGCCAACCAGGGATGTGACTCTTCCCTCTCAAGTTTTTTTAAACCTCGGTATGGTGTAGGATTACAGTGCATGGATGCTTCTTCCGTCTTAGCAGGGAGAAGTTTCTGTGAAATGTCCTTCATGGCACTGGAAGGAACTGAGGAAGTGCTGTCAGGGGGAGAATTCTACGTACAGACGCCTTTGTTAGTTCAGTGACATGGATGGGGAGTTTGGCACTCCGAAGCATTGAGTTCACTTTGCTTCCTTTTCTCTATATCTGCAAAATAATTTTAATTTAAAAAGCATTCTGACATAGATGGCCTGTGGCTCAGTTTGCGTTACTAAAATGAGAGAAGATGAGAAAATGCTAGAAAAAATTATTGAGATGTGGTGTTCCTCATTGTTCTTGGGCTGTTTCATGACAAAAGATGCTAAAATAGACCATCTGAACTCAAAAAAAAATGCAGTTGTTGAATGTTTTCTTAAAGTTCAAAGAAGGGTGACTTACAGCTTGTGTATTTTATCATTGAACAGCTACATATAGACCTCACACTTGAAGTTGGCATAAACTTTAATTTTTGTTAGGTTTATTTACTTATAAATTACAGAGTTATCAGATCGGCACATTCCAAAATCCTGTTACTTGATCCAGTTTTTTGAAATCAGCGTAGGTTCCTGGAATTAGACTGGAGTAAGGGGAGTGCAATTTCCAGACACTCTTTGTGTTTTAGTACGCCCAACTTGTGCGTCTTTGAACTGGCTGTGCCGTTCTGTCATCTGACTGAAAGGGCTGACAACTGTCCAGCAGTCACTCGGTAATACAGGATTGTCTGGGCATGGTAGCATGGATTTTGTGGGGGCTTCTGTTTCCTAGTACCAAAAATTGAAGTGGGGGGAGCACTGCATAATTAATAATGTGACCAACATCTTATATTGCCAAGTAATGCTATTGAGAGAGAGGATTTGACGGGTGTGTGAATTTTAGGTTTGGGATGTGTGTGTTAATACGCAATGCTACATACAAAAGGACAACTTAGAAAATATGGAGTAGTTTGTTAAGGATATGACCCTGTCAGTAGTCTTGTGCTAGAAAGTAAAGCAAAAGGCCTGATAAAATGTAGATTAGCTGGTAACAAAGGGGCTTTGTGTCTTTTGTAGGTCAGCAGCTGAGTGTGTTTGACAAGAACTGAAATTTAATGTCTTCTGTAGCAAGCATGACACTAGTCATTTTTAAATCCACTGTACTGGTGGTACTCTGGTTTTCGTTAGCCTTTTCCAAATTTTTATGTAACCTCTGAATTCAGCTAGCTCCTGGAGGGAGACCTGGGGATCCTTGCAATTAGGCGGAAATCGTACTAAACAGGCAGAATGGCTAGAACATAAGATAGGACTATGTTTGTGTATTTAAAAAAAAAAAAAAAAATCTTTGATATCCAGAGAGTGGAGAGTCTGTTAAGTAGAAACATTTGAAGTTGGAGCAAATTGTTTCTTGCACTTCATTTTTATAGTTCAGAGTGCTGTCATGTTCCAGCTTTGTTACATATTTCTAGACTGCTCTGGGACAAATTTTATGAAGTAAATTTGAGGAATGAAAAAGAGGATGTCTACGTGTATGAGCATGAAATATTTAGTCTAATTAGACTACTGTACGAATTTAAAAGTTAAACATTTAATTTTAAGTTATTTTTGTAAAATTATGTCTCTGCATATGATAGTTTGCTTTTTCTTCAAGCTTGCTTACAGAATTTAAATACTAGCCCATTTTTGAGATGTTAGAAATTAACATTATTTATATAATTCTAATAGATAAGTCTAGTATTTCCTGTGTGTCTAACAAAGTGTAAATATATATTTTAAAATACATTAAAAGCAGTAAATTGGCAAAACCAAGCATTCTGAATGTATAAAATGTCAGAATTACTGTTCCCTGAATGGTCTTAATTTAATTCCCTTGTGAGTGTGAATTTTAGTCTGCTTTAATTAGTTAGTAGAGAGAAAAAACCTAAACACTAGTGTGCAGTGTATGGGAAGGATGGTGCTTAGGGAGCAAATAGCCATTTTGATGTATATTTTAGTTCTTCATAGTAGTGGTATGGGGTAATGCGTTAGGTAGTACACAACATTTAAATGTACTTAAACCGGAGAGTTAATACTTTTATTGTGAGTTTTCTCTGATTTGCAGACACTCATGATAGGAGTTGGTATATTTAGCACAGTTCACTGTAAAGTCCTGCATAATCATGGTTGTTCCATAGGTTGTATCTAAAATTACTGGTCGCTGACAGTGTGGTCAATAGTTTGACTGAGGATGCCTGACACACACACACACTGCCCCCCAGAATACTTTCTATTGTATTTGGTGCCTTAACTTTGTATCCAGATATCTTCTGATTTTGTTTGTAATTGAATGCTCAGTACTGTCTGGCTCCGTTTGCTCTAAATGGGGTGTTGTAACGGGGGAGTGATAGCTGGTAAGTGTGGGAAGATCACCTAGGTGAATAGACACACCACATCCAGACACCTTATGTTCTTTAAAGAGATTCAGCTGGTGCTGTGGCAGTTCAGCAGAAAACTTTGGAGTAAAACAGACTTCTGAAGTTAAAAAATTGCAGCACGGGTAAAATTACAATTAAAGTTTATTGTTGTTTTAATAGTGAACATGTTAGTAAACTGAAATATAGGCCGAACTACTACCTGTTGTGTAAAAATGCATTCTTATGACAAATTTCATCCAGATATGTCCCTAAAAAACCAAAAAGCGGGTATGATCGAGAAGTCTTAAACCTAAACTTCTCTAGCAACTGTCTGTGTTTTCTTGTGTGTCCCACTGAGAAGCGAGCCCTGCTTGCTTACTTTCTGTTCCGCCGGAGGAGCTGAGTTCTCCAACGGTCTGTCTAGGCAGATGGATGTAGCCATGGAGCCCCACAGTGCTTCCTGCGAATCTGGAGAAATCCCAAAAGTAAAAGAGGTTTTATCCTGTTGCCTTCTCCTTGTCCCCAAAAGTCTAGCAACAGGCTAGCAGCTGGCAGCTGCGGCAATCAGCTGAGCTGTTGCTGGCAGTATCCAGTGCTCACATGAAGAGGAAGTTGGGAGGCCCTCTGCAGCACGCAGGGTCTGGATCATTGTGTCTGAAGGGTCTGCCCTTAATCTGCCTCTGGGTCTCTTAATTTCTGATTGCTTATTTCTTTTAATTGTTTGGAGTGAGGTGTCTGTATTCTGGGGACTCATAAAGATGCGTGTAATCAAGATTTTACCAGTGTTTCCTGTGCATGATACACATCTTTTCTGTGTTTATACAAGTGATTGCACAGTGCTTGTCATCCCTAGTAAAACACTTTGTATTTTGTCTGTTAATTGCAAAGTATCTGAGCATGTATTTATTTGGATCACGTGTGTATTAGGTGTGCATGCGTACAGGTTTTTGTACCACGGTGTTCTAGGCCTGCTGTATTTCAATGCAAAAAGCACACAAAGCAGAGTAAAAGCAACTAAATTCCATTTATTTTCTTTTAGCTGTTTACCAAAATCAGTCACTTCTAAAATGCTATTTGGTAGCCTCCTGCTGTATGTCCTTAGCGTTAAGTCAGTAGCATGTTGTGAACCAGAAGCCATGAGCACCGATCGTCATTCTCTGAGCTCTGTGGCCCAGGCAAATTTCCTCTCACCATTCAGCTAAACTGCTAAGCTGTGGAATCAATATAAAGATCGCATGGGAGGCCCGGTTGTTGGTCTTGCTGGGTGGTTCAACTGTAGTAAAACAACTTAAAAGTCTCCAAAGAAGAGGGAGAGAAACAAGTTCTGTAGAGAGTTCTCAGAGAGACTGAGTGAGACATGAAGAACATCTTAATGAGATAAAAATGGCTCTTAAAACTAGCTTTAAAATCTTACCTACTGTACCTAGGAAAGAGTGTTAGAATGAAAATGTTGAAATACTCTGTATAGGTATTATAATTCTTAGTATAAGCGTCTGTTTTATTTACGTGGACGTTCAGATATATCTCATTAATGACTTTTGTATGCTAATTCAAATGGATAAGAGACTAAAAAGCACACTTGTCAAAGATTTTAAATAATTAAATACATATTCTCATAGTAGAGTTAGTAGTAAACCTTAAATCCAAAACTTAGAAGTATACAGCTTTTTAAAAAATGGTTACTGTATTTCCTTCGTGTTTTCTGTTTAAAGAAATTGTTGTGAGACAATAGAGCTGGAAAGTGCATCTTCTCAATGAAAGTAGTATCTTGTGTAGGAATTTATTCTGTCTTTCATTTCATGGCATTAGAGTCTTAAGTTAACCAGTACCTTGTATGCTACAGACTTTTCAAAAGTGTCTGTTGAGATCTTGCAGAAGTAGTGATAGTCTTTCCCAAGGTTAATTAGTAATTTCTTTCTTTCAGGTTCATGTTGGGGAGAGGTCTAAAACGCAAGCTGAGTGACTATGAGGAGAACATGGCTGGTCTCTCGAGTGCCTTTGATTCCAGTCGAAATCTGCCATATCCGCTTAAGAGGCAGTTGGTGCTTAATATGTGCCTCACCAAGTTACAGACGTACAAAATGCTGGTGGAACCGAACTTGCACCGCTCTGTCCTCATAGCCAACACAGTACGGCAAATTCAAGAGGAAATGAGACAAGAGAGTAATCAGCAACCAATTAATGTCTGCCCTGGCATTACTCCTAGTTCTCATAGCTACCCAGGGATGGAGTCATCTGGGATTTCTCTTCAGTTGCCTTCAGGTATTAGTCAGCAAGAGTCTAACTGTTGCGACCTGCGGTCTGTAGAAGACCCAATTGAAAATAGCCTGCTGATAGTTTCCGATGATGATATGTCATCTGCTATTTCGTCTATTCTGAAGGATTTAGACTTTGTAGAAGATATAAGCCCGCCTACTTGTCTGGTTCCTACTGGAGATGACCAGCCAAAGTTTCCAGAAAATACCGCTCTAAAACTAGAAGATGATAGACAGGATTTGAAGGGAGCTGAATGTGTGTTTGGTTCCTTTGAGATTTCAAATTCAACCAGTTACCTGAAGGATTTGGCAATAGATGACATTTTTGAAGATATTGACACGTCGATGTACGATTCAGACTTTTGTTGCCCTCCACTAATGCCGCCCAGACCACCATCTCTTGCTACAGAAGAACCATTGAAAACCTTTCCGTCTTGTAATTCTTCTTCAGCAAGCAACATTCAGATATGTAGAACAGATCTGAGTGAGTTGGACCACATCATGGAAATTCTGGTTGGATCCTGATACTTGTTTTACCCAAAGATACTTTTTTAACTGCCACTTTCACTTGGTTTCAGGATAAAAGCCACTGGAAAAGTTGTAAAGAATTCTTTAAAACACAAACTAAAAATAATTTGTCTGTAGTGGAATTTTCTAAATAATTCCAAAACTTATAAACCAAAAAAGTGGCAGATTTTTTTTAAAAAAAGAAATATTTATTTATCAGAACTGTGCAATCATCTTTTTCCTTCCAGGGTGTATGTGGAACAATAGGCACATACCCTTATCACCCCTCATGCCTCTTTCAATAAACTTTTTTATGTGCAATTTTTAATTTGTCAGAAGAATTTACATGCAAAACAAATTTCATATGAGATGATCTTTTACAAAGTCTCCACTTTATTTTTAATATCAGAGTCTATGCCAGGTTGGCATATGTCAAGTTGCATAGTTGGATTGCGTGGATTGCAGACGCATTACTAGAGATGGGTATATTTTAAAAATGAGACACGCTTTGCTTTCTTTTGGTCAGAAAAGCAGATCAAGACACTTATCAACGAAGTCTCTTGCATTTTTCTAAAGCATTCAGAACTATTTATTTTTGTAAATTTTATAGTCTTTCTACATTTTACTACGTTATTTCATCATAGTTCAAATATAATGGACTTCTAGTTGGATGTGTTTAGCACTACCTCTGAGCTGAAATGCTTTAACTCTTTCCAGTGCTTCGTCTAAGACTGCAGATCTTTTTGTGTCTATTTTTTTCTGGGGGAAAGTACTTCTAACTCATTAAGCTGATCCTTTGACAGTGACCTAGCTGATTTGTGAAATCAAGGGTATTCAATGTTTAATAACTTTTAAGTATTTACAAATGTAATTTATATGTAGATTGTGCAATTTAACATTTTTCTGTCAGTATTACGTGCTTAGATTTTGAATAATCTTGGCGTTCTTTAAATTAAAACTTACTATGTACAGGTAGCTTTTTAATCTGTTTTGGAAAACACTGTCCTTCAACTCTGCTTTCACTACAAAGTTTAAGATGATTTTTATGTGCAATATTATTTAAAAAGATACACATTTGTATACCTGGCATTGTGGAAAGAAACGCTTCAAACTTAAAACTTCTAGCACCTTTGGAGGATGCTCAAGAGAGTCAACATTTCTGTATCCTTTAAGAAACAAAGTTGACAACACTTCTTGCTACACCAGTGCTTACTGCTTTGAATACGTCTGAAATACTCACTGGTAGGTGGTGAGTCAGTGCTGGTGACCAGGTACCATCGTGCAGCTGTCCGAGAGCTCAGGGGTCTGACCGCGCAGGTGCAGCGCCAGGGCTGGGGCCTGCGTGGGCTTTGGAAGCGTCGTGCTGGTGGCTGCTGCTGCTGCAGGGTGTGCGGGGGAGGTGGGGGTGCGTGTGTCTGGCCGGTGTGTATATAAGTAGATACAGAAGCACACTCATTAACTGCAGGTGAGATTTGCAGTGAGAACTCTTCTCCGTAAGACAGTGTGGGTACTGTGTTTCAGCTTGAACCGAGGTCTGTTTGATCCTTGCTATTGTCTTCTGAACTACACACTTGCACATTAGTTTTTGGTTTGTGGGTTTTTTTTTTTTTAATTTTTTAATTAGAAAACTCTTGCTTCTTGAAAGCTGCAGCACCTGTCTTGTAAGAAAATTTGCAGTTGTAAAAACTTTGCTTTGGTTTGTTGTTTTTCGGGTTTTTTTGTTGTTGTTGTTCTGCTGAGACTTTTCATGAACAGGGCATCGGCAGAGGAAAGAACTGTTGCCTGCGTGTTGCATCTCACAGAAGCTGAAATCCTGGTCCTATTGCAGGGGCCAGGGTGTCACCTAGTATTTCTGGTCTTAACTGATGCTGTGGCACACCTACCTTGTGCAAAGATCTCCATTTTTTACTGTGACTATTTTGGTTAACAGTTAGCTGCCGATGCAATTGGGTGTCCCAAACCAATGGAGAACCAGTTCAGGTCACATCCTTGCAGCCATCTGGGTTGTTTAGCAACCGAAGGGTATAAATGTATTTATATGCATATAATGTATTGATTCTAATATAAAACTTCTGATCTAAAGTATTTTGAATTGCTGGATAAAGGGATTTGTTTGAAGAGTGTATAAATAGCTCTTGAAGAGGTACAGCTTCAGAATGTACACAGATTGTGCATTGTGTATAGACTACTCTGGCTTTTCCTCAGCCTCTACTTTTGTATTAAAGATATGACTGAATAAATCCTTGAAATACTAAGGGCCTTCTGCACTGTGATGAAGCAGAGTTGTGGTTAAAAATGTCTTTAAATTCAGTGATGAGGGATAAAATAAAAAGACTGCATCTAATTTCTTTTTGCATTTGAAAATATGGGATGTTACTATGCAGTAAAGGTATTTTGGTATGAAAATTGTCTCATGTAGCAAATAGCGAACACATAATAAATCCACTTACTCACTTTGCAGCCGCTACAGGAACATAAGAGAAGACAACTTGCTTTTCAGTGTTTATATGCTAAAGTTTTTTTTTGTATACTTCAGAAAAAGATTAAATTGTTGGTAGATGTTTTATCAACAATTCAAAATGCAATTTTTGTTCAAATGCTTGCTACAGAGCTCCGTTTCTAATTGGTTGCTTGCATCGCAGTGCCAAGACCATAAGCTGGTATTGATGCAGTTCGGTTATGTATGGAATTATGTGCAAAGGGAAGTTTAATTTTTAAATATGCACAAACTAATTTTAAAATCCTTCCATGTAAAATGAAGTTAGAGGCTAGTTGTGGTGGACCTATTTATTGTATGTTTGGAAATAAAAGCCACAGTTTTTGCAGTTTAACCATTTATATTTTGAAGCCTTCAGTATTTTACTGTGTTAAAACCAAAACAAAAAAACATGTTACCTTGCCGCCCTTCACATGGTCTTTTACTCATAAAGATGCAACGTTTCCCCTACGTGGTTGCGCTTTTTTTTCCTTCTTTTTTTTCTTTTTTTTCCTTTTTTTTTTTCTTTTTTTTTCCTTTTTTTTTTTCTTTTCCTTTTTACCTTCCTTTCTCCCCCAAAATACTACATGCCTTACACAGCTTTGCTGTTATGGAAGCTATGTGTGCCAGCCACCGTAACAGGGTTTGACTCTAGGTTTCCACATAACCTAAAAGATAGATTCCTTTATGAAAGGGATTTTAATTAATAGTGCTACAGCTGGAGCTGGGTGCCTCTGAAGAGGGACCCTGAACAAAGAAACCCCTGGGCAATTACTCCCTTACAATCTAAGTTCCCCACCCCTCATGCGATAACTCGGACCAATGGTAATATTAAGGTCTGGGATCTTCTTGCTTTTTATTGGTTTGATTTGTTTGCTGTTCTGTTACTAAGTGGTTGCTATGTGTCATCTTCTTACACAATATCACATCCTCCCAGGTTGGTTTTGGCCGACTCCGTAGTTAGCGATGTTGTAACACAGTTGTTACAGTTCATATACCACGATCTATAGGCTTTGTCTACTTTAGCTATTAATATTTAAGCTGCTAGTTTTGTCTGCTCTAGCTATTATTAATGTTTAAGCTGTTAGCTCCAAGTTTCCACTGACTTTTTCTGCAAGATCGCATCCCCTTTGTGCGTCCTGTCCCCACAGAGCAATTTTTCCAGCCGTGGGGTAGAGAGATTCCTGTTGTGAAGAGGTGACATGGGTTTGTTAGAGCTTGGCTGTCCTGATTTCTGTCTCGACTGCCTTAAGTAGTCTTCCTGGTCCGTGCAGTTCTTAGTGTAGCTTCAGGGGTTGTTGTGCTTGAAAGCAAGGGGCACATAGAAGCATCCTTGGTGCGCACACTCTTGACGCTTCAGACTTGTACACTTGTCAGTCTGGGATGAAAATACTGCTGCTCGGTGCTAGTGGAGGGTTGTTTGCTAGTCTGTGCTAATACAAATTACACCACCGACTTCAGGTTTAAAGATTTCCATCCTCTTCTTGTGGACCTTTAAAATGAGATCCTGACTCCTCTGCAGTGAACTTCATTTATTGATGAGACCGTGTTGGTTGCTGCTTGCAGACCAGGAGTTCTTCCTGCCTTTTGTCCTGAAGCCTGCTGACTGCAGTGTGAAAAGCGTAGCTAGGGCTAGAAGTAACTTCTTCGCAGGAATCTGGTTTTGGCTGTGAGGTGGTTGCCACCGTGGCATTAGCCCTGTGACGGCATTACTGAGCAGGACACTACTGATACTGCAGTACAGACCTGCTCCTGCACCCAGCGGTCTTGAAGTTTGGCAATAGAAAATGCCGCCCGATGGAGGTGTGCTGCAGTTCAGTCTTTTAAGAAAGTATTTTTAAAGTATTGCTTTCAGATCACGTTGAGACTCTCTGTAAAGGTGGTGTAGGGTCTCACCTACTTTCAACCATTAGAGCCACGCTGAAAGATCTGAACTAACAGTGTGCTGAGCAGCGCAGCTCGGTGCAGTGCTGGTTTAAAACATGGCTAGTGGGGAGGTGCAGGTACTGCCTGGAGTGCTCTGCATAGCTCGGTATTCTGTGTACTGGGAGTGAAACTGAAAAAGACTAACTTCACTGCTCAAGCAAGAGTAAAATACGCAAAAGAAAATAACCTTTCCATTAGTTCTGTGAGGAAGATTAGTTATAATTAGTTGCAAAACTAATTTTGAACTATTGAAAACCAACATTAGAAGTGAAGACTTAAGCTACTGAGATGCCAAAGTGTGTCTATAAAAGTAGGTATTATTAACGCAGCTGTTCAGGGAAGCTGGAAGATTTTGGGCATTTCAGTATTTGCCCAGCATTCACAAACATCTTGCCTTGATTGAAACAGAAAAAAATGTTGCAACTTCATTCCATGCGTCTTTCCCTCATTAGGACCCATTTATCCCAGCATAGCGCTCAGCCAGGCTGGCTGTGCTGTGGGGTGACAATTTGGGAGGCTCTCCTCTGTAGATTTCAGTAGAAGGAATGGAGACCTTCTGCTCGACCTGACTGGTGAGCCTGTTGCATCTGCTGGCTGGGGGCATTGCTTTGGTTTTCTGTGAAGCCTCCAGAGTGGATCTGGCAAGTTAAACTCAGATCCACAGAGAAGTTTAGGGTTTAACAATTTGAATGCAGCTCGTTTTTAGCCAAATTCCCCCTGCCATCTTAAATTGGAGTAGTACTACTATTAAAGCAGATCTTCACTATTAAAAAGATCAGAGAGCTTTTAAATCCTGTAATGACACTGCACTTTGAAAAGAACTTTTAAGTTTTACAAGATTTTTTCGTTGGTTGTTTTTTTACTCCAAGTCTTCTGCATATGTCCAACTAATGGTGGGTTTATGGTACACTTAGAAATCATCCTAGGGTCTGGAATGTCCCCCCTTTTTTTTGGGGGGGGGGTGTGTGTAATAAAATTCTACATGTTATTTGGACTTTTAAAAATAAGTCTATAAATACTAGCAATACGCTGTTTCTAAAACAAAACTTCCCAAAACTTTGCCTTCCCACTCCGCTCAATATTAAGGATTGTTTGTTGAAATAAGTTCCCTAAAATTCTGCTTACGTTTTACCTTTGAACAGAATATGCATTGAAGCATTTTCAGTCTTTCACAATGTAGTTGTTTGTTTGGTGGTTGGTTTTGGTTGTTTTGGTTTCTTTTTTGCAAAGCTGTTTATGGTGTTCCTTCTACAAAGGAAACATTTCAGTAATTTACATTGCTGATTTGAACTTTTTAAAACTTTCTTCCATGGGTGTATTTTCCCCTCTAATCTTAGTGGAAGAAAAAGGCATTTCTGTCTAGCTCTGCTGTCTAAAACTCTTACCTTGCTTTAGTTTTCACCTTTTTGAAATCCAAAGCAAATGTCAAAAGTCTGTGGTATTTGCTTTCCGCCAACACAGAGTACAGTAACATATTTAGTTCATCAAAACTCAGTATTTCACAGTCGAGAGCGCACAACTAAGGTGAGAAATGATGAAATTTGTAGCTTAAAACATGCCAAGATAGAAGGTTTTATTTCCTCCGTGCACCATTTTCACAGAACAACCACCTGCTGAGCGTGGCCGTGTGTTGGGGGAGCGGGTGCGCAGCAGTGTTGGCACGGGTGGCTGGGCACCAGGAAGGGCAGGAACGAGGAAATGACTAGAGGAAACGAACACCCCATATTTGTGCAAAACACCCCGGAGGGGTTTCCGGCACCCCTCGTTTCCCAGGGTAACAACAGAAGGCAAGGCTACTTCATACGATGCAATACGCCTGAAAACGGTCGGCTAAAATTTGATTTGTCTCCCCAGGGATGCTGTCTGGTCAGTTAGGAGACACAGTGCCATTTTCTTTGTGAGACCCCCCCAAACACACAGACTGTGTCCAAATTCCTATGAGGGCTGGACTCCACAGCCTTGAAGCTGAACTGAATTACTTTGTAATCTCAAATCTGCTAGTCCTTTTCTTGGAAGAGATGAACGTGTTCATGTTGGACTGAAGAGAGGAGTCAAAGGTCCCTCAGTTGTCTGGGCAGACAGTGTTTACAGGCAGTAGGGGCTAAGGTGGCCCAAAGCATCTGTCCAAAAAAGAAAGACCTGAAGTGTGGAGCCCTTCCCCTTTGGAAGTATTTTTTTTTTCCCCAATCTGTACCTTGGACAGGGCTGTGAAACTGCTACTGAGGGAAAGATGATGCATTCGCCCTTCTCCTGGGGTAACAGCACAGACCATTCTGCAACACGTTCATCGGATGTTGGCAAAGGCAAAGTTGAAAGCCCAGAAGAGAAGAGGGCCTCTGGGGTCTGGTGCATCAGCCAGTGCTACAGACTGCCCCCGCAGGGCCCTCGTGTCTGAAAGCATAAAGATGGGGTTTGTTCTTTCAGTTGATTTCTATAGTGTTTGTTTATTACTAACCTCAACTATCCATTTGTCATTCATCGGCAATTTACTATTTTGTGAGTTTATGACAACAACCTATTTAATGCGTGTTTAAGTTTTCTGAAAGACTGACAAGGGGAATTGAAAATTAATTCAAATCCAGCGTTAAGTGAAAAAGTGAAACCCGGCTCTTGCATCCACATGGAGTTTTCAGCCTGGCACTGCCGAACTCGCTCTAGGGCCAGGGAAGCTGCTGAGCCACTTTCAAATAGCACTTTTCCAAATGGCCTGTTACCACGTACTGAGTAACCAAGACACAGTTCATCCTACGCTAATAGCACTGAGGTATCATAAACATTACTGAAGTTGTAAGTTATTATAGCAATTGTAATTTCACTGCTGAACAGTTTACTAGATTAAGGGTTGGAGTCTGCCAGCACTTTACAGTATTTTTAAGAACAGAATAGGGACATCATTAAATTAACTGACTTAGTTTTGGAATCTCCAAGTTTGTTCCCTGCTTTTAACACAGAGCATCAGTCGCAGTGCTTAGCAACTCTTTAAAATAAAAAGCCATATAAAGTTCTCATATTCAGAATGGCCAAAGCAGTAAATAGATTAGTAACTCGCCTAGAAGTGATTACCACTGAGCAAATAAAGCTGTTGCAGGTGGCAAGGAAGCGCCATGGATTATCTGAATGATAGTGAAGTGCATCCCCTCTGACACTCAAGCACGCAGGAAGATGGGCAGCATAGTCAGCAGTTACTATAAAATTTTAAAAGGGCAGCAGTTCACAGCGTTGTGCAGTGTAAGTGCTGAACTACACCGCTGTTAAGCTTTAACGAGCGTGGTTACATGTGGTGTGTCGGTAGCTGAATGAATCCAAGATGTCCTGCTAAAATCAGCTTCAGAGAGGCGATTTATTTCAGTTAGAAACCAATGCCAGAATAAAACGTTTCACTGACTCTACCCATATCACCACAGGAGGCTTTATCAGACAGAAGTTAAACCAATTTTAATTTCCTAAACCCCGGCGAAAGCCACCAGACATAGAAGACTCCTCTCATTACATTCAGCAGTGGCAAAGTAACAGATCTCAGCTGATCCAGACTGGACCAAGTATGAGGAGAGATGGTGACAAGGCACATGTCACAACACCCCTGGGTGTGTTTAGACTTTGGCAGGGAAACAAGGCTTTTGATCAAAGAGGCATTAAGGCCTGAAAGGTCAGTAGTTCAGGAGAGTAGCCCACCTGAGTATCTTTAAAGTGTGATTGCAGATGGACTCACTGTAACAGACGTGACCCTGCAGCAAAACTTAGCAGGACAAAATTACATCTTTGACTTCAGAACTAAACAGGATAAATATCTTCTAATAATGTGGCTTTAGGTACCTTGTATACAGTAGTATGTCTCGTTCCTAAAGAACAGACATGGTATATAGTACCAAGCCAGTAACAAAATGAAGGTAAACAGCATTCCATTCAAAAAAAAAAAGAGAGAGATTAAAAAAGTGCATTTGGTTCAACGCTACTGAAAAATTTTTGTTTTAGGTTGTGCGTAGCAAAAATTTGCTTCTTCCTTGGGAGTGTTATATATTGCATGTTTCCATTTGATGATGCGGTTTTCAAAAAGAGGTTACAGGCAAAAAGATGACCATGTCTGGAATCCGGTGATACAGAAAGCTGAGCAAAAAAGAAAAACTAAGTTAATTTTTTCCATCCTAGAGTAAGTTAATCACTTGGCATATTTTAGTCTTAACTTTTATACAGTTTTCATAAAATAAAAAAAAAATCACGTAAGGAAAAAGAAGGACATAACTAGGAAGATAAACGGAAAACATCCCACTACATGATTTAACTAACTTAAAATCAGAAATAGCAACGTACATTTCCTAACGAGCTTTACTTTGAGACAGCAAGCTGTAGGGCTTGTTCTTTCCCTTCAGAGGCTACTCCAGAAAAATATTGTCCATTTACCTTAACTTTGTATCATGATTCTTTTTACTTTTACTCAGTCTACCTTGAACCACTTCTCCTTTGCCTAAACCCTATCTCTGTATTTTACACATTTCCAGCTACTGAGATCCCACCCTCATCTAACTCACTGAAGAAAGCAGAACTGAATTATGAAGAAATAAGTCTCTTTTGATGTTCTCCAGCCTAACATCTTGTGCTTATGTACAAGGTTCCCAGAACGGTTACACGTCTTCATTGTCCCATGCAGTAAACAGCATAAAACAGAGCAGTGAAAGGGTGCCCCAAACTGTGCATCCCTGCAGCAACAGCAGTTGCTCAAGTTTATTCTCCACTGAGGAAGGGACTTTGGGTGAAGAATATTAATCCAAAATACTTCATTAAAAACAGAATGCGACTGAATTTTTTTTGAAGCAATGGCAAATGACAGAATTTTCCTTCCAATTTGCATTGCTTTAGCAAGAAAGAAACAGAGCTTATTAAGGCCTGTTTGACCAAAGACATAAACGCACCAACAACGGAGTATTTCCATTTCATTTCTCTATACGTTTTAGAACACCGCCTAAAAACAGTAATGTTCTCAAATCCTTGTAATTACAACATCAATTCTGCTTTCCTCCTTAAGTAGCTCGTGTTTTCTCCTCAAGTGAACAAACCAAATCTGAATCATTCTGAATATCCGAAATGCAAGTTTGAATGCGGTTTCTTCTCTACCGCCTTTGCTTCTAATGTCTCCCTTACCATATATTTTAGGAGCGAGTTACAGTCATCATTCTCAGTGATCGACATGTTGATCCTTCTACAGACACACAAATCTTCCTTTGTCATCAGAGCATCCTGACTACATTTTATGTATCGCTGCTCTCTCAATCAATAAGTAATTTGGCCTAAAGTCCATCTTACGTAACGAATAACCTTATATTTCAGTATCCTCCACATTACATTGCTTTGCATTCAGTACATTATATTGTACCTTTTCTAAAGCTGTCAGGTAGGTTTCAAAGAGCAAAAACCAACTCCACGTCCAAACAATTATGTCAGGACCAAACGATTACATTAGGACATATGCTAGAACAGCTGGCCACAGCACAGAGGGACACATAAAACAGACTCTCTGGTACTCTGAAGTGCTCTGAATTGGTTGCAGAGCAATTCTTACCTTGGTCTGGATCACTCCTTTGCAGTCATTAATACTGAATCCATCAAATCTGAAGTCCTCGTTATCTCTAACATTCGATTCATCAAAAATGTCATCCTGGCTTTCTGAAAAGTGCTAATAAAACATAATTTAACTTTTCTTTACAAATTTCTATCTGATCTCAATGCATATAACCGGAAGAGAAGTTTCCCTCAACAATAACCAGTAAATTTTACTTTCTGAAGCTGCATTTTGATTTATCATGTGCCCCCCTTGCATTAAAACATTTTTATGCCAAAACAAGCTCTACACACATGAATCTAATTGTGACTTAAATTAATAAAAAAGTCATTTCCAATTAAAATTAGCCTTAACTTACACAAGAAAATAGCTGAGAAATACAACTTCATCAGTATTGCTAAAAGCAATACAATTTTCCAGTAACAGAAAAGAAGTAATGACGTAAGTTTAAGCCACCCGGGCATTGATTAAATGCCAATGTATCCATGGGCAAGACAGGAACAGAAGGGGAGTTCAACTGTCTTGAGAAACGTCTCGTATTCTCTCCTGTTAAGGGACAGCTTATAAAAGTGACTTCCAAGTGCAGAATAGGTCCTATACCTTCAGCACTGTCATTCCTTTGTATATAACCTGCATGAAAGGTCAAATATGTCCATAAAATCAAAACTGAACACAGTACTGCCCTTCATGCTTCAGCAATCAAATTATCAATTGAAACAGTTACTCCTGAAAACCACACGTCAGTAATTCTTCCCAACTAAATAACCAGGTTGAACACTAAACCATCTCTGCTTCTCATGCATCTGCACGTACAGCTTACGGAAAAAGAGGTTCACAACCAAGTGTTTATGCTGGCATACTAGCAAACCGTTGTTCAATTACCTTTTGATTTGCATCTATGCCAAGAACACTCAAGAGGTTTTCTTGGCAATGAGATTTACTCCAGGGATGTCTTAAGCTGAGGGTATCATCAAAGTCTCTGAGTGTTCTCCATATGTTCCCAGAATCAATGCTGGGAAAGAAAACGCATTTGAGGTCATAAGGTGTACAAAGTTTCCAGTGAATGTATATAACTTAAGTTACTTTCACTACGTATAGTTGTGTACTGGCCTACCTTGGTCTAAAAAGCAACTTGAAACTTTCTACATTCCCTCAAACTATCAACCCAAAGTACTAATAAGCTTGCACGAAAATTAGCGAAAACAGTAAGTCAACATAACTATATGTTTGGGCTTCTCAGATAAGAAGCGCATTAGAAGCATATTTCAGAGATTGTTACATGACAACAACTTTTATTACTCAACTCCTTCTGTGAAATGAGGGCAGATTCAGCCCTATTAATCCTTCACTTTGCATTTTCTGTCTTAAACCTTTCTCCTTACTATCAGTCATGCTTCTCCACTGCAGCAGCCTGCTGCTCAGGTGGGTGACCTGCATCCGCTCTGGACCCGTAGGTACTACAAAACAAGCCAAAGGCACGCACTACTGTGACAGTGAGAATTAACGAGTTCCCGCTATGTAGTACTTCGGATTCTTACCTTGCATTCATCCTGTACAAATCCAGTTGGCTTTTTGCTTAGTACAGGATGCCTTTATCTTAGTTATTCACGGCAGCAGATCAGGGCTTTTTTGTCTGTACTTGGCACTCTGCTATAATATGGCAGCCCCTTTTACATATACTACATCATATTTCTCCACAAGTCTGAGGCTGATTAAAATGTAACACATATACAAGGAACTTGCCGAAAGGATGCCCCCATTCAATGTTTAACTACATTTCTTGTGATTCTTATAACATTTCCAAAGTATGGTCTGACCCAGATTTCTAGATACAAGGCCCCAGACGTACACAAAAATACTGTTCAGTAACTACAATACTGCTCAGAAGCTGCTGATCCTTCAAAAACGTTAAGAGAACGCTAAGATAATGATACTAATTGCTATTAACATAACCCCAGGAAAGAAGCCAGATGCACCACAGATTCTGAAGAAAACCTGGTAAAAATTGAGAAGAAGTTACCACCTGAGAAAACTAGGGAGGGAGAAAAACAACCACAAACGAGTAGGTTGTCAGTAGAAGCAGCAGCAATGCTTCTGCCTCAGATGATGGAGAAATAAGTCGGTTGTGTTGTAAAGAAAGGACAAGCGAACAGGAAGAACAGGCTGCCAGTCGAGTGTTCTGGCATTCCAGAGGCTTAGTCATAAGAAGGCACACCAACAGCAGGAAAAACCCTACAGGAATTTGTAATTTTGATATATTCCCCTCCTTGTTTTCCAATGGCTAAAACACAATCCATTTCCTTTAACAACACAACACAAAACTGGTAAGTTCTCTGTGCTGAAGAGCATAGTGATTAAAAAGTTTTTAAGTTCACCTGCAAGTACCACTGATTTTTAAATTATGAAATAAACAGTGTCATTGCTGAGGAACTTTTAAGGTTTTTTTAAACTGTTGATCTAAACTCATTACCAAAGTTGAGTCTTCGTAAGTTCAGGAATCCCAACATCTTCATTATTTGCACCAAGTACTTGATCTAAGCTTCTTATGCTCTCTCTGGACTGTGATACAAAGACGTCCGGAAAGCCCAACTTAAATATATCCTCATAGCTGTGGTTTGCCTAGAAAAAACAGAGTTTTATTACATATGTTATACAGGCCATCCCCACAGTTCACGTAGGACCTAGTCCAAAGACTACGTTTCTAGAGACTGTATTATTGATTGGTTTAAAAATTTGTATTAATACTAATGGCAGAGAGGGACTGAGCCCATAGTTCTGTGGTTTAAGTATTTACCTAGAATTCGAGGAGGAGAAGCAAGAGTCCAAGAATTTCTGATGAACTTTAGTCTATAGCTTCCCAGCTACTAAGTTACAGGCTGATTTGCCTATCAGCACTCAAGATTCCTTCTTCTGCTCAGCTAATTCAGTCCAGGTCAAAACTGATGCACACATCAATTCAAAAGCTTGTTTTGCTAACTTAATATCTGAACACACCTAATTCAGCCAAACGTAACATAACTACTAAATGCTATAGTTACCAATAAATACTTGCACTGTGTGAGTCTGCACAAAAGCTGGGGTGAGTATGTGTCTCTACCCTTGCATTTGCACCAAACTTTTTGCAGCCTATGTTAAAAATCAGAGCTAGATTTACATGTTACTCCTCCAGCAGTGATGAGGAGGAGGTTTGGAGGACACAAAGTGTAGCTACACAAGTGATCCAAACAGGCCTACTGGAAGTAAGAGGGTTATCTGAAGACTAAGAAATACCTACACGAGGAAGAATGTGCATAATTTACATCCTAACCTAAAGGGATGTTATCATGCCATCTGGTCCAGAAGCTTTGTCCTTTTATTCCTTCAAAGAAGGAATTACCGTGGTTTTCTAAATCAGACTTCAACACCCTGCCGAAGGACTGCAATCCAGGAGCAGCCATATTGTGTGAAAACCAGAGAATGAAACCAGTCAGTTTGTTTTCTTCACCTAGCAATCAACAATTTATATCTGAAAAACCTAAGTATGGATACTCCATGTTCTGACAGTTTCATTTAATTGTAATTCAAACAGCTGAAATAAATGGAGATATTTCCAGGTTCATTATACTGAACTCAGACAAGTGCAGTGAACACTGAGAGAGTACGGAGTTAATCTAATGATGAGCGGGCAAAATTCAACAGAGCTGGTAGAAGGGTTTGGTACTCCTGAGCATGCTTCTAGAAACAGAATTTGTGCCCCATGCTGCTCCCTCCTGAAGTAAGGCCTTGCTAAACTGCCTGCCCTGAAAGGCAACTGCTGCGACATTCAAAGACTGCTGGGTAAAATCCTTTGAATCTTGCTCAAAAGGTCATAATACTTTAAACTGATCTGTAAATTATTTCAGTAGACTTAACTTGCAACAGGGATACTCTATGGAGGAGAAAGATGTCTGAGAAGCAGAATCCTGTGAAAGCACACTTGCTAAAGCATACATGGAGAGTCATGGTCAAGGAAAAAACCGTTCCAAGTAAGTACCAAAACCTAAATGGGAGGGGACCTAAGGAAAAGTCAGGCAGCTGCTCCTGGCTTTGGGGTGGGGGGAAAGTTCCAGCCACAGAAGTGTGAATTGAGGGAAATACGAGGTCTGCCTCGTTTGTAATGTCTTCTTAGAGCCCACTGATGTTGCTCCGACATGCATAGAAGTCACTGGCTCACAGTTCAGCCAAGTCAGAATAAAAAGGCTAGATTATTTTTTTATTACCTTTATTACTGTCTACTTCAGTGGCTGTTTCTAAAACAAAATTTGGGTATATTTGCATTTACCTTGTGGCTTTGTACTAATTATAAAAATATGAATGCACAAATTTCACGTCCGTGCTTTTTCACTAAATCCTCTATATCCTATTACATCAGAAAACACTCCAGTGCTTAAGCAAGCACACTAGTCCCTCTCACAAAGGCCACTATTTAAAGAACACATGAAAAATCCTCACAGTTATTCAATCATGTAGGCAAAATATCCATCTGCTGCAAGGAAATTAGTGATTGTTTTCATCTTAAAATACATGATTCTGTTCCAGACTAACGTAGTTTAATTAACTGAAGCATTAGATATTGAAGATCAGACCTCTGACCTCAGATCATCTCTAGAGGTCCCTGACAGCCTACCTGGATTTTTTTCTATTGACCATACAGAAGACAGAGCCACAACCTCAGGAGTTTATGATCTCAAACAAGCAATACAAAAAGCACAGGGGTGAAGGATGAGCTACACTTATATTCTACACCCAAAGAAATCTCCAACAGCTCTGCAGCTGTTTCCCTACCCTGAGACAAGAAAAGATAACTTGAAACTACAGGTATGAAACTAAAGGTATGGTTAACTTAGCTCGTACTGGACATTTCCTTTTGCCTTTAATAAATGCAAAAATAAAGAAAAGGCTCCAGTAAGATTAAGATCTAATGCTTTTGGAAAGAAACCAAACCATCTGCTATA
Source organism: Leptosomus discolor (assembly GCF_034619465.1). Taxonomy (NCBI): domain Eukaryota; kingdom Metazoa; phylum Chordata; class Aves; order Leptosomiformes; family Leptosomidae; genus Leptosomus; species Leptosomus discolor. Next base: position 10,392,255 of record NC_141393.1, read on the forward strand.
TTCTATTTCCACTCCAGTCATTACATACTCTTTTTTTCTTCAACACAAGACTTCTTGTCCCAAATTTCCAGCATTACGAGCAATTTAAATTCTCTGTTTATGCGTACCAATAACCAGGTACCTCATGATCTCCACTCTATCAGTGCTGGACAGCTTATCCCACGTGCATCTTTGTGCTTTCCCTAGCAACATCTCTGCAACAGTTGAAGCTCCCGGGCAAGGGCAAGAAAGCCTGTCTCCAGAAAACCCTCAGTTCCCTAGCACATTGAACCCCACCTAACAGGCAACAAGCAGGGAGCTATTACTGCTACTGATTAACCCTGTGGAAGTCTCAGTCGATTGCTCTCTTTTTTCAAATGTTTTAATTTAGGACAGAAGTCATAAGAATGAGTGTGTTTTGTTCTGTATTTGTGCATTCTTATTTTCCTTTTGTTACTTTGCTTGGCTTTGGTGATGCATGTTTGGTAAACATGGAAACACATTAATCGCAACAAGGTATAACCCTTAACCTGAACATTTTTTTTGTGCTGATGAGGACACATGATATCATTTATTCAGATATTAGTTCTAACATTGTATGGGACCATATAACATCCCCTGCTAAAAAATGAATGATACTGAATTATTTCTATTCAATTTTTTGTGTCATTAACTTCCATCCACAACCAGTCTAAAATTTCAGAAAGACTACTGGATTATTCAGGTAGTATATTAAATAACAAAAGTTATTGCTTTCGCCCATTTTTAACTCAATGTTATGTTGGCTTACTTCAATAAGCTTGTAGGCAACTCACAGAATTTTGGCTGCCCTGTTTTTGTTACCCACCTTCCAGATTTTTTCTTTCCTATGCTCATTCTTGTCTAGCTTTTAAATTGCTTGTGCTTCAGGGCAAAGTTCATCGTTTCTACGAGCTTACTTATTCCTAGCATCTAGAAGCAAAGTAGCTTGTTACATTCTTTAAAGCTTTCCAGCAGGATAACTTAAGTATTTGTCAAACACTGTGAAGAAGTTGCTTTTGTTCCACTTGAGTTAGCTGCGAAGTAGCTTGACAGTTTCTCTCCCTGTACAGCATTATCCTCGACAGAGGAGACATTCAGACACAAATCCTGAGATGTAGGAAGCAGTAACACAAATATTTCTGGTCTCTGGTTTACTGTGAACACATACCTCATTTAGAAAGCTCGAAGCCTCCTGTATCCCACTGCGTAGAGACGGCTCAGAACAAAAGTGACCAGCAGAAGCGCTACAACGTTCGCTGCTTAAGTCCGTACGAACGCTAGAGGTTTTTGTTGACTTCACCAAAACTTCAAGGTTATGACTGAATCTCTCTGATTTGTCTAAGGACTCCTTGAAGCCTTCAAAATCACCCCAGGAACCGCTGGGTTCTGAGGTACTATAACTGCGCTCAGAAAACCCCTCACAACTTCTCCCTTTGCTATTCACTATGGGGAGGCTTTGCTGCATTACTTCAAGATTGATCATTTCTTCATTATTTTTCCTCTCATTCAAGTTACGATCATTTTCATCGAGACACGTACCACCTACTTCAACTGCTAGGTCTTCCAGAGACATCTGGTGTGATGTGTCTGTATTAGTAAGGCTTTCTACTACTGACAGGTTCTGCATCTTTGTTTAAGAAGAATTCATCTGTTGGAATCTGTACTGCAGAAAAAAAGCTACCAAAGTTCAGTTGCATTAGAAATCTGAGTATTTCCAAAACAGAATCAAATTCTTCATTTCACCCCAAAGAATAATAATACTGCTAAACCAAAACGGGATGTCCTTCAGCTCCTCCTCCAGTAACCAGCATGTGCATGTTATTCAGTCTCACTTTCTGTGTAGGCTATTAGCCTGCAAAGAAAGAATTATAAGTAAATACTTCTGCGATAAGGGTTGTGCAGGAATAAAGAAAGATAGCTGATAAGGTAGGAGAAAGAATGCTCAGGTTAAAATAAACACATTCCAGCATTATACAACTGAAAATTGCTGTCGGCAAAATTATTTAAAATTTACACTGAACTACCTGCCCACACCACAAGCAAAGCCATGAAATAAGTGAAAAATATTCAGAAAAGACTTAACAGAAGTTGTTGGATATTAATCGAGTGCTGATTGAGTATAGAGTAGACAAACTGAACGAACTACAGACAACATCCAACACTTATTAAGTATTTCCTGTAACTATTTCATCCATCTCGTGCATACTCAAACAGTGCTTTTGCTTTGCATGGGCCTTCCCTGTCTGAACAGTTACTGAAGAGGTGAGTGCGACTTGCAGCCACATAGGAACTGGCCATTTAATCCTGCGAAAAATACAGTGCTCTATTTAAGCAATTAAGACAGATTTAATAAGTTCAGTTTGGCATCTATAAGTTGTAGAGGCAATACTGCATTCATCGTTTTAGATTAATCACATCTCCTCAAGCATTTTCCCGACAGACAAGCTGTTTTGGGGGGCGGGTCAGGAGCTTCTCTAAAAGAACTTCTGGAAGACTGGCCACTATTAGATATTTTCTGTGCTTAACAGACAGAACAAATCTTGGGCTTTTTTTTCCCCAAGTTCACCTCGAAGGTGCCACAGCACCGGCCGGGCACGGAACACGGAACGGCTGGACCCTCGCCCGCAGCGCTGGGCTTCGGAGAGCCACCGCGGGGCTCGGAGGGGCCGCCCCTCTCCCCCGGGCGGAGCAGGGCAGGGGAAGCCCCGGCGGGCGGCGGCCGAGAGCCCCTCCCCGACCCGCCCGAGCCGGAGCCGGGGCTGCTCCACCCGCGCTTCCCACCGCCCGGCCCGGCCAGCCCGAGCCCCCGGCGGCGAGCGGGCAACCCCGGGCTGAGCACCGGCACCTGCCCGCCGCGGGGAGCTGCGCTCCCGGGCAGGAGGAGGAGGAGGAGGAGGAGGCGGGCGGCACACGGCGACCCGCCCGGCTCCAGGGCCCCCGGGGAGCGGAGGGCCGCGCCTCGCCTCACCTCTCCCTGCTGCGGGGTGGGGAGGGTGTGAGGGGGGGAGGAGGCCGGCGGGGCAGCTGGGGGCCCCGCCACCCGTGAGCGAACAGCCTTACCGCCGATCCAAGGCCCCGCCGCCGCCGCCCGGCGAGCGCCCCGGGCCGAGCCGAGCCGCGCCGGCAGGTCGCCGGGGCGGGGCCTAGGTGTGCCGGGGCGGGGCGGCGGGGGGACGGGCCCTCGCTGGGCGGGACGGGGCGGTCCCGGCAGAGCCCTCCGCGCCCCCAGACCCCCGCAGCGGGGGCGCTGCCTCCCCAGGCGGGACGGCGGTGCCGATGCCCCGCGGGCCCGCCCGGCCTCCGCCTGCTCCTGCTGTCAGGCCCGGCCCGGCCCGGTCAGGCCCGGGGAGCAGCAAGGGGCAGAGGAGCCCCAGCCCCTCCTCAGCCTCCTCGCAGCCAGATCTGGCTGTGGCCCCGGCGGGGTCGCCGCTCTCTCACTTTCCGCTGTTTCCCGACGTACTTGCCCGGCCCTCCAGCCTTGCCGCCGGGCCTCGGTGGCTGAGGGTGTCTTTACCTGCGTCTCCCTCGGGCGACACCGCCCCGCTGTGTTCCGGCCAGAAGCCAACTCCCGCCCTCCAGGAAGAGATTGACTTTAAAATTGTGATGTGAAAAAGGAAAATATTCACGTTTTTCCAGCTTCTTTCTGCGATCTGGCGAGCTGAGGACATACTGTTTGATAGTGGTGGTTTGTGTTTGCTTTTAATTTGAGAATAGCTAAAATCATAGAACCGTAGAATGGTTTGGGTTGGAAGGGATCTACCAGACCATCTGGTTCCAACGCCCCTGCCATGGGCAGGGACACCTCCCACCAGACCAGGTTGCTCACAGCTGCATCCAACCTGGCCTTGAGCACTGCCAGGGAGAGGGCAGCCACAGCTTCTCTGGGCAACCTGTGCCAGTGCCTCACCACCCTCACAGGGAAGAATTTTGTCTTAAAAGCTAATCTAAATCTCCTCTCTTTCAGTTTGAAACCATTACCCCTCATCCTATCACCACACGCCCTGACCAAGAGTCCCTCCCCACCTTTTCTGCAGGTCCCCTTTAAGCACTGGAAGGCCACTAAGGTCTCCCTGAAGCCTTCTCTTCTCCAGGCTGAGCAACGCCAAAACTCTCAGCTTGTCCTCCCAGGGGAGGTGCTCCAGCCCCCTGAGCATCTTCATGACCCTCCTCTGGACCCACTCGAGCAGGTCCGTATCTGTCTTGTGCTGGGGGCCCCAGAGCTGAATACAGTACTGCAGGTGAGGAAATCCTCACATAATTATAAAATTCCAGGATACAGGCTTTAAAAAAAGTAACAATCCACCCAGTAATATAAACTCACAATAAAATGGTTGGAACAGGCCAGTGACAGTTTCTCAGGACCTCCTCTTCCTCTCTCCCTCCTTTTGCCCCACGAGGTATTTGGTTGTGTCTCTCTCTGCTGAGGCTGGGACTTGTTCCAGTCATTGATAAAGCCAGAAGCTGTGGGTCCAGTTGCTGTGGACAGGTCACCCCCAGCATGGGGTGACCATCTCTTCTTGCCCACCTCTTGAGGAGCAGAGCTGTGGGCTGCAGGCAGCATGCCCAAGGCTGGCTGCTCCCACATCTGGGTGGCAGAGGGAAGAGCACATCAGCCTCCCTGTCCTCAGGGCTGGGTTAAACATCTGGGCAGCCCCAAGCAACAGGGGACAGTTGTAAAAGCAAGTAAAAGGGTTTCCTGGAGCAAGGCCCAAAGTAAAAAGCTTTTTCTAGGCATTACACCACACATGTTTTCCAGCCCAGGCACAGAAACGTGCACACCCCTCCCACGCATCTAACTCTCATTCCAGGCCGTAGTGCTTTATCTCAGGGCGAGAGGCTGAATTTGGCAGCAATGTCCAGATGCAGAGCCAAAGAATCTTTATTGTCAAGTCTCTGAAACCCTTTTTAATTTGTTTTTGTTCTGCTTTGGAGTGGTTTCTTACCCTCCGTGGCCATCCCGTGGCAGCCTGCAGCTCTGAGAATAACTGACGAGCTCAGCAAGACTGTGATTCAGCCCCAAGCGTCTGAAACTTGGGATAGCGTCATCATCCTACACTGCAGTAAGCGTGTGCTGCAGGGACGTCAGGGGTTCCAGCTCTCTTTTCAGTTTTGAAGGCAGCTTGGCATTTTTTTCAGCTACGGAGATTGTTTTGCACGGCTTTACATTTTCACCTTTGTCTTCTCAAAGAAAAAGGCTACAAACAGACTGCACAAAGGCTGAGATACTCCTCTCCATACCACGATTTGCATCCAGAGGGGAAGGGGTGTGTAGGTTTTGCAAACCTGCCTCTGCCCTGCCAAGTTCAAGTGGAGCAGTGGGAGAGCTGCTGAGCATCAGAAGCTGCCACAGACCTTGGGAACCTTGGTGCAGGAACAGAAGAAGCTGTAGTGACTTCTTCCCAGAGTAATGTCAGTAACTTTGTTAAGGACTTGCCACATAATGATGTTTATTTTTCTCTCCAGCGCACCTTATAACCCACCTTGGGAAAACCAGTTGCTAATCCTGAGCCCTTGCAGAGGAAGCGATCGGCTGCACCATCTGCTGGGTGTACCTGCTCCTGCCTCCACTCTCAGGCAAACGCAGCTGAAAACCCACAGAATCACCCCAAGAATAATCTGCAAGTGGTGTGTTTTGGGGCAGGTTTTCAAATCAGAAGGAGTCAGCGTGAGGTACAGCTGCCCTACAAAGCGGATTTCACCTGCCCTCCTCTGAATTCACTTCACTTGTCTCAGCCCAGCTGAGTGAGAGTATGACAGCTGCTGTGAGATCCCTAGTTTGTTTTTTAGATGACACACTCATAAACTGACTAGTTTAAATTAAAAGCATTTTTGCAGTTGGATTAAGAGTTTTCCTCTCTGAAGTATATTTGGGACAAAATTAATGTTATCTGTTTGGGGCATAAGTCTTATGATTTTGTTTGACATGTACCAGGCCTTGGACTTTACCCCATAATTACTGTATTAAATCAATAATTTCTTTTTGAACTATCACTTTTATTTTTTTTAAATAACCTAGTCTTTATTTAAAAGGTAAATAGGGCAGAAGCTTTAAATATGGACTGTAAGCTTATATTTAGACACTCAAATGTATGCAGCTACTAGGGCAAAACCTCGCTACTCAAAAATTCACCAACACAAAAAACTGAATTGACTGAACACTCATCTGCAGCTCCTATTGTTGCTCCTGCCACCATTCCTACTGGAAAATTGTTTGAGTGTAGCACACATGCTCTAGAATTATTGTTTTTCATTTTCTCCTTTGGAAAAATACCAATTTGCAATGAAAAAAACCTAAATGGAAGAACTGAAAAGTATTTACTTTCAGAGCAAATCAGCACCACGCTGCTGTAATATGAATTTTTATTTGTTTGTGAAAGATCTGGTCCTGAATTATTGAATTATGTGGTCTCCCTGTAAATTACTAGAGTGATATGGATGGCTTTTTTCTTCATTCATTTTCTGTCTTGGAAAAAAAGTGTAACCAGTAGTACCCATGTATGCAGAATTTTCAGTAATTGAAAGCGTCAAACAAGATTCACTTGCTATTTAAATGACTGAAATTTTTCTTTAATTTGTATTAAATATTTGGATGTATATTCTTATAAAAAGAATAAGTTACATTTGGCTAAACTGGCTTAAAATGTCATTTAGAAAGTAAGAGTAAACATGTTTTCAGAAGTCAATAAATAATTTTGATTGACTCAAAGCGACATTTCATTAAATGAGCTGTCTTTTCAGAAGATGATTAATAATTTTTTTCTCACCATAAGCATCCAGATTTTAGAAGTACAGGACATCAGCAATTCTTTCATTTCCATAGTAATAGAGAGCATTCAGCTGTTTGAAAAAAACATTGTAGATATCAGATCTAAACACTGATTTAATTGACTAGCTATGGCTTCCATTTGAAAATGTGGTTGATTATTCCGTTAAACTCCCTTCTGGAGGCACAGTGGGTTTTGCCATACCTTCCAACTTTGCCTTGCTCTTGGTATGGATGGTTCAAAAGGTCAGTAAAATCCACTGTCTTTTTCCTGAGTTAGAAATGAGAACAGCAGCACTTCAGGGAAAACTTTACTTCTTCCCAGCACAAGTTGGGTGCAGATTTCCTGGACCCCTGGCGAAATATTGCTCTGTGTGCTAAAGCAGTGGCATGGGAGTCACTGGCATTCATGTCACCTGCAGCAGTTGGCAGTGCCTGGGCTGCAAGATGAACCAGAATCTTTCCAACAGCAGATGGCAGCTCTCCCTCGTCTCTCTTTCCTGCACACAGCAATGCTGTTAGTTCTCTTGAGCAGGGGAAGAATTTATCCCTTCTACACACTACATTAAAAAGGTATTGGACCACGTGCTTCATGCGCTGACCACAGAAAAGCCATTTCACAGGACCTCTACGTTGATGGGCTGTCAGTGTAGAAAGACCTACCCATAAAAAGGGCAACATCCTTTGCCAGGAGGCATTAGATGTATGTTAGGTCCCTCTCTTCTTCTCTCAGGTGTGGAAGACAAGGGAACTGTAATCCGTCTCTCAGAAAAGCTAGCTGTGCAAGAGACAGACGTGCCCTGGGCTCAGTGACTGCCTTTAGTACTTTTGTCTAGCCCACTAGTGTGGTTTCGAAGCAAAGCTCACATTTGCTTCTATGGCTAGTCTGGTTCTCGGAGTGATTTTGAGGGGCACAAACTAGGTGTCTTCCGGGGAAAGGCAGTGAAATGCCGTTCCACTCTGACACTTCATGGAAACATCCTCTCCCCAATCCGTATGTGGGCTGCGCTACTTTAAGATCCTCCAGCATGTTACGTAGAGCACATGTGCCAAAAGAAGACTTTCAAACCATTCGGAGCTCCCACAAGATCCTGAAGTGGTTCTTGCACTGTATGTAAAGGGCCAAGTGCCATAGGCACCTTCCTGTTTGCCAGCACCTGCCAGCCTTCGACTTTTTGCCACCACTTCATCATCCACTGACACTTCTAGTTTGAAATCCTTTCCTGTCTTCAGCTGCTTTCCCTTCTGTTGTAAATCCCACTAGCTGAACCCCTCCTTTCTTTTATAAGATCTTTTTCTTACTATACATTTGCTAGCTTTTCTCTCTTCTGCCTTTATCCTCCTGAAAATTCAAAGAGTTGCAACTTGGGCCTCTTATGGAAGTGGTAGTGCTTGTTATTCCATGAGAGGGACATGAGAGGTACAAAGGTTTCCTTGGTAGCAGAATAATTTGCTGGCAGAAGCAGGAGGCTACTAACATCAGGACTGTTCTTGGTACGAGAGCACTGGCAAGGAATAGTCCACAGATTTCAGGAGAATAAAGGTCATCCTCTTGAAGTCCCATTCCACTTCACTGAGAGCATGGCAGACAGGCACCTAGTACGTGAGTGCAGCATGGCAGCAGGTGCTCACATGGACTCTGCCACCATGGTGGAGAACCCGGAGAAATGACAGTGCTTTGACATGTCTCCAGGGTTCCTATTCTTGGATCACACAGAAGATCCCTTTGTGGTTGTACTGTAAGATACTTTTTTACCTCCTCCCCCCCATAGCTGGCATCAGTGCACCCGTGCACATACTTCTGTTCCCAGTGCAGTAGGTGTACTGCTTTTCTATACATATTACTTGGCAGGGGGGGACAAAGCTTCTGATGGAATTACAGCTTTGCTCTCAGATCTACAGGGAAGTGATAAATATCACCAGACTGCCCAGGAGAGCTGGCACACCTCTAAAAGCAATTCCACGGGGCCTACGAGCTGCAGGGGAAATCCTCCACACAGCATCTACGTGACACTATCCACTGCCTTCCCAGTCCTGACCTGTACGGATGACTTTGCCTCAAAGGCATGCCACAAACATTGCAATGTGTGTGTAAAACAAATGGTAGAACGGCCCCTTCATTCATTCAGCAGGGCTGACAGCTATTCCAGATGCCAGACTGGCTGCTCAGAAACAAAGACTCTGGAGAGGTGGCATGGCCCCACAACAGTGCCTCCCTCCAGAGCCACCAAGCTGCTGCACACACAGCCTGCAGGCAGACCTGTGGCAGGAGCCAGAGGAGGAAGGAGTTCAGCACCTTCCAGTGACTGATGTGCGAGTCCGGAGACAGCCTTATCACACCAAATTATTTCCTACTGTAAGCATAGCCAATGGCCATCTAAAGATCTTGCTTCTCATGCTCGACCCAGCAAAGGACAGGATTCTCAGGGCAGACACACTTCTCTTCAGCTCTGAAACCTCCAACTCCTGCTTTTTTTACAACTATTTTCTTCTCCTACATACATCAGGTGTAGTCAAAGTGTAGTGGGTGTAGCCAAAGCAGAAAAGCTAGGAGCATATCTTCTCCTTACGGTACCTCTTCTGAACACAGAAGGTTCAGGTGAAAGTGGGCCCTATACACACCCTGGACTGCTGGAGCTTATAGAAGGATGCTACATACCCCACATCTTCAAAAAGGTGGTTGTTTAAATGTGTGCAGCATTGTGTGGTACCACAGTTGAATTGTATTTGGTGCTTCACAGTTGCTTACCTATACCTGGTCCTTGCTCTGTTATCATTCCCATTAAGCTACTGTTCTGTGTTGCTTTTTCTGCTGATCATTCAAAATCATCATATACATATATTGAGTGTAAGTCCAACAGTCTCTGCTGCCCACATGGGGTTTTCAGATACATAGACAATTTACTGAAATCATGCCTTGTAATTTTTGCCAGTCCCCTGCATGCACTGTAAACTGAGTCGTGATTGCTGCAGTTTGCAACTCATTAATCTTCTGTTTTAATGCCTGATTAGGTCCCAAATCCATTATTGTTAGTGAGATGTGGGTGTGGGGAGGGTAGGAGGATTTAATCCTCTTGGCTGAGAGTTAAGCTGCTAGAGGTACACCCGACTGGTGCTGTACCAGTGTATTAATTAGCTTGCCTGGAAATTTCATCGGTGCTGTTCAGTGAGGTTGCTGAAAGGTCAGACACTCCATTAGAAGTGTTATGCTTCAACTTCAAGTCATAGCACTTGACACTTAACAAAGCTCTAGGAAAAAATATCAAATAAAGCATGAGCATAAAAATATTTTTAAAAACTCGAATCTCCACTTCAAGCAGCATTTGAAAGAACACCGAATCATAATAATTAGCATCTTCATAGCTCCTTAATTACAAGGATCTCTTCTTCATTCTCCAAGTGAGCTTCACAAGGGCTCCAAGGTGATGGAATAGTGGTCACCACTGCACTTTTCACAGGGGGAAACATCACCACGCCACCTTGCACAGTGGGAAACAGAATTAATATAGTTTAAGTTATCTGCCCACAAAAGAAGACACAAAGTCCCTGGTGGATGTCTCCATGCCCCAAACCCTGTGAAATGAAATTAATTATCAGTAAAGATGTCATTTTATTGCTTAAAGTGTAGCAATGCAGTATGAAGGAAAAATACATGCCATTCTCGCAAGAAAATTAAAACATGGAATCAAGTGGCAAAAAGGCAGAATTTGTGTGAGTTTTGTGTATGTGCGTAAGGCAGTGATCTGCCTTTCCTGCCAGACGGTGCCACCGTTCTGGTAAAGCGGTATGACTGTGGTACAGGCAAGGGCTCAGGTGTCAAATAAAATAGGTGACAATTTCTGAAGCTGAAGTAAACTGCCAGCCGAACTGTCAAACCCTTGCTGCGCCTGCTCTTGCTCCTGGGAGGTGGGAACGTGCTATCTCAGACCTCTCACTCAACTTTAAGATAGGACACACGTGTCGCATAGCTGGGTGAGCTGAGAAAGCGTCCAAGGCGTTACGGCAGCGCGGGGGACAGCTGTCAGCTGGGGAAGCTGCAGTAACTCCGTGGCGTTGGGCTGCGGGTGAGCCCGAAGTGGCAGGGCAGGCTGAGAGCTGGAGGGTCTGTGGGAAGAAGCCCTTCTCTCCCACCTTTTCTGCAAACACCCTACGTGTGCTCTTGGCTTGGCTGTCCCTTCCCATCATAGCCAAAAACGCAGTGCGTACCACACGCCAACAAAGGCTTTAGAAGCATGCATGTGGCACACGGACTGCATTTAAGCCTTATTCAACCACCTCCTGGAGACATATTTCCAGATGCTCTTTGCAGCGTGCAGTTACTAAGAAGGCAGGCTTTAACCTCATTTTGTCTGTATTGCAAGTGGTAAACTAAACACAGGTAAATGGATCAGAGCTTGGCCGTTTTTTGGAAAGAGAAAACTGTTTAAACCCACAAGGTTAGAGCTAACAGTCAGGAGCTGGATGGTGAAAGGTGGCTGCTCTCCAGCTCCATGTGTGTAACACCATAAACTTAAGGCCGCACAATTTACAGAAAAGATCAAAAGAGGGCAGGCGAGAGTATACAACCAATTCCTCCTGTGCTAATGATGCTATCACAGCGAAAGCTGGAAGAGGGCAGCATGTGTTTTATTTAATGGTTTATAGTGCTCCATTGCCGAGGTCCCATTTCTGAGAGCAAAGCAAATTGGCCATAAAAGCAAGGAACCTCTGCTGTAGCAGCTGGGTCTGGCCTGGAAATTCAAAGTTTGGGTCTAGATCCAAACTGTCCCCAAATGCCCAAGGACTTACATTTTAAGTTTTAGATTGTGTTCGTTTCTGTTCATGGCAAAAAAAAAAAAAAAAAAAACGAACACAAAAAACCCCAGAAAAAGCTTAGCACACATCTGTTAACAGCTGGCCTAGGCTTCTTATGCTATTGTAAGTGAGGTTAGGAGGACTGTGCAGAATATTATCATAAGGCTGCAATTAGCGATGAGAATTATGCCACACACATTTTACATGAGAGGAAACAGTTGCAGTACAAGGCTGTTCAATTCAGACAACATCAAAGCACGCAGTTCATGTAAATTAATAATACAGCAAAATATAAACTTTAGATGCACAGACACACCAATAGATTATTTTTTAAAAAAGGTCTTGTTGAGAAGTTTGGTCACACTTCATACTAATTTTCCACTTTTGAATATTTTATAAAAGGGCATTAATTTATTATTAACTTGACTACAGACATGATTTATATGGGTATGAATGTGTCAGGGAAAAACATGAGTTATATGGATATGAACATGTCAAGGAAAGGCATTTTGTTAACTAAAACCCTCTTTAAAAGTAAATTTACTGAGCTATTAAATTTTATAAAATACTTAACCAGATCTGTCTGTCTATCTATGTCAGATCTGTCTGTCTATCTGCCTGTCTGTCTATTCACCAGTTGCTCTCTACTTGTAAGCTATTGATGCTTTATATACTGCTTAGGAGTAGAACCTTGCAGAATAAGGTGACTTGAAAACTTCAAATTTTTGAGTTTATAGCTAACACCTGGATGTTGTTCTCCCTGCAGTCAGCAAGATCGGTTCCTTAGCTACAATTGGAAAAAATACTAGATTCTCTTGTGAAATAATGACACCAGGGTTCCTATATTTAAATCAATCTATATGGAAAGGTTGATTGGCAAAAATATTCTGAATACAGAGAGGGCTGAATTGATACAGTGGGGTAACTTTAGTATTTTAGATCTTTGCCATGCTTAATTTTTAATGTATTAATTTTGCATTTCTATACAGCATCTTCCAACACAGAAGTACCGGGCTAAATTTAGTTCCAGTTAATGCAAGCTCTGCTAAGTAAGGGCCATGAGTGCATTTGACAACATAAAGGGCTGTAACAGCACAGAGCACCTTCTTTCAGAGAATCCCAAATGGAGACTCAAAGGTCAATGACATCAGATGCCAAACGCATGCAGTCAGTGCATCTGGACCAGCACATCATGACACCATTTGCTGTGAGGGGTCCTTCCGACCCAGCCAGGTTCAAGCTGCTGTTTTCCAGGCGGAAGCCTCATGGAGGACAGCAATATAATTTTCCTAGGCCCTTAGTTGAGGCTGCTGATGTATTGTGTGCGTGTCAGAGTATCCTGTTTTCCATACTCCCCCAATGGGGCAAATTATGTCTAGAAAATCTCATTGCAGGACTCCTGAGTATTTGCAAGTCCATTAGTGAAGTGGGAAGAGAAAAGCAGCAAAGCAAAGCCTGTAATATAGGAAAAAGCAGCCAAGGTGGTTCCACAGGTTGAAAATGATCTTCAGACACAGTGCTGGCAAGGGAAATGTCAGCTTAGCCAAAGAGCCATTGCAGCGGGAGCTCTCTGACCAGCCGCGGCTGCGGCTGAGCCATTGCTCCACTCTTGTGCTGCACTGCGGCTTTGCTGTGAACACTTTGTGCCATGACTGTGGAGGCGGGGGGCAAGGCTGACTGGTGCTCCTCTTGCAGCAGGGATGAGGAACAGTTCCTCCTGACACTGCACTCTACACCCAAATGGTTGGCTGGACTCCTACTGTCCACCTGGTAAGTCTCAAGATGTTTGCTGACGAAAGATGAGATTCATGTTGTCCACTCTTGGCAGCTGTCAGGCATGATGATAAGTGCAGGCTCCAATCTGTTTTCAGCTGGCAGTGCAGGTGACAGAGGCTAATCCTCTTGTGTCATGAGCCATGTGTCAAAATTTGCCAGCCTTATGTCACAGGCATCCAAAGAGCTGGGGGAACTCCCACAGCCATCCCTCCATCCTGCTGATAAACTGAACAAGGCTTGGGTTGGTTCCATTTGTGCATGTATATTGGATTTGCCCCCCAGGCTGGGGATTTTGCTAACCCCACAGAACACGACCTATAGGTCTGGAGATGATCTACGCTTCATCTACTTGGGAGTAGCATGTGGCCGCTGGTTGATTGTCGCTTGTGCAGGGAGCTGCAATTTCCTGCCCAGGTTTCACCTACCTCTGTGCAAGGACACCACATGCCCTAGCTATGCCCTGTGTCCCTCACATGTTGGTGTGCACTGCGGGTGGGCTGCTGGAGGTTCTTTCCTTTCTCACCAGGGGCATGAGGATGAAAATATGATTACTTGTCACTTGCTCCCCTTCTCAAGCTTAACTGTCCATGAGATGGTGGTTCAGCCAAGGGACTAAATGGATGATTTTCACTTCATTCCCCAGACAGCCATGCCAGCAGTCTGCAGTTCAGAGCACTCTATGTAAGAGAGTTATCTTTTTTATCAGGTTTTGCTGTTATTTTCACCCTTTTCTTTTCCTACATCTCCAGAAAAGCTGCAGAGTCTTAGCTAATTTGGCTTCATCTAGTGCAAGGATTTCTGCGTTCGGTGAACCAGACCAAATTATTGATTTTAAATGTCTGATCTATAGCATGGATGGAGTCTTGAATCAATTACAACTAGCAGAATTTATGTGTGTGCAGAAGTGCAGACTGGTTCTAGAACCACACCTCTTTCCACCTCTACGCTTTTCCCAGGAACTGAAAAGACTTTCTGAACAAAATAAAGAGGCTGTGATTTTACAGCAGTGCTTTCTAGAGATCAGTTTGCGGACTATGCCCTGAATTCCCTGAGACTCTAAGAAACAAGGCTTAGCAAGAAACTTGAGAACAGTGTGTCTGACTGGAGCATACATGTTGTATGAGGAGACACCTGGGGATACAATTTTCCTAAATGTCCTCTGTGAACAGGCAGTTACCGTCCCAGCTGTTGTATGCTCTAGAACTACTACGAGCAAAACCTCACAAAGTATAACTGGCCACTGCTATTGTAATTTAAAGCAGTTTCAACCATCAATGGATCATACTGCAAAGCATCAGTTTTCTTAGGGCTCTTCCAGGAGCAAAGGAACCATCACAGCTGAAGGAGCCACCTCCCTTCAGCTGAGCCCTGGGAGCTGACCCTATATGCATTTCCTAGGGAGTTAACAAGTGTGTTTTGTTCCTTGGGTGAAGCAGGTGGGAAGCACACGAGAGTGTTACCAGGGTTGTGGCACCTTAACAGCTTTTGATGTTTGTGCACACTTTTCCCATAACTGTGAGTTGTCAAGGTTGACCTGCTCGTCCCAGTCACAAGCGCTGTGTTTATAACAAATGTGTTTTGTGGCTACAGAGCTCTTCCCTAAAGTCTCAGCTGCCAGTGCAGAGGAATAAGGCTCAGGAAACAGATTTTCAAAGGCCATACTAAAATATTCTTCCCTTTTCTTACATAGCAATTTACTCTAATATCATATGTGACGTAATTGTATGATGATAAATTCACACTAAGCTCTGGTTGTTCCAATTGATCCAACAGTTTTCCCCAACTAACGACAACAATTTTTCTGTAACATAAAAATGATTCAGGTAATTTTATAGACTTCCAAGCTGAGCTTTTGAATTACTTAATCCAGAATTTTATATTTCTGAGGTGGATTCATAGTGCTAAAAGGGTAGGTGTATATGCAGCAGTTTAAATAACCAGACTAAATGATTCACAGTGTATATATCAAGTTGCAAAATAGTCATCTTAAGGAAAACACATGTTTGAAGAACACTTAATGTTTACTTTCCTATTATTTGAGTAGTTTTGAAAGGCATTTTCATGGATACAGAGTGTTAAGTGGGAAATACGGCAATGTTTTGCCTTAGGGGGATTGTGCTCTTATCTCCTGACTTGTGAGAGGCATGGGGTGAAATGTCCAAGCTGTTCTAGCTGTCATAGCTACATAAAACCACTGTGAAGTATGTTAATATTCTTTCTGAGTTGTTCCACTGGTCTCCACTGAAACCCTCCCATTACAAGTTGTCTTCAAATGACAGAAACAGCTTGAAGAGCTTGCGATGCTGCTTTAGACATGTTGCAAAAGGGTACAAGAAAAGACAAGAAATTAAAATTAACTGATGTGGTTAAACTGTGGAAATTCTTGTGTCTTGAATTCCATGGACTTACTTTAATCAGTCCTGCGATCTGTTTAGTTAAGCTGTTGTAAATCCTAGTGTAAGCACTACGAGGGATATTTAGTAAGGCTAAGACAAGAAAGACTTGTTTCCCTAGGCTCTTTCTGCAGTCACGGGAGAGAGAAAAAGGCTTTTACAGGAGAACAGCTGGGGCTGTGGATTCACTGAATTGATCTCATGAAAAGATGCTGAGAGGGCGATGTCCCTTTCTCCAGCCTGACTGCATCCTCCAGCAAGTTCTTCTACTCACTGGGCTTTCCCATCAGCCGGATCATCTTTCTAACAAACACAGAAGAAAACGATGCCGTACTTTTCTGCTGGGTTAGTGTGCTGCCAGGCTGGTGGCTGAACTGGCTGATGGCTTTCTCTAGGTAGGGACTCCCTTCACAGGGTGATGAGCAGTACTTTGAATCATTGAGCAACTTCACAGAACTCTGTGCCTTATAAAGTATCACCATTGTTCTGCATTACGTATATGTACATATATATATATATATACACACATGTATACATACATAGATATATATCAATAGGTATATATGCCTGTTTAAATACTAGCTATAGAAACACACAGACCCCTACATTTGTCTAAGAAGGGTTTATCTAAATGTATAAAAACTACATTGAGGAGCAGTTTGTTTAAAAAAAGTGTTGCTATGGCTGCAGTGGCTTTTGTGTATGGTTATTTAGAAGTGGGCTTGTGCAGAACGAAGTGACAGACAGTTGTGTATCTTTGTGTGGTCAGATTGCCACTGGCTGTTGTTTCAGCTCTGCTCACTAGTTATGACAAAGGACAGCATCTCTCTGGTGTCCTGAGTGAGCCAGTCTGGAGCTCACTACTCATAGCCATCTTCAGGCAGCTGTGACTCAAACAACCACTCTGAAACTGTTTGCTTGCTTGAGAAAGGAGGTGGATGTGTGTCATAGACACATAAGCATAATTTTCCTTTTTGGGTTTTTGGTTTTTTCATTTTGATTTTTTTTTTTTTTAGTGAGATGGCAAATCTCTTCGGACCTACAATGCCGTGCAAACTGCATAGGAAGGCCAAGGCTTCTGAGCACAACAAGACTGAAGAATCTGAATTTTTAAATGGGTCTTCATTTGAACTCCTAAAAAATCCAGGAGACACCTGAACTGACAAGGCACCTAAAAATGTTGTCCTTGGATTATACAAAGGGAATGCAGTCAGTGAGCTTTAAGTCATGAAATTTAAATTGAGAGGCATGGGAAGGAAATGGGGCATGGAGTCTGGAGCTGAAGGGACTGCAGTAGGAGTAATTTTAAGGAAAAGCAAGTGAGTGCTTGGCAGACATAAAAGGAATACTTGTTCGTCTCTATGGGATAGTCCAGCTTCCCAGAAAGATATCAATGGTCTGATATTGGGTATTATTTTTGTCCTTCTTATTTGTTGTCTTCTGGGGAATTAAATCAGTTAGTGACATAATGTCAGATTTGAAAGATATGATCCATAGCTGATGGGCTGTAACAGTATTTCCAATGTTCTGTTTGTTTCTCTGTTGCTTTCCATTTTAATTTACCTTCCTAAAAAAGCGCACACAAGAAAAGGGCAAAAGTATAACAATGAGAAAAGAGAGAGAAAGGAGAGAAGACATTCAGACTTTAAAAATCTTAACATAATTGATAAAGCCCTGAGTGTAAATACCAAAATGAGTATCATTCCTTTCTTCCCTCAGTCTTGAAAATGCTTATGAGCAGTGTGCCATTTTTCACTTGCTCAGAAAGCCCAAGAACTGTGCCATTAGCGAGGTGTGCACAGTTCAGGTCCCCAGAGGACTTGCTCATTTGTAGGTCAGAGCCCAGATTTTGCCTGTAGAAAGTGTAGGTGAAGTTTTGAGGCTCATGCTTTGCATAAGATGACAAAAGGTTTAATCCCTTTGGAGAAGGAAGACTAAATAACAGGTTGGTCCCAAGCCACCCATCTTTGTGGGTCAGTAATGATCTGGTGCTCTGTACAGACCCTTGGCTTCCCCAGGAGTCTGTGGGCAAGGGTTGTGGGCAGCAAACAGATCCAGATCCCACTAGACCCTCTCTGCTATTTTGGATCAAGTCTGCCAAAAAAGCCTGCCAGAAGTCAATTTGCAATTGTTTCCATAGCTGTGTCTTTATAACGGGGTCATTAATTATCCTCCATGTTATTTACAACACAGTTCTAGTGATTTTCAGGCTTGGCCTTTCCACGCTGGCACCTGTGCTCCAGAGATGTATTGGCCAGTGCCCCGATGCCCCATGAGCTCCACCTAGGCTGACTCTCAGGTGACCTCTCTGGAGACTCAGACCCTCCATGGAGCAATCACAATGGATCAGGGCCTAAAGGTTTTGCTTCCAGAAATTTCAGAGGTGAAACGTGCTAGAGCAGAGTGGAATGCTAGAAAAGCTGCTATCTGCCTGTGAAATTAGGAGAAAATGAGTGGTCTTGATGTTATGGACGACATTCTTGGATGTAACTTGTATGGTGCATCCCTAGCATGTACTATGGAAGTACGTGTGCCACCATATGCATGGAATATGCTATGATATGTTTAAGTACTGACATTGAAACACTTGCACTGGCTGAAGGTGGTTTTTTTAGAGTGCTCATGTTTATAACTACGATCAGCAGTTATATTTCCCATTGAAAACTTTGGGAAAATGTTGGTTCTTTTCACTTCCAGCCATGACATTATCTGTTGGACTCATCTGGTTTTTCCACTCTGAGATGTACCTCAGCAGGATTTCGAGTAGCAAGGATTTGTTCAAACCACCCACTTTTTGGCAATGGAGATAGAAGCACAAGTATGAATAAATTCCCTATCAACCTGTAACTTAAGAGACAGAGATAGAGAGATCAGAAGTATAGTAATTAGTTGATGAGGGTTCAGACTGGTTTGGCTAGAAGGTACCTTTCTATCCACAAGAAAGATACTGTCTGGCATCAAAGGCTTTATAACCTGATATACCGATTAAATTTGTGGGGGTGATAATCTGTACTCATAGCTGCGCCAGCATTGGTATACCTGTTATTCATCATCAGGTGTAAATACTAAAAAGAAATAAAAAACTCCAGTCATTCCTTATCTGGGAGGAAGTGTAGCAGAAACAGAACATCTCCCAAGGGATGTCGGTACACTGTGAAGTATACCCAGTACCTCCATAAACAGAAGTATAGGCCTCCATATTCTGAGCTAAAAGTTCATTCTCTACGACTAAATAGGGCAAGACCTGGGTCTGAACTCTGCACATGATCATCCTCATCACTAAGCTGCTGGTGGGCTCTGTGGCATGGTTTTCTCCCCACCTTCAGAGTTAGTGGGGTCAAGAATGCTCCTGCAGGCCTCTTGGTCATAGCCACCACGTCCTGGGCAGTAAGAGAGGTGAGCTGTATCAATGCAAACTGTGGCATGCCATGACCAGGAAACAGCCTGTGCACCATTTTATCCTCTAGCTTGGATGCAGCCAAAAATCTAATGCTTCAGCTGAGCAGTGTGGCTGGTCCTTGGCCTCTGTGTGTTGAGTACTGCCTGGGACATGGAGCAGGTGCTGGCTTCTATCTCACACAGCATACTGGGCTGAGTACATGAGTGAAACTGTGGAGCCTACATAAGGATTAGATACCTAAAATCCTCATTGGATGTGGGTCTTAGTCACCTGATAGGATACCAATTAGGTGTTTAGATAGATAACCGTGGCTCTGAAAATCCTCCCTCAGTAGACACCAAGGTCCAGAGCATCTAAACATCAAAGGTTCTTCATTTCCTGATGTTAAAGTTCCTCTGACTTTTGACCATCATTCTCTGGGCCTGAAGATCTACAAACAAGGCACTTTTCTGTGTACATCTCACGAGCTTGATATGGGAGACTATCACAGTTCACTGAGGAGATTCCCAACAGAAAAGGGCTCCCACCAAGTGCAGGCAGCTGCAGCTGCCTGAGAATAGCAAACCTAGCATTGTCCCCCTGGAAGGGAAGACCCATCAGCAAAGTGCTCACTGAGATCATAGGAAAGCCAGGTTCATTGCTCACCTGTGCCTACAGGGATGCACATTCCCACTTCCTAGGACACCACTCTAATGACTGAGTCTCAAAGAGAAGGCCTCTCCCAGCTGCCACTTGAAAGGTACTGAAGATACATTCTGTAAGAAAGAGAGCAGTTACAAATGTTAATGTTAAGCTAATCTCTTGAGGGTCAGGAATCCTGTGGCGTGAACTTTCTACCTGGATCTAATCATGAAGACAATTTTCACATGTAGTGCACAGATAGTCCTACGAACAGAGGTTGAAAGTCAGATTGACAGTCTAAGTGATCATCCCAACCACCAGTCAGAGACTGATACTGGGTGCTCCGTATCTTAAATGCCCTGAATGCCTCTCAGGGAAGACTCTGCCTATACCTTCCTCAGTATGATGCTGTCTCCTATGTTTTGAAAGAAAAGAGTGGATTTTATGCCTATGAAAGAAAGTGTTGAGGTCCCTCTCTTGGTGGGTGCAGAATATGGATCCCAAGTGGATGGGGGCCCAGGCTGGCAGCTCTAGGAAGGAACCTCATCACTGCATGTGTGTGGTGTTTATACAATCCTTTATACAATCCTTTCTGCTCTTCCCCCAGCAACCTGGTGATCCTGGATTATGCACTGAGGGCCTACTCCTTGTATAAGGAGCCCAAGTACCCCGCACTGATGATGGATTTCTCTGTAAGCTATGGGCACACATTGCTGTGATAATGAGACATTGAGCTCATAGTGCTACAGGATTGTTGAAATATGTTGGCTGAATGCAGCTGAGACAAACCACAGGTCTACATCCCAAACCAAATTGTGTTATGCAACATTAATAAGGGATTATATAATTTATTCATCAAACACTGTATGAGTACTAGGAGTAATTGTTATTCATTGGATTGAGCAAACACACTATTGTTGATTTGTCTCTTTGGACAATCAGTTCCTCTGTTGGTTATTGAAATGTGAAATGCCCAGTAGAACCAGTTGAGGTTCCTGAATACTACCTTTTTTCCCCTGAAGTCAGGGGAGGAAGGACAGATGGCTGGACCATACGCAGCACTTGCTATGTATACGTTTGTGTCTGTATGTGTGCATATGTGCCTGGACTGACAAATACAGACCATGTTCTGGTTTATATTGCAAGTACATGTTGCAATACTGTACCACTTAAAGAATGTCACACAGTATTCCAAGCAGGCAGTATTTTACAATAATCATGTTAATTGTTAGTGGCTAAAGCCTCTACAGACTTGTTTTCCAAGGATATCAAAGTACTTGGCAAGCATGGGACTAATTCATGCTCCTATATCATTGTATTGTCTTTATTGGAAATTTTTATGTAGATAAAGGCATAGGATATTTGCCTATTTCATATCAATGAAAGCAGAAAAGGTAAGTGAAGCTTGTATGGTTGCTTTTCGGGAAGAACCTGGCATTCCTGGCTTGACTGGATGCAATATTGGCAGTCCATTTTATTCTTCTCTTTGCTCTGAGTTCTGTGATATAAGGCTCCTCCTCAGGTCTACCATTCAGTGCTTTTCGTATCCTGCTGGATTAGACCGCAGGTTTTACTAAGTCAAGAGAGATGAAGTTCCAGTTCTCTATCTTCACATTTGGCAGTGTGCTGGAGTAATCGAAAGGAAGAACTATACTGCTGTAGAAAGAAGTCCCGGTATGAAGGCATAATTAATGAAGCTGCTCCAGGCATCTTCTACTAGGGTTTGACACTGTCTTCTTTCCTCTTACCAACCTCTGTAACATCCATCCTAAGGAACTTTTTTGCTGCCGTAGTATCAAAACAGAAGTACTTAGAGACTGGAGGTGAAACAAGCCAGCCATGATTTATAAATAAGATATTTGTAAAGGTGAAAGAATGACCACTTTTCCTGGATCCCAAAATTGTAATTTGGTAGAGCCTCAAATCTGGGCCAGCCAAAATTGTTTCTCATGCAGGTTTCAGAGCAACTGACTAGGCACAGCCACACAAAGCCACTAGCACAGAAGAAAATGAAGAAGAATGATACATGAGAAATCACAGAAACACTGAAAAATTCAGGTTGGAAGGGACCTCTAGCAGTCACCTAATCCATCTCTTCACTCAAAGCAGGGCCAACTACAGGGGTTACTCTGGGCCTTATCTAGGTTTTTACTATTTTCTAGGATGGAGTTGTCCCATCCTCTGAGCAGCCTGCTTGCCCAGTGCTTGCCTGTCCTCATAGTAATTTTTTTTTCCTTAGTAGGATTGTTTCTCACTCTCCTACTTGTGTCCATTGCTTTTTGTCCTATTGCTGTGCACGTCCAAGAAGAATCTGGCTGCATCTTCCAATACCCTCCAATAAGGTAGTTGAAGACAGCAGTAAAATCACCCTCAGCCTTCTCTTAACAAACCCAATTCCCTCAGTCTCTCCCTGTATATCATGTACTCCAGACCTATCCTATCTGCTGAATCCTCTCTCCTCTCAGACCTTTTCGAATCAAGGATAGATCAGTGCAACTGAGAGGGACAGCGACCCACTCTCCAAATCATGCTCTAGTAGAATGAGAAGCAACTGCACTGAGGTTATTGGGGCATTGTCAGGGCTATCTAGGCTCCAAAACATTCCTAAACCAGCAATTTTTAAAATGTAGCAGTCTCTGGATCAAAAGTGCTTATGAGTGTTGCTGCCAAGGTAGTTCTAAATTTCTGCTCATTGCAGTTATTGCTACAGGAACGTTGCTGGCATAACATATTCTCCTGGAGTCTTTCTAGAGCACCTGCTTCATTCACCATGTGTGCGGACATCAGCCAGGACAGATGCTCAGGGAAAGAGCTGAAACCCCAAAGCTCACAGGGCTGACGCCCTCTATCAGAAAAGAGGCCACCCAAGTTCTTGATTTAAGGAGGGAGGCAGGAAAAAGTCTTTGGAGAAGAAGCAGCTTCCTTAAAGTGTTTAAGGAAACCCTTTCCAGAGGCAATATTAAAAATGCATGGGTGGGGTGAGAGAGAAAGAATTCTTATTTATGTATAAAGTTACACATGGAGACAATGTCCAAAATCACTGAAAAAAAAGAGTCTTTGTGTCTCTATTTTCCTGAGTTATGATAGCATGTGTTTAGTATTACGGCTAATCCCTTTTAGGAGCCAAAGTTAACATCTTCCAAAGCTTAAGGTTTTGTTTTGTTTTTTTTTTTTTTAAAGCTCAGTTAAATTCTAGCGCTTCAAACCTACTTAAACATAGCAAGAAAAAAAATCTCTGGAAACTCTTTAGTTTTCTGTAGTTGAAACAATTATGTAATTGGATAAGCAATCAGGCCAGTTCAAATTGGTGAAATTTCACTTTACAGAGCAGAACAAATTATATTTGAACCTGGTGAAAATAATAATATAAGAAATGTAGTGCTTTTTTTCCATTAAGAAAGGACAGCCACATAGATCTAGTCTAAAGGGGTCTTATTGTAGCCTAAGGAAACAAACCTAACGACTTCATGGGATGACAGAACATGCATAACCCACAGCACAGAGCTGTCACAAGACAGTTGGATGCAATGAAAGGTGGCTAGAGAGGGTGTCTTTGGAGGCTTTGCACAGTTCTCACATCCCAGCACACGACATTCCACTCGCTGAGGCTGTTTGTGTTTTTTATGTGCTCAGCGTGTTCAAGTGAGCTCGGGAGGCAGTGAGTCGCAAGGGGGAGACAGGAGCAGTTCATGCCTCCCCGTCCTCTCTTTTCAAGCAGTGCAGCTGTCAGATCAACAGGATGGCGAGGCACATATGTATTTCCCAAATGGATTAAGTCATTGGTCTTTAACTCAAAACTCTTTTTGTTCGTGGAATCAGGGAGTTCACTTTTAACAAGATCACTTCAAACAAGACTGCTGGGAGCTGTGCATGTATATATTTTATTAGGGGCTTTCTGTGGAGTTGCTGGTAGGAAGAGCATAAAAATGAAGGTTGTAGAACTGGTGTATTAGGAGGTTTTCTTATGTAGGGGAGGGCATAAAGCTAAAAGGAATGTTACTTTCCCCAAAATCAGTTCTCACACATCCTCTCCCCTCCAATGGCCTTCAACTCTGAGCTGGCTGGGGGTGACACTGTCCGTGTCATGGTGCCATGCTGTCAGGAGCTGTATGTGAAACACTATGGGAGCAGCAGCACGGGGGCAGGACAGGCTCAGTCTCCCTGGTCAGTTCTACCAGATCTTCTGCCATGGTCTTTAGTTCAGGACTAACAAAGCAGGATTCTTTTTTCAGATATGAATTGCCTGAGGAAATATTGTACTTCTGTTTATTGCTGACACAGGGGTTTTCTTTAATGATTTTCTTGTCTTAGGGACTCAGGTCCAGCACTTCACAATGCCTGGAGAAGGGGACCACTGCCAGCAAGAGCCATGATCCTCTTCAGGAGTCAGCTCTGGCAGGACAAGGAAAGCACAAAGCTGGTGGAGTTTCTGCATCTCATCCCTCCCTTGTCCAAGGACGGTTAATTCCATATGGATTAAAGCAGGGAAACTGAACAAGAAGCAAAAAGGCCCCTTAATTAAAACCTGAAGGTTTCAGTACGGACTCAGTGCCACCCAGTGTGAGCCAGCGTTCCCATCCATCCGAGCTTGTTTTCCTGCAATTTGTTTCATCTCATCAAAATACTGCACAACTAATCTACCTTCTCTGGTAGCACGGGGAGATAAGCCATAATTCCACAATACAGCACTTGCAAGCAGAATGTTATCGAGGTCTCCTTGGGCAGAAAGCAACCCAAGTAGTGAGAAGATGACTTTTCGTGGTTTTCTTCGTGAGCAGAGCAGTTCGTTTTTTTCATTAATCTAGCAGAATGAACAAAACAGAGAACTGTAACTTGGTTGATACTGGCACTGTCCACACTGCCAAACATTTAGCAGCTGATAGCTAATTTGTACAGCTGCTTTCATCGGACTGATCCAGTAACTTTTCCAGAGTTTCAGGGGGGGAACATGAACAGATCCAACTTCTATAATGTTTTCAGAGAATTGATAGGAGAAGCAACTGAAATCGAACATGGGCATATCCTTTTTCTACACAAAAGGCCAGGAGAGAGGGAACTACAGGAAAAAACATGAATTTTCAATGTTTTTAGAACTGTGTG
Organism: Leptosomus discolor; assembly: GCF_034619465.1. Lineage (NCBI taxonomy): Eukaryota > Metazoa > Chordata > Aves > Leptosomiformes > Leptosomidae > Leptosomus > Leptosomus discolor. The sequence goes on from NC_141393.1 coordinate 10,417,102, forward strand.
GTTCAGCTAATCTCCATCCAATGAGCCAAGGCAAAGAGAGAGGAAAAAATGTTTTACTACATATCACCACTACAATGGCAAAACCTTACTTCTGTGGGAGAAGACCCTCCTCGCTGTGGTATTTGCTGTCTTCTCAAGCTTGGCCCCTGGGTTTTACCTGTTCACACCTTCCTCGCTGTTCAGATCTCTCCACCTCGCTCTCTATCTAAAATTCAGAAAGCAAATATTTTTTGCAGCTGAAGGCCTGTCTGCTCTGCGGGGATGTTTGTGTTTTGTACAATATTAGAGGCTTGCACTCTTCTGTGGTTACAATATTATTTACCCTGCACTTATCTGGCCACCATTCCCTGGTGTTATGTACTCATACTTTGCAGTGGGGACTTGGATACACTTAGATAAATTGCTGTAGGAGAATAAAAGCAGCAGGTTTGTAATTCTCCCTGTTTCTCAAGCCCAGTTGCAAATCTCCCCATTCCTCCCACACAGACAGAGACATCTTCAGACATAAAAGCTTTACAAGGACTTACAGATTTGATTATGTAGATTAAATAGACACAAAGATGAAATCTGCAGTGATCTTCCTGAGAGGCTGAGCAATGGATGGGTACAAGAACCCTTTACCAATTTGAGGTCTAATCACTTTAACCCCTCCATGTTTTAGAGGCCCAACTGGCAGACGGAGATGCTACAGAAAAAACAGGCTGTCCAAAACTGTAACAAGGGTCTGGTGAGTGCTCTGCCCAGTCTTCAGACGTTTCTGAGATCAGTGGTTTGACATAGACTGGTAGCAGGCACAGCAAGGATTAGCCATGGTTGAGGGACCCTCATGAGTTGCTACAAGCTGGAAAGCAGAAACTTTCAAGGTCACATCCAGGCTTCTCACTGCCTTGTGAGGGATGGGTGCAGGTGTGAGAGCTAATCACACCACCTACTGCTGGGGCTGTCAGACCGTGGCTCTCCAACAGTGAGATGTCAACCCTGTATTTAGGTAGCCTATTATAAACTACTTATTTAAGTGCCAAAATAGCCTTTCTTTCCTTCATTCGCCTCTTAGAAGAACACCAAGCAGTAAAGCTAGCTGGACCCTGGTCCTTGGCTGAGCACTATGCCCTTCACCTTCACAGTAAAACCCTGAGTATGTGACAAAGCAGCACTTATCACTTGTGATTTTGCTCACAACCACCTATTACACAGCCTGGAAGCAAAGCAAATGAGTAATGGCACTCCCACACTCAGATGCGTAATTGACCATCGATTTATTCCGTACAAGAGGTGTGAGCACACATCCCCCACACGCACAGCAGACCCCCTCAAAGCAATCTTCCCCATAGACATGTCATCAATACGACCACAATTTGTTTCACAAATAAGCTTGTGTTGCAAAACAAATGCCTGCTAAGTCAGAAAGTCCGTCTAGCACAGTCTTCTCTCTGATGCAGATTCTTGGGGGGAGAGGTAGGAAACACAGCAAGTACCGAGTTACCTATTCCCTGCTTATGCCATCCCAACCTAGCTCCCTGCAACCAGTGCTTTAGGGACTGTGAGATATAGGTAGTACCTGAACTAATAGCTGTCAATGGACTTCTTTTCCCTGAGTTTCTCTAAACCTGGGTAGGCTTTTGGCCTCCACAACATCCTGCAGCAGTGAGTCACGATACAGTTACCCATTGTGTGAACAAATGCTTCCCTTTCGTTTATTTTAAAATAAATCTGCTACTTGCTCTTTTCACTGGATTCCCTTCAGTTCTCATGTATAATAAATAATGCCCTGTTGTTCTTCAGCCACCTTCTCCACACCATTTGTGACTGTAAACCCCTCTTTATTACCCCACTTTAACCATTCCTCATGTCCTTCCCTTTTATTGCTATTCAGTCTCCCTGGTGTCAGGAATCCAACAAGATCAGTGTCCTCAAATGCAATCCAATATTTTCTGTGATAACACAGAGGCAGAATAGTTTGGTGTCACCTCTAAATGCCAACAAGCTTGGAATTAGACAGTGGCAGATAGATTAGGCTGTTACACCATGAGATACAAGCTGCTTTCAGTGCTTATCATGGGCAGAATCAAGCTGAACAGAAGATATATCTGGCTTTGACAGTGCCCTCATTTGAGGAGGCCACCTCACATTTTCCTGCCAAGAAGGGTAAGACCTTGCCTGCTTTTGTGAGCTGTCTGACTGGACCCCAAATCAGACCTGTAAGCTGTTCTTCCAGCCTTGTGCTTTCCAACGAGCATGTGCAGATGCCTGAACCAGTGGACTGATCACTTTATGAAGCAAAGGTAAAAGTACCCATGAAAAGATGAAAAAAATCCCCAAGCATATCACTTCAGGATGGTGAAACGCGCAGGAAGACACGCCTTATCTACTTTTAAATGCACCAGCTCTTGTACTCCATTTTACTATAGCAAGTTTAACCACAGCAAAACTGAGCTCAACAGGGCTAATCATCTGAACACTGTGGACAGAACTGTGTCTCCTGGCTAAAACAAACCCAGCTTGACTTTGTTTTGCCCAGTAACGAATCCTTGGACAAATTAGTCAAAGTACAGCTTAACAGAATTCAAAGCAGGTGATTGATGCCCAGTTATCACCAACACGGTTCTGCTTGTCTTTGAGTCACATAAATGTAAGATTTTGGAAGTTTAAGGTGCGGAAATGCTATTGAAACCACACATCCTTTTGGGTTGTGACTGGAGCATCCTTTGGCTTGAGGCTTTGCTAAAAGAATGGAATGAACCTTAAACAACACCAGTAATTGTTTAGGGTTATAGAAAATCAGCTAATTATCCAATACGAGATGAGGATTTGTTCTTTAGAAGAAGCAAATGCTTGCCATTTTTTTGGTGTCTCATGAGCAGTTAACAAGCTGTAACACTCTTCTTTCAAAACAGTTTGACAATGCAAGTTGAAATGAGTTCGAGTCATGGGACTGACCTCATCGGACTGGTGTAAGACAAGGTTGTACCAAAGGAATCTGAGAGAAGCGCAGAAAAAATGTCTGCCAACTATGCCCACTGTGTATGTGCCCCTATGAGGCAGCCGTTTTAACAAAGCTGGTATTTTTTCTCATTTATTAATATCACAGCCAGGCAGATGAAAGCCCAAGTATAAAAATATAAAAAAGTTATAAATACTGGCAGCTGTAGACGAGCCCTTAAAAAAGTGTCAGAGGTCAGGTAGCATAAAGTAATTTCCTAACCCTGATGGCCAGGGACTGACAGATTCCAGGCCTGAAGTTTGGTAAAGGAATTTATTCTCCAGAAGTGATGGATTGAGGTTATGTTTCAGCAGCAAGGTCATAGCAGTGAGATAAGGAAATACAAGGGAAACTGTTACTCATCATTGCTTTATCTCATTGGACCAGTGTTGCTACTCCTCATTTGCACCAGCGCAAAGGTGAGCTGAAGGAGTTCACTGCTGCGTGAGTGGTTGTGTAAATAAAACGTGATGTGTTTCACCAGCTATGCTGACACTGAGATCCTCTCCTGTCAGCTTGGGGATTCCCCACGGAAGAAGGTCGGGCAGAAGGTCAGAGGGGATCTGTGGTGCCCAAACAGGTCTCCTGCTCCAAACAGCGTGAGCTCTAATGGTGAAGAGCCACAGACTGACCCACAGCACAGCCTGGGCACTGGCCCAGTCCCAGAGCTCCATCCTCGTCTCTGAGGAGCCATCACCATACCACAACTATCTGCTGGTGGTTTTTACCTCGGCTGGCAAGCCACTGATGAGATCCTCACCGGAGAGCTGGTCCTGGCACCTGTGGCCAGTGGCACCTAATGACCCCATTCATGATGGACTGGGTGCTTGGTCAAGGGTGGGATTTCCCCTGTGGCTTCCTGGAAGGGACCAGTTGTGTTCAGATGCTGTAGTGATGGGGCAGCTGGAGATTCTCAGCAAAAAATACATGAAAACATCTTGTCTTGCTTCACTCAGAGGGAAACAGGGTGACAGGACCTAGAAGCAGAGCTCAGACGGTTTCTTCTATAAGGTGATGAGACTGTCCCCAGAAGTGCATTGATTTCTGCACTTTTGCCCTCCAGCCTTTCTAGGTTTTTTGAGCTTTTCTAAGCACTGTTAGCCTGTGGCTCTGGACAGAGGGAGAGGAAATTCTTTGATTTTCTAAAAAGCAAGAGCAGACTCTGCCCAGTGCTGGGAACTGAGCATATTGACCCTAATCCTGTTCCTTGTGAAGTTGGAGCAGAGTTAAGGCCCATAAAGTAAGGCATATCCAACAAAAGCAAGGACGACTGAAATAACTACTTTGGACTGAACTAGAAAGTGGCAGAGATAAAAATTGCAGCTCCACAGCTTGAGCTGTGAAGCTGGCTATGAGAAAACTGCGATGGACTTACAACTCCTACTCTTTAGCAATGGAGAAAGATTCCATGCTGGTGTTATGCTTGCCAGAGAGAGTTACCTTATTTCACTGCTCTGGCAAATTGCTGCCAGGAGTTTTCTTGCATTTATGTGTGGTTTTTTTCCCCCCTCTGCTTTCTTTGGTGGAGAAAATAATTTTTCTCCTTTCTGAGTTTGGAAGTTTCTGGCCTTTGACCCCCATCTGCATGAGGAGCAGTTCAGGATCAGCTGCTGGGCGAGGAAGGGGTCAAAGCAAGGGATATCAGAAGGATGGCTCTGGATAGCATCTTTGCAAACATTTTTGAAGGACACTGAAAAATTGTTTCTGCTGTGTCTGCTGTTAAACCATCGCACCCAATGAAGATGAGCTCCCCTGATAGAGCCAAGGGTACGGCAGGGAGCTGTCAGATAACTCTGCTCTATAGCTGCAAGCCCTTGTACTCTCAAGGAAGAAAAAGGGGCCTTTCCCTTTATTCCTGCTTTCCACTCTCCTTGACTGTCTCTCCTCACTTGCCAAGATTATGTGCTGGAGAAAGGAGAGAGGGGATGTACTGGGTTTGGCTGGGGTAGTTAATTTTCTTCATAGTAGCTCATATGCTGCCAGGGTTAAACCACGACAGAGGGAAAGGCAGCAGTTCCTCTCGACTCCCCCTGCGCTCCCACACCACTTCCAGCTCCTCTGGGAGGTCCTGACATCTCTGTCTCACTGCTGGAGGAAGCTCCTCCTGGCAGCACTATGGGATGGTGTAAAGCACTCCATGCCTCCAGTTTGCTGGGGATGAGAGCAGCCATGCATGAAGAGGCTTCGAGAGGCTTATTTTTAAGTCTGCTCTGGGACTTTCACTGCTCTCACCTGAATAAAGCAATGCTGGCCGGGAGCCCTGCTCCACTTGGAAGATGAGAACCCGTGCTAGATGGGATGGAAAAGCCTCTGTCAGGTACTCTAAGAGTATTTTCTTTGCTTGTGAAAAGTCAACGACCCGCACAAACTTGTTGATGGTGCTATGGGAAGAACAGCTGTCTAGGAGGAGAAAGTTTGGACGAACTGGCCCTGAACAGCCAGCACAGGCTGCTGTTCAGCTGAAGAGCAGCCCAATAGGGTTTTTGGACCCCCACAAGTACGCAGACCCATTTGTAGTGTGGGCAGTGGCGTGGAGGGGTGGTAGGGTGATGACCAAGTGGAACAGATCCAGGAGGGATGTTTTGCCCTGGGGTCACACTCGGACAGCATCTCCCAGGGCAGCATGGGTTCCCCTTGTGCTCCCTCCCAGTGGCAGCTATACCCAAATGATCATGGGATTGCGTTGGCCAGGACTTAGATGCATCCTGGGTGCTCTGGGTATTACCAATAGTGCTGCCTGAATATTTGTTGTAGTTGCCAGCTATGACTGACAGCTTCACGGGGGGGGGGGGGGGGGGGGTGTGTCCTCAGACCCACATGTGGTGAGGAGCTCTCTGAAGATGCATCAGCAGCAGAAGGATTAAGCATTAGGATTTTGCACACCTCCGTATGTAACTGGCAATGTTGGAGGGATGGAGAGTTGCAAAGCTTGCTGCTGGGGCTGAGGTTTGTGGTGGACACCAGCATGTGGATGTACCAGAGGGACTTGGTACACCTCCCCAGAGAGCACCTGCACGCAGAACAGACCAGGGAGAAGCAGGATGCTGCCGCACCTCCAGCTAGGTCTGTGCAGACAAGCTGGCCCCAGCAAGCAGCCCCAGTGCTACCCACACAAATTGTGGTGCCTTACCACAAGATCAGAATCAATCCCTTCAGCCTTACACTGTCATCTTGTTTGCTTGCTTAGCTTTTCCCTATATAGCTCATATCCAGTGCAGGGAAACGTGTTTTTTTCTGGTATGGCCATGCCCACATGCATCTGAGTAAGCTGACAGTGTCCTGGCTCGAGCTTTCGCCGTTCTAATGGCTTCAGTTATAATCATAAAGCAGTGTTATAAATAATGAATTGTGAGAGACAACGTCTTCCAGTAAATCCCACTGTGTCTGCTTATGTTTGGATCACTGCATTATGCTAGAGTCAGCTGCTCAGAAGCTATTAATGTGGGGAGGCACAGAGTGGATGACGGAGAAAGGGGGAGAAAGGCATTAATCTGCTTTGTTGGGTGATGATTAAGGGGCAGTGCTGGGTGTCTAGTTGGATGCTCAGAGTGGCCTGACTCTGCTCCATGACAAACCATGGGTAAAACCAAGGCTAAGTCCAATAGGAGCTGGATCAGACAGTTGTGTCCTTGATTCAGAGTGTAAGGGGGATTTAAATTGTTAATGGGCTCACCCAGGAACTCTTGCAAAGGGGTCATTTGACTACCAGAGAAGCAGGGAAATGACAAGGAACTTCAGACAGGAATCAAAGCATATCCCCTTCCACTTTTACAGTGGTTCCATAGGGATTTCAGGTGGGATCTGCTAACCCCCAAGTGAAAATGTTCATATTGCTTGTGCAGCTGGAACACACCAGTCCTCAGGACCAAGGTACACAGGATCAGCAGTAGGAGCTTGTCCTTGCTAGAAAATATCTTACATTACACTGACTTTTCTTTGGAAACAATGTCATGATTAGACAAGGCCTGAATTGAATTAAACACAATTCAGAAAATATAGATGGGACTTACATGGCCTCCTTTGAGCAGTACCCCGAGTTTTGATGGATTTAACCACAAAACTCCTCTGCAAAGTACGTGCCCTACAGTTCCCAGTTTATTACTGAAGAGCTGAAACACAAGAAGCTCAGGCACTGCCCAGCTCAGCTTTGCAAGACCTGCATGGCACTGGCGGCCAAGAGCGGATCCATCCGCGTGACAGACTGTGCAGAGACCCTGAGTGAGCACAGGCTTTGCAGGCTGTAGGATCAGAAGCTGCATAGCTGGGCTCTATCACTGCTGTACCCGACGGGAGCATCTCCCAGAGAAGGTGGGCTGTGCAGCCCCGGCCGAAGGAAGCACAAGTCTCAGGGCTCCTCTCTCTGAGCAGTACGTGCTGTGCTGTGTCATGGTACCAGCCCGCCAGGCTCACTGACATCTCACTGCACACAAATGCTCTGAATCTCCTCTTCAAAAGCAGCTCGATGCAAGTCCCCACCTCCAAAAGTTTGCTTTTATAACACCCCCGCACAGCTAGCTATGGATAATTAATGCTGATGGAAACAAAGGACTTCACAAGCCTACCCAGAAACTAACTGATTGGAAAGTCCTGCTGCTCACCAACCTGTTTTAATGAAAGTAAATGACTCTAATGAAATACCGTGCTGTGAACAATTGCATGCTGGCTCCAGGCTGATTCAGCACAAATCCCAGGGCTGTCTTTGCCCTGTGTGCCTGAAGGCAGCATTGCCCCCACCAGCCATGCATCCTTGCCTCTGGCTGGAGGTCCAGTTCACAGACCCATTGTTTCTGGGCTGTGCACCCTCGGCCGGGCCATCCTGCTGCTCAGCCGCTGCCACCCACGGGGCTGGTCCAGACTGGGGCTGGAGACATGAGTTCCATGCAAAGCAAGGAACGTCTTGTGTTTCCAAAAATCCCATATCTCATTGCCATGACTTTGACTCAGCCCACCAGGGACCTTTTATGTTACAGGAATCTGGATGGCAAATTTTGACAAGAACCTGAAATATTGTCAGTGAGCAGCACTTTTGAAAGAAGAGATTACCTTTTAAATAGCATGAGAGCTCTGGCTATTCATTTACTGATTCATCACTCAATTTTTAAGCAAAACTTTATTTAGTTTTGATGCAGAAGTTTCAAGATCATTCACATTTTTCACTCATTTAGGATTTCTGTGGCTGTTTTTCCTTCTCTGCTTTTCCATCCTGAATCCTCCTGTCAAGCAATAATGGAGAAAACTTCAAGAAAAGGAAAAGGAGGAAAAAAGTACAGAAAACCATTCCCTTTTTTGTGTTTTAAATCACATTGAGACAAAATGAGAAACATTATTTTACTGCAGATTGGAAAAATTCTGGGGCGGCAGGTGGAGAGGAAGAGAAATATAAATTGTTCTAACCATCTTCTGATGAGGACTGCTCCTATTTACACCAGCTTCCAGTTTCCGAAGCCCTTGCTGAACAGGCAGTCCCCATGCCTGCTGAGGGCTGCTGCAGAGTGCTTTGCTTACTCTCCTGCCTGCAGCATGTTAGGCTCCAGCCAGGATGGAGGGTGCTGCAGACCCCAGCATTTAACCTTTCAAAGGCTCCTCTGTCTCAGAGACACACTGTGCAAATCTCTGCTTAATGTGAATTCTCAGCCTGGCCCTGAAATATTGAGTGGTTATGGCAGAGAAAGGGTCTGCAATGAGTGATCAATTTAAGATGGTAAACAGGCTGTCAAGGACTGTTCCAGGAAATACCTCTTTTTTTGAGTCATTTTTGTGAGAGAACATGAGGAGAGCAAGTAGAGAAAGCTGACAAGTGTATTCACTTGGAATTAATAACATCTGAGTGAGATACACAGGCTTCCCATTAGCTACCGGTAGCATAGAGATATCCTGGAACCTGTATTTTAGGAGTGGATGAAGAATAACAAATGCAAGTGATGTAATCACAGCAGAAAAATCAGATTTTTCAAGACAGCATTCAACTGTTAGGCTGGTCACCCCATTCCAGTTTGCTGAGGCCCACTCCTGTTTGGGATGTCATTATATCCTTGGACCAAGCCATTCTGGGCTCGGAGAAGCTAGAGCCTCAATGGGTTCAAATCAGCAATATCCCCATCACCAACAAAAGCCAGGGGATTTAAGGCATTTACACCTGTGGAGTCTTCCTCAGGAGACTCACTGCACGATCTCAAGGACGACAGAGAGCTGAGAAAAGGCTGAGCAACAGCAAAGAGTTTCTGACCTCCTGTCCTGACTCTAAAAGTTGCACCTAGTTTAGGAAAAACTAAATATTAATTTTGTTTCTCTCTAACTTTTTTTCTTCCTTTTCCCCAGCACAAAGCAATTAGGGGTCCACCATGGGCCTCTGAGCTCTTCCCTGATGCCGGTACCTTGTTGCATCCTGTTTCACGGGACTCAGCCCTTTCCTTAGGGCACAGCCCATCTCCTGGATGCACTTCCTGGACAGCCCTCCAGCCACTGGAAAACAGGATCTCTCCATTGCTTTTAACAGTGCTTTCTAGTTTATCCTGAGTAAGAATTTAGCTCTTTGACTTCCATGGGAGCTGTGTGGCCCCTGGGTTATGCCTTAGAGCTTCTGGGCCTCTCTGGTCTTGCTGTGGACTTGCTTAGATTGGGCAAGCTGGCAACACCACTGCTGTCATGGGCTTTGGCTAAATCCTGAAGGAGATGTAAACCAGCTCCTAATATACCTCCCATACTTGTTCCCTTTGTTCCTGCATTAGTTCTTTTTCCTTTTGCTATGACTCAGTCTAGTGAGCCTGGCATGAGAGCAGCATCTAACAGCAATGGTGGGAGTGGGTAACAGTTTGTTTGGTCCCAGGGGTGATGATAAATTCTGCATGGACAAAAGGTTTCCCAGAGCCCATTAACCCAGGTATGACTGCAAGTGAGAATTGCCCCAGTGCAGCAAGCTGAAAAGGTCTTTATAGGCTGCTCATTTGCATATCTGCATGTGTTTAATAAGTTGAGGAGTTTGTTCAGTAATTGCTGTAGCGAAAGCAAGCCAGCAATAATGCGATGCAATGTTCAGACTTACTTAACTATATAATATTATCACAGGGAGATTTTATCTTCTGTGTACCCTTGAATACCCTTGCTCTTATCCTGTCACAGTTCTTTACCCTTGTCTCTAGGTCCTGTTTTCCCTCTAGTCCCACAGTCCCTCATATGCATCCAAGTCTACTGCCTATCCCCTTCACCCTGACCTTGCATCTTGAACACCATCCCCTCCACCAGGAACACCATCTCCAAGGTGTGCTGGTAACTTTTCCATGCAACATCATCACCGCAGACCAGCATGCCATTCCTCACTCCTCTCATTGGTTTGTGCTGTGTTTCTCCAGTACCTTTCCCCCTCTATTTCCCTTTCTGTGCCCTTAGATGAGGTGAGTGCATAAGCCAACATTTTTGAACTCTTCACCGCAATTAGGCAACGACAGAGCTCCAGATTGAAGAGAGCTCTGGACCTCTTTGGTGAGAACCAGAGTGTCTGTGGGCAGGAGCACAGGAAAAGCTGAGGGAGATGCAGAGCAGTTCATGGTTGGAGTGAGGCTGTGAGTGGTGTGATGAGGGGCTTATGGCATAGGGTCTTGACTCCATGGTGTACTTTACTCATCCTCCCACTTCCAGGCACTGATATCTTTGGCTGTGAAGTAATTATGATAATATTCTATTCTATTCTATTCTATTCTATTCTATTCTATTCTATTCTATTCATGTCATGTTGCCATACTTATAACTTAAATATACTCCTTTTGGATCAGAGCCTGCTGTCTGCTGGATGTGACCCACTCATTACGCATACTCAGAAGTGCTAAAGAGAGGTAATTACAACATATATGTCTTTTTCACCGGTGGATCTTGGAGTGCTCCAGAAAAGCTGCCTGGACAGCCTCCTCTGCATGAGCGGGAAGCTGAGGCACTTAAGGGTCTTGTCTGAAGTCACTCAGCAAGCCAGGATTCAAATCTAGGGGTCCTACACTTCAATGCCATGCTCTGTGTCGTAGGTCTTTAGTCTTTAAACAACACGGCATGAAGCTCCTCTCCCTCAATTCTCACCTACCAACAATGAATATTACTTTGAAGTCCCAGGTCACATTTCACACGTTGCCTGCTGTGTGTCTGCATCCACCTTCACCTCTGGACTGGGACCAGGAGAATCGTTCAAAGCAGCAGAAGAAACTATTGCACGGACAAAGTGGCATAGACACATGAGGGTTGTTGAAGATTGAAAGGCCACGTGTGAGTTCTGCTGGCACAATCTGGGCAGGAAATTTTACAAACATGCCAACTTCCCTGTGTAACTTCATCTCTCCTGGCAGTATATGCATGATTCATTCAGACATATCTTTACCCCATACTTTCCCCATTCCTTTTCAATTTATTTGAACTATGTCTCTCTCTTCTCTCTTCCAGAGAATGCACTGTCATTTCACCTATGCAGAGAAAAAAAAGTGGGGTTTTTTAAAAGTAAAGAAAAAGCAATCATATGTAAATCTCTTTTGTGAGTATTATGACAGAAATCATCATCAACAACCTGCAAGTCAGGAAGATCTGCTACTGCCACAGTCAAGCCCTTTACCTCTTATTTTTCAGTTTCTTTTCTGTATCCTCATTTATTCTTGTAAATCCTTCGTTTTACAGCCTTCTTTTCTTTATAAACACCTTTTTTTTTTTTTAATTCCTTTTGGATCACAGCATGGTTTAGGTACATATTTCTGCTTTCTTAAGGTCTGTGTACAGTCTAATGCTTGGTATGGAGTTATGGCACAGCTAGGGGGTTATTAGCAGCAAATTAAGCAAGGATTAATTCTTCGCCCACACATTTCTTGCAGCAATCCAGATCTGCTTATCTGTTTGGTATGATAGTCTGACAAAAAATACCGTGAGCTCTTGGTGTGTCTGTCTGTATGGCTAAGCAGTAGCTGTAGCAAAATGGCCGTGAAGGGTCATGGAAGGTGGCCCAATAGCAAAAGGCTGGCAAGTGGGACATTGGTTTGGACAAGTGAAGCCTTAAGAGGTCTAAACAAGGTTAGTCACCCCAAAGGTATTTTTTTAACAGCTAGAGAGGTGACTAGGGGTGTATAAGCCTTCCATGACAACGTCTTGTTTGACTGCTTGCTGAAGATAGAAAGTTTTTCCACAATAATAATTAGCATGTATTGCCTAATGGCTTTTTTTTTTTTTGGAGGTGGATAATGGCTAGGACTTTGCAGGAGAGAAAAAGGGAGAAGAGGGTTTGGAAAAAGAAATTACAGCTCCCAAATACACAGCTTAGCTTCTGCTGTCAGAGAGATGCCAGGACATCCAACCAACCCTGGGGCCTGTGCATGGAGCTGGACTCAGGACTGAGGTGCAGTACCTGGTGCTAACCTTCTGCCGCCTTTTGGCCAAGCCAGCTCCTGACTCAGTTTCCCCATTTGTAAAACAGTGCTAATTATAAGTTTACTCCCTTCATGAAATGCTTTGAAGCCTACTCATAGTAAATGTCACCTACAGGGCTGGTAATGGTTATTATAATGAAATTATAATCAAATTATATATATATAGTTTGTATACACATCATAATTAAATTATAATTAAAACTGCTATTAAAATTTTCATTTTTTCATGACTTGAGACAACATATACAACAGTTACCAGTAAGACAGAAGATCACAAGTTCTTTCAGTGCAGAGAAAAACCACCATTAATTTCAATCTGGAGTTTTAGTGTAAGCAAACCAACAAAGGAAAGCCTAAATTAAAGAAAAGTATCAAGGGATTCCAGGATTGTTGGTATTCTACTGAGCATTTAAATTATTTAAGCAGAGGTGCTTTTCAAGATTGTTTTGACAAACACATGAGTAGGAGTAACAGATGTCAGTCCTCTGCATCAAAAGTGAAGATCCAGATCTGGTTTTGTCCATATTTTTGGTCTAAGCTCAGCATACCTAATTCATAATTCAGGCAGATGTGTTGACTTTTTTGAAATTGGCAAAAGGTTGATTCTTCCTTAATTTAAGTGGCTGTTGGCTGCCAGTCAGCGGGAACTTTACCCCTGCCCACTGGTTTGCAGTATACGAATAATTCAAGCTTTGCATTAATTTGAAAGCTCTCTCCTAAAACTGTAACTTCCAGTAGTTGTTCAATTTAATAAAAAATAATTGAAATGTAAGGCAAGTTGATTTATATATGACCCAAATTCCCCAGGAGCATGATCTCCAAAAAAGAAAAAGAAAAACATTTATATAGTGCAACAAATGTCAGATGCAGGACACAGTTCTCTAACTGAAGATGGAGTGAATTGCATTTCCAATTTACCAACACATCAGTCAACTTTGTTTCAGAGGCTCTGTGACATTTAACGAGTTTGTCTTCTTAATGGGGCACTGGATGCGTTACAGAATTAAGGTTAGTGCCAGAAACGCATTTAGCTGTTTAGTGCCTAATTCCCATTAATTTTGGTAAGAGTGAGGTGCAAAAATACCACTGTGGAGTCCCTTTGCATTTAGCTGTGATGGCTTTATATGTTAGAGGAATGAGGAACAAAATGCAACCTTTTGCTTAAAGTGTTCAACTCCCCTTTTGTTGCATTGCTCTGTCAAATTCACCAAATCCCACCCCCAGCAGTCCCTTCAGAACCCCGGGCTCCCCAGATCCCCACCAAGCCTGAGAAGGGCAGGGATGAGGACCCCAGTCAGTACACAAGAGATTGTGGGATTCCCTTTCCAAGGTCACTATCTAAACATCCCCTTAGGAGCAGGCCTTCTTCATCCTGCCTAGCCAGACTGTACCAAGTTGTTTCTCCAGCTTGCAAGCCTGGGATTTGTACAGAAATTGGGCGCAGTGAATAGGAGAAGGATGACCATGGTGCGGTCTCTCTTTGACATGAGAAGTCTGTAGTTTGTGCCACGGACCACCCAGACCCCAGGGCTCAGCCTTTCCCATCCATTGGATGTTACCTAAAGGATCTGGGCAGCAGGTACAGTGCACATGAAGACTTCTCCAACAGCAGGCAGCAGAGAGATCTTGGCTGGACTTGGCTGCAGCTCTCAGGAGCCATTTGTAACACACTTGGCGTGTTTAGAAAGATGCCCTCAGCTCGCCTGCCTTCAAAAGCTGCTCATTCTGCGTACAAGTGGTGGTGTGAAATTGCACAGGTTCTCCTGAATTCTCAGTGATGGCAACATGGTTCCCACAATCACAGCCCAAGCATTGCTCCTACTTCAGGAGAAGCTCTTGACAGTTTATCTCTTTGTGCTGAGACAGCTATCAACATGTCTCTGCTCTATGGCTACGTGATTAGATAAATTACTACTTTGTGGGAACTACGCCTGGCGCACACTTCTAGCTCAATATCTGGAGGAAAACTAAGGCTTTATTTAGGTTATCTGCTAGGAGATTAAGTGCTCCATGTGCTTCTTCTTTAGACATGAAAGCTTTGCCGCCATCTGTAGTTTATGGCTACTGTGTTGTGGTTGAAGATGTGTTAGAGCTCCAAATCAAAACTGGAACTCTTCTTTGGTGGATGCTGCAGAGGAGACAGGCTGTGCCACTCAGTCCCAACATATCTAAATAAGCAAGACAGTCATCAGGAGAAAAGTAGGATTGTAGAGGCTGGACCCTGAGGCAGAGCTTGACTGCTGCAAAGGTCCTTGGTGCATACTGACCTAACTCAGTGGGCAGTAGGGACCTGGGTATTCGAGAGGAAGTTTAGTCTGAGGGACTTGCTGAAGGTCACACAAGGAACCCAGGTTACAGTTAGGAACTGAAAGAAAATACCAAATTGTTTGTCAGTGCCTGGACCACAAGGAGATAATCTGATAATGTTCTTTATTGTGCTTTTAAAACAATTGCACAGTTGCCCAAGAAAGACAGGCAGAGGGCTCGGTCTGGCATAACTCGGCTCCTGCCAGTTTTGCTCTGTGAGAATTCACCCTTTAGGACCTATAGGCCTCCTCGTTCTCTTATCTCTGTGGGTATCTTGGCAGCCATTAAGCCTGAGTAAGTGCTTCCAAGCTGTCATTTCTAGAAATATAGGTAATTATTTTTGCCTTGAGTTGCTTTTGTCAGGTGCTGTTGGAGAGTTTTACAATGACTCTCAGGTGGGAGAGATGTCAATGGGGGAGGCGGCAAGGAGACTACTGGGAGATCTGAAGGGCCTCTGGGTCGAGAGAGGAGTTTTTGAAGAAGTAGCAGAGAAGATGTTCTCCATCGGGAAAGAGTGTGAGCAGGCAGGAGACACGCTGCGGCAAGAGACTGTGGGTAACAACATAGAAGGGTATAAAGGATAAAGATGCTTCATTCCATTCCCAGTTTACTTTGCTGAAATTCAGTCAATAGGAAACATCACTTTGGATCTGGGTTTCTCACTCTCCGTACAACTCCAGGTGAGCCCTTCACAGTGCTACTGGGTTAGTCAAAATGAATGCTTTCAAGGCTCATGGATACATCAGGTACACCTTTAAAATGGAAAGAGGTTTTTCAAGAACTAGGAGAAATCAAGATTTAGCATGTGAGATAAAGGTGGAAGCTGCTTTAATTATAGATTCAGTGCACACTGCATTAAGCATTACTCAATAATGAGATGACCACTCAGTCCCCATATAACCTCATTAAAGACTGATAGGCTTGTCTTTTAAACATTTGCTCTTCACTGTGCCAGACCTTAAATGGTTCTCTCCCGGTAATGCAGCTGTACCTATTCAGCAGACCTAGCTTTTTTTAGGTTATTGAAGTTGCATAAAAAAATGAATCTGCAATGCTTCAAAGCTTGGATCTTAAATGCTGACTTCTTAGTCTCTCAGGGGACCTGCTGAGCAGCTGCTGGACTTCTAAAGGTTAAATTCTGCAGCCAAATTCCATTATGTTTTTAGAAACATCATCCGAGTCTGGCTGTCTCAGTTACCGGCCTGATGAGTGCTGCATTGGCAGCCCTGCATGGTCAAAGGTTTGCATCATGCCTCATGTCTGCATTTCAGATTGCAATTGCTTTCCCTGGATCTCCCCAAATTTTTCTTAGTGGTTGTGGAAGGACCACAGGGGATGCAACCCCACTGGGATGCTAGCAAAAATTGCAAAGGGGTGGAGGAAGTGTTGGAGACCCACCACCAAACAATACCTGAGTGTTTCTGGCAAACTCTCATCTTGAAATGAGCTTAGCCAGTTTGTTTCAGGAGGAAAGAAGGCTTATGCATTTAAGACACTGTATCTGGATTCAGGGCTACCTTTTCTGTAGATTACTCCTGTGACTTTAGACAAGTAACTTATCTTTTCCTTGCCTCATTCTCATATAAAAAAAAAATAAAATAAAATTTGCTGATGACTTGTCTCCATCCAAAGTTGAGGTAAGTC
Source organism: Leptosomus discolor (assembly GCF_034619465.1). Classification (NCBI taxonomy): domain Eukaryota; kingdom Metazoa; phylum Chordata; class Aves; order Leptosomiformes; family Leptosomidae; genus Leptosomus; species Leptosomus discolor. The sequence continues at coordinate 10,433,422 of NC_141393.1, forward strand.
AAGAGCTTCTCAACTGGAGTCAATGGATTTGCAAGGATGTAAAAACAGATGAAATAAACAGTGATTGGTTACAAGTCTACTTAGAGTTAAGGTGTCCCTGGCTGTGTTTACACCTCACTGCACAATGTGTATATAATACTTGGCACACTATGTCATGGTCTCAGCTGGAGTTGTTAGATGATCCTATCCTATAATTAATAAATATGGCCATGTTCACTGTGGTCTAAATATCACATACAAAACTCCTAACAGCAGAGTCTGTTTCATTTGATGGTCTCAAAACACTCTCAGAATAATACTCTCGTTTCTACTTTAAAAATCTGTGCTTTTCACTGGTCTCATGGAAAGAAAACAGCCCTCCCCCTTGTCTCTCAGTCTAGAGAATGAAGGGGAAAAAAAAATTATATGTCTTTGCCTTCCTGCCAAGGTGATTACTGAAGTCTTTAGCATTTACAGCATTCTGAAGCGAATCACCAACCTACATCTCATCTGAGCACTTTTTTTCCCCATAATCTGCTTTTAGAGGGGCTTTTAACTGCATCAGACTTTTCTTTCCCATTAAAATGCTGTCTGGATGATTGGAAAATAGAATAGCCAGTCCTCATTGCTTAGTTTCCATAGTGAATGTCTGGAGCAAAGGTCTGTGGGATTATTCAATTACTGCAATAATGGCCTTTGACCTGGCAAAAACAATCCAAAAGATAGAATTCATCTATTGGATTATTTTTAACATTAATCATATTCTATTTAGAAATCGCAGTAGAACAGCTAGGGTTCAAGACAGACTGCAAACTATTTGTGTGTACTTTATTGAAGTGGCTTAAAATTTTATGTATGTAGTTACACAAATGGAGTCTTTAGGGATTTTTATCCGCCCTCACATTTATATACTTTGATAAATGTGCTTCAGACTGCAAAGCCTCCTCTCTCAGCAGCACATTATCAGCACTAAAGACAATGACTGGTGCTGTCTGAGCACTCTGTATAGATATTAAATTGCAGACAAACAAATGTTCTTGATCCCGAAACTGCAGAAGTGAGGGAAAGCAACAACGCCTTTTGCTTGAGGCTGAACTGTTTGTTTCCATGGATTAAATGAAGAGTGAATAGGCTCAAACAACTGTCCTCCCTTAACTTTGCCCCATGTCCACATGTCATAACCTTCCCCATGACTCCACTTCTTGCGAGACAAGACCTCAGAAAAGAGTGAATCCCTGCAGAGAAAGGACTTATCCCTGGACAAACTCCAGGGAAAGATTCGTGGGATCACCAACACATGCATCATCTAGAATGCTCTCCCCTAACGTCCCCCAAGCTGCCGGCCGTAGCCCGAGGCAGGCAGTGCCGCAGCAGCACCATGCCACCACTCCCAAGGCACAGCGCTTACCAACTCACAGCCCAGGTCCTCCCAGGGCAGAAGGAAAGATACAGGGCTAGCAAAGGAGGTCTGTGGGGCTGTAAATCATGATTAGGTTTTAAGTTCAAGTACCAGTTGAAAAGCACTCACTGTTCTTGCAAACTAATATAGGACCAGATGCCCTCACTGAAATTCCCGAAGGTTTTTGTTGGCACAACGCTACACCCATAGCAAGGACGCATTAAGGACACGGGCAAAACAAATAAACATCCGGAAAAGGAGTTCACACAGCGGTAACGCTGGCAACACACAGCTTCACACCCAGCCATTTCAGAAACTATAAAACAGATCGGCTTGGAAACCTGGTGACTGTAAGGAAGATACACACCCAATCAGGAGCACAGTGGCCTGTTTTAAACACCGTCATCCCACTGTGGGAAGAAGAAGATTTATACTTTGGCATCAGAGGCAGCGGTACCCTGGGCACCAAAATCTCCATACGGGCCCCCAGGAGGTAACAACCACCCAGCTGCTCGCAGCAGGTTTGCTAGATGCCTGACAGACTTGTTTGGTACATTTTGCTGGTGGTATAAGCGTGCGGCGTGTTGATTGCTGAAAAGTGGTCCTACTGAGCTGACTGAGAATAAGGGATGGGAACATCCTTCCCTCTGGTGGGACCTCCCATCCAGCAGCCTCTGTTGGCCAAATGCCAGCTGCGCCTGTTGCTCCCGCACCACTGTGACCACCAGGACTCTGCATGTGGAGATGTGGATGTTTCTTTTTTGTTGTCTCATGCCAACATACTCATTTCCAGGGAAAACCTCCCCATCAGAAGTATATTTGAGGGAGACATGTTTACTCTCAGACACAGTAAAACAAAGGTCTGCCCTGGAGCTCCTGAAATGCTAGGTGGGATGGATTCTGCAAATTGCCTACTACAGAGCGACCACTACAGTGCAATGTTGTGCATGGCTGTGCCTTTACATCAGGGCCAAGTAGAGTCCAAAGGGATTTAGATGCTCCTCAGTCTGTCCTGGCTCTGCCCCAGGGCTGGATGACTTTCAGAAGTCCCTTTCAGCCCTTATTTTCAATGATGCTCTGATAAAATTTGAGAGAATGATGAAAAAGTGTAACTTTTTTTCCCTTAAATGAAAATGAGTAGTTTCTTAACAACAGAGGCATACCCAATAAATCATGAGTGCTCACTCTGACAGCAGGATATACGGCACCCTGTGACGGGTCAGTTATAAATGGCCCAGCACAAGAATCTGCTTTACGCTGGGTGAAATCAGAAATAATTCTGTCAGAGCAGGTGACATGGCTTTGCTGAGGGGAAAATCAGATGCTGGAAACATGCTGCTACCTGGAGGAAGAGGCTGAATGCAAAAGGGTTCTTAAAATCCCAGTTCTTCTCTGAGAGCCCTCCAGGTCCCTCCCAGCTTGCTGGCAGCTTCACTGATACCTCATGCTTGGCAGGAATGTGTGTGTGTGCACGCATGCACGTGTGTTTCTGTGTGTGTGGCCAAGATGCACGTAACAGCCTCCAACAGCTTCCTCTGGTTTATCAGTTAGCCTTGCCACTGATAAGGCTCGGTGCTGAGAGCAGGGAGAGAGTGCTGGTGCTGCTCAACAGCATCCCTCCAGCCAGCAGCATGCTGCAAGAGGACTTTCCTGCACTGAGGTTTTGCAGCATCATGATTACAGCAGGTGGGGAGTGAATAGGGACCCACCATACAGATGGCCATTGCTGCAAGGAGTACTGCAGGCACATCTGCTGCCCGAGAGCTCGCAGCACACAGGAGGTGTGAGAGCAAGGTGTAGCCCAGTGTGTGGCAGTCTCAAGGAGGTGGTGGGGGAAGATACATATGATCCGAGGGGATGCATGCACAGAGCACATCTTTACAGAAGGTGTTTTTGCTTTACCCCCTCAAAACATAATGGGATGGAAAAAGCAAAGCAAATAAAACTGAAGCACACTGCAAAGCGCTGCAGGGACAAACTCCAGGGCAGAAAGGGTGAAAGTGAGCCTTAAACATCATGTCCCTGCCTGAGGAAACACCCCCCAGGCTTAAGTGGTGCAAGGAGTGAGAAAAGCAACAGATACACAGCGCAGGCGGCAGCTGGTACAAATGGAGTGCTTCCAGATCCCAACTTGAGCATCCCTGGGATGAGCCCCCTGCTCAGCTGGGGATGGCATTCAAAATCCTGGCCCTGTACAAAGGTTGTGTTGGTTGGTACAAACCAGGGCTGTGCCCCAACCCATGGGATGCAGGCAACCCTCACAAACTGGTGTCTTCCAGCTCCCCCACCCGCCCAAACTTTGGGCCCCACAGCAGCTGCCACATGCCCTCGCTCCACCTGTAGGCTGCTTCCCAAACCCAACACTGAAAATGAGACTTCTGTCCCCAGACTGACACAAGCGGGGTCTGAGCTGCTGAGCACTATGGGTTTCTATCGGGTTCAGGGCTAACTGAACATTTGCGTTTAAAGCAATGGCAACCCACTGGTCACAGGTAAAAACGCTTTATTTCAGGACTGGGAATTTCCAACGCTTTGTCTTGGAGCAATGACTTTGCAGCATCTCTGCCCAATCACGCAGCACCACACCCAGCACTTTTGGCCATCCGACTGTTCGAAGCGGTATGCAGATGGCTGGAAAGAAATCAACAACTTCAAGACGGGAGATGTGCAGACAGATTATAAAAAAGCCAAGCAAGCACACGCTAGCACAGGCTTCTGTAAAAGCGGTGAGACCTAACACATCCCATTGTGTAAGTGCTGCTTTTGATAGGTCTGTAATTGGGAATTTTTATTCAGCGTGGACTCTCTTTTATCAAGTCCTTCTCTGCATGAGGTTCTTTCAGGCATGGTAAAATGAGATTCATATTACCACATTTCTGCTCCTCTAGGCATTTTCACATCGCTTTCCCCCTCTGCAGATGAGCAGCAACACAGTAATAAGCAGCATTTCTGTAGAATATACTGCCTCCAGACACAGACTGCATTCACAATTACTTCTACCTATGGGGAAAATAAGGCAACTGAAGATGTAATGATAACAGCACCTTACCTTTCCTAGGGTGCTTTGATCCTGGAGGATCTCACAGCGTTCCAGAAAATCTGATCCTGAAGCAATAAATCATGTGAACTGGGCCCAGCATTTCCAGGATTTTTTTTTTAAATACAAACAATGGTCACACATAGACAAAGCCCAAGATTTTCTGCTGTCACATGTCTTCCATGATATCTTTGCATAAGAAGGGTGAGAGAGTAATAAAATACCCATGAGTTATCATACACCCAAACATTCTGGATTTTCCTAAAAATTTAGTCCTTTACATTTCCTAAGTGATGGCAATCTGCTGTTGACTAGCAAGAGATGTGCAGGTAGGGAGCATGGCCATTACGTGGGTGCAGCTGTGATTCAAGCAGAGTAAGTGGGGTTGGGCATAGCCCAGAGATCTGAAATAAAACTATTTTGTTTCCTCTGTGGCTGCAAGAGACTGGAGTTGCACCCATCTACCTGTGGTGAGACCTGGGTGCCCATCTCTGCTCCTGGAAAACCCTTATCCCAAGTATCCTACAGCCTGGAGGTTAGGGAACTACCCTGCTAGAGAGATGCTTGCGTTGTACCATACGGAGAAGGGCTTTGGGCATATGTCTTCTACATCCACAAGCACAAGCTCTCTGAGAGCAGCTGAAGCCTCATTCCTCTAAGTTCTTGTTTTCAGGGCACAGGCAGTCCTTCACAAACCCAGAAAGAGAAATGTATGTGACAGTGGGAATCAGATTGGGCGAGATCTGAATGTCAGTGGCATTACACTTTTGAATGTAAATCTCCATTTCCTTTATTAACATAGCTTAAAGACAGGTGATGTCAAACAGGTGCTTTTCAGTCAGATTACACAAGCTTAGTGCCTGGCATATTCCCACAGTAGTAGTTTTAGCTGTAGTAGTTCAGAAAACATATTAGCCTGAACTACCCACCCAAGACGCTGACTATATCTAGCATTTTTAAGAGTGAGCTGTAAAGAACAGTAGAGTGATTTAAGAAAAACATTAGGGGTCTGGCTCTCCTTATGTAATAAAACAAATATAATGCACAATATACTTCACACCCGATAGGAGCTTCTGACCACCACCTGACTCACAAAAGGACATGCTAGCAGGGATGCAGAGACACTGCGTACGAATTCTGCCATCAGCAGAGCCGCAGGTCCTGGATCTTTCTTTGCTCTCACGCTGTGTTGGTGGAAAATTTTGCTTCCAGGGCCTAGCTTCAGCCAGATGTCTTTTCAACATGGTTTTAAACAGCCTCACTAGAGCATTCCTTAGGTGGCTTTTGTTGGTGCAGCTTGGCTTCCTGAGCCAGACAGTAATGAGAAGGGAAAAAACCAAAAAGTAAGGCAGGATGGTTTAGCTTATCAGCTACGAGTAGATGTTTCATAGAGCTGACTAGGAAAGTCTTCCCAAAATCTGCTTTCATAAGCTCCCCAATCTGCCCTCCACTGTCTGGCTCACAGATACTTTGCTGGCTCGGTAATGAGCTGTTACGAGCAAGACTCCTGTAAATCAGATGACTCTGTAGTCATTTGATGCTTATATTTGGCATGCTGAGTCATAAGGCTGGGGGTTACATCATGTCAAGTTAACCATGCAAAATGAATTACAGATGAAACAGCCAGCACTGGGGTGCGCACTGGGAAGGTGCGTTCGTGCTGCACGGGTGGCCTCGAGGCGCGGGAGCTGGGCAGCCACAGTCCTGCCCTCAGCCCATCCACGCCTCACCGTCAGTGGGGCTTTGTCCCCCACCTGTGCGCCTAGCACAACTCTTCTTCCTCTGGTAGGAATATCTCCTGCAGACAGTATCTATGACAGACTGCTACAAGGCCCCAGATAATCGCTGGTCACACACCCAGGTTCAGAGCAGGGTCGGACAGGGCGTCCCAGCATGAACTTACACAGAAAACATTGTATTTTTCTTTAAAACAGAAAAGCCAAATCATGTTATTTTCCAATGCAGTGTTCCCTCTTAACAGCCTGTCTCTAACCCCGTCTGTTGGCTGTACACTTCCCTCCTTGAGCTATGGCTTCATCCCTGTGGTCCCTCCTCTTTTGCAGCTTCTTGGTCCCTGAGTTGTCCCCAGCCCTGTGCCCTCTGTCTCCTTGCTTCATACACATGTGATAAATGCTAGGCAACCTTTAGACTTCTGATAATGATCTTCATTTAAGGGCTTAATGCAGAAGAAAAGCCATGGCAGCCTCTCTCAGCAGCCCCTTTGGATAATTACAGTCGCTGTCAAATACTACCTTGTGCTGTAGTTGGATGTACTCACTTCTTACATCGAGCTGTGGGATCTCTCTGTGCCTTTGGTTGCTCAGAGTTCACGAGAAAACCATGTAGAAAAGCAGAGTGGAAAACAGCCATATTATCACCTTCATTTTTCACAGGGGTGGGGCAGCTTAGAAGGAAGAGCATTTCACTCCATTTGTCTTAGAGTAGTCTTGCATCATAAAATAACTCAAAAGCCTGCAAGCTGAAGCCAGGACAAAAATCCTGTAACCTCACCAAAAAGCAATATTCGGATAATGTTATTCCGGTATTCCCCAGTGAAATATTTTGCAAGTTGCCTTTGACAGGATGCTCTTAACTTTCAGTTTTTCCTTTGGATTGCAGAAGGCAAAGAAACCTCAACACACCTGCGGCAGGGGAAAAATTATGACTTTGCTGGTTTAGCAGTCAAGCCGCTCACCTAGGAGGAGGGACACTCTGCTCCAGAAAACCATTTCCTCATTTTATCTGCTAAATATTTAATGCAAAATGCACAACAAGGTTTGGCAGCCAACTACATACTCCGACCACTAGGTCACGTTCATATTTGCAGTGCCCTTTCTGTCTGATCAGAGCCTAAGTTCCTTGCTGCACAGCAGCAAGAGTGACGGGAAGGCCCACCAGCCCCACACTGGACTAACTGGTTAGCAAGCATGGTTTTGAATCCCTTTGCTCACCAAACCTGGCTCCCCTACTCCTTGGACCAAAGCTCCAGCCTCTTTATAATCACTGAAAAGGAGGAATGAGAGTTCACTTGGAAAGAAAAGAAGCGGCTCTGGTGAGGCCTGTGAAAGGTGCTGTATCTACATCTGCCTTCAGGAAAGGGGTCTGGTGGTGGATCTCAGCTGGGTGTAAGTGTCTCCTTGTGATCCTGGAAAGGATGATGGTCCCACAGAGGGACAGGTTTTCAGGTATGTCCAGCACTGGATGGTAATACTCCTGTGGCAATGTCAGCCACTGACAATCCCTGTGAAGAAACCAATGTGTTTAATGGTCCATTGCAGGTGGAAACCGGGGGTACAGAGACTAGGTGGCCAGCAGATACTCGCCGCTGCTGGAGAGGCCTCTGTTCAAGTGCACAGTTACAGAGTCTCTGCTTGAATGCTCAGAATCTCTGCAAGGCACAACACTGTGCTGAGATGCCCTCACTTTCCATAGAGTAGAAGGGGGTTATTTCTTCAGAAGTCCCATTACCTCTGATGGTACAGGAGCTAGCTTCCCTCTCACCAACTGCTTATCCCTCCTCCGACCATACACATTTGTCAGTTATACAACAACTTCCGTGTTTGGGATAATTTTTTGTTCATAAGCAGAGTGTTTTCCTATGGAGATCAGTACAAGAGCATTACATGTTTGATTTTTGTCCCTATTCTCTCAAAAATAGTGCAGCCAGCCTGACAGTGTCACGCCAACCAAGAAGAAAAGCCATCTCTGCGTGCCCTCCTGTCTGGCTTGCAGCCCGAATCAGCGCTGTGCACAGTGACAGATCCTGTTACCAGCAGTGCAGGAACCGGTCCCAAACTTTTACAGCAGGCCATGAACAGCAGCTGCAGCTAGTGGTGTGTCCATGTGTGCTGGCGGCACGGCCGCCCCTCCCCGTGTGCCTGGCTGAAGCCGTAACTCCCTGCGGCAGCAGCTGAGTCACTCTCACGTTTTTCCCTTCACAGAGGTACTGCCCATATGAAATAAATAAATAGCAGCAGCCTGCTGAAAGGCTCGTGCCTCACTGGAGACCAGGTGAAAACCCCAGCAGGCAGCAGGATCACCTTTTCTGTGCCTCTCCCTCCTCTGAGCTTGCTCTCCCAGCTCTCCTCTGTGAGCAAAAAGGGACAAAAATCCTACAGCCATAGGCAGTCCCCATCCTGATGGGAGAGGGGATGCCTGGGCGTGGAGGGGCACAGCTCTCACTGCCAAGGAGAGGTGGGAGAGTAGAGTAAGAGTTGCATGAAGCCTGCTTCAGGGTTTCAGGCTTTGGCCTTTTAAGCAGGAAGCAAAATGCTCTCCCCTCAACCCTGGGAGAGCCCCCGAAGTGGGAAGGGTTTTGCAAACACACAAGATATGGGAGCCCCACTCAGAGACATCAGTGGATGTTGGCCTCAGGGCCCACCTGAGGTCAGTCTACAGCATGAGTGAGCAGGATGGTGAGATCCCACGTGCACAGGGAGCAGTTGCAGTGCTTGCTGCACACCAAACCCTGGCCTCCGGGAAGCTGAGCTCATGCTGTTCTCTGGATATCCCATCCCGTGTGAGTCACGGCTCTCCCTGCTGCGATAGAGCCTGGCGAGCTCAACAGCTAACAGCTCAGTCGGATGCTGCAGAGGTTGCAACACTGAAGTGATCCTGCAGCCCTTCTCTGTATCTGGGTCTAATAACAGCGCCAGGCACTGTCCCTCCTCTCTCCCCAAGCAGAGCTACTATTGCAGCGCAATATGAAAGTGCTCAGGTTTTCGGAGAACACCACCATGCACAACTTGATCTCCTGAGGATAAGTAATTATAACATTGTCTGCTGGTGCCTGTGGGGACCAGCAATGCATTTCTTGGCAGCACCTAAATGTTGTTCAAGTCAGGTTCCCTGCATAGATCCAGGTGCTGGCTGTCAGCCACAAGTAGGATGGAGACGAATGTGCCCGCTCAGGAAATGATAAAGGAATATGCTTTTGTTCATGAAGCAGCATCACTTGGAGAGCTGTGAGATCCCCTTCCGGAGGCAAAGGAAAAGTATGGAAACCACAAGCAGCTCCTAACCTCGTGCCACGTGTTGGTTCTTGCTGGGTGAATGGCATGCATGAGCTGGCAGCTGCCACAGTGGTAGCAGCATCCCAGAGCTTGCCATGGGCAGAGCAGCACCTTGCCCCTCTGCCACTTCCAGCCCTGCCAGGGGTCCCATCCCAGCCTGGTCACCAGTGGAGATTTGGCATCAGCACCATGAGCCACCCCCATGGGGTCACGGAGGGACGCCACTGCTGTAACGTTGTGTGTTCGGTGATCCCCAGTGGGAAGGACTGACCCCAGGTCTGTATTGGTTGAGGTTCCAATACTGAGACTTCTTGTTACCTCAGCAGAGGAGCCTTGAGCAGGAATGAATTTTCTACCCGATGTCTTAACCATTAGACAGTTTTCTGATGCATTAACACTTGCCCTGGAAGCCACTGTCTTAAGCTGTAACAAAGATTTACTTGAAGTGTTGCAGTTACTCCTATAGTCCTCAGTCACAGAGGATGGCTTCTGATTAACTCAGATATTAACTTTCATCAGCATTTTGTTCATTAATACACTTTTCTTCTGGCTTACTGTGTGCTTCTTGCCACCTGGTAGGCACAGGCTGAGCGTAAAGTACTCACACAGCAAAACAAACCCATCAGCCTTCTCTGCCTGGTCACTGAGGAATTACTGTGGCTGCACGAACTGCGCATGCAGGGAGCCAGCACAAGAGTGTGGCAATCAGGTAACACTCAAAAGGACCTTAATGCATTGTCATCTCCTGAGTGGTCCCTTTGGGAACCCCACTGATGGGGAAGGGAGATGGCCAGAAGGATAGTGATCTTGTTATGAACTCATCCCTGTAAAAGTAAAATATTTTTCTTTACAAAGCCAACCTTGGGAAATCAGGGGATTTGGTCAGGAAATGGTCTTGGCACGGATGAAGCTGAGAGAAAGAGAGCATATGTAACAAAAGCTAATGGAGCGGGAAGCATTACACAAGTGCCACATGAGTCTACAGTAGATAGAAAAGACATATCAGCAAAGATGGACAGGGAGGATTTCAGCACTGGGGCAACACATGAAACCCTGGGGTTAAAAGTAGTTTTTCTTGTGGAAGATTACTTTGCAGAGATGAGTCTTATCCATATAAGCTTTACAGATCAACCATCCTCCAAGCCAGCAAGCGCTAGATCAGGGCATCTGGCAAGACAAAAAGAAGAGGTGCCCACCAGCCAAAGCATTTTCCCAGACGTGCAAAAACTCAGTTCCCTTTCCCTGCTGGGTTAAGGGATGTTTTCATGCAGGGCACAGTGCCTCTTTTCTGCTGCAGTGGTTCTCTGTGGTGTAGCCGATGCACACAAAGGACTCTTGTAAAGCAAGAACTCACCTTCAGGCATCCTTCTCCAGGAAATGGAGGGAATTGCTCTTCAGCTTTCCGCCTACCAGAAGAGTCCTCCAAATGCTGAGCTATTGCATGCAAAAGGAGACAGGCATCTCCCCAGATATGTTTTGTGACAAAAGGGTGACTTGGACATGATCTCCAGGAAAGAGTCCATGGTTACAAATCCAAGGTGTGAGCAGGTACCTCTACAGCACAGAGCTGAGTGTCTATATCTCTTTGCAGGTCCCTGCTACTCTCCTTGCCATTTTCTGCAGGCTAACATAGGTGATTGTTCCTTGTTGGCTTTGATGAATCCCACTTGTACATGTCCAGCTCTCCCAGGATCTGCACAGGACTCAAATCAGAACTAGAGATGGAAACCTACGAGGTAAAGCCCTGAAATACTCAGCCCTGCAACATCTGAGTCCTTTCAGTCCTCTGTATCTATTTGGGTAATGCATATCACCTGGGTAGCTAATAGATCATTACTTTTTTGTCTGGTTAATGGAGGAGCATTGATCTGACTACTGTGGAACAAGAGGTCTTTCTGCACTGATATTTTCTCTTCAGCTGGGAAGAGGAGATTGGGAAACAGAGCTATAGAAAACTAACAGGTTTTATATAACCAATGGGAATTTTTCCAAGTTCATAGTACATTTTCATAGCCCAAGGAAAATAACAATGAAAAATATGTTCTTGTGAAAGGGAAGAAATTTCTGTAATTGATTTTCTGGGACTCAAATGGCTGAGACAGAAGGAGAAATATGAACTATCCTTGTAACTGGACAAGTCAGAGTATGCAGGTAGATTCTTATAAAAATGAAAGCTTTGATATAGTTGAAGTTGATACATTTCACTCAGAAACATTCAGATATATTTTGATGAAACTTTCAAAGTTTTTTTAATAGAACATTAACTAAAAGAGTCTGTCTGGGTAAAACATTGAGACATTACACCTGGTTGACTCAAAAAAGAAGCCTGAAAGTGAATATATTTTACTAGGAATATCTGTACTGCACTTTTGCATTACTACAGTTTGACAACAGAGAGGAGACTAAACCTGGCCTAAATCTTTCCTGTGGTTTAAAGCAGTGAAATCTCTTGTGCCCAAGCTTTTTGTATCTGCCTAAAGGCTTGTCAGGAGGAGGCTAAAACAGATGGTAGAGAGGGGACTCGTGTAAAAGGCACGAAAAGCAATAGTAGAAATTCTCCAAAAAAAAAAATTGGGCCACAGAAGGCCCAGTTACATCAACAGCAAAATCCGGTATCTTTACAAACAATAATCATGGAAGGGGTCAGTCTCTACAGGTCTTGCCTAGTCCTCTGTCAACCTGAGTCAGATGCTGAACTATATTGAAAAGTCCAGAATCTAAATGGCTTTCAACAGCTGGTCAGTGGAGCTTGGCCTAAGGAATGGCTGAGTCAGGACATCAAAGCCTGACCCTACAGACCCTCACCAGACACTGTATATTTTCCTCCTCCCTTGCCCCATGGATGTGCAATACACACTCTCATGCAAGCACCAAATACATATGTGGAAAAAACCCCACCCAAAATAACAAGATCCTTGAAAATCAGGACCCATATTCTGGAGTCTTCACTCTGTCCAGCAAAGTGGTGTGGCCCCAAGTAACTAAAGCCTGGAAAAGATCTCAGTCTAGAGAAAAAACAACAGTGTAAACAGCTGGCCCAAATTTTCATAGAACATTTACATTTTGTGCATCTGGACTGTACAGGCTAAAGACCAGTGCACCTGGGCTCCTTCAACACCAGAAGGGCTGCAGCAGAAACCATGTGGTGTCTCACATCTTCACTTTGGATGGTGCATGTGCACAGCTCCAGCAGCTGAACAAATCACGGACATATTTAAAAAGGAGGGACAGGGCAGGAAGGGGGAAATTGAGAAGGTCTTTTTTTGTTTCAGGCAAAATATTTTAATGTTTTATATCTATTTTTCCATGCACAATCATTAGCTCTGCCTGCCTGTAGGAACAGTTTCAGGCAACTTCTAAACTTCCGCCTAAGTTCTCCATTCCGTTCTTGCAGTGCTGTTTAAAGCAGAAATACATAGCAGAAAAGAGTGACACCCATTTGGCTCCAGTGAACTTTGTTGCCTTACTTTTACATTGCGTTTGTGCCAGAAAAGGTCTGTACATCTGAGATGAGAGCAGCTCCCTAAGCAGATTTTTACCTTGAGGAAGTGGATGTTACCAGCAGAGGAGATTGATAGCTCAGCAGATACCAAATCAGAAAAGCCAGGTAGGAAAATTTACTGGAGCTTGTCCATGCCACGTAGACTAAAACACCTGATCATCTAGAAAGTTAGGTTAAAAAAGCAAAGACAGATATAGCTAATAAGGCAATAGTTAATTCAGGAGAAGCTGTAGGATCTCAAATAGCTGAACTGGCCAGAGCATAAATCTAAGCAGAAGAAATCTAGCAAATAAGAATGGGCACATTTCAGGAGGTCATTGAAGGGGAGAGGGGAGGCTGGGGAGGTACTAGCTGCACCTTCTATTGGACATGCCAGTGTGAGCATGTTTCCCAGGACAATGCAGCAACCTGCTGGTCCCAGTGGAAAAATCTCCTGCCATCCGTTTTTCGTATTTGCCCATGCAGTGGCAGTACTGTCTGACCAGCAATCAGCAACTGAGGATCAATGGTAAAGAATAGAGGGAACCCTGCTTTGAAAGCAACAAAGACGGGAAGGAAGAGAGAGGGATAAGGCCTTTACAAGAGCAAGGATATTAATTTGGCTGCTAGAGTCCAAATGTGGAGAGGAATGTAGGACTCGAGGCTGGAAGATAGCTGTGCAACCTGGGAAGTTAAAATGCAGAGTGACAGTGACATCTGGGCCTGTGGAAATGAAGGAGCTTCTCCCACTTCAGAAATGTACTGTTGCAGAGCAGCTGGAGGGCTAGAGAAGACACTGACAGCCTCACTGAGAACAGATGCCGGTGGCCAATCAGCTTTCACCCAGCTCCCAAGTTTCAAAGGTGCTAGCTATGTTCCCCGTGTTTTGCCCATATATTTGAGGATCAGGGAGGAATTTGGCCCCATTAACCTCTCAGTGGTATGAAAACTGCAAAGTAGGACAGCTGGAATTCTTCCTCCTGTACATATCGTTGCTGACCTATGGGAAAGTCATCTGAATGCATTGGTTTTTGGAGACGTGGTGAGGGCTGACCCAGCCAACACTTGGGGAATTTGCTCAGGATACCTTCAGGAAGTAGATTTCTAGCCCGAACTCTCTGTACTATTTGTATTTTTGACAAGACTATGGCATTATTGTGCAAAACGACTGGCTGCGGGAGGAGATCAGGTGTGCCACAGCCAACACCAGTCGGTGGCTGCTCCATGCCCTGTTCTCATCCTGCCGTTGTGCTCCTGCACACACCATCTTCCTCCAATGATGTGGAGGGAACGTGGTGTGCCTGGCCAGAGCCATATATCCTACTGGAAGAGCCCTACCTGTGAAACAATCTAGATCACACATTCAAAGAAAGAATTTTCTAACAAGAAGCCCAATTGCTGTTTCTATCCAGTAAGCACATACAGAAAGAACAGAAACACAAGCTCCTTTGAGGTCCTGTCTTCGCACGTATTTCAAGAACTGGGAAAAAGGAACTCAAACAAAAGAGGTAGGAATTAATGTAGAAAAATATACAGCTCAGAACAATTGCAGTCTACACATTATTCAGATTGTCAAGATCCAGAACAGATGTGTTGACCCAGGTTTAACAATGTAAAAGTGAGACCTCCTTGGCTAGGTTCAGTTGTTCAAACATAGGCAAGTGGTGCTCTCTGAGTTGGTCAGGGTATCCTGCCTTGCCTCGGCTGGCCGGTCTGGAAGGGGACACATATTTCCTGGGTCTCGTGTCAGATCTGCCAGCCCCATGCCATGTTTAGGGGCCCTAAGGTGGCTGGATGGGCACTGTGCACCCATGCACACACAAGGAAATGGAGAAACTGGACTGAACTCATCCTTCCAGGCTCCCTGTGCAGTAATGGAAAGGTGCGTGTCTTCAACACCCAGTGCTGGAGACGGGGCAGGAATCCTCCTTCAGAGGTGCGTTTCTATTTCTAGGCACTGTAAAAAGATCTTTAAAAATTAACGTAAACTGTGCATGTCCCTCTTAAAAGCTAAAGACACTTGAGTTATTCCCTTCTTCAGTCACACACTCATACTCCCTCCAATATTTTATTCCTGGGACTTGTAGACTCAGTGGGAAATACCACACCAACAACCTCCTTCTGATATGTAATGACTTCGCTCACTCTGGGACATTGCTCTCTTGGTGGCCTGGTCAGGCCTCACAGCCCTGACATACCATGGACAACTCAGCCTGGTCTAGTGGACTGAAGTCATGACAAGCAATGAAGGGATACAGAGCAGCATGGCTGCGCAGAAGATGGAAAAAGGCCCCTGGACAGGCAGTTTTCCCAAACCACAACCCACTGGGTCACTTGCACCAGTGGCTGCTCTCCTGCTGTGACCCTTCTGGGGTATGAAATGTCATGAGAAAGGTCTGGTATTGTGTTTTTTACCTTATTCTTGTTTGCAGCCCCTGAGGGAGCGTTAGCACATTGCAATTGCTTTTCCCTATTCTTCTGTCATCTGTCGATGTTGTCATGACATTTTTGCCCTGAGGCCATCAGTCCCAGCTGCCAGCCCTGAGGGCATCTTCACTTGGCTGAATATAATGAGCAATGGAGAGAGGACATTTTCAGAGGATAAGACATTTGGATTTTACAAAGAAAGGGCATGCTCAGAAAATGCTTGCAGAGAGCAGCAGGAAGGCTGGCAAGAGCCTAGAGAGGACAGACTCAGTTTTGGCTCTGCAGAGGTTCACCAGCAGGTCTCTCCGTGTGGTTGTGCAAATACAACAAAAGAGCAGCCCAGCTCCACATAGCCAGCAAGTGCAAACAGAACATGCTGGAGCCCACTGATTGCAGCTGTGTGCATGCTGTGCGATTTCCAAATCTTGGTCCCTCCCATCAGCACCTCAGAAAACCCCATGTTTCAGCAGTGACTACCACTGTGATGATGTGTCCAACAGCAAGGAGCTGCTGATTTCTTGCCATTTCCTTTATGAAGGGGCTGTCACTTTCCCTTCATCTGCATTCGGGAAGACTCTGCAAGCAAGAGGCACAGACTTTTCATAATGGCCTCAAGAGAAAATGCTTTCCAGACCCAATGCTGCTCTTTATTCATGTCTCTGGTTCTTCTGAGATAAGGAAGATGTGGATCCAAACCCTAACCCTCGCAAAACAGACTAAGAACTGAACCTGGACCATCAGCATGCCAGGAGAGTGCTCTGTGGACTGAAGCATTATGATAAAAGTGGGTACAACCCTAAACCACTGCAGGTGGAGAAACCCAAACCTGCTAGTGTGGATAAAGCATGCTCCAAGGACACCTAACAAAACGTCTCTGAAGATCCAGTGGACTGAACTTCTTCCACATGACAGCTGTGGGCACATGCAGGAGCAGACCCAGCAACAGAAACGAGGTACCTCCAGAGTATATTTGTGTTCAGCATTAGCAGCCCAAGCAGAGAGCTGGGGTGCTTGGCAGCACAGCGCTGGACTAATTTCTGCACACGTCATACTTCAAGCTCCGAAATCTCATTTGTCTTCCAGGTCCTGCCCTTCTGCTTCTTGTCCTGGATGGTGACATATTGGTGTATTCCTTATCCTGCACACTTTCTGCGTTCTACAGGAATTTGCTGCAGATATCAGAGGCAAAAATAAAGATAACCAAAAAAAAAGACCTACAACAAGAAGTGTTTTGTCTTTGTAGGTGCAAACACATGGACGAAATGAATAAATACAGGGAATCTTCCAGCTGAGCTGTTCTCCTGAGTGTGTGCACATGTGTGCTTGTATTTGCATTTTTACTCAAATTGTTGTCGTCTTCACTAAATATATTACTGTGTTCAAAAGCATAATTTTTAAAGGGCTGTCAACACTAGGAAACAACACGTGGGGTTTTATTCCTCTGCTGCACTAAGAATAATTTGCTTGTCAGATGCCACACTGCTCTCCCGATCAGCTGATTCTGTAAATAGAGAGAAACCACATCCTATGTGCACAGAGAATCCCTGAGTCACCCCTCTATCTTCTGATTCATCTTTCCTGTATTCAAGCGGTGACAAGCTGGGGGGCCTTGGACTGGCTCTGCTGCCCAAGGTTATATGCCATCAGGCATGGGTGGCAGAATATAAAGCATAGGAATACAATACTCTAGCAAAATATTTATCAACTGCCACTACTGCTCCTACCCAAGTGGTGCCGCAATAGACGGCACTGAGATGGTGAATATCCTCTATTCAAGCCCTGTTGAGGTCCAGGTGGGTGTAAGGGGATCGCACAAGCAGAGCAGTTGTGACCTTCCACTCACATCCTATAGTGAAGGCTGTGCCTGTCACAAGCACTGACCCAGCATTGTGGCAGTGGGTTAATACGGGCTGGTGTATCTAACACAAAGTTCTGTCTCATCTCTTGATCCTCTGCAGTAGCTCACCTCATCACAGGCATCTACAGTCCCACAGACACCTGCGGTGGCATTCCTCTCACCTAGCTGTAGGTCTCTACACCTAAGCTTGGTGTCTCAGCTCCCAGGGTAGTTCAAGGTGTCAAGGGTCTACAGTCAAGCAGTCGACTGTAGGTTGTATGGTCCATACAGACAATGAATTCAAAAGCACAGTCTTAACACCCACATATGGTTGGACGACTATAGTCCTTTGAATACAATGGGACACCCAGAGTTACAGAATGTCAGGGATTTTCTGCAGACATCTGAAGCCATGGGAGTTGAACCTTACCCTCAGACATCCACAGACCCAACTTCTGGTGGGAGTCAGCTCTTCTAAGCTCTTTGAGGACCCAAACGCCCACAGTCCTGGCTGGGCCCAGCTAACTGGTGTCGTGGGGGTTATGGCCATTAAGACGAAGCAAATGCTAAGTACAAACTAAGCTGGGTGCCAGAAGCAGCAGAATCATGTGTGTTACCTTTATTGCCATGAAATGCCAGTCACCGGGTGACTGGTTACTGTCCAACTCCAACATGAAGCCTTGAAGTCCCTTCCCACCCTGTGCTGCTTGCCAGTACCACTGCAACAGTCACGATCAGAAAACAGGGGTGATGGTACAGGCAAATTCCCTGCCTTCAGCAGCACACACCTCCTGGCTCACACTAGTTGCTCAGCTCCCATGAGGATCACGGAAACCTGACCCACTGATCTTGGTGGGCACTGGATTGGACCTAGTGTGCGTTCTTGCACAGCAGTTGGTTTTGACCCCAGGCTGGTTGTATGTGGAGCAGGCAGTACAATTTCCATGTTTTGTAAAAATTACTAACTAAAGGCTTTGGGATTTCTTTGTTTAATGTGCAATGCGTAAATATCTGAGCATTATCATAAGTAAAATACTGAAGATCTACATACAATTTATCTTGCTCTTTTTCATCCTTGATAGTGGCAAGTATCTGGCTACAAATTGTTCATGCCCAGGACATGTCTCAAGCTGCTTTCTTTGTTGGTTGACTAGGTTTAAGTGTGTGATTTTTAAGCAGTGGCAGATGAGCAGGAACCCTTCTGCTGGCTTCAGTGGGGTTTGGATCATGCCCTGCCTCACAGGGAAGGGAAGATCTCGGGGTCTGCTCCCCTTTCTTGCACGCCTCCCTGCGTTCTCCCAGGGAAGCATGCAGAAAACCTGCCTTGCCACTTCTTGGTCCTGTTCCCCCTAGGGCTGTCCTGGCTCTCTCCATCACTGGGAGGCTGCTGCACTCTCCGTGTCAGCTTGCCCTCTCAACTGGAGCTTGGGGAGTGCAGCAGCCAATCGGGCAGCCAGGCAGCCTGGGTATCCTTCATCAATCTCTTTAAGTGTCTTTGGGCTCTGCTAGGAACATCCACATCACTCCTTTTCTCTCTCTGCAATGACCTGAAGCTCCAGCTCTGCAAGCAGTGATCAGTCAGGCATAATGCAATGCAGGGCAGCCCGGAATAATCTGGTTGGCATCCAAGGATGTATATTCACCGAGAGGCTAAGGAGTGTGTCAGCATTTAGTTTCAGTCTAGCTGCACTTTTCCTGCAGCACAGAATCACAAAGTCTCCGTCTCCTCCTCTGGATTGGGACTGATTCTGCACTGGGATCCTCTGAAAAGACAGTTTTCCTCTCTTGTTATTGCTGTACCACCATAATCTACCAAGATGTGTGACTGCTTTCATCTAGTTCTTCCTAACTGGCCAGGATCTCCAGCCAGTGGTGGGCTTACATTTTCTATACTTTTCTGTATTCTGCTTCTGCTTCTCTGTGCTCTGCTAGCTGCGTATCAACCTCCGAGGCAAACTCTGCAGCTTCTAGGGTGTGGCTTTCTCTGATGCTGCATGAATCAGATAAGGAAAAATAGAGTTAAGAAAAGCCTGTCCTTACCTCCTCTAAACTTTCTTCTGTGCCTGCATTATGTTGAAGCTAAGCTTAAGGAAGCCTTTGACTTTGTATACAAATTAAATTCAGTTGTGTCTAAATTAACTGTTTTGGGTTGCATGCCTCAATTTACATGCTTGCCCTTCATTTCTCATGGCGATTAGGAAGCGACTAGCAGGATACAGTGCATGATAGAATCTACCTGGCATATACAATAGCTAAAAGCTGTGCTGTGTAGTGTATATTTGCAAATTCAACGTGTCCTATGCTCTGTGTTCAATCTGTTGGCTGAACAATACAGCACACTGGAAGAAAGGCTTTTTTTCCTGTCTTTCCCTACTGCAGAGCAGAAGGAAATTAGCAATTTTAGCATTGCAAAATTAGCAATAACCTCTTTTTTAAAGGGGAAAATATACACCTTTTAATATAAGATATTGCTGAAGCAGAACAGTGATGACTGGAAGAATGAGTCAAAAGAGTAATGAAAACCAGTTCTTAGCTGGCAGAAGCGTATCAATAAATTACAAATCTGTTCTTTAGCTTATGCACAGATTAGCCTTTTTTAAAATAAGCAACTAATAGTCTTAAGGTTGTGTCTACAAAAATGTCAAGAATCTGAAATTTGTACAGTATCTTTTTTTCTCTAAAATATACAAAATCTATGTTTATCTACGTTCTGCAATAAATTTCTTCACTATTTATACTGGTAGAAGAAGTTATAATCTACAAAACACAGTCTGTGTACATTTTTATAGCCTAAAAGTGGAGAGGTTTTTTTTTTCAAATATGCCTTATTATTTCTGCTTTTCTTTTGTAAATAGTTTAGGATTATATTTTCCACAACAATGGAAAGTCAGAAATTGCTTGTCAGACTCCCAGTCATACGAAGTAGCATCTTATTGCTTAAGTTGCCTTGTTGAAATCAAGGAGACGACTCAAAGAATAAGTCAGTTCTCTCCACCCAGCGAGAAGATACAGTCCAACCCTCTGCTCGTTACCTGGCGTTTAGATTAAGTAATTGAATTGGTATAAGCAATTATAGCAAATATTTTAGGACTACACCCAGACAGTAACTTGATTTACTCAAAATATACTCGATGAAAGTTTTGGAGGAATGATTTTCTTTTATAAACGTGACTTTTTTAGTAGTATCATTTTCTTAATGTTTGTCTGCCTGCACAGATTTACTCATTTAGCAAACAAACGAGTTATGTGGCTCTTACTATTCTCTACATCAGAGAAATTGTTGGGACTTCTAGGTGTTACCTAATAGAAACAAATAAAAACATAATAAGAACAGAGCGCTCCACGTAGCCGCCCTCCAGGCTTTCCCCACTGACTAGCAAAACATTTGGGTTTTGTTTTTTTTTGCTGAGGAAACAAAATTCTCCTACGTCACGAACGTGGTTTGTTATCTTTCCGGTGCCAGTTTTTTGGTGGTGTGAAAGGATGCTGCGGTGGGTCACATGCAAGGGGAGCATGTTCTGCACCATGTCACGCCACGGCACCGACCGCACCCCGGTGCCTGGTCTGGGAGGCGCAGAGCAGGAGCAAGGCGATGGTATCGACAGTGGGGTCTGTGATGGGAAAGGACGCGGCAGGGAAAGCCGGTTGCATGTGAAACTTGACAGGCATCTGTTTTCCAAACAGTTATTGCTGATGTTTCTTGACAACGGGTTATCATCCTCAGAGGTCAGGGTGCGGCAGGGAAAAGCAGCTTTGTTTTTCTCAGACAGGTAGGCTGGCTGGCTGCCTGGGGCATGTGATATGTGTTTGAGAAAGCCTGCCAAGCACAGGAGAAAGAGAGAAAGAATATTAGCATGGTGATGAGGCTGGCTCATCCAAACAAGGGTGGGGAAAACCACACCATGAATCCCACATCAAGCAGTGCATATTAAATCCCTTGTTTCCTTCACAGCATGGAAGGAAGGCTTGTTAAAAATAGGCTTGTTTTGTAAGCTGCTGTCTCTGCTGGCTATATTAATCTGCCCTCACTTTAGCTGACTGTCATGATGACACAGGTGAGAAACAGATAAAAAAAAAATTTGCCAGTTTTCTTTATTAGCCAGGCAAGCACAAGCATGCACTCAGATCTAACATCTGGAGGATGCCGGGAGCATTTTGCAGTTGTTGATGAACCCCGAGACAATGTTTTTAATGGATAATTTTTGAGTTAGAACAACAAATACATGAGTAGGAGAAGAGAATGTCTGCATCAGCAAACTGTGGCAATTGGCCAAATCCCAAAAGATAAAGTTTTTTCTAGCACATGTGTTTTCTAAATCTATTTACCTTGTTTGGGGCATGATCTAAATCCCCCCCCCCCCCAAAATGGCATTCAGTAAGACAAGTTTGTATGGCCTCCTGATTGCCACAGGACTGGAGCACAGGGTCAAAGCAAAACGTGTATTTTAGGACTTTGGTGAATGGGCACTTGAACTGCAATGGTGCTGCTTCTCAGCTGCCAGCTTCATCGTTGCACTGTGTGAGAACAGCCCACAAGTGGGTTACTGAGATCAGCCAGAGCTGTGAAAGTCCCTGGCCAGGACATTGCAAGCTGTGACATCCAGAAAACACTAAAAGCGAGTTGATATGCCTTCTCCTCTGGTCTTATCTGTGATGCCAAAGGCACAGCGATGGCTGGGTGTCCATTCCATTTTACGAGCTGCTGAACATGGCCCACAACTTTTGAGGATCTAAACCAAAATGCTAGCTGAGCTGCATTTTTTCTTATAAATGTTTTCTCGAGAAGTTTGTCTACGAGCTGCAACAAGGTCCATTCCAGCCCCATTACAGGACAGAAATAAACAAAACCTGTAGGAGACAAACTCACAGCTCGGGTGAGGAACACCCTCCCCGACTCTCAGGAGAGGCTCTGACCTGACATGCCAGTGTATTTCATTTTCCCTCCTTTTACTTCTTTCAGTGAGTGTAACTGTAAAACGACACAAGCTGTTTCAGTTTCAGCAAACACTCACTGTCTGTCCAGTAACGCTTCCCAAATACATGCTCGTTCTACCCCTGGTGACACCAAAATAACTGTGGTGCCAGCACAGACTGAAAGGGAATCTGATTCATCTGGCTCTGACAGAGAGCTCCCTGCCAGCACCATGAAGCAAGCTCAATAAGTTGCACGCCTCTGGCTCCTCTCTGTTCTACCTTACTCCAGTTTTTTATTTTTGGTTATTAGTTTCACACTTCTATTTCCAATGGGAACACAGGCCCTTTGGTGACATATGAGCAGCAAGGGGAAGAGAAACATCAGTGTGACAGAGTCCCACAGGCAACAAGGCTTTCTTTGTCCATCCACTGTGCAATAAAGTGTATTGCTGTTCTCCATCTAACTGCAAGAAATGAGGATGGTATGTACCCGTTAGAGGCACAGCACATTGTGTTTGCCACAGTTTCTGATTCATACAAGGAAGGAACATACCCTAGGAGCAAATCAAAACCAGCTGAAAAATGTTGATTTTTCTTTACTTCTGCATTTCAAACTTCAAGGAAGAAGAAGAATTAATAGAGATCTCAAGTCAGCTTTGGTAGAGCACTCCTCCCTGAGCAATTTGGACTTGTGATGCATTGGCCCAGGGTTTTGTGTGCTGTCTGTTTCTGTCCAAAGCACTCTGGCTGCAACAGCCTCTTTTTCAGGGCCCTTGTTACTGTGTGAGAGGTGGAGGAATGCACAGCGAAGGCCAGGGAGAGCCCCTGCCAGCGAGGGCCTCCGGGCTGCTGCTATTGCTACTCGCTCTGGTGAGGGCTGCCACTGCCAGAGATAAATGACACCGTCAGTTTGATGCGGAGACTCGCTGCCAAGACAAACAGTTAACAAACAGCCAGGCTGGGCTTGTCCGTACAGAGGAGCAGCTGCAAAATAAGCCCGGATCTGAGCTTGCAGCACACACGGTCACCCACTGCCGGTGTCTCATGCAGAGGGACCTTGTATTTCCTGGCACCACAGTCCCGTGCACCCTTGTCCCAATCACAATCCCATCCCCAGAGCATCTTTCCCGTGGTATCTGCTAGCGCAGCCGCCACGGATAACCTGAACACGTGGGATGCTCAAGGCTGCATTATTTAGCAGCAGGATATCCCCATGTGTTTCAGTTGGCAGTGAGATTGCAGGAAGGTTATTTTCACCCTAGTCTGACTTAGAGTGCACCTGTGGGGATGATGGGGCAGTGAGGAGGTGCAGGAGAGAGGATCATGCAGAGCTCCTAAGGCCAGTGTTGCTGTCAAATAAAAGGCACATGGAGCTGGTCTTCTGCACAATTGTATTCCGTTATGAGACACGGATAAGTTTGAAAATGCCTACAAGATCCTGATTTTTCTAGGCTTCATCCTATGTGCTTACTAGTAGTGGATACTACTGCTAAATAGTAGTATCTATGTACCAAAACTTACTGGCGTAACGTCTTTATTTTGTGTCAAAGTGTCTTTGGGGCCATAAAGGTTGCACAAGAGCAACCTTTCATTTCTGTTTGTCCATTAGTTTGTTCCTCTACTAACCCTGCTAGCCCATGTGCCTGCACAGAGCTTCACCATGCAGATAGCAGCCAGGTTTGAGGTTAGAGTAATTAGTCCTGGCTGGGCTTGCAGGGTTTTCTTCAGTACAATTGCACCATTAGATTTCTATCAGTGTGAATTCCTCTGTCAGAACAGGCTGAAAAAAATCTGTCCAGTTGTTAAAATCACTATGGGATAAATATTAGTAAATTTATGCTGGTAAATTAATTGTAAATTGTAGCATGTACTCTTTTACCTGCATTTAATGCTGCATTCATAAAATACGTAAGAGGCAGGAAAACAAACTACTTCATCTGTCCTTCGTGGCCACAGGGCTTTCCATCTCACCTCAATACAAACTTTTTCTAATGGAACACACAGCTGGGATGGACTAGCAGATTAGACCAGCATGAGAGCAGAACACGCACCTATGTACCAAGAAAAGAAGAGGAAGCAGCCCTGTCACCTTCACCCTTTTCTTAGGGCACAGAAGGCAGATGACTGCATAATCTGGGAAGTTTTCCAGACTCGATCTCTATTTTTTTAAAGTTCATGACACACAGCATGAAGAAGAATGCTTTAAAATACTGTGGCATCACACATTTTTCAGGAGAGATGCTGTGAATGCAGATGAATACAGAACAGATCAGGTTCCCCACACTTTTGTTTTCAAGGTCTGGCAGTACCAAAGCAGTGCTCATCTTGGACTGGCGATCAACATCAGTAAATCCCTTTGGGATTCAGCAGCAGTATGAAAGGGGTAAATCCACCCCAGTCTCCCAAGGGACCAGGAAGCCTGCTGCCATGGGCTAGAAGAGGAAATGTGATAGCCCCCAGTGAAGCCAGTGCTATATGGGGTGGTTTGTCACAGACATTCATATTCAAGTTCCCTCTACCACTGTTTAATGAAACAACAAGAAAGGGGTCTTCCACCAACCCGAAATTCAGTATGACTGTGCCATGAAAAAGACTCAGCACTTCTGTGGCACCCGTTTTCACAGTGGGATCAATGTTCTGGTAGATCAGGCACTAGAGATGAGGACTCTTCTGTTGACTCCTGTCACTGACTGTGACCTAATAAAATCAATGGGGGATTTCACCACAAAGCCAGCTTGGACCCTTGATATGTACCTTTGAGAACATTGCTGTTGCCTTAATGCCTCACCCTAAAAATGATTACCCTTGTCTTTATTGGGCTCCCATATTTAATTAATGGCTGAAAAGCATCTGGAGAAGGTTGAAGTAGGCAAATTATGCAACTTCACTCTAAGTCTGATGATTAGTATCACCATTCCCAGACTACAGTCTCCCTTTGATATTGGAAACAACAACGAGAAAGATGCTGACGATGGTGACATTGGTTTTGGCTCTAGCTGATGGAACGTAGTCATCTCATATCTTAGAATCCCAATTACACCAGCAGATTTACTCCGGATTCACACTAGTGTAACTGGAAGAGGTAGTTGGACCACAAAAAGCTTTAGTAAATGGGGGTTAAAGCAATGATTATGAAAACAAAAAGGATTAAAACACAAGGTATGGAAAAAGATGAAAAAGGTGAGTCTCAGCAGCAAAGTGTGAGGAAGCTGGATCTCAAGCTGTGGTGAAGTATGAAGAAATTGGTGAACTGGTCCAACAGTCAGAGTTTCTGAGCCTTCAACAGCTGTTCTCCGTGTTACAGAGAAGGGTCAACAACCTGATGGAAGAGAGAAGCACGGTTGGACTCCAGTCACTATACAGATAAGAAGAAGCAGGAGAACATAAGAGACTTGGACAGCCACACAGATCCCACATCACCAGAAAGGCAGCAGTAGCATTAAAGGGAGGAGGAAGAAAATAGCCTAGGAAAGCTTTGCTATGAATGATCATGAAATTATGTCAAGCAACCTATAAACAGTCTCAGGGAGAAGCTAAATAACAAAACTTTTCTTGTCTCCCTCCCTTTGCCTTTGGGTCCTCTCTTAATCCAGAGTGACTGTAGCAAAACAACACAAGGATAGTTGGGCTCCACCTAATTCAGACTAAGGGTAACTCACCTCCTCCCCACCCTGTTTCCAATTCTTTTCTGTAACTGTGCCATGCTTGTCTTTTACACTCTGATCTCTGTCCTGAGCCACAGCAGGAGTGAACAGGGAGAGGAGGAACATTAACCTTTTCCTTGATAAGCAGAACAGAACATGACTGGTGTGAGGGGGAGCATAGCGCCTTTGCTTGGCCACTAGATTAAACAAGTAGAGAAAAACTTCCATTTGCATGTCACTATCCTGATTTCCAAAGGCGGAAAAATTCATGGAAGAGATTATGCTCCTCACCACCATCAATCCTGAAATTTAACTGAACTTTAGCAAAATATTTGCTGTGTTATGTAATAGAGATGGATTACAACAGCCTGCCACATGGCTGAAAACTGCAGTTTTAACCCCTGGACAGACTGCCTTGCGATAGGTAAAGATAAGAAATATCATGGAGTTATAAGAATAGTCCAGCTCAGACAAACCTCCAAAATACAGTTTGAGGGTCCATCTGATAGAACTGCTCTAAATATCTGAGGCCACATTTCTTACTGATCTTCTTGGCTATGTATAGCCTTTCGATCTTTCTCCTCACCTCTCCTCCTGAGCAGTCTCAGAGCAGTTCTTCCCATTCCCCAGGTGCCTCTTTCTCAGACTTCCCACCCTTTCTGGCTGCTGAGGACCCCTTGAAGACGTTCTCTTGGAACCCATGAGTTTACAGTGTCATCCTTGATGTTACAGCCACCTCTCCTGCAACCAAAGGTGTTGTTAATTACCTCATTATTGCCTTAATTCAGTGATCTGTGCCAGGACTAGGAGCAAAGATGTGGTAGTTTTGGCTGCAGGGCACTGCAGAAACCAAGGCATGAACCCTACAATGGTCATTAACCTCAAGACACCATATCGTCTCTGATGTTGTTATATGCATTCAGCTGGATGAATCTGCCACAGGCAGAGTAGCACCTTCATTTTTCAGTATAGCTGCAGCCTAGGCTTTAAAGTCTCTACATCTGGTCAGCTATTATTTGGGGAGCACTTAAAAACTGGAGAAGCTGAGTATTGTAGCTAATTAACTGAGCCAGAAAGACACAAAGAATGTTTGAAACAGAAGAGAAAACAAACAAAGTCTTGGAGAACATTCAAAGGCAAGGCAGACTCGCTGCAATTTGCCGCTCAACACACAGAGAGGCTCATGAAGGCTTACAGAAACACGGGCAAAGGGAGTTGCCTTTGGGAAGACCTAGCTGAGAAGGGCTCACATGATGCAAGGCGGGGTTTGGAGCCGAAGCCGCCCCATCTGCCCTACCCTGTGACTTGGGCCCATGAATGACCCAAAGCACCTCATTCATCACGGCGGGGACAGCTGTCAGCCAGGAGACTGAGACTGAGACCTGCCCACGGCTTCCAGGTAGGAGCTTGCTTCTTGCAGCATGTCTCTCATTGCCTTGCCTCATGCTGCCTTGCAGTCACTGCTGCAGACGTTCAGGAGGAGAGGCACCTAGTGCCCTCAAGAAGATGCATTTTCTTGCTTCTCTGAGCACATATCACATCAAGATCTTCCACCTGTGTCTTAGGTCTCCTCTCTCTTTTCCCCAGCTCCTGGGGCTTGAAAATCTTGCTGAATGTGTGCTAAGGCAATAAACTGGTTTTATTTCCCTTCTCCTGGTGTTGCTGTCATGACAGAGGAAGGTAGGATGCCCTCTGTCTTGACAGAGCAACCTATGTGCTGCTGTGACATGTACATTTGCTTTCTTTACAAATGCCTGGAAAATAGAGTGGCGAGGAGCTTCTTGAAATGGTTATGAATCATTGAACTTAACTGGCACCCACCCAGGCCCCCAGATGGGAGAAGAGGAGCTTTTTCTAAGCCCTTCCCACATTCCTGTGCAAATAGAAGGGATGAATGATCACCATACCCAATGCCAGACGTTTTTCTGGGCCAAATTCACACATGAGTCTAAGAAAGCCAAAGGGAACTGAAACTGGTGTAGCTCTCCCTTTCTTCCGCTTCTTGCAATGACTATATTTCATATGTTCAAATCCTTCTGGGATTGCTTAGACTGACTTTGTGTAATTATTTTCATCCTTGGATTAAGCAGGCCAAATATGTAAGCTGGATCTCAGCTTGCTGAGATCTTCTTTTACACCATATTTTGTCCCTCTGGCATATACATTACACAGCAGCAGATTGGATAGAAGTAGTTTTTTCAGAATAAAAGTCTGTCTTTGCTTGAGGGTGTCAATTTTCTAGTAATTCTTGCTGCTCTATCTTGTATGGATACTTCAAAGGACCGTGGAAGAGTCCTAAACCAGGCATCTAAGCACACTTGCTCTCTGTAAACACTATCTGACACCCCTCCAGATTTAGAGCATGCACACATTTCTCACCCTAGAGGTTAGGGGGAAGGTGTGACTTGGTGCAAAAGCATTTAACTGCAACCTTATTTCTACCAACTGTTCTTGTCCTTCATTGGTCATATCAGCTTGTGATCATTGGTAAGATGTGCAGATTCATGGATGTACCTGAACCTGGAGGATATCTTTATCTGCAGATGAAATAGAGAATGGCGCTGGTTGAAATTAAAGACAAAAGGATACAAAAGCTGTGGGACCTCCAGGAAGGAGCAGTGGCTTTGAAGTCAGCTTTTAGTTGCCTTGTTAGATGCCAGTAGGTATAGCAGAAAGTGTGGACTTCCAGTGTATCATGCTATGGGAAGTCCTGAGTCCGTCCTGTGTGGAGTGGCACGGTATTTATGCATTATGAAACATTTAACGTGTTCCGTCTGCCACCAGGTCAGGGTCAACAGGTGCAGTTAAAAATAAAAACAATATTTTTGATGTGCACCACCTTTCTTGATGCTGGCACAGTGCCACTTAAAAGCTTAAATCTTTCATGATTGAAAATTATTTACTGAGCAGCCAGAGATTTCTAGGCTTTTCCGGGAAATAACAATAGTTTTGAAATCTCCAGCTGTGGGTCCTCTGTATATTGGTCTTCCTTAATTTTTGTCATGAGCATTTGGGGGCTAAAATTGGAATTGTGTTGCTTGGCCATTACTGGAGACACTTTGGCTAGAGAAATCTTACTGTCCAGTTTCTACATCTACTATTAGTACATGCTCAAAGTCTTCCTTTAGGCTCTTCCCTATGAACTTGTGTGCTAGATGATTTGTTAAATCCAGTTGTGATGGGCAGAAAATGCACAAGGGGCAAATCTCAGCTACACATCCGGGAGGACTCTTTCCCACCAGACCCATCTCTCCAAGACTCCCTTCCTCCTTGCTCCACACAATAAATTCCAGTTTCTTCTGTGCTGCTGACATCTGTCTCCACACGTACCTAGTTCAGTCCAGGTTGAAGATGCGCTCTCCTTGGCCAAACCTTGACCAGGTCCAGCTTGTACCTGACCCTAATCCATCCAGCAGTAATGCCTGCCATTGGGGTTTTTTCTGCTGTCTCCTTTCTTCAGCTCTGTAATCTTGCAGGATTTGTTCCAGGCAGGGGCTGATGTGCTGCCAACCTCTCCTGCCCCAAGACGGCTCCCGGTAGGGACATGTTCTGTCCAGAAACAGAGAAGTTTTAAGGCAAAACAAACATGGCCACTGAACTAAGTCAAGTAGCTAAGAAAATCTTGCAGTGGTTTGGAAGGAATGGCTGCTTCAGGCTCCTGTCTGTCTCATGTTGGCTTTATCAGGAGCACATACCGAATGGTCTCACCATCCTGGCTTGGGCACTGTTCTCTTGGTCTGCCTATTGCCTGGTCAGTCTGGTCTTCATAAAATGACTGTGTCTTAAAATTCATGGGCGGTCTTGCTGGTAAAACTCTAGGTAACATCTGGCAGAATGACTTTTTCCTTTTTGCAGATCAGTGGATGATGACTGTGGGCCTTGACCTGCTGATTCCCAAACCGGTTCTGGTTTGTAGGCACCCCAAGGGCTGTTCTGCAGTGCTGCTCTGTTCTAACTTGTTTCCTTCTTAAAAGTCAAAAGCTCCTCCAGATTAAAAAAGTGTAAATAAGAACATGAAAGATTAATGCTGTACCTGAAACTAATCTCTTTTCCAAGCTGTCTTTTATGGTTTCACTGAGACTTCTCTTCCATGCATTTACCCAGGTCCAATTCATCCATGCCCTTGTTCCTCTGTCTCACAACCCTTAGTCCTCTCTCCAACTTTACTGGCAAGTTAGATGAGTGCTACAGAATGCAAATAAATCTTTGAAGGTATTGCTGGCATCTGTACTCTTCCTCCTTCCTCCAAATCAGTGCAGGGAATTAGATTTGCAGCTTGGTTGAGATTTAGGCATTTATGAGGCTGTAAATAAAACATTGTTCAAACTCGTCTGTGATATCCATGGTCTTCTGGATTTCTGGATTTGCTGATTTTGCACCAGGCTCATGCTGCTATTTAAAAGTGAATTGACTGTCCTGTCTCATCTCTTCCTGGATAGCATGACTCATATGAGAAACCTCCTCACGGGTTTCTAACAACTTCGTTATGGGGTGTGCACATACAACATCTTTTTGTTGGTCTCGGAGTTTGTGAGATGTGGCTAGATTTTCACAGAGACCACACAAGGTATGATAATAAAACTGACCAATTGGGCATTTGGGATGTTTCACTCCTTCATTCTTTTGCCAGTTTTAAAGTGTCAAGTTGCTGCTTGGGGACTTCTCATTGCCTCCAAGGGCTTGTGGTTTTCTGTGATGCATGATCAGTTTGGATATGGAGATGGTTAATGGGTCCTTCATTTCTTGCTGAAGGATCTTTAAGGAAGGAATAAAGTGCAGGAGAGGAAATTCATTATTTTCCCCAGTGAAAAAAAAAGACCATTTCTCTTTGAGCGAGAATTTTATATCTGAATATAAACCATGTTTAATTGGCTTTTCCCTGTTGAAATTTTGCAGTTTCAGCGGAGGGATGACAAAACCTTTTCAGCAAGGAGTGACAGGATACTCGGGAAAAGACAATCTGCAGCCTTTTTGCTGTGATTTATTGACAAAATAGACTATAGAAATAGTCTAAAGCAGGGAAAGAATAGTCCTAGGCCACAGCATTACAGATGTGTTTCCAGAATTAGTCTTGGAGCTGAAAATGCTGAAAGCAAGGTGAGCAGAAAGTTGTCTCTGCAGGGGTCATGCTGGAAGCACTTAGCGCCCGATGCGAGGTGCTCAGTCCCTCCAGCCCCCTCCTGCAGCTCAGCAGGAGGCAAGGTGGTGATGTTCATGTTTCTTACTGAACCCCCGCAATGAGAAGGGCTCAGAAATGAATGAGAAACCCTCTGAACTGAAGATGAGAGGAGTAGGGAACACAAGACAAATCAAATCTGGTTAATTGTTGTTACGTTGCTGTTTCCATGTGCTAGGCAAAATCTGCTCTGCTATCTTATCCCCATGTTCACAGGGGTAGAATATAATTGCACCTCCCTCCGCCATCAGGGAGAGCTGAAAGGCACCTGGGGAAACAGATCTAGTGAATGAAGTCTCACCCGGGGTGCATGTGCCATTTTTACCCATGCGTTTTTCAGGACTGAGAGAAAGATAAATATCGTTGTTAATAAGATAAATTATTAGGCCCTGTAGTTGTACCTAATTCTACAGAACGACAGACCTACACCCAGTGAGGCCAGTTTTCCACACAGCATGAATCACTTGCTCGTTGTTTTGTGCTCACTAGTTTCACATTTTGATTTTCCATTCCCCTGGCTTTCCTCATGCGGATGAATAATGGACCATTTATAATACATCAACAATATTGGAGCACACGATTATGGCTTCAGCCTGTGTAATCCCTTCAGACAGTTCACAGAGCACGAACGCCTGTCGTGCAGAGCCACATCCTATTTCCACAAAGAAAACAGAAGGGGTTGCCAGCCTGGCAGATTCTCCCCTCTGCCACTCAAAATAGCTCTCAGGAGCTGAGTCATGAAGTGGATCCCAGAATAACGGGCGATTCCTTTAACCCAGGGACAATAATCAGCTGTGCTAACAATTACAGATGGAAATGGGCTTCAGGCAGTAGTTTATCATAAGACACGCTGAGCCCTTCTGTTGCTGTAAATAAATACCTGGGTGAACTTTCTTTGAATCCAACTAAATAAGGCTGTGTAATCGAGCTTTATTCTGTTGCATCAGGGGCTGAGCCTGCTTCTGCTGCACGTAGCTGTGACGACTTCAGTGGGTCGTTGTGCAGAGGCAGAAGCAGCCCCGAGGACCGAGCCTGTGTTGTTTTCCCACGTCACTGCAGGACCTGCGCTGGATACTGGCACATTCAGCATCCTTATCTTTCATGGATACTGCTTTAAGGATAACATGCTTCTCTCCACACATTCAAAGACCTTAATTAAGGACTACCAGATCAGACTTAAGCATGTGACAGATGCTAATTGCAGTTCTGCTCTTCTATTTCCTTATCACACCATTTCTTCTGTCATGTATTTGTTGAATATTTGGAAAAGAAATAGTTCCCTGAAACCAGGACTTTGAGTTTGGAAAACTGTAGGGTCAGTGCTGCTCAACTGAATCACTCTATACATAGCATACAGTCAGCAGAAGAAGGTGATGAATCATGTGTCTATTTAGTGTGAAATGGGAAGCCTTCACAGAGCTGCTTGTGAGTTATCACATGCGTTTGTTGCCTGAGTCACTCACATTACTCAGAAACATAGGCTGGGATGTGGCCCACGGGTCTGCCTGGGAAGGAGCCTGGTCCTTATAGGATCCTGCAACTGCCAGTGTGACTCGGAGGGAGCTCAGGATCATGTGAGCAGAAGGATCACCTAAGTGATGACATAAGGAGCACTACAGGCATCCATTTTAATTTCTTCAGCAAGAACTTAGCAATGGTCAAAAATGACATTTAAAAAATTCCCCAATAACTCTGTCTTACCTATTTATCGATAGGAATACCCATTATAAATAAGAAAATTTTTCCCATTTTTTGAAAAGAAAGGTGTTTAAACAAAGTAATTAAACTGACCAAGCATGAGATAGAAAACAGCAAAGCTACATACCCTCTCCCTTCTTTGTATTTTTTTGCTGGTCAATCTAGGTGCTTCTTGGGATTCTTTTAGTTAATAACATAATTTTATATAACTTCTTATTTGAAAAAAAGATAAAGAAAAAGATAAACTATCAGTACTTCTTGATTTAGCTTTCCAAATACTTTAACGAACGTTGTGGAAAAATTCAGTTCTCCTCCTATTCCCCAAATACTTCCAAACCCCCTTTTTTAGGAGAAGGAAAACTAAAAGATTTTTCTTTACAAGCAAAGAAAGACTGAAAACACAAGCACTAGTGTGAGGTAACAGATTATAGAAGAACAGGACTCACTGCTGACAGCGTTGAGCTTGCTGTACTCCCAGAGAAAGTGCTCTTCTCTGCTCCCAGCCCCCTGGCCATTCAGGCTCTGCAGTTCTTCTCAGCCTGCATTCACGGAGTTTGCATCAGAAACTGACAGCACTTCTGCTGTCAAAACTCCACAATATATGTAAATTTAAAAAATGTGAGTTATTTGCCCTCATTTCATTGATCCCTATCTATGGGCAAATGCAGCCAGAATCAACACAGCACTTTGTGCGGTGCAAGACTGAGCAGCAACTCTGTTTACCATTAGCATCATTATCAAATTATGAGGAATTAATTATTACACATTGTGTTTGTTCGTTCAACCAAGTAGTTGGCAGCTAGCTCAAAGACATTACCATCAGTAATATTTATTATTCTCCAGCACCAGCCCGCTGAAAGGCAGCACGATGTATTTCTCACCCCTGACTGAGGTTAGTTCCTGTTGTTCTTTCTCCTGTTCAGAGGGAGAAAGTTGGGAACGAAGCATTAAAGGGCTCAACCTTGCTCCCATTAAAGTTGAAGGCAAAACTCCAGCTGATTTCAGTGACAGCAAACAGGGCGTGAAAAGGCCTGAATCTTTTTCAGCACCGAGATGCTACTGTGCAAATGTCAAAAACCTTAACGCGCAAAGATTTCATTGCAACTTTGACGATGCTGAGAACTGCAGAGAATGAAGCCAACACTGCACCACAAATGCATCGTGGAAGGAGCAGTCTTTTTCTTACTCACTCTTGGCTGCCATTTCCCACAAGTTTCCTTCCTGGGGCACCAGCGAGCCAGTTCAGCCGAGTAAGTTGAAGTGCAGAAGTCAGATAAATGTGCAGATTATTTGGTTTTGTTCACCCTGTACTTCTGGCTTTTCCCTTTCCAAGGGAAGGCTTATGTGTAGTGGGGTGTAGGGCTTTGATGTGAATTCCATGTCGTAGGAAAATCAGTCTCAGCTGTATAAGGAAGCAGGAGACATCGCAGCCCCGGATGGAGTTAATCAAATTTCCGTCTCTCAGGGATGTTGTTTACACAGTGCAAGCCAGTCGAGAGTGGTGAATAGTATATTTAAAACAAGGTCCTCTAATATTTGGATCCACCCCATCATTCGACTTGACAGATACTTGATACTGATAAAGTGAATCACTTCATTAAGAAATAAACCCTGCTGTGTTGCTGACCTCCAACAGCAAACAGTGAGCCCCATTGTCATCTGCTGAGTCCTTTCTGTGTCCCAGCCCACGCGCCCTGAAGATGCACACCGAGTCACGGGCACAGCAGCAGCACTGACCCTGTTTTTCCACGGCGGTGGGTGCCAGCCACAGACACACAGCAAACCCCTGTGTGCGTAAAATACCCTCGTTTAATCCCCGGTCTCCCTGCATGCCCCTGCAACGGAGGGGCAAATCAGGGTGATCATTCATGATACGGAGGTAAACCGTTTATTTTGTTAGCAAGACAGGAGCTGGTGCTCATTCCCAGTTTAAGGGAGTTCCTCCTGTTTTTCCCGTTCGTCTGGGCTTCTTACTTTTGCTCGACAGCAGCATCTGCCAGCTCCTGCCCACAGAGCAGGGCACAATATAGGCCATGAGTAATCCAATACCAGCTGGTATTCAAGATGCATACAAGGACCTGGATTAAAACAATCCGAAAAGAAGTAACTGTAAGAAATGTCCCCTCATGCTCAAAGCTGCTCTGGCAAACAGCCCTTTCCTGAGCAAGGCTGCATGGTACAGCCAGGCCCTCAGGTGAATATTCACACCCCTTCCACCACCAAGGGCAGGTTTCACTGGGACTCCGGAGCCAGAGGAAAGGGATTATTTCAGTGCAGTTCCCAGTTGCTCCTTTGTCTGCTCCACTTCAACAAATGTACTAATCACTGGTGGTTCACTAAATGCCATGGAAACCCCAGGGCACATAGTGAGATCGTCTGCCAGTACTTTTTTATTTTAAGTTTTTTGTTTAAGAACTGTTTTCAAGGCTTTGGGAAAACAAAACAAGGGAGGGTTCACTGAGAATCATTTCCACAGCTAGAAAAAGACTTCGTCATAAGCCCTGGCCATACAAGCCCCCACAAAAAGCAAGAGTTTATACACCTCTGTACAGTGACTGGTAAAAAGAAAAAGAGCCAAAGGAAAAAAAAATCATAATGAAGCAAACAAAATGTGTTTTGTTGTAATAACTGAAACCTTTTACTTTTTTGCAATGGCATCTGAGCTACTACATGAAATGTTTATACTTTTATCAGTGTCTGATTTTTATATGAGATCTAGAACCATCAGTGGCAACATCCTTTACCTTTCAGTTTGGTAGAAAAGAAGTGTGTCAATCAAATACAACAAACGTCCCATAAAGATTCTTAAAAGAACTGTTCTCTTCCGAAATATCCAACTCAGTGGACAGTTGCTCTAAAATACAGAGCTTGTGAATGTTGTATTCACAGTTTGGCAGGCTTTAGGTCTTTTTTTCCCCTGAATTTCCAAACTGAAGAAACATGACTGACTTGGCGATAACTAGAAATACCAAAACTGTGGCAAGAAAAGGGCTTAAGGCAACATAAGGACATTGCAGAAAGATAAATAATTTGGCTCAAATTGTTAGTTTTTCAGATACTTGAGCGTTACCACCTAGTACAATCAGGTTGTTCATGTGTAATTAACACCTATCTTTCCAGCTTGAATAGATGCTTTTGGTCACATGGTGTCGGCTATTGTCACTAATATTCACATTTTAGGGAGGAGCCTGGTTCTGCCTTCTATCCAATGTCATCGGCTTTGAAATAGTAAAATAATAAAGGTCCAGGATCAGCCAGCACTGAATGTCAGTTGAGCAGAGAGTTAAAAACAGCAGAGAGAAAGGGAATGAGACGGTTGAGTGAAAAATGGAGTAAATATTAACTTTTAATTAAAGCCCTCCACAGCACCCCGTCCAGAGACAGATCTCCACCAGCAGAGGAGGAGGATGTTGAGGGTTAGGTGACCACAGGCCAGGGTGTGTGAGGAGTTCTGCAGGCAATGGCTCTGCTCCGAACGAGCTGATACCCAGCTGATGGGGCAGGAAGGCAGCAACTGCACGAGCACCACGGTTTGCTGCAATTCCTGTACGGGCCTTGCTAATTGTAGCAGTTTTCCCCCAAGTCCGTGGCCACAGCTGCATTGCCCCTTGGTCTGGCTGGCTCCTTTTTTTGATTCATTCTGTCTGGGCTATTTTGACTGGAGAAGGTTAACGCCAGCACCGTGAGGGCCAGTGGAAACACATTTGGGGGACAGACGGAGATGGAGCATTTGTCCCAGGACAAAGTAAAAGAAACTGTCCAGAGTGAATTAGTTTCCTTTTTCTTCTCCTCCTGTTAGTGAAAGGATTTGCCTTGGAAATGTCTCATTTAGTTTCATTTCTAAATAATGCTTTCTCTGTTGTTGTTGGGGTTTTTTTTATTTATGCTGATTGTAGATCAGCATTTTTAGCTTCCTTTTCTTTTTTTTTTTTTTTTTTAACAGCAAGAATATTAACCACTGAAGTGAAAAACTATGTATCCTGAAAACTATGAATCCTGAAAAACTATGAATCCTGAAAGAGAACACTTGACTTTCTGAAAACACACAAGTCTTCCCTGAGTTTGTTTGGGCTATTTTCCCTTGAGTTTGGCTCTTGCTACTCCATCCCTGAACACTGTGGAGTTGACATTTTTTTATCTTCACAAAGGAGAAACCTGTTACTACTTGAAATACTAGCAGTTGCAGCTTGCTGTCAGTGCAGCATGCACGTAGTGTTGGTAGAACCTACCAAGAGCAGGTAGACACTGAAGCCTCTTTTGAGTGAATTCTTAGATGAAAACGTTATAAAGAACACAAGACTAATTTATTGGAGGACAGATTCCAGTTAGGTTGCAAGATATGTGAATGGCACCCATTCACTTTTTTTGGGGGGGGAATTCGTCTGAATTGACTAACTTCAGAATGAGGTCTTTGAGTCCAACACCAAGTCTTCTTAAAAGAGGCAGTGATGAAACTTCATTTCCATACCTGGCTCTCTCTGTGAGGTTATATGCCTACTTGCAGCTGGAAGAGTTTTATGCAAAAAAATGTTGAAGCAAATCAATCAAATTAATGGCTTATGTATTGCAAAAGAGAAGAAATTCAGAGGAAGTTTGTGTGACTGGCCAACATACTTTTTTAGTTCAAAACAAGTGATTGTAAAATATATAAACATATACATTTCCATGTCTTCACAAAATGTGGAGTCATGGGAGACAAAGCATAGGAGATGTCTGTAAATTGGTGGTTAATATTATATTTATCTTCCTCTGGACTTGGTCTGGGAGTTGGTGACCAGATCCCTCCACAGTTGTCTATTCATTCTTCTCGTTGCTAGTCCAATATTCAGTTCCATCTACTCCTCTGCATCTTCTGTTCACACTGATCTTGGCTTTCTCTTCCTTTTTCTTTCTTCTGTGGTTCCTTCCCTTGGCAGCCCATTTCTCATTAAGCCGGAGGTCCTCAATTTTTTAACTCCTTTCTGAATTGTGGTGACAAGTTTACTTTCTGTAGCTGGTCTTCTCTGCTATCCAGTCTTGTCTACATGTGGAAGTTTGTGGCCTCATTTTTTCCACAAATGTTTAAAGATTCATAATTGCTAAAAAGGAAAAAGATTAGAAAGAATCACCCTCACATTTTGTCTCTCTCTCTTTGGACCAAAGAAAACACAAGAAAATTCCCATTGTTTTTAATTTCATTTTTCAATTACTAGTAAAGCAACACACCCTTATGTGCAGGCCTAACAACAATCCGTTCACAGCTCAGGGTGTGAATATCACTAATAAAGGAAAGCTTGTGTTCAACTGTGTGTTCTCAGCCTTACCTGTGAACCTGTGAGTAAAGAAAACAAAGTTGTAATATTAGGGAATTGGGAAGCGGGGTTAGAGGTGGAACAGAGAAATGTGAGATACAATGGTACTCCCTGGCAAGGCAATAGAGCAGAGAGGAACTTTCAGTATTGCCTCAGCATAATTCAAAGAGTTTCTCGTTTGATATTTAGATGGCTACCAAGAAGAGTAAACACAAGGCCTATTTGGAGTGTGCCCACTGAATAAGTCATCTCTGTTGTGGTGGAATCATTTGGAGAATTGGAAATCATAGTCTTGATAGCATTTTTTAATAGCTCAGTAGATAAGCAGTTGATTCAATAAATATGTTAAAATAAATCAAGTGAACATTATGCATTCCTGTCCATCAAATAATGTTATAATAATTTGATAGTCACAGGACTCCACTATATTGGCTGACAAGAGGGAAGATTTTAAACCTGAAGTTATGTGGGGTTAAATCTCCAACACAGGAGTTGCATTCACTGGAGTTAGAGCAGCAGGGTGCTGCTCAGACGTTAGGGCTTACATGTTCAGTTCCAAGATGAAACTGGAAAAAAGACCAGTGACAATGAACGTAGATTTCCCAATACCTTGAAAAAGAATATAGTAATTTCTTCTAGGTTTATGGAAAAATGGTTGGCGCCTTTCAACTTAGCCAGGGCTTTGTCTCATGCTTTAAAAAGATCGAAACAATGCCCATCAATATATTTGGCAAAGGGAGTTGAAATAAAGCGTTGAACGGGGATCGAGCACACTGCTGCTGTTACACCACGGTCCTCACCCTGCTGAATTGCTGCTGCTTGCACTGCTGGCCCTGGAGGTAGGAGCCAGATTTCTGCATCCAGATGAGCTGTCTGCATCAAACCATGGTGTCAGGTTGGGCTTCCTGGTTTGCATGTCTGTTTCTAAAAATACATGTTTGTCAAGATGATGTTGAAAGATAGTTCAGAAAGGCTGGACCTAGGTATAGTCCCAAGGAGTGAGCATAGAGATAGGGATGGCAGCAGACCAAGCCAAAAGCTAGTGATTAGAGAGGTCTTGCTCCCTTTCCCAGCCATCACAGTTTACTTTCCTGTGCTGACCACACCTCAGGAGGCCTTTATGGCTTCTGGTTGCCTCCATGCTTGAGGCAGCTGTGGCAGGTCTCATGTGAAACATGCCACCTTGAAGAGTCTCATATCCCCTGTGCTGGCACAGTCCCGTCACCACATCACCCTCCTTCGCTGCCATACTTCCCTGCACTGGATGCAGCCATCATATTTTCTCTTTCTCAATGTGCATGCCACACTCTCAAGAAGATAGAAGTTGCATATGACCTGCATAGTGCTTCACATAATAGTTATATGAATTATATATAATTATATAGAGTATATAATCACACATTATGTAGATTATATATTATATATTTATATATACACAATATAATCATATAATAAAAAGACACATTTTATGAGGCTCTATTCAGTTCATATGCAAACAAACTGTGTATATTAATTAGATAAAATTACATATAGTGTTTCTAAATGAATTTATATATGTGAGCTTATATAATTAATATATAATGTATAATTAAATACAATAATACACATTAGTTAAACAAAGATCATTAGAGAATTGGCTTTAATATAAATACTGTAGTTCTGTTAAGACCCAGCTTTCACAACATGCCTGTGTTAAGTATCCACACAGGATGGAAGCAGAGCTGTATGCTCAGTTTTCACTGTCAGGTTTCCACACGCCCTCTGCAGAAGCCACATGCGCCCATTCTAAACTTGGGTCCAGAAATCCCACATCTACAGAATTTCAGGTACTGAAACATATTCAGAGCCAACAGCATAAAAATCCCCAGCTTGACATCTGACTCAACGTGAAGTGAGGCTGCTCTGTAAACACGGGGGTTTTCCTTTGGCTGGCGTGTGTTTTACCTGTCCACGTCCTGCTCTGTCGTGTTGGCAAAGAAGCTGGAGTGATTGCAGGACACTCCCAGGGCTGCTTAGGTGTTGTTTGCACCCTCTCTCACCTCACACATATTTGTCAGCATGCAAACAAACAGCCAAATACTTCTGTGAAACAAGGAAGCCTGAACTGAAATCTGTTGCTGTGATTTTTTTAAAGCTTCAGGGAGGAGGAATCAGAGGATCAGTGGAATTCCTCGGAGAGGGAGGAGTCAGCTGCATTACAAATTTCTTTCCTTTACAGGGGGTCGAGAAATAACAACAGGTGAGAGGAGGGGGTGGGAATCTTAATAAATCAATTTCTGCAGACGCTAAACATCTTTCTTCATGTGTGCGTATCAGGACACACTGCAAAGGCAGCCCTAAGCACACTGGCACTCCCACGCTGTGAGCCATGGTAACGCTTCATTTGGTGTACGATCTGTCACTCAGCATTCAGGGGTTTTTTGGAAAGTATTAAACAGCTGACTAAAAATGACAAGGAAAAATGAACTTAAAGAGGACACTAGAACAGCCTTGAAACTTGTTTCAACCACGCTGTTGTGACAGACTGCTTCCTGTGTGTGTGCATGCTTGCATGAGAATTTACTAATCCATATAATGTAAATTACCCACTTACGTCCTGAAGCAAGGCTGGGAATGAATTTCAGGAAAAGAGATGTTTGTTTTGCGCGGGTGCCCACATCCCATATACTTTCAGTCCCGAGGAAATTGCCCCGTATCTCCACCCTGCGCGTGCTCGTGCCTGTAGTTGTAGTCAGTGAGCGGGGAGAAGACACGGAGCTTTCAGAAACCCACATACTCCTGTTCCTCCACGTCCCCCGGCATGGAAAGCCTGACCAGCAACAAGCCCGGGGTCTACCCGCTGCTCCCGCCTCAGCTGAAGCCGTACAGCTGTTGCCTTCACGGAGAAAGGGATTGGGTTTCACAGGCTGTGTAATCTGCGACAGCGCTCTTTGGCTTGGGGATTGCAGCAAGCCTCACCCAGGCTTAGCCATCCCCGTTCTGCCCGTAGAGGCACGCCCCAGTCGACATAGAAGGAAAATTGTTTGCTGAATTTCTGTACAGCCCTCCTTCTCATTGCTGGAGAGAGAGGGGGAGTGAGAAAGAGAGAGAGTTTAAGGCAGGCTCTACACTGGTGTTCTGGGCTATTTCAACTTCAGGGCAACTTTAGAGAACTTCAGTTGTTTTTGGTAAGTTGTTTTTTTTTAAACAAACCCCTCTCTCTCTCTCTTTCTTTCTTTTTAATCTCTGATGCAGATTGAACAAGTTTGCAGTAGATGATGGGCTTTTAAAATTGCAAAGAGACGTGGGCGTGTATATTCTGCGTCCTTTGATACAGAAACTGGACATTCCAATTATAAAGACATAATGTTCCCGGCTGCTGTACTTCATAAGCGAAATCTGAAGGTGCTGTGCATTGAACAATACTGCCAGGGCAAAGTATGACCAGAACTTCAGCCAAGGTGCATCCCATCTGGTGTAAAGCTTTGCTTCTTTCTTGTGTCTGGGAAGAAGTGAGATCAGGGATGAACGAATGTGTTCAGCCTGCTAAAAAGTTTCTGATCCACATTTTTGATGCAGGGGTTTCAAGCTTGTGCACTAAGCCTCCCAAAGCTTTCAGAGGGATGTTGATTCTCAGTTGTATACACACCCCTCCATTCAGTAATCTCTATTCCAGATCATGCACATTGTTTTTCTTACTTCCTCTGTCTGTATACTTAACCCATTGTACAATCTCAAAGTCAGTGAAACTCTCTTTTGGAGTACGAAGAGCCAGTCCCAGTTGTTGCAACGAATTGCAAGGTGCAAATTGCAGTTTACTTACAGTGAAGGTGGTTTCTGATGAATATGAGTTTTCTGTTATTTGTTGTCCCCATAGGTATGTTTTGGTTTTTATAGTATCTGTGCTTCTACAACAGGAATTCTATTTGTGTGGATACTATATCTCATGATACCATCTGGAATGTATATATGTATTAGAATAATCTGACTTGGCACTAGGATCTCTGTATGTTAGTGGTATTTGAGACAAAGATTAACCTTGAAGCATTTAAAAAACAGATCCATAACCTCATCAGTAGAAATGGGATCCTGTGTGTGATCACTGCGAGGCTGCTGAGACTACTTCACAAAGTACTAGGAAATAGGCTGAATAAAATTATTCTGTCCATCTATCTAGGTACTTTGCCCCATCCATGTACCTTAATATGTTTCTGAACACATGAATACAGATGATCAGAGGTAGATTTGTATCTGTAGGCACCTGTAGAGAGAATGAAAAGTATGTGTTCTTAAAGCTTTGATGGAAAAGAGAAAAATCATTATGGACATGAGAGAAAGCACCAAAAGTCTACCACTTTATGACAAAAATAATCATTCTTCTTTATAATTGATGAAACAAGACACAGAAAGTTGGAAGGTGACTCTTAAGAGATATAGTAGTTAGCTTATGATCACCTGTTGCATGCACAAGGGAAATCTTCTAACTATTGCCCTGCTATATCTCTTACTACAATTAAGAAAAACTATAAGGAATTTTGCAGATCCAAGGAAATTAGAGGAAGTTTATGACAGCCAATTTACTTCCAAAATCTACCCTAACATAGGTCAAAGATCCAGCATGAAAAAGTTTCAGATGTTTAACAGCACAGGAAAACATGCAACATCTCAGAATTTATTGGGTTTTATTAGCTATATTTAAAAATTATAAGTGTGACTGGAACTTTTAATAGCAGTAACTCTATAACAATGGAGTTAACAATAACTCTTCAGCAATAAACTGAAAACTACAAATCTGCGCCAGGCGCTCTGCAGTGCTGACATCTTTCATGATGGCTGTAGCTTTTCTGTGGAAGCATGTAGATTTGTTAGCTAAAATTGCGTTTTACTATCTTTGGTGTGGCACTCTCATAAAGTAAACTCTCCTATTAGATTACAAGTCTTGTGTAAATCTCTGACTGAAGTCGGTTTGACTCTAGTCAGTGCTCATAAGCAATTCATCAAGGATGGCTGCCTTCCAACCTCTTCTACAGCGGGTGTTAAAGTCTTTTCAGTCGGACGGGGCAGCGGTAACTTCTAGCACTGATTCACCAGGGGTTTGGAGATGGCATGTATTTGCTGCTTTTAATTGTCTTGGACGCTCAATCTATATTCACAACTATGAGGTCAACGTGCCTCTATTCACTTTTGGCTGTACTTGAAGCTCATCACTGAAACAAAATCCAACAGTCTGTTATACACGGTCAGGGGAATAGCTATGATCTGAGTTAACCTCCTGTTGACTTCAGTGGTTTCAGCACCCCGTACTTGGATGCACCCTTCTCTGGGAAGCCACGCCAGGAACTTCACAGGCACGCTACTTAACATCGTCACTGTGAGTGGAGGGAGTAGGACGTACAGCATCAGGATTTTACTGAAGTGTCATGTCTTGTATGAAGCCACAGGAATGTATATTCCCTTGGTTTGAGCCTCTAAGGATTCATAGAGCTTTGGGTTGGGTTTTTTTCCTCAAGTTTTCTACTAGGGAAAAGAAGTCAGTTCATCCTACTCAAGTGTAAAACACCGAGGGATTTAAGTAAGATTTTTTCCAGGATTCCTCACATCAGGAGACCTAAATAATCAGGATACAAGGCAGCATATTTGAAAGGTGTGAAAGTTACTGGCTTATATTCTGAGTAAATATTTGAATACATAGATTCAATCTATTTTTAAATCTAGCTATTTTTACATTCCAT
This sequence comes from Leptosomus discolor, assembly GCF_034619465.1. Lineage (NCBI taxonomy): Eukaryota > Metazoa > Chordata > Aves > Leptosomiformes > Leptosomidae > Leptosomus > Leptosomus discolor. Next base: position 10,477,028 of record NC_141393.1, read on the forward strand.
AGTGTCTCTCACATCAGAGAGCAGCAAAATATGCCCTGGAAAAATCAGGTTTTCCACCTTTAGAAAAACATTTCACTGTGTTTCTGGGCTCTATGTTGCAGGTTCAATCCAAACCAGTAAGGCTGACAAAGGCCTCAACATTAGCCCTGCTCTGAGTGAGGAGGGGACCTGGCCCTCCGCACCAGCACAGGCAGACTGAGAAAGGGCGAGCTTTTGCTTTCAGGCAGTTTGCCATGTCCCTGAGTCCTAGTGCACTAAAAAACTCTTTTCCTGACAACATCATCTAACAACTAGCGCCTTTCCTGCTTCCCTTAGCTGTAACTTCCAATCTGTCTAGCAGGCTTTTCCCTCCAAAGCCAAGTGGCAGAACAGTGCCGAGCAATGTAGGGGATTCAGCTCCTGACGGAGCAAAGATTAAACCCTACCAAGACTAGGTTGCCATCTCTCCACATGTGACAGAAATCAAGACAACATTCTTGTAATAAGAAAGATCCTTTGGATGACCCACTGCTGTGACTAGCCCCACTGTGTAAGGATTACAGCTGCCCATAGGGGAATTTGCTGAATTCACATGTTCGCTTATCTCACTCCGGATTTTAAAGGCAAGGCTGAAATTCACTATTTTATATTGGAAAAGAAAACCTCAGGCTAGGAGAGGACCTTTCACATACTGAATACTTCCTACCAACATGTTTACTTCCTGAAAGGAGGCCATAGGTAGCCAAATATCTGGAAGTAACCACTGACTTGTTGCAGAGAAAGGGTCTACAGTATTCTGTCAGGGAAGGGGAACCCATGGGTTCACCACCCAAAGCTGACAAAATGTGTAGTCCAGAGTGGCTGGAACAAGTCAAAGTATGTTAAGGTTGTTGTGTCATGTAAGGAATAAATCTGCTCCCATGGCATAGGGATGGCAGCTCTGCAGGGAGCGAGTCCCAGGCGACAGTAACAGCCCAAATCCCAGAGAAATTCCACAGAGCAGGAATGTAAGTGCCTGAAGAAGAGCAGGCACTGAGCCCACTTCATCTGCCCAATAAAGATAGCAATGTCTTCAGAGGGCAAAGTTATCTGTTTTCCAAAAACACAAACAAAGAGATAAGGTTTATATGGTTTCCAAGCCTGCTGATAAATGCTCGAGACTCCAAAGACGGAGTAACTGTTCTTCACTGTTGGGCAAATGTTATTTCTTCTCTGTAGTTAAGAGAACAAACACCACTTGATTTTCATAGAGGTGGGCTGTGCCTGATACTCGCAGAGTCAGGGGAGCACTGTTATCCATGCAGCCATCTGATTTTAAATACCTTTCTACCTGCTCACTGACCTCAGCTCCCCCCCCTTGAAGAGCGGTATGTTTGCGGCATTGGTCAACCAGCACTGAAAAGCAAAAGTTTCAAGCTGCAAGTATTTCTTCCCATTTCTATGAGTCCTAGCTAAATAGTCAAATAAACTACCGTAGATATAAAACCTTCCACCTTGCAGGGAGTTTTGAAAGCTCACACGTTTTATTAGTCCAACCATCATTTTTCCTAAGTATCCGTACTCCGTACCAGCCCTAGAAAGCTAATGTCATTCAGCTTTCACAGGTCACCTCTTCGTTTACTTGCTGTGTGGTTCACCCCAGCACCCAGCCCTTTGACTGTCAGCCAGGCACAACGCTCAACTTCTCCCTCAAAATAAGCACATGTAGAAACTTTTCTTTTCCTTGCCTCATGTCGTTCTCATTTTAATCCTAAAATTCAACTGTAGCAGAGTTACTTGGAGGAGTGAATTCTGAAATTGAAATTTTAGCATAAAGAAGAAACTCAAAGGGCATGCACACAGGAACAAAAATGAGAGTTTGGTAGCATATGGGATAATGACTTTCCTAAACAGCAAGAGTTGCTTTAACTCATGTTTGCATTAAATTCTGAAGGGGAAAAATGTCTAAGCAGGATTAGGTATCATTATTTTGAAAAATAGTTCAAAATCAACTTTTGGTGGACCTCAGAGAGGTTAGCAGCTCTCCCTCAGATCAGATAAGCATCCAAAAGGTTGGGTTGGGTTTTTTGTTTGAAATGTGTGTGGGTTTATTGGAAGGCATAAGAGCCAAAGATCTGTGAAACTGTCACAAGAAGCTAGTGGTTTTGATTGCTGATATTTCCTGGTGAGAGCTGAGCTTTCCCTATTCCTGCTCCTAAAATCAGCTGAAAGCAAATAATTTACAAGAACACAAATATGTCATTAAGCATTCCCCAAATATTTTCATATATGTCAGAGCTGATCTGATTTATGCTTTAGTGAAAGGTTGCAATGATTTTTATATGAACTGTGTCCTCGCACTCTTTAACGCTGACTTTTTCATATAATGGTCCTGATTATGAGAAAAAAATTATTTGCGCAACAAATAGCTTGGACAACTCAATGCCTAATTAAAGTAACCAGTTAGTCAAAGCTCATTTTGGAGGCAAACTGGGCAATTTCACATGAGAATGACTACATGTGGCATTTGTACTTGTGGTGATGGATGACTACAAAGGCAATGATGCATGCAGTTGTGATACCAACTCGTTAATCAGGCTTCCTGTGAACAGACAGTGGTCATGAAGTGTAATATGTTCTTAGGCTCTGCTATCAGTCTCTTCTTTTAGGGCATGTGTTTGACTAGAAAATTATTGACTGTGTAAGTGGTGTAAAACAGACTTTTGAAAGTTATTTCACACACGAGTATTTATTATATATTATATCTCTGTGATTTACAGAGCTGGACGGAGGCAGGACACCCACCCCCCCACCCCCCCGAACTGTTATGAAAGGAATACATTTAGTAATGGCACTGTGATCTTACATCTATATTTGGATTATATGTCCACAGTGGATTTAACAACTGCTTCAGTCAGTCTAAGAGGAATCTGTGAATGAAATGGTTTGGACAGAGATAGCAGGAGAAATCATATTTTTCTTTTTAAAATTATCCTTCCTCAGAGATTAAAAAGAAGATTTTGGATAACTGTACTGGGTTATGCCAGGAAAGCTCATCACAGAGATTAGGGCATTAATTACATAATTATAATGTATACATTGCATGCTTCACCAACCAAATATATAAGCCTTATTTATTCCAAATAAACCTCAAAGCCCAGAGAATAAGCCTAGCACTTGCAGATAAGTTCAAGAATGAATGTAATCTCTCATAAATACACCAGCTTCTTTCTTAGAAAGGAAACAGAGTGCTCAGTGGATATGACGACAAATCGTCCCTGGGTCTCATGGTGGGGAGATCAGAGCAGCCATCAGGAGTCTCCGAGGAGCCCAAGCAAACTGTCCACAGCACATTTTCCTAGGAGCTCTGCCCTGTACTCCCTGCTCCTTCTCTCCCTTTCTCATTTTTTCTGTTTTGCTACTGTGGATAAACAGTTCCAGTCCAGCACAACTGCTCAGATTCTGACCATGTGGCCAGCCCTAGTCCATTGGGTTTGTCCTGGAGACCTGGAATATTGTCCCTGTTCTGCTGCTGCTGAGCACAGCAGGACTGGGAGCATGGGCAGGTGCATGGATGCATGGGGTATGCCTATTCAGAGGTCAGGCTGCTCAGAGAGTGTGGGAAAACACAACACCCCAGAGTGGCAGGATTTCAGCAGCTGGAGGTAGGGGGAATCTGGTAGCACAAATGTTGTTTGGAGGGCATCAGTGTTTTGTCATTTTGGGGCCAACGCCCATAGCTACATGTGTCAACAGTGTTTACCGTACATCCAGTCAGTGCCTGGCAAGATGATGTTCCAGTCAACCTAGGGGCTCTGGAGCATGTTGGCATATGAATGCAGAAATACATCTCCCTCTTTTGATTTAAAAAATGATGCAATCCCTCTCTTTCGGCATAGGGCCATGGCTTGCCCAGGAGACAACTGCACAGTGCAGCAGCATGGAAGGCTGTGGCACACAGATGGCAGAGCAGATGGGTTGATGGTTCAGCAGGTGGGGTGTTTGCATACAGGCAAATGGTGCTCAGCCCGGCAGCACAATGCTGGCAGGGGTGTTCAGGGCACTAGCCACTGGAGGAACGCCAGGTGCTCTGAAACAGATCGGTCGAAGTAGCTAAGTCTGATTAACTTGTTGGATGTGGACCATAGCTGTTGGCAAACCTTGGGTAGGAAAACCTGTGGAAAAAATCTGAGTTCCTAATTTCAGTTTCTAGAGTTTTTTCTGAAGAAGAGTTTAAATTCATACAGCACCTGTGAAGGAACCTTGTGGCAGGCCCACCTTGAAGTCCTTTGCAGGCTGGTGTCTCTGAGGCCAGTCTGCCCGTCAAAGGCAGCATTGAGAGAAGAGACCCTGGCAAAAAGACAGGTCTGGGAGCAGGAGAACCCACAGCATGCCTCACAGCCACAGACCAGTCCCTCAGCAAGGCTGCCTAAAGGTGCCTGCAAACCCTCGTGATGCAGTGACGGAGTCAAAGACAACCCTGGCGCAAGGACAGAAGCAAGTGACAGGGAAAAACTCAATGATTTTGGATTATTTCTCAAGGGTACTGAGAAAGTAGCCAGCAGGGACACATATACACCCATCCAGCCACAAAACAGTGAAAACCAGTGTCGGCGAGAAAATGCCACACAGCAAAATGCCCTCATTGCCCCCATGGGCCACCATAGCCTTTCCAGGCCAGAGGAAACACCTTGTAGGTGTTGCATCAGACCCAGGCACCACAGAGCTGTATTGGCAGGTAAGTAGCAAGACTCACAGCAGTCCTTGCAGCAGTCAGGGTGTTTGGGGTGTTTCTGCTGACTTCTGCCCCCACCACTCTCAGCTGTGTTTTATTCATTTATTTGCATTCCTTTGTGTCTGGGGCTCATTTCTGGTTCATGCTCAGTCTCTGCCCTGCTTTGAAAAATGGGGATTGGAGTCAGCAGATCTCCACCCTGCCGTGTGATAGGGAAGCAGCACTTTTGCAATGCTCTCCCAAGTTGTGACAAGCATTGAAAACAGGTCTTCTGCCAGAAGTCCTCTGTGTAGGGAACTGCGGGTTAATTCAGGTGCTGCATGAACACCTCTCTGCTATCACACTGTTATTTCATGGCCTGGGCTGACAAAAGTCAGGCCTCTGGGCAGCACACACAAATACAGCCCATGAGTCTGGGCCTGGGGCTTTTTTTTTTTGCATCAGAGCAAAGGGAGAGTGAAAGAGATATAAAAAGCCATGGGCATTTTCTCCTTCCCACAAATCTTTCTTTTAAATGCCTGATAAGGGATGGAGAGGGAGGGAAAACCACCATCCTCTAATCCAAAACAGGAGCTGGCTTTCACACCAGCACAAACAGGCCACGCTAACTCCTCCACTAACTTTGTTCTTGCAAGCAGAGATGGAGTGTGATAAGGTTTTGGCTCTCGGACACACTTGGAACTACGTGCGAGGTCAGCCAGAGCCTGTGCTCTCAGGGGAAGCGAGCTGGGACTTGCTAAGTTGGCACTGAGAAATTGCAGCAAGGAGCAATGTCCTTGACCTGGCTGCAATAGCTGCGAGGAGGAGTGAGAGTTTCCTGCTTTGCAGAGACTTTGCAGAAGGCAATGTCTCTGGCCTGAAGGCAGGCTCAAATCTGTCAGACTTACTATTTCACAAAAATGGCACAACTCAACCATGTTTGTCAAGACTTATTCTTGTCATCTATTGCTGCTGCAGTCTGATCACAGGTTAAGGTCCCCAATGTGTTAAGTGATACATAGCCACCTACCTAGATGTGCCTCAGAAGACTTACAATCTTTGTGTCAAGCAAGTCGAGCAAAACGGAGGTGGCAGAAATGAGGAAATAGTGGAAACAGCTTTACAGAGACAGAAAGAAGGCTTTCCTGGGCTGTGTTTTGGTTTGTTTCATTGTCTAGAAGATCTCAGAAATCCTCAGTCATAATAAATCCCCGTTGGCTGGAGCAAAGCTGTGGATGCAGTTCTCCAGCATGGGTTCATGCAAAGCTCTCATGGTGGAGGCACACAGTACGACTGAGCAAGAGCACTGTGATCTTGCTGTGTGTGGGATCTCCTGCTGCTGTCCTGCAGAGGGAGAGACCTCTGCTTGGGGACCTGAATGCAAAATCTTGCATACGCTTGTTTTCTAGTCAAGAAAAATGAGGGAGCTCTGCAAAGAGGAGTTGAATATTCTAGGCGACCTGCAACGGCTAAAGTTTTTTGTTCCTACTGTCATGCCCCTCAGATGTTCTGGGGAGAGAAGGTTACAATGTGCAATGCTGCATTTCTTTTTAACTTCTGTCCAGCTCCCCTGAAGTACCCTTCGGTAGCCACAGCAACACATTGACAGTAGAGTTTCAACAAGAGCAACACAACACCTACAATTCCCAGCTGGACTTTTATGATGACAAACAGGAAAAACGGAGAGGCATCACCTCGAGGGTGAAAAAAAGGGCAAGAGTTTGTTCAACGGCTCAGAGACATGGACTTACCTTGGGCTGACAGCAGTAAGGATATTTTGCTGACAGGACATCAGTTATTCCATGGAAATGAGATTTACATTGCTTTTGGAAAATATATAGAAGTGGTCCTCCACACAGACACTATAGACAGCTTAATGAGCAAATTTTAAATATATGGGCATTCTGTTCACAAAATAAATTAATGGAAAATTAATGCTAATTAGCCATCAATCTTTAGGCAGACCTGAGTGGGTTCAGTGCAAGAACCATCCTGACAGATCTTCCTACCTTTCAACAAAGTAAAAAGATATAGAGGCGTGATTTAAGTCTATATTTACAAAAACCATGATACAGTATCTTATTTTTTTTTAATATTAGCAGATCAGTGTATTCACTGCTCAGCTGAGTTGCTGTTGTGCTTTAAACCCAGCCGGCAACTCAGCCCCACCCAGCAGCTCACTCGCTCCCTGCTGCTGGGATGGGAGAGAGAATGGGAAGGGTAGAAGTGAGAAAACTCATGGGCTGAGATAAAGACAGTTTAATAGGTAAAGCAAAAGCCACGCACACAAGCAAAGCAAAACAAGGAATTCATTCACCACCCCCCATCAGCAGGCAGGAGCTCAGCCATCTCCAGGACAGCAGGGCTCCATCACGCATAACGGCTACTTGGGAAGACAAACACCATCACCCCAAATGTCCCCACCTTCCTTCTTCTTCCCCCAGCTTTATACGCTGAGCATGATGCCATGTGGGATGGAACATCCCTTTGGTCAGCTGGGGTCAGCTGTCCTGTCTGTGTCCCCTCCCAGCTTCTTGTGCACCCCCAGCCTCCTCGCTGGTGGGGTGGTGAGAGGAGCAGAAAAGGCCTTGGCACTGTGTAAGCGCTGCTCAGCAGTAACGAACACATCCCTATGTTATCAACACTGCTTTCAGCACAAATCCAAAACATAGCCCCACACTAGCTACTATGAAGAAAATTAACTCTACTCCAGCCAAAACCAGCACAGTTGCAAAAATAGTATTTTTGTAATTAGTGGTTCTTTGCAACGTCATGAAATATGTGTGTATATATATATATATATATATATACACACAATGTGTATCTATATGAAAGCACTATGTGCTTAGATAAGTTTTGCACTGATAGGCTAGTTGGCAAAGAAATCACTTTTAGTTGTCCATTAGTGCTGGATTCAATAGAAATGTTGGCTGACTTCACTGCAAGCCTTGGAAACCATTGGAGTATTCAAGGCTTAGGCAGTCAGATGCCTGCTTTAATTTCTATTGACAAAGGAAAAGGAGGGATGAGTAAATGTAAAACATTTCCTTCCAACATCGAGCTAAGAGAGGCAGCATGGTGCAGGGAGGAGGTGGAATCCAGGACATCTGGGTTGTATTTATTGCTGACTCTGCTGCCAACTTGCTTTGTGACTGAGTAAGTCTTTTTTTGTTTGCTTTGCTACCTTACTTTCTGTGAGGCAGAGAGTTTGTCTGCTTTCACATGGTGTTCTGGGCAGGTGCAGGGACCTTCTCAGTGACCATGACAAAACACTGCAGTTGCCAAGGTGGCAAATTCCTATGCACCAGGCAATGCTCTCTGGATGATCGATACCCCAGAGGGTGCAAGGGGTAGCTATGCCCTTTGAGAGCCCAAAGAGAAAGATGCTCATTAAGTAGCACTGTTCCTGGTTAAATGCATATCCATAAGTACTAATAACCAGTGCCTTCTGCTACTACAGATCAGAAAGTCATTCAGAGCAGGAGTTGGGTTGGCAACCTCTTTCACCTATACTTACGAACTCTTACTTCATTTACTACACCACTCCCAGGGACAAGCAGTTGCTTTTGGAGTAACTCACGGGGAATGAGGCAGATCGTTTGGAATGGTCTCTGTATGGTGCTTCCAGCACCCAAAGCTGTTTTCAGGTTCCCAATGTGGAAGAAAGAAGTCTGGCATCTTTTTTTTTTCTTTTCTGTAAGATTCGTTTTCTGCCCAATGTGAAGGACCAAAAAAGCATGTGAAAGAAAGAGCAAGTCATATATGGCCTTGTGCATGTCACCAGCAATTGTTCTGTAGTCCAGAAGCGATATTTAGGCTATAGCTGGAAAACTTCTTCCTACATCTTATTTGCCTTTGTTTTTCACTTTACACAACACTGATATCTTAATATTACTTGCTGTGTATATCAACTAAATTCATGGCTAATCTACAAAATGCTTGTATTTTTTCCTAAAAGATTTACTCTTACAAGGATGCAGGTATGATTGCTGTGTGCAGTGCTGTGTGCTATGCTGGATTTTACAAGATGGAGCCAAAGCTGGTCTCAGCCCATATCACAGTCTGAATTACAGAATGAATGTGATGTAACATCCTATATATCAGTTTCACTGAGGCCAATGGATGTCTTGTTTGAATAGGCACAGAACAAAATCTCAATACTTCAAGACTTGATCCTGTGGCACCAAGTGACCAGCAGGTAACAACTGAGTCCTACAGATTTTTTGTAAGTTTCCATTTATGGCAATGTCCTGATTATCCTACTGACAAGTCAAGATGTGTTTCATGAACACCCCCTTGGAAATACCTGAAACACTGGAGCTTGGGCAGACCTACCTCTCCACAAAGCTGTATACAATCTCAAGACTCTCTGCTGAGTGTTAGGATAGATGATGGAGGAACTTGCCATGAATTGTGATAGTCATATGCCTTTAAGTACAGTGATTCTGTGAATAAAGATGCAATATGTAGTCTAGAGCTAGAGTAATTAATAGCAACAGAAAACATTGATAGAAACTGATCTGTATCTATACACTATACAGGAATATTCCCCCTTATTTTTTTTAACCCATGAGGGAAAGAGGTTATTAAGAGCAACAGGGCAACACTAGTATAAATTTTGCCTGGCTTAATATAGCTTTGTTGTAAGCTATCCTAGTTTAGAAATCGCTTTAGCTGTATTGATTTTCCCTCCTCTGCAGTGTACATAATGTATTCTTCTCCCCACAGCAATATATTTGGCAACCTGAATCAGTCACCTGAACTGGGGTGCAAGACACCTGAGTTCAACCTCTGATTTGGTGGGTGATGTAGTCACATCACCTCTCTGTCTCTGCTTCCCACTCTCTCTCAGTCCATCCTCCTCTCCCTTTGGCTCTCCCCATTCATTTGACATAAAGCTCTTCGGGGCTGACATTGTTCTCCATTATATATTTGTACAGCATAATGAGGTGACAGTCTTGGGACAGGCTCTTGGAAACTACCAAAATATAAATTGTAATAGAAATCAATTAAGTTAATACCAGTGTTCTAGGTGTCAAGGCAGAGTGTAAAAATAATCTCGAGTGAAGTGGTCTCAATGCTTTAAAGTGTGATCCAAAGCTTCTCCAGACTTCAGAGGCTTAAATCCATCCCTTAAAATGCAGCCAAGACTTCCTGCAATGTACCCTAGCCCTGCATAGACAACTTTGCAGCATGAAATAAAAGCTGTATTTGAATCATCGTGGGTTAAAGCCGGTTATTCCCACAGTTCCCATTTCCTAATGCTTTCCACTCACGATGTTCTTCTCTTTAAATGTTCATAGGAACTTGTGCCAAAAAAGGTGTTTCCTATCATGTTCTCCTCACATTGTGTGTTATGGGGTTTACTTTTTTTATTCCATATTTTCAATCCCCAGAGAGCTAAGGTTAGTCATAAACATGCTTTTGGCTATCAGATTCATGTGTGGTTTGCTATAGCAACAAACAAAAGCATTAGTCAGAAACTGGCATGAAGCTATAAACACATATTTTTTTGTGATATTACCCAGAGTTAGTTTAATTTCTGTGGTACACTGTTGCCACACAACTGCATCATAGTTAGACTATTATGCTTGTTGAATAGGAACTTCATAGAAAACCCAAAGAATATATTACAGAGAAAAAAGCAAGTCTGTTAAGTGATGTTGTCATCTGAAGTTCACAAGCCAAATTCTGCTGTTGCACTGGTATAAATCCAGCTGAACTCCTTCACAATACACATTTAGAACAGAGGATAAAGTCTGAATCTATACCTATTGAATAAGAGGAATATTATCATCAAGAAAATAAACACTCACTTTGCCTTTGCCATTTTCGCCTCCATAATTTTACTGCAGCAAAATGATTAGAGGTAAGCATTATCAGATTGCAGTAGATGGTTTAAGTTCACTGCCAACACGCTCGGAAAACATTATCTGCAGCATGGCACTGAGAGCCAGGTATAGTTAAAGATAGACTCTCTCCTGTTCTGCCTACGCAGCACTGGGAAGGTGTGGTTGGTGTAGAGCCAGTATCTATCCAGCTGGTCTGGGGACAGGGAGGAGTGGCTTGTGCAGCAAGTACTGACTTCCCTGGGGAGTTGGTTGGGTTTGAACTGCATTCACTGAAATCCTACAGCTCGACAGCTATTAGTCCCTGAGCCAGCTAGTTTAAAGGTTGCCCTGAAGGCTCTACAGAAGTGGTGATTTTTGCCTAGGCAGAGTAGGCACATTCCTGTTAATGCTTTTTTCTATACATTTGTCTTCTCTTTGCTGCACCTTTTCAGGTACATGAGACCTCCTCTTTTCTGACAGCTGCATTTAATAAAAAACACGCGCATGAAAAATGTGTTTTCCAGTATCCCTGAGCTGGCACTGCTCAGAAAAGAGAGCTTAAACGTCTCTAGAAATTGTTCATTTTCAGACCTTTCTCTTCAGACATATAGCGTGAAGTGTTCATGACCTTCCTCGCTGCAGAGGTGTGCAGAGTAACATATAAGTAATATCCACGTGTGTCCAAGTGATAAGAGTAACAAAACCCTCAGACCCTTCTTGAGCCTACCAATCCAGAAGTTTTTAGCTGGGACAGTGGTTCCAGCTGCAGAGGATAATCCTGCAGCAGCAACACATAGTTTGCACATGCCTGCAGAGACCCTCTGAGAACAGGCCTTCGAAGTCCAGGGATCAAGAACAAGATCTAGCACCAAGCTTTGACCAAGCCATGTTCCAAAAACGAAGAGCTTTTTGCCCTAGCCAAACCCATAAGCAGAAGAACACATGCTAGGAGATCCTACGTTTTAGCCCTGACCCTGTTCACTGTGCTTTGCTTAGTGTTGTTTGTTCTGGGTCCTACACACTTGAGACCTCGGCCCTGGTGTCTTTCAAGACCTTTGAGATAATCTTAGCATGGTAGATTTACCTGGTGTAGAAGTGTAAAAGGACCTGGTTTTCAGTTAGCAGCTCCTGAAGTAGAACTTATTCTGGGCTATGTGTGGGTTGTCTTTGCCCTTTTCCCATCTGTGCCCAGTTGCATCAAGCCCTGCATTGAAAGCTGTCAAACACTTGATTTCTCTGAAAACAGGAGATCTTTGCGTGTTTGTCTTCTTCAAAGATCAGCCCAGTGCTTTTCTGTTTCCCTTACTCCCTTTTGTTCTATGGGGACAGACCTTCCCCATAAGTGTTCAAAGTGTGATTAAGTAGCGTTCAAAGCATTTGCAATGAAGAAAATACAAATTCTGCTCTCAGTGTAGTTGTAGAATGCTGTCAAAACTGACCCAAACAGCAGTGTATAAAGCAAATATTTCAGTCATTGCTAAAATGTTATTGACATCTCAGTTCACGGAGGACTTTGGGACTGCAGCATTTAAAAATGTCACAGTAAGATGGTGGTGGAGCTTTTTGGTTGTTGATGATAAAGTGAAAATTATTCCACCTTGTAAACTGTAGACAGGAAAATTTCATAGTAGTAATTGTTCTCCTTTTCTGTCTTTATTGACTGTAACTGTGTATGATAGTGGGGCAAGGAATGCAAATGCACCTTCCTTAGGAGAGAGTCTCTATGCTGCACATGATGAACTGCAGCTCACAGACAGAAAGCAGAGTCCTCACTGGGCCTTTGGATGAGGCAGGGTGCAAGAGAGCACAAGCAGTAAAACACCATTGGTCTTAAAATACTCTTTGCAAGGTTGTGCAGAAAAACCTACGGATGGACTGAGGGGCATCTCCAGGTGTCTCCCATTCTAGCCTCTTGCACTCAAACTCTCCACAGCTCTGTAAACTGAGGTGATCATTGCCATTCTGCAAAGTGGGGACAAGCCACTGGATTGTCCTCCTGTCGCACAGATTTAAATGACTATGAAGAAGCCAGCTGAGAGAAGAATCACATCCACTTACTTGCACTAGATCTCAAAGACTGTAACTGAAGCCCTGGGGTCTTTCTTTTCTTTATACTAGCTTTGTATTGCTACCAGGCTGTTGATTTCAGCAGAGCCCTTGATCTCGCTAAAGGGCAAAATGTAATTTACTCTCCCTTATACATGTCTGAATCTAGCACAGCTGTTCATTGAGAAAAACATTACCATGTGCCTTCAAAAAGAATGCATCCTGGTTTAACTGAGTTCAAAAATATTTAACCTGTGTGTGGATAGAGCGTTACTCATTTCCATAAGATATCATTATTTTCTTATTCCAGAGAGGCTCTGAATGTTTAGAAATATTATGAATCAGCCTTAGGGCTGATAATCAAATAAAAAAAAAAAAAAAAAAGTAGTCCTCTTAGTGCTTTCAAACAACTCCACCCATATCAATTCATTCACCAGTTCCTACGTGGATGAACTGCAGTGTACTTTCTTGCTATTTGAGTCTTTAATCAAAAAGAAATCCAGAACTGCAGTAACGAGTCTTTAAATTTTTTTTTTTCCCTATCATTTATACTAGCCTCTGTGAAACATAAAACTGAAATCCATTTTCCTAACTAAACTGTACTTTCCTCTAACCCATTAGGCAAGCATGCTGGTTTGTTATTTTTGGGTGCCTTAGTACTGTCTAGAAGGTGCGGAGAGGGAAAATAAGCACTGAATCATTTAAAAACCACATGCAAAGATTCAAATAATTTTTTTTTTGAAAAAAAAAATGCCACAAAAATTTGTCATCTTCAGATTTTCCTTCTATAACTTAACATACATTTAAAATTCTAATGCTTTTCAGTCTTACATATCTAATTATTTTTAATTTCAAACAATATGGTTTCAGTTCACAGATTTAATTTGTAAAAGAAGACAGTTATCAAACAGCAAGTTTAGAAAATTTTGGGGCAAGCTATACATCTGCTACGGAAAGATGTTCAAAAAAGAGGTGAAAACCAATGAACTGAAATAAGGGGACAACATTTTTGAAAATAAGTTAGTCATCTGTTGAGCTCTTTTGAAATCTGACCTCTTTTTTGGACTGAAAACCAAGTTTATAGTCTATTCATTCAGATTTGAATAACATTGATGTGAACAGAACTATACTAATTAATTTATTTGTCTGACTCAATGGATTAATTTGTCTGTAAATGAGCTTTTATGCTCTTGCAAACCCACAGTCTGCATCCAAAAATTCTAATTTTAAAGGGACTTTCCTACACCACAGAAAAACAAGAGAAAGTGAGCTGTGCCAAATACTGTTTTGCTACCATAACTGTTTATTGACAGAAAAGATTTTTATCTTAACAAAGTGAGGGAACTGCTAACTTTATCTTTGATGTAAAATATTTTCCCACAACAATTTTCTGTCACCTTTATCCTATATCTCTTATATTACAACTACATTAAGGAATTTAAAAGCCTAAACGATATTTTCTTCTATGGTGATTTACATTCAAACAAGTTGCCCAGGGAATTTTCTCTTAAACTGAAAACCTGTTTCCAAGGGCAGATATTTATATAAAAGCCCCCATAAAAGGTGGTGGAAAAACTACAAGGTTTTTCCTGCATTCTTGTTTTGAGAGGGGCTATGCCCAGCATACCAGAGAGACGGCCAAAGTAACATCACTCCATTAATATTGCTGCCCCTAGGCACTAAATTTTGCAGTGAATTTTATCAGTGGAGTAAAAAGAAATGAAATCTTCCTAGACCATATGGATCTTTAATGTGAACTCTCTCTATATATGTGTATCTATGTATAGATAAAAATTTTTACTGTGTGTTGATTCTGACGAGGATATTGTTTAAGCAGTGGTTTTGAAGAGCAGTTTGAGCTGAAAAACCTGTTTCTAATTTAGAGTGGTAAATGCCATTTGTATAAAGCCTGTATCTGTTGCTTTGGGCTTTTTGTTGTTCGTCTAATGTTAGTAGATCTTGTATTCTTATTCTTAAGACCTTTGCTTAGGGGACAAATGTGCTTTCTACCAAAAGCACCAAGAGTTAGTATACTCCTTTAATGTGTCAGAGAGAGAACAAAGAGTAATCTGCTTCCCTTGCTACCTCTCCAGTTCAGTACTGGGCTATTTTAAGAGACAGCTTGGGGTTATGGCCACTGCTTCTCAAGCAATACTGACTCTGTGGACAGAAAAATTGACTCTCCAGGCTGCCAGTCAAGCCTACATGGGCAGAATGATCATTTTTAATAAATGTAGTAATTTGATTAATTTCTGAATAAGAGCAGGGCTGTGCTTTGGCAGTGGGACAGGCAATCTACTCTGGGAACAGCCTGGATTCTTGGGAGGGTGAATCAGTGAGGAGAAGGAATGTGGGAAAGTTAATTTTTGTGAGGTTTACTGGCTTTATCTGCAATAGGCACCCACCTACCTCCACTTCCAGGCAAGTCACGATAAGAGCTGAGTTCACAGCTATCTAATAGGGAGGACAAGAGGAATCAACTGCCCCTCGCTCTGACAGGAAGGCTGCTTTGTGTTCACTTTCCAAGTCTGGTTTGTTCTATAGGTGAAGGGGTTTCTTTCAGAGGGAAAAAAAGCTGCAACATGCCTCATCAATATATTGGATAACCAAATAATTGCAGAGTAGTTCCTACTAGGGTTTCTGAAGATGGTAAGCAAGCAATTGAGCTTCACTTGCAACATGCCCCTGAAGCCCTTCTTAAAATCCAGACCATCCAGATGGACAGTGACACCCTGGGAGATTTTAGCTGGGTGTTGATGCAACTATTTACAGCATTGGTAGAGATTCAATCACAAGTAAAACCAGTATATTCCAAGAGATAAAACTGTTGAGAGTCACAGTGGATTTGACCAGTCTCTATTACTTTATTTGGCTGTGAATCTCTAACTCACTTTTGCCCTGTCCAAAAGGGTGGTACATAATTTTGGTTCAGTCCAGGAGCTAGGACATACATAACAACAATTGCTAAAGAGTGATTCCCTTTTCTTTACTGACTTTGTGAGAACAGAGGCCCTGCAGTCCTGGAAAAAATCATAGTTGATAATTATCAGAGAGGGTCCTGATGTCACACCTTCATCACACTAATTATACCCCAGAACGCCATGGGAATTCACGCAAGAAGTAAAACACACATGGAAACCCATTGTGTCACGTAAAACCTGAGAGAGGAAAATTCCTGCCTAAGACAAGCAAACACACAGACACAGGGCAGGACATTACACCTACCCTCCAGGAAATTATTAGACTGAAAGTACAGAGATAATGCAGAACTTGTACTTCTGGGACACAGCCCTTGTGTAGGGAAAACAGCAGTGAACCTCTGGTCTTCTGGTGGGTGCCATGAGCATTTCTTCAGCTGCCTTTTTCACCCTGCCACTTACAGCTGTATTTTAACTAGTGAGAGGAGGGGGGCCAGGAGAGACAAATTCATGTGTCAGCCACTGCCGCCTGCTTTTGCTGTCTCTTTTGGACATCGTTCTAATCATGTTCTCACAACAAACTTTGGCTGAGAGCTTATTTTCAAACACCCTGTTACTCCTATGAAACATTGTGCTTTTTTAGCAACAGGTGGAATATCAGACTAATAAAATACTTTGGTAAATATTTTGGTGCTGTACCAGAAGAGTTATGTGGATCTGGCCAAATTATATTTCCTATGTAACCAAGCAACCAAAAAATGGTGATAGCTGGATGAAACTCATTAACCCAGGATCTGGGAAATTTCAAATTGACAATTGAAAAAAAAAAAAAAAAAAAAAAAAAAAAAAAAAAGGATTCCCTGTGCTTTTCATGTTTAAATATGACTCAAGCTGAGAAAGTCTGTGCAGAGCCCCACCAGCATGATTTATTCTTGTGCTCTGGAATGTCCTATGGATTCTATTAAGTTTATCTTTACCAACAGAGGAAAGACGGACCACTGTAAGAAGAAAGAGCTTCTTTCTGATCGGTCTCACTAAAGGTTTTGCTCCTGTTGTGAAGTGTGAGCCGGCATGCTTTTAATAGTTTTAAATCTGTGGGCAGAGCTTATCAATAAACACACACTCACAGGAAAGCCATTCACTCTCCTTTTCATCTGGGGGCTGTTAGTTTCTCTTTTTATGGTAGTGTTTATATCTGTTCTTAGTTGCCAGTACTCTTCCACATCTTCCCTGATATTAGTCAACCTGTAGAAAATGCTCTATAAAATCCTACAGAGCTCAGTATGGTCTGTAAGAAATGTTAATTCCATAGACATTTCTCTACTTGGATGTACTTTGCAGAGCAGAGCACTATTCACTTTTAGGAGCTAAATTCACAAACAGGTCTCTAGCCAGGTGAGGAGACTGATGGTTGTAACTTACACGTATTTTCTGATTTTGGAAGGTTTTGAGATGAGATGATTTGAAGGCTTTTAGTGAAGTACTCTAACTGCAGACAAGGGCAGCTTAACATACCAAGGCGTTGAATCAAAACATCTTGTTCATGCCTTGAATGGAAGGAAACTATTCACACGTTGGTTATTTGGGAGTAGCCACTCCTTGAGCTCTGCTGTGCTACAAGCCCCTACTTTTGGCTCCAAAGTCTGAGCTACATTCATCACAGTACAAGTATGCAGCCCAGTGACAGAGTGCAGCCAGGGGGCATTACTAAACCAAAGGCAAAACAAAGGCAGGAGTTCAGCTTAAACACAGGCCTAGCTGGTTCTGATAGCATCCTGCAGATAATAAGGCCTGTTAAATCTCTTTAGCAGCAAAATCTTTATCTTCATTCCACAGACTTTGTCTTCATGCCACAGAAACAGTTAGGGAGACCAGAATTTCAGGGCTTGGTGTGGAGGGTCCAACTCCCAGCACAGGGCAGAGGGGAAACACTAAAGAGGAGGTACTATTCCTTGCTTTATCACTTTTCCTGAGGCAGAACGGCTGATTTTTCCACTGTGGCAATCATTCATTTCAGAGCTGACAAGCTGGTTCGTCTAGGTGGAGGTACTGGGTGCCCCCTCTGTCTCACTGGCAATGGTTCAAGTGAAGTAACATTACATTCCTGCGATAGAGGGCTGGGAGAGGCAGCCTTCTCCGTGACATTGTGCCCGCATCTCCCCATTGCCGTGTATCCTGCCCGGATAGGGTGACAGACGCAGCATTCCCGTGGCGGTCCTGCCGTGCCCCAGAGCCCTGCCCAGCAGTTGTTGTAACTCAGTCTGTGGGATATTGCAGGACAATGGAATGAATCCAGGTCTCTGGAATGTGCTAGAAAATCTCTGTAAAAGATGAATCTCATGATTTTTCACTGATGTTTTTCCCCAGCATAGCTGGAGCTTCTTACTGGGAATGCCATGGGCCTGCTGATGCTCAAGGTCAAGTTTACACAGACTGTGCAAGAGCCTGTGCCGTGAGCTGTGCTTTAAACCTCATGGCAGCTTCCTCAAGGAACACGGTGCATGCATAAAAGAGTTTATTTGCAGACACTTTCATGTTCTTATCTTTGCCAACTGATGCTTGCAGGATCATTTTCTTCCAGCATTGCTTGCTTGGAAGGACATGACTCCTCCACCACAATGCCCAGGAGGATTTGGGTGGTGGGGATGATTGCTCTGAACTGCCACAGCCAAGCCCCTTGCACTGAGAAGTCTTGCTACACCTTTGTGTTCCCAGTTGTTCTTGTTCATGATCTTCACACTTAACCTTGGCATTTACACTTAAGAAAATTCACAGCCGAACCCAAGGTGCAGTGTTAGAGCAGATGCTCTTTGCCATGTAGCCTCCAGACAGCAATTCTGGACAACAGATCTGCTGTGGTTTATTCCTTTGTAATAACAGATTTTGAAGCATTACACTATTACTTAGCTTTTAGCCCTCTTTAATGTAGCACTAGGTGGGTACTTCCACTTGTAACTCAAGCTGGGGAAAAAAGATTCAGAAGAAAATAAAGAGAAATACTGAAACATTTCAGGCTGCTGCTGCTGATACTGAGTAACTATTTTTGTGCTTGTACATCTCATTTGCACAACATTTTTAGCTCAGGGATTGACAAATTCTGTCTTGTCAAGCCAGTTGGTGCAGTTAGCAGAACACAAAGATCTGCTTGTGGATTCAGAGATCTTTAGCACAGCTGATTTTGGAGAGTGGTGAAAATAATTCTTTAGAGTGCCAAAAATTCACGTTCATATGCAGAAAATGGTAGCTGAGATGGAAAAGGTGGTCTTTTTGCTGTTATTGTAGCTTTGTCTGTAAGGGCTTTTAAAAGAATCTGATTTAGGCCATTTTCCAGTCACAGGAGCTTAAGAAAACCAAATAATGCAATAGCTTATATGCATGATGACACTGCCTAGCTGAAGTGACATTTTAATTAGCTAGTTGATCTACATTTATTCATCAGTCTCCAGTCTTCTGAGATATCCTGGGAAACCCAAAGAACCCACTGCAAGGTGCATTAATTTAATAACTCATCAAAATAATAGAGACACTGGACGAAGATGGGTATAAAAAAGAAGCAGACATGGAAACTGAAGCACTGATGTTGCCAAAGAAAAAGTAAAATATTTGTATTGCTGCCTTTCTGCCCGTAACCCTGAAGTGAAAAATTTCTCTTAGTAAACTAAAGTCAGGTGAACTTACCTATCTGAAAAAGTGTTCTTGAGAGGCCAGGATGAATGCCAAGCATGTGCATAGTGTTCTTGTTATCAAGTGCTTTCCTGAACTGGGACCTATGATTTTAAATATTCTAGCTATTCTAAATATTCCCTATTTCAAATATAAGAAGTGAATCAGAAGGGGCTGCAGAGCTTCATAGCAGTGCTGCTCAGGCGACTGTGAGAGCTCTGAGGGAAGAAAAGGAATCTCAGTAATTGCAATACCTGCAAGAGAGGGAGAACAAGCTGTGGAGAAAAAAAAAAAATCAGGCATTTTGAGAAAGGAGTTTAATTTGAAAAATAGGAGGGTTTTTGGAGCAGCGCATTAGCAGTGACTAGCCATGCGTGCACGAGAAGTAACAGACGCATGACAAGGTGCCTGAGGGCACAGGGACAGAGAGATTGGCAGATTCAGGGACTGATGCTTGCAGGGAAAGAGGTCTGATGCAGGAGGCAGCTGAAGCTGTCCATGACAGCAGCGGTGCTCAACCTTATTTACAACAAGACATAAGCACATGAGGCAGCATGGTGAAAGCTGCTGACCTACATATACAAACCCTTTGCTGGGTCAAACACAGTGCTGACAATGACAATTGTGTTAAATTATTACTGTTGTTGTTTGTCTTGCACCTATTCACTCCTCCACTATATTAATAACACAAATCAAGTTGTGTGCCCAGAGTGTGCTTTGCACTGTAGGAAGAGACCTGATCTGAACATATCCCAGCCTTGCCCACATGTCAAGGCACGAGTCTTCTAACTGGTTATGGACTCAAAGCTATTAATGTCCGCAATACTGCGCAAACAGCACTGTTTGTTTGTGTGCTGATTTTGGCTGGGATAAAGTTAAATTTCGTCACAGTAGCTAGTGTGGGGCTATGTTTTGGATTTGTGCTGAAAGCAGTGTTGATAACATAGGGATGTGTTCGTTACTGCTGAGCAGCGCTTACACAGAGCCAAGGCCTTTTCTGCTCCTCTCACCACCCCACCAGCGAGGAGGCTGGGGGTGCACAAGAAGCTGGGAGGGGACACAGACAGGACAGCTGACCCCAGCTGACCAAAGGGATGTTCCATCCCACATGGCATCATGCTCAGCGTATAAAGCTGGGGGAAGAAGAAGGAAGGTGGGGACATTTGGAGTGATGTTGTTTGTCTTCCCAAGTAGCCGTTACGCGTGATGGAGCCCTGCTGTCCTGGAGATGGCTGAGCTCCTGCCTGCTGATGGGGGGTGGTGAATGAATTCCTTGTTTTGCTTTGCTTGTGTGCGTGGCTTTTGCTTTACCTATTAAACTGTCTTTATCTCAGCCCATGAGTTTTCTCACTTCTACCCTTCCCATTCCCTCTCCTATCCCAGCAGCAGGGGGCGAGTGAGCTGCTGGGTGGGGCTGAGTTGCCCTCTGGACTTAAAACAGTTTGTTACCTTAGCTGAGAAATGGTAACTAGCAAACATCAAAATCCTAGTAAAGAAAAGGCACAGGTTGTGATGTTCATATATTAACAAATAATAATAAATGAATGAGCAAAGCATACAAGTGTTCACCTGTGGAAAGATATTTAGTACAGGTCAGGTTTCTGTCTGTTAAGAGAAACTATTTGTTGAAGTGAAGTTAGATAACTCATCCCAGTTGTTACATGGCAAGAAAGAACCTCTTCTCCTGGTGAAGATATCACCTGGGAATGAGTGATATTTAACCTGTATCTCTGTAAGAAATATGTGCTTTGCAACCATTGCTCCTCTTGTCAGTTTTAACTGATCTATGTTAAAATCCCATGGAAAAGAACACAACAACAGCATTTTAGTTCTCTCCAACAAAAAAAAAAAAAAAAAAAAAGAAAAAACAGAACAAAATTAAATCAAATAGAATAAAACAAAGCCACTTTTAGCAGGAAAGATAATGCCTAAGAAGTTGATGCAAGGAAAAGGTATATGTTTAAAGATAAGAACAGTTTATTTAAATTCACTACATTCATATTCAAACATAATTTTAATATAAATCTTAAAAAACACAAAGCCCAAATCTAAGAATTGCAGAGAAAGCGTTACAATTCTTAAGCAAGGAAGCAAAAAGGATGATCAGCAAAAGATGTTATAGTTTCTTTATTTAATAACGTCTCTAGTATTCTCATTTGATGTTTTTAAGTAATTTGATTTTGAAGTACACAGATAATGATAATTTTACATGCCAGTGTCCCAATTAAATCTAGATTTCTCTTCAATTTATACAATACATTAAACCACAGTTGACTTGAATTCAATGACACTGTCATATTTGAAACTGATTCTAATATCTCAAATGTGGTTTTGGAGACTGTTACTCCCTGAATGTGAATACCAAAAAAATAACCTGGTTTTACGTTTTTGTGGTCTTACCGAAAACAGTCCAGTTGAGTTGCTAGATTAAAGATAATTTTTTTTTAAATTGCATTTAAAAAAGTGAATACACTTTTCAGTCATATGATATGAAAATGTTCCAGCCTATATAACTCCTACTGCCTACTTTCAAAAAATTCCCTTGTTCTGAAGTCAGTTCAGTGCCTGTTAGAAGTAGTCACTGATGTAAATTCCATCTTGTTTATGAAAACATTTTGAACAAAGCATTGATTGTCCAGGGTTTATAAAAAAAATTAAAACCTATAAAATTTTGGCATCACTACTATTTGGGGCATGAGAATGACATGCATATAAATCATAGTTTATTGGTACAGTCTTTTACACACAGAAAGAAGGCTTTGCTGAAAATGGAATTCATCGATGTACTGTAATTCCTCTCTTTTATAGGTTTGGTTTTGAATTATTCTGAATCGGGGAAAAAAAATGAAAAAATCTTAGTGTACAGTGGGAATCAGGGGCATAGGAAGTCTTTTACGACATGGGTTAGCTATGGTAAAGGGGCAGAGTAGGCAGAGTTTGGGGAAATCAGAGTGGATGGAAAGACCTTGGTGTGAAGCTTTGGGAGGGAAGGTCATTTGTGTAGCTGATGTCCCTCCTGATGAGATGCAATCTCAGCCACATCTCTATTAGCCCTGGGGGCAGTAATCTGTTGCTCCATTTTGTAGGCAGGAGTCCTGCTACCACCATTTAGGAGAGGCAACATTTTACTAAAGGCTTTCACAGGATAACTCTCTCCCTTCCTACCCATCATGAGGTGGGTGAAAGAGGCCTTTTACATTGACAGATTTTCCTTTTAACAGCAGGGGATTTTTCTCATGACATTTTGGCAAACCTTGATCTGCAGCCCGTCTGGCAAGGACAAGGAAAGCAATTGGCTGCTAATACTTGGCCAAGAGTGTGAAGGCACCCTTGTGCCTCATACACCACTGCTTTGCTTGATCATCGGCTGGTAAAAAGTAAAATCCTTCACTCCTGGTCCAGACCCAGATGAGATGTCATCCAGGCCAGCTCTATCTCTCTACATGTATGCTGAACAAGAATTGGCAGTGTCTTTTGTTGCTTTGAAATTGTGCTCTGATGGGAAATAATTGTTCAGGGCTCACTGGAGGAAGCGATCTCTTGGATTTTATAAGTAGCCTGATCTTAGCAACAGGAAGATTCTGGAAGTGTTGGTCACCTAATCATTCTAAGAATCCTGTGTTTGAAACATCTGGTTTTAAAAGTTTCACCTCTGTTAGAACCTGTAGGATAGCTGCAGTACCCTAGACTCAGAGGATATGCCCCACTGGATGATGAAATATCAACAGCAGCAACTAAACAGGACCGTTCAAGTCCTGAGAACTGAGCACCCCATACTTGCATTGCTCCAGTTCTAGGCAACTAAAATGTCACTGGAGTTACACCACAATAAAAACAAGAGAAACAGCAGTGAACCAGCCCAAGAATTCTCCCAGATAATTCTTTCCCCTTTCTTTTCCACTAGCAAAATTATTTGCAACTGCCAGGGATCAATGCTGTAATTAGCCTTGAAGTGCTGCACTGAAAAGCAAATGCTCTAGCAATCCAAGCAATATTCTGTTAAGTAATTCTACTGGACTGCAGGGCTTGTGGGTGGGATTGTCCCAAGTGAAAAACACAGTAATGCCACAAGGCTAAGTCCTTACTATTTCTTGGAATTTTAGTAACAGCCATGAAGTTCGCTGTTGGCACCTGAATCTTTAGAAGCACTAGGGAAATGAAACAATCAAGCCTCCTCAGTCCTCATGTGATGCTTATTACAATACATGTGGTGAAGAGCTTCATGAATGGATTCCAGAATTTTTAAGCAGAAATGCTTAAAATCAGGTTCATAAATCCACACCTAAATTTTGTTAGAAGGTTATGCTCATTTTCCAATTATCTTGAGCTTTTGAAAAATGCAAATGCTAGAGACTTTTTTTTAAAAAATCAAGGCAATTTATGCAGGTCTTTAATCTGAATTAGGGTCTGCATTTAAGACTATTTTCTAGAATTGTCTACTGTAGACATCAGGACTAGTCCTGTGAGGCTAAAAGAGGCATGGTCTGGCAGCTCTGAAGTGTTCTGAGTTGATCCTAGTTCTCTGGAGTTAAACTACCACAGGTGAGCTGATTAAGATGATGCAGAGATGATTAATGAGGATGCCTTCCATTCTACCAAGTTTGGAAACTTGACCTACATACTGACATGGGATGTTCCCACTGGAAGCACACTATTTCCATTCATCTTAACAAAGTGGTCCATTACTGATCACATGGCATAACTCTTTCAAAACCCTACCTGTACTAAACAATTTCATCTTCAAAAAATCAAGGAAAAAATAAATGTGGGAGACCAGAAAACTGAAGAAAGGCTAGCAAAATCACAGCCATTTTAGCAAGAACTTGGCAGTTTGTGTGAGTTAGAGTGATTGAACACATGCAGAAGTTGTGCCAGCTTCTCTGCATACATAGTGTGTAATATCCACATCCAAAAATGTTGTACTCCATCCCAAGGACTCTTCATTTAAAGTAGACAATGAACAAATTGCACAGTTCTGCTTGCAGTTGTCTTCTTTAGTGTTCAAGCATTTTCTTAAGCCAGAGGGTCTGTTTAGGAGAGCCAAAACTATGTATAATAATGGCAGTCGCAGAACTGGGTGTGAGAGAGCTAGACAGCCTGATGACTTGAAAAAAAATGGGGCATGGGACAGGAAAGAGACATAGTTACCAGGACAAGGACTTCTGCATGTATTAAAACAGCCTGTGCATCAGGGAATGTGTAATTCAGCCACACTGTCCTCTACTGGCTAAGCCTGGATCTCTGAAAACAATGGTGTATTCATGTTGTTTTCATTCTTCAATGCCCAGTTTAAGGCATTTCAACAGAATCATACTTTCAAAGTGCCCATCTCCTTCACTTTGTCTCTCTCTGCCGTCAATACCTTTAAAAACCAAGAAAGCAGAGTCTTTATGACTATCAAAGCTTCATGAGGTTTACTCACCAGCTCTTAAAACCTCTGTCAAAAGCAAGGAAGAGTTTCAAGATGGGGAGTTTCAATCAATTTAGTTTATTGCAAATTAGTGAACTTGTAATTACTGATTTGGATATTAAAAACAAAGCCAAACCACTTAGGGAGAAAGACCTCAGCTCCCCTCTGTACGCTTCTCCTTCCCTCTTTCTGGTCTCAAATCCCCTCACTGTGGGCTGCACTCAGTCCCTTTGGGGAGGTGAGATCTGGTACAGGAGACAGGGGTCAGCAGATGGTGGCTGCTTTTCTATTTCCCCTCCTTGCTTCATGCTCAGTTGCCCCAGGTGGGTTCCTCCACCAGCCACTGACCCATTAAAGTTGAGCCTCCTCCTCTCTGCCCTTGCGCAAGCAGCTTTTCTTCCTCTTGAGATTTTATTTTGCTCCAGCATTCTCCTGCTCGGCCGTCCCTTCTCTCTCCTGCTCTGGTGTGGTTTTCTCTGTCTTTTTTTTTTTTTCTCCTCCTCTAGTGGTGTTGTCTCTTTTTCTCTGTGTTTACCACTCTTTCTTAAACGTGTTTTCACAGAGGTATCAGAAACTCCTCTGGTTGGTTCAGCATTGCAGGTGGAGCTTTCTGCAAGCAGCTGCATCCAGCACAGGGTGGTCCATGACCTTCTTCCACAGAGATCACCGCACAGCCACATTGCTGTCAAAACTCTGCAATTCTGCCCAACACACCTCAAACCACACTTGATAATCAAAAAAAAAAAAAAAAAAAAAAAAAATTTGCCAACTTCTAGTTTTACATTTTCTCCAATCTGAGGATTTTTTCCTTCACAAAAGCCTTTACATTTCTGTGTACGAATATTTCTGGTATCTTTGAAAAGATCAGCCTGATGAGATCTGAGATAAGGAATGTAAATGAAAGCAGGCTTTCCTACAGCTGGCGGGTGCACATTCCCCAGGCATGCTGCTCTGGAGGGCTTTAGGTTGCAGGCTGACTGCTCTGTGCTCTCTGTGGCTCCCATAGACACCAACAACCTGTATGCTGCTTTCAGGTTCTGGACGACAGCTGAGACCGGCTGAGCCTCCAGGAGATGCTGATGCTGATGCAGATGCAGATGCAGATGCAGAGGATGAAGATTCTGTGAGTTTTTTTTTAGTTGGGTTTATTTTGGGACGGGAGTTTGGCAGTTACCTTATTTACCAAATATTTTGTTTACGGCTGGGTCTTGCTGGTGATTTTTCTCTCCATTAAAAATGTCATATCTCTGCTTGGGATTCTCCTGCCAGATCAAAATCCAGAATGATGCTTCAATATGAAGTGATCTGCTCTTTGCCATGATTCACCAGCATAAGTTTAATACCGAGACTTAGCAAACTATGACGTGGCTGTTGACTACAGTAACTTTAAAGCTTTAGCCAGTTTAGGTTCTCTGTCGTTTGACTCCAGAAGGAAGCATGCCAAGTGCTTGTCAGAGAAATCCCTGCTGGGACTCTTCCATGGCTTGCTTGGTTATAGAGGGCAATAAAGTTTGAAGCTGCAGGATGCAAAGGTTAGGCGTGCAAATAAACCAGGGCAGGGAATTGTTAGTGCCTTTTTCAATTACTACTAATTGATCTGTCAGTATTTTCAGTCTGTTCAGCCCATAGATGCATACTACATGCAAGGAAAACCAAAATCAGCATACCATTGTTTTTGTCTCTCAGGAGCCTGTCACTTGTATTCTTGAGTAACGTCCTTATATAAGAATTGTGTTCTTCACCTAAGGAAAGAGTTATTGGTTATTCCATATCCACCTTTACCAGTTAAAGAATTGTACACAGAAGGAGACTGTGCCTACGTAGAAAAACTCTCCTAAAAATCGGTGTCTGTTTAATGGTGGATATTCCTTTCCCACCACTCATTTCTTTTCCACAGGTTAATGAAGTGGCAGTAGAAGACATCCGTCCAAGGCCACAAGGATCCTCTCCAGTTTATGAATATTCCATAGAAGAAGAATATACAAAGGCAAGACAAAGAGTTTTCATGCAGGCGTGGGTTTACCAAGTTGATTCAAGAGGCTTTAGCTCCTGCAACAAGCTGAGACCCATACATCATGTAACAAGATGTTGTTGCAGCCATACTGTCTTCCTGTCCCCACCAAAATTAGAGCCATGTTTATCGATGGTTTTATATTGTACGGAACATGTTGTTGACCATGTTCTTGTTTCTTGGCAAAAAATGCATTTGACTTCATTCCTTAAAGGACCTCGGGCAGAGAATGTTAAGAAATCACAATGTTTAACTGTCTTGAATCTGACTAATAGGTATTTCAAAATTACCTGGTTATTCACAGATAAAGATTTAATTAGTGCAGTCGTGTAAAGAAAAGTAGACAACAGTTTGAAATTCATGCTGAAGTCAAATAAATAAAAAAATGCATGTTCACAAAAATGAAAGCATGAGAAATGTGCTACATGAGTAACACACAGAAAAGCTCCCAATGTCTTAACACAATTGGTCTCTGCTGTTCATTTATGCAAATTTTGGTACAATGCAGGGAGGCCTTAACATCTAATCTAGTACTGGGAATAATATAGTTAAATTGTTGATGTTGTACATTGCACTTGTAGACTCCGATTTTGCTCTGTTGCCATTAAAGCCAGATTCAGTTCTTAGTCTAAACCAGGGATTTTATCTGATGTAGGACTTTTGTTGTATTTACAACAGCATGACTTCTGAACACTAAATAATTGCAAATTGTTTTTCAGCTTCAAGAAGAAAACAAAAAATATTCTACAGACAAATCAAAACAGAGTCATTCACAGGTCAGTCTAAAAGCACTCCATAGTTTTAGGTATGTGGCTTGCAAAATAGTAAAGTCTGTTACACAGAGGTGGATGGGTGGACAGAGGGAAGGACAAATGGGCAAAGATTCACTTTAGAATTTTTTTGACCAGGAACTTCACAAATTGCATAGATGTGTCACAGGAATGAACACTTGTCCTATTTGGGATTCTTCTATAGTTCTTTTTAGCATTCTTTAGCATTCTCTGGTTTGAGTACAGTACAGCATTAGCTCTTAGTCTGACTTTTCTGGCCCGTTGAATCTAATTCAGGTGCTCAACATCTTCACAGAAAATATAATCTTTCAGCCCTGAAAGATACCATATGTTTCACATTTTAAAATTATAATCTATTTTTCCTATGGCCCTGATCCAGTATAACCTTAACACATGTGCTTAATTCTAATTTAGAATAAAATCAAAGCCGCACTGAACAAGTACATTCTCTATTTTAGACAGTTTTTCTTGAGCTACTGAATATACACCTGTAGAGGCTCAATTTTTTATTGTAGAATAATGTAGAACTCTTTGATACAAATAAATAAAAATTATAAATTCACACCTTTTTCTATATCTAGGAGACAATGGAAGTGACCCTGAAAACAGAAGTGGAAGCTGGTGCTAGCGGTTTTAGTGTGACGGGTGGAGGAGATGAAGGAATATTTATTAAAAAAGTACTTAAGGAATCTCCCGCTTCAAAAATATTTAGTCTGAGAGAAGGTACAGCCTGATTTTCTGTTTTGTTTTGTTGTTTAATATCTTAAAATAATCAGTATGTAGCTCTGTGTGCATATATGTACCTGCCTAATCTGACATCTCTTTAGGTATCAGACATAGTACATCCCAAACCAATTAATGTTATGTGTGAGTTTAAACTTTCCATATGAATAATTTCAAAGAACAGTTCTTAAACAATAACAAAATGTGATTTTTTTTTTTTGTATACCATAAAAATAATAATCTGTTTTTCACTGGAACAGTGAAAAAGAGACACAGAAAGTAGTATATACACAACTAAAAAAAAGAACCCCGACTCATTATATTAATGAAAAACCTGGGTTTGACTCTTTCACAAAATAGTATGCCACAAAACTACAACAAATAATGATTTAAACAAGAACAAAAGTCCAAAGTCTAAATACAGAAAAAGGTAAGAAAAAGATTTGTTACTGTCAGAGTTGTCAGACACTGGAACAGGTTTTCCAGAGATGTCGTGGACCATTCTTGGAAATCTTCAAAACCTGACTGCACACAGTCCTGAGCAACAAGCTGTAGCTGACCTTTCGCTGAGCAGGGCAGTTGGACTAGATGATCTCTGAGGTCCTTTCCAGCCTTAACTGTTGTGTAATTCTATTATGTGAACATAATTTCATGTTTTAAATAAATAAAATGTGATAATTTTTTTGGATGGGCATTAAATCAGAAAAACTGTGAGAAAACAAACTAATTAAAATGATGTCTAATTCCACTTGCAGGTGATCAGCTTCTAAGTGCTACAATATTTTTTGATAATATTAAATATGAAGATGCACTCAAGATTCTCCAATATTCCGAGCCATACAGAGTACAATTCAGCCTAAAAAGAAAAATTGCTGGGAAAGAAGAGTTAGAACACGTCCACTCCACAGCCCAGTACAAAAACGAAAGAAAAAGCCAGGTAAATATTTGATTAGTTTACAAAGTTTGGGTAACACTGTAATAATGTGCTGTGTGAAAATAGATGAGAAAATACACACTTGTGTCTTCTTAAGACTTAGGAATGTGTTTAAACTTACTAGCATGAGCATTCATGAGAAGAAAAAAATCCCTCAAAATGTTTGCAGCTTCTTTAATATCCTGGGCTAAACTATAGATTTTGGATAAAGCCACAATCTTGTGTTAGGGTAGACAAACATTCTCTAGTGAGTCAGTTGGGTTTTTCTTGTTGCTAAGTGTCCACTGACAGAAGATAAGATCTGTAACACTTATATTCAATATTTTCCAAAATTTCAAATATTAGTAAATATTTTTCTCAAAAGTACATCAGTGAAATTTTCTCTTCTGTCTTTCATCACTGATATCTCCGCAGATATGATCTGCTCATAGGCCTCTGTCACATTAAAAATGACTTTTCATCCACATACATATAAGTATTATATATATATATTTGTACAGACACATATGTAGAGAGAAAGATATAGAAACCTTCATTTACTGCAATGGTTTGCAAAGACTGTAAACCTTCAGAAATCCACATATTACGGTCATATAATCCATTTGTTTTATGTAATTTCTCCCTGAATTATATACCTCATTTTCAGGAATTTTTTATGTAACAAGTAGGTACTGTGAATAAAAAGCAAATTTTTCTATATATTTTATAGTATATATTTTATTTTGTGTTGCATCTACACTTAGGTGACTTTTAATCTTCTGACTACTATTTGTTCTTTCAGGAAAAAGAACTCAGTGAGAGCATTCCTGAAGAAACACTGCATGTTTCAGGAAAAGCCATTTCAGAAGAAGACAGAGAAACATTAATTGTAAGCCAAAGGGCAGGAAGAAGCAAGAGACCTAAAAAAGATAGATTATCATGGCCAAAATTCCAGTCAATCAAAAATAAAAAGATACTGGGGCACAGAAGATCTCATAGTACATCAGATGCATATGAGCCTGCTATACAGGATATTTCCCCTACAAGCACAGACACAGAGTCCCAATCTCAACAAGAAGTCCATATAAAAGAAAAAAAAGGAAGCCAAAAGAAACTGAAGTTCCCTAGCATTGGATTCAAAATGCATAGATCCAAACCAGAACCACAAGACAAGCAAAAAAAAGAAATAAAAACTACACTGCTGTCTGAAAGAGAAAAAATCCATAAAGAAGGTATCAGCTTGGAAAATCCCGAAATCCTAACTGTTGAATATACCGCATCTCCAGCTTACGAAATTAAAACAGGGGAGGTACATGAAACTTTAACAAAAGACTTAAATGATATGAAAAATGGCATTCCATCTCATGCAAAAAAATGCCCTGAAGTTGAAATAACCATTAAAAAAGAAAAAGAAAAGGAATCAACATCAAAGTTTACTGTACCTGAAGTATCAGCTGTAACAACACAGATATCAACACCCTGCTTAGAAACACCTGATGTGAAAGAAAGCCCAACTAAACAAACACCACAAGCATCATCAAAATCCCGAAAAAAGAAACAGAAAGGAACAGCAGATAAAAGAGTAGGAGAGAGTGGAATTAACATAGACATAATGGGTCACACAGCACAAGGATCTATACAGTTAAAAGGTCTAGAAATAGCTACTGCTAAAACAGAATTACACATGACATATGACACACTGGAAACAGGAGAAAAACAAGCCGAAGAAGACACACATATACTAACAATTCAGAAGACAAAATCTGGGATTTCAATGCCCAAAACAAAAGAGTCAGAGGCTGAAAAAAACAAACCAGGAAGTGATGGTCCACATTCAGTACCAGAAAAAACAGTTGATAAAAGTTCAGAGGATGGCAGGAATTTGGAAGTGAAACCTCACATGTCTGACACAGAATCAGAAGTATCTACTTGGAAAATACAGACACCATCATTGAAAATGGCAAAAATACCTAAAGTTGACATGAAAATACCAAGAGAAGAAAGCACTCTTGAATCAGTAGATACTGTAAAAAAGGAAAAGAGAGAAGATAGTACGTCTGCAAGTGATAAAAGCTTGAAAATGGACATCGGCATGAATACAATGGAAAAGGATATAGAAGGAAAAGAAAGCAAATTCAGACTGCCAAAATTTAAATTACCTACATTTACATGGGCAACTACAAAGGATGAGACAGGGCAAACAGAAGGTAGGCTAAATGACAGGGAAACAAAAATGCCAACACTAGAGGAATGTGCAAAACCAGATTTCAGCATACAAGAAGAACAAAAAAAGTATTCAAAGTCTGAAACTGAAATGGGGATCTCCAAAAAAAAAATAAAGGACAAAGATAAAATGGAAATGCCAGAAGTCCAGATGTCAAGCCTAAAAAGCATAGACACAAAAACTTCCTCAATACAGAACCATGTGGAAGAGCAAGAAGAAAAAACGGCAATTACCAAACAATGTATTGAAAAGAAACCTGGTTTAATATCGAAGAAAACAGGAGAAATACCTCAAAATACACAAGGTGACATCAAAATTCCCAAGGTAGACATCAGCCTCCCGTCCGTCGACGTCACCCTTCCAAAGGCCAGCGTCGACCTGCAGGCGCCCGAGGCGGCCCTCACCCTCGAAGGGGAAGCAAAAGCCCCGGAGAAGGAGGCCGCCAAGACCAAGGACGGCAAGTTCAAGATGCCCAAGTTCGGCATGCCTTCCTTTGGCTGGTCCAGCAGCAGAGAGGCCAAGAGCACCGTGGCCGCTGACGTGGACGTCAGCCTCAAGGAGCCCCAGGCGACGGTGCCCTCGGGAACGGCCGAAGTCGACGTGACCCTGCCCGGGGCCGAGATCCAAGCGCCCGGCGTGGAGGCGGCGGTCGAGACGGCCGCCGGAGGAGACGGCGAGAAAGGCCGATTCAAGATGCCCGACGTCAAGATGCCCAGCGTCAAGCTGCCCAAAGTCAAAGCTCCCCACGTGCAGGTCAGCCTGCCAAAGGCCGAGGTCTCGCTGCCCAAAGCCCAGGCCGAAGTCCCGGAGGGCGAAGCCGCCCTGCAGGGCCCCGACACCGAAGGCGGCCTGGAGGTGGCGGCCGGCAAAGTTGAGGGCGGCGGCATGAAAATACACATGCCGAAAGTCAAGGTGCCCAGCGTGGCCTTCTCCAAGCCCAGCGTCAAGGCTCCCAAACTGGACGCAGACGTCGGCCTGCCCAAAGTCGACGCCAGCCTCCCAGAGGCAGACCTGAAGGCCGGCGCCGGCGACATCAGCGTCGCGGCCCCCGACATCAAGCTGCCCTCCCTCGAAGGCTCCCTCGAGCTCCAGGCGCCCCAGATAGACCTCAAAGTGCCCTCTGCCGAAGGCTCGCTCGACGGCGCCGAGCTGGAAGGCGCGGGCCTGAAAGGGAAGTTCAAGTTGCCCAAGTTCGACAAGCCCAAATTCGGCGTGTCGCCCCCCAGGGCGGAAGGGCCCGAAGGCGAGGTCAGCCTGCCCACGGCAGAGGTCGACCTCCCCTCCGCCACCGCGACGGCCGCAGGGGAGGGCCCCGCGCTGGGCCTCAAAGCCGACGTCCCCGGCGCCAAAACCGAAGGGGCCGGCTGGAAGCTGGAGAAGCCCTCCCTCAAGATGCCCAAAGCTGACATCAAAGCTCCCAAGGTGGACGTCAGCCTCCCGTCCGTCGACGTCACCCTTCCAAAGGCCAGCGTCGACCTGCAGGCGCCCGAGGCGGCCCTCACCCTCGAAGGGGAAGCAAAAGCCCCGGAGAAGGAGGCCGCCAAGACCAAGGACGGCAAGTTCAAGATGCCCAAGTTCGGCATGCCTTCCTTTGGCTGGTCCAGCAGCAGAGAGGCCAAGAGCACCGTGGCCGCTGACGTGGACGTCAGCCTCAAGGAGCCCCAGGCGACGGTGCCCTCGGGAACGGCCGAAGTCGACGTGACCCTGCCCGGGGCCGAGATCCAAGCGCCCGGCGTGGAGGCGGCGGTCGAGACGGCCGCCGGAGGAGACGGCGAGAAAGGCCGATTCAAGATGCCCGACGTCAAGATGCCCAGCGTCAAGCTGCCCAAAGTCAAAGCTCCCCACGTGCAGGTCAGCCTGCCAAAGGCCGAGGTCTCGCTGCCCAAAGCCCAGGCCGAAGTCCCGGAGGGCGAAGCCGCCCTGCAGGGCCCCGACACCGAAGGCGGCCTGGAGGTGGCGGCCGGCAAAGTTGAGGGCGGCGGCATGAAAATACACATGCCGAAAGTCAAGGTGCCCAGCGTGGCCTTCTCCAAGCCCAGCGTCAAGGCTCCCAAACTGGACGCAGACGTCGGCCTGCCCAAAGTCGACGCCAGCCTCCCAGAGGCAGACCTGAAGGCCGGCGCCGGCGACATCAGCGTCGCGGCCCCCGACATCAAGCTGCCCTCCCTCGAAGGCTCCCTCGAGCTCCAGGCGCCCCAGATAGACCTCAAAGTGCCCTCTGCCGAAGGCTCGCTCGACGGCGCCGAGCTGGAAGGCGCGGGCCTGAAAGGGAAGTTCAAGTTGCCCAAGTTCGACAAGCCCAAATTCGGCGTGTCGCCCCCCAGGGCGGAAGGGCCCGAAGGCGAGGTCAGCCTGCCCACGGCAGAGGTCGACCTCCCCTCCGCCACCGCGACGGCCGCAGGGGAGGGCCCCGCGCTGGGCCTCAAAGCCGACGTCCCCGGCGCCAAAACCGAAGGGGCCGGCTGGAAGCTGGAGAAGCCCTCCCTCAAGATGCCCAAAGCTGACATCAAAGCTCCCAAGGTGGACGTCAGCCTCCCGTCCGTCGACGTCACCCTTCCAAAGGCCAGCGTCGACCTGCAGGCGCCCGAGGCGGCCCTCACCCTCGAAGGGGAAGCAAAAGCCCCGGAGAAGGAGGCCGCCAAGACCAAGGACGGCAAGTTCAAGATGCCCAAGTTCGGCATGCCTTCCTTTGGCTGGTCCAGCAGCAGAGAGGCCAAGAGCACCGTGGCCGCTGACGTGGACGTCAGCCTCAAGGAGCCCCAGGCGACGGTGCCCTCGGGAACGGCCGAAGTCGACGTGACCCTGCCCGGGGCCGAGATCCAAGCGCCCGGCGTGGAGGCGGCGGTCGAGACGGCCGCCGGAGGAGACGGCGAGAAAGGCCGATTCAAGATGCCCGACGTCAAGATGCCCAGTGTCAAGCTGCCCAAAGTCAAAGCTCCCCACGTGCAGGTCAGCCTGCCAAAGGCCGAGGTCTCGCTGCCCAAAGCCCAGGCCGAAGTCCCGGAGGGCGAAGCCGCCCTGCAGGGCCCCGACACCGAAGGCGGCCTGGAGGTGGCGGCCGGCAAAGTTGAGGGCGGCGGCATGAAAATACACATGCCGAAAGTCAAGGTGCCCAGCGTGGCCTTCTCCAAGCCCAGCGTCAAGGCTCCCAAACTGGACGCAGACGTCGGCCTGCCCAAAGTCGACGCCAGCCTCCCAGAGGCAGACCTGAAGGCCGGCGCCGGCGACATCAGCGTCGCGGCCCCCGACATCAAGCTGCCCTCCCTCGAAGGCTCCCTCGAGCTCCAGGCGCCCCAGATAGACCTCAAAGTGCCCTCTGCCGAAGGCTCGCTCGACGGCGCCGAGCTGGAAGGCGCGGGCCTGAAAGGGAAGTTCAAGTTGCCCAAGTTCGACAAGCCCAAATTCGGCGTGTCGCCCCCCAGGGCGGAAGGGCCCGAAGGCGAGGTCAGCCTGCCCACGGCAGAGGTCGACCTCCCCTCCGCCACCGCGACGGCCGCAGGGGAGGGCCCCGCGCTGGGCCTCAAAGCCGACGTCCCCGGCGCCAAAACCGAAGGGGCCGGCTGGAAGCTGGAGAAGCCCTCCCTCAAAATGCCCAAAGCTGACATCAAAGCTCCCAAGGTGGACGTCAGCCTCCCGTCCGTCGACGTCACCCTTCCAAAGGCCAGCGTCGACCTGCAGGCGCCCGAGGCGGCCCTCACCCTCGAAGGGGAAGCAAAAGCCCCGGAGAAGGAGGCCGCCAAGACCAAGGACGGCAAGTTCAAGATGCCCAAGTTCGGCATGCCTTCCTTTGGCTGGTCCAGCAGCAGAGAGGCCAAGAGCACCGTGGCCGCTGACGTGGACGTCAGCCTCAAGGAGCCCCAGGCGACGGTGCCCTCGGGAACGGCCGAAGTCGACGTGACCCTGCCCGGGGCCGAGATCCAAGCGCCCGGCGTGGAGGCGGCGGTCGAGACGGCCGCCGGAGGAGACGGCGAGAAAGGCCGATTCAAGATGCCCGACGTCAAGATGCCCAGCGTCAAGCTGCCCAAAGTCAAAGCTCCCCACGTGCAGGTCAGCCTGCCAAAGGCCGAGGTCTCGCTGCCCAAAGCCCAGGCCGAAGTCCCGGAGGGCGAAGCCGCCCTGCAGGGCCCCGACACCGAAGGCGGCCTGGAGGTGGCGGCCGGCAAAGTTGAGGGCGGCGGCATGAAAATACACATGCCGAAAGTCAAGGTGCCCAGCGTGGCCTTCTTCAAGCCCAGCGTCAAGGCTCCCAAACTGGACGCAGACGTCGGCCTGCCCAAAGTCGACGCCAGCCTCCCAGAGGCAGACCTGAAGGCCGGCGCCGGCGACATCAGCGTCGCGGCCCCCGACATCAAGCTGCCCTCCCTCGAAGGCTCCCTCGAGCTCCAGGCGCCCCAGATAGACCTCAAAGTGCCCTCTGCCGAAGGCTCGC
The DNA here is from genome assembly GCF_034619465.1 of Leptosomus discolor. Taxonomy (NCBI): domain Eukaryota; kingdom Metazoa; phylum Chordata; class Aves; order Leptosomiformes; family Leptosomidae; genus Leptosomus; species Leptosomus discolor. The sequence goes on from NC_141393.1 coordinate 10,512,659, forward strand.
TCGACGGCGCCGAGCTGGAAGGCGCGGGCCTGAAAGGGAAGTTCAAGTTGCCCAAGTTCGACAAGCCCAAATTCGGCGTGTCGCCCCCCAGGGCGGAAGGGCCCGAAGGCGAGGTCAGCCTGCCCACGGCAGAGGTCGACCTCCCCTCCGCCACCGCGACGGCCGCAGGGGAGGGCCCCGCGCTGGGCCTCAAAGCCGACGTCCCCGGCGCCAAAACCGAAGGGGCCGGCTGGAAGCTGGAGAAGCCCTCCCTCAAAATGCCCAAAGCTGACATCAAAGCTCCCAAGGTGGACGTCAGCCTCCCGTCCGTCGACGTCACCCTTCCAAAGGCCAGCGTCGACCTGCAGGCGCCCGAGGCGGCCCTCACCCTCGAAGGGGAAGCAAAAGCCCCGGAGAAGGAGGCCGCCAAGACCAAGGACGGCAAGTTCAAGATGCCCAAGTTCGGCATGCCTTCCTTTGGCTGGTCCAGCAGCAGAGAGGCCAAGAGCACCGTGGCCGCTGACGTGGACGTCAGCCTCAAGGAGCCCCAGGCGACGGTGCCCTCGGGAACGGCCGAAGTCGACGTGACCCTGCCCGGGGCCGAGATCCAAGCGCCCGGCGTGGAGGCGGCGGTCGAGACGGCCGCCGGAGGAGACGGCGAGAAAGGCCGATTCAAGATGCCCGACGTCAAGATGCCCAGCGTCAAGCTGCCCAAAGTCAAAGCTCCCCACGTGCAGGTCAGCCTGCCAAAGGCCGAGGTCTCGCTGCCCAAAGCCCAGGCCGAAGTCCCGGAGGGCGAAGCCGCCCTGCAGGGCCCCGACACCGAAGGCGGCCTGGAGGTGGCGGCCGGCAAAGTTGAGGGCGGCGGCATGAAAATACACATGCCGAAAGTCAAGGTGCCCAGCGTGGCCTTCTCCAAGCCCAGCGTCAAGGCTCCCAAACTGGACGCAGACGTCGGCCTGCCCAAAGTCGACGCCAGCCTCCCAGAGGCAGACCTGAAGGCCGGCGCCGGCGACATCAGCGTCGCGGCCCCCGACATCAAGCTGCCCTCCCTCGAAGGCTCCCTCGAGCTCCAGGCGCCCCAGATAGACCTCAAAGTGCCCTCTGCCGAAGGCTCGCTCGACGGCGCCGAGCTGGAAGGCGCGGGCCTGAAAGGGAAGTTCAAGTTGCCCAAGTTCGACAAGCCCAAATTCGGCGTGTCGCCCCCCAGGGCGGAAGGGCCCGAAGGCGAGGTCAGCCTGCCCACGGCAGAGGTCGACCTCCCCTCCGCCACCGCGACGGCCGCAGGGGAGGGCCCCGCGCTGGGCCTCAAAGCCGACGTCCCCGGCGCCAAAACCGAAGGGGCCGGCTGGAAGCTGGAGAAGCCCTCCCTCAAAATGCCCAAAGCTGACATCAAAGCTCCCAAGGTGGACGTCAGCCTCCCGTCCGTCGACGTCACCCTTCCAAAGGCCAGCGTCGACCTGCAGGCGCCCGAGGCGGCCCTCACCCTCGAAGGGGAAGCAAAAGCCCCGGAGAAGGAGGCCGCCAAGACCAAGGACGGCAAGTTCAAGATGCCCAAGTTCGGCATGCCTTCCTTTGGCTGGTCCAGCAGCAGAGAGGCCAAGAGCACCGTGGCCGCTGACGTGGACGTCAGCCTCAAGGAGCCCCAGGCGACGGTGCCCTCGGGAACGGCCGAAGTCGACGTGACCCTGCCCGGGGCCGAGATCCAAGCGCCCGGCGTGGAGGCGGCGGTCGAGACGGCCGCCGGAGGAGACGGCGAGAAAGGCCGATTCAAGATGCCCGACGTCAAGATGCCCAGCGTCAAGCTGCCCAAAGTCAAAGCTCCCCACGTGCAGGTCAGCCTGCCAAAGGCCGAGGTCTCGCTGCCCAAAGCCCAGGCCGAAGTCCCGGAGGGCGAAGCCGCCCTGCAGGGCCCCGACACCGAAGGCGGCCTGGAGGTGGCGGCCGGCAAAGTTGAGGGCGGCGGCATGAAAATACACATGCCGAAAGTCAAGGTGCCCAGCGTGGCCTTCTCCAAGCCCAGCGTCAAGGCTCCCAAACTGGACGCAGACGTCGGCCTGCCCAAAGTCGACGCCAGCCTCCCAGAGGCAGACCTGAAGGCCGGCGCCGGCGACATCAGCGTCGCGGCCCCCGACATCAAGCTGCCCTCCCTCGAAGGCTCCCTCGAGCTCCAGGCGCCCCAGATAGACCTCAAAGTGCCCTCTGCCGAAGGCTCGCTCGACGGCGCCGAGCTGGAAGGCGCGGGCCTGAAAGGGAAGTTCAAGTTGCCCAAGTTCGACAAGCCCAAATTCGGCGTGTCGCCCCCCAGGGCGGAAGGGCCCGAAGGCGAGGTCAGCCTGCCCACGGCAGAGGTCGACCTCCCCTCCGCCACCGCGACGGCCGCAGGGGAGGGCCCCGCGCTGGGCCTCAAAGCCGACGTCCCCGGCGCCAAAACCGAAGGGGCCGGCTGGAAGCTGGAGAAGCCCTCCCTCAAGATGCCCAAAGCTGACATCAAAGCTCCCAAGGTGGACGTCAGCCTCCCGTCCGTCGACGTCACCCTTCCAAAGGCCAGCGTCGACCTGCAGGCGCCCGAGGCGGCCCTCACCCTCGAAGGGGAAGCAAAAGCCCCGGAGAAGGAGGCCGCCAAGACCAAGGACGGCAAGTTCAAGATGCCCAAGTTCGGCATGCCTTCCTTTGGCTGGTCCAGCAGCAGAGAGGCCAAGAGCACCGTGGCCGCTGACGTGGACGTCAGCCTCAAGGAGCCCCAGGCGACGGTGCCCTCGGGAACGGCCGAAGTCGACGTGACCCTGCCCGGGGCCGAGATCCAAGCGCCCGGCGTGGAGGCGGCGGTCGAGACGGCCGCCGGAGGAGACGGCGAGAAAGGCCGATTCAAGATGCCCGACGTCAAGATGCCCAGCGTCAAGCTGCCCAAAGTCAAAGCTCCCCACGTGCAGGTCAGCCTGCCAAAGGCCGAGGTCTCGCTGCCCAAAGCCCAGGCCGAAGTCCCGGAGGGCGAAGCCGCCCTGCAGGGCCCCGACACCGAAGGCGGCCTGGAGGTGGCGGCCGGCAAAGTTGAGGGCGGCGGCATGAAAATACACATGCCGAAAGTCAAGGTGCCCAGCGTGGCCTTCTCCAAGCCCAGCGTCAAGGCTCCCAAACTGGACGCAGACGTCGGCCTGCCCAAAGTCGACGCCAGCCTCCCAGAGGCAGACCTGAAGGCCGGCGCCGGCGACATCAGCGTCGCGGCCCCCGACATCAAGCTGCCCTCCCTCGAAGGCTCCCTCGAGCTCCAGGCGCCCCAGATAGACCTCAAAGTGCCCTCTGCCGAAGGCTCGCTCGACGGCGCCGAGCTGGAAGGCGCGGGCCTGAAAGGGAAGTTCAAGTTGCCCAAGTTCGACAAGCCCAAATTCGGCGTGTCGCCCCCCAGGGCGGAAGGGCCCGAAGGCGAGGTCAGCCTGCCCACGGCAGAGGTCGACCTCCCCTCCGCCACCGCGACGGCCGCAGGGGAGGGCCCCGCGCTGGGCCTCAAAGCCGACGTCCCCGGCGCCAAAACCGAAGGGGCCGGCTGGAAGCTGGAGAAGCCCTCCCTCAAAATGCCCAAAGCTGACATCAAAGCTCCCAAGGTGGACGTCAGCCTCCCGTCCGTCGACGTCACCCTTCCAAAGGCCAGCGTCGACCTGCAGGCGCCCGAGGCGGCCCTCACCCTCGAAGGGGAAGCAAAAGCCCCGGAGAAGGAGGCCGCCAAGACCAAGGACGGCAAGTTCAAGATGCCCAAGTTCGGCATGCCTTCCTTTGGCTGGTCCAGCAGCAGAGAGGCCAAGAGCACCGTGGCCGCTGACGTGGACGTCAGCCTCAAGGAGCCCCAGGCGACGGTGCCCTCGGGAACGGCCGAAGTCGACGTGACCCTGCCCGGGGCCGAGATCCAAGCGCCCGGCGTGGAGGCGGCGGTCGAGACGGCCGCCGGAGGAGACGGCGAGAAAGGCCGATTCAAGATGCCCGACGTCAAGATGCCCAGCGTCAAGCTGCCCAAAGTCAAAGCTCCCCACGTGCAGGTCAGCCTGCCAAAGGCCGAGGTCTCGCTGCCCAAAGCCCAGGCCGAAGTCCCGGAGGGCGAAGCCGCCCTGCAGGGCCCCGACACCGAAGGCGGCCTGGAGGTGGCGGCCGGCAAAGTTGAGGGCGGCGGCATGAAAATACACATGCCGAAAGTCAAGGTGCCCAGCGTGGCCTTCTCCAAGCCCAGCGTCAAGGCTCCCAAACTGGATGCAGACGTCGGCCTGCCCAAAGTCGACGCCAGCCTCCCAGAGGCAGACCTGAAGGCCGGCGCCGGCGACATCAGCGTCGCGGCCCCCGACATCAAGCTGCCCTCCCTCGAAGGCTCCCTCGAGCTCCAGGCGCCCCAGATAGACCTCAAAGTGCCCTCTGCCGAAGGCTCGCTCGACGGCGCCGAGCTGGAAGGCGCGGGCCTGAAAGGGAAGTTCAAGTTGCCCAAGTTCGACAAGCCCAAATTCGGCGTGTCGCCCCCCAGGGCGGAAGGGCCCGAAGGCGAGGTCAGCCTGCCCACGGCAGAGGTCGACCTCCCCTCCGCCACCGCGACGGCCGCAGGGGAGGGCCCCGCGCTGGGCCTCAAAGCCGACGTCCCCGGCGCCAAAACCGAAGGGGCCGGCTGGAAGCTGGAGAAGCCCTCCCTCAAGATGCCCAAAGCTGACATCAAAGCTCCCAAGGTGGACGTCAGCCTCCCGTCCGTCGACGTCACCCTTCCAAAGGCCAGCGTCGACCTGCAGGCGCCCGAGGCGGCCCTCACCCTCGAAGGGGAAGCAAAAGCCCCGGAGAAGGAGGCCGCCAAGACCAAGGACGGCAAGTTCAAGATGCCCAAGTTCGGCATGCCTTCCTTTGGCTGGTCCAGCAGCAGAGAGGCCAAGAGCACCGTGGCCGCTGACGTGGACGTCAGCCTCAAGGAGCCCCAGGCGACGGTGCCCTCGGGAACGGCCGAAGTCGACGTGACCCTGCCCGGGGCCGAGATCCAAGCGCCCGGCGTGGAGGCGGCGGTCGAGACGGCCGCCGGAGGAGACGGCGAGAAAGGCCGATTCAAGATGCCCGACGTCAAGATGCCCAGCGTCAAGCTTCCCAAAGTCAAAGCTCCCCACGTGCAGGTCAGCCTGCCAAAGGCCGAGGTCTCGCTGCCCAAAGCCCAGGCCGAAGTCCCGGAGGGCGAAGCCGCCCTGCAGGGCCCCGACACCGAAGGCGGCCTGGAGGTGGCGGCCGGCAAAGTTGAGGGCGGCGGCATGAAAATACACATGCCGAAAGTCAAGGTGCCCAGCGTGGCCTTCTCCAAGCCCAGCGTCAAGGCTCCCAAACTGGACGCAGACGTCGGCCTGCCCAAAGTCGACGCCAGCCTCCCAGAGGCAGACCTGAAGGCCGGCGCCGGCGACATCAGCGTCGCGGCCCCCGACATCAAGCTGCCCTCCCTCGAAGGCTCCCTCGAGCTCCAGGCGCCCCAGATAGACCTCAAAGTGCCCTCTGCCGAAGGCTCGCTCGACGGCGCCGAGCTGGAAGGCGCGGGCCTGAAAGGGAAGTTCAAGTTGCCCAAGTTCGACAAGCCCAAATTCGGCGTGTCGCCCCCCAGGGCGGAAGGGCCCGAAGGCGAGGTCAGCCTGCCCACGGCAGAGGTCGACCTCCCCTCCGCCACCGCGACGGCCGCAGGGGAGGGCCCCGCGCTGGGCCTCAAAGCCGACGTCCCCGGCGCCAAAACCGAAGGGGCCGGCTGGAAGCTGGAGAAGCCCTCCCTCAAGATGCCCAAAGCTGACATCAAAGCTCCCAAGGTGGACGTCAGCCTCCCGTCCGTCGACGTCACCCTTCCAAAGGCCAGCGTCGACCTGCAGGCGCCCGAGGCGGCCCTCACCCTCGAAGGGGAAGCAAAAGCCCCGGAGAAGGAGGCCGCCAAGACCAAGGACGGCAAGTTCAAGATGCCCAAGTTCGGCATGCCTTCCTTTGGCTGGTCCAGCAGCAGAGAGGCCAAGAGCACCGTGGCCGCTGACGTGGACGTCAGCCTCAAGGAGCCCCAGGCGACGGTGCCCTCGGGAACGGCCGAAGTCGACGTGACCCTGCCCGGGGCCGAGATCCAAGCGCCCGGCGTGGAGGCGGCGGTCGAGACGGCCGCCGGAGGAGACGGCGAGAAAGGCCGATTCAAGATGCCCGACGTCAAGATGCCCAGCGTCAAGCTGCCCAAAGTCAAAGCTCCCCACGTGCAGGTCAGCCTGCCAAAGGCCGAGGTCTCGCTGCCCAAAGCCCAGGCCGAAGTCCCGGAGGGCGAAGCCGCCCTGCAGGGCCCCGACACCGAAGGCGGCCTGGAGGTGGCGGCCGGCAAAGTTGAGGGCGGCGGCATGAAAATACACATGCCGAAAGTCAAGGTGCCCAGCGTGGCCTTCTCCAAGCCCAGCGTCAAGGCTCCCAAACTGGATGCAGACGTCGGCCTGCCCAAAGTCGACGCCAGCCTCCCAGAGGCAGACCTGAAGGCCGGCGCCGGCGACATCAGCGTCGCGGCCCCCGACATCAAGCTGCCCTCCCTCGAAGGCTCCCTCGAGCTCCAGGCGCCCCAGATAGACCTCAAAGTGCCCTCTGCCGAAGGCTCGCTCGACGGCGCCGAGCTGGAAGGCGCGGGCCTGAAAGGGAAGTTCAAGTTGCCCAAGTTCGACAAGCCCAAATTCGGCGTGTCGCCCCCCAGGGCGGAAGGGCCCGAAGGCGAGGTCAGCCTGCCCACGGCAGAGGTCGACCTCCCCTCCGCCACCGCGACGGCCGCAGGGGAGGGCCCCGCGCTGGGCCTCAAAGCCGACGTCCCCGGCGCCAAAACCGAAGGGGCCGGCTGGAAGCTGGAGAAGCCCTCCCTCAAGATGCCCAAAGCTGACATCAAAGCTCCCAAGGTGGACGTCAGCCTCCCGTCCGTCGACGTCACCCTTCCAAAGGCCAGCGTCGACCTGCAGGCGCCCGAGGCGGCCCTCACCCTCGAAGGGGAAGCAAAAGCCCCGGAGAAGGAGGCCGCCAAGACCAAGGACGGCAAGTTCAAGATGCCCAAGTTCGGCATGCCTTCCTTTGGCTGGTCCAGCAGCAGAGAGGCCAAGAGCACCGTGGCCGCTGACGTGGACGTCAGCCTCAAGGAGCCCCAGGCGACGGTGCCCTCGGGAACGGCCGAAGTCGACGTGACCCTGCCCGGGGCCGAGATCCAAGCGCCCGGCGTGGAGGCGGCGGTCGAGACGGCCGCCGGAGGAGACGGCGAGAAAGGCCGATTCAAGATGCCCGACGTCAAGATGCCCAGCGTCAAGCTGCCCAAAGTCAAAGCTCCCCACGTGCAGGTCAGCCTGCCAAAGGCCGAGGTCTCGCTGCCCAAAGCCCAGGCCGAAGTCCCGGAGGGCGAAGCCGCCCTGCAGGGCCCCGACACCGAAGGCGGCCTGGAGGTGGCGGCCGGCAAAGTTGAGGGCGGCGGCATGAAAATACACATGCCGAAAGTCAAGGTGCCCAGCGTGGCCTTCTCCAAGCCCAGCGTCAAGGCTCCCAAACTGGACGCAGACGTCGGCCTGCCCAAAGTCGACGCCAGCCTCCCAGAGGCAGACCTGAAGGCCGGCGCCGGCGACATCAGCGTCGCGGCCCCCGACATCAAGCTGCCCTCCCTCGAAGGCTCCCTCGAGCTCCAGGCGCCCCAGATAGACCTCAAAGTGCCCTCTGCCGAAGGCTCGCTCGACGGCGCCGAGCTGGAAGGCGCGGGCCTGAAAGGGAAGTTCAAGTTGCCCAAGTTCGACAAGCCCAAATTCGGCGTGTCGCCCCCCAGGGCGGAAGGGCCCGAAGGCGAGGTCAGCCTGCCCACGGCAGAGGTCGACCTCCCCTCCGCCACCGCGACGGCCGCAGGGGAGGGCCCCGCGCTGGGCCTCAAAGCCGACGTCCCCGGCGCCAAAACCGAAGGGGCCGGCTGGAAGCTGGAGAAGCCCTCCCTCAAAATGCCCAAAGCTGACATCAAAGCTCCCAAGGTGGACGTCAGCCTCCCGTCCGTCGACGTCACCCTTCCAAAGGCCAGCGTCGACCTGCAGGCGCCCGAGGCGGCCCTCACCCTCGAAGGGGAAGCAAAAGCCCCGGAGAAGGAGGCCGCCAAGACCAAGGACGGCAAGTTCAAGATGCCCAAGTTCGGCATGCCTTCCTTTGGCTGGTCCAGCAGCAGAGAGGCCAAGAGCACCGTGGCCGCTGACGTGGACGTCAGCCTCAAGGAGCCCCAGGCGACGGTGCCCTCGGGAACGGCCGAAGTCGACGTGACCCTGCCCGGGGCCGAGATCCAAGCGCCCGGCGTGGAGGCGGCGGTCGAGACGGCCGCCGGAGGAGACGGCGAGAAAGGCCGATTCAAGATGCCCGACGTCAAGATGCCCAGCGTCAAGCTTCCCAAAGTCAAAGCTCCCCACGTGCAGGTCAGCCTGCCAAAGGCCGAGGTCTCGCTGCCCAAAGCCCAGGCCGAAGTCCCGGAGGGCGAAGCCGCCCTGCAGGGCTTCGACACCGAAGGCGGCCTGGAGGTGGCGGCCGGCAAAGTTGAGGACGGCGGCATGAAAATACACATGCCGAAAGTCAAGGTGCCCAGCGTGGCCTTCTCCAAGCCCAGCGTCAAGGCTCCCAAACTGGACGCAGACGTCGGCCTGCCCAAAGTCGACGCCAGCCTCCCAGAGGCAGACCTGAAGGCCGGCGCCGGCGACATCAGCGTCGCGGCCCCCGACATCAAGCTGCCCTCCCTCGAAGGCTCCCTCGAGCTCCAGGCGCCCCAGATAGACCTCAAAGTGCCCTCTGCCGAAGGCTCGCTCGACGGCGCCGAGCTGGAAGGCGCGGGCCTGAAAGGGAAGTTCAAGTTGCCCAAGTTCGACAAGCCCAAATTCGGCGTGTCGCCCCCCAGGGCGGAAGGGCCCGAAGGCGAGGTCAGCCTGCCCACGGCAGAGGTCGACCTCCCCTCCGCCACCGCGACGGCCGCAGGGGAGGGCCCCGCGCTGGGCCTCAAAGCCGACGTCCCCGGCGCCAAAACCGAAGGGGCCGGCTGGAAGCTGGAGAAGCCCTCCCTCAAGATGCCCAAAGCTGACATCAAAGCTCCCAAGGTGGACGTCAGCCTCCCGTCCGTCGACGTCACCCTTCCAAAGGCCAGCGTCGACCTGCAGGCGCCCGAGGCGGCCCTCACCCTCGAAGGGGAAGCAAAAGCCCCGGAGAAGGAGGCCGCCAAGACCAAGGACGGCAAGTTCAAGATGCCCAAGTTCGGCATGCCTTCCTTTGGCTGGTCCAGCAGCAGAGAGGCCAAGAGCACCGTGGCCGCTGACGTGGACGTCAGCCTCAAGGAGCCCCAGGCGACGGTGCCCTCGGGAACGGCCGAAGTCGACGTGACCCTGCCCGGGGCCGAGATCCAAGCGCCCGGCGTGGAGGCGGCGGTCGAGACGGCCGCCGGAGGAGACGGCGAGAAAGGCCGATTCAAGATGCCCGACGTCAAGATGCCCAGCGTCAAGCTGCCCAAAGTCAAAGCTCCCCACGTGCAGGTCAGCCTGCCAAAGGCCGAGGTCTCGCTGCCCAAAGCCCAGGCCGAAGTCCCGGAGGGCGAAGCCGCCCTGCAGGGCCCCGACACCGAAGGCGGCCTGGAGGTGGCGGCCGGCAAAGTTGAGGGCGGCGGCATGAAAATACACATGCCGAAAGTCAAGGTGCCCAGCGTGGCCTTCTCCAAGCCCAGCGTCAAGGCTCCCAAACTGGACGCAGACGTCGGCCTGCCCAAAGTCGACGCCAGCCTCCCAGAGGCAGACCTGAAGGCCGGCGCCGGCGACATCAGCGTCGCGGCCCCCGACATCAAGCTGCCCTCCCTCGAAGGCTCCCTCGAGCTCCAGGCGCCCCAGATAGACCTCAAAGTGCCCTCTGCCGAAGGCTCGCTCGACGGCGCCGAGCTGGAAGGCGCGGGCCTGAAAGGGAAGTTCAAGTTGCCCAAGTTCGACAAGCCCAAATTCGGCGTGTCGCCCCCCAGGGCGGAAGGGCCCGAAGGCGAGGTCAGCCTGCCCACGGCAGAGGTCGACCTCCCCTCCGCCACCGCGACGGCCGCAGGGGAGGGCCCCGCGCTGGGCCTCAAAGCCGACGTCCCCGGCGCCAAAACCGAAGGGGCCGGCTGGAAGCTGGAGAAGCCCTCCCTCAAGATGCCCAAAGCTGACATCAAAGCTCCCAAGGTGGACGTCAGCCTCCCGTCCGTCGACGTCACCCTTCCAAAGGCCAGCGTCGACCTGCAGGCGCCCGAGGCGGCCCTCACCCTCGAAGGGGAAGCAAAAGCCCCGGAGAAGGAGGCCGCCAAGACCAAGGACGGCAAGTTCAAGATGCCCAAGTTCGGCATGCCTTCCTTTGGCTGGTCCAGCAGCAGAGAGGCCAAGAGCACCGTGGCCGCTGACGTGGACGTCAGCCTCAAGGAGCCCCAGGCGACGGTGCCCTCGGGAACGGCCGAAGTCGACGTGACCCTGCCCGGGGCCGAGATCCAAGCGCCCGGCGTGGAGGCGGCGGTCGAGACGGCCGCCGGAGGAGACGGCGAGAAAGGCCGATTCAAGATGCCCGACGTCAAGATGCCCAGCGTCAAGCTGCCCAAAGTCAAAGCTCCCCACGTGCAGGTCAGCCTGCCAAAGGCCGAGGTCTCGCTGCCCAAAGCCCAGGCCGAAGTCCCGGAGGGCGAAGCCGCCCTGCAGGGCCCCGACACCGAAGGCGGCCTGGAGGTGGCGGCCGGCAAAGTTGAGGGCGGCGGCATGAAAATACACATGCCGAAAGTCAAGGTGCCCAGCGTGGCCTTCTCCAAGCCCAGCGTCAAGGCTCCCAAACTGGACGCAGACGTCGGCCTGCCCAAAGTCGACGCCAGCCTCCCAGAGGCAGACCTGAAGGCCGGCGCCGGCGACATCAGCGTCGCGGCCCCCGACATCAAGCTGCCCTCCCTCGAAGGCTCCCTCGAGCTCCAGGCGCCCCAGATAGACCTCAAAGTGCCCTCTGCCGAAGGCTCGCTCGACGGCGCCGAGCTGGAAGGCGCGGGCCTGAAAGGGAAGTTCAAGTTGCCCAAGTTCGACAAGCCCAAATTCGGCGTGTCGCCCCCCAGGGCGGAAGGGCCCGAAGGCGAGGTCAGCCTGCCCACGGCAGAGGTCGACCTCCCCTCCGCCACCGCGACGGCCGCAGGGGAGGGCCCCGCGCTGGGCCTCAAAGCCGACGTCCCCGGCGCCAAAACCGAAGGGGCCGGCTGGAAGCTGGAGAAGCCCTCCCTCAAAATGCCCAAAGCTGACATCAAAGCTCCCAAGGTGGACGTCAGCCTCCCGTCCGTCGACGTCACCCTTCCAAAGGCCAGCGTCGACCTGCAGGCGCCCGAGGCGGCCCTCACCCTCGAAGGGGAAGCAAAAGCCCCGGAGAAGGAGGCCGCCAAGACCAAGGACGGCAAGTTCAAGATGCCCAAGTTCGGCATGCCTTCCTTTGGCTGGTCCAGCAGCAGAGAGGCCAAGAGCACCGTGGCCGCTGACGTGGACGTCAGCCTCAAGGAGCCCCAGGCGACGGTGCCCTCGGGAACGGCCGAAGTCGACGTGACCCTGCCCGGGGCCGAGATCCAAGCGCCCGGCGTGGAGGCGGCGGTCGAGACGGCCGCCGGAGGAGACGGCGAGAAAGGCCGATTCAAGATGCCCGACGTCAAGATGCCCAGCGTCAAGCTGCCCAAAGTCAAAGCTCCCCACGTGCAGGTCAGCCTGCCAAAGGCCGAGGTCTCGCTGCCCAAAGCCCAGGCCGAAGTCCCGGAGGGCGAAGCCGCCCTGCAGGGCCCCGACACCGAAGGCGGCCTGGAGGTGGCGGCCGGCAAAGTTGAGGGCGGCGGCATGAAAATACACATGCCGAAAGTCAAGGTGCCCAGCGTGGCCTTCTCCAAGCCCAGCGTCAAGGCTCCCAAACTGGACGCAGACGTCGGCCTGCCCAAAGTCGACGCCAGCCTCCCAGAGGCAGACCTGAAGGCCGGCACCGGCGACATCAGCGTCGCGGCCCCCGACATCAAGCTGCCCTCCCTCGAAGGCTCCCTCGAGCTCCAGGCGCCCCAGATAGACCTCAAAGTGCCCTCTGCCGAAGGCTCGCTCGACGGCGCCGAGCTGGAAGGCGCGGGCCTGAAAGGGAAGTTCAAGTTGCCCAAGTTCGACAAGCCCAAATTCGGCGTGTCGCCCCCCAGGGCGGAAGGGCCCGAAGGCGAGGTCAGCCTGCCCACGGCAGAGGTCGACCTCCCCTCCGCCACCGCGACGGCCGCAGGGGAGGGCCCCGCGCTGGGCCTCAAAGCCGACGTCCCCGGCGCCAAAACCGAAGGGGCCGGCTGGAAGCTGGAGAAGCCCTCCCTCAAGATGCCCAAAGCTGACATCAAAGCTCCCAAGGTGGACGTCAGCCTCCCGTCCGTCGACGTCACCCTTCCAAAGGCCAGCGTCGACCTGCAGGCGCCCGAGGCGGCCCTCACCCTCGAAGGGGAAGCAAAAGCCCCGGAGAAGGAGGCCGCCAAGACCAAGGACGGCAAGTTCAAGATGCCCAAGTTCGGCATGCCTTCCTTTGGCTGGTCCAGCAGCAGAGAGGCCAAGAGCACCGTGGCCGCTGACGTGGACGTCAGCCTCAAGGAGCCCCAGGCGACGGTGCCCTCGGGAACGGCCGAAGTCGACGTGACCCTGCCCGGGGCCGAGATCCAAGCGCCCGGCGTGGAGGCGGCGGTCGAGACGGCCGCCGGAGGAGACGGCGAGAAAGGCCGATTCAAGATGCCCGACGTCAAGATGCCCAGCGTCAAGCTGCCCAAAGTCAAAGCTCCCCACGTGCAGGTCAGCCTGCCAAAGGCCGAGGTCTCGCTGCCCAAAGCCCAGGCCGAAGTCCCGGAGGGCGAAGCCGCCCTGCAGGGCCCCGACACCGAAGGCGGCCTGGAGGTGGCGGCCGGCAAAGTTGAGGGCGGCGGCATGAAAATACACATGCCGAAAGTCAAGGTGCCCAGCGTGGCCTTCTCCAAGCCCAGCGTCAAGGCTCCCAAACTGGACGCAGACGTCGGCCTGCCCAAAGTCGACGCCAGCCTCCCAGAGGCAGACCTGAAGGCCGGCACCGGCGACATCAGCGTCGCGGCCCCCGACATCAAGCTGCCCTCCCTCGAAGGCTCCCTCGAGCTCCAGGCGCCCCAGATAGACCTCAAAGTGCCCTCTGCCGAAGGCTCGCTCGACGGCGCCGAGCTGGAAGGCGCGGGCCTGAAAGGGAAGTTCAAGTTGCCCAAGTTCGACAAGCCCAAATTCGGCGTGTCGCCCCCCAGGGCGGAAGGGCCCGAAGGCGAGGTCAGCCTGCCCACGGCAGAGGTCGACCTCCCCTCCGCCACCGCGACGGCCGCAGGGGAGGGCCCCGCGCTGGGCCTCAAAGCCGACGTCCCCGGCGCCAAAACCGAAGGGGCCGGCTGGAAGCTGGAGAAGCCCTCCCTCAAGATGCCCAAAGCTGACATCAAAGCTCCCAAGGTGGACGTCAGCCTCCCGTCCGTCGACGTCACCCTTCCAAAGGCCAGCGTCGACCTGCAGGCGCCCGAGGCGGCCCTCACCCTCGAAGGGGAAGCAAAAGCCCCGGAGAAGGAGGCCGCCAAGACCAAGGACGGCAAGTTCAAGATGCCCAAGTTCGGCATGCCTTCCTTTGGCTGGTCCAGCAGCAGAGAGGCCAAGAGCACCGTGGCCGCTGACGTGGACGTCAGCCTCAAGGAGCCCCAGGCGACGGTGCCCTCGGGAACGGCCGAAGTCGACGTGACCCTGCCCGGGGCCGAGATCCAAGCGCCCGGCGTGGAGGCGGCGGTCGAGACGGCCGCCGGAGGAGACGGCGAGAAAGGCCGATTCAAGATGCCCGACGTCAAGATGCCCAGCGTCAAGCTGCCCAAAGTCAAAGCTCCCCACGTGCAGGTCAGCCTGCCAAAGGCCGAGGTCTCGCTGCCCAAAGCCCAGGCCGAAGTCCCGGAGGGCGAAGCCGCCCTGCAGGGCCCCGACACCGAAGGCGGCCTGGAGGTGGCGGCCGGCAAAGTTGAGGGCGGCGGCATGAAAATACACATGCCGAAAGTCAAGGTGCCCAGCGTGGCCTTCTCCAAGCCCAGCGTCAAGGCTCCCAAACTGGACGCAGACGTCGGCCTGCCCAAAGTCGACGCCAGCCTCCCAGAGGCAGACCTGAAGGCCGGCGCCGGCGACATCAGCGTCGCGGCCCCCGACATCAAGCTGCCCTCCCTCGAAGGCTCCCTCGAGCTCCAGGCGCCCCAGATAGACCTCAAAGTGCCCTCTGCCGAAGGCTCGCTCGACGGCGCCGAGCTGGAAGGCGCGGGCCTGAAAGGGAAGTTCAAGTTGCCCAAGTTCGACAAGCCCAAATTCGGCGTGTCGCCCCCCAGGGCGGAAGGGCCCGAAGGCGAGGTCAGCCTGCCCACGGCAGAGGTCGACCTCCCCTCCGCCACCGCGACGGCCGCAGGGGAGGGCCCCGCGCTGGGCCTCAAAGCCGACGTCCCCGGCGCCAAAACCGAAGGGGCCGGCTGGAAGCTGGAGAAGCCCTCCCTCAAAATGCCCAAAGCTGACATCAAAGCTCCCAAGGTGGACGTCAGCCTCCCGTCCGTCGACGTCACCCTTCCAAAGGCCAGCGTCGACCTGCAGGCGCCCGAGGCGGCCCTCACCCTCGAAGGGGAAGCAAAAGCCCCGGAGAAGGAGGCCGCCAAGACCAAGGACGGCAAGTTCAAGATGCCCAAGTTCGGCATGCCTTCCTTTGGCTGGTCCAGCAGCAGAGAGGCCAAGAGCACCGTGGCCGCTGACGTGGACGTCAGCCTCAAGGAGCCCCAGGCGACGGTGCCCTCGGGAACGGCCGAAGTCGACGTGACCCTGCCCGGGGCCGAGATCCAAGCGCCCGGCGTGGAGGCGGCGGTCGAGACGGCCGCCGGAGGAGACGGCGAGAAAGGCCGATTCAAGATGCCCGACGTCAAGATGCCCAGCGTCAAGCTGCCCAAAGTCAAAGCTCCCCACGTGCAGGTCAGCCTGCCAAAGGCCGAGGTCTCGCTGCCCAAAGCCCAGGCCGAAGTCCCGGAGGGCGAAGCCGCCCTGCAGGGCCCCGACACCGAAGGCGGCCTGGAGGTGGCGGCCGGCAAAGTTGAGGGCGGCGGCATGAAAATACACATGCCGAAAGTCAAGGTGCCCAGCGTGGCCTTCTCCAAGCCCAGCGTCAAGGCTCCCAAACTGGACGCAGACGTCGGCCTGCCCAAAGTCGACGCCAGCCTCCCAGAGGCAGACCTGAAGGCCGGCGCCGGCGACATCAGCGTCGCGGCCCCCGACATCAAGCTGCCCTCCCTCGAAGGCTCCCTCGAGCTCCAGGCGCCCCAGATAGACCTCAAAGTGCCCTCTGCCGAAGGCTCGCTCGACGGCGCCGAGCTGGAAGGCGCGGGCCTGAAAGGGAAGTTCAAGTTGCCCAAGTTCGACAAGCCCAAATTCGGCGTGTCGCCCCCCAGGGCGGAAGGGCCCGAAGGCGAGGTCAGCCTGCCCACGGCAGAGGTCGACCTCCCCTCCGCCACCGCGACGGCCGCAGGGGAGGGCCCCGCGCTGGGCCTCAAAGCCGACGTCCCTGGCGCCAAAACCGAAGGGGCCGGCTGGAAGCTGGAGAAGCCCTCCCTCAAAATGCCCAAAGCTGACATCAAAGCTCCCAAGGTGGACGTCAGCCTCCCGTCCGTCGACGTCACCCTTCCAAAGGCCAGCGTCGACCTGCAGGCGCCCGAGGCGGCCCTCACCCTCGAAGGGGAAGCAAAAGCCCCGGAGAAGGAGGCCGCCAAGACCAAGGACGGCAAGTTCAAGATGCCCAAGTTCGGCATGCCTTCCTTTGGCTGGTCCAGCAGCAGAGAGGCCAAGAGCACCGTGGCCGCTGACGTGGACGTCAGCCTCAAGGAGCCCCAGGCGACGGTGCCCTCGGGAACGGCCGAAGTCGACGTGACCCTGCCCGGGGCCGAGATCCAAGCACCGTCTTTTGATGTTGTCATTGATTCGTCTTCTCTTAAAGAGGATATTGTTGGAAAAGATAAAAGTTCTCTCTTTAGAATGCCTAAGGTTTCCCTTTCTAAGAGTTCTAAACCTCAGACACACAGTAAATCCGTAGTTGAAATTTCCGTGTCAGAAGATCTTTGTTATTCTGTAACGGAAGAAACTCCTGCTGTTATTTCAGGCAGTGTCGGATCTAAACTCACTGATACTAAGGGAGACAGTGGTTCTAAATATACTAAATTCAGAATTCCTAGCTTGGGTTTCTCGAAGGTTGATATTGGTTCTTCTAAAATCGAGCTGGATTCCCCATTACCAAAAGGGGATATTACTCTTACTAAATATCAAATTAATCTAGCAGAATATGAGTCAAAAATATCACCTCTTGCTGACAAGAATCTTTCAGTAACAGATGCTGAAATTTCAAAAGAATATGTTTCTTTGGAGCAAAGAAGTCTGAAGCCAGGAATAAAAACACCAGCTGATGAAATATCTGCGGTTGGCACAGAGTTTACAGTTAAAATTCCTAAATTCCGAAAACCAAAATTTGGAATTTCTTGGTCAAAAGGAAAACCATTAGAAAGTGACATTGTTTCCAAAGTGGAATCTGAAATTTCAAAGGGAAGAATAACACCTGGTATGACTGATATTGATACTGAACAACCAGCTCAGATCTCTGATGCTGAATTAATTGTAACGATGCACAGGCCTTCACCTGAAGTTACACTCAATGCACCAACGCTGGATGTCAGTCTCCCATCAATGGAACTTACCATGCCAAAATTAGAAATCCATGGCCCAGATTTAGATGGCAAGGCAGAACAGGAAGTAGTTTCAGGAGAAAAGGACACTGAGGAGAAAGAAAACACATTTAAAACATCAAAATTCAAACTGCCTTCATTTAGTTGGTCACCAAAGAAAGAAGGTGTTGCTCCTTCTGAAGTTGAGGGACATATGGAAGAACCCACTTTGTCTACTTTATCTGGGGACACAGAATCTGAATTAACATTTCCTACCCCTGAGAATCAATACCTTCATGCAGAATTTGATACATCAACAGAAAAAGATGGTGAAAAGGGCAGAAGCAGGAGGTCTCAATTTATTGTGCCAAAGATTTCATTCCCTAAAATTAAGGGTCAAAAAGTCCAGGTCTCTCTGCCCATACTGGAAACTGATGTTTCTGGTCCCAAACAAGAAAAAGAAGGTGTTTCAGTACAGAAATCTGAGAAAATAAGTAGTGGAGAAGGAGCAGGAATGGGTATAAAAATGCCAAAAGTTACAGTCCCAACTTTGGAATTTTCCAAACCAGAAATCACAGCTCCAAAAATAGAGATGGACATTAGCATGCCTACAGGTGAGGTCATACTTCCTACATGTGAAGAAGATGACCTGGTATCGAAATCAGCTGCTGCTAATGCCAGCCTCTCCACCTCAGATACTAAGATGATAACTGAAGGCTCCCTTGAGGTGAAGAGTCCTGACACAAGAGCTGGAAGAAAATCAAGTGAAATTGCTGTGAGTGATGTAGAAATAAAAATTGAAGGTCCTGAAGGGAAAACAAAAATGTCTAAATTCCAAATGCCAAAGTTTGGAATTACACATTCTAAAGGGAAAGGGTCAGAAAAGGAGGCCAGCCAAACCAAATCAGAAGTCAAGGTTCCCCAAATAAAAGCAACGGTAGAAATAGCTGACATTGCTGTTGAAGCACCAAATTTGAAGGTGGAATGTGGTACAGGTACAGAAACTCACAGCCCTGAAGTCCAAATGACCAAAGCTGACAATAAGGTATTAGAGGCTGACATTCACCTCCCATCAGTTGACATTTCTTTTCCCAAAACAGACAGTGATATTCAGGATCCAGATGCAGCACTTAAAATCAAAGGAGAAATAAAGGAAGATGGAGATGGAGAAGAGAAAGAAGGACACTTCAAGATGCCAAAATTCAAACTTCCATCCTTCAGTTGGTCACCAAAGAAGGAAGCAAGTGTTAAACCAGATTCTGGAGTAAATTTGGAAGATCAGAAAATTGCTGTAAAGTCAAACAAAATAGACACAGAAGTGAGAGGAACTGCAACTGAAGATAAAGGTACTGGGCCAGCCCTTGATCTGGAAATATCTGCAGGGAAAGTTGAACAAAAAAGTACAGTTAAAAAGCCTCAATTTGTCATGCCCAAAATTTCACTCTCCAAGATCAAGGTTCCCAAATCTCAGATGCATTCACCAAAAGCTGAAGCTGATGCTACTGTTCCTAAAACAGAAGGAGAGGGTGATGATTCAATACAAATACCTGATATAGAAAGAAGTCATTACGAAAGGAGAGAAGGGGCACAAATAAGCATAAAACTGGCTGATGTTAAGATCCCCACTCTGGAGTCTTCCAAAATTGAAACTGGAGCCCCCAAAAGTGAAATGGGAGTCAGCTCAGCAAAGGCTGATGCTGCTTTGCCTCTGTCAGAAGGGAGTTTTCAACAGGTTGTCCTAAAATCAAGTTCTACCGATGAAGATACCATTCAAAAAACAGGTATTAAGTTCCCCAAAGGAGAAGCTTCAATTGAACTGAGGGGCTCTGAAATAGCAACAGAAAGCTCAGCAGTTGTGGATGGAAGAAAGATGAAATTCGAAGGTCCTGAAGGGAAGATTAAAATTCCCAAATTCCAGAAGTCAAAGTTTGGAATCTCCTTAACAAAAGGGAAAGGCCCAGAGACAGAGATCAGCTCTCCAAAAATAGAAGCTGAGCTACCCCAGCTAAAAGTGACAAAGGAAATTGCTGACATTGCTGTGAGAGTTCCAGCATCAGAACTCACATCTGATATGTCAGATCCTGGAGTAGGTGTTTGTAAGATAAAAACACCCCAAAGTCTGACAGCTGGCATTGAAGCCTCAAAGATAGACATAAGCCCCGAGTCAGTGTCTAAACCAACGGCAGAGGGAGCTATGGAGAGCCTTGAGGAGAAAGAAATCAAATTAAAAGAAGAACATGAAAAAAAAGCTGAAGAAGTTCAGATTGAAGAACATCAGGGATGGTTTAAAATGCCAAAATTCAGAATACCTGCATTTAGCAGGACGTCCTTAAAGGAAAAAAAAGGTGATGCTGATATTGAAAGAAGTATGGAAAAAGCTCATGCAGGCATTCCCTCTGCCGAAGTACAAACTGAAACAAGTATTCCTGAAAATGCCTTCTCATTACCACACACAGTTGCTAAAATTACTATTGGAAAAGAAGGGATTCCAAAATTAGGAGATTCTGTAAAGAGTTCTGATGTTAGCTTGTCAAAGATGGAAGGAGATATTTCGTTATCCACCAAAAGAACAGATAGTAGCATGAATATTCCAAAAAATGAAACTTATGCAGACATAGTTAAGCACGGTGCTGAAGTACAAAAACTGCGTACTTCAGAATTCACAGTGTCTTCAGCAGAATTGTCTAAATCATATCTAAGTGCTTCAGAAATTGAAAAAGAGAACAGTTTAACAAATAGCTTTCCTACGTGTGCTCTGACTCTTCAAGAGTATAAAGTTGAACCACAGGATATAGAAGTCCCAAAGGCAGAAAGTTGCACTAAGTTAGAGACTTCAGGAATAGGATGTAGACTATCATCAGCTGAAATTACTCTGGATGCAACACAGGAGAAAATAGATGTTAGTCTTCCAAAGGAAGAGCTAGATATTAAAAATCAAGAGGCAGCAAATAAAAAACAAAAGATAAAGGGTGAGATGAAAATTATAGGAAAAGGCAGTGAAGGAAGTGAATTAAAAATGCCTACATGTGAATCGTCTACAACAAAGGGATCAGAAGATGGTGTTTATGTTACAGCTAAGCTGGAAGATGTAAAGGTAGAGGTTCCAGGAGTGAAGATGGATGTTAAAATTGCCAGAGTAGATCCTGAAATGAAATTTCAAATGAAAAGTGTTGAAAAGGACATGTCTGCTGGAGTGGAAGTGCAAGTAGAAGACAGACCAGAAACAAGTAAAATTAAAACATACAAGTTTAAGATTCCAAGGTTGGGACTATTGCATTCAGAAGTGAAGGGTTTTGAAGATGATATCAATTTGCCAAAGTCAGAAGCTGATTCAGTATCTAAAACTGAAATAGGCACAGCAGAAATGCAGTTTCAAAAATCAGAAGGATCTATTGGCCTGAAAAGTCCAGCTCTAGCTCATGTGGAAGCACCTGCCAGAATAACAGTGGAAACAGTGGACAAATCACAAGGTGGCCCAGAAGTAAATATAAAAATTCCCAAACTAAAAATACCAAGATTCACTTTCAAAGCTCTCCCAACTGAAGCTGATATTTCAGTGTCAAAAGTAGTAACAGATCCAAAGGGATCTAGTACTGACATTGAAATAGTGCAACTGCAAGCAAGCTCTGCTATCCCTGGACAAACACCAGATGCTCTGGAGGGTGATATTCAAAAAGCAAAAAGCAAAATTCTAACACTGACTGAACCTGACATTAAAACAGCAGAGATGACTACAACCATAGAGTCCTCCCTTTCAAATATAGGGCAAGACATTCATTGGTCATATGTAGAGGGTCAAGAAGTAAGTGAGAAAGTAGAACCTGAACATGTTGCTATTGAAAGGTGTGAGATTTACACTACTGAAATACTGAAAGAATCAGAGATTCTCTCATCAGAAGTCAAAACTGCTACGTTGGGATTCTCATTGCTCAAGGTGAAGATGCCTGAATCACATAGCAATTTAGAAGTGCTAGTCCAGCAGCCATCTTCAACAGAAGATGTATCAGTGAGCAAACCTACATATGCTGATGAAAGCTTCAGAGCAGCAGCACAGAGGACTGGCAGTGCTGAGCTTAAACTACCTGAAAAACCACAGAGTGAGAGTGAGGGATGTAGTGGAGAAGTAAGTTTGCCCAAGCTAAAAACATTTGCTGCTGAAGCAAAGCCTTCCAGTAAACTTGAAGGGAGTCTTCTCAATAAGTCACCAGAGGGAATAACTGCAGGTCCTTTCTCTAAAGATGAGGATGTAGCTGAAGCACTAGAAGATGAAGAAAAAGACATAACCAATGAAAAAGAAAAGACTGACAGTAAAAGATCTCCTGGAAGATTCAAATTTTGGCTTCCAAATATTGGCTTTTCATCTTCTGGTGATGAAACAAGCACAGATTCAAAAACAGAAGTAAAAAAATCAGTTCCAGAAGATGTGAAACCTGCTGACACATCAGATACTGATTCTGCTAAGCAAACTGAAAAAACCGGATGGTTTCGATTTCCCAAACTTGGTTTCACATCTCCTTCCAAAAAGCCTAAGTCTGTTGACAAAGAAGAGATGGGTCATAAAGAGGGAATAATCTCAGACGAAGAAAGCCCATCAGATAAGCCTGATGTATTTTTTGATGCACAGGAAAGCTTATCACCTAAAGAAACAACAGAGGGTGAAAAAGTTGAAATTGATGGGGCCTCATCCAGTGTTCCAGTTTCTGGAACTATCGTGACATCTTCAGCAAGAACTGAACTAATCTTGTTGGAGGAAGAAAAAGATAGTCGATCTAATATTCCTGGAGATACAACCAAATGAAGATTGTCTTTTCTCAATCCTCAATGAAAATAAAATAATCTACATGTACAGAAGCAATGTTTTCTTAATTTTCTAGTAAGTGAAAATTAAACAAAACCCAAAGCTGATATTCGTGAAAACAGTTGAACAGAATTTACCACATTTAAATGTTCAAGTACATGGATGTGCTATACTGTGCACTAAAACACTGATTTCTTCAAATCTGTCCCAAAGGCAACAATTACTGCAGCTACAGAGGAGCCCATAGTTTTAGCAAAGTCTGAAAAGATATCTGAACCTTGAAAGTAAACCATTGAAAGGCTTGATGATAGCGAAAAGCCTTGTTAATTAGACTTCTCAAAAACATACTGATTATGTTTAAATTATAGATTATTTCCAGAATGGAGTATAAATTAGTGCTACGAGAACTATACTTACCTGTTTAGATTTTGGCATTTTCTGACCTACTTTTGTTTTCTTATTACAATATTTTTCTTTATTTCAGCTAAGGTAATATGTATATTCTACAAACATTTTAAAATGCAAAATAAAACCAAAATACTAGTGTAGAGAGACTAACGCTTTACCTCTTCCTCTTTTCTCATTTTCTGATTATTGTGGTGGGTCATATTTAGCCTTAAAAGAATTTTTTAAAACCCAGCAGAATAAATTCAAGACCGAAACCCATATAACTAACTCACATTTTTAAGATACCAAAACAAAACATGCTGATGAATAACTATTAAGATGTGGATAAATAGATTTTAATGTATATATTTACTGGATAGTTAAATGCACAGAATGATCTGCCACACTGGTAGAATTGCTTCAAAGATTTTCCGGGAAAGGAGATGTATATAATTATTTGCTACTTTGTTTATATTAAATGCTTCTCTCGAGAACGTAACAAAAACCAGAGTGCATATGTAACAGCCTTCACATGTATCATTAAAACACTGTCTGTATTCTTTGTTCACAATAAACTCACCATATGAATAATAACTTGAGTAGCATGAGTTACTGACAGTGCTATTAGCATTTTCTAATTCTGAAAATCCCAGCTTAAATTTACAAAAGATTTGAGTATACCCCACTATCCGCTGAAGTGGCTGCTTAATGACAGCACAGTTTCTACATACAGTGGTAGTGGAGACTTTTCACTCGTTACAACCCCGAGTTTTACAGATTTGCGTGTGCAGACATGTTTTTTAACAGCAATTTTCTCATCTTGTGTTTTCTTTCTCCATATTCTACTTAGTACAGGGAATGCAGTCACAGCAAAACATCTAGCAACTGGGTTGTAAAGGAAGTGTACTTGGTTGTCCAACCATCTGTAGCTTGAGGTGTTCTTAATTTCTAGCTCTTTGTGATAGGCTTCAATATTCTAAAGAGAACTGCTGGCAGTTATTCTAAAGAGAACTCTAATTATCTCTGAAGAGACTGTTCACATAAGTGTTAGGCATCTATCATTTATTTGGATCATGCAGCATTTCCCTGAAGTTTCCCCAAGTATAGAAGTCATTGTTCAACAAACCCAAAATTACCACATCAGACAGCATTGGAATATACCAAGACTGAGGAAAATGTTATGATCAAGACAGAAAAATTGAGTTCAGACAAAGGTAATGTATGTAACAAAGGACATCCCATTCTAACAGCAGCTCACATCTGCCTGCAAAGCAGCCTTCTCATAAAATGTTTCTCAGGTAGTCTCCGTTTACTTAGGCCTACAAATAGGAATCCACCTAGACAGCACTGAATGTAGGAGTCTGTCACAAAGGTGACAGAATCGTCAGTTAAAATTGAGCTCTGAGACAGTAGTGACCACAGAGCTATAATCACTATGATGTTTTTGAACGATGAATTAAATAATTAAGGGAAGATCAGGAGAGAAAAGAAGCATCCAAACAGTCTACTGTCAGCTTTGGGAAAGGTGAAGGTTACTGGAAAAGCAATCAGGTTAACAAGATATTACCCAAGGTCTGAGTGCGGGAATAGCTGAGAATAGGGCTCAAAAGGATGCAAGGAGCACAGACACAAACCTGCAGAACATAGATATTTTATCAACAGTCTGACTGACCCCACCTGCATGCTTAGTTTGAGATGCTCAGGTTGTTTTAACTGTGGTAGGTTTTCTTGATTACTGCTACTTATTTTTTAACATCTGAAAAAGTGGGCTGTTCAGCTAAACGTCGACATACAGTCTCCAGCCAAACAAACCTACAACTGTGGTTTGACATGTAAAAGAAAGTATAAACACATTAAAAAGAAAGACACTCCCACCCCGGTATTTGTTACATTGTTAAGACATGAATACATCTCTACAGGTTGGCTATTTTGTGTTATATTTGAAGCAGGACCTCTCATATATCCCAAAGGCAAGAGAGGCAAAATTAATCCTGAATGAGATAATACATGTGAGGAAGAATAGAATAGAATAGAATAGAATAGAATAGAATAGAATAGAATAGAATAGAATAGAATAGAATAGAATAGAATAGAATAGAATAGAATAGAATAGATCAGGTCACTGGAAGAGGCCTGCAACTGTCATCGAATTCAACTGCCTGACTGCTTCAGGGCTGACCAAAAGTTAAAGCATGTCATTAAGGACATTGTCCAAATGCCTCTTAAACACTGATGGACATGGGGCATCAACTACCTCTCTAGGAAGCCTGCCCAAGTGTTTGACCACCCTCTTGGTAAAGAAATGCTTCCTAATGTCAAGTCTGAACCTCCCCTGATGCAGCTTTGAACCATTCCCACGCATCTCATCACTGGATACCAGGGGGAAGAGATCAGGACCTCCCTCTCCACTTCCCCTCCTCAAGAAGCCGCAGAGAGCAGAGGTCCATAAGGCAGTGCCGATGACAGAAGAGCTCTCTTCCAGGGGTTAGGGAGATATTTATGACTCTCAAAAATTTGAGTGTACATTGATACAGCATAAACGGTAGATGAAAAGTTTTCTCAGTACCTGGATAAAAGCAACAAAGTCATGATTTATCTGAAACAAATGGGAAAGGAAAATCCTGGGTAATGAGGGAAAAAACTGAAAACAGATAACACTAGAGCTTTTGGAGCAAGCTAGTGTCTAACGTGTGAAGCCAGGTGACACTGTAGTCCTGTCAGAACTCATAAACCTATGGAGCCAGCTCATTTCTGTCTTGCTGCCATCTGCATTGCTGTCAGCAGTGCTGTAGCCACAAGGCACTGCACCAAAACCAAGCGCTCTCAGAAATGAGACTGCCAGGACAGCAGTACAGCAGCTCTGCATGAAAGCCACCCAGGTAAAGCAGGGCCTGTTCACTTAAGTTGTGCTCCATCGTAACACAGGTATGTGAGATTAGCTGATCAGAGAGTATCCATGCTCAAGATCCAAACCAGCAACTTTTTCTAGACATGAATAAACCGATATTGAGAAAAATCTGAACTGGTTGCAACCAAGAAAATCCATCCAAAGACAATAAATAGATGCTAATGAACACTACTGGGGAGGCTCCAGCTTACATTTGGTACAGTCCTTAACTTGAAGAAATCACAATCTAAACAGAAGAGACAAGCAACAGGTGAGTGGATAAGGACTATTATTAACCTTGTTACATAAATGGAAAAGTACTAAGAAACTCAAAGCACGGTTACAATTTACACCGTAGTCTACATTTGTAATAGAGAAAAAGTAAATTAGAATCAATTATGAAGGGGCCTAAAAAGTCTCACAAGAAATCAAGGAAATAAACTCAACTTCCTCTTAGATCTAGTTCATTGTCTAAATCATAAACCGCTCCTTCATATGTGGAGGAAAAACAACACACATAATGCCAGTAAAGAGAATAAAAGAGCACTCTCATAAGCATCAATTTTTACTTTATGAGCTGAACTTTACTCCACACGGGTCTTATGTTACCAGAAGACAAGTCTCCCAGCTTGCCTAGAAACTCTCCCACTGAACAACTTACCCAGCACTGTCAGATTTGAGCTCACAAGTAGAGGAGAAAGAAGTTTTCTTCTTAGTCCTGCAATATCTATCCCCCCAAAACCAGTGAAAACATAGCTTCGAGTGCCACCTAGAGGAGCACACGCCTCTTTAGAAAACATTAATATTGGTTAGAGATGAAACTTCTCAAAAAGATTTTCAAACTGACCCAGCATTCACATGTGCTCATGGCACTGGGAAAAATCTGTCCAATGTCTTTAGCACATGCAAGTATTAATACAGCACGTGGTTGGATATATCTGTTGGCACAAGGTAATAAACTTGTGAAACGGAGCTAATGAAAACCAGCTGGAGAGGTTCTACTTGGCCAGAAATTTTAATTAGTGAATGGAAATCTCAAAATATTAAGCACCCTCTAGAAAGGAAATAGGGGAGGAGAGCATTAAAAGCTCCTGCATCTTCCTCAATATGTTTGCACATATGTGAATACTCAAAATTTTGGTGTTATCTGTAAATGTAACTACATGTCTTAAAAATCTGCCTTAATAACAACAAGCATTGGTTTGTAATGATGGATAAAACAATCCGAAGAATCTTGGAAGTGTCTGAAAGACACAGCTAAGGGGCAGCCTGGAAACCAAAAAATGGAAATTTAGTTGGCATCGTCGCCAAAAGACCTCATGGGGAAGAGGCCTTATTTGTATGGGCATAGATCAGTCCACACACAGACGATCACAGCAGGTCCCTTTGCCATTTTCAGCACAGGGCAGAGATTCAAAAAGCACCAAAACGCTTCGTCTAGAGGATGAGGAGGTTGCACCATGATGGGGAAGTCTCTACTCCTGCTACCAAGTGCTGTGTCTGCAGCAAGAGAGATGGGCTCAGAGCCAAAATGCAACTGAATGAGGGCCCTGCCAGGACAGGAGTGAAACCACGAGGTGCCACACGCATTCAGGACAGGAGAGGTCTGCTGCACTTGGACAGCTCAGAGATGGAGTGCCAGGACAGGGGGTTTGCCCGACCCTTCTGTGGAGCCATGGTCTCTCTCACCTCTGCTGTACATCAGTCCCAAAGGAAAAAGTTCATTTGGCGATTACACTTCCAGTGTCAGACAAAGGTGCACAGCCCTGGCAAGGTTCACGGACTCCCAGCCCAGTGTCATTTGCACCACTCCACAGCTGGAGCACATGTCCTGCTTTCCTGTCCCTTCTGAGAGTCACCCAGGGCAGAGACACCATGCAGTGGTGGATATGGACATAAGGCACCAGGTAGCTCAGGTTTATGGTCCCCGTGTGATTTCAGAAGGAAAGGTAGCCCCGAGACACAAAGCTGGTCAGGGACAGCCCTAAATGAACGAGGAGGCTCTCCAAGCACTGCCCACAGTGCAGGTGGGATGCCTTTGCTACACCAACACTCATGCAGCAGCTTTGCCCTACTCCTCCCATCCTATTTGCTGCATGAGGCCAACACACAGACATCCAAACATCCCCAGACACTCAGGGGTCCAGGGCAGCTGAGCTGGAAGCTGGACTCAAAATCTAAATCCCAGGAATTTAACTGGTGACTAGCCTCAATATTTAAATACAGGTATTTCCCTGTGCCTCTAATCCCTACATGCCTTAAAAAAATCTGCCCTCAGTATTGTAGGTTATTACTGACATCGTTCAAATCTTAAAGTGGCTGGGAATTTATTAAAAATATGCTTAAATACATGTAAGCAAACACTGTTAATGGAACATTGTTTGAAATATATAGCTTCCTAAGATAAAATAGCACAGCAATAACGATCTGCATCTCTGATATATTAAGATCTGGTTGTATCTTCCATGTTTGCTACAGTATCAGACAGCTCGTCATATAACACTGTATGCATTTCATTAACTCTGGGATGAGGTAATCACACAAAAAAGGAAACGTCACACACTGACTAATGGTTTTGCAGGTAGAGTCAACTATGAGAAGTTCTTGCATCATCAAAGAATGTGGACACCACGAGGAAGCGATTTCTCTGATAAGGACATAAAGAAGAAAGCTCCTTTTTTCTATTTTAATGTGTATTTCAATTCACTTCAGAGTCTGCCTCTCCAGTTACAGTCTTTCTGTCCTTGTACATCTTCCAGATTCACTGCATATTTGGATTGCCAGTCTCGCTCAAAAAGGTTTTTTAATTGTTCCTGGAGAGGCTGTTGCCTTCTTTGCAGGTTGGTCAAATTCTGTTTGATAATTAGTCCCACGCCAGCTGTATTAATGAAGTAATCTTCCGACCAATTGGAAGTCCCTATGCAATGGAAAAGTAGCTAATCAGAAAACATCCATTTCCCAGAGTTCTGTTTGATCTCCATACTTGTTAAGTCCACATTGCCTGGCTCTGCTGATTTGCTGTACAACTGCAAATCTCATTAGGACCAACAGAGCAGCAAAAATCAGGTCACTTCCTTCTTATTCCAGACCTCGGGTTTCAGAAATTCAGTATTAACTGCAGCCCTGAAGATTCGTAACCTGCTGATTCCTTACAGCCTGTGGCAGAGATGCACTAATCTACTAATTATAAATATGGGAATAGGGTGCCACATTTGGGTATTAAGATGGGTAAAAGCTAGTGTTTGATATGAGTTTCTGTATTTAAAGAAAAAAAAATCCTTAATAGACTTAATTCTCTTTGCTTGTTATGGGGAAACAAGTGAAGAAACTGAACCCTTGTTCAGTAAATCCTCAGGAGCTGTTCTGAGCTCAGCATGCAACAACTGCTTTTAAAGCAGACAAAGCTGGGCACCCAGCTGTAGACATTGTCTAGGTCTCTCTCCAAAGCTACCACAATTCAGAAAACCAAACACCATAAAAAACACACACTTTATCACTTAGCACTTCTGATGATGTTCGCCTTAGCCAGAAAAATCTACTGTCAATTCCAGAAGGTGCTTAGGCATGAAAACAAATTATCTGCATATCTATCTTCAAAAGACAACTCAGTAAGAAAGACCTTCCATTAAAGGCAATTGGAGCTGCAAG
The DNA here is from genome assembly GCF_034619465.1 of Leptosomus discolor. Taxonomy (NCBI): domain Eukaryota; kingdom Metazoa; phylum Chordata; class Aves; order Leptosomiformes; family Leptosomidae; genus Leptosomus; species Leptosomus discolor. The sequence goes on from NC_141393.1 coordinate 10,541,102, forward strand.
TCCTCAGCCCGTTGGAAGATCGGGCTGTTTGCTGGTTTGCATTGCTTGGAGGATGAGCTGACTGAAATGACAGAGCCCTTTCACATTCCCTTTTTTTCGAGGGATCCTAATAAGAGTGAAAAACAAACACCATCCTGATTTTCAGGAACTGAACATTAAGGTTTTCTCATTTCCTTTCCTAGAGTTCTGTTCAACAAACAGTGCGTGGAATTGATTCCTCCCAGCAATTTCTTTTTATTAAAGCACGATAACGTTATATACTAGAGCATCAGCTATCACTGCATCATTCTGAGCACAGTCTGTGAAATTCCTACTGTGCTTGTCACAGACTGTGCACTCAGACTTGTCATGCTCTGTTCTTAATGGTTCATAATCGTATGAAATAATCTTTTACTGAACTTGACCTACATTATTGGCTCCCCTTTCACATCTCACTTCTTTATTCAGGGTAAACATTCTGACGGAGCCATATACTTTGATATGTTTATCTGCTTTACATGACAAAATGAGGTCTTTTTTGACATTGCAGCCCATCCTATCTCAGCCTCAGTCCTATAGATCTGAAGGTACTGTAAGTGTTTGGAATAATGGAGTACATACCAATATAGGCTACTTTATCAGTGACCATATATTTGTTGTGATTCACTCTCCCATGAGGAATATTTGTGTGATTCAGAACTGGAACAATGAAGAGTTTCTGGAGGGAGAGAAATTAAAAACATAAATAGAAATAATATTGAGTGAGGAACCGACTGACTAATTGGACAATGCAGATTTTCTATATTTTCAAAGAATAAAATAGCACAGAAAGAAGAGAATACTCCACACACTGTTATTAAATGTACCATAAAAGAGATTTTACTCTTATCCAAGAAAACTAACAAATAGTACTTCCCCTATACACAAAATTGGATAAGCAATTAAGATCAGATAAGGATAATGTTTGCTTCACAATGTTCCATTAGTGGCACAGCTATTATCATTACAGGGCAGACAATTAAATGCAGTTTTAGGCAGCTGTTTAATAGATCAGCATTTTCCACTGATTGCTGCTCTTATTTTGTGCTAGAATGGGCTGATCACAGACACAAGGGGTAATGCAGGCAACAATAATGCCTAACTTTTTCTGTTAACTCTTACTAAAATCTACTTTTATTTTTTTTTGTTAAAACCATTTCTCTTTACTTCTGTGACATCTCTCTGTCATGGTAACCACATCATTTTGGGAACTTCCACACCATCCCCACTCTACTTCATACATTCCAGTCTAGTGCCTATGGCCTGTGTGTAATATTTAGTGTTCAAAAATAGATCCATTTGTATAGACAGTCAGCAGAGCTCTCAATTGTAAAAAAATTGATAGCAATTAGACCCATTTAAGATATTCCATACAGGAAAAGGTCTATAAGGAGAGCATTAATTTGTCATATAAACTGTTAGTGCCATGGTGCTCAGCAAAAGCGACTGCCTGGGTAATGTCACAACTGGTGCAGCTAGGCGCATCCCTTGATATCACTCGTAGCTTGCAATAGCTGCTTCCTCAAAGATTATCTCTTGGGCCTTACTTTCTCTAGGACCTGAAACAGTCACTGCAACAATGGACAATGGCTTCTCTAAAACCTGGCACTTGCACATGCAACTGGCAGCTTAGACTCAATAACTGGTGTGAGGCCCATATCCTCAAGCTGTCTTTCCAAAATCAGGTTTCTTATCGTACCACGTCAACACTGATGTGGGCTTGTGGGTTGTTGAGAGCACGCAGGGACCTCAGATAGTAGAGCATGGCTGGGTCGGAGTGGGTCCAGCAGCTGACCAGAAGCCGGATTTGTACTCTGTAGTTGAAAGCTGCACGTCTCAGAGCGTTGTCAATGGCTGGCCAGTATCTACAGAAAAGTAGGTGATAATAGGGGTACGAAAAAGGGGTATTTTTGAAAGAGTTCAGTAGCAAGCTGTGACAATAAACTGAGAATACATGAGATGCTGTGCACAGATGGGTTCTCTGATGTCTAGGAAGAGGAACACTTGTGCCTTCACTGAAGGTATAAATAAGATTCCTGCCTTCTACCCAGCCAGTTCTTTTCACAGTGTGTTTTGAGACCTCCAGTCTCTGCCAAATTGGATTGAAACTGGTCAAAAAGTTTAAAGCTCAGTAAAGTGCATGTAAACAGATACACACACAGAGCATGGTGCCATCATGCTTATTTCCTTAGGAAAGTAAAAATAACAATATCAATTCCAATGTAAAGCAGCTCATACAGCATGAAGTAAAAAGGACAGTGCAGAGCCCAGAGGAAAGCCCAAGAGCTGTTTTATAGAATATGGCCATTTCAGGATCCTGGAGACTGTTTCTAGTGTCTGCAGTGGTCCTGTGCCATCAGCCAGCATGGATGGGCTCTGTCCCTCCCCATCCCTTCTTGCCCTCTTTATTATGCCGTGTGCCCCCGAGGTAACACACACACAGCTGTGCTTTCCTGAGCACTGGGCTGTCCGTTTTCCTGACACTTGTGTTGGCAGTAGCCCAGGGGGAGATTTTTAACATCCTTCACCCAACTAGGCAATACAAAAGGCTGGACAACGTACATCCCAGGACTAGTAACGCCAAATGCCCATGTAGCATTTTTGTTCTGTAGATCTTAACAAGTGCTGCATGGAGGAAGGCAAACATCTTCAGTACAGATTGGAGGTCTGGTACAGGGGGAGGTCTGGCACTCACTCACAGTCCCATGAGCAATGATGAATTAATTTGCCTAACTTATTCCTTTTGGTCTTACGTACAAAGGCCTGAATTCTCTAATCCTCCCTCTCACATCATCCTATCGTAATCAAAAGACCGGCCATGTGTTTCAGGCTCAGGCTGACTTGTAGATACCAAAAACACTCGGAAAAACATTACTATTTAGAAATACTATTTTTGAACATTTTCCGGTTTTTAAACATATCAGTTTCTAGTTGATTAACACTCAGGCATTAAGACAGCAGCTTTGTTTCCTCTGCCTCAGCTGCTGGAGGAACCTAACCTGAACTAATCAGCCTCAATTCATTGCACTACAGCTGGTTGCTGTGGAGATAGCCCAAGGCCCTGCGCATCTTTCCCTAGGCCTTTCAAACTCTTGTTTGCATCTGATCAGGCCCTAGATGTCACAAATGGTGGATTAAGGCTTCAGATGAAGAATGAGGAGTATGAACACACCCGTTCTTAAGGGGGAAAAGAGACTTTCTATGAACCTATTCTTAGCTAACATCAGGAGATGTGAAACCCAGAGATTCAACTGTACGACACAGAAACCGAAAATCCTCTAAGCTGTTTGATTTATGAAAAATATCCTCCAAGTGGAAGGTAGTCTTTGAGATTTTGTTTCAAGGACAGTGGAATTATCTGTGTCTATCTATTATCCTACACTTTTCCTGCTAACACACTCATGCCCAGCTGAACAGCAGAGGCTTTACAGAGACGTGCCACTGGACATGATGCATGGTATAATTCTGGCTAAATGGCAACCTAGAGCTCACCGTATACTTTACAAGCCATGTTTACATGATTATTTCCCTTGAACTTCTTTCTCAGACAGATTATTTAGACAATTGGAAAACCCCGAAATTTTACAAGCAGGTAATACTCATAGCACTTGGTTGCATGTAAACATCCTAATTCAAGCATGTCTAAATTCATTTGGAGTCTTATTGGTTGTCCCATGACTGACTAACTTCCTGTGTTACTCAGATTTGAGTTGATGTGCAGAGTCAGCATAATTCTGCTGTGACCCTGGGCCCGTTGCAGCGGTCCACCACACATAATTTGATCGCTCCAGACCACCACTACCACCTTCTCTTTGAGAGCTGTTGCTGCATTGTCCTAGGTTACAGTGTAAAATGTGCCAAAAGGAAAAAAAAAGTATTCTATTACCATCTTCAGGAGCTGTTGAGACCAGGTGGGGCGCTGCTCCCTGCCTCCCCCCTCTGGACTATCTTCTGTTAATGGGCACAACAATGCCTTATCGCCTGACCCATCGATAACTGCTCCTGGACTATCTCCTGTCAATGGCCCATCAAGGAACTGCCTCACGACTCCCTATCCCATTGTGAGATGCTCCACCCGGGGGGAAGGAGCCAAGCAGACCATGCCAAATAAAAACTGAGATTTCGAACACCCTAGCAGCCTTCTTCCACTGGATTCCCAGAGGAGTTTTTCCCCCCACTGGAGTTCCAGAGGACAAGAGCTACCTACCTACCACTGGACCTTCGGAGGAAGACCAGACTCTTTTACCTGATTGCTGCTTCCACAGAACTACATCCATCGCTTCAGGAGGACTGCAGCCAGCATCTTATCGGACTGCTACTGCCACCCTAACAGGGTGTCAGGTTGTATTTCTGACTCTGTCAGTGTAAACCAGTGGGCTGTTTGTTTTTCCCTGCCTTGTGTTATATATATATATATATATATATATAAATATAAGTAAAGAACTGTCATTCCTATTCCCCATATCTTTGCCTGAAGGCCCGTTAATTTCAAAATTATAATAATTTGGAGGGAAGGGGGTTGCACTTTCCATTTCAAGGGAGGCTCCTGCCTCCCTCCGCAGACACCTGTCTTTCAAACCAAGACATGCATGCATCCAGCATGCTTCAAGAACTTGAATATCCCTAGATGGAATTATTAAAAAAAGTAAAATAAAGGCCCAGAAGTTTCTTTTAGAGACCGTTTCAGCTACCACTGCAGAGATGAGCAAAGACAGTTAAGAATCACCCTCTAAACTATGGGTCAAGTATGTCAAACAGGCAGCAGAGCCAGAAGTTCAAGAACCTTCAGAAGTAAAGAACAGAAAGAGAGAAAGAGGAGCAGAAGAGGGGAGAAAATTTTTCTCTGAAAAGTCTGATATCAGATATATTCCTTCTGTTCCCATTCCTCTCTCTATTCATAAAGCTGCTCTGTTGTATTTTGAAAGGAGCTGTACCTGACTGTCCCTAGTCTGGCACTTCACAGTTTTCTTGCTGTGTGAAGAGCACAGGAGGCTGCTTTAAAACACTAACGAAACGCACAGGCAGTATGGGATACCATCCTTCCTATAGCATCGGTATTTGCACAGTTCATGAGGTGGCCGTGAACGCAGAACAAAGCCTCAGTTCTCCCCACTCTGAATATTTTCATTGCAGAAGGGGTGGAATAGTATATTTTTCCTTTAGATAGTGCGGTCAACTGATTTGCTCAGAATTGAAGTTGTACCTTTCTGGATGCATGAAACGGCTGGTGGGGAAATATTCCATAACAGAAACATAGACAAATTCCTGTGCCTCACTGATGATACTGGTTATAGCAAAGAGGTCATGGGTGCGACCTTCTGGACAAAATGCTGGAGGAGAAGCCTGTAAAGAAGAAAACACACAGGTCAGTGATTTCATCCTTTTTTTCTGTCAGACTGTGATTCATTTATATTTAGATCTGTTCAGTTTTCATTACAGTAGCACAAAGCACTTGAGGTAGACCACTACCATTCCTCATGCCTTCCTTGTCCTGACGGGTCAGAGACTCATATTTATTGAGGCCACAGGTGATTAAAGGAGACCTGCACTCTGTTCTTGCCATCCTAGCTGACAGCCAAAGCTAGGTCAATGTTTATTCCTTGAGTAGTTCCAGAGAAACCTGTTGATTGAATTATTATCCAGCTGGAACACAAGTAACTGAGGACTGCTGAAGATATTTTCTGGCCAATGCTTAAACACAGTTTACAGTCTACTTTGTTATGTTAAAACATACTTACAGAAAAATAGGCCTTTGTCAAGATTCCATTAAATTCTGCTTCCAGAGGCCAATACTTGTTAATGTGGGTAGAATAATTAAGAGGCCAAGGGAATGGGATGGTAGCATTTGCATGTCCAAGATCCCAGTAAGTACTAAACGTTTTCCAGAGGTCTTTGGCCAAGCAGCTGCAGTTGTATATCACAACACCACACTCTTTCACCTGCAAAGAGAGCAAGCTATGATACAGCCCTAGAGAAAGCCACCTCCACCTCCAGGGGTTTCTTTGCTGTTTCTCCCACTTGGTCAATAATTTACATAATTATGATTTTTCTCTATTATGTTCTAGAACATTAATTTCCCCCAGATTTTTGAATATGCAGCAGCAGAGCTTACCTGAGATAAAGATCTCCAGTCCATATTTGCACTACCAATATATATATGTTTCATGTCTACAATCCAGAATTTGCTATGCAACACTCCTCCTGCCAAATGTCCAAAATCAATCCTTTTTACATGAGCCCCTGAAGAAGAATGGGGAGGGTAAAAAAGAGTTTAGACACAGCATGGAGATAACAATCTATACTGCTCCCCTGACAGTCAGAACATGTCTGGATGTCTAATAATGGCAGCCAGTAATAACTACCAAAATTCACAAGCACTCGTGCCTGTGAACACAGTAACTTGCAAAAATACACAAAATGTGAACTTTCAGAAAAATCCTTAAGGGCATGACAACATACACAGAAGTCGTGAACTAGTGAACACATAGTGCTTGTCCTCTGAACTCATATAAACACCACGCCAATACAGGCCTTGGAGACCAGTTTCTCTCAGATGCCTTTTTGCAATACTGAAGTTGTGAGTGCATCACTGAAGTGAGGTAATTACCTTTTTCCTCTAAAAGCTCAAGGTCAGTTGAATTTGTAGCCAAAGTTGGCATACTTGCTGCAACATACACAGAGACATTCTCTGCGAGTAATCTCTCAAACCTCTTCAGAATATCTTCACCCTGCATGGTACATTGTTTGTTATTTTTTATATTTTTTCATAGAACATGTAGTAAGATCTATGCAAGTAGAGTGTTATTAACGGATGCTTCCTTTGAAGAATCCCAACACAATGAAGGTCAGAAATTTCACGTATTTCAGGAGTGTTTCCAGTACAGAAAAAAAGGGAACAAAGATTCTCATCCAATGTATGAAAAAAAAAATTATTTTCTGTCATTTAATGCTATTAGATATAACATTTAAAAGTATGACCATAAACATCCCAGACTTCAAAGGTGAATGCCCCAATGAAGATCAGCTTTGAGATGCTCATGCTCAACAGAGACGCTAGGTCATTTCTCTCTGAGGGTGAAAGTAACAGAGACTCTCCTACACCGATCCACCCCTTTGGCAGAGACAGGGCTCAGCCTTATATCTGCCACTTTTACTTCTCATGTGGAGGGAATGAGCCGACTTGAAACAGTGGAACAACCCGGGGAGGAAGACAAGGAGAGCAGTCCCAGAGGGACCATGAGGACAATGAGGAAGGCATGCCAGGAGGGAGGTAGAGGCTTGGCCTCAGTAATAAACAGGCCAGCACCTGGTCTGTCGGCACACAGCACGATTCCTGACACACGACTATACTTTGTACCTGGCTGAAACAGGGTGGCCTTGTCCCTTCTGCTTTTCAGAACAGTCCTCCAAACCCTGCTCAGGCTTTCCTGGGAGGTTGCCTGTTGCCACAGGCCAAAAGAAAGCCAAGGGACAATTGAACATGGTGGACAGTCACAAGGTGAGCCTGTGCTGTGGCCTCTGTTGTTTACTTTCGGTGGTGGAGCCAGAGAGGCCTCACAGGAAGCCTGGCAGCACAGGGAGCCCAGGAGGACAGCCCTGCAAAGGAGAATGAATGCCCTAAGCTGCTGTCCAATGGCATGGTTCAAGGACACCTGCAAAATGGGTGAATACAGACGCTGCATCTGTGCACAGGGGAGAAGAAGCCGCTGAAGCAGTCAAAAGTCCAGCAGACTTTGCTTCCTGACTCTTCCAGCTAATCAGTAGGAACTGGCACGTTCACTAGTATGGGATCCTGTAGGCTCTTCAGCCATGCACTGGCTGCCCCTACCACAGGTTGACCATCTGCCAGGTAAGCGAGTGTGGTTTTGAGGCTGACCTCTGGTCACTCTTAAAACACAGCGTAGAAATATTTTGAGACACAGGCATAGCCCGGATGGAGTTGAACTTGACTGGAGGAAGAAAGTTGGTGTGCTGCTTCAGACCAGGATGGAAAACCTTTCTGGGTTTGCAGGAAGAGTCAAGCAATGTCTCTGGGAGACAGACCACACAGTCAATCTGCCATCTGCCACATGTGCATGACACATACAACCATAGATGTACTTGTCATTGATTTTCTCCTACCTGCTTGGAAGATGAATCATTGACGTTAATATCCTTCCCAGTAAGAGACCAATAGTAAGAAGCCACATGAATTTTTTCCTGGACTGTATCAAGGAGTTTCATCCAGGCTTGGTACAAGGGTTTGGCTGCAGTGCTGTTTATCTCAAAAGCTAAGTCATAAGGAACATTTTCCACAAGTTCAAAGCTGCAATGGCAATTGTAATATTGTGAAGAAAGCAACTGTGATTCAAGCAGGAAACCAAGCACCTGTCAGGCCATACAGCTGACCATTTTGGACATCAACCTCAAAAGCAAACAAGCTGAGCTGGACAAACAAGCTGGGAGTACTCTCTAATCCGTTTTTATAGCCCAGCATATATTGTACATTGCCCTCTCAAATTCAGCAGAATGGCTTCTCAGTAGCTGTTCTGAGCTTTTATTTTACCATCCTGAAGACAAGGAGAAAAGTAGCCCCCTGGTGCTGGATGTCGCTTTGGTACCCTCCCTACCCTCTGCCAGGACAAGTATCTGCTGCCACCTCCAGCCTCTGAAAGAAGGTGAGCTCAGCAGAGGCTGCTTTGCCCACTGGTTGTTCTGCTGCCTCCCACCGCTGCCACAAAGAGAGGGTGGCTGGAGGTGGTGGAGTAGGACCAGAGCTGTGCTAAACATACAAGCACAGGACCAGTAGTGGATACTTCCCTGACTGTCCCTCGTAACGGGTGACTACCAAAGACCCAGTGCCTAAACAACACCCCCACTCTTCCCAAATAAGTCGTACTTTATCACTTATGATACAATGGGAAGAGAACAAAAGCCATGCTGATATTGTCAGCATTGTAACTATTTCTCCACCTGGTGATCGCTTCTCCATGTGCCATCAGGCCTGGCTTACCTGCAGGAGTCATTGGATCTGTTGGTGCCCTCCTCAATTACTGTGGTTCCTGGCAGATCTCCGTAGAGTTCTTCTTCCTCCTCCAACTCTCCATAAATGCTGACAACTGCTTCTTCTCCATTAGGATGAACTATGCTGTTCACTCTCATGAAGTAAACAGCCATCAGGACAACAAGACCAAGTATAAAAATTGCCCCTAAGATTTGAAACTAGAAGAGAATCCAAATAGGACATTTAAGCGATCACAAAGTCACTGATACACCAGCTAACAGATGTCTACCTGTTGCAGGTCCGTAAATCACAACCTTTGAATAGCAGTTCTGCTTTCAGCTACTGGCAGACTGTTCTTAGATACACCACTGGAAAGGAGGACCACAAGATACACAGGGTTTAGTTCATGTGAAGACCATGATTTTAGTTTTGGCTTCATTTTTTCTGTGCCAACATATCAAAAGCCTTTTTTTTCCCAAACCTTATGATTACTTTGATGTTGATTAGCTTTATTTTAGTGCAAGGCAAATGGGTGTTCAACAAAATTTCTGCCAAAATCAAAACAAGGAAATGCATAACGCAAGGTTAGCTGTCGGCTCAAGCCCAGCACTACCATAAAGAGGAAGTTCATGAAGTCAAGGAAGAAAAAAACAGGTCTGAAAATGTCAGAAGCAGAAGGACATTTTGTGGTTTCTGAACATGTTCTGATTTTGTCTTCTAACTTAAATTTCACTTAAGTTAAACTACACAGATCTCATTTATCTGTGTGGCGAGTGAATAGTATTTCCTTGTCATTCTCGTGTGATGAGTCAGCTTCATTTCCCTTTTTCTGTACATCTTTTTTTTTCCTGAATGTAAATGGAAAAAAAAAGTAGCCGGGCCACCTGGTGTATCCAGATCTGGAGTCCAGCCGCTTACATGCTGAAACGTATAGCCCAGGCTCTATATGTTGCCCTATACTGAGGAGGAAAAGACAGCCACCAGTGCAGATCCATTTCCCCCCAACGATTATAATGTCTGGCTCCTGATGGCAATTCTTGGAAACTGCGACCTTCCACCATGCTCTGATAGGCAATGTGCACTTCAGAGGTGAGTTTTTGAACCTCCAGGCAGGAGAACTGAGTCTGGGAGAGGTCGTGAGGCTGTAGCTATACATGTGGGCTCCTGAAACAGTACATATGAAAATTGCACAGAAACCAATTGCCTCTGAAAGTATCTATTTCGGTTTCTATACGGATGAAGTTTCTTACTTTTCATTTTCTCTTCTTTTCTCAAGATCTACAGTGCTGGCATCAATTTCAGGCAGTGATTTGAATGAGAAAAATGTTTTTAAACTGACTATCTACTAAAATTTTTGTCCTCTGGCTTGTTCTCCCTCTCATTGAGGGCAAAAAACCCCACCAACTTTTAACAGTTCCACTTTTCATCCCATGAACACATTGGCAAGACTCAAACATCGCACAGATTTTAGAAGACGTAAGGTAAGAGATCTATTTGAAGTCACATCATGGCTGTCACCATGCTGTACACTGTGAAGTCCAGGTGCTCTAGGCATGCTGAATAAATAAATAAATGCTGTGCTAATGGTGGAAGTGGGGCTATTTGTACAAGCAAGGTTTACTGTCCTGAGCCAGGGCTGCAGGATTAGGCTCCACATAACTCCCTCTTGGCAAGGTTTGATCAGCCTACTGGATAAATCGATGAGGGTTTTGTCAGTCACTTGTTTACAAATAGAATCAAAACCTACATGCATTTCTGAAACAGGCAATAAAATCATTCTTCTTAATCTGTTATTTCTTTTCAGAAATGTCAGTGTAACCTCAGCTCTTGTAAGCAAATGTAGTGTATCCCAATAATTACCGTTTTGACGTCTTTTTGATTGTTCACGCTTAATTTCATGTTGGAGGACTCATTAAACATCAAGGATGTTTTTAATGCTTTTTTCACAATCTGAAAAACAGAAATGTATGGAAGGGGAAAAATAAAGCTTTATGGCAACATTTATATAAAGCCAGTTACAGACTAGAAATGCAGGTTACTGCCGTTGCTTTATGTAGTGCTCTGGGATTTAAGTACGGATCTGGGCAATATCCTCCCTGTACTATGGGTCTTGAGTGACATTAACAGATTCCAAAGTGAGAGGGAGAGACAGGTCCCTGCAGTTTTTCCCTGGTGCTGCCTACACACAAAACTCACTGCAGTAATTAATGTGTAAACAACTACATCGCTGCCTCTTCTAGTTACCCTTCAACACCCATTTTTGTCCTGTTGCAAGATAACACATTTGCCAACAAGCAATAATTAAGTGCAGAAGCCGTGGGTGACAGTGTACAGCATCAATGTCATCCTGTGTGTGACTCTATTAGGCTCCTGCTCTCTTCCTGTGCTTGTGAACTGTCTTCAACGCGAGTGTCTCTTCCAGAAGGGACTCTGTCAAGCGGACAGGGACCAGGCTGAACTATAAACTCCTCTTCTCCCGTTGCAACCATGACCCTAGAAAATACGTTAACTTCTTATCCTCCCCAGACAATATTGCTCCAATCTTGTGCTACCACCAGGAGAGGCAACCACAAGAGCAAACATCAAAATATGCCAAAACTCCAAGCAGATGGTAGAGCACGGGTAGTTGGCCATTTTCTTATTTTGCCTTCTCCAAAGGTCAAATCAGAAACTTCACACATGCCCAACGGGTCATGAATCATCCCTGCATTGGCAGAGGTGAATTTACCCCATAGGAGTCAGCTGTCATTTTTCATGCTTAGAAGCAAGCAGCACATCCTGGGTTATGGTAGATTTCAGAAAGTGTTACCAGATGATATCACCACATGTCCAGTCCCCAAACTACCACTTCGTATCCCTGAGCCACTGGGTGTGTGTAGCGTGGAGGACGAACATGTGGTGACGGTATCAGATATGCAGTTCCTCTGTGGGTGGCCACACTCAAACAAGTTTTAAGTAGGAAGGATCCTGCCAGCCTTGTTCCATCTGTGTTGCCACACAGTCACAGCTATTGTCATCTGAACTGGGTGGGCTTATGGTGTCTGGGCTCATGGTGTCTTCTCTCCCACACCAGTAAGGCAGCATGGCCACACATGTCCGTGCTGCATCCAGCTCCTGCCCACTCTGCCTTTCTGTACGGATGCTGTGACCATATGGAAGAGGCAGGAGTTGGACACAGCACAGACATAGCCCCAAAGGCTTCTTGTGGGACCCAGCTCACAAGAACCAGTGGGGCTGAACCAAAGAGTTGGAGGATGTCTTGGGAGACAAGGGAGGTGGCTGTGAAACAGTGACTTGGGGAATGGGGAGAGGGATGTGAAAAGAGAGGACTCAAGGTAAAAGAACTGAGAATGGAGAATGAGAAGGGTGGAGAGGGAAGAAAAGGTATGAACAGTGGTGCTTAAAAGCATGCTAGAGCTGCAGAGATGAAAGCTAAGTTTCCATTTCAGGGTCTGCTTGTTGTTGTTATCAGCTGTATCAGCACAGCAATGCCTACTTTCCAAGGCAGTTTTACTCACACTTTTCACTGGCCCTTCCTTTTGCTGCCCCCAGATCCAGATGGATTTTATACACTAGAAATAGTTATAAATGCTGGCAGGTAATCACCCATTCTCCCAGTCCAGGACAAACTGAGCTGCTGCCAGCAGCGCAAGACAGTTGCCCGTTCCCTGGTGAATGTCAGACTCCCATGCCCCTGAAACCTAAGTTCATGCTTTAAGCACAGAACAAAAATGTGGCATCTTATCCAAAACAGCTTACAGCACAAGCAGAGAGAGGAGATATGACACACCGTGCAGAGCAAGCGACCCGTGCAGAGCAAGGTTCCCCAACCTTGAGAGAAAGTGGTCAAATACCAACCCAGAAAACTTAGTGGGAACAAAACGAGGAGGGAGCAAGGGACAAGGGGCTAAGGATTTTGGCAGAAAACTGAGGCAAAGGGGTTTTAAAGGAGGATGAGAAAGGCAGCTGAAAAACAACAGCAACGGCCCTTCAGCCTGGGCGAGGAAAGCCCAGCGAGGTTGCAGGTCACAGTCCACAGCTCGTTGCTCCAGCGGCAGCTGTCGCAACCAGCTGGGCTATCTGGTAACAAACGGGTCCCCAGGCTGCCCCGGGTGGTTCTCATCACACAACCAGAGCCTGAGAAGTGTCATCTTGCTCCTTGGTCCCCAAAGCTAAAGTGCTCACCACAATACATCTGGCAACCCAAGCAGTGTCTCGGTAAGAAACTGCAGCGCGTCGGTGCACTTCCAGCCATGTGATGGCTTCAGAAGGACGGAACTTGTGAGAAGCAACTTGTTTCGGTTCTCTTTTTTGGCAAGTTACAAAATGGCTTCAAAGAGCAGCTTTTCTCTTAAAACACAAAACCGAACAGATCTCATATGTGCCATAATAGAGTCATCTACCGCTTGGTTCAAAAAAAGTCCTTGGTATCTTTGACTGGTGATGGGTTAGATTCCCAGCTGCTATGCAGAAGTCATGAGAACTGCACTAACATATGCAGTTTAATTTTCAAGAAAGAAAACATCACAGACTCAACCAGAATTCTTACTAATAATATTGTAGCTGCTCAGTAATTAACTATGGCTCCCTCTAAGCTTTCAGAGCTTTACTAGCTGCCAATTTCAATGACTAAAGTTCATCCAAGAGCAATAAATACAAGCTCTACTTAGTGTTGCTTCACAGACTGGAACACAAGCTAATACCACAATCTGCTGAGTACACACAGGAGACTGTAGTTTATAACATTAGGCTGTTTTCTCCCTGCCCCCAAAATAACTTTTTGGACTTCTTTGCTCCATCAGCATCAAACTGTTTCAGATTTTGGATTTCAAACAAGGCTGAGACTTTTCACTGTAGAAAATCCTCCCCAGAAGCTGTTTGAAGTCCCTCAGATTAACAAGGCGCATTCATCTCTCCATGACCACCCCCCAACACTCGGAAGATGATGGAAAATTACTTACCACCCTGGAAGACCTCCTCCTGTGTGGATGTCCTGCTGTAGTCTGATGTGACTCCCAATCCTACTTACAAGAGGCAGCATACATGATTTTCACCAGCAGATAAGTTTCAGGTTCTTCTGTCTTATAACTCCTCCTGCTGCAGATTACTTCCTCTTAAACACTGAGTGTCACAACATGCACTGACAGAGTCCCAGGTTACCATCTAGTTGTTACTACCCAGTTCTTAGACTGCAGGTCCTGATCTCCACCTGTTTGGCACAACTTTCTACAGTGCCTGACCTGGCTCAAACTCTGTTGAAGCCTAAGTTCCCACTGCCTTCAGCGGTGTAAGATCAGAGCCTAGGTCAGCTCTAGAAGACACTGGTTGAAAGGACTGCTCAGCTTTGGTGCAGTTTGCATCCCAGACATGGCAGTATCCTCACTGCTTCATTCTTAACCTACCAGAAGCTTCATTTTAAACCGAGGAACAAGCCCTCCAAAACTGCCCCTCTACCTAGTTCCTCTTGTGAGCACTCTCCTGCCCAATCATCCTTGGACAAACTAGCCCCTTTGAAATAATACAGCTTTCGTCTTAAACAAATGGTATTTGGGATTTGGCGTGACATTGTTGAGGAAGAAGGTTACATGCAATGTTGAGTTTGAGGCAACTTCTAAGAAATGGTATCTTCTGTAAAAATCCAATGCTGCACCTCAGTCGACCCAACTCAATACGGCAATGCTGCTGTTATTCTCCAGGCGATCCCTCGATCCTACTGAACTGAAGGCTGCAGTGCCCTAGCTCAGTACCTGAGGAAGGCTGCTGTAGGGGGGAAACAACAAACATGCAACTGTGGACTAACAAGGATCATGAGGCTTTATCATTCCTCATAGTAAAGCTGCTGAAGATGGAAAAGCTAAGAGGAGCCACAGGATAGGTCAGGTACAGCAGAAAGAGGCCTTTCTCTGGGAAGCTGAAGGTGTCGTGAACCGTATGCTTCCCCTAGGACCAAAACACAAGCAGTAACTCAACAAAAACCAAAAGTGAGAGAAAAGAAGATGGTGGAGCAGAGAGGAAGCCTGTTTGACCAGCCAGCTCTCTCCTGAATTTACTGCTGTGCACAGATCACCAGTCACTGAGGCCATCCCAAATCTCTATTAAAACAGGGCTTAAAACCAAGGCGAAGGCCACCTCCATCCCTTCAGACTCAGGTTACCAGAAAGCTGAAGGCAGGATCCTGCTTGACCAAGGTTTCATCTGCTGTCAGGGAAAAGAGGCAGCTCCAGCAAGCCACCACGCTAAAGGTCCAAATCGCCTGTGGGAGGTGTCCCCGTCCCTCCACTGGCTTCAGAGGCTGAGCAACTAAACTAAATACTTCAGCCAAGCACCTCACGAGTTCAAGTCAGCCTGTGTACCGTGCATGTCAGCAAGCTGAGCAACGAGCCGCCTTGCTCTGTTATGTGCAGGACTGAAGCCCTGGCACGAGCTATGCCGACATAAATCACGAAAGTTCCCGCTGACTTCAGTGCATTCAGGATCATACCACACAAGCAGCAGCACATTTGTATGAAGTTCAGAACTTATTCGCTGCTTCACTATCACCAGTTTAGTTCATACTGGGAGAGGCTGGGTTGTATCAGGGGGAAGAGCACCTTCCAGAAAAAGACCCATGTTTCCTCTCCTCCTTGGCAGCTCTCTAAACACTTACAGCACTGACTAATCTCATCGTCCTCCTCCTCTCCAGCTTGCAAAATCCTGATTTTCTTCTGCTTATCTGATCTCACATACCAGCCCATCAATTAGGCATTTCTGATCTTACTAGCAGTGTTGTAGCTTTGAGGGTTTAAGGATGGAAGTGGGTTTGTGGGGAGAATATAGTTTATTTGATCAACTCATGCAATTGAATGGAGGAAAGGAAAGGACTGACAAGTTTCAGGGTAAACATGAAATCTTTTTCATTCCTCCTCTTCCTCGTCTCTCAGACAAGGCTCCTTCTACCAGTTGCTCTGGTTGACTTGCCACCATCCCACACACAGAGTAAACACATCTCTCACTGCACAGTTGGATGCCACTCTGCAGATAACGTACTCCCCCTAAAAAGCATGCTTGGACTCCAGTTTGTTAAAAGGGTGCATGAAAAGATACAGTGAAAGGTCTTTTAACGCCTGTGTGGGAAGTTTGTGAAGAAGAAACTGCCAGTTTAACACATTCTCATCTCCAAGAACTAATAATAGACAAAAATGTCGCCACCACTGCAGAGATTACTACAGAACTACACTTCCCGTTTAATGAGGACTAGGTGGCTGGGCTCCGAACACCAACAGCTGACACAAGGGTGGGAGGCAGGAACAGCCAGGGTCCTTACACTTGAAAAGAAAAATGCTCTGTTTACACTTTGTGTCAAAAGATTGTATACTCAAACGAGCCAGGGAAAAAACAAAAGCCATGTCACATCAAGAATTGGGAAGTGATTCAGCTGACAAGCCTAGAGAAAATTTCAAAGTCTAAATAAAACTGATTCTTTTGTTTGGATATATTTTTAAAGATTTACACAATTTCCACTTTTTGATATTCAATAAATTTACTAAAATATTTAACCACGGACTTGAAGCCTTTAACTTGAAATATTTAACACTTATTTGGAATAATTTTGTTCAATTGAAAATTAAACACTTGTCAGCTTTATTTTGCCTGGAAAAATACTTCAATTGGGAAGAAAAGATCAGTGATTTGCATAGTTCAAGTGATTGCAGAGAGTCATTTGCTGTCTCAGTCTTGTCACTCCTCTTGTGTGGCACTCACCCTTCAGTCACACCTAGGAAAGATGGCCTACAAGTATTAGGAAAAGCTTCAGTATGCACTGTCTGTCTTGAATACATCTGGCTTTGTATTACAAAAACTACACTCCTCTTCGATTTGCAAAGCACTGGCAACCCAGGAAACCACTGGCCCGATGCAACTGCTGTCCTCGGGTCCTCCTGAAGATACAGAACATTTTTCTTGCTCACACAGAGGCTGCCTTGCCTGTGGTGAAGGTGTTACAGGCTGTGTTATAATCCACCCCCTTCAAGCCTGCCCAGCTGCCAGCGGCTAGGAGAGAGATCCATTCTCTGGGAGAAACATACCACTCACAAGAGCGACCTCTGAGACCCAAAAGAGCCATCTAGGGTTACTGCTATGCTAAAGCCACAGGTCCTCTGGCTGAAACCGAATTTCACTCATGCCTCCCGATATTTCCTTGCCTACAAAGTGGCCCCAGGTGCAAGGCGGATGCCACATTTCAGGTTTGTATTTTTTTTTTCCTTCCTGTGAGCTGGAGGAGGTTGACAGAGGCAGCAGCGTTACTGCTGAACAAGCCTTTTCTGGCACCAATTCTTTTGTCAAGTACAGTATTTTCAGTAATTTCTGTTCAAAGGAGGAAAAAAAGCTTAAGCAGGGTAAAGTCCTAGTGAGTACTATTTTCTTATGTTCATTTTCCTTGGCTTCCCTTGCTCAGCCCAAGTCATTCAGAGACCGAAGCAGCCAATCCATTAAAATTAAACACTTTTTCTAGATAACCACATCAGGTGTGCGCTGGTGCACAGCTGCTCCAGGTCTCTGCAGGGATGAATCCGAATGGTTGTTCCCCTCCTAAGAAAAGCAGGACACCCCACAGCTGAACATCCACCGCCGCCCCGCACCAACCCCATCTGACCAGAAAAAGCTGAGACGAGCAGGGCTTTGCTCTTGAACAGTCCACAAACGTGCTTGTCCAAAGAGGCATGGTCCTCCCCCGCCCTCGCGTGGGCAGGACCCACTAGACGAGGGTCTGTTGGTAGATCTTTAACATCAGAAAGTGAGATGATGACTTAAAGTTTTGCTCTAAGGAAGGATGCTGCAGACCCTACTCAAGGCAACGCTTCCTGGCGCTCCCTTCTATACGCACGTGGAAAGCCAGGCTCTATTTCCCAGTGCAGCTGAGGATGCTGAAGAGCCAGGCAGGATTGCAGCTGAATGCTCAGCAGGAAGATGCACAGAGGAGTTCATTACATTTACCATCTATCCTTTATTTTTAAATCCTGCCAGATAGCAGCTTTCATTACGTTGCAAATAGTTTTGGCCACAGTTCCACAACCTCTTACGTTTATTCAGTCAGGCTGTTAAAAAATAATGAAGTGGATGCACTATTGATTTCAAAAGGGCACTCTGCATAGCTCCCGACTCAAACACCATTCAGTGCTGCCGGGGAAGCCTGCAGAGAGGCAATATAGTTAGTGCGTAACCCAGCCCTGTGCTGTAGAGAACACAGACTTCTCTGCAGACACAGAACACACAAGCTAAGCTTAAGAAAGCTTTTTAAGACAAGTAGAAGAATTTTTTTTAATTTCTTTTTTATTTTTCTAGTTATTTTTTTAAAACACAAAATCCTTCCCTAAAACTTTAAGCATAAAAGGTCTCATGTTCAAGTACCTAATGCAAAGCTCACCAGCGGATGGGAAGTGTCCCACTGATCCTGGTTAGGTACTAATATTCCCCCCTCCCGCCCCCCACCCCCACCTTTGTGTTGTAGTTATTGCTGGCAAACAATGACACGTTCTACTTCCTATAGAGCGCAGAGAACTTGGAGGCAGAGTCTCACATGGCACCGAGCAGGGCTGGGGAGGCTGCAGGCACCTGAGGGCTGTGCACAGGGGAAGGACAAATTAATGTTATTTCAAAAGTGCCTGGAAGGATGCAAAGGTCAGACAGAACTGCAGGAGGGAAGGAGGACAGTGATGGAATGAAGAGAAAAAAAAGAATTTCAGACACAAACTTTTTTATAGATAGATAGATAGATATGAAATATATCTATCTATCTATCTATCTATAAGGCGAGAGCAAAAGAGTGAGTCAATGTTTTTCTACAATCACATACCTGCTGGGGAATGATCATATCCAGGCTAGATTTAACTACCATTGTTAATCATGGCAATGAAATAGAACAGTACTAAAAATTAAATCAAGTATCACCATACCGTACTCAGAAGTAAGACCACCCTCAGGTAATGGGGACTTGGGGATTTCAATCTGCAAGTACGGTGGCAGGGGAAAGGGGACTCCTGTGCTACCGGAGAAGGATCTGCCCCAGCCATAGGTGTCACCAGGACACCCCCAGCTGCCCTGCGAGTCCTCAGTTGCCGACAATTCTTTCATTACACTGTATTTAACATAAGTGTGAACAGGCATACGGAAAATTTAGTCTGCCAAACGCATACTCCCCCCAAAGTTAACACACAAAATCCAGAATCATTGTCACATGATAAAAGAATGATTTATTAGAGCAACTTTATGATAAAATTATATAAAATAACAATTTGTTTTTTTAAAGACGTCCACAATATCACCTTGAAACAAAATGTACAGATACTGCCTATAATCCAAACAAAAATAAATTACCATCCAAAAAAAAAAAAAAAGCAGAAAAAAACTGGGCAGGAGAAATAAATCAAAATTATACACAGCATTTCAAGAGGGTGTTGAAAAGAAAAAAAATCATTGATTCAAGTTATACAAACGTGTTTCAGCTTTACTCTCAGACAGCTCAGCTTGCATTTGTGTTGCATGCAAATGGAATGATCCAGTGAACAGTTCAGAACAGCAGAATCAGCAGCATAACAACAGCAGAGAGTGAAATAGGCACAATTCAGCACGGGGCACATCGAAAGTGAACAGGTAGTTCTGTCAGGTCTTTGCAAAAGTTATACACATTTACGGAACTTCAAAAAATGGCTAGTGTGATCTGCAAACCAAGAAAAAACTAGCAGAATCTTGCACTTAAAGAGTTTACACTTTTCACTTTATCTTTTCTTTTTGTCTCCTATTTTTTTCAGTAGGCTGTATGTAAACATTCCACTAGTATGTACCTTTACTAAAATACTCAAAGATGATGCAGACGTTCTTTTCTCCTGGAGCACAACCACAACATGACATCATCGTAGACACATTTAGGTCCTCGCTCACAAAGCTCCTACACATTCTCACAGGAATTTACATTCACGCCATCAGAACAGAGCAACAGGTTTTTACAGTTGAAAGCGTCGAACTGAGAACATGGTTTTCAAGTACAGCGGAAGAGCTGAGGGCTGGGATTTTGAAAGGTGCTCACGGCGTCAGGTACCCAAAGCGTATGGAAACCCAAAAGGACCTGAGCACTTGCTTCACTAAGACTCTGGAAATCCCACCCTTCGTTACATTTCTTCAGTCAGATACAAAACACACAAAAGCCATACGGTACGAGAGCGACCCTCAGGCCAGCAGCACCCTCACCAAGCTCAATGCAAGGCCCATCCGCAGCTCACGGAAGCCAACAGGTATCTTATGCATCGATCCTGGGCCGCCCAGATACACCACGACACACCTGTTAGGCTCACGCTGGCGTCACACAGAGGCATGTTTTCATAGTTACATACAGTACTGCTTGTAAGAACGAACAATCAGCAAAGGAGTAATAGTCAGGTGGCTAGCTCAGCTCTTTGGCTTACCTGGCGCAGACAAGTGCAAACGGGGCGTACTTCAGAAGCAGTGAATGCAAGAATAAATATATTGCATTTCATGATTGACTAGCAAAATTGTTTTAAATACAGAGGATCCAGGGATGAACGTCGTGTCAGGACACAGAAGCATTTTACAGTTTGGCCGAGTCACAAATCAAGCTGTGCATCCTCCCCCCACTTCACACGCACATTTCCAAATTATAAACAGACACCAATTGTTGCATCCTTGTTAGTCACTTGAAGAGGTGCCATATTTTGCAGGTTGATTTAATTGATGTGAGGTGTCTGCAGGCTCTCTCTCAAGTTCAGAACAGAGCAACCAAGGAAGAAAATCCATCCCTGATGTGTTCATGAATGAAAGAAAAATCAAGCAACTTTCACATGAATGTAAAAGGAAGTCTCATCAAGGATACGCTGCAGAGAAACAAAATCCACTAGAGCACAGCCATGAAGATGTGGAAACGTGGGTAACAGGTAATAATCAAAGTCAGATGTCTGAGTAATTCACTTGTCTCTACAGCAAAACTGAAACTAACAGCAACACCTTATCTGTGAAGGTCCTTCAACTCCTAGTGAGTCAGGGTAGCACCTGGTTGCTTCAAACCCTAACCAAGAAGGGCTTGAAAAATTGTCTCTCATATATCAGGAACGATACCACCACTTAAGATATTAATCAAGGACACAGTCAGGTATTTCAAGAAAATACAGATCAGAATAAATGACTGAGTGAACATTCAGATAGTGCGTATATTACAGGCAGAACATCACCAAGGGCAAGTTCTTTTTTTATTCTGCATTCATCCATGTGAAATCCAGCAGATTTGTTCACGGAAGAGCATCTCCACACAAGCAGATGAGTCTTATAACCTACTGGAAATCTTGGAAGGATATTTGCACCTATTGTTTACCAGCCAGCATCTTGCACACTCAAAAGAAACTAATGGCCTGTTGACATACTCCCATTTTGGGACTGATCCTGTTTCTGCTGAAATTGATGCAAAGCTCCCACTGGCTTCACCAGGAAAGCAATCATCATCGTTGCTAGTAAGATTAAACACTTTGTGAGCATCCCTATTGATTTAAATTATTTTAACAGGTTCCCACTGTTACAACATTCTAGCAGAAAAGCTCAGGTAACTACTGAAGCTAACTAAGGAATCCACTACCCACCCCAAAATATATAAAGCCAGCACACAAGAAGCAGTCAAGCTTGGGAAACCATTTTCACTGGTTAAACTACACACTGTATGAGGGCAAAGTGGAACTCATCCGCTCACCCTTCCCAGTAATCGTATCCTCCACAGCTACAAAATAATTTCTTTACCCGATTACTGTTTATTGACCAGGAAGAATGAAAAAGGAATCGATACAAGACAGAAAAAACTGGGAGCAAACACAACTGGAAGAGGTCCCCTCAAAAATCAAAACCTTTGTTCTTAAAGCAACAAAAAATTGCTTAGTGTTTTGCAGTTTAACAGAAAGACAGAAATACAACAAGCAACTTTTTAACAAGAAATTGCTCCGTGCAAACTGCACATAATCCTTAGTGTTTCTAGGATAACAGACCAAAAATGAAATCCAGACAAAAATCCCAGATGTACCAAGTGCTTGACACTGTTGAATAGTTCTGAAGAACACCACAGAGAGATGGTCTTCAAGCACTTTTGCATTGAAGAAAAATCCATAACAGAACTAGCCAAAAAGGTGGAGCTACATTTAGGCCATTATTTTTTCAGTGCTGTCAAGTGAACACGAGTTCACAGCAACTGTGCAACAAAGTTTATTATATGAGCCATTGGAACAGATGTTTTTCTTAGCAATTAGCTGATTGCAAACATCTTAGTCTTTGGCCCAGCCAAGAGCATTCATAGCTCATTGTAAAAAGACTGTATATTTAAAACCAAAACAAAACGGCTTAAAGACAGCATTCGTACCTAAACCATGAAAATTTGGCAAGCTAAACTGTAAAATCTGACTTTTTTGTACCTACCCAAAACTTCAGGCCTGAACCATCATCAAAAATAGCAACCAGATTAGTAGTCTTTACATTCATACAACTATTAACTTTTACACTTTCCCAAGAGAAAAACAAAAGGTTTGTTCTGTCTTGTTTTGGGTTTTGGACTGAAAAAAAAAAAGGATGCATAACTTCAGAGTGGCTGCCTTTTTTCAACCGCTGTAAAGGACTTCTTACACAGCTGTAGTAAGAGTTTCTCCTAGAAACCCACGATATCGCACTATCGTTCTGTTGGAGGTGCAGGTTGACTCCAACAGAGTTGTCATGCTTCACTCGTACACTTAAAAAAACCCAATCGAACAGATAAAACCAAAACAAATACAGTACCAAAAAAAGTGATTTTTTTTTTAAAATCGCGCCTCGTTACAACTCAATAATTATAAACAAGCCAATGCAAGAACACTTTAGCTTCGGCAGTACTGATCGGAGCATATGCAAAGCCTGTTTTCTTATGGCACACTGGAAGAATAGACTCATAATTTTGTAAAAATCAGTTTGCCTCTATGCTGAATATGTGCTGCTCCACAGTGCTAGTCTTGTTTAAAAGGCATACACAGACCTCCCATTCACCCTCACAGCATAGATTATTTTTTTTTTGTGCAACGTGTTAGCAATCTAAACAACTGCTCCACACAAACTGTCCACAAACCACCCATACACAATACTAATGCGACAGTAGATTACAATATGATAGCAATACAAAATATTCTTTCAGATCACATATTTCTCTCCATCTGGAATGAAATTTGAATCTTGTAAGCTAGAAGACCCACAGTTTGATTTCTGTGTGTAGTTTCTCATCTGTGCTGGGGACAAAGTCTCCAGTGTGGACCCAGAAGCATTAGCAGTCCTGACTTTAGTGGCTGTAGATTGTTTAGCAGCAGAAGATGCTTTGTTACTGGCAACCACATCCAAGTTTCCAGTAGGGTCAATGATAGCGTTTATGACTGGCAGGGAAATAAAGAAAGAGACATACACAGATGAGCAGCACTCGTCAGTCTTTCTAAACAGAAGGTTGCTGCCTTCATTTTGAAGGCAGTAGAACTGTAGGCAGTTCTCACGTTAATTTTAGTCACGGTATTTTCTTCATTAGTACCTTCAGGCCTAAGCAGCTTTAACAAGCAAAACCTCTCCCAAACTGAAGCTATGAGGACGCTCAACTTTCTGGTTAAATTAGAAAAGATTAACTACAACAGCCAAACGGCAAGCTTTCAGCAGGAGCCCAGAGCGACGCCTGTATGTTTTTGTCTTTATTAAGCTTCTAGATGATGCAAGAGCTTGTCTTGCCTTTTCTATTGCACAGAGCTCTATGTGTACAATTCAAGTCCAAAAAGCACAGCACAGCTTATTGGCTGAAAGAGCTGCTAAATATTATTTCAGCAGAACAGACCTTTGCCAGTTCATCTTATGGGAATACACTAATTACCACAAACAAAGCATTTCCACAGCAACAGCTTCCACATTTCAAAAGTCAACAATTTTCTTAAGAATTGGCAGCACAAGATAAATCTACTGTTCATTCCATATGCACTCAGAGAGCACTGTGCTAACAAACTGAACTTCTGCATCCTTTCCCAACTTTCTCCAGTAAATTAAGACATATTATTTTGTGCAACTTACTGGTATTTGAGAGACAAAAAGAACATTTTAAATGACCAACCTTCAAGCTGTTTTTGAACTCTCCTGAGCTCCTTCAGGATAGAACTGATTTCCTAGAAACAAAAGCATCAGAATGGAAAATTAAGCAACAAAGTACTCAACTGACACAGGAATCTAGTCTAACTCCTGCTGCCTTATCTGATCAAGAAGATTCAAAGTCAATTCCAACCTTGCTCGTTAAACAGACAAGACAAAGCTAGTATCTGTATCGAGGTGCATTTGCTCAGTGCACTGGGACCTTTGCTCTACATCATTTCACCAAGTGCTATAACACCACCCAGTTCATAGCCACAGTGGTTTTTAGATTTGAAATGCTAGTCATCTTAGCTGTGCAAAGGCTCCTCCATACCCTCCTTCATACCAAATACACAAAGATATTACTAAACTCAACTCCTGGACCAGACAAAGCAATTAGTCACATATGCACTGCGGCAGCACCGAGCTATTTAGGTCCTGCACGGTGTCATAGGTACGCTTAGCGCCAACCATATTTGCTGGGTCCATTATTGTACATAAATGCCCACTGGTCCCCATCAATGACAGTAAGAGGTCATGAGAGCACAACCACCCCCCTCAGGCTGAAATTTTTTTATTGCTCTATTATCAGACTGTTACAGGTGAAGAAAACAAACATTCACAAGAAACACCTGCCTACAACTGAAGCTGTGGCAACCACATGGTAGATGAAGCTTTGGTAGATGCTTAAATGAGGCCTAATGACCCTGAACATCTGTTAAGGGACTGAGTCTTTGAAGATGAATCACAAAGGGAGAAGGGAAGAGTTTGGTGAAACACAACAGCTGAAGGAACTCACTTTGTCACACTTCAAACAGCAACAAAAAACCAGCAGTTAAACACATGCAAATGGTCTAGAAATTTCAGAAACAGACTTGAGAAGGGCCAGAGCTTGTTGTTTTAATTTCTTACAAAGCTTTCATGGACGACAGCCTTCAGTATTTTCACTTGTTTGCATGGTCTTACCTTGTTTGAGGTCTTCAGGATTGGCACTTCATTTTCTGAATTCATTTTGGCCTCCATCTCCTCCCATGTCCTTTCTGAGTTTTGAAACAGAATCCTGCATCACAAGAAGTGGAGCAGGTCTTAAAATTGCCATCCAAAAGCTGCTTGTTTAAAAGACTTAGTTATCACAAGATGTGGCAACAAAGGAGATTAGTGGATTAGCGGCTGGACAAAGCGCCTTTCAGCTGATTTAGGAACAATCCAAAGTCCTTCCCTAACCGATGTCTTCTAGAGCAACAACAAGCTTTGAAGAGATTTCACAAGCTTGGTGACCTGTAGGCTTTCCAAAAGACTTCGGAGAGAGAAAGGAAGAGGAGACAATCCACCAATTTTCTGCTGTATCTTTGTACAGGCAACATTTCAAAGTTAAGGCATCAACAGGCATTACAAATCCAGCATTAAAATTCCAAAGGCCACACAAGTGAGGAAAAGAGATAGCAAATAATCATATTATCCCTCATTCATTACACACAGTTTCCTACATATAGATTCCGTGCATCTTGATAACAAGACTTTGAGGCGATAATGCATTCCCTTCCACAAGTAGCAAGTCAACAAGCTCAGCAGCAAGTCAGGCCTGGGACAAAAAAATTACTTACTTCATTTTTTCAGCTAGGTTTTCTGTATTTTCACGGATAGTATGTGATAATTGGGACACTGGGTTCAACATCAGATTGTCAAAGATTACCTAAGGGCAAATAAGAGAACTTTTAGCAAAAGTGACATATTACAAAACTGGAAATTTTTTTTACAGCAAATGATCTCCACTGAGGCATCTTCATCTATGTAAATGATACTTGAAGCTCAAGGGAGATTAAGACGATGCGCAGCTTTGTTGCAGCACTTTGGTAAAAAGATGAATCCTAACTTGTTCAGATTTTTTTTTTTTTCCCTAGAGACAGAGAGACAGAGTTGTCCGCACTAACATAACTATTTAAGCATTTCTGAAAGAAAAAGCTCAAGACTTTCTAAGCCTCACAGGCACATCTCCCACCCACCCACCAAAATACCAAAACAACCCCAAAAGACAAACCACAAGGCAAGAATTCCCACTGGCAGTCTCACTGAAACCATCTAATATGATTTACATGAGTTCAAGACACCTTCACAGGTATCCCACCATGTTGCATTCTGCTTTATTAAAAACAACACCAAAACCCCACCAAACCCCAAATATTCAAGTCCTGTGGCTCAGCAGAGCACCCAGGCTTCTGCCAGGAAAGCTCACATTGGCTGGGGACACTCTGTACCTGCACCTTTTATTCAGCTTGGCACCTCTACAGGAAAGTGAGGGATGGCTTCAAGGCAGTCACAGGACAGGACCAGTACCAGTGGCTCAGCCCAAGCTCCCCCTCCATCTGCCTGTCTGAACAGCAGAGTGACTGTGCTGGAGCCCAGCTCTCCCCTCCTGCCTGCACTGCCTCCCTGGAGCAGCTGCCCCAGCTCTTCCCCCCGCCCCCAGCCAGCACCAGCAGGCAGAAAGCAAGCAGAAGCAACTCCAGCTCTCCAGCACCACTACCCCTCTACATCCCTTGCCCCAACACCATCCCCAGCCTCAGGTTTCAGGCCAGGCTTCCTCACCCTTTAGCATAATCCCAGTGATTTCCAGGTTACCCTGCTCTCTCAGCCCAGAAGAGTTGCACACGTTGGAGGGAGCAACGCAGAACAAGTGGTTTGCTGTCTGCACGGCACAGCAGAGCAAGCCAGCCGTGCCACAGCATACAAACCCAGCTGCAGAAACTCCTCGTAAGGTCCAGATCCTCCCACTGCTGCTCCATGGGCAGCTCTAACCAGGATGCTGGTTGCAGAAGAGTAAGGTGCCATTAAACTACTGGTGCTGCAGATTTCGGAGTTGAGATTTTTGTGGTTTTCTCTAAAACGGCAGTGAAATAGCCTAAGTGTGCTCTAACACTGAATGCCTCCTCCCAAACAACACGTGACCAAGTCTCAGGTTTTAGCAGAGTTTTACACAAGAGAGGAAACTTCCAGTCAGTGCTGGCAAGAAGGTGATTCCGTTCCTTTTTTTTTTTTTTTTGCTTGCTTTCTTTTTTAAACACTGTTTCTACACCTACAAGTCAGGGCTCTTAAAGTGCATTTTTTTTGCATAGCCTCCTTCGGCAGCTTAGAAAGAGCAGGTACACATACTGCAGCTTAAAGCAATGTCATATATAAAGTCAAGAAAAAGGTGGCCTGCCTCCTCACGGTTTCTTGTCCTCGTTTTTCTTGAGGGATCCTCTTCTCTATTATCGTTCATATTTTGGTCAAAATCCTTCAGTTCCACTGATCCTGGAGGCACTTTCTGGTAGTTCAGACTTGCTTCTGGAATGTGCTGTACCAACTTGGAAATAATGAGTAATGAGTCATTAAAAATTAGTAGGGAAGGAGGCACACAGGCACTCACTGCAGGTATTGCAGATTTTCAGGCAAAGCCCAGAGGAACACTGATTCATTTAAGTCTTGTTCAGACAGGTATGGGTTCCTAAGCAAATTACTAGACCCCAATCCTGCAAGTGTCTACCCACTGGAGTCATCCTATGAAACTCAGTGGGGCTATTCCACTTTATAATTTTGAGTCTTGAGCACGTAGATGAAAAGCAGATCTTTGCTTTTTTTGAATTTAGCTAGAACTCAAAAAGGCCCTGTTTTCTCACATCTTATGTTTTAATATATCAATGCAATATTAAAGCCACACTAAAATTAATCCGAAACCATTTAGTAACACATGGAAGAGATGAAAAAGTAATACAAAACCACTGATAATGCCAATAATTAACAGGAAGAACAGAAAAGACCAGACAGCTACGCCTGTTTGGTTGACTGACAGACAAAAACTCTAAAAGAAGAGGAAGAAATAACAGTGACAAGACAGAGATACAAAAATAATGGGATGGAGAGTGCACCTGAGATGGATATGCCAGCCGAAAAGATCTACGAGCAATCTGTGTTAAAACAGAAACAAAGAGGTCAATGCCAGTGAATGACTGTGACAGCAAGTATCAAAGAGAACACATGGTTTGGGGTTATTTTGGGTTGACATTCCCAAAAGCGCATTCCTGGGGATCAGCACTCAATACCCCCTCTCCCCCCCCCCCCCCCCGGCATGCATTGAAGCCCATGGAGGTCCTGGTCACCAACCAGTTCTGCAGAGGCGGTTTCGGACAGCTCCCCAGTTACTTCGAAACAGACTGTGCTGAGTGAAATCCAGCAGCCCTCCAAGCACAGGGACTGGGCTAAACATACAGCCCAGGAGGCTCTTTGATTGGCAAAGCACACAGCTCTTGCAAGGAAACCATGTGCCACCCAAGGTCCAGGCTCCCCACACTCTATGCAATAGCACTGAGGTTATACACAGGCAGAAGGTAAGAGATACCATGGTACAGGGCCACAACAGCCAAAACATTTAGCTAATAAGCTTCTCTCTCTTTTTAAGGGTCCTTTCATGAAGTGCAGAAACAGTAAGTCAGGCTGCTTACAGCAGTGAAACAGCGTCAGAAGGGAATGAGATACTCCCACAGTCCAGCAGTTCTCAGCACCATGAGTTGAAAACACACTAAGGGTAACACCTGGTCCCCCACAACCAGGAGATTTTCCTATGTAACATGGTCAGTTCTCATGCTTTTTTTCCCATCACACCTGTAAGCATTTCCTCTCATCATACCAATACTCATACCGAATACGTTAAACAACAACTCAACAAACATAAATTGGGCTCTTACATTTTTGCTATATCATCGCCAACTTTGAAGACAGAACAACCAAAAGAATTTTGTGCAGGGCTAAAATTTGCAGAAGTGGCCAGTGATTTGGGATGACCCACTTGACTCTGCTTGCAGTGGCCGAGCCTTCAATTTGACTGCTCGGCTCTGCAGAAAGCTGGGTCCTATAAAACATACACACCCACAACCCATGGCAACCCAAACCGTGGCTTCGGTAAACAGGAATCACTGAGGTTTCACCCTTGCTGGACCCTTTTTTTTTTTTTGGTTTGGTTGGTTGGTTTGTTTATTGTTTGTTTTGGTTTGGTTTTTTACTTAATTTGTAGCAGTACTCAGCTCAGTACGTCAGGAATCTCAGTTATTATATATACTATACAGCTGAGAGCTACAAAACCAAACAAGAACACCCAAAACATGCACTGAGGAACTGAAACCCTCCCTGTCAAACGTCCAAGCCACCACTGGACCTGAAAGGACAGAACATGAAGAATGAGGTTTAAATCTAAGGCTTCATCTTAACTTTTAAGAGAACAATCACAATTTTAATATCTAACGAAACCTTGTAATAAAAGTAATTTAAAAAGCAGTTCATTTGAGGCTGAGAAATGCTGTGCCACACACTGGTCCACAGTGAAGCTTCTGGTATGACATTAAACCATTAAAAATTATTCCAGCATCAGCACTTATTTTTCCTGCATTTTCCCCCACTTTATTAGAAGAGGTATAAATATTTAGTAGCAGAAAATCAAGAGCTAGCAGAATGGCATACAACCCTGCAAGAGCCAGAGCAGTGTAAGAGACAGTCACACCCAGCAAACATTTCTTATTCACATATTTCCTTTTATCAGATATTTCAATACATTACTATCACAACTATAGTAGCTATTTCTCATTGCTATGTCCTTTCCTAGAATATTTAACAAAGTTGTTTAAGAAACACAAAATTCACAGTGTTTAACATCACATACACTGATCGTCAGATATTTCCTAGCAACTTCCCTGCATTAAGCCAAAATAATTATTTTAGCACAGATCCAGCAGCACCCAGACTGAGGGAAGCATGTCCGCTGATTCTAGCCTACTTCCAAAGATGTGATGTGTGTTTATTAAACGCACACCAGTTTTGTCCGTCACCTTAACTGCTCAAAAGGAACAATACAAAAGGCAGTTTTGCAGGTGTGGCACTTGCATGGAAACAAAGCAGTAAAACACTATCTCAGAGCCTGAAGTTATTGCAAAACATCTGCGCACTGTGGCTCCAAACCGCCCCAGGAAAAACCCCTCCCTGAGCAGGCTGCAGCTGACCTCTACTTAACACAAGCACAGCCACACTCGCCTGATTTTCTGGGTGTCTCCCTAAACGTCTGCTTTGCACCTTCAGTGATGATCACAGCAGGGTCACAGGGCCTACAAGTACTCTCTTAACAGGGCAACAACTTTGGACCTCAGTGTGGAATCCTGCTTAGGACAGGTCTGCAATTCTCACAACAAAGACAACAGAGGGCCAAGAGGCCCGTCTGAACAGCAGATAAAGCAAGCTGTATATTTTTTTAAGTCCACGCTGGTGGCCAACAGGAAGGAATTTGGATTCAAACAGCAGCAAAGGCAATTTTGCTTTAGCAGCTGGAGCCTCCTTGTGACCTTGCAGCCAAGTTTGAGCTGAGCTAAGACCCTGCGCTGCAGCATTGGTGAGCCAAACTAAGAAACCACCTCTCTCCTCCCCACTCCAGAGCAGACAAACTGCTGCACAGTTCAGGAGGAAGCCACAGCTTTGCTGAAGAGCTGGAGGACGGTACTTCCCAAGCTAATTGCCTGTCTCCTTGCCCACCTCACTGGCTGGAGAGCAGAGTCCCTGCCCTTGCCCATCAATAGACAGATGGAGGGAAGGGATTCAAGCAACACCTACACAGCATTTCAACAGCCCTGGCAGAAAAGACATAGCAGAGGTACAAAATACACAGCTGACAGAGGGGGC
This sequence comes from Leptosomus discolor, assembly GCF_034619465.1. Classification (NCBI taxonomy): domain Eukaryota; kingdom Metazoa; phylum Chordata; class Aves; order Leptosomiformes; family Leptosomidae; genus Leptosomus; species Leptosomus discolor. The sequence continues at coordinate 10,571,940 of NC_141393.1, forward strand.
ACAGTCAGTGCCTTGTCTGAAACAAGAAGGGAGGCTCAGGCTCCCTGGTACAGCAGCACAGCACACCCACCCTATCCTGTTCCCACCCTGCAAAGTTCAGGGACTAAAGTCCTACTAGAGGCCATGAGATCCTTAGGAAATAATAGGAGGAATCCAACATTTTGACACTAGGGCCCTCCTGCTTCCTAGAGACAGGGTAAGGATACTCCTAACAAAAGCCAAACCCGCCCAGATCCAATACAGCTCTTGACCCATGCAGCCCGCTCACACCTCTTGCAAGGCTGGCTGTGACACAGGGGAGGGCAAAATAAAGAGCATCCTAAATAGACTACAGTCAGTCTTTCTGCTAGTGTTTCTTAGGAGGGCAGAGGATGAGGTTTTTAAATGCTGCAGCAACTGGGGATGCTGCCCTAGTGTCCCACCACAACCGTACCCCGCATACTTGCTCGCATTCAGAGGCAGAGGTTTGTGTCGTTTGGGATCTTACCTCTTCCCTTGCTGATATGGTGGAAGCAGGAGTGTTGGGCACAGAGCTGAGGGAGGTGCTTGGTGCCGTCCCCGATGAACTCTGTGAGTCCCCATCTCCAGCAACATCGTGAATCTCTCGAGCAAGGATGGCCACATCCTTCACCAAGGTTTGGCTGAGCCTAAAAGTACAAGTCATGCAGCAGAGCCATTAGGACACATGATACAACAAGCCTCATATTCATAAAATACAAAAAGAGCAGCCACAAGAAGTCTGTGGCAACTATAACCTCTGCAAGGCTAGGGAAAGCACGCTTTTTTGGGGGGTGCCTTGGCAGGGTGACGAGGAACACTCTGGCTGCATACAAAATAAACCCACTCCCCTGCTGAACCCAGATTCAAGGTAGAGATCTGATAAAAAGCAAATTCTAGTGACTACACGCTACCAGAAAGTATTTGAGACAATCCATAAAGAAGCTTTATGTTATTGCTCCCTCACCCATCCACTCTACTTCCTTTTTTTTTTTTAATAGAACATGCTTAACCTTTTTCTTCTCGTGACGCCTTTGTTTTTCCTTACAAAGCCCATATAAAGAAAGAAGCTTTTTTCTTTGTTACTTAAAGAATAAAAATCTCAAATTCTCTCTCCTTCTTCCTTGTGGCTTATAGACTGAAATCAAAATATGCCTCCACGTTCTCCAGAAGGGCTGAGGACTACCAGGGTAAGCATAGCATACCTTGGAGGGATCTGATTTTCAGAAACCAAGTCTTGAAACTTCAAGCCCCTTGACAAGTGTCCAGTTAACACTCTGTGACTGCAGCACTCTGCTCTACTTGCTCTAGAGCTCAAAACCAACGTCTAAGCCTCTGGACTGCTGCTAGCAGAGCTCAAAAAAACCAACCTTCAGACCAAAAGTAGCTGTTGTGGTCATTTTAAAGAAAGGCTTCTGAGAAATAAACTTACAGCTAGCCAGCTTCAGCTGAAAGACACTTTCTTCTTTAAGTGAAAGAAACCAAGCAACGTGATAAAACTGTCAGTTCATCAAAACATTTCCTTGGAAAGAAAATGCATAATTGCACTCATAAAATGCAGTTTGATCTGATTGCCTAAGGTGCCCCCTATCTGTGCTGGTTTGGATAGAGCTGTCACCCAATGCATGCATTATGTGATTCACTGACTATAAACAAGTGGCATTTTCCCTTTTAACTCTCTCTTGACTCCTCTAAACCCCTCCCAGTTAATTTGGGAGCAGCAATGGAAATCAGAACTGCAATTAGGAAGCAGACTCTGTGACCGAGCCCTGCAACGTGCAAGCGCCAGACAAGTCTGACGCAACCATTTATTTATGGCTGCTGCAAGCCAAAGCCCTCTCCCGCACTCAGAACGCTGCTAGGAGGGAAGCCAGCGTCTCCCACACGCACACTTCGTGTGGCACAGGTAATGCAGCCTGGTTTGAAGGCTGACACACTTTCTAGCAGCCTGACAGCAACGTTCATGCAAGAAAAGCCTTTTTCAGATCAGTGCGGCAAGCTATATGGGTGACGTGGAAATGCTGACCAAAAGCAGACAGAAGACTGGTTCCTCAGTCAAAAGTATTTCAAGTATGGCCAGCACAAGGGAAGACCAGTATTTCTGGAAAGTTGGCATAACACAGTGGCTTATTAGGGATGTCAAACCTCAAATGCCACTGTTTAAAAAAAGAATCTATTTGCTTTATTGCCGAGTTCCTCCAGGCAACCACCAGACCACCGGTACACAATGGGTCCTGTATCCAGGGACATCAAGCTAAGCAATGAGGACACATTTATACACAGGGGCCCAGCCAGATTTGCTTGTTTGGATTCAATTGTGCCAAGCAAAGAGGTTTCTGCCCCGCAGGGACTGCTCACTGCTTCCTCACTGGCTTCAGGTAAAGCAGCTTCAACAGTTCACACATTTAGCCTTTGCTAATCAGTTTGACTTCCTCTGCAGAGAATTAAGACAGTTCACACTAACCAACCACTCTGTGTACACACAGTGACTTCCAGCAGAAAGCAGAGATAAGCAGGTAGAGACAGCTACATCTTTTGACAGACTTAGAACTAAAAGACAATACCTGTCCACAGCTTGAACAAGAAACAAACCAAGATAGAACTCAGCTTCCCTGCGCCTTGGCATTTTCTAGAGGGCAGGTGCAACCAGCACTGCCTAGCACAGGCTGTAAAGCTTCATGAAAACCTTTCAAGCCTGAACATACTGATGTTCAGATATGAAGGAGATGGGGGGCACAGAAACAACAGGAAAGCGTGCCTCTCCTCCTACCTCCACACCTGGGTTTGTTTTGAACACCGAAAAAATCCTCAATCCATTTTCAGCACGTGGGTCAATGCATAAAGCCCCACCTCACCTGGCTATTTCTGCTATCTCTGCTGTTTGCGCCATGAAGTTGTAGGGGTCAGGGTGGTCATCAAAATCTTCATCGTCATCTGTTTCTCTGCCGTTGTGCTTCTGCTTGTTCAGCCCAGAGCCACGTATCCTCGGTGTTTGTGTGGCTGTTGAAGTATGGGAGCGTTTGTGTTTAGGGGAGCTGTGATTTGAGCCATATTCCTCCTCCGAAGTAGAAGTGTAATCTGAACCCTGTGGCCTCCGCCTTGATGCTTATAAAAAATGAATTGGTTTCAGACTGAAGAAAGTAGTAAAGAATAACTACAAAAGGGCAAAAGGTAACACAAAACTAGCCCGAGAGCACAAGTAAAGGAGAGTTTCTGTGCACACTTTAAGTTAAACAGCACATTCTCAGAGCTTATTTCAAAGTTGAGCACTTCTATGGCTCCCATTCACTATACAAATTTGGAGTGGGAAATTCCAATGGAAAAGCAAAGACTGCGTTAACAACTCCAATGTAGTACATTATTACCACAAACTTGGCTTTCCATGCACAGAAGCTCTGTGTATAAGTAGCACACGTTTCAGACTCCTCATAGTCCCACAGAAGTCCTTTTCTAAAAAGAGCCCAATTTTCAAGCCTGCAGACACCTTTCCAATTAGCTGCAAGTACAAGCAAGAGGAGGGTTTTTTAAGTGAAGAACAGACTATGGTGTTTGGTGTTATTTGCAAGAGTCCACACCCCCACGTTCACCTCCTGCCTTGCAATTCGCCATTAATGACACTCCACAAAAAGAGTGTTCACAGAGTCAGGATCGGCTCCAACCCCTGGAGCCAAGTGGAAGCTGCCCATTTATGCCAACCAGTTCTGCAGATCTGTAGACACCCAGGTCCTTCTTGCATGGGAAGCATCGAGATGTCCTCATTTGAAAACTGGGCTCCCGGAGCTCACTGCCTCACTACACTCTACAGATATTGCTTCATTCCCTTCCATTCTTCCCTGGAGAATGAAGACCCACCAAACACAGAACCAGCAGTGTTATTTAAAACTACAATACCTAAAAGCTTCACTGTGTTACCAAGATTATCATTACACTGAGACACTGCAAGCGAATTAAGCCAACATCATAGATCGTACAAACAAAACCAATTAATTTGGTGTATAAGATGCAGGTAGAAACTGTAGACAACTACTGTATAGTGAAAAAAGCACTCCTGAACATTTCTATCTCAGCTATAGCTATATAAGTGTCTTGTCTTTGGATTAATATATATATACAGAAAAAAATAAATTTGCCCATATTCCACATATTCCATCAGTAGAAATATCTTTTTTTTTTTGTTTACCCAGAGTTTAGAATCAAGAGATCACCCTGTCATCGAACAGCAATTTTAATATTAAGAGCCTGATTTTCCATCCCTGTATGCCCAGAGAAACCCGAATCAACTCCCTCAGTATCATTCAAATTACACCAAATAAACAAATCATGTAACACAGAGGAGCAGGGACAGACAGGCCCTTAGCTTTCAAAACTGGTAACTTGGATTATTCTGATGTTATCTGTGCATTTCACAAAGTTACTTCGATGGCCTAACAACCTACTGGCATTTCTTGTCTCATGGCCAGATAGTTAATTCTGTTCCTCCGTTAGTGAGATTAACTTTCTCCCACTGGGAGAGTTGGAAACTATTGTGGTTAGCTAAACGCTTTAAGAAATCCTTGAATAAATCAGCCACATCTGCCTCCTTTCTCCCAGGCCTTGACACTCAATACTTCAAGGGTTATTGTATCATGCTAAAAAATGTCTTGATAGCACAGTGCAGTAGTTCAGTTTATCAACATTTCACTTTTGGTCCAGGAACGGGGTACTACGTGTTGATACACTATATCTACCATAGCGTTAGTACAGGAACATGCATCACAGACTTGGTACAGCACGATGAAGCATGAAGTACACTAGTATACTTAGAGCTTGTGCAAGGTTCACAATCCTATTAAGGAATTAGGAGGTTAGTATATTAAGAGCAACTAATTCAGAGAAAGGATTAGCATCATCTACTGCAATTATGCACAAGGAAAGTTGTTAGCATGCTGCTACAGAGCTCTGGAAATCAAAAACCAATTCATTTAAATCAAGAACTGGCCAACACTTATCATTTTTCTCCAAATGATTTGAAGTCTGTGGTCCAAAGGCAGTGGGAGTGCAGAGTGACTCCTGTTCAGAAAACTCTGACCACATTAATTTGCTTTAAATTTGTTATTGTTTAACAAGAAGTCAATAATAGCATCATGTCAAAAAATGCACGAGAAGAGACTGTACATACTCTTTTAGCTTATTCACATTCTGAGTTACATGCATATATAAATGTGCAAGAAAAAAAATCATTAAAATAAAAGGGAAGCTGGATGCACTAAACAATCCAAATCAAAACAAGCAGCAAACAACATTTTTAGCATGCAATAAAAATGAATACTGCAAGCAGGGTAATTATTTCAACAGTATGAAAACACACAAAAAGGACATACCCAGAATTCTAAGACCCCTTACAAAAACACAGATCTGCTGATAATAGCACCCCTCTCAACAGGCCTGAGAAACCCAGCCAAAGGGGTTCTTCCTGTCCCTTTGGTCCCCTGTCATTCCTAAAAAACTTACCGAACAGATATGCTTTGCCACACGCACATGCCAAAGACTACAGGCGTAGATCAGGACTTAGTCCAAAGGTGTCAGGGACAATCTCTCATTATCAACTACCTTCTTAAGAGTTGTCATCTGCATTGTCCTCGCCTCTTAACTAAAGTCTGATTTCAATATGACAAGTGTTGATATTGCAAGGGTCTGTTGAGTGCACAGCTACAGGGCAGGATAGACTCCAAATCCCCACCTCGTGGGCATCACGACTGTGCACCTGCCTTACCTACGGCAAAAGTGAATGAAAATACACAGTAGCAGGAATCTCTTGGGGTAATCAACGTGTAGTGTCCAGCTCCACATTTGCATTTACAAGACGAACAAGGGAACAGCCTTCACAACACAGGGACATTTATTTCTCGTTCTCCTGTTTCAGATGCCTTCAAACCTGCCACCTTGGACATCAGCTGTCATCAACACCATTATAAGCTCTCTGGGAGCAAACTTTGAATCTTAGAAGTCAAAAGAAAAACAGAACAGAATTCCTTGCAGCACTGGAAAGGCATTAAATTCTATCTTTTTACAGAAAAATGGCTAACATGCTTCTGTCAAATGACAACTACTTGTTCAAAAAATGAAGTCACTGAAAAAAAAAAAAAAAAAAGAAAAAGAACTATTTGCACTATCCTCACAGACAACACCACAATATCTCACTGGGTATGAGAGATACTCTGCTGCCTCCAAACCCACAGGAAATCTCAACCTCCGTACCACTTGTTAATGCAGACTTTTGTACTCACCAGCGCAGCACTTGTATTACTGAGACACCAATCCTTGGCAACCATGTGCAGCCTATAAATCAGAAAGAGGGCAATCGGGGAGAAACATAAAGCACGAGCACTTACTGGACGAGGAGGAATACTTGACGCTGCTTGAACGGGTCCTGCTGAAAGGCTGCTTGGCGGAGGCAGCAGCTGCTGTCTTCCTCGCCGCGGCTCTAACCTCCGAAGCACCCATCTTCCGATAGGGCTCCACGTTCCTGCCTGAAAATCCTGTCCTCGACTGTGCTGTCTCAGAGTCACTGGGCACCGTAAACGAACCTGCCCGTTTCCTTGGCATGGCGAGGATGTCCAGCCGGGAGAGCTTCTTCGTCTCTGTGGACTGCTTGGGGCCCGGAGCAGTGGCTTCAGGGTTGGCGGATGTTTTCTCGGTATCGATGCATTCATTGTCTGAAGCATCTCCCAGACGGGCACGACGTAGCTTCGAGGCCCTTGTGGGTCGTGGGGTGGATAAGCTGTTGGAGCGGGTGAGAACTTGCTGGATTTTCTGCACATTCGAGGTCGTTTTGCTGTGGTCCTCCTTGGCGGCCTGAGTAACAGGTTTCCTTCTGGGAACCGGCCGGGTTACCGAGTGCTCGTGGTCAGACACGACTGTGTCGGGGACTGGCAAGTAGGGCAAACTCGAGCTTCTCTCATCATCTGTGAAGTCGAGTGACCCTCGAGTACCAGCACTCCGCTTCATCTGGAAGCGTTTGGCAGCCTCCGTGCGGTTCGCATCTGGTGCTTGCGTTTTCCGCTTCTCTGTCAGCCTGTCCCGAGCGCTGGGCTGCCCGCACTGGTCCTGGATGGACGGCGTGGAGGAAGATTTCTCCTTCTGCAAGCTCGCAACCACTTTGCGTTTCGGGGCACTTGTTGGGACATTTTTGCCACTCACCAAGCTGACTGTGCTGGCAGTGTCCACATCCGAGTCCCCTGACAAGGAGTCCTCCAGCTGACCAGCAGTTTCCGAGGGCTCCAGCTGTTGGCTTTGACCAAGTAATTTGGCTTCCAGTGCTGCCAAGGCAGTTTCAGTGTCCTTAAGAAGAAGATGAGTCTCCTGACCAAAGTCCATACGAGCTGACCGAACAGCCTCTAAATCTTTAAGCAGAGGGTGACTTGAAATATGTGGAAGTTTATTTTGAGGAACACCACTGCTTGATTTATCTTTGGTAAAACTTTCCTGTCTAACAAAAGATGATGTTTCCTTTCCTGCCATGTTTTCCTCATCTTGAGGAAGACTCTGATGAAGGGAAATAACCACTTTTCCAGCTGCATTTATGTAAGCGCTAACGTCTTTGACCGGTGGCTTTCCAGGAACTGGCGTGCCAGCAGACTTGAAGGAAAACTCCTGATCCTTGCCGTCTTTGTCTGCTCGAGCATGCGACACGCTCAGAGAGAGCTTGGAGGGAATCCCCGCATCATTGCTGTCATCACCAATGTAGAATGAAGTAGAAAGTGGCTCACTCACAGCTCTCACATTTGAGACCCGGGAGGCTCCTGGCTGCCGGCTCTCTGATCTTGTGTCTTCCGCCATCTGCTCTAGCATTTTATTGTTCTCTTTATATTTCTTGCCTTTTTCTGTGCTGAAGCCATCATCAGATCTGCTGGCATCACTGAGGCTATCTGGATCCAAGTCTTCTTGGATGAAGAGGCGGCTGCTGGGATCACCATAGGCCTCCACACAGCGGTCCTTCACAATGGTTCTCTTGGTAACCTCAGAATAGGAATCCTGGCAAACCAGGACTGTGGGTGTGGGACTGTCTGATTTATCACTTGGTGGGAGTTGGGGAAGAAGGCGCCTTGTTCTCAAGGGTACAGCATTTTCTGATTCCCCGGGTTTGGGGGCTACACCACTTTCTGAAGAGAGTTAAGTGGACAAGAATCAATTGTTGTACAACTATACCACTTATTTACTTATTCAGGATGAGTTTGATCCTGCAAAGTCCAAGTCCACAAAAGCACTCACAAGACACATGCTTAGAACTAAGCTTTTATGTAACATGAACATCAGTAGGACCTGGCTGGTGCTCGCTCCCTCAGGTTTATCAGTATAGATGCTATACTTAATTCCTGTGCTGGATCAGAGTGCTCAACACCTTCCCTCTCTCAAGGCAGGATTTCAGATTCATTCTCCCATAATATACCTCTCAGTACAACCACATACTTCAGAGGCTAATGTTGTTGCTGGTTTCTACCACAAATCAGGCCATGGGAATGAGGTGAAAAGTCATCAAACAAACCACTGTAGTGCTGCAGTATTTTAAGTGCCATTCTACACAACATAGCCCATTTGACTAAATAGATGATGTTTTTCACAGTACAAGTTCTCATACAATCATATCCCACAGCAAAGTCTCAGAAGAAAGACCCTATAACAATTATGAGGCTCCAAATTAGAGCTCACCACCCCCAGCATGGGTGGGCTTATCAGTATGGACACACTTCATAGAAAGAGCATTCTTATTTCTCCCATGCTGCTGGCCAAGACTTCATATCTGATACGACCTTCAAACACCAGGATAACTGGTTATTTGACTATGGTAATACTTCAAACACTCTGGGAGTCAGGTTCTCACACAGTGTGAAAACAGTGGCGATGACCTCCGAAACCAAGGGTTCTTCTAATCCTTACTGCATCTATCTATAGTCGTTGATGGCAAAGCAGCACTCTTCTTCCTTTCTCACATACCTACAGGACCCACAGGGTCTGTAAGCTGTCTCCCCAGTTACGATGGCAGCCTGATCTCCACCCACTCCCCTTCTCCCCTTCATACCCATTTTCTATGCTGCTCTCCATGCTTCAAACATGCCACCCAACAGGAAACCCCAGAACAGCCTAAAATTCTCAGACACAGGCAGGAGAAGCACACAAAAAAAGCACAAGTCAGCAATTAAATCCAAGGCAACTTGCAAAGGGCTTTCATCTGGCATCGTAAGGCAGTCTAAAGAATCACTACTTGGGGCTAGTTAACACCCAAGGCCCTCACAATCTTTCTCCTTCCCAGGTGCCCTTTAGCCATGTCAAATGTAACATTTAAGAACTTCTCAGATGACTCTGAAATGCAAACCAGAGGCTCTCTCCATCTTTACTCCACTGGGAATGATTCAATCTGTCCTTCTCATTCCCAAATACATTAACTAAAACAGAAAATAAGCCACAGCCAGATGCACAGAAGCCCTTATTTTCTGCTTTTCAAGCCACCTTCAAACAGTAATGTCAGGATGAGACTTACCTGCACCTCCATCACCCTGCCCAGAGACAGATCCAGAGTCAGAGTAACTGTCCGCAAGGCTCGCCCACCTAGACACCCACTTCTGACTCCCCTGAGATGCTGCAGACATCTGCAACAAGGTATGGAAGGTGGTGTCAGAAAGAGGGTTTGCAAACTAAATCCTAGCCACAAAATCTCTCCTCTCATACACACATCACTCAGTCTCCTCAAAAATGGAAATCAATCTACGCATCACATTTTCATCCAGACAGAAAACCCATCTACACCTCCACTACCCCAGCAAATCCACCTGGACTGCCCATACCTGCGCATCAGCCTGAGACCCACTCACAGCTTTTGGGGCAAATGCCTGGAGCAAGGGTGACTTCTGACTACTGCCATTTTCACTGATTAGATGCTGATGAGAACCGGAGTCATCTTTTTCACCTTTAATTATTGGTCTAAAGGCTGAAGAGATTCTGGAAAATTCAGGTGACTCAAGAACACCAAAAACCTGAAGAGGCGTTTGCATAGGAAAGATTAAAAACCAAGAAAATAGAAAAATATTAGCCAAAAATCCAAATCCATGCAGCATTAGTCTCACACAAACTATGAACCCAAAGGGCCAGAAACACTTGCCAATGCTTCCTACAAACTAATTTTCTCCTGTACTCCACAGTAGCAGCTTTAAATATACTTATTCATAGAATCCCACTCACGCCCACCTTTCCTCTCTCCCTCATTATTTCAGTGTGTTGCCTTTAACAATAATAACTTTCACTGAAAGGGAGACCCTTATCAGCCCTGAGAAATTTAGGATGAGTGTCAGGAAAGCTATTTACCAGCTCATTCATGGTGAATTAGGAAAAAAAAAGGGAAAGCTCCATTTCCAGGGTCTTTCATAGACTGTAGTAGACAGTGGGCTGAGCAAAGCAGCCTTGCGCTGCCCATGTGAGGACCTGGGAAAGGATGCACCTTTGAGATCGGTGAGCGTTTGAGCTAGCTGGCCAGATTCCCTCTGGGGATAGATATGCCTTCCTAGGGGGTGATGACCAAGATCCATGCCTCAGAAGGGCTTGTTTTTCTTCCCTGACTACAGGTAGTTCAAAGGAAGACGCCACCATGGAGGTTGCCTAGGCTGGACAGAGTTCTCCACTCTCACTTCTATTAAAACAAAAGTGCATGTGCAATGGCGGGGGAATAAAAAGCAGAGTCACCTCAAAATCTCAGCAAGTCCAGAATTCATATCCTCTTTCTTCCTGGACCGAAACACTGAGGTCCAGTTATTATTTGTTTCACAAGTGGCAGATCTGCACTGCACTAAGTCTATGGCAGAGTCAGGAGCAGAAGTTGGCCAACTTGCCTGCTGAAGTCACACAGCTGCCAAGACTAATCTCCAGAAATAATTGTATTTCTGTGGCATTTTTCCTCATATTTCCCCACCAGAACAATTAACCATATAATGTCAGGCCTAGGGCCTTGCTGTGGCTTAAACACCCTGCCCTGAAAGCTTCCGATCACATTTCAAACAAGATGTAAGGAATGAATGTAAATAAACAAAAGAGGGAAGCTAGATCCAGGCTCACAGAACGCTGTATACAAAGTTCTAAAGCCAGGTTCAATTAAGGCTTCCTTTAAACCTCACCATCCTCCTGCCTACACTTCACTAAATCTTCATAGCAACTTGCCCATTTTGTTTTCATAATAGACCGCAGATGAAAGTTAAACCTGAAAATCAGCCAAAGTTTGGTTTGCCCTGCGGTTGCTTAGTTGGGTGGCTTTTTTTAAGCCTCTCCCTCATCGCTGGGGTTTTGTTTTTAGACTACTATTCACTCTGCAAAATCCAAACAAGCATAGATCCATCTAGGATTGCCTCTGCCCTAGACCACACCTTTCACTATCTGAACTAGCTGCCACTTGCCCTGCCAGCAAGCACTCCCTTCCTAACCAGGCATAGCCAAATACAGGACCGCCTACCACTAAGGCTTGTGAAGGATCAGGAGCACCAGCCCTTGGCCTGTATTTCCTTTGGCCCACCACAGGATGCTGCATCAGTGATGGGCTGCAGCGCCCATCTTCGTAACAGTGGGCAGGAGGTGATGCAACACCAAGGCAGAGGCTTGGGAGCAGGAGAGAGCAGAGCTGCTTCCAGCCACAGCTCTCGGCAGGACTAGCCTGATCTTTATTCTGCTGTTGGCTTCCCCTTAAACAGACGGCAAGCCCACTCTTGCACTTTTACATCCAAATCCCGTTTTGGAAGCAAGGCAGCTCTTTGCTGTGGGCTTACCTTACCTTCTTGCACTTCATGGTTTTTTTGTTTGTTTGTAATTTTGTTGGGGTTTTTTAAAGACCAGTCTCTCAGTTTGTTGGGGCCTCTCCTTAACACAGGTCACCCAGGAAGATTCCCCAGCCCTAACCATAAACCCGCACTGCACCAAATTCAAAAGGGAGCAGTCCTTTGTGACAACAGCTAATGAAGTTAGACCCTCCAGCACAAGGTGCAGAAGCCCAGACCTTCAGCCCTTAGCTCACTGGCCAAGCACAGATCTATCTTTTTATATATATATTTATATATATTTATAGATATATATATTTTTTTATATATATATATATATATATAAATAAATAAATCAGATTTACCTGATCTATCATTTTTCGCGCTTCCTCCACCTCTTTATCCTGTGACTCTGTCTCGATGGTGTACGTGCCTGTCTCGCTCACACTGTCTTCCTCATCGTTCCTCCTGCCCTGGGCTGACTTTACCTCCGGAGGTGGAGCAGAGGTAGACTCTGGTTCTGACGATATAACCACGCGTGGAGCTACCGGCATGGGCAGAGGTGCTGGTTTCTCAGTGCTTGGCTTGCCAGACTGAGCAGTCTCCCGCAAGTACTCCGCCATAAAATCCTGAGCCATTTTAGACTTCCTTCCAACGCTCCCATAAGTTTTAGCTGATGCTCTGGAAGCAGAGGAGGATGAAGAGTTGATCCGATCCTCCGTCTTCTCCCTCTTGAAGGAGCTAGTTCTTTGGGTCCCACAGGAGTTGTTATTGGGTTTGCCTGCCTGGGCCCCAAGGTGGGATGGTGGTACCGCATTTCCCAGCTTCTCTGCCGGCGACGCGTTCTTGCGCTTTTCAACCTTGGTCTTCAGCCCTGGATCAGTGTCGCTCTGGGAGGAGTGAGCACTGTGCGTGAAGGACTGTGAGCGCTTCTTCCGTGGTGTGTCCTCGAAGAACTCGATGACAAAGGCCTGCTTGTTGTGCAGCATCTCGTGGGGATCACGCCTCATCTGGCGCTGCAGCCTGGTTTGCTCCGTCCCACGTTCGCTGCCCGTCGTCGTCTCCTTCTCTGCCTTGGGTGCCACGGGGTCTTCAGAGTCACTCTGTGTCCCGTCCTCGTGCCTATTGCCTGGAAACAAAGTATGTAGATTTGACTTTCATATTCTCAGTCACTGTGGCCCTGTCATTACCTCCCAGTTGAAATTTATCATTTCAGTTAAAAGACAAAAACAACTCAAAAGACACCTGCTGTGGTACAGGGATTGCATCCCATCAGAGGAAATAAAAGAAAAGGCAGCTGTCTCCTGACCCCACTTTTCACAACTGGCTGGCTATCAATTTATTAAAAAACAATTCAAGAAATCATTTCAAACCCAAGGGTTTCTGATTTTGTAATGCTGATTGTTTTAGATACCCAATGTTTCGTTTCTTTCTTTTTTTTCCATTTAAATAAAAATGACGACATTACTTTGCCATTCTGCCCAATTACTATAGCCCAAAATCACCTCACTAGGTTCTCTCTGTCACAAAGCAGAAATATCTCTGCAGGACCAGTAAATAAACCACTCACACTGCATTCCACGAAACCAAATCCCCACGATGAAAGACCAGATCCATATGTTACAAGTGCATGCACTTCTGAGCACCCACATTACCCCCGTCTACAAGGGGGAAATAAACCAGAGGCTAACAGAAAACTGAATTTGCAGGATTCTTTACTTTTCCTGAAGATTTAAGAATCATACCATGACAGCCCCATGAGTTACATCATCCTATCACCAGCCAAACAAAGGTTAAATCACTACTTAAAAGTTCACTAAACATAAAGCAAGTTTATAATTATTTTCACTTATGTTATCAACAACCATCTTTACAACTTTCTCTATGTATCAATGATGCCTGTCCCTCAGCACCTTAGTTCAGGACTCTCAGAAAGTAAGTTAAAGTAGAACAAAAAGTTAAAAGTAAAACAAAAAACAAACCTTTTTTTGGAGAAGGAAACGGGTGTGAAGGCACACAACACGATTCAGTCAACGACCAGGAACCTGTCATCGGGAGAACGGGGAAAGAGGTCTCTGCGCTCTAGACTGTAATATGCAGCAAGATATACTGGCTAAAATACCACGTGTTTGAAAGGAAAACTGCTCAAACCTACTTTGCAAGTTCTCCAGACACATGGGTGAAGACCATTTATTACCTCGAGTTAGCTCTGAAAGATTAGAATTTAATACAAGATCCATTCAACCCAGGAGTCAGTCCTCTGAAAAGTTTCCTAACACCCTCATGAAGGAAGCCAGAAACTTTGCATTGTGCCCTGAGGGCTGATAAGCTTTGTCCTTGGAAGAGAAAGTTCTTAAATTAAAGGGTCTTGGCTAAGAACTCGGCTGAATGCAAAATGGTGAGGACACAAGGAAAAACACCCACCGTGCCCATGGATGCCCCAGCAGAACACCACGTACATCCCTTCAAGCTGCTAAGACCTGAACTCTCTAGTCTTGATACCAGGCTTTACAATCACCACCTTCCTGAAAGCGAACAAATGTTACTAATGAACCCTGACAGTGGGTGTTTCTGATACTGAAGACCCAAACCTGGTAGGCAGCCAGGGGTAGCCTCCAAGACACCTTCAAAATTTGCCCTGCCAGAAGAACACGTTACACAACAACTATCGCAGATAAATGACAACCTGTTCTCTGCCCAAGCAGAAGTGGATAAACTCCTCAGGCCACCAACACTGTACGTTTTAATCAAATGTCCAAAGAGTTTATTTCTTGATATGCAAATTATGCATTAAATTACCTCAGCTTCTTTCCACACCTTATGGACTGCAAAGAGGCCAAGCGCAGCCAGTCTAGTACTCCTGTGCATCACTTCTGAAAATCCTAGGAAGAGCAGCAGCTGCCTAGTTCTCTAGTTTTCTCCAACAGGAAAGAGCAAAACTACTGAAGTACATTTCTATCCCTGGCAATGTTCTCCAGCAAGTCAACAAAATCCAGTATCACAATAACAAAAAAACAACCCACCAAAACCAACCCCCAAACAAACACACACCCAAACCCCAAAACCCTCTATCACACAGTCACAGTAGACTGAAACTAAGACCCCAAATATCCCTAATCCTACTGAGGAGCAGGGCACCTCAACACTGTCCTGTATTGGGAAGAACTAGAAACAAGCAATGACAACAAAACAGTTCAATTTCCATGCCATGACAAATGCCAAGGCTGGATATGCGAGACCTTTTTGACCGTAGGGGGCTTCTCAAAAAACTGTACACAAAACAGCAAGTTGGAGGTGTAATAGGTAAAACTCTTCATATTACGAGGAGGTTTTTTCCAACAAGGACCAAGCAAATACTCCTTTAAGAGAAAACAATGTATTGCTCTCATTTAAGAAGGACCTCAAGCACAAGTAGGTCTGGTAACCTTCAATACGACTTCATCAGTTAAAGTTGCAGATCCAAACAATATTTTTTCCCCGAGGCCTGCAAGGCAGTGAGGATGCAGGAATCTGTGGTCTCCTCCTAGCTGTTCAGTGCATGGCCCAAGAGAGACATCCAAGCAAGCCCAAATCTTGCAAAATGTATTCAAAGTTGCATGAGAATCACATGAGTCCCACCAGCTGCACTAAGAACTGGGCTCCATACTACACTTCAAACCTTTGAAAATCCCCAAAGAACTCCTTACAGCGACACACTTAACAGGACACAGGTCCATGAAACCTGAAGTTTTTGAACAGAGCAGGATTTCAGAGAAACTTTAAGAGAAGAAACCTTCTTCTACAAGCAGAAGAATTTCCTCCATCAGTGATCATGTATATATCACCAGTCTCTGTGTCAGGGCCTTTGGTCATCCAACCAAGTGGCTCTGGTCATTACAGCCATCAGGATGATCACACTCAGCCTCTTCCGGACTACAGCTAAAAAGAAAAATCATTCCTTCATCTAGGAGAAGCACAGATAGGAAAATTCACTAAAATACCTGTGTTTACCAGCCTGCCTGACCACATGGAAACTATTTTAGACATTTAAAAATCAAAATCCTTTTTTCAATCACTGTTACTGCTGAGCTGGCATTATGGATGTAGAGGAATGAGATTACAGTCCCCCAGGCCAGCACCACACATGATTCCAGGGCCAGGTGACAAGCCTGCTAGCCAGATTCAAAACCATTAACAGTCATTAAAGAAATATTCATCTTGCAAATCTGGAGCAGAGATAATTAAGTCCAGTTCTCCATGACAGGAGAAGGGTTTTCCCCCTTCATTATACTGCATTTGCACCACCAACAGAGAACTATGTCCACATGAAAAGATGTTCACTCACCTTTAAGCGTCCTCACATGAACCGGCAGGTCACTCTTCGTACTGTACACATCATCTCCTGGAGACTGCCGTCTCATCAAGCTTGGGTCGTTCTGGACAAGCCAGTCAGCCACTTTGCTCTCTGCTGACATCACTTCTGTATGAGCTGGTTCCTTACTATATGGTCTTCTCTGTCTGAGTGAAAATTTAGTTACGTGGTCTTTTATCTTTATTTTACCAGGGGTACCATCATCAAATTCAATGGTAAAGGAGGCGTGGCTCTGTACAACAGGGGCTACTACTGCATCAACATCCTTTGTTGGAATCTCATGGACCTGTGTTTCTGGAGATTTTGATGGCTGCTGAAATTCTTTAGTTGGAATCTCAAAGTAACTTGGCTCTCTCCGGAAGGCAAACACAGACTGTTCTTGGGCATCTCTATAAGCAGAAATATTACCATTCAGTTCCTCTTCATGTTGGGTTATCTCTTTTGATCTTTCTATGAAAGGGGAAAAAAAAAAAAAGAGGCAAGAAAACCTTAAATTCACAAACAGTAGCTGAAATGGATTAAAGAAAAGCATACACATTCTGTTTTAGACAGCTCTGTACTCTGGCCTCATCACCAAAATCGGTGCTCATTGCATTGCTGCAGTCTGACCAACATTTGTTATACTCACTTTGTCTTTTCTTCCATTGCTCCCCAAAGAGAGCTGAGCACGCACACGCACAGTTGTATGTTTTGACAGAACCTGTGTGGTTGGTGGCATTTTAAGGTTTCTGTATGCCTGGGCTGATGTGGAAGGAAGATCCTGTTTCACCTCAATGAATTCACTTACATGCACACATACTCAGCTTTCCACAGTTCAGAGGAAAAGCTTGAGTGTGCAAAGATAATCACAGGCATGGTTTTGCTGGATCAACACCTAATTCTGTATCACCATCAAGGAACAAAACCACATTTTCTCAGTAGTATCCAAACTTCTTGGCTAGAGAGTCACTCACTTATTTCAACCTCTTGTGAGGGCTGCTCTCTGCTAGAGAACAGCTACACTGCACGCTCAGTGAAATAAACCACTTCTTCGCACAGTAAAGCATACGCTTGATAGAAACTACACAAGTGAAAAACGATGCATCTTCCATGCCTACAGATTCACAACAGCAGCAGTGGTAAGACTAAGCGGCTTCCAAGGATGATGAGGTGAGAAACAGATTGCTTCCACATTAATCACATACAGTCAATGCATTAGCTCTTAAAGTGCCTCTTAGATCGGAAGCTCCTGGGAGACACAGTGGACGGTTTATTCAGGTGGGCTGCATACAATCATAGATACAGCACTGCTGTATAATTAGGTCTCAAACAAGCTTAGCAAGGCCTTTCTCATCCACACTGAATGATTCCACAACTGCTGTTTCTAACGTTCAAATATTTTAGGGGAAACATTTTAATCTCCCTTATTCTGGTTTCAGCAGCAGCAATCTACAGATAGGAATGTGCAAATAAGAGCACAAAAAAAAGTGGTAATTAAAGCCTTGAAGCAGGATGGCTTCACACAGTCAAGATCAAAAGTGTGCAGAAATTTTGTCCCCTCACCTTTTCCCACCCCAAATCACCTCCATTACCTGAGTAATGTTCCTCTTGCCTTCTGTCCTCCTTGTTATTTGCATCATCTTCCCCCCACCAGGAGGGCTGCCCATAAAGAGGGGTGCGGTAAGTATTGGTTTCTAGGAAGAGGATAAGCAAATACTTTGACACAGAAAATAGCAATTTACCAGGTTCACAGAAGTAAACCACATGCCAAAAAGGGCAAAACAGCAGGGTCAGATGAGATCATGTACCTGTTACATTGCAGTTATAACAACAGCAAGTTATACATAATAATGAGTATGTTCAGGCTTTTATTTTTTTACCCCTTTTTTCTTTTTTACTTTCTGCTGCAAGATGCTGACTCCACCTCCCTTTGCTGTCTGTCATAGCTGTGTTTCCCAAATACTGGCTTTTCTCCCTTTCTAGCCTCATTACTCACAGAAAGTGGAAGATTTCTGGCAGTACAGACTACAAAACACTAACCACAGAATTGTCTGCAACTCACCAGCAATGCAGGTGAAAATCAGCCTTTTTTCCTGATTTTAATTGGGAAGACTTTAGCTCTGTCCTTTCTTGCCCCACCATGCCCCCGGGATGTTGCGAGGCCAGGGACTTTTTCCAGCTATTCACCACTCCCACTCTCAGTGACACACATCCCACAACAGGAAATTCTTGAAGTGTTACAAGTTTAGGGAAAATGGTAAACCATCTCCTTACACACACATAAAGAAGTAGTAAACTCTTGCTCTCTAAAGCCTAAAGTAAACCAAGTGGATTCCAGAGTCACTGCAAGACAGAGGTTTTTCTCACGGAGAAGCTTCCCCTAGGAGAGCCAGGCTTCTGTCATTTTCTCTGATCACTGAGCACTCACTGGAAGATCAGAGCTTTGCTGCAACAACTGGTACCCAAAGGAGTTGATCGACTGCTTCTCATTTTATCTCCCACAAAATAAGATTCTGTTGTGGCAGTGCCTTGGGCCGCTGCTATTTATGCAACAAGTAAAAAGAATGCACCTCAATTTACCTGTGGTATAGTTATTATTACTATGTTTTTATAGTAGTTTAAGAGAAGCCAATAAAGTAGCTTTTGTTCTTTCATCTAGAGGTGACAGAAACACAAGGATAGGTCAGGGGCTGAGATTAAGCTCTAGCTTTGTTAGCTTCTTCTGCCTCTACCCATAATAGCCATCAGCACACGCTTTGCTGGCCACGTCTTAAACCCTGGCTCCAGCTACGGAGCCATAGCCGGGCTTCTACTGCCAGCTGCTGCTCAGCTTGTGGTTTTAAAACTACACTGCTCTGTGTAAAGCAGCCCTCAGACAGCCCTGCTATTTTGCATTCCCTGCTTTAATAGAGACATGACAGAAAGTAGTCATTAGCATAAGGGAAGTCAGGAGAGGAAAGGGAATTAAATAAGTCAAAGAAAAGAAGCAGCTTGATTTTATGCTGCTGTTTCTAAAGCTCCACAGACCCAATGGCCACTACTTCAGAAGTTTCATTTCCTAGAATAGTTCTAGAGATATATAAGCTCATACACTGACAGTCCACAGGCAAAAATTTTTTGCTTTACAGACGCAGCCCACAGGCCCTTTTCAAGAGATCTTCGTGTTTCAGAATTAACCACGCTGCCTCCCTTCACACTGAGGATCAAAAGAGACTGAAAGTACCACTCTCCTTTCTGCCTAGAGTGTGTGGAAGATAAACTGTGTTCTCGTTATGTAGGCGGCCTTTGAAAGTTCAAAGGAGGAAGCATTTCTCACTGTGAATAAATTGAAATTGCCAAGCAATATGTTTCATAACTGAGGATGGGTAAACCACTCAAGGGAGAGAGGAAGGGGAAAAAAGAAAAAAAAAAACCCACCTATTCACAAGCTTGTCAATGAACAGAGTCATCCAAATGCAGGGCTTGCTCTCTGCTAGGCTAAGACCTTCTGTCACAGAGCCTCTCAGAAACCTACCACCCTCTCTTCATGCCGTGACTTGCCCACTAGACCTCCACCCCAACCACACAGGATCTGCTCTACCAATGTCAGGCACTTCTTTTGGGGACACAATGCAACGGACTATCACCCTCTGAACTGCAGTATTATCTTAGGGTTGATGGCCAAGGGGCAGTCAGGGCCAGGAGGAGGACAACACCACTTTGGGGTGATGGACAAATCCATTCACAACAGCGAGCTATGTCTGGGGTGACTCAGGCCTAAAGGTCAAGCAGGCACAGTAAAGGACTCAATCCTGAAGAAACACATGAGATTTTGGATACTTGTCTCAGGTAAATATGATCAATCATGCGGTTTATTTTAAGTTGCTGGTGGAACAAATCCTGACCATACTACCCTACAGATAAAATGCAAAGACCATCTTGCACTCAACTCCTGCACAAGCAGCATCTTTCCCAAGCACGAGTGCTGTTACCACTCGTACCTTGCAAGGAGTTGCCTCGTTACAGCTCGTCTCTCCAGCACATCCCAACCCCTCACAGGATACCAAAGGCCCCCTAGCCTAGAAGATTCTAGTTACCTGTTCCAAGAAAATTTTGTTTCCAAAGGGGCAGAAGTGAGCTAAGAGAGCTCACACCCATCCTGCAGGACAGACTTTCTCCCAGAGGCTGCTCCAGCCCCAAGATCTGTGTCCCATCTGTGTGCTGAACACAGCAGCTACTTACTGCCTTTGCTCCCCAGGAGCTTTTCTACTACAAGGAAAAGGCAGCTAGGGGAGCAAGTCAACCTTGGTCAGACTTTGCTGATGGGGAACTTCAGGACTGCAAGGAAAGCTTAAGGAAAAAAAAAAAAAAGAAAAAAAAAAGAGGTGTATTTGTGAAAAATAATGTGCCAGCTCCTCTGCCTTCTCAAATTTCCCCCTCTACCCTCAACAGCTGTAATAGGCGCTTGGAAAGTCCCCAGATTCCCCTTCTGACAAAAGCTAGCACAAAGCCAAAACCCCAGGGCACCTGAAGGCGCACCTACCTAGAGCACATAAGGTTGGCCACAGTGCACAGACCTGGGGCCACCAGGGCAGGAACTGCTCCATTGCACTCTCTGCACGGCAGCAGAAGGTCCCTCCTGCCCCACCACACAGAGCTCATGGGGCCCCCACCTGCAACGCTGTTACAGCGTGTGCCACACATTTGCTCGCTTCTGTGGGTTTTTTAATTCCTTCCCTTTCCCGGCCTCCACAATAAACTGGAACTACTTAAAGACTGCAAAAAGCACAGATGGAAAGCCAAGGAGTCAGCATCTTGCTATTTGGGGACAGCTTCAATATTTTAAGAGCAATAAATGTTTCCACTGAGCCTTCATATTAATTTGCATTTTGAATAACATCAAGTGACACAGACACTCTCATTCTTGGCTACTGCTGAAAGTGGCCAGATCCTGAGCCAGAATGAAATTTCTGTGACTTCAGAAGATCTACATGAATTTGCTGCCCTGCTCACGTCAGAATCTTCCATCTCTTCTAATTTGCCAGCACAACCAACCTGATGTCTCTTCCCACGCCAGCTCTAATGCAACAATATAGTATAAAAAGGGGAGGGGGTGAAAAAAAAAGCATGATAGGAAGGCAGCTAAACCAGATGGCTGTGACAGAAGCAGGCCAGGGAGCAGCTACCTATGCAGTTGTGCCAGGGGGCTTTGCTCTTCACCAGCTGGAATGCATTTTAAGTAGTGACCTCAACCTGGACCTGCAGCATCCAAAGCAGCGCATCTGCCTGTATCCCGAGGCATGCATGCCACCCTGAAGCCACTGCCTGTCTGTTATATTTTAGCATAAGATGAAGCTCTTGCAAGAGCAGAGAGACTTGGGGCTTGCCCGAATCAGCGGTGAAGCAAGGAACACCAACGAAAAGTAACTGCTCAGTCATTTTAATAACATGAGACTTCCTCCAATTGATGGCAGCTCGTTACCACCTCTCTCCACTCCACACCAGGCTGCCCAGATGGTGCCAATTCATTCAGACATATTTCTTGGCTCATCAATTCAGGCAGACAGCCTGAAAGCCATCCTTTTAGATAACTGAATTGAGGTCAGCACAAGCATTCAGCCAGATAAATACTGAGCTATTGGTGATAGTGTAAGACAGGGAAGACCACTGACATACACACGTTCTGCTCCTGGATTTCAGTCTTTGGGGCAGTCACTCAAAAAAAAAAAAAAAACCAAAACGAAGGCTGTTTTAGCACACAACAAGGGAAGTCCATTTGTTTAACAAGCCTGACAAGAATGTGGCCTGTTAAATTAACACAGAACTATTGATCACCCGAAGGAGAGGCACCACAACAAAAGAAAATGAGACGTGTCAATACAAAGGATGTATTTATGAAGTGAATCACACAGAACAACACAAGGGCAGGACCAAAAATACAGTCCAGGTGATGAAAGGGAAGAGGAGAAAGCCTGCGTTAATGCTGCTTTCTATCAGCAAGTGGGCAGAAAAGCTTTCATGACAAGCACACAGCTTCCACTGCAGAGGTCTGATTTCCCTTGAAGGTGTCCCCTGTGGTCAGGACAGGACTGAGGGCTGTGCTTTGCCCAAGTCCTCACAAAGCTTCAAACCATGATGAGACAGAGACAGACGGCAATGGCAAATTTCTTTGCTGACAGAAGCACACGCAGCTTTGAAGCTGTCTACAGCAAGTCATAACAAAAGCATGAGAAATCCAGCTTGCTTCAAGTCAAACTGTTTTTGATTCATTATTAATAACAATAACGTCCATCTTCAGAAGATGCAGAGTAGGCTTCTTATGGCAGAGGCCTTGGGGAAAAAGAAAGATGATCTAGCTACAACATTTTAAAATTAATTCCTTACATCTCTGCTTTTTAACTCCTCTCCAAAATAGAGAATTCAGACCTAGTAGGAATAACCATAAAGCAATTCTCTGACTCTGCTGCAGTATTTATTTCACATGTGCATGGCAAACCTAAGCCCTGGTCTTTTGTACCTGCTGTGAATATTCACAGATCCCAGAGGATTTCAAATCAGGCTGATAATCACAAATGTATTTGTATCAATTACATGGTCAAACCTTTAACATGCTGCAGGTACCACCACCCTAGCTCAGACAAAAAGCAGATACATCACTAGCACTCCCCTAAATTAAAGGCTAGGGTAGAGCTGTGCATCTAAATAGCTATTACCATGATCTCATGTGGAAAGCAGCCAAAGACCATGGAAACCACTTCACAACTGGGCACAACTCCCACTGCCTCCATCCACGCTGCCTGCTGACCTCAGCCCTGGACACCAACAAGACTTTCAAGTCAGCCACTTTGTTGAGAGGACTCCCTAATGACACGGACGCTAACCTGGCAAGCAAGCCTATTTCACAGATCCCAGGAGAAGCTCAAGTCCTGCTCCTGCAGTTGGTGATGCCCATTTCAGCTGGATGCTGCGGGCAGCCTCCACCCCTGGAAACTCAGGCCTGCAGAAGTTATTCAGAGGTTAGTCACCAGATTCGACATTATCTATTCCCATCAGCCTGTGAGGGCTTTTCGGGGGGAAACCACAGAAAAAAAAAAAATTATCAAGATCAGCCCGAGGATTAACTATGTGTTGCAACAGAAGACCACAAAGTAGCTTATCTCATCTCCAGTACCTCCACTCAGGTAGCAACAGATGGGGATTGCGAGTCTTAAAATCTGCTCAGTTCAAGGCTCTACCTGGCCTCCTGATCACTTAGGGCTTTAAACCTGAGAGCTGATGGCTATTTTTAGCATTAACTAGCTGAACTGTGGGTACTTTTCTTATTCATATCCATATCCAACCCACAGGGCTTACGAAGCTCCTTGCTTCAAACATTTCACAAAGACTGATGATTTTCTGCTTACAGGCAACATATGCCCAAAAGCTGCAAGTTCAACAGCATAAAAACTAAATGGCTGTTTCCCATTCACTCTGCTGGATCTCTTTATCCTCAGCCCCTCACCTCCTCCCATTTCTAAGTAGCTCTAATTGTTCACATTATTTTGTTAAAACCTCTTCCCTGAAAGCTTGCATTCCCTCTGCCTCTTTTCCACCCGGACCCTGGGAAGCGATCCTTCTAAAGGCTTTTGTCACCCCAGACCTTGCTTTAATTAGTCAATGCAAATTCCTAAATACCTACAGGCTTAGCAAAACAGCTCTTTCCCCAAAGCCTCTTTCTGCTGCCACTAAGCATGCCCACTCCCCATAAGAATACTACATTCTTCTTTCCACTAATCATTTTAAATTGCTGCCACTCCTCTGAGCAACCAAGGAGAAACTGTGCATGTGTGCAGCTGAAGACAAGGTGAATTAGTCACATCGCAGATGAAAAAGGGACCCACTGATCATTCTGCTCACGTGACAGATGCTTTTTTGGAGAGCGAGGCGCTGATTTAATGGTCAGACTCCCTCTCTCACTTCCACAGACTTCAGTCCAATCCAGGAAAATACTTCCAACGAGTCCTGAATTCCTCCATCTTTCAGTGGGGTTAGCAGCACTTCAGGGTTTTTTTTTATGTCTGTCCATCAGTCCCACTGCATGTGACACACTTCAGCATTGGCCCCCAATAAGTACTCACAGCCCTTTTTGCCTTAGAGCTATAGTCCGTGTGCCCACTAATGATGACAGAAACGTAATGCAGGTCTGCGAGCTGCACGCTAGAGAAATAGGCCACCTTGCTGAAAACTCACTCGACGTCCTGACTTTGAAGGTGTTCCGAATATCAACCGCTTACACTATGTAGGTTAAAACCAACCAATGCACATTTTGGAAGGTGGCAAGAACAAAAATGAGAATGTTCATGCAGCCAGGCAGCAGCAAATGCAAACTGGCCCAGTTACTGGCAATGCTTGTCAAGAACCCCATGTCCCTTGAAAGACAGCTGGAGAGCTCTCCCCCCAGCGAGGTTCACCTCATCTCACTCTCCGTGGTGTCATGGTTAATCATCACCAACTTCATCCCTTTAACTGCACGCTTCTGAGGCCAAGTCACAAACACCCCATCCGTGGGGGAGGGCAACACACGGACACAGCTAATGCCACAAGAAGAAAGGTTTTGCGGTGCGGAAAGTGGGAGCCGGGCACACAGGTGCCTCTGCATGTGCTTCCACACACAGCCAGAGGTAACAAGACCAGGGAGAAAAATTACACTGTTTTAGTACACTACGTCAGCTTAGAGGGATTTTTATAAAGACAATACATGGGAGATTAATGTCAGCCAACCCACTCCAATTAATTATCATGAAGCCTTAATGGATTTACCCAAAGTTGTACACTTTTCTAGAAAGCTGCTGTATCTACCTCTAGGTCGTCTCGCTCATCACACCGTTACTTGCCCATCCTTTTCCCTCCATTCACCTCCCTGCTTCTTCCTCCAACAGACCCAGTGGGCAGTCTCTCCAACCCTAAAACTTTCCAATCACTCCACCATCCTGATGCCACAAGACCACCACTGGCAGTCATCTATCACTCGGATGCTTTAAAACCGTATTTGTTCCTCCCGTGCATCATTGAGCTCTAGAAGGCCATCAACCAATATCTGAACAGATCTGTGGAGAGACCTGCCACGGCAGGAGGTAGGAAGTTGGGCGAGATGGGCGAGACAAGACTGCTGGGCAGGTCTTGGCCTACCATGATGGGGGACAGGGAGGAAGCAAGTTTGACAAAGAGTCTTTAAAGGAAGGCAGCAGTGGGTAAAGAAATGGAGAACAGAAGGAATTTTTCAAATAGAAAAGGTTTGCAGCTGGGGAACAGTGAGCCTGAAACAAACATCTCCCAATTTGGCAGTCAGTTTCAATCCCACATAATGGCACATTGGGGAATAGAGCCATTTAAGACCATACAGGGCTTTTTGAAAGAAATGGCTTGTTGCTTCTTCACTTGCCTGCCACCACCACAGCAGCCATACATTTTCTACTCTGAGTCACCATCTCTGTTCAAACACCAGCTCACAATTAGGAAATTAAAAATAGACCAGACAGGTGCCAAAGAACTTACCAAACCTGCTCAGCCTGCAGGTTCTCCAGCGCACACACACAGTGACAAGGCATGTGTGAGCCATCACGCCAGCTGATTTTCTTTGGAGGCTGAATCTCCAAAAACTGAGAGTCTGGAATACTCAGAGGTTTAGAAAGTTGACCCTTCTGGAACTGCTCCTAGATGCAACCCACAACACTGTACTGTCAGAATCATGACCCAGTGCAGGGCTCAAGCTGCACTTTGTTCTGAATCTTGATTAACTGGTTCCTGAGCAAGTACCTGTAATTGCTTTTCTCTCTCCTTTCTCCAGCTTTGCTTGTGGGGACTCAGTGTAGACACCGTGCTCCATGGGCTGCTCTGCCCTCTTCATTGCCGTGCCTTTGTAATTCATCTGAAGTTGGCTGGTGTACTTCTCATGCTGCAGAGACACAAGCAACAGTGGCAGTGTGCCTGTGCGATCTGTGCACCTGCCCAAGGAAAAGATAAACCACCCTGCCCCGCAAACTGATCACGCAAAGGCAAATACTACTGCTACGTTCTGCAACGAAAAATAAAGCACACCCTAGTAGAGGCTACGGAACAGCAGAAATGCCAGCTGAGAGGCTTTCAGATACTCCGTTTGGAAGACATTAAGTGACAGTTCTAGTCCATGAGAAGGTCACTGTGACTTAGCTCTGCAAAACAGCTAATTAGGAAACTCTAAAGAATAAGCTGAGAAGAATCAGAACTTAGTGCATTTTCTATTCAGGATTCAAATTCTGAAATCCTCTTTGTTCTTAAAGCAACATTACAAATTCTTTCAGGGCAATCATCTGCATTATCTCAGTTTTTCAGCAAAGGCAATTAAATATATTTTAATTATTTCTCTCTAAACCCTCTCTAAGAGAATGATTCTTCCTTAAAACAGGCTCCACATTAACATAGTAAATGAACTACTTAAAAGTGGGTTTATTACAAGTAAATTAATAAAAGGCTGTACCCATCCAGATTACCCCTGAGTAAGGTCAATGAATCATTTGCCCAATTTTGTTACATTTCCGATCCTCTCCAAGTCGTAAACATGGAACCAGGGCTAAGAGGACAGTATCTGCTAGCCAAGAGGTGATGCTTGGCACTGATAGTCCAGTCCCCCAGCTGAACGTGACAGCTTTCTTGCCTAGAGGGGGTTGCTTTTCTACCTGAGATAAGAGAATGCTCAAATATTTTGTACCTGCTACTGAACTCTTTGTTTACAGTACATCTCACTCGTAAGAGGACTGCTCAGTAAGTAAAAATTGGGAGCTTGAAAGGAAAAATGAGATGATACACCTAAGTCACCAAGCTTAGAAAAAGGCATCTGTGCTCCACTTCTGAGACAGGGCAAGTTCTGCTGTGCTTCACTGACAAGCTAATGTGCTGACTCTTCTTTAATAGGTTACAGCTTTAGTAACCTTTTTTGTTGGCAGTCATAAATAACTTCATCTACATGTTAGCACAGGGATAAGAGAGATCAGAACAGAGATAACTGGGAAATGCATCTCTCCTCAAAGGAAGTTTTTATTAAGTCCCAATACAGGGAGAACCTCACATTGTGGAACATTTCACTGCCATCAAGAGCATTTTAATATTTCAGTCTGCTTGACCATTACTAGAGCACTTAATTTTTTTTTTTTAAATGCAGATGCACCCAGACACCCTTACCTTTAATGCTTCTTCTGGGACTTTGTGTTGAATTTGTTCCAGGACATACATGTTCGAATGTACAGAACTCGTTAAGGAAATGGCAAAGGAATTGGATGGACAGAGAAATCTTGCATTTAGTCATGAAAGAAAACAAAATCATAAAACCAGAGAAGCTGAAAATACGCAGGGTACTACAGCCTGCGCTGTATCTCACCATGGTCTTTGCTGTGCATGTTTTGCAAGAGAGCATGCAATCACGTCTGCTGGCCAGACCCACGCCAACTGAAGGGCAGCAGACAAGGGGAGCAGGGCAGGAGAAGCAGCTCCATGCAGGAGCCAAGAGAGCAACCAGAGCCCTGACTCAATCACACCCTGCTCCTCTCCACCCTGCTGGCAAAGCGCTCTCCCCCTATGGTAGCCTGGCCAAGATGGGTCAATCTTGTGCACTCTGGACAAGGGAACAGTAGAGTTCAGCTCCCTGCAGGGATGTCTGGGACTACAGTACTCTCTTGCCCTCACAAGGCCTTTCAGTCACTGCAGTTTCTTAGATGAAAAGTAAATCAGGTCATGAGCTGCTGTGACCTCTTAGGAAGGGAGGCGTTCAACATGGTTGAGCCTAGGCAATAATCCTCAGCAACACTGCGTAAAAAAAAAAAAATAAAAAAAAAAAGGAAGCATCTGGCAATGTCATCACGAACAACCCAATCAGCTCAGCACAGAGCAACAGGGAGGAAAAAGGAAAGATGGAAAATGTTGGACTAAAAATAAACCAAGTGATACTGGCATAGCAGGGAAACGTCGCGCAGTCTGTAAGTGAAACTGTAAATGGAAGAGAGACAAACGCTCTTATGCAACAGCGTACAGCTGATTCAGAGAGCTCAGGAGATGCTGCCATCCACACTGAGCTGAACACAGTATGCACAGAAAGCGCTGCTAAGGACAGTGGCACCGAAGCAGCAGAGGAAGAGATTGTAATTGCCATAGCAATTACGCTGAAGGAAAAAGCTTACTTTAAAACCTATATTCTTTGAAGTTTTCCTGTTGAAGGCAATAAATTTTAAAATTCATAAATGCAATCATTCATTTCACATGAATATCCATGTAAGGGCTGCAGGACTAAACACTTCAACTCAGCTGCTTAGCGCTCAGAATTGCTTTCTATAAAAAGTTTAAACCTGTATCGCAGCCATTAAAACCTACTGACGCTCTAGGCACTGGCTTATGCCTTCGCTAGACTGGAGCTCACAGCAAATCTCCCATGAGTTTCCCCACACATCTAGAGACCAGAAGAGACATGACCAGCTACATCAAAAAAAAAATTTGCAAAGTTGTAAAGTCAAGAAAAGCTAGAACTGAGGTTGCCTATGGGACTGTAACAGGCTTCATCACATGTACACTGAGACGCCACCTTTAATGACAAGGTCCGAGATGGCAGTGCTCTTTCATTGGGCCAGACTCAGTAAGGGGCTACTCAGTACTTCCCCCTACCCCCATGTATGCCTGAACCCTCATCAACTGCACCTTGTTCAAACACTAATCTGAAGGCAAATAATCTGTCTCCTTTCCTTTTCTATTTTTTTTAAAGATTCAGCAACTATCTCCCTTTTAAAAAAAAAAGACAGACCACTGTGAAGCAAGGATTTGTTATTTCTAAAATGGCAAGAGACAGAGCAAGACCAAGACCAAAGTTATGGTCTTACACAAGACCTAGAAAACCCTCTTCTCCAGCAGATCCAGGATTACACACACATCAGTTTAAGCATCACTGTTGCAATAGTGAGTGCTCCTGCGCTGTCACTGATTAGAGCCAAGCCTGGGAGACCAGGGAGGCTCAAGCTCTCTGGGCTCCAGCAACTTTTGGACTATTTCAAGGGCCACAGCATGGCCAAGCACAAACTGATTATCATGGGGACCACAAAAGGCACTAGAATGTGGCCTGGGGGTCAAGGATCCGCAGGACTTTTCTGGCCAAACACTTCCTCACCCCCCAATGGTAGAATTTAGTCTCTGCCTCTATTTTCAGAAATGTCTGGACTGTTTTAACTGAAATTTCCCCACAAAAGAAAAAAGAAACCTGGAGAAGACACTTGCTACTTCTAAATTCAGTCTGAGCGGGTGAAGTTTGGCAGATGATAGAAGTAATTGAAAAAAGTGGAAAAAAGGATTAAATTACACGAAAAGGCAGCAATAGGAGCCTCTACTTACCACTGTTGCTCCACAGGCTCAGAAAGGCATTCCAACATCTATGCGTATAGCCAGTCATAGTCACATCAAAAGGAAAGTGATGAAGGCAAAGGTGTTTCAGCAGACACTAGCAGGATTTGTGACTTTGTAAACAATGCAGTTAACTGCAGCCTAGCCTCCCTCGATAGTGGTGAAATTTGCTATTGCTAAAGTCAGATTTACTCTTGCATTTGTGGCAGAAGCAATTTGCACAGGCAAGCTTCAATTAATACAGAATCAAGGGACTGACCACAAGCCCCAAAGCTAAATGTTGAAGACCTGTAAATTGTCTGTGCTTGGGTGAAATGATTAACAAAAATACACAAGTTGGATGAAAAAAAAATAGGAAGATGTTAGCTCATACAAAAGCATATGAAATACGTTTGCTCCCCAGCTGGTACCAGCTACAGTTGCCACCCAAACAGAATGGAAAAAACACAACCCTTCCTTAGAAAGAGATTGAAGAGGCACCTCCACAGCCACCACCTCCACAGCCACTACTGCCAGTGCAGGGCCTGATTCAAAGTCCAATGAAGGTAGCAGGCATCATGACAAATATGCTCTGAATAAGGTCCATGGTGCAGAAACAAAAGCTTATGAGTTATCCAAAGGCTCCAGGAGGCAAAACAAACACCCTTACTCATTAGTCACAATTAACACTGTTAACTCTCCATGCATCAAACAGCACAAAACCCAGTCATAGAATCATAGAATCATTTTGGTTGGAAAAGACCTTTAAGATCATCAAGTCCAACCATTACCCTAACACTACTAAGCCCACCACTAAACCATGTCCCTAAGCACCACATCTATCCATCTTTTGAACACCTCCAGGGATGGTGACTCCACCACCTCCCTGGGCAGCCTGTTCCAATGTCTAATCACTCTTTCAGTAAAGAAATGTTTCCTAATAACCAATCTAAATCTCCCCCGGCGCAGCTTGAGGCCATTACCTCTTGTCATTAGTTACCCGGTAGAAGAGACCAACACTGGCCTCACTACAACTTCCTTTTACGTATTTGTAGAGACCCATCCACGTCCCACTCCCTCTTCAGACAAGAAGGATATCATAGCCAAAGCGAATGACATCATTCAGTTTTAGGGTGATGTACTTCTGGTCAGGGATCCTCACGTCATTGACGAACGTCTGCAGGAAAGAAGCACAGGAATGGTTTCTGACTGAGGGTATCAAGGTGATGCATCTCAGATGGATGGGGCTTCTGGAGGGCACCCATGCCCATCTGCCAATGGCACTGCACACATTCAGGGTGCACTAGCACAAAGTCATCCAGGCGAGGAGCTAAGTTCCCTAGAAAAATCAACACCGGCAAGTAGCTCCCATGGGCAAGTTAGAGCACCCCAATTATGCTTCAAAGCAAGGTGCTCTGCAGGGACCTCTAGGGAGATTTACCTTTCCACCAACTGCAAGTGAAATTTTAGTCCCCAACTCGAACACATAAATGAGATGCCTGAAGTTAGGAACTTCAGATGCTCTCTTCCACCCTCCACAACCAGCAAGCACAGCAAACGGTGCTCATACTCTAATTACTGAGCTGGGAATCAGCTTTCCGCTGGATGTCAGACAAGACTGGTGTCAGCCTCAAGGCCTCACAATTTAACAAGCAAAGCCTATCGCAGAGGAAGGGAGTAGCGAAAATGCACAGGAAAACAGGCATTTGCAGCGGCATTGAGGCCACATTGTCCCAGGCACCACAGATCAGTACAACAGGTCCTTCGTGCAAAAGATTTGCGTGCTCATTTTTTCTACGCTCCAGGCAGGTAATTGAGGCCCAAAGAAACTAAGTTATTCTTATAAAGGTGCGAGAAATGTACGTCATAGCTGCGATCGAACATCTCGGATGTCTCGGATGCCTGCTTTCTGAGGGGACTCCCTAAGGAACAATCATCGCAGAACCACAGTGAAACAAATCAAGCACTCATGGACATCTTTCACAAATAATGTACTTCTGTAATAATCCGGGCCAAATAAAAATAAATCAGAAACTCAGCTGAAGAAGCACCAGCGTGCTGGTGGGGATTAGCCACTCTGTTGCCGTGGGATTCACCCAGCCTCACAGACCAGGAACCCACCGCTGTCTTTGTAGCCTCAATTCAAATGCAGCTATGCTCTGACGAATCAAAATGATGTTAGAAAATGAATTTACCTGCTTTCACCACTGAGGCACAGTATTCTCCTGCCTTCTCACCTCAGCCAAGCCAAACATGCATGATAAGACCAAGTACTAACCACAGGGGAAAAATGAATGCTAGAGCAGGAAACTAGAACCTCAGCAGACAACAGCCTCCAGCTTCCTGGCAATTTACAGAAGAGCTGGGGAACAGGCCTGTAATTTCAGAATAAAAGCAGTGAAGCTGGTTAAAAGGCACAGAATTCCCATTTGCATGAAATTCTTTAATATTTAAAAATCCCACAACAGTCAGATCTGAACAGCAATAATTATTTGCTGAATTTTCTGCACAACAAAAGTCTGCAAGAAAACCCATTTTGATGATATTACCTATTCATTCAAGGTTACTTCAAATAAAATAACCCCAGGGAAACTGCTTACTGCAGATAAAAATACTACCTTCAAAACCAGAAGACCCTTAAAAGAAACTGTAGAATCAGCTGAACATTATAATAAAAACAGTACAAAATATTTCAACAATTAATACGAACCAGGTTATCCAGCAAAGCCATATAATGCATTGTTTACAAGCCACAAAGTAAATACAAAAAAAAAGCAGATTCTGAAATCGGAACTAAAAAGTTTTCATGAAAATTTTCAATTAAGAAGCTATGTTTCTTTCAAGCAAAAGAAATGCAGTTTGGCTACACAGTCTTCTCCAACAGAAGCGTGTTTGATCAGCTCCAGAAGACAGGCACTGCTATAACTCCTTTTACTCCACTGCCCCTCTAAGCACAGGTCTATTATTTAAATGTTGTAAATTCGTATGGTTCAGCGTGTGAAGACAGATGAGAACTACTGGTACAAACCCTCCCTCTCTTGCAAGCAGAATTCTCAGCTGCAATTTTGCCACCATGAGTTAAATACCACAGGTTTTGAACCAGGGATCCAGCTAGAGCCCAGACCAGTTACTGGAAATATTCCCATTTCAGCAGAGCTCTGTGCCTTCAGCTACTAGGCTGAGAGGGATTAACACTCATTCCTGATGTTTTCAGATGCCAGAAGAATCAGAATAGCTGAGGTCTGCTGTAGCCAGTGTTTTTATACAAGTTTCTGGGTTCGTGGTTTTGCAGTTGTGATGGTGGAAGGCTCCTGTTTCTAAGCCCAAAACAATGACTGCAGTAAAATCCCTAGTGGGAAGAAAATTATGTGAATCTAGCTTAGACCTGCTCCAGCACAGGAATAGCTCTGCTGGCATGAAGAAACAGACGAAAAAGAGAGGCATGCTATGACATTAGGACAGTTTTAACAACGATGGTGTATTTAAAAATCACAGAATTCAGGCGGGCAGACAAAGCCCTCACCGAGCTGCCTAACACCACTACACGAATTGGGATCAGAGCAAGGGTTAAGATTCAGGCAGGCTCAACTCCCTGTTCTGGGCTCAGTCTTCACACAAACCAGGTTCAAGGCAGGCAAAAGAGCAATTTTTATTATTAAAAAAGAAGGTGGTTTTAAATAGTTTCTCTCCAAAGAAATTAAATATCTCATCATCCATAAATCACTCCATGCACTGACAACTGAATTGCCAAAAGGTCACCCTGCTCATGCTAAACAGCTGCTCCAGAATCTTCAGCAGTTTAATGTTAACATCCCTGAATGTATTTCACCTCTTGCAAAAGAGGCGCTAAGATTTTGTGAGCCCTGAAGCATTCTGCAAGGATACCAGAAGAAAGGGGAAAAGAAACAATATTCACCAAAGCTCTCCTCTTCCAAGATGAGATGTTTCATGACCTCCATATCTCAGGCCTTGCAAATAATTATGTACGTTTAGCTTAACTCATGCCAACAGTTGCAGTGACCCAAAAGGGTCCAACAGTAGAATTAAATAAGCACACAACCGCTTGCAGACTCAGCACACCACGTGTTCGCTTCCATCAGCCAGGAGGTTTGCTACTTACGCCATTTAAGCTTCCGAGATCCTTCACCCAGTGCTCATCTTTCTCCTTGTCATAGTTGATTACAGCGTGCTGCTTATCGACACTGCGGGACTGGCAATGAAAGCACAATGAACGTGAGACCGGTCAGGCATAAGAGACACTGTTAATCAAAGCAACATTTTGACATTAAACTAACTTGATATGGAGTAGGGGGAGTGAGGAGAAAAGCAGACAGGATTAAATATTATTTACTATATTAATAGTAAATAAATTTATTTACTATATTAATAGTAAATAAATATTATTTACTATAAATAACCAAAGGATAAACAGTAAATGCTTCTATGGTTGTTAAAACAGTTCACTGAAGACAATACACTATTTGCATGGAGAGGAGGAAAAAAGACCAAAAAAAAAAAAAAAAAAAAAATCACTGAAGGCTGTCAAGACTATTCTGTAATTTCAATAATTATATCAATACACACTGAAAACAAAACCACCCAAACTGAAAGCCTGGGGGGCAGGATCTCAGCCAGTGTGAACTAGAAGAGCTCCATTTTTCACCAGCTGAAGCCAGTGGCCTCATTACTGGGGACATTCGTATTTGGGATTATTTCTTCCTATTTTTTCAAAGAGAAAAAAAATAATTTTCTTAAGTTATAAACCAAACTTGTTCACAACAATTTATACTGTTCCCAGGATTATGTCCTGGACTTGATTTACATTCTAGGATGTTTTCCAAGTTGGAAGGAGGTTAGTAAACTTGGGATGAGAAAGAAAGCAATTCTAGAAAAATTCAAATTTTAAGCTAAGTTTGAGAACACTGAACTGGACAGTGATTTGGTGCCACTGGCTTTGCCACAATGCACAAGTGCCAAATGCACCTTATCTTCAAAACAGAGTATGACCCTTCAGCAGGAATAGTGTCAGACTTCTGAGGAAGAAGTGTTAGAACAAAATCTCTGAATAATTTTGAAATATGTCTGAAGTGTTACAGCTATAAAGACACCAGACTGTCTGTATTTAGACCTACTGCCTCTCATAACTCGAATTCTTGCTGCAGTTGACCTCAACCAGTCACTAGAACCGGTCACTCCATCAGCACGTGCACATGACACTGAGACCTCCCTGGTATCTCAGGCCAGGGGAGGGTACAGCATGCTACCAGAGCGGGGAGACGAGCCAGGCTCTAAATCAGCTAATCCTCCTCTTCCTGGGAATCAACCAACAAGTTCTTGGTGAAAGTCCTTCCCCCTTCCCAAGTATAAACACACTGGTTTCCACAGCACCACTCTCAGCAAGTCATTCTCTACTTCCTTGCAAGCATGCAGACGCAAAGATTGTTTCAGGGGAGTTCCTTGGTGAAAACATAAAGGCTTTTTCTGGACAAATTACCATCATTTGCAGGAATTTCTTCTGCCCCTGCCATTGTCAAGCACATTGGTAATTCCCCAATAGGTGATAAATGGCACCTTCCCCTGCAGAGCATATGTCAGCCCAGGAGACCTGTCCTCCAGAATAACCCTGAAGTACCAATACGAAGCAAGCACATACTTGGCCAGAAGATTGCCCTTCCACCTTGCGGAGTCCCTCACACTATTCACGAAATCCCACTGTAAGCAGAGGCAGCGAGGAGAGGGGCAGGTGACTCCAAGCCTCCAGCTGCCTCACTAATACAGCTATCCATGCCCTGCTGAATTTACTAGTTGTCAGCTCACAAGTCCCAGCTGAAAAATGAGGCAGCACTCGATGCTTAGCTGACCAACCAGTGCTGCTCGGACAGCAATTGCTCCCCAAAGAAACAAACGACAACTGGTGGGACACGCACAGACAACGCAGTCAGGGACACCCCACTCGTATCTCCTGCTAAGCCAAGCTCTAAACGTGGGAAGAGACACACAGCAACACCCTCCCGGGAGGGGCACACACAAACCTCTCTCCCCCATGCAATCTCCAAGCTTGATGTCTGACCCCAACCTCAAGGTAGGGCAGGTCTTAAGCATTTGCAGCATGAAGATGCTGCTTCTCTCCGTTACTATTCACATCAGATGCAGCCCCTCAGTCCAGTTTGCAATCACCCAAGTGGCTGCAGCAGGTATGTGCAGTGTAAGGTAAGGTTGGTTGGGGGATACTGCCCAGGACCTGCACCTCAGCACACGGCCCTGAGCGTGGGAATGTCTCCAGCTGCAGCCTCGAGTATCACAGCAGCTGATGCTTCACGAGCTGGGGTTGTACCTGACCTGCCACGTGGTCCCTCACACCCTTTGGGAAGATGAGAGAGGGTCTCCAACTGCCCTGCCTGCCCATGGTGCATCCCCACAACCATTGGGTAGAAATCCCCTTTCCCCATCCATAAGCATTTGCAGAACTACGTTTCACCCTTCTGGGCTCAACAACCACCACACACTGGGGTCCTGTCTGCACAGCACCGATACAAGGTCTTCCCCAGTCCAAAAATCGTGGATATCATTGTTCCCAACAGGATGTGAGGGAACGTTGATTAACTGGTGCAGCAGTGTTTGTTCTAGCTTTTTACAGCATGTCGCAGATGCTCATTTAAAGATTAACAGAATCTAAAGGCAGAACAATCACTCTAGCCCCCTTCCAAAGGCAAAAAGGCTTCCACCCCAAAAAGCTAATCCACACAAAAAATTAGAGTAGATTTTATCTGGTACCTAGTCATAGGTCATTTAAAAAAGGGTTTATTTCTGGGAACCAGTTGTCTCCCAGAAATTCAGTTTGCCCTGGATCTGACCTTGATATAAGTCAGCACAGCCTTTGGGCTGCTGTATTTTACAACAGCTGACTACAGCCACTCAGGGCTCCCAGACCAGACATCAAGGGTCATCATAGGTAAGCAGAGATGTATTCCAGCAGCATGATATTCCCCTACATAAAACCAGGAAGAGGTCACCAAAGAAACCAATTTATTCCAAAACTTCCCATCTTCCAAGGAAGTTTCAGATGTCTTCAAGCCAGAGTCAAAATGATAGGCAAAATCTGACCCATAGTCCTGATACAACTTCTCAGCATCTCTTTGAGGAGCACATCAGGAACACAGCAAACTGTTACACAGATTGCACTTCTCTGAAATTTCATGCTTTTGTGGAGAAAATAGGAATTCTCTTCATTTTGTTTATGATAAACCAGGAAACATCACAGGAACTGGCAGCAGGAGTTCATAAGGGCCTGTCTCCAAGGAAACTCAACCTAAAATAACTGAAATCACACCTTATTTCTTTTGATGCAGACTTGCCAAAGGTCAACTCTTACTTGAGAGCCAAGGTGTGGTTTATTTCTACATCAGTCACTTTCAACATAAACCACTCCTGCATGCAGTGACAGCAGCAACCCAGCGGCTGATCGTGCTTTTGTCTTGGGGAGGAGCAGACTGCCTCAATCCCCATTCCAAATAAAAAGACTAACCAGTTTCCAGACGGGTAACAGCTGAGAGATGGAAAACAGTCCTGCAGAAGTCACTTCAGCCCAGCACCAGTGGTTTCTAATGCATGACCCACTGAATCACAGAAAGCGATTTAAGCAGCCTGAGTCAACACACATAGAGCAGCCCACAGATGCAGAGCTCCCAATGGTCTGCAACTCCACTGGAAAGACTTTAGGCATCTATAAATTGAAAAGCTGCAATTAAGTTGACTGAATCACAAATACAAGAGGACTCCCTTGATCAAACGCACACTTGCACCCAATAAGCCTTCCTTATGATCAATCACAACCTCCAAACAAAAGGCAAGACTGATCCATCTGTCGGGAGAGAATACAGGGATCCACACGAAAAAAAAAAAAATACAAATTTCCAATAAAGCGTTTAAAAAACTCTGAAGTGCCTATACTCAGAACATCAAAGGCAGAAAATAACTAGTACACCCTTGCAGTTAATCTGTTTCACTGGAAAAGCACTTGTGGTGGAGTGAGCAGCACTCCTGAGCTATGGCAAGGATCACTGAGATTCTGCTTGGATTCAAACAAAACCAGAGCTGGAGCACCTCAGACGAGATCGAGAAGGGGAAAAGAAAGCAAGGAAGGGAGGTGTCCTCCTAAGCACTAGCGATTTGCAGGCAAGAAATAAGACTACACTTCAAGGGTCTGGGAATGAAGGAAGAACACAGCATTCTCACCATGCCCACACTGGACCTGTTACCAAATGAAAACAACTCTCGGAAAAACACAACATGTGCTTTTCTGATTACAACATTTACACTTCTTTGAAGGGAAAACATAGACACTGATTTGTTGCTACACTAAGCTCATCCAGGGCTTGCATTTCCAGACATTGAAATCACTTCCTAATATCAGGCTGTCCTGCTTCTCCATCATACTATCTACAATGCATCATGTTTTAAATACCTAGTAGACAAAATGCACGTGTGGTGTGTATTTGAAGACAGAGGTATTTTATAGCTCTTCTTTCTTCTACAATCATATTAAACAGATAGTCCAAATCACAGACAGGAATGGCACCTCTGGGTCTCCCAGTCCCATACCAGTACCAACATCTGTCTCCAATCAGACACGCAACCAGGGAACTCGCTTGTGATTCTCAGAATTGCAGGCATCAAATCAGCCAAAGCTCCTGCTTAGCATGGGAGCAGCAAAAGCATCTTCAGAAGTGCACGGGTGTCGCCACGGAGGTACATATCATGCTGGCTACGTGTGTTGCACATATCCTACAGCTTTGCGTTTGGTGAAGGCTCTGATACGTAGAACAGGACACTTGGCATGAAACCACAAGCTGCAGAGATGCCAAGCAAAACCCACAAAGAAACAAGACCTGCTTAGGAAGGCAGGAGGAGAAATACAGCCAGACAGCCTGCGTTTCCCCACAGGGCCGGGGAGCAGACACAGCTCAGCTGTCTATGTAGATACAGATGCTGCTTTTCCCCCAGGAGAGTTGCCACGGGCAAAAACCTACCGCTCGAGGTTGAGATTTGGACCTCAGCCCTGCCAGTGCCGCGAGGCATCGTGGTATTGGAGATAAAATAAACAAACGAGAGCAGTTTCCCTATTCCCTACTACAGTCTGTTGTGCACGTCTGGCACAAGATAACTGCAGCATTCTGGTGGCAGCACGCAATAAACATTTGCTCAAATACTTTCCATAGTGAACAGGTTACATTTCTGTCAGTACTGTGCTCTGCATGAGTGTCCCAGTAAGGAAATACAAACCTCTCCTAGTGTCCCACTTGAGAAGGGAGACAGACAAAGACAAATTAAAAAAAAAATAAATAAAAATAATCAAATTTTAAAAAATCCCTTGCATTCTGGCCTGAAATATGATTTTTGCTCCTCAAAAGTAAAACCCCAGATAACATTTAAGGACAGGTACGAACACTGGGTCTCACTCTTTCACCACAACACATTTCACAGAATTGTGTATATCGGCCACTTCAGTACTTTTCCAGAATATTAGTGAATGGTCTGTCCTGCCCCAGGCTAGTTGCAATTGAGACACCCCCACAAGAGGCAGCCTAATCACTCCCAGGGGCATGTGCTGCCCGTTTCTAAATGACTGCCTAAGCAGACAAATGTCTCTTCAGCAAGCGTAGCCACCTCATTCTGAAGCTGGACTCACATTACAGCTCCCAAGCTGCAGAGGCTCCTGCCTTCATCTTTGCTGCCGTCAAGATCACAGGCTTAGTGGATCTGTGGCAGGACCAGGGCCTGAGTATTCATGCAAAAAATAAGGCACTGAACAAAAGAGAGAAATCCCCCAAGAAAATGAAACTGTAATCCCTACAGCTTGGCAAGGGGATTTGGAGGCTGGCATAGTTCCCGTAACAATTTAACCCATTATTTTGGGGTAGGATGGCTTTTTGCTTGCTAGTTCCCCTTTCCCAAAGTGGAGCATTGGTTCAAGTGACCCAGGGTCAGATCCTGACCGCAGGCAGGGAACATGCTGCCCTCAGATGCACTGGCTTTCCCTTTGTTTTACATGGCCACCCAGGAGGCAGAGAAAAGCATCATCTTAGGTGGGACAGAAGCCTAAATTTCTGCAGCGCAGCCAAGCTGCATGCTAGTGCCTGGATTAGGATCTCAGACACGGAAGGGGTCCCCTTTCCCTGCCCACTCGGGAAAGGGACAAACCCTCCCTCCGCAGGCCAGGCTCCAAGCACCTTGCCAGCTGCGTGCAGCCCTCTCACCCCTAATAACCACCTGCCTGCAGTGCCACCATCACCTCTCTCCCTACCCTGCCTCCAGCAATGAACTCCCCTCCCAGGTTTGCCGGTCCTGCCATGCCTCCAGCCTCCTCAACCCACATTTCATCAGACATCTTAATCCTCCTGTCAACTGCACATTAACAGAAAACAATGGGAGAGACAAGAGCCAAAAAAACAACTCTAGGCCTGGAAATACAGGATGTGCATCCTTCCTCCCACAGCTGCTGCCCAGGCACCTAGAAACACTACCTGTCAAAAAGCAGAGCCTTCCCAAGGCTAGATCCTTTCCCTTCTGCCTGTAAGACACCTACTTCCCTTGTGACACCTAATGAATGACTCCCAGCAATTCCCAACACTCAGGGACTAACTCAGGTGCTGGTGTACGCCCTCTGGATAACTGCAGCAAAACAGCACGATCGGACCACCACCCTGTCCCACTCCAGCCCCGCACTTCTACGGGGAAGGAGGTTGGGACACTAAAGGCAGCAGAGACTCCCCATGGATTCTACTGGGAGCTCCCAATGCAGGAAATACCTCAGTGATGGAGGGATATGACTTCTGCACTGCAGTGAACTTGCCTAGAAGTACCAGGAAAAAGATAATCTACCAAGTTCACACCATCTGCTTCCTCACAGCATAATGCTGTAGACAAACTACACCGCACCTATTTGCACTTGTTTATGTATACACTCACTAAACTACATAGGAGAGACATCGTATTATCAAGCACAGCCCGGGGAAGGTAGGATGTGTCAGGTCAATGAAACCTTAATTTGACCAGATGTCACATACACGCAGAATTTGCCATCGCACCGTGTTATTTGCAGAGTGTGCTGTGCACCCTGCGTACCAAACACTGCACAGATCCTGCAGGGAAAAAAGTATCCGGTAACAGCACAATAACAGATTGCATCTTCATGCCTATGTACACAGGGGCAGAAGCAGGATTCCACAGGCAATCTTCACGCTGGTATGTCGTATCTGCTCCGCAGTTATAAACACTTGGCTTAGCAGCCACAAGAATGTTCCTCCAGTGCCTAGAACATTTTTAATTCCCTAGCTTTTCACCAAAGCAAGCTAAAAAGAGGAAAATGTCTATTCAAGCAGTATTGTTACCATTTATCTAATTCACCAGCTGAACAAACTTGTATGTCCAGCTCACATGTCCCTACCTTGAACTGACTAATTGATACCATAAGCAGCACGCGATGTCCCATATGCACCAGTGACAGATGCTTGGCTAGTAGCTTTCACAGCTATCTGCTGACACCAGAATAAAAGCAAGTCTTGACCATCTCAGGCCTAAGGGAGATGCTGCTCAGCAGTCACCTCCTGTAACCCCCGCTTTCCCCAGCTGAACAGCTTCTGCCCACTTTTCCAAGTCCTGCTGCTCCTCCACTCACTCTGCACAAATGACAGACCCCTTGTTGCCCCTCCCTGCTCAGTCAAGTCTTAACCTCCTGGTGAGGCTTTATAGAGTATAAATACAACGATTAGACGCAAAGATCTGGCCTCTGGCTTCCTGAAATACAGGTCAAGAGGTTGAGCAAGTACTCTGGAAGTATCACTATACTCTTGGCTTGTCTTTGCACTTTCCTTGACAGCTGCTTTGACCAACGTCTGAGTCAGGATACTGGGCTGGATGCACCTTGATCTAATCTAGCACTTACACCTAAACCCCACCCTTGTGCATCTCTGCACCTAGTTCCTCTTTGCCCAAGCTGGTGACAGTTTTGTCCTCCAATCAGCCCCGCATAACCTCACTCCCAGATGAAATACAGCTTCAGACAATAGGATCAAACAAGTCCCTGCTGACCATGTGCAAAGTCTAACTTCTTTTTCAAAGGTTTGGAACTTGGCCAACACATTTAGATTATTGACTGGGGGTGGCGGTGGGATGGAAAATCACCTCTGGCCTAGGCATTCAGTCTTTTCATGAGTCACCCCCCCCCCAGCTCTACAACATCAGAATGTCAAAGAACAGGTTAAACATACTTTTTTAAATAGTTTACATGAAGAAAACAGCATTTTTCTCAGAGCTGCTCACATCAAGAGGAGCGCTGACTGCATCCAGAACACACTGCCTGAAACAGAGCCTGAAAAATAAACTCTCACCCCAAACAGTTACAAATTTTAGCAGTTATAAGCAATCAGAAACACTGTGTCCTAATAGGAAGTGTCAAGCTGTCTTAAAAGGCACACAGGCCCAAGGCATAAAACAGAAAGCATCATGCCATCTGCACCTACTCCTGCTGTAACTCACGTTCATGTATACAAACTCACTCAGCACAGGACAACAGCATGCC
Source organism: Leptosomus discolor (assembly GCF_034619465.1). Lineage (NCBI taxonomy): Eukaryota > Metazoa > Chordata > Aves > Leptosomiformes > Leptosomidae > Leptosomus > Leptosomus discolor. Next base: position 10,613,968 of record NC_141393.1, read on the forward strand.
CAAATCATCGCTCTAAAGAGAGGGAAATAGTCAAGGGAGCACCGGTTAAGCATTTTGCTTTCACAAATTTTCCAGCAAACACATCTCCCTCAAACAAAAACAGGGAAATCATGACCCTGCTTTCCCTCTTTCCCTTCTGTTAAATATTTACATTTAGTAAAAATGCGAAAGATGCTTTGTTTAGGGATGGAGGGGAAGGTTTTAAGAGTTAAGGGAAAATTTTGAGTTTGCAGTGTTTGCCCCCTTGAGTAAACAGCCATCACATTAAGCAAATGATCAAAGCTGATAAAACCAGCAACTATACTTCCCAAGAAGGGGGGGGGGGGGGGGGGCAAGGCAGGGGGAATGGTCCAAAACCCCTCTTATTTCCTCTTATTTTTTTGGTTAAAAAAATAATTAAATCTTTTCAGATAATTACTTCCTACCACCACCACCAAGCTTCACAGAAAAAACCACGCTAGTGCAAGTTAGTGAAGGTCTAGATTTCCATACTCCTGCTGTTTGTTGACTGTTACCTGAAGGGAGCCAGTGAGACTGCTGAAGAAACCAAGCACTGTTCTTCAGAAAAAGGGCAGAACTGAGCGCTTGACTCTGTGCTCAACACCGTGCATGCCAAGCTACGCTACGTGGCATTTTTGCCCATGCATTAACATTCAAACCCAATGTAAATCTCGCATTTACTTGTACTAGAAGATTTACAGTGCTGCAAAAACATTTAAAATATTTCTAATCCTCTTAGTAGGTATAGAAGATTCCAAGGTAGATTATGTTTCCCCATTATCAAACCTACTTAATTTTAAGCTTAAAGACTCTGGTTTTCTTCACCTCTTTGCTAACCAGGAAGCAAATCTAGTACCTGTATGAAATAAGCAAACACAGGCTAAACTAAAGCTTGATTGTTTGTTGACAAAGCCATCATTTTTTGCTGTTTAGGGATCTGATACCTTGAGACAACATGTTCCAAGAAAATATCAAAAGACAAGACACTCCTAAAACAGTAAAATGAGAATGGCAAGATGCAAAGTCTCCAGGACAAAGGTCTGTGTAGTATGTTTGCACACTGTATAATACACACGGTCTCAACAGAGAACATCACAACGAAATCTCTAAGTAGTAACATTCTCAGAGATGAAAAAAACACTGGGCAGGTCATCCAGTCCATTCCCCAGACACTGCCAGTCTGCTCCCAGTTGTGCACTTTAATGGATTAAATGCCAGTATCTTGAAATATATAAACAAAGTAACTGTGCAGTGAATATACAGTGTCAGGGTCAGTACAACAGAAATACTGCAGGTGCAAGCACTGTCACAAGAACTCTGTCCATCTGCTCTGATAACTGCCCTGCTTCCCAAGCTTTCTTCAAGACAAATGATTGTGCCAGTCTGCACAACGATTTTGTGACATGGACAGTCACAGTATGAAAAAAAGTCTATTTTTAGATCTCATCCTCCATCTGCTGACACACAATTTTGCTTGGCTATCAAGTCTCTGTCCACAGTCTCTCTTCCACATTGAGTCTTACTACAATCACCTCATTTGGAGCCCAAGGTAGCTCTGGAAAACATCTTTATAAGCAAATAGCTAGGAAAACAACATGCTGCGCTGTTCAAAATAAGACTTTAAATGTGATCCTAGAAAAAGCTTTATTACTGGAGATAGTAAACTAGTATGTTTATAAAGGGTCACACGTAACATACCCCATAAACATAACCAGCTGGCTTTACAGACAATCCAGAGCCTTAATTCTGGTAAAATAATGAAAACCTCCTTAAATACCACCACCTATGAGCCCCCATTTCACTCACAGATACTGCTGGCTCCTCCAAGGAATCTTAATTCATCTCCCATACAGAAAAAAGCACGGCAAATGTAGAGTGTCAGAAAGTTGCTAGTCCACATGCAACACTGACAAGTCAGCTCAGACTTGCAAAGACCATGAAACACTCCATGTGGTACCCATGCTGTTCAGTTAACCACATAAATAACCACAGAACCAAGCAATGCATTTTAAGCAAGACTGATATTTGGGCACTTTTATTTTAGGGTGTACAACTTGAGATGTGTGTCTCTCAGAGTGCTGAACACTGACAGTAAAAAAACCCAAACAAACAAAAAAAACGAAACCCAAACCTCAAGTACTTTCAAAAGGTATTAAGATGGGCACCCTAAAACTCAGACCATTTTTGGAAACCAAGGCCACTGTGTACGTTTTCTCCCTTCAAGTCACGAGAGAACACAGCAATCAGGTTCCTGAGCAGCCAAACGCAGACTCAGAGAAAATATTAGGATGTTTTTAATGTCTCACTGTTACATGTCTCACCAGTCAGACATGCAGAAACATGAAATAAAAGATAGCGTGATTCATGGGAAAACCCAAACAAACGATATGCTGCAGAACAGGAGCATGCTTCTGACTCTACCACTGCAGCACAGCCAGCCCATTCGCTGCCAGCTAGCAGAGCAGTACAAACACTGCAAGCTCTCCTTTCGTGGACACAAACATTTTATCACAGTTAGACAACACCTTGCCTTCCAAATACACCTCATGCAAGAACTTCTACCCCCCTAAACAGATCTTCTGCTAACATATCATACAAAATCCCTGCAGTAACTGCAAACACATCCTGCTTGGTAGATCATCAGCAAAGCATTTAGGACATACCTGTGACCAGGTTAGTAGTGGAAATTATGAGGTGGGACTCCCTGTTGTGCAGGCAGCTTCCTAATTTTGCCACCAACAGGTACATTTGCCACCTTTGTAAAGGGGTAAAAAGGGGCCAGGCAGGTGCAACCAAGCATTTTTTTTGCATTTAAGTACTCATGGCATAGGTCTAGCAGAAACACTAATTTAACCCTGAGCTTCTACAAATTCCTGAGCTAAACTGCTCCTGTCAAAAGCTCTTTGCCAGATTCCAGCTCCATTTGTTTGGAGTGACATCCATTACATTATGCCGTCAAACATCAGGCCACAGTCAACACTTCAGAGGCATTGGATTAGGTCCACCAGAGAAACATGCTGGTATGGGAAGCACTTCACAGAAGCTCCAAGTTTGCCTGAGTAAAGATTACTTTGGGAAGAGGTCACCACCTTACTCACCCCACCAAAACAGCCAGAGTGTCCGTACTAAACATCAGTATTTTCTACCACAATAAAAAAAAACAAATGAGAGATAAAAACACTGACAATTTAATCAAAACTTAAAGGGAAAGATAGGCAAACAAAAAACCCTGCCCATTCAAATGACACATACTAGTAAAACAGTGCACATATTAAAAGCTACAAAAAACAGTAGCATAATGGCACATCAGGACAGAATGGTATGTCTTTGCTTACTACTTCTAGTAGCCTCAAGATAATTAACCTATTTGATTAATCTCCCACCACTACAGCTCCTATCCATCTGATGACACAAATTTGAAAAAACCTCACTTGCACTTTCACAAACATATGAAGTCTTCATGGGAACCACAGACTCAACATTAAAAAGGAAGTTTCTTTTAAAAGATGGCATTTGAAGAAAGCATGCAACATCTCTACAGATTTCCAGCATTACATTCACATCTGCATTTTCAGAAGAAATAACAAAAAGCGTAACTTTACCTGGAGCATCAGTTCACAGTCATCTCTGCCAACAAATATCATCTCCCGAGGGAGCCGATGGCGAATGCCAGTGCTGCTCACCAAGAACCACGAAGTCACGCTCATTTTGACGCTCAGCATTTAATCTTTATACATCCTAAACACAAAAAAAAACCATGACACACCATGAGCTATTAACGAAGTGATACTATGAAGTACACCACTGCATAGCTGCAGTTCCCAAATTTCCCTGTACCATGGGGCCCAGCCCCGCCTCTTGCACTTTGCATTCATGTCTTTAATGTCTCGTGGCAACAAGCAGTTGTGAAGTGCGTGCCAGGATCTGCTGCCCATGTGCCATGTGTAGGAGCTCTGCGGCCCTGAATTATCCTCACAGCAAAGTAAGACTAAGAGTCTGAGGAGAGGATTGTTTAAAAAATGAAGCATGTAGCTGAATCCAATCAATGAAATGATGAAACATGGTAGGTTTAAAAAAAAAAAAAAAAAAGACCTCTCTTCCAGAACATTTCCTCATCACTAGCACGAATCACAGCTTGAGCTTCCCCCATCATCAAAGATCTGGACCAGCACACCAGTGACATAACCTGGATCCCCTAACCTTTCATGGTACACTCCCAGGAGCGGTTACAGCGGAGCTGGGAGGAGAACAGCCTCCCTATTGCTCACCCCACTTCCACACTGATATAAACGGGGAGCCCATAAATCCTTCCTTCCTTCCTGCGCCACTGCATGAGCTGGTCCAAAAACCAAACCGCGCCGCTACCCCAGGTCAGGAAACACAGGCTGCAATCCCCACCGGAGGGCTGGCGTGTCCGCCGCCCCTCTCTCCCCCGCACAGGCAGACGAGCAGGCAGCCGTGACCTGCGAGGGCAGCAGCGGCGTGCAGCACTTATCGGGAACTCTCCCGGCCACACCTGTTTGTTGTCGCTGCCACAGCCCGGCTGCCGGCAGCCTGGTCCGGGGCCTCTCCTCCTCCCTCTCCCACAGTATCTTCCTCTCCCCGCTTGAAGGAAAATCAGGTGGCACACATCAGGCTCTCGCCTTCCCCTCACCCACCTCCCGGGATCGAAATTGCATTCCTAAATACGCCGCGGGAAGAAGATCTCCATTTTATCTGGGCTGCGCTGCGCTCCCGGGCCTGACCGACACACACACCGCCCCCCCCCCCCCCCCCCCCGGGGAAGCGCAGGTGACACCCGCCGGGAGGATGAATGACCGCCCCCGGCAAGGCGCAGGCCTGGGTGGGAGGACGAAGAGAGACCGCATGCCCCCGCCGCCCGCTCTGTCGTTGCGGACGCGCAAAACCGCTCCGGGAGCCGGCGGTAGGGGCTGCCCTGCCCGTGTCACGACGTGCGAGCGGCCTCGCCGCACCGCGCCCTCCCGGGGAAACGCCGCCTCCCCGACAAAGCGCCCGGGGGGGAGAGCCGGGAGCCGCCGGCCGAGCCCCGTGGCCGCCTCTCACCGCCCCGAGCCGGGCTGCCGCGCGGCCGCTGGGGCCGGCTCCCCTCCCCAGCGCCCTGGCCGGGCCGCGCTCGCCGCGGAGGTGCCAGGTGCGGCGCGGGATCCCCCCCGCGCGGGGCGGGCCAGGCCCTTTGTCTGCCGCGGCCCGGCTGCCCTCCCCCCTCCTGCCCGCCCGCCGCCCTACCTGCTGCGGCCCTCGGCGCGGTGGCAGGCCGGGCGCCGCGCCCCGCCAGCCGGCTCTGCCTGCCCCGCGGGCCGCTCCCGGCGCCCGCCCCGCCCCCGCGCGCGGCAGGTTCCCGACGTCAGGAGGCGGCTCCAGCCGCCAGGCCCGGCCGCGGCCCGACCGCCTCCGCCGCCGCGGCCCTGCCCCGGCCCATCGGACCGGCCCGCCCCGCCCCCAGCCCGGCTCCGGCCTCGGGCCGTGGCCGGCGCGGGCCCTGCCGGGGTCCGGCAGCTGCACGGCAGGTGTGACGGAGCCGACGGGATTTCTGGGTCATGGCTCCTTAGTGCTGGGTCGGCCTTGCCCCAGCTCAGCATCCCTCGTTTCGGGCTCTCTGAGGGGCTCGCAAGACGCCAGCAGAGCCTCCCAGCACCTGTCCCCGGCCTTGGGAGGCCCAACAGGCAAGATCGAGGCCGTGGGACAGGAATGCTGTCTCTGCTAGCCACCGGAGTGTGCCCCAACGCCGTCCTCTTCTCCCACCCAAGTGAGGCCCAACCCCAGCCTCTTCTCCCACCCAAGTGAGGCCCAACACCATCCTCTTCTCCCGCCCAAGTGAGCCCCAACACTAGCCTCTTCTCCCACCCAAGTGAGCCCCAACATCGGCTTCTTCTACAACCCAAGTGGGTCCCAACACCAGCCTCTTCTCCCACCCAAGTGAGGCCCAACACCATCCTCTTCTCCCGCCCAAGTGAGCCCCAACACTAGCCTCTTCTCCCACCCAAGTGAGCCCCAACATCGGCTTCTTCTACAACCCAAGTGGGTCCCAACACCAGCCTCTTCTCCCACCCAAGTGAGCCCCAACACCAGCTTCTTCTACAACCCAAATGGGTCCCAACACCCGCCTCTTCTACAACCCGAGTGGGTCCCGACACCAGCCTCTTCTCCCTCACTCTCCACTGGGCTTCAGGGCGTAGGTTGACATCCATCTCCACGTGCATCCCTCAGTCCTCTTGCAGGCCTGTACCTAAAGGCAGTTGACAGGACTGAATTAATCTCAAGGATCTGACCATGGAATAAGAGCCTGAAATAGGTGCTGTGAAAGGACATGCCATTTCGTGGGTTCATTTCCGTTGCAGGTAACTAGAAAATTCCTAAAGAGCAGTAAGTGCAGAGAGCAATGACCACTTCTTTTTTCCCATTGGGAAGAAGACTGAGTATCATGGTAATGAATCCAACTATTTGCTGATGCAAAAGCGTTTTCAAGAGAGCCTCCAGCTCCTGCAGAAGTCAGTGGAGCTGCAAACAGCAGCAACTTCGCACTGGTTCCAGCGGGCACAGGCTGCTAAGGAAAGATTATAAGAAGACAGCAAGTCCAGAGTGATATTTCCCCAGGCTCGTATGCCAGCTGGAAAGGTGTCTTTGTATTTATACCCTATATGTTTGGTTTTAAGTATCATTTCTCAGTCACCTACAGGAGCTTCCCTTGGTGTCTTCAGTACTGTTGTTTACAATTTTGGCTCAGGACCTTAATAAAGTCTGATGGCATAGAAACCACAGGTCTGGTGCATTCACTCGCTGGGGGCGGTCCTACAGCAGCATCACTCTGTGGGCTTACTCCTGGTCTACAGCCTTACTGCAAGGCTGAGGAGCCAGGGAAAGCAAAGCGAGCTGCAGCAGAACCGTGAGAAGGGGACCAAAACAGCATTTATTCTTTTCTCTCCTCTTTCTGAAGAGCAGTAGGGTGTTGTTATTATTTATTAATAGTATTATTGCATTCTTTAATCAACATTTGGCCTCTTCCCTGGCAAATACATCATGCCCCAGGTGATTTCAGGGTGTGATTACCTTCAAAGGCTTCAAAGCTGGCTGAAGCTGCAGCATCTGTGTTTTATTGGAGTGCTTGTGGTATCTCCTTGGAGCGGAGCACCACACCCTTGCAGCATGCTGTGTCCTTCGGACACCAGGCAGGAGGATGGAGTGAGCGGCCACCACTTATAGGGTACTTCAGAGGCTTTTGCATTAAGCACTGCTGTGAAGTAATAGAAACCCTTTATAAATAAAAATGGACTTCCACCATATTTGCCAGTTTGTCCTGTTGTTGAGTGCTGGTTTATTATTGATTTAACTGACCTATAGGTTAAGCTTTTATAAATACTATTCACTTCTTTCTGAACCACATCTGTTTACTGGAGAGGCTGCTCTATGAGCCGATCTGTAGAGCATCTCTATACTGCTGTGACAAAGTGGGATAATTTACTTCTTTATACAAGCCTGCCATCTAGGCAAATCTTTGTTATAAGTTACTATAAAAAGGTTAGCGTTTGCTTTAGCCTTTCTTTAAGCCCGGTTTTCCCATTCATTTATACTTCTGTATTTATCTGAACCGTCAGTACTTCACTATTTATAGAGAAGAAAAATAGTTCCTGTTCCCACCATGTGTCTTCTGACCTGATTGAAGATGTGGTTCAGGCCAATACACTGGGCCTGGCCGAATGCTGCATTACAGCCTCTTTATTTTATTCCGGTGATCTAAAAGGAATTAAAAAAGCTAATAAGTGGAGTTCTTTCTCTTCTCTCCTCACCTCCCCCAAAACAGTGTGTGGGCACTAGGGGCTGTCGAATAGCCTGGTGCTTACACTGTCATCTTTAAATCCCAGTCAGAGAGCGTGTCTGTGGGCAAAAGGAGCTGTTGCACTGTTGTACTTTGATTTTTACATTTTTTTCCTATTGGAACAAGCCCTGTTGGTAGCCACTGTGGTCCTTGGGCTGCTCAAACACACAGGCTGACCAAACACACAACTGCCTTTGAAAATACAGTACTATAGGAGTGTCTTAAAACCATCAGTTCCCAGTGGGAGGAGGGAAGGCCTGGGAAAGACCTCAAGAAGTTGGGTGCAGCAGCAGCAGCACAATGCAGCTCACTCTAAGTTCACGACTGAAGGTGCTTATCATGCAAATCTCTCCACATTATGTACAGCACTGTCACCTTCAAGTACAAGGGACATGCCCACAGCTGTACTAGCCTGCACGACTCAGGTGGCAGGAGGTTCACTGTGCTGTACATTGTGCAGGTGCAGTCAGGACCAGTCCCTGTCCCAAAGCACTCCTATGCCCAGTACACAAGGAGATTGAAGGTGAGACAAAATGTCCAGGCAGAAGAAAAACAGCAGGTCACAGGGCTATAGGAAAGCCAGATTTCTGTATCCAGAGCTGTTGAATAAGGTTGTCTGCTCTACTGACATACCTTTTGTCTGTCACCCTGAACCCACAGCTATCACAACCTGGAGCAGAACCACTTTGGATCCCTGCTTCAAAACAAAGACCCCACCATCCCCAAAGGAGCTGAACTAAATCAAGCTTTTTTTGCCAGGCTCTGATGTAAGTGAGATTTTTGACAGAGTTCCCAAACATGAACTATCTTGCTGCATCTTGCTGCATCTTGCTGCAGAGGAGGCTTCTGTTCCAGACTGATCATAGCCTGATCCAGATATCCTGTGTGGCTTCCCCCCTAAAGGGCAGTTTTCCTTGTGCATAAGCTAAGGGAAAGAAATAATTTCGGTTATTGACATGATGGGTAGCTTATAAGTAAAGGAGTGCAGGACTGCTAGGCGAACTCTGCCCAATTAACCCGTCACAGCCCGGCTGAAATCCAGTGTGCACAGCTGCATGCACATATATTCACAGGCACGTGTGCAGCTTAGGAATTCCTGGCCGCTTTGCATCAAAGAGACTGTAGAAGTAGTTGTCAGGCACTGTTCCCCAAGATTATTTCATTTGCTTTTTGATAACTTACTTTGAGATGCATCAGGAGAGGTTCACAAGCAGGTCACGCAGCGTTTCTTCACTCGGATGGATTCTGCTCCCCAGTGATGACTTTCTTTCCCAGAAAGCCAAAATTGCAGCCAGGCCAGTTCTTTGGGCCCTGCTGCAGGGACCCGTGCACTCCTGGTGTGTGCCTGCAGTATTCTCACTTCAGATCAGGATATCTGCCTTGATTTTTAATGCAAGCAGGAAAGTTCCATGGACTTCTGCAAGAAAGCACTGCAGGTCTGAACCTGTGTCCTTCATACGGCTAATGGTGCCGTTGCCTGCCAACAGAAAGTGCAGGATTGAGACCATTCCTACAGAGCCTGAGACCAAAGCTTTTCATCACTGGTGTCAGCATGAGCTGAATCATCATAAAATCCAAATAATCCCCCTTCTGAATATGTGCTTTTTAAGCGCCATTTTGAAAAACTTCACGTTAATTTTTTTTTTGTTTCTCGTTGATTTATTGCTTTCTAAATGACTAGGTGTTTGTCGACAGTATGGATGTTTATCTTAATTTTAGTTAGACTGGTGTAACAACGTTGCTGAACTGAGTTTGGACCAGCAAAAGCAATCTGCCCCTCCTCTCTGTCTAAGCATCAATCTTTCGCTCTGCCCAATATCTCGGTTGTGCTGGTTGCCAACATTCCCGTCTCCTGTACAGCCGGGAACAGGCCTCAGCCCTGCCTAGTCAACTGGAAAACAATAAGACCATTCATGTGCATGGTTATTCACTGGCATAAATGTTTGCAGAGATACTGTCTGACTGGGACAGGCCTCTGTCATTTGGATGGTTCTACAGGATGGCTTTTTACAATACTAGTATTTTTAACCCATTTACTAACAAGCTATAGGGACAGGTTCTTAGCTGGAACATGGTAGCATTGCTCAAAATGGCTTTGGTTTGTCATCCTCGTTTTACACCAGCTGGAGAATTTTTCTGGTTTTTTTTTTTTTACCCACAACATAGTCCTGTATACCAACATGACACTTAATTCTACTACTATGGAATTTACTAAAATAAAACCCTATATGCATTAACACTCCTTTTCAGAATGTGCCGTATGGCCTTCTCCAGTCATCCTCTTTTATTGCCTTGCTATGCCACAAAAATTATCTTCTTGTTATTATGTAGCTGAAATCGTGCACCTATTTTTAATTTATGACCCTCGTAGCTCTGGAGTTGGGCAGGAAGAAATATCAATGCAATAAAACGGTGGAGCTGGTGTAGTGTTAATGTTGTCAGAATGTGTCATCTAGGATTTGTGTGGTATGAAACTTTGCTGAAAGAATTAAGAATATACACTTAACTGGTCTAATTTTTGGCATTTTTAATTAGTAAAAGCTCAGCAATGATGATGTCGTGCTGTCTGATGAGATTAGGTCAGATGATACATATTGTATGGTGTGGCATCTTAAATAGGAATCACCTTATGGCAAGTCAGAGCCGTTTCGATATCACATTTAAAGAAATAGCTTCTCAGGGAAAGTTGATTGGTTTCATAAGAGAAGCAGCAGGGTTTTGAGGACTCCTGTGTGGGAGAATGGGAACAACGGGCAGCTTGAGATCTTCTCTATTTCAGGTTTTTTTCCTCTTATTCATTCAATTAATTTTAGTGCATGTGCCTATTTCTCATGAGAAATGTTGCAAGCCTACTTAAACAGAAAAACTATTTCACATGGCCTCGAGAATCCAGTGCAATATGCATGGCCAGAGGGCTGTACTTTGCCCTCTGAACCTCTCTGTGGTTGTTATTATAATGCTAGGGCAAGAGTATTTGGTTGAAAACCAGAGATGCAAGATTTCCTTAAGCAGTTCTGCTCCAGTAACCACCTCTTTTTCTTTTCCTTCCTTTCCCCTACTACTCTGCTCACATGCTTGCACATTTTCAGACCCAGTCCAAGGTTTATTTTGGGAGTACATTCACTGCAGACTCTGTTCCACACAGCTGATCCTCTGCTACGCTGTCCCAAGGGTCTGCTTGTTCAGAAGATGCTTTATAGAACTTCAATATAAGATCAATTTCATACCTTTCTGGGAAAATCCTCCTGATATTTAGTTTACTGGGTCCGTTTGATTGATATTCACAAAGAGGATGAAAATCCTGGTTTTAATTGAAACATCAGTTTACACTGAGGAAAACCAAGATTGTCATTCAACAGGAGCTCACTGATTTATGGACTGCAAAAAGTTGCTCCTTGCCTGAGACTTATTAAGACAAGACTTAGAGACTTGGCAATGGGTGAATGAGAACTCATGAAAAAAGAAGCCATTCCTGGTTTTTTTGATCAAATTAATGTATTTTACTGGAAATCAAAGACTGCTGAACTTTCTTCGCTGGCCTTATAAATAAAGCAAATAAAGAAGCGAGATTCCAAGTTACAGTAGACAGCTGCATCTCTAGAGGAATCGGTACCATCATCTCTGTAGCCAAGTGTTCGCCCTGCTGACCAATACTAGATCGGACCATTCCAGCGTAATGAAAATGTCAGTTCTGCTTGAAACTATCTTCTTGGTTTCTTGCATTCTATTGCATTATAATTTTTGCCTGCAAGATGAAAAGCTTTGATGAAATATTTAACAGATACATTTTTAAAAAATCATACTTCCTTTTAAATTCAAGGATATGTCTGCAGTAATATTCAATGTAGCAGTGAAGCCCTTACAGGAAGACAAAGTTCATAATTTGCTGGCCTGCAGGGAACAATTTACTAAATCACTTGGAGATTCACCTGTTTTCTGCCCTGTGAAGTTAAAACCATATTCCATTGTGCTGATCTTCAGTGATGCTCCTCCTTCACTTGAAAATGGTGGAGAAGAATGTCATGAATATGGATGAAAATGTTGTCAGTGTCAGGACGAGCCAGCCTGCTTCGATGGGGTCAACTGTAGGGGCAGCTTTAGTAATTTATAGCAGACTGGAGATTTATATGCTTGCAGGCATTTTATAAGAACTCATCAGGTCAATATCTATTTATTTGGGGAAAACAGTTGGATTAGCAACACCATAGGAGAATAAAAGCCACCAGAAAGAGAACAGCAGAGCAGTATTTTCAAGATGTAGTAGTAGTGGATTCATTACATGCTGATCCTTAAAAGCTTCAGGATACTTTGAGATAATCTTCTTTAGTCAGCAGGTGCATGAACTCCCATCCACAATTATTAAATCATCTCAAAACCCTGAAAAATATGTGTGTTAACTAACTGCACACGTGTGCTTGGGACTATCCTTCTCACCGTAGATTTTATAAGTAGAAGCTCCATCCATTTCAGGTAAACGAAACGTTCCCTACTGAAACAAGCTCTCAGGTAAGCTGGGCACAGATCATAGTATCATTTCAACACTTCCAGCAGCTCTCAAGTTCCAGGGTATTTCCATGCTGGTAAAATTAACTCCTGGAAATGAGTTGTGGGCTGGCGAGATAATTGATTGATGAAGGCAAAGTGACATCTGAAGAAGAACCAGAGGTACCACAGTGTTGGTTATCTGCCAAGCACAAAGTAAATGTACACTTCCTACACACAGAGGCTGCTTTGTTTAAATTGCCCAGAAGAAAATACCTCTCACCTCCACCAAGTTTCACTATCTTGCAGCATTTTTTGAGATGAATAAAATTCTGGGCCCTTTCAATACCTATACGTACAGGATGGATGCCTGCAGGGCGATAACAGCACCATCGGACTGCCTTTGTTAATAATCAGCTTCAGTGTTTGGGGATAAGTTGCATTTTCTGCAGGAAAAGCTTTAGCAGAAACAACTCTGAACTGATCACATCTGGCCACTGCAGGCAGAAGGACCACGTCATAGCTCACTGGCCAGATCTAATATCAGAGGGTGTAGGATCTTCCAGAAGAGGACCCAGTTATCAGCTTTGGCCGATGCCTCTCCATTCCCTGGGGCACAGGAAATTTGTGCAAGTTTCCTCTTTTTCACTGACTTGGGCACCTCCATGGCACCGGTTTCAGAGAGAAAAAGAGGCAGATAACACCAGTAAATGGTGCCTTTAGGAAACAACAGTGACTGTAACACTAATCACTGCTGGTCACACCTGCCCGACAGCCAAGTACTTAGGGATGAGAATGGATTATGCTACTAAATTGCACTAAGGTGCTGTAGCCATCCTTTATTGCACTGGGACATGCAGAATAGGTTCTGCATCACATCACAGGGCAGAGCCTTCTCCAGGGCACATCACCATCACAGTCATGTCTAGCTTCATTTTGCCTTTGCCACTAGCTGCTACAGGTCAAATTTCTTCTCTTGAGATCTTGAAGAAACATCCTAGAGCTTTCCGCCCACTCACTGTGAGTTGAATTTAAATACAAAGATATTCATTAGCACTGTATTTTGTCTTAATTTCTCATTCATTCTCAAGGGTAATTTTCCCCACTCTACATCAGACATTTCTCAGTACCTGGGCTTGCATATGCATCAGCTCAAACACATAATGGAGAATGGAGGAGCCAACACAGCAGTGAGATGCCACAAAGAGGTCCTCCAAGTGGTGTGCTTTAAGACTAGATGGTCAGGGGGAAAAAAAATGTGAAAGAAAAGGCAAGGAGAGCAAGAAAAATGCTGAAGACTGTACACCTTGGTGTTCTACAAGACTGAGAAAAGGTGGGACACGAGAGTTGTCCCACTTGGCAGTTATTTTCCCCCCTGTTGTCTGGTACTCAAATAGACTGCAAGCATCTTGAGTCAGGGACTGTCTCTTACACTTTGTACTCTGCATTGAGCTTCTCAGCACTTCTACAATACAAATAATTGTTAAACGGAAGTTAATGTATACCTGTCAAGGCTGAAACTCAGATCCCTTTGAGACTCTAAGTAAACTGGAGATAGCTTCTTATTAGAATTTAACTATGAAGACAGTAAAGTGAGAAGGGGAGAGAGGTGGTGGTACAGTTAAGGTTGATGACATTGTCTATAATTTATGTCATGGACTGGTAACAGCTAGGCAGAAAAAAGGAAACTGAGCAACATCTTTTACTCAAATGATCAAACTTATAACAAGTCATCTCATTAACATAAGGAGAAGATGAATAGAAAATTCTTCAGCATGTAGTTCAACTGGTCCTGTGATCTGTTTTTCTGCCATAAGCTGATTGCTTGGGACACGTCTGGACAAGGAGAGGTGCTGAGGTTAACCGCGCTCTGCGGAGAGCTCGCTATGACCTTTCACAATGAATTCAGCAAACTTTATGCAAATGTCTTTTGCAAGTATTTGAAGGGAAGAAAAAAACTAATACAATACTGTCCTGGTGGCACAAAAGGACTTTTGAAATTTCCAATTAATATTTGAAAGCATTTTGAACTCTGACTAGTGCATTGGCCAATTATTTGCCAGGTTTCTTTGTTCCACCCTGCAGGATAAAAAGTCATACAGAAGCATGTCTTAGGCTTCCTCATTCCTATAAATCTGCCTTTGCAAACAGAAATGGACACAACAGCTTTCAAAGAGGTGACATTTCCTGCTTCAAAGCAAAGAAAAAAAATCCACCCAAAATAGCTACCTTTTAAAATATGCTTTTTATTTTTCCTTAAAGAAAAGGGGGATGGAGTTGGAGGAAAAGAGTGACTGTATCATTCCTAGTGTACCGCAGAGCCCCACGCACAGTGAATAGGAGGAGAGGCACTGCACTGGTGGGGCCAAGGTGCTCCCACCACAGGAACCCTCTGAGCAGCAGGAGCACGGCCCCCTCGACGCTGCCTCGCTCACAGCAGCATGAAGCTTGAGCCCAAGAGTGCCCAGGAAGAGAGAAGTCTACCTGATGTAAATAACCCATGTGAAGGGATGTTGGTACCTTCAGAGCCCTAACCACAAGAACAGGTCATAGACCGTAGATGTTAGCAGCGGCAGGGATGATGTCATTGGCCATCGGGCACTTCCTCACAGTGCACTTTTGTAGCTCTCTGCCGTTTCTGCGCTGTGTGTCAGAGCTAAGCCATTTTCTTCCACCTCTGAGCTACAGCTGGTTAATTTCTTACATCAGAAGCACTTAGAGTGGATAGTGCATAGAAACCGGCTTTTAAAAACATTGTATGAAAGATGCCTGCTGCTGTAAAATAAATTTAAGAATGCCATTGGCTTAGGAAAAGTACCGCGCTGCCTTTCAGACTAATTTAAAACTTGAATTGCAGCCATTTTTAGCTTTAACAGAATCGATAAGACCGTATGCTGTGTCAGTCTTTGCCCATTTCAAACTTTGAAGTCATTTTGGCAGGCAGGAGCAGAGATACTAGAGAAGTTGTGGATGCCCCCTGCCTGGAAGCTGGGGAGGCTTTGAGCAACTGGGTCTAGTGGAAGGTGTTCCTGCCACTGGTGGGGGGGCTGGAATTAGATGATCTTTCAAGTCCCTTCCAACTCAAACCATTCTGTGATTCTATACCAACATCCTGGGAGGTTGAGTTCACCCCTGAAGGTCCTTTAGGATTTTCATATTACTGCAGTCTTGAACAATCAGGTCCTAAATTGGTCACAAGTACATTAAATAGAACATGGCAATAAGCTGGCATTTGGCTCTGGTTTACATTTAAGATGATGTTCACTTCAAAAGCACTTGCATCACTAGATGGAAATGGTAAAATTGTTGATGATGATGTGAAAAGGACTGAGGTGTTCAATAAATATTTTTGTTCTGAATTTGGAAACCAGAAGAATCATGCACTGATGTCACGAGCAACAGTGCTCTTTCCATCCCATTAGTAACCAAGGAGGCTATTAAACAGCATTACTAGAGATAAACGTTATTACCTTAACAGGCCCAGACAACTGTCACCCTCACAACTGAAACGAATTGGCTTGAGGGATCTCTGACCCACTCCCACTTAATCTTGAAGGACTGCAAATGTTTTAGAGGACTGGAGAAATGCTGCTTTTGGATAAATCGTTAAAAACACTCACTAGGGCAATATAAGTAATTCTAAGCCAGTCAGCTTAGCAATTCTGGGCAAAGTAATAAAATACTAGTATAGTAGTCAGCAAATAAAGAATGTCAGTGGATATAATAGGGGTCAACATGATTTACAGGGAAAATGTCTTGTGAAAGAAACCTGATTTTCTCTTTTCCTTAAATTATTGGTTTGGTTGATAACAGCTACTACATAGATGTAAGATATTTGCCTTTTGCAAAATGCTTTATTGCTTGCAATACTCTCATAAGTTATCATGGTAACTAATAACATTCAAGGACCAGGTAAGTGAATTAGGAACTGGCAAACTGGCAAGTCTTAAGTAAAATACAGACTTCGGTAAAGACTCAGCAAGAAACAGAAGTGTAACCAGGTCCTGATACTGCAGCCAACATCACCCTGCTGCTTTTTCTAAGGTGTGTGGTTTGTGCAGTTTTGTAAAACAGTCTCCAATTAAAAAAATGTGGATGTCACAGTTTCTAGGAGTGCCAGTTGAAGCTGGTTTTGTACCATTGCCTCCTCTGCAACTGGCTATGAAAAAATATCATCATACAACTGGGCTGCAGCTGGTCCCTCTGGGTATACAAAATCCAGAGCATGTGCGGGGCAGGAGCTCAGCCCTGGGGCCACCCTCTCCCCCGTGGCAGAAGGGACAAGTGCTGGTCGGACACAGGAGCAAGTTGATCTGAACCGCTCCACTTGGGCGCCCATGCAGAGCCCCCAGACTCCCCCTCCTACCCTCTGGGATCAGGAGATCACCCGCTAGCCAGTCATGGGCCATGTCCTCTCATGCATTGCTCCTGAAGACCTCCCAGCCCTGTGTGCTGTGGTCCAGCTCCACGGACCCACTGGAACATGGGTGGCTCGGCATTTGGGATTCTGGTTTTCAGTCACCAAAGCAGTTGTGCTGGGATCATTTAGCACAGCTGAGCATTTCGTCTGTGCTCTGACTGCTTTTGCTAGACAGTGTAAAAATAAAAAGCCAAGAAGTAAACATGGAGATGTTCACATTATTACACAGTGAGATTTCACATCCCTGAGAACTCGCTCCAAATTCCTTTTCTGGGGAAGGAAGAAGGGCAGGAGAGGCTTTGAATACCCTCATCTAGTAGGAATAGATCCCTCAAAATCTATTTACCTTAGCAGAGGTTCTGACCACGTGCTTTTATTCTGCTCTGTGTAATTACCCCTTTTGCCTCCTGGTAATTGTTTTACTATCCGTGAAGGATTACAAAGCCATTAACCTGGAAGAGGAAAAGAAAAAAGCAGGGGCACGTGGGAAAGACTTTGAACACTGAATTCATTCACCAGTTAGAAACAAAAGTGCGTGTTCAGAAGGTTAATTAACAAAAAGCCTGTCTCAAGGCAACTTCTGCTTACTCCTAATGGATACCATGAAAATTCATAAATTCACTGCTCCTGACGGGTGGATTTGCCGACTGTAGACTGCTGCGTGGGACTGCATCTCTCTGCTCCTTCGCAATGGAAACGTGTGGGATGGCCAGAAAAGCCCCTTGTTCAAGTGAAGGGGTGAACTCCTGCTGACTTCAGCAAGGCAAGTTTTTACATGCTGTGTCCTTGCCTATCAGGGACACGCATCACCCCGTGATCAGGGAAAGGTTTAAACTGCAGCCTTTGCTGTTTGAAGGGAAACTTAAAGCTCTTGACCTAAAATTAGCACTGCCAGTTGTGCTTTGAGCAGCACACCAGCTTTTGCTTTGCTCTTGACATGAGGCAGGAAGACACAGGCTACAAAGGCTCGCAATGCCCCAGGGACCTACTCCCAGTGATATCAGCCACGCGCAGGCAGAGCAGGCAGAGCCAGTGTGGGATAAGCAAGAGACCTGAGAGCTCACGTGCGCTCTGGGAAGCAAAGACTTTCCTGGGAATGGCCATACCCCATCAGGCAAAGAGCCATCTAGGCAGCAGTGCCTCTCTGGCCACAGCCAAAGTGAATTCCTGGGGAAAAATGCAAAAATACCTACTTGCCCTGGGTATTGCCTGGCTGCCAGCCGTTAGCAGCTCAGGGGCTTCCTGAGGTCTGTGTGGTTTCCCTCTGGTAAACAGCCTTTTGAGAATCTGCCCAGCCTCTCCTTGAACTCAGGATGATTTTTATCATTTGCAATATAATATTGCACCAAAGAGATGTAAGGCACATGGGGCCACGTTTCACCTTCCTTTACCAGGGTACAGTGGGCTCCCCTGTACCAGTGAAGACAGAGGGGATTTAGGACACCTGTATTTGAAGGGCTTACTGCATTTGAAAGGCTGTTATAGATCAGCTTGCACTGAGTTTTCCTTCAGGCTTTTAGGCAATTACTGTGACTTCTTGGCACTGCATGCTGATGATTCACCTGAATTGAGTCATGCACAAGGTGATGTGGCTCTGGAAGTCTTCCCACCACGATCACTGTGCTCAGCAAGACCACGAGGTGAATACAAAGCATCTTGCAACTGCTAAGCCTTCTAGGGAAAAGGAGAGGCTTGAAACAAGTTCGAGTTGCCTGCACCGATCAGAACCATAGACTTTATAAATCAAGCTTAGCTCCTTTGCTGAAGAAAAGCAGCTTCTGGACATCTAAGACTTGAAATGAGACAGCATAGCTAGAAGGCTGGGTTTAGGGGACGGGTTTGGTTGTTGGGAAGGTAGGATGGATTTCCACAAAAATGACAGAAGCCAAAGAGCAACAGAGAAGTGACTCCAGAGCCCACCCTCCTGCAGCAGGCATGGGGCAAATATCATAGGCTGGGTGGGTGGGTAAAAGCCTAATTAGAAAGACAGAAGGCAGAGGGAAGGCAGCAGAGGGAGCATCACTCAATATCTTGGGAAAAAACTGGCAGTCAGTGCTGCAGGTGGCA
This sequence comes from Leptosomus discolor, assembly GCF_034619465.1. Lineage (NCBI taxonomy): Eukaryota > Metazoa > Chordata > Aves > Leptosomiformes > Leptosomidae > Leptosomus > Leptosomus discolor. The sequence goes on from NC_141393.1 coordinate 10,632,771, forward strand.
TTACCAGCTAAAACGAGTGCAAGAAAATACAGCATTCACCAGCACCTGATCCAACACCTATTTCAATCAGTAGCTAAGCCACTGCTCTTTTCATCAGATTGTGATGGGATGTGGCAGGGGGTTGCAAGATTGTGCACAAGGTTGAATGAGTAACTCCGGCAACACCTCCTCTCACCACTGTTGTGCAGTAGCTCTGCAATCTAGATCAAGTATTATTAAGAGATTTTCTATTGATCAAATGACACATCATTGGGTCCTACTTGTGTCTATTCATGATATACATTTGTTGCCATGCTTCTGCTATCCATACTGTCCTACTGAAACCACTGCCAGTATAAACTGAACACTGCCTGTGCGCTCTCAAGGTGGGGTTGCAATAGGTTACTCAGAGGATACAGGATCGAGACGGGGCAGGAGGTGACCAATCAGCCCCGCAAGTCTGTGGGCAAATATTCACACACACTGACACTCCCAATTCATAGAACCACCCCAGCTGCAGATGGGAGGGCATCAGTCCACAAAACTCAACAACCTGCACTTTAGTTAGAATCTTGAACAGGCAAAATCCAGAGTGGCCTTGGTGACATGAACATTTCTGCTTTAATGTTCAAGATCTGTGTTGCTTGAACCTGTTTATCTTGTGTCTAGCTCCATGACCTAATTAAATCTCAGGTCAGCAGAAGAAATAAGTTCAAAAATACGGTGTATGCCCAGCAGTTCTTTTTAAGAGAATAGAATAGTTCCAGTTGGAAGGGATCTACAACGATCATTGAGCCCAGCTGGAATATTTGCCTATAAAAAGCTACACATTTTCTCCCCAGAGCCACCTGCCTTGCCTAGTAGATATGCCCAGTATCTCCCAGTAGATTGGGCTTTACACAGTTACTTGTAGTTTTATCACAAGAAGCATTTATTTTAAACTTTGGCATGCCAAGTGTGTGCCTTAGATTGAATTTACTTACATTCCTTGATGCCAGTGAAGATGGCTTTCTGGAAATAGTGCTTTATCATGGCTTGAAATGGTGTAAAAGTAGACGAGGACAGGAAGCCTGAGGTGTAAGGACTGGGCCATATTCAGATGCTCTGGGTTCATCCAGATGCTGTTTCATTCCTTCATAGCCATAGAATCACAGAATCAATTAGGTTGGAAAAGACTCTTAAGATCACCAAGTCTGCTCTGAAGACTCAGTCAGTGGGAGATGGCAGGTGAAGGAGCATAGGTGGCAACTTGGCCATCTCCGTTTAGTCATATGCCAGTGTGTCTGAGTGAGGAAGATGGGTGAAGTGTGGAAGAGAGGCAGGCGTGAAGACCAAGCTTCTGACAGATCTCACCATCTTGCGGAAACACAGCACATTGTTAGAGTTTCCAGAAAGAGTGGGTTGTTAGCATTTTTCCCTCCTAGTCTTTCTTAGAAATAACTAAAAAGAAACTTGGCTTCAGTTCTGGGTCTGAGGCAAAAAGAAGATGGATGGGGTTTAACCCAAATGACTAAGCCTTAAACCTAAGATAACTAAGTGAAAATGGGTTTATGAGAGGAAGTTAGAAGTAACACTGCCAACCTCATTTATAAAAGGTATTGTGTCAACTGAGCTCAACATTTAGTGGTTTCAGTCCTCTCCAAGATTTGTAATAGGCTGTGAACTTGTTCCTTCATATATTTGATCACATCAAGAGATATTCATCTCTAGAAAATCATTCGGTGAGTGTCTAAATGAAATAGGGCATTTTAAGATTCCCTTGTGTATAATAGACTTTCTAAGTTCCTGCTTTTGCTGTGATTCCTTCAGCTGTTTCAACAATGATTCTGTACAAGGCAGCACATGAATAACACAGTGACTGGCTTTAAATACAAATATATATACTTGTATACACTAGTGTGTGCCTAACTGAAAGAAAACCCCAACCTTAAAGAATTTTTGAGAATGTGAACTCTATTTTTTGAAGTCTAAATAATCTTATTGTAAAGAAGCCCACCAGTGTAACACTGGCTTATCCTGGCTAGCCACCTTCACTTCCAAAACTAAATAAAAGAATTGTCACAATCCCATTTATGCTGAAAACTGTGCCTGCATGAAGGAGGGAGATGGGTGAGGAATTGTGTGTCATGTTGATGCCAGTATAATTAAAGAGGTAGAAACAGAAATGGAAATTGCCTCTGCACCTGAACGATTGCATCTAGGATGCAATATGGGGGTGAAACAGGAGCAGGGAATGTCTAAAAACGAGCCCACCTGTGATGGCCACGTTTGCTGTGGGTTACACAGATGATTAGTTCCATTCAGAGCATTCACTCAAAATTACCTTGTTTGACTTTCTTACCACTCAGTGTTTCATGATCCTCCCTTGAAAAAACAAATGCTCACAAATTTCAGGTCTCTTTCCCTTCCCCATTTCTCTTTTTTAGCATAGACTTCCTTATGTGTATTATAAAGCTTAGCTACCTCCCAGGTTGAGTCTGGTCCTCTGTTAGCCTCAGGCAACTATGTCGCAACACCCTACATGTAAACAGACAGGCTCTACCCTGAAAAACACTCTGGGCTTCTCTTCCCAATACTCATCCCCACAAGGACACTCTTCCAGGCCCAAGAGTTAGAAGCTGCCTCATCCCCAGCCAAAACTACTGCTGGGACAACTTAGATCTGCTTGGTGCCAGCACTGAAGCCATAAGCCAGTCCCCTTACATCCCTGCCCCTTACATCCTAGGAGAACACACCACCATCAGGGCCATGGCATGGTGGTGTATCTCAATCCTCCTGCTCTCAGAAGAAGCACTGAAGTGTACTCTTTCCCAGTCATTCCCAAGAATTGTGCACCTGTTTCATGGCAGAAACTCTGTTGTTACTACATAGGCTTATGCTCATAGCAACCGAATTTCATCCCTTTCTCCTACTCTTTTCATCTGTGCCCCACTGGGAAACACCAGTTCTCCTGTACTGGCAATAGTTTCCCAGTCTCCTTGAGGAACTGCTCCAGCAGCTTCCACGAAGGCCTTCCCCACTACCCACATTGTCCTGGCCAGTTCCTTACACCACCAAAACACTTCTACTACTTCCCACCTTAATGCATAATTTCCCAAATGGCACTTTATCAACTGCTCTGAGAGACAAGGCAGGTAATGTATGGATGCAGTATATCTTATCTGTAAGATCAGTTCTCCTGTCAGAGAAAGCTAACAGGTTAGACTGGCATGGTCAACTTTGGGTAAACTCTGCTAGATGATATCTCATTTTCTGTTTGCTTGCATGTCAGTAAGTGCTCATCCCTTCAAAGTTTCTTTCAAAACCGTTCATCCCTCTGAGGTGAGATTAATCTAACCTGTGGTTGTCCTGATCTCACCATTCCTCTCTTCTTGTTTCAAGTTTGTGCACAAATGGAGTGTGTTACTTGTCCTAACATCTCTGCTTCTCCAAATTAGAGTGTATGTGCTGCCTTCCTTTCCTGTAGAAGTTTTCAGCAGTGTTTTGCCACGGGCTTTTAACAGACAACACCAACGACCAAAAAAACCAACCAACTTGATATCAGGATGGTTTCAGTAGTTAAACAGGGCCTACAGGTAAGATGGGGAGGGACTCTTTGTCAGGGAGTGTAGTGATAGGACAAGTGGTAATGGTTTCAAACTGAAAGAGGGGAGATTTAGATTAGATATTAGGAAGAGATTCTTTACTGTGAGGTTGGTGAGATGCTGGAACACGTTGCCCAGAGAAGCTGTGGCTGCCCCCTCCCTGGAAATTCAAGGCCGGGTTGGATGGGGCTCTGAGCAAGCAGCTCTAGTGGAAGGTGTCCCTGCCCATGGCAGGGGGGGTTGGAACTGGAAGATCTTTAAGGTCCCTTCCAACCCAAACCATTCTATGATCTATGATCTATTCTATGAACATGTGCACATGCACACACAGAGTTGGGCTTGCAGTAGACTTTCTGCAAAAGGAGGTAGCAAGAAACCATGTCGGTGCCGTGACTTTATTGTGAAGGGGTAGATTGCTAGTTGAGGAAAGCCAAAATGCGAAGACACAGTGAGGCAGTGAAAGAAAGTATAGAGTATCACAGAATCACAGAATGGTAGGAACTGGAAGGGACCTCTGGAAATCATCTGGTGCAACCCCCCTGCCAAAGAAGGTTAGCCTAGAGCAGGTCACACAAGAACGTGTCCAGACAGGTTTTTAATATCTCCAGAGAAAGACACTCCTCAGCCTCCCTGGGCAGCCTGTTCCAGTGCTCTGCCACCCTCAGAGTAAAGAAGTTCCTCTTCATGTTGAGGCGGAACTTCCCGTGCTCCAGTTTCTGCCCATTGCCCCTTGTCCTGTCACTGAGCACCACTGAAAAGAGCCTGGCCCCATCCTCTTGACACCCGCCCTTTAGGTATTTATAAGCATTGATAAGGTCCCCTCTCAGTCTTCTCTTCTCCAGGCTAAAGATCCCCAGGTCCCTCAGCCTTTCTTCATATGAGAGATGCTTCAGCCGCCTAATCATCTTAGTAGCCCTCTGCTGGACTCTAGTATCTTCCTGTCTCTCTTCAATTGTGGGGCCCAGAACTGGACACAGTACTCCAGGTGTGGCCCTACTAGGGCAGAGTAGAGTGGGTGGGAGGATAACCTCCCTCAACCTGCTGGCAATGCTCTTGTTAATGCAAGCCAGGATGCCATCGGCCTTCTTGGCCACAAGGGCACATTGCTGGCTCACGGTCATCCCATTATTCACCAAAACTCCCAGGTCCCTCTCTGCAGAGCTACTCTTAAGCAGGTCAACCCCCAACCTGTACTGGTATATGGGGTTATTTCTCCCCAGGTGCAGGACCCTATACTTGCCCCTCTTAAACCTCATCTGGTTCCTCTCCACCCAGCTCTCCAGCCTGTCCAGATCTTGCTGAATGGCAGCACAGCCTTCCGTTGTATCTGCCACTCCTCTCAGCTTTGTATCGTCAGCAAATTTGCTGAGGATACACTCCGTCCCTTCATCTAGGTCATTGATGAGTATATTGAATAAGACAGGCCCTGGTACTGACCCCTGGGGAACACTGTTAGTCACAGGCCTCCAGCTGGATTCAGCACTCCTGATCACAACCCTCTGAGCTCTGCCCTTCAGCCAGTTCTCAACCCACCTCCTCACTGTCCGCTCATCTAACCCACACTTCCTAAGCTTACCTATGAGGATGTGATGGGAGACGGTGTCAAAGGCCCTAAGCTCAAGGTAGACCACATCCACTGCCCTCCTCTCATCCACCCAGCCAGTCGTTTTATCACAGAAGGCTATCAGATTGGTCAAGCACAATTTCCCCTTGGTGAATCCATGCTGACTACACCTGATAATCTTCTTTTCCTCCATGTGCTTGGAAATAACAGCCAGAATGAAAAGTTCCATCACCTTCCCAGGAATGGAGGTGAGGCTGACTAGTCAGTAGTTTCCCAGGTCCTCCTTCTCGCCCTTCTTGAAGATCGGAGTTACACTGGCTGTCCTCCAGTACTTGGGCACCTCTCCTGTCCTCCACGACCTTTCAAAGATGATGGAGAGCGGCTTTGCAATGGCATTGGCCAGCTCCCTCAACACTCGTAGGTGCGTCCCATCAGGGCCTACAGATTTGTGGGTGTCTAGTTTACCTAAAAGATCCCTAACCCAACCCTCTTCGACGAAGAGGTAGTCCTCCTCCCTTCTGACTTCTCCCCCTACTGCCAGGGTCAGGGATTCCTGAGGGCCAGCTTTAGTAGTAAAGACTGAGGCAAAGGCGGCATTCAACAACTCCACCTTCTCCATATCCTCCATCCCCAGGGTACCTGCCTCATTCAGCAATGGTCCCACAGTTTCCCTGGTCTTTCTTTTACTACCAATGTATTTGAAGAAGCCCTTGTTGTTGTTTTTGACACCCTTGGCTAGATTTAATTCCAAGTGGGCCTTAGCTTTCCTCACTGTATCCCTGCATTCTCTGACAGTGTTTCTATATTCCTCCCCAGTGACTAGCCCCTTTTTCCATCTGTTGTACATTTCTTTCTTCCCTTCGAGTTTTTCCAGAAGCTCCTTGCTTATCCAAGCAGGCCTCCTGCCTCCTTTGTTCGACTTCTTCCTCATAGGAATATGGCATGGTTTCAGACATTGGAAGGTAATATGTTGCATTGGCCATGTGTCCACCCACCTGTGATATTTATACAGCTCCCCATCATCTTTTAGCTGAGCACTCAGGATAATAGGTTTATTCCCTTCCGAGGCAAGGAAATTAGCCTTTTTTTTCCATTTTACACTAGAAAAAATAAGGCACAGGGGGACTAGATTTGTGTCATTTAAATCCATAATAGCGTAAATACACATAATAGCCATGTAATGGCTATTTTAAAATCTTTAGCTGCACTCTTCATTATGCACCATTTTTCACAGTGCAGTGAGTCAAAACGTCCCAGTGCGGGAAAATTGCTTACTGTTACCAAAAATATAAAGTAGGCTTTCATGGCAAAAGAAAAAAGTCCCACAACCTCAAAGGTGGTTTCACTTAGCCTTTCTAATTAGCAAAGTACATTTATAGTCAAAACACACCCCTTACAGACATTACTGCAATCTATAAACACATAATATGCATTTCTATCCATTTTAAGGTGTTTGTCTGCAGCAAGCCTTCCATTTTTAATATACCTGGCCATGTAAATACATTTAACATTAAGAAATGGTTGGATATGAATTTCATTCTGAGTCTTATAGACGAGAGCTACCCAACTGCCCTATAGAAAGGCTCAGCTCCATGAGGTTTTCAGTGCTGTTGCCTCCTCCTGAAGCCAGCCTTGAACGGGAGCAAGCACTTACTGCCTGCGTTTGCCTTTACTTCCTTAGGTAGCATCTTGTGCTGCCTTCTGCCACGAACTTTATGCAAGGGTTTTGCTCCTTTGCTCTGACAATATCATTTTTCGTAGGGCAACCAGGCAGGGGACGTGTAAGTATTACCTTAAATATACACTAGAGGATGCTCTTGGGTCATCGGTGAGGGACAAACTGCTTCCTTCTACGCTTAATCTGCAGCGCTTCAAGACGTTTCAAGGCTCAGAAAGTGTTTCAAGGCTTAGTCAAGGCTTAGACGATGTTTCAAGGCTTAGAAAAGATAAGAAGCAAATGTTCGCATACGGACAAAAGTGTAATGTAAATGACAAAGTGGTGACAAAAACTACTCCCCCCTGCTTTTTCAATGTTATTACAGCTTAGTATGCATTTAAAATATGCATGCATGCAAGCAGGGACTTGGACAAGCTCAATAGTTGTTTTGTTTTGTTTTAAAATCACCTCTTCATTATACATTATGTAGGACATAATTTTGACAGAGAATATGGGGCAAATATCAGATAAATGACATTTCTACATCCTCATATGCTGAAATCGTTATCGTAGACAACAAGGAAGGAAAGGAGGAAATTTGGGGCTGTTGTGCATTGCTACAGCATTGCAGAGAAGCACCCACCCCACTGCAGCACCCATCTCCCACTAGGCAGGAGCTCCCAGGACTCAGTAAAAATCCTGACTTTGAGCCTCCGGGGCTCTCTGGGCTCAGGCTGCTGGGCGCAAGCAGGAGCCCCCAACCTCCAGGCAGCTCTTGGGGTATCGCAGGGACATTGCTGGGTTCAAGACGCCCTCACACAACAGCACAGAAGACGGAGGCCAACAGAAAGTTTAAGCACACCCTTAAGCCACCCTTAAGCACCCGAGTGCTCCCGTTGAACCAAGATTACATCTGCATGTATAATCCACTTGCACAGCACTGCCTTCCTTCCCAACAACTTCTGCAGAGATCTGTGTTTGTACCAAACACTTGTTTATAATGGCAGTAGCATCTTGCTCTGCAGTGGTTTTATTTTGCTGGTTTGAAAGATTTTCTCTAAAAGCCCCCTTTTCAGCAAAATGCCTTGTTTTGCGGGACGAAACCCGTTGCAGCACACTGGAACAAATTCAGTGTAACGAAACACCTGGATGCAAATTCAGACTGACAGGTGAGATTCAAAATAATAATAAAAAAAGTGTTTTAAATGAAGGGCTTGCAATTTCAGGGGGAGTTGGAAAACCCAGGGGAGATTTTTTGTTTTGTGAAAATGGTCCTGGCATTCTCAAAACAAAACAGAAAGGAAAACCCACCATAAAAAGCCACATTAATTTCAACATGAGGTGACTAGAGAATGCCGTGTCCACCATAACCACACTAAAACTCCAGCTTGTGTGGCTTTTCAGCAGCCCAGCATCTGTGAGGCTGCAGCCAGGAGAAACCTTTCCCAGGGGCAAGGCTTACTCCAGCCTTCAGCCTTGACAGTGCATCCAGCAGAGCTTGTTTCATTCGCAGAACTTTCTGTCTCTTTCTATATCTTTGCTCCTGTCTGAAGGGAAGGTAGATTTTGTTCACTTCTACAGCACTGTCACCCATCAGCTAGAGTGACAGGGGGAGATACCAATGCCTTTGCTGCCCACACACAAAACCCTCAAGCCCAGTCTCTGGTAGTTCTGGTAAGGCCCCAAGGAGGAAGGTAACTGTACGGCTGCTGAGATTCCTCCAGCAGGAAAATTTGTGCTGCTGGATAAATTGGTGGTAGGAAAAACAGTTACAGAAGCAGATTAATGGTGTAACCAGTAGTCGTGATGCTCACCTGGGACTGCAGGTTGCAATTCAAGACTGTGCTGCAGTCCAGAGAGCACCTTAATTGCTCAGACTGAAGCTGAAACTCCTGCTCTGAACTTCAGATCCCTCATTCTAATTCAACCTTTTTCCTCAGAAAATGTGTTTTCCATATATATCCCCAGATACCCCTTCCTCCCCCAAAGACGTGCAAAATGTTTGGCCTAAGCAGCTCCATGTGGAAACAAATCCCAAAGGCTAATTGTGTGGAAAAGCATTTCCTTTCATCAGGTTTAAATTTTCTGCCTTTTAGCATTGACTGCACCCTTTTCCTTGCATCATGGGAAAGCAATGTTTAATGCACAGAGCTGGAAAGAGCCCAAGACCACCGAGCTGTTGCATGAAGACCAGCGGGCTGCCAGCAGCTTTAAACAACTGTTGATCACCACTACCACCAAATTCCAAACAGATTACCAAGAAAGGCCAAGGCCAAACCCCTCTTTCTAGGCTATAAAAACAGATTCTTCCAACTGTTGTTGCAGTGAGGAATTCAGCTCATTTGCAGATGACAGGCAGAGTGTAGCTGTCAGTCGCTGGCAGGAGAACACCCAAGGCTTGGGAAGTTGTACCTTTCTCTCTTATTTTGCCTGGGTAGTTGCTAACATCGTAAACAGCTTTTCAGATGAAAATGTCAAATCAATCCTCTTTTATTTTGAAATGAAGCAGTAGTTACTCTGACTTTCCCCAGCAGCATCTCTAGGATGTCTTTGCAATGTGAAGAAGTTTCCTCCTTCCTCCCCATCTTCACTTTGTCCTCCCAAGCGTCCACAGGGGCAGGTGGCTCTGGGGATGTGTTGGAAAAAGCCAGACCAAGAGGCAAAGGGAGAAGCTGGCAGTGCCCCTGCTTTGCTCTTGCTAAGGAGCAGCAGCAGCTCTGGAAAGAAGTTGGTTCAAGCCCACCAGCCCAGTCTGGTCTAAATGGCTTCAAGCCCATCTCTCATGGCAGTGAACCTGGGATGGCAACACAACAGGCAGCTTCAACCACACAGCCCACATCAACCTGCAGGTAGAGGGTGGAGGGCCCTGGATGTGGTTATGCCATAGCAAAGGGGGTCCAGGCTCAGGCCCCCTTTCCTGCTGCCATGTCCTTATAGGTGCTCAACCCTCAGCCTACAGCACAGGTGGTCCCCAGGGATGGGGCAGGGTGGAGCACACTCATCTTTTCCTTGAGAAATCCAAAAGCAGCCTTGTAGAAGAGGTCACATGCCTGAATCCAGCCTTTCCAAGACGCAGGAGAGCACCAGCTATGCCAAACATCCTCATATCAGGCCTCTCAACACAGTTTTGCTCCTATTTTTGAAGGAAGGTAAGTTAAAAAAAGACAAACTCACCAATGGGCCAGTAAGACAAATCAGCGCAGTTTTCCCAGCTCGTTCATGTGGCTGACACTGGCCAACGGACACACACACCCCACCTGCTTCTTCCCAATGTGTGCCAGCGGCAGCAAGCCATGCGCCTCCTGCCGTGCCCACGCCAAGCCCTCTCCTGGGCACAGACCCATGCATGCTGGGCAGAAAGGGCAGCCGGCAGTCACGAAGCAGCGGAGCCCATCCCGCAGGTCTCCCAGAAAGTTTCCTTCCTTCAGGCAAGGACTCCTGTATCTGGGCTCTGCAGAGCTTGGGCAGAGACACCAAGTTTGTCCCCACTGGGAGAGCACCACGGTGTTCAGACCAGGCAAGGCAGAGGATGCCCGCCTCTGCTCACCTTCCTCCCTGCCCAGCCATGACCAACAGGGATGAAATAACTGATAATCCTAATAAAAATGCAATTAAAAATTAAGCATTACCACACAAATCCTTTGCTGTAACAATGTACAGGGTAAGCTTACAGCAGATTAGTCAGCAACTCCCAGCTATCCCGTATTCACATGCATAAAGTCCACTTTTCTAAAATAGCTGCTCCTGTAACCTGCATCCTAACCTGCATGGCCTTGCTCCCTTCCCGACGAGACATGACACGTGGGGGACAAATGCTTACCAGAGGCAAGAAAGCTCTGGTGTAAATCCCCTTTTATTATCCATAGACGTAAATAGAAGGGCTGAAAAGAAGTCAGCTCAGAAAATATCTGGCTACTACACACAAAAAATTGGTGTTTGGGAAAGTTATCTGAAGCGCAGCAGCATTCCCAAGGCTCAAATCTGCTTCCATTTAAGTCAATAAATACAAACTTCAGCTAAACTACTTTCTTCACAGATCCTTCATTTAAAATCTTTAGGTGAAAGAAAGTACAATTATGATTTTTGTAGGTTTATGGCCAGGAAAATGTAACCAGGTTACTATAACGGAAATGGTGTCACTTATATCACCACAGGTCGAAGTTGCGGTTGAGATGGAGCTATGATTATGCATTTTTGGGGTAAAGTAAAAAAGAATACACTTTTGGCTCTACAATATAACCAAACACAGAAATAAGTAAATTTTAAAAGTCAGAGTTCTGAGGTTTTTGGTTTGAGTTTCGGAGGATTTGGGGTTTTCTGCTATTGAAGTTTGAAAATGGCTCTTTTTTAGTGGAAGAGGGAAGCCGGACTGGCTGAATTACAGTTTTGAATACGATCTCCTGATTTAACTGGTCTCATTTCCTCAAACAAAACTTCTCTAGGATAAAAACAAACCTCTCTACTTCATCCATCCTCACAGTTGTCTTTGCTTTAAAAAAGTTTCCATGTTAAGTCCAGCATGAACATCTCTACACGTCCCACGTGGATTCAAATGGGCAGTTATGCACGTTCATAACCTCAGCAGTTAAAATTTTGTTTAAACACAGCTTGCCTCAAAGAGCTCCAGAACAAGCCAAATTTGCTGCCTGCTGTACAGAGGCTCCAAATCAAGGTCCATTTGCATTCACATGTCATTAAAGACAATATTGATGAGTTAATGAAATGTAGAAATGGAGCGAGGTGTCAAACATTTAACAATAATCCAGGGACAATTTTATATTGAGAAAAGAACTGTTCTAGTCTAAAGAAGCAGAGAAAGAAGTTGAAGCAGCAGCAGAAGTGCAGGCAGATGTTAATGCAGCCTTTGCATGCAGAGGAGGAAGACAAGGGAAGAAACTGAGCTACAAGTTCTGCTTGCTGTCAGCTAAAACCAGCTGAAGACATGCAGATAATTTTCCCATTCTAGATTATTTCCCTTTCTTTATGCTTATGATACAAGTACAGATTAACATGATTTTAAATAAAACCTGGACCATTGCATAAATTCAAATTCTACAGATAGTCTTGAGGAAAAAAAAAAAAAAAAGAGGATGAGTATATAAGAACCAAATATTAACACAACTGGTTTCTTTAGGAGTGTGGAGGTGATTTTGTTACATTTCTCTCTGACAAATAGAGAAATGGATCCTATTGCCCCACACCTCAAAGGGTAAAAGCTTGACCAGATTCAGCTTGAGCTAGGAAGAACCCACATTCTGGCAACATGCATCTCCAAGATACCTTCAAATTAATTTTCTTTCCACTTTTTCTGTTGCCTTCCCACAGCTTAGTCCCAACCGCCTTCTGTAAAGAGGCCTGTGCTCACGGCACCTCAGTACCAGGGTGGAGGGGCTCATCTGGGCTTGCCAATAACCAGCTGTCCCTTTTGTGCTGGAGCGGATGCTGGGTTCGGTTTAGTCCAGCTTGTTGCAGTATTTCGCACAGGCACGAGGTTTGAGAAATCACACAACAGGCCTAGTTTGATTTTTTTTTAAGGGATTAGGAGGTAATACTGAAAACAGCACTTCAAGAATCCTCTGTGACCTGGGTTTTCTTCTCCCACATCCCACACTGCAAATGTTTCATGCCCTCAATTGGGTTTCTGGGTCACTCTGGCACTTCTTCCAGCCCCAGCCTCAGCAGCAGTGTACACGGAGCAGCTCAGCACAGGGACTAGACCCTGCTCTATCACCCCACCCTGTTCAGGCACTCCCAACCCCACGCATAGCCCGCTTTGGCCGAAACTTGTTCTGGGAGTGCATCCATGCCATCTCACCTTGCTCCATCGCCATTCTCTGCACAGCATGGTAGTACTTCCCAGGTGGGTCTTCCCAGGGCGAAGCACCCAGGGCAACATCCCATCCTTCTGCTGGGAATAGCAGAGTTCTCCCTCACTTCACAGGATCCAAGATTGCACCGACGTGTCCTTTGCTGTTTGTTATTCTAGGAAGAGGGGGCTTTCTGTGGGAGATGACAGTATTGCAGAAGTGACTTCAGCATTATTTGCTCTACTACAGCCAAGAGACAAATGCTTTCTTCTATTTACCCCTCAACCTCCAGTCAATATTTACTGTATTGGCCTCAATGCATTAGTGAAGATGTTCACTCACATCCGCTGCTTACCAAAAAGCAAGGTAATTTAACTCAGCGCTACAATTGAAAACAGTTTGAGTCATCTACATCCCTGGCTATCGGTGTCCAGACAGACACCGCATCCAACCACGCATGAATTAATAAAGACTTAAAAATAGACCATCAATTCCTCTAGACCTGAAATAACACGTCTGATCCCAGGAAAGCAAAAGACCCAACAGGGACAACCTCAGCTGAGGGGGTGCAACGCAGATGATTTTCCTAATGTATCTTCAAGTAGTGGTGGCTGGGTCCTCCTGCTCTCCTGGAGCCCGCGGCTGGGGAGTGGGCACTGAAGATGCTCCAGCGGCACTGCAGCCTTGGCTGGGCTTAGGTGCTGGCGAACAGTGGATCAATTATTCATCAGCTAAAAGGCAGACTTCTATCACAACAGATGTTTCTCTGAATGTTTGACACTGCCCATTAACTCACCCTTTAATTTTAATTGCTTAACTAATGGCTATGTTCAAGGTTAAATGAGCTTAAATCTTCATTCTTCTTTTGCATCGCTTAGTATAAAGATACTATCCAACCTACTGGGGAAAGGAGAGGGAGAAGGAACCAAATCAAGTATCATCTTTGACAGGATACAAACAAGTGGCCAGTTAGTCCTCCGCACACCTGCCTGGGGGTAGGCACAACACTCAGACCTGGTTTTCTCTAAAGCAGAGAAGCGATGGAAGGATCCCTTAGGCTGAAGGTGGCTATGGAGTTGCAAAGTTGGGCTGGACCTGAGAACGCAGTCAGGAAGGAGGCAGCGTGGGGCGAGCATCCTTCCTGAAGCCAACACAGAGAGGTAGTGCCTGCTCATGGAGGTAGGGAGCATTTGTTTCAAACACGCTGTTTGGGTAGCCTCCAAGCTAAGAACAAGGCTTACGTGGGTAATTCAGGTTTGTAAGTCATGGCGGTGCTGGCCCAGCATGGTACTCCTATGCTTCCTCCTATAAATATTTATAGCCCATCTGAAGAGCGGAGTTTGATGGCTGAGTGGGGAAGGAGCTCCCAAAGAAGAGGAGAGCTTTACTGCCCTTCCCAGGGCAGCAGGGAGGAATTTGTTTCTTGAAGAATAGGACCCTGATGAAGTGCTGGGCCACAAGACAGGGGACACAGTCTCTGCCTTGCTGCTGCCATTGCATCCTTCTGGCCGATTTCTCCACTCGTTTTGTACCAGGCGGGACTGCACAGCCAGTGCTCAGCATCTTACCGAGATCACAAACACACAAATTTCTGCTGTACGTGTAGCTACGGTCTTGCTATCTGCCAAGCCAGTAAATACCATGCATTTTAGCTCTACAACTTGGTACACCCCAGGAACAAGCAACATAGGTGCTGCTAATGCCACAGAAAGAAGCATGTCCTTATCCCCTCACTGCTCCCCGCTGCAGGCACTAGGATGTCCCCACAGCAGTACCCACCTTCACAACCAGGACCGCTCCCCTCAAGTCACACTAGAAGAAAACATAAGGACACATCCAGAGAGATCCCATCACCAGGCAGGAGGCTTTTCCTCAGCTTAGGCAGGCTCAAAGACTCCCTTCAGCATCATATCTGTTGATGTAACTTAAGATTATGTTGCACCATTTTTCCAGCAGGGCCCATGGATTTAGTTTCGATAGTTCAGATCTGCCCTCAAAAAATGAATTACCAGTACCCGTGGGAATAACGGGAGAGGCAGGACCAGACCAAGCCCTCCCCAGTCCTGGGAGCAGCAGTACCACAGCCCCCCCCATCCCAGGAGAGGGAACTGACACACAGTGTCAAGGAAAACACTTTTTATTCTCTGTGTCTTACCACACTGAGGACATGAGGGAAGGAAAGAGGAAGCAGGAAGAAGCAGGCAGAAAAATAAGCATTTTTTTTTCCAACACACAGGAGAAAAGGAAACTTGTCTCTTTCCTTTCTGGCTTGCTTTCCTTCCTTTTGTCCCTCTTTCAGGAGGTGAAGGAGCAAAGATTAATGCACACCATCCTCCAGTTTGTTCTCACCCTTCAGGATATATTAGTCCAGATGCTTCTTGTCTGTTTTGTGAACAATTTGGAGACTGAAAGGTGAACAGACCCCATGCTAGGGCTACAGGAGGCTATGGCCTGATAGCTGCTTTGCTGGTGTAGATCTAGCTCGATTCAGCCATTACAGACAAATGAGGGTCTAACACTACATTCCTAACCAAAGGGTTTCTACAAAATCCTGTTACATCCCTCACTCCGATTCAGAAAAACTAGTCCTCACTCTTTGCCCTGGAAACATTCAAGGCCAGGTTGGAGGGAGCTCTGAGCAACCTAATCTAGTTGAAGATGTCCCTGCTTACTGTAGGAGGGTTGGACTGGATGACCTTCAAAGGTCCCTTTCAACCCAAACTATTGTATGATTCACCAAGGCGCTTATAACCAGCTGCTTCAGAGCCATCATGCATCAGCCACCGCTATGATCATGACCTAGAACATGCCCAGGCCTGGTTGTCCACGTGGGAAAAAGGAAAAATGTTAAAGGACATCAGCCTGTCCCCTATTGCCACAACCAGCATTACACTACAGTTAAGATCAGGGCTGGCCATGGTTAAACATCCCTGCAGGCCCCAGGGACAGTTTAGCATGAGAAGAGATGCTCCCTCCTTCCTGCCAGAGTCTCCTCCACCCAAAAACAGCACCAAGGAGAAACAGCTGAAAACCTGTGACCTTCCAATTTTGCATGCAGCAGGAGTGTTTCCCAGCCCTTCTTCCCAGCTAAGCAATTATAAAGTGGAACAAGCCTCTTTAGTTTAGTTTCGAAACTGAAAAGAAGTTCTTAGGTTTTCAAGTTGGGTTTTTTTCTTTTTTTTTTTTTCCCCCCAAGCAGGCTCACGAGGACATCCACTCATTTGATTTTGGCTCCAGCTCAGCAGCGTTCGGTAGTGACAACCATCAATCCTGCCAGACAGCCGATGGCACAGACTGCTAGGAGTGGGCGATCTCAATTTTTTGCAGCTACACTGCAATTTGCGTGGCGGTTCAACGCTAGCTGGCAGGCAGCCAGGCGTTCCACATCCTCCTCCCACCCAGAAAGGTGTTTCTGCAGAGCAAGGTGCCGGGGCTGCCAAGACCACGGCATGAACCGTGCCAGTCCTGCAAATAGACGCCGGATCGCAGAGCTGTTAATCCTACACATTTCAGTGTCGCAAAGTTCACCAGTGAGATTTTTCTTTTCCCACCCACCGAGTTCAGTCTGAGCGGTATTAAGTTTAATTTTATGCATGGTTCAGTGCAGCCCAATTTTTGGCAGAAAAGGGGAAGTGTGCACCAAGCACCAGCAATGGCAAGGTCTGGCTACCAGCTTGCCCCTACCCTTTGGCAAATATCAGATTTCTGAGTACAGAAGTGAGGATTTCATTCTTTGTTCTTGAACTCATTCTTTCCATCCCAGGGGCCAGTGGAATGTAATCTCTCCAGATGCCAGCACCTCTTAGGAAATTGTAATATAGCAGCTATGCACTGTAAGTGGCTTATTCATACATGGAGAAAAGAATAGTAATATCCTTGGGGGACGGTTTTGAAATGGCGCGCCGTGACACAATCCCAGGGACAGGCGGGATTTACTTCAGCTGAGGATCTGTCCCCAAAACACACTTGTTTTCAAGAGGAACAGCAGAGCTGGCATTTCATATTTTGCTCTCGGTTTGTTTAAAGTCTTTTCTTGCTGTTTAAAACCACCAGTGCTTCCTTCCTGGGGAGGGAGGCAATGCTTTTAGGGTTACTGTAAATAATCAGAGCCAGAACAATCGGCCAAGTAAATTATCCTGTCCGCTGACACTAACAGACTCCACTGAGCTACCAGGAACCTGATCAGCTTTTTTTCCCCTCTTGCTACTATTATAATAAAAAAAAAATTGCTGAAAGTCCCTCTTTGGAGCAAAGCAAAAGAAATGCCTCGTGGAGAGCAATTCCAAGGAGCATTCTCAAAGCTCTCATTGACCAACCCCGAATTAAGAGGTTTGTCGAGAAAAAAAAGCATGCAGGAGAACAAGGGAGCCCGAAGAGCCAACTGACAGATTACCACACGACAAAGCTAAAAGGGAACTCCAAACCCTGCCAGCGCGGCTGCCCGCAGAGCCTGCCAAAAGCCAGATGCTGCCACGGGGATAATAACCTCCAGGGCTGTGGAACTGGGCACTTCCCAGCCTACCGAGCTGAGGACAAGGGGAGGGGGGTGGCTGTGCACCCCAAGCCCATCATGTCTGTAAGAAATAGCCCAGAGAGAGGCACAGGCAGGTCTCACTGGAAAAAAAAAAAAAAAAAGAAAGAAAAAAAAAAAAAAGAAGGAAAAAAAACCCCAAGAGGGTGCCTGCTTCTCACCCAGAAAATCCTTTGCGGGGGGGGACGACACACCCACAAAAAAAGTCTTTTTGGGTAGTGTCTTCCCTCCTTATGCAAAGCAAGCCACCGCTCGCAGCAGGGGGATAGCAGGCAGGTCAGGCAGGGGAAGAAATTAAGAAATGACACACAACCAAGGGAATAACCAACATGCTTTGCAAAACTAGGAGCCAAATTGCCCACATTTGGGAGCTCAGCCCTCACCCCGCTCCAAGCAGACTTTCATTAGTAACCAGCTCCGATGGCTCTGCAGCAGGATTACGCTAAGAAAAGGGCAAGTTAACACAGACGCATTGGTGTTAACATTACCCTTGAATGGAAACAGCATAAAGACAAAATATTTGTTTCTCTGCTACTGGGCAACATCTGTTCCTAATGTCTTATTCATTCTCCACTCTCCCTCCCTCAGGGTTTCAAAGTACACAAGGAAGAGGGAGAGGCTCGCAGGTAGCCGACGCCGTTGTGCCCGCTTGGAAGTTGTGCAACATCAGAGCCCGTTCGACAGCCTTTACGTGGGCAAAAGTCTGCACCGCTGCACTGGAGTTTGCCCCACCAGGGCAGAGCTTCACAGGATACGGCCAAACCAGATGCTTTCTGTAGGAAGTGCATTATATTTTCTGCAATTCGGTACCCCTGCGCATGAAAATCTATGAGAATGGCAAACCTGACGACTGCTACCTGAAAGGCTGCAAATGTAATACTTCCCTTAGCAGATTTTAAAAATAAAAAAAAAATCTTAAAAAAAAAAAATCATGTTTTAAACTCATATTTTTTGGCTGCAGTGACGAAAGCCAG
Source organism: Leptosomus discolor (assembly GCF_034619465.1). Taxonomy (NCBI): domain Eukaryota; kingdom Metazoa; phylum Chordata; class Aves; order Leptosomiformes; family Leptosomidae; genus Leptosomus; species Leptosomus discolor. The sequence goes on from NC_141393.1 coordinate 10,650,867, forward strand.
CAATTCAGCAAGAGCTCTCACTACAACTATTTTTCTTCCACAGAACACTTCTAACATCACGTAGCTGCAGAAGCTAAGGGAGTTTGTGCCAGGTCATGATGTGGAGACAGGCTCTCCCAGGGAAACTCCCAGCACTGACATTTTAGCAACAAGGCTTTTAGATATGTCAGCTTGAGAGGAGAATTAAGAGATCCAGATATCATGACTGTGCATGAGATCATCCTGTGGGACAAATTCAGGTTTTGTATTTACATTCCCGATACCTCCCTGCACTCCCCTGTGCTCAGTCAACCACACACAGCTACTTCGCATACCCTGAAGACCCAGTAAACGGAGAAAAACACACACAAAAAGGCCTATTTTGAAAAATCATTTTCCAAGATAAATCTCCTACATTTCCTTATTCTAAAAGCAGTTGACATTTTTTGTTGGGTTTGAAATAAACGAAACGAAAAGCCAGAACTTCTGATTTGAAGGTTAATAATAAAGCATTGCAAGAATTTGCCAGTATGCTACTGGAGGCACAGCAAAACACCGCAGGAAAGTCACTGTGCTCATACTGCACTTCAGAGCAGCGTTCAGTAAGTTTTGGCATCTTTTGATGTTTGCAAATACTGTAGAACAAAGTGTCGTCTGATCTTTTAAACTCTAGTTTTACAAGCAGCAAGGCTTAAAAAAACCCAAGCCCAATAAAACAGGTGGCTTTTGTTGTTTAAAGTCTCGGGTGACTTTTTAGCCTAATTTTAGAGGTAACAAGTTTCTGATTCTGCTGATGCCAAGGAGTTAAAAGCAGTGCCCAGGAAGCATTGCACTTTCTGTGTCCCACTGCAACTTGGTGCTACCAGGAGCCAGAGCACTTCAGCCCCATTAGCAGCAGCAAGAAGCAGCAGCATTATTACCATCATTTTAGGGTGAGGCCACGATCAGAGCCTTGTACTTTGTCCAACAACCAATCGCCCCTTTTGTGTTCAAGTCTGCAACCCCAGATTCCTCCCTCCCCAAAATTATCCTCACTTGGTGGGTGCAGAGCCTGGCTCTCATCTTCACTGTCTCTTTGGACAAGTCATGCCCTTGCAGGAGGGGATGGAAAACTGACTGCAGACACTGCTGGCTGTGCCCTAGGCAATGAGGCACTAGTCAAGGTTGGGAGCAGCAAGTTCAAGTTCCCAAAAGGCTATGAAAGGCCTGCACCCCTCTTGGGCAAGCACTGCCATGCCAGGTTATTGCACCAAACAGCATCACAGCTCCTTTCCTTCCCCATCTTTGAGAAGGTCCTGATGAGACAACATCAGGTGCTTGAGACTGTACCACCTCTAGATACGTGGAGCTGAACAGCTTTCAGTGCTACAGGTTCATGGCATTGAAACTAGGACTGGGTGGCAGCAAGCAGTTTGGCAGAGCTCCCTCAGACCTGCTCCCCAGCTAGAGCAAAACTCAAGCCCCTGGATAAACTTGAGCTCAAGCAAACTTTCCACGCTTCCTCAGAGGCATGGAGCTGAAAGTTTTTCTCCCAAGTGTAGGAGAAGCACCAGGAGGCAAAGCACTGCCAGGGGATGACAGTGAGCAGGCATTAATCCTGCTTCACCCTTCCATCAGCCCGGAGAAGAGCAGACATACTGGTGCCTGCAGCACCAGGTCTCATAGACCAGGTGTTTCCTGGCAGCCCCCCAGCAGAACTGGACCCTTTCCCTTCCAGCAGTGGGTTTCTCCACTGTCTATGTTTAGCCTGTACCTAGGGCTAAACTGTAACAGTCACTCTATCACTTAACAATTCCTCACCAGCCAGGGAGGGGAATAGGGAAAAAGGAGAGCAAACTCATGGGTAGAATTGAAACAGAGCTAATGAAATACTACCGATACCAACAGAGATATACAGAGTTGTACTCAGCCAAATTGAATACCCAGTCATCACAACCAACCCGAGAGCAGCCTGCAGGAGAAGCCAGACGAGGAGCAGCAGGAACCCCACAGAAGCTCTCTCTCCTCAGCAAACCTTCCCCCTGTATAATGACCATGACATTATGGTATGGGCTACACCTGTAGCTAACTCAGGTCAGCTGCCCTGGGTGACTTGAAAGTGCTAGCCTAGCATGGCTGGGCTGGGCTTCTATCCCAGCCGAACCAGGACACTCCATCATACTCTCAATGTATATCAGCTGAAGCACTCGGACCTTACAGGGCAGAACACGGGGAGGACCATCACATTCACTATCTCATTCACTTACCAACACCACCACAGGCTGCACTGTCCTACACTGGTCCAGCTCCACTCTAATGGGTCTCACAGTAAGCCCTGGTGTAGCCTAGCCCCTGGCTCCCTTTTCGCAGCATGATGTATCTGAACACACGCCTTTCAGTTTAAAGCAAGAAAAATTAGTAAATTAGTTTCCTCAAGAACAAACGTAGCACTGAGGTCTTAACCTTGCACATTTTACAGAAGTCACTTCTGCATGTTGTTGACCCCACGGCCCGTTTCTGATGCTGCCCACCTACAGACAGCAGCTTACGCCCTGGGGCCTCCTGTATCTTTGCTGGCCATGAAGTAAAACACCCGGGAGGTTTTAGAATAAGCTTGTTCTGCACTTTGGCTGCTTTGCCCAAGACTCTGCATCCAGAGCTAGTTTATAAGTTGGGTCAGTTCACCACATAAGCCCATTTTTACAGCTCAGTCATCACACTGCCAGTAGAGCCTCCCTCCTTACTCACCTGGAAAGACAAAAGCTTCAGAGCATGTGACCTGGGTTAGACATCAGGGGGAGAAAAAAGCTTTCCAGGCTAAGGGACAGGTGGGCCCTGCGACAGATTGCCTGAGGAGGTTCCCACAAGCAGGTTAGACACATACTTGTCAGGTAAAACTAACACTGAATTCTCTCTGCCCAGGAGCAGGACAGACCAGATGCCCAGACATGGTCTCTTACAGTCCTCTTCCAAGGATTTTGCGTATGTTCTTTGACAGCAGCAAGGTGAAAGGGTTTGCTTACAAAACATTTTCAGAAACAAAACTGTTAGATGTGTAAGAGCACCTCTAAGGAAACGATTAAAAGGAAACCAGCTTCTTCTGACAGCTGATTAGACATAGAAGGGTTGAAATCCTAGCCACTGCGAACTACTAGTGGTCTACAAAACTAACATATTTTTATCTAATTCACAAAGTAAGGGAGACAGAAGCTTCTGCTCCTCCAAATGTCACTGGCCTCATGTAAAATAAAGGTAGCTTCTCGTACATGAGAAACATCACGACCCATTCCTGGTCCTTGTTCAGGGCTCATTGCTGTAACCTATTGCACAGATGTGATGGATTTTTGAACACAAGATCTATTATCTTTCCTGCCAGGGGCTCAAATATGTACAGGCTTACAAAACACTTTGCCAGATAGTTACTTTTCATACTGACTCAGTATTTGCCAGCAGTTGCTGCCAAGCATTAGCTCGAGTCTTACCGATAGGTTGGGAAGTCAGCACTGCTAATGAAATTCTTCATATTATCTGAACGATCATCCTCCCCCCATCCTGAAGCAAAATTCAAGCGACCCTCACACTCGATGACCTACCCAAGGCGAATGAGTGGAACCCAAGGCAGAATTGGCACCACCTTTCCTATGCCCCCCCCCTTGCACCCAGCCCAGCCCCGCATCACAGCTGTTCTGCAAACTCCTGCTGCACTGGAGCTGCCTTATTTCCCCCACTTAGGAGACACTGCATTTTCACACTCACGCTTTCAAGTCCCAGCTCTCCCAGGATGACCTTGAGAAGGAAGGTGGCACTGTCTTGTTCCCGTCTTGTGCCAGCCAGGAAGCCCAGTGCCTGCCAAGCGCCGGCCAGACACCGCAGAACATCACAAAGTGCAAGGGAGGTTCTTCCCTTCCACAGCCAAAGCCAAAACAGCCATTTGATAATTAACCACCCGGACTGAGCCAGACCAGCCATGAGGATGAAGGCGAAGATCGTTCTGCTCCCCCACACAACCCGCGCCCTGCAGGGCAGCCGGGAGGAGGTTAGGGGCTGACCCCAGACCTCGCTCACAGACACGGCGGCAGATGTGCCGGGCTTCCCCACGGCCTCCCCCTTGCCTGGCAGATGCTGGCCTCTCTGGGAAAGCACTAAATGGATTCTGCTGAATCACTGCAGCAGATGGTTCGAAACACCACCTGGATAGCACAGGGGAAAAAAAAAAAAAAAAAAAAGAAAAAAAAAAAGAGATAAGGAAGGTTGGGGAACAGAGAGTACCTAGTGTGTGGGCTGAGCTATCCCCAGGGAGAAGTAACCTGTGGATAAGGTCTTTATTTGAACTTTTGTTTCCCCAAATTCCTATGTTATTAAGACTGGTAACATCCCTTTCCTGACAATTTTGTCACGAGGTCTATAACATATATTGCTTCAAAACCCATTGGAAAAAGCCTTCAAAACCCCTTGGGATGCCAGAGCCCACCTTCTGCCGCTGGAAAACACTGGCAGCATGGCCCAGCACAGGCTGCTTTGGCTGGCAGCAGCACCAGCCTTCATCCCTGCCTGTGCCAAACTCTGCTTGCTGGGGTAGGGCACATACAAGGTTGATGCACGTACAAGGCCCAAGAATATCATAACATGCGTTTTGGGGGGACTTTTGTGTTTGTGTATGTTTGTTTGTTTTTAAAACCGGGTTGGCAAGCACTTTTCTGCAACAGATCATTTTGAAAGGGCAGAGGAGCCAGCTGTGTACAGAAGCGTGCAGCTGTACGAGAGGGAACAACAAACAGGAAGCAGGTAACAATAACCAACGTGTTTGCTTGCTCTCCTCCTGTTAAACAGCATTAGCGGTTTTTTTCCTTATTTTCTTTTTTTTTTTTTAATTGGGATGAAAAGAGCTCATCAGGAAGAGAGCAGAGGGCTACAGCGCATACACAGAGGGTGCACGCTCGGAAAGCATTCGGCATCCTTCTGCAGCAGCTCCTCCCCACGTATGAAAAGTACAGAACCAGGATCCATCGGTCCGGTTGTTATGAAAGACACCTCACCACACAAAGTTGCTCAATCTGCAGCATTTCCAGCCAGGTCCTCCCCGGCACAAAACATCAAGTCATTTGAGACAAAGTGTTCTCTAGGCAGGTCGCTCACAGCCCCGTTCACAATTCCTCCTCCTCCCAGGACAAGGCGTTTTCACACACCAACTGTACCGTAGGCTCGATTCCCTTTCACTTGAGCCCAGCTTTGTCCTACATAGGCTGTTTTTGCTGGGTCACACCTGCCATTGATTTCCTCAGATAACAGCTGCTGTTTCATGTTCTGCTGCGTGCTTTTCTCAGCAAAACGGCACAGAAAGATACTCATGGACAAGCAAAGCTCAGGGTGGCACAATCTGACCCTGAGAGCCAGCAGAAGCTGGACGGCGATGGTACTACCAACAAGCTGGGCAATACGATCCCTTTACCCCTCCACCCCCACTGCTTCTCATGGGGGACCTCCCTCGTTAACATGCTTGGAGTCTTATTTCACCTGTAAGCACCTAATTTAAGCAATAAATATGGTCCATCCACACAGTGCTTCCCACAGTGTAGGATCCAACAGCACCGGGGACCTCACCTGATGACATACCCATGGGTCAGCACGAACTCTCCTCAGTGGCTGGGAGGCACTCAGTCCAAACCTGCACCCCACCACCCAAGCTAAGAAAAACCCATCCCTCCGTGGTCTCCAGCTGAACAGTGCCATTCGGTGACACGTGGCCAGATGCACCCGGACATCCACAGCCACCCCTGTGCATACCAAGGTCACACCACCTCCAGAAGGCACTCAGCACTTCAAAACAAAAGCTAAAAATAAATAAAAACATTTCACAACACTCACCCCAAGGAGAACTGGGCATTGCAAGGGCAGCAGGAACCCAAGCTGCTGGCATTGGTAGGACTGACACTTGCCAACCTAAGGAGCCTGTTACATGCTGCAATCCTGGAAGATGACAGCCCTTGCAGCCCGGGGTTAGGAGACCAGATGCCCTTGGGGGTCACCCCCTTTCCCATAGGGAAGGGCAGGATCGCTCCTTCCAGCACACCTGTGAGCTGGCAGGCAGGGAACCCTGCCTAGAGGGATCCCATTGTTTATTCGATACGTATGCACCCCACAGCCCCCCTTTCCAGTATCCACTTAGTGGTCTGGTTTCATCTCAAAGCTTTTTATATTTCACATTCCTAAGATTTAATTATGTTATCAGAACAACAGGCATCAGGATTTGGAGTGCCAGAATTCACATTAGCAATTGCTATCAACAAAGAAAATGGGCACAGCATGCCCATGCCAGAGTAGATGTGGGCTGCTCTCCTCAATCTACTCATGGTTATTTATAGCCTGTTTGCAAGCCATCCACCTCCCAGGTTTAGCTTCAAGCTCGCTTCTTTCTGAGCGCCCTTCTCCCTCACAGAAAAGCCTTTTGCCTCCCCCTTCCCTAGCACAACACCCAAATTTGGACACATTTAGTTAATTCTTTGGGGCAGGGGGGATAAAACACCTTTGAATTTTCTTCCATACATTCACAACAGCAGAAAAGAGTGAAAAGACAGTGCTGCAAATAAGCAGCTGCAGGGACCCCCACTCTTCAAGGGCAGAAATTTAAAAAAAAAAATATTTATAGTTTCTAACACTTCACCACATCAGAGCCTGAGGATGCAGGACTGCTGCACACCTCCAGCAGCTTTCCGCCCTCCGCACAGACAGGGATGGAGGCACAATCTCCATGATGCAGGACGCATGCTTGAATGCAATCAAACGCAAGAAATACCCACCTATTTTGAGATGATTGCAAAGAAGCAGCTACGTGATAGCAGGAGGGGAGAGATAGCTGTGTCTCCACACCAGCATTAACTGTAATTTGCCCATCCCTCAACCAGCACCATTTCAAGGCAGTCTGATTCTGCCAGGATCCTTCACCTCCAAATAATTACAAAACACAAGACGCAGTGCCCGTCTCATACAGGTGCAAACCTACCCACCAGCTTCTTTTCCTCCCCTGAGCAGCAGCTGGCATGGGCAGCTCCCATCTTCTTCCTCCTTATCCCAGCTCCTGCTACAGACAACCCAAGTTTTAAGGTGGACGTTAGCGGGAGTTGGGTCAGACCTCAGCTCCCCCAAGCCTGGGAGAGATTTGGTGCTTAAGAGAACATGTTAAGAGGATGTGGCTTTGGTGAGCGTGATGGTGTTGGGATGCTGGCGGGCACCGGCGCCTTGGCCAGGCTGTCCATGCACACAGCATCACTTTGTCACCCGGTCCCCAGCACCTGCCTGCGGCTGTAAAGCAGCATCAGTCGAGGCAGGGCTAGTCCAAAGCTCACTCGGCATCAGAGGGATTGTTGAGCCCCTTCAAACCTCTCTGATGCTCTGGCTAAAATGCAGAGGTGGTGCTGGTTTTAGTCCTGCCCAGTGATTAAGGAAACGCTCCATCAGGCTCTGACTGAGAAACGGCAGCTCCTCACATGCCTAAAATCCCACATGACCCTGAAAAAGAAATAAATATTAGAGTATATAATAACGATTAAAAAAAAAAATCAGCACAACCACCTGTAAAATATTAAAGAAAAAATTAACATAATAATAACAAAACAAACACCACACCCCTTCCGCTAAAGGGGGGAGGAAGAGGAGGCTCAAGCTTACAACTCTAGCACGTTTTATTTTGTGTAAATTTATAAAGACAACAATCCTAGTCACGATTGTCACATTGTACAGCACATACCAATACAGTTGCAAACAGAACTCCACGCAAAACTAAGCACTAACAGTAGCTTGAATCACTCTTCCTGCGATTGTCGTATCTAGACTAACAGTATTACACTAACACTGAAGAAAATAGTTCACTATAAAACAGTGATAGTACGTTTTTATAAAATATATTCCATTCCAATAGCTTTTCTACATACTGTATACTATAAAACTCTCCCACAAAAATTAGTGTCTTTAAATATACATATTTAATCTGAACTGCACCAAGATTAAAAACAATTAAAAATATCAATGATTTTTTTTTTTTTACATTAACTTCACAGTATTTGTTTGTAGTAGAAGACAAATCCAGTGTTTAAAATGCGGAGCAGGACTGTTCCCTACAGAGACAGTGACCACCCCACAGCGAAACAGTTTATGAAGACACAAGCGTAAGTGTGCCATGGTTTTAGTACTTCTCTGTAGAGCCATGAACCATTTTGAAAACATGCTCCAAGCTATTGCAACTTAAAAACTGAGACACACAGAGAGCCAAAAAAAGTCACCTTAAGAACAAAAATAAGTGCAAACATTTTTTTACTTTAGAAATTCAAGCTATGAGGAGTGAGAACACAAATACCAGACTATGAGAACAGCATGTTCATGATGTAGTTGAGAATGAGAACGTCTTTTTTTTGTCTTTTTTTTTTTTAAAAACCAAAACTTTTGCCCCATATTCACTGCAGTACAGAGCATGCTCATAGCATCAGTTTAATGAATTATTTCTACACTAAGATCAGACACAAACTTGTTTCAACTTTTCCCTGCTCCATACGCTAATAATGTTCTTATGGCACATCCTATTTTATGATCTTCTAAAAAAAAAAAAAAAACAGTAATCAAAGACTGAAATGCAAAAAAGTGTCACAAGAATGCAAAATTAAGGTTACCAGCTTCAGTAATGCTGACTCTACATTAAACTCTTTACATGTTATTCAACATGCAAACCCCATTGTTATAAAATTTAAAGTGAAGTGTAAATTAACTAGTTTTGAAATAGATTAACAGTAATAATTCCACTTCAAAAAAAAAAATCTAATAAATACTATATCAAGTATCTTCAGGAGAAAAAAAATAACTTAATTTTAGTAGAAAGAAAAATAACTTAATTTTAGTAGATTTTGTTCAGTGCTATTTCCAATCACAGCAAAAGGAGAAAAAAAAAAAAAGAAAAAACTGATTAAGTAGAATAAGACCACAGTACCAAAGCCACTTATGTTCAAGATACAGTACTCTCTCACAACTTTCATATGTAACAGGTTCAGCAAAAATATTTTACAGTCGAGAAATTAGACTGAAAGCAACAAAACCCAAAACTATAAATAGAAGCAAAATTTCACATTACATGTACATTCATAGTTCAAGAGATGAACAACAGGAGGCTGTAACAAGTATATCCTGATTTTCTTTAAAAGAGGAAGTACTTATTTTTTAAAAAAAAAAATAATTAAATTATCAAACCCATATTATTTATGTAGGTAGTGCTCAGTTTTTGGACCAGAAAGGGAAGGCATTGGGAAATTTTTTCTTCACAAGATGAAATACAGTATTTTAAGCACAACATTTTAAAATAATCTAACTCAGTGCTTCAAATTAATTTTAAAATAAACACTTAAGTTTCACAAAACAACTCCAGGAGTGTCAGGAAAGCTGGTGAAGCAAAGCTAACGCAGCAGAACAACATTCAAAACCCTCAGATATTATTATTATATTTCAGTCCCATGTACATGTACCTTGAATAGGTAATTTGACTGGAAGGGAATAATCTGGTATTTACTGACATGCACAGACCAAAGGGTGCTCTATTAGGCAAATAATTGGTTATTTGGAGTAAAACTGGTTATAGTTACAGGCAGCCTCAGTTTACAAACAAACTAAAACAAAAAAAAAAAAACACCCAAAAATACACCAAAAACCTCCCCTGAAAAGGTGGGACATGGGAGGAAAAGTTGGGCCATGTTTTCCCTCCAGCGGTTTATCTCCATACTGCCCCTTCGAAACACGGGTGATTGCACGGAACTTGGCCCAGAGGGAATCACCAACTTCATAAGAAATAAAATTCCGAGCTGCTGATTTTAGCGCAGCAGCAAACTTTTCAGGCAAGATAGCAGGGCATCTCCTAACACACGTGGTATGGGTTACCTTGAACTAAGACACCCCAGGAGCCTCATATCGAGAGGTTATTTAGCTGCTTTAGGGCTGCTGTCCCTCCCTCAAGGGGGACAGGATCAGCCCCTGGGTGTCAATATGGGAATGAAAATATTCACCTATGATTTTTCATAGGTCCTAGTGCACATCCTTCAACATTTCGGGAGTGAACACACTGCAGACAGAAAGAGTTTTTCCATCCACGTTTTACGTTCAAAAGCAGCCTTTCAGTAGGTCAGCCCTGGGAGGAGGATGGGCAGGAGGGGAAAATTTAAGTCAAGTCCCAGGGCAAAAACGTCTCATTCAGATTTCAGGACTGATTGCAGAGCTATTCTAATAGAATAAACAGAATAAAAAGTGACCAGTACCAAAGACGCAGCCAGGAATCCTCAACTCCCTTTATAATTTGGGCCAATTTAAGGTCTCATCTAGCTCTCAAAAATAAGAGTACGGCTGCTTACTCTGCGATATGCAGACAAGTTTCTCTACACTGAAATGTATTTAAATCATAGTTCATCTCTTCAGATGTTTCTATGCAACACGCAGAGAGCATTAAGGGAGCTTAATGGAATCCAAATTTTTCCCTGGAATTTGCTGATAATCTTTTTTCAAACTAAAAAAAAAACCAAAACCAACCAAAAAAAAAAAACCAAACCCCTGACCACGAAGCAAGTACTTTCAGCATGAAAACAGATGCTAAATCATTGCAGAATTACTTAGATCATTTCACATTAATAATGTAACATGGGTGCACAAGAGAAGACCTAAAGGACAGTGCTGGGAAGGGAGGGTGGCAAGGGAAGGGGGAAGATGGAGAGGTGGAAGGATTGCATTAAAAGGCCTCTGGAGTGTATACCTCTGCATCTTTTAAGGATCATATACCTGAAGTGAATATCACCAAAAAAAAAAAATAAGGGAAGGGGGGAAAAAAAAATAAAGTAAAATTCAGATGCTGCCTTTTTTTTTTTCTGGTGGTTTTGTTTGTTTGTTTTTTTAAAGGGTGGGTGGGTGGGAAATAAAAAATAAAAATCACACATCTCAAACAACCAAGGACTTTACAAGGCCACAATGAAATTTGCGGATATGTCTGTACAAATCCCCAGACTGGGTGAACCGTCTCTCACACCACTTGCACCCGTGGGGTTTCTCCCTGGTGTGCACGACCGCGTGGCGGCTGAGGTTGTGGGAATACTGGAAGCTCTTTCCGCACTGGCCGCAGGTGTAGGGCTTCTCCCCCGAGTGAGTCCTCTCATGCCTCTTTAAGGTGTACATGCAAGAAAAAGTCTTTCCGCAGAGGGTACAAGTGGGGACCGACCCGTCGGGGGACAGGCGGGTCCGGGAGCCGTCCTTGTCACGGAAGTGAGAGCTGAGGTGCAGCTGGAGGACGTGTGGGCTCGGGAACACCTTGCTACAGAGGGGGCAAATGCAGATATGCCCGGGAGGCACGAGGACGCCCGAGGAGGAGATGTCCGACGAATCCATGTCGTCCTCGCTCTCGTCTCGCTCTTGATCTATATCCTCCTCTCGGGCATGAGAGCTGCCATTCCCTGCGAACATGTGTCCTAACCCTGTCACTAGGCTTTTGGCTGAATTCCCAAAATGCTGACTCTCCGGACTCCTGGCTTCGCCGTCCTCCTGATCTGACAGCAAGTCTTGTTCATCTTTAACAAGTGGCTCGGTACCCTGCTGCTGGCTGTCGGAAGCCAGCTGTCCAAAGACATAGGAGGGGTGTAAGGAATCTCTCCCCGGCACAGGCTTGAAAGACAAATCCAGCGCGCAGTCCACATCACTCGAAGTCAGGGGATGGTTAACAGACCTTTGGGACAAAGGTCCTGTGGAACTATTGACATTAGCCTTTGTTTTTCCAGCTGCTGCGGCGCACGGTTCTGCCTCTGTCGGCACAGAGCTGACACTTATATGATCAGAGGACCAGGCGGGGTGACTGCTGACCTTTTCTTTGCCTGCTGCTCTCTCGTATTCTGCAACGCTGAATTTTTGTTTGTTTCCTGGGTCAAACTCGTGGACCAGGGGCACTCCGGTGTCTAGAAAATGCTCCGTTTTCTCCAAACTAGCCGCCTCATCATTAATCTTCTCTTCCGAACATAATTCTTTATCTTTCAACTTGCCCTTGCAGACTTTCACAATGTCATACATGTGAAGGTAGCTAGCCGCAGCCAGCACATCTTCGACTGGGAGACTGTTGAATTCCAGCTTTCCCTCGTACATGAATTCGAGCAGCAGGCTGAAGGCAGGGGCTGTCACAATGTCACTGTTCAGATGCACAATATCCCTTTTGTCTAACTGGTCCCTGTAGAAAAGATGGAAGTACATACTGCAAGAGGCAAGAACGGCTCTGTGAGCTCTGAATTGAGCTTCTCCAACTAAAACAGTACAGTCACACAGGAAGCCCTGGTGACGCTGCTGACTCAGACACTGCAGCAACTGGCGGCTATGGTCTGGAAACTCCATTCTTCCTTCATAACCTGTTCAAAACAGGAAAAACTTGAATGCTACTGTAAACTAAAGCCTCCTAGCAGCTGTAACAAACAGATCGGCTTTTTGGTAACACAAGCCAAAGAAACAGCCTTGGAGATAACGTTTACTGTTAATTGTCTGTAATAGTTTTATTAAAGGGGGCGGGGGGGGGGGGGGAAGGGGGGGCAGAAAAAACCCCAACACAACATGCTTCTCATCCTTTCGCACCTGCTCCGAACAGGAAAAACTTGATTGTAAGTAAACAAAAGCTAGTAAAGCAGCAGCCCCTCCAACCTTTGTTTCTCCCACTAAGCACTTTAATAAAACTAGGAGGACGAAAGCACGCACACATGCACACACACAAAACCCCACGAACTCCCAGGTTGTCTTCCCAGCAACGTTAACTCGGGGCATCTTTTAATACAGCCAATTCCCACGTCACGCACATACACAGACGCACATTTAAACTTTATCCTCAGTCGTTATGCACCGAATCACAACAAAACACTCGCGGCTGGCGCTGGGGAAGCGGCGTTTGTGCAGGAAGAGGGGGCGGGGGGGGGGGGCGAGGCGGCCCCGGCACCCGCATGCGGAAAGGGGGGGGGGGGGGGGGGTGGTGTGGATAAAGGGAAAAAGTTTCCCTTGAAGTTATTAAAAGCCAAGGAGGAAAATAAGCGGCGTGAGGCGAGCGAGAGGGCAGGGCTCTGCAGCCGGCTACCTGCGGCGGGCGCTTACCTTCCCGCGGGGCGCGGCGGAGCCGGCCGCGGGCGCGGAGCCGGGCGGGCAGGAGGGAGCGCGGGTGCGTGCGCGGGTGCGAGCGAGGCGCGGCGGGAGGGAGGGAGGCGGGAGGGAGGGAGGGAAGGAGGAGTGCTCGGTTTGCTAATTACACCGCAAGCTGGAGAGTCAGCTGCTCTGACTTCACTGCGATGGAAATGCTACCTCCAGCTGTGCGCCTTTTAATGCCATATGTTACTCCAAATCTCGCTACCAGCCAACCACAGCTTGCTGCCTTTTAAAGTTCCAGCAGCCCCATTTATAGCCCGCGATTAAATCCCACAAACTTGCCCCGAGCCCGCCCCCCCCCCCACACGCACTTCCCCCCCACCTCCCGCCGCAAAGTTGCTCCCCGCAGTGACCTTCCCCAGCGCGCAGCGGAGGGGAGGTGGGGGGGGAGGTGGCCGGGGGTGTCACCGCGGAGCCGCTTTTCGGAGCCCCCCCGCCCCCCCTTCGCACCCGCACTCCCCAACTTTGCAGGGAAGACTTTCCCCCTCTCAGGGGTGGGGTGGGTGCGGGGGTTCGCCCCTCCCGGCCGGCTCAGCGTACTTACCGGCGGGCGGCGGCGGGGCTCGGCGTCCGCATGTGCGCGGTGGTGCGCGGCGCTCCGCGGGTGCGGCGCGGGGCCGGCGGCGCGGCGGTGTTGTGGAGCAGGTTGTTCGCCGGCCGCTCTCGCGATACTTTCCCTCCGAGCCGCGGGTGGGTGTGCGTGCGTGTGTGTGCGTGTGTGTGTGTCCCCGTCTGGTGCACACAATAGCCCCCGCCGCCCCGGCCAGCCCCGCCGGCGGCGGCCGGTGTGCGCTGCCGGCTGCGCCCTCCTCCCCCCTCCTCCTCCTCCTCCTCCTCCTCTTCCTCCCTCCTCCTCCTCCCCTTCCTCCTCCTCCTCCCCAGCCGGCCGCTGCATTGGCAGCGCGGCCGTCCCGCTCCCAACTCCGCTGCGCCGCCGCGGAAAGGGCGCGCCCGCCCGCTGCAGCCCGACGTGCCGCGGAGAGCGGCGGGGTGGGCTGCCAGGCGGAGAGCGGGGCCGCCTCCGCACTCGCGGAGGGCCCGGGGTGGGGGGGGAGGGGGAGACGGGAGCGCGGCAGCGGGAGTTGCGCGGCGGCTGCCCCGCGGCGGGGCTGGGGCGAGAGGCGAGGCGCTCCCCCGGATTTATCTTTAGTTGCGCGTCAGCTGATAAATACCAGATGCCTACGGATTTTTCAAGATGACCTTTTCGATAGTTGATTTGAATTTTAAATTTTAATTAGCTTTAATCCCATCAAAAGTGAGCGCCTTCAGAGGGAGGGAGCGTAGAAGCGCGGGGCCGGGGCCCGGCCGCGGTTACCACCGCATCGCCCGGGGTCAGACCCGGCCGCTGCCGAACTCCGGCTGCCGGAGCCCCGGGTGCCTCCCGAGCCCCGCTGGAAGCCGGAGCGGGGCCGGGGGGCGGGGGGGGATGTCGCTGCGTTGGGTTGTCCCGGGAGCCCGCGGGCTGCCACAGCGCCGGGAGGGGAGGCTGAGGTGGCCGCGGACGCGAGGCGATGGATGGAGGCTCCGGGTCGAGGCTGATGTTTAGGGTTTTGGTGCCCTGGAGAAGATAAAGGGATGAGTTTGCAAGGGCCGTCAGGTCTGGGGGAGCGGAGCACTGAGGTCGCTTCGGAGCTCGGCTGCGAACACCCTGCGTGGTGCCAGTTAGAGTCTCCAGCCCGTGCTTCAGCCTCCAGCAAGTAGAGCCAGGGAAAGCCCTTTCTCTCCTCTACGTTGTCTTGTCTAGATCATAATATACGCAGGATAGGAACTTTTTTTAAATGTATGTCTTTTCCAATGCACAGTGGTAGTATTAGCACTTTAAAACATCTCGTCTATTGATTGGTAGATTTGTTACTAGTTTAGTCCTGGTTTTTGATATTTTATCTTTAGGCTCTTTGTCACAGAAGTCAGGGTCTACATTGCCAACACTGCGTTTCTCTCACGGACCTCAGCTATTCAACTCCATTGCCAGCATATGCCAGGGTATTTGGGTGGGTTTTGAGCATTAATGACTGTGTCGTCACAAAGCTCTTCTCAGGTATTTAGTAATACTACCATCCCTACCGTTCAAACTGGGAAACTCCAGCCCTGAATGTGGAGGTGCCCAGCTCCAGCGAAAGAGTTAAAGGTCCCAGGGTTAAATCTGTCACCATTCAGCAAAGCCGAGAGCTTTATCTATTTGTCCATGATGGCAGACATGATCAGGAACGGGAGCTCTCTGTCCTTTTAAAGATGGTATTATCCCGCAGTCACAGCCTGATAATACAGGCTCTACCAAAAGTGGAGCAATTTCTTCCCCCAAGTGCAAGTGCAGTTTCCATTAAGTTACTCTGTGGATTTGTTGACTTGTAGAGTTTCACTGTCTTTGTGCACTGGAAATGTTAGGCAGTCTTTTGTGTTCCTATGAATTATACTGCTTGGCAGAAATCCCTTATTTTGTGTGATTCACTGTTCATTTTCCCCTCTCCTCTTTAATAACAAGGGGAGAAAATGTAAGACAAAAAAAGAACCGAGGTTTTAATTCCTGTTTGGGTGCTGTAAGCTAGGAATAATCGTCTACAATCTAGCAGTGTCTTATTTTTAGTAAACCAGTTATGATTTCACACTAAGTCTGTGGTCATTGCTGAGTTTAAAATGTCAGAAAACACAACAGCAGGTATCCATTTTGCACATAGTTGGCTTGCTTTTCCAGGACTCAGAAATACTATACTCACCTTCACACCAAGGCAACGAGAGATACAATACAGGTGTTGTACTGATTTAACTACGGTTGTATAAAATACTGGTAGTACAACTCTCTAATGTAAACAAGCCTGAAGTCATTACTGGAGGCAAGGCAACAGGAAGAACTGCCCCAGAAACTTTATTCCGAGAGCTCCTGCATTTCTGAAGGCCCTCACAAAAGCATGGCATGGTAAGCAAACCGCCTGCTTTCATCTCCCTGACCCCTGGGCCCTTTGCAGGCTGAAGGCTCCCCTACCACGAAGCCCAGAAGAAGCTCCGTTTGCAGTCCCTCCTCAAGGGAACGGAGCCAGGCAGCAGCTGCTCAGCCGACACGGACCTCTTCATCTGGCGTCCGTGCTCGGGGGCAATCATGACCATCGTGCTGCCGAACATGAGGACAACTGAATGTGAATGGAGACTGATGGAAGATGTCGGGAGCCACCATGTTGGGCATCCTTGTGCAGCTATGTGCGTTCCAGGGTCTGGCTAAACCTTCTTGGGTGCCAGCGAGCCTTTTGCTGTTTGTGGAGCCTTCTAGAGTTGAGCAGAAAGCCGGGGTTTGGAGCAGAGAGGGTAAAAATCAGTGGTGCTGGCAGGGCTTTCACTTGCCAAGCAAGGCTAGCCCCGTTCCTGGTTGTTTATGCTGCCTGGACACCAGCCAAAGCCCACAGAAATTAGTAGAAAAACCAACTGGATCAGGTCCATAAAGCCTGAGGACTTGCTTCCATTCTTACCTCTTTGATCCCACAAGAGTATGTATTTACTGAGCGGGGCCTCTCTAGCCCTCTTTGTTGGCCAAATGCAGAAGTGGTAGCAACAGGTTTTTCATGTGATTTAATCATTTTCTCTCTCACGGCATTGGGCAGAAGCCTCTTTGTGTTTGTTTCTACATTATTTTAGTGCTTTTATGTTTTGGGGTTTTGGTTGTTGGTTTTTTTTTTTTTTTGGTAGATTATATTCTTCATGGTAGTCCAGTCACATTTCAGAGGGAGAGTCGGGGCCTGAGATTGTTTGATACTTGCAGGATTGAAGATATTTTAAGTGCATTGGTCGTAGCAAGGTTTATTTGCAGAAGTTCTTCCAAACTTTTACAAAGGCTGATTTATCCCGTGCGGACAGCAGCAGGCATTAGAAGGATCAAATGCTTCCTTCCTTCCCCTGAAGCAGGGAGGAATTTAACCCCAAAGGATGCTGAGCCCCCGTGGTGGTAAGAGAAGGAGCTGCCATTGGCATCCATGGGTCTTCCCCAATTAGCAATCTACTCCAGCGCTTACCCTGCACTCAAACCCAAGGTCAGCATTTGGGGGTTGCTGAGTTTGCAGTCAAGTCATAAAAGTGGGCATGACCTTCCCAAAGACCTTTTCAAGCACGTCGTCTAAGACTCAAGGAAGCATTAACTTGCACTATTGCCATTCCAGACATTAATCAGAGCATATATTGCAGACAGTCTCCTCAGCAGTGTGCTTATGTGAGTCGTATTTGTTTTATGGCTGTCCTGCTGATTTCTCCCTGATAACGAGACCCTGTGTGCGCTGGAGTATTGTGAGTATATATTGTAACAACTAGGGCCGTTGTCAAATCATCCTACCAAATGGATAGGCTCATAGCACTAAGCTGCATGTATAAATTACATATTAACTTGTTGTGTTTGCTGTAACACGGCTATCAATAAGGATACACCAATCTAGCGGCATGCATTAAGAGCACAAAGGACTCTGCAGAGGTACTGCTGGCACAGGTCACGTTCGACTCCGCAGCAAGAGCTTGCAACATCCCCATCTGAACCAGCCAGGCATTTAATATCACACCTGTACTTCAGCTCCCTTGTCAGCAGCTGGGAGACAGCTTCCTCTCAGTTATTCATCTTCCGTAGTTTCACTCAGCTTGCCTAACCCTCAACTTCTGGTTGTTTTCGTTACAATCTGCCGTGTTCTGGATTTCTAGAAATGGTAAATGAAGGTACTTTTTCAGCCTTTCAAAATCTGTTGGGTTTTTTTCTGTAAAGGGAACACACTTCTTGGTTTGCAGGGGTGAAGGAAATTTGCATGGTATTGATAAGGTACAGTCTGCTTTTTGAGATGTTTTTTCCTCTTTCACCCTTGCTAATCACCCTGGCAGCCATATTTTAGTGTTGCTCGGGTTTTCTTTGGCACATTCAGAATATAGTATACATTGACTTTAAAAAATCTATTACAATTAAGCATGTTATTTCCTTTTTAATATGTTTTGTTTGTTTATCATCCCCAGGAAGGAAATCTGAGAGACCATGTTGTAAATTAACAGGTGTATAGAAGTTTGTTGCAGGATATATAGAGAATGACAGCAAAAGGCCATAAATACCAGCGGACAGTAAGAGACAAAATTAGTGTCCGCTTTGGGACCAAGCCTAAGATTTATCAGCCCCAGACAAAAGTCTTTAAATCAGAAGCTGATGTGTTCTCAGATGAGCTGAGCAACACTGGTAGTGTCCAGTGCAGAGTTACTAGTTTCCTATTAAAGGAGAAGTTCTTAATTGGCGGTGCTCTGTTTGTAAGCAAATAATACACTGTGTTAACAATGCACTTTATTTTAGTAAACTCCCAGAAGAAAAGAGGGCTAAATACTGCAGAAGCGTTTTGCTAGATTAGGGCTGGGAAATCTCACAATGGAAATACTTGCGAAGCAAAATTATAAGCTAGAATATAGGGCTTCGTACTAGCAATGTTCTGGTGCCAGCAGCAGTTCCTCAGAAAATGTTTTGTCCCAGGTTGAATCAATTTTACCTCCAGCTATTACCCTGAGCTTTGTAAGGCAGAGAGTTGGCATACCTATTCCGCTGTCTGTACAAAATCTTTTCAGCAGGATCCTCTCTTGGGACTTGTGGGGTTGGCTGAACATATTCTTAGAACAAGTGTTGTGATCCTCATTGGGTATGCAATCTCAGGGCATAAAAGACTCGTATCTTTTCCCGTCTGTGTGGCATATAATCTCGGTCTTCTCTTGATTTTTGCTTTTCCATGGGGTTTCCAAATCAACCCAGCCTGAGCAAATACAGCAAGCCTAAGCATCCCAGGTGTCAGTTAAAATAATAAAATGCCAAATATCTCACTTTTCTCCGTTCCCCATACTGAAACCTTCATGTGCAACACAGTTTACACTGTCATTGCTACAATCTCTTCATGGTTGGCCTTAGTAATGCCCACTTCTGCGCTCTCAAACCCATCCAGACAGTTGCAGCAATCACCTCCACTATTTCTTTGTCCTTTTATCAGGTACTGAATCAAAACCAAGCTCCTTGCTCCCACCTCCAAGACCATCTGTAATTTGGAGTGCTCGCATTGGCATCATCTTCTAACCCCATTCCCTGCCCTCCCCGGATGTTTTCTTTTTCCCTCACCCCTGTAGCCTCTTTGTGCTGTCATATTAGGCCCCTTCAGCATGGGCATCTGCCTTACTCTTCACCGTGCCTCAGTCTTTCTTTGGTGTCATCCTCCTCAGTCTAGTCAGAGGAGCTGGGATGAGGATTTTGGCAGAAGCAGCACTGAATAGGAAGGTTTTTTGGGGTGAGTCTGGGAGCTCTGTGCAGACAGAAGCTGAGCTTGGTGTGCTCCCAGCCTCTGCTTGGCTCCTTTGGGAGCCTGGATGCCCAACCCGTGCCTCTGAAAGCATTCCAGCTCCCAGGGGTGGAGAGAGAAATGGGAGGTTGGGGATGGGGAGAGCAAGACAGACCATCTTTTCGAGTCAAAATGAGCCGCTGTTGTCTCAGGGCTGTATAGTAGCCATCACACTGGTCGCTCCACTTCCCTCTGATGTATTCCAGGTGGAGGGGAAGTCCAGAGAATGTCATGTAAGAAATGCAAATAAAAACACATTTCTAGACTTCCTTCTCTTATGTACTGTCTGCCAAAACCTTCGCTCCCCTCCTTTGCTGTTTTGCCTATGGATGTGTTTTATGCTTTTATCTTGCTCTTCTGGTAGAAGAAGAAGTACTTGCTGACAGTTTACATAACTTGCCTTTTACTGCTCTGGAAATTAGTGTGGAACTTTGGTCTTAATTAGACTCAGCGTAAGTCCTGTTTTAATGCGTCACTGAAATATGTGAATAACATGAAGTTTCAGAATATGGGTGCAGAGTTGGATACTTAAAGCTGGTTGCCCAGCTGGGTCTATGGGGAGACTAGTGCTTAGCACCCAGGTGAAGGTGTACTAAGGGGGAAGGGGCTCCCTGAAACTAGGGCATAGGTTTGAACTTAGCTGCAGGTGGATCCCTCTGCCTGCGGAGGAATTTTGACTTCAGAGCCTGTACTTGTGTACTGAACAGTTTGCTCCTGCATCACAGTTTTGCTGTGCAATGAAGTGACAGACTTCACGACATCGGGGGTTCAGGCTCCAGTTTGAGATCCAATGTTACTGAGTTCCTCCTGCAGCCCAGCAAAGAGCCCGAGCTCCACCCACACCCACGGACCAGAAGGTTTTTAGTAGTTTGCTCCTGGAAATGAAATGGGATAGTAGAGATGTCAGAAAATGTGCAAAACCTTGGGAAAAAAATACCAGCTCATTAAGACGTACTCCTGATGCTTTTGCAAAGTGTCAGTCTTGTCTGGAGAACCTAGTGACACTTATTAAAGTGCATTTGGAAAAAAGGCTTCCAAAAGACCCTCAGCATCACACTTAGCTGGAGGTCAGCCTGTAACAGTTAGTAAGTGAAAGGAAACAACCTGGAATGGTAATCACCGGCTGGGGACCTGCAGGTGTCACTGGTAGGATGTCACCCGGTCAAAGCAGGAGGGGATGAATGGACCACTGTCGTTAAAATGCGCTCAACTAGAAGTAACTCTAAATGGACTAGATTTGCGTAAGAAGCAGCTGTGGGCCAAAACCCTGTGATTTTTACATCTCCCTTAGTTTGTCTGACCTTCAAGACCCAGATTTGAGGATGTGCCTAGATGGTCCATTTGGCTGGGGTGACTTGTTTGCACAGCCAGCAGCGTACACAAAGTGATGTGCTGCTGCTCATGTCTGCCTTTAATTCCATAGTCCAAAAGGCTAAGTACTTATTTTCAGCCGAGTGAAGCAGAGATAGCTTCCAGCTCAAGTCCAGAGCAATGTTCAAACTACACCTTTGTAATTGGGATACTCTCGGGCTTTGCTGTGTCTTAAGGATGAATATGGGGGAGGATTTGTGGCTACACACATTTGGACCAGACTTGTAAGAAGGCAGGGAAAGAAAAGGAAAGCAGAGGTCCTTTTAAAATCAGTTATGATTAAGAAAACCCTGGAATTTTTTTTTTCTTTGATTATTGGGAGCTACACCTGAACTCTCCCAGCTCTTTCAGCACTGCATTTGATGCAGGATCAATACTGAGAAGATGGGCTCCGATGCAGAAACTGAAATCCAAACAATCCCTCTCTCCTAACTAGGAGATCAGATTGCCGATTTAACTCATGTCTACAGGTAAGGTGGGAAAATGTAGAGAGATTTCTGTAGAGGAGAGATTGGAAAGAAAGAAATTGCAAGTTAAATGCTGTTTGAAGTGATAGGGAACTCTGGGGAAATAGGCAAAACCTGAAGAGCAGCGAAAGGATAAAAATGGTGAAGTTCTCTAGAGAGGCTGAAAAAAGTACATTTTATTTGCTGGAAAAACAAGATGGGTAAAGGCTAAATCCCAGAATCCCTTCCTCATACAAGGAATCCTGTTGATTTAAATACTTGTGTAAAGTATTTCTGTGGGTAAAGGACCTGTTGGACTGTGTCCAAAACTGGGTTAAGGTTGACGTTTTCACAGAGATGGCAGTCTTACATATGCCACCCCAGGTAGTAAACACAATCGTGGGCCACATGTTACTGGACACACCAAATAAGTAATAAAAACCATCCCTTTGCCTAAGCGCATGGGAGGTTCAGCGTGGCAGGGAGCTAACAGGAAGGTGACTCGGTGCTCAGGGAGGCAGGGTCAGCAGTTAGGACTCTGCCGTGGCCCAGCGCAGACCCTCTGCCGGAGAAGGCTGCTGCCAGCACGGACTCGCACAAGTTGTTTTGGCGCCTGGCCTAGAACAACACGGGGCTGTTTTTTCCCTTTTGCGCTGGACTCTGTTGCACTGGGACAATGTGAGATTTTTAATTTTATACACAGAAGGAAGAAAGAATGCAACCTTTTTTTTACTCCTTTTTTTCTCCACTGTACTTTTATGCGTGGCAGTTTTACAAAGCTGGGTCAGCAAATAGCGTATTCTAGCAACAAGTTTTCATGCAAAGGGCCCAAGGGGTGGCTGTGAGTGACCAGGGCACCTGTAATAATCACAGATAGAAGAGAAAAGCCAGGCTGTGCTGCCCCCACCTTTAACTTTCTGCAATGGGTTCTTCAGCTGTGGGCTGCCAGGTCCAGCTGATGCAGAAAGAAGGAGAGAGCAACAAGCAGAGCAGGGAAAGGGAGGGTTTAGGTGCTAAAGCCCAACAGATGAACGAGATGAAAAGTCCCGTCTGCGCCATGCCCTGCTCTTGGCACCGATGACTGGAGGAGCCCAGTTGCAAACCTTGCACTTGTCCAGCTGTGCCTGGATGGAGATGAGTGACTCTGGCCACGCACGACTCTTCCCACACCTTCAGTGCAGCCGTCGGAGTGACCCTTGCGCGTACCTGCCCAGCAGCACCACGAAGGGCTCCGCTCTGCTGACGTAAGCCCTGTCCAAGGAAGCCGGAGGAAGAATTGCTTATCACCGTCACCCTCCTCCAAGACTTTGCAGAAGGTGCCATGAACATGCACAGCCCTGGTGTCATTGAGGCTTAATGCTAGGCAGGTGCTCCCTGGATCAGGACCTAAATGGTTAATTTTCAAGTGGCTTCTTAGAGCAGATGTTCCCATGTGTATCCCCTCCTTCCCTCTTCTGACACATTTCCTACACAAACAGCAGATTGCATTGCTGCTGTCCTTTTGATCTGCGGGAGGGGGAGGAAAATCCCACACAAACGATATTAGTTCTCTTTTCAGGCAGGCTGGTTAGGGTGCGTATAGGCATGTGCCTCCCTCCCACCTCTCCCTGCCTGGATGTCTTTTCTGGGACTTTCTTCTTCGGCCTCTGCCTGCTTCTGGAGATGCTTTTAAGGTTGCTTACCTTAAAGTCTGGAAGGAAAGAGGAGGTAAGGTTGGGCAAATTGTGGAAAAACTATGATTGCAAAACATTGCTCTCTGTCTAAACACAGACAGAGGTTGGGGCACAGGCTGATCCATCTGCTGCCACGCTGCTGGCCCTCGTGTGGTGCCTTGCGCACTTGTACCTGCGCTCTTTGCAGGTGCTGATGAATTAAGCCACGTTGCCTAGGTGAGGCTTAAGATCTTACCAGACAGGAACTTGTGTCCGAAACCATTCCCAATCCCATACTTGCTGTCCAGGCTGGTGGGATGTCAACCCACATGCCTCAGGGTGGTTGCAGAGGGACAGCTCTTGCAGCGTCAGTACCAGGTGACTTAGGGAGGGATGGCAGGAGCCTGCAGGATTGGATCAGTATGGGGACAACAGTCCTTCCCTCTTTCTTCCAGGATAAGAACCAGGGATAGCAAATAAACTTGGCAAGGTGGCAGGTTCAGGAGGAATTAAAGGAGGTGATTCTTTATGGGATTGTAGTTAAGGTATAGATCTCCTTGGTATAGCACCTTCAGGGTGCCAAGACTGCATGAGTTTGGAGGACCACAAGAAAATTTCATGGACAATAAATTCACCAAAAGGTGTTAAACGCAATGCACTGGTTCTGGCTTAGAAAGCCACACAGTGTTGACAGTATGAAGAATATTCTGAGGAAGCATCACTGGTTGCTCACCCTGTTCTTACATTCAACCATCCATCCATATCACTGCTGTTCTTTGTTGGAGAGAAGCCACTAGACTAGGTGTACCTTTGGTCTGCCCCAGGATAGCCTTTTTTATATTATTTTATGTTACCATCTCGAGATAGGGAAGAAAGCTTGCTTTCACTCTGCTACTGGTGGCAGTCACAGAAGCCCTGTAGCCATATGATGGAAGTGATGTAGGTAGGTGTGGTGGCCACCGATTTTTCTAGCATCATGCTCCTAATTCCTTCCTGTGGCTTGACTGGTGTGAAACAGGCAAACAGTTCTGCCTGAGCTCTTTCCTAGAAAGACCAGGCATCGTTGTTCAGGAAGAGCCTTTGGGATGGCTGGGATGCTTAAAGCTGCCGGTGTCACTGGCCTTGCTGCAGCAGCCGGGTGGATGCAGTGACATGGGGCAGGAGACATGCGTGGACTAGCCTAACACTGAGCTGGCTGCCGCTGAGAAATCTAAACATAGCCAGCGGAGTTTCGGAAATTGGATCTTTTTCTTCATTTAATTTTGTCTTCTTTCCCTGCTTTAGCATCATCCTCATTCCTAACCCCCAGCAGTAGGCTTACAGTATCAGGCCTCTCTCCTGTTGTCTTTGGAGGCTTCTATAACAAACACCTGATTATTATGAGAATGATGTTTCTTGAGGCAGGGAATGGGAAGGCTCAAACGTGACATTGTGACCAGCCAAAACAGCAAGCCAGGGAGTGACTGATTGAAATGCTCTGTATAACAAATTCTTTTAAACCAAAAACAATTCCAAAGAGACTCAGCATATTTGCAGATGTTATTCATACAGAAGGAGAGTCAAATATCATCAAATAACCCACTAAGCCTGACTTGCTCACTGGCTTAGAGAGGACACACTAAGCTTCGTGCTTTATTTCACTCGGATTTGGGGCTTGTAACCAGAACCAGGCAGTTTGCAGCAGTCAGCTCGCATGTTCCATTCAGCTCCTTCTTCTGTAGTTAAAATTGTTAAAACTGCTCAAGGATATGTAATGAAACCATCTCTGTGTGGCTGTTCACCAGTATTTCTGCAGAGGCATAAGGTACATGGTGGATGCTGGGTGGGTCTGTGCAGTTGTGTGTATCGGGGAGGGTGTATGCAGTGATGCGGGCTGGCATGGGCAGTGCCAACATCTCTGCTTTCCCAGCGCCAGAACATCTGCCCCTGGCACAGGGCACCGGCAGCGAGCAGTGCTGCTCTCAGGGTGAGCCCAGCCCTCTGCAGCAGTTGGGCAAAAGGTACGTGTAGCAGCAACAGGCAGCAGTGGGTAAAGGAAAGAACAGGTTTGTCACGCTCCTGGAAAGAAAAGTGCAGGTTGTTTTTTCTTTCACGGCATTTCAAATGCAGCTGCTTTTCCAGTTGTGTTTGGGAGATTTCTTAGATGGTGATTTTCTGATATCCTTGGATTTCACAAATTTCTGATGTTTAATGTTTCATCTTGGCTCCAGGGGAAAAAAGGAAACCTGCCCAGTTCTTTGTCCTCCCCATTTATGTTTTCTCATTATTCCTCCATTGCAACCCATCAAGGGAGCTCTCATTTCAAAAAGTATGGGGTTAGAAAAGCTAGAGTTTGCTGTACTTTCATTTCCTTGTAACTTTTCCGAAGTTGATGAAATGATGAGAAGTTAGAGACTAAAATGAAAAGCAGTCAGGAAAATGGAGACAAATGAATCCCTCCCACTCCTCACCCTGGCATCTCACCAAAATCTTTCATTTTATTTTGTTCAGCAATAACAACAATAGGAAACAGAATTATTTATCAAGTAATCAAATGTCTTTTGTGAATGCTCAAATAAGTGATTTTTTTAGTTTATTCCCATAAGTATCGGGCTTCGTTGCTATACATTCTCAGGGCTATTCAAAAGGATGGGTTGTTTTTTGGGAGCACACATATAGTTGAAAGGCCACCAGAGTTGCCAGAAGCAAATTCGTTTCAAATTCAGATGAAATAAGGTGAGGGAGGGGGAAAAATAGGAAAAGTTAAAAACAAAAGCTTTGGAGAAAAGCAGGTTGTGGTAGGCACACTCCCAGCCACCAGGAGCTCAGAATATGGGAGACAAGGATTCACCCAGAAGCGTGGGAAGACCGGGGTCTCCACAGACCATGCAGGTACATTTGCTCTTAGATATTATTCTGTCCATCAAACCATATTCTCTCTATGATGTCAGTAAAAGCTGAAAGCGGTTTCTTTGTTCGTGCCTTTCCCAGAGTTGCTGTCATTCCTCGTTCCCACCTCGCGGCTGGCCCTTTGCGTGGTACGAGCTCTCTTTCCCTGCTTTTACGGCTTGTCCCAGGAGCGTTACCAGAGCTCAGGGCTTAGGTGGTTACCCTTCACATCAGGAAACCAAATGATGCGTTTCAGCATTTAAAAAGATAGTTTTATCAGTTTCATTGCCTTGTGTGTAATATATATTTATGAAGTGTTGTCCATATGATTTCTACCACTGAGCTTCTAACCCTGTGGCAGCCCTAAGGCTTAGTAGACTTACACGCAGCAAGACTCAAATTCTTTCCTTTTAACATCAAATCGTTCGTTATTGTGTGATTTATTCAAAGGCTGAAGCATGGGAAGTAAGAAATGCCGGTTGTTGCCAATAATATAATCATATGTGGGGCTTAATCCTGTAAACATGCACAAGTAAAGTTACTTATATATCTAAATCTTTGGTGTGTGCAGCCATTTGAATAAACTCCTCAGCCTGAACGTGCATCTGTACAGTATTTAATGTGAAGGGTTTGAGCCAGCCTGGGGTCTTTGTGCTAAATATATAATAATTATTATAATGAGGGTATTAATGATTTGTTTGTGTGCTGTTCTTACATCTTGTGCCAAATATTATATAGAATGTGTATCTGGGAAGAATTTAGCCCTTCGTATTTTATATCTGTAATAATCCATGACTGAGTTGCTGGATTCCATCTCATTTGTATATGCCATATTTTTTTCCAGAACATCTGTTTAAACCCACACTGGATAGCTGCCAGATTAGTGGAAAGGATATGGTATAAAGAAGACTTTTGTTTCCTCCGAGCAAGGAGAAAAAATAAGTTACAAGTCGGTGCATATTGCCGAGAAGCAGCAACTTTTTCTCTCCAGAAGCAGATGTCCTGTAGTGTTTGAAAATGAAATGTTTTTGTGTCTCGCAGGCAAAGGTTCTGCGCTTCAACAATATTGATTGTCAGTTAGTACAGGCTGTCAGCCTGCCGTGGTTAACCTACCAGTTGTTGGAGAGACAATCATGAGCAATTAAGAATCACATTTCGCAGTTTCAGATGCATCCATATTGCCACTTTATTCAAAATCCTTTCTTTCATGTTGGAAAGTACATTGGTGAGAGAGAAGGAGTTTTCTTTTTTCCCCCTGCCAACCATATTTTCGTTGCTGGCCAAATTAAGGGAGATATATATTGCTCATAACTTGCTGCAGTTTCTTGATTAAAATCTTGCATGCAGCACTCCTTTCAACATCAATCTGTAATAATAAGGAAGGAGCACATTGCATTGCATGTCTTTGTGTCGTGCCTTAGATGCAAAGCACCAGGGAAGCATCAGGGAAAGATTTGGCGGCAGAACAGGCAGTAGAACAATGAGAAAAGGAGTGTTCTTCATGAGGACGGACCTTTGTGACTTGAAACAGGAAAAAGATAGGAAGATTAAAACCACAACGAGCTGAAGGCTTAGCAGCTGAAGTTACAGTGGTGCTGGCTATGCAGCCATTATGGAAACGGCTGACAGAAGCAAGGTAGTAAAGTGCTGAAATCAACCTGTTATGCCAAGAAAAACAGCCCACGTGAGATAAAACATGGAGTGCTACACAACCTCAAAATCAGCGGTGCCTGGAAAGCTTGTGGCTCTTGTCACCCCTCTGCCAAGCATCCTTCAAGGCTTTGGTAGCTAGTGGCCTTCTAGAGGGAAATGTCAGAGACACTAGGTCTGGGTGTTCCCTTACCATAACTCAATGTGTTACAAATCCCGTGCCAGGCACTATGCACACTATGTTGTGACAAACTGTGTGCATACCATCACCTTGGCTGGTGGTTTCAATCCAAACACCTGGGAACCATCTCAGCCTCATGAGCCAACATACTTAGAAGGACTTTAGGCAAAGGCAAATCCTGCCTCCTTTTCCAGAACTTTTCCAAACCAAATAATTTCTTAAAAGCAGCAAAAATCCATCAGTTTTTCCAAGATAGCACACCACTCATGGCCTCAAAAGAGGTTTCTGACCATCAGATGACTCCCTCCACATGGTTTCTCAGCACCGCAAGTCTCAGAAGCCCTTGCCACACCTCTGTCACCCACCTCTCATGAAATCCATGCGTGCTCTGGGTCCATAGTGCTCAGGGGAATGGGACCGGGAGCAGCACCTGCAGGTTTCGTTGGTGGGAATATGCCCCTTGCAGAACACATGAGGTTCTACCTTACACACAGAGAGGGCAAATAAACGTCGAGTTCTAAGCAAAACCATATACATCATTCAGAGATTGTCAAGAGCAACTAGTAGAAAATGTCAGCACACACATCACAATTAAAAGGCTCAGAAAAACAAGTTGTCTGTGAATCTGTCCATGGAAAGGTTTTCTTTCCCACCTCCTGCTCCCCTCCATTCCATCACCATTACAAAAACCCTCAAACCCTGAACAACATCAAAATGACCAAGCCAGCCATGGTTCTGAGCTGAGTCCCACAGTGCTGCCTTGGCATTGCAGGACTGACCGATAAACCAAGTGAAATCTTCATGATTTAGGACCTCAGCGGAAGTATTTCAGAAATGATCAACAATTTGGGGCAGCAGTACTAGCAAATGAAAGGTGCTGAAAATGGGGAATCACAAAAAAAAAGGGAAATTATGTAGCTGAATAATATTGAGACATCATCTCCCACGTGCAAATGTGCACAGGTTCTGATACTAAGGCTGGTGTGAGTATAAAAGTGAAGAGTTTCATCTTTAGTAAGGCTTTGTCAATTCGATACTTAGATTAAAGGGTTTTCTGTGCAGTTGCTCTCTCTGACCATCTTCACCTCTCTGTACAAAACACAAGTTTGTGGTTTCACAATCACATTTTCCTATTTTTAAAACATGTTTTCTCTGACTTCTTTCTGTGCCAGAAAGACACTGAAACTGCAAGAGAAACCGACTTGATGGAGGAAACTGAAATGACTTCGTGTATGACATGCGAACAATGGAACAAAGTAAACACCGACAAAAATAGAAAGCAGTGCTTTATTTTCTCTCTGATCTTTCATTTTTGGGGGATATTTGTGAATACAGAGAACTTCCAACATTTCAGGCAAATGGGAAACTTTTAAACAACTGAGGTAATTGAGAGTTTAGGTGTTAGCATGCGATGAAACAATATCTTATTCTTACTGACAGCAGGATACAAAGATTTCTTGTATTTAAGACTCTTCCTGAAACTCGCAAAAACAATGGATAAATGTTTTTAAATGGACTGCAGATCTTTGCTTCACACTCAACAACTAAATGCTCTGTCTCTTTGATTCTTCTACGATTAAACATTCAAGAAAACTAAACATGATTTTCCCTGTCTTCTATGTTTGCCTTTGAGTTGAGGAAAAGTTTTCTATCAAGCCATTCAAGCTGTGGAAAATGTCAAGTACCTTGAGCACCTTTCTATGATTTATGATCCCCAAAATCTTGATCCTGATACCAGAGATGAGAAACTTGGATCCGTATTGAGAAAATGATTTGATCTTATGCTAATCTCAATGAGACTGTTGACACCGACATTAAGCAAACACACTAGTGTGTAATTACATTTTACACTGATCTATGAAATATTCATGTAATAATAATGAATACATACATACAGTCATACAATATCATCATCATAAACTGTGGTCAAATACATATGATATTTGCAATGCTTATACCTTGTTCACATAAATAAATATTCATTAGAAATTAAACTAATTACTGCGTGGTCGATGACAGCTGAGAATATTAAGCACCACTACTGAATTACGCCTTCAAAGACAATTTTGAAATTACATTAATTTTCAAGTTGTGGGTCAGTTTATTTGTCCAGCTATGATAATATTTTTTTTTTCCAATGGAAAGAATAATGTTTATACTAATTTTCATGAGAATGTCTAAGCATTTTCTGTGACTTGTAATCAAATTAGGGAGCTGCGAGTGTCTGTAAGTACACCAATGTTAGTCTATTTTCATGTTTAAAATTGGCCTTTCCCACAGCTCATTCAAGTTTATGTTCTAGCCACATGTCCCACAGATAAATAAACAGATGCTCTATATAAAGAGTTAGATCATATTCTGAATGAGTGAGGAACATATGTCATCATTAAGGGAAGCTTCGGTGCCAACGCTGGCATTAAGGTAGAGGAAAGAAAACAAGGAAGAACTTGAAATAGAGCAGCATAATCCCAAGGAAGTTGTCAAAACCATAAGAGAGGTTATTTGTGCTAGAGTTGGCAAGAAAATGTTGTTCGGCAGTTTTTTCTGAAAAACAAAAGAATAGCTAGAGGAATTTTTGATTTTTAATTAAAAAACATCCTCTGTTGTTGGTAGTTTTGGGCTGAAACAAAAAAAAATATGTGTTTTTTACCTCAACAAGCCAAACCGCTAAGTTTTGTTTGAACAGAACTTTTTGCAAGGGATTTAAGGTGCCCAGTTTTCCAATGAAAACACTGCCAAAATGAATAAAACTGAAGTTTCCCAAGAATATTTGTCTTTGTTGGAAATCTAATTTTTTTTTTCAGTAAGAAATCTTCATGGAAGTTTTTTTTCACATGCCACTGATGAAAGGAGGATATCCAGATATAGCTGATAACAGATCTTTACTGTCTGAATGCAACTAGATGACATCGTTTTTATTGTTACTACTGTGTTGTGTGCTTCATAAATAGAGACTGGAAAGACAGTTCATGCCCAAGAGATCATTGTAATCTAAATATAAGTCTAGAGGCTTTATTTATAAAATGTACAGAATCAGGGTTTTTTAATTGCATGCAGAAATATTGTTCAGAGAAAAATACTGTGCATACAGAAAAAGAATTCTAGTTCACAGGTTTTGGGAAAATCGTAAGTGAAAAATGATGTTATAAGTAAAACAAAAAAGAAAAAGTTATCTGCAAATGTCTCATGAGATTATCTGCAGTTTGATCATAGCCAATGAGCAGAGGAGTAACATTTAAAACTTGGAAAAGACCAAAGAGCTCCCTGAAGTACCAGAAGAGGGAGGGGAGTCTGTGACAGGCAGAGGAGAGATCACTGATGCAGTTAGAGGGTTTATGTAGGATATTGGTTCAGGTGATGGTTGATTTCCTACATCACAAACTTCCTAAGATACATCCGAAAGTGCAGTGAATAATAATGCAGAAAGCACTGGAAGGACAGAGATGCTGTTACACTGATTTTAATCTCTAAATTCCCTAAAAAAGCCTTTATTTCTTGGATGAAATCCACAAGAACTGGTGGATTCACAGGTAGGAAGGGAGAGACTGTCTCGAGGAAAGGAAGAGATCCGTGTCCCTACTGTCAGTGTAGTGTGGTGGGATCAGGAAATTGGAGGCCAGGCTGGGGAGCCTCTGGCCAGTGGTGCGCAGGGGAGGTGGGATGTTCTGCATCTGCACATCGTGCACCAGCTCCAGAGGAGGTTGCTGCATTTAGCGAGCTGTTTTTGGCTGCCGGTTTCATCGGTCAGTGGCAGTGTGTAAAGATTTGGCAGTGCGCAGCCGGATCTGTGTGAGACTTGGCTGCCTGCTCCATCTTTTTATGCACTTAATTTGAGAAACGAGTACACGACAGAAATTTCTGATGGCCTGATGCGACAGAAAACATCCAGTGCTCCATAAGCTGAAAACCTCCTATAAAGCCCCAGATCCAGGTGTAGTCCTATCTGAAGGAAACACCCACCTGGCACTCCGGATTTGGAAAAGAAACTTTACTGGGGAAGATGCCAGAAGTTTTTTTGGAGCAGGACTGTTCACACCAACCAGCTTTGGGCTATTTCTTGCCACGGTTGTGCAACTGCTTTTCTGCCCAGGTCTTCAGCGCTGCCACTAAATGAGTCCCACACTAGCCAGGCCCTATCAAGGGGTCCCAAATGTTTGGGAGTGAGGGAAAGGGGCAGCCTGGTCCAGGTTGGCCATTTAAGTTGTCTTCTCCGAATTGTTGTGGTTGTCACAACCTGCTCTGGGTCTCTCAGATGGGCAGGTCTTCTGAGGTTGACTGGAAGGAGAGCAGAGCTGTGGTTTGCTGAACGCAGTCAGCAGGTGCTGGCAGCCAGTCGGCAATTGGGTACGTTCCTACCTCGCTCCAGCTATTTTGTTTATGTGACAGTTCATGGGAAACATCTGGCACAACATCTGACTGACATGCCTCCAGCTACAGAAAGCTGAGAAAAATCAAAGCAGCCACCAGGGATAATAAAATGCATTTTTATGCATCTTAAGCCTCATTCTCTTCTCTCAATGACCAGACCTGAGCCAGGGGTAATTCAGCTAAAGTCAGTGAAGGACAGGCTAAAGATAGAGTGGACTTTGGTTAAAATATTCCTGCCCGATGAGACAATCCCTGAACCAGGCCATCCAGGTTCTCCTACTTGCACCGTCACTGATTTTGTGTACAACGCTGGGCAAGTGATTTTTCTTTCCCTCACCTCAGCTTCTCTCTAAATGAGGGGAACAAAAGATTGCTTTGGTCACACATGTTGATATCTACCAGTGCAGTCTAGAAGAGTTAGACATAATTACATCCATTCTGGCTCCATCAATGATTGTATGTAACTTTTGGTGATCATCCAACAGCCAAAGGTAAAACAGGACCAGAAGCTGGAAGGTGAAACATTTTCAGTTCAGCCTGAATGTGTACAGAATGCTTTTAGGGCAGATGATGAACCACTGCAATGACTTACCAGTGACCATGATGGATTCTCCACACAGAATATCCACAGGCGGTCTGGGTGGTTTTCTGACATTAAAGATAGAGGTTCTACAGGACTAGAAACGTGTTTTAACATTCAGCTTTCCTTCATCCAACAGCCGACGTCCTTGCTACTATAAAGATAATACTATTATGTGAGAGAAACCGAGGTTCCTGCAGGGCTCAGATGCACGATCCAGTTACTGTGAGTGAACAAGCTATCTCATGTCAGCTGAGATGTGGCAACTCTGCGGGTACTTGCTCCTACAAGCAATAACAATAGCTCCTGACAGCAACTGTGCACTATTTCAGTTTTTCTTTCCCCACCACAGGAAGTGCCATTCCACCACCTTTACAAGAGACGAAGCATGCACACAGTTACAGCAGTTGCCCAGCTCAGTTCGGCTGACAAGCGCTATCGTGTCAAATGGCAGTAACTTGATCAAATGTCTGAGCACTGATATTGAACCTCTGCTGAAAATGAGAAGACCTCTTGGAGATATGTTCATTCTTAAGACGTCATAAAAGTAGATGTGGTTGTACAGCGGCAAAGTTCAAACAGGTAGTCCACAATCTTCTCCCTGGGTATATGTGAAGCTTTCCAGTTTTATAACCAGTCACTGCTGCTGGTATCCAAAGTTGCTTCTTAAAATACTCTCTGCTGTTGGAATACGCCAGAACAGCCCTCCTCCCACATCCAGCCCCCATACAGAATGAACTAAATGCAAAAGAAATGACAAAAAGAGTGGTTTTGGAAATAATTAGGTCAATTAGAATGTAACAAGGAAAGTGGTCTAGACATAGATGGCATTTAAATTAGCAACAAACTGCTCCATTTGGGTTCTTCAGTTCAATCACCTATTTAATCATCAATTCATCTATGCGAATTCCTAGCAAATTAGAGAATTTGGTAATTTAACGTACCCTGAAGGTGGTGACTAAATTATGTATCAATGTCACTGATGCCTGCTCTGTCTAAAGCGTAAGAGAAATGTAGCCAGGCCCTTCAGAGGGGGGCTTTGGTGTGACACGCTCTCCAGGGATCACACAAAATGCTGCATTTTATAAAGGTCTGTAAGGTTAAAAAAGACGCTTAGGTTCTGCATTAGCCAATCTGAATTTCGTTTAAACTTTCCTCACCCAAACCTGAAGCCCATACACAAAGTTGCTGATAAAAGAGAGGGAGCTGAAATAAATTTCATTTTCAACATGTCCTGTACTCCAAAGTGGCAGGTGGCCATTTTTAAGCCAAAGGTAATGAATGATTATTACTTTTATAAGTGATACAGTATAAGCAGATCTAAAAGTGGGAGATGATACGGGAAACCATTATATGCTAAGAAACAGCCCTGTGGCTTGTGTAGCACTTCTAGGCCTTACAAGATATCATCAGTCTCTCCTAGTGGGTCTAACCCTTGCCTGGGTGAAACTTGCCCCTGTGGAAAGCCTTCACAAGAGTTATCCATCACTCAGGTGGCTCCTCTAATTGCAAGTGGTGCATAAAAATATCTGTTCTGGCTTTATAATTGATGCCCTGCTAGAAGCCAGAGTGTCCTTTCTGTGGGGCTCAGACACGATCCTCTCACGTCCTTCTTCAGGACTGACATGGACTTCAGTGAGACCGAAATCAAGTTCTGAAGAAAACAAGTGTACGGTGCATCTCTGAAAGGGTTATTTGCAGAAAACATGGGTGGGGAGTGAATGGAAGATGAGCAAGATGGGTGGGGAACAAATCTGGGAGGAAAACAAAACTGGAATTTTGAAAAGTCTAATTTTATGCTGCACAACCTGCATGTCTTACCGTCTTTCCCATTTACTTTCATTTTAAACTCAGCAGTTTGAGGAAGCCTCTACTGTGTAGTCAGTAACAGATTGAGGAGTCAACCTTGGGTCCTGCCTAGAGCATTAAAGATGATATTCTTTGTCACACACAGTAGCTCGGCCTAAACATCCCCTAGAAAAGGGCATGCTCTTGTCTGGTGAGACCAGGCTGACAGTCCCAGAGATCCTTTCAGGTACGGTGGATGGAGTGGTACCTCTACAGGTGAGAGGCAGCATTGTTCCAGTGCAAAGTGCGCTCTGTCAGCAAACTGTCATTTGCAAGGGTTTCTGAGAGGTTACGTGGTGACTTGAAAACAGGCCTACCGTCAAAGAGTTCAGATGCTTCTTGAGTGGTATTCAAATGCCTAGAGATATAGGGATGGGTGCAGCCTTGGCAAGATTTTAAAAGCAAGATAAGGAGAAATGAATAATTAGGCATCTGACTGAAGCTGAAAATTCACATCTCTCCTCAGGATTGGTGAACTGCTTTGGCTAAAATAAGATGCAATTTGAATCTTTGCCAGTTGCCTGTATTAAACTAAACCCATTTTTTTTCCCCCGTAAGATCAGAGATTGCTTTGTTCAATGTTGGAGCACGTCAGAAATTCTTCTGTGATTCTTGGAAGTCTAAGTGGGGGGAGTGGAGAAGAAGTAGTTACCATATTGCTGCATTTGGCACTGCGTGCAACCGAGTGAATGCTGCCTCCAGTTCTGGGTCTGTGATTCAGGAGGGATTTTGATAAACTAAAGGGGCTGCACAGATGCAGGTACCCATCTTGCTACCTCTCCAAGCCCATGTTTTAGGACATTCGGCTTGGTTAAATATAAATTCCAAAGAGAGGGTCCTTCTGCTCACCCCTGGGCTGGCTGGTTTCAGAGAGTTTTGCCCTTCAGCACAGGACCTTGCACAGAGACTAGCTTTCTTCCATAGCCACTTGCTGGCTTTAAAAATGCCTTGCTCCCTTCTCAGATGGGCCTGATAACAGTCCCAGGCCATTGGGATTGTAAAAGGTTGCAGGCACCACTGTGGCAGCCCAGAGCAGAGCCAGGAGAGGAATTACAAGAAAAACTCCCTTTGACTTCATCAGAAAGTGAGATTGTTTGGGCAATAAATGAATACAGCCAGTATATGCTAACGTGGCCAGATCTGAAATGAATAAAACCAAAACCAATTTTAGTGTTCCTTTACAGTGTGCGATTGAAGAATTTGGTCACATGGCAGGAAAGAAGGTCAGCTCCTTTAACAGAAGCTCATTCGTATTTTACACTGGTCACATGGCTTTTCATTTGTGTCTTCTCTGATGTGAGTCTCTTCTTCCTTCGTATTTATTTACATTGCTCTGTTTTCATATGTTGCTTTGAATTTCAAGCAGACTTTTCCCTATTAGCCAGTTTGAAGGGTCGGCAACCCCACCCAACTCCTGTTTGCCCTGCATCCAACTGGAATCATGTTTCCTAATGAAAGAGCATTATGGCAATCGCATTGACACGATGCATTTTATACTGACGGGTCAAGATCAGTTCTAGAAACAAACTATAGCACGCCTGTGTTTCTACTCTTCCATTTGTCTCTGCAGTCAGGCACACGTCAAATACATTCCACGTCATATCGCACACCAGAACAAAAGGTTTGCATCTAAAATGGTGGGACTCATAGCTAACATTATCAGAAGTGTTGCATAGTGATGCCACTGTAGCAAAACACAGATTTCTATCGGAGAAACATTCATCATGCTCAGAAGGATAGCAGCATTTGTAAAAGCATGCAGTACATAACGAGGAGGATTTCATTGTGCAGAGCAAGGAGACATGTCAGTGGCTACAAAGCAATAGATTTAATTCATACCTGAGAATAATTTGATCTTCAGTTTTCCTCCACGCTACTTACTATGCCCAAACAGCTTGTACGAGCTATTGATGGGTAGAAATTGTGAGGGAGTTATGGCTTTTTAAGATCTGACTTTCTCAGCAGTTGCAAACACAAGAGCAGAATGCTGATTAGCTCTAAGATGACATATGCATAAAAAAAGGACCCAAAGAATATAATAATTCAAGGCTACTTAAAATGAAATGTGTTTTTGTAAACATTACACCAATAGTGATTTGGGGAATCTGAGCCCCAAGCCAAAAGTCAGGCTGAATGCATTTCCAGGGAATGTGCAGTTAGTACCTTGACCGTGATAAGATTACAATGAGCATTTTCGACTATTGCTAACTATAAACAGAAATTGGAGCTGTGTGGGTCAACGTGGTGACTCAGCAATCAAAGTTACTTCATCCTACTGCAGTCAGAGGACTGCAGTTTGGTTTCCAGCACCACGTTTAGGATTTCCAGGGGGAACAGGAGATGAGTCAGGGAATTAGAGCAACCTTGCGTTACTTAACTAGTGCTTGTGGCTTGATCAATGGCACTGGGAAGGCTCTGCTGTAGGGAACCCCTGCAACAGTGTCGCAGTGTGCTCGCTGTTACAGAGCGCTGTGGAGGCTGCCAGTGCTGTCAGATGTGAGGGGGGAAATAGGGGAGAGAAGAAAAAAAATATACGGTCAGCAAATAATGTGAGACTTTACCGTAGCATCACACGGCAGATAATATTTACCTTATTGTGCATGAACCGACACATACTGTATCCCAGATGTGATGCAAGTAGACACAAATCTTTATGTCCCAAAATACTCAAAAATACTGCTATTTTCAAGGTACAGCTAATCAGTGGCAAACTGGAATGGACACAAAACCCGCGATGTTCCTAGAGCAGGTGCGTGTCCTCACCGGTCAGCTGCAACGTCAGGCAGGTAATTAACAAATGCCTGGATAAAAAAAGCAAGGTCGTGTTTATCAATCAAGATACTATTAATTAGCTCACGTGTCAATATTAATTGAAGTGATTTGTATTAATAATGGTCGTCCGTGCAAGTTGCATGGCACACCTGCAAGGGATCTGTGCTTGCTCCTGGGCTTAACTTTTGGCGAATATTCTACCCCAGGAAATATCTTCACAATTTCAAAATACTAATTTTTTGAAAGATAACTAGCTGTATAACTGATGTCTGCTTATTAATAGAACTTATACATGGAAACCCATCACCTAACAACTACGTCTGAAATAAACACAGAGTAACGCTGTTATGTAAGAAATTGTCTAGCTGAAGCCATGTCATAAAAAAGCTCCAATGGCACACATAAGGGGGGGGTAACATTATTTGCAAATTATAATAATAGCTTTCCACATCTGTTCTCATGAAGAGGGAAAGCTGTGTGGCTGCTGGTATTGTATTTAAGGTTTGAATACATCCATACTGCTTTGAATTTTGTTTAAAAAATCTATGACTCTTCCTTTTGCCTTTTCTTACTTTGTTAAAGGCAACGCTGCAGCTCAGGTTACTCTGGGCTTGTCATCATCCCAGGATCAGGTTGAGCCTCTTCTGGAACTGAATTGTCCCAGGTGTGCCTTCAATGTAAAAATGACTCTATGAGGACAAATATTAGGGCAATCACAGCTGTTTCTCTGCTACTGAACATGATTGTTATTTTATCATTTATAGGTTTGCCTGAGCTTTCTGGTGCTGTGCGATGTCCTGGCACCTCACAAGAGGCAACATCTGCCCCAAAGAACCTATAATCAAATACCAGAGAAGGGGCTGGGGGAAGGGAATTAATCAATGATTGACTTTCTCTGCATTAACTACAGGAGTGTCTGAGCTATGGAGATTAAATGACTTGGCTAGGTTGTGCAGAGAGTCTATAAAAGAATTGGGAATTGAAAGTAGCCCTCTTCCATCTAAATTCAGACATGTTGAGTCATCAGTCAATAACAAGACTGATTTCCATGGCAGTAGCGTTTGGAGGCTTTAATCAGGTTTCATGTCCTATTATGCTGGGTACTGCATAAATATAGAATAACAGATACTCTCTGCAGGCATGTCCTTAAACAGATCCCTGCTGATTTCAGTGGAACTCTACACGTCCAGAAGGATACCCTGGGGTAGATCTGATTTTCTAAATAGGGATGAGATGCAGTAGGTGTGAGTAAAACCTGCAGGATTTATGGGAACTGTAGGTAATGGGGTCACAGGGGTGCATGCACAACGTATGCAGTGTAACAACTTTGTTAATCGCTTGTTTTATTTCAGAAGAGGGTAAATGAACAAGGGAAAATCATACACTTTTTCAGTGGGAATCTGCTACCTGTATGCTTTGAAGTATCTGAGTACTAGTGTTTTACTGAACTGCAAAGTTTTCCTGCCCAAAAATATATCAAAAACGCTTAAAACAACTGCAACAATGCTCTTTTTCATTTTTTCGTGTAAGTAGTCTTTAGCAAAGAGTAACCTTCTTGCTGACTTAAAAGGTGGGACGGTGAAAGGTAAATGGAAAATAAAGATGCTATAATGGGAAGAACCATGAGCGCATTTAGAGGACATCTGCTGAGATGTTATCGGAGGCAGAGAAGCCCTGCCCATTTAGTGACATCATTTTCTACACCTTCCAGCCTGTCCTGGCAGGCTCAGGGGCTGCAGCAGGAACACTGTGTGAGAGCCAGGCTGGATGCGGCAGAAAAATACAGTGGGCCTGATTCCCTCCAGGCTGGCAACGAGTACCTGGCTGAGGAGCAGCCAGTTCTTCTCCAGCCGAATGCAGATGACGAGGCTGAGGGCAGTGAAGACTGCAAGGCAGGTCAACATGTTGATTTCTTTCACAGTGGCCTTTAATATTTTAATATCTAGTGTGTATGTTAGACAAGCACCAAGACGCTCCTGCAGATTGTGCTCAGCACTGAACAGGGACATTCCAAGAGGTAGGTCCTGTCCCACATGGCCCTGAAGGGATGGCCTTGTTATGCACCGGCTCTTAGTGGACCTGACTTAAAGTGTGAGCCATTCTGCTCAAGGCTGGGATGGGAAGTTTGGCAGACAGGCTATGTTTGACGACTCGAGGTCAAAGAAAACCGATGTCATGCGCTGAGTACGGTGAGGGGTGGGGTGCAGATGGCAACCAAATAGGTACTTGTTGTATCAGCACACAGGCAGAGCTTTTTAGCCTCAATTTTGAAATGAACGTGCCCGATTCTTATTCCTGACATCTTCTTAAACTTCTTCTTCTTCCTAATATCTTCTTAACTTCTGGATACCATTAGCTCATGTGGCAGCAACATTTTCAATGCCTGTGTCTACATTAGCATGTTTGAATCAGGAGTGCGCTGTTGAATCAAATCCCCTGACCGTACCGATTTACTGTGCTTCAGTTTGTATCATGGACCAGTCTGCGAGTCCACGAACAGGGCTCCCTTCCAGTGAACCTAAAGCAGTGAGATCCTCCACACCAGTTCACGTGAACTCTGGCCACCACTAGGCATGCAGTTCAAGGGACCCCTTTCCAGCTAGCCTGAAGCACCCCCACTTCACTGAAACACCTTTGGTGTGGAAATGGAGTCCTCAACACCAACTGAATCACTCCAGAAAACCACTCCTTCAGGGCCACTGCTGCTCACGCAGACAGGGCGCATCTTTGCTTGTTGCCCACAGGAAACTTCAGGCTGGCAGGAGAGGAAGAAGGTTCGGGCTTGGAGAGGAGCCCTGCCCCTCAAAGCAGGATGGACATAACTCACTCTGGCCACAGGGTGCAACAGCCACAAACCTATCTGTAGGCACAGCTAACAAAACCAGAGTAGATGTAGCCAAAGGCTTGTAAAAGCACTCGAAAGTTTTGTAACAAGAAGTCAGGCAGAAAAGGAGACTTCAGTGATTTCACTGAGGGCAAGCAGTAGCATGAGCTCAAACCTGATTAGACATCCAAGAACCATAGGAGAGAGATGATTAAGCAGAAAAAAAAATGTATATATGTATATAAAAATATTTATGTAATATATAAACTATTATGAGGGCTCGCCTTTCATAAGACTGCTTCTTGTATTATAAATAAAGCAGAAACTCCTCTCTCTTGTTGCTCCATAAGCCATTGCTTTTTGGTTGGTGTCTGATTGGCATGACTGCAGAAATGAGGACGCAGCAGGCCTCTGAAGCAAAGAGAGCACCAAAGATATGAATTTATCTTTCCTCTTTTCCTGCTTTTGATGGTAGTGTCGTCTCTTTTACCTATGAGGTGGGAATGCAGATGAAGACATCACTAAGTGCAACTTTATGGCTGCAGTAGCCAGAGTCAGACCAGAATGATGCTGAAATGGTCACTTCTGCCCTTAAAAGTTTCCAAACTACAGTTTTGAGGAGATGAGTCAAAGGGTAGCAGATTTTTGCATGCGTGTGGATGCCATTAAAAACGCACTGGAGAAATTAAAAGCAATCCCTTCTCTTCTAGCATTAACACACAAATAATAAAAAAGCCTGTCAGTCCACTGGATAAATGTCACACATAAATACAGTTTACAGGATCTAGGAAGCCCCTGTCTCCACAATGCCTAAAACCTTAACAGCTCAGCTACAGCTCTTGATCTCTAGGAAACCACAAACATCATGAGGAAGACTGACCAACTCTGTGCTGGCTTCCACCTGGAGCTCAATGCAGCCAGAACCAGTCCTCCAAGAACCCATTGCTGTGCTGATGCCCACATCCAGCAGCACAGCTGCTGCTCCTTCACGTTTCCATGTGGAGATCTGCAGGGGTAATCAACCACTGAAGCTGCACCCAAGTTAATATGCCCACATGGTTCTTAACTCTGTAATTTTAGGTGAAGAGCATAATCAGCATTGGGTGTGTGAAAGCTGGCAATGCAACACCTGATTTTAATATATGTCTATAACTTCAGTATTTTGGTCTCAGAGGATTTGCCTTTCTGACTATGGTTAAGATTGTGATGTTTCCTCATGCACATCGTTGGAATTTCAACATCTTCAGGTATCTTCCCGGAACTAAGAACTCATGACATGTTACTTTATAAGTAAGGGAGGAAATAGTGGTTTGAAGCAGACTTCAGTCCCTTCAAATCAAAGACCATGTCTTCTAATGTGTCTCTACAGCACCTAATGGTGCCTGGTCCAGACTGGGACTTGTGGTTATTACTGTAACAGCGAAAGCAACTGCGGTGGTGTAGGGGACAGAACTGATATATTTGCTATTTTCGTATGTTCTATATCTAACTAGCGCATTTTCTATGCAAACCAGTTTGGTTCCTGTTTATATACCAAATTCCCCATAGCGTGTTTGCTGCCCCTTGTCATGGCTATCATTATTCCTGGTGAAGAGGACTGTACTGCTCTCACTTTGGAGTTTGTCAACAGCATTTGTGACCTAGCCAGAACAACTCTTTGCGGGATTATGATGTGTACC
Source organism: Leptosomus discolor (assembly GCF_034619465.1). Taxonomy (NCBI): domain Eukaryota; kingdom Metazoa; phylum Chordata; class Aves; order Leptosomiformes; family Leptosomidae; genus Leptosomus; species Leptosomus discolor. Next base: position 10,692,557 of record NC_141393.1, read on the forward strand.
TTCTTCTGCCTCCTCCAGCTGGAGAACGCATGCTGCCACCCCAGGGCTGTCCGGCTTTAGCACCCTGGTGACCAGGAACAGAAGCTGGAAACCAAACCTAGGTCTCCTGTCTGACCTCTCCCAGGGCTTTTAGTGAGCCATCGGGAAAAGCTCCCAAAAATGCTTCGGCAAACAGGCATCCTTCAGTTTGCTGCTCTTCACGTGACCAGTTTAGCTGACACTTAGTCTCGTAGGAAATTCATTGGAGAAGTACAAATGGAATCATACATTTATTTATTCACATGATGAATTTCTAAAAAGCAAAACTACAAGGTTTCAGTATGACTACCCTTATTATTTTTCCAGATAGCCTGCTATGGTTTTGCTATTGAGAAACACATCTTCAAACATTGGGTTTGTTCAGTTTTAGAAGCACAACTATGTTTATTATATTTGGCACCACGAAATGCACTTTCAGTTTGTATTTTTATTGAGCTAGATTTTTGTCTGAGACCAAACCCAAGCTGTTTGTTTAAAAGTTGTTAATGCCCAGAATAAGATCCTGTAATTCTAATCGGATGTCATACCGTCTCTTCCTTTGAGTACAGCCCACCTTTTATAAAGCGAGGAGCAAATTCACTGTTGGCCCATAAAGGTGCTGTCATTCCTTGCAATTATGGAAGAGAACTTGTTCTACTGGGGGTTAACTCAATAATTCCCCTTCATCTTATCACGCTACTCTTTCTTCTTACGGCTGACTGGATTAAAAAAAAAAAAAAATTATCCAACGCTGTATAATTTCAGCATTTTAAAATAACTTTTAAAAGTTATATTAAATTATAAGTTACCTATGTTTGTCTCAAAAATGGATAGGAAGGAGAGTGCCTGCTTTTCTGGTGTGGTATTGATGTACTGGCGATCAACCATTCTTAGCCACTAACCCCTGTGTTTAGTATTTCCAGGTAATATAATACCAAGGCACAGTTGATGCACCTTATCCTGAAGCTCGTAACAAACTAGAGTCAACAGATGTGAGATTTGAGGAAGCGCTCAGGGAAATCTAGGGACTTCCCTGAAAATTAGGGTTTATAGACTATAATCCCATTGATGATAACTGAGTGATAAACCCCACATTGTTTGCATTTATAACAATTCTTGAGTGACTTCGCTGTTCTCAAAGAAAAAAAAAGCTGCTTTTGTTCATTGTTGATACAAAGTCACTCTTGTTGTTGCAGACCAGGCACTTCCTACTTTACCTGGGTATTTTTATCCACAGTACTTTGCTGTGTTTGAGAGATAAGCCCTTACTCCAGACTCTGAATCGCACTCCCCCCTCAAATTTGGGGAATGTCCGATCCAGATCGGGATCCAAACTTTCTAGTTTGGGCTTGTCTTTCATCACGGTAAATCAACAGTCTCAAATCTAAACAATCTGTTCGTCCTGAAATTTTGGGGGTTTTTTAATTGCACTTCCTTTCTAGCAAACAACAGAGGTTTGTTTTCTTCTCTTCAGCATAGAAAACTGTTTACTGTATGACCTTATGTTTTAAACTTCTGCTTCATATGCAGGGAGAAGTCCTAATGACCTTGCTCACCACGCAGCCTGGGAGTTTATCAATCAGGACAGGGTTTGGCAGGAAGGCAAGAAAGCTCTCCTGCAATCAGATCTGTTACCAGAGATCCCCCTGCCTGGCCAGAGGTGTCTTACAGACAGTGAACTCCTGCACTTACACAAGCTTTTTATTGCTAGGCATAACTGCAGTCTGAAGACTCAAAATCAGTTCATAAATTAATTTTCTTCTTGTTTCTGTTAAGTTTGATACATGTCTGCGGAGCTGCCTGCAAGCTTTGCACAGTGATGATTCATTTAATTTTAAATATATCTTTAATGCCTACCTACATTTTAATCTACACTAAATATTCTGTATGTAATGCGTGGTAGGTCGAAATGTGATCACAAACCCAGACTTTTCCTTTCCATTACCTTTGCATCTTAGAGAGTTCTAACAGCCATTTCATTCTGCCCCAGTATCCACAGAAATCTTTCCAGTGACTGCAGCAGATGAGGATCTGACCCTAAGCTAGGCAACTGGGCCTGTACCACAGGGTCTGCTTATTCTGCCAAGTTGCCCGAATGGTACATTTTTCAAATTGTGCTGAAATATGTCCCAGTAAACCTAAAAGGGAGCTATAGAAAATACCATACTGGTGTAGCAGCTCTGCCAGGAGGAACTAGTCTGTTGCTTGGTGGGAAAGGTCTTGCTCTTTGCCTCTCCACCATGAAGAAAAGTGAAGCCTTTCATCCTCTGCCTCATTGTTGGCTCCTCTAGCACGCTGGTGTACTCAAAATCCATTGGATGCTCAGGAACCCTCAGGACAGATATGATTAGACAGAGCTAGTTAATCAAAATGGGAAAAAAAGTGACTTTCACTAAACGTGTACAATCATTCAAACGATGTGGTGGAAAAGTCTCTTATTATATCAAATAGATTTGGTACCAGTGATCGTATTTTTCTGAAGAAATCCGATCAGTTCTTACAGCCCAGATAGGCTTTATGGCACTGTCAATTAGAAAACCAACAAAATCCCTTAATGACCACAGAGGGAAATTTGATTGGGGGAAGCGTGGAGAAATAATAAATTATCTTTTAAAATCATTTCCACAACACCGTTTTTCAGAACAGAACAGTTCTTAAAAGTCTTACAACATATTGCCACACTGTAAGCAATAGTTCAAGTACTTTGTGATGTTTTGAGCCGTTCCTGCTGCGAGAGTAGGACAGCGCCGAGTGCACCGAGAGCAGCATCCAGGTGCGCTGCCTCGGCCTCTTCACCACCGCCAGTCCCTGGGTAATAGATTCACCTTCCCACACCTCACAGCCTGCCTGCTGCAGAAAGGGGTATTGAAATATCCTCCAAGGTACCGCGTTACCTAATAATCCCATCAATTGGCATTTTGCGGGCGCAAGGGAAAGCTCCGAGCGCGGGGTGAGGGGACTGGCACCCCACGCTTTCAGGGCAGCTTGCTTGTGGCACCCCAACAGGTTTACGGGGGCCTGGCCCTTCCCAGAGGTTGAAATGCCGGGGGCTGCCCGGGGCTCTCCCCTACGGCGGGGTCGGGCCCCTGTTTTTTGGGGTGAACTGTCCACGCTCCGGGCACCAGGCTCCTAACGCTGGCGGCTTCCCGCAGGGCCGAGTCAGGAAAGGCCACATCACCTCGCGGGGCACGGCGTCCCGAACGCCCGGGTCAAGCGCCGGGATGGCCCCGGCGGTGGAACACGGGACCCCACCGCCGGCCCGCCTGGGGCCAGGCCGCGCCGGGGTCCCGGAAACGCCGCCCTCGGGGCCCGGGGCCGGCCTGGCGGGTGGGCGGAGGGGGGCGGCAGGAGGGCCGGGCCGGCGGGCGCTGCCCCGCCGCGCTGAGGGGAGCTCCGAGGGCGGCGAGGCGGGGCCGGGCGGCGAGGCCCCGGCGGCGAACACCCCCCCACACCCCCCTCCCGCGGGGAGCGGCGCGGAGCGGGGCGGCCCCTCGGCACGGCGGGGCGGGCGGGAAGCGGCGCGGCGGCGGTAGGACCCGGCGGCCGCTCCCCGGAGGATGTGAGCGAACGCTGCGGAGACGCGTGTGGGACGAGCCCGGCCCCGGCTGCGGGAGCTCGGCCCGGTGGCGCGGGGGGAGGCGGCGGCGGCTGCCGGGGGGGCTGCTGAGCGAGGCGAGGGGTGGCCTCCCCCTCCCGGCCGGAGGCAGGGCGGCGGCGGGGGCGAGGCGAAGCGGCGGGGGCGGCAAGCCGGCAACCGGAGCGGGCGTGTGAGCCCCATGGGCCGAGCGCCTGCGAGAGGGGGAGGAGGAGCCGCCCCGCCGCCCGCCGCCCGGGGATGGTGAGGAGGCGGCGGCTGCCGGGAGCCCAGTGAGGCCTTCGCTCGGCACCCGCCGGAGAGCCCGCCTCGCCAGCCTCCCCCTTCCTCCCGCTCGCTGGCTCGCTCTCCCCTTCCCTCCCCTTCCCCTGCCTCCCTCCCCGGCTCCCTTCCCCTGCCGCCGCCACCCTCCCATCACCTCCTCCCCGGGCTCCAGCCATGTAAGTGACCCGCTCCCCCGGCTGGGAAGGGCTGGGGGAAGGAAGCGACGGGGCTGGGGCCTGCTCCGCTCGGCCGCGCCGTGCCCGCCGCATTGTGCGGGGCCGGGAGGGGAAGGGAAGGGAAGGGAAGGGGGGCGGCTGCCCTCCGCCTTCCCCGGGCGGCGGCCGCTGACCCGTCTAGGCCGCGACGGCGGGCGGGGGGCTGCCCCGCCGCACCCCCTTCCCCCCGGGCACGGCTGGGTTGCGGCGCCCCGGGGCGGCCGGCTGGCCGGGGGAGGGGGGGGAGGTGAGGGGGGCCGGGCTGCGGGCGGTCCCCGGCCGGCGTCCTGCCGGAGGGCCTGGGGCGGACAGGAAGCTGTTGGCTCCCCCGGGATGCGGTGGATGAGAGGGCAGCGGGGCGGGGGGCTCCCCCGGCGGCCCTCGGGCCTGTCCCCTCACCGGCCCCCCCTCGGAGCTGCGGCCCTGCAGCGTCGGCGGGGTCTGGGGCCGCCCGGGACCTGCCCGAGCATCCCCCAGGGAAGCGGGGGGAGAGGGGGCCGGTGACTGTTTCTAAAACTGTGGCAAATAAAGTCGCCAAGTGTCGTGTTCCCTCCCCCCCCCCCCCAACCGCCCCCATTTTCCCCCCTTGTCTTCTGTAGCCGCGTTGTTCAGCCTCGCTCCGCTTTGCGGACCACTAAGTGTTTGCCGACGGGGGTGTGATTATCTCCGTGGGCATTTGGCGTGTGTAGGTGACTGTGCAGCGTTTGTGGAGTTGATTTGTTTGGGGTTTTTTTTCGCAGTCGTGTTTTGCAGAGCTGTAAGGAGCTGTCTGCAGATGCCCCCCCCACCCCAGGTGAAATTCTGCAGTTGCCACAGTGTTCTTGGAGACTTCTAGGACTTTTGCTTCTTTTTCTTTGTAAAACGCTTAATTATAATCAAGGATATGAACGTGCTGGGACTTTTTATATATTTTACTGACAGTATGCTGCCGATGCTAATGCAGCTTGCACCTTATCGGTATCCCCTACCCTCCTCCCGCTCTGCCTGTTTTTCTTTTTGCTTTGTTTTCCTGCCACCTCTAACATATGCGAAGCAAATCCCTGATTTGCTCTTGTTTGTTTTATTTATACCGCAGGAGGGATGTACATTTCAAAATACAGTTATAAAGGGGAGTTACTAACATTTAATTCAGAAGAATATTTGTTTACAGGTAAATAAATTTGACATACTGCATGACTAGTAATTACTTTTATGTAGCAGTTAATTTACTGATGACAGCCACAACATTTGTCTGAGTTAACAGATTTAAAGACACTGTGGAACTACCTTTGATTTTTTAAGTAGCAGAGGTTTTGTTGTGTGCAATGTTTATAGAACTGTTTTTGGTGTGCAGCAGTGGTAAATCAAATTTAAGAATTGATCCAGTGTCCACAATAACTTGTAGCTCCAGCATTCACTTGCCAGCTTATAAAAATGTCCTGTAAGTGATTACATTAAGAATTAAATAGGTTCACAACTGACTTGATTTGTTTGGGGACAGAACAAAACTTCTGTTGTAAATATTTTAAAGTGAAATTTGATTAAACGCATTTCAAGTTGTTACAGAAGTTCTGAGCAGCACAGTTCTTAAATTATATGAGCATAAACTGTAAAAGGACTTGTTCTTGTTTGAGAGCATAAAGAGGATTTTGTCTGGCCTGTGTCTTTGACAGAGAGGGTATGAAGACATCTCTTTTCTGCCATCAGTCAGTTTTGAAATAGGCAGCTTAGTTTGTCCTATCAAACAAACTGTAGTTGTGGTTGCAGCTTGGACAGCTGGATGTTGTAACTCTGGCCCCTCACCTGGACAATATTAACCTCCTGTCTATTGATCAGCAAAAGCATGAGAGCACAAGTATTTCAAATTACAGTTTTGTAAACCTAGATTAGGCTAACAGCTTGAAAGAAAAGTGGATGTGGCTTTAGAGATTTTCATTCTCTGCTTAGCCTTTTCCCTACAGCTTAATATCGGGGAAGCCTTTCTGAACCTTGTGATAAGCTGCACTTGCTGCCATGAATTACCAGTTTAGACATGGTGGCATTCGACACAGAACGCGTAGTAGCAAATACTAGTGACCACACCTAACTCATGCCCCACGTGTGTTTTTTGTAAAGTAAGCTAAGATGCTGGGACAACCTGGTCCTTCTAAGCTTTCTTGAAAGCTGTCTGCCCAGATTTGGTAACTGGGTCACGGTGTGAAGCTACTGCAGGATTAGAGGGCCTTGAGTGTGTTGGAACCGCCGCTGCTCCTGCGAAACACCCGAGGCAGGATTTGCGTAATGCAGGAGATGTACCTCACTGGTCAGAGCCTGGTGGGGACACCTAGCTGTAGGCTTCACTCGAAATGTTGGCTGGAGCCCAGCTTTGTTGTGTCTGTGCTGTTCAGGTACAGTTGGCTGGTAGCTGTGAGTTTACACTGGGATCTACTGTGGGCAGAGAGCTGGGGTTACTCATGATAGCCCATGTAATGGGCCCAAACACACACCTCTGCTCCGCTCCGGTTCCTGTGTGTCTCATCTGCTCTCATGACAGTGTCATGTGGCCAAGGTAGGCAAATGTAGACAGTTGGATCCTTTTTTGTCTGGTCCTGCTGCTGTGCATTATAACAACGTGTAAGGATGCGTAACACATTGGGGCTCAAGGTGTCCTGGGAGCATCAGGACTGCACCACACCGGGGCACTGGCCATCAGTAACTGGTGGTATGGTGGACAAAGTGTTAGTCCAGGAGCATGCTCTCCTGTAACCTGCTTTCTGATTCTGGGCTGACTAGTGCAGCCTGGACACAGTCTTACATGCCAGGTGAGGCAGTGGCAGGACCAAGGTTGGTGGGGCTGATCCCCCTTCAGTCTCTGGCTTACTGTCCCTTATGAAGATGAGGTGATTACCATAGATGCCTATGAGTCCTGTAGGCTTAGGTTTCAACTTCAGTGTTATGAAAGAATTCTTTTTCTTCCTGCTGTGCTTTAAGGTGGCAGTAGAAACAAATATAAAATTTCATCTTGGAAAGAGGACAAGGAGGACAGATTAATCTCTTGATTTTGTAGAGACAGAAGAAGGTGAGCGTAATAAGAATGAGAGGAGCTCTAATGCAACTCTCCCAAATACAGAAAAGACAGTTCTGCTCCACCTTCTGTTGAGCAGTTGGTTTGATGGACTCCTTAAAGCAGGTTTTGCTGCTGCAGTGCCTAGGGAAGTGAGTTATCTCATTATTTATGAAGAAGTTAATAACCTTTAAGGAATTAATATATGTGTAAAATCAGCGTCATCATGATGCAATGCTGATGTCATGCCATTGATGATTTACTGCACTTCAGCCACGTGAGGAGTACTTTGGTATTGAAAAAGGTATTACAGAAATGCATATTGAAAAACAAGCAAACAGAAGGCTAAGAGAAAGACGGAGTTGTTTAGCTTTTGACAGCATTCAGTCATGTGCAGACACAGGCTGGAGCAGCCAGGTCATACTTACCTCAGATGCCCTCTGCTCACTGGGAACCATTCCTAGATGGCCATAAATGAGGACTGTAATCATTCCTTTTTTTTTTTTTTTTTCCCTTCTTTTTCCCCTCTAAGGATTTTATGGAAAAGGAACTTTCTCTGGTTTACGTATCTTCAGTAGTACGTTGACCTGTAGTTAACTTGCACTTCTATTCCGAGAAATTACTCTTACTTGCTGCCACTGTCTTCAATAGCGTCTTTTACTAAAATAGATACAATAGGCACAGCTTGAACGTGTGTTTTATAATATAGCAGATAGAGCGGGTTTGCTGCTGTTGGAGCTGTGTTTATGGACATCTTGTTGGACAGTGAGAAGGGATCCCCAGCTCTTTGCAGTGTGAAGAAAAAATAGCTTAAGTTCCCCCTTATAAAATAAGCACTCTGGCATAGCTGGCTGAAGGACTGAGGTGGAGTCCATGCTGCAGGTTGGTGTCAGGGAATGTTTGGTGTCGTCCCACTTCATTGTGCCATGCTACCCAATCTTCTGTGCATGGCTCCTTTATAATACCCCCTACCCCCATCACAACCCCTCTCCCCTTGAAGGAGACGGGCAGGTTAAGACTCATGCCTGATAGCAGAGCTGCAGTAGCAAGTGGGGAGTGTTTCTTGGGTAGAAATTGTAGGGAAAAGGCAATCCAAACTGTTTGGACACCACAGAGAGTGGAAAAAAAGTAGTTCCTCTGAACTCTATTTCTTTGTGGATCTGCTTTTTTGGGCTGTATTGTCATTCAAGTTCAGATTATGAGATGACAGTTTAGCCAATGAGGAGCTGGAGGCTGCCAAGAGGTAATCTTGGCAGGTATTAACCCAGAAAAACCTGGAGTAAGTTAGCTGCAGTTGCAGAATTTTGAGCCTTCGTGCTTTTTTTCTACTTTTAGTAATAGGATTGTCCTTTCTACAGAGTACTTTGGCTTGTAGCTTCTTCTCTTACATAAGGTTATTGACAAGGATATGGGTTGTTCAATGCAGCTAAATCATTGAATTCAAGATGTGGAGGTAGGTTGCACAGTTCCTGCGATCTGTTATGGCACAATGTTAGAAGCGTTAGCTTTCACACCTGGGTGTTGCATTGCCAGATGTAAGCTGTGATAATTTTAGGGGTTTTGTTCAACACTTTGCAAATTGCTCGATGCTAAACGAAGCCTTTAAATGAGGTCTAGTCTCCTCTTGACATCAACAAGTAAGTTAGCTCATGTGGCTGTTGTGTGTGCAATTTTGAAAGGAGAATGAAAGCCTGCCATGTTCATCAGGTTCTGTTTGAATTGCTCTGGAGCTGAAGAATTTTGTTCCAAGGTAACTCTGGCAGCTGTGCGTTACTGGTCTCTGTTCTGCAGCATATGGTGTTCTTGTATTTGTTTATGAAATTAAGGAATTCTTACATGTCTCTTGTTCCAATGTCATTTTTTTGTGTGTTTTCCCTCCCTCGGGCAAACGTTTTATCTGTTCCTTGGAGTTGATAATTATAACCAGTAAGATATGGCAGATTTGTAATTTGGAAAAAAAACCCTGCATTGTTTCTGGGGGAAAACTAGAAAATAAAGTGTTACTGGAAAAGCTGAGAAATAGTGATAAACAGTGAAAGTTCATAGCAAAGTATCAGGGGAGTGACCTCTTTTCTCCCAGTCCATTTCTGCCTGCAGTGATGGAACTTGTTCAAATTTGACCTCCTTGCTTTGAAGGCTGCCCATTTCAGAGCACTAGTGAGGTATGGTACAGAGCCCTCTGTTCCTGCTGGGCTTTCAGTTCTAGGTTGGATTAATTTTGACCACCTTTGTTTCTTCCATCCAGGGTTGTGTCTTAGTGAGTTATGGGGAATTAGTTGCTTTTTAATCTAGTCTCTGACGGATGGCTATCACCTGCATGCTCAGAGGTAACTGATGCACATGTGCCAAGTGCATGCAGAGACAGAGTATATTTGTTAGGTGGGAATGTCATGTCTCCGTGGCTGGAGAGAGACTCCAGTAAAAGCTGGGTCTTTGGTGGTGGGTTACAAATGCTGCTGGGTTTTGTTTTATTAAACTTCTTGGTAACTGCTGGGAATTTGTCACCAATTACATTTTTTGATCACCCAAGTAATACCAAATTGAATGGTGGTATGGACACTTAGGAGACCACAGAAGTCATAAAAGAAAAATGAACAGAGAACATTTGTACCACAAGCAGAGAAATAATCAGATTCAATTTAGAAAAATAATAAAAGCTAATGCATTTGGGAAGAGATTACTTTCAATGAGGGAGAGAAACGTGAAGAACATTTCTGTGGTAGTCAGCCATGAGCTAGGCACATTTTCAGTAAGATAGGGCAATTTTGAGCTATTTATATAGGGTATTCATCTCATAAAGCAGAGAGGTAAAAATCCTAAATTGTACTTAGGTGTATTTCATTGTGACAAAGACAGCAGCAAACTGTGGTGCGTTGAGGGAGGAGTGTAAAATTGATCAGGGTGCTATAAGGGCCGATTGAGGGTAACAGAAAGATGTGTGAGCTTGCCTGAGATTTTTTATATACCTCTAGGAGAGGTAGGGGGTTTAAATATTAAAGGTAGAGAAGACACTCTGGGGAGTCGAGGAGATCTGAGCAGGATTAACAGGATGACACTGAAAGTAGGAAAACCTGAAGCAGAGTACTGGGAATTTTTACTGTCGGAAGTTTATTTCTAAGATGCACTGTGTGCTTAGTTGATAGACTGCCCTACATCAGGCTGTAAAGAAAACTTTCAGAAGAGGTTCTGGAAGTCTTCTTACCAGGAAATATTTAAAACTGGACTTTGTGCAATCTCATTATTTTTATTGTTGTGGTGAGCTGTTGTTGGAGAGATGGAGGTCTACTGGGCAAGGTCTTGCATCCACCTCTAATCCTGACATTGTCTGTGAGCCTGCCCACTATTGACCTGCTCAGTGAAGAAGCAGGACTTTAGCAAGCACCTATTTTGGCACCACCACCCACCGAGATATAAAAATACTTGTGAAAAGCTAAGCCCTCATTTAGGATTTGTAATAATACAATAATAAAAAAACCCAAACCAACAACCCAGTAATGAAAGCTACTCCCTGTTGTATCCACTGCTGTACATGTGACATGCTTCAAAATGATGGTGCGCTCTTCTTTTGATCCTTTTAGAAATAGCCAAGAAGGAGAAAAACCGGAAAAAAAAACCCCATCTGTTTTGTGGAGCCTTCTGCGGGAGTTCAGAAATTTCAACAGAGTGATCTTTTGGCATAAACTGGTTTTTCAAGAGACATTCCAGCCATTATGAATGAAGTAGCAATAGTGAAGGAAGGGTGGCTTCACAAACGAGGTAAGTGTCTCTTCTTTCTAGGACAGAGATTGACTTTCATATGGTGACAGTCTGTCCTTTAGCAGCATATCTTCAAATAGTCTGTTATTTTCCCGTTCACTCTAATGGGAAACAGCATATTAGGAGCCTGCATGACTTTCTCTCAAGTCCGACAAAACACATGTATAAGGGGTTTTCTTTGTGTGTGTGTGTGTGTGTGTTCACCAAAAACTGCATCAACTGCTTTGAAAAGGATGATAAAGATAGCAACTGAAGGAGATACTGCTTAAGAGGGTTAAAGGTTAAACTGTTGCAAATTATTTTGGTTAATATGTAGGTCTGTAGCTTTTTGTGTTAGAAGGTGCAATTGTCTTGAGGTGAATCTTCATTTGAACGGTGAAAAATATGCCCGTATTTTGCGAGCAGTGCTGTCCTCTTGCAGGAGACGCTTGCTAGAGAATGTGCTGTTTTGTTTGTGTCTGAACTGCTCTTGGTACCAGTGTCCTAGACGGGAAGAATAGTCTTGAGGTTGTGCGCTCTGTGCATTTCTGTGGTACCACAGATGACATTTGATTTTTATAAAAAGTCTTTACTCTTGACTGGGTGGCAAAACTGAAATAACATAGTCATGTGTACCGTTATGCTTTCTGCATTCTTAAATATTTTATTCCCCAAACAATGGGTTTGTTCTTTTTTGGGGGGTTAGGAAGGTGTTTGTTTTCAAGTACTACATTGTTGCTCCTATAAGGTATTTAACTTACCTGTTTCTTTGTGTTCTACTGTCCTTCTTGGAAAGGAGAGAGCAGTGTAAGGTACTTTCCATAGTACCGTCATTTGTTTGGACCAAACCCAGAATCTGTGTGCTCCAGCAGTAGGGAACCTTGCGTGGTTCTGCAGAGTCAGGATTTTTCTAGAGGGTTTGCAACAACTTGCCTGAAGGTGCAAAGGTGTAGCCTGATTATTTCTGGAAGAAAATGGAAATACGTTATCATAACCTCGATAAAGGCTGATGGTTCTTCTGCAACAATAAGACACTTCAAAGAATTCAGAAAACATGTTGATAATCTGTGTTTTAAAAGGGTGGAAACATACATTTCTAACAGCTGGATATACAGCTTAGTTGAGCAAATTGTCTGATGCTTAATGTAAAAATGTTTTGATAAAGTTTTTTATGTTTTTTTTGTTTTGTTTTGTCCTGGTTTATTTCAGTTAGAAATCCCTGTCCACTCACTGTCTAACTCGTTCAATAATTCTAGTGTGTCCAGGCTACCTTGTTCTAATAAAGTATTAGAGAATTATGCTGTGTTTGTATAAAACAGGAGAAAGAAACACAGAACTATGCTTCCCATTCTCAGGTATGAATCTAGAAACTCTTCAAATCGGAGAGGTCTGGTTTTAGTTTTAAATGATGTTTTTAAGCTGGGTTTTTCTTTACCTGTCTGTTGTTACAGTTCTTTCTGCACTTACCTGTAACTTAAAAAAAAATTAATTGTTATTTTGAGGAGAACTGTACAGAACTCTGGGGGACAAACATTTATTTTAAAAAAGTATGAAAATGGAATTGTATTGTCAGGGTGGTTCAAAGGCAGATGTGTCTGAAACTTTAAAACAGTCATGTTGTGTTTCAAGCTTGTATTTGCTCTTGAGAATTGAATTTTTGTTGTTTCTAGGATTACAATAAAGCTACTTTCAAGTAAGGAGACCTCTGGAGGAGGTCTTAGTAAGATGCCCTGATCTCCTGATCTGATTTTTTTTTTTTTTTTTAAATTACCTTAGAGAAACAGATTATTATCTCTGATGGTTTACTGATAATATTATGATGAGATTATCTGCTGTACACATTTCCATTTCCAAAATGTAACTCTGCATGTTCTTAGCGTTTGAGACTGCACATTTGTGCTCAAGCGCCCAAACTGTTAAACGTATCTTGGCGGTTTTTGTATGCCAGGTTTCCTAATCTCTTTAACCTGTTCCCCAGTGCTTTTTTGCCTTCTTGGTATGCGCGGTGACACCTGTTTCATTCCATTTCATTGAATTTCCAACTATTAATTTGGTGTTGTCCATGCGAGGAGGGTTTTAGAGAGCCGTGCTCGCTCTCCTTCTCAGCTTGCCAGTGTGTCAGCTCAGCTACTCTCTTGGGTTTTGTAGCTGTTTTGGAATTGGTTGACAAATTCAGTTCTTTTGGCTGGCAGGGGGTGTGTGTGGGGGAACTGATCCGCTCGTGTGCATGTGTGTTTTGTAAAGGATTTTTTTTTTTTTTTTTAATCATCTACATTTATTGCCAAACCGTATCAGTTTGCTGGCTCTGCAAGATCAAGTGCTTTGACCACAGGATGTTTCCAAAACTGATGTCTGATACTGTGAGCTTCTGAAGTTAAGGCATAAACAGTAATTACTGCAGGGAGGGACTGCTAAAGGAGGATTTTAGATATAGGAAATGTGTATTGTTTGTTTTTCGGATCATTTATAAAACCGAAGGCTGCACTGCGTGTGTTCTTTAAAGATCCCAGGGCTTTCCACATGCAAATATTTTAAGTAGCGACTGGCCAAAATCCAGATTGGGCAATGGTGTTCTCTCTACCTAACGTTCCCCCATAGCTTTGGTTGGATGTGATGTCTCTTAGTTCATGTCCTGAGCAGTTCAACAGCGTGGCTGTGTGCAGTTACAACAGTTGCTACATCTCACCTCAGCAGTGGCTTAATTTTGGTGGTTTTAATGATTTGTGTATGTATAAATCAGGCTGCAAAGTGCTCTGGAGCCCTTCTGGATGGCAGGTGTATAGAAGCATAAAGCTGTCATTAGCAGGAGCAGGTGTTTTGGCCTGGCAGGGAAAATAGCAGGGCTTTCTAGAATTGTAGGGTTGTTTTCTTCTGTCAGCGTGCTTTACGTTTCTGTTTTTGTTTCCAAGATTAAAAATACAAATGGAGAAATGAAATTAAACATAGCTGCCTGGTCCAGAGCTCTTGGCACTTCTGTAAGTCAGACGCTTAAAGGAAGCTCTTCTTCCAGTAGCACAGATGTTTGTTTGTGCAGAGGCCAGAGTCATCTCCATGACATGTCTAACCTCAACCAGGCAGAAATAGAAGAATTCATGAATTAACTTTTTTTCCCCCCCTTTTCCCCTTTGGCAGTGCTTGGTGCTGTTACTCTAATCACAGTGAGGCGATGGACTCTTGTGTGAAGACAGAACCAGTAGTTAAAGTACTAACCACTCTTAGCATAACTGCGTGACTGAAAGTTCCACCACACACGTAGAAAACGTGAAGAAACTCATATTTGGGGTTGGTGTGTTGTACATGTACCTCCAGAATGTGTAGTCCCTGGTTGTGCTACGCTGAAGGTTTGTTTAGTGGGAAAGGATGGGGGAAATGGATTGGTGCAGAGGTGCTATAATTGTGACTGAGGGGATAAGGAGAAAATTATCTGCCCAAATTGCTGCTTGTTGAGTTCTGAGATTATGGCTTTTCTGGATGTACGTCATGAGTTGTGGAACTTTTTGGATAAAAGAGGTATGCCCAAGTGGATTTTATTGACTTTACTGATCCATTTTAAAGCTCTCATTGGATTTCTTGCCTCTTACTGCTCTGGTCCCTGTTTATAAAAGTCTTTCTATTGTCTTCAGTCTTCATCCTGTGGTCGGTGTTTTTTTTTTTTTTAAAGTCTTTCTGCAAGGCTAACAAAGAGGGGGATTGTGTATTTTGATACTCTGTCATCTCTGTCTTCCCTAGTATGTCCGGTTTTCTTATTAGGGCATAAACTCATATGGAAAAAGGAGTCTTTTGGAGGCAGGGAAAGAGGATGAGGGAAAAATGTACACTGATGTTTAAAAAAGGAAATAGAAATCTTGATTTCTTGCTCTGAGAACTCTGAAACAATTATAAGCTGCAGAGAAGACCTCTGTATTCATCCATTAATATTTAGCAGCAAATGTGGAGCTACTTTTTTTTTGTTTTTAGATAGAAACACCGGGCAGTAATTTTGACCGTGAAAACCAGAACATGTGCTCCAAACGTCAATTTGTGTGGACTTTAGGTGGGTAAAACTGTTTGACTGGTTGGGTGTCTGGCTTCCAAGCTGATCAAAAATAGTATATGTCCTTAAATGAGAAATTATACGAAATACATTTATTCCACTTATGAAAATACTACTAATTTTTTTTGTTGTTGCTGTTAAAGAATTATTTCTGTAATGAAATGGAGTGATACAAACATCTAATAAATAACCAGTAGTCTGCTGTGATTGATCTTCCTATAGCTCCGTTGCATAAAATGAATGCAGGATCCATACATAAAACACAAGCCTTGTTATTCTGAGCACAGGTTTTTACTTTCAGTATTCTGTTAGTATGAATCAAAACAGGATCTTATGAGGTATGACCAGAAGTTAACTCTTTTTAAAGCCAGTGGGTCTCTTGTGTTGCTATTTTTCTTCACCTCTTCTTCTCTCTTTTCTATTCTCACCATGTTCCCCACCTCTTTTTGTATGTGTTTGTGTGTTTTATTTTGGGGTGCTTTTTATTTTTTACTTCGGCTTCTGTCTGTCCCTGGGATGTAGTGATGCACTTTCTTGATGACTGCTGTAACCAAAACCTTTGAGGTTCAGATCGGTTCAAGGATAGTCTGGCTTTCATGGTATTTCAAAGGAGTGGTTGTGGCACTTGATACAAAGGATCCTAAGACACATCTGAACTCTGAAGGTGCTGGCTATAGAGGGCACAGCTGCTTCAAAGGGAAAACTGGGGGAAAGAGGAAAGGTAAGAATCAAGATAGGGGCTGAACAAGGAATAGAGGGGGGAAGCTTGTAGAGGAGGGAAGGAAGCTGATGCTACTTCCAGAGCTGAAGGATTGGGTTTATAGGGAAAACTGTTGCTCTTATTGGAAACAAAAGATAAGCTATGTCAGTTTGTGGTTTTTCTTGTGTGTCTCTTTTTCAACACAAGGGGCTATAGTTTTGCAATGCTAGCTCTTGGTTGCTTTCATTTTGCTTGCCCTGTTCTGGGAAAAGGGGATTGGGGAGGAACCAGGAAATTGTCGACCAATAAATCTGACCTTGGTGGTAGGCAAGATGCTAGAGACATTAAGAAAGGATGAGATCACAAAACATCTGGAGAAATATGAGCTGATAATGGCTAGTCAGCTAGACTTTTGGAGGGTAAATCCCATCTGATGGAATTGGTGTGAGAGATCATAGGAAACAGGCTGGATCCAGTGTACTGTAAAAAGTCTGCTTTGGATGACAGGGAAGTCAGATGCTGAGAATTACCTAGTACAGTGTAACTATACTGTACTGCATGTTTGACAGAGGTAGCGTAGCCTAGACATTGCTCATCTTCCTTCCACTGAGCAGACTTTTTAAGTCTTTGACCATCTTTGTTACCTTCCAGTGTACTTTTAGAAAAGTCTTTCTTCCAGAACAGGTTTTCCTACATGAAAAAAATGTTTTTTCATTGGAAAGCCTGTTCTTTAAGCCACATCTTCACATTTTTGAAGTCCAAATGTTTCTTTTTTCAGGAAAAATTACCCTCCAAAAATATTTATTCTAACATTTCCTCCCACCTTTTTTGCAAAATACTTTCAGTTCTTTAGAGAAGTCATGCTAGATGTTTTTCTGTGTTTGTAAACTGGCTGTCTGGAACTTACATGTGGGTGACACCAAACACACTCTCGCTTTGAATGGCAAAGAGGAAGAGCTCAGATGTTGATGCCCACAGTATGTATGTCAGTCCTGGAAGTTTACTTTCATATTCTGTTTTATTGTACATCAGAAGTGAAACAAACTAGGTCTCAATTTTGTCTTTAAAAGTGGGCTAACGTCATAGATTACTTGTTACTTGTTGTTAGAAGAGATTTGAGAATGAGGGATCTAGGACGTTGCAAGCCCAGTTAAAGCGAGCCTAGGAATGCTTGATATGGTGGATCATGCAGAAACTACCTGCATTGGCTTTGATCCTCTTTTTTCACAGTTCCTTCATTTTTGGGAAGGAAAAGGTAGGTCTGTGCAAAAAAAAAACCCAAAAAAACCCAGCTTGTCCATATGTGGTTTTCTGTTCTTTTTTTTCTCTCAGTAGGCATATTGAGAAGTCACCCAGGTTTGGATTTAGGAAGAAAGAAGTACTGAGTATGCTATTTTGAGGTAAAGAGAGAGTAAGAGAGTAAAGCTTGCTCGTTATTTTTGCAGGAGTGGTTCTAGGCAAGATGCTGTGCCGTGGATTTTAAATTTGGCGCCTTGTCCTCCCTTGAAAATGTCTTCCCTTGCAGCCCCTGTGTGGATGCCAGATTCCAACATTCCCTGCTGGTGCTGCCTCTGCCAAAGCACCATCAGTTGCACTCCTGGCCTGTGCCTGCAGCTTCCCTTGCCTAAACTTGCCCTGTGTTAGCACTCTTGGCCCTAGACTTTACCATCTGAAGAATCTGGTGAGGACTTTGATGCTCTCAGAGCAGTACATGGTGCCATGTAGGGTATCTCCTTTTATCCACTTTCTATGTTACTAGTAATTCTCTTAAAAATTAGGGTGCTTTCTGGTTTCAGACTCATCCAGGAAGCAAAACCTAATATGTATTGGAAACAGGGATTTGCTTAACATTTGAACATTTAATTTGAATGCATTTTAAAAGATAGCATTGTCTTTTAAACACCACAACTTTGTGGTGTTTTTTCCCCTTTTACATACTGAAGTAACTGATTTACTAAGAAGAAAAATGAGTTAAATCTTGTTTTACAAGTCATCTCTCATGGGGGGAAGACAGAGGAGGGATTATTATTTTCAGATGTATTATGTTGCAGGTACAATGTGCCTCTTAAAGGGGGAACAAAAACCAGGAAACTATGTGAGGAAAGAGGAAGAAAAAGAATGGAGAAAGAATAGCACCATATTAGGTGTGAAGTAGTGTGCTTCTGTGAGAAATATTTACTGCAACTGAAAGGGGAAATAATGAAGACTGACTGAGTGCAGTTGGAAAACATGTTACAGAACTCTGGAATTATTCTCCCACCTCTTCAAGTTAAGCCAAAAATGTGAAAAAGATAGCTGGTCAAACAATATTGTGAAATTTGTCGATTTATTTGAAAGTGCATGGTCATATTTGAGGACAACTGAGGTAAACAACCATCACAGACTGTGGGCAAGTCAGTTACTTTTCCTGAGTCTCTTGGGTAAGTTGGGGGAGCGTATTTTGAAGTGCTGTCCAAAGCCCAGGCCTTTGGTGAACTGCATGTAGAAATACATTTTGAAGTCAGTGGTTCTGTGCATGACTGCAGTGGTATTTCATGCTAATACTGAGACTGAGGCCTTGCCCTGGGCGGGAACAATCATTCACTAGACCAGGATGCTCAAAGCCCCATCCAACCTGACTTTGAACACTTGCAGTGATGGGGCATCCAT
Source organism: Leptosomus discolor (assembly GCF_034619465.1). Taxonomy (NCBI): domain Eukaryota; kingdom Metazoa; phylum Chordata; class Aves; order Leptosomiformes; family Leptosomidae; genus Leptosomus; species Leptosomus discolor. The sequence goes on from NC_141393.1 coordinate 10,710,788, forward strand.
AGTCTCTAGGCAGCCTCTTCCAGTATTTCACCACCCTCGTAGTGAAGAATTCCTTACATATATATGTAGTCTTAATCTGCTCTTCTGTGGTTTAAAACCATTACCCCTTATGCTGTTGCTATAGGCCCTGGTAAAAAGCCTCTCTGAGTCTTTCTTACAAGCCTGTGTTATATATTGAAAGGCCACGGTCAGGTCTCCCCAGCGCCTTCGTGTCTCCAGGCTGAACAGCCCCAACTCTTTCATCGTATTTTTGTAGGAGAGGTCTTAAAGCGTTATTATGCTGATATGAAAGTCTAACTCATGAGGTTGACACTGGTGTTACTTGAGTGGACTTCAGGTGCTGATGGAGGTCAGGGCTGCTTACAGCAATTGCTGCTAATTCTCAAATTTGAAGTGCAGCCCTTATGTTTGTGGTGGCTTTTCAAATCAATCCCCATCTGTAGAAGTCAACAAGATTTTGAAAGTTTTTGCCCATTTTTCTTTCTGAAGCAGAGGAGCTTGCTAATTGTCATGATGTAGAGAAAAACTGGAAAACATAACCTCAGTGCCTTCTTCACAGTTTAGACTAAGGAGAAGAAAAAGGACTGTTTAATTACTTTTAATGAAAATGTTCAAAAAATATGAGGATTTAAAATAATTTATAATGTGTGTTTTTATTTTTCTGAACTCTTAACCTTAGCAGTATACTCTACTATTTCTGCAATTACGTCAAAGGATCTGAGGGTCAAGAAATGCATCCTGATTATACTTCATAAAGTAAGCGATATGAAAGAATAGCTTCTGCATTTTCATTTTCTTTTGCATCAAGATGCTAATAGAAACATACAAATGAAACTATATTTGAACTATTTTTTTATTTCTCAAACTCCAGTTAAACTAAATCTCAAGATTTAACAGAAAAAAATATTTATTTAAAATTTTTGCCGTGTGTTTCTATATGAGCTTTTGTACGTGCCATATTACAGCTGCCAACGTAATGCCGTCTTGTTCAGGGTGATGTAGTTACACTGGTGTGGAAAATATTTGCACTACGTAGGGTTTATGCCCTGAAGTACAAGGGTATATGCTATTTTGTATATTCTTACCATTATGCCTAAATTGGAGCTTCACAGCTGGAGTGTCAGTAAAAAGTTACACCCTTGAACAAACCTGTCAAGCAGTTTAAAATCCATTGTCAGGCCTCTTCATAGCTGTGAAGTGGGAATACTACCTTTTATTTGCTGGTTGCTTTTAAGGAGCTCCCAACCACGGATTGTTTGAACTTGTGTTTTTTTGTGTGTCGTACGTATCCCTGTGCCTGTCTGTGGGCTATAAACCTTCTATAAATAGCAGTCAGTTAACTAAATGAAAGTGTTTTCTCTGTAATGCAGATTTTTTGGGGGTTTTGTTTTTTTAATTTTTAACTTTTGATCATGTAATCTCTTTCCTCTCCTATCCTCATTAAGTAGAAATGAAATTTTGAGAACACCAAGAGAAGGCATTTGTGTCCTAAGTCAAAACTTGTCTTAAATGTGTAGTTGCATAGGTTTAGCTATATTATATGTTTATTATTCCAGTGCAAGTTTATGCATGGAGCAGACTAGATTCCAGTTGTGATAATCTAAGGTGACAGTGTTGGTTGCGGGGCTTGGAAGTAGTGTCTTAGGTGGAAATTGATTTCTGAACATAGGATATGAATCCTTTGCCACTATAAATTCAGTAATCGAATGTAAGTGTTCTTTGTGCTGCTCTGGCAGCGTCCTGAGAAGACCATACTTTAGATTGGGAGGTTAAACACCACTAATCATCATGGCTTTTTCTTCAATAATTTTTTTAAAAAAAGAAATCTTGCCTTTTTATGTGATTGTTAATAGAAAAATATGTTTGCTGCTTTAGTTCTGCCTTTGGTGATATATTTCAGACAGTGAAGGAGTAGAATAGTAGTTGACTTTTTCAACTTGAAATGTTCTTTGTGTAGGAGATCATGGTAGTTCTAGGTCTGGTACAGATACGTTTTTACGATAGCACCAACATTTGAAGGGATACAACTGCTGTATTGCCTGGTGTGGAAGTGGAAGTTGCCTTGTTACTCGGATGATAGGAAAAGTATTTATTCTAAATAAGAATTAGGGAGAAATTGCTTTTTCATACATGGAAAATCACTGCAAACTTGCCAGCGACAGCCTTTAGCTGACTTGCAGAGATATTGCCTATTGAACACTTGTGACAGCTTGTTTCTGTCGTTTCCACTGAAGTTTAGCCTGTAAAGTCAAGATATCTTGATCTGAGAGATGGGGAGATAGTTAAATTACATCATCATGGAAGAATACCAGCATACTTAGCTTTAAAGCCATTCAAGACTACATTGGCACCCCTTTGTTATACAGTGTAGCTGAAAACGAACTGCAGCAATAATGAACCAATCCATCTAAATCACAGCAGCTGAACAACTGACTGTTCTATCTCAAAATGCAAATGCCTTGTGCAGAATGGATTTAATTGTAAATGTTTGCTTAGTAGGGAATATGAGCCTTTTAGTTTGCGACAATAATCGTGAATACAAAGACCCACAGAATTTTAGGGCTTACATAGCTTGTCCCTGTTCTCATAACAATATTTCAAAGTCAGGTTTTTAAAATGTACCATTTGGCTTTTTTCTAGCCAGTGAATAGAACTCTAAATGCCCAATCTCTAAGCGGTGTTTCGAAAACTGAAAGACAAATTTAGCTCTATGTATTTAGATCAGGCAGGATTTTCTGTTGTATTTCTTTCAAATCTCTGTTAGGGCTTTTATATAGCTTCACATAATAACAGGAAAAAGTGCTGACTTTCAGAGCTTGGATTTGTTTTTGCAGTACAGAAATGCCGAGTGTAACTTGGAGTATTAGCGTTTTCTTTGAGGTTCTAGTAAGGTGTCTCTCAAACAATTAGAAGGTTACTGTTAGGAATTTGTTTTCTAATAAAACAAAGAAACAGCCCCCCCCACTCCCATACTGAAGTCCTTATTCTTTGTTAAATTCTTGAAATCTGGCTGCTGAATGCAACTCATGGGGATGACTCTCTGTCACCAATTTGAATCGAATTAAAATAAGACAGCATTGCCATTTTGGGGGTGAAGGAAAAAGCTTACCAAGCTTCACTAGTGAAAAGAGAGAAAGCAGAAATACCTGCCTTCAGGCTGTTCCTAGGTATCTTTCTGTGTAAGGAAAGACAGACAAAACTTTGAAAACACACACACACACGCAGAAAGGGTGCATGTTTATGCTTCTGTTGGTGTTTTGTGTGTTCTTTAATAGCCTTCACATGTGGATTAGTCCTTCTGAAAAAAAAGGCAACCAAGCCCCCTGAAGAATAGGCCTTTGTGACACTGGAGAAGTTTACTGCGCCAAAGTTATGGTAAGAATTTGTAAATTTTGGCTGTTGGAGTACTTCCTTCCCCTGCAATGTTTTTAATGTTGGAAACTTGTAAGTGTGGAATAGAGGGTGTTTTTTGTTTTGTTTTTTTTAAATGACAATGCAAACATTCATTTCACAAACTAAACCACCCGTTCACATGACGCTGCTGGCTGTATATAAACACCCTGTTGATCTTATTCTGCAGAAGTCTTCGCTGGGCTTCCTGAATCATGCAGAAATGCTCCACTGCTCTTTTCAGGGCTGTGCTGTGGACTTCGGCTGTATCTGCTCAGATTTAGTTTGCCAAATTAATGTCCCTAAAAGAAATGTTTTTACTTGGAACAGGGCCCTCAAAGCCAGGATGTTTTTCTATGTCTCTTTTTCTCTCTGTGTTTAAAATATTTCATTCTGCTATCTTGGGAATGGTTTTTGTTTTGCCTGTGTTCCTCCGATAAAGCCGAACCTGTTGGGGAGATGTTTAGCATTTCTTAGTTGCAAAACCGTCTTCCTCTTACGTGCAATGTTGTTTCTTCATGCGGATCTTATGTTGAATATTTTAGTTTGTGGGTAGGCAAAATAGCTTGGGATGAGATAGCCCAGCAGAGCAGAGAGGGCCAAGAGGATGCCGGTAGCTGCGCTGCCAGGTGAGCCTTCCCAAAGCAGTGATGAGCTGTGTAACACAGTTGACTTCACAGGGGTTTTCTGGAGTAACCAAGGGCAGGATTCGAGTCCAAGGCTAGACTGTCATGGTGACAAAATATTTAGAAAACATTTTCTTGCTTGAAACAAAAGCTTGGATTGTGCAACTCGAAGTACCGTCCCAGTGTAATAAACGATGTTATGTGTTTTTAAAGGGTTCTGTGTGTTCCCTGACTGTCACCTCTTGCCCGATTCAGCATGTTCAGGTACAACAAGGAATTTTTCCTCCAGACTATTGCCTTTGCAAGCTGAGATAATTCTCCTCCTTTACACCGTGGGTTTGCAAAGGTGTATCAGCCAAATCTGACCTCACGTTTTGAACACACTGGGCAGCCCTGTTAGAGAGATGCGATGGAGCAGCTTCTTCTCTTCAGCCGTGGTGGCTCAGCTGCATTGAGAGCAGTCACTTAAAGCTTACACCTTGCCATTGGCATAGACTGATCTGATCTTGAGTGAGCTCTAGGACTAGAGTTGGTGATTACTTTTATTGCATTAGAGTGTGCTGTTCTTGCTTCAGTAGGAACCTTTTGTACTGTAGGTGTTTCATCCTTCCATAGTAACTGCTTTAACTTTTTTTTTTTTTTTTTAATGCTTGAGGTTTTGAGATGTCCCAGCCTTACTGATACCTACTCTGACTTGAAAGGAAGCCAGAGGTCTAAAGTGGCTGTAGTAGATTGTTCATCGGGAATAATACAGAATGATTTTAAGATGAGCAAACCTGTGACAACGGAGTGAAGACTACTAGCCGGCTGTGTATTATTCAGTTCAGCATAACTGCACCATTTGGAGTTAATGCATTTTTTTTTCCCAGTCCAGTCTGTGTTTCCTGGGTAATATCAGTTGTAATTTCAGAGAAAAGCATGATTTTACATGTATGTCACCTTCTCTGCTTAGAGCGGCAGGTGGCCAAATCTCTTTTTTAAATAGTGACTTGTCTGGGCTCTACAGCAACTGTAACTAAATCGTCTGCAGAGACCGTGTTTTTTGATCTTCAAAGAAGTTGATGTTTTCAAAGTTACTGTAGTTGTTGGAGTATACTGTTATTCATGAAAACGGAAAACAAAAGCAAAACATGGAGAGGGGAATATACTTTTCTAAGGTTTGCATCATCTTGCATCTTTGTATGCTTGGCATGTAACCTTGTCCCATTCAGATCGCTGCTTTGAACAGGGCAGAGCTCGTTCTTTGGGCTGCTGCTTTGTTGCTGTCTACTAGTTCCTCTTGCATTGAGCTGCAAAACCAGCTGCTTTTGCTTTTCATACCTATTTTTACCATCTCTAATTTGCTATTAAGATGTTAACTTCTCTCTCCAGTTAGCCTAGCATGTCTGTATACTGCGACTACGACAGGGGGACAAGCAGGCATTTCAGTGCTTTCTCTTGTGCTACCCTTTCACACGTGGGAAATGGTCCCTGTAAACAGCTGCAGTACTGCTTTATTATCCTCTTTAAAAGCTCTTGCTCCTTGTGTTGCTTATAAAAGGCCTTGATGAACTTGCAGTGCATGTGCACTGAGACTGCTGTTCACTGCGATGGTCCCCCTTTTTTTGTGTGTCTATCTGTCTGGCCTTCCGTTGTCCCTGTCCTGTAAACTCTGCAGAACAGGGACTGTCTCGTTGTTTTATTTGTACAGCAGGTGGCTCAGCTCCAGAGGTGTGTCTGAAGTTGCAGTGTACTGCAGTAATACAAATCATTGTGTTATAGAAAGCTGAATCTAAAATAGGAAGAAAAAATAGCAAATTTACTGTGATAAGTTTTATGGATTTTTAAGGGTTGCTTTTGGTGGGGTTTTTTGTGGTTGTTTTTTGTGTTAATCCTCTGACAGGTTACTGGCAGGAATGTGCAAAATCCGGTATATATGAGGTTTTCTTCCCATTTTAAGGAATCATCCTCCCTATGGCCACAGAAAAAGCTTTTTTCTCAGCATCTGCCCCAGGCTATGAAGAATGGACTACTTCACAACAGCTCTTGGTGTCTTGGAGAGGTTTGTTTACGCCCTCAACTAGACTGGGTGTGCAAAACCTCGTGTTTCTGGAGACTTTTTACTTTTCAGGCACCATTTTAGAAGTGAAATGACACACAGCAGGATGTGTGGTTGTAGATACATGTTCACGCTTCAGAGGCCGTGCATACCTTTTTGACCATGTACAATCCTGTGCTATTTTTCTCATCATTCATGTGGTGAAATAAAACATGGAGGAACACAGAATTAATTTCTCCTTTTTATGCCCAGTACACACAGAGAATGTTTGTTGATATTCATCTTTCTGCTCTTACAATCCTCAAACCAGTTACTGGAGGCAAGGAGATTAAGATGAGGGCACATGGCCAAGCAGACTTGAGGTTTTGTTCCTCGATTTGATTTGAAAGTTGCAGTTTGCATTCATTCTATTTTTTGCCTTTGTATTTTTATAATTGATTTGAAAGTTGCAGTTTGCATTCATTCTGGTTTTTGCCTTTGTATTTTTATAATTGATTTGAAAGTTGCAGTTTGCATTCATTCTATTTTTTGCCTTTGTATTTTTATAATTTTCCTGAATTACCTAGATGTACTATTAGTGTTAGGATTTCTTTTGTAGCATTTTCAGTGGCCTTGGTTTGAGTGGATTATTAGGCCAGATCACCTCTAATGAGTCCTTTCAACATGAAGTATTCTGTGATCCTGTGACTCTTGACTAATTTGATATTGGAAATCTCATTCAAAGTCCAGCCTGATTTTGAAGAAAAATAACAACCCCATTTGTAGAGGTGTTTGGTTTTAGTTTTGATATTCCTTGTGATGGCTGTCAAACAGAAAATAAATAGCAGTTCCTTTGTTGTCAACAGGCCTTTTCATTTTTCAGTGTTGGTGGATCTGTTCAAATACAGAAGTTGGGATTTTTCAAGGAAAATGTTCAAAACATGGAATAATAAACAAACCTTGCTAATTTACTACTTGTTGTTAGTGTTCTGGGTCTGTGCTTTGGAATCAAAAGTTGCTTTTTGCTTTAATTACTAGAATGTTTGGTTTACTAAGATTGCTATGTAGCTGTGAAGCTGCTGGGAGTTTTGCTTTCTTTTGTTTGTTTATTTGGCTGTTGTTGCTGTGAGACTCACTGTCAGAAAGTAGAAATGTTTCTAACCTCATCCCAGCCTTTCTCCTTCACGCTTTTGTAGTCCTGGTGTAAAAGAAGGGGGACCAATAGGGGTAGCAGGGTGTGTGGTGGGGCTGGCTCTGTTCTTGCTGGTCCTCTCCAGGCAAGGCTTCAGTTATTTTATATCGCTGATGGAAGTTGAATTGGGTGCCTTGATGGTCACCTTCAGCAATACCTGATTGGCTTCAGCTCCTGGGACTCTGACCATGGCAGAGGAGGTGTGTTTTAGATTCGCATCGTGTTGCTGGTGGTTGAAGTTTACAGTAATAGCCTGTTATAAAAGTAGAGACCTGGGCCATAAGGTCCAGCCTATCAGCAGTGATTGACAGAATAGTCTACTGATTCCAGAGGTGACCTGGAAGCTGAGCTTGGCTGATCTGGTGCCCTCAGCTAGCACCAACTCACAAATTTCTTCCTTTGTCCCAATCAGTATAGTGACCGTGTCCTTCATCAAGACCTGTTTGTCATGGTTTAGTAACAGTCTGTCATCCTTTGACCATTATGATAAGGAGCCACCTTTTGGAGTTAAACTTGTTAAACCAGGTGATCCATAGGGTGATGGATCTCTGCTGTTTGTTCCAGGGTAATAGTCACCTCAAACAGTTGACATTAAGTACTGCTTTATGAATGCCCTTAAGTTGTAGAAGATTATTTCACAACTGGTGCTTTCGATGGCTGCAACTGGAGTCCCAAAGGACAGAGTAAATTTTGGATCTGATGTGCCATTTCACTTAGAAAAGAAAGCCTTTGAGGGCAGGGTTGAAGTCTGGCTCAGCCAGAAATTGGAAGCCTTGAGCAGTGTCCAGCCTCTGGAATTTGTTTTATCTGAGACAAGATTGTTGTGTGAAGTCTGGAGCCAAGGTCTCCATATGAAACTGCATTGGATCTGTGTTTAGATCTGTGTCTGAAATGAGATAGCTGTAGTTCCAAAGGGATTTTTTAAAAATTTCTTACTGTTTTATAACCTAAAATCTCCAGAACAGGGAGTTTCTTGAAGGATGCATGTCTAATACCAGCTTCCTATTAAAACTTTCACTAATTATTTTTAAATTGTACTTATGACCTGCCATAGATTTTATTTTTCTACTTCGAAAACTTGATACATCTTCCTTCCTTTTCCCACAATACCAGGATAGTGCCAGCTATTTTGGAAATTGTTTTCTTTGTTCAGATTTGGACTTAGGAATGCAGACAACGCCTGCATGTGGTACCCTCTTCCATTTTTACTGGGCTGGAAATGCTGTTAATAAAAGGTGCAGACATTCCCCATTCCTTCTTGCCCAGGGGAGATAGGTAGGTCAGTCAAACTGAAGGCAGAGCATCTGAAACTGAGACTGCTCTGCCACAAACTTCCTCCTATATGATCATCTCAGATAAGGTTATTTTTATCTCTCTGTGCCCCAGTTCCCTATCTGTAAAATGGTGATAACAGCACTTCCCTACTTCACAGGGATGTTGTGAGGACAAATGCAGCTCAGGCTGTGGGGCTTGTGGATACTGTGGTAACTGGGAGATGGAAGAAGGGAAATGTTCTGCATAAAAGCTCTCTGTTCTTTAAGCCCAGTGGTAGGTTGCACCACTGATGTGAGCATGGCTTCCACTGAAGTCATGGCTTGACTGGTGCTATGTCTTTTCTCCAGATGTTTCCTTGCTCACTACTGCGTGCATACCAGCAAAGCGCTTAATATCCTTGCTCTAGATGCTGTCATTTGCATCCTCGGCTGCAGGCTCTGAGAGCCCAAGAGCCTGGGTGAGACTTGCTTACTCATATGTTCACCAGAGTGTGACGCTCACAGTGACTGACTGGAGTACGTGCTTCTGGCAACAGCCACCCAGTGCTTTTCACAGACTCACTGAGACCCTAGAAGGAGTTAAAAATACGTATGGATGGATTTTCACTTCTGAAATTCTAACTACTGTAGCAGTTACTCTGAGCAAGCTGTGGACTGCAGTCTGACCAGAAGAATGTGATTGTCCTTGACATAACTGGTTAAATTTTGTAGAAACCACATCCTTTATGTTGCCACCGACAACATAACATTCCTTAACGTTTGATTTCAAGTGGTGCTTTATTACCCAGCTGTACATGCAAACATACTTTCTTCGGAAGAATTTCTGTCCAAAGACACCACAGAAGAGCGCAAACCTCCTTCCGTTTTAACGTGGACTTTGTAGTGCTTGTTTATATATAGTACAAGCAGGTAAGAGACAGGAAACTTATCTGCCTAACCATTTACATTGTCACATGTCCAAAGGGAAGGCTGCAGCGAGTTGAATATTTGTTCAGTCAAATCAGACTCATGCAAATTGAAGTGTGTTTTTGGGGAGCTTTTTGGGCCAGGAGGTAGGAGTGTACTTCGTTTATTGCTTGCTCCTTGAAACATGGGGCTCATGTCATCTTCCGTGTTCACCTGCTTTGATAAACTCTATATTTAGTTGTCTCTGCCCATCCACTTGAACAGGACAAAAATAACTTCAGTGTAATCCATCCTCTCTGTCCTTTCCTCTCCACCCCTTCCCTCCCCTTTCCTTTCCTGGATCTGGGTTTAGGGCATTCAGCTGTTTGGGAAGTGGTGGATTTTGTTTGTTTTGCTTTGTTTCTTTACAAGTAGGGTTGAGGGGCAGGAGAAAACACTTATATACCCTGCAATAAAATTGTTGTGAAGAGTATGCAAACTGTCAGAAACACTTCCTCCTCTCTAACATTTGCTGAGGGGTCAGAGTGTGTGCAGAGTGCGTGGAGGGAGGTGGAGCAGAGAGGTTGGGAAATGACTTGCATGTGGCATACATCTGTCTGACAAAAAGCCAACCATGCCAGGGGATAAATGGACAAACAAATAGTCTTTCAGCTCTGAACTCAGAGGTTGAACCTAAAGTTTGCGCAGGAGCAACTCTTCAGATAAGTTTCCGATGGACCTTGACTCCTGTTGTGCAAGCGTGTAGTAGCTAGCACAGAGGAGACTGTCCTCTAAATCCCTGCTTGGGCAAGTGTCTACGCATAGGCTGTTCTTTGCACGGCTGCTTCTGTGTCCCATGAGGGGCATATATATATATATATATAGTAATAAAGTCTGACACAAATCAGCACTGGCCAAAACCCTCGGAAGTGTTTAAGCACCTAACCCCTTTGACTTCAGCATGAATTAAACACAAAATTAGTTAAGCACTTTTGTTAAGCTAGCTGTGGATGTTGACTGTTTTTATCTGCGAATTGGATAAAGAAAGTCCACTGAACTTACCAAAATGTCTGCTGCCTCTGTTATCTGAAATATTATTGTCTTCCACTGTTAAGCTGATAGGGCTTTGAGGGAAGCTGTATTGTTTTGGTGAAACTACTTTGAGATACAGCCTGCCAAGTTCTTGTATCTTGAGCTGAGTGTTGGGTATCTTCTTGTTGCTGACAGACACATTGTCTGGAGATGTAGGGGGAGTGTTTGTTCCCACAAAAACTGTCACTTTTTGTAACTTCAGCAATTTTTAGCTTGTGTTAAAGGTGGTGATAAGGAGCAGAAGAAAACACCTTAATTGATGCCTAACAACAGAATTCATGTTTCTTGATGAATTTTTTCATTCGGTATCTGCTTTTCAAAAGAAAGTGGGAGGGGCGTTGTTTGGGTTTTTTTGTTTTGTTTTGCTTATTTTTGCATTCATGTAATTACTGCAGGACAGGAGTAAGAAAGAATTTGTTTTGAAAACTGGTCACAATTGTAAAGATTAAAATTCTTCTTTTTTCCTGCTCTTTTGCTTGTGTGCCAGTGAAGGCCTGAGCCCCGTGGCAGTGTCAGGGTGGCAGTGCTGCCTTGTTTTGACTTGCAGCGCCCTGGGTGACGCAGGTGTCAAGAACAACGAATTGGAGGACACCAGGTCACATAGGGACTTCTGCGATGTGAAGTGTGTTGGGCAGGACAGTGGAACTGCCAACCAAACCTGGCTTTCACTTAGGAGCCTAAATCCTGGTTCGAACCTGCACACTATGAATTTGTAACAGGACTCGATACCAGAGCCTGCCTTGCCACCTCACCCCTGCGGGTGACATCCAATTGCCTTGGCCCTCATGCTCTGTCCTGCTTTTAAAGCAAAGGTGCTTTAGTTTTTAGGAACATTAATTCCTTACTTCACAAGCACAAATACATGCTCTGGGTGTTTGGAAAGGAGCGGGCCCCAAATTGAGAGTGCACTTCTTATCCTTCCAGGCATGATGTAATCCTGTTAGTAGTTAGTAGGGTTGCTGCGATGGTACCGGGCAGGCCAGGCTGCCTCGCAGGCATCTGCTTCTCTTGCCTATTGAGTCAAATCAATATCCTCAAAACTGTAATTTTCACTGTAATGATGGATTACGCTTGTCACAGATTACAGAATTTTGTCTTGTGTGTTTAATAAAAGAAAACAGATTCTAATGGTTATTATTTCTGAAGTCCAATACGTCTGAACTAAAGCTCAGTGTATGCAAGACAAACTATGCTTTAATTTTACAATTGTCTGATGGGACTTTGCGATTTATTTGTTGTTACTTCCTTAATGATGTTGCAGTCAGAGGCACTGTTTTGCTAAATGTTGTGTAAAAAGTAAATTGTAGCACAGCAGATGTTGGTATTTGGATGGATGTCGGTGCAATGGGGGGACAGCAACAGTCATCTCTGTCAGCTGTCTTCAGGCTCGGCAGGCCTGCTGTGTGGTTACTTTGGTGTGTAAAAACAGCTCGTTTTGCAACTGGGAAGTTTGGCATTACATTTGGCACCGAGCCATGTAACTGGGTTAACACAAGTGTTTATCCAGCAATTTTCTCAAAATTGGTAACTTGGAGAAAATGTTTATTAAACTTCAGTACAAAGGAAGGGGGAAATAAGGCTGGATCTTTTCTTTTTAAAAGGCATTGATGTTTCTGATGCTAAACCCCATTTTTTTAATTCCTGTTATTTCCCCAACCCCTGTCTGTCTTTTGCTATTTCATTATGAACGTTTTTGCAGCTTACTGTTTACCGTTTACTTTTTAAAGGTTAAAACAGAGAAGCGTACCTGATGAAATGCGAAGTATATAGAGCGCTATAACTACCTTTCCCTCCATCCTGTGTGCTGTCATGAATTAAGTGCAAAGAATTGAGGACTGCAAATGAAGCTATTTAATTACCACTACCCCGCATTTGCTAGAAATCCTAACTGCAGCGTGGAACGGGAGCCTCGATCTGCAGAGCAGTTGATTTTTGTACGATAAATTACTGTAAATTTTACCTTTGGGCTTAGTACAAGAATCCCTGCAGGCCACCGAGAATTTTTCATAGAACTCCTGTCAATATTGGATGTATTTCTTTATGGAAATAGCAATTTGGACTGCATTTTTAGTCAGGAGAGGCAGGAGAAAGCAGTAGTTTTGCAAAGTGGCAGCAGTATCAATCAGATTTTGTACCAGAATATGGAACCTGTTGATTTAAGGTTCGTTGGGAAACTTTTATCATAGCAAAGACATTTAGTTTGGATTAATTTTTCTAATCCATTTTAATCTTGTACTGCCACTGTGATTAAATAACTAAAGGTCTTCATTGCTTGAAAAGGCTCCCATTTCTTTTGGAAAAGGGAAGTTGATTAAACTAGGAAATTTGGATTCTCTGGCGAGGGCAAGAAAAGTATGTCGAAAAACATACTCTCAAACCAATGACAGTGACCTAGTAACGGACTTGTGCTTAGTTAATTTCGTAGTTGAACTGCAATTTTAATAGCAAATATAATATCAGGATGGTCATTTTCATGTGGGTCCTTTGTTCTTTTTTTTTTTTTTTTTTAAAAAAAAAAAAGGAGAAGATGCTACCTGTACCTTCCAATTTCTGTACTGAGGCATGACTTCATTTAGAAAACCGTGATTTGCAAGAAGGTCTGCCCACTACAAAGATTCATTTAGTGTGCTGTGGATAAATGAAAATTGCAGATTAGCCACTCCAAATGTGCAGTGACTGCTTTTTCAAAACTTTTTTTGTCTGTTAGCTTGATACTGAAACTGTAATCCTGATGTTAAAGTGGTTTTCTCATAGTGGAGAGGGGGAGGGGGAAATAAATGCGTGAAAGCATTAATTGGGGAATAATCTAAACTTAACAACTTCCCCAGACCAGAGGTTGGGCTGAGTCTTCATAGCCAGCCTGACTTTTGGAAGATTTTACTGCGAGTGCTGGCTCTGCCTGTGAAGGAGCAGGGTCAGTGCAGCGATGTTGTGTGCTTGGGGCCAGGCTCTGCATTAGCTCTGCATTGACGTGCGTACATACGTGTGTGTGTCTGTGTGTTTAAAGGATGTAGCTTTGCTATTTAAACTTCCTTGTATTTGGCTGTGTTTCCAGAACAAGGTCCCGGATGGGGAGCGATACTGTCCCCACGGGCTGGGCACAACCTGCCCTTCCAGCTGCCTTCATTGCTGCTGGGACAGGACCAGGACCAGGGCTGGGTCTGGTGATGGCCACAGGCACAGCTGGCGTGGGCTGGGGTGAGGGTCAGGCTGCCACCTCTCCCTGCCCTGCCTGGGCTCTTAGCAGCCCAGCGCCCTCCTCTCTGCCCAGCAGAGACTCACCACCGGGGACACCCTGGCTTGTCCCTTTGTCAGTGTCCTCCTCTCTGCTGCAGCAGACTCCAGCCAGAATTGTGGTAGCCACGTGCTGGCTCATGTTTGCCACACTCTTTCCCCACCCCGCCCCCCCCCCCCCCCCACCTCAAGGTGCCTCTGTCATCCCACTTTCTCCTCCTGCTCCCCTCCTGCCTTGCTGGTGGCGGCAGCAGCAGCAGCAGGGTTTTCAGGGTGGCCTTGCTTGGCTTGACCCCGGGGCGGCAGAGGAGCCCCTAGCAGCTGCCGCCTGAGCTGATAGCATCAGACCAGGGACTGGTGGGAGAAAATGCTATAACCACAGCATGTGCTAAGCACTGAACGACAAAGCAGGGTTTGCATGCAGGGTTTTCTGTATGTGTGCATGTACCTTCCTTTGCAGAAGTCCCTGAGGCACGAACATAGCCCCAGATGACCTCCTTCAGGAACGTTACCCCAGGTGACCTGTCGGGTTTTTCTTTCTCTTTCTTTTTTTTTTTTTTAAAAAAAATATATTTTATAAACAAGAGACGAAACAAAAAAACCCTCATATGACTTTAAAGCTTTATTTGTGACTTTCTGGTGTTCTGAGAATCTAACTCTTCCGGAGAGCTGCTGTTGTTGCAAATTCTCCTACAAACCCGAAGGGTGGCTGTAACCTGGTGAGGCAAGGAAAGTGTTTTGGTGTTTGTTTTGCTTCTGTTCTTTGGGGACATGCTAGTAAGAGTGGGAAGATGAACTACAGAGAGTGGACTGGGCTTGATGACATGGCAGGGCTTTTAGGATTCAGGTGGTAGAGGAGATATGCATGGTGAGGAGCAATTGCATGGTGCACTGTGCTTGGAAGATCAAGCCAGAGGAAAGGTCCCTAACCTCTGAAAAACTGGTGGGGCAAGTGACAGGTTTGATGGCCAAGGAACATGGTGTGAGTTTAGATCTTGCTGGGGGTAAGGCGTGATGTTTGTTTTTCCCCTCAGAATAGGAGCAGTTTTAAAAGAGGAGATAGGAATTTTTGTCGTGTCTTCCCACGTATAGGGCACTGCAGGCTGCAAAGTGTAATTCAAGCTCCCATCTTCCTGTGCCCATCTGCTTTTCGCTTCTGTGTGGTGTATACTTTTCATTTTTGATTCTTTTTTTAAAATGAAAAGTAGCTTTAGCGTACCAAGACGCTGTTGAAATTTGAAAATTAATTAATGGTAACAGAATCAGGGTAGGCGGGTCTTTATTCAGTCTTTATTCAGGTGGGTCTTTTATTTCATTCCTCCTCCTGTAAGATTTTCATGTGACTGACTGGAATGCATCTCTCCTGGAGCTTAGAGCTTTTAGGGAGTGGTATGATGAGCTTACTGTAATAGCCGACTTTGGGGTTCAAAAAGTAATAGTCATGATTATATGTATGTGTTTTTAGTAGTACATACACAGATTTCAGTATTACAGGGCTAAGTTGTGGTACCACTGAGATCCAGCAGGAATTTTGCTGTTAGAGTATATTGACAGTCAATATTTTTACTGTGTATTGTAAAAATAAATGAATTTTAATAGTGTTTAAGGTGACAGAAGTGCGTCTAGCTGAGCCTGTGACCCTGTTGAGGCAGCAGCATGGATTGTGCTCTGCTTTATGGTGGCAACACACCTCAGCCCAAGGCACAAAAGTCCTTGGCAATTTCTTACACTTCTGTTACTTGGCTAAGCTTAGCACCAGAGCTACGATGGCTGTTTGCTCTCGCATTAGCCAGTGATGAAGTTGCTTTAATAGATTCTCAGTATGCAATTAAGTTACTTTGCAAAATTCCTCTCAAGTGAGGCGAGCACTCCTGTTATCTGGTGGAGACTTTCATTGCTGAGTTTGGGGTAGTGACTCAGTAAAAGTTATCTGTGGAATACTAAATTTGGAGGCGTAACCAGGAGGTTGCCATGATAACAAATATTAAAACTTCTGGGAAGTGCTTGTAATTTTTCCATTGATGGCCATTAAACGACTCAAGATAAATGAAACTTTTTATTAGAACTAACATGGTCTCCATGTGCTCCTCCAGGGTTTTGCAGACTTGCTAGTGACAAAACGAAGAAGGGAAATCCAAATTAGCCCCAGCCTTATAAACAGCACACCCCCTTTTTTATGTTGCTTCTTATTTTTGCCATTGAAATATTTGCTTAACTTGGCTTTTATGCATCTTTCTATGAAGTATTTACCCAGTAACTGTTTATATAAACATGTTTAAAATTCTGCATTGATTTTTTTTTCGTTGGCACTTTTAAGAAATTTCCTGATGCACAGCATGATCACACAATTGCTGGTAGAGCTTTCATTGTGAGTGGCCTAAAACAACTCTGTGTATTTATGTTGAAAATTAGGACTCAAACCCAGAAGCTAAAGGATAACAATACGATGTGTTAATTTCTTACCCTCCATAAATTGCTTATTTATAAAAGTCCATGTTCTGCAGCTTAGGTTTTACAAATAGAGCTTTTTTCTTCCATTTCAAACTGCCTCTGAAGTTGGTCCTTATCATCTGCTTTAGAAAAGCTGCTGTTTCCATAAATCTCCCCTAATGTCCCTTTGCCTTTTTTTCACCATTTCTTTACAATTCCCCAAGGTTTTGATTCGCTTTGTGAATGACACAATGATCTCGCCTAGAAGAGTGAGCCAGGGACTTGTGTGTCCTCGCCGCGGATGTTTTCTGCACGGCTGTGTCCTGCTTTTGCTCTCCCCTGCTCTTGCTTTCCTGTGTGCACCCACCCTCCAAGTTACCAGCTCGCCTCTCAGCTTCACCAATTTTGGGATTTTAATGGGTAGCCTGTGCTGAGTACTTTTCAGGTTTAATGTTCGCAAAGCAAATAAATGCATCATAAAAATCACTCGCCTGAGTCTTTGACTCTCCTGGTATTTTTTAATGGGGCAGAGTGGGGAAAGGGACCTAAAATCAATTTTTAATCAATTCACGATGCCTTTCCAAAACATTCTCTATGTGTAGGCAGCCCTAGGGATACAAGCTAAAACTGTGCTTTTGGACTAAGTTTAATCTCTGGAAGAGCTTTGGTTTGTGAGCATTTCTTTGCTTTGTCCCCTATTGCACTATCTATCAGCCTCTAGACAGGATTTACTGAAGAACAAAACTGAGTATGTCTTATTCAAATAAGGCATGTGTTCAGATAAGTGCAAGAGTCATGGCTAAGGATGCTTATGCTAAGAGGTAAAGTAATTAAATCAGCTTTTAGATGATGCCTAGAAAAGCCCTTCCTTGTTCAAATACACTAGGGTGTGGCATGTTTGGTGGTTTTGGTTTGTTTTTTTTTTTTTTCTTTGTATTTTTAGTAGAGATCACAAAATCTTTGGAGGATTAAGTCACACCCTTTATATAAATACATGCAGTGTATTTAAGAGCCTGATTTGCAGAAATACTGATTGTATTAGCTTCAGATTGAGCTCGAGGAATAGTTGTAGGTACCTCCCTCCTCTAAAGCAAGATATTTAAAAAGTTGCAGAGACTTATTAGCCTAAGTGCTTGTTAGCTGCTTGTGCTATTTTCCATCATAGTGTCAGGTAAAAATTACTTGGGGAGAAATAATTGTTTTAAGCATGCTTAATTCAGTTCAGTGAATCTGACACCTCCTCTGTCATTTTTATTTATTTATAAAAATGAGCGAGTTGGGCACCTGTCAAAAGCAGAGGAATATGTGATGGCGCTCTCTGTTGCAGGAACATTTTATTTTGTTAAAATGCTATAGCTGTTTGTGAGCACATTACAGAAAAGATTTCTCTAATTTTGTTGGACACCTCGTGGTAGTTTTAAGTCCTTTTGCTCCCACCATGAGGTAATGGAGATGCAATTCACTCTTGAGATTGTTTTCAGTGTAGCTTAAGAAATCGCTTCATACTTTCCTGTAATTTATGTAGCTATCCTTAAAACTGCTGCTTTTAATGAAACTTCATTTACATCTTCTCCCACTGGAGACAGCTGTAGGTTAGGACTAGCCTGACTAAGCTGTGCCAAAGGTAGGAGTAAGGAGTTTTTTACATGCTGATTAATTCTCTTTAGCTCCTTTGGGAATATCTGGTATTGCTTAAATTGATTGCTGTAAGCAATATGGCAACATTTTTGACCTTCTAAACTGAAATTCAGCAAAAAAAAGAAAAGAAAAAGATAAACCTCCATGTTTCAGTTTTACATAACCAGTTGACATACTGTGATAAAAAATACAGAGGTGTCATCTTCTGTAGTGGTGGTGTTGGCTGGTGATCTCAAACCCTTTGACAGAAATGGAATCAGAGAACGTGGTAGTTGTCTGTCCCCTGCATGGAGAAAGTATTGGGTGAGAATCTGTTGTTTTGGTTTTTTACTCTGTAATCTGACCTCTGATCTCTCCCATGGCCTAGCTCTGTGAATCAGAGCGCCCATTCTTTGCCTTCGTTAGGTGTTTCCCATCTGCACTGTTGTGTAACTGAAGACAGAGGTAGCTTCCAATATGCTTATTTTTATACACAGCACGCCCATAGAGCTTTGTGGGAAGCGCTAAGCCAAGGCTGTTTGTGGCTTTCTGAAGTTAATTTACAGATGTGGGGTGCCCGGTGACCAGGAGCAGTCCTTGCAGGGCTTCCTTTGTTGCTCGAAGGCCAGACTGCTCAGCTGACCCCCTTTGCCCCACCTCCAGCTCCCCTCTTCCGTCCCTTCCCAAATTCCCCCAAGATATGATAATGAAGCAGGTGCCCTCTATTGCAGCTTTCTGTGAGCGTGAGAAACGGCAGTAGGTTAAGAAAAGCCGGAGCCGAGGAGGAGGAGGAGGCATTTCTTCTCAACCTGTTGGCAGTCACGTCAGTCATGGCCGTGCGGGCTGCCGGCGCACCGCACAACCGTCCAGCTGCCCGAGGGAGAATACAGCGGGAAGCGGGTTTGCCGTGCCCCAAATTAGCCCGTTGCGACCGTGGGACCCTGCGTGAGGGCCCTGAAAGGCGCGGAGGAGCCGGGCTGCGAGCTGTGGAGCCTCGGCCTGGCGCAGGCGAGCGGCGGGCCGCGGGCTGACCTCCCCACCGGGGAGCAGCCCCGGCGGCAGGCCCGGCCGCCTCATTGAGATTCAGGGCACAGGCGGCGGCTCCGCAGCTGTACGCTGGAGGCGGAGGCCGAGGAGGCATCCAGAGAGGGGCCAAAAAAAAAAAATCATCAAAGAACCGGCCCCCTTCGCTGCGCCTCTGAATAGGCAGGCAAACCAGAGGTCCTCCACTCTCCGTGAGCGTGTTGAGGAAGGCATTAGCATAACCTCTCTTTTTTTTTTTTCCTTTTCTTTTTCTTTTTCCTTTCCTCAAGCTACCAAAAACCTGGCACCATATTTAAATATCTTGTTTTGACAGTTCGTTGAGGGAAGGGAAGAGTGCTGCACCAGCCTGGTGGGTGTCTGTGGAGCTATTTTTATAAAAAAAAAAACATATTTGAACTGAGAGTTTTCATTCGGGTCACCCTAGACTTAATTGTTTGGTGTCAAGTCGTTAAGATCCAGAATTAGCTCGCTGCGTTTGGAAAGGGCTTGCTTCCGAGTGCTTTAGAAATGCAAAGGCAAGTTTTCAAGCCCTGCTTTCTTTTTCCAAATCTGTTTTGATTTCAGCTGGTTTTGAAGCTAGCGGACGCTTACCCTATTTACTCAAGCAGCAGAAACTAACTGTAAATCCCTGTCCCACTCTTCAGCACGCACGAGATGGCAGCTCCTGAAAGCTTCACATCTTTGAGTAAGCTGGCATCTGTTTTGCTGAAACCTTATTAGGCCGACAGGATGCAGACCACTTCTCACAGCCATTGAAGTCTCAGAAATGAGTCATTCTGCCTTTGACCGGTGGCACATTAGCGGTGCGATTGGCATAACTTTCATGTTTCCCTCGGACAGTTCAGGGCTGTACAATCCAGGAATGTTGTACCTCTTCGGAGTGTGTGGGAACGTAGAGGAGGCTTGCATAACTCAAAAGCTCTAGTATTTTGAGTCTTAACCTTAATTGTAATTAATGGTGCTACGTCTGATGCTCAGAGCAGAAAGTTTAATGCATTATTTATCCATAGATTTGTGGTAGCCACTTGAGTGCATTTCATATCACTGAGACCTTGTTTTCAGTCAGGGCTCCTGGGCTTGTTCTGGTTACTTTGGGGCATAAGAAAGTTAGTAGTTGGTCCAGCACCTTTGTAAATACCAAGGGTATCATTGGATGCTGTCTTGGTTAACCTAATGATTTTTTTTTTTTTTTTTTTTAAACCATTGCTATGTGCGAGTTGATTAAAAAAAAAAAAAAAGCAGAGGCTTCTTAAATATAGTCTGTTCTGAATTAAAGGGTGTGGTGTTGGCTTTGAATGAGCTTGATGCAGCAACAAGCATGCAGCAGTTGGTAAATAAAGATGGATTTTCTTTTGTTCTGCTGGTGCTTGCTGCTCATTATTCTCCACTTACCCCGTGAGCTTCCCAGGGAGTGGCAGCTGTTTCTGATGTTAGACACTCTATCAGTGGTAGACAGCTCCAGATTCGGTGAGATACTGTTGTGGGGAGGAGAGGAAAATAACCTAACCCTGCATTATTGTAAATCCTCAGTAGAATTAACTTTTCATGAACGAAAAGAGTTTTGTGTTTAACTTTTTCTGAAACACTCAGGCATAAGCGTGCTTTGCAGTGTGTGTTACTGTGCAAAAGCTTTTCTGGCATGAGATGAATTTACATTCTAAGTGTGTGTTAAGTATTTTAATGTGCAGTGTGTGGGGGCAGACACAAGGCAATAAAGGGAAATCAGTCTCTAACAATCTTCATGTGTAATTCCAGATATACACAGTTTGGGAATCTTTGCAATTTGGAGATGGCTTGGTGTAAACAGAATGGTACATAAAGATTTTAAATAATAAAGCTAGCAAGCTACAGAGGAGTCTATTTGGTTCCAGGATTTTATATGTAGGATTTATAACCCATGCTTTTGCTTTCCTGTCTCTGCAGTGTTAGCATTCTGTTACTGAAAACAAAGAAGGCTCTGCCAGGGCATTACACAAGCAATGAATCACAGAGGAAAAAATGTTTTGCTTTGTAAATTGTTCACTTTTCCATGGTGGATCATTATTATTATTATTATTTTTTTTTAGTGTTGTCTGATAGAATTTGCCACACATGCTTGCATTTACTGTACTCAGTACAATTCTTCTAGTGTGACTACGTAACTCCTAATATTAGTGACTTGAAGTAACTTCTTACGATTCTCGAAAACAAAACCGCAACAGGAACAAAAAACACAGGGCAAAAATTGGAACGGCTCGGTTCACTCTTCGGGCATGACAGCTTACCGAGTATATCAGAGGAAGGAAAAGGTGTTAATGTTTTTCAGTCAGCTTTGTCCCAGCACTTCCCCATAATTATTTTTTTGTCTGTATTGACAAACTCCTTCTCTGTCCAAAATACTTGGATTTGCTGTCGTGATAAGTGTGGCGCTCCTCACAGGTTGTAGGAAGTTTATAGTGGTGTAGCTGATAATAAAAATATAAATTTGTTTATTAAGAATATGCACTTTGTACATTTTCTTGATGACTGTATTGGTGAATCTGTGTTTCAGAACTTCTGTAGAGGAACGATACTTTGCTCAGGCTTGGATGTAAAATTACACGTACAGATGTGATTGGGAAGTCACACACCAGGCAATGTCCTTTGACTTTGCTGCGAGATGCAGAAGTATAACCTCAGTGTGTTATATAATAAAATTTATACCACGGATGCTGCAGTATGCTTCATACTGTCCTTGGCAAGAGCAATAATCAATAATATGTATGCTTGCCATATTACAGGATTCATTAAGCTCTGGACGTGTGGAAAAAGAAGTTTAAAATCATGTTACTTATTTGCAAATTAAAAAGCTGCATCAGGAATCACGCAGCTAAAGCAATGGATAAGGGAAGGTCCAAGTAGAGTGGTCCTTGCAAAATGCCTGGCAGTAATGAAATCCTTGATTTTTCACGTAGAGAGAGTGAAGAGTGAGTGAGTGTGGAGGAGGATGCTATATATGTATGGAATACACCATTTTAAAGACTGTGTGATTAATCCTGTTAGATTATGTGTTTCTAACAGAGAAACACATCAGTGGAATAAAGCTGTAAGAAAGTATGAGAGCCAAACATAAGCATCTAACCTGGGAGGAAGAGTCTCTTGTGACAGTACAGTGTAATTTTGTGTAAAATTATGCATACTTCACTGAAAATAACCAGAAAATAATTTCAGAATCTACGAAAAATAAATGTCTCCTCCGTAAATACCAATGGGGAAGACATGTAGCGTACGTTAGGGAGTAAGGGAGATGGAAGCCCTGTCTTGCCCCTCTTCAGATATTTTTCATCCTATCCAATCTGGATTTAGTCCTAAAGGTAGGTACGATAAGGGGCATGTGATGGTTCCTAGGTCTCCTGAGTCTGCTTTATGCAAGAGAAGAAAATACCAATGAGTCAGGTGTGTAAAAGTGCGTTCCAAAATCGTGATAGTCCGGGCGGCTGCCTCCCCAACCTGCTTACCTGGCAAACCTCTCGTCAAGAGCTAGGCTGAACATGCCATGTATCTTCTTGTCCCTGTAGTCACATCTGCGGTGTAATAGTAATGAGATTGGAGTAATCTCACTGATCTGGGCTGAGTTGGACTGGTAATTTAAATGTGAAAGGCTTCGTAATCTCCTACTGATCCCAGGAAGTTTTCAGCTTTTAATTAAGGTCAGAATTAAAAAGATGATGACAACGAAACCTTCTGCATTTACTGCCTTGATTATAAATGTTAAGCCATGACAGCTATAGGTGAGTTCTTCTGAAATTCCTAGATGATGTCACTTTTGTAAACCCTGTATCATAGGTACAGCTGTAACAGACGTCTCTGAAAGAAAGACTGAGAAGGTTTGTGCTTACTCCTTTTCCTCTTGACTTTCTTGCCCCGCGCCCTGGTTCATCGGTGCAAATGGGTGTTTTCTGCAGATGTGGCTGCTAGTGGACAGGTAGCTCTGTGTGACTCTCTCCACTGGTTTGGCAACTCTTACTTTCTTGCTTTAGATTAGAAAATTAAAAGCCTAACAAGGGCTAAACGGGTGAAAGCAGCAGCTAGGGGTGCACGCACCCATGGCCGCGTGGTGTGGGCATTGGGGTTGTGCTTGTGCTTCTGTATGCAGGAGGGAGAAGTGTGAGTCTGAAGGGAGAAGAAATGGCACAGCTGGTGCCTGAAGCAGGTTGAAACGGCATCGCAGAAGGAGAGGAGGTCTGTGGGGAGAGGAAGGAGGCAAAGCAGCTGCAGGGGGAGTTCCTGGGGCAGGGTGCACATCGCTGGGAGAGAAATTGCCAGCAGAGGAGAGCTGAGCAGCAGGAAAAGAGGGTGTGAGCAGAGCCTGGAAGAACAGGAGAGCAGCAGAAGGTTACCAGAGCCAATGAATCTGGGGAGACTTTTCTTCTTGCTGCTCCCAGTGGTTGTTTGAAGAGCTTGCCAGCAGATGAAACCATGAGCACTGGGTACCAGCCACTGCAGGGGCAGCATCCCGGGGTGTGCAGGCATGCTTCTGCTGCGGCAGGCCAGAAAGCAGCTTGGCTCCTGGTCTGCCCCCTCATCCTCTCCGTGATGTTGAACAAACAAATGAGAAACTGTACTGGAGGGAGGAAGGTATAGCTGCTGCCCAGCTGTGGGTGCTTTGTAGTGACCACTTCTCTTTTCTTTTTTTCTTTTTTTTTTCAAATCTGTTGTTGTTGAGGTGAGCAGAGTTGGAAAAGTGTGGCTGGTACCCTGACTTGAATAGCACTTGGAGTGAGGCTTTTGTGTGATTCAGCCAAACAGAAACATTGCAGGACCTTGCAGGACCTAGAGGGCCAGCTTGACACCATGTAAGGCTATTTGAGGTTCTGGAGACTGCCTGAGAAGATGACAGCATGGACAATGTGCAAAGGGGGAAACTGAAGTACATTAACAAAGTCACCCAGAAGAGCCCCCATCTTCCTTCCTCGAAGCCCAGCTGAATAAATCCAGTAAATAATGAAGGGTTTGATCAACTCTCTTATTCTGCTGGACGTTTTGAACGTGGCTGTAACACAGTCACGCAACTGTCAACCTGTGTAGGTTACTCAGATGAGCAGTAACATGGTGTGAGCAAGGGATGTTTTCTTTGACAGAGAAAGGTGGAATATGTTTCAGAATAGATGTTTGTTTTCTTTTTTGTGGTGGCTATAGATCATCCAGTGTTTTCCCCTTCATATTGTGATATATCATCTTGTGTTTCATGCTTGAGATGTTGTGAGAGGAGTGAGTGATGTTATGTAACTTAAACAGAGACTCATCTTATGATGTTCTAAAAGTGACTGTTGGTTTGATAAAGCAGTTGACTAATTAGTAAATTACCCATTGTTGTTTAAAATACTTGCACTGCAAAATGTAAATGAAAAAAATTTCTCCACTTGTCAGTATGAAAAATGACAATAGCAAAAATAATACATAGGACATCTGCTCTGATTTTTTTAAAATTTAAAATGCATTTAAGGCAGATGTTGCGGAATTTGAATGGAAATCAGAGTAGATGGAAGAACAAAACATAGCTGTTTACCTTTTATGAAGTCACATTTTTATGGTTAACATCGCTAGCAATATCTGACTCAGTGCCTGTGTTTTTTCCACTGTTTGTATCAGAATGAACTGAATGTTCTTAAAGCTGCTGCTATGTCAGGATGACATACAGTTTCAATATTAAAAAAAAAATAAGATTAATGAGTATTTTGGGGTGTTTTCTGATATTCTCTCCCTTTGCCCATCCTTTCTTTCCAGGAGAATACATAAAAACATGGAGGCCACGGTATTTTCTTTTAAAGAACGATGGCACATTCATTGGCTACAAGGAACGACCGCAGGATGTCGACCAGCGGGAATCACCTTTAAATAACTTCTCAGTAGCTCGTAAGTGTTTTTACCTGCTCCCTCTTCCAGTGTGGGGGTGCATGTCTTCTTGTAGTCGTACGGCTGGTACGCTGCATCAGTAACATTCGAATCTGCCCAGAGCAATGTATCTAAACCCTAACTGTGTTTATCTGAGATGATAAAACCCCCCTGTGTTTCTCAGGAATGACTCTGGTGGGATGGTTTGATGCTCTTCTTTTTTTTTTTTTTTTTTTCCATTTTTTTACTAATTTAGTAGTTTCTTTTTGTAGAATAAACCGGGTTTATTTGTTAATATTTTGTATGTCTGTTATTCAGCAAGTTGCTTTAAAGTGAAAATTAACCCAGACGTGTGTCTCGGTACTTGGCAGGTAGGCACAGCCAAAGCGTTTCATCCTCTGTTCTGCCACCAGAGCTGGATTCAAGTGTCATTGACATAGGTCAAACATAATTTGATTGTTAGCATAAGAAAATGCAGAGTGAGCACTGGTTTTAATGAAACACACTCAGTTTTTCTTAGTTTTGAACACAAAACCATTTTTCTTCTATTAAAGCCAACAAAAGGGTTTGGGAATAGCAACATGTCCTAACCTCTGCACTCTGTCCTGTGCAAACATTTCCAGCTTTGCTCAGGTGCTGGAGCACAGGATGCGATAGAAGACTCTGAAGATAATTTCCTTTCCTTGCTCATGTTTTTAACCTTTTACTGGATACTTCCAGCTTTTATTTTCTCCTGTTCTTAATTTTTCCTGTCTCATGATCTGCATGTGTGTAGTTCAACCACTTAAAAATAGATCATTGTGGCACCTGTTATTAACAACGATCTGTTCTGTGTTCCTGGTGACTCGTGGAAGTGAAGCTCTGCAGAGAGAAGGGTAGGGGCTTTCCCTCTTCGTTACCAGGTAGCATGAGATATATCGGGTTCATCTTTGTAGTTGACCTTTATGCAAACAGGTTTATTTTGCAACACCCTGGTCCCAGAAGAGGGCTGGACCGCTCTAGGAACTAATCCAAATGTTCATTTTTTTGCAGCTGGTAGCAACATATACCTGTTCTGACTGATGGTGGGAATAAATAATGGACGTGCTGTTGCCTGGTGCCAAGAGTGCTTTGGGGGTTTTTGTCTCATTTTAGAGAGAGAATTGTCGTAGTGTTTTCATTTTGGTAATGACATGGTACTTTCCTCTTTAGACAGGTATCTCCTCATGGATTAAGAAGGTAAAGAAAAGCAGCAGAAAGCCATTAATTCATAAATTAATTCAGTACTTGGTCTGTAGCCAGAGGCTTTTAACAAATGCACTTTTTGCAGGATGCTTCCATCCTGTTGCTAACTGCATTACTTACGATAATTATTTACTGCAGCTCGGTGCTAAGGAGTAAAAAAAGATGTGTCCGTTGCCTTCTCTTCATCCAAGTTGCCTTCAAAATGGGTTAACTTAAATCAGGTTTCACAATAGGAATATGGTGCTTTTTTTTTGGCAGATTGAGCCCATCAGTCTTGGCATTTATAGCTAAACAGGTTTGTTACCATGGTATCAGAGCATTATCGAAAAAGATGCGCCACATGCTTACAGAGTAAGGTGTAGCCCCCCATAAGAGGGATTGTGGGGAGGGTGGTGGGTGGAAGGATGTCCCTCACAGTGGCTCTTGCCTAGTGAACCAGTGGCAGGTTGGGAAGGCCTTGATGATTAGGGGAGAGCCTCCTTGCTAGAAGATATTTTTGTGGGTTTGGGCTCACAGAAGCAGCTCTTGCCCCACCAGGATTTAATTTCTCATGTAGGCACTGGCATGCAGTGCTGCCAGCACCTGATGTGCAGCTCATCTGGGTACCCTCCACACTTGTATCATTTGGGTATGTTTTGCACCACAAGTTTTCCCTTTGAGCCTGCCTGCCTGGTACTTTCATTTGGGTTAACTTGTTGAGTTAGTGTGAGCGAACTCGAGCTGCCTCTGGAGAAAGGCTCGGGCCAGAATGCAGCTTCGTGCTGCAGAGGCAGCCTGTAGAAGCTTCTTGCCAGTGAAAGGTGGGGGAAATTTAGTGTAAATGTCCAAGTAGCCATGATAGTCCTGACGTTTTTTGTTAATTAGTGAACTGTTTGGTTGGGGGGGTTTTTTGTTGGTTTTTTTTTTTTTTTTAATGAGATGGCAGGCTGTCTCTGTCAGTCTGTTCTTTGGAAGTGGTCCCATATTTCTGATTAAGTTCTTCACCCTCTTCTGCTGTAAAATAACATAGGCTTTTTTAATATTTGCAATTAAAAGGGTTTTTTTTCATGACTAGGGGACTCTTCTTACTTGTAGTGTAAAATTCATATTAAGTGATTTTTGTCAACCCGTGAGAGGTAGGAAATACTTAATTCAGGAGAAAACAGTGAAAGAAGAAAACATCTAACAATGGCCTGTCTTTTCCCCTAACAGGTATGAAGAAAGTATTAGCAATAAATAGAGTGTGCTTTCCATGTGCTTAACAGTCTCTTCTTTCTCTTACACTAGCCTTTTCCTTTCAGTCTGTGAGGGTTTTGATCACCCATCTTTGAACGCTTGTTTCTAGGGCTTTCCATGGGTAAAGAGAGGCTCAAGTTTTTTTTAAGTACCTTTTTCTCCACCTAATTTTCCCATGTAAAATAGCCATATATCTATGTTTTATTTAATGATATGTTTAAGGAGTTTATTTTCCCTGGAAGTTACCTACAAACAAAAAAAAGAAAAAAAAAAAAAAAAAAACAAAACAAAAAAAAAAACCAAAACAAAAACAAACCACACCACCACCCCCCCCGAAACCCGCCCCCAAACAAAGCAAAACTTCTGAAAGATCGTGCCTGAGCATTTCACTCTGATTTTTTGAGTCCTATTTGTGTTCATATGTCGTACTTCACCACTAGTACGGCAGAAGGAATAAAAAAGCCTGTACCTAAATAGTTCTGCTCCAGAGACCCTGCAGATAAAAAACTGATAGAGCCTGTGTTGTAAATCTGTGAGATAAGTAGCCTTCATACCGATTGTAATCTCGGATTATCATGTATGTCTGCCTATTAGGTTATAAGCCTTTAAAACCATATAGCTGAGAAGAGCAGTATATTGTGAAAAACCACATGGAGAGAGAGGCTGTTCCTGTTAGAAAGAAGGGATTATTTCTCCGACTGACAAAAAGGAGGGTGCACTGTGGTGGTTTTGTTGTACAACTGAAAACATAATTGCACAACAGTATGAGTACTCCTTTCGGGACAGGGCTGCATGTCCGCAGTCAAGCATTTATCAGGGGGCACGGGATGGCCAGATTACCGGATAAATTCTTTGTCTGCTGTTACTAGGGGCCACCTTAGTCCACATCTGTAACTCAGGGCTCCCAGCTCCTCACTTCTGCCATGCTGAGCTGTTTGGGGGCAAATCTATCTGGTGGTGCTATAGCAGAAAAGGAGCACTTCAACATAATATTCCTATTTGCCTTTCCAAAGTTTTATTTATTCATCATGTTTTTTGCCTGATTTACCTTCCCCCCCCAACCCCTTCCTTAAAGAAACCAACGCAGGAATGGGAAGGATTCTTCCTTGACATTATTGTTTTAAGTGTGATGTCATCATATAGGGAGCAGAGTTTGACACTTTCGTTGCAAGTAATCTGCGTTTTAGCTTAAGTGCTGGGGAAGCAAATATTGTGACATTTTAGAAAGTCACTGGGATAATACTAAGTGTCTTTCAAATACAAAATGGTAATTTACATTTGAATGCCTTGGTGTCTATTCCTGTTAGGAACAATTTCTCTGTCCTACTTACTTTAAAAGACCAAAGCCAGGAAAGAATCAAGAGGTTCTTTAGAGCAATTTAAATCATTTTTAACAGGCTGCTGTTTATAGTACTTACTTTGTTGCAAATGGGGAATACTTATGTTGGCCTGTTTGACAGGAAAAACTGTCTTTGAAGTGGATAAGCAACCCTCAGCCCGTGTTTGAAATCTGAATGCTTTTATAGCAGAACCCCCAAACATGCCGTGACGCAGACCTAGTACTGTACAGCATCTGTACTTGTGCTCTGGTGTAGTGGTGCATGTTGCAGTACCTGATTATGGAAGGCAAGTTTGGTGCTTCTCTAGCTTGCCAACTACAGTGAAGAGCACAAAGGTGCTTTTCACAGTAAGAAAAACCCCTAATGTTTCCTTGTTTCATTGATAGAATCTGTGCAGTTGTCATATATGGGGAGAACTAAGGGGTAGCTTCAAACTTTCTGAAACCTATGTGGTACAGCACTTTGGTAAAGTAATTTAAAAATGAAGCCTTCTGTATTTCTTGATATGTGCTGTTATGATTGAGCAGGGTAATTAGACAGCATATTGTTCACTAAACAAAACACTTCTGTGTGACATACTTGAATTATAGTGGTTATTAACTGACAAATCTCTATTATTCATCTTGCTGTATGCCTTAAAGATTGCTGGATCAGCAAGCTTAACAAATATCAATGGACAGTGCTGATTTAGGGGAAAAGTGGTGATGTTAATTGGTCCCCTTCTATGACATAAAATGGCTTGTGTGGTTTATTATGCTGAAATTAAATGGTTAAAGTTTAGAGTTCGTGGCTAGTTTAAATGTCTGTGCTGCTACTTCAGAATACTTAATCTGTGGCAGTAAATGTGAATCTAAAGTCTGTTTTAAAAAAGTAAGCAAAACCTCTCCGTTTATTTCTTCATAATGTTGTACTACTGGATAAGCATAGGAGAACAGCTCTGGATTAGCACAAGGTTAGAAATAGCCTGAGTTTCTTCTTCAGGTCCTTAGCCGAGTTCAGTATCTGTTAGGGCTGCATTGTGCAGGCTCATAGAGGACAACCCCAGCCTTAATCTAACCATGTTAAGCAGACAAAAATGGGAGACAGAAGAAACAAAGAACAACAACAAAAGAGCAGGTAAGCTAAAGTGGGCCATCCGGGAGCAGGAATGAGATCTTTTGAGATGAATTTATCAGTACTGGGCTTGCTGGGCTGTGCCAGCTCGTGCAGTTGTGTTCGGCTTTCAGTGTCAGTCTGTGAAAGAGAGTGGAGGTAGCTGGAAGGCTAAATACGGCACTCTGCAAGCGCGCCTGCGTCGCTCTGTGAAAGTTCTTTAATCTCGGTGAATGAAGGAGTGCCGTTTATCACACTAAAACCTTTTCATGACTCATTAATAAACTTTCTCTATCTAATTGCAGTGCTTTAGTAGGATGCAGTATAACCTCAGCGTGCTATTAAAGAAAAATTAGATTTTCGTGTCATGAAAAATGCAAAGTTACTCATTGAAAAGCTTATAATTCCAGTAGCAAATGAGGCATGAAATATATTGCCAAAAATACGGTGCTGAAAAACACTGGCGGTAAATATTTTATTTTGGTGCTAATTAAGAGCTTGAATTTAAAACTGAGCATTTTAAATTTCCACACTAATAAAATTAACCTAACGATACCAGTGTAGCCTTAGTAACGTGCACTGTTATTCTGGCTGGATTCTGCCCTCGACTTCCACATTGCTGATGGTGGAGGATGTTCGTAGCTCTAGAAGTAAGCAAAAATTTCTTCTTGTCTTCTTAGTGCCTTTTTATTTACTTGGAAGTTGATTTAAAACCTGAAGACCAAATAATAGCAAGCTTGTGGTTTCATTAACTGCAACGAAAACAGTTACATGTAAGGAAAAAACCAAATAATTATCTCTCTTCTTTTGTTGTTTTGTTTTTTTCCCCCCTTGCTCACTTGGTTTCTTAATTTGACTTCCTTTAACAGGAGCTGTTTAGTTAGCTTTAGATTTTCTATTAATACAAATCTGAAAAATGTGGTGGTTTGGCTTCTGTTGTTATTTCATTGATTTTCTTTTGCTTTTCAGGTCCTCTCTTTTAGTATAGCTAACATACCCTTAATCATGTGCATTTTCAGGTCCAAATTTGAAGGATAAACACTCATAACATCCTATGAAAGTTAAAATAGGTGTGATTTAAAAAAAATAAAATTAATGCTCAGCTCTTGAGAGAGCATTTTTATGAAGGAAGTGGTGGTTTTGCATGTAGCTGTACTTCTGTAGCCTTTTTAGGTTGTGCTTAAGTACTGGCAACAATGGAAGCTGTTAGCTGTGTGTCCGTACAGCATCCAACTCTGCAGCAGCTGTCCCGAAGGCGTTCTGAACAGGGTCTTTTCTGGGGGTGCCTCTGCAGTTTGATGTTCCCTCTAGTGTTTGAGGACTGGAAATGCTGAATCTAATCTTCATCAGGTTGCTGCAAAATGACCAGATACACTCACTAGCAGCTCCTTGAAAGCCAAGGACAGGGTTTTATGTCGGGAAAGTCAAAGGGAGAGAACGTGGGGGCTTGATGTTAGATTCGGTGGATGTAATTGCTGCATTATCAGCTGACTTTGTCCGTGTGCTCTGTTCTGGATGACCTTTGGAGTGTAGGACCTGAGTCTGAACGGCTTCTGTGTCATCACATCAGATTTCTACTTACCTCCGTGGGCAGACCAAATGTGGAGCCTTTCTAAGCAGAATTTGATTTCGGTGCTGCTTAGATGACTATCTCCCAAGCTATTTATTGGTTTCATCAACACAGTAAATTGTCTCGAGTCTCCTAAAGAAGTACTTACAGAGATTTCTATGGTTGATTAATTGCAACAGTTTGCTAGATAAGAATAAAGACAAATGATTATTTAAACCTGCTTATGTACCATGACTCTTTCTTCCTTGATTGTGGTAGAGTGCCAGCTGATGAAGACAGAACGACCTAAACCAAACACATTTATCATTAGATGCCTCCAGTGGACCACAGTAATTGAAAGAACATTTCATGTGGAGACTCCAGAGGAGCGGTATGTTTCATTCATATTTAATACATAAACTACTTGCAAAAGCAGATGCAAGTGTTCAGCTTTAATAGCAAGTCCTTTGCTGAAGCTCTTATTTATCAGATGATGTACGTCTAGACTGAAAAGTGACAAGTAATTTTTGAGTGCCTCAGTTTTAGTGCAAGTTCCAGTATAACAGGTTCCTTAAAGGGGGTTTCAGAGAGTGGATTTTGAGTAGTACTTGTAAATGAAGTGTTGCTAGGTTGGGTATCCAAAACGGACAGGTGCAGGTGTGTACCAGCACACGGGTAGTTACGTCCAGAAACTTAAGGTTCATTTCTCACTGGACATGTGATATGAGAAATAAAGAGTTTCTGACCTGGGAGTTTCTGGAAGGATGAGCACAAGTGAAACAGAGATTCAGGCAAAGTTGAGTTGTATCAAAATACTGACCTTTTAAAGTCTTTTTGGACACCTTGTTTTTAAAGGGAAAAAGTTAGTTGTATCATTGCTGATTGCTAATGTTTTGTGCAAATTAGATAATAAAAGTGATAGTTATCTGCTGCAGGTGCAGATTTCTGTTTCAGCTGTTAGGAAGCAAAGCTAAGAGCGTACATCCTGTGCTCTCACCGTTGGAGAATTGATCCCTTACCTCCTGAGAGAACAGTTTTCCAGCACAACTATTCTACAACTGCAGAGTATTTAAATATTTACTTGCTCTTCAGGAATTGAACTTAAATTATTCCAGCACCATTGCCCTAGGGGAAGGGTATTTTAAAACCCTTGTCCTCCCTAGGTATGATACTGGCATGTGTTTATTTTTAAGATCACCAAATTCTACCTAATATTCTTTGCTTTTTTGTTTCGTAGCCATTACACGCACTGATTTAAAGAAGGTTCTTGTTTGTTGCTTTTGATTCTATTATAATGATGAGAAGAAGGTGAAATCAAATTAAAAGCAAAGAAAAAGAAACTGGTCCTTGTTTCTTTTAGTAGTTTGTGGTCAGTGACCCCAAAAGAGTGAATAACAGTTTCCACTTGGGGGAAGATTGTGTTTCAGTCTTGTTTTGTTACCTCCTAGCCAATTAAGTCAGCTTTGTGACACTTCAGCTCAGAGTGTTAGTCACCTCTGTTATGTACGCTTGAGACATAAAAGCTGAGGGTGAAATTCTGGTCTCCCAGAAATCAAAGATACTCACTTCAGGAGGGCCAAGATCTCAACCAAGTCAGTAATAAATCTTAGAAGAGGTATGAAGGTAGATAGGCCTTTAGCTTTCTCTGTGCCTTTAAAACCGACATTTGTTTTTGAGAGAGATGGAGAGATAAAAATACAGAAGAAAACGTTCTTTTTGTAATTGTTCTGAATATGAAAAATGACTAGTAAATAAAGGAATGTGTGATGGTGAATGAAGTAGTCTGTGCTGGGAGTATAGGGAGAATGTTCAGAATGTTTAGCATACCTTGCTGCCCCAGACAGGGCTGGATAGTGCGCGCTCAGACAACATCCGAAATAAAAAATGCACAGGGCGGGAAAGACTTTATGTGTAATTGGTGCAGTTTTTATTACAATCTTACATTGGGTACTTTTTCCCATGGACTTCTCCTTCCTCTGGAGAATGATCTTCTTCTATCCATCACAAACTGAAAAGCATGTGTTCAGATATGATTTTTTTTTTTTTTTTTTTAAATAACTTCATAGAACCAATGGAAAATTTGACATCAATTAGGTCGGCATGGCTTCACTGCAGACTGTGCATAGAGCTGTTCAGCATTGGCTACTTCTGTTCCTGCTGTAGTA
The DNA here is from genome assembly GCF_034619465.1 of Leptosomus discolor. Classification (NCBI taxonomy): domain Eukaryota; kingdom Metazoa; phylum Chordata; class Aves; order Leptosomiformes; family Leptosomidae; genus Leptosomus; species Leptosomus discolor. The sequence continues at coordinate 10,744,027 of NC_141393.1, forward strand.
GCAAAGTTTTTTACCTTGGGTGTCCTTGGGAGAAAAATACCAACTAAACCACTATGTCCTGTTCCCTACAGATACAAAAGACAGTAAAACATGGTAAATTCAGGTAGTCCACTGAACGTGTCTTCAGCCCCTGCACACCTTAAAGCCTATCCCAAAACCCTGTAAGCCCTTACGAGTTCTGTGCTCTATGTTCAATAAATTTGCAGTGAAATGAAGTGAAGGCCAAGAACTTTCACTTCAGTAGTTTCCAAAGGTGTGAAATTTCCCAAAGGACACTGGAGTGGAAGCGGTCTCTGTGGGAGTCAAAGGGGTCAATATTAGAGCACCCATTGCTGAAACAGCTGAGGAAACTTTATTGTAACCAAGACCTGTGCCTAAGATAAAATGTCACTGGTTTTGCTGGTGTTCTGCTAAAATATACACAGGAATTGCTGTACTTCTGTCATCGTTTTTACAAGAGGAATAACCTAAGTATCCTTTAATACCTTCTCCTAGAACACCCCTTGCCATTAAAATTCAGGGTATGCGTGCAAAGAAGTGACGTGGTGCCCCCAGCAGTTGGGTGTATGTGTTTCAGTGCACCATAGGAATGGAGAAGCTGTGTTTAATTGCTTTGTGCTGCATGGGAGCCTTTTGCTTTTTTGGTTTTGGCAAGTCTGGTTTTGTTATGTAAATCCCTGTATCACCAGGTCATATCTTGAGCTGCTGACTGAATGCCTATTAGAAATTCTGTTGTCTGAAAAGCCTTATATTGTATCCAGCCTGGGAGGACTTCAGTTGTCTCATTATTCTAGTACAATTAATAAGGATAAACGTTAAAAGTGCTCTTAAAAATGCGTTTTTACAGTGCTTGAAAATGAACGTAATTCATTGTATGTTGCATTGATTCATCAGAGGGGATTAGTTGCTCTGTATTCCTTGGTGACCCTTGCCATGGCAGACTGTAATCGAAAGTCACAAGTAACAAATGCCTTTGCTTATATTTTGCCAGGGAAGAATGGACAAAAGCCATCCAAACAGTAGCAGACAGCCTCAAGAAACAAGAGGAAGAGATGATGGATTTTAGATCTGGCTCTCCCAGTGATAATTCAGGCGCGGAAGAAATGGAAGTTTCTATGACAAAGCCAAAACACAAAGTGGTAAGTGAGCATAGCAGGAATAACAATATCTTTTAGGTCTTCTCAAATGTAGAGAAAAAATAGCCATCAAGACACATCTGTTCCTCTAACAATTAGACAGTTGGTTGTAGATGCAGCTTCTGGAGGAAACAATTGTCTGAGCTGAGCAGGTACCAGGCAAAGCCTGTGTGGGTCCACTGGAGTTCTGGGTTCAGATGGCTTTCAAGGCCAGCTCAGGTCTGGATTTGTTTTGCCTATTTTCCTGTGGTACAGAGGCTGAAATCATAGCTCCTGCTAGACTGTGTGACTGTGTAAACTCTTTGCAGGCTGGTGCAAAGATATTCCAGTGGTTTCGCAGGACTTAGGGTGGGTCCAGTGCATTTAATTGCTCCGGATTAAAGGTTTAGGCTGACTTCCAGACAGCAGCTGTAGTGTCTGTCCATACATAGTGTTCCTAGAGCTTGGGCTTTTGCATCAGGCGCAGCATTGCCTGAATGCACAGGGCCAGCTCAGCTGTGGCCTTCCATGAAAGGAGTATGTGCCAGAGGAGATCTTTGCCCTGTGGAGCCCTTTTAGGTCTTCAGCCTCCCTTCACTTCTTTCTACCCGCTCGTGGTCTCCTGTTTGGGTTTCTGTTTTCCAAAGCATTCCCACCTGCTCTTGTAAGAAAGAATTGATAGAACCTTCTCCCATGTGAATGCTCTGTCTGTGCATGGGACCAAGGCACTTCTTTGCGTCCTTACCTCACCATTGTGATCTCCGCTTACTTTCATAATTTTGTTTCTGTTTTGGGAAAACCAGTGAAGTTTTTAAAGGAAAAAGACAGGCATCCACCAGTGTCATCACTAAGGATGTGTGGCAGCCTTGTGTCACGTGAGTGATTTTGGAGTGATGTGGGTGACTACTGGCATGTCACCCTGGGCTGTAGCTGCCATTGGGCATCTGTGTCCGTGACTGAAGAGATACAGCTCTTCATAGAAATGCAAGAGCCACCTCGTTGGTCAAATATACACGTTCTTCTGAAACAGTGACTGTCTCTCTTTGGACATGTTAGTGAGGATAACCAAAATTATTATTAGGGTCCTGACATCAACTATATTGAACAATTAGCAGAAAGTCTCAGACAGCTCTAGGGAAGAATATGGAGGAAGTTTGCTGTTGGGAGCATCTTAAAATCTTTCCCCACCGAGGCTGCAGTAGCTGTGTAAGTCTTACTGTTGCCATGTTGGCAGTAGTCGTCAATATGTACAGAGACTGTCCTCAGCCTGCAACGAATTCTGAGTTTCCCCAACATTTTTTGTAATGGTGAAACAAATAAGAGTGAATGGCTAATCTGTGTGGCAGCCGTTTTGTGTGTGGGTTTTGGTGCTGTTCAATGAAGCACCAGAAAGCTGGTCCCCTAGGGAGGTGGGAACATCAAGGAAAAGGTATGGGTTTAATCGCTAGAATTAGAGCAACATGTGCCTCTTAGTGAATGTCTGCACTGACAAAGTGATCGAAATATCTATGGATTAATAATAATATGGTGAGTGGTATTTGCACAGTTGAGCGTTGAGTCATGTGGAAGTGTTCTGTTAATTGAAAGCTTATGGTTTTCCCTAAATAGTTTGATTGCTTATCTTCAGGGTTGCACTGGTATTCATTTTCATGGAAGAATCATTTCTGCTCGTGAATTCTACTAAGTAGAAGGATTAAAACCAGCACATATGCAATGTATTATCACGTGAATGAGAAATTCTAATCTGAGAATGATGTACTTGTTAGTTCACGTAATTCAGTTCTTGTTTATCTGTATCATTAACAGACCATGAATGAGTTTGAATACCTTAAACTACTGGGAAAAGGCACTTTTGGAAAGGTCATTTTAGTTAAAGAAAAAGCAACTGGACGCTATTATGCTATGAAAATTCTGAAGAAGGAAGTTATTGTAGCAAAGGTGAGTAGACGGGGAAACTTGGGAACGTGGCTTACCCTTGATACAGCCTTCAGGAAAGTCATACCAAGGATTCTCTGAGTACTTGTAAATAATTGCTCCGTGTTTGAAATGTGTTTGAAATGGACCCGTGATCTGGGGAATCATTTTGCTGATTTCCTTCTGCTTGTGTTTCAGGATGAAGTAGCGCACACGCTGACAGAAAACCGTGTTTTACAGAACTCACGGCATCCATTCTTAACAGTAAGCATTTCTCCCTCTGCTGAGTGTAACTTGACATCATGATAGCCAAGACTTTCCTTATTTTTTTGTTATTTATGTAATACATCGGAGATGTGTGTTTTCAGAGCGGCTGTGTATTTTTGTGCCCTTCCATTTTTGGGAAGCACAAATTAAAATGCTTTTTTAAGTCTTCTGATTCTTGCAGAGCAGGTCCTTAGTACCTCTTGAAGACAGTGTTTCAGGGTGTGGTTCGACTTTATGGCTCACCCATTTAATGGCTTGCTATCTCTGACACAAGAGTCTGCTTTCTTTGTCCTCCAAATGCTTGGTCTCCTCTTCATAGCAGAGATCAGGGTGACCCTGATCTTGTGACAGACAAGTTCAGGAAGATATAGTGGGGGAAAAACTCTTTAATTTTGCCTTACTTTGTTGTTTATTTAAGCTCCCAGAAGTAGTTCACTATGGAATCAGAGCACTGGTAATGCCAGCCAAAGGATAGGGGTGGGAGTATGTGGGATGGGGCAGTAAAGAGCAGGACTGTGCTTTATCCACTGCTTTCCTTTTGGATTGACTTAGCTCTGAAATCAAACTGTACTCTCAGTTTAGACCTCCAATGCCAGCAGTCTCTCTGAGTTGAGTTCAGATACCTAAGCTCCACCTCAAGATCTTGTTTCTAGTATTTATTACAGTTGGCTCTGAATTGTATCCAACTGCTGAAGCCCTCTGAGAGACCTGTCTATGATCCTGGTTGTTGCCTTTGTCCAGGTACAGAAGGGCTTAGCTGGAATTTACACCTTTTAATGTGGCCTCTAGAAGTAAATATTGGCTGTATTGGGTATAATCAGTAAATGTTTGTTGACACGTCTAAAACTTGACCCTCCCTTTCTCTGCAAAAATTTGACTGGTTTAAAAATGCCACCCCTAGTAATGAAGACTATGATATCATATGCGGTATTTTCTTTTTAATGCTTTTGTAAACCCAAATATCCAAAACAAGGACTGTGTTGAGAAGTCAGCTGCGAAACTGGGTTATGACCAAAAAACTTAAGACTGTGGCAAACAAGTTGATGTTACTCTTGCCACAGGAATACACGTGACAGGACTGTACAAAGGCACCTTGTGACGCTCCATCATGCCCTCCCTCCTGTCTGTTTTTGTGAATTGCTTACAAATTGATGTTTGACAGCATTGCTCAATCCTCTGGCAGGCTGTCAACAGGGAGCAGTTGCAGGCAGCAGGGCAGAGAAGGGGGCTGATGTGTGTAAATACGCATGTGTTTCATGTAAGAGGGCTTGTAGCCAGTGCAGTAAAACCTTGTGCTCTGGGGTTTGGTTGTGGCCTCTTGCCTGTGAGATGAAGCTGTGGGAGCTTGTGGCCTGGGGAGGAAAACTCAGGGCCAGCCAGTATCGATGTGTTTTGTATCACTTAATGGGTCAGGACTTTGTTTCACAGTGTTCTAGGCATTACAGATAGCTTCTGCAAGGGATTGTTTTAATGTTTTATTAAATTTATTTAATGAAATAAGTTGGTGGTGGATCAGTCCTCAGCTGCAACAGAGAAGTGTAAGTATTATGTAAGATCCAAGGACAAAAGGTCCACTGAAACAGAAAATTTCATGTCTGTCTATGTTTCTGAAAATCTGTTAATGCTTTTATAACTGTCAGCGTGATTTGTCTTCTAAGTTTTGGTTTAAATCTGTTTCAGGCTTTAAAGTATTCCTTTCAGACACATGATCGCTTGTGTTTTGTTATGGAGTATGCTAATGGAGGGGAGGTAAGGGAAACATAATAATGTTTAATACTTTAGAATTTTCCTGTACTACTCCTACTAATTCTGCTTGACATTCTTTAGCTAAGGTCCATGTTTGCAATTCTAATTAATCCAAGTTGTCCCAGTTAAACAGAGCTGTTTGCAGGTTTAACTAATATTAACACTCTTAATTTTCTTAACTCCATTTTTAGAGAGTAGAGATTTTGCACGTAGGTTCATATTTTACATGACAGCAACATATTGTAATCTGACATTTAGTAATTCAAGAAGGCAAGGTTGCTTTCTAGTTGCTCTTCAGACAACTTTTAACACTTTTTAATGAATATTGTGAGCACATCTTACTTTGGAGTGAGAACTAGAAACAGCAATCTACTATTAGACAGTCAAGAAGAAAAAGTTGGAATATTAACATGTCTCTGATCGTGCATTAAGCTGTGGTTTTAATATTTAATTGTGTTCGATCAAAATGATTTTTTATAGTTTTCTGTACATACAAGAATGTGCAGCACACAAACTGGTTATCAGTGTGCATCTGTGAATATCATTGTCTAATAGTTTAATTTCTGATGCTTTTAAAGACATTTGGGAACACAGCTGGGTGAGGATGAGAAGGGGTTTTCTCTTAGGTAATACTGCATTCCAAGCAGGATGGCCTGCAAAGTATGAGACATAACTCAGAAACATATGCAATCTAAAGGTAACAAATTACTGTTCTTGTAGTTGTTTTTCCATCTGTCAAGAGAGCGTGTCTTTTCTGAAGACCGGGCTCGGTTTTATGGAGCTGAGATTGTTTCAGCACTGGATTACCTGCATTCAGAGAAGAATGTGGTTTATAGAGATTTGAAGGTACGTAGAAAAATAATTTCATAGGCTTTTTGGACTTGTTTGTAGTCACAGAAGCAAACGAGCCTGAACTATACAAAAGCCTTTCCTGACTGAACTTCGATGTAACAGTTATTGCAGCTCTTGGACTTGACTTTACAGGATATCTAAACTCTTCTATAGTCCAAGAGGTTGTATAATGTGTTTATCAGGATGCTGGCAGCATTTCAGAGAATATGAAGGGGTACTGAGCTATTTGGGGTACTGAGCTATTTGGAGTGCATTTTCACTTGCCTGCATATGTTCTAAGGGGAACCTTGCTGGCTTTTCTGCATGGTGGAACATAACCCCAGACTCTTCGTCCCAGATCTTATCAGGTAGATGCAAATTCCTACTGTGTGGATGTTGCACTTCCTTGCAATGTGCTGTGCAGCACTATCTTCGTAGTACCTGCTTGCAGTTAAAAAATTGGATAAGCTTTGAGTTGCTTATTTGTTTGGTGAGCACAGAAGCGGAAAAAAAACCTCAACAAAACAAGAAATCTCAGGGCAAACAAACTTGGGAAATCCTTGAGGAAAATGCAACAACAGTGTGGTGGGTTTTTTCTTTTCTTTCCCCCCTCCCCGAGAAGTGTTTTCAGGAAGGGATGAGGAGATACTGGTAGTTCATTTAGGAGCAGTCTAAAATGAAGCGTGAAGTGTAATGTTTTCAGGCTACGTCAAAGTCATTTTGGGATTCCTGCTGGGATTTTGTCTCCCATAGCACACTTTCAAAGGAATCATGGTGATTTATTTCATACACAGCGGAAATTCGGTCCTGAAATCCGGATGGCTTTCTCAAAAATTAGTGGTGCAGGCTAGGATGAATACCACGTGCTGAGTAAATGTATAAAGTGATTCTCATGTAAAGGGTCTCTCTGGAAGTGGTTCCTTAGCCTTGCATTTGGTTTTCATTTCATTTGTTATCTATTACTGGTGCAGAGTATTTCATAAAATCGCTTAAGAGTAAAAGCAGGGATGAAGTTGTGTGAGGAGGAATTCTTAATATATTTTTAAAAGAACTGATGTTCTGTTGGTGATAATATTGTAGAAGCATAAATGCAGTGTCTACGTTCTGCATTCTTTCTGTATATATGAACAGTTACACAAAGACTGCAAATTAGTTACCTAATGTTCCCTAAAGTACTAAGGAAAGTGATATAAATGTATATTTACATCATGCATGCTTTGGCAGCTACTATGGTTTCTCACCCCAGTGAGAACGAGGTTGAAAACTGATCTGCAGAAATTCATGTCTTTCATTGACTTACTGAGAAGCGGTGTATGTTATATCTAATAATGTCTTTCGTTTGAATTTTCTCCTCAGTTGGAAAATCTTATGCTGGATAAAGATGGACACATAAAAATAACAGACTTTGGACTATGTAAAGAAGGCATCAAGGATGGAGCAACAATGAAGACTTTCTGTGGCACTCCAGAATATCTTGCACCAGAGGTATGTTTATGTTGGCTATTGTACTAAATTATCATCTTAAATGCCATCTGTGATAACAGTGGTGATACAGAATAGTTCCTGTGCCATAATGTGTTCATACAGTAACTGCTGTTATATAACAGCAAGTACTGAGAGTCTTTTATTCATCATGTTCTGGGACCTATCTTTAGCATAACGATATGTGATAATTTTGGGGCAGGGTAGTATCTTCCTTCCACTTTAGGGAATATTTACATTTTACTGGAACAGTGCTTGCTTCTTGTGTCAGAACTTAAAAAACCCCACCTTTTAAATCCCTTCAAATACTACGTGATGGATTGGTGACTGTTTTGCAGTTTGTTTGCTGTGTGTTAGCCTTCTTGAAAGCACTCAACAGGACTTCACTTAAGAAGTAAAAGTATTGTCCAGTTTTTTTATTCTTTGAAGACAGTATAAGGCAACATGTCTTCAGAAACAGGACAGACCAAGCTTTTTCTGCAGTATTTAGCACGGTGTGCATTAAAAGTGCTGACTGTTTTGTGACTGTAAGAGCACGAGAAGTTTCTCAATGTTAATTTGAACTTTTCAGTTTCAGAGGAAATAGATCCAAGCAGGGGATCTCAGTCCCCAAACTTGTGTGTTTTGGTGATTTTTTTTTTTTTGACTTTTTTTTTTAAGTGTAAAACTCGAATGTGTGCTTGCAGCTTTCATCCTGGAAATGCTCCTTCTGAGAGTTGTGCAACACAGGTGGTGTTATAGCTGTGAGTTAGTGACAGGCAGATCACACAAGTGAAATTGTGTGATAGAGGATATATGTATACATGGCATTTTGCAAGCAGACACTAGTTTTCTCTGCCCACGCTCCGAGCCGTCTGGAAGCAGACTCCCTGTATTAGTAGGGCACCGAGCCGGAGCTAACATTGCCTTTCAGTGGGTGCTTTGCTCCCCATGGCGTTAAGACTTCCAGGCAGCTTGGAGCACAGGCAGAAGCAAGTTTTGGGCTGCTGGCAGATTACATATTGTTGGCACAGCCAGGGGTAGCCTTCTCCCCGAGATGGGAGACTTGGGCATTGCAAACCTTTCTGGAGTTGAAGTATGCAGGAGTACGAAGTGTGGACGAGGAATATTCCTACTGAGAGCTGATGTCTTTGCTGATCAGCGCTTTTGGGCTCTCTGCTTGCGTAGCAGTGGCAGCGTGCTCTTGGGTTTTGTTTGTTTGGGGGGTTTTAAATTTTATTTTAACTCCCAGCTGCTTTCAAGGGCCTCCAGTCTCTTCGTAATAATGAAGAATGCGGGCACCTGTCAAAGTGGCTTGCAGCAAGGAGGTGAAGTCAGTCTCACGGTAGCTGCCAGCTCTCCATGGATCGCCAGAAGCCTTCAATGAATCTAAATTGGGTTCTATGCACCATGATTTGAGATCTACTGATGCAGGGAGTAATTAGCAGCACGACAGAGTGTTTATTATTCATAAACATGGCTTTTATTTTAGCTTCCCTCTTAAAATCAATTGCTGAACTTCAGTTTCTCATCAAGGATTTTATGAGGAGACTAAAAATATTTATTGTTTTGGTTTTGTTTCACTCCCAACTTGGAATGCGGGGATTATGTTGTTCTTTCTGTTATATTATTTGCTATTATTTTTCTTTTTAATATTTATGATGAGTTGGCTCATCCAAAACCCTGAAGGACAAATCCTTTTGATTAACCCAGCTCTCTCCCTTACTTGCAAATCCCATGTGTGAGTTAGAGTGTTAAATTCTGAAGGCTTTTGTCATCTGGTCGGTAACATGCAAAAAATCTGGAAATCGTGCACGAGCGATATTCCATGCGTTTAAGGTCATACATCCTTAAAAGCAGGGGTCTCAATCTTCTTGTCTGCATTTGTAACTTGAGTTCAGCATCGCAGCGTGTTTGTACAGTTGTTGCATCGTTGTTTTTAGGTTCATACTGGAATCTCGTGCATGGGTGACAGTGACTGAACCATGTCAACTTTGATGTGTCAGATGCATTGATGACTGTGATGTTTACAGCTGTTCTGCCCTCTCTTTCAAATTCCATCTCACAGCAGTCTAGAGCTGTTCGTTAGGAAATGATGATCCTTTAATTTAAGTGAAATGACCTTGTTACTTTACCGCTCCCCAGCTATCCTGCGTGTTGCAATACATCATGGATGAATGCAATACCTTTTTGTTATGGTGTGTTTTTCTTACTAACACCATTACTCTGTTTTGTGCAATCACTAATAGAAGTGTATGCTCATTGTGATAAAGAACTTTGAAGAAATAAGCATTTTGTATTCTGTTTAGGATTAATGGAGGTGAAGGAAAGAGTTGTAGATTATAATACAGAGTATTAATATGCTTACTAGAGAGACACTTGAATTATTTGCTGCATTTTGGGAGAACCTGTAGCATTTATTACATACACAACAAAAGCCTTTGTGGTTTTCCTTTTCTTTCAATCTCTCCTATTGCATCTCTTGCAGCAGTTTAAAAGATAAAAATTGGATGCCCCATGACGGTTTTATTTTAGGTAACCCAAGTGTAGGGGAGTGCGAACAGGAAGCGCTTGTTGAACGGGGTGACTCAGAGAGCGGTAACTGCATTGTCACACAATATCTCCTGTGAGCTGAAGGGCCACGATGCCTCGGGAAGGACGAGGCTGGCTCCTGGAATCCTGTCCGGCCGGCAGCTGTGTCGGCCGTGTACATGTACGGGGCAGCTGCACAGCCAGCTGTCGTTTGGTGTGAATCATACGGCAGGGGATGCTGTAAATAGACCAACGTGGGGTAATCTAATACCTGGCAGCCTTTTGATTTTTACTGCAGGCCCTTTCCTTCGTTCAGATAATTAAGGGGAATAATTAGTGAACAAAGAGAGGCAGAGTGCAAACAGTTGTTATGTGGAGTGTCTCGATGCTTCTTTTTTGTGTGCAAAACCTTTATCAAGGTTTGTAAGAGGTTCAGATTCTGCTTTTGTTAAACTTGCATTGACTTCATTTGGCTCTTTCACCCTTTTGAGTGTAAAGTATTCTGAATTGTAGCAGTGCAAAGCTCACAGACACCATGCAACAAGAAAACACCGTGGTTGTGCGGTCATGGTTTGTACTCTTAGCAAGAGTAAGCAGTTCAGTGCACACCCATGAAAAGAGTAAAGATGACAACTAAAACCTGAGGACAGTCTGGAACATGAGACTGTTGGCGTCAGCTACAGACAACTGCTTAGGAGACACAAAGTCTAGAGAAGTCCTCGTAACATCCACTCCACAAGCCACAAAACACTCCCCGCTCCCTTCAGCAGCTACAGTGCAGAAGATCAGAAATGTGCGATGACAGGGCTTCTCCAGAGCAAGCAGGAGAGATGAAGGGTGCTGCTGGGGTCCTGAGTCCCTGCACCAGCCAGGGCTTTAGGTAGAGGTGCCCAGAGGAAGGGAAAAATGAACTGTGCTAGACTCCTCCCGCTGTGAGACCTGGCAGAAGTCCACCCCAGTGACAATTCCTAAGTTTGCAGCCCTCTAAGCAGGACTGTTAGAGCTAGTAAGCAAGTGCTTTTGGAGAGGGGCAGAGGGGAGGAGGAGAAACATTTCCAGATAGTTTGGCTGCCATTTACAGCTTTACAGCTGGTCAAATGCTAGGAGTGGTGTTCTGGCTCTTAGTGTTGAATGTAGATTAGTCGTTTAGTATTTGTGGGTGGTCTTCCAGGATGTGCAGAGCCACCCTTTGGGGGGTGCAGGTTGATGATGGGGATGTTTAGCTGTTGCTTGTGAAGTAGCAAGTTGATGGTCTTTTCTCCCTGTACTGGTTCTTGGTGGTTTGGGGGTTTTCTAAATAATTGTATCCCATTTGGAACAGTTTGTGATGAGTAAGTGGGAATGTAACAGCTGGCTCTGTAATGTGAGAACAGTTCTCAGCCTTTGGACTTTGAAAGGTTGTGCTTATCATGACCATAATGTGAGAGAGGTGGGAGGAAGAAGAGAAGGAAGCTGCTGTAACGTACCCGCTGCCTCCTTTTCCCCCTTCTGCTCACCTAGCATGGTGAATGTGGATGCCAGCTCTTTTCAAAAGGATCTTCGGCAGATACTCTGCTGGTAGATTTGTCTGTAACGTGAAAAGATGAACTTGCTGGGGTAAATTTTGCCTCTCAAGCTCTGTGTTCATGCCTGGTTTGGGAATGTCTTCTAAAGCCTTTTTCTTACATTTCTGCAGGTGCTGGAAGATAATGACTATGGTCGTGCAGTGGACTGGTGGGGTTTAGGAGTTGTGATGTATGAAATGATGTGTGGCCGGCTGCCTTTCTACAATCAGGACCACGAAAAGCTCTTTGAACTCATCCTTATGGAAGAGATTAGATTTCCACGCACTTTGTCACCTGAAGCAAAATCTCTCTTGTCAGGCTTGCTCAAGAAAGATCCTAAGCAAAGGTGAGACTGTTGCTTAATAGTTGCACTCGTGCCCTCAGGAATACAAGAGAGAAAAAAAAAAAAAAAAAAGGAAAAAAAAATCTGTTAAAGGCTTCACAAAGAAGTTAATAATTGTGCTATGCAGAGGCATGTCTATGAAAAGGAACAATCTTCAAGACAGGTGACTTGAAAGTGACTGTTTCTATGCTGCTGTATGAAATACCCATATCGCCATCATTGAAAAACAACTGAAGATGGTACTGCACAAAGGGCTATTGCATGCCCACCTGCCAGCCATTTTCCTTCATTTAAAGTTGAGGAAGGTATTTCAGACAAAATTGTAGTTTTGATTCTAATCCATTCAAAATGATCATCCACCGAGATGCAGCAAAGTTGACTTACTCATTTTCATTTTAACTTTTGATGTGAGTTGACACTGCAAATAGTGATAGGAAGCAGCTTTGGTGGTCAGAAGGTTGAGCTTCAGAATATGGTGGCTGCCATTAATGCAAAACTATAGCCTGGGACAAAGCAAGTTAACCCTGCCTTCAGTCATAACGAAAGCGATGGCTGCTGTGGGTTATAGGCTGCTCTGCACTGAGTGCTTTCATCCTCTGTCCCAGTTCAGGCTGCTGTCCATTTTCTGAATTTTTGTTTAAATTTGTGCCAGGGATTTAGCATCCTGCTTTGGACAGTAGGTGGTGGTGTTTGTACCACGTTTGTGGTGGAGTTCATACCATGCTTAATCTACTTTTCCTATTTCCTCCTTTTGTTTTGTTTTGGTTTTTTGCTGTGCTGTGTTATTTAGAAAGTAACCCTTGATTTAAAAACAGAAAAAAAGAAAAAAAACCCAACCAAAAAACCCAGCCATCTTAGTGGCTAACAAACAGAAAATAGAACAAGATCTGAAAAGGATGTTGACCTTCGTACAAAGATAACCATCAGTTTAAAAACAACCCAGACATTTTAAAAACAAATAATATTGTGGCTCTGCCCCTGATCTCCTGTCCTGAACCTTCCACCATGAATGGGCCCCAAATAGGAAGTCTTTCATGTGAGGTGCAAGGAGAGGATTCCAGTTTGCTTTCTGATGTTTGTTTAGTCTGTGTGTATGTGCGTGCACATAGCAGGAAAATGGGTTTCACCAGTACGTGGATACTTGTAGCAAGGATTTTTGTCATCGCTGTAGGCTATTTCCATTGCTATTTTTGATGGAAAATCCTGTTGAGGTGTCTTGTAATGCAAATCCATGATTTGTACTACCAGAGGATTTGACTGAGCAGTGACATGAGGAACCGGGAGCAGTTGCAGTCAGGAACATGGCCAGCCTTGCACAGGGCGGCAGCAGCTGCACACCCCTCCTGAACTCGGCGCCTGCAAGGGGACCTCCAGGAGAAGGTTGTGTAATTGATTAGCAGCCCCCCCAGGCACTGTGCTCTGTGAGCGTGGTTGCAGCCCCTGCCAACAGAATTCCTGTCCAGGAAAGGGCTGGGTTAAATACAGTTGTGACCCTTTTGTAGCTTATTCAGGTGGGGCCTTTCAATCACTGGAAACACAAGCAGCATCTGCTGTAATTTGTTCTTAAAGGAGCATCTCTGATGAACCAAAATGCAATTTGTTTACAAACAAAGAACGCCCACTTGTTTCTAATTACAAGGTTTCCCCAATGCCAATAATTACTCCACAATATGCTCATTTTATACAAATAGCCACTTCTTCACATGTATCTTCTGCAGGCTTGGAACCAACGATGCTCTGATCTGTTGGACAGATGATTTTCATGCTGCTGATAGAAATAACTATAGACTAGACAAGCCTGCACACATGCCCACAGCTTGCTAATTACACTGGTGCTTCCCAAGCTTTTTGGATCACGGGCCATTCTTAAACACTGGTTTCTCACCAATCACCGTTCACACAACTTTAACTGAAGTTGTGATTCTGCAAATCCCGTGCGCTTCGTGGCGTTTTAGGTAGTGTGGAGAACTGAGCTGGAAGCACTCAGGGTAGAAGTCCTCAGTCCTGGCCTTGTAGTTTTATGTTCTTTTTCCTGTGTGGTCTGTGTGCTGGGGTGGGCGCCTGGCATACTTGGTAGTTGACTTAGTTGAATTCAGGGAGCCATATTGAAGAAAAATAGTCAGATAGCTATGAAAATAGATTCAGTGAAAAATTGAATAGTGTGCGATAGTCTCTTGATATTAGCCCGATGCTGCTGCTTTGGGGAACCACTGTGTAATTCAACAGAAATCCTCTCTTCCACAAAGCCCAGTGGTGGACAGAAGTTGATGTCATTGCAATATTTTCTGTGGCAGAAAACATCAGAATTGGCAGCGTTTAGTGACTGCTGATGAGCTTCAGAGTGGGACAGCGGGACAGCCAAACCATGAGAAGAATGAAGCTGGGAGGTGTTGTTCCTTCCCATAAAACCCTCAACAACAAAAAAGGTTGATACAATGAAGCTCAGTGATGAGGATATTTTAAGTTAAATATCAAGGAGCTAGGGAATTGTTACCTGTGTCAGTGAATTAAATCTTTAAAATTGCCAGTTGTACCTGAGCAGGATGTATAGGAGCAGTCTTAGTGCTCTGCGTTCAGTAACACCAGTTCAGTCTCAAACTCACAGGCATATGGGGGAAATGTGAAGAACAATAAATTGCATTCTGCTTTTAATCATGGCTGTTTTCTAAATTGGGTCATGTAAAATCCATTTTGTAAGAGAAAAGGAATTTTGAAGTTTCTTTTGGGATTGATATAAGTTTATTAATCTTGTAATGTGAGCCCTAATTTTCCTAAGAAGGAAAAAATCTATTCTGTAAATATTTCCTTTTAATGTGACCCAAAATTCTCCTTCGCTGCTTTGTGACATGTATCAAATGGAAGGAGGTAATCAGAGCATTTTTTCGTACATAAACCAGCAAAATTTTTAACTTTTATTATTCTTTCTCTGGCTGTGGAAACTGCAAGCTGTGAAAGCAGGCATGGATCACTCCATGTAAACGGGCTGAGTTGAGACAGGTGGGTGGGTCTGTAATCAGCAGGGTGTCTCGCAAGCTCTGAATCTTGGCAGATTTTAAACTTGAGAGAACTTCAGGATGGTTTACTCTGAATTTTGATTCTGCGTTTTCACTACATGCCTTAGTCCTCCCTGTCATAGGTCAGGGTGGTTCAGCCTCTTTCAGATTGGGTTTGTCACAACTACTTCATCTACTTCTGTCTTCTGTGGAGCTGTTGGACCTTGCCAATCAGGAGGAATGAGAGGAGGAAGATGCAGCATTACACAAACGCCTGTTGAAAGATTTGATGACTTCACAGAGGTGTAGTTGTGGCTTTGGAGCTCTGAAGGTGGTCGCTGGGAACTGGTAATCAGTCCTTGCAGCCACACAGAGATCTGGCACTTCGTTCTTTCTAGTGATGGTGATTATTTCCACGTCCAGGGTGCAGCTTTGGCTGCAGATGCTCAGGAATGTCAGGGTCAAGCAAGCCTTCACCTGCATCAGAATCAAACTCCTTGTGAAAGGAGGCGTTTTGTAGTTAAGGTGTATATCTGTGTCCTCTGTCGTGCTCTGCTATGGGAAGGGTAGATGGCTTGGGCAAACTTGGTTCTCAGGCACAGCTAGGTCTGCAGCCCACGCAGCCGCTGCTGAAGTTGGAAGAGGTAGAAGTGACAGTTATGGGGACTGCAGGGGCCTGGAGGTGGTCCCAGTTAGCTGGTGGCAGGCAGGAGGAGGTAACCTTGAATGCTGGTCCTCTTCCAACTTCAGCAGACTTCATACCTTGTGGGCATCCAGAGTTTTGAAACCACACCTGACAAGTGTCTTATGTTTGCTTTGAAATGTATGTATGTGTTGAGCACAAAAGTGTTTCTGTCTCCAGACAACTCCAGTGTTCTGCAGAGTGCTCATCAAATCTTTGTACATGTTTCAGCAGGTGCTTTGAGGTAGACTGAGATTTAGTATGATAATTACAGTCCAAATTGGTTCAGTCCAAAGCTTTTCAGAATGAGGTTGGACAAACTCAAACAGTTCTTCCATAGGAGGTCTAAATTGAAGCTGAGGAAAACATAAAAGGGAAATTTAAAGGTAATTTTTTCCCAGCTTTCTAGAAATGAGTAGTTTAGAGACTTCCCAAGCCTCAGGGTCCTCAAACATGACTCCTCTGTAGTTACTAATGTTGGGGAATGGGAGCTTTTCCAGTGTTATTGGATCCACTATGTTTGTGTTGCACGCATGTGGTTAATGAAGAAGTGGGGAAATAAAGTGCAGCACAGAGCTGGGTGTTGAATTAGGCTTTCCAAAAGTCTTAATCTCGGAGCAGGAAATCCCCCAAGGACTGTGTGTACAGGGCTTTGGGAAGAACGTGGCCTTTTCTTCCAAATCTGGAGTTGCCAAATTGAGCTGTTCCCAAAGCCATCAAGAGCTTCTCTGTGCTGATAGTGCCAGTCACAGGAGAGCGATGTAGATGCAGTTCCTAAATCCTGTGGCTGTCAGAGGCCTCTGAAGGTAAGGGTCATAGTAAAATAAATTAGTAGTCTTCATCCTGACTGTATCAGAGAAGAAGTGTGCATCTGTGTCCTCTGAGCTGGTGAACACCAATAGCTTTTGCTGAGCTGATCTTCTTGAGCCTGGTGGGTGTATTTGCACTGTTGTAGAAGCAGGTTTTGGGGACAGGGAGGAGTCAGAGAAATCACATGAAGACAGAACGGCAACAGAAGTCATCCCTAAAACGGTGGCCATCTTCTCAGATGAGGATGGTGCACATGCAGATATGTAAACAACAGAAATCTGTCACCTAAACGGCTGACAGTCTCTTCAGATGAGGACTCGCCCACAGTCAGAATCTGTATTGTAGCTCCTAATATGGTGAAGCTCGAGTTTGTGAATGGGGTTATTTGGCAGGGCAGAGTGAAGGTGGTTGCTGCCTGCTTTCCTGCGTTGGAGCCTGGCTGTCCTTCCTGTAGAACCTTTTTAACTGTAAAACTAGAAGCTTTTGCATTTCTTCTTAAAGAGCTGGGAATGGACCTGGGTGCTGAGCACTGTTTGCTTTTTACATGGAAAAGTAGAGAAACAATATTCTTCCTGAGGTCCACTAATTGCAATCTTCTGGCCTGTGATAATAATACTTTCACTGTTGACTGTGTGTTCATACACTATATTTTTTATATATATATTCAAAATTACAGTATATTTTAAAAAATATTTGCATAGGACTTATCTGTGGCATGACAGCAGATTGCCCTTGATTTGTGGAGCACAGACATTTGCCGTTAAATGATTAAAGGAACTTGCAACCAATACACAGTTTCATAAAAACTAAAAATGGTTTCAGGTTAGTATTGATGTTGCACTTCATTAATAAATTTTCTTCTTGGGATTTAGCTGAAATACAAATACAAAGGCTCTCAAATATAGATGGAAGTTAAATGAATAACCAGAATTTTTTGGTAGGTATTTTTTAAGGAGACCAATTTAAACAGAAGTTCAGGTTTTGGGGATTTTATTTACTTGCTTTTTGGCCTCTACACTTTCTCTTTCCTTGTATACTGTAATCTCAGTAGCTTTTTCTTTCTAAGTCCTATTTATACTATTTTTGATTCTGTCTGAATACGTAAATGTACAGAATTTAACATCACGTAAATGTACACAATTTAACATCGTTACACAAGAATCTTTTCAAGACTTCAACTCCTACTATATTTTTCTTCAGTTGTTGCATGTCCTTACAAAAGACAAACCTTCTGCTCTTTCAGTTCTAGTGGTGCTTAACCATGATTTTTGGATGCTGATGTAGTTTTGTTGTCCTCGAGAGGGTCATTTCATAATAATACTGAAAACCAAGGATGTATTTTGGAATAAGTCCATATGAGGTTTCTATTGTTTCCCCATTCACTTTGAATGGATTTGTTTAATAGCATAGATTTGTAAAAGGTAAGTAAAACACCTGGGGTTTTTCTTGGCATTTCCACAAATATGTTTGCCTTCCATGGAACAAAGGCTCGTAGTAGATAACATATTCTCCAAAGTGCTCATACACGGCTGCAGCCAGCCTGCCTTCCTGCATGCTTCTGCAGAACACAGTTCAGGTTCTTCTTAGCCCATAGTCACTCATGAACTTCTGTGCAGAAGTACAATCTGTTGACATCTGTGGATAAAGAGGATCAACTCCACCCTCTTCTTCACTGGCCATCATCATCTGTGCTGGGGAAGCAACAAAGAGCCTGGTAGAGACTTGGCAAAGCCTCTAGACCTGTGGGGAACCAGCCGAGTGATGATTACTCACAGAGTTTGTCTCTGTTCCCAAGCTGCCCTGGAGTTTGTCTCTGTTCCAGGCTGCTCTGCAGCTGCGTAACGTGCTGCCAGGTAGATGGGAAAGCCGTCGTCCAGCTTGGTTTGGCCTGTGAGGCTCTAGGGTGAACTTCAACTTGGTCTTCGAGCTTACCAGGGGAAGGAGAGCGTCACCCAGCACTTTGCTGTTGGAGGACCGTGGATCTGTTCCCCGTTCCATTGCCCGTATCCTGAAGGGACGTGAAGGAGCAAACCCCTCGGGTTGCTGTGCCACTAAATGGAAGAGGGCCAGGAAGCACCCGTGGACTCTGAACTGCCAGGCGCCTCTGCTGCTTGGTGTCTCTGGTACAACTGTGGCCTCTGCCAGCTTGAGTTCTCTGAAGACAGTGCTGGGGCATGGCTGAGAGGGTTGCATGCACCAGGATCCATTCCCAGTCGGCAGGATGGACAAAGGGTCACCGCACCTGACTCCCCTGTGCTAAATGACCGTCCCATGCTGTGCTAATAGCATTGTGCCTTCAGGCTACATCCCAGAGCGCGCAGCGCGGTCTCAGGCTGTAAAAATACCACTTCAATGGGCTTTAGCACAGCCTTTACATTATCTTGGATATTTTGAACCAAAACCCTTTCCTCTGTCCCCAAATAATCATGTATTAGGGCCACAGGGTTACTGCGTGCGGCCTGGAGGAGATTCGGGGCCTACTGCTCTGCAGCATGGGTGGAGCCTGACTGGGCAGCTTGGCTTCAGGTTCAAGGAACACTCTTTGTCCCTTTTTTCTGTAGTGGTCTAGCTCTAACCTTGGTCACATAAAGACATTTTTCCAGGCTCTTAAAAATAGGGATTTTCTCAGTTTGCCAGTGGCACCAAGAATGAGAGAACAGGCAGATACTAGAGGTGAGCCTGGATGAACATGGTGGCACCTCTTGTACTTAAAATCCTGAGCATCTTCTTAACCTTCTTACCTGAAAGTAACTCTCCTGCTGATTACTCAGTATGTGTTCTGTTTTCTCTGTGCATGCCTTTGCTTGCAGATGTGGTTCAGTCTTTCAGAGAACTTTTTAACCTCCACAGCGAAATTTAAGCATCTGTTAGCTCAAGACTGCAGCTAAACTGATTGCATCTATAAGCTGTGTGGACAGTTTTATTTCAGAATAAAAGTGCTTTATCTTGATATACCTTAAGTCAATAAAACACCCTTTGTGCTTTCGTGAAGCTGAGGAGGAGGAGAGATTTGCATACGACATGATATTATCACTGCAGTTGTCAAACGTTTTCTTTAATGAAAATTTAAATCGTGTTGCATAAATCAGTTTGTCTTAAAAATGCTTGCCCCTCTTACACTTCAAAATCAAATTCAGTTTTATTGCTGGCATCACTCTGCTCTAGAAAATTGTAAGGAGTAGTCACTTGTTAATTTAGGGAAGGGAGAAGGGTGTGTGGCTTAGACCTTTTACTTGCAGGATCTGCTGTGGTCCCTAGGACAGCATCTTTCCTGAAGGGCAGGCCTTTTGAATTGTGATGATTTTTTTTTTTTCCTTTGTTTGAGAGACCTTTATTCTAATTATGTTTGTTAGCATGTTTTAAAATCTTTTAGTGGAACTGTGTTGAAACCTAAAATAGACTATCCTGCAGGCCTTGCACAAAAACCAAATATGAAGCAAACACTAGAACTGCTTCCAAATGTATTATATAAACTCAGAATTTCTTCACTACCGTTTAAGAAAAATTGTATGAGAAAAATAACTGTACTCAAACATTTAATTACTTATCTTGCCTCAAACAGGTTAGGTGGCGGTCCTGATGATGCCAAGGAGATTATGCAGCACAAGTTCTTTGCTGGCATTGTTTGGCAAGATGTATACGAGAAAAAGGTACTTATGCAACTAGTCTGTGAAGGTGAATTGTAGCTGTGGATGTACTGAATGTTTCAAATTTTGTTGCCCTCTGTAAGGCACACAAAAGCCCTCTGCAGAAGTTTGCAGTTGTTTTTAACAAGGATAAATTGCTTCATGTTTCTTAAAATACTGTAATTGCATTACTTCTGAACCAAAGCTTTTTTTGCAATGAGAGGAGTGTTTCTCAATGAAATAATTGATTCTGTGACTGAATAAATAAGATGTAACCAAAATTGCTTCCAAATTTAGACACTATAGAGAGCTTTTAAAATGGCTTTTCCTGTGAATTCTTATTGCCATTCCTTGCTATCAACTGATGGATCCCTTGCGAGCCCAGGAGTTATTGTTGGTTCCTGAGCATCTGAAGGAAAACTTCCTAGAAACAGTAGCAAAAGATGGGCTGTTTGTTCCCTTTGCATTTTTCCTGGCTTGAATGATGAAATTAGACTGAATAGGCAAATGCAGAGAAGTGTTGTCTTTTACATCAATCCAAGCCTAATTTTTTTAATTTTTTTTTTTTTTTTGTGACAGCTGATGTGAAGTGTCTGCACTTCGTGGTGTTTCTCATTGTATTTTCTTGAGACCCACTGAGTTTGTAGGCTTTCCCGTGGGAGCTGCTGAAGTCAAAGAGCCTATCCCTTTCTGTATGACTGTGTTTCATCAGTTGTTTGTCCCTCACTGTCCCTTCACAGATAACTTATTCCAAGATGCCCTGCTTCATCCTCTCAGGGCGATCTGCTGTTGTCCTCTCCCATTTGTTTCTCACCAGCCACGTTTTCCATAACACTCATGTGAAATGCGGCCAACTAAAATGTGAGTCTGGTGATTCAAGGCTCCCATCTACTGGTGCCACATGATCTCACTCGGTCCCAGCCTTTCCCAGTTTCCCTCCTTCCCCCTGTAGGCCCTCGTGATACCAGATCTCGTTTGATCTCTAAATACAGTTCAGCTCTCCCTGCAGTTGGTGGGAGCAGGCAAAAAAGTTAGTAGAAACTGGGTTTTAATTCTTCAGATTTTTTTTGGTAAAACTAATACAGTGCTCTTTTGGGAATATTTGTGTTCTTGAAAAAACAGAGCATAACGCCGCTAGTTTCCATACTGTAGTGGGAGGATTGCCCAGTGCCTGTATACAATTACAAAGAGTGCTCTGTTTCCTTTTCTTTCACTTCCTCACAGATTTGTGTGGCTAAAGGGAACTGAAAAATCATAAAGTAAGTTCTTGTGCCTTGAAAGTGTAGAGTTGAGACCTCTGTCCTTTCGAAGCATCCCTTGAGAGAGAGCTGTGTGCGGTCAGGAGAGCAGGAGGGAGTTGTGTGGAGTTTATTCAGTATAATGTAAAAAGGATATCTGAATTACTGTTCTAAGCAGGAGCTTATCCCCATTTTGACCCAGCTGACAAGCTGAATACTTGGAGTTTTTGCCTTTTTTTTTTTTGTAGTTTAAGGTAAAAAGCTGATAACAGGGCTGAAATGTCTTCAGTGAAGTTATTTGCTATTTGATGTTAGTCCTGGTTCCCTGAATGGAGGAGAAATTAAGCTGGAGGCACTTTATGTATCCATAGGACTGAGAAAGCCTTCATAAATTGTCCCGTAGTAGTATTGACTCAGATTGTTGTGGAAACTACCAGGAAATTCCAAATGTTACATATTTTGGAGAAAACAGTGTGCTAATTGAGACTCTTTCTGAAACTTTGGCATATCCAAGGAGGCTAGATTCTGGTTTTGCTCCTGTCCCGTTAGTATGTGCATCTGAAATATCCGTGCTGTGAAAATGAAGAGATTTCAAAAGGCCTGTGAGTAATTGCTGCCTATGTTGTGGGTGGTCCAAAGAGGATCTTGCAGCATTTGCCTGAAGTGCAGTCTCATGGATAAAAGCTGAATTTTGTCCGCTGCCTAGGGGTGTTTATGTGCTAAGCTTGGTTACCCGCTATCTCCAGATAATGGTGAATATGCTTATGAGTATTGGCTTGGGGTAATCGAGAACACTTACTTTGCAATTAAGCTTTTTGGAAACATAGCTTTGCTTTGAATTATAAGGAGTCTTGAATAACTGGGGTTGTCCCAAGAATTTAAAATATTCATTAGACCCTCTTGGAAGAGTGTTGTTGTCTGTCTCTGGTGCAAAGAAAGGTGCAATTTAATTTGCAGTACTTTGCCCACCCACAAGTGAAACACACACAATGAGATTTTAATCACATGTTTTTCTCTGGTCTTTTTTTCTCTAAACCAACATAAGCCTGCGGGTATCATGCTGGTCTGCAGCAGTGGGAGGCTACAGGTGGCACCTCTCTGCCAGTTGAACTGCAGAGCTATCGCAGTGACAGCTTTTCAGTAAAGCAACATATTTGCTTGGTAAAGCCAGCGTTAAGAGCTTTCTGTGGCTTCCCCTCTGTTTCCAGCTTAATGTTCTGAATTTGACAGCTAGGAGGAAAAAAAAAAGTCTTGTGGGTGCATCATAATCTGTCTCAAATTGCTTTTAACAGGTACTAAAATAAAAGGGAAAATGATACAGGCAGCACCAGCCCATTCCATGTGCATTCTGACTTAGGATTGCTGCTCCAAGTCGTTCTGATGTGCATAGTTCAGGTGTCTGCTGCAGTGCCCAAGTCCTAAATCACTCTGTGCTGTGCACAGCAAGCTAGAGCAGAGCAACTGGGAGCGTTGCGAGAGCCAAAACCACCATTAGCTTAAAAGGACAGACAGAACTTCACACAGGCGTGCACCCACAGCGTGTCAAAAACAAACCAAGGTTCACTTTAAGGGGTAGGCAGAAAACTGCTGTAAGGAGCAAGAAAATAGAGTTAAAATGTGAAAGAAAGCATGCTCATCCTCAACGGGGTTTTTACATATGATATGTTGGTATGACTTGAATGAGAATAGTGGTGTTAAAATTATAATGTGAAGCACTCCCTCTTCAGTAGCTTCAGGAGGACTGTGAGGCTCAGTGACCCATGACTTTGGGATATCCTGTTTCCTTTTCCTTTTTGAATTCAGGACATAAAGACCACTTCTAAGGACCTAATTTTTTTTGACAGGAACATTTGCCAGGCTCCTTTAAGCCATCCTTGGGCACGTAGGATCGTTAGTATTTAAAAAAAAAATGGTGATGAATGTATACTCTGATTGTGCTATCTTACAATGAACAGAATTTTTATGTCCCTTAATTTTTAAGGATTGATTTTAAACAGTAAATCTTTCTTTGTATTTGGAAATGCTACCGTATTTGTGTAGATTACATTTCTTAAAGTCTTTACACCAAAAGTGAAGGAGCTTCATTGGCTAGTTGTTTCTAAGACAGGACAACACTTGGTTAGGTACTCTCAAAACAGATCAGAAAGATGATCCTGGTGATAGGGAGCTTGAAGCTAGTGCTTTTCTTATTTACCAGCTTAGCAAGGAAATGATTCTTCAGATCTAAGCTGGACGAAAAGTTGAGGGTGAGGAAGAGTTGTTTTGTGCATCAAGATTTGCTGATGTTTCCCAGGTAGTCATTTCTGTCGGTGTCGTTCTTATTTCTTTAAGAGCAGAAGTGCAAGTCTTGGGGTCACTGCTTAATTCCAGTTGGAGCAGTTTACCATTTGCCTTGATAAACCTTTCCCTGCAGTTTCAGCTTGGAAGCCATATACTTCCTCAATCACGCTCCTAAATTGTTGCCTGGTGTGGCTCTGTGCTATTAAAAGATGTCCATGCTTAACCCCAGGGGTGGGCGAACTGAAGCCCAGCGCCGAGAGCTATTACATGTCCTCTGTGGGAGGGCTGAGAGCAGTATTTACATTCCGTTTCTACCGCATTGTGCAGCGGGGAGGCGAGCGAGGCCTGAATCCCAGCTCCGTTGCCCTCCAAAATTGTACGTCTTCCAACTCTGTGCATCTGTATGCAACCAGCTCTGCCACCCCGCTTCCCAGGCACGCTCCTCCTCCAGCCCCAGTCAAGCAGCTCCGCTCCATCTGGAATTCCTCTTGCCAGAGCTTGCCTAGGTACACATGGATGATTCCTAGCCTTCTGCCCAAGTGAGCGTCAAGAATAAAACCCAAATAGTGCGAGCCGTGGTGTAACAAGAGGGGGATGTTCGCTGCTAATTGTGCTCGGTTTTTTGTGAGCGCTCCAGATTTTCTAAGTTTGGAGTTGATACCGAACTGCTTTTGGGGACTGGGAGTATAAAAGCTTAATGTTGCTGCTGCCTTGTCCTAAATTCTCCCGGGTTGGTCAGACCTACAGCACGGTTGCAGTCAGAGCTGCATGGGAACAGTAGCTCTGTGGCTGAACTTCTTCTGTGAACGTCACAACCCTTGTGGTGATACGCAAGGCTAGCTGATCAGTTTGGTATCATCAAGCATCTTTCTTACTCATTTTCATCCTTCTCAAGCATAAATCTGACTAGATGCAGTTGACGATTTCCATATAATTAGGTGGGGAACAAGTATATACTATTATTTTTAAACATTTGTAAGCATGTTATTTATTACTTGAAGATATGATAGGATTCTAGGTTTTTCTTTGTGTGATTAAATCCTAGAGACAGAATGCCTTAAGAGCCCCAAAAATAGGAAGTGCACACCTACATAAATACTTTTTTACTGTATATGGTTCCTTCTTTATGATCTGCCGTTTTTTAAACTTATTTTGGGAATGTAGGAAAAGACGCTGTAGCTTAGAACTCTGTTCCAAACTTCTGCCTGTTCCCAACAGTACTGCAAGAACCTGTAAATGGACAGTGTTTTGTTTTGTTTTATATTTTCATAGCTTGTACCTCTGTTTAAGCCACAAGTTACATCTGAAACAGATACAAGATACTTTGATGAAGAATTTACAGCACAGATGATAACAATCACTCCTCCTGACCAAGGTAAAGTTTTCCCAAATGTTTCAAACTCTGTTTTCCAGACCAGCAGAAATACTTTGTTGTAACGTTACCTGGTCTCTTTAGACCGTGTGAGAAAGCATCAGGTTAAACTTGCTGGTTTTTCCATTTATGTATTTGACCAAGAAGTTGGTAAATTGATGTGAAACTTTCCACTTGTCTTTCCAGTTTGGGAGAGGAAAAACCTGTTTTAAAAGACAGTGAAATTATTTGTACTGTTGTTTTTTCCAAATCTGTACGTTCCCACTGGAAAATAATTCTGTTCATGAGTTTTGCATGTGCACATCTGCACACACGCTTTGTGTACGCAGGCAGCCAATCGAGTATGGACTAACGCTCATGTTCAATCAAAGTACATTTTATTTTCATGGTAACCGAGCGTGTTTGATGCATTGAAATAGCAATCGCCAGAAATTCAGGACACTGGGTATGGAATTAAGCAACGCAGCTCCGTGCAATTTTAAATGAGCATCGAACAAGCGTTTGCATACAACCATCAGCATCTTCTGTGATGCCCATTTAATGGGGGGAGATTTAAGACTTCCTGTTTCTTTGTCCTTGCAAGTTGCGGAAGAAGAAGGTGACAGTGAAGTTTTCTGAAGTAGCTTTACCGGTCATTATGTTATTGCTTGTTTATTTAAAATCAAAAAGGTAGCAAAGGTTGTCTACTGTTTTGCTTTTTTTTTTTTCGTTTTCCAGATGACAGCATGGATTGTGTAGATAACGAGAGAAGACCTCATTTTCCTCAGTTCTCCTATTCAGCCAGTGGAACCGCTTAATGTTTTGCAATGTTTGCCCATTCAGAAACAAAACAGACTGCATTTTGGGGACCTTACTTCAATGGACACTAGAGAACTTTCTATATTATCTGAATTACAAACTGTGTTTGTATTACGATTTAGGTGAATTTGTAGGAAGCCTCACAGATTCTGTATTTAAAACAATTCTTTGATGCATTTTTGAGAAGGAAAACAAATCCATTCTTAAAGTATTACGTCAAGGCTTTTATGCTGAATGACCATAGGTTTTTAAGAATATACACCAAAACTGTTTACTTTAGAAATAATTAAGGTATTCAACATATCAGCAACTCTGACCAGAAAATCCCCTTATTTTATTTATTTCATACAGTTCATTATCTAAATATAGAATCTGCACTCTGAACAATTAGATTTATATAGGAAGATATAAGACTTTAGTAGCTAGTGCAATAATATAAGCAACAAAGTGAACAAACTCTGGAGGGTTAAGGTTCAAACTCATTTTGGACAGCAGTGAAGTGTCATCCAACTCCAGAAAACCAACTATAGGAACAGCATTAATGGCCTCAGTGAGGTAAATCAAAAAGCAAAGTTATTTTTGTTATAACATCTGCTACAAGACATTACATATCAAACTGAATCCAGTGGAATTGCCACGTCATACAGATGAGTATTCCGGTCGAGACAGTGCATTGAGTTATTCCATTTGCATAGAGTTTAGGAATACTTCATAGGATTGGCTTCTCAGAACCTAGAAAACGCTTGATTTACCAATCTAATACAAAATGCAACAGTGCAAAATCACCCACCTCCACCACTGCATAAAACCACCATGCAGGTCTAAGCGAGAAATCGTCTTCGTAAGCGAGTCAGCCAGACAGAAGTACATTTTGGCACTGAAGTAATGACTTGTTGCCGCTTTTTTTTTTATGGAAAGATATATGAATATATATAAACACTTAATGATTTTTTGCATCATGCCAGATCATTTCTTCTTTCTTGAGTGTGCATTAAAGGTATCAGCCAACAGTTCATGGTGCCTTCTCACTCTCGAAGATTCACTTTAACAGTGTTTCCCATGTATAAGAAAAAAACTAGGTTGAAACTTCATATGTGTTTGAATAATAATGGTGTTCAAAAAGTGAATTTTTTTTTTGTTTTTCATTTTTAATCTTAGTGGAAAATTCCCCACACCCTATTTTTGTTGTATCATGTTTCTTTGTAATTTTCATAAAAGCAGTCTTACTCTGTCTCTGCTGCAAATGAATTTATTCCATTGTAGGTTGCGTTCTCTTAAATTGCCTTTTTTTTGTTTTTCATTCTCTTGACTGTATGAAAAATGGTGACATGTACTGCAGTTAACTAGCATTTAATTTTTTTATTTGAAAGGGAGTATGTTATGAAAACCCTTACTTCCCCTTTCCATCAGAAACTGCTGTGTTTGCACAGAGAGCCCATCATTGTGACTTTTTTTTTTTTTTAACAACATTCAACTCTAGTATTTTTACTCATGATATGAAAGTTTCCCTCCAAATACTTAAATAAAAATTGCTTTAACAAGTTAGGTTCTTATTTCTTGTGGTAGGAGCCTTCTGAATTCGGAGAGATGCAACAACTGCTGCTCCAGTTTCTCGAGTTTGATGTGCATATCACTGAGGGATTTAGGCTTTTCTGCCCCTCCTCGGTTGTTTCATCTCTGTGCTGATCATTATGCAAAGATAATTTTGGAAAACGTTTGTTAAAAGAAGTAAAGCCCTGTGCCAGAAATAGTTTGTCTTGAGGTGAATGAGGAGAGGCCTCATTTTGCTGTCCCCCTGATGCCAGTGAGATTGTGTTACTGAGGCCCTGATTTTAAAAGGTGTGCTAGCCACCTGGGCCACCTGGGCCAGCGCACCACCTATAATGCTCTAGCGTTTCCTTTCTAGGAGGTAGTTATAGGAAGCTGGAATGTCCTTTTTCAAACAATACAGAGAAAAATACAAGAATGTCCAGGAAAACTGCAGTATGCTTCGAACTAAGCACAAACTTCTGTGGCAACTGTAGTAAGCCATTAAACATTCAAAACATCTTTTGGTTCGAGGAATAAGCTGTAATTCCCGGTGCCATTTACTGCACGTTTTATGCAAGAAGGGATCTGTGCCTCTGTAGAGACTGGTGCTGGGCAGCCTGCCCCATTCTGCCACTCTGATCTCCTAACTGCTCTCCTTCCTTTGCTTCCAAGCCTCCCTCTGAGTTTCCAGCCAGCCCAGGGACGAAGTCCAAAGAACTCTTCTGCAAGTCTACAAGCCCCGACAAGTTCTGAGCTAACACACTTCGTGCATCCAAATATAGGCAACACGAACGAGCAAAGGTTACCGTAATCTGCCCCAGGAAAATCTGGTCTGTCAAATGCAGGAGCAGACACGGATTGGGCTGTTCTGTTGAGGCCGATTATGTCTCAGAACAGTATTTTGCTGCCAGTTGTTGCGAATGGATTTTTGTTTTAATTTCCGTGCATAAAATGGAACTTTAATAAAAAAAAAAAAAAAAAGCTCCCAGAAAAGTCTGGGAACCTTAGTGTTGTTAGCAACAGGGAGCCGTGAGGGCTGCACCGGGATGCAGGGTCTCCTGGATATTTTCACTCATTTTGCCTGTGATTATTCAAAATGCCTTGCTTCTTGTCTATAACCGCGTGATTGCGGGCGTCACAGCCCTCTGCCTGCAAACATAAAATGTGTTCTTCAAATTTTGATCTAGCACAGAAAATCCCATCGCAGAAGTCCGTGACCTGAGCGGGGTTCACCTTGGATTGCCTTTGTACCACGTATGCAGAGACTGCTTAAATCTTGCACATTCCTTTAGCTCTTTATTTGAAAACCCAAAGCTTAGTTCTGACTGTTTGTACAGCCAAAACCACCTCCTTCTTTCTTTCTGACATTGGAAAGTGTCGCCTTGCTCTGGTGGTGTACACTGCAGCAAGGATGGTGCGTCCCGAGTGCAGAACACTGGTAGTACACGTATGTTACAGCCCAGGAACTGGGTTGTAAACTCAGGTTGGGAGAAAAATAGAAAAAAACCCCAAACTTCTGCAAGAGCAAGTAAGTACCAAGCAGTTCTCTCTGTGCCTCTGACTGCAGTCGGAAGACGATGTCAGCTGAGCACAGGTTGGAACAGAGATACACGGCTGCTTGTGCTTGTTGGGGTTGAGAGACATCGGCAGAAGCCTGGTAATTCTGCAAATTCCATTTTGTGTTCTCTCGTGTATGAAACATCCAGTATAACCCCATTAGGGTATGGCAGGCTGTTCTCCCTTTAAACTGGGTGAAGATCACCGTGGTTTATAGCATTCCCAACACTGCACAACCTGCGACCTCTCACCCCCAGCCAGCTGAACTGCTCTTTCTTCATTCTTTCTACGCCGTCACCCCTCGAGCAGGTAACCCCCGCGAGCTCGCAGCGGCGGCGCTGCTCTCACGCAGGCCTCGAGTATCTCAGCTGCTCTTTGAGCTTGTTCCTGGTTTTCCACCTGAGAAACAAACGAGGATTGTTTTTGGAGCTGTGAGGGGAGTAACTTCCTTTGGTTGTTTGAATTGGGTGATCTTTAATTGGGGGTGAATTTTCTTGTCTGCTACTTTGGATCGCTTACGTGCATTTAAATGCTCAGTACAGGAGTACTGGATTCTTCACGCTCTGAAGTGTTTGGGCATTTTTTAAAATCTTTGTCAGAGAAAATACCCTTTGCTTTTTAGAGAGTATATGCAAAGTCACGTGTTTATCTCCAGTAGCAGGATTTAGGGTGGTGGACCCAAATCAGAGGTCACAGCCTACAGTGGGAATGCAGACTCCAAGGAGACGCAGTTGCAGGAGAGGAGCCCCCCCGTAAGGCGCCTGCGAGAGTCGCGTGGGTTTTCTGCCTGAGAAGTTTGGGAAACGATAATTTAGGAGGAAGGTTCAATTTATTTCACTGTATCTAAAAGAGCTTCAGAAGTAAAAAACACATTTGAAGAAATGAGCGAATGTAAAAGGATCTTGTTTCTTCAGTGTTGCAAATGAGTGTGTTTGTCTTCCACTTTTAGCTCAATTTTCTTAATAACAGGGAGGTTAATTGGCACTAGAAGTAAAAGGAAAAGAACACACAGTGCCTATAGCAAATGGGAGCTTATTATCCCACTGCAGCTGAGTGTACAGACGTTTGGTAGCTCTGTCTAATGGAACATATGTTGCATTCTAATCAGGTGATGACTAGTTGCTCTGTGTCTAAAATCATTTTAAACAAAACCATTTTGTTACAGTAGTCCCTGCATGCCATTTTTTCCCCCTTTTTATTAATTTTTATTTTTTTTTTTAATTTTAATTTTTGTAGCTGCTGGTTGCCACCCTGGTGGTGTGAGCATGGTGGGTTCTTTCTTGAGGACCAGATCAAGGACTTTGTATGTGAAAACACTACTTCCCTCTGGTTTTTCAGCACGCTTGTAGCTCGGTTCTCAGTTTCTCCTTCGCTGAAGCACTGCTTCACGTGGTTGCCTGCCTGTTACTGCTCGCTACCTGTTTCTCTAGAGATGGACGTTACTTCTTCCTGTGTTACATGTATCCCCGGTCTATGCTAAGATTCCATTTTTAGAAATTATTCCACACTGTTTCTTCATGTCTTATTACTGTAACTGCTTCTATTTTGCATCTTCATCAGGGCTTTGAGTTTGTTTCAAGAAGATGATGACAACACAGATGGCGGTGGTTGTATTTTCTGAATTCTGAAGGTCTCTCAATTTCTGCACATATTTAAAATAATACCTAACTTTGACTCCACAAAAGATACTGTAATTATCTTGAGGATGAAAGTGACAATTCTTAACAGAAACAGGGACACAATCCCTACCCCAAATGTTGTGATCTTCAGTTATTTGTAAACTCCACCATATCCATTCCCTTGCACTACTGTGTTTGTACAGTACTGACACTGTTAGCCAGAAAACTGTTGTGTAGTACTGAAAAAACCTGTATCAGGACAGAAGAAAACAGTGATTGTGATCTTCAGTACAGTGCCTGAGAATTCACCAAAATGTGATTTAAATTATCATAAAATACATGCTTAAACATGATATTGTTTTGGAAAAAAGGCAAAAACAGTGATACTGTTCTTCCTTCAGAGCAACTGGACTCCTTTGGGGAAGTCTGCTGACCATGCCGGAGCAGGGGCACAGGGCTAGACAATCTCCAGAAATCCCTGCAAACCCCAGCTTGTCTGTGAGTCTATTTAGCGATTTAGGTTCTGGATTTGAGAGCAAGCGCTTCAGTGAAAGAGGTTCTTCATGTTTGGGGTTTGTTTTTTTTTTTCTGTCATCTCTGGTATGTATTTATACTTCCAGACTGACACAACCTGTCTACTACTTTCATACAATCTACGTAATGCGGCACCAGCCTTGTTTTGAGATGCTTCCAGTAGTACAAATCCTGCATTTTTCTCATTTTCTTTTGTGTCATTTGCCCTGGTCATCCCAAGTTCACTGCACTTACTGTTTGTTAAGCAAAATATGTTTGATCTGTGGAATTTGTACACGTTTTACTGCATTACAGTTTTGTAAGTGATTTTTCTCAGGGCTATGAAGAGCACATGGTATATAGTCGCTTACTGAACTGGGGTTGTCGGCGCATTCCTCTAAAGCAGGAACACCAACGCTTGCCCTTGCATTGCTTGGGATGGGTGCAGGCAGGCTGGATGCTCTGGGGTTCCTCCTGGCATGATCAGGGGAGAAAACCTTGAGCGACAGTTACTCCTTCAGGTACAGGGTAACGTCTGCTTCACGTTAGGACCTGCGCTCTTAACAGGGGCCTTTGGCCGCTTCTGAGAGGCTGCAGTAACAGCATCACCACCAGGCACTTCCACCTCTGCTCGGGCTTCGGTGGTGGCAGCGTTTCCCTGCCACAGTGTCATGCCCCACGTGGATTCCTTCAACGTTCCTTTCACCTGCCTGACTCAAGTCACTCAGATAATGGTTTCTAGTGGGGGCTGGAGCTGTCGGCTCCCTTAGGGGGGGCTGCACCTGGAGCTGCGCAGCTGCACCCCGTGGATTTGCAGATGCCGTTCACTGGCTGCTGTTGAAAATGCCAGTTTGACGCGGGTCTCCTGACAGAACTGAATCCAGCAGCTCGCCACGTGTCAGCAGTGCCTCCGTCAGGAGCCCCAGCGCGGCTGAGGGCCAGCTCTGTGCTGTAGAGGCTCCTTACCCTGGAACCGGCTTTTATTTTTAACTCTCTGATATGCGGAGCTGACTTCGGAGAACGATTGCACACGCAGGCCGGGAGATGATACAGCATGTGGGCGGTTTTCTTTTTAAACAGCTAATGAACTTTTCTAATGTATTCGATAAATTGCTCCACTGATTTTTAAAGACTTTATGGATGTGCAGAAAAATCAAAACATAAGCCCTTTGATCACCTTTAATAATGAAAAATGGAGTGAGACTGTTCTTTAGATGGTTGCAGCATACAGTAAGCTTTCCATTTGATATGTTCAGCTACGGCAGTTGTTCCTTATTCCGATGTTATTGGGGGTAATGGAACTAAACAGGAAGACGGGAATGCCTGCTGACAGTCCAGTAATGACTGTAAAATTAAACTGAGTAAAAACAAAGTGGAAGGAACAAGGTCACTTGGTGCAACTGCAGACTGGGAGGTTGCAGGAGAAGGGAAGTACAAGAAAGCAGAACAAAATGTACTTATTTGCACAGGTGAGGTTGTCATAAATTTACTGTGTAACTAAGATAAAGGGATTTAACTTAGTAGCTCCCTTCACTTGATTGTAAAACTTGAAATCACGTTACCTTTCCAAAGTTTTACTTTCTGTGCTCCTTTGCTCAGCTGTTACGGAAGTGGAGCTCAAAGGCGGCTGCTTGTTATTTGAAAGGGATTTTTTTGTAATTCGAGTAAGCAGCTCAGTGAGTTGAGATGAGGGTGATGCTTCCTGGGCTGCCCAGTGGTTTTCTGGGTAACTCTGAGAAATCTGTCACACCTTTGCTTTGTCGAAGGCAGGAGAGGTGTCCTAACAACGTAGGGAAGGCACCGAGGCTGACTGATGAAGGGAGTGTGTGAGTGACGCAGCGTTGTCTGGGGTTCCCCTCTGCAAAACAGCCGTGACCTTTCTTTTCAGATCATCAGTGCTGGTAACTCGGTTTTTATTAGCAATCTCTCAATAATGAAAAAACACAGTCGCATGTTACAAGGAAGAAAAAGTCTACAAGGATACTTTTCAAACATGAAGAAAACCCTAGATAAAAATACGCTTATTTTTCTAACGGGTTCAGCTGAAATTTTCACAGTACCGAGGTGCATGTGTGCACATGTCTGGGTAGCATATGATACGGGTACGCCCCAAGCACTCGAGGGCTGCTGGAGAGGAAGGCTGTAGCAGCACAAAGAAGCTTCCAACTCCCCATCTGGAAAAAATCCCCCACAGGAGCACAGGCAATGGCAATGCCATCTGTCCTTCTGCAGAGCAGATCTCCTCTCCTGGGAGCAGGAATAAAGCTGGCACATGGAGGTGGGCTTTCACTGCCCTGCTGCATGGAAGAGGATGCAGATTGCTGGGTGTTACCTGTAGAGACTGGGCTGCTCTATTCTGTCCCCTCTCCTTTTTTTTTTTTTTTTTTCTTTTTTCTGTCAGTTTTCTCTGAATTCCCGTGCTTTTTATTTTGCCTTTTGGGTTTTCCTTACGTCACCTTCCTCCTTCCCCTGTCTTCCCAGCAGACAAGAAACAATGAATTCCTTCCTCCTCCCCGCCTTCTCGCATTTGTTTTTATGTCACCTTAGCCTGTTTCTGATCTTCTGCAGTCCCTTCTAGAGGGTGTGTAATGAACTGTCATAATATCTCTTACTTCTGGGGCATTGTCCTGATGCTGGATGCTCCTTGAGTTGCTGTGGAGACTTCAGAGGCCAAATATACAGTTAAGCTCGTTTTTAAACAGCGAAAGGAAGCTGCCAGACCACCTTTCCTTGGTCTCTCAGTCAAATGCAGCTGTAATGAGCAAAAGGAGGTATGGTAGTTAAAGCCTACAGGGTATCCTTCCTTCTCCCATCAGCACTGTCCCGTGTGGCACACAGACTGGGAGGAAGTGCTGGCCACAGCCTCCAGTGTGGGTCAGGACCATGCCTGCTGCTCGCCTGGGTGTGGTGACTTTCCTAGACAATAAAAAATACTGAAGTCAACTGAGTATTTGACTTTCAGGATGGATGTATTAGCTGTACTCTATCCCTGAAATCTTATTTTGGATACTACAGTTCCTTAACGTTGAGATGCTGAGTTGAACTTTGTCATCTGACCCAAACCCCTAGGACCACTTTTCATTGTCTGTATAAACCTACAACCTCTAATTTCCTGTAGAATCTTGACTGATGTATTTTGGCATGAAATACTAGCCTAACCAAAGAAACGACACTGTCTCCCATTGAGTTTTAAAGTGATTTCCTGTTCCTATTGGTATTTCTAATACCGGTTCTGCAGAAGCACAACCAGACATCACTAGGGTAAGAAAAGGAGATGAAAGGTGCTGGGCAGTTGTCACACACTCTTAATTCTTTAGCAGAGTTAGGAGAGTTACTTCCTTTAAAAAAAAAAAACAACAAAAAAACAAACAAACAAAAAAAACCAACAAAAAATCTGGTCATCCCTCACTCTGTGGCATCCATTTCTGTTCCAGGGTGTCCCTAAATTTGTGTGGTTTTCCAGCTGATCAATGGAAGAAACCTGGGGAAAGCAAAACAGACCATGTCTCTGCCCCTTATCTAGCTTATCTTTTTATTGTGGTAGGAACTATCAAGTTTAACCTATCCAGAGTTCTCTATATAAATAGAGTTAAATCCCTGATAAGACATTAACTGAAAATTGCTGATGGACAACATTTACATATTCTCTTTAAGACCGTTAAGAACTCTTCACGATGTGGGAAACTAACACCAACCTTCTTCAGCATCCTCAAGTTCACTGCCTCAGTGTGCAGCCTGTACATCCTGGGGCCTATAAGAAAGATGGGGGCAATCTTTTTAGCAGGACCTGTTGCGATAGGACAAGGAGTAATGGTTTTAGACTAAAAGAGTGCAGATTTAGACTAGATAGAAGCAAGAAATTCTTTACAATGAGGGTGGTGAAACACTGGAACAGGCTGCCCAGAGAGGTGGTAGAAGCCCCATCCCTGGAAACATTCACGGTCAGGTTGAACAGGGCTCCGAGCAAACGGATCTATTTGAAGGTGTCCCTGCTCAGTGCAGGGGGGCTGGGCTAGATGGCCTTTAAAGGTCCCTTCCAGCCCAAACTATTCTATGATTATATTTAATCCACCTTTCTAGTGGTGTGAAAGGCTTGCAGTGCAACTCAACAAAACTGGTTAAACTCTTGGAACACAAGACTTAATCATGTCCTTTCCCATCCTACTTCTGCAGAACCACTGCGGCTTTCCACCTCTGGCACCCATCCCTCATTATCCCCTGGGTACCCACTGATCTAATTTTCTGAGAGGAACTGGGGGGAAAGTCCTGCCAGGCAGCTCTGTGGAAGTTGCCCAAGAAATTTCAACACCCTATTCCTGGATGACACTGTCCCATCCTATAGTTACCCTGCGTGGCTCCAGCTAGTCTGCAGATGCAGCTTCAAAATAAAATCAAGACACTATAACCTCCATATTGCTCCCTCCTCCCCTTATTTAGGCAGCTAAGTCAAATACAAACATATGGACTCAATAAATTCTTTTGTGAATGGCCTTGTGTTAAATACTCAGCCAAAGCAATGGTTATCATTAAACAAATAATGACAACACTAGAGCATAACACAGATTGCATGCAGGACAAGATCCTCAGCTGTGTAGCTCAGTTTGCCCAGTGACACTAAGCTGATTTACACCAGTCCTTTTGGCTCGGTGTTGGTGCAATCAGCTACAGAACCAACAAGGAATCCACACGAGCCTCTTGCAAACCTTAAAGAAGCGCTCTGGCAGCTTCCTAAACTCCGAGTGAAATGATGTTTTGTAGTGTCCGTGGAAGAACAGTACATGAACATTGGAACAGGCTGCCCAGGGAAGCGGTGGTGTCACCATCCCTGGAGGTATTTAAAAGATGGTAGATGCGGCGCTTAAGGACATGGTTTAGTTGTGGACTTAACAGTGCTAGGTTAACAGTTGGACTTGATGATCTTAAATGTCTTTTCCAACCTAAATGATTCTATGATAGCAAATCTTTCAATAAACATACAGCATAATCAAGAATGTATCCACAGCTAAGCAAACCAGACTAAAACAACTGAAATAAAATACTGCTGGAGACAGGTTTAAATATAGACTGACTCAAAAGCATGTGAAGAACATTTCTACTGCTGGGGCAAACTGTCTCTCAGGAATATGAAATGCCATAGGGAATGCGTCAGAGTAGTTTGCTATAACAAATAAACACACACACAAACACACACCAGCCTACTGATTTTTTTTTTTTTTTTTTTTGTAATTAACGGTAAATTATGTGCAATGTAGGTATTCCCAAAGCTTTCTGAACAGTAATGAAACTTTAGAGCACATTACATTAAAATAAGTATCAAAATAATGATCTTAAATTTATGTCACACCTTCCAAGGAGCTCAGCTCACAGCACTTTTGCTTGTGTGGCATCTGACCAGATTGTCATAACCCATTCTTACAGGGTGCTGCAGGGTACTATAACTTAAGTGATTCATGCATGCAGCTGTTGGAACTGCTTGTTGGGTTGTGAAAAAGCTCACGGTGCCAAGTGCTGATCTAAGAGAACTCAGATCTCCATCAGCCGTCTTGGCTCTGAGCAGTCACTGAACAACAGATGGTAGCATGAGTTAAGCAAACTAAGAAAATATTCTAAGTGAAGGAATAAAGTTAAAAGCCTCGCAAGAACTGAATTTCTCAAGAAAACACAGAGAACAAGTGTTGAGGTTTGAGCTAGTTTTCATGTCCAAGTGATGCATGCCACCAAACTTTAAAGGGTAGTCTCCTTTCCGACAGTGTTTCTGAAGCACTCATTATTATAAATGTTTGCATTTAACTTGGGCAGAAGAGACTATGTGTGAAATTAGTATTACAGACATTTCAGATACAGCTCAAGGCCGCCACTGTTGCGTGTTAAGCTATACTTGCACTGTAAAAGACAACCAAAGACAATACCTGGCACTAAGGAAAAGATGAAAGAACCCCAAATCACGTCATTTTGCAGCAGATTACAAGCATCAGCAGCAACGCAGGGACAGCATCACGCGCTTTGACCACCTCTTCAGCGGAGCAAGGACAGCACTACACTTCCACAACTGGAAAGCTTCTTAGTGCTACAGTGAAGAGAGGTGTACAGGCTCCTGCTGTATCCAGGTCAGTAGCATCAGCACAGAAGGGACAAAGTCAGCTCAAGATGTAAGAAAAAAGGTTATAGCAATGATCCTGAACACAAATACGTGGATATATGAAAGCGCATGGAGTAAACAAGGAGTGCAAGACTTGTACCAGTGAAGAGGGAAAGTCCCTCTAACTTGGATCACAGCAACTTATAGTTCTTGGTCTCACTAAGACAGCACACTCCAATATTGGATAGGTGAGGAACAAAAAATACTTTCAGGACTTGGAGCTGGGCTCTTCTCGGTCATGTCCAGTGACAGGACAAGGGGCAATGGGTGCAAGCTGGAGCATAGGGGGCTCCACATTAACATAAGGAAAAAATTTTTCACTGTGAGGGTGACAGAGCACTGGAACAGGCTGCCCAGAGAGGCTGTGGAGTCTCCTTCCCTGGAGACATTCAAAACCTGCCTGGATGTGTTCTTGTGTGACCTGCTGTGGGTGGTCCTGCTCTGGCAGGGGGGTTGGACTGGATGATCTTTCGGGGTCAAGCCCTAACATTCCGTGACTCTGTGTGACTTACAGGTGCCTGCGTTCAGCAGTGCTGATAGGGACTCACGTGAATGAAGCCGTTTTCTATAGAACTTCTTCACTCCATGCGAAGGCTGAACAAGAAAGTTCTTGCAGTCATGTGAAAATCTGACCCGTCTACACACACAGGTATCTTAAGCCAGCTCTGTAAGTAGCAATACATGTGACTACACCCAGCTGAGACCAAGCGCTCTCATTTTCAAAGTGAGGTCTTCCAGAACCTGGAGTTAAACCCCTCAGCAGAAGACGAAACAAGGTATGCAGGAAATATTTGAGCTGTGGAGACAGTGAGAATTTGCACATTGACGATATATTTTCAGCCTTACATTTTACTATACTTACACTGTTCACCCAAACTGACTGCACTCCCAGGCTTCTAAGCTTGTTTTTATTTGGTTTAAAAATATTTTAAAATCTAGTTTTGGGCAGTAAATAATCTTGCTATCACATAAAGAGAAATCAGAACAATCAGATTACTCATTTAGCGAGGTAGTACTCAGTGCAAGAAAGCGTGGGAGAATCGAGCTCCTAAAACGAAACTTGCTGGGACTGAGATACATAAAAGTGCATTAATTTTTGTATGTAAGCTACTTGGCTGAAAATTTAATTATTTCTTTAGGCTCCGAAATCTGTATTCTGCGAAGTGCTGCACTCTGCAGCACAGCCCACCAAAACACTTAAGGATATGAGTAAGTTTCATCATATCAGTAGTTCTAGCAGAGTAAACAGGATGTAACAGTGGACATACTCAGACCACATATCCTTTTACCAGTTCCTCACTTCTGACAGCTAGCATTAATCAATGCTCAGGAGAACAGAAGAATGCAGCAGGTCTAACAGTGCTGAAGAGTTCCAACAGCACTATAAATTCCTAAGTGTATTCAAAAGCACACACACGAATACACAGCCTCGCAATCCCAAGAAAAATCATAAAATACTTGTGCTTTTGATAGACTCTGAAGGCCACAGACGTGCCCCATCTGTGACCTGGAAGTCACCAGGCTTCCTGTCCCTTAGCCCTGTCTCTTTGAGCTGTAGGTTCTTCAGGAGAGCTAAAGCCTCTGCATGTGACAGTGACACCTCCGGATCTCAGGCACAAGGGGAACCTGCTGCCCCTGCTCCCGCTAAAGCAGCCCAACACGGTTTGCCTCTACCCCGGCAAGGACACACCAACCCGGGGGCAACCTGCCCCCCAGGACACCCAGGGCCTTTTCTGCAAAGCCATTCTCTAGTCAGCCAGCACCAGCTACGGGCAGCGTGACTCTGTCCCCAGAGCAGGGCTTTGCACTTACCCTCTCCAAATCCAGGAGGCCCCTGCCCAACCACTCCTATGGCTGCTGAGACTCCTGTGCTGCCGCCCTTCAGGCACTGACCACTGCCCCCAGCCCAGCATCATCCAGGGACTGGCTGAGGGTCTGCCCAGGTCATTAGCAAAGACATCCAATAGTATCAGCTCCAGTAAAAACCCCTGCTGGGAATCCGCTGCTGGCTGGGTCACAGCCCGCTGTAACCGACTGTCCAGCGAAGCTTCTACCCACCTTACGGTTCACCTGACCAAACCCCACCTCGCCAACAGAGCTTCTACAACAGCTCATCGGGGGACTGTGTGGAAGGCCTTGATAACACCAAGGTGAATGACATCCAGCTCTCTCCTCACCTGGTGCTGCTCAGCTCATCAGAAAAGGCAGTTCGCCTGGTCAGACATAACTTGCCCTTGATAAATCTGTGTTCACTGTTACCAGTTATGTTCCTGCCCTGCGTGTGCCTCAGTGTAGTGCTGGACACAGCTTTCGTGAGGATTCACACCACAATCTTCCTGTAGACTGAGGTCAGACTGACCACCCTGTAACTCCTCAAACTGTTCTCCTCAAAGAACGGCGCAACCCTCACCTTTTCTCAGTCCTCAGGACCACCCCCAGTTGTCACTGCCATTCCAAGGCGAGGGACATCAGCCTGCTCGCTCAGTGCCCTCCGGCACATTTCAAAGTCCATCTTTGCCATCTGACCATTGGCACAGCAATCCCTGTACTTTTCCTAGCCTTATGAGAAGCATCTTGTGTGTGACATGCTGATTTAATGCAATAAAGTGTGGAATGTGGGGGTGTGGGGCTGAATGATATAACTTACATATTGCCTGGCATATAAATACCCTTGTTTATGATACTGATACCTTAAAATTTAAAGAAAAAATAACGTGACCAATTTGTGTTTATGCACATGATTTACATTTTCCTTTTGTTTTTGTGGACAGCAAAATGATCCATTTTGAATTTGAGGCTATGTTTTATGAACGGTCCAAAATATTTTGTGTAAAAAATTCTGGTTTTGCAACATTTGTTTCGGCTCTACAGATTTATGAGGTGGGATATTTTAAAACACGCTCCCCCCTCCTCTCAAAACACTAGCAGCCCAGTTACAACAGTACCAAGCAAGCTGTGAGGGTCTGAGAAAGAAACCCGAGAGAGAAGGTGGCCAACAACCGGCACAAAACTAACCCAGTGGCGCCACCCCGTGGCGGCAGCACGCAGCTGCCCGTGAAAAGGCGGGATGAACGGTCCCGGTTGGAGGCTCCCAGCAGGTTGCGGCGGACGTTCTGCAGGAGGAGCCGCCGGCTGTTTTCAGAACTTCACTGAGAGTTTAGGAGCCTGTGTACGTGGAACAGACCGAGGCAGTACCTGGCGACGCGATGTGGATTTTGGCATCGCTGTGCAGGTTATCGAGGGGACACCTGGCCCCACTGCCTACAACTGTGTTTGTTGGGGAAAGAAGAAACAGAACCAGATCTTACAGAGTGACAACAGAACAAATAGGAAGGGGACCATGATTTCAACTATTACATTTGAGTAAAGCAATGTAAGACAAAACAATTAAGTAAGTGCTAGAGTTTAAAGTAAATACTACAATCACAAAATGTTTAACCAATAATAACCTCTGCAAGAAATAAGCAATATAACACCTATCACTAGGTTTTAATGGAAATCACAATCATGAGAAATAAAAACTTGTAATAAAAGTGTAAGCTACAATCATTTGATTCCAGCTGAGGCTTTTCCTAAGGGGGGGGGGGGGGGAAACCAACACATCAACAAAACAACAAAAGCCCGGAATACAGCACTAGCGAGTATTGTTAAAACTTGTATTACAATGGTAGCAGTACAAAATGCAACCAGCTATAGAGTATGGTATTTCAGTGTCTTTAGAAATAA
Source organism: Leptosomus discolor (assembly GCF_034619465.1). NCBI lineage: Eukaryota > Metazoa > Chordata > Aves > Leptosomiformes > Leptosomidae > Leptosomus > Leptosomus discolor. Next base: position 10,784,663 of record NC_141393.1, read on the forward strand.
AGTATCTATACAAAAGAAAAAGATAGAAAAGTTACATACATAACTATGGTAGTCTTTAAAACGTTATGAAATACAGAGTGTCTGATCACTCTATTGCAATTTTATTAATGTAAAATAGAAAGTAAGATTTAGAATAATTTTCTTCCAATTTTCTACCCACAAGCAGTGTTGGTCTTTGAACTACATAGCTCTATTTATCTTTTAAAGAAGTATTAACATTTTCCGAAGCTCTTGGCTACTTTTAATAGGATAACCAATCTGTTTCAATACGAACAAAATACAATGTTCAAAGCTTTGCTACCTTCCCCTGTAGGACGAAAAACCCTAAGAGAGTGGAAGAAACAGCACAAGGAAACTCGGCATTGGGGTACGTGTGATCTTTCCTTCTCCTTACGTGTCCTCAGGCCAAAGCCTGGTAGAAGAAAGATGTTCTCTGGGAAGAGCCTCCCACCCACCCTCTCACCTCACACTCGCAGAGCTGCAACACCCAGCGTTACGTTACGTTACAGAGTTGGGCTCCGCAGCCCCCGTGCTGCTGCAGCAGCTTTGTTCTGCCCCTCAGCAGAGGGCGGCTGTTGGGGGGTTCGAGGTTTGCCTCCCCCTGCCTAGGCAAACCCACGCGCTTCTGCCACAGCGTGGGGTCCAAGCTGAACCTGACAATCGACAGCAAACTGCCGCACGGTGCAGAGGACCAGACCAAACCGTGGAGGCCCATGGCCGCAGCGCACACTAACTGCCGCCTCCCCACGCGCCAAGGACTCTGTGCCGGGGCGGTCAGCGCTACCAGGACCGAGACGGAAGGTGAAGGCAGCAGACAGCTAACAGATGGCACCACCTGTCCTGAGGAACAGTATTACAGCCAACCAACAATTGCAAAGGAGCGGTATGTGTGAGCTCGTGCGCACACAGCATAGGTGGGAGTTTAATATCGGTTAAGTTTTGCCACAATTCAGTTTTTTAATCCAGTCTGACCTTGTCAAAACACAAAACCATCATGCAACTACTAGTAGGGTCCTGCAGGGTGAAAGAGAGAAGTATTATTTGCACAGTGATGGTGTTTGCTGTTGTCCGTGTCATCTAATTCACCTAGAGGCTGGCTGTGAGTTTTGAAAAGAAAACCTAGCGGCAAAGACACCGTTTCCATTTCTGCTTCTTGGTTGCGCCTCTTCAGAAGAGATTTGGAATACTTAAACCATTTGTAGGTTGCTGCCACGTCTTAGTATCTCACAGCTGATGCCAGCAGATACGGCACAGAAACAAAGCATAAATGTCTTACCCATATTCATGAAGAAAAAAGGCCATCATCTGTCACTTACACCTCAGTAACTCGGGTTTTGTGCCCTGTCCCAAAATAAAACACAGCTGTATCTAGTTATCACCTGCCCAGTAAATAAAAAAAAAAAAAAAAAAAAAAAGGGCTATGTATTGGCTACAAGTCAGGGTCCAGATGGGTAGGACACTAAAATGAAAGGAGGGGAAGAGGTTTTGGTGCTGGCTGAATAAACAATCACAGTACCAATCACACAATGGCACTGGTTAGGTTTGCGTCCTGGGCCAAGATTTTTTTTCTTTTCTTTTTTTTTTTTTAGGTTGTCTAGATCACCTGTGGATTTTTCCTTGTGATTTTCTGTTGGAAAGCAAACAGGCTTCTGACCTGATCTGCAAAACATACAAGAACAACTCCCTGTGTGCACAGGACTAAGGTTATTTGTGTAACCACCGATCTGATCTACCCACCAAGAACACAACACGACTACGGGGGATGCATGGAATGGATAAATGCTATTGAAGAAGACAACTCAAGTGTATTCAACCTTTTTACTGAAGTTCTTCGTAGCATTGTGTGGTTTTGTTCTAATGCAGATTGTAGATACTGGAGACTACTGAAGCCATTCACCACCTTAGACTGCCCTTAAAGGAATATATGGTATCTCTGAAACCATACATTACTCACCTATTAGGCTTAAAAGAAATTGTTTCATCCTGATCAGATCAGTTGACTTCCTTTCAGACATAAAACTGTGCACTTTGAGACTTATTTCAGCAGTAATGATATACAGGCCTCAGAAGAAGTTTCTCATCCATCTGTAAAATCATCACTGCAAGATATTTTCACCCATCGATGTGCTGGCTCCTCAGAGGATTTCCTTCCCTCTGAACACCAGGCAAACTTTGATTTTTGACACTTTGCACTGAATAAGAGGGGAAGAACATATGATAACAACAAAGCACAGTATAAAAAACCAATTTCTTGCTCAATTAGTAAACGAGACCATTTCTCTGGCTCTCTCATGCAGTCCCAGGAGTACCCAACGGACAGCTCTATGACCAGTGGCAACAGACACAGCCTTGTGAGCAGGAGTTAATCAGACAAGGAGAGAAAAAAAAAAAAAAAATAATAAAAAAAAAATCTTTCGACCTCTCCCCCAAAGATTCTTCCCTTCCCATAGGTTTTTCCTGTAGGCAATACAAAGATTTAAAAACAGTCCCCAGTCCTACCTCCTGCTGTCCATCTAAGAACTGCAGGACTAGAGCAGGAACTTTCCTCAATAATATTTGAGTCTTTTGGGAGATACAAGCACATGACGAGCAGTTTTTCACATCTTCTGAAGCCAGAGAAGCAACCAGTGAGCTGGTAACCACTAAACCCCATTTCTTATATGTCTGATGTACCACCTCTGTGCAAGAGCTGACCGCACTGTTCCAAGCTCCTCCTGCCCTGCTCCTCCCAGCCCCTAACCTTTCTCCTCCAGGCCTCCTGCTTTTTCCTTCTCGCAGCTCTTCACTCTGCATCAGGTATCTGTCCTAATGAACAACCATCTTTCAAGGGGCAGGCTAGAGGATAATAAATAAGAACTTTAAGGCATGAAATCTATGTCAATGTTTACAAAGGACAGCCTCCTATGAAATACAGCAGTGACTAAATGAGCCAAAACCCCCATATCTATCAATTACTTTGAAACACAAATCATTTGTAAACAACATGTCTCATCTCTCCGGGAGCCTAGAAGCAAAACAGTATTTTCAGTCTGTCATCCTCGGGAGAGAATGAGAAAAAGCAGACACATACTTACAGGTTTCAGACTGAAAAATACGCTTGGCTGAAAAACATTTTTGTTCACAGCTTAAAGCTTCAAATGAAACAAAGCCAAGTTTTAAAATTCTTTCCTAAAACTAACATTTAAATGCAGTAACCCACAGATTCTTCCCATACATAAAACTCAGCTTTGTGTTTTAAGATGACTACCAGAGGAACAATGTTTTTACCTGCCCTATGATACCTGACAGCTAGGAACTGACCAGAGCTCTGCCATCATCCTGACTTAATCTCTTACAGCTTTGAAAAGACTGGTAATACTGTAATACTGTGGAATTACTGCACACTAACGCTTTCACTGCCGGCCCACCTGACTGACTTGGAGTTTTGTTTGTTTGTTTGCTGGGGAGGGGGTGACAAGCTACTTTTCACAGTAGCTCAAAATCAAGACTGGAGTAAGAACTAGTAAACTTCCATTTTAACTGGCTACAAAGCATGCAGAACAGGGAAACCAACCAGATCCATCAGCCAGACTAAGCTAGCACGCAGATGGTTGACTAGTAGTGGAGTGACCCCCCCCACACCACACTCCACAGGACACCCTAAAGGGCACGAACGCTTTTAAAGTGTCTCTGCACAGTTACATGAAGTATTACACTGGGCTAGAGAGAACGTCATCTTGCACCTCACTGTGGCTGATGATATATCCACGCACCGTGCAGCGCTGAAGTACTGCTGTTCAGCAACAGCCACCGCCCCACCCCGGGCTAAAGCATTTACTGCAATTTCTCCAAATAGAAATGGCTAGAGCGGAAGGAAGAGGTAGGAAAAAAAAAAGAAAGTTACTTTTTAATATTAGAAACATACTAATCACAGTTGAGAAGACTGGGAGGCATAAGTGGCAGACTCTGCTTTGGGAATTCAGGGCAAATAATCTGGGCAATGGAGCAATAGCTGAGTGCCATGAGAATTTCTTTTTTTTCTTTCCTCTCAAACCTGTTTCTTTTTTCCTAGAGTCTGAAATCAGCCACTTCAGTCATCCTTCTCCTGAGGTAAAGTCTGCTGTAGTTTTGTCTTACACGACTGGTTTACAAAATGAAAAGTCTCGAGTTTTTATTTTTAAAAACACAGCAAAAATAGTAAAAGAAAATTACTTTGAGGGGCTCTCCAGTAGTACTTAATGATAGTCTCACTCCTACAGCACAAACAACACTACAGCAAACTGGTCTCTGCAGAGACACAAAAGGAACACAAGGAATGAGCTAGTTTATGGAGATGTACTCTTGAGCACTGACCATTTTTCAGGCACTTCATGAGCTATTCTTGAGTGGGTATGCATGACAGTATGACATTTACAGTGCAGGTGATCACCTTCTACAAAGAAGTCGCTTTCCAAGAAAGACGGTGCAAGGAGGGTACAGGAAAATCAGTCTTTGGCACTTAACTGTTGAGAAAAGCCTTTTTGCTCCCAGCCCAGTGTACCATGGTTCCTTCTGTCAAAGTTACTATAGAAAGAATAACGAAAACCATTCAAGATGTCAGTAATCTTAAGATGTTTGTGACAGTTTAAAAAAAACAACAAAACAAAACAAAACAACCCCAGAAATCAGCAAATTCTCTATTTGAAAAAGCCTTCAGGCCTGGCTGATTTTCCTAGTTAGCTCACAAAGAAAATGTGTGTCCAGAACAGATTTACAGTCACCCGAAAGCACACCAAAAGCAACTGATTTCTGTTGTGATCCCACAAAAGTGTGTCCTAACATGAGCAACAAGTGGAGAGACACGGGATGAATATTCTGAATTGTGTACCACATAAGGAACACCAGGTAAAGGCATAAAGTGTCCCCTTCCAGGCAGGTGTATCCCAACCAGGGAAAAGGAGAAAGTTGACTCAAAATAATCTAGAAAGCCTCAAAATATAAAAGTTTATTTAGCTACAATATTAAAAAGTACAATATAAAGATATAAAACATAGAAATTCCATAATTAATTCACATGCTAAAAGGCTTAATTGACCAGCCGTAAGGAGGAGACTTCATGAAATTTACGGACATCTCAGCCATAAACGCTATTTCATCAAGTTTCAGACTTGAAATATTGAACAACCATTGCAGAGAACTTGCTCTCCGAAATCACCATAACTAGGGGAAAAAAAAAAAAAAAAGGAAAGAAAACCAAAACAAGTCAGTGTCTACTGTTTCTTGAACGTAACAAAGAATGCCATCCTATTCCACTATCAACTGTAACCACGGGACTCCCACACAGCACACTCAATATTTATATCATCACAGAACTGTTAAAAAGTGACGGCAAAAACTTAAGATCACTCCTTGGGAGTGCGTTCATTCATCACGGACCAGCATACTATATTGCTGGTGGGAAAGAAAGAGAAATTTTTGCATCCTAGAACATTTAAATGAGAAGTTAAACTGGACTCGCACTAAGATGATTAGACAGGTTCACACAGGCATTTTATTTCCCATGTTTCAGGCAGTTTTACTGTTGCTAAAACAACATAAGAAGAGTTCAAGTCCTTTATGTGGATGAGCTAGATATCTATCAAGTCTTCATATGCTACAGCCAATTCACAGCATACATAATTAAAATAAGCTTCAAAATTCAAAAGGCACTTACTCGACAGTGGAGCACAAAGAACAGGTAACTGTGTTACAGCAGCTGCAGAGCCTGCTGCAGTTCTGGCAGACAAATTGGTCGCACTGCGTACATGCTTCCTTGACATCAGCAGTCCTTACACACGATGAACAGGCTTTGGAAACTCCCACGGGTGGAACTGCTTGGAAAAGATACAATTAAGAAGAGATATACTTCATGACAAAATAGAGACAGCACCTGCAAGTTCCAAGAACTGCAGAGTATGGTTATCTCCACTTCGCGTTACAGCTACAGGTGGCAGCACTTTGCAAAACACACTTGCAGGCACCAGCACAGGGCCCACCGCTTATAGCTTTGCTGAGGTTTTTTCTGCTCAATGGCAAGACCACTAAGAGACTCTCAAGCAAACCACACATACAACGGTTTCTAAATCCGCCAGCGAAGCTCAAATCTAGCACTTCCTTTAGAAAAAGGCAACAAAGCAGAGCTACGGAGGGACACACACCCACCCCCCCAAAGTGTGCCAGGAAGGTCGAGGGGGCGGCAAGCAGCGTCCGCAGCCTGGCTCCCGCAACAGCGGGGCCACTCACCCTTCTCCGTGGCGGCGGGGCGCCTCAGCAGTTTCCCGTCGTGGCCGATGAGCAGCTGCCCGCTCCAGCGGCGCCCCGCGCTGCCGTCCTGGGCCTCCCCGCCCGGCTCCGGCGAGCGGGTGACGGTGCAGGTGGCAGCGGGGCTGGCGGGCCAGGCGCCCTCCATGTACGCCTGGGCGCCCCTGAAGAGCAGCCGCCGGGTCCTCTCTGCCGGCGGGAGAGGAGAGGAGAGTTAGCGGCGGCTTCCCGCCCTCACCCCACGCCGCCGGGCCCGGGGGAAGCCAGCGGCTGCCTCACCAGAGCGGCCGTCGGGAGGCAGAGGCGACTGGGAAGGCCTGCGGGAACAGGCCGGGCTGGGCCGGGCCGGGCCTAGCGGGGCGACGGCTCCGGCGCCTGCCCGCCCGCCCTCCGCCCCCCGCCTCACCGAAGATCTCCCGCCGGTACTCCTCGCCCCGCACGCCGCGGCTCAGCTCACGCAGCCCGACGCGGGTCTTCAGCTGGAGCGGGGCCGCCTCCCCGAAGGGGCAGGAGCGCTTCGGCATGGCGGGCCCGGCGCCGCCTCCGCCGGACGCCCGCTCTCCGCCGCGTCACCGCCGCGCCGGGCCAATGGCGGGGCGGCGGGGGGAAGCGCGAGCGGATGGGCGGGGCGAGCGGGCGGTGGCGGCCTCCGCTGAGGCGCGGCCGCGGGGAGCCGCCCGCAGCCTGAGGGACCTCGGGGGCGGGAAGCGGTCGCTCCGCCTGCAGGAGAACCGGAGCCCCGGCCCTGCCCAGGAGCCCTCTTTCCCCGTCAGTGCTTTGGGACGCGTCTTCCTTTCCGCAAGTCCCGCCTGTGCGGGACCTCACCTGGTTCTTCCTAAAGCTTGAGCCGCCTGCCAAAGCTTCGGCTGTCCGAATGCTGCAGGACCAACGGAAACGTGCCCAAGTGCAAGAACTCGCTTTTTTTTTTTTTTTCTGCTTTTTTTTTTTTTTTTAAACCAGCAAGGAGGCCGGAGGACCTCCGACCGGCCGGGGGGCTCCTCAGCACCCACCGGCAGCCAGGGCGGATTCACCGCTCGTGGGGCCCAGCGAGGCTTCGGGGGCGGGGGCTCCGTTTGAGCTCAGTCACGGAGCTCCCCGAGACTTCCCGCTGCCGTTGTGTGGCAGGGAGCTCCCGCAGTTAAGTTGTGCTTAGAGGTGAGCTGTCTGTAGCAGGCTAGGTGGTGCTTCACGGGTTAAAAGCGTCAGGTTCAGTTCCAAGTAGCAGTCAGTCTGGTTACTACGTGTGTTTTGAAAATGACATTGTTTTCCTCAGGGCAAACGAGATCTGGTGTCGGTGTTACCGTGCAATGTTTTGTGTCCTCTGAAGAACGTAATCAGTGATGACAGCTGTACTTCTTCCAGGGAGGTTTCTGAATACAAACCTTCGCCTGTATGCACGCTGGGATTCTGGACAAAACCAGAACCAAGTATAGGAGTGATTTATCCATCAATGAACACTAAAACCGTTCTTCCACTAGCTGCTGAACTGCTACTAGTTTGCAGGTACTATCACACTGATTTCGTACAGGTTAACGCATTTTTTTTTTTTTTCCTGTAGAGCTGATCAGCCCAGCCTTGTGGTCAGTGGAGTGGAAGCTACGGTTGTCATGCACGCTAATCCACAAAAATACCTCCTGAGCGCCCCTCTGACTCCTGTGCGTGCTTTAGCTGTGAAAATTTCTACTTTAGCTTTTTCTGCATGTACTTGCAAATGCATGCTTAAAGAGGTTCAGTAGACAATTTTCCACTGCACATTGAAAACTCACGGCGTTTCCTTTCTCTCTAAGGACATTTCTTTGTAAATATTCATTACATATACACTGATGTCCCTGAAGCTCCCTGGGGAATGTGAGCGAATCAGAATGTAATCCCAGTTAGACGGAGCCCTGTCAGGATAGAGGGCAGCAGATCACACATGTTTCATTAATATGACATAGGATAAGTGTGGATGGAACCCGGCTGTCTGAGAACTGGATGAAATACAAAGGGAAACGTTTAAAGCGCTGTTCTGCTTGTGAAGAAGTTGTTCCCAGAAACGCTGATCTCAGAATATGAAGTAGATTTGAAACTGAGCAGCGTCTGCTGCAGCAGTGCTGCTGGTGCTGTCACTAAACGGTAAATTTAAGGGCGTTTTCCCTGAGGGCTGATTGCGTTTGACATGTGTCACCACTGCCCCACTGCAGGGCAGATGCAGAAATCTTCTGTTGCAGCTGAGTCAGCCTCAGGTGGTGACATCTCTTAATTGCTTTGCAAGCCCCAACCTTAACAACATCTGTTCCTGATCAGCTCTTTGTAAGCTATGGAGGCAAAATAATTCTGTTTGGTCTGTACCAACATAAGTTAGCATCCTACAAGGAGGGAATTGGTTCATCTGCAAGTCTGTTGACTTGTTACCTAATAGAATGATTCTGAGTATTTTATTAGTTTCATAGCAGTAATCCTTGAGGAAGATCCACTGGTGATTTGGAAGTAGAAGGAAGGCTGAGATCTGATCTGGCAAAGATTTCTGGCAGTGAGTGTTCATGAAAATTAATGCTGGCAATTTCCCAGGTTAGTTAATGAGATTGTGTGTTACCTTACGCAGCTCCTGAATGTGAAGAAACCACCCAGACAAATCCCAATCCACTAACAGTAATTGTGAAATATGATGATTTTGGTTTATCCTTGAAAATGTGCTTGTGAAAAAAAAGGAGAGAATAAAAATGACAGTCAATTTCTTGCTACTTTGCCTCTCCTGTGAATATTACAGACAAATTGCCTGGTTGATAGCTTTGTCACTTACAGAACACATAAAAATTGAATTTCCTTTTTTTTTTTTTTTTCCCAATGGTTTCCATTTCCAGTAAGCAAATTTAAAGAGCAAAATGGACTGTGCTCGCTAAGGCTGTCTTTCCTAATCTATTTCTACCAGTGCTTGAGGACAGTCAGGGCAGACACAGAAGAACTCTGGCCATAGTTCGCCTTCATCACTTCTAGCAGTTTAGAGTTCAGAAATTTTCCAAGCCAAAGCTTCCATCTGGATTTTAACGTTTAATAGCTGTCAGCAGCCCCGCTCGTCATGAATTTGTTCAACCCCCGGTGCACGGCACGGGAAGCCTCGAACACGCACTGTTGCTGTGGAGAGGGCCTGGGCAGGGAGGGAGGGAGCCCTGGGTGCCCCAAGAGCTCTGTGCAGCAGGACTGGGTGGCCAAGGGCACCCAGCGTAGCTGAGCTGCAGGGCACAGCCAGCCTCAGATGTCCTTTCCCGTACCTCTCAGAGTCTCTAACATCCTTCCTGAAGCTGGGTGCCCAGTGCGCCAGCTGCGGGCACGCTACACATCTGGACAGCACAAATGTAAAGGGGTTTTCTTCTCAGTCCCTTCCCTAATAATTCCTAACACCAGATTTGTCATTTTGATTACTACTGAAGTACTAAACTGATGCTTTCAGGGAACTACTTATAAATGGTTCACAGCATCACTCCCCTGGGTGCTGATCACTCCATTCAGAACCCATCGCTCTGTGTATATAACCCTGGTTATTTTTCCCCCACGTGTGTTACTGCGTACCTACCGACACTGCCAATTTATCGCCCGCTCGGTATCGTGAGAGCTTCAAAAATACACAGCTGTGGCTCTTCCCAGTTGGCTTTTGGATTTGACTTTTAACAATAATGCAGCAAACACTGATACCTCACTGCTCATCTCCCTTCCTCAGAGTACTTATAAAGACGTTGAATTGCCAGAAGCTTCCTCAGGTTTACCGATACACAGTCCTCAGGATCACACCGATCCCTCTGTAAGAACTGGCATCACATTCCTTTTGCACTGAGACCAATTTAATTAAATATGTCACATTCAGACCTGAACTACAATAGACTTTGCCTACAAAATGTGTGGATTTAGATTTTAAATACTCCGGTAAGTAATTACAGATTTTTGTTTCTGATCCATCTGACCCATTTGTAAGACAATCATAATAAACATTTGCCTGTCAGCCGGTGCTTCCAACTACTCCAAAATATAATCAGAAATAAACAGGTAGACTGGAATAAAAATCACAGGTACTGCAAATCGAGAATGGATGCTTTCTTAAAAGGAAAAGAACTTACAAGCTTGGAAAAGAGCAAATTGAGGAAAATTCCACCTTCTGTTTTCGGCAGTCAGGCAAAATATCCACAATAGCTTTGTGAATCTAAACATTCATCCATCTTCTTCCCCTCTACGCCTTGTTTTGCAAACAACCGTGATCCATTTACCGTAACAAGGTAAAGTGTTCCGTTTTAGGAACAGGTGGTAGATAAGCAGCAATCCAGGAGATTATATTCGCTTTTAAACTGTTCCAAATGCCTAATGGTATGTTCGCATAAGCATTGTAAGGGCCTTAAGAATACTTAAATCTTTCTCTCCAGCTTCACTTACACCAAAGCCGTCCCTTCCACATGCTTATAGTAAAAATTCCCCATTTATTCTACTCTTTTATAAGGCCCTTTAGAAAGAAATCAAAACACAACACCTAGAGGCGGGACTCTGGCTCTTACACCACTTTAAATAAGGAGTTTCCTTAATGATTTATCTCAATTTGTATTGATATTAAAAGAGCAGATTTTGACCAACTTGCTTGTCCTTTTCTAATGTTTTCATGCTAAAATGGTGAAAGGAATATTCTGGAAACTCTTTTAAGTGGCATATATATTGCAGTAGCTGATGTAGCTGGCCGTGCGCCCGCCTGCAGCCTGTGTTCAGTCAGCCGGAGTATCAGGACGCACACACATCCTCGGTGCAGGACTGAAGGAGCGCCCCACGCCCCGTGCACTCAGCCTCACCGTATTCTTCTCTCTGTGCCCTGCAATATGGATCCAAAGATTAAAAAACCCACCTTGAATAAACCTCCTTTTACTAGAATGGCTCGGGGCCGTTTCCTTCCTTCTGCACCCTTTTCTTTTTGTACGGTCCTGCAGCACGTCAGCCTTAGCAGACCACACGGTTGCAGCTCGGCTCAGAGGGCTGCACACAGTTCAGCCGTTATCTGTTCGCGAGCGCGGGTCATCTTACTGTGACTCGTTAGCAACAGAGTTCATGCCCTCATCTTGATGAGCTGGTTCACACATCAAAAAATGTTTGATAAGCCAGTGATGGGCAGGATTAAGGGCTGGCTCTTGAAGTATGCTGCTGTTCAGCCAAGGTTCTGCCATCTTGGCACGGCAGCCAGTACTCGCTCTTAAATTAGCATGGTGTGGTTCAAGTTCATAGCATGTTAATATTCTGCCTGCTATGAGATAACGCCAGTTCTGCTCAGCAGATCAAAATGCTCGAAAGTCACATTTACACTAGAGGGCACTCCCCAGACTATAAACTGGTTTTGCTGTTGTGAGGATGTTACAGTTCTGCTGACAGCAATGCGCCGCGTTTACAAAGGGGCTGCTTTCTCCAGGCTTTTTTTCGTGGTTGTTGTTCCTGGCCTTTCTATTTGTGTGCCTTCATTTCTCTTGCACACAGTTTCCTTTTAGTTTGCCTCTTTCCAGATTATTTTAATCTGTGAAGAGAAAAGGAAATTGAGCTCTGACAGTGATAACTGCCAGTCCTGACCTAACGTGGTGCCACGGTGTTCTGGTTTCTTTCTCCGCGGGTGACAATGTTTTTCATTTAATACTAGGTGGTTGTCCTAAGAATTCTTCCAAATGGTGCTATTCCATTATTCAGTGTGGATTTACCAGGGAGAGGCTGCAGGTACCTCTGCCCTTTCACTAGTCCCACACAGTACAAAACATCCTCTCCCTCACGCAGCATGGCAAGGGCTGGGCAAAACCTCCCTCCCTCCACATTGCAGCTGCATCCAGCCCTGGCCTTGTTAGTTTGTTGTGGAAATGAGTCCTTGCTTTGAGACACCTTTGTATGTTGTGCCTCGCACGCTCGCCTTTATGCGCTCCCTAAAGCAGCCATTTAGCTGGAATAACTCGGGCTACATCCATTCAGCTCGAAGGGACCGTGTCAGCGCAGGCTGGCAGAGAGCCTGCCTCGTGCACTCGCCACGGCTAACAAACGGTGCCCCAGCAGCAGCCCACGAAGTGTGTTTGTTTTAAATACGTGTGGCTGTGTTGTCAGTCCTGGGGAGAGAAGGTCTCTGTCCGGAAAACAGAAGCTGCACAGAGTCATTGAGTCCCTGAACATTGCCAGGATAACACGGCACAGCTACAGGGACCATCACTAGGGCTAATATGGGAATTTTCTTACTACAGCCTTTTTGGTTGAAGTCTGTTTACACTGGGAAGTCTTGAAGGCACTTGTTCTCTTTGCTCTCTGCTGAGCAGTTCACAGGAGTGGTGTGATATAAGCTACAAAAGTAACTTTCGGTCCTAGCCCTCCCACCCAGGGTGCCAGTTAATAGAATGAGACTTTTTTTGTGCTGCTGGCATGTTTCCCCTGGATGTAAATCATCCATCAATGTGTTTTGTGTCGGGCTCAGACTTCCATCAGTACCAGCTTTGGTATTTTAATTACGTAGACTGGTGCAAATCAATCTCTAATAGACAAAATGTCTTATCCCATTTGTAACGCCTTAACTAGCTAACATCTTTTATTTCTTCCACTTGACCTCTTTTTCACATGTATTAAAATGCATTATAACTTATTCAATATGTTTATGCTCAGTACATTCCTGCCATGTACATGTATTCATCTTTTTCCTTCATTTTTTTCTTTTTACTTTTTTTTTTTTTTTTTTTTTTCTGCATGAGAATTTCAGAGAAGATATTGATGTGACACAATCCTGTCTTCTTTTCTTCTGTTGTAACTTTTCTGTTTGCAACATTTGGAAGATCTCCAGACTGATGGTGAAGATGTTCGGTACCACCTCTGTTTCTAATACCGATTCTTTACGACCACCTAAACTCTAGGAAGGACTACCTGTACACACAAATACATCACCACTGAAACTGCTGCAATAGAAAACTGTAATATTGGCATTGCACGACTGTCTGAATAATGGAGGAGAGTAGCCTGACAATCCTCCCAGCTCTTCAAAACTCACAGCCCTCCAGTGTTCATCCCAGACATTGGTCATTCTTTTGGCCACGTTCAGCACCCAGCACATGAGCTTGCTGCTGTTTTGTTCCAACTTCAGTTCTTCTGGCAAGATGCTTCTTGGAGATACTTCTTTGTCCAGCCCTCTATTATTGCAGTACCCAATATAAGCATGTACACTGAAGGTATATTCTTATTTTTTCAGCACAATGTATATATTAAAATCAGTGGACCAAATCCTCAGGAAATGGGTTTGATGTCTTACCTACCTTTTCCAGTAGTCTTCTTTAGAAGCTATAGTTAGAAACTTAACGCTGTTTCAGAATGGCAAGGCAAACCTTTTGTGAACTTACTCAGTAAATGACTTCAAACTATATTTTGTCTCACACAGACATGATTACAGCCCCGTTGGTACAGATAGAAATTGCATTCCTGAATTCTGAAAGAATGGCTCTATGCAATTGCAGGGCAGGAAGAAATTCTTCTAATAACCTTTCAAGTGTATTAGCTGAGAACTGAAAATGTAATAATTCTAAAGGAGGCAGTGAGAAAATGATGCTGACACCCAGAGGGTTGATAGTCTAGACTCAGTAGTGTGCAAGACTTCAGCAGTGTTTTCAAGGAAAGGCTCTAAAAACATGGAGGCAAATACAAAATGGATAAAACGCAAAATGGTCTTAAAAATAGATGACCCCCGAGTCACTCGGATAATAGCTGGTTTTATGGACGAAGTGTTATAATCTATTTAGAGTTTTTGTTGCTTATAATCTATTTAGGTTTTATGGTGGTTATAATCTATTTGGACTTCATTAAGCATTTGATACAGAACCATACAGGGAATAATTAGTTATTAGTTAGGGATTAATACAAAGTGAACAAAGAACTGGATAAAGAGAGATGGAATGGCTGACATTCAAATCTGTGTCTATATTAGCGAGCAGTGCAGCACTGCAGGAACGAATACACAAAGCAGTTGGTGCTTAGTATCCAGCAGCCACACTGTAGATGGAGGGTTGCTTCTGACCAGCTCTTCTCTGGTCCCATGGACTGAACTCCGATTAGCACCTGGAGCATAGTGGGGGCACTGCGGGAGAGCATCTCTTGTTCAGTTTCATCCGAAAGGAACCCAGTTTCCACGCTGGGTGCACTACTTTGCAGTGCAAACCAAAGGGTGGAAAGTGGTAACAGTCATTGCAGAGCAGGATGAAGCACTGCAAGGGCACACCCTCAGTAGCTGGAATAACTGAAGCAGAAGAAAATGGGAGTACAAAATGCAAAGTTCAAAACTTGAACTGCGTTGCCTATTTTTGATGCTACAGGATGTTAACTAAGCAGTAGTAAAGTACATGTGACTGTGCACTGGGACTGTAGCTAGTCTTACCTGCAGCGAGACAGATTCTTGAAAGAAGAACGTCACATCATCTTTCCAATTCTCCTTTTCTTCTTCACCCACTTACTAAGGACACAAAACATGCTCTTACAATGGATGCTAGTGGACAGTTAGCGTGAAACAGTGGTATTAGTCACCAACATGAGTACTAAATACCTTCCCTCCACCTCCTGGCCATTACTCTCCTGTTATAGCCCAGTAGGCCATCTGCTTTATTCAAGATGCAAGTGCATCATTGGCTCATATTCACCTGGCATCTGCTGTAAACCTCAGGTCCTTTTTTAGCAGAGCTGCTCCTCAGCCAGGTGCTTCCCAGTCTGTGCTGAGACATGAGGAACGCTGCGCTTCTGCCTGACATTCGTGAGCTTTCCGTTGCCCAGCCCTCAGGCTTATCGAGGTCTTTCCCATTTGTTGTCAGCCACCCTGGAGTCCAGAACTCAAAAGACAGGTTTCCATTCATGGCAGAGCACTGCACTATTTTAAGAGTCTCAGTGGAAACATAACTCTAAATACCATCAGTTTGTAACTGGGAGTTTCTTCTTCAGAAGCAAAGAACATCATGATCACCTTTTTATGATAGTGACTGGTAATACACTCTGTTTACCAAGTTTGTAATTTTGTCACTCACCAAAGCTTGACTCTAGCACCCCCTGCATGGGAGTGTCTCCATTTACAGGCCAGCCAGGCTTCCACAAACCTCAGCAGCAAACCCCATTTCCACACATTTGAAGAATTAGGCCCAGTTAGCACTGAAAATTCTGTCTTATATAGGGGAAGATGGAGATGGATACAGCCACCTCTGCTGTAAAGGCACGTAAGTTGACTGTATCCTGCAGTCCTTAAGCAAACATGTCTCCAGTGCTTCTGCCCAGGGTATTTTAAGGATTTCAGCAGCCACCTAAACTGTCTGAGGCACTCCGCCACTTAATCGAGCACTGTAAAGGTATCTCCTGAAACCCAACGCTGTTGTCTGAGGCACTATTTACAGGCCTGTCATGTAAACTCTGGTGTATGTGCTTGACTCCTAAAAGGTAACTCCTGTCAAAGGAAGGGTACATTATCTCAAGACTGCGAAAACATTCGAATACACAAGTGTTATTTTTTTCCTGAGAAAGACATTTCCTTGCCAAATACATTTTTGTAAACTGTTAAAATTTGTAACATTTCCAACCACTGAAAAATGCAGCTGCTGGCCAAAATTTTCTGCATTAAAGGAAGCTATAAAGTGTATGTGCTTACAGAAGATCTTCTTTCCTGTTTTTTTGTTGTTTTTTTTTTTTTCTTACAGTCTTATAGGGCTGATGGGCAAATATTTAATGCACAGTTTCTACTCCAGAAATGTACAGATATTAATAACACATGAAGGTATTTTAGAACCACTAATTTCCTCTAAGTATGTAAGTGATTAAAAGGCAAAATCTTGAAATCCTTATTTAGACTTTACTTCTTTAATGCCTCGCCCTACAGCTGACCTCTACATGGATGAATTTTTTACTTTAAATTTGAGCAACCTGTAAGGGTTCAGCCAGCCCCAGCTGAGAGTGAAAGATGTTCCTCACCAAAGCTCCTTGTACTGGATCTGTGATTTGGGGAGGAAAGAACCCAGTTTCCTACCTCCCCAAAGCAGGCTGTACAATACCACTTCTCACACACCATGAATCCCATGTAGCCCTGCGACTCTATGCCTCAGGCACCCTCTTTTTCATTGGCCACACGGATCTAATAAAGAGACGAAACCAGCACTAACAAACTCACTTGAATTAGCAGCCAACAAATCCACTGGCTGCTCCCTTGAAGAGTGCCTATACCAGAAATGGGGACTTCTGAAGATATGATAGTTGGAGCTGGATTTTCTGTCTTGCCTGATGCTTAGTTAAAAGGGTGATGTCAGCTCATCCTTTTTGCAAACATCCAGCACTTGAAACCAGCTCTCTGACAGATACGAAATGTTACTGCAAAGGAAGCTGGGACACTTCCATGAGGAATAACGAGTGGGCTAGAGCTTGACCCCATGTGAAGTATTACTAGAAGAGGGTCGAGGCAGGACTGTTGTTTATTAATTGCAACTCTGCAAAGGCAAGATGGTCACGTTGTTCCCATTTTTACCAGGCTGTCTTCCTTCCTCTCTCCCAATCAGAAGATGCAGCTCTCCAGGTGACAGACAACAGGTGGACCAGTAACAAACCAGAGTGTTTTCCCAACAGGTAATTTCAGCAAAGACTCCCTCAGGTTTGTTTTTTGGTTGGATTTTTTTTTGCCTTGCGCATTGCCAGCATCACATGGAGCTAGATGAAACCGCTTTAGATGCTTCAGCTACCAAAGATCATTCTATGTGAATGTATCTATCTATCTATCTATCTGATGCAAAGGAAATGAAGAAACACTAATTAACAGAGCAGTTCTCATATAGCTCTCAGACATTGCCCCGAATTGTGTGTTAACCTGCTGTCATTTACTGGACAGGTCACTCACCTGCTGTTCTAGGGTCCTTCTAATACAGATGAGAAAAAGCGTGATTTCTATGAAGGCTGCTGAAAGCCCTAACAGTACTTGTCTGAAGCCCACTCACATTTCAGAGGTGATAATTATTTATCTGAGCCCGTATCTACCTTTCCTTTCTAGCAGAGGTATACGGAGTCCACGTCAGTTGTTCTGAGCCAGCTGGTACGGCAAGAACATTTTTGCAACAGTTGGAAAATATTTTTTTTTCTCCATAAAACCATGTTCACTCAGGTGAGCTAACTAAAGATGGCTAACCATGCATCCCCAGTGGTAAAGGTGGATCCCTGCTCAGTTTGTAAATGGAAAAGTGTGACAAAGTTTATAGAATGTGTGAGAAAAAGGCCAAACACTGAGAGTCTGTAGATTGAGAGAAAATAGCCATTCATTCAGTGAAGCTGCTGGTTATTTTTTTTAATTCATGAAATATTGAACCAGGTTTTTGTATGAAGTGTCATGTTAAAAAACAAAAAAAAGAAAGAAATAGAGACTAAGCACTGTTACTTTAAATTGGTTTTAATATATCTCTCAGGACAAAATAAACAGGTGTGGATCCAAAATTCATCTGAAAAAATCTGCATAAAGTGTAAGTATAGTTTGCACATTACTATGGAAATGCTTAATTTTCTTTCCTTTTATAAAGTGCATTATGCCAGAACTGTAAGACCATATATAGCCAAATTAAAAATTACAAAAGCTTCAAAATCCTATACTGCATGTGTTAGGAAGCATGCACCTGACTATGAAGGCCATATTGTAAGGGTAAGTGTGAGAAAATAGGTCAAATACATTAATGTGCATGAGTGAATCAGTAACTGCTACTTTAAAAAATAATCTCTACCACGAATTATGCCATTTTGGTAGATGTTTACCCTTATTCTTCCATCCAGCTATCTACCAGGATGATGCATCAGCCAGCTTTAGTCATTATTATTGCATTTGGCTGGGGAGAAAGAAGAAATTAAATTCATCACAGTGATTGTTATTAAAATGAAATTCCAAACAATACAAAATAATACACATGGGAAACACATGGGAAACAGCCAAAATGAAAGCAAATTTACATTAAAATGTTCTTATTAAGCATTGTGTCACTCAGTAGATTAAAGAGCTTTTCGATAAAAGCCTGAACTTATTCCTGTTTAAATCAATGACAACACACAGGAAATTCAATAGGAGTAGAACTTTCATTTAAAAAATCCATGCTATGAAATGAAATGAAATGAAATGCATGATATTATTTTTACAGTAACAGAGTAAGTCATGGGATAATTGCCTATTACATCATGCTCATTGACAACATCATTGGGGTTTTGATGAATCCTTGAATGCAAAGACAGGCAATGTGGATCTAAGAGAGACTTAATGGAAAAATTAATGGAAAATAAAAAGATTAGGTGAACAAGAGAAAGTACTCGTGTGAAAATTAAGCTATAAAACCTAATTTTTTTCAATATGCCAAATATTTCATTTAGCGCTTATCATTTAATCCAGTCATTCAGCACACCGAGTGGCTTGTTAGTCATTGTGGACTTTGCCTATGGATTGACTAAAGCTTAAATACAGCGGCAACCTCCTAGCATGAATGCACTGATGAAGACAGGGCCAAGAAAAGGAACACGTCTAGATCACCCAGTCGGCAAATGTCACAAGGTTAAGCCATGTGAAAACAAAACTTAATTACTCTACCTCCAAGCATCTTTATGCTTAAATTAACTCATATAAATGAGGCACATTTCACAGTGCTTGTAATAATTAGAACTTACCAAGCACCTTTCAGAAGTGCTTTGGAAACATTAAATAAGGTCAGAAATCTCATTGCTCTTTCATTAGAACACCCATAAATATGATGGGGAGACCTTCCTCATCAATGTCAGAGCAAAGACTGCAGGGCTCGACCCATGGGCCTCCAGAAAACGGTGCAAAAGAGGTGAGGAGGTGCCTTTTACAGTTTGCAAAAACAGTAGCAGGGAGATTAAACAACTTGTCAAAGATCGACAGAGGAGGTGGAGCTGAATTAAGGATTCAGGGCTTTGGACTCTCTTATTTTTTCTAAAAGATACAGGGTATTTGCTGGTGGCATAAAGCCACAGTCTGT
The DNA here is from genome assembly GCF_034619465.1 of Leptosomus discolor. Classification (NCBI taxonomy): domain Eukaryota; kingdom Metazoa; phylum Chordata; class Aves; order Leptosomiformes; family Leptosomidae; genus Leptosomus; species Leptosomus discolor. The sequence goes on from NC_141393.1 coordinate 10,803,910, forward strand.
GATGACCTGGGGTATGAAGAGACTGCACTGCAGCCGGAGGGTGTGAGAATTCTGCCTTACAAGCAGCAATACATCTGTAAACAGTTAAATTTAGTGCTTGCTATGTGCTTGTACCGGTACTTTTGTAATTGCTTCTTGACACAAATGGGTTTGAAAATTAACCATTACTTAATATTGAGCACGAAAAGACAAAGGGGATGAGTATGACACAATATACTCCAGATCGGTTTTTCTTTTTCCCCATCTCTGATGCAAAGAATGTCATCCTTTTGTATCCTTAGATTTTACCACCTCAGAAAAGGGATATTTTCACACGCTACATAATGGCATTACTGAGGTTGTGACGCCACTTCCACAGCCCCTGGGAATGGTACAAAAATATTGTTATAGCTCTCCGAGACATACATAGAAAAGGAACATTTACTCGGAAAATTCTGCACTTTAAAACTCCATTTCTAGATATTGTTTTTCCTCTACAAGAGGTAGGCCGTTTTTTGAGAGCTCTTGAAATATAGCCATTATAAATTAAAAGATCCACAAAGAAATCCAAGTGTATTCTTGAAGATTGTGGGACCTCTCCATGGCTTCTACATGTCCCAACCCTGGCTGCCACATGTCATCCCCTTCTATAAATAGGCATTACATTTTGCTGAGGAAGGTCAAAACGTGTGAGGGGTGTAAATACTGCAGCAGTCATCATTAAGTCATGCATTGATTTATTCTTGGAAACCTAGGAGCTGTGGAAGCGAGTGTGTCTGCCTTACAGAGCTGCAAGTCCCAAGTTCCTCAACAGATAACTACAGTAAAACTTTGGAAATCACAATCACTGCACTAGCAGGAAGAAATGTCTCAGGTTCACTGAGAAAACAGAGTCTGCTGTCTTGGCTCCACTCTCCCTGTGTGCTTTGTACCCTGAGGACTCTCTTCCTTCCACCTTCGCTCACTCCTACCCTACTGCATAAAATAAAGACTGCTCATCTGACAGTTTCCACAGGGATTGTCTGTCAGTCCACAGGATATTTGAAAGAATTCTTAGACAGGTCAACTTTCTCCAGTTTGGCCCCTCTGCAGATGTTTTCTCAGTTACTAGAACAGGCTCTGCAATAAGAATACTTTAGCTGCTCTCCATTCATTTTAATGGGCTATTAAAAAAATAATTATATAAAAATTATAGATAACTGTGTTTGGTTTGCTTTGTGCAGTCAAAAATATCTAACTTCACTGTATTTAAGAAACTGAAAATCTGTATAATCCAACCAATCGAAGTACCTGTCTTATCACTGACAACCCACATACATAGATTTTTTTAACATCTGAAGTTGAAGAACAAATCCAAGCTTCATAATTCTAAAGTTACCCAGTAATTACTGGAAAAGGCTTAATACTTGTTTCAGAAAAAAGAAATCACTCTATGTGGATGTAAAATACTTTCAAATAGTAACACAGCTCAAATTTAAAAAAATATTTTTTCCTTATTTTGTTAAGAATACTTTTTTGATATTTTTTTTATACGATGGCCACTAAGGAGATTTTACACTGAATTTATTGAGAACTTAAAGATAAATAAAATGTTACAATACAGAACATATGTTTTGTTTCTATTCAATTCCTAGAAGACCATGTTGGTTTTAAATAGCATCTCCATTTAAAGAGGAAGCAGTAAGGAACAGATGAATGCTAAATTGTGCTCTCATCACTGAAGTTCTTCACTTTGTTTAGAATAGCTGGATCATCGACTCTCTTGATTTTCCAACTCCGACCCATTTAACTAGGGAGGAAAACACATCTATTAGAACAATTACTAAGAGTAGATATTATAATCAATAAACTGGAACAATTTTCACCTTTCATCATGCTTCACTGCAAACTGTCCAACTTTGTGCTGAAACACAACGCTAGGAAGTTTTACTGTCAAAAATCACTTTATCCCTGCTGCATTACCAGACTAAAAGTATGATAATACCAGACTGAAGTGTGACAGCATGAAATAATTATACCATAAACACAAAGCACTGCAGATGGAAGGCCTAACAGAAGGTCAAACCTGTTTGTTGCAGGTTTAACTGTCATTGTCTCGAAGGACACTATCACTCAAGACAATGACCTTTGAGGTGCTTTATGGAAAACAAAAGCACATGTGCCAGCTTTCTAAGCTTCCTACTGTGGAAATTCCCTTCCAAACTCCGCCGTTCATGCCATGCCTAGCTCTTGGCACCTCTAGAGCTCTACCAATTAGATTTGAAGAAAACTGGATGGTTTAACCTTTGGCGATTGATCACATTAAGATTCTCATTTTTCCAAAGTGGCAGAATTGGGCTGAACAACCTTGTATCATTATGCAACACATCTCCTTATATGGGTAAGTATGGAAGAGAGGGTGGGGAAGAAAAAAAAAAAAAAGAAAAAAAGAGAAGTCTCTGTTCAAACAGGGACAGAGTGCGCCACGTAAAGCAAAAGGAAGAGATTAGGACATGAAACTAACTATGCACTGAAGTGCAGAGATCCCTAAGTTTTCACTGACAGAAGGTGGCAGTTTGCCAAGAACAATACACGTTTATCTTTCCTCTGGTTGAATCCTTGTCAGCAGCAGCTCGGAGCTCTCTGCAACACTGCAGACCCACCTGCAGAACATCACCCTTTGCTGCTTTCTTGGCAAGCTGTCATTTACCATCATCAGCCCAATCACCATTGCCTCCTGCCCAGATCAAGCCACTCCCCGACTAACGAGTTCAGCACTTTTACGGAGCTGCTCCTGTCCGCTGTGGCATCCTCATATGTACATCTACAGAAAGATCTACCTGGCACTCCAACATGGTTCTCCACACAGCGGATGTAATTCTGGGCCTTGGGGGGGAGGTCTTCCCATTTTCGTGCACCAGTTGTGTCAGTCTTCCACCCAGGCATCGTTTCATACTCTACTTCCACCTTCTGTAGTATCTCCTGATTAGCTGTGGGACAACAGTTTTTGTCACAATTGATTTTAGCTGCTCCACCTTAAAAGAACACACCTATGGTTCTTAACCAACAAAGTTTTTTGACTGCATTTAAAATCTGATATGTGAAAAACCCAGTATTTCTACTGGTTGGTTCACTGATTCTTGATTTAGATTAATTTCTGTTACTTAGGAAGATTATTTTGATCTTTAAGAGGATCCAGGAATACAGTTTTCTCTTCTAAAAACTGTAGGATGCACTCTATATTGTCAGAAGACTACAATAGTATTGTTGAGGAAACAAATTATTTGAAGTTTACAGTAGTTCCACTCTTTGGTTCAGATCTGCCCATAATAAAAGAGAAGTCCTCCTGTAGACCAGGCACTACTGTCTGAAAACGTTTTTTCTTTATGGAATGGAGTTAAAAACTTAGATATCTGCTAGCTTTTCCCCACTGGAATTCTCACTGTGTCCACAGCCAGGAACTGCCACCAGTGGTGGGAAAGCTGGCTGCTGCCAGCCCTCCCCATGCCTCCAGAATCCCCCATCTCAACAGAACAAACCCCTCACCTTGGCATAGACTGTTACAGGTATCTTGAAAACATCATTAACGTAAGAAAACTACGTCAGGAGTGGCTGAGGGAACTGGGGTTGTTTAGTTTGGGGAGACCGTATTGCTCTCTACAACTACCCTAAAGGATGTTGTAGTGAGGTGGGGGTCGGTCTCTTCTCCCAAGTAACAAGCAATAGGACAAGAGGAAATGGCCTCAAGTTGCGCCAGGGGAGGTTTACATTGGACATTAGGAAAAATTTCTTTACTGAAAGAGCGGTCAAGCATTGGAACAGGCTGCCCAGGGAAGTGGTGGAGTCATCATCCCCGGAGGTATTGAAAAGATGTGTAGATATAGTGCTTGTAGACATGGTCTAGTGGGCATAGTGGTATTAGGTCAATGGTTGGACTTGGTGATCTCACAGGTCTATTCCAACCTAATGAACTCCATGGTTCTATATTTTTATTAACCACTGTTAATTACAGTTATAGGATGTTATACCATAAGGAGCTTTATTCTGCTTGTATCCATGTCATTTTTGCACAGCTTAAGCACTGCTTTTATTTTTAGTTTACTTCATTAAAGGCTATTGCCAATGATACACAGTCACTGACTTGAGTCTTGCTGACTTTCAGATCCCTGGTGTTGCCAATAAAAAAGTCTAATGGGACAAGACACAGAAACCCTAACACAAGATTTCATTTGCACTGAACTCCTTGCTGTCACATAGAAATGCAAGGTGAATGGAAAATGCTAACGTACTGACACAGCAGGCTTTATATGGATACTATAGTTCCACAGATTTCTAAAGGAGGTCTAGAGAAAAAGAAATCGAGCCTGATTTTAAACGGCAGTCTTTCCCAACAGGTATGACTTAACAGGCAGGGAAGAGAAAAATGAACATAGATATTTAACAACATACCTGGAAAATATGGAATTCTTTTTCCACCCAATTTGTAAGCCACACCGATTTTAATTTCATCAAGGACATCAAGAATATCCAGTTTTGTTAATGCCAGACTGTACAGAAAAAAATTGGTTAGTTACACACATGATGAATCTCCTCTTTAATACTTTCCACCTGTCTTTTTTTACTTCCCCACCCCCTTTCTAGTTTTCTATTCACAAATCCAGCTCAGGCAACCCAGCAAGCAGCAATACACCAATATATTGAACTATGAACAGTGTTAACTGAATTCACGCCTCTGGGAGGAATACATGACTGAGTCATGAAGACACGTTTCCAAATGCTTGGCTGCTCATACAGGTGCACAGCGTTCAGTTCAGTGCATGAAAATGCAAGCTGACTGTGCAAAATGGCACTTACTGGACCTGGTTTGTGTGTGTATGATGGCATGTCACTTCACATCACCACTAGTGATTATTGCTGTTACTCCTACTGATTCACAACAGCTATAAGACAGACTAATTTCCAAAATGACACTTTTAAAACAGACTTCACAAGCATAATCTGGCTACTAAAATCACATATACAGTTCAGTAGGAAGAATCCTAGCCTGACTTTCAGTGCCTGGGCTGCGCTATCAGGGTTGTCAGTTTAACGAACCTTTTTCATCTTGTGAACGAACACAGTGGAACACAAAAATGGAACCTCAAGAAGACACTGTAGTATTCACTGATCAGAATAAAACTGCATTTTAAAATGCACATATCCACATATTCTTATTCCAGTCAAATTCTCTAGAAACAATATGCCAGACCTTGGTTGGTAAAAATACCAGTAGCTGAGGATTTAGAAGGGTATGTGCATAATAGTCCATGCTATACTACATGTGCTCAGCAAGTATATGATGAATGCAGTGAATAAATGAAAGGGCCTTTTGGGAACGAAGCAGCATAGAGCCAGTTCTTCAACTTTTTTGAAGTTTTTATCTCCCCACATTTTTTAACTGTCACAGTTACCAGAGATGAACCAGTTTTGTTGATAGAAGTGCAGTATATAGAACTGAAATGGAAGGAAACATAATGCCTTCCTAATACTATTTCCACATTAACTAGAGCTGTGTAAGTTAAAGCAAAATATAAAACCAAGTATAAAAATCACTTTAAAAATCCTTCTGATAAATTAGCGAACAACGATTACTGTTCCTTTGTAACATAAGTAGCATAAACGATATTAAGTCTTAGTTTACGAGATATTAAAATGCCCAGGGTCATGTGTTTGCATGTATGAACAAGTCTGCCTGAATGCTTGAGTAAATCTACACTTTATATGAACAAAACTGTAACAAAAATTTTACAACATTTTCTGAAAATACAGTTTGTATTAGTTATAAATTAATGGCTTGTGACAGTTATTAGCATTTTAGCTAGCTTGATGGCATTATTGGATATCTTGGAACAGTTCCTTTAAACAGCCACTTTTCCTTTAAAATGTCATTTTAATATATATTTTGAATTACAAAATAATTTATCAACCGAGTGAGTCGCTCAGTCCCAACAAAAATAAACCTCATCCTGTTAAAAGCAGAATTTATAATACAATATTAGACTACATCTCTGTAAATAAATGAACCTGTTGGGTCTGGAACAAAAGCCGTGCCAGTTGCTGTACACTTTCTGGCATCCCACCAATTTCACTTAAAGAGGCAGAGTTTCCAAATGATGCAGATTTGGTCCCACAAGGATGATCCACTAGATTCAAACAAAGCTCAAAACCAGCGCGTTTTAGATCATGGCATAAGTCAGTATGAAAGCACTGGATCAAGAACACTAGAGCAAACTGTTAGAAGACTGATATATTGTTCCGATCTACATTGCCCATCTGACATAAAGAAAGTGAAAATACATATGAAAAAAAAAATCACTGCTATGATGTCAGAAAACCACTTGATTTGAAAAAAAAAGTCAAAGGAATAAGATTATTATTAGCATTAAGACAATTCTCAGTTGCCCATTGTGAATCATTTTATTGCTTAAAATGTAACACTTTACTAGACTTATATTAATGTTACCTACATATTTATTCTGCGAAGCACAAAATTATCACTTCCAAATGTAGCGCAAAATCTGTGATGCTTACGCAGTGAATCCGTTGATCATATGAGCATATTTCAAAATGACAAGATCTAACCAGCCACAGCGTCTCTTTCTGCCTGTAGTTACTCCCCATTCATGGCCACGGGACTGTAGAAGATCTCCAATTTCCTAAAAGAAGACAGAAAGGATGCTGATGGTGTTTCATTGAAAAATAGCAGGAAAACAAATATAAGCAAAACCAGACTAACAGCAAGAAAAATACAGTTGTTCAATTCCAAGGCTTTTTTATAGGAAAAAAGGAAAAAAATAATTAAATTTTAATAGGAGGGGACTAAGGTGGGGAATAAAGCCCCTCATGCACAGGATTTTTGTATTTTAATCACTAGCATTTCCAAAATACTTATTTAATATGACTACTTCATATTCCAAGGAGACACTTTTCTTCCTCCTTCATCTGATAGGAAGATTTCCTTGACAATTCAGCCCTGGTTTTGATTTTGTTCTCATTCACTTTTCTCATCTGGTCTTTTGGCATCTGTTGTTTTTGGGGGCAAAACATGGGACAATGCTTGGGACAAGACCAATGCATGTACAGTATCTAGGTCAACAGACTCCTTGACCATGCCTAGGGCTCCTAGGTTCTACCACAGTATGAGACTTGTCAACGGTGCCCTTCGAGCTGGCAGCGTTTACAATGTGTTAAAAATGAAGAAGAATGAAACTTTACGCTCATGATTCGTAAAACTGAAGGACATCACCAATTCATTTGAGCCATTAAGAGAGAGGATTTTAGTGACTAAATCCTTAAATTATATTTGGATCACTGACCTAGAGATTGCTGTGTGCATAGCTCATAATCAATACCCTGAGCTTTCTAGTTTCTTGATAATGAAAATACAATAGACAGTTTAAAAGAATCAAAGTCTCTCCCCTTCTTTTTATTGATCCATTTGTGCATGACTGGCTGACGCACAGATCACATTTATTCTATAAATCACACAGAACACAGGCTGTTAAGCGCAGAAGTTGCATCTGGTAATTTAAGTTTTCTCGTGATGCACTGACAGTTCCAGTCTACAACAAACTCTTGCCACTGAAATGCACCTAACAACATTACACAAAATGATGAAATCTGTTGTCACATCATTCATTACAATAGAAGTGTGGTCACTATAATATAGCATCATCACACTCATGTTTCTCTCCTCTGAAGAAAAATACCTGAAGTTTAATGTAATTCTCCTCTCTTCATTTGTCATTATTACTATGGTGCTGATTTATCATTGGTATACCCTTACCCCATTCCACTGACCTTATTTTTTGTCAACTGTATACATTGCATTTTTTAACATTAAACCTACATTAATCTGTTCAGTGGGGAAGGCTCCAATTCCCACCCGAGTAGTATACGCCTTCACCACACCGTAGACATCACCGACATGCTGGGGAGGAACACCAAGCCCAGTGCACACACCACCTACGGTGCAGTTCGATGAAGTCACGAAAGGATACGTGCCTGTCAAAAACACAACAGCACAACCCCATTTCAGCAATAATAAGAAACAAAGACCGACTTTCCTTTATGAGGTGGAAAGAAATTTTCACATGTATGTTTGGCTTTAAAGCTAAACTGAAACTGCAGCCAAAGAGCAGGGCAAATTCTTCTTACTACATGTCCCCATTTTGCTTTTAAGAGAACTAATTAAGCTGTTCTTCCCCAAATTGCTTCCTCCTGTAATGAATAATACGATTTAGATTTATGAATCTCCACAGAAACCCCTCAAAATGAAGGATATTTTCCACTCAAATAGCTGACTCACTCTAGCAATCTGTATAAGCATATTATTAGTGAGCAAGAAGTTCACACAGACAAATAAGGAAATACGGTCCTTTCTTATACTTAAGGAGGTATCAAGTATGTGCCACCTGTTCCAATATGTAAGCTTTTCTGCATTCATCCTTCGCAACTTTCACTGAGGATTGCCCACAAGGGAGAAATTTAAAAGCATCTCAATACTACCTCCATTAGGCACTGGATCTATTATAGGATGCTGCTGCTGTGTAAAGCTTTTTTCACTGCCCTGTGTGTCACAGAAAGTATTTCCGCTACATCCATGGGGAGCCTGGTGTAAAGGTCACAGTCTGACATTCCCAGTGCTCTACACAAGTAGCTCTGAGTATCTGCAGCGAATTTTCTAAGTCTTAAGAGGTTATTCACGACCTCTACACTGTGACTCTGGATTGGAGAATCCAGTTCTTCATTTCATCTTCACGGAGACCCAAGTGTTTTAATTAGACTTTTCGTAAGAGAGCAGAACAGAGATCAACCGAAGAAGCTGGACTTACAGGTTATCCACGCCAGTTTAATCCTCCCTCCACTGCAGAGGAATTATCTCAGCAGCACTGCAATGGGTGCCTGGAACGTATGGCAGTGTGCACACACATTTACAAGTAATAAAGATAAGATTACGTAGAGTGAAATTTCAACCCCACTGGAATAAACTCCATAAAATCAATATTTAAACCCTAAGACTTAATCCTGTTAATGATACAACCTCTGGCTTACTGTGCTTTCCTTTTGGGAGGTCTGTTTCTATTAAAGGAAAGACTTATTTTGTTTCTCTATTTTCCTGCTGTTTGCAAAGCTGATATAAATACAAATCAAACTAACCAAAATAAAACTAATCTCTTAGGAGTTAAATTGAATTTAGAATTTAACTTACCGAAGTCAATATCAAGCAATGCTGCATTGGCTCCTTCAACAAGAATCTTCTTTGGGGAGCCATGAAGAGCTTCATACATAAAATACACACCATCTCGAACCATGGGTCTTATTTTTTCAGCATATCCCTGTGAATTGGAGTAGAAGTGTCAGCTTCCCCAGACAATGGCTGGAAGCAGGGAACACTGTGCTCACTTTCAAAACACGAAACATACAGATAACCCTAACGCACCAGCTTCAGTAATTGTGTTTTACCTGAAAAATACAACCATTAGCTTATATTTGACAGAAAACAAATCAACGTATTGAACAACCTACACAAGAAAACATGGCTTGTTATAACACTAGAATACCATAATTTCTCCACCATTTCTATTCACAGCGATGTTGTATATATGCCTCATTTTGTTGATACAGTCTCTATACAGCGCGACTACAGTCTAGACGCGCTGACAGTGGGACTTAGAAATACTGCAAGCTCCAAAAGGAAAAAAAAAAAATAAAAATCACTACACACAAATATTAAAAAACTTCTTAAAAGGTAGGGTGTCAGCTCTGAACAAGTACCTGACAACACCTGGGAAAGGCAAGGGATTTTTTTTAGCATCCCCTTTTCTTACATATTCATGACAGAAAATGTTTTACCAGTGGCTCTTCTAAATTTATTTATAAAAAGACGTTTTTCTTGTAATACCAGGATCTTGAAACACAGCTTCCACAAACTATTCTTCAGTAAGCATGGAAGTCTCTCAGACAGACGAGATCAGTCATGGCTGCAGACTGCTAACTGCAAGTGTCACCCTGCGTTCTCTTGGCTACTTTAACACAACATTTATTTTAAGCCAAAAAAAGTAAAATATTAAAGGATAATTAAACAATCCACCAAATTTATTTTAATGCCCACAATAAGAGAACATTCTACTACAAAGCAGAGTTAGTGCTTATTAAAAGGTTTTGTAATAATGAAGATTGGCATTTTTCATTTAAATTAATTAATTAGTTTAATAAGTAGTAGTTTTGGTACACTTAATTGCTACTTTTTAAATTAAAATACATATTGCTGTTTTCTTCTGTACTTTCCCTGAAACTGAACAAATATCACAAGTGTTAAATCCTTACCTTTAGCTTTTTTAATTGTCCTTCTATATCTATTTCCAGTGTGGGAAACATTGACTTGTATTGTTGTGCCAGATTTTTAAATCTGTAAAATATTGAAATCGTATCTGTGAAGAATATAGTTACTGTTCATAGAACCTTCGGCAAGAACTCAGTTTATATTATACACAGTATATACTGAGAGCTATAGAGAAATACACAAAGCTTGGGTACCTCAACGAGTGCATTTCTCAATGTACAAAATTACATTTTAAATTATGAGAAACACTGTGAAGCACAGGAAATATACACATACATTCTTTCCAGTTTTCTTCTCCTTCTAGACAATTTATATACAAAATTCAGACACGTATTTAAAAACGTCTCCTTAAAAGCAAATCCGTCAGCCAAAATGTTTCACTCTTTAACATAATATTTAGAAATGAAAATAGTTGTACCTTGAAGAAAATTCATCAAAGTCAGAAAGGAGGTCACAAATTCGAAGGCCTGTTCGTGCAGCTTTGGAAGAATAAGTTGGTCCAATCCCCTTCTTTGTTGTGCCAATACTAATTAAAAATAACCCCCAAACATGTGTAAATATATGCACAAATATGTTTTATGCAAAGTAATTTTGTTAAAGCTCTTCAGTATACCACACACTGGGCAGGAGTTCTCAGGCATATAAAATTGACTAAAGTTCTACAATAATAAATATATAGCATCTTTCAGGCTTCAGTGGATTTGCATAAATATTGCCAATATCCATGGTATGCAGCAAAGCATTCAGCCTTGGGTCTGGCTGACACAAGCTTAGTTGAAACTATGCGTGTGTATACATATAGTATAAAGTAATAATGGTTACTGTACTACCCTGTGGTAGTACTGCATCCCTTACCACAAAGAATAGAAAACAAATGTCATTTTCACATTTTCACAGTTGCAGCGCTGTCCATAGTTGTAAACAACAACCAGTTCTCTGACCGATCAAACTGGTTTCCTACATGGCTTTAGCATTATTTGTACCATCTTTGTCCCTACGAACTGTTGATGCAGCCTTCACACATTGATGAGGATAAAAACAATATCCCTGTTTCCCTGCCCACATGCCTACTTTCATGTGCATTTTAGAAATACAGTAATTTTGAGATCTCTATTTGTATGTTTAGTTTGGCTGAAATTGTCCAATGGGACAAAAAACTAATAGAAAGAAAAATACAGTGTATTCAGGTAAACCTTTGTTCTTTCAGAAACCAGAATAATGAAGTATGAATAGCTACATAGTGTGCTAAAGTGTAAGATTAAAATTAAAATAGAAACCAATTATCTCCATGAAGCACAAGTGAATCTACAATAAACAATTACAAGCGTGGAACCTAATCGTACCAACACTTCAGACCTGATTCAAAAGAGCATCACTAGTCTGATATCAAACTGGAGTGGAAACATTGTTTTAATGGAAATGGGTTTTGAGGATTTGGTAGGAATTTCAAAATGTCTCCATACGTTGCAGAGAACTGGAAAATGGAAATACATAAGAATTCATACCCTGCCTTTTCAGTTAACACCTCAGAGTTTGTTCATTACCATAAGCAGGAGCAGATCTGCTCTTTACAGATACATTACATGTCTGTTTTCCAAAATTACACCAATTCTTCAAATTTGCATAATTATTAATGAAATGAAGGTGATGAAAATATTTACTTTTTTCCTTCTTGTGCTTGACGTTGCACTTCCTGGAGCCCATCTACTGCCTGGTGAAAGTCAAACACTGCAATGGAAAATCAGATGGACATAGTGGGAGACCAAAGGAGAAAAACATTCTTTAAATCACAGACATCTATAATTTAAGTGCCTTTGTTATCATTGATAGTGCACAGGCCTCCTCACGTGAAAACAGAGTGAGTGTTCCTTAAACATTGTGAAAACATGTGAAATATCACTCTTCAGCGGACACAAATTCCATTATTATGCTTCAGATACACAACATACAAAGAAGCCGTATTAGATCAAATACATAACCACTCTGTGGAATAATAACGTAGTTTAGCTCCATAAGCTAAGCAATCGTTTATGAGGTTTTTTCCCCCCTTCAGTCATCACTTACCTATATGTGCTCTATCTGATATAATCAGTCTTTTCTCCCAGTCTTTCAAACCTGTCAGAAGATATAAGGAAAAGTAGGATTTCAGCTGCGCTGACTGGTCAAAATTTGAGATCTGTTTTAGTTTTTCTACACCTTTCTTCTAGTTCATACAGCTTCTTGTTAAGAAGACTGTAGGCAAAATGGATAAAACGTAAGCGAACATCAAATCTCAGCAATGTTTTCATTAACAACCTTTTCTCATTTTTTACTTTTTCAGCTTTCTGGTTTTGGTATGGACGAAGATACTCACTTCTTAATGCCAGAATGCTGTAACTGACATGCAATTCCAATTTTAAGGAAAGATTCTTGTTTAACTCACTATACAATAAATCACTTAAACTCCATTTGTGCCCTATACAATAAAGAATTTATATATATAGAATCATAAACCAATTTAAGATGCAAAGGACCTTAGAAGGTCATCTGTTCCAAAGCCTTGCTCAAAGCAGAACCAACTGAGTCTATGCTTGGGCACAGAAATGAGGACACAGAAACTCTGGGTTAAATCATCTCAGTTTGAGGTCAAAGGGAGCTTCGCCACATACTTTAGGATTTTATTCTCTATCTAATGTGGTATCAAATGCCATAAAACTCCCTGAAAAACCATGAAAAGATTGCCTTTGAAAATCCATCAACTAGAACACAATTCAACATTTTAAATACTGCTTTCCTCTTTATTTAAAATCCAGAATGTTATTGCACTGAATATTTATGGTCAGAAACAAAGGCTTAAAAAACCCCTCAACATCACTGCCAATATAAAGACAGGTTAAAGATTACTTGATACAAACCTTTCTTTTCATTCTTTTCAGCTTCTTCAAACAGGCCTGGTAAATGTATAACCACTCCATTACCTTTGGGAACATGAATGATTTATTTTAAAGCAAGAAATAAAATACTCATTCTTAGGATGTAAGGCACGTAAGCACTTGCTGTCTGAAATTTTATTTTAAAAGTAAGATCAAGGTTCTCACATTTCTCACAAAGTGAACTTGAGAACTTTTTGGATAAAACCTCATTGTGGGTAAGCAGCTACAAGCCTGTTAAAATCAGAAAAAACAGAGCTTGCTTGTTTCGGATGTGAATGCCGGGCCTGCTCCGAAGTCAGCTGAGGTAAGCGGATTCTTGTCTTTGTTTGTGGTGGACTTTGCTCCACAACTTCAGCCTCAATTGTTCACTGGTAAAAGCTCAAAGAAGTCTGCGGCCTTACAACACTGACAAGCCGGCGCAACAATATTCACATTTTCTTCAATATTCACCTATTTGTTTTCAACTCAGCTCAAGCTCATACTGTAATACATTAGCAATGCCTTCTCTCTGCTTTTGAGGTACAATATAGAATCCAGAAGCAACACGGAGCATTACTGATGAGATGCGGAGGATTAGCGACGTAGTGGGCTGGAGACAGCTGCTGCTTCCTTCTCGGGAGCATCAGCAACATATGCAAGAGCCTGTCTCAGCCTAAATTTAGGATAACTTAAGTTACAGTTTTTACTGGCTGAAAAGGGAATAAATGGGAAAGCAAGACAATACACCATATCTAGCAGAGAGAAAAAATATGTTTCATATATTTCAATCATCCATTTGGAAATTATCAAGTGGAACAAACCTGAAATTCCAGGACTCACTAACACTTACTTCTTGCACATTCTGTGTACATTTTTTCTGTCAGAAAGAATCCTAATTTTGGACAAATAAAAGGCTTCAATTTTCCTATCACTTAAATACGAGTTTAATGTTCAGTAAGCAATGCAAACTTTTTTATGATGCCATCTGCATCAAATATCTTTATATCACCTTAAACAGCTGGTAATGTGAACAAAAAGGAGACCTTCCAAGCAGAGCCCTGTACGCTGGGGCCTATTTCTAGAAAGTCAGTAAAGAGATGTCAGAGGTAAATGATATTATTTATTTAGCCTAAGTGCTGGGTTTTGTGTCCTCAAAGAATAGCATATACATTTCTCAAAGTATAAAAGGAGTGTGCGAGTAGAGGGTGGGATCCAGACTCGTACCATACAGTAAAAGAAAGAGTAAGGCGATGGAAAGAGGGGGTTCTTACTTTCAGTTTTCTAGTAGCAGAAACTAACACTGAAAGCAGAGTAACTTAAAGCAGCAGTGAAATAAAAGTCAAACAGCTGAAGCTAAAGCAAATCCGAATGAGTCACCTATGTTTTTCTTTGCTTGCTACTATAAAACATGGTTGCAGTTACCCACTGTGTAATATTATTTTATTTAATAAGTTCCAAAATCATCTTACCAATAAAAGAAATTGCCTTTGGATTAATGATTCCACTAGGAAACAGGTGAAAATCATATTCTTTCCCATCAACAACCACAGTATGGCCTGCGTTATTCCCACCCTGCAACAGAAAGAAACAACTGAAGATTAATGGTCTTATACCACCACGCTAAACTCTGAGCAGATGATTCGACTAGATCATACTTTTTTTATTTATACATTCATGTCCTAGGTCACTGCCTTCTCCACCCTATGGTTTCTTGAGATGCTGTAGTATTGTAAAAAGGGCTCAGACATGACAATTAGGGGGCTGAAGGATTTCAGCAGGACTGTGTGGAATTACGAAGCAGAATGGTACCACGGAGCCAAGGCAGGACTGAGGCAGAGCAAGAGTAAATGCAGGCGTGGTGGCTGAAGCTAGAAAAGAAGTGAAGCTTTCTGGGAACAAAACTGGACTGAACTACCACCCACACAGTCCTGTCTCTGACGTGCCTATACAAGCCCATCCTTTTTAGGCATTTTCTGTACACGGTCATTTCTTTGGGTTTAAGCCTACAACACCCAATATTTCCTTTTGAATGGAAGCTCTTCCTCCCTGCACACTCACCAACAGCTACTGCTTCTCTAGGTGTTCAAGACTGAAGGTCTGTATAAAGTTAGGGCTATCTGTAGTCTTTGCAGCTTCATAGATTCTCCCTGTAAAGGGATGATCTTCCCAGTTAACACCACCACCACTTCAGGTAACCTGCTACAATTTACACCTTACACAACTATCTACCAGGCCTGAGTGGGAGCTGGTATTTAAAAAACTGATTTTTCACAAATGGCTTTAAAAGAAACTAATGACACAACACACAAACTTGGGAAGGGGTGAGTAAATCAAGGCCATCAGATGATTTGAACATAAACAGTAAGGAGTTTCAACAATTAAAGGTCCAGTTTACTTGACAGGCTTAATGTTTGTTGTTGTTTGGTCATGGGGTAACTTTCTCTTACTGATAAGGCTGGGAAATCTGACTACTTGTCTGCTCTGGTGCTACAGGCCTTCCATTTTCCAAAATGATTACAAATCTTCATGGATTTGGTACAGGGTCTGACTGATGTAGAAGTGTCTGGAAGGAAGGCACCTGCTGGAAGGAGAACTGAGACTGTCACTGGTAATTTGCAAATAATGAAGTGTTGGCTAAATGAGTGGAGTTGCTATATGAAAACTGAGAGAGGACAGTCATTTACAAAAATTAATAATATAACACACGTTCTTCTAGAGTTTTATTTACTTGTCATTTACCCATTTGTTTGCATGTAATATACAGGAAAATGGCAAATAACATTCCTTTCAAAATATGGATATAAGCTGAAACACAACATTAAGAAAATTAAAGCCACAGTTTATTAAAAAAAGTGTTTTTTAAAGCAGTGGGATGGATGAAAACATTAAGAAATATGCCTTTAAATATGACAAAAGTAATTCTCATGTTTTGGAAGACATGAGCTCGACAATGAAGTTTGAACAGATAACTTGCTAAGGTAGAGCCGAGTAGGAGCTGTAACAAAAATTTGTGCACGTACAAATTTCATTTGATTTAGGAAACTGCTGGGTAGCTCATCCTCGGGCTGGGAAGGACTCCCAAGTGTCTTCCTAATTCAGAATTATAACCTGTCCAGAGAATCCTGAAGAAAGCAGAACCACCCTGGGTATTTAGCTTGCCTTCCAGATATAATAAGCCAGCTGTAGGAACCTGGATCTAGTTAAAGGTACTGAACTATCTAGCAGGCTAATAAATCACGTAGGAGACTCCTTTACATGATATTTAAGAGGACTGAGACTGGTTGGATTGCACTGGTTGATTCACTAGTTCATTTTATTATAGTGGTACCAGGCTTGAGAAAGAGGCTAGGAACGTCTGAGACAATCGTCTTTCCTTTTTGTGCTTGCCTATAGATGATGGCAAGATGGAAACTTCAAAAGAATGATATACATCATTTAACACTGATTTAATCTCCACTACAAACATCAACTTCAAATTTCCCGAGAAAATGGGGAAGCAGGCTCCTTCAAAAGTATTTGTTGTCACTAGTACTACAGTTATTCTGCTTTTCTTAATCAAGATGAACAAATGAATTCAGGCTTGAGGACTCAGAATCTGAGATAAAACAGCACTCAAATTACAGCCAGAAGCGTTTTCTTGTATTCTAAAATTTTAGAAGGTGGGATATACCAGTATGGGAATGTTTATGACAAATAGTTTATACTTTTTGAAGTTTTCCTGAACAACAGATACCCAGACAAATGCTGACTCTTTCTTTAGCAAATGCTTAAAAAGGGACATTAATCAATCAGCTGTGAAAGCTGGCATACATAAAAGAATGCTGAAGCACAGAAACATCAGCAGATATGATGCATCCTTTAATTGCCTAAATCTCTGAATTCACTTCCAGTCCCTCTGGACAGATAATATAAATCAAGAATTCAGTGACAGACCTTATAAACCAGCACTTCTCCAATTTAATACTAGTGTTGACAGCTCTGGAACTGGTTTTGTGCACTGCATTTCCTAAACAAGTGTCTTCTGAGTATATTTTTACAGCTCAATTAGTTACATTTTTACAAATATAATTAAAGAAGTAGCAGAGTATTGAATTGTCCAACAGGCATGACCAACCTTGTAAAACATACTGCTGGTCTGATGAGATAACAGTCTATTATCTGGTCATCTCAGTAACTTCTCGTGTTCAGTTTCATAGGTATTCTAACAGCATACTGGCAGTCTAATAGCTCAGATAAAGATATATACTCTTTTTCTTGTTTTACTTGAGTTCTGAGGGTCAATATAGGGTCTATCTATATGAGCCATTTCTTTCGCTAATAAAGTATAGGAGAATCCTAAAACCTTGTACAGGCTTAATCTGAAGATTACAAGATTGAAGGTGCAGAGAACTACCTGGTACACTGCAACCATGCAAGCTCCCTTTTCCTCAAATGGTATTTCATTAAAGTGGTGTCAACACTAACACACCTAGTGACAGTATTCTCTGGACCCTCAGGATGCTTCTGCTTGGACCTTTGGTGTCTCTGCTTGGCCCTTGCTTCAAATGCAGCTCTGAATAATGTGCTTCCATTTAATATTCAGACCCAGCTCACAGAATCTCTGCTGTGCACCACTGATCTCACCTGGAATTTGTTTATCTTTCATCATTTGCATTTTCCTAGGTCTCTAGAGATGGTATCTGCCTTCTTTTCTGGTTCTTCAAAAACGCCTCTAATGGAGGGAATGTCAAGGCAACAGCTTCTGACAGACTGATCAACAGTGTCACTTTGGCATCATTTGTATTGCACAATGATGGTGTGACCAGAAACAACAACTAGCATTCACTTCCAAAATCTGGGAAGCCTGGGCCTTCCCAATAAACTACTATGCTGTGTGAAGTTGTGTTCCCAAGAAGGAACCATCAGGGGAGCTGCTGAAGGCCAAGAGTGCAACTGGGATGACAGCAGTGTCAGCATCCACTTCAACTTGAAGCCTTCCTTACTGCTCCTGCAGTGACTCCAAAATGCTCAGTAGCACTTGTGTGCCTCCTGTTAAGCCACTTCAAT
This sequence comes from Leptosomus discolor, assembly GCF_034619465.1. Lineage (NCBI taxonomy): Eukaryota > Metazoa > Chordata > Aves > Leptosomiformes > Leptosomidae > Leptosomus > Leptosomus discolor. The sequence continues at coordinate 10,822,189 of NC_141393.1, forward strand.
CTCTAGTGACTCTGTTAAAGTGGTACCAAATGCAGGAAACCTACAAGGTGCAGGTGATTGGGTCTATCAATTACAGCAAACTGCAGCAATGAAGTGGGACTTGAGAACTAGAAAGTATTAAGCATGACAAAGACAACAGGATAGATATTTTAGTATAGTAATAAAAAGGCTTAAATAACATTTAGGAAGCTCGTCTCCAGATAGTGCATAAAAACCCTTCCTTTGAGGCACTGGCTAGATACAGCAATAGTTTTTGACTATGCATCCACGGCTGTATCAGCTATATTAAAGTTTCAGAGCAGATAAATGCTTGTTTCTTGTAACAGTATTTGGTAGGTGTAAAGTGCTTCATATTTAAATCAGGCATCTAAGAAAAAATAACTTTCATTGAAGTCATCCATAGCCTGCAGCGGAAAATTAGTATTCAGCCTTTTGAAAGTACCCACATTGCTTAACAAATCAGTTTTTATTAACTTTGAAAGCACTATAAGTTGAGGCTCTATTAACAGCATTAAATATGTATAATTTCAATATATTTTGCCTAAGGAGTGCTTTATTACCTTGTGGTGCTGCAAGCTATGCCTCCTTTCTTAAATCCAGCAGACCACCAGCAATGTGGTTTAAATTCAACAATCTCAAATGCCTGTCATTCCAGGTTGGAAACCAGACATTTACATTAATAGAAAGAGCTGAAACATGTTGTTTTCAAGAGTTAAACAAAAGGAAACATACAAGGCACTATCTTCAGAGGACAGTAATCCTTTATGGTGAGGTTTGGGTTGGGTTTTTTTTTTTTTAATTATTTTAAAAGATTTTTTAAGTTGGACTCAGATTTTTTTTTTCTGGAAGATTTTCATCTATATTTCAGACTTCTAATAAACAAAGTGTAAAGTTACATACTGTCCCAGAACCAGAAGGAGCTAGAAGAACTTAAGCTACCTCATAAAACATCCAGATGGTTTTTTCAGTACATTTGTTCATTTAAAAAGAAAATGCATTTCCAAGCTTATGTACTGATCTACTTGTGATACAGGATTCGTGCACTGAAGTGATGTACTTTGATTACTATTCCATAGAACGTGAACGCAAGAACTGCATCAATACACTAAGCTGAGAAGCTATTCTTGCCAGCATTAACATCTGTATGCTGGTATAAACACTATCTTTCAGGGAATTAATAATTACTATGAACAGGTTAGCAGAGGAGAACACAGTCTTTATCTTTTTAGTAGAACTTACAAAAAAGACAAAAGAAACAAATCCACCTTCCAAAGCGCACATCCATTTAAAGGCTGGTGCTTTGTTCTGTACTGGTTTTAGAATCATCTCTTTATTCTCTGCAGTCAAAACATCCCACGGTAGAAACAGAATTTCTACTCAGCGCAGCAGTGAGGCTGTTCAGTATCGGCAGCAGGAACTCTTTCCTCCCAGCTAGCCTTATGATACATGGTTGAACAGGAATGAAATGTGTCTCAACACTCAGATCTGTTTCTGCCTGCTCTTTCCCGCCAGGTAGCATGCAGGAGACTGTATTCTGCATATGCTTCCAGATGCTTGGCTGGTTTCCACTGGTTAGTGCCTCTTTCAATTGCTCAGTGCTCCCCACAATGCCCAAACTTAACTTGATTAACTAGATTGATATGAAAAATCATCAGATTCCATAAGATGCCTTAAAATGTAACGATAGTTTCAAGCTACAACTAGAGGATGAACACGAAACAGGTATGTTTGTGACGGGTCCCACAGCGATCAGTTCTCACCCTCTTCCCATTAGTAACGTTAATCAATGCAAAGGGCAAAAAATAGAAACTGGTTATTGAAGCTCTGCAGCTGACAACTACCCTTTGCGTGGCGTACCAGGGGTATGCAGCAGTCCAAGCTCCTTAGCCAAATGGTATATGCAGTGAATGTAGAAAAAGTCATGACCAGGTTTAGAATAAATAAATTAAAAACAAAAAGGTAGGCTAAACTTTGGGTGGGAGGTATCTGTGCTAGGAAGCATGTGAAGCTGTTTGAACACAGTTTCAGCATGGGTTGATATGCCTAAGGCAAGCCTCGCATGTATAAATGGGAATATCAAGTAGGAGTAGGGAGATTGTATTACTTCTCCCTTTGGCAGTGGTGCAACTGCTACTAGAATACTGTGTCCTTGGTACTCGGACAAGATTACAAGATGATCCCCTCTGGCATTATAATTTATAAATTTATTATCTATGAATCAGAATACCAGCTACAAACGAGCAGTTTGGGAAGTCTGCATCTGAAGACAAATGCTATGATTCCTGTCTATCTCTTCATCGTAAGTGTCCCATCTCTACTAATTCCATCCATCAATGAAGCAAAACATTTTCTGAAATTCAACTGCATCTGCAGGTCAAATACCTCTCATCATACTTTGAAACAGATTACAAAATGCTTCAGTTTTCTTGTCTGGATTGAGTAATTTTCTTCCACTTATAGCATTTCATACATGATTCTGAATAAAGAAGGAACATTGTTACACAAATTGTTTCTTCTTTCTCTTTACAATTTAATTAACAATGGCTATTTCTAACTTACATTAGCGACCGCCTGGAACTAACTCGAATAAATGTAGCTAATGTGCGTTACCAGCATAATTGGCTTTGACATGAACTTTATAACAACATAAATCCATTGCCTTTCATGGTATTTCTCTGGATTTACACCATTGCAAATAAATTTAGAACATCACTGGTTTAAAAAAAAGAAATCCAACAAAGACAAATGCAACGCATTAAGTGCTTTGAACACTCAGACCCTTAGACCCAATGTCACAGAATCACCTGTGTGTGAAAACTTTCGTCAGACGTCTGACAGCACTGTACATTCCCGTTGGGAGATTGCTGCCGTAGGTGCTTGTTATAGTTTCCTTTACTGGAATTTTTTTCTTGCTAATTTTCCTAGTTAAACTATCACCTGATAGCTCTCAACTCACCCCAACTCAGTTCCAAGAAGTGGATCATAACTTCTTTTTGTTTTAACCTAAGCCACTGGAAAGCACTGGATTAGGGAATAAACAGAAGTATGCTTAGACCAGAAGAACCGAGGGGGCAGTGATTTTTAAAGCTATGGTAGTGACAAAGAACTGGAGTGAGTTGCATGTATTTACCTCCTGACGCCAACCATCACCAGCCAAATCTAGTTTGCCTTGCTCTTCTTCCCAAAGAAGAGGTTGGCAGTAATGGTTTCACGCAAGAACAACTCTGCACAGAACTGCTATGTCCGATTCCTGCATCTGTTCAAGTGTGTTCCTGCTGTGTCCCTTCTGTGTCTCACAGAATGAACAAAATCCACTGGATCCCACCTTCCCAATTAAAACAGTAATCTCTTCAAAAACTCCTGAATAATTCCCATGGAAGGAAGCCTTCTAAAGCCTAATGAGATAACTAGCATGATTATAAACATAAACACTCTTGAGAGGAACTGAGCAAAACTTTTGATCTTTTAAAGAAATACAGAAAATTATTTCTAGCACAAATATAAACCCCCTGAAGCTTATATCATATTTTGCACTAATAATGCAGTATTTTTCCTTTACTATAAATGAAAAGTGACTAACTTATATGGATACCTTGATCTTCCTAAGCATCTGAAAAATGCAACTAGGAAAGGCAGGTTTAATTCCACTCAGGTTTTAAATAGCAGTCAGTGTAGGCAAACAGACACTCCTAAATTCTAATTATTTTCTCTCAAACAGAATTTAAAGTTTTCTCAAACCACATACAATCAATCTACTATGACAGATCACTACAAGAAAACACACACTTAACTCCAGCAGAAGATGTAAAGAAAATAACAAATTCAAGGTATATTGATAGAAAAAGCTGTAGTGGAAAAAGCATTCTGACTAATGTTAGCAGAATCCTCAAACAAAGGAAATCAAACGCGAAAAATCTAGACATGTCTGCTCATCTTTAGTCTTCTCTTCCGAAGAAGCATAGTCATGTCCCTGTGGGAAGTAATATGATCCAAGGATATGAACACAACTCTTCTTATATCTGTAAACAAGTTAACAACGGCTTGTGAGTTACAACAGGAATGAAACAGAACAGATGTCATTTCAGCTTAATTTTCAGCTGCTTTCTTTTGATGCTTGTAGAGGATAATAAATTCATCAGGCTTTATAAAGGGGATTGAAAATTAAGCTTGCTTTCTTATGGAGATTTGGAAACTTTAAACCTGACCTTCTCATACAGTATTTATAATCCTGGTGGTCCTGAGATGATCTCACTGATGCCCAAAGGAGAGGTTAGTTTAAAATAGCAATGTCACCATGTTGTTCTAAAGCCTTAAACGATACAGTGTAGCATGTAAGTATGTATAAGCAAAATGAAAATAAAATTCGGATAAAATATAAGTAACAGATTGCTACAAAAAATGTTTCGATTTTGAAAGGTTGGACTTCTTTATTGTAGCTAAGGAAACCACTTGTACTTAATGAACCCTCTCCTGTGCTGAATAGCAAAATAAAGCCTGCTTGCTTTTTTGCACAGAATCTTGCTAAAAATCGCTTAGAAAGCAATATGCCTGTATGAATGTACATACACATGCAAATGGGACTATCAACCTTCCCAAACATTATGAGAAATCAAAAATGACAGTCCCGCAGTTACTGCACACTCAGGACTCCAAGGTCATCAATCTCCTCACTGAAGATCATCAAGCACTAAATCATTAGGAGATTAAAGTCTTTACACGCTACTTTATCCTGTAGGGAGAAATTATACTAAATATCACTGAAAGGATAGCAACACATGATACATACACACAGAGAAAACTACTAGCCAACAAGCCCTTGTAACTCCATGTAATCATCACATAAAACTGCCCTAATTTAATCCATGTTGCAAACAGTTCCAGCAGCTCGTGATCAATAGGGACAGTCACAACAACGTGTGGCTGCTTTGCCCTGCCATGTCAGCAGCACAACAGAGGAACAAAGGAAACCGCTCTGTCTCGCACCTAAACCACTGAGAAAAACTCCTCGTCTGGCATTTCTGCCATGTTTGGTTTTTTTGACCACTTGCCCGCAGTAAATATAGAAAGTACCATTTCTAATATCTATGGCATTTACTTTGCCTTTATTAAAACACTAGAACAAGAAAATAAGGAAACTGGCAATAATATGCAACAGGTACTTGCATTAAGTGTCAGGCACATCCCTTCACCCTTTCCTAGATTGTTCTCTCATGTTGCTGTGGTATCTTGAACCTAAAACATTGCTAGGCTTTTCTTACCCATTAGGCTCTCTCAATCTTGTTAACAGCCACTACACCAAGAAAACTAGCCACTTGACATCCCTGGTGTGTCATTTGGTTAAATCTCTTTGGTCCAAATGACTGTGAACTACTCAACCACAAAAGACCTTAACAGCATTTTTTTGTCACCTTTTTCACTCTCCGTAGCTCTTCTTCAGTATTAACATCAACTATAATTTCTGTCTATCTGTCTCAAAAGATCAGATGATCCCTTTCTAATAGGAAAGCAATTCTTAACTTGAAAGCATACTGACTTGGATAGAGGAAATGTTTTAAAAAGTGACTGCCTATTTAGTGAAAAGCACATTAACATGAGAAGTTTAACAAATCTACTAACAGCTGCTCTTACTGCAATCACATTCTTACAATTTGGTGGTGTTTCTTCAATGCCAGTTCTTAAGGGAATGCTGATAACATCAGGCAGATTGTTTCCAGACTTCCAGACTCTAGAAGCGTCACAGATCCGACACATCCAGCATTGGCATGGGCAACACTGGAATAGCGGTGACAAATGAAGGCTTGAAAAAAAAAAAAACAACCATCTTTAAAACCGTCTTGGACTGCTCACTGCTGCTGAATCACTGTCACTAGTTTCGGTACGAAATGAATACATGCATTTCTACTGCAACTGTTTTGCCAATCTATTCAGTAACCAAGATCAAACCCACTGCAGGCAATGACTACTATCACAGGGGCTCTACTAATTTACTAGCAACATTTTTGTATCTTTCACATTGAGCTTTCCTCCCCTTCAAATCTTTTTACCATATTTTGTTTATGGGACACCTTTCCTACAGTGCTTTTAGATGTTTTGCTGAAAAACAATCTATTGCACAAGAAAACTTCATCAGGAAAAGCAGAATTGTTTAGTCTCCATTACAACAGGAATTCCTACGCATTCCTGGCACACACCTAAATTATAAAAGAGAGAGTGTCTCAGGAGTAATTTAGCAGTATTGGCAAAGATGCATGGTACTTCTCCTGCCATATAGGACAAGGCATGCTATTCCCTTTTCCATTTACATCCATACGGAACTGCACAGTAAATACATTCAGTGAAAGTTATTATTACAAGTGTGCCTTACATAGTCTCAGCTCAAGGAAACAGCTAGAACTGTATGACCAACCAGCCGTCCTCAGTTAACTGTGAATTTACTACAGCAGTTCTACAAACAACTTTTTGGGAACAGATCTAGTTTAAGTGGTGCCCCTGGAGGCACATCACCTCAGCAGTTATGACAGTTGACTATTCAATCATACTCCAAACCAGATCTGAGAAATTATCTAATTAAAATCCAGGCAGGGAAAACCAGCCACAAGCTCTAGTTTTGAAGGCAGCCACACAGCAACATGTGAGGTGATGTGAGAAACGTACAGCTGGAAGTAGAGCTGCCACTGAAGAAATCATGATCCGAAGCCAAGTTTTGAACAATGCCAAACCTCTCCATTATGTTACACCAAACTACTTAAACTTACATCAGGACTTCCTGTTCTGTGACCACATGCTGAGAGGCTACGTGAAAAGTGAACTTCCCTCTTTATGTTTGATACTCTGTTAAGGGCTTTAAACAAATGCACAAAACCTGTTTTTAAAGGAAACACCAAAATGAAACACTTGCAGTTGAACTCTTTGTACCCTTCCCTGAAAATATATCAGGGATTAAAAGTATTGCACAGCACCATGTGACAGTTCTGTGCCCCAGGAGAGCCCAACAGGAAAGAAATATTAGCCTCTATCAGTCTGCTTCTGAATACATTTGCTCACTGAAGGAGCAATTTAGAGGAAAAACGTTCTTGATGTTCTCTGTTAATACCCCGAAATTAGACAAACCTATTCCATTCTTTAACAGCCCCAAGCTGCCTGTAATTATTTATTTAAGAATACCTTTTCTCCTTGTTTATATGGGCATGCATGCCAGTGTATCTGGTATTTTAGTGAAAGCAGCCTGTGAAAAGTTTTGTTCAGCATCATCTACGAGATTATCCAGAGATCCTTTACCCTTACTGAAACATCCTCTTTCACAAGGAATGCTTCAAGTACACAGGTGAAATGAAATCAAGTACTTCAGGTGAACTAAGATTTCATATTTAAATCATGTCACATGTTTCACTGTTGCTTATGTGAAAAATGAAGTAAATTATGGAGTGTACCATAATTCATTCGGACTTAGACTGTGTACCATCTAAGTACTGAGAAAGACTGAAACAACATGATCAGAAAACTGAGACTCTTCAGTTCATGTGAAATTAAATTCTGAAAGCTCGGGAAAATTAAAGAGGCTGGGTTTTACTGCAGGACTTTATTTAAACACATTTTGAAGCTTCCCTTGTGCCTTCCCTGTGCCTATTCCTGTTTGCCTTATTGCCTTTCTTTCCAGTATCCCAGGAAATACTGTTTATTTTCCTCTGTAGCAATCTAGCGGTCAGAGACTTTCCTCAACACACTAAAAATACTTGAGAAACATTTAATGACAATTATTTCCTTTCACAGAAATATCAGGCAACTACTATTTTGAAATGCTCTTCAAACACAAATTTGGCCTGAAGTGAAATTCCTATTCAGAAAGGGGGGAAAACCCACCATTTTTAAAATGTTACCTCAAACAGTATTCTACCATGATGAAGATTTAATCTAGTTGAGACATTGTTTTAGAAGACAAGCATCCCCTTTTCAGACATTCCTTTTCTAGCTTTCCCTACTTTTGTTCTGCTGAGGACTAAAGCAAGCTGTTGAACACCGTTTCCATCGATGTCTCAGAAAATGGAGCAGACAGGCAATAACCTTGACAATCATCATATTCCAAACAACAAAAACTTCCCGATGGAACTTTTTCTGACATTGTGTCTAATGACTCTAACAGAGGACACCTTCAGTGTTTCTTGTTTAAGCAATCTCTTCTAGGATACAAATGCTCTCGCACTAAGAAAGTTTTTCTTAGTTTCTAGGAGGAATGTGAAGCAAGATGCTGGTCCAAACGCTGGTTTCCATGGCAGTACCCACCATTAATGAAGTCCCTCTCAAACTGATTATGCCTATAAGTTAATAATCTGCCATTATCACACTGAGAGAACTCATTAGTACTGTTCATGTGCTTAGATATGTGCATATTTTTACTAAACTTTAACAGTCCCATCTGAGTTCTAACACAAGGAAAAATCATACACCATTATCTACCTACATGACCGGCTTTGAAAATACAAAAAATTATTAAAATGGTATTGTTTTAAAAAGCACCCTCAAAATTGCCAAACGTGCAAGAACCCCACTTAAGTATTTCACTTAGGTTGTATAATTTTTGCTACTCAAATGTAAATCATTACTCTTATTTCCTCTTTCAAATGCTTTATATTTTTCCATAAACTCTAATCCTGAAGACATTTCCATTAAATCAGTGTATCAGTAACCCTCTTGTAGTCTCACACACACGGTGTGTGCACACGTGTCAGTGAACACTATTCTGAAGGGTCCAGAGCTCTTCCAGATCCACCTGCCTTCCACTCACCCCAGTCTCATCAACAGGCTACAGAAAGATGATCTAGATGCACCCAGCAGCACATTAAACACACAAACCCTTCCAGCAGGATCACGCACAGAGTCCTGTATCCTTCAAAGGGTATTCTGAGGCTGCACCTGGGGCCACACTTGCAAAGTAGTTCTCTGGATGGACAGCAAATCTGTCCTGAAAGCAGCCTCAGAGCATCCCTCAAAAATGGGTCTAAAAAGAACCAATATGACTTCTTGCAGTAATAACAGTAAACCCATGAGAAAGCACTCTTTGACTGGAGACTATGTGAAATGCTCCTCCTCAGCTAAAACTTTTAAATTTGGTTGTTTTCTTTTTTTTTTTTTTTTTCCACCAAAGCAATTATGAGACCTGTGTTTAAATTCCTAGCAACACATTACTAGGGGGAAAGGGAGAAATAATGATGGAGAAGTAGCTATAGTCCTGATAATGCATATTCATTAGCTAACTTTTGCAGAGAAACTTCTCCCCAAGGTGATTCAAGATCTTGGGAGTTTAATGTCCCAATTGAAAGTACTTCCTCCACCTTCTAAATATTTAACTTGCATGACAACATTTATTTACATAATATACTTAATTACACAAACGTCCTTGGAGTTATCATCTCAGATTCAAGGATATCTGTAGCTTTTCAGTAGCTATCATGCATTTTAAAGCAGAATAAATTCCATGGTACATACCAACTGAGCTGGACTACGCTGATGACTTATTAGTGCGGTTGCAGAGTTTACATGGACAATTGAACAGAATTATTAGCTGTATTGGTCTAATATGTGCACACTTAATGTTTGAAAAGTGCTTTTAAAAGTTACTACTATTATTTGGGATCACATTTGTGTCCAATTTGGTTTATACTAAGCAAATCGATCATTTTAAGAATCCTTGCATTATATTAAAGTCAAGAAGACATATAAACAAAAGCATGTAAGTTGTTTCCCGTTTCCATCAAACTGCTTAAACCCTGTACTTTTACAGAACTTGTTTTTTCCATTTTACTTAAGCTCCATTTCAAAACATTTTTAGAACAAACTTCCAGGCGTTTTGCAGGGCACACAACCTGCCCGTCCAAAACAGCCCCTGCAGCAAACCTCAGGAAATCTGAGGCTTATCAGCAGCTGCTTTTCCAGCCAGCTCACAGCGGCTTTTTCACAGAGGAAAAAGAAACCCGGATACACCAACCCCCCCGACAGGCAGCGTTATGGCCTCGCAAGCAGCTGACCCCACCCCAGGGCCCTGGGGCTTCGCTTCCCGAGACAACCCAGCGCCGGGACCGCGACCTCCCGCCGCCCGGCCTGGCCCGGCCCACCGTCCGCGGGCAGCGGCCCCGGCAGCGCGGCCCGGCCCGGCCCGCCCCGGGCAGGCGGCCCCCGCCCCCCGCGCACCTCGGGATCTTGTGTTGCTTATCGAGAGGGGTCAGCTATTTGTATTTATAGTTCAGGGCTTTTGCTTTCCGAGTGGCATTTCGAGGCGCAGGCGGGAAGGGCTGGGGCGGGGTGGGGGAGGGAGGGAGCGCATGGCTGCCCACCGGGGCACATTCGCGTCCCACCGCTCGCTGCGGCAGAGGGGACGGGGAGAAGGAATAGGGAGCAGGGAGGGGAGGAAGCAAACCGAGAGGAGCGAGGAGCGGCAGAGAGGGGCAGGCAGGCTGGCGGGGGGGATGAAAAGGGAGAGCGGCGCTGGGGAGAGAGGGGACCCGCAAGGGAAGGGGTGCTCCGGGCTGAGAGGAGCCGGGGGTAAAGCGGGGGCCGAGGACAGTACGAACCGCAGGGCGGAAAAGCGCCGAGGAGGAGCGGCGGGCAGAGCCGGCCCGGCCCGGCACCCACCTGGCACCGGCACACAATGTCCGACTCGGTGGCCAGCAGGTCGACCACCTTGCCCTTGCCTTCGTCCCCCCACTGCGCCCCCAGCACCACCGTCACTTTGTTACCGCCCGGCTCGCTGCGCGCCCGCTTGAGCCCGCCGCCGGGGTGGCTGCTGCGGTCGTTGGACGCCCGGGTGCCCGACATGGTGGGTGGGAGGGTGGCTGGAGCCGCCGCCTCGCTCTGCCTCGCTCCCCCGCCGGCGCCGAGCCCAGCCCCTGCGCGCTGCCCGCGCCGCCCCGCCGCCGCCGGCCTTTAACGGCGCCGCCGCCGCCCGCCCCGCGCGGCGCGCTGACGTGCGGGTCCGGCTGCCCCGCCGGCCTCGGCCGCCCCGCGCGGCCCCGCGCGCACACGCACCGGCCCCGCGCGCGGCCGGTCTGTTCACGCACACGCAGTCTCGTGCGCACAGTCTCCCCGCGCCCCCCCCCCCCCCCCCCCCCCCCCCCACGCGCAGCCTCACCCACGCGGGCACACGCACGGTCTCACACACACGTAGTCTCCCCGCGCCCCGCCCCCCCCCCCCCCCCCCCCGCGCAGCCTCACCCACACGCGGTCTCTCACGCAGTCTCCACGCACACGCACACCCCAGACCGCCGCGGCGCTGGGGCCGTGGCACGGCGAGGCAAGCGCGTGTGACAGGGGCACCTCGGAGGGACCGTGGGCCTGTGTCACACGCTTGCCTCAGGCAGGCAGGCCTGTGGCACGGACGGACAGACGTTGGGCTGGGTCGTGCGGGGCTGGGGCACTGCGAGGCGGGCTCACGCGAGGGTCTGAGGCGTGCGGCTGGGTCACTGTCAGGGGTCTGAGGCGTGCGGCCGTGTCGCTTTGACACGGGTCCGGGGCGTGTGGCTGTCATGGCGGTCTGAGGCTCGTGGGGCCATGTCATGGGGACATACAGACACGTGCTGTCCTGAGGTGCGTGACTGTCACTGTGAGACGCGTGAGCAGTGCTGAGGGGTGTGTGACAGTGACACAGCGAGACAAGCCCATGCGCTAGTCTTAGCCACGGGGGCTGTGTCACTGTGAGACACACACGCCCAGTCCTGAGGCACATGAGCCTGTGTTGCTGCCAGACAGACAGACAGACACTGGCCTGAGGAACGCGGGCCTGCGTCACTGCCAGACGGGCGTTGCCCTGAGGCGTTTGGGACTGTCGCTGTCAAACACACAGAGAACTGCACACGCAGAGTAGGTTGACACATGCGCCAGTACGCTCAGAATACCCCGTGATACCCAACAGTCGGAGGGAGAAGGACAGGCGCACAAGCTACCCAGCACACACGGGTCATGAGACACAAACATCCACCCGCTGGCCCGAGAACCATGGGCAGGCGCGCTTTGAACTTGACAGACACATGCACTAGCCTAAAATACATGCGACTGTGGGTACTGAACTGGCACACGCCCCACTGACAGGCACATACATACCCTGTCCTGGTGGCCTGAGACACCCGAGACCATTTCAGTGCGGCACACATGCACACCCACACGTGCACTCACACACTGGCCTGAAGAAACACAGGAGTGTCACTGTGAGACAAACAAGCAAGCTGGATGGAGCTGTGTCACAGGGATATTTTCACGCCTGCTTCCCTGGTGTGGCAGGGGAACAGACAGTGTCTGGCACCCGTAACCCCCTCCCCACGCATGAGCCATACACTAGGCTTGTAACACACATCCTTTGGCTCCAGGCATGTGGCACCATGTCCTTTAAAAAAGCAGCTTGAAAAGTGTAAGCTTACAGGCTGGTCTGAGGCACGTGCAACCGTGTTAGTATCAGGTACATATATGCACGTACGTGCCTGCACACACACGCATGCACAGAATTGAAACACCTGCAGAACGTACCAGGTTGCAGCTTCAGGCAGGGGGAACGGCACCAGCTGCTGCTTTCACGCTCTACCTGGCAAATGAATGCGTGTGATTCCTACCATGAGAGCCAGTGACAGAAATTCAGCTTTTCCAAGTGACACATTCCTTCTCTTACACTGTGGCTCAGATGAGATGCCACGATACATAGGAGATCACACAAGCACGTTGTGTACGTGGTGGCCGAAAGGCAGAAGGGTACTCCTGCAATCCATTACTCTGGTATAATGATGAAAAGAAAGTACTGGAATACTGGAACGAACTCCTGAGAAATAAAAACATGGCAGCATGTACAGCCCATTTCCAACGTGCATATGTGGGCTCTGTGCGTGTATGCATATACATAAGCATCTACCCATGCGTATGCACATACATGTATGTGTTTACATATATGCACGTATAGAAATAGTATAGAATGTATTCTGGACGCCAGCACCTTGTAAGCATTTGTGCTGGCAAACAGCAGATGTTTGCTCTACTCCATCTCTAGCATTTGCAATATTTCCTCTAGGAAAAGGAGGTAGGGAAGATTTAACGCTCCGTGTGCTCCAGCTGAGCATTAGCATCAATCGGTGGAGGTGCTAAATGCAGAAGAGAAAACTGGAAGGGAGCTCCTGATGTTTCAGCCTGGTTTCCCCCGCTACCACAGTCAACTAAATCATACAACACCTCGCTATTCCTACTGAATAACTGTTCCAGACCTCTTCTAGTTAGAAACGTCTGCTAATTTCCAGTCTTCTGGCCAATTTATATCTGTATGTTCTGTGCTGACGTTGCCATTTAGTTTAAATACTTCTTCCTCTCCCTTTCCTGTGTATATATTTATAGAAGGAGTTACATCCAGTCTCTGGCTTTGTTTTGTCTCAGCAGAAAAAGACAAGATTTTTTTACGCTTCTCCTCTGAAGACTGGCTCTAAATTCGCTGGTTGTTCTCCTCTGCCTGCCCTGCACCTGTTCTGAATTTGGTTCTTGTTTCTTGGATATGGGCAGCTAGAATTGTACACTATGGTCCACGTCAAGTTCCTTGCTACCCTCTACACAGGAATTAATGTCTTCTTTCCGCTGGAGAGATCTCACCCAAGACATTCCTGGAATCATCAAATTTCACATATGTGGTGAAAGTTGGCTCCTTTCCCACTTCTTTGCTGCTATCTCACTGGTATCTCGCACACTGAAATGGCATGTCATGTATATATTCACAGCCAGAGGCCACGTGCAATATAACATGGCCTGAAAGACAAGCATCCAGCTTGGGTTTCAGAATCTTGCATTTTAGAATTTTAACCTTTACTTTTATTTTGACCATTAATTCAGTCCTAAGGATGGAAGGTTACTGTGAAGTTTTTTAAGACATTTCGTTCCTGTGGCCTAATGCGCACCAAATGTCTGGCCACAGCTCCTCAAGCATAGGCTTTACGGCAGACTCTTTGGGCTTCCTGCCCTGCTACCAGCCGGTCTAGAGCTGCCCAGCATCCCAGACCAGTTGAGCTTGAACTTGTTCCACCTGACATGGGAACAGCCAGCGCTGGCCATGTTTCTCTTCATGGGCACACGCTGACAGCTCGTGGACTTCATCTGAAAAACTTCTGCGCTGGTCTGTCGTCTCCTCAATCATATGCAGCCAGCCTGGTCCTGCTATGCAACAGAAATTCTTGTTAATGACTTAATTTTCTCTTTACCTGATACCTTAGCCCCTTTTGTAATTGCACTTGCCTCATACTCCGTACCACATTGTCTCAATGAAGTCCATGTCTACTGTGTTTGGTCTATCTTGATAGTTGGCAAAGGAAGCCGGTGCTGGAGTGGTCTGTTTCTACTTTTGCTCATCCCTTTTGTACTTTATCCCAGTTTTATTTCCCTCCAGGCTTTTATTTCCTTCATAAATTTCCTCTAAAGCTTTCCTTACTGTTCCATCAAAGCTTTCAGATTGTTTTGCTGCTTAATAACAAAATAATTTTGTCCACTAAATAAAAATTGAGTCATCTCATTGTGGAATAAGTATTTGTCGGGCATTATGTTTACGGTTGTATTTACAGTTTGAAAACATGAGCACCAAGGATGGCAAAATGTAGCAGTGGTGTCACTCAGTTCCCTCACACACACGCTAATTCTCCTCAAAACTGACAGCTCGCGAGTCAGCTCCACACAGCTAGAATATAAAAATACTCTTTGCTGCAAGAAATACATATTCCTGGTGCTGTTCCTCTGCAGGAGAAGCTGTATACAGCTACATTTTGAAGTCAGAGAGGATCCCAGAGTTATATTTATTATTACTTTTATGGCATTTCACATTGCAATTCTTGCCTTTTTTTTTTTTTTTTTTTTTTTTTGTTTCTTCATGATACTCTACACTTATTAGTGTAGGAACTCAAATCTTGCCAGAGTAATGTTATTGCTGTCCTTCTGTTTGGTCGGTTGGTTATTGGTTATACTGTACCCGTTTCTTTAAAAGCAAATCATCCCGGCATGACTATGTGTAAATGGCCCTGCTTAAGGACAGAATTTTTTTAGCAGGAGATGACAGTGTTTTCAACTGTTTGTTCTTTGTGGCTCTCAGCCAGTTATATGTTAATAACCTTCATATATCTTCAAAGTGACTGGCGTGGTGGAAATTTCTGCGCTTTTTTTTTGATGTGTGGTGCTTTATACTTTAGGGCAGCTGACAGGAGCAGAGTATGTCCACATGGTTAAAGCAGTACACTTTAGATTTACTGCAGAACGGATTAACTAAAACTATACTCCTTTCCAGAACTACGTTTTTACCGAACACTTGTTTTTTCACAGCACTGATAAAATTAGTAAAATGGTGCAAAAGCACATGAAGGGCTGTACTTGGACAGCAGTGAAGAATGATTTATTTGGACAAAGCGCACATCAAATAGTAAAGGCTCTGTTTGTGGTCAAAATTTTTTTCTGTTTCCATGAAAGATTTGGAGCGTGAATGGAGTGCGTTTATTGAATGTGCAGATGGCACGAAGCTGGAAGCAACAAGAATGGTGCTGGAGACCAGGATATTTCTCTGTACAGCAGTCAGAATGTTACATGGTTGCAAAAGAAGTCAAACATCATGCTGAGGTGGAAGAACAACCCCTAAAATGCAGGAAGATGTCTTTTCCCTCTCCTCAGCGCTGCTAAACCACCCAGCTGTAGATCCAGCACTGTGCTGTGAGGAAGAGGAGATCCAGTTGAAGAAAACCTGGAAGGTGCCACAAGTGCACGAATATAAATTTGGAAAACCCTAGGATGAAAAAACTAGGGAAGCCCTGGAATGAAAAACTGAAAAGGCTGGCCTTGTTTAGTCTAGGAAGAAAAAGAGCAGAGGTGACATGGTAACAGCCTCCAAATCCGTGAAAGCCAGCTGCAAATTAAAACGGAGTGGTATCGTATTTTCTCTGTGGTGGATACCATGAAATGAAAGGAGATTGTATCTTTTATTAGACTAAACCAACTGCTCTGATAAACGTGGACAAACTTGAAGGCATCTGAAGCTTTATTAAGGTTGAAACAGAAGCTGCGGGTAAGACCATCTTTGTTCCGACTCTGCTCATAAGGATAGCATTTTAGCACAGCAACGGTTTAGCTCCACCTCAGTCCAGCAGCAGCTTGTCCAGGCTGCAGGATTCCCGTGTCCTTGGGCATTTTTTGAGAAGAGATTAGGGAAAAATGATTCAGCATTAGCTGCTTTGAGTTAGACCAGCTTTACTAACCCTGTAAGTCCCAGTGCTGTAGGTCTTTTCTGAAGACTTTGACCCAAACCCTCAAAAAGTACGCATGCATCTGTTTAGATGCCCAGGTCAAATACTTAAAGAACAGTTAAAAAGCTGCTCAGCTGCCACCGAATTCTGTAATCACCTACATGTCTGCGGGTGGGCACAGGCAATTTGTCCCAGGGTTCAGTTTGTTGTGTCAAGCTATGAGAGGGGTCTCACATCGGGTGTTCTGCTTTGCTACCAGGTCCCTCCTTCATGAACACTCAATGTATAAACCAGAGCAAATGCCCCCAAGATTGTTCTGGGACTACAGACTGACTGAGGAGTCAGCTGTGATGTGACAGACACTGATCGGTTCAAATCTGTGTTTCTCCTCTGACTAGAGACAGACACCTCTGGCACCCCGGAGTGAGCCCTCAAATAGCTGAACTGTGTAGCATCTTTCTCTGCATAACAAATAATCCAGCTGATACCAAAGCTGGAGGCTTCAGCTGGTTGAGTAAATGACATGCACAGAAATGAGATTGCATAAAACCTATGGAAAGATGTTAAAAACACGTTTCAGTGAAACAAGCTCAATTTCAGTCACCTCTCCAGCCAATATAATGACTTGAAGGGTCTACAGGCAGATTTATATTTTAAAAAAGAGATTAAAGGTGCATTGCAATATAGCTGTGCTCCTTTATGCCTATGACAGCGTGGCCTGAAGCCTGTCAGGCTCCCAGTAAAAGAACTGTGGCAAACTCATTGAACTCCAGGGTGCAGAGTCAGGCTTTTTTAAAAAAAAAAATCTTTGCAGTTTTCTAGAATTCATGTGGAATTAATTTAACTGCTTAACAGTTTTATATTGCCAGATGCAATTAAGAAGCTTTTTCTCATTTATTCACGGTCTTGTTTAGGAGATAAAGATCCAGATAGTCTATTCTTGCAGTTGTGCTTAAAAATAAAGAAAAATACTATGACAGGTTTCACAATCAGCACAGGAAAAAGAACTTGCTCAGGATCTTATTTGCTAGTATGTGATTTAAAACCACAACTAATAAGCCTGATTCAGGTGCATTTGTTTGGCTTTGTTTACTAAAATGAACATATACAAAAGTGAAATACATCCTGGATTACAAATACACACTAGAGTACAATGTAGTTTTAAGTAAACTCACCACTGAAAGTTGGACTTGTCCTTAACACACAGTTTCTAAACCATTATTACATGCATTAAAAGAGCAAATCCAAGCAATGCAACAGTAACCCAGTAAGATTTTAGCAGCAGAACATTTGCTTATTTCTGCAGCTCTCAAAGACTTGATGCTTTTGCTACTGCAAGACCAATTTATGCTGATGACATTTTGTCATATATCAGTTTGTTACTTACAGACACCTGAGTAAATCCTGTGTAAGCAGACAGTAGGAAACTTGTCAGAGAAAAGCTATGGAACTCCTGTACTGTTCATCAAAATTTACTTGTTCTTTATCTTTTAATAGCATTTAGTTTTCTGCTGCAGTTACAGTATTAAAGCTATGTACATAAATTCTCACCAGATAATTAACTGCACATTTTCACTTTTTGTTCTTACCTGGTTTTGCTCTGATGCTTACTCTGGTCATTATCTGTCCCCCCAAATTTCCATTAGAAGCAGCTTATTTTTCCGTTTGTTAGCTAAAGAAACCTCTATATGTTATTTCTCTTGAAATAACATATAAATATTATATTATACATTATTTCTCTTGAAATAACATACAGAATTAGTCTTTGCAAGTGTCTGATACAATTCTTCTGAAGAATTTAAATGCTCAGTAATGGAAGCTGCCACAAAAGAAGCTCAAGAAAATATAGCAGTATAGTTACTTAATCCATTATCAAGTGTGGGAAAAAAATGTAATGTAAATACATATGTAAACATGTTCAGAGGAGTTAAAAAAACCCTAGATGTGTGAATCTCTGGAATCAACAGAAGCCTATTGCCAAACTTTTTTAGGAAATCGTATCTTAAATTTTGTTCACAGAAAAGCTGTTTTTAATGCATGGAATCAAGCAGGATATTGCTCAGTTCTCTTAATCGTGACATATGTTTGAATTCTGGTAACAATTTCAGACTCAGCTTGGTTCTCAGCAATTTTCAGTAGCTGCAAGCTCTCCCTTGTAAATCTGTTAATAACACATCAGTGCTGGGTGCTTCTGCCTTCACCTCTTCTGTTTGGAGAGCGAGAGCGCGAGGTTATTGCCTGCCCCAAGAGACCTTGCTGCTGTGTGCTGTCTGCGGCAGATCTGTCAACTGCAGAGAAATGATCCTCAGACAACTGGATAAACCAGATATTGACACTGACAAAGCATGTGACTGCAGTTAAGGTCAGAGATTCAAAGGCTGTGGGATTGGGGCCTTAAAGATTTATGCACAGGATTACCCTGTGTGCTGTGTATCGCTGGCTTCAAGGGAGACACCTGCGAAGTTAAAGGTGTACTTAATTCTTCATGGAACCAGGCCTTGATAATCCTGTAAGCTGATGCTAATAGGGTTTCACCAGATTTACCGTCTTTTCATTTTCTCCTTCAGAAAATAAACATAGAAAATAATTACTTAACTTGCTAATTATGTGATTAAAAAAAAAGAAAAAAGGCTTTACATAGTCTGAAGAATGTTAAGATGAGCTCCAACATCCTGCCATGCCGGATCTGATACCCTCTATAATTTATGTCACCATATCCTGATGGGGATTAAAATAGATTAAAAAACCGCCTGATTCTCATTGTCACCAGTGCTACACACAGTTTTCTAAAATAAGTTCTGAAAGATAATTCAGAGTCTAAATGCTCTCTCATGTTTAAGTTTGTACCCCAAGAATTAACTCCACCTTCTCATAAATAACGACAGTTCCATCTAAACTGCGTGTTGGAAGTGCAGAAGGTTCTTCTGGTCTGATGCTCTTTCTCTTCAAGGGTTGAAGCACACCTTTAATCCTTACAACTGCTGAATGTCACTTTACAATTTTTTTTTGCCATATACTAAGTTACTTTTCTGCATTTACAGCAAAAAGTTTTATTGTTTTAGTCCGCAGCTTTACATTAAGCATGTTAACGATTGCGAAGTACGTAAAACATGTTTGCAGCACCGCTTGTCAAGACAATATTGAAAACTTTGTTTTGGTCAGCATTCAATTAATTTTGCGTATTTTAAAAATGTTTTTCTGAAGGTGAGTAACTGTGAAAGAGAAGCTAAAAGAAGGCCGCTTATTTAGACACCAGACAGAAGGAAATACAAGTTCCAAGGATTGAGCATCTAGTGTAATATTTACACGGACTCTACTCAGATTTACTGATGCCATTTTTGCAGTGGTTCTCTCAAGAATCAAGAATCTTAACCAAATGTTATTGGCAGAAATCTTCAAGAAAATTGGATGTCAAGTATTTGCCAAAATAAAATTTTAAAATATAGACGTGTCAATGTTAGCACTAGAACTGCTTCACACCCAGGTAGGCCCAGCACAGCAAACGCTTTTCTGCATTTACGTCAATCAGCTGCTCTTCAGCAAAGCACAGCTGCTCCTTTAAGCACACACATAACTGCTTTAAGGAATCCAGCCTCTCATCAGAAAAAAGCAAATGTTGTGGTAACAGTGACACGTGACACAGCTTTCCTACCACAGTGACACAGCGCAGCTTGAAGTTCAAGTATGTGCAACTTTCTATACCCCTAGAAGTCTTCCAACAACTATTCAGAGCAATAGCAGGACATCATCCACCTCAAAGCAAAATGGTAGTATCTTGCTCATTGGGAGTGATATTTTTTCCAACATCCCTATCATGATTTCTTCCCAGCATTCACATGCACTTGAAAATTGATGTCTTACTACACTATCTGCTTGACAGCTACATCATCCATGGCTAAATCACTCTCATTGTATTAGTTGAGCCACAGCTAAACAGATAATTTCCTCCTAATTAACAAAAGACTGTCTAATAACAACAGAATTAATTTTTGTTAAATGTACTTCTGTTTCCATACTCTCCCTTTAGCCTCTTCACATCTTCTCCTTTAAGCTGTTTCTTCCTTTTCTCAGGCCTTGAAGCTTGCTCCTTCCTTTCTTGGTTTTCCTGCATGCAGACAGAATGACAAAATAAGAGTTACTGAAGGTTAAGAAACTTTCAATTTGCAATGAGTAGGTATTCTAGATATGCCCTATGCACACTTAAAACTCTCAGCTGCCAGGGTTTGAGGGTAAATAGCAGAACAGACCTTCCTGGTCAATCCCTTTGGCCTTCTCTATATGATGAAGTTACCAGAAAACTATTTCATTAGCTTTAACTGACACGTTTTGACTATGGACTGAAAAGCATTCTTCTTAATTAGTCCCTTTGTCCACAAAACAAAACATTAGTTTAACTTAATTGGCATTCTAGAGATTTATCTCATAGCAATCTTGATTTTATACTGTTTGCATTCAGGGATTTCTACCAGGAGTTTCAGGAACTTTTCAACTGTGTTAAACAGCACTTCAGAGTTTGTCTTCAGGCACCCTTTAAATTTGCCAGCTGTATTTCTGCACTAGTGTTCAGTGGCAGAGTCTAAGCCGGATGTCTGTTGGTTCCAGTCATGCAACAGTGAGGGAGGCATAAATCCTATTTGCATTTATGCAGACAGGCAGGACTCTGGTTTCCACAGAGCTACTGGTACCAGGACAATATGATTAACAATTACTCCTAGTAAAGGAAGACCTTTACTCAGTGGAAGAGTATTTCTGGGTTTTGACAAGTAGCACAATCATAGGAGATGGTAGTTCTGAACAACTGGGGTAACCGGTTGTTAAGTCAAGATGAACATCAAGATGACAAAAGCTGTGTCCTAAAAGCTTATGCAGTCCTTGTTCCAGAGCTGCAATCATCATCAGAACATTGCCATCACCACCTGGAAGCTTGCCTGCCTTTGATTGCCACCAGTCAGTAGCTAATCTACATGTTGTAGGTGGATCAGTAATTATTTGGCCTGCTGTCATAGAGAGTGAGGTTGAGGGGGGTGCTCCTGTGTCGTATTATAAAATTTAATAATGTCCAGGAAGATGTTGATGATTTGGTGCTGATAGGACTCTTGATGAGTCTGGTCTCCTTTGCAGAGAGTTTGGCAGCAGCAAAGACATTTTCCCATTATAGTGATAGATTTGGTTGATTGCTATGGATCATCTGCCACTATTTCCGTAAGATGGGCTGAAGAAGTCCCAGGAAACATGGAAAAGTTTCTTAGAGCCTTTATAGAAAGCAAAAGTTTAGGATCCTTCGGTCCAAAGAGATTTGCAGACAAACAAAGAAAACTTGTGAACATGAATAGAGTTAGTCTCACTGAAATACAGGAGCATTATAGGCTCAAGGTTATGATGACCTTCGCTGGATGCCTAGAAAAGGAGAAACAAATGGTGTACTCTTGACAAAGAAAGAAAAGGGTGTATTTGCCCTGAATGGAGGGTGCTTCTGAACCATGGGGAGGCTAAAAGCCTTTCATCACTGTATGCCTCCTACATGCTAAAATTCCTGCTGTGTTTTAGCACAACGTCTTTAAGATATTATGGCAAGCCTGAACTGAAGTGTTCAGAAAAATAAAAAAAAAAAAAAACCACAACATAACGATTCGAAGTAAACACACTGTTAACGGAGTTTCTGCAACACATGAAAGCCCAACAAGGTAAAGTGGTGGCAAGGCAGCAGAGTGAATATTCACAATCCCTTCTCCATCTCCTGGATTACTGAAGGCAGCTGTATGGATGAGATTAAATGAAAGAGAGGTGTGCCTTTGGATTTGCACTTTGTGGGACATTGGATACTTGCTTGATCTTTGAATTAAAAGATGCTCCATGACAACTGTTTATCCCCACACTATCTAAAGCACATCCTGTTCCAACACCATACACGCCCTGCTGAGGAGCAGCTGCTCCCGCTCAGTTATCCTAGGGGAGGACTCAGAGCAGCTATCCCTGTGCATATCTGTTTGTGTAACCTCCGTCATCAACTGAGCACTTCCTACAGCAGATTTTGTTGAACTTTTTTTCTCCTTTTCCTGAGATTAGACAGCCTCTTTGTTGGGAGCTCCCCTCTTTGAACAGCTGCAAGTGCTAAGAGAAATCAAATGTTTCTCCCAATCCCCTATAATCACACAGTGTTTCTTTTGCCCGCAATTTTACAAGTCAGTTCTCAGTGTATCTCCAACTCTGTTTTTTTATCTCTGAGCTGGGAAGCTATTTTCTGCCCTTCTCCTTCTTCCTGCCATCTGCTCCTTTTATTTTTTGAGAACTGGTGAAACAGTCATCAGCTCTGCGTGACGAACCAGCTTCTTTTCTCTGTGTCAGTTTTGGGGATCATTTGGGTGTTTGAGAAGGTTTGGGATTTTTTTCCTCACCTCTTCAATTAGATGGAGAGGAAGAGGGTAGATGCTTAATATGGTAACTTCATTTGTGTAGCTCAGTTTTTGTTACCTGAAGGATAACAGACCAGAAAGAACCCTCAGGGAATGGAGAAGGATTTTGTTTAAACAAAGTAACAAAACCAAAATCTTTCTAGGTAATCTCAGGGGCCATGAAGGATCACTATCAAAATTATTTCCTTTCTTATTTATTGTGAGAATGGAAAGATAGCACTGAAGATTTTGGTAGTGCTAAAAGAACTGCTTCACATGGAAGACTCGTCTCAAAATAAAAGCTACTCCTTAGCTTTAAAGCTTACATCAAGTGACACTGGAAAGAGACGATGCATGTGGCTGATTCTAGTGTAAAAATCAAAACCACAGAACAAGAAGATGCTTTAAAAATTAAAATCTTCAACTTTTCAGCATGTTGCTGTTTCAAGCACAGACAGTATCTTTACTACAGTGATCATGAGAAAGCAAGGCGAGAAGGGAGAGGAGATTACATTACAGGTCTGCAATGAAGGTAACATGCATACAACATGGCTAACAGCTGTGGTACCTTTGAGGTGAGGTGCTGTTGAGAAATGGAACCAAAAATAGGATGAAAGGGGTTTTACATGTTGGGTAGATAGAAAGTAGCTTCTTTCTAGTTGCTCCAACCTGGCTGTGAACAAGCAGCACCCAAATAAGTAGTTTAAATCTTCTGCAGCTGTGCTAGGACACTATACAACCTTTATTGGGACTACTTGAAAGAGCTGCAGTTGCTGGCTTTACCCTCCACAGCAATTCTCCAGTATAGCTCTCCACAGATGCTGAGCCATTATGTTCTTGAGTCTCTTAGTTCTTTCCTTCCTGCCTGCCTAGAGTTTTAGGAACTCTAAAGGGCAAGTGTATTGCCAAAGCATCTGTGGTTTGTAGGGTTTATGTTCCAGACTGTCTGTGGCGCTATCGCATCATTTTGGAGCCTGTATTGCTTGCAAAATTGAAGCCCAGCGCCTCACAGGAGAAGCAGGTAACGGGCACATTACAGGATATATTTTTCATCTTTCATCTTCCAACACTTCTTCAGAAACTCCTTTGTTTTCACCTGAAACTACAATCTGCCCTAAAGCACTCCTTCAACCTCTCTTGCCTTGACGTTGCCCAGTACAGTTGTCTGTATTCTTGCAATACATGTAATGTGGATGATTCCCTCTATAGAAAGAAAGTCCGGTCTGGGGCTCTCCTGGAGTCAGTACAGGAATGGGTGATTGTTGCTGGTAAAATATATAAATGTGAAGCCACTATCACCTGGCGTTAAGAAAACCCTAGAGGAAGTACACTAGTTCAGGTGTGAAGTATGTAGCAGGGGACGTGAAATGGAGTTTTACTGGAGGCTTACTAATCAGAAGGTGTTCCACACATTTTTTATGGTGAAGTTGCTGTTTTCTTACTCCTTATTGCAAGGAGTAAAGTCTTATGAATTATTAAAGTGCCAAATATAATATCTTGGGAGATTTGTAGTTTTGTAGGAGACAGAAAACATACTGCTTTGAACTAACTGGTACAATGAAATACCTACACGTAAACATATCTTCGAATTAGGCTTTCCCTAAAGGGGAAATTTACTTTTGCCTATTGGCAAAGCCTATAAAGCATATAAGGTTGCTCATTCTTTCACACACCACTAAGCTTCTATTGTGTTGAGGCCTGATTAAAGAAAAAACAAAACCAAAAAAACACCACCCCCCTAAAACTTCTCAATCTATTTCTAAACGGTCACAAATGCAAACCACCTGTAAGGCCTTGAGGAAGTGCTCTCTGAAGGTTTTCATTGTGCTAAATACATCTTCCAAAGACAATTTTTTTTCGTCTTCACATAGATAATCAGCAAGTTCTTTCTTCTTCTTTTCAATGGTGGCAAACTCCTTCTGCAGGTCCTTGGAAGCATCAAGACTGCCCTGAGACACAGTTTGCAACACAATTTATGCATATTAAGAAGCAGCTTATTCTGAGCTGCCCAGAAGACTCAAGCCCGTTAACACAGAGTAGCCAGTTTTTTAAAAACTGACAATTAAGTTTGGTTCAAAATGTGTGATATTTTCTTCCTAATTGAACCATCTGCATTTTCCTTGGTTTCATTTGGCCCAAAGCAGCTCATTGTATGTTGCCACTTTCATTGTACAACCACGTGGAAATCTGACACAACCTGGGATAATCGATCAAGGGAGATACAGCACCAGGATTTCTGCCTTTTAGCTTTAGTTAAGTGACCCTGTTTTGAGAACATGAAAGGCTAGGATGTTTGGAAATACGTGCAAAGAAAAAGCGTATTACAAATCTGTTCACTTTTTCCACCCGAAGAACAGCGAGACAAAGCGTGTTTCTGTACTGCACTGTATGCATTTATAGTTGCATCCTGCACTTCATTTTTAGGGCCTTCCTTTCTTTCACCCACACACAAAGCTGACTGGTCCTCAGCTGTTTCCTCATCACAATAGCACATTACAGAAGTGGAGGGGAACCTGGGATGCTCCTTCCACCAGGGCACAGGGTGCGTGCTGCTATGACCCCTTTCCCATAAAGCTCTGTGTCCATTTGCACCCTGAATTACAGTGCTTTTGAAAAGAGTTTTAAAGTGTTTAGGAAGAAGGATGGGAAGCGTGTCACACCCACATTACCTACTTGAACAGATTTTCCATGCTGTATTTTTAAATCGTCTGTCGACAAAAATAAACGCTTCTCTATTTCCAACAGTTTCTTCAAATTGGCACCTGCCTCAGCCCGTATAACATCAAAGTGGATTCTGAAAGGTCCACAAAAGGGACAATACACTGAAGGGGTGAGTCCTTTGTTTTCGTTAAGTTAGAAGATTAGTATAAACAGTATCATCTCTGCAAATTAATGTAGAATTAATTGCCGAACTTGACCTCTGCTTTTGCAGGTAGTTCTCCTTTATATAAATCCTTTTCCATGTCCTCATCTAAGAAAGAAACTGTGCTTTTGCCCTCACTACCTCCCTGGACAGACTTTGGAAGAACCTCACTGCTCTAGTATCCCAAAAACTCCTCCAAAATTTCCAGTCTATTTTTATTCATAGGCAACACACACTCATCCCCCTTGTGCCAATACTGTCCTTACTTAGCTGGTTCTTCTCCCTCCTTGCCTTTTCTCCCTAATCTATTTATGGTCCAAAATTGTATCTCTTCTCAGAGTTTGTTTAGCTCACGTCGAGACCCAAACATGTTACACTGCTGAACCAAATTAATCTATGGTTCCGATCTGCTCTTCGTGCCAGAGAAAAAATACTGAATCAGCAAAACCTGCTGTGGTGTTTCACAGTGCATCCAGATGTGAGCAGCATTAGAAGGGTCCCTTGCAGGATTTGCATTGTAAACAGTTCTCCACAGGTTGATTAGCAAATCAATTTTGTAAATTTGAGAGTTTGACTAAACTAGAGGGCAATTACTTTATAAAAAAAGGGCACTTCTATATCATTGACCAGCAAAAGTTACAAGAAAAATCTGTTATTACAATTTATATTATTTATTTATATTAAACCCCCCTATTATCACACAACCCAAAAAGAAATGCATGTTTCAAGACAACGTCCAACTTAAACTCTGCACAGATAACTCACAAAAGCCATAATAATTTGCATTACTGAATAAAAATACTTAAAATATATATATATATATAACAAATGTTAATTAATCTCCAGATTGACGTTACCCCTGCTTCTAGTTGCAAGGAAATGTAAAACACTGCAAGGTTCCTATGAATTCATAACAGGATTAAAAAATGTTAATCCTGGTGCTATAAATGTGGATTCTAGTTAGTGTAATTTAATGTATCTCCATGTGTTTCTTCCAAGTTACACAGAAAGAGCTGGTGTTAGACTTGTGATGCTTTTAGGTACATGGAGGAAAGTCTGCAGAAACAGAGGTTTTTCCTTCTACTCACATATATTATAAACTTGTGTTGATACTCAACTTGGGGACTCCTGAGGTCCCCCAACTGCCAGTAAGTCACCCCAATCATTCCCTCCTTACGTCAGCTCTGCACACATACCTCCTGACGGGCTTGCACATGAATATGACTGAGAAATTTCAGGGAAGATATGTTTCTATTGCAATATGTGGAAGAAGAATCTGGCCCTTCAAAATGAGGGAGTTCGCTATTCACACAGTTTTACACTACTTCTAAGGCAGTACTGGATCGTCCAAAAGAAAAATCACACTGAGCTCCACATAAAAAGTCTTAACCAGGTTGATTTATAAATCTCAACACTGTTTGGTGTTAGAAGGGAACCTCTCTCTCCCACAGCAGAGAAGTCCTGTGACCTTATTACACCACCATAAAATGACTCAGCTCCTTGTTGGCTTTAAAGAGGCTGGCAATTCATACATGACAAATACAAACAATAATGTCCTACCCTGCTGCCTTGGAAACAAAGTCAAGATCTCTGGGAAGCTGCAGCAGATCTGTGTGGTTTTTTCCAACCTCCTAAAATTGAAGTGGAGAATGGTTACCTTGCACAGTCAGTCAAAGTGTATGAAAGTTTTCCAGCTGGACAACATCAGTACTGAAAAATTAACACGTCAGTTTTCATTCTTATAAGTGTAGGGGTAAACAGTCTTGTTCATTCTTTTTCTCATGTTAGCATGCATACGGAGTTAAAAAGAAAGCAAAAGGATTTTTTAACTGCTCAGGCTTACATCCCATGTGCTGCCACAGTGCACAAGCTGACCTGAGATTTTGTCTTAATACCGCTAAAATAAATTTCATTTGACAGATGCATTTGGAAGACATGTCAACACAAGGGAGCAGTTGGAGAAGAAGAGAAAGAAAACAGCAAGCAGACATATTAAGCAAACTTGAGAAAGGAAACCTAGTGTTAACTCTCTAAACATTACTGCATATGGATTTGATCCTGTCTGCACAGAGAGCAGTGGAAAAGCTTTCACTGTATTTCAGGCACAGAGACTCACTCCTCCAGACACCTGTGGTGGGGTGCTACCGAAGTCAAAGTCCCTTGACTTCCAGGGAATGGATATTTGAGAATAATGCACACAGGAATAATTTCACAGTTTTGTTGTACCTCCAAAATATGGTGAAGCAGAGTAATGCAGCTTTGGTTTGCTTTGGTTTCTGTTAGTCTGAGTAAGCCACTAATTTTAAAACCTCCAGCATTTCCAGTGTGATGTCCCTAGAAGATAGAGAATAAAGTTCCTTCCTTCACTTTCCAAGTCTTGCATCTGTATTTTCCTTTATCTTTAGAAATATAGCAATTCAAGAAATCAGTTTACTTACATAGTTCAGAAAGTTTCCAACTTTAAGAACCAGTTGACAGAAAATTGGCAGCCGGTGACTGGTAAGAAGTGCTGAAGAACAAAGAGAGAGACATTTTCAATAAATTAAATTAAATGATCTGAAATAGGATTTTCCTGAGGTTTGACAGTGGGGGTAACAAAATTCTCATCCAAGATTATATCAAGCCGTGGTTATGGATTTGGAAGTATACCAGCACAGAAATAAATCAGCTGAATGGAATTGGAATGAGTAAGTTTCTACTGTGGTCTTTTCTCTACAAATAGATGGAAAACTAGTTTTTCCCAACAAGTTTGGAGCATAGCTGTGTCATCCCTGCAGCCACTTATGAGGGAGAACTGCATATGAGAAGGTGTAGAAACTTGTGAAAGTCTATAGCCCCCATTTCCAGTACATATTATTCTAGGTTAAGAAAAGCAAAGGGATTTTTGCCTCTTTATCATCGTTAGCGAGAGTGATAAGCAGAAGCTGTGTATTGTAGCAGGAGAATTTGGGGTAAGAACAAATTTTTGGCAGAACTGGGACAGAAACACTGACCCACGCAATGGGATCGAGGGGGGATGACAGGGTGAGACTGCAGAGAGCTGTTCATTGCAACACAATGAGGAGTAACTATAGCACTGACATCAGACAGGCAGTTTTATATGCAAACATAAACAAAAGTGTTGTGGTTTAACTGTTCAGCAGCAGGCCAATGAGACTCTAAAACTGTTGAGCTGAAGCTAGAATTCAAGAGAAACTTAAAGAAAGAGCTAACTTAAAACTAAAAGCAAGGTTAATTTAGTGTGGAGGGGGTTCCTGAAACACTGGAGAACATCATCTGGGATGTCCATTTTGGAAGCCAAACCAGATTCTGGTATGTCACTGGGGCCTGCTCCACCACAGAGCTAAGCTGGACTGCAGCCAGCACTAGAGGAAAAAACTGGAACTGGTTCATTGCTGTGGACAAAAATCTCCATTTTTGCACGCAAAAATTTAACCTATATTCAAACAGAATCTGTCATTGACGTAAAGGCAATTTCCTCCTTCTCTGCTGAGCCACTGACAGGAGAGAGGTTTGCGTTTTTCGTCTTAACAGAAGCTATGCTTCAGAGCAGGAGAGCACAAATCGCAACTCCGCAGAATGAATTCTAGGAGCAAGTATCTGCAGAATCATTTTGACATTTGCTACGTATTCAGCAATTAAAAGGTTAAGTTTTATTAGATTGTAGCATATCCTACACTGATGTTATTCAGGTAGAAGGGAGGCTTCCTATGACTGAGCCTGGGCACAGGGACAGCACTGAGGTACTTACTTTCACAGGCTGTCCTGATGGCTTGTACTTTTGGCCACAAACACTCCAGCAGAATTTTTGTTTCCTCACAAATCAGCATACATTCAATCCGCAACTGGTAGCTGAAAGAGATCAGTGGAAAAAAATGCAACAAACACCATGGAAACAAAACCCACAGGCCTGATTAATTGACTTGTGTTCAGCAAGAGAATCACCCATTTTAGGCAAAGCGCAGTACCAGAATTGTTATGTTCTCTTTAATTCTCTGACACAAGAACTGGTTTATAAATAAATCAAACACTTAGATATTTCCAAAGATGTCCTAGAAACAATTACCATCTCCTCTTTCAGAAAGCAATGTTACACTGACATCTGGCAGTGACTTCCTTGCATAATGAGGCCATAATTTTTGACAATTCCTGGGCAGCACTAGCCAGGATTTTTGTTCTTCCTTTTAACTTCCCAAACAGAAATTCAAAATATTTTTGCAGTACTGTCCTTTAATGATATTTATGCCTTACCATGGATTAATGTTGTGGAAGAGCCATGAAAACATTTTCTGAAGTACTTTTAAAGCTAGGTATAAGTTTGAGAAAATGCAAAGCCACATTTTCACCACAACATTTTCAGAAAAGCGTCTCTGTTTGTGGCATGGCAATTGATCAGATTTACGGAGGACTATTAATATGAATTACGATGTATTGCTATGTTTTTATGAACAGCATAAAAATGTGTGTCTCATCTGACTTGGTAAAAATGAGGGAGGTGGTGAAAACACAGGCACTGCTGCGATTCACTCATGGGTTTGTGGGCTCTCTTTGGTAGACTGGAATCTCTAAACCAGGGGTGGAATTAATCAGCAGTCTGGCAGCAGGATTCAGTCTGCAACTTCATGCTACACAGATAGTAGCTGT
Organism: Leptosomus discolor; assembly: GCF_034619465.1. Taxonomy (NCBI): domain Eukaryota; kingdom Metazoa; phylum Chordata; class Aves; order Leptosomiformes; family Leptosomidae; genus Leptosomus; species Leptosomus discolor. Next base: position 10,852,314 of record NC_141393.1, read on the forward strand.
ACGACGGTCAAGAGTTTTCTCACTGACTTATTAATACCAAGGTGAATTTAACTGTGGTTTGCCAAAGGTGTCTGAAACCTTGTTTGGCCTTTGAGAAGGAAAAGTTTCTCAAACCAGCTCTACAAATAGCAGTCAGGTGATTTATCCTGAAGGCTGAGTGTCAGGAACATCCCTCTAGCACATGAAACAGAGACCTTAACTCTTATGGACAAATCTTGTAAGAACCACACTCATGGGTTGAAGACAAAGAAAATTTTGCTTACCTAGGAACTTCCAAGAGATGGAGATAAAACTGATCTCCATTTGCTAGTTCTGATTTTTCTTCTTTGTAAGATTTTAGGCCATTGATCTAATGGGAAATAAACCAGTAAAATACCCGCGTAAATACTTCTGGTTCTCAATCACTTCACTGGCTTTTCTGAACTTGCTGTGTGCACAGGCAATGAGACTGAGGCAGACAAACAATATATTGTGTATATGAACTAGTTTGCAAGGGCGAACACATAAGTTTTGTTTTGACTGGAAGGTCATCTGCATTTGTACAGCGCCTTGTATGACAAATTCCTGATCCACAGGCAGGGCTTCAGCAAGCTACAATGCATCCAAGTCTAGTGACCCCTTTAAAAAGACGCATCCTTTCTCCTCATTAAAATCTGTTCTGAAAGGCTCTTTATTCACCTGAATCCACAACTGCTAATGTACCTCATCCATCTAACTAGAACAATGGAAATAGAGAGCAGCAGCTGGTCTACACCTGTGTTGAGTCTCCCAACGTGCTATTGCCTAACCTTTTTGTGAAGAGGCCAAACCATTGCTGGGGCAGACTTCCCACCACTCTACCTCAGAAGGTCATTGACTGGCATGGTGCAGGAGGATGTAGGATCTGGTCATAATTTCTTGCTTTTAGCAGTGCAAGTGTTTCAAGCTGAGCACAAAACACAATGAACCCATCAGAATGACACACTTAATAGATACCTCATGGTCTTCAGGCAGCAGTTTAAGTAGTTGCTTCAGTATCTCAGCATCCAACTTGGATCTGTCCCCTTTCTGAACCATGGCAGCAATCTCTTCGTTGGAGCTGTAGGAAAGAGAGATGTGCTGTGGAGCAATGGCTTAGAGAGGAGTAACAGGACAAACAGAAGAGACCCCAATCTCTCAGCTAGCACTGTAGTAGTAGTAGTAGTAGTAAAAGCAAAGGATTTTTTTAAGCCTAAAGCAGTATTCCTCATAATTTAGGTGTGCTTTCTGGGCTTTGTTCACCTTTACACAACAAACCCTGAAGTCTCTCCTTTTACTGTGGGTGTCCAGTGTCTCTGAGAAGAGATTTACTTTTAAATTTCTCCACTGCTTGCAGCAAAGCTGACACTAAAACCAATGACTCTCCTCCTGCTGAGAAATATTTATAGATCCCAGAAGGTTTTACCCAAAATCCTTCCCTGAAAGTTTGGCAGACAACATGTCTTTGAAATGAGTCCAGAGTGCTCTGGTTTGGGCTCTGGAGAGCTCGTCTCCCTGCAGCTACCAGCGCTAATAGAGGCAGCACCTGGCTGCAGAGCTGCCTCATCCATCATGGGCGCAAGCAGGGCTCAAGTCTTTGATCCCACGGTCACTAGCTGCTCCCAGGAGAGCTTAACTGCTGCCTGGGGAATCATGCAGAGAGAGGAAATAGCAACTGAATTAGGCTATGCACAGCTCTTCCTCACTGAGAAGCAGTTTGCAATGGAAAAAGAGTAAAATAAAATTTAAGAAATCCCTCTGACCTATTCTGATTTATTCTTAACACAAAGGAACTTCTAGGCTGAGTTTCTTTTTGAAGCCCTCGTAACATGGGCCATTGCACAATGGGCAGGGAAAGAGCAGAACATCCATCTTCCTCCTGCAGTAGTTTCACGGAATATAAGAGTAAAGATATTTTGACTAAAACTGGTACAGATTCTTTTCTTTTGTTTTTCCTCTCCCCTGTGGGGACTGTGACTTGGTAAATTTCCATTTATTTAATTATAGAAACTGCTTCTTATTTATAGAAAAACTGCAAATAAAAACTATGTACTGCTATATGCTCTGAACCCCTGGAGATGTCTCTTTAAAATCAGTAAAGTAATTTGAAGATTCCAATCAGGAATCTTCACTAACAGTTGCTGCTAGCAGTTGATATTGATGTCAATAATACCAAAGAAAAATATTTTTTCCATATGTTTTTGCTGTTATTTATGAATATTGTCTCTAGAAATTAGTGGTCCATTTTAGATTTAATACCAGTTTGAGACATGATATTAATTGTCTGGAAAGAGACTGCTACATCTCATTAGTTAAAAAAAGAAAAGTAAAAGAAAAAGTGGACTCCTTGCTAAAGAAATAGAATGGTTATAAAGTATTTCTGCTAAATTTATTTCATTTAATGTCTGAATAAAGACATAGACACATCAAATAAGTAATTCACATGGTACTCTCCAAATCTTACCACTTAAATTGCTTCAGAAATATACTCAGAAGGAGGTTTTTCTTTGGGCTTATGAATGTGATCTGTGAAAAGAAAAAAAGCATTCAGCCAGAAATACATTTACCTTGATTTTAACAGAAAATCTAGAGCTTTTGTTTGTTTGCTGGGTGAGATTAATTCTTCTCTGGTAATAACATTATCAACAACCTTCATTGATCAAATTCAGAGCAATTTACAACAGTACAGGTTATTAGATCTGTTTTAGACAGGGAAAGAGGCAAAGGGATAGAGAAGGGAATTGATTTGTCTAGAGCATCCCAATTTATAAGAATTAATACTGAAATTCCCATGTTCGCCATCTCTCAGATGAAGACCTGTCCCTCAGCAGAGTTACTTCAGCATGTTTAATTGTAAACCTCTCCTGTGGGTTTTTTTTTTTCATGTAATCTTAGGCAATGGATATCAAAATACTTCAAAACTGTCTTGTTATGACTGACAACAATAAAAGGTGAATAAGCTTAGAATCATAGAAAGGTTTTCAGTTCCAAGAATTTTGCCAGGCTCTACAAAAAGCAAGCAGTCCAAGTACCTCTTTTGTTTTCTTTATCTTTGGCCCCATTTTCTCCTTAGGTGCTGTTGATGGGACAGAGAAAAGTAGCTCCAAGCTCGCGTAGTCAGGCTCTACAAGCTCTTTGCTGCTGCTTGGCATCACAGCCCACATGGAGTGTCTTTCTGTAAAAGAATGACACTTCAAGGTGGAACACAGAGGTAGAGGAGCTCTTCAAAGGCAGTGTGATTTGTGGAAGGGAAAACACTTAGAGGATGAATGAAATATGACTCTCATTAGTCCTGGACAAATGTTAATTATTTAAGAGTGGCAGCTCCCACAGACAGCATCCCAAAGATTTGAAGGCTAATTAAACTGGCAAACTACTGCCACATTTGATTCACTGAAGGCACTAGATGAACTTAATGGGTTGCTCCAGATTCGTTTTGCTATTGGTGACCGGCTCACATTGCAGAATTGTGGTACCCAAACAGGGGATATTGCATAGGCAAGAGGTAAGGACTCCCAAACCCAGCATTACCAGTATCATCAGGAGCCATCCTAATAACATACGGCACTCCAAAACATGAACTTGTCTACAACACTGGAATCTTTTAACAAAGGATCTTGCCTCCTTTTTCTTTAGGAGAGATTGCAACAGTGGCACTGAAGACATTTGAGATGAATCTGAATTTGTACCTCCACCCAAGAAAGCAGGCTACAGCTCAAACTCATTGTTTACGTATTTTATCATAGCAGAAAGTTCTTACCCCCTGATGTCCCCCTTTCTTGGTGATAAGCACAGAGAGCAACTATGAGATCTGTGTTGTCTGAACTCAGTATTAAAAGCTGCATCAAAAATGGAAGTGTGTTCACAGTCTCCTTGCTGAAGGTTGAACAGGACTTGCAAACCCCTTTGACAGACCACGTGTTAACCACAGGCCTTAGTGTTATTTGGGGGGGGGAACTCCCCCACAAATCATGTGGCTGTGGTCAGCATGAAATAAAGCTAGAGGCTACATCCTAACCTGAGGGTACCCCAGCTCTATTGACAAGAGATTTCAGCCCTGGATCTTCTGTCTGTGCAAGACACAAAAAAAAAAAAAAAAAAAAAAAAAAAAGTGAAAGCTTGAAATCTTCAGCTGAGAAGACACTCAGCAGTGATGTGCCAGGGGTTCATTAGGAAGAACCACAGAGCATGGCTGTTCAACAGATCTTTCCACTCAACACACTCAGAGCATTTTGCAAACCTTAGTTAGTGCAGATTCACAGTATCACTTTAACAAGTAACAAATACAGACGGAGAGGTTAAGAGAAGATAATTTTAGCAGCCACAGAGCCTCAGTTCAGTGCTTTTACCAAACTATTATTTCCTCCACTTCTTGGCAAAGGCCTGGCTCTCTGTATTTATTTGTGATTACTAATTTTTTGTAGGATTGTGTAGTGGTTTAACCCCAGCTGCCAATTAAGCACCACACGGCTGCTCACTCACTCCCCCAAGCAGTGGGATGCAGGAAAGAACCAGAAAAAAAATAAAAGTAATGGATTGAGATAAAGACAGTTTAATAGGATAGAAAAGTGATAATAATAATAATAATAATAGAATATACAAAACAAGCGATGCATAATACAAATGCTCACCACACACTGACCAATGCCCAGCCAACTCCCCCCAGTTTGTATACTGGGCATGACGTCACACGGTTTGGAATACCTCTGTGGCTCATTTGGGTCAGCTGTCCTGTCTGTGTCCCCTCCCAGCTCCTTGCGCACTCCCAGACTCCTCTGGCAGGGCAGCACGAGAAGCTGAAAAGTCCTTGACTTAGTGTAAACACGTCTTAGCAACAACTAAAACATCAGTGTGTTATCAACATTATTCTCATCCTAAATCCAAAACACAGCACAGTACCAGCTACTAGGAAGAAAATTAACTTTATTCCAGCCGAAACCCGGACTGACTGAAAGTGAGCAATGGGAGCACCTCTGGGACCTGACTTACTGAGTCAAGGCCTGGCACCCCAACATTTTTGTTTGGATGTGAAGTAAATGAACCCATCAGCCCAGTGTTACAAACAAATACGTACGTCTCACCACGTCAGAGGGGAGCTTCTGCCAGTGAAACACCTTCATCCTCAATGTCGGTATCTTCTTAAGGCGGGGCTGCCCCCCGTATCCACAAGTAAGATGATTGCACTCAGGATCACTGCATGGCTGGGGGGGTGAGAGCAACGGAGCATTTATGCCAGACACGGGGAAGGGTGGAGGAGGCACCTTGTGCCCAGGGGGTAGGTGTGGAGGGGGTGGCAGCAGTGGTAGCAGAGCCAGCATGGCAGACTGTCCTTGTGAGGATGGGGAAGCATCTTGCTGGGAAATTGACGTGTTCCCTGGAGGTTGCTGTGGCTTCCTGGAAAGGCCAGTTGTTGGAGAAAGGCTCAGGTCTGCACTGGGGTTCTTCTCTTCCATGTCCATATCAGCTTGAATGCATTTGTTCACCTTTTGTACAGATCTTCCGGTCACTGTTTTGTGGTGACTGGGGCACTGCATGCTTGATAGCAGGTTCTCTGTGGCTTGCCCTGGTCCCGTTTTCCTGCTCTACAAGACAATGAGGAGGTGCCTGGATTAGCAAAGTTCCTCACAACCACTGGCTGCTTCTAACTCCCACAGACAAACAGAAACAACAGTGACCTTCCCATTAAGGTAAACAGCAGAAATATTTCTATCTGCTTTACAAGTGACATTTCATGGTGGTTTCAGCTGTATGAGTCAGAAGCAAAGCAGCATCACTGGCCATAAGGTTTCTTTTTGATTTCCCTTGATCCTTCTACCTTCTTGTTATGACACATAAAGAAAGGAAGAACAAATAGCTATCAACATAGTAAATCTCTACCTGATTGCTTTTTTCCCCTTGTTGCTCAGTCATTCCGTGGAATTTTTCTTTTGAAGGGGTAAATGTATGCCTCCTACAGAAGCTGCTTACAGGTGCTCTATGGAGGGGACAGCTCAAACAGTAGGCATACAATCACTTTTTCCTGAGAAACCATGTTGCCACAACTTACCTTGAGTGCAGAAGAGTGAGGATTTTGAGAGAAACTCTCAAATTAGCCTAATAAATTAAACAAGCTACAGCTGAGGAAGACCCAGGCTAAGCTGCTTAGGGATCTGTGACCACCCAGGTGAATGACTGGTAAGCACTAAAATGACTAAGATGGTCTTACTTTGCCCTTCAACCAAATTTTCATCTAGGACAAATCTTTGCATTTGTCCTGAGACTATACAGCTTCTCTTAGAGCCTCTTGCAAAAGACTTTGTAGAAATCCCTATCTTGTATGCATGCCCAATTTAAATATGGAAGTGGACCTACCAAAGTCAGTAGAGTACTTGCTGGCTCAGGACTTGGTTTTGTTTGCTTGACTGCACAAACCTTTTTTTTTGCAAACACTTGTATCTCTTGTGGATGAATAGTGACCTGGGACACTTAATCTCAGCAGCTGTAGTTGCTTTGTGATTTCTCTCTTTAGCTACCTTCTATAGCAGTGGTCAACAATGGTAGAAACACCATATGTTAAATAGGGAGCAATGAGCAAACTATCAATGCTCCAGAAATGACACAGTAGGTGCAGCCTTTTCAGGGACTGTATGTAGACAGACACAAAGACCCCTGTCATCCCAGCCCTTATGTAAGTCTTTAACAAACACAAATTAGTAGCATCAGCAACTTTGATGGTGTTAACTGGATGGGTACTTTAATTTTTTTGATTAGTGCAGGATCAGAGACTGGTGTATACACCATGTTCATGTTCCCAAAGGACTAGATTAATACTTATGAATAACCGTTTTCCTCCTGACACAGCAATTTTAAGTAATGACATAGACAAAACTCTTTAAGAGAGCTGCATTAAAACCTGCAGTTGATGCATTTCTAGTCCACAGTACACTTCTAAAGCGTCTCCTATAATTTGAAAAAGTTTGTCTTTGAAACCTAGAAGTTCATACTGATGATAGTGTCTAGCTCTTACAACAGCTCCAGTAAAATTGTGAACCAGTGGATCCAAGGCAAAAGAAAGCAATAAAACCTTTGATTTGTGTTTTTAATCTTAATTTAGTAAAAATGACTTATGTTAAAAACATTAAATGTTAAATCAACCAGAAGATAACACTTGATTTACATACAAAATGGAAACAGTTAAAATAGCTAAGCCAAAGGCCTATGACAGAAAAGTAGTATTAACTGTAGCTGTTTACTTGAATTAATTTGTTGTTGGTTTCCATAATTTTTTTTTCTCAAGTAAGCACTAATACTTTCCCAAAGGTAAAGCAGGCTTACATTTAATTTATGTAAACAACTTAATGTATCCCCTTTAGGACTTCACAATCTTTGTGCTAAACTTGTACAGATGTCTGTAATTACCCCAGCAGGACAAGTGAGGGATTCAGCACAATGAAAGAGCCTAATGAGAAATAAGCCACTTTCTGCTAGAAATATTAGGAGCAAAATGAGCTGATTGAAAAAAAAAATCTTATTAGAAATAATCATGTTAAAATTCTGCTGCTTGTTTATTTTAATTAAGCTATTGGAAGAATCAGTAAAAGACTATTAATTAGGAAGCTCATTTTTTTAATCAGAGTGCTCATCTAAATTGCTACAGGGTTTTTGTAAAGGGAAGTCTTGTTTTTAAAAACCCTAATAAACAAGGAATACTACACAAGAAACAGCTAATATGCTTTGAATGATAAATAGGCTTATAATGTACCTCCAAAGATTGTACTTTTGAGACTGTGTAGAGAAATCCATTCTCATAGGAAGATTAAAGCTTTGGTATAACTTCAAGGCAGCTGTAACTTCAAATAAGCTTGTGGGTATATTAAAAAAAAATAAAAATCTGAGTGAAATTTCTCCATAGAAAGTGCAAAAATCCACTTCTGGTAAATATATACAAATATATACACACATCTCAATGCAACCAGACAATGCAGAAAGCTCCAAAAGCTTGGCAGTTGTCTGGCACCACTTAGGCAGGGCAGGGAACAGAGATTGACTCGGTACACCGGCCCAACTCTGATGATCCACTTGAAGTCAATTAACTTGCAATTAACTGTTTTTAGTTCTTTGCCATTCTACTTTTTGTTTTATTGGGAAAACTGCTGATGCTTGAGGACTGCTGCAATACAGGCTTTCATTTCCATCTACTTACTGACATGCTAGAAATAGGCGTACTTCTCATTAGCCTAGAAAGAGAAGTTGTATTTTGATGGCATAGGGCTTAGATTTTTCAGTTAGATCCAAAAACCATCTTGCTTCTGTGTCTCTGTCCATGTAAGCACTCTCATTTTTTCACTTCTAATCTTGCCAATGGGCTGACACGGGGCTGTGTTATTTTGTAAAACTAGATTTTCTTTGTAGCTGGAAGTGCATTTAGTGGTCATTATTATGCTGGAAACAGTGTTTTCGATGAATGCCTCAGAAAACCTGGTATTTCCCCTTGTGTGTTATTTCTAAAGCATTTCTTTGGAGCGAGGAGTTGTTTAAAACCACAGTTTTTAAGGTGACCATCAAAGCGTAAGCACAAGAGTCAATATCTGCAATGCAAGATGTTTTTAAGGGCAAGAAAACGTACTGCTTACCAAATGACTGTGAGATATGGGATGTATAACCCAGCTAGGGAGAGGGTTAGTCACTTGGTTATGCACATAGATGGTCCCTAAGTAGTACAAAGCTATTGTTTGTTACCTCCCAATAGGCTACACTTGCTATGGTTCGGATTCAGAGACCTGCTTGCATTAAGAGGCTCCCAGTGTGATATTCTTCACTGTTGACTTCTCAACAGGTGTAATTTATTCTTGATGTTTATGATTCTTACAAGTATAAAAATAAGAAGTAGAAGAAATTAGAGATCTTAATAATTTCTTGCACAAGCAATCTTGTCGCTGTAAGGGGCACCCTCTTCCTTTTGGACACATTCCTAGGGGTTTCCAAGGGTTTTCTGAAATCTGAGTTCAGTGTGATCTTAGGGGAATAGTAGTTCTTTGAAAGTTCCTCTTCCTTTTGTTTTGACTTTAACATTGCTGCAAATGTGTTATGATGTAAAAAAAGAGAAGAATGATTTTTATTTTTTTTTTCTTATTACAAACAATATTTATTTTGTGGTATTTTTCATCAACAGTTATCAACGTGTTTCAAAGGATACCATTGCCCCCATTTTACAGATGTGGAAACTGAGGCACAGAGAACTGGCTTGCCTACAGCCACTCAGGAAGCCAGCGGCAGAAAATGAGTGATCCTGGTAGCCCAAGTCCCCAGCATTTCATTTCAGTGTTCCAACAGTCAAAAACCTGTTTAGTCTTTGCAATTAGCAAGTTACCTACCTCTCCCTTATTAAGATCCAGCTACTGCTGTGCCTCCATTTTCTCGCATCAAAAAGCTGGAAGCAGTTGGAAACAAAGTAAAAGTGCTCATTTTTCCCTCTGTAACTGCCTCTGCTGCTGGCTGGAGCGTGGCTGTGAGATCTCTGTGCTTAATGCCTGTGGGCTCAGTTCTAGTGATGGAGTTAATTAAAAAGCCCTCTAAGGGAACTGGCTGCATTGTTTGGCAGCTGGTGGGAAGGCAGGAGCTTTGGGATCTGCTGCAGACGGAGCCTGGTCCAGCAGCAGCAGCTGCAGGTGGTAGATGTTGGGGGAGACTGCTGCTAAGACCCCTTCGCTGGTCTTTATGCCCTGCAGCAGAGTGGCGAGGTGGTTCAACCGAGGAACCACGCGAAGGTGTATGTAGAGTACGGGAAAGGGCTGTGAAAGGTAGGAGGCTGGGAGAAGGTGGGTTGTTGGACTGAGGGCTTTGTAGACAGTAGGGTTGAACCCTTCAAAATGGAAAGGAATTTCATCAGTTACTTTAATTGGGGCTAGTATAGCCTAAGGGATTAGTGACAGGATATAATAGCTTTTATCTTTGGATGTTTGCTAGGTTTGAGATAGGTCATGGTTTGGAAGAGATTACGGTGTTGCCTGTCATTTGATCTACATGAAGTTATGCTGTGGTCTGCACCTAGACCTCTGCAAGCAGCCATATGTGTCACAGAACTTGCCTTGTGGAGGTCAGGGTCTCTCCTCTATCCTTTAGACCTCCACAAGAGAAGTAGAGCAGATGAAAGTAGCTGGAGGGAGAAAAGTCCTTCTGTCCATCTGTGGCCCCTGGGCTCTTCCCAGTTACAGAAGTATTTTAGAAAAGCAAACCGTTTGTCTGTGATTCAGGATGGGTTTGTAGACTGCTACTGTGGTGAATGTAATCACTGCTCCTGGGGCTTATTCTTCTGAGTATACGACACTGGTTCACCAAAGAGGATTAAGGTATAGACATGAAAGGGTTCTGGACTCCTACTACTGCTTTCTTTTCTGAGCTACTCTGCTTCTCTTGTACCTGGTTCTTGCTGAACAGAGAATCATAGAAATGTTGGTTGGGAGGGACTCTGGAAGTAGTCTTGTCCAAGATCCCCTTCAGAGAACTATCACCGCCATTATAGATCAGATCAGCTACACTTTTGTCTAATTAGGCTGTGAAAACCTTAAAGAACGGAGATTACAAAACATGGCAAAGCGTATAGAAAAAGTCTGTTGGCCTCAAAGGATCACTCCTGGAAATTGTGTGCTATTGGGTGTTTAATTTAGATTACAAAGTCGAGTTGTGGGTTTTGAAGCATCACAGTGGCAGACATTGTAGATCTGTTACTCTTTTTGCCTTCTTCTTTGGGCAAACCCTATGTCTCTGCGGTAGCTCTGACTTTCTCCATCTACTCTGACTGATGGATTTGGTAATTAATTGTCATCAATCCATCACTAAACTCACTGCAGATTATGTTGTATGAAGCTGCTTACATCCTAAAGAAGCACATCAGCTTCTGCATGCCCAGAGCAAACCAATCATAACCATAATGTAGGTATTGTCAGCAAAGACTGCTGATCCTAGGAAAAAACCTGCTTTGACAGGCTGGAGCATATCTGAACTGACTTGATAGGAGCTGACTGTCACAGAGTGATTCTTGTCTTCTGACCAAGTAATATAAACTGAGTCTGCTTATAGTCTCCATTAGGGAAGACCAGAACTCCTGCTAATTCCTACCAATGCCTGGCTCTGTATGAATCGTCACACCGAGTTCTTGCAAGAGTTGCTCATGCCGCAGCAAATAGAGCGTTAGAGTCCCTAATGTGAATTAAGTGCTAGCACAGCATGGATGGAGTGAGTTACACTTACAGTGCTGCATATGCTGATTAACTTGCAGTGATCAAATTCTACACTGGTATTTAAGGTCTGTTGCCTGCTCTACACTAAGGAGCTGGAAACCTTTTTCTTTACCACGGACCTGCATTGCCATTGCAAATCCTGCAAACAATGCTGTTATTCTGCAAGACTGTCACTGTATAGTAATTGCCAACATCCAGCCAGGTCCTGTCCCTATCACTGCCCCATTTTTAACCATCTGTAGTCAAGGTTCTAGACATGGCAAAGCTGTTTTTCATATCCTGCCCACAGCTTGATTGTGAGGTGACCAAACAAAATGTGGCCCGTAATGCAGTTGGTTCGTGACTGTATTTGCTTTCAGATCACAGGTGAACATAACCCCATGACTAACATGTTCACCCATATTTCATGGCTGTGACTATTATCACATAGATAGACAGTGAGCTAGGATTGGTACAGTGCTGACTTTAAGTATTAGTAAGCTTGTATGTTGTACTCAGTGGACCACTGTGTATAGAAAACCAGAAATATGAAGCTGTAGATCCAGGCTTTATGTTTAGACAGAAAGAAAACTGGTTAATTGTGCTGAAACAGGCTTCTGAATTTTTCTTTTATTTCAATTTATCGTCTCTGTTTCTAACCAGAACAGAAGGTATTTCTCAGCCCCCTTTGCTCTACTGAATGTAAGAGAGGACCAAACGGTACATCCAAACTGAAAGATACTGGCATAACTTTGGTCAGAGATTTCAGCCATGGTCTAAGTTCAGTGCAATGCTGTGGTGGTGCTCATGTACTAGATACGGCTCCATTTATACATCTGTTTCTTTGAGAGAAAACAATGGATAATTATTACTAAGCATATACAACAATGGTATACTTAGGTGCTTTACAAACTATGTGGAAAATACAGGCCTTGGATAGACAAATTCTGCTGAATCATACATCCTCCCCATCCCCACAAGAGAAAGGAAACTTGTGAGTACTTACTTTATTCTAAACTTTGAAATATTTTCAGTATTGAAATACAACAAAATCAAAAACCAAACCCCCAAAATCCATCCTATTAAACACATCTGAATTCTGTTGTGAAATACTTGGAAAAGACCTACGCTGATTTCTTCCACAGCTTCATTTTATCATATAGCCAATGCTTAATTAAAGAATATGCAGTTATTTGACAGCTAGAAACTTGTGATGTTCACAGCCTGGTTTACATACTGGACTCCATGTGCAGTCACTGTAATATACCACAAGAATTCTTTTTTTGAGGTCCAAACTCACTGTTGGCTTAAATGACCACAGACCTGTTGAAATAGCTGCAAGTGACATTGATTTTACTAGGAATTAATTTGGCCTTGCAACCACTGAAAAATCTTTAGGACCATGAGCTTTATTTTAAGTTCACAAATGGAGCAAAACTGCACAAACCAATTGAACATCTTTCTTTGATCTGCTCTGATTCCGTCCCCCATTCTTCTTAAATAACCACCGTAAGGGAAGCGGAGCTGCGCTGGAGTAATAAATTATAAATGCTGTGCTTCAGCCTGCTTATTGGGATGTGATTGAATAGATAATTTAATACAGTTTTCAGAGATGACTATGGAACAAAGAACTTGCAGTGGCTCAAAATAACCCATTTCTCCGTAAACTCTTGAGGGCAGTGGAAAGATAATGCCAAACACCCTCTCTTTGAAGGCCAAGGTAAGAACGCAGAGCAATAAAAACCTCTGGCTGTGTGAAAAGAGCTGCTCTCTCTAGGTGCAAATGGGGGTAGCTGAAAGACCCAGATGGAGAAGTGGACACCTGGTGCAGCATCTGAAGAGTGCAGCCTGCAGAGCACCAGCAGGTAAGGGTCCCCAGGTAACATCCAAAAATCTTGTTTGTTCTCAAGTCCTGAATCTCCAAATGATATTCCTATTGACAAAACAGCAGGGTGGGAAGGAGGAGGCTGGCTGCTCATTGCTAGCCTGGGCTGCAGGATCTTGCTGGAAACAGAGAGGTTGCAAAGCTGATGGGAAAATGTGCCTGATACTCAGATTTTTGTAGCATGGGTCTAATCTGAAAGCAGAGAAGCTGAACTAAAGAGAAAGAGGACTGATGCTTGGGTGATGTGCTGTGAGACTGGAAAAGAGGGGGAAAAAAAGGGGAAACCTGTAAATGTGATAGAGACAGTCCTGCAAGTCAAAGCTGGGGTGGGTTATGCAGTTCTCCAGGAAACGGTGGGGCTCTGCCTGCTTCTGCCAGCTGGGAAAGGGATTTCAGCTGCAACGGGTCTGTGCTGCTCTGTGGGGTCTCCTGAACTGAAGCTGCCCATGCTCATTTTGCTTTTGTTAACTGATTCTCAATATGCTCATAGCAATACTTTGGTTAAAATAAACCAGTCATTTAATTCTTGGTTTAACTTCTAACTTAGTCCAGCAAAGTTTTCAGTATTACAAGGATTAAAAGTCCTATTAAGCAAAGCAAAACAAGCTTTAGCCTGAACATTAGTCTAGCCATAGTGAGTTACCATATAAAGGCATAGTTCTTAAATGTACCCAGCTCTTCCACTTGATTCATGTTTCAGCACAGTATCACACCACAGATTCAATAAACATAGATCATTTTAAATGGACAGCTATATACAAAACTATGGTACAATGTTATTACAAAACTTGAGAAATAAAGCTCTGAATTTTGAAGACGCAATACTGCACATTCCCAATTTTAAAGCAAAAGTAACATGAATCTACACATTCTGCAGCTTGAACACAAAGACTCTCGAGTGCAAGCAGCTGACAATGGCAGTCAAGCCCAGAGCTCTGCTAAAGGATGAGCTGAAAATGTGTCCAATAGAGCACTCTGGAAAAGCTGTTCCTGTTGCTTTAACAAGAGGAACTGGGGCCCTGGTTCTCCAAAAGCTGATGGATGCATCTGTGCATGTGAGAAGACTACTGCAAGACTACTGACGTGCTTCAACTTAATTGCACATAAGCATCATGTAGGAACCAGACACTGTTTATATGGCCATATGCTTACTAAAATACGTACTCTTTTTTTAAAAAACTTTTTTTTTCTCCTGTAACCGATTTCTCTTGCTTTAAATGATTGAGAGTAAAAATACATTTGTCTGATCTGGGTCTTGGACCTGGTCCAATATAAGTTATCAGTGGGCGATGAGAAAAGGGAGTTAACACGCTTCCACCTGTGATGGTACAGCCACTGCTTAATTTATACCCTTAATCTAGTTGAGGCACTGCTATTTTTAAAATTTCTCTGAGGGCTAAACACTGCGGTCCTTTCTTGGGCCACACTCAGCTGTCATTTCATGGGGAGTTTGGCCTAAGAGCAGGTTGAAAGACAGCTTCCAGGACAGCAGACAAGAGGGCTGACCCTTTCATGCCGCCATGCGCAGAACCAGCCCCTGTCCCTGCTGGCACCCGGCATAAGGCATGGGCCGAGGGGGCTGAAGTCTCTGGAGAGGCTCTTTGGGTCTTGGGGAGGGGAGTGAAAGGCTGCACGAGGAGAAGCAGTGTGTCCTGGTGGGGCAAAGGTGACTACAGTGGTGTTTTGGCAATGTAGAACCCGGCTTCTGAGAAGCTGGCAGCGCTCCGGGGACGTGTGAGCAGTTCGCTGGGTCTCTGTTATTTCTTCTGCCTTGTCATGACACCTGCAGGAGGAAGGGGAAAGGCAAATTATTTGCAGCTATAAAAAAAAGGGTGTTTTTGCATGTGTGTGTATCTACTGGTCGGGGTGCTACTAAGGAAACCAGTTTCAGATAACCTAAAACCAGGTAGAGCTAAATCTTTATGTTCTTAATAAAAACCCTAATGTTTCCAGAACTGGTCCTGATGTTCAAGAGTCTGGGCAGCTTTGCTTTTAATTTGGGTGCTAGTTCAGTCCAACAACATGAGTCTTCTGTTTTCCAAGTAGAATATTGAAATATGCTTCTAGATAGTAAATTGCTGAACTTATGAAATCTAGAGGGTTTAGCAGGACTGCCAGAAGGATGGACTATCACACTGTCATTTTAAAGAGACATAACCAAAGCAAATACCATTTCTAATGATAGATGTGAAAGCAAAGGCCATATAGGAAGATGAGCATTAGCTTGATTACATTCTCGTGGTCCATTAGAAAACTGCCCACAGAAAATACTGAGTCTGCTGAAGGGGAAGTGAAGCATCTGTTCCTCCAGAATGAAAGGAAAACAGTTAAAACAAAAAAAAGAAGGAAAACACTGACTCTCAAACCCTGCTGTCTCTTTGCAGGGGCAGGCTGAAGTCCCACTGTGCCATGCACATCGTAGCTGCTGGCAGACAGCGCTGTGTCCCTCTCCTGCCCCTTTCCTCCCTCCTCGCCAGGCTGTGGTCTTTGAGCCCTGGCCTGTGCCCCCTGTTTATTCTTTCATTTTCTAGTGAATCGAGTAGATTTGTGAGCAGGGAAACTGCCAAAACCTGGTTGCTTATGGACTTGTGCTTGCAAGACTTTTGTTTCCCCTAACCTTTCTAAGTGACATAAAGATGGAAGGAGAGGAAAAAGGGAGTTGCACAAACAGATACGAGCATTTGTCTGTTCTCTAGGGTCTAAGACAAGGGAACTCAAACAGCACCTCCCTTGAGTCTAGGCATTTGTACCATCCCTCCTCTGTTTGACTGCCAGCTTCTGTTAAATGGTCCTTCTTCAAGATCTTTTCAGACTTGGTTGGAAATGTGTTCAGATGTTACCAGGGTGCACACCATCTCAGTATGACCACCAATGCCTCGATCCCACAGGAAAACCAGCTAAACCATTTCTTTCAGCAATACGGAGATAATGGGGATACCGTTCTTTGTGTGTAAAAGCTGACATTTAAAGAACATTAATACAGAAATTGCTGCATAACAAGATATAGTCAAGGTGAGGCAGGAGCTCAGCAGCTGATTACAACACTCTTACTGCTCTGAAATATTATTTCATAGAGTCACAGGCTGTTCCTGCCCTTACTCTGCTGCTGTTACAGAAGCTCTAAAAACTGGTAAGGGGATCGAGTCTTGATCCCTGCAGCTGGATCTGCACAAGAAGATTCCTTCACTGAGACCCAGCAACTTCCACATCCAGCAAATCCACCAGAGAGAGAAACATCCTGTACTAAAGAGAACTGGTGCTGTGACCTGAAGAGACCACGTTCACTTGGGACAATAAATAAAAGAAAAAAAATGAGGTGGAACATCCTAGGAAAAAATACTCATGGGGAGACTCTAGGTTTGTCACATCAAGAGGGACAGACTTGAGCTGCATTTGGTGAGGGAGTGCTGTGGCTGGACACTTAAGAGAAGCAAAGATTTTTGTTTTCTCTAACCTTTCCAAGTGACATAAAGATGGGAGCAGAGGAAAAAGGGAATTGCAGGTTTCAAGGTGCAGCTCATCTCTGCCCTGCTGGCATGATGCAGCTCTGCCAGGTGCTGTATTTCAAGGATGCACTGAAAGTCCTGCCTGACTTGGTACTGTTTGTCCATGCATTCCTCTATATTGCTTTTCTGTGTCTTCTTTTTTTAAGCCTGCATGCTGGAATCCCTGTGCTTAAAACACATAATCCGAGTTACACTTAAGTCACGGTTTCAGCTGCCCTCCATGTGCAGCACAACCACTGGTCCTGACATATTTCTTACCTGTGCCTTGCCGCTACTATTTTCTGCTCTTGCTGCAAGTCTTCATTAGGATTTTTAAACCAACAGAGCTAGTTCCCTTTTCGGCTTCATGTAATCCTGCAGTACAGCACGGAAAGGGCCAAAAGGAGGGCAAGAATAGTCAGGACTAACTACCCAATTTATATCTCATTTTCTCTTGCTAGCAATGATGCTCCAGGTGCAGGAATGAGAGCAACCCTGTGTGGAAATCTTGCAGAGATTCCTCTGTTCTACCACCCCAGGGCTAGGGCCGCTGGGCTGTGTGTGAACAGAGCTCCCAGCTGGACTCCCAGTCCTGGGCACTGGGGATGCTAGAGAATAAATACATTCCTTTCAGGAAATGAGACACAGAGAGATTTCACATTATTGATTCAGTTCATAAGAGATATTCATCAGCATGGAAAGGACAACACGTAACTATGCAATTTCAGTACAGTGGGTGTTTTGATTGTTTCTTTTTCTTGCTTTTCTTTCCATTTGCTGTAAAAACAGGCAAGGTTTTGCTAATGAAAGTCTCATCTTGAAATTCCTTGAATTTTCTTTTGAGGTGCAACTGCATGTTGCCAGCATCAGTGAAGGATACAGGGAACTTGGTACAGTTTCACTAGAAATTGGGTTTACCTGTATTTTTTTTTTTTGGTGACAAAAGCCAAATGACCTGCCATTCCAGAAAGCTGCATGAATGTACATAAGAAGTATGCGCAGTCTGTTTGCTTCAATGGCCTAGTTTGTGTGCAAACCTGGAACTGAATTTGGCTTTGAGTTGGAGCTGGTATCTTCAACTAGTACTTCTCCCTGGGTCCAGTGTTTTATTCCCTTTCCCAGATATCTGTATTTAAACAGTGCTATAGGAAATGACTATCTGCAAGCAAAGCAAACATTGTTCTTTGCAGGAGGTAGGTACTGAAATTGCATTTTTACAGTTTTTGAGACAATAATGGGATCAAAGCAAGGACTTTGTTTATCACATGAAGCTGGATTCACTTGGTTAGAATAATGACTTTTAATTATCTGCAGGGAGAGGAGGCTTGGCTGCTGCTGACACAGACAGACATGTGGGTTGTGACCCTGTGTCGAGGGGAGATCAGCGCTGACTCCACTCAACGCAAGACCAACACCCTGGAGAGTAAAAATCAGAGTAACAAATTTATTTTACGTGTATTTGTGATTAGACACATAGACAAAAAAGCTTAGCTGATATGACAAATACTGATTAGGTCTGTAAAGTCCCAATGCTGTGGTTAGTTCACACAGAAACACCTTTGTGAATTTACATACCTCATTGTACCACACAACCTTTTTTTGTTTTATTATCTCCAGTATCAGTCTCAACCTCTGCTTTTAAACAAAAGAGAGACACTAAATATAGCTGGTCAAGGCAAGGCAAATGTAAAAACAGGGAACTTTTTATGATGAAAACATTGTCTAGTAACAGAGAGGTTCCTAAGACGCCATCCCTGGATGCCCAGGTAGCCCCATGGCTTTCGAAGGGCTCAGTTCCTCAAGGCAGAAATACTAATTTCAGATATCAGGAAAGCATCACCATGGCTGGGAGTGTGGGGTGCTCCCATTGCTGCAGCTCCTCCTGCTGCCTCCTGGGAAGCAAGTTTGGAAACCACTGCTCCGTGAAACCACTTTGGGTTTGTGGCTTGCTTTTTAACTAGGGGAAGCAGTGTTATGTTTAGAAATGTAAATAACTACAGCCCCAGGGCATGCCAGCATTATCAGGGTAAGTCCCTCTGTGGTAGATGCTCAGTCCATGCCATCCTTCTCAGCAATGGGTATTCAAACCCTCCTTTCCTTTCTCCTCCTCCTTCCTTGGAATGAAAAACATTAAACACTGATAAAAAGAGACTTGCACCACTTTCTTGCCCATTTGTTTGACCCCAGGATCTTGCAGAAAACAGGCTTTGGACAGTATATTGCATCCTTCTAAAGGCTGATAGACCCATGTGTCTTCCCTATGAGGCACCTCTAATTTGGGATTAAAGTACCCACCCAAGGGTGGCTTCAGCTCGGTTGAGGGATTTAGACACACCTCCCAGGATTGGGACCGGCTGTGGACGTTTGCCATGAAGCAAAGACCTGGGTGGCTCCACGCCTCTGGCAGCCGAGCTCTCTCCTGGCACCAGCAGGGCAGCCCAGCGCAAGGGACCAATCCAGCCGGCCAAATATGATCCTTTGCAGAAGCATCAGCAAGGTGCTCTTTTTCAATTGTTGACTTTCTTCCCTCACCCTGCAGCAATGGCTTGAGGGCCTGATGTTCAGGAGCCACCTAAAGTACCCCTGGGGCAGATTGTCAAGTCACTGCAGGCAAAGTGCTCTTGCAAGGAGGCTTCGGAGAGAAAAAGCCAAACAACCCCCACAGCAGCGCTGACGTTGCTGCCTTTAAGTGTTTATAAGTAGTTGAGAGGGGGTGATTGCTGATTAAGTACCCAGTATTAACCGCTCTTAATCACCGCTCTGGAGTCTAATGGAGCTCTTGTTTGCACATAACCATGCCTTGTAGCTGTCTTTAGCACGCTTGGCAGATGTGCTTATTGCCATCTTTACTGCATACATGTAATGGGCTTTTTAATTATTGATTCATCATTACCCCTTTATAAACTACTTATAAATGTCAAAAGAATGAACTATGCTTGTGCTTTTCTTTTTAAATCTCTTTCAGGTTTAAAAAAATAACAGCTCCATGAAACAGCGTGGCTCTAGGGGCATGGGGCATTGGATCTCAAAGTGGGGAGGAACAGATATAAACAAATATATGAGGAAGCCTCCTCAGTTTAACTCAATACCCGAGGGCTATATATGAAACAGGCTACCTGAGTAGCTTTTGCTGTGCCTCTTCTTCTTCCTCCGTTTCCCAGATGGCCTCTGCTTTTCCCTGTCAGTGTGAGTTTGCCCTGGGGGGAGTGTTGCTGAACAAGAGGAGTCGGTGGCTGGCTCCTCCGAGAAGGACTTCTCTTGAGAGGTGTCCAACAGTGAGTCTGTACCGGGGTCTTCATTTTCCTTCGCCATCTCTTTTGACTCTGCCTGACAAGCCTCATTGCAGGGAGTGGACTGAGTGCTGTGAGGGTCGACCCCAGTCTCGCTCAGCCAGGTTTCAGGCTCCTGTGCCAGCCTGTAGCTCTCTGAACCATCAGCTGGGCATTCCTTGTCCTGGCCTTCTGAGATGGACCCGTTGAGTTGGTCTCTCAAAGCAGTGCCCGAACTGCTGCTCGCAAACCTTATCCCTGTGCTTATGTTAGTGGCAGAGAAAGCAAAGGAGCCGCTCTTTGTGCTTGGCTGGAGGCTTGCCCAGCTGTCTGCCTGCCCCATCCCGGTGCCTGGCATGGGCTCACCGGCCCCATCAGCTTCCACCAAGCTTACTGAGGGGCTCTCTGTCCGGGACTCTGGTGGCAAATTTCCTCCGGCACTGTTTTTAGATAACGCCTGGTTTGAAGCTGAGGCATTTGTAACATCTCCAACCATCTCCATCATGGCAGTAGTTGAGGGGGGAGTGCTTTCTGAGGGATGGCCATCGTTGTTTTGCTTGGTCTTATCATCAATCTGCTTTCCTGCTGCTTGTGGATCCTTAAAGCTCTTTCCTTTAAATAAAAAACATGCAATCAGCTGTAGGGTTGCACCTGGAATCAACCAAATTGTTTCTGCCACTGGGAGAGATTACAAGTTAGCAGCTGCCTGTGAAGGGTGCACTGACCCTAAAGCAGCTATGCAGAGGTAGCACCATTTTATCCTCCCTATACCTCCCCTCCTTATACCCCAGCTGGACTCCAAGGCTGCAGCTCAGCAAAGCCTCTGCTCTGTTTTCAGCTGTGGTTTATGTGTGTTTGCTGCAAACTGGCTGATTTCCACAGAAGCCCTTGGACATGCAAGGGTGCCTGAAAGCCTATAGCAGGAAGAGGAACCTGTCTGTGACATTCTGAATCAGGTGGGACTACTGGCTTGGCTGCATGAGGACTTCAAAACTGCCCATCAGTCAGCCTAATCCTGCCCTTACAGAGCAGGTTTAGGAGAGCCACAGTGCACAAGTCAGGCTCTACAGTAGGTCAATGTCCTTGGACTTATCTAACACCCTGAAAACAAAGTCAAGAGACCAAAGAAAAGCTAAACCCATGGGCTGTCTCCTAACAAGCACCTAAAGGACCTGGGTCCTTCTGCAAATAGGGTTTTCTAATATTTTTTTAAGGGCTTCTTTAGACTCCCAAATGTAGAGTAAGACAGGGCGCAGCAGTCTCCAAGGCAGCATCACGCTGTGCTACTGAGACTCAATAGCATGGAGGAAACTCATGTGGGGGTGACACCAGTGCCCCATCAGCATGGTTCTGTGGCTGACCCATGGGCCATGCCTCTTGGAGGGTTTATCAGCATGGGTACAAGGCCATACTGCTCCAAATTGCTGCTAATTCTGAGACAGACTTGGCTGGAAACAGCTCAGGGCTCTCTGCTCCTCTACTCCACAGCATTGGCTACAAAGCCTCCTTAAATAAAATGCCCCAAATGTAAACACGAAGGCTTCTTGCTTGAGTGCTTGGCTCAGGCTCAGAGGCAGACGGGAATGAATAGCTGCAGGTACAGTCAGGTTTGTGTCCTTACCAGACTGGTTCTCCTCTGGGCTCTCCACAGGCAAAGTTTTAGGAATTGCATCTGACTCCTGTCTGTTCTTTGTCTTTCTCAGCGTGAACCCCTTCCTTATGTCGGCTAGCAGCGCATCGATGACGCACACCTCCTCCTGCTTCACCACCCCCTTCTTAACTGGGATAGAGAGAAATGGGTGTTAAATCTGCAATGAGAGGGGGCAGAAGGATACTTTGCACGATGCTATGGCCTGGGGTGGGTACTGCTGTCTCAGCACAAGCAACCACTGGGCAAAAAAAGCAAGGCACTGATGCCAGGCCTGGGAGCAGCCCATGCTCCATGCCCTCATGTTGTGGTTTAACCCCAGCCAGAAACTAAGCACCATGCAGCCACTCGCTCACTCCTCCCTCTCCCAGTGGGATGGGGAGGAGAATCAGGAAAAAAAAAGAAAAGTAAAACTCATGGGTTGAGATAAGAACATATTCTATTTAGTTTAATAACTAAAATATAATATAACAACAATAATAATAGTATTTAACAATAATAGTCATAATTGGAATGAAAAGGAATATAAGGAAAAAATAGAGAAATAAAACCCAAGAAAAGACAAGTGATGTACAATGCAGTTGCTCACCACTCGATGACTGATGCCTGAGCAGTGATCTGTCCCTCCTGGCCAACCCCTCAGTTTACACACTGAGTATGACGTTCTATGATATGGAATATCCCTTTGGCTAGTTCAGGTCAGCTGTCCTGGACATGCTCCCTCCCAGCTTGTTGTGCACCTGCTCACTGGCAGAGCATGTGAAACTGAAAAATCCTTGACTTAGGATAAGCCCTACTTAGCAACAACTGAAACATTAGTGTGTGATCAACATTATTTTCACACTAAATCCAAAAAAGAGCACTGTACCAGCTACTAGGAGGAAAATCAACTCTTTTCCAGCTGAAACCAGGACACCTCGTAGCAGCATGTCCTGGCTGAAGTCAAAGGGTTTGCCCCAAAGTCTGGGTGCTACAGGCTGGCACCAGTAGCACCAGCTCTGCCCAGACTTGTGCCTGGTAGTACCATGACCTTGAAATGCGTCATGTTTGCTATTGATGTTGGTTGGGGCCTTTTTTTCATGTGTGTGTGGGGAATAGAGAGAAAATAATCTCGATTTTTTTTTTCTCTCAGCTTCTTCAAATTGTACTTTTCAGTAGTTGTGCCTTTCGTTTTCATCCAGAGCAAGGCAGATTTAAGTTATCTGCAAGATTTTTGGGATGTCAGTAGTCTGTGGTAAAGAGAGACTATTCAAGTGTATATGGGGATTTTGGAGCAAGGTGAACACAAATGTTTCTTGTTTCTTGTCTTTGAATTTGGAAGTTATGTTTAGAAACTGAAAAAGTTAACCGAAATGCTTCAATATGATGGTTTTTTTCTCTGCTGTTCAGTCAGCAAACCTAAAATTAACTTCTCTGCCCAGCCACAACTGTGAAAAGTCAATTCTTAACTACGGCTGTAAAACACCTAAAAGCCTGTAGTCAGCTGGCACTTGGAAACCCACAAAATAAATTACCACTACTGGTCTGTTAAAGCAGGACCAGCAAAGAGCTCCTATCGGTTCCATCTCTCTTTTTTGAAGCCCCTTCAGATACTCACTGACTTTTCCGTTTTCTCCCTTCTGTCTCTTCCCCTCTTCCTCTTCCAACTGTTTCTTCCTCTTCTCTGCTTTGGCAGCTTGCTCCTTTCTGTCCTTGTTTTCCTGCAGTGAGGTAACAGGGGAGTGAGAAAGTTCGCTAAATGTCTGCTAGAAAAGTCTATGAAGAGAAAGAAGATCTGCAGATGGTTGCAAAGGAGGAAGATAAATTCTGCCCTTATCCTGTGCAATAAATAAAATGAGCATGGGGGAAAAGGGCTGTCTTGCCAATAGAGTGAGACGGAGACCACTGGCTTGGCCAGGACTCTGCCATGTCCCAGTACGAGGTGGCAGTGGTGACCTGCCTAACACAGCTACCTATTAGTGTGCAGATCTTTTGCTTGACCTCAGTTCCGCTTGACCTCTAGCTGAGGCAAAAGTGGAGGGTACCGAAGCCACAATTTCCTCCAAACTGGTGGCTTTTTTTACTACACATCCCCTTTCTGCGTCTGTTTGCTCAGGCTGGAGCAAAGGGTTAAGTTTTATAAGCCCCTTCCTCTAAAACTTACACACTTGACTCCAAAGCATCTTTGTGACTCTGCAGCTAAAGTTGCACCAAAATCACAAATCACCAGGGTCTGGGTCAGGCCAGGAGCACCAGCACTGCATGATGATGCAGTGGAGTAGGGATCAGACACCACTTCACCAGATGACCTCATGCCAAGTGCTGAAAGGAGGAGGCCGTAACCAGCATCTTCCCCCCACCGGATTCAGTGCCCATCCCACACGTCTGTTGGAGCAGAGGCATGCACCGGTACTAGGGATGCTCAGTACCATGTGTGCAGATGCCAACCTTCAGGGCTCGGATGAAGAGATCTCTAAAGGTCTTCATGGTGCTAAATATGTCCTCTAAAGACAACTTGCTTGGGTCTTCACAGAGATAATTTGCAAGTTCTTCTCTCTTCCTTTCAATGGTTTCAAATTCTTCTTCCAGCTTTCTGGAGGCATCAATGCTATCCTGAAATTTAATATACACAGTAAAACACCATCCAGAGGACAAAGAGTGAAGTGCACTTACAGAAAAAAGGAGGTCAGTGTAAGAGTGTGGAGCAGGACTCTAGGCCCTGGCTTTTAACTGCAGCAGAACTTATAAGGTGGGAAGAAACTAAGATTTACAGACAATCTTTGCTCCTGGCAACTGTGCTGTGCCAGTTTACATGGGTGGCTTGAGCAAGACATGGAAAGCTCAAAGCAAAGCTTAATCCCAAGAGAAGGGCTTTACTTTGGTGATCCACACAGAGGGTGAACATTTTCACTCAAAGTGAGGAGTCACACAGCAGAGCAGTTGGGGCAGGGGCCTTAAGAAATGGCGTCACCAAAGGTACCTAGGTTTGGGGTGGAGATGGCAAATAAACACCGATGGGTTGTGTGGCATTGCAGCCTATTTCCAAATCTAAGAGCATGTCTTGTGGCAATATTTTCCACCCTCTCATGAGCCTCCTCAGCTGCATATGTACTGCGCACTGCCTCTGTGTGTGCAATGAGGGAGATATAAGGGAGCTCCATTACTGACCTGGATAGGTTTCTCATACTGTTGTTTCACATTGTCGTTTGATGATAAGACTTTTCGCTGAAGCTCCAGCAACTTCTTTAAATTGGTACTGGACTCCGCGCGTATAATATCAAGATTAATTCTGAAAGCACACAGAACCTGCCCGTTAGTTGACACTCCAGCATCTTGCACTGACCAAGGAGGGGACAAGTCTGAGCTGGTGGTTTGGATGTCCCTCTGCTTCCCACAACTTCACTGAATGGAAGCCTGAGCTCTGAATGTTACTATACAGTCCAAGCTCATGGAAAACAGCTTCCCTCCACAGCACTTACTAAAAGGCTGCCAGGTCTACCTACAACTTTGTGTATTGAGTAGATGAATGTCAAAAAAAGTCCACCCATTCAAAGGGCTGTTCTCCATCCTTAGAGCTCAGCATTAGCTCACTTTCCCTGACTGAAGGCATTTTAGAAATGCTTCTGGGTAGCTGGCCTTCACAAGCTCCTGCTACCACAAAGGCAGTGCAGATTTTGGAAGGGCCTGGGAGGCAGCATTAACTGAATGTTCCACAAATTTCAGCCCTAAGTGTTGCTAGCTGTAGTAGAACTATTATATATTAACGGGGTTTCAACATTCATCAACCAAACCTTTCGGTTAAAATTAAGTAAGATGCCATCTTGTTAATGTGCTATACCAGCTGCGTGTGTCCTAATTTCTGGTACAGTATTGATGTGCATGGGATTTATTTTTGTTTTCAATTTGAAGGAAGTGACACACAATTTTACCCTGCTGCTTTTGAAACATATTCAAGATCCTTTGGCAGTTCCAGTAGGTCCGTGTGGCTGTTTTCTACTTCCTGAAGCGGAAGAGAGAAAGAAGTGTTATTGCTGTGTGGCAGGAGCTGAGCGAGGAAGCTAGGGGGAAGAGACACGGGCAGAAGTGCCTGTGAAGGACGACTGCGCCATGTCCTCCTGTTGCCCCCACTCTGCAGTTTGCTTTGCATCGCAGAGCCGAGCTGCATCCAAAACAGGATGGCACGTTCATAGAGGAAAGGCATCGCTCCCAGGCTGTAAAAACATACAAGAGGGCTGAATGTTGAGAAATACTCATAATTCAAAACAAAGCTGACCTGCCGCTGACCTCTTCTTCTACCCTCTTCTGAGGCACCTACTTTTGACCATGGAGTTGGCAGGACTGTGGTTTGATGCAGTCTGACACTTCTATGGTCCCAGGAGCGTATGAAAAGGGCTTGAATCTTTTTTGCATAATTTACTTTCATGACTGTGCTTGCTGAAGCTACTGCCAGCTACAGCGGGGCTTGAACATGCATAACTTGAATAGAGGGACCTTGATGAATGAAGGTGGCAGAGCAGAGCTTGGAGAATGAAAAAGGAAAAAACAGCGTTGCAGGGAATAAAAAAGCCATGGGGGCTTGGAGAGGAGCATGAAAAGCCCAAGTATAGTCCAGTGGAAAATGGAGAGGCTGTGGAAAGGCAGAAGGGCTGAATGGGTACAGACTAGCCGGGACAGCTTTGGTAGCCATGCACTCTATGGTTTGCAGCCAATGATGTGCAGACTGCACAAATATGAAAAAGGAAGCTCTAGCCATTGCAGGGAAAGATGCTGGAGGAAAGCAGAACAAGTCTTAAAATAAGGAACTTCCTGAGTAGTGCCCACAAGCAGCCTCCACCAACCAAAGTGGTTTGACTGCTCCCAACTCGTGACACTCTATGGCTAGCCAGGGAGGATATGAGTAAGAGCCTGTGGCATTAACTGAAAGTAAAGTAGGAGAAATGGTTCATCCATGATAAAATCCTGCCCTGTCTCCCAGGACTTGGCAGTGGTACCTCCAGAATATGGTGGAGCAGCGTAATGCGGGTTTGGTTTGCTTTGGTTTCTGTTAGTTTTAGTAAAGTGCTGATTTTAAACCCATCGGCATCGCCCGTGTGACTCCCCTACAAGACAGAAAGAAAGCAGATGTAACTCCTGTATCCACCCAAATTACAACCCTAAAGGAGATTATCCACATACTGTAATGGGTGTAGGACAAGACAAAACTAGTCCTTACGTAGTTTAGAAAGTTTCCAACTTTGAGAATCAGTTGACAAAAAAGCGGCAGGCGATGACTGTTCAGAAGATCTGAAAAACATAATGGACTTTTAAACAAAAGCCTCTGTTACACTAGAATGTTTCCTAAACTGCACTGAAATTTGGATATTACAGCTTTGCAGCCCAATAGTCCAACCTGCAGAGAAACAAGTTTTTGTCGACTTACGTTTCTTTCTTTCTTTACATCTGGTCTCTAATTCTTAATGAAAATAATGAGTAGTTGGATCCTCCTCGCTAACAGCCACCAACTCGCTGCCCTTCTTGGAATTACCCTGATTTACGCTGGTGTGGGTGAGGGTAACTGCACTGCAATTTCAATCTTGCAGACTCTATTCACTGTGCAGCGAAGCCATTTCTGACAGCCATGCAATTATCTGCCAGCTGCTAAAACCAGACATGCTCGCCTCATTCTTGGTCTCGCATGGTGGAGGTGATTATCAGGGCATGAAGGGTACCGGACCTGTCCTTGCTCTTACGACAGGGTGCTGCAATGGTGTGCTTTCTGAAGTGTTCAGCTTTGAGGCAGAAACAGCTCTAAATGGACAACTGGACTATTGGGAAGGCACTTTTTGGGGGAAGCTTCATTTATTCCAGCAGGGAGCTGTAACGCCAGCTGGAGAAACCCCCTGCAGGAGTTGGGGGAACCAGCTCTGTAGGACAGGCGGCATTTGACAGTGCCAAAAGCATCCTGCTTTCAGCAGGGTAGGACCTGAGGTTTCTGCCACAGGAAGCCAAAACCTATTGCATAATCTCTCCACGTATTCACAAAATTGGAGCATCAGCAATTTATAGCCCAAAGTAACAAACTTTTTCTTCTGGTTCCATTTGTAGGCAGGGAAAAACTAAAACATTGCTATTTTCTGGGAGAAGTTTGGGGTGTCCTTTTCTGGCAGCAGAGAAAATTGCTGTGTGGAAGTCTTAATGTGGCAAATAATTAGCTGTAATGGGGCCAGCTCTTCTGTCTAAATTCAGCTTCTTTGAAAGGGCTGATGAGCTTCCAACACTTCACCGTTGCAAGTGTTTCAGAGGAAGACATCTGCTGCAGAAACAGAGGGCTGAGGGTGAGGGAAAATTATCTCTGGTCCTAATAAGGGCTTTGACCATCAGTGGAGATACCTAAAGCTGCATCCCATATTCTGCAGTGAAACAGTGAATGGACTGCAGCATTTTTTGGCGGGCTGGGTAGTATCATTGCAGAGTGTCAGGGGACTTTTTGGGGGCTTAAAGCTTCCTGTCATAAATAAGGTCCAGAAATAAGGTCAGGTCATTTACCTTCGCAGGCTCTCCGGATGGCTTCAGCTTTTGGCTGAATCATGTCCAGCACAACAGTGGTCTCTTCACAGATCAGCATACATTCAATGTGCAGCTGGTAGCTAAGGACAGAGATCGATTCAAAGCTTGAAGGCACTGTGATCTTGTCCAGCAGAGCGGCCCTCTTCCCACATCACTGGTAAGTCTGACCACCCCACAACATCACTGTCAACCCCATCCACAACAAACCAGTGTCTGTGGCTTGTGGAGGGAGGCAAGAGGCTGCCACTTGCCTTGGGGACCAGTGGGGATTCTGCTCACGTACTGTGATCAGCAAAGAGAAGACTGACCACCGTGTGAGATGCGGGTTCCCCCTTCTTGGCACTGCCTTTCAGTAAGTTATGGGGCCTCCCTGGGCAGGTCTGACCCTGGGTCTGGGCCAGCTTTTGCTGCTTCAGAGGGAAAGGAGGTGCTGGAGCAGCAACAGCCCTTCATCTAAGGGTAATGGGGAAAGGGATGGCTCTAAGGTGGAAGAGGGAATCCACCAGCTAGATCCATCAGTGTTGGCCTGTGAGGCTCCTACAAAGAAACTTAAACATCCCAGAGGTAAACCAAGAAAAAGATTGGGCTGAAGTTTATGACCAACACCCTTACCTGGGAATCTGAAGGAGAAGAAGATAAAACTGATCTGCATTTGCTAGCTTTGATTTCTCTTCTTTGAAAGCCTTCAGGTTTTCTATCTAATGAGAAATAAAGAATCAAGACTGCAGGACTGCACTGCATGTTCAGCTCTGTGAACTAAGGGTACCATTCTTCCTCCTGACCTCATGTTTTTCAGGCAGCAGCTTCAGCAACTGCTTCAGAACCTCAACATCGAACTTGGTCCGGTCCCCATTCTGGACCATGGCAGCCACCTCTTCATTGGAGCTGCAGGAAGGAGCAGATGCAGCCGTCACCCAAAGACCCCTCCTCCAAAATCACACATTACTAAGACATGTTTCTGTGCAAGCACTCCCTGCTTTCCCTAGTGAGAGTCACAACATTCCAAAAGGAAAGATATGTCCACATGATTAACTTAGAATTGGGACCCTGATCCAATTAAACCCCTAAACTCAGTATTTTAAAGACAGTGTAGGACAAACTAGGAAATGTTCAGATGTTTCAGTAACACAGACCACCAAAGCGCATTGACTAGAACAAGGACCTTCCAGATACCACACAAAGGCTGCTCAAAGTTTTCTCAACTGTCATGAAAATTGACCATATCTTACCATTTAAATTGCTTCAAAAATATGTTCAAATT
The DNA here is from genome assembly GCF_034619465.1 of Leptosomus discolor. Taxonomy (NCBI): domain Eukaryota; kingdom Metazoa; phylum Chordata; class Aves; order Leptosomiformes; family Leptosomidae; genus Leptosomus; species Leptosomus discolor. Next base: position 10,881,582 of record NC_141393.1, read on the forward strand.
GAGACTTTTCTTGGAGTCCAAAAATGTGATCTTCATTAAAAAAAAAGAAGATATCTTGTATTAGATGAGCTGTCTGCAGTGATCTTTACTCGAAAGAATGAGAGGGACCTCCTCACCTCCTTCGGTTCTGCCTTCACTGGTGCAGCCGTTTTCTCCTTAGGGGTTGGTTGTGGAAAGCAAAACAGCTGCTCAATGCTTGTGTAATTGGGCTCTATAGTTTCCTCACTGCTGCTGCTCACTGAAGCCCACATTGAGTGACTTTCTGAAAAAGACAAGATGTTCAGACTGGCTACAGGGACAGCTGAAAGCTGCTGGCTTTTAGGACAATGTGAGTTGCTAGAAGGGACACTTCTCAGAAGACAAATTAAATAAGAAGAGGCATATTAGTCCTGGACAAATGCTAATTATTGAGGAGGGGCAAGTCCCACAGTCAGCATCCAAAGGGCCTGAAGAGTAGTTAAACCTGGTGCTTTACCCCAAGATGTGCTGGTAAGGGGAAGCAGCACTGGGCATGCAGAGGCCATTACAGCCCATCCCTCCCTATACAACTACATTCCCCTCCACAGTAAACAAACTGGAACAGCATGAGAAGGACCTCGGCCATTTCTTTTCCAGTCCCATGGCTGATGTTATTTTTTGCTTCCTTGAATGCTAGTGGAGGGATTGTCCACAGCCTGGACATTTTCTGACTGTGGCCTTCCTCCATTTTTCATTTTATAATCAAGCCTCCTTGTATAATGCTGACTATAGGACTGCTTGAATTAATTCCCACTGCACTTTCTTAAAAACCTTTTTAATAAACCCCACATCACTCAAACACGACTGTAGAAGTCTCCACTGACATAATCCCAACAATTAACTGCTCCTGTGATTGAAAACATGCCTTATTCAAATTTCACCTCTGCCAACTTCCATGCAGTGGATGCCTTGCTTGTCTAGGACAAAGCTGATGTTGCCTGTCCTGGCTTCTTCTCACATTTCATGCTCCTCTTTGAATCCACTAGGAGAGGGAAATGTAACTCAAAAATCAAGTCAATGATTCTCACGACTCTCTCCAATTCTTTCAACGTCCTTCTTGAACTGTGATGTGATCCTTACCTGCACTCTTACTCATTACTTTAATTATAGAATCATAGAATCATAGAATGGTTCAGGTTGGAAGGGACCTTAAAGATCATCTAGTTCCACCCCCCTGACACAGGCAGGGACACCTTCCACTATACCAGGTTGCTCAAAGCCCCATCCAGCCTAGCCTTGAACACTTCCAGGGAGGGGGCAGCCACAGCTTCTCTGGGCAACCTGTGCCAGTGTCTCATCACCTTCACAGTAAAGAATGTCTTCCGATATCTAATCTAAATCTCCCCTCTTTTGGTTTGAAACCCTTATCCCTCGTCCTATCACTACGCTCCCTGACAAAGAGTCCCTCCCCATCTTTCCTGTAGGCCCCCTTTAAGTATTGGAAGGCCGCTGTAAGGTCTCCCCAGAGCCTTCTCCAGGCCAAGTATAGATAGAAGTATAGATGTACTGGAGAATGAAAGTCTGGGGAATCCAGATCAGAGCCTGTTGAGGCATGTCACAGTGGACTAGGTAAATAGTCCCATCCCTCCCCCTTCTTCTAATTTCAAAGCATTTTAGTTATAAACAAGCTATTCCAAACTACTGATCAGTGGAATGGTTATACTGTATTTTTAGTTTATTGCCACTTTTATTTATTTAAAGCTATGCAGGATAGATAATGGCAATCAGGGAAGTTCTGTATCTAAACAGGGTCAACCACATTTGACAAACTCAAAGACAGTGTTTTGTCTCGTGGGTCACCCCTAAAGTAGCAGTGACTTTATGAGAGAAGCACCCACCTCTCACCACGTTGGAGGGCAGCTTCTGCCAGTTCAGCTTCTTCATTCTCAATGTTGGTGTCTTCACCGTCTTCCGGGGAGGCCTCCCTGAGCCAAGTGGGCAGCTGAACTGGGAGGCCACCACGGCTTCTATATGATCTCCTGCCATGCCAGGTAATGGGGGTGGAGGGGGAGGGATGCCACCCATGCCGGGTAATGGGGGTGGAGGGGGAGGGATGCCACCCATGCCGGGTAATAGGGGTGGAGGGGGAGGGACGCCACCCATGCCGGGTAATGGGGGTGGAGGGGGAGGGACGCCACCCATGCCAGGTAATGGGGGTGGAGGGGGAGGGATGCCACCCATGCCAGGTAGTGGGGGTGGGGGTGGAGGGATGCCCACCATGCCAGGTAATGGGGGTGGAGGGGGGGGGATGCCACCTATGCCAGGCAATGGGGGCGGAGGGGGAGGGATGCCACCCATGCTGGGCAATGGGGGTGGGGGTGGAGGGATGCCAGGGAGCGGAGGGGCTGGAGGTGCATTCATCATGGGGGACATAGGGATCACAGCTGCCGTGCCAGAGAGTGGGGGTGGTGGGGGTGGGGGTGGAGGTGCTGGGGCAGGAGCAGGAGCAGCGTTGGGTGGAGGATTAGATGTCTGTGGCGAAGAAGAGCAGGCTGTGAGCTGGGAGGGTGAGATCTTCCTGTTGGCGGGTGACCCTGAGGGAGTTGCTGGTGCCTTGGAGGGGTTTGATGATCCCACTGGGCTCTGAGCTGCACGTGCACATGGTTCTAGCTCAGACTGGACATCACCATTTGCACTCCTGGACAGATGGTTTTCACCTTGCTTTTGCTTGTTTGGATGATTCTTGACAGATAGCAGCCTCTCGATGACTTCTTCAACTGTGTTCCCTTGGACTAGAGAAATGAGTTGGGGTCAGAGAAAGGGATGGGGCCCAAAGGTTGGTTCATGCTAGTCAACCCTCATCAAGCAGCAGATCTGGAGCCATAGAGCCCATTTCCCGGTGCCACTTTACACAACTGCACTTTTAGCTTCCAGGCAATTTCCTTCCCATGGTCCTGTCCCACAAACACTGTTTTGAGCATGCCTGCCAGCAAGACTAGCCAGCACAAGCAGCAGGATGCCAACAAGGACAGATTCCCACTGACTCCCATGACCTAAAGCTCAGGTCTTAACCATCAAAGCAAGACCGTGAATCCTGAGCCCACTGCTAAACTTGGCCAGCTCTCACTGGCATTCACATGGCTGGGGCTTCGCATCAAGACTTGACCCTGTGCAGGAGGTGTATCTTTGTCCCAGCTTCTGTTCAGCTCTTAGCAAGTCCCATAGATTATTTTCTAGGCATCTGGGAAGGACTTCTGTGGGCAGTGGGTGGGACAAGGGAAAACAAGAGGATAGTGCAAGGCTGGATGGATATGTGATTCTTACTGTCATTTGCGAGTAAAAGGGCTCTGTTCACTACCGCGTCCAAGGACTCCCACAGCAGGAGGCTGGAGTGATGAGATGGTTCCAAGTGCAGCAGGCTCTGGAGGATGGACAGCAGCTGGATGGAGACCGGAGAGCGGCTCACCTGGAAGACAGGGCAGCTTTCCATCACAGCAAAGCTGGTTCCAAGCAAAGTGTGTTAACTTTGCCATTGCATGACTTTGTGCCTCATGTGAGGGCCTACTTACTTTATTGAAGAGAGATGAAAAGACCTCATGATGATCATTCATGTTTATCCCATCACATATCTTTAATAATTCCTCATCATCTTCTATCTTGAACTCTTCAAATGTATCACACTGGATAAGCAGATCCTCCTCCTCTATGTCTCTGCAATATTACAGCATTCATTTTCACTGGAAAGCCCTTCACTGACTTTCAGATGATTGTTTTTGTTTAAATAGCTTTTATCTCTTTGACTCTCAGACTCAGCCAGTCGGTGTTGAAAGTACACAACTCTACCTTTTTTATAAAGGATCAAATGCCATCAGTGCATCCTTTCTTGAACTGTGTACCTCTTTCTACAGTCAAGACGTACAAATGAATGGGACTTTTCATGGCATAATCTGACTCAGTGTTTACTTTGTATGAACTTCTCCTTGGAGCTGTAACAATAGAGTGACATTTCCACCTTTTTGAAACTGGGCCACTTTCTCCTTTTTTTTTTTTTTTTTTTTTTTAAAGCCAAGACAAATCGAAAATATTCCAGTGACATTTCTGTTTGAAAAACTTCCTTCTCTGCTACTAAAAATTGGATTAAAAAACCTCCACTCTAGAGCCAACTTCTTCAGCGCTCTCAAGACCACTCAGTGCAGGAACTCTACCCTTGCTAGTTGATGCTATTGAAAGATCTTTTCCCTAATTTTTATGGGGTTGTATAAAGCAATTCCAATGTAATGGATAACTCCAACTCACATATAATGCATTCTAAAATATATCACGGGTGTTTCTGACAGAACATAATTTTTAAATTAAGAAACTGCTAAGACAGGTATGTCCGGATATGCATGAGCACATTGTTTTAGCTGGATGCTTCTGGGACCAACACCAGCAGTGAAGGGGTTTTGAATACAGCAAGCTACTCGCTGAGCCCACAGCATCATTTCAGGTTCCATCTGAAATGCAGCCTCAAGGAGGACGTTGCTGAGCCTTGCTCCATCTGTGCCCAGAGCCTCTGTCAATGCCATCTGCATCAACAGCTGTCCCCGTGACACTGTGGCTGGCAAGAGCATCTTAACACTGGCCTAAGGCCTCCAGTTCCTATGTAACGGGTGCACACAAGCATGGTCCACTCCATTCAGGTACACTTCACACAACTGAAGGCTAATAAGTATTAAGTTTCCACAGCTATGTTATAAAAGAAAATTTAAACAGTGATCCTTACCTTAGCTTGTCTAAAATATCCAACAGCTGAAGGCCTGGGAGAACAAAAAAAAAGATATATTGGTATTATGACCTACTTGGTACTGATATATTATGATCTTTACATAATGTTATGCTCATAAACACTTTTTTTCAGAGAGAAAAAGTTAAAATATCTTCAGACAGATCTGTCAAAGTGTGTAGGGTCATCTGGTAAAAGAAGAGACCCACAGTACACATGTTTGCAGCATTCCCCTGGAGTTACTGAGAGACACAGGCACTTCTCGAGCATGAGTCATCTCATTCCAAATTAGACATCTGAAATCAGTCAGATGAATGGCGCAGTCAAATGTCCCTTGCTCTCCACAGACAGAAATTGAGCCCAGGCTCACCAGCTCAAATGTGTGCATTTATGTGAGGTGAATTCTAGCAGCTGTACCCAGGATCTTGACATTCAAACAGTTGGAAAGTATTTCTGAATCACAGGGCAGCTTCTGTGGCTCAACCAAGGAGACATAGGGTGAAGAAACCTTATTGACTCTTATGAGGAGTTGCAACATATGGAAATGTGGCTACAAAAGATAGTTGGCTATAGAAATGTATTGAAGAAGCTCAAGTGGTACAGTGCTGCTGAGAGTCCAGAAAAGATCAAAGCTATGGGAAAGCAGCAAAGTTAAAAAAAATCTGGTTACAGAAACGCTATTGAAGAGAACAAAGACCAAAATACAAAAATAAAAAAAGGACTCTGCCTTTAATATTTGCAGTTTTGTTCCGCAGCCCTGTTTACTCACATTATGGGTACATCTGAAAATAAAACTGCTTGGCAACTGATTTTCTCTGGAAAGAACCTTACCTATGAACTCATTTCTGATCTGTGTCCTTGTTCTTAGCTCTTCTTTCCCCAGTATGATGGCATTGATAGCACTCAACAGTGTCACCATGTATGGCACGTTATCAGTGTTGGAGAGCTCGTTCATTATGACACTGAATCGATACTGCTGGTTCTTCACACTCTGTTAATAACACATATTTCTGTTCAGACAGTTCAGAAACATCTACCACATTAGTGCAGGCTCTCAGATAGAATTAGCATCTTAAAACCTCTCAGTTTATCCCACTGTGCACAAGACAGGAAGATACAGGTAAAAGCAGCACTCCTCCATCACAAAGCGCAGTCTGGTCGGAAGAGTCAGTGAAACTACTCTTGGATCCCTTTATGCTTTCTGATAACTGATGCACCTACCTGGGCTTGTGGCCAGTAAACCCCATGGCTGTTGCACTATCTATTTTGCTAATCTGGCAGTGCTTTTGCTGCTGAAAAGGACCTTGTGGTTGGCAGTCATCTGTCCAGACAAGTCACAGAGCAGCACCTTGAACTGCTGCTGCCTAGGCCAAATTTCCTACAGTTTTCACCTTATAAATACCTGCCTCTCTTACCAAAATGATGCAAAATGACCTTAATTCTCAGGCCTTTTCTTTGGTACTCGGATCTACCTGCATGGATCAGAGCAGAGCCGTACCTCCTGCTGCAGCCCAACACTTGCCTTGTAATGGTCCAAGGCATCCAAAGCCAAAGCGTGGCCATCTGATGAGTAAATGCACAGTGCAGCCAGAAGCTCAAATACTTGCTTTTTGACCATGACATTAGTTGTGTCAAGTGCTGGAGGAAAACCAAAACAAAACAAAAAAGAATTTACAATTACATTAATGTTCTGAATCTCAGTGTCTTCTGCTACATGGCTTATGACTAGTGGTAAAAAAAAGATTGAAGGAGTGGAGCCGGTACATGGAAGATGGGAAGAAAAATCTCAATTTATAGATACTCCATCTCAATACCAATATCTAGTAGTAACTTCTACTGGGAACAGTAAATGCTAGTTCAGGTACCCTACTGGCATTTTGGTGCTGCTTGTAGGTGTTCATTTCTTCCGTGTACCAGTGGTGCACTGCAACAGCAGCCAAGATCTCAGTACTCACAATCACACATTTTATTTCCCATTTTCACTTACGGGTATTTTCTAGAACAGCAGATGAACCATTTTCCTCAATTAATGAGTCTTATTTTTAGTGCACAAACATCCAACATGCATATCAAGCAGGCCAATTGTTCTAACCAGTCCCCATGTATTCCCTTTTCTCCACTATTCTTTCTCTGTGAGCCTTGGGAGTTAAGAGGAGTGGATTAAACCATCTTAATTTTACAAAGAAGCTTGACCGCTGAAAAGCCCAGGGTACTCCCCTGTTTTTCACAGTACAAAAATGCCAGCTCTATATTTCACACTGGTTAAGAAAATACAGGGTGGAGAGGAAGGAAAAGGACTTCAAAACTGAAGAGGGGGACAAGCTAGCTTTCAAACTAAATGCATTTTAAAAAATTATTAATAAGTGTTTCTGGGCATAGCTGTGATCTCAGCTCTGTGAGGCAGCACAGAAGTTATCCTCCCAGCACCACCATTATTAAGTGCTGTATAATAAGTCCTAGGAGATGCCCTGATGGGTTTCGTACCTAACAACAAGCCAAGTGAATGGCAGGAGAAAGTAAGTGGTATTACCTACGATCTTCTAGAAGGAACAGACTGAGCAGTGCAGAGAACAGGCTCTCTTGAGTCTAAACCATGCCACCTTCCCTCCTCTTTACAGGGTACAAGTCTTCAAGTCCTTTCAACTCCTCTCCCTCTGCCCTTGGGGCTCAGAAAGACTAAATAGCAAATATCTGCTGACAACCAAAGGGTTGAGGGCTTCTCAGCCTGCATACAGCTAAGGCTGGGTTTATTCCTGGCTTCTCAATAAACTATGAAGAAATTTGTGCGGAAATAAGGTTGAGTGGCAAAGGCAATGTGGTTTCAAAGCAGTTGCGACCAACAATTTGCAGGAAGCCTGGTGCACGGCAGGATGATAAGCACCAGGAAAGTCGTTCCCCCACACCATGCTGCATGCGATAGATGCAGCAGGAAGATGTCTTCTCACCTTGGAAGAGTTTTCTGACGTAGCCTTCGTTGCTCACAATGTATTCAATTCCTTTGTGGGAGTTCATGACAGCACGCACACAGTTAATGCAGGTGAGCTGAAGCAAGGCATCAGAAATCCTGGCCACTCCTCGCCCTGACAGTCTGTCCAGGGCCTCCAGGAGGAGGTCCAGCCCGCACAGCTCCAGGAACTGGACCATCCAGGTGTCATCGCTGTTCTCCAGCCGCTTCTTCAGCCCGGAATAGTTCACCACTGATGGCATTTGCAGGAGACGGATGCACAGCTCCGGCTCTGCATTTTCCAGGTTGGCCTCCGACTGGTCGGTCTCCTGGGGTCCAAGTTTCTCCTTCAGGGCAGCCCACTTCTTGTGGGCACCTTCCTTTTTGATTGACATCGTGAACAGTTTGTCCTGAAAGAAAAAGAAAAGGCAAAGTGAGAAGTGTGTCTGGACTGACCAACAGCCTTCTGACAGCCCCGTTTTTTTTCGTAGTGAGCAGGATGTAAAGCCCAACTGCAGCAGCTCCCCAGCTCTCCAGCATACAGGGTGCACACTGGCACCAGTCCTCTGCTGAAGAAACTCAATATATCCCTTCCTTAACCACACATACTACATTCAGGCCTTGAAAACTCTGTAGAGAGACTCTTAGCACATCTAAGCCAGCAAATACAGCTTTAAAAGTAGCCAATTTACACCAGTCAATAGCCACTACCTATTTTCATGCAGTGAAAGGATAAGGTTGGAAAGGGCATTATCAGCTCTGAAATCCTTATGCCCATTAAACCACTTTGAAACCTCACTGCGCTGGAGAGGCTGTGCAGTTTCTAAGCATTTTCAACAGGATGGAGAAGTAATTTTGAGTATATCCTGCTCATAAGAGCATCCGATTGCCCTGTTATTTTTCACTTTTGTTTCTTTTGACCGATGTGGAGGTTAGTTTTATAGCACTCATTTAATCTCTTCCTGTCTGCTGTAATAGCAAATATGTTTGCAAAACGTGGTGCTTGCGAGTGATAATGTGAGAATGCGACAGGCTGCAAGTGAAGGGATGGCAGCGGGAGGCTATGAAAACAGCAGTGCGTCTTTTCGGAGATACAGAGCATCTCTTCAAGGCCCATCTCCCTGGAGGACATGGCCTGTCTCATCCATGCCATTAGCAGCAAGGAGGGTGAGGAGCTGATTCAGCACAGAGAATTAGCAATGCCAAGTCTAAATAACTCTTGGTCCCAAATTTTATGTTTTTAGGCAGGATTATTATTTTTCAGCACCACAGTGATTAAGCTATACAATGCAATTCCTTTTCAAAGCTGAATGCAATCATTTTAAAGCTGAATTGCTCCCAGAGAGGCCAGTTTGTCCCACAAAAAGGGGGATAAACCTGCCAGACACAAAGCCAGCAACTAACACTACCTCCCCTCCCTGCCATGCCACCAGGACCTCTGTTTCCCTGGGCTGGTGAGTCCACATGCAGCCCAAAATAACCTGGGGGCCAGTTGGCCCTCAAAACCCAGAACCTGAGGGATTGAAGGGATTATAGGAGAGTCTCGCTTTCCCTTACCAGCTCCAGCACAAGGCTTTCTAGCCCTGCAGTGTGTAGGGAAAAGGCTTGAAAAATCTAAACTGACAAATCTCTGAAAGATTTTATTTGACAGAAAGCAAAGGATGAACCATTTACAATGGTTGGAAATAATCTCGTTCTTTTAAAGCCTGCCTTGTGATATTTCCTGGGGACTGCACTGTTGAGAAAGGTCCTGGCTGCTTTGCCGCAGTACAGCCACGTGTCTTCTCGTTTACCCAAAAGCCTCATTTTGGCAGTCACCCTTCGGCAAATATACAGCCAAAAAGTTTGCTCGCTGATTTGTGGTAGGCATGATATTATAGGCCTAAACATGCCTCTTGGAAAGATGCAAAGTGCACTGGGATGGGATATTCAAGAGAGCTTAAACAATTCCCCTGGGAAAAGGTGATGGTGGGTCTCTCTGGCAGGGGCACTCAGCTCACAGCTCACAGCACCAAAGGCTGTGTTGAGTAAGGGTCAGAGGGGTGGTGGAGTTAGCAGGATACGGCCACAGAAAATCCTTTTAGAGAGCTCTGGAGAAACCCTCTTGCACAGTTTCCCTTTGCTTCAATGGGAAAAGAGCTGGCCAAGCGCCCAGTTGTCACTGTTTTGTTATCTGAAAAAATGATGGTCACAATCGAAAACCATGAAGTTGCGAATATACCATCTGAGAACACACTGTACAGCTGAAAAGTAATCAAAAGGACCATATAAAAAAACCCCACAAACCCCAAACAACAAACCCTCCTGCCAAAGTACAGGCTTGAATTTCTAAGATTTGTCATCACTGTCTGCAGCCCAGAGCCCTTACTCATTCTTGGTAAAATTCTTGCTGGAGTTAGTCAACCCCAGTCGCTCCTTTGTACCCGAGCCCAGGAATTTGGGTTGGGCTCAATGTAAAGGAGAAGAGAAATCCTCCCTCCCTGGAAGGCGAGAAGCGAAAGTGTCCTGCTCCAGGGTCACAGCCCTGGTGATGGTGCAGCATCCTACGCCTCTCACTGCAACGAATTTACAGTCATGGGGGTGGAGAGGCGCTCCTAAGGAGCTGCAGTCAAATCCTGCCTCACGCTGTGTCTCGAGCCCAGCAGTCCTCTTCCAGTGCCTGGGGTCAAGGCCAGACCTTCAACGTGAGGCAGTGCTCAAGACCATCCAACCACAGTACAGCACAACTCATCCTGCCCAGCCCCATTCTGTGGTGGCTTCCCCAAAGACCTAAGATCCCTCAGCCTCCTGCCTGGGAGGAGGAATCGGCTGTCCTGGGTTTTTTACTCCTGCACAGGGGATGGGCACAAACCCAAGTGCTGGCAGCGGGGGCCAAGCCCTGGCTCACTGGGTGGGACTCGTCCCTCCTCTTGGTTCTGTGGTAACCCAGACTCTTTCCTCTCCCCAAAGTGAAAGTGTGCACCAAGCAGAGAATCTGGTTTTGGGACCTGTGTGTGCACGGAAGAGCCTCGTGGCCCTGCTGGGTGACAAAGCTGCAGAGGCAGCCCTTGGAGGAGGGCAGTACCCTGGCTCATGACCAGGTTCTGCTCTGCCCAGAGCTGTGCTGGGGCTCATGCTCTTCAGCTGAGGGGCTGCAGAAGTGGCTGCCGACCGCAAGCTCCCTCTCTGTCAGTGTGACTTCTTTTTACACTCAGCAAATCACTTCGTTTATTTGCATACGACTAAATGCTTCTTATCAACCTAGATAACAAAGCAGGCTGGCTTTTTGCTCCCAGTTGTACAAGTACTTCATTATACATTGTACCAGCTACAGAAAGTCAGAGAGATTACGACAGCATTATTAACCTTAGGCTTAGCTGATTTTTGAAAATTAAGCTCAACCAGTGCAACAGGAGACAGGAAATACTGACAGAGCATCCTGTTTACTGGCGGATTTGTTCTGAATTATTCTTCCCTCCCCACCTGCTCCGCACAGATGTGAAGAGTTGAGAAAAAAACCCAGGCAGGTACTTCTCCAAACACTACTGGCTTGTTTTTATGCACTAAGCTGAAAAAATTGGATCGATTAAATATTCTTTCCCACAGAGAGTGCACTCCTTTTGTAGGGAAGAAAAAAGGATGGCTGATGTATCTAATTGTAAAAGAGGAATAAAATAAATAGAAGCTGTACTATATAAATGGAAAGAAAATAAATATGGAGGAGACTGCAGTACGATTCTGCAGATGGTGTGATAGATCTGTTTACAAACACAGATATGAGTGATATATTATGTATGCAACATCTTTCCATATTTCCATGAAGCACAGTGTTGCAAAGCCGCTCAGATACATCCTTAAAGGGCTGGTAGTTTCGCCTTTTATCTCTGACCACAGGAGCTTATTAGCAGGTAAATGATCTCAGCAGAGTGAGACAGATAAGGGATTAAAATGGAACACATCTATCTGGCTGTCTCACAGAGGCCATTTAGACCACACTGGCTGAGGGAAGGAAAGTCCCCTGACAAAATGAGACAAGGTGCTAGACTTAAATGGTTGAATACATCTCATCTCCTGCCAGTAGAAAGGCCAGGGAGCTTTGCTTTTTGCTGCCCAGGCCATAGAGGAGGACGCAGTGGTGGAAGCAATGTCACCAGCCTCTGCGCCCGACTGTGCCTGCAGCACCCATGGTCTGCCCTCCCCAGCTAACGTGCTCGGCATTGGTGCTGGGTGCTGCTCCCTAGGGCACACCCTGACAGTGCATCTGTGCTTGCTGCCGTGGGGACACCCACAGCCCAAAACATTTACCGTGATCAATGCAACCCTCTTGCTTCTCACCTTCAGAGGTCGGTTAGGCCTGATGGGGAATGACAACTAAAGAAGCATCAATACAAAAAATACTCTTAATTTGAAGAGAACCCTTTGGGAAACATAAAGGCATCATAAAAGCTTGTCATCTTGCACCTGGCTACAGCAACATTGTGGTTCATGGTGCTAACTTTTTGGATCATTGGGTTTGAAAAGCATCCATCCAACCCAGTTCATAAAATCTCCTCCTCCTTTCTTTCTGAATCAAGTGCTTCCCAGATTCAGTTTTCCATGCCCCTCTGTCCTTCAAGTCAGCTCCTAGGGAGATGACATCTGTGGGAGATAAATCAGGGCACGTCAATAATTTCTCCATCCTGTGAAGCTATGGAGAACAGAGCTGCACAGCACAGCTTTCAGTCTGAATTATTACATGCCTCCAGGATGCCATGGTTCACAGCAAGGACCTGGGAGGACATGTATAAAGAGATTTCTCAGGGCAGCTCAGTATAATTGACTGAAAACAAAAGGGAGAAAGATTGCAGTTCAAGTCCGTTCTGATTTTTTGGAAGCAGACCCACTGCCCATGCCACAGGGTGGGGGGCATGAGAGGGAAGAGCAGCTCCCTGCTGCCCTTTGAAGAAGTCTGAGAGCATCCTGACCCCACATGCTGCCCTTGCTTCCCTCCGCAATGCTTCTGGGACACACCACCAACCCTTAAGGAAATCTCTTTTCTGCTGCTCAGGTCCTCCCTTCCGTGCCTGTTCCTGGCACTCAGGAGCCCGTTCTGCCTGGCTGACTGCTAATGATAGGTTTTGCGTCTGTGTAGTTCCAGTTTTCACTCTGCTGCTGAGAACATGCCGAGCCTTTGTATTTTGCAACGTCAGACGACTCGGTCACTAAAAAGAAACAACATCCTGGCTTTGTGCTTTCCAAAACCACTTTGAGAAGTGTGATGGGTTTGTTCCTCCTCTCCTCTTGTTTTCATTTGTACTATTGTGTTTTCCCCTGCAGTGTCTGAACAGCTTGCCTACATACAGGCCAAGGAAATCATCCTCCTACGCATCGAAAGAAGGCGGGGGGGGGGGGGGGGGGGGGAAGGTGGCACAAATCTCTATTTTAGAAACCCACCTGACCCCTTGGTGTGGGCCTATTAGCATCGGTAGGAATCAGCAGCATACTCAGTCTCCCAGGGGAGCATACGATAAGGGTATGGTGGGAAATTAAGGTGTGGACACAAACGGCATGATTTGCCCAAAAGACTCTGCCTCACCATGCAAACCATCTGCTGTTCCACCCTTTTTCTGCCATAGTCAGTAGCCTCAGTTGCCTTCAGATCTGTGTATTCCTGATCCTCACCTGTATCAGGGGCCAGAATGAGCGATTTATGCTTAAAAAATTAAAAGGTCTTGGAGTGAGTGCCCAATCTTGCTCCATATTACTGAAGAAGCCCATGAAGTCCTGGTGCACTATGCTTTGCTTTGGCACAGCCCACGTGGGAGGCAGCCTGGGTTGGCCGTGTCCTTAGAGGCACCGCACCATTACGGGGAGTATTTTGTCTTTAGCAAAAGAGGGAGCACAGACATGCAGTCCATTGCAGCCAGTGGGCAGGAGCTGTGCCACTCACGCGCTGGCTGGGGTGGCATGGGGCTTGCAATGGCTTCTTCTGGCAGCAAACTCCCAGAAAAGGACTTTGGTGCATAGACAAAAAGGACTGTGGCCATACTGGTATAAATGTATATGTATTTTGCCAGTATAGCTTATTCTTTTGCAAAGAAAGGAAAACCACGTTGTCCTGATTCAGTCCTATTTGCCACTATTAGGATGCTGAATGCCAGCACAGCTTCTCTTTCTTGGTCAAATATAAACTATGATATTGTGTGAGGTCTTGCACAAGGGGTAAATATGTCCATTCAATATGTATTGTTAGTGGTGGGGTTACACTACGATTAACCACACTGGTAAAAAGTTTCCCATCTATTTCCCAGTAAATAAGCAAGTAAATAAATCACCAGGCTGCTACAGGTACCTCATACAAATCAAGCTCAAGTGAGATGCTCATGGATGTTTATGTTAGGATCCTCAGTGGCATCTAAAGCCTTATCTGTATTTAAAGGTTGCACTAGCTTAGCTTTAAATGGGTTTAAACCCACTCTTTGTTACAAGTGTAACACTGTCTGAAGACACTCAATAACCAATTTACCTTAACCTGGTAAGCCAGCTTTAAATCCGGTTGGTACAGCTGTCAGACCTTCACTTCGGAAATGGCCACTGCCACCGAGGAGACCTGGCCAGAAGCAAGGCGCCAGCCTTCCCTACCTGTTTGAGTGCCAAGTCAGTCAAACCAATTTAAAAAGCTCTCCATGGTGGATAGGTGCCCTGCAGCATCCTTGCATGCTACCACAGGCCTTCAGAGGCATGGTGGATTTTGGGTTGGAGGGATGCCAGGTGGTAGCCAGTGCTCGCCCCATGCAGAAGGTGCTGGCTCCCATCTGCACTGCAGCAAACGCTTCACCCTGGTCTCAGCAGGGCTTCTTCCCTGCTGTCATTAGCAGACCCATGGGACCCAGCGGGGCCTCCTGACCCCAGCCAGAAAAGAATGGGACTTGGGTCTGGATCCCACGAAAATCCTGACACGGCATAAAGCGGATCTGGAGGCGTCTCCACTGCTCCCTGCTCCAGCGCCCGCATGCTCGGGCAGAGGCAGCACCTCCGCCTACCAGCGATCCCAGCATCATTCAGCATTTGGGGATGCAAATTTATTATTATGATTTGGGGGTCACGTGAGAAGCAGAAACTGTTACCCAGCAACATGGACAGTGTGGTGGTAACTTTCTAAGACTCTCCTGGCTCCCACTCAGCGGGAGGCTGTCACACAAACAGATATGAGAGCTAAAAACCTTTTATTGCTATTTTGTTGTTGTTTTTAAACACCTCCACAGGATGCCAAGAGGACAGAGAAAACAGGCAGAGGGAAGAATTCCTACCTCGGAGCTGAAGCCAAATTATTCCCTTGTCTCTCTTGAACGGAAGGATCCTTCTTGACCGGCTGTGTGAGCCTTCACTTCCCCAGCCAGCTCATTTTCTCCTTCTCTGCCAAGCAACCTTCAGTCAGTAGTCCAAATCCCCAAACGAGCACTACAAATCGCATGTGCTAAGAAGTTCAACAGGGTGTCAGCATCTAATAGTATGTAAATAACAGTCTACGGAAAGGTGCAAGGAAGTGATTTTTCTGTAGCCTCCAGGGAAGGCATTTGCATGTAATTTGCCTCCCCCCTCATTCACTCTGCGGTGCCGGCTGGAAGGGTGACACTTCCTCATGGGCTGGGGAGGAGGGCAGCTTGCACCACACTGCACATCCATCCACTGCCATGAGAAAGCAGTCCTGGCATGGGGTGACTCAGTGCAGGGAAATGATCAATGCAGGGAAATGATCTGGCAAAGGAAAGGAAAAAAAAAAAAAAAGACAAGAAAAGGAGAGGAAGAAGGATGGCCGGGGTGGGTGGGATGGAGAGCATGGGGGTGGCAGGCGGCACGGACAGCCCCTTGCACCTTGCATCAGCTGCACACGGTTTTCTGTCTTTGTGGCACCAGGGCTTCAAACACTGCAAGATTTCAGAGGTCTTTGAAATGCTGGGAGAGACAGGACAGCTTAAAATAACAAGGATGTCCAATCCAAGGCTGCCCATCCCCGGATTGGCAGCTAGGAGAGGGGTGGCACAGCAAAGGTCCGAGGCGCAGGCAGTGTCCTCCTGGGCTCGATGGTGCAGAGCCTGCTCTCACCGGGGCACCCCTGAGGTCCTGCTGAGCTTCAGACCAGACCAGCTTTTATGGGCTGAGCAGGCTCTCAAGACTTTAAAATCTCTTTTTAACAGAAAACGTCTCTGTGCCTTTGTGGTTGAGATTTCACGTGGAAACAAGTTTGTGAGCCACAACTGTAAAACACATCCATTCAGCCTCTCAGGAGGTGTTAACTGAAAGCCAATCATTACTAAATTGCGAATACTTCAACATGGCCCTTTTTAGCAGAGATCTCCTGCCTGGCTCAGAGTAGGGGTTAGGCTTCAATTGCTGTTTTTTTCTTATTCTGTGAGGTCTCCACCCTGAATTGAACCCCCTAGATCAAAAACTGGAGCCCACAGCAAGAGTTTTCCTGCCTTAGATGGGAAACTCAACCCTTGTGTACATGAGCACAGCTCCACCAATATTAGAAATACACTGATTTGTCTGCCCTTCGGTTCAAATTCAGCTAGCCTTTAAGGGACAAACTTGCCTGCATACTTTCTAATTAAGGCAGTTTCACTATAACAATTTAACAACCGGGGAAATGACTCTGCACAGCTCCCCATCTGGCTGTAAGAAGCACTCTGAGGGTGTGTTTATACAAACCAAGACAAACGTTAATTCATGATGGGTTTTACAACAGCAAATTAATGTCATTTTATGTTACATGTACTCCTGAAGTGTAATCCCCAAGTGCTCGAAAGATTAGTCACTAATCTGGTTCTTGGGACCAGGATGGGACTTGCAACTGGTTGTAGGGAAAAAATAGAAAGTTAAGAGAAAAAAAATTCCTGCAAAGAAAGGATTGTTGATGCTGGAAATTCCTGTCCTTGCAACTACGGAAGAAATTTAAAAGGCTATCAGCTCCCATCAGGTTTTGTCTGAAGCCTGGACCTGTGAGATATACCAGAAATGTTTGTGTTCTTAGAAAGGCTGCATCTCTCCCACATGAAAAATAAGCAGAAGTAGAGAAATTGGGCTAAAAAGCAGAAAAAACAGCTCTAGAGCTGCAGTGTCCCTCTGCAGGCCCCATGGCACATGAACAGCAGCAGCAACGGACAATTTGCTGAGAAAAATGAGCGGGTTTGAATCCCAGCTCCTGCTCTCAGCTCATGCACCACTTGTGCTGCTGCCCGTGCCCCTGCCACGCTCTCACGCCAGCCTGTGCGGGAGCAGCTTGTGGACAGACAGATGCTGCTGCACCCCGCCGAGCTCAGCCCCCAACCAAGGTCCATCGACCCAACTGCCCGTAACTAGGCCCTTGCAAAGGTGTTCACTTTTCATGGCACAGCTAGAAAGAGTCCACAGACGGGGCTGTGTCTCTGACTGAATGCTTTGGGCACGGCCTGGGGAGCGAGGGTTTCCGCAGCACCCCTGGCCTCCTCTTCCTCTGGAGGAAACAGCGGCAGCCCCATGCTGATGGGCTTGGAGAGCGGTGCTGGTAGGGAGTCCGAAGGCTTATGAGCTGGGTGCTGTCCTGAGGAGCAAAGCTTTGCCCCCAGACCACAAGGAAGTAGGCTGTTAAGGGCATAAATCCTTTTATGGATCCATCCCCTCACGTCTGAGCTTCTGTCCCAGCAACTTTGCTTTCAGGTTGCTCAGAGAGAGGGCTAATGATTTCCCTCAACCAAACCAGCCCAATTTTATCCCAGTTTTCCAGCAGATGATTCGGTGGTCCTCTGAATGATAATTACATCAAAATCAGACAGATTAAATCAAGAACTAACGAGTTTAGTCCCACGTTAGGTAAAGAAGACCTGAGACCCTTTACAGCTCCGGTATTGTTCTGCTGCCTCTGGATCACAGCACAGTGGCTCCCCTGCCCACACGGGAGGCCCAAAAAAATGCAGGAATCCAATTAAACAGAAATAAATACACCCCATTTGCCCTCAGGAATTAGATTATTCCTAATTACAGCAATCAGTGTCTTCTCGCTGCTCTGTGTTTGTGTGACAAATCAGCTCCCGTGCCAGCAGCTTTTCTTGTAAGTTGTGTCAAGGATCTTGGAAAGGAGACACCCAGCTCATTTCTGGCTGGCAAGGAGAGATGCCAGCCAGAGGTCTGCTGCGATGGCTCTTTTTAGGGGAATCTGCCTAAAATGCCTAGTATCATCCGCTACTAAATTACTAAACATCAGCATAGCCAGCATTCAAGAATTAGAGGTTAACATTCACCTCCGCATTCCTGTGACCAGCTTGTTGGGTACTGCGGCTCCTATGGAACCAGTGAAGACACCCTCATGTTTACAGGGGAAAAATTAGGGTACTGGAAAGAAATCCGGATAATTCAGTAACACTCCTTTGTTCATCTGAGAACTGAACTCTGTGTTAAGCAACCAGAATGACCCGTGTCAAAGTGCCAAAAGGGCACTGAAAGGGTGTTTGGTCAGGTGAAGACATACAAATTTAGGGGGGAAAGCCCAAGCCTCCCCCCGCCCACAAAGAAGGAAAGGTATCTGGCCTTTGCAGCACGACCTTGTGTCATGGGGACAACAAGAGATGCCAGAAGAGCTGCTGGGGAGCACGTGGGGTGGGCCAGCGATGACCTTCCCAGGCACTGGGAGAGCACAGCGAAAGCAGACGGTTTGCCCCCTCCTTGGAGAACAGAGACATCTGAGCATCCTCAGGAAGTTGCAGGAGCAAGACAGCAGCTGCAAAGCTGACTCCTCGCTCTTCTGCTTACTGAATTTCTCTACCCTCCTTGGAGACTGACACCCCTCCAGCCCTCTTGTCACAGACCAGCTCCCTGACTGCTTTTCTGCTGAATACATTCACTTTAGATGACACCGTAAGGAGAAGGAAAAAAAAAGCCTTCTGAAGTAGCCTTTATCTGTCGGATACTTCTGATAATGAAAATAAAGGACTCTGCTATTGCCAGCACATGCACATTTCCGGGACCTTTGTATTTAATGGGGCCGATCTGCTTTAAATATCCAAAACTTATTCCGCAGCTCTTTGGTAGGAAGCTTCTGCAACAAAAAAACATCCTGTTTTGGGGAGGGTGCTTCCAGCTGGGGAGATTAAACCATTAACCATGGGGAACTCGGTGCTTTCTTTGGACAGACGACGACATAATTTTCTGCCAAAACTCCAAACTGCACCAGCAGTTCTACCTAGAGCAATGGGCACAGACCCATGCATGGGTTTCTAAAGGATATATGTGCTCCTGAGCACAGGCTGAGTAAAGAACCTGCTGTTTATTCAGTTTATTTATCCTGCATACATGTATTACACCCGTGCTAAGGCCACAGGGGAATTGCTTAGGAATTGCCAGGATGAAGGCTGCCGAGGCAGCTGAACTCTGCTCTCTTGCACACACACTGGTGCTGCAGTAGTAACTACAGAAAAAAGACCTTTTGAGCCCTACTCCAGAGGGAGAGAGGCAAGCAGGTCGTAAGCAGGTTTTAGCTGTACTACTCTGGAACAGGCACAAACCGTCCTCACTCGCACAAGGATGACGATCTTCAGGCAGGGTATAGCTCATCCCTAAAACCCAGTATGATATAGGAGGACCACAGGGGAAAGGGTTGTAGGCACCACTAAGCCAAATAGCTACCCAGTACCATTTTACAGAAGTCCCTGCTGAAAAAAGCTACTGAGACACCAGAACAGTACATAAGGAAGCAGCATTTTTCCAGCTGTTCTCCAAACAGGCTGCAAACACGACTCCCTCCTATTGAGATCAGCTTTTCCATTCAACCGCTGATGAATCATGGTGGCTGGTGTCTCACCTGCTGAACAGCCCAAGAGCAAACATCCTGAACATTTTTGTTCAGATAAGGCTGACCACAGCCAGGATTCCTAATGGCACAAGCAAAGTACATACCGCACACATTAAGGAGAACAGACCCAGACACTGCCAGATACTTTCCTGTGCGCTTGTCTGAATATGAACGTTACTAAGAGTAACCAGAGAACATGCTGAGCTGCTAATGCAAGAAGTTAAGCATTTGAGCCATTAAAATAAATTCTTGCAGAAGAGTGGCTTAGCATGATTTCAAAACTAATCCACTCCAAAGTTGCCTTCAGCCTATTTTCTCTACTGCTGGGTGAAAAAGTTTGAAGTCCCTATTTTATAATGCAGTAATCCTAGAACATTGGCTGGCTTAACCCTTCACTTTGCTACAGAACTTGGTCCAGTTGTTTCGAGAGGATCTAAAGCTGTCCCCCTAAATATTATCTTTCCAGTTCTAACTCAGTCTTGGAATTAATGTGAAGGGATTTTAATATGGCCCAATCAGCTGGAGGTTTATGATGGGAAATTCTCACATTGGGGCAAAATGACCTCACTATATATTAGTCTAATTTACATACAGGGTATCTTTTACCAACACTTTGATCCTTCCTAGTTTTTCCTGTGTAATAATTTAAAGCACTTTAGAAACAAGTAGTTGATACTGTTTTTTCCTTTGCAATGAAACTAGTTGTTCAGTCATATCCTCAGGTTTGCATAGTCCAAAGAGCTGCAGTGCTTTATGCCAGCTGAGCATCTGGCTGTCACTGATCTTCAAGAGGAAAATAAATACATATGCAACTAATATTAGGATATCATTTTATAACTGATTCATCTCTACACATATGGCTTGCTCCAATACTTGCTTACAAGTGTTATCAGAACAGGGGTCTGGGAATTACAGGCTTGTAAATCAATTTAGCTTTGTGATAGTCCTTTCCCCTACCTTTCTTCTAGATAAATATAGGCCATATTTAGGGCTTTGTAATGGTAGTGGAGGTTCAGTCCATTTCCAGTAATGGAAATAACAAAACCCAGAATTTATCCCTAGGCTTATAAAAGAAGCCTCAGGACTGGGTAAATACAAAATAACTCATGAATATTGGACAGCTTGTTCTGAAATGTGGAACTACAGCCCATCAGTGCATAAACAAGTGAGCAGAGCCAAGCAGGCTGGAAAGCAGCCTTCCGAGGAAGAAATGGAGCAGTTCAGCCAGGCTTTGGATGCAAGTTACTCAGGAAGCCGGGTGCCACATCAGCATGATGTAAACCAGAAGGGAAAGAAGTTATAAAACATTATCAGGAAATAAATATATTTGTTTCGCTGTTCACCTTCCTGGTGGTTTCAAATTTGCACCACTTGTCACGTAAGTCAAGAACAAGACACATTCATGAATACTTCCTAAATTGCAGAGCCCATCGCTGAATTGCCAGGTAAATATCGCAACCCACAGTTTCTTTTTCCATGCAAACTTTTTTGCTCTGGCTCAGAGCACATTTGCTTTACTGCATTGCACACACAGCTGAAAGTTAAGCCGACCAACTCTAAATTTTTTTTTTTTTTTTTTTTTTCAAATAGCAGAAGTAATTAATCTGCTTCAGAGAATGAATCAGCCTTTTCTGAGCTAGAAATACACAAAGGAAGAGATTGTGGCTGTTTCTGGGGCGGGAGGGAGTCTTACTCACACAACCAATGCAGCAGAGGCAGCCGCCCAGAGTCCACAGCTGTGGTCAGCAAAGAGGGCAAAACCCCAAAGCTGATGGAAAGAGCTGATTTACCACCACTTGTTTTCCTGGCAGGCTGTGGGAAGAAAACCATCGCTTGCAAAAACCTGATACCTTATACTATGGGAACTTCTGTTTCCACCTGGGGACTCTGTCAGAAAACAACGCTAATGCTCAGCTCACTGCTTTCAGCGAACGCCGTGCAATGACTTAACAGAACAGCAGGACGGACGAGGAGTAGACAGTTCCCAGATAGGGGAAACCAGCACAACAGAAGCAGCACGGAGATAGCTGCCTTATTAAAAATAATGCAATTTAACTGACAGAGCGGAGGGTAACAAAGTTATTCCTTAGCTACGCTGACACAAACAGAGCTGCTCACCAAAGTTATAAATAAATAAATAGAAATGATGCCATCGTCATTCACTGATTCAGAGGGAGGAACAGGGCTTTGCTGCTGCCTGGGGGCTGCTGCCACCTCCTTCCCTTCATCCCCTTTATCTGCCAGGGCAGGCTGGGGAGAGGCTGTGCCTCCAGCCAGGGACGAGCTGGGGATGGCATGTCCCTCATCATGGCACCAGCTCTGCCAGGGGGAAGCAAGGGCAGGTGGCCCTGGCTCCCTGAGGAGAGGCTCGCTGCAGAGCAGATGGGAGCAGAGCAGACCTGTGGGCCTCCAAATTCATCTGACCACCGCAAGGGCAAAATCACCAACATTTTCCATTTTAAACTACAACTAAATTTAGAGGTCTTATGGTTGCAGAGTTCCTCCTTTCCCACACTTTCCTGGAGTGATGTCCAAATTCCTGTGCTGTCCTCGCTCGTTAAAACATGACTCAGCTCTCCCAGCTGGAAAAGTGGAAACCCGTGCAGTCCTGAGGCAGTCTGCTGCCATTAGGGACGTCCTGTGTCGGCATGCACCATCAGCTTGGAAGCAGCAGAGGCAGCAGAAGGCTTTGCAAGCTGGATTTGGGGAGAAATCAGTGTTACCGAACCTATGGATACTCTGTGAGCAGCTACACAATCTATCAACTGGAGTTTCTCTCACTGTCCCTTTGGGGAAAGTCCTCCCAGCACCAAGAACTGACCAAGGACACCTGCACAACAGCCTCTAATGGAACAGTAACGCAAAGAGCAAATTCCTCACCCGCCCTTAAACATTCCCCCAAATTAATACCACATACACCTCAGCCGAGGCAAAGTAATGGTCATGGCAAGAAAAATAAATGGGAAGTCAACGCAAAATAGCACCATCTGGTGACACCTACTATAACCATGCCAAGTTCAACATTGTGCCCGATCAGCTACAAAATTTGGAAGCTCTTCATTTGCCTTTACTTGTTTTAGTGGACATAGTGTTGGAGCAATGTCACTTCTGAAGTGAGCGATTACTTTTAGGGTATTTAAACATTTTGGAACCAGCTGAGTGACTCCAGTGCTGGGATGAGGCTCTCAATCATCCTTCTGGCTTTGCCCGGTCTCCTTTATCAGCTTGGTAGGTTTCTCAGAGCACCTTGAAGTACACCATGAAATGCTACAGAGCTTTTTGCAAACACTATTGCTTGCTTAAGATTTTCATTGATCTGTGGCTTCAGCATCCCCAGCACTTTGAAATGTCAGCTCAGGTATCAAACTAATAGAAACAGCTGAATCTGTGAACAATACTTGTTCGTTACATCAAATAAAAAAACCTATCATGCTGCTAGACTCTTTCCTGATGCTCTCCACAGATGTGAAAGGCTAGGTTGACAAAACAGCAACAAACGTTCACCTGCCACATTGTACAATCACTGACTTTTAACTGCAGCCACTCTTGTAGATGCCAGGCTATGACTCAAGGGCTCATGAGCTCCACACACCCTCTTCCCATTTGTTTTCACATTCAGTTCCATAAAATCGGCTCCTCATCTACCCCTAACAACACCTGGTAGCAACCATTACGCTTGGTTGTTGCTCACTATTTATTTTTTCCTAGGAAGAAGGAACCAGATGATACTTTCCCTCGACGTGGGACCTGAGTGGCACTGACAAGTTGCATACAGGTAGCGAACCTTTTTGAAGCATTCTCATCTTGCGCTTCACTCCAGCTCGTACAGCACACCTGCGGAACTGGAACAACTGGAATGGCATGACAACCCCACACCAGACCTACCAGCACAATGCCGCCTTCCGTTAGGAGAAAGCCAAGGCTCGAAATTTGACATAACATTTTTCCTCCTCACAATTTTCTTAGCTTCTCAGTTGACACCAAGAGCTCTCTGGTAATTAAAATACACATTGTTTGCCCACTCTGTTGCAGCACTTGGTGCTCTCAGTGCTTTTTCTGGCCACTGGGAGATGCAGGCAGCCTCTGCAGCACAATGCTCACACGCACTGTATGATAAACTGCTGCACATACAATGCTGAGAAACACTGGAATAAACTTGAGTTTGGTGGATAATACCAAAGGGATCATAATATACTAGGTTTTACTAGCTAGTAATATACTAGCATGTAATCATTCTTGAGCCTCCCTCTTGCACTGAACACCAGGGGTATCACGCTGCAGGGCTGTACCTGGCTTCTGCAAAATATTTAGCTATTTTTCACCTAGTTAGATAAAAAGCAATGTACAATGTTAACAACTGGAACAGGGATCACTCCTTGTGATGTGTTTGTTTGTACCTACCGATTGTGGTATTTTGCACTGAGCAGAGCTGGATTTGTTCAGTGCCGCTGTGTGATTCCATGAGTTGACTCTGTTGATTCAGTGGGTGGTATTTCCTCTGAATCATTATTGGTAGACCTTATTGCCAATATTAAGAGCACAGATATGAGCACTGAGTTTGCCTGAAGCTTCCCGTATCAATATCGTTCGCTGCCTAACCTATGGCATTGTGTCGCTACCCACTGCTGAATTACGCCCATCTTCTACTCACAGGTGGTTATGGTACAATGGTGGGATTAAAAATCCCTTGTCAATAGAATAACTGTCGCAGAAAAAAAAAAATAATTGAAGACATGGAAGTAAATGGGGGGGAAAGAAGGACAATTCAACTTAGTTTGCTTTGATAAGAACAATTTTCTACACAGTTGCTCTGGGAAACCTATCCGGCATAGCTGGCACATAAGAAAGGAGTAGAGTTCAGCTTCCAACACATCTGAAGCGCAGCCACTTGCTACGCAGCTCAGTGAAACCAAGAGTTAAAACACAAAAAATGAAAATTTGTAATAAATAGAGTACAGAGCTAAAAGGATCGGACAGCCAGTCCCATGTAAGGGTCAGTCTGAGCCTGGCAAGGGTCACTACCAAAAATGAGGGAGACCACATCCTACTTAACATCTCCCTTCCTGACAGAGTAAGTGGGAGAAAGCTGGGAGAATACTGCACCAGTACAAAGCATAGGGAGATCTGATACAAATGGGATTAATAAGAGGGCTGGGACAAGATCAGAGCTGACAGCAGAAAACAAAAGTCGGACGGACACCTAGGGATGAAAATCCCAGTTTCCCACCCTCATCACAGGACAAGAGGAGCCTGAGGAGGAGGTTAATTGCAGCACCTACCAAGCGAGGTATTTATTTCTAGGTGAGGTCTCAAAGCATAAGAAGCACTGGATGAACCTCTGAGCCTTGCAGCTCTGCTCATCCACGGGGAAGTCAGTGCAGGACTGCTGGGGATCAGCAGAAACTGGAGCCTGCTTCATGAAAGCAGACGGCAGGTTCTAGCTTGTTTGGCATCGCACAGCGACAAGAAAAGCAACTCTTATTTCTATAATGATAAGAGAGAAAAGCATAAAAGCATCAGACTGGGAGAACTAAGCAGTCATAGTGCAAATACAAAGTAAGAGAAAGCCATATATTGGGAAAAAAATTTATAGTATCAGTTCAGTAAAGTTTGAAACTTCTCCTTCCAGGAGACAGGAAACAAATGAATTACAGTGGTGTGCAATAAGGCATAATATCATTCAGCGCGTAGATTTGCTGACCTGCCAGGTCCCTTCCTGTCCTACATTTAGATTATCTTTTATACAATGGGTCTCGTACACTGCTTGCATTTTTGAAGCAAAATTCTTGGACGACAGCCTGGAGTGGGATTATTAACTTATAATAGGGCAAAAAAAAATCACATATCCTCATAGGTTCCTGCAATCCCCCCGCCCTCCAGTTTTGGCAGCCACTGCTCCTCTGTGTAGTGGAAAAAGAAGCTTAAGTGGGTGGAAGAGAAATGATATCACTGGCCTGACAGCCCAAATTCTGAGCAAGTTCAGTAGGATGATTGCAACCCTACTGTAACTCTGCTGACTCCAACTTTTCGACTGACTTAGGCCAGAAGTTTCCTTGCAGTCTACTAGAGAGCCTGATGTGCTTTGCAGCCTGCACTGTGTTTACTCAAGAGAAATTCCTTAGTCTCAGGAATCCAAGAAAAACGACATACAGTTCACAATGCTGATCTGGTACAGGGAGGGAGGACCATGAACACTGTTTTGGGGTATTTCTCCTAAGATCAGTGTATTGGAGCACTCCTTCCCCGCCCCCATGCTCTGGAATTCAGCTCCGGGTGTTGATGTTGCAAGAAGCCTCTTCATCATTGCAGAGCTATTGAGCAAAAGGCAGGATAAGGCACAGAGAAGTATGTGAATAAACCCTGGCAGGACTTGGGAGACCTTGTGCAAAAACCACTGGATAACAGAATCTTTCAAAATAAAAGCCTGAAACGGGCCCAGCCCTGGGAGCAGACACAGCAGCTGTAAGCTATATGCTAGTAGATGCACTGTTACACCCAGGCACAGCAGGACCACATCCCACCTGCATATCACACCGTCACACCTGCAATCTGGACCACATCGCACCTACACACCACACCGTTGCACCGGCAATCTGGACCACGTTCCACCTGTACACTGAGTAGCTGCACCTGTGATCTGAACCGCATCCAGCCCGTACACGGCATCTCTGCAGCTGCAATCCGGACCAACTCCCACCTGGATGTTCCACCGTCACACTTGCCATCTGGACCTCGTCCCACCCATGCACTGCACTGTTGCATCGGCCATCCGGACCGACTCCCAGCCATCCGATGTGCTGTCAAACCGGCAGTCGGGACCACGTCCCAGCCATGTGCCGGACTGTCACACCTGCAGCCCAGCCCAGGTCCCACCTACGCCTTCCTACCGTCCCCCCTGCAATTCCCCCCGCCGCTCTGCCAGCACCTCTCCGCAGCGCCGAGCAGCATCCCCGAGCGGCCGGCGGAGCTGGCGGGGCTCCTTCCTCCCTTGCCACCAAGCTCGTCTCACCGGCTGGGACCGGGGGAGGGATGCCCAGCCGGGCGGCAGCCCCGGGAGGGGCGGGGTGGTGGTGGTGGGATTCGGCCCAACTTCTCCCGACCGAGAGGACCCCGTTCCCCGATCGCCCCCGGCGGGTCTCGGCCTTACCGCGGCGGCCTCCTGCGGGCGGAGGGGAGGGGAGGGGGCGGCGAGGCGCGGCGCGGCGCGGCGGACAGCGACCCTCCGCCGGCGCCCGCAGCCGCCGGGCTCTGCCCGCCCGCGGGAGCCGCGCCCGGTTCCGGGGCGGAGCGCGGGCGGGGCGGCGGGGCGGGGGGTCCGGAGCGGCCCCGCCAGGCAAGTTTCTCCCCGTTGGGCCGTGGGTCCCGCCGCGCCGCCCCACTCCCCGCCGCCCTGCCGGGGGTATCCCCGACGGCAGCCCCGGTACCCTCCCACGGGGATCGGCCTGGCAGGGGTCCGGGCAGAGGAAGGGCCCTCCCCGGAGCCAATGTGCTGCGTCCCCCTCGTCGCAGAGGGGTTCTGACACCCCGCCCCGGGAGGGTCCCCCAGTGTGCCCCTTCCTCCTGTCGCCCGTGGGCATCCTGGAGGCAAGCGCTGGAAGAGGCGTCTTGCAGCCCGAGCTGCCCCTTGCCGCGGCGTGGGGTCCCTCTGTGTCAACGGCCCGGGGCTGGGAGGTTGAGTGAGGGATCACGAAAGCTGGGGACAGGCTACCCAGGTGGTCAGAGACCCAAGGGACCCTGTGCCCTCCTGTAGGGACCCTTGGCCCTGGTCTCTGTGATTGAAACGCTTCACTTCCAACATCTGTGAAAAAAGGGGAGGGATGCCTTCACATTCAGTAAAGTGCGTCAGCTCTCCCGAAGAGCAGTGAAACGGTGGAGTTAAGCTAAATATTATCAGCCAAGTGAGGAGAGTTTGGTGGAAGTTTGTTTCCCTTCGTGGGTCAGGAGTGCTGTAGGTATTAAGGGCCAGACTCGATTCTGATCTCAGGCAGAGCCACTCAGCTTCACCACCCAGAGAGAAAACACAGCAGGGAAAATCATGGGTGGGGGAGAGGGGGATAGCTGACGTAAAAATCACAATAAAGTGTTTTGCAAAGAGCTGCTGCAAGCCTGTGAGAGCCGAGCTTAGACCACTGAGCGTGATTACAGGAGACTGGAGGATAGTTACAGGGTAAGAACACAGTGTTGAGCATCTCTGAGACTTCAAATTGGAAAATGAGACCTGAGATTTTATCATTTGCTCGTAAAACACTCCTCTGTTTTTAGTGGAAGAGGAGAGAAATGGAAAAAGATTGCATCTCTTGGGGATGACAGTTAGTTAACCAGCATGGCTCATCAGTTTTTATTTTACTCAAAATAAATGTTTCTAATTGGTATCTTATGCAATACTCAGGTGGGTACATAATTTGTTTTACAAATCTACACAGCAGGAAAAATGGATGTGTCTTTTGGAATCTTTCTCTGAGGCTATAAACCTGATTTTGAAAGAGCTATTTGTTGTTTAGGAAATAGTAATTGTCTTTTGCTGCTGCTGTTTTTGCTTTAGCTTTTTTCTCTTTTCGTCATGTTTTTTATCCTTTGGTGTGTGCAGAGGAACGGGGAACCCAAGTCTTTCCTGTTTGAGTCTGGTTTTCTTCTCCTTTGCCTTTGTCCTCTTCCCATCCTGGGGCCGCCTTGGCACATGAGCAGGGTTGGCCACATGGAAGGCAGGCAGGACGCCTTGCTCCTGGCCATGATGGGACTCGTGGGGCTTCCTCTCACACTGACTCATTTCAGGCATTTTCAGCATTGGGTTTGTGGCCTGTCTCTCACATGGTGACTGCGTATGCTGGGGCAGTTGGCCAGTGGATCCTTTAATCCACTTACCAGCTATGTCCATAGGACCACGGGGTAGCAGGGAAGCTGGGGAACTGTGTTATGTGCAGGAGACCTGCAGCTCACCGTGACCTTGTGCTTGGGGCAGATAAAATACAGCAAGGAAGCTCTTCCTCTTCCTCCATATGTCAGTGCTTTATTCATCCTTACACTACTGCTTGATGCTTGTCAGTCATGCTTTCTGACCTGGACATGAGTGGGACAGTACAAACGGCACTAAAAATTGCTTGTGGAAGATAAACTGTAACTGCTGGGCTATAAAGGCTCTCACCATCACATAGGAGTGAGGAGCAAAGCTCAGCAAAGACAACGCAAGGAAAGAAAATGAAGTTCTCTGTAAATGCCCCTCATTTTCACCAAAATCCCTTTTGACTGAAGCAGATATGAGCGCGGGGGTGAACAGTGAACACACAAATGCTCCTTTGTTGCGATAAAGCCACACTATGCATGTGTGTCCAGAGCTGGATGAACACACGATGTGGCCGAGGCGATACAGGAGCTGATTTTTTTCCCTGGAGCTCTATCTGCTGTGTGCTTTGCACCTTGAAACTTTGCATCCTTGCAAAGGAGGCTGAACTCTCCCTGAGCCCTTCTGCCTGCCTGGAGGGGGTGTGTTGAATGTCTATCTGAAGGTGCTGTTGGATGTCTATCTGAATTGCAGTTTCTGCTTGGCGGTATCACTGCCAATCATATCAGAAATGTGTAAATTGAAGTCCACCATATGGACCAAATTCTTCTTTGGTTACACCATGAGCCACTTTTTCTCTTCTAATCCACGCTGACCATTTTTTTTTTGCTTTGGCTCAGGAAAAAGAGCTGATGGCAAGTCTATTTTTGTTCAACATCACCCTCGTGCTGGGCCTTGGTTGCTCAGTCCTACAGTAACAGGGGTGGAAAGAAACACCACTGCAGCTGGAAGACGGGGCTTTGCAGTATGGGGGTATTGTTGTGCTGACTGGATTGAGCTTTTAAAAAGCAAATTTTTCAGTTGAACAAGCTACTTCCAGATCACTCTTAGCCTGTATTGCTCTGTGCTCTCACTAGATCCACTAATATTTGGACCAAAGTTTTTTTCTTCTGATATCTTTTTTCTTGCTCTCCTGGGATCCAAGTCAGGTTCCTGGTGTTTTACCTACAGTTATGCCCTGCATCTCAGCAGGACTGAAACATTTATTTGGGCCTTATGACATGAAGGTAGGGCTACAGTAGAGCTCAGGATTCTCTGAGAGACAGGAATGTTTGTGCAGACATTCCTCTTCCTACCAATTAGCTGAATTTTAGATAGAGATCTGCCATGCCGAGAATGTCATTACTGCACAGCTGCCGGAATTGTTGTCCCAAGGTCTGATGACGAGAGCTGGTTTTGTGTTTGTCCCTGCTCGGATTAAAGCAGGACTCGCTTCCAGCAGTGGTGGAGGTTAAGAGCATGTACTGCACAGAAGGATTCCTGGTCTTTTGTTTCTTCACTTCAGCCCTTTGCAATGCTTACAGCGAAGGTCAGAACACAGAAGAAAAGTGCTTTTTGGTTTTGAGTCACAAAGCATTGGCAGCAGTTGAATTTTCCCGAGGGAGGGGCCCCAGGAGAGTTAAAAGCCTCAAAGACAAAGATATTATCTGTAATATCAAACACACAGCAATCACTGTGTTTTAGTGTTCCCCGAACCACATGAGATTAAGTAAGAACACTGGGAAGCAATCTAGTATTTGTGAGTAAGTAATGGTGCATACATACACGAGGATTTAGACACCCATTTTCAGTTGTTGCAATGGGAGGAAGATAAAAA
This sequence comes from Leptosomus discolor, assembly GCF_034619465.1. Lineage (NCBI taxonomy): Eukaryota > Metazoa > Chordata > Aves > Leptosomiformes > Leptosomidae > Leptosomus > Leptosomus discolor. The sequence continues at coordinate 10,911,689 of NC_141393.1, forward strand.
ACCCCAAACATTTATGAAGCCTAGAGACACTGAATGGGTGAAATGCCTCAGATTGTGTAATTTAGATAAAGACTTGCTGATGTCCTATTATATAATGTAGCTAAACACAGACAATTTTTCTAAGATGTTTTCAGTCACTCTGCCTCATATTTTGTTTTGTTAGAGACTGCACTTGGAGAATGAGAGAGTCCTTTGTTTCATAAGGGCTCATCTGCTCCTCTTGCTTACTCCCCACTTGAGAGAAGTTTTTGCTTCATGTGCCGTCATGTTTATTTCCTCAGCAACAGTGATTGCATTTCAAACATGATTTCAAAAAGGTTGAAAGCTTCCAGAACAAATGTTCACTGCAGTTAAAGAAGAGGCTGAAGTCTCCATCCCCTCACCCCCAGATTTCTACTTGATACACATGGCCCCAATTTAGGATTAATGGCTGTGTTTTCCGTGTAATGGATTTTTAAAGCACCGTAGTTCTGGCACTGATGTATTCAAGCACACTCAAAGCACTGACTAGCGGGACATAATTTTGTACCGGTTCAGTGCTCTGGCTTTCTTATGAATCTCTTACTCCTCAGTCTGCCTGGTATTCTGCCAGGTACACAGCAAAGCCATGCTTGCTGTCACTTGCCATGGATAAGGGAACTGGTTAGAAACTCAGGAGAGAATATTCATCCAGGTATCCCATTCATTGGTGGATACACATCTGTCAGCCAAACTGGGGTTACAGGTGATATGTGGCTCCCTGCCCCTATCTCTTACCCAGACAGTGTAGATTTCTAAGTCTGTCAGAGCTTGGAAATGTTTCCAACTCTGGCAGAAAAGCCTTCTACTTTTATGTCTGGCTTGCTGGAGTTCAGGTCCCCACTGCTAATAACTCAGCTAGGAACATCCTTTGAAATGCTGTGTGTAATTCTCACTAATTCTCAGAATGGTGAATTTAAAGTGGAACAGATGCTGAGAAGGGGAATACTAGTGGTGGTTTACAATGTGAGATTAAAAGACTTTGGCTGATATAGCGTAACAAAATGAGGGTTGAGAGGGGATGTGATCATCTCTGAGTATTTCAGGAAAAGTGTCAGTGCCACGCAGGAGCAAAATCCCCCCCAGCTATTCAAGCATGTGAACTATACTGGCACAAGAACAAATGGGTGTTAATGAGAAATGAACACATTTACACTGGAGAACAGGTTTTTTAATGGTGAGGAAAGTGATATCTCTGCCAGGAGATGAAAGGCCAAAAATCCAAGGCTGAGTTAAAAAGGAGCTTCATTGCTTTGTGAAAAGTGATTGAAGAGGGGTTTGTCTGCAATAGCAGATGCCAGTTTCAGTGACCACATAGGGGTTTGGTCCTAAATTCTCCTTTCCTTTTAAACATCTTTCTGTAGCCTGAATGAAGAAAGTCTGTGATATACTGCTTTGCCTTCCTATTTTGGATAGTGATCAAGGACATCCACTCTCGCAATATGGGGTGGGGTGCTTTTGGATAGGTCAGCCCTCCTTTGGTTCCCTCCTCATTCCTCAAATACTCTCGTCAGGCTCAGCCTACATCTCATGCCTTGGTTGTGGTTCACTGGTGGTTTCCTTTCTGCCTTCACACCCTGTATGCCTGGTGTGTTTCATACACTTTCAGATAGAAGATGAAGGTTCATGGGCTATGCAGGTTTGACTGTCTGTTGTAACAGAAACTCCCTTCATCAACCTTTGGATGACCAATCCGCTGCCACAGGAAGAAAGACCAACCAGCTTAAGATGTGTGTTACAGGGCCTAGTTATACCCAAATGACATTTATGACACAACTCCTACCTCTTTGCCCTCCCCAGAATACTGGCATTGAAGATACAACAAAAATAATGTTACATTTCTGTGAAAGGATTTTTTCAAATGCTTGGGCCCTACAAGTTGTTGGGCACTGTGGTTGGATCCAGCAAAACACAATACAACTCTTTAGTGTCTTCTCCAGCAAAAGAATTAGAACCTTAGAAAAAACTAGCAGAAGAAAAGTTCTAGGCAAATAACTAGAGATGATTCCTCACATAACATGACAAGTTGTGAAACTCCCTGCTGAGGATGTTGTGGACATTAAAAATCATTGAAGACCAATTCATGGAAGAAAAATAGAGTGAGGGCTATTAAGATAATACTTCTGGCTCTGGAAGTCCGCAAGCTGGAAAACACTGGAGGCTGATGAGGTGTTATGGGTGGGTATCTTTATATGCTGTGCTTAGAAAAGACTAGCAGCTGTGAGGCATCTGGTTTGGCCACTTACAAAGACTAAATATGGGGCTAGTTGGATGGAGACTTTGGTGTGACCCAGTACAGTTTCATTTATGTTTTTGGGCTTTCTTCTAGCCTGCTCCTCATAGGTGGAGGCAGCCCTCCACCATCTGCAGAACCTGGTTCACTATCCATTCTTTGAAGCAACATCTGCAAAATTCTTAGCTAACTGACTTAGCAAAAGACTGATTGAAAATATATGAAATCTGCAAAAGGCTGTCTCTCTTCTTGCCCAGAAGGTCTTTGTTCTGGTTTTGAGCAAGGCATGAGATTTTTTGTTTCCATAGACAGCTTGGTGCTAAGCTAGCACTGACTTAGCCAGGTTGCCTGAGCTGGTGGAAGGATGGAAATACCATGGCAGTGCAAGGCATGGTTCCTGCTCCTTTAGGATCACTATTTGCACTGTCCTAGCTTGCCGAGAAGCAGCATGTTCTGCATGTTAAGTATCAACATGGCATCGAATTTCATGCGCAGTTTTGATAAATAAAATCTGTGTTGTAAGTACAGGCACCCTGACAGAGCCCCTTTGTGAGAGTGAGACTTAGACCTAGTGTATCTTTGGGAGAAATGCAGAATTCATTTTGGGGAGAGAAACTGATACAAACAGCAGGCCATTTTCCTTTACAAAGGCTTTCTTTCAAAGCTGGTGCATGCAGCAGAACAAAGGCTGACCCCATAATCTCTATTCAACAATAGCTTGGAATATTTGATAGTTTGGCTATTGTACATGCATACATCATGCTTGGCTGTAAATAAATAGGGCCATGGTGGGATCCACTGTGAGGATACAGTCAGCCTGTTTCCCATTAGCATTCTGGTTTCAAGGAAATTATTATTTCGTGTCTCTGCCTTTTCCTGGCCAAGCTAAGTCCGTGTTGCCACTGAGGCCAGAGGGTCTCAATTTCAAGTCCAATAACTGACACACAAGATTTTGCCACCATTTTAGAGAAAAATTCTTTATGGATGCCAAACTGGTTCACCATTTCTCTGTCCTACCCCTGTAACTTCTGTTTCTCTTAAGGACCTTTTCTTGTCTGAATTCATGGCCAACAAACAAGCAGCCCAGGAAGAACTTGGGCCTTACAAGTAACTTGAGGCCCGTGGTATGGTAAATGTAGACACTAACTCTCTGACTTCTGTTCCTCATCTGTAAAAGGAGGAAGATAAAACTTATAAACCCTATCCTTAGATGCCTGGGGTACTCCAACAATAGAACAGTGGCACTTGCTAAAGCATGTAAAGCAGTGGTAGTATGCAGATTAGTGATAGTTTTTATAAGTTGTCCACAAAGTTCTGTGGGGATGTAACATATTTGCTCGGTTCATTTTGTGGTTATGCTCATAATGCAAGGAAAATTTGGGTTGCTGTACTGGAAACACAGAAAATCACTGGCTTAAGACACAGTGTGTTTGCAATGTAAACATTTCAGCCTTTGTTACTATAATTGACTGTAACCAGAGAACAAAGCAACCAGAGTGAGACTGGCAAAATCGTCAGTTGTTTTACTGGGTGAAACAATTTTTACTTGGACATTTTGATCACATTCAGTTCATTGATTAGCATTAGGCAAGAGTTTTTACATAGCAGTTGTCAGAGCTTGGCATGAGTGACTCGTCTCCTAAGGCGTAACGTCACATGACATAACAACACATGTTTTCTAATAACGTCAAAATCTTTGTGTATGTTTCAGTATTCAGGCCAAGAACACAGAGATCTGTTCCAGCAGAAGAGCTGATGACACGTATGACTCAATACGACATAAACACCTGACTACCATCAGCATTCACTCTCAGAATTTCTGACATTCCTATAAATTGTGGCAGTTTTGGTTTTTTTTTTTTAGTATTTACTATTTGCATTCCTCAAATATTGTGAAGAAACATGGTAATGAAGGGGCAGATCTTCTGGAGAACGCAACAGCCAGATCCCTTAGGATGGGGGTCTAGAAAAGTATAGGAAAACTATACGGGAATCTCCTTGGAAAACTGGTAGAAAAGAATAACAGAATAACAGAGGATTACATTAGTGGTCCAAGGGGTAAATATAAAAGGAACAACCAATCAACATATAAAAGGAAGCTACTTCCATGGATTAATGACTGGTTGAAGCATATGAAGCAAAAAATTTTCACAACTGAGAAGGAATGGACTAATAGACTGCTATAGTGATTTAACTTGGGTTGCTTTTCTGCATATTCACAAGTGATCTGGAAGAGGAGTGAATAAGGAAGTGACAGCAATTCCTGATGATACAGAGTTTGCTGAGAATAATAAAACTTAAAACTGACAGTAAAGATTGACAAAAGGATCTCATAATGATTATTGGCTGAATGGTAGAATAGCAGATGCAATTCATGTACTTAAGGAAAACAAAACAATCCTAACCCTGCACAGCGGTGAGGTCTAAAATTAACTATTGCCACTCAGAAAGAAGAGCTTAGGCTCATCATATATAACCCTGTGAAAATGTCAACTCAATGCTCAGCAGAGAGAAGATGACAAAACAGATGTTAGGTGTTGTTCAAACAGGAAAAAAGCACGAAACAGAAAATGTAACAAGCTACTCTAGAAATGTTTTGCACTCACAGCTGAGATGCTGCACACCCAGAGCAGGGTGTGCAGTTCTTAACTCCCTTGCTAAAAAAAAAAAGTAATAAAACACTGAAGTAGAAAGGACATGGAGAAAGACATCATGAATGGTAAAAGGAATAGGACCACTTCTCAATGAGAAGGCTTTTTACTGACTGGGAAGAGAGATGATTGAAAGGGTCTGTGGTTGAGGCTGCAATGTCATAAGTCAGTGGAGAAAGTGAATAGAGAAAAAAATTATTCACTCTTTTTTTCCCCAAGTAAGAACCTGGGGTCGTAAAATTAACTCATTTTTTCAGTAATGCAGTTTTTAAACTAACAAAAGAAAGTACTTCTTTACACAGCCTGGCGTTAAACTGTAGAGGTCTGCGCTGGTATAGATGCTGAAGAATAGAGGGCTTCAAAAAAGTGCTTAGAGAAATCCAAGGGAGAAAAGTCCACTGAGGCTGTTAACCATAAAGATCCAATACAAATTTTGGATCAGAAAGCCTATAAACTGCACATGGATTAGAAAAGTATTTGGATTAGTATGCCATGCCCTCATTGCCTAAGCGTTCATTGCTGTCAAGGACAGGATATCGTCCCATACCATGGGGCATGCATGGTCCCCCATGAGAAAAGGCTCTTCATTTTCAGGGCAAACAACATGCTTGTTCTATAAAAGTGTTCTTGCCTTTTCCTCCTGAGCTGTACAGAGCTCAGTGAACCAGGTGCCAAGCTTCTTTTAAAAACTGACCTTCAGAGTGATGCTAGACCTTGAAACTCTGACTTTTCCAAGGTTACAGAGAAGATATCAACAGAGTCTGCAACAGCACTCAGATCTCCTGTGTCCCCATGGGATTATGTGCCACGGGACAAGGCAAACCAGTCCACTTCCTCATGTGCAGTTCTGTCCTTTGCAATTAAGGTACCATTTAATAATTTGCTAACACTTTTAAAACATTTATCCCCTGCCACTGACAGGTTTTGAGCTAATTGTGGTACAGAGAAGCTGCCTTTTCGGAAACATCTGAAGACGGCAGTCACAAAGCTGATGTGACAGGGAGTTTCCATAGCTTGCTCTCATCGCACAAAGGTTTGCTTCTTATGACTCAGCCACTGATGTGACTTGGTTACTCATCAGAAAACTGCTTGAAGAAAAGACTAATTTTGAGTTGAATTTGATTAAGACCAGAACGGTGGAGCTGGGGCAGCGGCTCAGAGCTGGGGTTAGTGGTAGGATGGGGTAAGGAGCACTGGCAGCTTTCTGCATCTCATTGGTGTGAGCTTCTGCTTTCATAGTAAACCCTTCCTTCCTTCCAGCTGCACAACAGCTGCACTGAGACCCAGGTGTTTTTGTTAACATCAGAAAGCAGCATATTTATCCCTGGCCTGCTCAAGGGACCTGCCTGCCTGTGTTCTTGGTCATGTATGGACTGACATGTCCCCTCCTGCAGCTAGGTGGGCTGCATTGGAAATATGCCACATCTCCACCCCTTGTTTATGGGACCAGGCAGCCGAGCCAGCATGAGAAAGGCTGTTATTTAACGTTGCTGTGTGCCAGCAGTAAATGCTTCTTTGGGTTGCAGGAGGAAACCAGAAAGGGGTGGTGATTCATGGTGAACTCTGAGTCATAAGGCTTGCAAGGGTACATTAGGGTAGGGCAGGATATACCCTACCCCTCACTTGATGGCAAGGCATCAAGTCACTGTCTAGCTCTCGTTTCCCTGCTATTGGCAGTCTGTGCTGCCTTGCGCTTGTTTCATTTGTACTACGTTGCCTTGCCCTTCACCCGACTGTTTTGATAAAGAGTGAAGATCATGCTCATGGCCGTGGCGTTGTGCAGTGAATTGCTTCAGGCTGGACAAATCAGTCCTCTCACTGCAAGGCCGGGCTCAGAATTGCAGGGAGCTTTTGTCAGCAGCTTCAAAGCCAAAACAGTGCTCGCACTTGTATATCCAGAGAAACTCATTGCAGATACAATGAAGATCTATGGGTCTGGCCCTCCTGATATCTTCTTTGTAAAATTTTAATTGCTCCCTGTCTCCTGAGTGTCCAGCAGACAGGGACAGAGGGATGAACACAGGAGGGAGAAGTGTGGCTGCACATGTTGGGGGAGCTTTGTCCCTTGCCTGCCAGCAGCAGAATCTCACCCAAGAGGAAAAGCTGGAAAGACGTTTCCAGTGTCACCTTCCGGTGCTTGGATCTCACAGAGGTTTCAGAGGAATCATGCCTGCTGAAGGACTGCAGGTGGGCTGGAAGGACCAGGGCCTGCTTTCCCCAACAGGGCTCCTTGGTGTGGCTGGAATAAACATTGAAGGTGGCTCATTTCAGGGTGCCAAATCTTAAGAAAGAGTCCACATTGTGGCTCCTGGTTGTACAGCGCAGATCCTACAAACCACAGCAGTGCTAGCTGTCTTGGCTGCCGTAACTCTTGCCCAGAGCAGAGGAAGACCTGAATCCCAAAGGCCATCCTGTAGGAAGTCAGACCAGATCCTGACGATGCTGCTGAAAGCTACTGTGGACTCCCTGAATATTCATGTAGCCAAATATTACGGTAGCTGTGATGCTCTAAGGATGTAAGCAGTGAGACATGCAGGGAGAGAGATCTTTTGTTATACTCACTTCAGTATTCTTTTATTTATTAAGAAATCTGCGCAGTGCTTAGCAAAACTGGTCTTTAAATCTGTCATCAGCTTTTAAAAAGATGAGCTCAAAAGCTTCAGCTTGGCATTATCTGACAAATTTGTAAGACAAAAGCTGTGGAGGTGTATAGATGCTGAGCTCTATTTTCCAGCTCTGTGAATGGAGCTGTAAATGAATGAGGAATGGATAGCTCACATCTCCTACCCGCAAAAACTTCTCTGCCAGAAAAGGGCCTGTTTCTCCACTGAGCTAAGCCTACTAGAGGTAGTTAGGCTGGTGTAAGACACTACCAGGTCAGAACAGTAGATTTGTCTCATCTCACAGGCTGGGCATGGGATTTACTCATTTAACTTCTTCTTCCCATTCCCTCCCTGTTCATGGTCAGTATTGTACTGTGGTAGCTCCTCTGTGTTGGGATCCCACTTGTCTGGTGCAGCTGCTCCGCTTGGTCTGTGAATTCCCCGTCAAACATGTAGAGGAGATTCCAGATGAGAGGATGGAGGCAGGGTCACTTACAAACACCTTGCTCTCATTTTCGCACCAGAAAGTCCAGATGAGTAAACATCAGCCTTGAAGTGGTTTTTTATAGAACCAGCATGTTGTTTGCCCTGAAAATGAAGAGCCTTTTCTCATTTCCAGAAGAAGTATGACAAATATTTTAATTTCAATATGCTTTTTGTTGGGAATCACTTTCATTTAACTTCTTATCACAGTGACTTGGGGTCTAAGAATAACTAGAGTCTAGCAGCTCCTAGCTGGTGAGATATGTATTTTGAGAAATGAGTTCAAACTTGCATTACTCATACGTAAACAAGCAAAAGCTGCTCCTACACTGAGCTCAGCTTCCTGTGGGCCTGAGAGAAAGAAAAGAAAGATAATTTTTCTTTTACCTCATCAAAATGAAGACCATCAGGAACATGCAACTACTCCAGTCTCTTTGCACTGAAGGAGCTTGATAACAAGCAGGACAGCGATAGCTGCCTTCGGCCCTCTGGCTGAAAATAGCTGATATTTCACAGATAGCCACTGCTGGAGATACCCACACAAAGCTTGTAGTGAGATGCTGGCTTTTGTTCTGAAGGTTTGCGAAGGTGCTCTGTGAACAAACCTCTATATGTTCGAGTGCAGAGAAGCCCTTTGCAGCTGGCAGGTTTGCAGTTCACTGGAGGCATGGCCTGATCCCCAGCTCAAATGAGGCAGCTGGAGCCTTTCCCCAGTAAGGTTACTGCCTTGGACCCTTGGAGAGCCACTGTACAACAATGCAGAAGTGTGCAAAAGTGCCATCTACACTGGCCAGCTTTTATTGTCTAGCAGTGGTTGAGTGAAGACACTGTGGGGCACTGTCCACAGAGCACAAACCAGATGAAGTGTGTGATCTGGTGGCTTGGCTGTGGGATGAAATGCTTCCTCAGATAGCTGGATTAAAGCTGGTGCAGGTCCTTGGGTTGATGTCTCACCTCTGTTTTACAATGATGATCTCCAACTGGTCTTGGAGGTTTATTGGGGGATCTTCTGATGGTTAGAGAAGGGGCAAGGGAGATAACGCAAATGCTTTTCAATTAGAGGAGCTCAGTAGGGCTCTGTGTGCTCTGCCTGCTCCAAATACCCAGTGTGGGGACAACAGGCTTTCAACCTGGCAGTGTTACATGTGCCCCGGAGCTCCAAAGCTTGGACATTTGTAAAGCCTCGGGACTAGAGGTGGAGGCTGTAGTTTCTGAAGTGGAAAGGAAAGTCTCGCCTTTCCCCTGAGAGCAGATGAGGACAGCATGGAAAGGTCTGGGTTGCCTGTAACGTGGGAGGTGAGCAGAAATGCCGGAGGAGTCAGGCACTTGGAATGGGAGGGGGCAGATAAAGCCTGTGGGATTGCCCAGGCAGAGCAGGAGTCAGCGTGGGAGGCTTCTCTGCCATGCCAGGGGCAGGGGAATTGTGGAGGGCTCCAGTTTACAGCTTGGTGGTGGGATTCTGAACCTCAATCCTTTTTGCCTTCTTCAGGCCAAAAAAGGTTTCTTTTTAATTTATTTTGCTGAAACCCACATTTTAGTGTGAACAGGACATAGAAAAGAGGTTAATTTGCATTAAATGGAAAAAAAAAGAAGAAGAAGGAAAGATGTGTGCTGAAGCATCTGAAACACGGTATGAAATGAGCAGCCAGTTGCTGTTGGAGTTACATCTGTGTAAAGGCAGTGTCATTGCACTGGGGTTGATGAGGTTTATTAGATTTCTCTGCCGTGGATGAGATTACACCCCCGAGAAGCCAAAAAGGAAGCTGTGAATCTTGGCCACTTTTAGAATCACAAATCAGCATAGGGGGGAGGAAATTTGGGCTGTGATTAAAAACAGAACTGCAGAGCCTCTAGGAGCAGGGACTCATGAAAGCAACATTCAGCTATACAGTGCACTGGTGACCCAGAGATGTGGGTATGACAGGATGCTCTTGAAATGGGAGCACAGCCAGAAAGCTGTGGTGCTCTCCAAGAGGGTACAGGAAGATGCTGATAGTGATCAAAAGCAGAGAAGTCTAAGAAGGCTTTCAAGATTTTTCACCTTGTGTGGAGGAAGCACTATCACACTCCCTCCTGTAGCGGGGGTTAGTGTGGTGCAGCCACTGGGGAAATGATGGGGGCAACCAGAAGACAAGCAGGAAAGCCAACATCTGGCCATGCTTCTGTACCTGGATGGTGGTGTGACTTTGGTTTCAGAGCCCATTAGGTGCTTGAAGGCCTTTGGAGATGTGTATCTTTGTCCCCATGCCCTTCCATTAAATGGAGACATCCTATTTGCCTCTGTTAGGTGCTTTGAGATCTGCTTGGCTGTTAAGCTCTGGGTTATGATCCCTGCCACCTTCTCTGTGTGATGTGAAAGGGGCAGACTGTGATCACTCTGCCTAAGCCATTACTGGCCCTGGGAGGGTCTAGGCATCCATACCTGCCAAACCAGGCAGCAGGCACTGATGCAAAGATCACAGAAGGTGATGCACTTTGTCTGGACATATGACCGACTGTTGTTTCTGGGAAGACATAAAAGGGTTACTGGCAGTTACGAAATAAACAGTTATGAGTCACGGTATCAGGAGGCCTACACAAATTTTATATCTTTTTTTTTTTTTTTTTCCTCACATTTAGTAAGTACTAGCTAGGGACAGCTTAAGCAACTGCACTGTTCAGGTCAGATATGAGTTCGGTGGAATCAGCAGAGACTCCAATAAATTCCTCTCTGAGGATCAGTCTGAAAGCAGTAACTCCAGCCATGCTAGTTAGCCACAGGCCAGGTGGGAATTTCTTGCCATGGATAGAAAAGTGAGCTTGGGAATAGCTGGGCCATCATTTCTAGCTGAGATGCAAGCACATGTGCTTATTGTGCCTGTAACTGGTTGTGAACTCCTTCTTGAATTCATGTTGATTTAGAGGAAAAAAAGCCCTCTTCTAGCTATCCTCAGTGAACAAGATGAAAACATGCCTTGCTGGCTAATTTGGCTCTTGCATGGGGTTGGAGGTGAGCAGGCAGCCATGTCCTCTCCGCTTCCAGGTCTCAGTGTTGCGCTGCAAAGCCCCACGAGTACTGCAGACAGCTGCGGAGCCAGAGGAACCATGGGGCAGCCCTATGGGCTGGGCAGGAGAGGCAGGTAGGAGCATCAAAACTGGGAGAAGGCGGCTTGTGCCAGGTTTGTCGGGAGAGCGGTGTGACTGGATGCCAGGCTTCCTCCTTCTCTTTGTGGTCATGGTGCAGGAGCCAGTAATGCTGCAAATGAGCACGGAAGCAGTGGGACCTGGTCTGCAGTGAGTGTGTCCAGATGTGCAAGGAACAGGTATGGTCAAACCCTGCAGGACGCTGCTGTGCCAGAGCAAAAAGGCTAAAGGAGAGACCTGCGGATTGGTAACCTACCTCAGCTACTGACTCGTGTTGTGAAGCCAAGTAGCTCCTGTCCACACCTACCTTGCGTGTGTGTGTGTGTGCGTGCGCACATGTGCGTGCACCCAGTGATGGCAAAGGCCAAGCAACTTTACTTTGAAGCACACTATTCATGTCAGGTTTGGATGCTTTGCTGGAAGGGACCGTGGCTGAGTGGTTCACACCAAACTGTGCCTATCTTGGGGGTGCTCATGGTTTGGGGTTATGCCTGAGGCTGATCCAGTGTGTCTGGGGGCTGAGGTGGCGGTGAGGTTGGCATGGCACACTCAAGGCTCTTGTTGAGCACAGGTAAACCTGGTTCTGGGCTCAGGAACCTCCAGGCAGAGACATGCAGGTGCTCATTTCCCACTCATACCCATCTGCACTGTAGTGACCACAGACCGAGTGCTTTCTTTCAACTTCCCATTTTTGCAACTGTGGTTTGATTTCTTGTGCAGGGCTGACCTTGCTGGGGGCTATGGCCACCCTGGCAAACTCCAGCTGCCGTTTAGGAGCCAGAGTTGCAGGAGGAGGCCATGCTTATGTAGTTGGTGGGAAGGGGTTTGAGCCTTGTCTCTCACACTTGGGTGAAAGCTCTTCCTTCTCTGAGGATGAGGATGAAAGACAGGATATCTTAGGCCTGAATGGGAATGACTGAACACTGGCAGCATGACAACCCCTTCTCCTTGGCCTGGGTAGAACCATGCATTTGCTTTCTTAGCAAAATTACACTGCATGGGGCAATTAATCTGCATAGAGAGGGACACGCTCAGACATTCAGCTGACTAAGAGGAAAGGGGCCTTTGGGATCCTCGATGCTGCTCTCTGCTCTGGGTCAGCACTGTCACCCTGGAGTGACACAGGACAAACCAGCCACAGACCTATTTAAATTCTCCATTTTCTGAGAAAGGACCAAGTGAGGTCCCTAACCCTGGGGCAACAGCCGAAAAAGCACTCCTCTGCCTCTGGCCTGCTGAGGCAGCTGTCTGCAGGACAGGCTGGGTTTTGGTTTCACTGTTATCCCTAACATCTAGTGATGTGGCTGTGCAGGTGCAAGGAGACTGCGGCAGTGCCCAGAGGGACGGGAGCCCCAACCCTGCTCACCAGCAAGCTGCCCAAATGCCTGCACCGAGGGAGAGGAGGATGGCCCTTTCAGCAGTGGTCAGGAGGAATGTTGGACTAAAGGGTCATGAAATCACTGTCTAAATCTTCCCACTTGCCATTTAGGGTACATATAGGGCTCCATGAGGAAGCCAGGGCCAGGACATTATGTGCTGCATGGAGATACCTGGCACTCTGGGGGTTTCAGGATTGCACCTTCAGCCCACTTCCAAAATATTCATCCAGATCCTGAAAATCGTCTAAATCCCCTTGTGGCCCCTGAGTCAGTAAAACATGTTGGCCTCAGCTTAACTTCAGTCTCATGGCTAATTGACATACCTGTGAGTTGGAGCGTTTGCTGAAGTGGCAACCTGTCAAGCCTTCTTAAATATGGCAGTTTGGCACAAATTGTGACCTCTGGTAAGTGTCCCTTCCAGGGACTTTACTAAATAGAGTTGCCAAATGAGTACCTGCCTGTATTAAGTGTGCCTCAACTTGTCCATCCCTTTTCTTCATCAGCAAGTGAGTGCCCACATCATTTTTCCATACTGCCGATGTCCCTGTTGATGTTGTGCAGCTCTCTAAGGGTATCACATTGGAGTGCATCTTCCTCTCTCTCGTTTGTAAAGGAGTTATTTATTGCCCCCAGACTGCAAGATGGTGAAGTGGCTCAGGACAGCCATGTAAAATGGCTTACAGATCATTGGTTGCCACAGATGAGAAGACAGCAATTACACTATTTACATCACAGTTGTTTTGTTTTACAGCCTAATTCGCATTCATTCCCCTGTAACAAACTCGCAAAGAAAAAGCACCCGTTCATTGGTGTTACTCATCTGTATAATTAAATAGTAAGTGCCTGATCTGTCAAATAGATGGAGGCTCATTCAGGTTTTGCTTGCAATGTATTTGCTCGGTGGAAGGGTGGAGTCCTTCAGAACTGACACAGCTCTATTAAAATCAGCTCTGTTAAAGTGATGAATGGAGGTCTAGATAGTTACCCAGGCTGCTTTTAAAATGGGCAAGAGTGCTGATTTCAGACAGGGTGCTTGCTTAGGTTTTGAGCTGTATTAGCATCCCAAAGCTTCCCAGGTCAAGTGGGCTGAGCATTCCAACCATTTTAAAAAAAAAAAAAAGAACCAAATGTGTCCCCCATCTCCAAACCCTGTCCCTTTCCCAGGATACTGGAGAGCATGTGAAGATGACCTCTTCTCTTCTTAAATCATAACTTGACAGTTTCAAAATGGGGATATCTTGTAACAGCCCTTTACCATGTATATCCTTTGCACTTGGATTGTGCATGGAGGATGAATGACACTGATCACACCGGATGGCACTGCTGTTTGATTTTCTGTTTTATAATTGACTTGCATTTCCTAATTGCCACGTGTTCTTTGCTCTTTACAGGGAAACAACACAATGGAGCCATGCGGGCAGAGCTCTGTTGTCTGTGAAATGATCCCATGGGAGACTGCATCGTACTGCTCTGGCCATGTCTTTGTGGCTTCAGTTGAATCCCAAGGAGATGCAGCTATGAGGCTCTAACTCTGGCTAGCCTGGCTTGCAGGAGCTGATTTATCAGTGTTGGACAGGCTTTGCCTACCTGTGTTGCATTCCTTTAGGTGGTCTGCAAGGCATAGTGTCTGCATCCCCAACTGCGACTGAAACCCCTTTTAAGCAAGGCTTGTAACATTTGCTTTGCCTCTTCTCAGGTCATTTGGGTGCCAATGAATCCACCACAACCGCTCAAGTCCATATAAACTCCTTATAATGACCAGAGCAGCGCTCCTTTACACTACTTTGTCTAAGCACTGCTGTCTGTGTCTACCTTTTCTGCACTTCGTCCTGTTGTTGGACTTCATCAGACCAAATCCTCTGAAGGGACACAAACCAGGCTATACTGAAGGATGTTTGCGCTGGCAGAAGACCAAGCTTTCAGTGGAGGATGCTTCATACGAGCCTTTCAAGGGAGACTTACGGAAAGGCAATATCTCTCAGATGCAAGGGATGTGCCTTTTGTGGACAACAAGAGCAGGAGCTGTGAGTATTGTATTTGTCATTTTGCATTTATCCAGAAGTATTAAATGAATATGCACTGAATATGCAAGCCTTGGAAAATAAGGTTTCCCTCCTAGAATATGAGGACAAGCATCTTCCAGGTTTTTCCAGAGTCCTCATTTCTGGCAGGTCAAGCTTCAGACTTTTTTATGTTTAGGCATTGACAGTGCAAATGGGTGAAGGAGCATACTGTAGGTCTGTGCCGGGTTTTGCTCTGAGACCTGTGTGAGCGGGTCTGGTGGCCAGCATTTGCTGTGAGTTATCCTGGTGACAACATGCCACCTTCCTATTGCATGGTTCTGGTTCCACAGGCTTGGATTAATTTTATTTATTTTTTTATTTTGGTGAATCACAGATCTAGCTCTGTGTTCTTTTATGGTTTTTAGAGAAGTGATACCTTCATACTGAACGCTTTTCCTGTGCAGGCAGCACTGGGAGCAGTGGGTAGTGACTTGAGGTAGGTATGAATCAGATTTTCTCTGCACTTCTGTGAACTTAGAAAGAGGAAGTAAAGCCATCTGAGGTGGATCAGTTCTCCCTACGTTACCCGCGCACGTCCTCCAAACTTCTGGCACCTTGGCAGGCGTTGCTTACCATAGGTACTGCTGGTGAGTCAGGCAGAGAAATTAGGTGCTCTCCCCCATTTAGGTGCATGTACCCTTAGTGCAATAAATATATGTACTTCAGTAAGGAAGTATTTTACATGTGTATATATCTTCACATTTCTATCATTTCTACCAGAACCTGAGCAGCAGCAACAAGGCGTGCACTCAGATTAGATTCCTAATAAAACATTGGCTTGGGTGCCCAGCTTGAGAAAAACAAGCTTTCAGTTGCTTGAGCAGAGATTTTTCCTACTCAGAAATGTGGATTAGTTGGGTAAATAAACTGTATTTTGCTGAAGGGAGAAAAGAAAAAATTCTGGCAGCTCACTGTTCTTGCTAATGGCTCCCACTTACAGATTTCCCTGCCTGTTTGCTTCTTTGGTACCCCAATCCTCCCCGAGCTGCTTTAGGTGAGGGTAACAGCTCACCATGAGTGAAACTAATTCGGATTCTTCCCTCATTTCTCCAGTGTTCTACAATGTCTCTCTTTGATCAGAAATACCTCCTAAATGTATGGAGACTGCAGAAGTTTCAGGTCTTGAATCTCCTTCCTTCCTTCCTTCCTTCCTTCCTTCCTTCCTTCCTTCCTTCCTTCCTTCCTTCCTTCCTGCCTTCCTGCCTTCCTGCCTTCCTGCCTTCCTGCCTTCCTGCCTTCCTTCCTTCCTTCCTTCCTTCCTTCCTTCCTTCCTGCCTTCCTTCCTGCCTTCCTGCCTTCCTTCCTTCCTTCCTTCCTTCCTTCCTTCCTTCCTTCCTTCCTTCCTTCCTTCCTTCCTTCCTTCCTTCCTTCCTTCCTTCCTTCCTTCCTTCCTTCCTTCCTTCCTTCCTTCCTTCCTTCCTTCCTTCCTTCCAGCAAAAAATGCTGATGGGATAAGTCCAGTAACCTTGAGGCCTTCCCCAGGGAAGCAAGAAACCCGTTGAGAGGCAAGGCAAAACTTCACTGGCATTACACTGCAAGGTCAGCCTAGTGCTCCTTTTCTTCCTGATTTTTGCTTAATAACCTAACCCACTCCATTGCCAACTTCTGAGTCTGGGGGCCTAATTTAGGCTGAAATTCCCTCTGGGCAGCAGATTGCTTAGAGTGAGGGTGGGCAATAACAAGTAAAGAAAGGCTCTATGGGTGGGGAGGCTTGGAGATTAAAGCCTCTGATTTTGGGGTTTCCAATATAAGATGCTCAAAGGCAGCTGTCTGCAAGGGTTCTGCTGTCGAAAGCATGTCTGCGCTCCGAGGGCAGCCTGCCTGGCTGTCAGCCGGGCTGTTTGTCACCGCTGCAGAGCACAGCTGGGAATGTTCAGCTTTTCTGCCCATCAGGCTCCAGGGTCCCCAGGCAGCACCTGGAAAAGAAGGGATGTGCAATTAGTGGCTACTCATTGGAAGCTTTGCTTAAATGGTCTATCATGACTGAGGCAGGGAGAAAAGCTAATTCCTGGGGATAGTGTTCAAATGCCTAATGAGAGGACGTCCTCTCTCCTGCAGTCTTTTTGTCCCTCTGCAAGCAGCAGCCGAGTCAGGAGGTAACTTGTGAACTGGCTAATCTGGACAGGTATTCATGGGCCTGGGAAAACCCATGTTCATGACCCAGAAGTTACTTCACTGCTTAGTTACACATCCTGTCCCTAAACGATGCGAGAAAGAAAATGTGGGTTTTTTTTTTTGCATGTGTAAAGCAACATTTTCTCCACCTTAGCCTTGTTGTTGAAAAGACCTAAATTGCTTTCTGCCATGTTTCTGAAAGCCAGACTCACTCCCCAGATGTTCAGACTGTGGATAAAACTCCAGCTCAAACAAAAGACATTTGAAAAGTTATAAGGAACAAAAACAAAGTAAGGATAGAGTAATCTTCCTCGAACCAGTTCTACCAAGCTGATCAGTCCATAGCAAAGTGTTGCTCAATGTTCTCTCTGGTGTTCTTGGGTTAGGCACCACTTCACTTATGCGATTAGATAGTCTATATCTGCGAATCCTGCTAAGCACACATTGAACCAGCAGGTATCTTAAGAGGAGGAGCTTTATCTCAGTTCTCAGGCAATCTTTTTCTCTGGGTTCTTATCGCCTTTGATTTGAGACATGACAGAAGGAAAATAAGCCACCAGAGTTGTTAAATTTAAACCTCAGTATCACTTCTCTTCTGTGGTTCTTGTGTAGAGAAGACCTGAAAAGATGGATATGTCCCTAAGAAAACACTTCCTTAAAAAATAAAACTAAGGAAGTAGAAATTAGGATCTTCGTAAAATATACCATATCTCTGATGATCTCCATATTTCTGTTATTGACAAAATTTACTGAAGTTGACTCAGTTCCCACTGAAATCTCCAAAAAGATTTCTGTTGACCTGAGGGGGATTTGATCCAGGCCCCCCACAGAAAATCAAGCAAAATAGTCCAAGAATCAGGTTGTCACACAGAGTATTTTGTGTCTCCCCCTCTGAGAGGTGTCTAAGGCTGCATGTACTCTTGACTGTTTCATTGCTCCAGTGTCATGGGCCACTTGCCTGCACTTGCCCCTTCTTGCAGCTTGTTCTGTCTCACGGACTGGCGTATTTTTCTTGTGGAAGCAGAGCATGTTGTTAAAGGGAGGGAAGGGCTGGCACATGTCCACATCCAGCTCTGATAGCAAACTGGGAAGTGGCTGCAATCTGGGAGCTCCCAGATACTTTGGCTTAGATTTATCATAAAAGTACATATACAAGTCAGTTTAGGGGCTGCACTATTGCTCCTGCCCTGGAAGTAAACCAACACAGCCATGCTGATTTGTACACCTTAAAAACAAGAGAAAGCAAACAGAGAACTCAACCAGAAACCTGACTTGCAGTAGCTGTGGAAAGGGGTAGGTTATTACACTTGGTACTGCCAAAACAGGAGAAAATCTTAACTTGGAGTTGTGGCAAATTCACCATCCCTTGGGTCTCTTTAAACCGTGGGAAAAACACTTTGGGGAAGACCTGCGACAGCTCAGGTAGCAGTGACAGTTATTTTGAGGTGATGTTATTTGTAACAGTACAGAAGCTTATATGAATAATTAAGTCTTCTCTGAACTAACTTCAGGCAGGTGTGATTTTGTTCAGACTATGCCCAAAGTGCATTTTGGAGGCACACCTGAGCAAAAGAGCTTTTTGGTGACTGCATCCTTCCCTGTGACCTGCTCGTTCCTCAACCAAGACCCAATCCTGGCTGTGTCACAACCTCTAGGAGTCCCCTGTCCCAAGGAGCTCATACAAAGGGGATGGAGACTATCAGGGGACATGGCAGGTGGATGCCCTGCCAGAAACAATAGAGCAGTGCCCTACTTTTGTGTCTCCACTTGCCACGTCCTCCCCAGTGGATGTACCTCTTGGCTTCTCCAGCCGAGAGGCAGCGCTTCAGGGCAGGGAGCTGGACTGGCCCAGAGCAATGGCCCTGTCATGCTGGCAATGAGATGTGAGGAGGAGGTTCCCTTTGCTGCCTTGGCTGCACGCTGTGAGAGCTAGGCTGTTGTGAACACCCAAACCTCCTCCATGGCCGTGCTCAGGCAGCTGTGCCCACAGGCTGGGAAGACAGGCGCGCTGCCTCGTTGGGCCCACAAGCCAACAGCTCCGCTGCTGAGCCTGCTCTGGCAGAGCTGAGCGAAATGCTGGGTTGCCCAATCCTCACAAGCCCAGGCACTGAGGCTGAGCGCTGGTGCCTTAGGAGCGCCAAAGAAGAAAGTCTGGGTGTTTCTGTGGTCAGGTAATAGCTCAATGAAGACTTTCTTGAGCTGAGACCTTGGCTTTGCACCAAAATTTGGCTTAAATCCTTTGTTGCATCAATTCCTCATTCTTAGTCACAGTTCAGCTCCCTGTATTTGCTACGCATTAATATTTTCACACTTCTTAGAAGTGCATTATTTTTTCTTCATTATTTGCTAGTCTGACTAATCGCCTGGACGTTATTTCTGTTACTTGTTTGGGACCTCCCCCCTTGTCCTCTCTTATTATAGTGTGATGACAGCATGAATGCTTCTGGCATGAATGTTTCTGTGAATGCAAATTCTCACCAGCTTTTGCAACGCTTCATGTGTGCCCACATCCAGGGAAAGTGTAGAACTGAGGTAGCAAATGCTGCCACACGTGGTCTTCCTTTGAACAAAATCTTGTGAAGAAGGTTGTGGGAAATGTCTGTATCTGCCTCTAGTTTATCCGAATACCTGCTAGGAGAATGGGACTTTCCAAAAGCGGACATGATTGTTAATGAAACTCAGGATTTGTATGTGTTAGCTGAATTTCACACCTCCCTCCAAGTAGTGGGGAAAAATATTTAGACCTGATAATAAGTAATAAATAATGAATCCAGATGTTTTTAAGAAGATGAATGCATGGCCACAGGTTGTAAAACAATCCCCCTTTTTTTAACAAAGCATTTTAAAGAAGGGTACAAATTATTTCAGTAGTTTAGGACTACTGGTCCTAAGATGCTGTCTGAAATTCCAGTTCATCTCTGCTCTAGCAAGGCTTTTGCTTAGAGAATGCAAGAAGCAGCATCCAATGTTTGTTTTTTCTCTGACTTACTACTGAGTAATTGAATCATCCTAAGCACCAAGCTAGTGTTTTTCCTCCCTAGGAGAACATAATGTTACTAGGAAAAGGAGAGGAGGAAAAAAATAAAAAAGGCAGCTGCAGGTGTTTACTCCAAATGCCATACAGTGGTATCTGAGACCAGGAAAGAGCATTTTCATAGCTGAAGAAAATACTCAAAAAGCCAAATAAGTATAATGCTGGGTGGTGCTGAGCCCCTGCCACCAGTTGGGTCTAGAAGGGCACAGCAGACCTGGCTGATGGCATGTAAATGCAGATAGGCAAAGACAAAAATGTAGGTCCTGACTTCTGGCGTATTTTCCAACACTTCTAAGGTAGATACCTGAATTATAGATGCTCAGAGCTGCCAGAACACCAGCTCAACAGACTGGATATTTCCATACAGCAAACAAGATGCTGAAAGAGGACATCCTGGGCTCATTTTGACTCTTAGTGATTACCCAAACAAATATCCATATTCCAGTGGTGTGGGCGGTCTAAGTACTTTGGGTCAGGACCTGTTGTTGATAAGTTTTTCACTCACTGCCCTGTGGGCAGGCAGAGAAATTGGGCAGAGACTCCTTCTTCACTGTTCTGGGCAGAGGCTGGCAAACTCATCACAGCTATTGCTGCTATCACCTAGTAGATGTCAAGGTATCAAAAAGCATTTCTTTGTCATTCTGTGATTTGGCCTGCCTGCTCCTAGAAGGATATGGGCACTTACTGAAAGGAAATAATTGTTTCATAGTAGCGTTGCCACATAAGAGGAGTAACTTTGGGGGGGAAGGATGGAGAGGAAGATACCAAACCACATTGGGCTGCATTAGCAAGAGAAGAGGCAGAACGGTTCCCTTTGTGCGTGAGATCCAGAGGTGTTACTGTTACACACAGAGACTTTAGTTATCCAGAAGACCGTATAGTGCAGAGAGACAACACTAGCAGACAGGAAGCCTGGCAACTTTCTATTCACAGATAGGGGATGTCTGTGGCTTTTGGAGTCTATCACCAGCACATTTTCCCTTGGACAATATAGAAGGAAAACGAAAAAAATGAAATTATTTAGATAAAGCAAGTGTTTCCTGCATGTCTGCTGTTTGCTGCTTCCATGGACAAGGTGCTGGGGCTGCCTGAAAACTTCTAGCAAAGCATTTTTTATTTTGCAAAGTGAAACTGGTCTTTGCACAAAATAGCTGTCCTTTGACTGTTTGGTATCTGTAAAAAGATTCGGTTTGGGGTTTTTTGGTTGATGAAATTTGTTCATGGCATTTTACTGAAGTGCTGCCTTTATTTTTCTTTTTTTCTTTCTTTTTCTTATATATTTTTTTTAGCTCGACAAGAACTTCTTTTTCCAGAAGAAAAAGAAATTTTATCTGTATTCAACCTGCTCTCCAGAGCATTAAAGACAGGCAGATCAATGGCTGCATTTCACCTGTCCGTTACAGTCTGTATCTCAATTATGAGCGGTTACATGAATGGTGACTGGATGTGTCCCTGTTCAAAGCCCCATCCAGGAGGAGCCACCCCAGTGAGTGCTGGCTGGCAGTGGTGGCATGCTCCAGGGGGTCCCATGTCATTCAGCTCCTCCACCCCAAACAGTGTTCAGAGATGATCCAGGTGGGCATGAGTTTGCCCTGCTCTGCTCTACCTGCTTCGCAAAGGGAGGGTTTCAGCTCTCAGATGTGTTACTTCTGCCTCGTTCATCGTCTCAGCTAAAAATATTAGAGTGTCGTCTCAGAAGTTGTATCTCTGTGGCCACCTGTGATTTCAGCTCAGCTGCAGCATCCCAAGAAAGCAGACTTGTCTGGGTTTCTAAACATACTAGAGTGCCAGCATAGAGTGCATATGGTAGCTGCAGTGGGCCGGGGGCAGCTTACTGTCTCCATTATGTGGGTGTGGAGCAGGAGCAATTCAGCTGAGGCTTGTGAAATTATACATGTACAGCTTGGATCAGAATCCAACCCTTGACATTAAACAGCCCTCTGATTTTTTTTTCCCGCCCTGAACCCCAAGATTTATTTTAGAATAATGAAATCAGCTTTCTAAATAAAGAGTTTTAATGGAAAAATATTTCAAAGGTGCAATTTCCTGCTATGAGTTTTTCAGTGCAGACACAGTTTAGGAGCATCTCTGCTTTATCAGGGGTCCAGCTCTAATTTGTCCCTGGCTGGGACATGGGGATTTCCCAGTTCTTCAGACTTCTTGTGTACTGTGATTTGATGATACAGCAAATCCAGCTTTAGGGTTCCTGGTACCAAAGCAAAAATAGCAGAATCTTATGCCACAAAGTACTGATGTTGCATGACCCCCACTGCCCGTCCAAGCGCGCGCTGAAGGCACTGCTGGTGTAGCACTGCATGGACAAGCTTTATGCCACACCGGCTGTCGCCTGTCTTCCTGCAGCTGGACAAACGCCAGCCCAGACTCTGACTTCTGCTTTCTGGCTAGCTGGAGAGATCAAGGTGCCTCTGCCTGGTGCAGATCCGAGCTGGGTGCTGGGCTGCAGCCCGGCAGAGCGGCAGAGTTGGCCTCGGCTGCGACTTGCCTGAAAACAGGCAGCGCAGCTCCACTCTGTGGGGAGGGAGGGGAAGCAGACGGGGAGCTCGCACAGTGGCTTCATCCTCTGCTGGGATGCTAAGAGGGATCTACCGGCTCCCCCCATCCCAGGTCTCCCCTTGTCCCTTCTGGGGTGCGGGGCTGGGAGCCCCATCCCTCCTCAGGCTGCTTTGGAAATCTCTGAGATGTGCTGCGACTCCTTCCACTTAACATTTTTTTCCACTTACAGGCTTCGAAAACAACAGCAGGTGACTTTGGGAGGATATTGGACGTGGGACCCAGAAAGTCCCATGGAGGACTTTGCTTTCCATCTTCGAAGATGTGTTTCTGCCCGAAGGGCATGCCCGTGGCAAAATTCCCCGTGGGGAGCGGCCCTGAACTGCTTCACCCACTGCTGCCAAAACCACCTCTTGCAATGATGGGCCCAGGTGCCCCTTGCCATGTGGCTCATGCCATGGTCTCTAGTACCATGCTGCTGGGGCTGGCTCTCCACTGAATAAAACTCACTGGGGTGCTGATAAGGCTCTGAGCAGTCTGATGCAATATTCCTGGTGAGCTGAGGGGTATGTCAAAGGCACACCTGTTTTGGGAGCAGTCAGGCTTGGCCCCAGCAGGGATAACTTGCAAGGCTGATCTGGCCGTCACTGCTCCATGTGACCCATTGAGTAGCAAGTGCTGAAGGTGTTTTAGGGCATCCAGCAATGGTTAGTCAGTGACCTTTAGCAGCTGATTTCTCCTTAAGTCGTTTTGCCTTGGGTTGAACTTCTCCCACGCTGCCCTCGGAAGATCACCAAGTGAACAGTGCAGCAACATACAGTTTCAGCTTGGTATTATCAAACGGGTCCAGTTGCTTCCCTACTATTTTGGCTGACAAAGCCAGTTGTACACTTTAACTGCCACAGCTTCCAGCAAGCTGTCTGCTCAACTCTATCCCTAAATGTCATCAGCAGTGACATGGATCCCTGAGAGTCTTGTTAGTGTGTCTTGCTGGCGGCATCTCTACTTTTGATCCCAAATGACACTCTCTGCCATCTGTACTTCAATCCTGGTGCTCAAAACAAAGCAAAGAGGCTGCCTAGTAGCTGATGCCAATCTCCAGCATTGGCATCCAATACTGGGGATATCTTTTTTGCCTTTTGCCAAGTCAGGTAAGCTTTCTTTAGTGGGTAGGCACTTGGATGGAGGTGTGTTCTTGCAGTATTTAGCTTGCTTGCATCTACTCAAAGGTGCGGCTTGTTTGCTGCCCTGATAACTGTACCATGTCAGGAGACACTGCCTTGAGCTGCCTTTTGCCATTTGTTGTGTTGCTTTCATTGTATTTTCTCTTAACATGCCGTGTAGTCAGGGAGGTACCTGCTGACTGCTCATGTGCTTGAAGATGGGAGTCTTTTAGCAGAGTCTTTTAGCAGCTTGGTTGTAAGGAGATTTGGGATGCTTCAGTTGCATGTTTTGATTCTGCTCATGTTTTTACCCTATGAATATTTCATCCCAGGTTCGGCCTCACTTGGATTACAAAATTACACAGTTTTATTGAAGCTGCTGTACCCAATACCAATGGCAGTCCTATTGCTTCTTCCTCCCTTCTCAGGCTTGTCATGTCCCAAACCTGGGACTGTGTCACTCAGCTTCCACTCGGTGCCATGTGGCAGCTGTCTGTCAGGCATATAGCTGTCTGTCAGCTATACAGCATGTTGAGTCACCTCTCCGGGCCCCTCTCACCCATGGTGATATAACCAGTTGTCTCACCTGCTGCCAAAGAAGGTACTTGAGTGTCTGAACATCTTGTGTGTAATTTAGAATCTCCTCAGGGGTGTTTGGATCCTGCCAAGCTTTAATTTTGCTTTGTTTGATTGCAGGTTTTGTTTCTTTTCTCTGTGATGCTAAGTGCCTGGGAACCCAACCTGCTTACTGTCGGTCCCTTCGCCTGTTTACCTTCTGCTTTCTTCTTAATCTGTATCACTTCAAATCAGTAACACTTTTTTCCTCCTCTTTCCTGAAGCTTTGACATAGTGATTTCTCTTGCAGTAATTACTGTTGATGACCTTATGTGGCATTTGCTGATATACCCTGCCCTTCACCATGCAGAAGTAAACCACTTGCAGTGCATTTTTTTGCACCAGATTTTCCTCCTCTGCTTTGTCCTTTGTCCTCCCCTGCATTTCCTTGTAAATAGCTTCTGGTGCTGTTTTTCCATGTGTTTATGGGCTTTTCCAGGCCTGCTTAGTGGACCAGTTCTGTGTCTGCTTCACACAGGCTGCCTTTGGAAGGGGCTTTTCTTACTTGTGTCTGTGCACATCTCCAGCCCTCCGGTGGCAAATGGAGTTTCTTTGAGCATTTCTAAGCACTGCCCTGGCATCTCAGCATTGTCTCTGCTGCTTGTCAAGGGCAGGCTCTTTCCCCTCTTCTGTGAACCCGCAGACCCTGTAAGTCTCTCTGAAACAAGTGACTGAATTTGGCCTGGCTGTGGCTTGTGCCCCTGCCTCACCCAGCAGATCCCAGGAGCACGTTTTCACGGTGCTATTGTGCACGTGCTGGTTGTGTGTGTGCAGCAGAGGAGCTGCAGCGCGTCCATCTGCACGTAGCCACACACAGCTGGCGGCTGCTCCCCCTTCTCCTAGATGTGACTCCAAGCAAGGGGCTTTGGTCACTGGCCTCAGGAGAGAGCAGGGCTGGCTGGAGAGAGGCATGAAGCTCTTCGGAGCCCCAGGATGCTGTTGGGATCAGTTGTTGCAGTGCTGGAAAATGACTGTGAAGACAGTGGTTGGTGCAGTGATCCTGAGATATACGGATCAGAGCCATAATGAGCTAGACCCAAATGCAGACCCAAATGCCATTGGTCAGTCTTGGAGGTGATGGGAGGCTGTGTTATGTTGTGGGCAGAACAGTGTGATGGGACTGGGGCTCAGCTCTGCTACCACCTTGCTGAGTGCCCTTAGTCTTGTCATTCTGCTCTCCAGACCAGGATTTCTCTGTCTGTTACATGTGGATTTTGTGGCTTTGTGGTATACTTTAAGATCGGCAGATTGACAGCTGTGCAAAAGATAAGCCTTGTTCTTGTACGAACACGTTTCCTTCAGCAGGGCTAGCCCTAAGCTAACCACTGATCCAGACGCTCTTGGAATCAGCTAGGGGTTTGTACATCAGTGCCTTGCTGACATGGTGTCACATTCAAATTGTGATTTATGATGTTAGTGCTCTCTCATCACTCTTCCAATTTTTTAATAAAGATACTTTTGTGAAATATTCCTCTTCAAGCCCAGCCTTGTTAATGTGTTTAAGGTAAAAACAAAGTAATTGGCGGGGCAATAACTTCATTCAGTTTAACAGTTTAACAGACCAGCATGGCTGAGAAAGAAAACCTGCCACCTCTGCAGCTACCCCCAAGTGGGGGAGTCAGGAAGGCAGAACAGCAGATTAGTAACCGCTCCACTGATGTCTTCTTACTACATGAACGTTATATTGTCAAGGAAATTGCAGGCTTCCCACATTGACATAGTTATGGTGATAAATTAGGTATACAGAAGAGCTAATGATGGAATTAAATGGAGTTATGAATATATATTAGATCTCTTTCCCAAGGTCAACTCTGGATGACACAGCAAAGATATTATAATAACAGGTAAGTGACAGTCAGTGATGGGCAGCACATTGCTGAAGCATGGACGCTAACGTTTGTTAAGGGTGTACAAAGAAAAGGAAGAAGAGAGGAGCTTTCAAGTTCATGGTATCTCCCTCAGCTCTCAGTGGAGCCCTGTTTTTAATAGACAATTTTGCCTGTTGCCACCCTGGTGATTAACTAGCCACAGCACCCCTCACACTAATGTGCTTTCTTAGGAAGCTGTGCAGTTGCAGGACTCAAGAGCTGAGCTCTGGGCGCTGGGTGCTGCAGACACACTTCCCATGGGGGCATCCAGTGTCCCAAAGGATGGAGACTTTGGCTTTTCGGATGCCACTCAGCCATTCAGGAGGCAGTTCTCCCCTGTATAACCTGGGGCAAATCATTTGGGTCGACATTTCAACAGTGACTGGTGATTTTTTATTTTTCATGTTTGATTGTTTAGCTTGGGGCAACTAAACTGGATTCAAGACAAAGCTGCCAGCCTCACTCTGCAAGTAGGGCTCTCTCAAGTAGCGTATCCCAAATACGGGACTCAGAATTGCCAGTCACTTCTGAAAAGCCTGTCCTTACGTCCTCTGTCTCCCAGTTCCTCGTGGTGCACACAGAGATATCAGCGCTTACTTCGCCTCCAGGAATGCTGAGGGCATGGACACAGTAAAAGCAGAAGGGCACTCTCAGACTCCAGGGGATCAAAAAAGTGTCTTAAATAGATTTTTTTTTTTTTTTAGATTTGATTCCATTTCCAAAGTCTTTGTAATTACTAACATACAGAAGTCATATAGCTCTGCAGGCTTTGCCCTACAAATGGCTCCGCTGCTGCGTCATTCCAGGGGAGCTGCACACCCTGCAGAGAAACGCTTTGTGAAGCGGTTCTTGAGAGATGTCCCTGTGCTCTCTAACTGATCTGAGAAGTTATATTCACATTTCACCAAGTGACCTTGCCCAGAGCTGCCACTCTGAAGTAAAGTCTGTACGACTCTGCAAGTTATGTGTATGCAGCAGTTTTTTGTTTCTACTGTTAAGTAGAAGGTATTAAACTGATCTGGTTTTACCCCACTTTTGTTTGCAGTTTGTAGAATAAATGGAAACGAGCTGGTTATGCTTTTAATTGGTGAGCAAGCATGCCTGGCTTCTACCCCAACAGCAAAGAGAGGGGATGGACGCTCCCAGAGGAGTGCCTGGACTGTCCCAGGCTGTCCCAGATCAGCCGCTGACCCCTGTTTCTCTCCTCCTCATCCTCCCAAGTACTTTCTAGAAAACAACCTAACATATGGGGTTTTTTTATTCCCCTTGATTTTCAGCCCGTGGAAAGGCGCTTGGAAAGCCCCTCCCGATGCGAATGCGGCTCTCCCCGTCCCCTCTGTTTCCTGAGGCTGCACGGGCCGAAAACCTCCCGTCCCCCGGCAAAACCGCGCTTGCAGCAGTAGCCGGGTTGCGACAGCAGAGGGAGACGAAAGCCCGGCGAGGGGCCGGGGCCGGCGGGACCGGGGCTGCGCGCTTTGCGCTCCGCGGCTGCCGGAGCCGCTGCGGCCCGGGGGGAGCCGCTCGGCAGCCGCCGCCGGAGCCCCGGCACGGCAGCGGTGCGGCGTTCCCCGGCTGGCCTCTGGGGAAACCGAGGCACGGAGCGGCGGGGATCGCCCGGGGCGTGGGGCAGGGCAGGCTTAGCGCCGCGCCGGGGCTTTCGAGACTCCATCGGGGCGGTTTTCACTCCTCCCTGGGGTGCCCGACGCCCCCCACAGCGCAGTTTTGGGACTCACCTCAGCTCCCTTCTTGGGTGTTGGCTCTGCACGGGCACGGTACATACCTGCTCGGTTCCCTGTCTCCACTGGTGTGCTGGTTTTGGCCGGGACAAAGTTAATTTTTGTCACAGTAGCTAGTGTGGGGCTATGTTTTGGATTTGTGCTGAAAGCAGTGTTGATAACATAGGGATGTGTTCGTTACTGCTGAGCAGCGCTTACACAGAGCCAAGGCCTTTTCTGCTCCTCTCACCACCCCACCAGCGAGGAGGCTGGGGGTGCACAAGAAGCTGGGAGGGGACACAGACAGGACAGCTGACCCCAGCTGACCAAAGGGATGTTCCATCCCACATGGCATCATGCTCAGCGTATAAAGCTGGGGGAAGAAGAAGGAAGGTGGGGACATTTGGGGTGATGGTGTTTGTCTTCCCAAGTAGCCGTTACGTGTGATGGAGCCCTGCTCTCCTGGAGATGGCTGAGCTCCTGCCTGCTGATGGGGGGTGGTGAATGAATTCCTTGTTTTGCTTTGCTTGTGCAGATGGCTTTTGGTTTACCTATTAAACTGTCTTTATCTCAGCCCACGAGTTTTCTCACTTCTACCCTTCTGATTGTCTTCCCCATCCCACCAGGGGGGAGCAAGCAAGTGGCTGTGTGGGGCTGAGTTGCCAGCTGGGCTTAAATCCTGACAACTGGCCAGATTGAGGTGGGGGTGGTCCCCAGCACCGAACACAGGCAAGTATGCCCTTGTTAGGGCAGCACATGTTGCCATAATAGTAGTTTCTGTCTCCTATCAAGCACTGATGATGAGCCAGAGAAATAACGTGCTGGGTCAAATCTGACCCACAAACCATCAACTGGATGAAGTGTATGAAGATGTACCCAATTTTTCAGACATGAACTGCCTTCAAGTTGTCTGTAGTGCCAAGCATCATCTACCTGGAAATTTTATCACGTAAGGAAATATAATGTTTACAATGTTATTTACAGTGTTGAAATTCCCAGCCCAGTGGGAGCCAAATTCTCAGGCAGAACAGATTTCCAGCCTGCTTCTTTCTAGGAGGCAGCATGTCCCCCGCAAGAAAAAAGAAAAAAAAAAAAAAAAAAAAAAAAAAAAGTAAGAGCACGAAGCCAGTAGCTGCTGATTAAGGATCACAGCACAACTAGCAAAACTGAAAGCACAACCTTGTAGGGCTGGCTTTGGACTCAAGAGGGGAAGGAGTGCCTTGGTGCTCTCTGCATTCTCTCCCATCTCCTAGAAAGAGTTTTGCAGCCCCTCCAAAACTCCAGCAAAGCAGGTGCATGCTGCTGCAGGCTGGTGCATTCACACCTCTTGTCTTTGGAGCACGCTGTTCATGTGAGATGAAGTGAACCTAGAGCCATTGTCAGTTCACATGAAACCCTAGATGAATGTAGGCTCTCTGCAGTAATGGGGAATATTACTTTAAATGGCTCAATAACACTACAGCTTTGCTATCTCCTAGTCCATAATATATAAACTGTTTTACAGACCTAGATGGAATTTCTTTGACTTCTCCTCAGATTGCATTGTTTTAAGGTACTTTTGCATTTTTATTGGCAACCTAGTTGTAATAGAGAGAATCCATATAGCATCAATGCTGCTTTCTAGGAGATGCCTGGTAGCTGTGAAATATAAACCAATAAGGTCTTGGACTATAGCTTAATCTTATCAGCAGAATTCAGGTAGTGTGAGGCAGAAATTGTGCTACTAACAAGTGTTTCCAGCCCTCACTGCCTTGATGAAATGGGATGGAAAAATCAGAAAATAGAGCTGTGTCTGGATCCATGCAGCTCCTGAATACAGCAGCACAGAGACGAGCTGGCTGTGCCAGGCAGCAGCCTTGTGATTAAAATAAACAGTCCTGCTCTCCTTGTTTGCTGTAATGCTAAGCTACTTTGGTGAGCCTCTCCAACCAAGAGACACCAACTCTCTTCAACTACAGAGACAAAAGGCAAGTGATCACAGGAAAATGTGGATAGTTTTCTGGTATTTTTAGGGACTGCTCTCCTTCTAGGTTAAGAAAGAAGTGAGGGCTGTCAGTGCCCTGGGGATTGCTGTGGGTGTAAGCCAGCACCTCAATTTATTTCCATTCCCTTAGGAGCAGAGATATAGGTGAAGCATCATTTAGCTGCTGAGGTTTTGATCTCTGCAGGCTTTTTGAATGGCTGACTGTGAGTTTTAATATCCACTTCAGAAGGTGTGCAAAATACAGCCTAAAATCTTGCCAATACCCTCTCTTAATGCCCCCATCTCTCCTGTCTGCTGTCCTAGCCTGTGGTGCTATGTGATTATTAGGCAGCTTACACGGTGTAGTTTAAACTGGAAGAATCTGTTTCTTAACCATTTATAGCCCCCAATTATTGGGGTCTTAAGGTTGCACAAGCCTGTGTTCATAAGGTAGCTCCCTGGAGAGCAGGAGGTGACTTCTGAGAAATTACTGCATTTAGATCAGAAATTTAGCTCAGGAAGAACAGCAGAGAGATGCTTAAAGGGGCCAGTCCTTGAAATGAGGCAGGTGGAGAAATCTGAGATGTATGTAGCCCCTTTGCTTCCTGTGATCTTAAAAGGGCTTAGCTGCGTCCTCTCCCCTTCTCTGGCTGCAAAGGGCTGCCTTATCAGCCATGGTCCACAGCCAGATATCCATGCTAAGGGAAGACAAATCTGCTGATTTTCAGTACCCAGAGGGTTTCTCCTTCCCACCTGACTTTGGTGCTTCTCAAACCCTAAGGTTACCTCATACCGCAGCCCCATAGAGCCAGGCTGCAGCAGTCCTTCAACCCCAAATCCAACCAGGAGGGAGGCAATGAACATACATGTGCAAGAAGATTCATGGTCTCTCAGGTATCTGACCCCAGACCTCTCATCCAAGTCTTTTTGTGCTGCATCACTGTCAAGTAGACATCCCTGCCATCCAGATGTACGTGCTATAGTGCTGTTCCTCTCCTCCTCTTCTCCTCACATGGTCCTGGAGCTGTGAGATGAGCCCAGCAGTGTCACTGGGGCACTTGTACATCCCTTGCACCACCATTTGTTCCCAAGGACTGTTCTATAACTGTTTAATTAGTCCCTGCAGTAATTAACCATGTACTATTTGTTTTTCCCTTTCAGCTGATATTTACCCTGAGGGAATTGGGGGCTCCTGAGAGCTATTACACATCAGGTCTTTACAGGGACCCCAGGGGAGAGGAAACACGCGTGACTTGGGCTTTGGTAATGGCCCAGGCAAGGTGGGGAAGAAACCAGCACCAACCCCCTGCTTTTAAATACTGACCCAGGGAGACTGGAGCTGGTCTGTAGTGGTGCTTTTTAGCTGGCACTCTTCTTTATCTCTTCAATTTTCACAGGACCTGTGCACGCACCTCCCCTCAGCCATCCCGGTTGCAGGAAGCCAGGCAAAGCCTATCAAGAGCTGTTTGTCAAAACAAGTCTAGCCAGAGTTGGTAGGATGATGGAGAGGTGGTTCCCTAGGCCCCTCAGTCCCTCAAGCAGCAGCAGTCCTTCCCTGTGTGCAGTGGCTGAGGCTGGGCTGCAAGCCCATGTGTGGCACTTGAGATGGGGTGTGCAACTGGGCCATCTGCATGGCCAAGGTGATGGTGTGCTCTCACCAGCCTGAATTTCCCAGTCAGGTGTTTCTGGGATGAGAAGCCCTGGAAATCTTTGACATCATGCTAAAAATTAATAGCAAAACAACTCCCTTCCCAAAGGTGCTGCTTCTACATTTTCATTGCTCAAAATTCAGAAGCTTGCTGCTGCCTCAGTCTGATTTTTCCTCTAACTAATACGTTGGAGCGAAGCACCCACTGACCTTGGTGGGAGTTCAGATGCAGGGACCCCTTCACTGGCCAAAAGCATGATATAAAAGGTGGCCTTTCTGCTCAGGTGCTCTCAACTTGTACCATTACATACCTAAAAAAATGCCAGTTCTCGCAGACTCATGGATGTGAACATGTCAGCATCACTAAACACACTGTTTAGAATTTTTAAACGTTTAATTTGTAGTGATGGAGACTAAATTGAGAATTAAACCCATGCACACCAGTCCCAAGGGAGTCCCCCCTTCCCTCCCACTCCATCTGGAATGAAGAGGAGCTGGAATTATACATGAATTAATGAATAAGTAATAGAGAGTCACACAAATAAATTTCAGATGCAAGGATCTTTTTAAAAAATCATCTACAAGTTAATATTTATTTATGTAACTTGCAGAATTCCAGCCAATGGCTGCATAAATATTAATTACTAATTAAAATTTAATAGCAAAGCAAAACCCTTGTATTTGCTAAATGTATGTATTAGAGTCATCATTATTTGTTTGGAGAATTAGGTTTGTTTGGGACTTTGGTCAAGCGGTGACAAGAATACAATTTTAGAGCAGGAGACAACCTGGGTTAATCTCGCTTTTGTTTCGATTGCAATTGCTCCGAGAGGATGAATTAATTTCTTTCTTCTTTTACTTCCCATGAGGAGATGATAACAAATTTAAAAAGGGCCCTCGGCAAAACCAGGGCATCGCTGTACTCCCAGTTGTGCATCCTTGCTACATTTTTGACTGATTTCCAATACAAAGAGGAGGAGGATGGCTTCTCAGCTAGTCAGCACAGCTTTGCTGGCTGCAGTAGCTGTACTCATTTAGACCAGCTGATTACCTGGGCTGTGGTGGTAGTTTTGCATTTATGTGCCTTTCAGCAGCCTGAAGGCTCACCTGCACTTGCCATTTTTGTGGGCTGCCGTGAGTCGTTTTGTATTAACGTCTTGGGTCCGTAAGTCTGTAACGTCCCTGTGTATCCCTTTTTGGTGCACATTGTTAAACCCACCTGGGAAGGAGGTGTACAGAGATGAACTTTCCTCTTCCACAAAGAACGCGAGGGTGAAAAGCTGGTGAGTCCCCACAGAGCTGGGGCTCAGCTCAGAGTCTTCCCTGCGGTGTCTCGCACCGCTTCGCTGGCTGCTCCGGTTGCTGCCGTTTTTGCTGTGTGTCGTCCTACTGCTCTGGGGTGCTTGCAAGGGTTTCTCTGTGCTGTGGTTAAACCAGGCTTCATCCCCTCTGATTCAGGCTGGCTATTGCTCTCCCAGTTCCCAAGTGGATCTTGCTGGAACCTTGCCGTGATTTGGAGCTCCTGGGCTGCAGGTCCCTTGGGCTCAGGAAAGCGAACCAGGCGAAGCAGCTCTCACTGTCAGGGACCTGTGTCTACAGGACACGGCCAGTGGTACAGCTGGGAAAGGGGTAATTTGCCTGAGCTGTGGCTTCAGCAGCACTCAAGCTCGAGTGGTGTATCATGAGCTGAAATTGCCAAGTGGTGCAGCAAACATCTAAGGGGTAAATAGAACAAAGATGCTCTAAGAACTGAATGCACCTTTGAGTAGAATGTGGTTTATAGCTATCTATGAGCTTTTGAAGGCCGAAAAAAAAGAGATGCAAGCCAAAAAGAGAGCTCTGGCATTCTGTGTAATCTCATACAAAGAGCTGGCAGTACCGCTTGTGGTGCATCCCTGCTCTGGGGGAGTCAGGGAGGACCAGTTGTGCTGTGGTTTGGGTTTCGATTTGTACTTTGCAGCTTTCTTCTTTTAAGCCAGTAATTGTGGCCTTAAGCTGATGAGGCAAATGCTGAGTAAAGCACTTCAGGCCATTTTATCCTTGCAGGGAGTCAAGGTCTGCCTCCTGGTACGGTCCCACTGTGATCCCCTGACCCCATGGTCTGCAGTAACTACAGTCTTGGAAGTCAAAAAGGTGAGGCCCAGTGCTCACTGGGACATACCTGTAAGCTTTTGAAGACTCAGGGCCTTAGTAAGGATGGGGAGCAGATAAAACATTTATCGCAATGCTTTTTTCTTGGGCCTCATTTAATTACAGGGCCACTACTGGTTAAAGAATTTAATAAGCAATTTTCTTACCCGTTTTGAGATTGATGGAACATACAAAGACATGAGTTGATTAAAATCAGACAAGCTTCACCAAAAATTCAGAGATTAGTAATCTGTAAGGTCTGAAAAGACAAGTACATGATGCAGTATTTTATGCGACATCCCCAGATATCTCTGCAACAAACCCCCTGGATGATGTGTGCTCTTTGGTTCAACAACAGTGGATGGCCTTTGACTGTGTCCATTTTAACTAGAAGCAAGAAACAGAGACAGAAAAATAAATTGAGATGGTTGCAAGCACAATGAAACGAAGTGCACAAATTTAAATGTAAAAGACTGAAAATGTACCAGAAGTAATAAAGACAAACCAGTGATAGGACTCTGAGTGAGAGCCCTGGCTAATTCTGTACTGCAAAGATATAAAAGAAAATCAATATTAAAAAAAAATGGGACCTTTAGCACAGAACCTGTTAAATGGTGTATGCAACAATTTAAAAGAAATAACTTGGAAGTTAGAAGTGCAGCATAGAAACATCTGAATAATTGACATTTAGAGAATTAACATAAAATTATTCCAAGATAGCAGTGAAAGTAGTCAAGCACTCTTCTAATGCTTATATAAAACTAGGCAGCTTTTACAATGTACCCTCAACCTTGAATACATCTGCTTAACGATTAGCCCTGTGTCCCAGCTCTTTGTAGGCAACGTGAGTATTCACTAATGTGTAGACTAACCTGTTTAGATCAGATTTTTTTTTCATTCACTATTAGGTGATGAAATTGCAGGCCAACATGGTGCTTGCTCTACCTCTGGTCCTTCTGATATCATGGGCAAAACTTTGGATTGACAGAGAATTAAATCAGCATCCCCTGAGTAAGCCATCACTCCTTTGGAGTGGTTGGCATAAACAGTGGTTGGCATAAACAAATAGAAACTGTTATGGTATCGCCATGTATCCAAATCTTTACTTTGACATGGTGCTTTCCTTTTAATGTGATGTCACAGACCTTAGTTAAACAAATACTCATTATTTAAGAAAAGGCAAAGCCGTCCTTAATTTCTTTTTGGTTAATTCTTCCTTCTGCTTCTACAGCAGGTAAACATCAGGAGACAATATCAATGCTGCTGTGCAAAGTTCAAAAAATTTCTGTGTTTTAATGACTGTGCAGTGATCTTGAGTTGGTTTTTGGATTCACCGGGCAGTTTTGGACTGGCACAGCCCAACACCAGACTGTGTGGCAAGGACCTTTAAATATGCAACAAAGTGAACGTACTGTAGTTCAACGAAATGCTAATGCCCAAACTGATGCCTCTGCAGCCAGGCTGGCTGTGAGCTGGTGCTCGCAGAACCAAGGCCCTCCATCCTTCAGGCGGTGAGATTAAGTCTCTGTCTTTACGGTATAACTCCCAACGAGGCTCAGAGCAATGAGCCACTGCACTGCCAATTTCTGCTGTCTCCTTTCCTGCCTACAGAAGGAGCAGCTGGCTCTGGCTGACGCAGGCTGTCCAGGGAGCAGAGGATGGGACATCTTTTAACTGCTTTGATCAGTGCAAAAGAGGTTTTGTCCCTCACTCAGATAAAGATTCCCAAGTGACTGAGGCTTAGCATCCATCAGATCTTCTCTCTCTTTAATGAAAGATACACCATACACCTAAATCCTGTCCCATAACTGCTGAGCTGGCTTTTTGTTGTGTAGCAGTGCAGGCAGCATAACATCTGAGCAAGGAGGATACCGAAGAGTCACCTCCTGATGCTTGGGATTCAAGCTATTTGCAAACTCTGGCACGCCTCAAGGGCTCCTTTGCACAGGCTTCACATTCCCGGGGTTGTCTTCAGAACTAGTGGGTTGTTCCCAACTAAGAAATTTTTTTTGGTTTTTGTTTTGTTTTGGTTTTGTGTTATAGATCTGTGAAACATGACTGACAGCTGATGCACTTGATGCCTAATATGAGCCCAGCACCAAGTCATGCCTAAACCAGAGTCCCTGTCTCACATGGACTGTCAGCTTCTCTGTGGGCTCAGGATTCAGCCGTTATATTTTGGACACGTTGCCACTCTTGCCTTTGCTTGATCTCTTATTTTTCATGACACTTGCAGAAACTTGCATGTTTTTGAGATCTTATCACTCTGTGAAATGCAGATTTAGCCCCTGGGTTTAGAGGCTACCAGGAGAAGAGCTATATACAGTGGTAGGATTGCAGCCACCTTGTTTCTGCAAGAAATCAGCCTAAAAAGGAAGCCAGGAGCATCACAATGCCCGGAGGAGTCAGGAACAGTCCCACAGCTTTGCTTATGTGGGGAAGAGAGTTAAAGCCAGGAAAGAGCAGCACTCCTCAAGCCTGGACGTGTGCCACTGCTGTAAGCTTGGGCTGGACTGAAAAGCCCTTGCAAAGCCCAGGTACAACCCTGGTGTGATGAACGGAACTGGGAAATCCTGAACCATGAGCATCATACTGCATTTTCCATTTCTTAGAACTCAGATAACATATTCAAATGTGTTTATACTACTACCTTTGTCTGCTTCCATTTCCCTTTTTTTTCTATTTGCAACTACTATACACATCCAGGGCTATTTTCTACCAGGCACGAGATTTTTCTCCCCCTTTTTCCTTTTTTATAAGCACAGTTTTTCTATTTATCTTTTAAAAAATAAAATTGATTTCTCCAAGTTTAAGTTTTACTCTCTTTTACTTGAATTTTTGTGAGTGCTAGCTCTCCGTTTCACAGTTCGGCTGACATGAGGGCTGGGATGTGTTAATTGTTCAATGATTTAAATGAAATATCAAAGGAGTTTTTATTGATTTGCATATAAAAGTTATAAAACCAAATATATGGCACAACAGACAAATTAGTAGGCCATAAAAAGCATGAGTGAATTACTGTTTTATTAAAGCTTTAAGATAACACGCTGTAGTATCTGAAAAGAAAGGTCAAAAGGAAAAAAAAAAAAGGAAAATTTAAATGTGTGCACATTAATGGACTGGGGAATGTGGCTTTACTAATAACTTCTGTGCATAAAAATTTATATTTTTCAACACAGCAATCATTTCTTTTACCCTGTTGGGTATTTTAAATGTGCTCCTGTGTATATAATATTAATTTAGTCATAAAATAAAAGGCAGTAATTCAGACAGTAGCCCATGTGAGCTATTAAATTCAAAGTACCGTGTGAAGTATTTGTGGTTATGGTTGCTCGCAGTTCCAGATAAGACACAAACAAACCACTCTTGACAAGATGAAAGTATCTGTCCATGCTCACCTCTGGGTTTGTGCATTTCCTTCCCCAGAGCTGACACTATCTCTGATTAGGTTGTTTGGGCATAAATTATGAGAATGTTCCTTGAAAAAAAGCACAAAATGAGGATCTGTGCAATAGCCAGGCTTTTAAAAGGAGGTTGTATGCTCTCCAAGTCTATCTAAACTAGCTAATATTATAGTTCACTTCTTTTTATGCTAGATCAGCGAGCTTTGCTGCCTTAGGAAGTGAAAAGATGTTTTCGCTTTTGCTGTTCATTCACTAATGGGGGGCTGAGAGTTAACCAACAGCAAATGGGCTTGACTGTGAAGCCAGTCAGCTGTGCAAAACATTTTCATGTTGTCTCTCTGAAAAGCTTGAAGCAAATATTCCATCCACTGCAGTGGCAAATTAATACACAGCAATTAATCAAGATTCCTCTCACTTGCTTTCTCTGTGCATGTACTCTTGCATTAAGTCTTGGAGTGCCTGATTGTTCTCCTGTTAAATGCATCTACGCTAAGACTCAACGCAAGCACTTCTCAGCAAGAAGAAATGAAGCCTGGAGTCAGGCTGAATCCTTCAGAGACTTGGCTCAGCGCCTGCAGCTCAGCTAATACGTATCTGCCAGCGTCCAGCCCATAATGGTACCAGTGCAAAGACTCAGAAACTCCTGGTAAAACCTTATGGATTATCTCTATATTAGGCTATATCATCATGTAGCATTTCAGAGCCATCTCTCAGCTTTTAATATGAGCGCCTTGGAGAGAGCTCTGCTTGCCTGCCCCACCGCCTCCCCCCACACAGGCTTAAATCTGCTGCTGGGAATAGCCCCTGGTACAGGGGACTTTGCAAGGGAAAAAGGATTTCCATGGATCCTCCTTCCTGCAGCTCACACAGCTCAGAGGCCACATAGCAAAGTCTCCTCTAAAGCCATGTCTAGACAGAGTACACTCGTGTGGGGCAGAGGTTGTGGATCTGCCGTCGCTGAGACACAGCAGCGGTTACTTACATAGCTCCTCGGTTCCACAGTTCCCCAAAACAACTGTGCGGCATGAATCAAAGACAGTAACGCAGTAAAAATTTATTTCCTTCCTCCAATGCTTCCTGTTGCCAGCTAGGGGCAGTTGAAAAGCAGTTGGTGACTTCAGTGCATTGCATGCTTGATCCTTGGTCAAGGTACAGCTGCAGCAAGAAGTTGATAGCAAGTGTTTGCTTACTGCTACCTCTGCTGGCTGTAAAAGAGGGGATCGGTGAGTTCCTGTAGGTGTCACAACAGGAGCAATAGTTGTGACCCTTCTGGCAGACCTCAGAAAAGCCCTAGCCATGGGTGCAACTCGGTCTTTCACAGCCATTCAGCAGGGCTGGTGGCTTGGCCCAGGCTCCTTCCAACAGTGCCAGCCCAGCTCGAGATCCTCTGCAATGCCCCAGGCTCCGCCTGGCAGTCCCTGTGCCACACTGCCTCGGGTCCTTGTGGTCAGAGGCGCTTGGATCAGCATGCATCTGCCCTTATAGCTGTCTTCAGTGTCCTCTGCACCTTGTTGTCACCTTCCAGGCCACCAATGGTCTTGCAGGATATGAGAAAGGCCTCCATTTCAGCTGTCCTGTCAACCATAGAGGGTAAGAATGGATGGATGTCTAAGCGGGTACCCCAGGGACTCTTCAGCCAGCAGTCTTCCCAGACAACTGATCGTGTTTGCCTTGAGACTCTTATCTCACAGAGAAACACGGGAGAGCCATTTCTAGCATGCTGGAGGTGGTCTGAGTGCAGGTGGTTTTGGTATTTGTTGCATTCAGCGAGGACGAGATTGAGGCTTGGGTGAGGAAATCAGTGCAGGCCAACCCCATACCTGAAATGAAGGGTTAATTCGCCACCAGGAGAGAGGAGATGTGTGTGGGCAGGCACAGCATCCCCACATCTGTGGTGAGTCAGACACCCGAGAGATTCAGCCGGCAGACGATGAAAGGGAGAAGTAGGTCAGAGCAGACAAAGACACTGAAGGATCCATCTGCCGAGACCGCAGCGGAGGGTGTATCTGATCTCCTGCATGGTTGATATGCAGAGCAGTCAGGAAAGCGTTTATCATCCCGTGGCCTGGAAGAGGGGTGACGTTTAATGACTGGCAGTTGGAAAAGCAGGTAGCAGGCAGAGAGGAAGGTGCTCCACCTGGCCAAATAGCTGGGTAAGATTGCAAAGCGACGGGGAGTCCTTTAATTATGTGCTTGTTGCATCAATTAGTAAAGAGAAAAGCATTGGCCTGTCTAGTTTAATTGGCAGAGCCAGTGAGGAGGGCATCTGACATGGGCACCCTCAGCCTCCCCAGAGGCAAGGCAAGCCCAAATGACTCTGACGTTCGGGAGAGGAGCTGAGGCACTGCCTGCCGCTTTCACGCTGGTGTGCTACTGTGCTTAAAAGCGCCTCCTGTGGTGGGAGCAGCTGAGATCCATGCAGTCCTTGGCCAAGAGGTTTGGAAAGGCTCACTTGAAGCTGATGAATATGCACCGAGTGAAATATGTGGTTTAGAAATCAAGGCTCCAGAAGGGAAAGGTCGGCCTTTTAATCAAAGGGCATTTCCCTTTCCCTGGCAATGCTAATGCAAGGTGCAAGTTGTTATATCACTGACTTATTTACTTTCTTTGCCTCCTTGTCTAGCTCGGGGTGTTCCAAGCCTCAAAGGGAAGCAGACACTCCTCCGTGGAGGATGCAGCCTCCTGGGTTTGTCAGTGTTCAGGAAAGCGAAGATGAGTCAGGTCTGAAACAGGCACACTTCATTTCAGGCCAGTTAAATTCTAGCGGGGATGTTCTCAGTCAGGCTTCAAGTGACATATTTTCTTGCCACTTCATTTTCTTCACAGGATTAAAGTCATTCCTGCTAATGATTTTTCTTGATTCTTCTGGCCATCCACAGAACCATTTACTTAAGTGAGAGGAAGAAGGTCTGTTTGCTCTAGGCGTGCTTAAGCCTGTGCTTTCACCAAGCTCCCAAACAACATGGGAGTGATGGATAATTAAATCCTTCTCTCTCTGGTAAGCAAAAGAAAACAACAGGCATTTGAAGGTGGTCCCAATGGCAGGATAGGTGGGAGCTTGGTGCAGGAGTCAGGGTGGCTGGAAGAGCCTGGGGGAAAACAGGGGCTGGGTGAGGGACTGCCTATCAGAGGGAGCTGGCCCGGGCACAGCAGTGGAGTCAAGCTGCAAGTCTGGCATCAAGGTGTAAAGAACCGTTGGGACATCACACCAGAAAAGTGACAAGCAGGGGAATATGTCTTTCAGGAGTCCCTCACTGCATGGAAAGGGAATTAAATCAGTGAGCAAGAAGTTACTAGCTGTGCCTTGCGTCCAGTGGGGATGGGGAGATGTGCATGAGCCTGAGAGGTTAGGAAGGAGACAGACATACTTCGTTCATCACAGGATCACGAAGTTTAGCTAGAAGTCCTTCCAAAACATTTTGCAGAGTTCATGTCCAACGGTGATTTCCACTTCTTCTGTGAAACTCTCACTCTGTCACTTTGGATAGATTACCATCAAAAGATTATCTTGGTGGAATGTTTCAGCCTGTGTAGAAATGCTCACTGATGAAGAGCAATGAGAAAACTGCTTGGCTGTATTGATCAGTGTGCACCTAAAAATACGCACATCCCTAAAGGATCTGTCCAGCCATAATCTCGTCTGACAGTGGGGTTTTGGCAACAACAACAGTTTGTCTCGACTCTGGGACTTTATTCTCTGCTGCTTTGCATATGTTATATTTGATAGTACCAGAGAAAAGGGAGTGTAAAATGCAGCTTTTCCCACCTGAGAAGGGCTAGTTGCCCAGTTCACATAGATTTAAAATGGTGGTGTGCAATGCTGCACAGTGGAGGATGCTCTAAATATCCATCATCCCAAGAAGTGGATCTCTTTAACCAAGATAGTGAAAATAAAAGTGTATTTTCTAAGTGCTGAGACTTCTGAGGAAAGCAAACAGTAGGAGTGGTGGATGGGAGGCAACTCACTTCAGTGGGAGTGGAGTGAGGTTGATGCTAGCTGCTCTGAAGAATTCTGACCAAAGAAAATGAGAACCTCAACATACCCCCTGCAGCAGGAACTTGGGTTTCTCCTGTATAGGTGCTCCTGCAAGATACAGAAAACATGTTCATTGAGAGATGCTGTCTTTGCAGCTCCAGAAGGGGACATTCATGTACGTGGGGCTGCATTGTTACAACCCTCCATTCAGCCTGTGCACTCTGTATGCCCCAGTGCAGGATGTGCTACCAGCACAGCAGCACCCAACTGAGGCTAAGGGAAGCTGTGGTGACTTCTCAACATCTCCATGCACAAAAAAGAGGGATGCTGTTCTGCAGGGTGCCACAGAAACCTGATAGATGAAACGTTCATTTCCTATCCCCACTCCCAGGCACTGAATGTGCTGGTTTGTGTAGGTACAAAAAAAAAAAAAAAAAAGGCACTAAAATTTGGCAGTGGTTTTGTCTGCATAAACTTTGTGGCTCTGCCTGAAGCCAACTCAATCCAACCCATTATGTTGTGTGGCTTTTTCTGAGGGTGCTCAGCTACTGAGGTGACAAGTATTCTCTCTGGGGTAGGCTGGAGATGGTGGGGAGGGCTGCTGTGTGCTGGAAGCAGCAGAGGGGCCCATCATGCAGCTTGTAGCCTTTAGGTAACCACATCACACAGTCCCCATCTTGCATCTGCATAATCCATCACTTTTAAAGACATTTCCTTATATCGGTTAATATAAAATGTTGTTCATTTTGTCAGCCAGCAGGAGGTTTCATAGGTCCTTTAGGCAACTTAAACAGCGATTAATCAAAAAAAGCCTCCACCTTCTTCGTGCTGTTAATGCTGTTGTTAGGTTGCAGGCAGCATAATTTATGGCATTTCCTGATCCTGTTAGCTAGGATGTCTGATTAATTTTGGCTCTGGGATTAAGTCAGCAAAAGAAATTTGACTTCCACGAGCAAGTGATATATATCATCCGCCCGAGCGCAGGAGAGACAGAACACTATCTTTCTGCTGGTTTTATTGTGTCCTCGACTACAGCCAGGAGGTGGCATTATGTACTCATTTTATTACTGCTGCTGGCTGGGGACTGAATTGATTTTAAACCCAGGACATGGTCAGCTTCTTGATCTTGACATGGAAGGGAGAGCGCTAGCGTATGATGCTGGAGACCCTGCTCCTGCTTCCTGACAAGGATCACAGTGTTCAAGTTGGCACATTTCTCATTCTTTTTGCTCCCAGGTAATTCAGGAAATGACATATCAATGAGTTAATTATTAGCCAGGATTTTGCTTTTTACACATTTTTCATTCTTGGTACTCAGGTGGCTTTTTGATCCTGTTGTTTCATTTTGTCCTGCTGCTTACACCTTGTCTGTGCTTCTTGGGAGTAGAGAGCAAAGTTTGGGGATAATACAGATTTTTCAGTTCTTCCCTGCCTTTTCTTTGTATAGAGAGCTCTTCTTTAATTTTTCTTTTTTTCCTTATTATGGAACCTTTTATCAAGCAGGCAAAAGAGACTTTAGTAGCTCAGGGAATTTGTCAGCTGATGAAATAATCTTGTCTAAGTAGGTTTCTACGAGGTAATTTGAGCCACTCTCAAGTACACAGATAGAACACGAGTGTCTTCATCTAGTAGCATAGCATTTGGTCTTGTTATGTGGGATCTTTTCTCTGGGAGGCCTGGCAATATCCATGCTGCTCTCCATGGGTGCAAACAAGGCATGGCCATGCAAAAAACCTGCTCCTTTCCCTTTCTGTACCAATCATCTCCATTCCTTCATTTAGGGTAGCGATGTGCAGTTTACAAACTGAAGAGCTGTTCACTCCATTTCTGCAGGATGACAAGAAAAGAGGAAAGTCATGCAGACCTCGGGCTGCTGCAACTGATTCATGCTTTTAATGGAAAATTCAGGAAGAAATCTGTGTTCCATCTTGGCCCTCCAGGCCATAAGGAAAGGCATTTCCACACGGCAGCTGGAGGTGTGACTGCAGCCTGGACAAATGCAGCAGAGATTTGGATTTGAAACTGTCAAGAGGAGACTATCAAGAGGTGACTGTAACCCTAAGATGCTACAGTTCATATTCTTGCTCCATTAACTCTGACAACAGACTTCTGAAACCAGAGTTTTCTAAACCTGGCTTATAAATCATGCTGATAAAAATGGACTGGGATTTACTTGTGTATAATAT
Organism: Leptosomus discolor; assembly: GCF_034619465.1. NCBI lineage: Eukaryota > Metazoa > Chordata > Aves > Leptosomiformes > Leptosomidae > Leptosomus > Leptosomus discolor. Next base: position 10,954,570 of record NC_141393.1, read on the forward strand.
GGAGCTCTGCAAATAAAATTAACCCTCTGTGCAAGGACTACAGCTAGCGTGATGCAGATGCTGGGCACTTAGTGTTAGACTGCTCAGATTTTGGTCTGGGTTTGTGGAAACCTGACAGCTGACGCTGCACACCTTGAGCTTCAGATATTCAGTTTCTCCCCAGCTAGACCCAGAACTCTGAGACATCAGAGATGGTGGGATGAGACAAGCCCCAGCCTGGAAGCTGTTACAGGCACATCAGTGTCGGACGGTGACTGAACCATCCACTTTGCTTCCCAGTAACTAATGACGCTCAACAGCTTCCAGCCTCAAACTGGGTTTACACTGGCCTGCTCAGCATGGCAGAGCTTACTAGTGTTTGCCCCCAAAGGTTTACTCTGCCCTTGAAAAGTTCTGTCTTCCAGAAGCTACCAAATAATCTTCAGTTCTTTGTGAAAATATGAGCCTTTAAAAATAGCTCAACTAGTCACCCAGAAAGAGACCCACTTGAAATCGTGAACTGTTTTTCAAAACCTTGACCTTAATCTCTGAAAGGATGCTACTTTCTGCATAAGTCAGGCAATCAAGACATATGTAGCTTTAAGCCATGCCTGCGCAGGTCTCTGATGCATACAAGATTTCTGTAGCACCTGCATGGCAGAGCCACAGCGGCTCTGCAAGAGTCAACCAGGTCACCTCCCACCTTGTGCATCAGCAACAAAATTGGGAGCTTGGTTCTGGTGGCAGGACCTTTATCAGCAGTGATGAATGGCCGAGGGGATTTTCATCTCTTTGATTAATTTTGCAGGGCTGACAGTTAGAAAGATCACATCTTGACTCCCGTGACAGGAGGTTGGAGTAAGGGAGTCCTTGGGAGGTCTGGGTGAAGAAATTTTACTGCTGCAGTCGCCAAACATCAAGCTCTCGCAGCTCCTGCATGCCCGAGAGTGGGAAGTGGGCACACAGCTAGGCTGGTAGGCTTGGCGAAACCACACTTGTGCTGCCAAGCTGAGAAGAGAAACACTGAAGGATCTGAAGTCATTGCCTTTGTAAAAGAAATACTAAGGCAGAAGCAGCTGGTTTTGCTCACAGGAAGAATCTCCTTTTCCTCTGTGGGATGTTTGGAAAAAAAAGAAAGACAGGATGAATCCGACATGACTTTTGCTGAGTATTTACTGATTTGAGAAATGGAGGTTTGTGACCTGGGGGCTGCAGCAGCTGTGCTGAGGCTGAGGAGGAGTGAGGGAGGCTGCAGCAGCTGGAGTGCGCCACAAGTGCTGCAGGGGGCATGAACCTGGCATGAAGTGGATCAATGTCTGGACAAAGCCTCAGGGTGACAGTTTTAAGCAGCCATGTGAGCGTTTCTTTTGCTCCTCACCTCGTTGAGCTGTGTGGTTCACCTATTCTCTCTGCCTTTCCCCCAAAACCTGCTCCTGAGCATCTCTGTCCTCATGACCCAGGTCACCTATATAGGGCATTTCCTTGCTTTTCCTTCTGCCAACACCAGTTGTTCCTCACTCAGCTCATCCCTCTCTCTTGCCATCCTCTACAGCTACAATAAGGAGCTGGCTATGTTCTCTTGAGATATTCACTTACTTTTTGTGCCTGAACATTTTTTATTAGGACAATGCAAATCTAATGTTGCTCCACTGCTCGAGAGAAACTAGTTCCTGCTGCCCCTCAGGGCACTGTGATCTTCTTCCTTGTGCTCCAAGGGCATAATATATGAATAATATGTGATATTTCACCTGAGACCATGAACTCAACAGACGAAGGAACCTCCTGTACTTCCACAAACACAGAATTTTTTTCTCCCCTTTACGGAAAAAAAAAAAAAAATCTTAACTAGGTTACAAACATTGTAGCATGATGAGCAAAAGGAAGGAATATGCCAGTTTTTTCCCAGTGCCATGGGGTGCTGTGGGCTTCCTACGGGACTTCAGACACTGAGTAACCTTGCACTTCATTTCTTATTAGACTGGGGAGTCCCAGGCACAAATCCTAAAGAGGGCAGCAGAATTAAACCCAGAGCTCTTGCCTATGGCCGGCTGAAGCAATGCTGGTGCTGCTAATTGAATGTGCTTTATGTACAAGAGCAGTTCAGAACATACATCCAGAACATGCTGCGTACCCTTTGGTGATATACAAACCAACTAGGACAATTTACAATGGTGATTTTTCCACTGACGGGTAAATTAATGCTCTCTATTATAGGCATTTAATCAATGCCAGCTCCCTAAGTCTCTAAACAGGCCACCAAGATAGAAGATTGATTGGTCTGAATGCATCATATATAAAACAGGAATACTTCATAAGAACATAAATGACGTGTTTGTTTCCCAAAGCCACAAAGACAGTTCTGTGGTAAAGAGGAGTGTTGACAGCCTCCTACCAAGACACAGCGAAGGGACAAGACTTCGGTTTGTTTTGGGGTTTTTGTCTTGGTTTCTGTTTGTTTTTTTTTTCAAGCCAGGATGACTGACATGACCTGGAAATGGGGAGGAAGATCCTTCTAGCTCTGCACATGGGCATAATTATTTGTCTGGATGGGATCCTGGTGATCTCTGCACTGCCTGTGTGGCTTACGGAGGTGCTGTTCCCACGCTGTGCTTTGCAGCAAAATTAGCAGATCATCACAGAGCTCTGAAATTTGGCTTTGTAGTTACACAGGTGGCCAAAACGCCGAAGATGCCAATCCCCCACCCCATCCCCTTTCTTAATAGTATTTCTATTTTTTATTTAGAACAATCTAATTATTTGCTGACTTATTTCCAAGCTCTGACTTGGGGACCTAGGGTCTGTTTGTGGGAAGGATTTGCTGGGGCCATGGAAAGCCAGGGTCTCCCTGAGTGGTTGTGTGCTTTTAACTGGGACAAATGCAAAGTAAAATGCACTAACACAAGTACACCTGAAAGCGATATAGACTGGCTCATTTTATCTCATGTAAGCAGTGGGTTAAAGCACACAGGGGGTCAGTTTGCATTGCTCCCTGACCTTTGCAAAGTCATTAAGCTGAAGTACTGAGCACTGATTTGATTTTGAAACTGAGACCCATCTTCCTAAATCAATGGGATAAAGTATACCTTTTATTATTATGGCTAAACACACCTCTAGTTGCATAAATGAAAGGGGAACACATGAAGTGATGGTCACTCTGTCAGGATTGTGAACCCAAACTGCCTGTGAAAGCCAGTGAGGCCAGGAAGGCTCAGGCACTTAATCATGCTTAAAATGGGATTTAAGTGTCTGTGTGCCTCAGAAGTTTATTTCCTTTGGCTTTTCTCAGGTCTGTGAGATTGTGATTAGGAAATCGGGCTAACTTCACAGCTGGAGAGATAGTCACCATATTCCTCCCAACTGGATGGCCAGATCCACTCTTGCTTTCTGTTGATGGAAAGCCACAGAGCTCAATAAATAAGACCTGGTGTCTTGAAACTTCATTACTTTACACCCACAGAGTATCTTGTGTATGCCACTGAAATTGAGGGGAAAACAGGAGTTTATGGTGGCATTTCTGGGGTAGCAAGGAAGTAAGAACCTCCTTTTAATATATTCTGACTTTGTTCGTGCAGTGCTCCTGAGTTCAGTCCAGGGATCAGCGCAGGCTTTTATCCGTAGTCCTGAAATCCTCTGCTTTGTGAGCTGGTTTATCTTCTCAATAAGACACACGAGGGTATCATTTACAGCCCAGTAAATTCATACCTCTCGCATTTGGTGGCACACGGCCTTCAGGCTCCCAGTTAACAACACACAAGTGTGACTTGCTGCACTATAACTCACACTCTGTCACGGCTCCTGGCTTAATTACAAAGCACTAAAAGTGTGAAATAACAAAAATAATTACTGTAATAAACTAATGAAATAAAATATATTTTACTGAAATTAAAAAAGTCTCTGTCTGGGCTCAAAGGTCCAAACATTAACCAGTGTGTAGGGACTAATTACGGTCTGGGGTACGTAATGCTAATGATGACTTCTGTTGGACTGCTCCACTGCATGGGTATCACCACCCCAGTACCTTCTGGGCTGATTTATCCTCTTCTGCTCTCTTGTCAAAATGAGCCATGCGATAAGAGCTTTGGAGCTGAGCTGTGTGGTACTGATGACCACAGGGCACTGCATGGGATGAGTTCCCCAAGTCACTTGTAGCACACATCGTCACTGTCACTGTAATGCCATGGAAGGAGGTCTGTGCAGAGAACCATATGACCCACCTTACAATGAGGCCTTCTCTTGTAGCATCCACATGGAGCTTGTGAGTTGGTCTGTGCTGCCGTTGCTATAGCACAAACACAAATGGGAGATAGTCAGGTGTGTTTGCGGATGGTGATAATTTCTGCATGTAAATACTAAAGCGCAGTTCCCTTCTATTTTTTAGTTCCCTGCTTTTTGAAAGAGACACCTATGTGAGTTGCTTTGTTCCACACACACCCCCCCGCCTCCACCCAAAGGCTGGGGAGCTGGCAAAAGAAGGGAGTGAGGATTGTGCCTGTGTATGCAAAGATAACATGGATATTCAGGCACCTGAAACAGGTAAAATTTTAACTCGCTTTTTTTGGCTGTGAAATGTAGGCTTTAATACATCAGCCACATGCATTGGACTTCTAAAATCAGTGTTTAGGCTCCTGAAAGCAGCACTTGTTTTTTTCATTGGAGCTACCAAATATGAGGTTTGGTGTCTCTTTTGCATGGGTTGGATGTCATATATTAAATGTCATGAGGACTGCAATTTTCATTGACAATGCAGTCAGGCAGGCACAAATTTGCCTTGTTGATAGGAGCTAAGAAGTTTTGGGAAATAAAGCCACCAGTTATCAGGGCACTGGCAGTCTCCATCCAAGAGGTGTGTCATAAAGAAGCATAAATTGGATGTGTAACATGCGAATCGTGTCTTTAAAACCAAACTTAGAAGTGACTGAAGCATCAACCTGTTTGCTAAAGTTACATTTGGAGCAATATTCCTGTGACTCATGCAAATCCAAAATCTAAAGCAGCACCACAGAACTCTGTCCTTAACTGGTGAAACACGAAGAGTAGAAATATTCCCATTGCCTGCTCATCTGACAGACTTGCTGCAACAGTGCTTGGTAATTTTTAATACTGCTTTTCAGACAGATTAAATCTTTTTCATTAGGATTTTGGTGTTTTAAACGATTACACGTGGTCCAAATTGTCAGACAGTGCCCAATTCAGTCACCTCAGAAGGAACTTCTCCTTCTCCCTTGGTGTTATCTGGCCATGAAATGGTATCTGGGCACAGCAGCTACTCACTAATCTGTGAAACCAAGAATGAGAATTGTGTTTAATGGGCCTCTTAAGTAATGCATGTACTCAGGATTTCACACGTTTCTGGCGTTACCACTGATTGTGGGCTGCCATGCAGATAACTGCCATTTGCAAAAGCGCAGAACTGTTATTAGGATTGACTCGTGCTATTATCCATGTTTGTGTGTCTTTTACGGTAAGACCAGATTTTAAAAGGTAACTAAGGGAAAAGCTTCACAGTTTTGAGCTGCTCTTATTCTTAACCATTGAACTTAAAATAAGTTGTGTCCACCAAATGTTACACCCAGGTCTCAGCATAGGACTGGGCTCATTAGAAAATGAGTATTTGACAGCACTACTGCACTGGTAAACTTCATCAGCATATCTCTGCTAAACCAAGACTGAGGGCAGCAGGATTCAGTGTTCTTCACACAGTCCTGTGCCTAGTTTGCATCCCTGCTCACATGCATCCTCTGAGAGCCTGCAACAGTGGGTCTTCATTGCAAAATAAACCCAGCTACAGGTTTGTGCTGAACACTACTGTACCTTATGAGCCGAGTGGACACAGATTCATTAAGCAGACAGCATAGGAGCGCAGTGGCTCAGATTCCACCCAGGCTAACCAGGACCCAGTGAAGGGAAAGTTTTGGTATTTATTTCACAGTCTTTAGAGCTTTTATGGAGTCTCCACACCAGCCATGTGTCCTTCCTGGGTTCACTCCAGCAGAGGTGTTCAACCTGGACATTTTCTGAAGTTGTCGATAGAATTAAACCATCGAGTATGAAAAACACCCCTTGAGGGCCAAAAGTGCCTTCTCTTCTGTCACCTTGTGGGAGGTAGCCCCGAGTGCAACTGCGTTCAGCTGTGTGTTCTCAGAGGAGGTGCTGAAGGAGATGTCCAGGTGTAGCTGTCAGCATTTACTCAAAGCTGCAGCTTGTCCTTTAGGGTCATATTAGAGACTGGCACTGGCCTTTGCACAGATAACAAGAAATTTCATGTTTAGGATTATCAGATTTTCCAGCTACTCTGCAGAAACAGCTGTCAGCAAATCTGTGACAGCAGATGTTGGGATGTTATTCGGTGTACTGTGTGCTAATCTGCTGCTCTGCTCTCCCCAATTAGACAGTCATTTTTTGCTATCACAGGAGGAAGCGTGGACAAATACTGCTATAACAATGTGCAGCAAAGTAGTCTGAGTCCTTCCAGTAAGAGTAAGGAGCCTTAGGCAGGTGCTCACTTTTCCAGTCAGTTGACCTTATTTAAAGAGTCCTGTCAAGTCAATCACCTTGTACTTTGCTTTCCCACCACTCCATGGGCTTTGTCAGGGGTGGATTGTCTCAAAGGAGCAGGGAAGAAACCTGTGGGGACAGGAACTGTTTGGAGGTGAGAGAAAAAGCAACACACTGCCTGAGCTGCACTCCAGCTACCTTGGCCTGATTCAGCTTGCACACAGATTGGTGTAAATTGTGGCATACCTTGCAAATACTCTCTCTTTTGTATGTGAGACATACATTATGCCTTTGGGTATATGCAAAAGGATCTGCCAGCAAATCCATAGGGCTAGCTGCTAATGAAATCCAGACTTGTGCTGTCCTTTGATATCCCAGCTGGAGATTTGGAGACAGCATTTTCTAGTGCTCAGCCACTAAAATCAAAGTCAGAAGCAGCATTTAGTGTAGTCCAGTTTCATACACCTCTTTATCAGCAGCAGTGCTGGTTTGAGCAGATCTCCCAACTCAGTCTTTGAAACTTAAAAACTCTGAAGTCCCCACCTTGAACAGTGTCTTTCCTCTTTATGATCTGGAAACATGCAGAGCTGCTCTTGCTAAGAGAAACTCGCTGGCTTAACTTCTCTTGGTGATCTTTGGGACTATGTCATGATGTCCCCTTGTTTCTCTGTCAGATGAATGTAATGCACACGGACAAATTCAACACACAATTTCTGTGTCTTTACCTGTAACCATGTCGTTGGACAGTCTGAATTTCAAAGCATCATAAGGTTTTTACAGTCTGGCAAATGTTCCTAGAAATCTCAGATAATTTTTTATCTCTTCAGTTTTTGAATAGAATCCAAAACTAGCAGAAACAAAAAATAATTATGTATTTTTATCCAAATTAGTGTCCTGTATTATGGGAAACCGAATCATTACAGAACTGAGATTACAGATGTGAAATTAGAAGAAAAAAGGAGGCTGGTTTCCTGGATTTTCTCTGTCCAATAAAGACTTATATAAAAAGCTGCTTGCCACCTGGTTTGTAATGTCTATATCCTCCTCAGAGCTGGTCATGCAAGGCCCCTGCTACAGCAAATGGAAAGAAGGTGTTTAAGGCCATGGTTCATCTCATCTGTTTTAGATGAGATGAATGATGCCTTGGAAGTGCTTCTGGGCCTGTATACAGAGTCAAGGTTACTTGCTTAGGTACAGAAATCACATTGCTGACTTCTTTCAGTAAGAAAAACCCTGCCTGTGGTGATGATGTAACTGGGTTTAGAAAAATGCTATAGAAAAACACAAAACAGAGAAGGAAAGGCTGTATTTATATTGCACTGCATTTTGTACTCAGTTATTATTAAAGGCAAATGCACACTTTTAAAAGCAACCCAGGTCTCTCAATAGAATCGTTTGTGTGAGCTGACAGGAAAGGTCTACAAAGCAGTATTTCATAATGTCTGGTGAGAAAGCTGTGCAAACTCGTTTGCCTTGATCTGGAAAGAACTGCCCCTGGAGAGGAAGAGGAGGAAGCAAGGCACAATAACTATGATTTCTGAGAAACTTTGCAAGGAAATGAAACAATAACAGGGTAGAAGATCAACAGTTCCAGGTGAACAACATGCCAATATGTTGATTTTACATGTATGGGAATTTTCATCCTTACATTATTAAACTCCCGTGGCTAATGGTGTGATTAGTGCTCTCCTTCCAAAACAAGTTAAAGATTATCTGCAGTGTCTGTGGAACGGATTGATAAGAATTCCTGTATTATATATATATTAAAAAACCCAATTCCCATGGTGACATTCTGGATAGAGAGTTCACTTCTTTCCAGTTTCCATGTGAAAGTATATCAATATGTCTTTTTTGTTTCAGCAACACCTAGAATAAGTATATACCACAGAGCAAGGCTGTTACTATCCCCAAATTAACTCCTTTGCACATGCTCATCATGGTAACTACTGCACTTCTGCTGACACTTGCAGTTTCATTGCACATTTACACTGATTCAACTTGCATTCATTCACCGGAGCTTTCATCTACAGTGGAAAAACCCTCTAGTTTCAGCTTCCTCCCCTTCCTTCCTTGTGATCATTGTGACCAAATGGGTCATTTCCTGTTTTGTTTCTACCTTGTTAGAATTTAGATTTAGAAAAATAGTTTTGCTGAGGCTGTAGCCAGATGTTCTGCTAAAGCATGGCTGCCCACTGTTCATGGTCCTGACAACCTCCTGTTTCAGAGATGGTCATTGAGCCACAATCCCATCTCTCTTTAATGTAAGATGTGAGGCTACAACAAATGGTGATCACAACCCATAAATGCACAGAGCCCTCATAAAATCACCACTGGAATTCATTAACTGGCCATAGGTGGTCCCCAAACTGTTGCAACGTGATGGTCTGTCTGCCTTCATGGTTGCACTCCCTAACCTCTCTCTCCCTTGACCAGATACTGGCCAACCACTTCTTTCAGGATCCACAACGAAGTACTTACACTGAGATTTGTTTTATTTCATTCTGGTAGGTTCACTTGCTGCTCTCTCTTGCACAGAATACAAGATTACCCTGAAGAATAAAATAAATGAATTAATTGACATTTTAATTAATTACAACTTTTAATTAATATTCACCAGGGTAACATGTGTTCTGGAATGCAAAACAGGAGTAATTCCTGAGGAAAAAAAGGGAAAGGCCCTGCAGTTTGTGTTCAGGTTCAGTGAAGACCTTGTAACTGAATATATGATTATATCAAGTATCTGCTGACTCTGTTCAATGCCTGAAATTTTTGCTCATTTTGAAACAGCATGGGCAGTTCTTTATTAACAGTATCGAGGCTGTGAGCAGGGCTCAGAGTCAGAGTACACTGGCTGAGTAGAAAGCATGGTGCAGAACCTAAACGACTCAATGTCTAATAACCTTGGTTGAGCTCAGGCACCATACCAAAGAGAGAGAGGTCAAGGGATGGACAAGACAGCTGCCATCTCCTGCTGTTTTCAGCTTGCCTTCCCCCATGCACTGAGGAAACCCATGTAGGAACCCACAGGAGACCTGTAGCCTGTTGATGGCTCTGCAGGAGCTGAAGGACTCCCCACAGCCACCCACCACCCATCCTCACTATGAAATACTGAGCAAAGCTGTCATGAAGTGTTACATGGATGTGCCATATTTTATTTGCATAGTGGGGATCCAATGCCTGAATTGCTATAAAAACTGTCCTGTAATTCTCTCCCAGACATGAACTATAGCTCTTTGACATGCCTATGAAAGATGGGCTCCTTTTGCTCACTGGTGGTAAAGAGGGGGAAGGGGAAATTCTCCCTGTATATAATTTAGTATTCACTTTATAATGCAGTTTATATGTTAGTAATATTCCACTGATTGCAGGAATAGCCAGTGCTGAAGGATGGGGCAGGACTGTACTACAGGTAGAATCAGGTGTTTGGCAAAAGAAAGAAACCATTAGGGTTTTTTTGAGATTAAAATACTGTAGCTGTTTGTGGAAAGAGCTGAAGTAAGAGTAGTGGAGAGTTGCCTGTCCTGTCTTTCTAGCACGAATATCTTCATGTTGAGATAACTACTAAAATGGAGCAGTGCCAAAAATTATCTTACTGCCCAGAAATAAGTCTCACCTTATTTGACTTTGCAGTAGATTTGAAGGGATGAAGGTAGAAGAGACTTTGCATCCCTTGGTCATCCTCTGAAACACAGACATTTCCCTTCACCAATGGAGGGCATAATCACACAACACTGTCAAGCTGATCCAATGATTGATTTTTCACTGAAAAAAGAGCTCTCTCTTCTTCCCCTCTCTTCCTTTCCTCCTCGCCCTCAACTACATTCCAGCAGCAGCCCTCTCCTGGCCCTTGCATGAGCTGACTCAACTTTTTTGCTTTGTTAGTTTTCTGTCAGGTTAGTGAGTTCAATCAGTTCAGCAGGGAACAGGAGAACAACCTCAGTAAGGCAGAAACACACAGCTGTGAGCAAGGAGAAGAGATAGCAAGGAGGCAGAAGGGACAAGGCCTGCCCTCTCTCACCAGCAGTGACTGTTAGACTGACTCAACTATGTGATCCAAAGGTCTTGGAGAATGTTTTGCTTCTCAGATAGCTTTCCTATAGCACAGCAAGTGGGATACTCCTTTACCAGCTCAGAGAAAGTATTATAAACTTGGATAGTGTTTTCATCTGTTGGGGTGCTACACAAAAGTTAGACTGTGATCCTGTAACCCTTTCTCAGGCAAAACTCTCTTAGGCTTCAAATGAGCTGTTGTCACACCAGAGCAAGCCATGACAGAGGCTGAACTCGTTCCTTTGGAGATCATAGTTCAGTTATGCTCTTTTATTGATGGTGGTGATAGTTTCCAGGCTACCTTAGATGTCAGCCCGTGACTTGTCCCAGTCCTTCAGTGACCTCCAGGACCTCCAGATGGTAAGAACCTTTTCTGACAAAAGTTAGGTCTCTGCTCACGGTTTGAATGAAGCTGGGGACCCTTCTTGGGTCTCTCTGCTGGTATTGGTTGTGTGATGTTATATCAGTGCAGGAGGAATAGATAGAGTTGGACTTATCTGTCCATTTGTCAGCTGAGATGTAGGTTATGCTCTGAGGCACAGAAGACTTGTTGACTACTGCACCAGGAGGAAAAGATGAAGCTGAAATCACTCAGGAGGTGAATAGGGAAAACAGTCACCAGACCTGGTCTTGTGGTCACATCTGCACTCCAGAAGTCAAGAAAGCCAACTGACTTCAGGATAGAAATACAGACAGCTCTGCATCAGCTATGCAATCAGATGCTAAATAGCAAAGGAATTTACTGCAATCCCATCTTTGCCAATTAAGTGTCGTCGTCTTCTAAATCGAAGGAAACTTCAATGTTAATTTTAAAATATTGCTGGCATTTATCACAGTAATTACTTTAGCCATGTAAAACTCTAGACACCATAAATACTGCTGATACTATAGATTAAATGCTCCCAAGGTACGTATTACTGATGCTACAAAACACACATGCAGACAAGGATATTCTTCTCCAGGCTCACCATTTGTTGGCTCATGCAAAACCATTTGGGCACACAGTTGCCTCATCAGATTTCTCAAAATGACTGATGTTCCTTGTCAAAAGTCATCCATCTTTATCGGTGACTGTATTTTAGAGGAGCAAAAGATGTATACCTGGGCAAACACACTCACAAGTTGTAATATGAAAACATGCTTCACTGCAATTATGTTTTACAACTAGTAAATTTTAAAGCTAGGAAAGGTTTGTCTCAGGGACTTCGAACTTCCATGGTCTTCAGTTTCCAAATTCTTGGTCTCTGAAAATAAGATCTCTTTGATCTCTTGAAGATATTGTGCGTATACAACCCATAAATTAATCAGTCTGAATTACTAATCAGTTTAGAAAATATTCATCTTAAATCTACCGGTGTACCTCTGCACCCAAAAGCAATGAAAGGTGGTTGTGTAGGAGGGAAAACACAGGGTCTTTATGAGACATCCTTCCATAGTATGGACAGGCTTGTGCAGACAAGTATGGAAAGGTGGATAGGGGAAGAATTTAGGGACATCAGAAGTAAGCTACAAACTGATAAGACAGCAAACTGTGAAATACTTGAAACCAGAATTTACACATTGACCAAGTTTACACATGTAAAGTGTGACCATTAATGTAATCAGCTGATGCCAATATTATCTATAATACTATTGATTATAGGCACACCTGACTGGGAAATAGATGCTGCACTTCTGTGAACGTTAGTAATGCCTCCAAAGAAGGTAAAGAGATTTCTATTTAGATTTGTCTTTGGTCTCTCACTGCAGACAGCCTGTCTCATCACCTGGCTGATGGTGCTGACGAAAGGCTGCCTGGGCTTATGCTTTCTGTAGGCTTGCCTGTTTACAGGGGGAGGCTGTATAGAGCCTGCGTACAGCAGGAGGTGGCTGCACCGTTGGAAGCAGCAATATACATATATAGTGATGTGTATTGTGTAAAATACACATTTATCACTCCATTGGTCTTTATTAATAGGAGGAAAGATACTAAAAAATAACTCAACCCCATGACATAGAATGGAGATAAAGCTGTTTTATAGCATCTGAAAGCATGTGGAAAAATTGTTGCATAGCTGGAACTTATTTGGCGCTAGGGAAACTATTTGTTGAGCTGCCAGTAAAACTGTAGGAGAGGAAATTCTCAAAAGAAGACATCCAAACAAGCACTGAGTTTCCTTCCCATGAAAATCAAGGTTAAATGGAGCACTTAAAATCATTAGGAACACATGAAAAATGAGCCTATATTGTCACTGGGAAAGAGTCAGACAAGAGTCAAAAATACACTGTGTTTATAAGGACCCAACAGTTTCCTACCACCCAGGGAACTGGTCAGAATTTATTTGTTGAGTGTACTGACTGGCATAGCTTGGGCAGAGCTCCCAAAATTCAGCTTGTGTAGCCTAAAGGGTGAGCTTTGTCTGTAATAGCATTGCTCTTGCTCATGTTTAACCCAAGGTGAGATTTCATTGTTCCTTAACTTCCATTCAGGAGATGTGACTGCATGACCTGGCCTAAACTTGGTCAGCTTCTGCAATGCAGTGCTTTGAAAAGCTGTATGGCTACTTCTTAAAATGACACATATTTTACTGTGAAAACTGCATCCAGTTTGCTTTCATGTGGAAGCATTGGCTTAACATTAATATTTTGTGTCCTGTGGCCACAGTGGCATTGTCCTAAATATTAAGTACAAGAATTGTTGCCTATAATCTTTATATAGAAAATATTCAGTGGCAGTAAGAAATCACAGGCATCCAGCACACTAGAAAGTTTATTGTTGTAGGTTTTTTTGATTTTCATTGAAACTACACTGGCTTTTTCCAGATGACGAACTGACTCCAGAAACAGAAATAAAACTGTATATTTTTACATTATTTAAAAACTTCTTTTACTTCATATTGCATTTCACACAAAAGAAAGAAGGGTTGGGTTTTTTGTTTGTTTGTTTCCAATGTGAAATATATCAATATACATTTTGCTCTGTTTCCGTTCGCTGTAACTAAGAGTCTTCTGTGATCATCTTTTGCAGACGGTATGGTGCTGGTTGTTTAAGAACTTGTGGTCATTATAGAAGATAAATGACAGTCCTTGGAGCCCATGGCTGAAACACACATTAGTCACTAGTAAATGATGTATAAAAAATATTCAGCTTGCAAAAAGATAATGGCGGTTCCTATTTGAAAATGCAGAAAAATGCACATATCTGGAGCACAAAAGTGTCTCATCAATATCTCTGTGGGTAGAAAACTAACCTGTCAAGAAGAAAATGTTGAAGAGATGGAGATATTTATGCACTCACAGCACTGATCATAATGATGTAAAGGACTATTAAAGCAAACTTAAAATATTAGATACTGGAAGTATACAACTTAATTGTTTTTTTCCATGCAACCTAGGAAAGCTTTAAAAAAATTCAGTGAGGAATTGTTCATTCCGCATCTTTGACCTCCAGTGATCCTGCCTTTCCCCATTTCACTGTTATCCATAAATTTAATAGTCATTCCTGTTTTGACCTTTTACTAATGGCAAAGTCCTTCACCCCTTACTGTGCTGGAGCTGAGGACTGGGACTCACAGGGAGGGAAGCCCAGAGGACAGAAGTCTGTCTTCATAACTCTGGCATTGCCAGGGCTGTAGCAACATCCCCAACATGGGGATGTGGTGACCTCATGACTGGACTCTTCTCTGGCCCTCTTCTCCCAGAAGAGACATCACTCCTGCATTACACAGAAAATCTCATTGCCCTCCCAGAAGAGGCAATTCTGCTGTTTCCTTGGTGTGGAAATTGAGTGCAGTTATCCCATTTCAGGGCTCCAGCTCCCAGGCTCTGGTTAGCACCAGACTTTGCTGAGTGAGCTGCATTGCAGAACCAGGCTGCTGGTGTGCAATGGTTGAAGACCTGCAGTGGAGGAGGCAGCTGCCTGTCGAGAGAGTGGCATCTCTTTCTAGCCAGTGGCTTATGTCCTTATGGACCTCTTCTCCTTGCCTTTCATTCCTGGCTCCTCTAGTCTACCTAATGAAGGACCTTTTCTACATGGATTGCCAGTAGGGTTGAACTGACTTGCTGCTGCTGCTGCTGGCAGAGCCAGTCCTGCTCCTCTTACCCCAGGCTTAGTGCTGCGGCCTTGCCTCCTCTCTTGTCCGAGATTTAGCTCTTCTCTGACTCTTCACTGAGACAATTCATCTCACTTGTCTGGAAGAAAATGAATATAAAAATTTTTTATATATATATATAAATTAACTGGCCTTTTAATCATCTTAATTTTCTGCCAATTGTGTGAGATCAGCAAGAGGTCCTCTGAGGACCAGGGCAAGTTAAGGGAAACAGCATGAGAATGGAAAGGAGAATGGGGGAAAAGAACTCATGAAGGAAAAAGAAGTGATGGGGTGGAGAGAGCAGGACTACACCTTCCCAAGACAATGAACCATTTAAGTGGCCCAGCTGTGCCTCTGAACCGTCATTTAAGTATGCAGGTACAACACAGGGAAACTTAACATGAAGCTGGGAGAGCCTGCAGGAGGGCAGACAGCAGTGTTCTGTTGCTGTAATGGGCAATTCGATACCCACCTGGAGGGTTGGTATTTAGACCTAGAGGGCAAAGTCAATTAATCAGGCTAATTTTAATTTTCTTTTCCATTAGCAGCTACAAATTCTGATGGAAAGGAGAAAAATGGCAGAGTGACACCTGTTGAATGTTACAGATACTAAAGAAAGGTACTTGTACTTATTCCCTACCAACACATAGCAGCAATACCAACTCTTTCACGGGAGGAGTTTCTGCATGTGCAATGCTCTCTGTCACTCTGTGCAGCTACTGAGTGATCTCACAGATAAATATTCACCTTTAATACCTTCCTGCCACTCTTTGCTTTGGAGGGCATGGTATGACACCACAACCTGAAGGGTTATGTGCTCCTTCTTTTACAGGAAAATCCTGTAAGATGCAAAAGGAAAAATTGTTCTGTAGATCTGGGCATCAGTAGATGACATATGTCGGTCAGTCAGATGCTGCCCAGCTGCTGGAAATAGGACCTGGGGTCTTCAGCTGCTCTCAGCTACGCTTGAACAGTCTGTTGAAGCTGTCATGTTGTAGCAGAGATAACTTTGGCTCTGAGTGCTTTTCTTTATCCTGTAAAGATGCAAAGGCTCTTAGCATTTTGAAATTTTTATGTTCAGTCTCTTCCCCAAATTCTCTAACCCATGAAAACACGGAGATATTTTGCAGAAAGGGAAGCCTGGAGAATTTTCCTGCCTTCTGCTAAACTTTGCGTTGTCTTCTACACTTACGGAGATCGAAGGTTAGTTTAACTCCCTCAGCATAACAGAAAGCTGTTTGGCACTCGAACACTGAAACAGTAAATTGAACCTGCCCATCTTCTGACCTGTTTGGCTCTTCTGTAATGAAAAGCAGTCAAATTCAGCATGTAGCAACTTTATTACCAGAAAAGAGAGAGAAATCTCTTTAGCAACACGTTATTTACTTCAGAAGTAACCTTGAGTTGTCAGCTGGAGAGGAGTATGTTCCCTCGCTGTATCCACTTCACATTTCCCTTGCTTCCAAGGTTCAAATTCAAGGCAGTTTCTGCTGCTGTGGGAGGAACAATAGTGTGTTGCTGAGTGCCTGGTTAAGATATTTATAGGTGCACAGTTAGAGCCTAGAGAATGTACTGTAGCATTACGTTTTGTAGACACAAAGCACAGCTACATGTTCTCAGCTAAAACGTGTTTTATTTGAAACGAAGACACTCAGAGCCATGAAAAGTACAAAATCAAACTCACCCAGAGGCAACTTGCTGACATTTTTTATATGGACTTTGCTGGAGGAACGAGAGCAGAATTGCTGCTTTTCCAGGAGTACAAGAAGGGAAGTCAGTCCCCCACTAGCAAATGTATTTACCTCACAGCTTCTTATTAGAGCAGGTTGGGAAATGATGCTTGCTCTCATTCACAATGTTTCTATTCTGAAACAGTGTGTAACCAGGGTGTCTGAAGTCTTCATTGAACATGGGGAAGATGAGAGAAATTCTGGAAATGCAAAGCTCTTGTTCATATCTCTTCCCTTCCTCTACCTCCTGGCTGGGGGTTTTTACTGGCACAGTGCTGGGGAATCTGGGGTGGAAATGAGCTTCAAGGCCGTCTTACTTTGCATGAAAGCTTTTTATACTTTTTTCCATGCATCCTATGGAGCAAGGAAGATAGATACAAAAAAAAAGGCAAACAGAGAAACAATGAAATAGACTGGAAATCTTTAGCATGGAAAACAGGTGACTGATTGACATCTACCTACCTGGATTAACTTACAGAAAACAAACAAACAAAACCTCCCGATGTGTCAGTTCAGAGATATTTTTAATTGAATACATCATTGTGGTTTGAGTAATGTGGTCTCTTCCTCAAGTGTTGACTACAGAGATTAAAAAAACTTACTCAATATAAAGATCAGCCAACAGAAATCATAGCTGAAATTGTTTTAAATGTTCCATGTATGCAACAGCTATGTACTGTTATGGGGAAAATAAAAACACACAGTCAGGCAGGATTCTGAGAGAAAAAGAAGTCCAGTAAATTTTAATATTTCTGTCTATGGGTAATATGACTTTATGAGACAAATTATGTACTGCATATCTCTCCAAGTTAGCCCTTAGCCATTGAGAGTCCTTTTAGCTTATGCATTTTTCCCTCCTTCTGCTTTCTTCCACTCTGAGAAAAAGTGACCTCTGAAAAGTTTGGTTGAGGAGACAGCACTGGAAGACCATCATGTGGTGGATTTGATTTGATGGCCAAGGAAGCACTCTGGGAAGAGATGCTCTACTGAAGTTTCTGGCCCTTGCCAGTCACAGCAAACCCCTTCTGGAGATGCTTGGAAGAGAAGAACAAACTCGTTTCTAAAGGAACAGTATGGGACCTTGCCCAAGCTTCACTAAATACAAAGGGGAAATGATAAACTTTGTGAGCTTAGGCAAATGGTTTAGCCTATGAGCATAGGCTGCAAATTAAACTTAAATGGTTACAAGAGAGACGGTGGCTTTTGGAAAATGATGTCCTATAAAATGTTAGAAGTTGAGGCCAATTAAAGCTACCCTTTCGTTCGGAAACGGGTCATTTGTACATTTGCTCTAGGACTAACCAGTCTAACCGAGGCTAACTTTGGCTTTTGGTGGATGTTTGCGAACAGTGATGAATAGGTTATATATTTGTTTCAAAACATCTCCAGGATTACAGCTTAGAAATGGAAATGGAGAGAAGAGGCAGACTGTACTGGAATAAATAAAACCCTGCAGTCTAATTTGTCATCTGAATAAATTATATTAATTACATGATGTCTTGGAATTTTGTGTGCTGGGTTTTGACAAGGTTGGCCTCCGAATTATATCCTACACTGGAGAAGTTATCACTAGATGCAAGACCCTGGGTCACATTAGCAAAGCAGCACTACTCGCAACACATTTTTGTTAATAACTACTCTTGCAAAGTCAAACAAAGCCATACAATGGCAGCTTGACAGGGGAAAAAAAAGACAACGCAAACAGCCTCTGCATTACTCACGCTATCCATTAAGCACAAACCCAATCACGGAGACAGGAGGTTTTTACCGCCAGGTAATTCTTCTCCTAGTGGTCAGGAATTAACTCAACAGCAATGAAATGCAGGGCGTTTTCTTTTCATTCATTCAGACAGCTTCTCACTCAGTGCTCTCAGCTTTCAGGAATCCCATTCCTCCCTGCTTAATTATCCCCCAGCACTGAGCACTGGCTCTTCTGTGGAGTAGGTAATCCCACTGCTGTCTGGGCATCTAACACCTCCTTTGCAATGCTCGGGTCACTAGACGACTGCTTCTTTATAATCGGTTCCTTCTTTTGATTTCTTTTTTAAAATACGTTGATAACCTGAAAGCCCAAATCACTTTAACAAGAAAGAACGTGAGGCTTCTTCAGTTTGAAGCCAGTCTTCTGGTGCACTGGAGGGAGCAGATGGCAATTCTTGCGAGGGAAAACACCCTTGCCCTGGTAGCCCTCAGAGAGCAAAGAGAGAGTGAATTGGGGAATCCTAATTGTGAAGCACCATCAACTGTCCTCTGGGATGGACCTGTTTTATGGTCCCCCTTCTCTGAGACTTTTCTTGTCTCTATACTGGAGGTTTGCAGAAGCAGAGTGATGATGCTGAGAGCTGGCAAATGCTGGGAGACTGACAGCCAGCTCTGCGAGCAGAGCTGGCAACATCTCCCTTGCTCCAGGGTGATGAGAACGGAGGCCTTGTCATGGGATAATAAAATATTCATGTGTTTGGGAAATGTATTTCCCTTGCACTTGGGCACTGTGGGTCAGAGTGTGTTCTCAGTAACTGTGGTGCAAATCCCAAATAGCTGCTTTGAGATCAGGATGTGTCTGTGTGTAAGACTGTTTTTACACCAGTGCAAGAGATATTAGGGAATCTGACGCCTTCTACCAAAACTATTTGGAAGCTATTGGTTCGGGAGGAGACTGGCATTAGCAGGCTCTAGGGACTGCTATTTATACATATATTTTAAATGGCAGTCGTACTCAGAAAATCTGCTTTAAAAATAGCAATACGTCTTTGTATTCCCCTGGTTGCCATATGAGATGCCATGTGTGCCTAAGGATATGTTTGGGTTTTTTCCTCCCTAACTGCCAGCACTAGAAATTCAATCTCAGGTCTGAGAGCAAACAACATCCTTTTCTCAAATATCATCACCAGTAATAAAAACCGAAGATAAAAGTGTGCCCTTGGTGACACCTCTACAACCACTTTATCTGCAGGTGATCAGCCCTTGGTAGGAATCCTGCCATCACTTTTGTCCTGGGTGCCTGAGAAAGGGCTGAATCCAGATTGCTCTTCATGTTGTGTCTTCCTCGACAATGAAAGAAAAACAAGAGTAAAACAATTACTTCCAAAATGGAAGAGATGGGGGTGTGATTACATGTTGTATTACCTCACTGTTACTGGATGTAATATTACATCAATGTTATTCATCTGTTGAGAAGGTGCTGATTTTGCCTTTGTGGACAAGATGTGCACTTCAATGCACCTGGACTGACAAATGTCAAAGTCTAATGCTGCTGTTACTGTCCCTTACAAGTCTCTTTTATGTATGGAGAGTAAAGGAAACTATTTCTGAAGCCTCTAAGCCATGGCTTTAAACCCGAGGACTTTAAACTCCAGTGTCTCTCCCTCAGGCTGCAACTCATTCTCTGCTTCTCACACTGCCTGCCTGGCCCAAAGAGGACATACGCAGAAAACAGGCTAGGACACCCCAATTACACAGAGTGCTTAAGCAGCTGATCAGTGTTTGACACATGACACACTCAAATGTAAGCATTTATTGAAACAGGTCCTGCAGGCGGACAGGGCTGTTCTTGCTGCACTAGGGGTTGCAGACTGGCTCGTGGTGCCCTGCAGCTCTGACCCACACTCGGAGAGCCGTGCAGCTCCAAGGGATGCACATGCTGTCCTGGCTGCGGGTCCCGGCCCTCATCCTGCTGGCAACAAAACTGTGCACAGCCTTGGATGTAAATTTAATCTTGTTGGGAGCTAATGGAGTGAAGAATTTGACACACCTTTTCCCTCTCTGTAGACGGGAGCCATATGGCTCCTGACTCTCACAACGTTTCTCAAACTGAAGATGGATGAGCATCAACATATGTTCTCTGGAGTAATTATAAATGTGCTTGTAAACATAGTCTGACTCAGTGAAGGTAGAATGTGTTACCAGGGGATCCACCTCCAGTAGCGGGGCAGGATCTTTGGAGAAAATTAAGGAAATGGGAATTGGAAAATTCTTTGGGGATTGCCAAACCCATTCCGAGTGCAAGTTAAACTGCAGCATTTCAACTCTTTTTTTCATATTCATGCAAGGTAAGTTTGATGAGATATAGGGAAATCTGTTTACACTTTGTCACTATGAAGAACCTGTGCAGATTGGTTTTGCTGGGGGCAGCTACCGAAAATTGAAGTCAAGCCAGTGCTAAAGAAGCAAGCATCTACTTGTGGTCCCAAATGCAAATAAAAGCGCAGCAGTTTGCACTCAGCATCAGAAAAGAAGGCAATGGGAATAGAAAGGAGACTCGTTTTATGTAGACCACATTAGCTTAAAGGTCTCTCAAGAAAGTTTGAATTAAAACATTTTAGGGTGTTTGAATTAAGGCATTTTATAGTGTAGACAGAAGCGGCTGCTGGGTAATTCACTGAGCCAGAGGAACTCAGTTACGTATCTGAGCCCCAAGAAATGCCAATTACTGAGCTAGAGCTAAATTTGAGAGAATTTCACTGGAGAGTACTTGAGGGCTGGATAGCCCTGGAGACAGAGAAGCAATCTTTAAGGCTGGAGGAAGAGGTTTTATGCATCTCTTACATAAGCTGTATTTCACAGACTCCCTCTACCAGCAATATAGAAAAAGACACAATCTTTCCTTAGGGAAGTTCAAGTAACCCATCCTGGAAAGCTCTGTGAAAAAGGAAGAAGATTGCTGTTTTCCATCTGTCCTGAGAGAAAGAAGTGACTGAGTGTGAAAGCACTCACAGAGGGAGAGATTTCAAAGTCAGAAACCTTCAGAGATCCTCCAAAACGAAAAGCCTGGAGCCCCACCATTTAGGTTGGATTGTGCCTGACACATCCTCTCTGTTTCAAAGAACTCTCCCAAAATTAAAAACAGACTGAAGGCTGGCTTTGGCGTTTTTCAGTGTTTTTTCTGTTTCTTTTTTTTTCCTTCTGTCCTGTGAGACAGGGTTTCATGATGTGCTACTGCTTTGAACCTGCTCTTAGCACAGAAAGGTGAGTCTCACTGAAAACCTTTTGCTGGGAGAGTGGCTCCCTGAGGGCTGGCTGGGTTGGGGTGAACCCTATGGCCATAAGATGCAGCACAACCTGTCAGTGCTACCAAAGGAGGAAGGATTTGACATTTTATCCCGTGGGCATGAGTGATATGGCCGATCTCAGTGCCGGGAATAGCTGTGGAGCTAGAAAGGGTAACTCAGGCCACCAGGCAGTGCCTGGGGAAGAGATCTTGCCTGCTTCCAGAGAGCAATAAAAACTAATTCCTGGCATTTGTAAGAGTCCTGGCCAGTTCACCCAGGCATATTTGTTCCCTTCCTCCAGCAATATTTATCCTAAAACTGCACTGTGTCTGACTTCTCAGTGCTATGGTGGTGTGTCCCATCTGTTCAAGCCCTTCCACTGAATTTTTGCCCTCTGTTTTTTGGGAGTAAGTTGCCAGCAGCTTTGAGATCTTGGAGTTCTGGTAGGAATAAATTCTAGGAAAGTAATCTATGAAAGGCTAATCTGAATGCCACTGAAGTTGGTGTGAAAACTAATAATATCCAGTATAGAAAGATTTCACCTCAGGAAATCCAATATTGATATAAGTGTACAGGGACTTTTCAAGGTTTCAAGATGAAAATTTCCAGTCGATGTTAGTGAATATTATCAAACAGATATTTTTTAAGTGATTAAAGGCTCTTCTTGCTTATGATTGGGAATTTCTAGACAAGGTGTGTTCACTTCTCCGAATTAATGATACATTAATGGTAAAAAAAAAAGGAAAGGAACAAACTCTTAGAACTAAGTTAACATGAGAAACCTCCCCCTCCCCAAAGTCCAAACATACCCATTTGAATTCAGTGTTCGGTCTGATTGTGTTTGCAACTTGAAGTTGTTTTCTGCATATTTTGCAGAGCAGAGGTTTTTTTAAAATGGCTTTTCTAGAGAATTTCCCAACATATCATAGGTCGAAAGGCAAACAGAATAAAAGGCAAGCTTGATATAAACCATTTATTACAAATACTTTGCTTAGTGAATGATGAACCAGAATAACAGAACAGATTTAGGTCTTTTGCCCTTCTAGGTCATGATATATTACTGTCTGCAGGTCCTTTCCCATTCTTCACCCATTCATATCTCCATAAAATGTCTTGAAAAGAAAGTGAGTAATAGCCCAAGTCCTGATGTCCAGGCACTGTCAAATGGATGGAGAAAAAAATGCGACAAATGTAAATGTAAACGCCACACTGCTATGTAATAGTAGGGCGTAATTTGCATAAATATTGTTTGCAAAGAGCAATTAGCACTTCATTTACATTCAGTGAAGTAGCAATTTGCACATTTTCGGGAAACAATTTCTTTACCCATATGTGCAAATTTTGTGCACTGCAATTGACACGCTAATAAAAAGATGTTAATAGACCAATTTTTTTTACTTTATATCACAGTGTACTGAAATATTGATTCACTCTCCTGAAATATTGATTTGGTGGGCTATTTGTAAAACCAGAAAAATGCAGATTTGAATTTTTAAAACTTGCTTTTTTAAAAAAAAATCAGAATTAATTTCAGATGTCTGCAGTCTTCATGCTCTTTAAGTGGTATTTTAATGGGTATTTTTGTCAGAGAAATATAATAAACATTATTAAAAAACATTAGCAAATTCAGTCTCCTAATCTGCAATAACAATGAGTATATTTGCATATTGCAGTATAAAAATAATACAGTCCATTTTCTAGTGTCAATATAGCACTCAATTCTCCATTAAATGTTAATAAAATATTTCGCATTTATATAGCATTTTTTTCTGAATGCAGAAACTTCCTAATTAAGAGACAAACTGAATACTTGTTGGGGGTACAGAGCATTTTCTTAAAAAACAAGAATGTACATGGAATTTGGTCAGGAAAAGAATAGCCCCATGAGTTCAGACAGCTATTGTCAATGGACATTTCTGGCCTTTGCATCAGGAGAAATTGATGTTAAGCGAATTTTTTAGATCTCCTTCAGCACCACCATTAATGGTTGTTCTGTTTCCTTCACTATTTTGTCATTTCTACCACGATATGTGCATCTGGGGAGAGGCAGGAAAGGGAGATCCCACAGAAGCTGGGTTGTACTGTGTTTGGCAGCTATTGAAAGAAAGGCAAGAAATCTTTTGGGCAAGACTATTGATTTTTGGTGTGTTGCATTTTTCTATTCTCAGTCTGATTTTCCTAGAAGGGGTTATTTTTGGAGATTGTTCAGTTGCCTATTCTGAAGAGGGGCAGGCTGTAGGATAGAGCAGCAGAGAAGGATGCAGACAGACATGAATTTGCCTGCTGAGCAGGCTGGACAGTCTGCTGTGCTCTGCAAGCCATGTAGCAATGTGTCCTGGCTAGTAGGTCCTGCATCTCTTAGCAGGAAACTCTCGAACATATTAGCTAAATTTGTCCTAGTTATGTCAAGTTCAGAGTACAGACAGAATCAAACAGGTCTGTCTGTTACTGAATGTGCAGAGACAGTGTTAGTGGGATGTCCGAACATCACAAGGCACCTCTGAAAATCTGCTCATACTGTGCATTTTAGTAAAAGGCATTGTTTATCGATTGTTGATCAATCACAAGAAAGTGAATACCAAATATGACAAGAAACAGCAAAAGCCCACCGAATTCCCTTTTTACATGCTTCTTAAAATAATTGTTACAATAATGATCTCGTATTCCCTGTCTTTTCATCTCTGCCAAAAGATAAGTATCACTATGGTTGCACCCAGGAGTGTGACATTTGGATCTATTTTGATGTCTCATTATTACTGTTGTCGTCTTTTTACTTTGCAAATCACAGATCTAGATTTCATCTCCTATGTCAAATATTCAAAGCTCTGCTTCGATAAACGTGAAATGCATGTGCCCCCGACACAAGGTGGGACCGCTATTTGAACCTACAAAGTTAATTTTGACCTCATGTGAATCTCTGATTTGCTAAACATTATTTGACTGTATTTTTATTTGTGTTTTTTTCTTCTTTTTTTTTTTCCTTTAGTATCTTACAGAACCTTTGAGGTTGGCAATAGTGATGCATAATACAGCTGCATCTCATCTACGTGGTAACTTCTGGGGACCTCAGGATTTACCTAAGCGGTGGGTGTTACCCTCCCTGTACAGACCTTTAAATACAAAGTCCACCACATCATTTCATAACTGATCCTTGTACTTTACAAACAAATAATACCTTAATGAGAAGAGGAATAAATAATTGAACCTTTGATTTTCTAAAGCCTCAGCGGGCCTACATTTTGCAATCACCTCGTAAAGTTACAAGAGAGGCTAATGATAAGAAAGCAATAATGACATGAGACATTTGCAAGTCCTCTGACCTTCAGAAAGCCCATAGGTTTGTTGTGTTCATAACCAAACAGATCTATCCAGTTTTCTGTTGATTATCAATGACTAAATGCAGTGACAGCAACTAATGCTTGCCCAACATCCGTGCATGGGAGAAGCTGAGGCCAGCCAGTGTGGCTGAGCTGGCAGGTACTTTTGGCTTGGACCGAAATATGGAAACAGAGCTCTGCAAAGCCACCTGGTTTATGTGGTTTCATCTGCTGAGTTGAAAACTGCACCAAACTAGGAATATGATGATCTGGGGCTCTTTTTTTTGAAATTTATTTCCACTTCTTTTTCAGTAGCCTCAAGGGATGATGTACCAGGTTAGACCTCCTGCTAGCTGTAATTAGGTTAGTACCAGCACCTTCAGCTGAGGAACATTTGTCTCTGTATCTTACATATGAGCAATGTGACTAATGAGGCTACAATACACTCTGGAGCTATTTGAGGACCATAATCACATCTTTTCCCTCTAAGTCTTTGTGCCTTGTGTTTTATTGGGGCTGGCTCTCAACCTTCACAGTTACCTGCTCAATGTGCATTTTGGTGGTGGGACTTCACTCAGATCAACAGTCTTTTGAATGCTGAGTGCGGGCTGTGACATGGTTGCGTGGTGGAGAAAGCCCCAAGACCCTTGTACTTTACCCTTTGTCTATGGCTCCAGAGTCAGTTTTAAGTCCACTTTCCCCCATTACAGCTGCAATTCCCATCCACAGGAAATAGCAAAGCCCTGTCTTAATATTTTGGGTTCTTTTTAGCTCAATGCCTCACCAGAGGTAAACAGCTACCATGAAGTTCCTCTTGTCTCTAGGAATTAAGGATGTGCCTCTCTGTCCTGATTTATTCACTTTTGAGACAGCGTTTGATTTTGCAAACCGGCTCTCTCCTCAGTCTCTGCATTTATTTTTGGCAGGAGCAGTTGCCTGCGGCACGAGCACTGAAGACTAGGTCAGTGTTAATAGTTGTCAGGGAAAATGAAGAGGCTATTTCTCACATCAGACTTTCACCCTGCATGACAAATGCTAGCTTGAGCAGATTAAAAATCAATGTATGGTACAATATGTCACACATAAAGCGACTACATGCTATTAATTGGCATGCTACCCATTAGCTGCTCTCAGTATATGTGTCTATGTGAGTGGAACAGAAACTGGTGAAGACAGGTGGGTCAGAGCCTCCTTTGGTGTAAAGTAGTGCAGCAGCACTGGAACTAATTGAGATATGCTGATTTGTCCAGTTACTTGGACAAGGGTTTGAGATGCTTTTTTTTCCCTAAAATGTGATTCAACTTGTGTTTAATTAGAATGAACAGCAGAGATACTCTGTGATACATCTCCCCCTGCAACCTAAAACCTTTTTAGTCACAATGATAACTCATTTATAAGCATGATGTAGTTTACAGAGGGTGTGTTGGGGTTTTTTTTGCTTCTTTTCAGCAGTCTTTGTGGTGAATCAGTGATCACTGACCTTGAGAATTTTCCAGGGAAATGACTCAGTCTTAAGATACAAATTAGTTAGTGGCTGCACATAAAAATGGTTTTACAAAGAAAATGAAAAAAAAAAAAAAAAGCAAAAGCTGAAGTTCTTTTTTCAAAGCCATAGTAGGACTGGGAAACATTTAAGTGCTCCTCAGGAAAAAAAACCTGAGCATGATTTTCAGAAGGCTCAGAGTTGGAGTAGCAGCATTGTGAGTGCTGGGCACCCCCTACACCAGGCTCGGGGCACTGGACTCACTTTTGCAAAGCATCAATCACCAGTAAAGGCAGTTTGGTCCTGAGGATAAAACAGTTCAGAGGTCTTCCCCAAAACTGCTGCTAGATTTGTGCATGTCATAAGAATTACCTCTGTAATTCTACCTTCCTGAAAGAAGTAGAAACAGAGAAGGGGACATGGACAACACAAGGGACTTTGATGCTCTGTGGCTGGTGAGGCCACAACCTTGTCTGCAGGTTCTGCTTGGTGCCTCTCATGCTGTAGAGCAGGCAGGGGCATTAGAAAGAGGCACAAGATAGCCATTTTATCAAGGGAAAAAAGTGTCTCCCAGTAACTCTCCAGGTAGCAAAAAGCAGGGGAGATAGAGCAGAACACTGCAACAAACTTTGTTGTATGTCTGCAAGGGGCTTTTGGATGCTGAATGTCTGTAAATACAGAAAGCACGAGCTTCAAAGTGTAGAATTTTGAGCAGATCCAGTGCTGTTCAGATGCACAAGACCTCAGTGACTGCTTGACTTTTGGATCTGGTGATATTGCAGCCTTTGGCAGCCATAGGTTAAGCTGCAGATATAAGATATTGATGTAATATGTAATGACCCCATTTAATCTAAAGCTGGGCAGTTGCATTTATCCTCAGGCTGGGTTTTGATTGCTTGGGCTGCCTGGGTTCCTAATTTGCTGATCTCTCTTCTGCCATCTTTTTTCCTCCCTTTCATTCCTTTTATTCTTTTAAGCAGTTTCCACTTTTCCATGCTTTTCTAACATCTTTCTGGTGCCAGAAGAAAATATACATTCACTCCTGAAGTTTGTTTCTTCGATGCAGTCTTCACCTGTGCAGAACCTGGGATCAGAACCTTGCTAGAATTTGTCCTACCCTTGTCATTACTGTTGTCCTCCTTAAAAGAGGACAGGAGAGGCAGGTGAACAAATAATGTGCCATTTTGTGACTGTGCCCCTGCTAGCTGTTACAGCTCTCACAGGCTATAAGATGCCGTGTGGAGTGTAACGTGCGCTAGTCACTCAGAGCTTAGGGGGTTTTTTGTTTTGTTTTGGTTTGGTTTGTTTGGGTTTTTTTTTAATTTATATTTTAGCCACAGCCTGGGCTTGTTCAGTTCAGAGTATGAATGGGTTTGAATATATTTGTTTTTCTTTGGGTATCAAATTACAGAAATTATTCTATCTGGACACATTAATGACATTCAGTTGCTTCCTGGTAACTGCTCCATTACTGTCTGCCAGCATGCCACCTTCTCTGCCCATAACCTCCTCCCAGACAAGACAGATTTCCTAGCAGAATGGAGATACTTAAAAAAATTCTTGCACGAAAAAAAAAAAAAGAAAGCAAAATGTCAAGATGTTCCCAGATGAGATGCCCTGAGAGATTCATGACGCAGTAGTAGCTGTGAAGAAATGCAGATGTGACAGCTGGCTGACAGTTAGGTACTTTGTCTATAATCCCTCTGAACTAGTGGCAGACACTTTCTTAAAGATAGTGATTAACATGAGAAGCCTCTCCCAAAAAGTGGTACTTGCAGTAACTACCATAATATGATATGTGGGAGGCCTGGATCCTTTCTATTAATTTCAGACAACAAATAGCATAGATCAAGACTCGTGGAATAATAATAATGGATTAATATAATAATAAAACAGAGTCTGAATAAAAACGACTCCAAAGCCTGGAGCTGGTTTGCTGCATTAAATGGGCAAACTGCATTTGCTAAACCATGTGGTAAAATGGGCTGAGGCAGCCATTTGATCTCAAGCATATCAGGGAGAAGTTGCCTTTGGCTGACTGAAGGGCTGTCTCAAAAGCAGCCATTTGGATTGTTCTCCGTCTAGAATACAGGCATATTTCTCCTTGGGCATCCTTCTGCAGAGACACTGTTGTGACTCTGTGCCTCCTCTCCAAAAAGAAGCAGCACATTACTGGTATCAAGATGGTAGCCATCTTCTAGACACGCAGCCATTATTTTTCTTGGACCACAGAAATGATATATCCAAGGTAAAATAAACATATAAATAAATAAAGTTGCTCACAAAAATGTTTTTGCCTTAGTAATTAATTCCTCTGCAATTTCCCCCATAATAAAACATGTCCTAATGAGCCATCAAGAGGAGAGGAAATTCATCACCTACCTCACAAATATCAACTTGAGAGCACTGCTCATGTCAGATGGCATAATTAATGACCTGAGAGGGAGTGCGGAGCAGCACAAGCAAAACCACAGTCCCCATCAGTCATTCCACATCAGTCCAACTCATACAGTGTTACTTGATCTGCAGAGGATTAGTCAGGCGGCTAGAAGGAGATATGGGGCTGAAGGGAATACAGGCAAATACAGTACACCTGATCTGGGTTCTCTGCTTATCACTGAGGTGCAACTGTAGTTGATTGTGCAGCCTGTTTTATTTTTGTGGCTTTTTTTCTTCCCCAGAGAAAGAGAATTCACAAACTTTGGACTTCACCCTCCCTGATGCTGAGCAAGCCATCTTCAATCCCATGTCAGCACATGGTCCCCTTGGGGCTTCTTCCCTGCAGGAGATGGGAGTTCAATTCCTGTGCAGAATACCTGGGTGGGTGCCCTGGAGCAGGCAAGCCCTCTCTGAGCTGTGGGCAGAAGGTCCGGAGTTTCGTGTGCAGGATGTTGTTGGTCATGATGGGGCTGTAGTAGGAAGACATCTGAACTGTGCTTCTTGTGATGGCATCACCAGAGTTGGGGGAATCACAGGAATGTGCAACCTCCTGTCATCGCACATCCATCTCTTCTCTCTGTCCTGGGCAATTGCAAGCACTACCCCACTGGCTTCCTGCACAGTATAAAAAGGATCAACTGCCGACCGCACGACTCCTCCCATGGTAACCCTCTCCTAGACATTTACAGAAGTCAAGGCATGGGGGGATGCTTTGGAGAAACAGCTCTCCCTTCCTGGATGGGGAAGCTGAGACAGCAAGCTAGTACTGTCAGCTGTTTTAACGAGAACCTGAAATGGCTATAGTGGGTCAGACCAAAGGATCATCTCACCAGGTATCCCATCTCCAAGCACAGCCAGTAGCAGATGCTCGGTTTAGGGAAGAATGGAGGATTCTGGCAATGCAGAGTGATTATTTTGTGACTCTACCTTCACAGCAACCTGCTGTTCAGGAACTTCCTGAGTTGAAGGTTACTTCCCCAGCTCTGTGTTTAGCAGCCTTTGATGGACTTTTTTTCCCATTAGTTTCTCTAATCTCTTTTCGAACTGACATTTATTTTGGGCCTCCGCAGTGTCCTGTGATGAGTGTTACAGAATAATTATGTGCTGTGTGAAATATGTGCATCTTTTCCTCTGTTTTAAAATTTCTGCCTGATCTATATATTTGATGTCCTCCATTCCCTGTGATATGAGAAAGAATGAATAATCATTCACTTTGCCTTTCTCTCCCAGTTTCACCATGTTAAGGAAACTAAGCCTATTTAAGTCCTCTTTGTAAAACACCATCGAATTTACTCCACTAAAACAGCTGTATAGTTCAGAGACCAAGTTCCAGCCCAGTGTAATTTTTTTTAAAGGATTTACATGAGAGAAGCATATGAGAAATCCAGGCAGCTGTCAAATGAGTGACAGCTGACAGGTTTGATTTCTACCTCTTTGCTCACTCCAGTGTGTGGTTGCTCCATCTGACCAAGTACTGTGCTTCAGAAGCTGTCAGCCTCCTAAGTGTGGCTGTTTTACATGTCTGTTAACATTTGCAAATGCCTAACTACATTTTCTCAAACTCTCTGATAAATGCTCACTTGAGTTTGTTCATCAGCAAAGACAGCTTTGTGTGCTCTACAAGTGACCCTCACATTTCACCTCTGCAATAACACTCCTGCAACAGAGCCCTGGGGTTGCTGGTGGTAAGATCTGAGCATTGGGCTTGCCTGAGGCAAAGCGCCCTTTGCATCTGCTGGCCTCTTCTGTGGGCTCCAGTGTAAGCAATAACTGAGCTTTTATGTTGGTGTTGACCTCCCAAGTTAACTTCAGAAAACATTATCTGGCAAATCTGATGTGTCGGGTTTCAAAGAAAAGAGTTTTCCAGCTCAATCCAGGTCTGATTTCCTTCAGATAAAGGACAAAATCCTTTGGGAACCCAGAACTGCTTGGAAGCAAGGTTAAGAGCAATAAACTTTCCTTCTTACTACTAGACTGAAATATCAGCGAAATATCTTCTGTTAGGAGTGCACATCTATCCCCACAGGGTCAGGTCAGTGGTCTATAACTCATCTTGCAAAACTGAAATACAATTTTTGATGATCAGAGTTGGGTAAGGATCAGAAAAAATGGTCTGATTCATTTCATATATACTGACAAAAGTTTTTATTCAAGAGGCACAATCTGCACAAAAAATACTTTCCCTGTATGGGTAGAGCAAGATTTCAAGATAATATGCATTACGAATGATTTACAATGAAGCTGAATTAATGTATTCTCTGAGAATCCCCCCAGCACCTGCCTCAGGACTGTGTCTGCAACCTCTTATCAGCATAGAAAAGCAATTGTTTTGCTGCCCAATGGAAACAAAAACCTGAAATCCCATGTGCAGTATATTCAAGGTCCCAGTCCCTCATCTGCTCCTCTAAACACTACCTGGGAAGTGGCACAGTGCCTAAAACAGTCCCAGAATTAAGAAGTGATCTGAGACCTGCAGTTGATATCAGACTGTCTATGGCTAGGAAATTGGATTAGGAAATTACTTTACCTGGAACTGGAAATGAATTGTGGTGTCTTGTGTTGGAAAGAGGATTCACATTTAGATGGAAAAATGAAATAGGTATTGAGGGGAAACTCTAACTTTGGGTAAATTTAATTTGGAATTTTGTGCCGGGCAGTGGGACCTGGGCGCAAGTCACATTCCTCTCTCCGATGTCTTTTGCCTTCTTGCACCCTGGCCGTGCAGTTTTGGGCCCTACAGCTGAGGGGATGCTCTGATGGCTTTCCAAGAGTGGTGTGGGTCATGCGGGTGGTCCCTGGCAGTGCAGAGCAGGGTGGATGCTCACCCTTGGGAAGCAAGTGAGCAGTGACTGTCCATGCCACACACGTACCATTGTTGTGCTGGTCCGTTCTCAGCTTGATGTCCAGCTGGAGCTTAGAGTTGTTTTCTTTCACCCCTACTCCATCTGCCAGTCAGGGGACAATGTAGGTGATCCCAACCCTGAGCAGCCCTCACTGACAACAAAGCTCAACAAAAGGTATTCCACTTCTGGTGAGCCCTTGCTGCAACTTGCAGTATCTTGTTGCGGGGAGTGACCAGCTGGGCTAAGAACAAAACCACTTGCTCTGCAGGTCCTGGGGTGGCTGTGCACCCTGTCTCTTACTGCCACCATCTGAGGTTAGTGGCCAGATTTTTAGAAACTGGAGCCAAAACTTGCTGGGATCTGGATGACAGGATGAAGCTGGGGGGGGGGGGGGGGGGGTGTGTGTTTGTTGTTGGTTTCTGTTTTTTTTATTTTGGGGTGGGGTTTTTTTTTGGTGGAGGAGTGCCTGTGTCCTGTGTCATTAGGGGGATACCCCACCGAAGAGCCGGTGGTACCCAGCCCTGTTGGGGGGGCACGGACTTATTTAACCCCTTGGGCACCAGGATGTATCAGCGTCCAGACTTTCCCTAAGAAGAGGGAACCCCCACAACAGCTCTTCCTCTCCGCTCTGCCCCCCCAACCCCCCTCCCCCCGCAAGCCCTGAAGCCATCAGTAGGGGCAGCTCGGGCCGCGGGAGAGGCAGCAGCCGTGCCCGGAGGAGACATCGCATTGCATTGCGTTGCACTGCGCATCCTCCCTCCCCACCCCCTGCTGCTGCAGGCTTTCTCCCTTCATCCCTCCATCCTCCCCCAGCTCCCGCCCCACATCCCTCCCTCCTGCATCCCTCCCTCCTGCATCCCTCCCTCCATCCCTCCCTCTGCCTGCACAGAGCCGTGGACATGGCGCTCAGCAATTTCCTCTTCGCTCAGTGCATCTGCTATTTCCTGGCCTTCCTCTTCAGCTTCATCGTGGTGGTGCCGCTCTCCGAGAATGGCAACGACTTCCACGGCCGGTGCCTGCTCTTCACTGAGGGCATGTGGCTCAATGCCAACCTGACGGTGGAGAGGCAGCGCTTCACCGTGCAGGAGTGGGGGCCCGAGGCCGCTTGCCGCTTCAGCATCTTCACCGGCCTCCTCTCCCTGCTGCTGGCCACAGTGCAGGCCTGGAGGACCCTCTTCTTCCTCTGCAAAGGGCATGAGGAGTAAGTATCGCTGGGGAGGGCATGGGGTGCCCGTCCCTCCTGCAGGCTGGGGCAAGTGGGAGAAGCCTGGGGGTGAAGCATCGGGCTTTGCACCATCCAGATCATCCTGCTCCCTAGAGGGGTTTGGGGTGAGGGGGTGTATTGCCTGCGTCTGTCTGCACACACACCACATACACACCCACCTGTGTCCAGGGCCCTTTCCAGAGGATGCTCCCCTGCAGGGGTTTGGAGTGGGGGGCTGGATTCACTGCTATGCGCCCAATGCCCTTTGGCAATCTGGGAGCAACGTCTGGCCAGCTCAGCTGTGGTGGGCATGGAGGGTGTTGGGGGCTGTGGGGCCATGCTGGAGGCTGGGGCTTGCAGGTACCTCCTGACCATTTCCCACTACACGTCCCTGCAAAGGGGGGCCTTCGCGGGATGTACACTGGGTGTCTGAAAACCTTTGAAACAACATGGTTGGGAGGGGGGTGGGGGCAGAAAAGGGAGCAGTCGGTGGTCCCCCTCTATTTTTATCCTGCTTTTGTGGTGGACATGGCAACTATTGCAGAGAACAACTATTGCTTGGTTACGACAGGAGAGCAATGCTGAGAGCTCCCTGCAGCAGCCACAGGGCTGCACTGGCAGCTGGTTACTGTGCTCAGACAAACCAAGGGGCATCAGCTTGGTGGTCCAGGCAACATCTCAGGAGCATTGGGCTCTGTGCGTGTCTCTCTGTTGGATAGAGCCCCTGGCACGTGTAACCCAGCCTGTTGTTGCTATGGGACCAGGGTCCTTCAAGCATCCAGCTGCACAGATGTGGGAAGGCAGGAGTAGGCACTGGTGGCTGGCTAGACTAAGGAGGTAATTTTCTCATGGTTTAGGGACCATACCAAGGGTAAATCACTTGTGTCCAGATCTATTTGGACTAGAGCTTTCTTGAGTCAGTGGCTCTTACTCACATACGGGCTTGTACAACACCCTGATGTTGGTAATATTGGGGACTGGGTAGCAATGTTGTCTCTCCGGCTCTTTCCAACCACTAGCTGCCTAATACTAAAACATGCTATAGTAAGTATGGACAAGAAACTTATTTCCATATTAAAACTTTACAAGTGCTAAATATAACCATGTACTTCTTAATACATTTGAATTCAGCTTCCTCAGGTGATCAACTACCTATAGCAGATTAGTTGAATATAGATGCTTTTTTTCAGTTTTGCAGTTCAGAACTAGTTAATTTTTGGAAGAAACCAGCAGTAAAAACCTTGTAACAGTGAAATTTGGATCAGATGTTTGGCCTGCTTCCAAATATGGCTATTTAGTTCAAAACCATTGGGCAGAACCCTGAAAATTGTCCATTTAGGAGTTGCTTTCAGACTCCTTTGGGCTGAGCGTTAGAAGCTGTATGACACTGTTCATAATTGTTCCAGGCAAGAAAGGAGTCAGGAGGGTGGTGGGGAGCAAAGATGGAGCAAGTTTGCATCAGATAACCGTAGAGTATCACAGAGGGGTAAAACAGGACAAAAGGGAAGTTTTTTGAAAAAAGCAGTTTTCTAGTAAGAAGGAAGGTCTACCCTGTATCGGATCTGCTGCAGTCTGTCTGAAAAGCAGGCAGGACACAGGCTGTTCTGATTTTAGACAGACATCTGTTAATGCTTCAAATGGGAGTGAAAACAGGTCTGTTTGGGTGGAGAGATAAATGCAAGCTCCTCACCATAAATGATAATTGCCATTTCCAACTAGAGGCAGTTGAGGAAGAACTAGCATGACAACACTAGTGATCCTATTAAGCAGGATCAGTGTTGCTGGGCCAGCTCCAGGGAGAGCTGGCCCAAGGCAATCAGGATTAGTACCTTATGCCTCCTAGCAAAGTGGCCAGTCTTTGTGTGCAATGGCTTTGAATGACTGCTGTCAGCTAAGACTGCTAAAAATTCTTCTTAACAGGGTCTCAGCACCCCTTGCCTCAGGGACAGACTGAGTCTGAGTTGCCTGCAGGAGTAGGGAAAGCAAGTGCTGGCTGCCAGCCATGCTCTGGGCCTGGGACTATTCCGCTCAGCTGAAAGGCAGAGGTACAACCCAGATAGTTCACTACTATGATTGCAAAGCACCTTCTACTTTGAGTGTAAGCATTTATCGTTAGGGGGCATTCACTCAATCAGGAATGTGTAGCTTGAAATTCTGATATAAGGAGACAAATAGGCAAGGTAGAGAGCCAAATTAGCACAGTTCTCTACCAGGATGCCCTGTTCTTAAGAATCTCCAGCACACAGTGATGGCTACTGCTTGCCTGGTGCAAATCAAGTGCAATGCTGAGCCCTGCTTTGTTGGTGGGAGGTCAGATTCTGGACCTTGGCAGCTCTCACGCTGCAGGGTAGGAAGCAGAGGGAGGACTAGAGGTCCTGGGCTGGCAATGATCCACTGAATAATCCTGATAACTTCCTTTTCTAGAGCTGTTTCTATTTTAGTGTCACCTCTGTTTTCATTCAGTGGACAGCTCAAGTCTTTTCTGCCTCTCAGGCCAGCACACCATGCTAAGGTGCACAGAGTGAATATGGCTTTAGTAACACTTGGGATGAAATCCAGGCTAGGTGTGAAATCAGGGCAGGGGCAGTGAACATGCAAAACCAAGTTGTGCTTGTACCAGCTCCCTCTGCTACATGGTGACCCCAGCACTCTGTGGAGGTGAGATGATCTAGTCCACCAAGTCCAGTGAAGCCATAGGATGAGAGTAGGTTTCATCTCAACGTTCATCTAGGAGTCAGGTGTCCTGGCCTCTGGCCTCCCCTACAGTCTGTTAGGGCACTTCTGGAAGATGGTTTATTTAACTTCTTTTCTGTCAGTGTTGGGATGGGATGACTGTCACTTTGGAGAAAGCCTAGACAGCCCCTCTAAATCTGTATCAACCCAGAAAAAAACACCCTCACCTCAGTGGCAATTGTTTCCTCATCTCACTTTAAAGAAGTCATCCTGAGGTCATACATGTCACACCGTGTATACCTGTACAAATCAGGATTGACCAGCCTAGAACCTTCCCAGGATTCAAACACTGACTCAAAAAGCCTCTCGACTTTTCATTTAATGAGCCACCAGGGAAAAGAAATTACTGGTTTTTTGTTCTCTGAGGTGAGTAGACTCCTTCTGTCCTCAGCATAATGAGAGTGGCACTGGTGGGAAATTCATCATATTCATCCTTATCACCTAACCTGAATAGGATGACCTCCCTCTTGGAGTTGCCAGTCTTTCTTCAACCTAGAGTAGATGCCTAGTTTTTAGATAATGAGACTTTCCAAGTGCCAGCTAGAGCTGTTTCAATAGTGAAGGATTTTTTCAGATGAATGAGAAAAGGATTAGAAAGTTTTCACTGACTAGAATTAAGGGGGAGAGTTAAGCAGTGAGGTTGGAAGATGAGCAGACAATTCCTTGGACTTAAGGGACCACTGTAAGCATCCCACCCCTTATCACTCCAAACACAGCAGGTGCCTAGGCCTGGCCCTGGTTGGGCAGACTTAACAGGGCTGAAGTAAATTGACATTCAGCTGGCAGAAATAACATAATGACACCAAAGCCAGAGAAGTCCCAGGAGAAGCTGGCCTGCTTTGCAGATTGCCCATAAAACTGAGATTCGTGCCCTATGATGGCACTACCTTGTGTTACATTGCTTAAAATGATTATAGCTATCAGTACTGTGTTGTCTTATTTTAGTTTCCCACTCCTAGGCAATTTTTGTCCCAATTATCACTTTAGTCATGAAATAATTTTAGCTCCAGTTACTATATAATTTGAGCTAATGACATTTATTTTAACAATAGTGATTTTCATCATTACAGCTAATGAAAGCCATGGTGTGTATGAACAATCGCCACTTAGTATTTATGATTTAAAGCCTCATCCACTTATGGAGAAAAAAAAATCAAAACCGAAAGCACTTACAAATAAAGATAATGTAACTCAAAATCATAACCCATAGTTTTTCAATGTATTAGGTGTTCTTAATTAAAGCAGATATGTTTCAAATGGAAACTGATATCTTTGTGACCAGTGTACACTGCTTAGAAAGACTGCTGATGTTGTGTTTCAGCTGTTTATGAGTTACATTTTTCTTCTTTTTTATTGCAGCTCTTTCTTTTATGCCTTCCTGAATCTGCTGATCAGCGCCTTTGTAGTGTTTATCACATTTATTGCTAGCACTATAGTGAGTGTAGGATTTAACATGTGGTGTGATGCAATTACTGAAAAAGGAAGCATGCCAAATAGGTTAGTATTGAAGAATACTTTTTCTTCCTTTTTTTTTTTTTTCATGTACGCACAAATGAACAATGCTGTTACAAACTGTAGTTATTACACGCAAGGTGAGCAAGGGGGAGACGGCATCTGTAGTGTGGAAATCCAGAATTTTTTCATCTGGAACAAAAAAAGAAAAAATAAAACTTTTTTTTGCATTTACTTCCCCACAAAGAAAAGTACAGTTTCCATGGCGTTTGATGGTCTCTTTAAGAGTCATGTTCATACATAAAAGAAATCCATTAGTTTAAAAATTTTCATTTCCAAAGGAGAGCTAGATTTGGAAATGCTGTTACGATGCGGGGAGTGTGGTCTTGAGAGCAGGGCAGGGGACTAGGAGTCAGGGCTACTGGCTTGCTGTCCTGGCTCTGCCACCAACCCACTGTGTGACAGTGGGCAAGTCATTCACCCTGCCTGTGCCACCATGCACCATCATCCAAAAACTGGTATAAAGATGCTGGCCTCATAACGGTGCTGTGGACACCCTGAGAACCGAAGAATGGAAAGTACTTTGTAAATGCAAAGTACAGATGGTTGATACTTTCTCACAGTGCACAGAATGTACAGATCCTAAAACGGTCTACTGTATCCCACGATGCTTATGCTCCTCATAAGAAACATGATAAGTTGAGGTAGATTTTTTCCTATCAAAC
The DNA here is from genome assembly GCF_034619465.1 of Leptosomus discolor. Lineage (NCBI taxonomy): Eukaryota > Metazoa > Chordata > Aves > Leptosomiformes > Leptosomidae > Leptosomus > Leptosomus discolor. Next base: position 10,992,081 of record NC_141393.1, read on the forward strand.
AAATAACAATGAAGAGAGAGGAAAAGGTGACATTTTATGTCATATGATACTGAATAAACGTACTACTTAAAGCAGACATTTATGTTGTGCATTGTCATATGTTGTAAAATGCCATAGTCGATGTTCTGTTTAGGGCTGCAACGATTAATCGAATTATTCGAATATTCGGTTAAAAACTCAATTACAAAAAGCGTCTAATCGAATATTCGGATAAGAACCCAAGATGACCGACAGCACTGAAAAGGAGAGAGAAGAGGCTGCAGAAATCAACCAAGAGATAGAAAGACAACCTCAAAGTCCTGGGATTTTTTTCACACCAGTAAAAGTCCAAGTTATTTGTAAAATCTGTAGGCAGCCTCTATCTTACCATCAGAGTATCATCTCCTTGCTGGAGCATCCGAAACAAAAACACCCACACAATCCCTTCTTCTGAGGCTTTTCCTGATGAAGTCAAAAGGTAATGGAGGCTCATACACTTTGTTTCATTGAGGGGTGAAGAAAGCAGTCTGGGGTGATGCCAAATGTGTATATGTGGGAGGCTTGCGGGTAGTGGGAAAAGAGGGGTTTAAGTATACTGTTTCCATAATAACTATTATGATTCCACTTAGGAAAGATTGGTGTTATCATTGACATAATTATACTTTTTTTTTTTTTTTTTTTAAAGAAATTAATTACATGCTTCTTTTAGCCTAGTTTTAGAGAAGATTGGCAAGCAACCTGGTTACTGCAATAACTTAAATATCTTTTCATAGAACACGATGTTGTGACTGAAACACATGTTGCTTCATTTTATATTTGGTTTTCCTGATTGGAATCTCTGAAATAATTTTCTTTTTTCCCTCCGAATGCCTTCCTTGGGTAGCTGTGAGGAATTACAGGATATAGACCTTGAACTGAACTTAGAAAACTCTGCTTTCTATGACCAGTTTGCTATTGCACAGGTAGGTCAGACTAGGTCATGGTTCTATTCCAGTTCATTTGCCATTTGCTCATTGATCTGGGATTGCTGGAGCTGAACTACCGTTCCTCTGAAATCAATGGGAATGTTTCCACTGACTTCAGTAAGTGCTGAATCAGGACAATAGTGATGGGCACATTTGCATTTTAAATTCAGAATAGATGGTTTTGAATGCAGACATGTCAAATCCTGACTCTGCCACTGATCTTGTTACTCATGAGGGAAAATTCATTCTTTCTTCAAAGGATGATCTCTCCACACTCTGGTGTCCTGAAGCTCTTCATTGCTCTTCATTGTCAGACACAATAATGCCTGACATGCACCAGATCATTGGGCTCTTGGCTTTGCCTTCCATGAGTTTGTCTGAGATTACCTGAGCTATATAAATATCAGACCATGGAAAATAATGAAAGATTACTGTAATTGAGATAGGGGTGTTTTCTAACGAATCTTTCAGAATTAGACCTCTAAGGGTGTCAGATCTTTCTATTGAATATGCTAGCTCTAAGTCAACAAGCAAAGTCAGTGAACAGTGGGACTTCAGCACTTACGTGTGTGAGCACATATGAGTTCTGCAAGGAGAGTAGCCCCCATCTATGTAGGGCTGCACCGATACACGTGCTGCTTATGTTGTCCCACCCAGGAAGAGCTTGCCTGGGGCACTCCTTGAAGGTAACTCTGCCTCTTGGACACAAGTTAGTTTTGTGTCTTCATTGCCAGCACTGGCATCTACACATCCAACTCAGACATATCTACATGTAGGACAGAAATATGCCATAAAAGTGACCCCTTTATATGATGCTAGCCCAAGGCCAAGCTGTATTTTGCAGCAGATTTTGCCATTAGCTCCTAATCTGCCAGCTAGTGGGAGGGTAGCGGAAGTAAACCCGTTATCAGTCTATATCTTTGAGTTCATAGGGACTAAATGTCCATGTTCACCTTGTGATCTCAGGGTGGACAGTTGGTAATCTATATGGAAAAGAAGGCATTTCTTTAACAGGGACCCATGCCTAAAAAGTCAAGGTCCATACCCATAGCACTTCAGTTGGAGGAGACTTAACATGTCACAGTGTAGATGGATCAGCCAAGCCATTGGATGTGGCTCCCCACACTGATCCATGTCCCTCCAGATGACCCTGGGTAGAGCAGCCACTGATCTCTGCAAGGACCCAGGTATGAAGATCCTGGGAGTGTAACAGCTCCAGAGAAACTCCATTTGGCTTCAAAAGCTGAACGTGGTAGTGTCAAAGTGAATCCTGATTGTGACTGTTCGAAGAAAGGACCAAGCAGGGAACAAAATCCTGTATCGTTGTCTTCTGATATCCAAGGTGTAGTAAGCAGAGTTGGATGAAGGTATGAGAATGGGTCTATTTATGAAGGGAAAATGAGTTTCTCTGAAACAGTAGAAAGAAAAAGCCAAGAGCAGATTAGACTTACCAGCTAAGCAAACATTTCCTTATAAATGCAATAGATTCCTACAGTAGGCTTTACTTAGAAGCAATCTCTGTCCCTGTCTCTGGTTTCCTCCATTTGGATGCTTCCAACACATCAGAATGGCCTTGGGAGTTTCACTGAATTTTGCTAAATCAAAGTAGATTCTTTCATATCAAATACGCTGAGAAGATCACAGCAGTAGCAGAAATCTGAATGCCTTTAAGATAATGTTTCATTAACTAAGTGGTGTTTAAGAAATGAATGCAAAGCTTCCAATTCTCTAGATATAGCCATATAAAGACAAATTAATATGTCCTTATTTCCAAGGTGTCTAGAATAATGCAAAAGTATTTTTTACTGGTAAACTGAGATAATTGTAAGTATGGGCAGAAATACTTAAGGAAATTTCCAAAGTGCATACGATATATAGGAAAATGAACTTCCTTTAAAAAATAGTGGCCCTTTCTTATCTAAATTTGCTATTAGAGTACACAGCTGTATTACTGTCTGGAAGTGTTTAAATTGTTGTATTTTTTTAATTTAAGATTCAGTGTGTCAATACTGAAATCCAGGGATTCAACTAATGTTTTTTTGCTAAGGGCGTCATGGAATTAAAATGGAATTTCTGCAAGAAAGCCTTACTACAAATGAGCCTCCTCTGAGGCAGGGAGGCCAACGTTCGAGTACTTGAACCAGTCAAAGTGTAATTATTTCTACAAAGTTAAGCAAAAGAGACTAAGTTAGTGATGGGACTTATTTGAGATCTGAGGCTTCAAGCCCAGGTCTCTTGTGCCAGGTATGAATGAGCCACCAGGTACTTGGATGCATTGTAGAAGACTTCTCTTGCTCTTTGAGTTCCTGCTAATGTGAACCAGGGACCCCAGAATGTGAAGGCTCAATTTGTAAGATTTTCTCAACAATATTTTGAATAGAAATACCTTAAAAGTAACACTTTTGCAAGGGTGGTGGGAGGCCTGAAGGACTTCGGAAAAAAGTTTTGGAAAATTTCTTAAAACATATTGCAATTCTAAAGTAACAAAAGTGAAATAATCCCAAGAATTTTGGGCCAGGCAGAATGTCAGATGTGGGGAGTTCAGTGGATGCATCTGGATTATACAGATTTCTTGTTTTCATTATTGTACGTAGTACATTTTTACTTCGGTTTTCTAGCACATAAAGAGTTTTTCTTTTTAAACTGGGAATATCTTGACAGAGTTGAGGAACAGTGGGGCCAGGACCTCTACTGGGTATAACTTGGCATGAATCCATGGGTTTTTGTTCAGTTGAGATGTTAACATTCACCTGGGCTTTGTTTTTAAAATACAGTACTGACCTCTTTATCATTTCTTCTCTTCTTCAGTTTGGTCTCTGGGCTGCCTGGCTGACTTGGCTGGGAATTACCATTCTGGCTTTCCTGAAGGTTTACCACAACTACAGACAGGAGGACCTGCTAGATAGCCTGATCCACGAAAAGGAGCTGTTGCTAGGAAGATCCTCTTCACGAACCTCTTTGCAAGATGAGAAAAGTGGCATGATCTAAAGTGTAAGCATATTTCCAGGGCAGGATCTAGATTTTATTATTCAGTAGTGTGAGCTGAAGTTGAGTCAGGGAATTGAGTGTGTGAGATCTTTTCTTTCCTGAAAAGAGATGCACTTGTGAATCACCCACTTCCTCCATGAGAAATTGTTGGTAGAAATACTTATATTAGGATGCAAAGAATGAATGGCTTCATGTGTCGTTGGCACAGCAAACTTTTGGTCCTGTGCAGGCACAGTCTGTAACCTGCTCTTGCTAGCAAAGTTCCTACGTGCTATCACTGGCTTTTGGGGCAGGGGCCATTTTTGAGCACTGAGCCAGCAAGACCAGGCTACAAAGTCCAGGCTATTTCTTCAAACCATTCTGCAATAACAATTATAACTGGGGCTGCATCTCTCTTCTTTCCCTCTCCTCCCTCTTGGCAGTAAAGCTGCCCCTGTTGCCAATTTATTGTGGGTAATTGTGGCTCTGGTCCAGGTACGGATTCTCACTGTCTCAGCTTTTGCTATGTATGGACATAGTGCTGACAAACCTGTTGCTCCTGCTCTGATTTTGAGTTCATTTAGAACATAGAGACCCATGTTCCAGTCTTGATATTTAATATTGGACAGTGTTAATGAATTTCATGAAACCACTATGTTATTATACTACCTGTCAAAAACTGTGTATCATATGGAGGGATGGTGGAGAATTTTTGTGGTTTTGTTTCTTCTTAGGTTTTGGCATGACCAACATTTATTATGACTCCTGAAGTGTAGTGTAGCTAGCAATTGCTGAAGCTTGCATACTAAGAAATTAGGCTGAATAGATAGTATTAATGCTTGTGCATTTATAAATGTAACTTGATCCCTACCATTGTACAGTATTCAGTTTTGAGTATTAGAATTTACTTGTGATATTTATTTCATACAGGGTATGAAAAATTACTGTGAACATTTGCATTGTAGGTATCTCTATATAACTATAAACACAGCAAAGAGCTCAAACAGCTGAGTTATTTTATAGGTAGTTCAGTGTTGAATGGGTCTGTTCTCCCCACTCATGGGCAGGAGTTCCAGGGCTGATGAATTTTGCTGTGAAAAAGGAGAAGAGCTGCTATTTTCACAAAGCTCACTAGTGACTTTGCTGTTGCTTTCAGTTTTGCTTGGCCAGTGCTTCGACAAATAAGGTGGATGTTTGAGATGAGAAGTAGATCTGATAATTAAGAAGAGTCACTCAGACGAGCATGGGATTTGCATGGCAGAGAAGTAAAGTTGTGCTAGATTTAGGCAGTTATCCCCAGGTACACATTACATAGAAGACCCTGGTTCAGCAGAAAACTTAAGCAGTTAAGTTTAAGTTGAAGAAGACTTTTTGGGAGTACACTGACACTGCCTGTAGCAGCTGTGTTTGAGCTGAGACTGAATTTACTGCAACACAAGTGCAAACCATGCACAGCTGTATTGCCTGGTAAGTAGGAAGGAGGGGAGAGAAGACAGCAGGCTTCCACCCTGTCGGAGCTCAAGCCTGGGGCTAGCACAACCACGCAGATTTTCTGTAATCTTCTGGGGACTGTCTGATGCTTAAAGTTAAGTACTGGCTTAAGCATTTGATTGAAATAGAATTTGAAGTCATAACAAATCCCTGAATTAGTAAGCACTTTAGGGCGTAAAATCTAACATTGCATTTAATAGCCAAACTGTTCTCATAGGTTTAGGGAAAAAAACCCTCCATGGGCTCTAAGCAGTGAGCCAGCCCTGTGAACATCATCTATAGCCCCAGCTGGCCACAGCTATCTTAGAGAGATCTTGTTTTTCAGCATGATTTCTGCCCACACGGGAATGCAATTCCTTTGAAAGATTTACAGAGGTGGCTTTTTTTGAAGTTGTGAATTGACAGCAGGGGAAGAGTACCTGAAAAGGAAATCAGAGATCAAATTACTTAATACTCATTTAAGATTCAGACATCAGGAGTACTTTTTTTTATTCATCTGGTCTAATAAGAGATATACTCTTGCAGGTACCTAAGCCCTTTGCCAGGGCATGGCCTTCCCCTTCATATCCCGAAGAAGAGCTGGGTCCTGAAAGCTAGCCTATTCCCATGTTTCCCCAGTTGTTTCTCCAACTGTAAAAGACAATGCTTCTCCTTCCAGTCTCACTTTGAATTTAAGATTCGGCAGTGATATCTCTTCCCACAAATTACTTTAGTGCATGCCTTACTCCTTACGTGGAACCATGCTGCTGCTTTGTGTAACGTATTTTATGTATGTGCCAAATTAGGCTTAGGCTGAAGTAACATGTGGGTTGAGACTGTTGTTCCTGGTCTTGCCTGGGGTTTTGAAGAACCAGGAGGCAGAAGATAGCAAATGTCTCCTCCTCATCTTTGCTCTGAGATACCAGGGCTCAAGCCTTGTCTCTATTTCTGAGGAGGAAGAAGATGCTGTTCATTAGTGAGGCTGTCTGGAGCTGATGCTCTCTTCTACCTCTCTTTCCTCCTGTCTCAGGGTCTTTTTCTTCTTTCCACTTCCATGAGAAGCAGCAAACATTGGTCCTAGTGTTTCTACTCTTATTGACTTTTGTGGTTAGCATTTTCACTAGCATCTGTCAACCTGACACTATCTTCATTGTTCTGCAGCTCAACAGACAAAAAGTGGATCTTTAAAGCACCTGGAGTAGCCAGGATCCCACCTCGAAGTAAAAGTCAATAGGTACAAAATACTTCAGTCTTTGGAAAGTTTAGCCCAACATGAGTACATGTACAGACTCACCTGCTAACTTTAGCATCAAATCTTAGCCTCTAGTTGATTTACTCGGGTGAATTCTTCTAACTCCAGTTGCGTTTCAGTGTCCATGAATGCAAGCACCTTGGCTGCTGGAGTTGGCATGTTAACTGAAAAGAGGCTGAGGCTCTTCTGTGAGTCTCACATGCATCCCAGTTGGTTTTCCCTAGCTTCCCTCACCCTTAGATGGGGTGAGGCCAGCACCCAGCTTGCAAGCATCAGTGATGCTTAAAAGCAAAGCTAATTTTGAAGGAAACTCCTGGGCAGGTAAGAAGGTAGAGCATGTAGTGAGAAGCTCTTGGGCTGACTGGAGGGGAGGAAGGGTAGTGTGCAACGCCCAGTTATTGGACCTGTTTGGGCTTTTTTGTTTGCATTTAGCTTTCTGCAACCTATTCTCCCAAAGCTTGGACCCTCAGGCCAACATGCTGATGCTAGGCTGAAAATGTTAGAATAGCAGTATTATTTGTACACACATACCTACCTACCTACCTACCTATGCTCTCTCACACATGTCTCTCTTTTGTACATTTCTGACCTCTGCTTATAGTCATCCGTTGCAAAACAACACAGAGTGTGGCTCAGTTTCTCTGAGTCAAATATTGCATTTCTGTGATATTTCAAAGCCTTTTTTAATTCGCCATCTCCAAACACAGATCTCTGGAAACACTTTAGCCAGAAGTGTATTCAAAGAACTAAAACCCTGTGGGGTATTTATACTTGTATTTATTTATTGTCACATGGTGGAAAGGGGAAAAGCTGCTCCTGCTGCTGCCCATCACAAAGCTGTGAGCCATTCTGATGGAGAACATTGGATGCAGTTGTTTAGTCACCGTGTTCCCTGTGTTGCTAAAACCATAGTCAAAAGGCCTTTGTTTTAACCTGTGAAAATTGCTAGTAACACAGGAAGAGCCTTACTTGGTCGAATGCAACTGGATGCTGCTTTCTGAGGCACTAGGGTGTTGCCACATAATTATTCTATTATATCAAATATATTCCCCATGTCCTGCCTGCCATCTGTGGTTAATTTCCCTGCCAATTCCCTGCCAGCAGTCCACATTGGGTTAGAAAAATCTGAGCTAACAAGTGCTGTCTGAGCTTTTAGATCAATGTTTATTATTATTTTTATAATGGAGAAACAATTGAAGCCATATTTTGGACTAGAATTTCCTCATGAGGGCACAAATGCTCATAACTTCTTATCCCACTAACTCATGAGGTGTCTTTCAGCTGTGAGCTTTCAGTAGAAGTTGCAAAAGTAAGAGCATGATGATTTACTTTAAAAACTGAAGGACACCTGCGTGCTATAGCAATATTTCTGTAGTCCCTTAGAAAACTTGTTGTTATAATAACCAGTGATGGATGTTTGAGTATACAGACCATGTCATGTCAGGGAGGTGGTGTATGTGTGTATGTACAATGTACACAGATACATGCCAGAAATAATTCTAATGCTTTTCTGTGATATTGGTATAGGCTCTTCCCTTATCAGGCAGCTTATGTCAGAGTAGTTGTTAGGTTGCCTTAACTTTATATACCGCTTTTTTCTTGTATTAGGATCTGTGCAATGATACATAGGTTATGACACCTGGAGGTGGATGTGGATGTGATGTGAGCAGAATAGGAAAGCACTGGCCAATGCACAACCTCTGAAGAGCTAAGATGGGTTTCTAATGTGGGTTTGCAGATGTTTTAACTCCTCCCGCATCTCTGGGTAATGTCCTGATGTTAGCCTGTATTAGTCCTGTTAGGAACAGAAAGCCACATTTCCCTTCAAGACCTTCCCTCACTGACATGAAACACTGTGGATTTAACCTATGTAGTATTTAGGATGGAAGCAGAGCTGCAAGCAAGAGGAGCACACACTTTTCAGTTCTATCGCGTGAGCAAGGGGTACTTTCCCTCTGATTCCGGAATTCTGTGCCTTGGACTCCTAAATGAGCAATGACCCTGGCATGAACATGGTCCTGTTATTAATTCACTTAAAGTACGGACTTGTCGGTGACAAACAGAACATATTTTGATAGGAGTGTCAATCCTTTGGTTGCGAAACCATACTCTTCTACAACACAGTACGATATTCTGGCTCAAAACAGCCAGCATATCTTTTCGTAAACAGTCATTTGCTGTTGGAAAAAGTGTCAAATGGGAAGAAAGATGTATTTAGTAGCGAGTTTATTGTCTTAATGACTGAAGAAACTCAAGCAGATCTTTGGTGTAGCAAGTTAATGTGTAGTTCTTGAGGGACAGAAGGGTTAAGCTGATTACGGTGTCTGAGAGTCTAACCAATCTAACTTCTGTATTTAAAGTAACCTGAAAACTCACCTTAAGAAAACATGTGCACTTGGCCTGTTTCTTTTAAATCCCAGATGTAAACAGTGGGTTAGAATGCTCTAGGCTGTGTTACTCTGAAATGAAGGGCTAGACTGGACAAACTGATTCCTGGTTTGAGGGCTTTGGGATTTCTTGGTGCAATGGCTGTTGCATGTGAAATGCATGACTGGCTGATAGAGAACACTCAGTATTCCCCTGGACACCTGAAGGCTCTCATCAGTGATGCTTCACCTTCATTTGTCCTCCAGAATCTTTTAGTCTTCGTTGCATATTGGTCCAATCTCTGTTGTTAGCACCTCATACAGCTTAGCCCTTAGGTTGATGGTTGGAGACTGTCTCCTGAGAAATGGGGGAAGTGTATAGGAGTCTCTTCGGGCTGATCTGTGTGCAGAACGTGGGGTCCTCTTGCTAGGGAAGTGTGAACCACAGACTTTATGCGGGAAATAAGGTTTCTGCACAATCTCAAATCCGGCATCTATCTATGTGACGGGTCTCAAAAAATGCAGTATCAGATGTGCAAATTCAGAATGGATGCCAGCTGCAAAATGTTTGGTGCAAGAAACCACATACAAACTTGGTGTTCGGGTGAACATGGCTTTTATCATCTCCCTTCTCCAAAGCCCCCCACCTCAAACATATTGCAAGTAAAATCACTTTTTTTTTTTAACTAAAATTACTTTTTCCTTTAAATGATAAATTTAACAAAAATCCAGACTTTCATACGGGCAAGACATACTGTATTTTGTGACAAACAAATCTGGATTTTGACAAAACTTTTGTTTTTTCTTCTAAATCAATGGCTTGGGTGTGAACATCCGTGAATGGGAATCCTATCTATATCCAGATCCTAAATTTGTGCCTCAAACCATTTCCTTTGCTGATGGAAATAGCCCATTTTTATCTCATTGGAATGTTTGCTTTGGAAACTACAAATGTCCTTTCCTTGTGTTTAGGCAATCTGGGAAGAGAGGCAGGTTTTGCCTGGCTAGTTTCCACACCTGCATGCAGTAAGAAAATGCTCATACAGCTACATGAGCACTGAAAAAGTTATAGAATTGTTTCTGTTCATGGTCCTAATGCCTTGAAGTGCATCTTTCTACTTTTGTCCTCCATAAGAAAGAGGAAAACTAATCTAAGCTGTATTTTAGTAGTCATAGATACACACCTGAAATTTTTTTAAAGTTTTGAAATGACAAAATTTCCCTCAATAATTTATGAAGCTAACAACTGCATAAAAGAGAGCACTTTGATGTGCTCCTGACGTAGAAGTGGAAAACACAACTGCACTCTCTCAGAAAACCTAACATTTGTTTCTGAGAGCTTAGACAGCAATTTACTTAATATACAGCAAAGACTGCTTATTACAGGGCAGGCGTGTGATTGATAGTGCCTTTCCATTCTGTTGTTGGGAAGAGTATTTACGTAGCAATGCTTTCTCTTTAGTTTCTTTTGTCCATGCCAAAGAGTGTAATTGAACAGCTATTGCAAATATAGATTAACGTGAATGTATTCACCTGAGTGCTTAATCTTTTCTACCTCTCATAGCTACTATAACTGCTTGAACTGTTATTGCACACAATAGTCAAAAGAACTGAATCCATGTGAGATTTTAAATCCTTTTTTCATAGATAGCTAAAGGATTTAGGATTTAATGCTTATTAGCTTCCTGCCAGATCCTCATTCCTAAAAAAGGGGCATAGGCACCCAAAAAGGGCTGTGTGAATAGCCATTTTGATTGTTCAAATAGTGATTTTATGTTGGTTTGGGTTTCTTTAATTTTTTTTTTTTTCCTCATCAAAACAAAAAGCCAGCAACTGTAATTTGTTAGACATGGGTGGTTATATGTTACCTGAAAAGTTGCATTTCATAGGGGTGGCAGAAAACAATCAGCTGCTTGTTAAAATGCCTGTAACATGCCTTCCCCAGCCCTCCCCACTGGCGGGTAACTGCAAGGCACAGGTTTAATCCGCTCCTCTGCCTTGGGAGACACAAACCTCCATCTATGTGGCAAATGCTGCTGCCATGGTGTTATCCTGGATCCCCCTCAAAACCTCCTGCTGTTGAAGCTCTTCTACTTGTCTTGAATTTCCTAAATAACAATGTTTTAGCCTGGTGGTTCTGGTGTTTATCAAGGAGATAAAGTACTTGGCAGCAAGAGCTGCTCACTGAAATAGCTTAAATTATTTCTATGTGGTGGAAATCTAATTTGAGAAGTTTTTGTTCCTCCTTTCTGCTTGACTATGTTGTGAAGTTAGGGTTGAGACAACCTGCCAGGAGGTGGGAATGAAGATTCATTTTTACTGTTGAAATCTTGGGTGATCTCTCATGCAAGTGAGTGAACAGTCCTGTGACAAAACTGCTCTTTAACTCCTCCTCACTTTCCCCTTGTTTCCCACCGAACAGGGGCAAGTTTGACTCACATTTATATACAGATTCTGAAGAGCGTTTATGAATGAGAGAAAAATTACAGCTCCTATGGCAAAGTTTACCTTTTGCCAAAAAAATAAGAAAAAGTGTCACAGATTTTCCCTATTTTCATTTGGGTTCTCTGGGGTATGACATCAAACCCATCTCTTTACATAAGCCAAGCCTGATTCAGGTGAAATTTTGCTCTAGGAGGTTCCAAGGCTGGTGCCAGCAGTCCTTTGAAGAACCCGGTGGAGTTAGAGGAGTGTTATGTTAAACCATAAATTTTAAGGCATGGAAATGTTTGAAAGTAGTCTGTCATGGTATCCCACACAACACAGTCCAGAGCTCTTCACCCCCTCACTCCTGCAGCAGGGGGATTTATTTTTCCCTGTTAACACTGTGAAGTCCAATAGTTTGTGTCTGAAATACAGCACATTCCTGCAACACACTGAATCTTGCTCACATCACTTAACCCATTCCACTTTCTAGGCTGCTGCAACAGTTTTAACTGTCATTGTGAAAACAGTGTTCAACATTTGACTTCAAAAGGGACTAACAGTCTCCTTATTAAACCAATCTTCCAGAGTTGCTAAACGATGCCAGGAAGCTCTGTACTGAACAGCATCCTTCCAGGGGGAGGACCACTGTGTTGGGGTCCACAGCCAGTGCAGACTGATGGTATGAGAGAAATTCTGATCAAATACTCTCTGAATAAAACCATTGCTGTTTTTTAGCTGAAGTTACACAATTGAGAAATCAATATATTGTGATCTGAAGTACAATCCTAAGAGGTTTTTGGAGGTTTATAAGCAAAACAACAACAAAATAACCCCCCAACAGTTCCTCTGACATCTCCTTCCCCTGGATCCTTTCATCTCCAAAAACATTCCTGCAAACAGAGGGGTTTATTGCCATCGAGCTGATCAGGCCCTGTTTCTCATGTCTCTTCCTACTGGGGGAAAGAACTGCTGAGAGGGACAAGAGAGTGCCATAAATCAGAACAGAAATAGGTAGTGAGAAGAACTGTCAGTGCATTTCCTATGAGGGATTTTGGCTTTCAGGCTGTGATGTGAGGGATATAGCATGGCAGTGCCTGTGCTGGCAGTGCTGACAACAATTTCAGCCTTTGCTTGCCCCACTCAGCAGCTGCCTGCTCATGTGGCTTCACAAACTGCAGAGCATCTCCTTGAAGCATGTGTTGGCCTAGACTCAGCTTCTGGAGAGAGCCACCTGAGTCAGCTGTGCAGATATCTAATGTAAAGGTGCTGGCACCAGGTTTGCAGGGGTTGCTTTGGAAACCTCTTCTTTCCATGTTGGCAGATCCAGATACCCTTCAGCTGGCCCTTTGCCCTGTGCAGCTCGTAGATTGTGTGGGGAAGGAAAGACTGTTCTCAAATCTCTGTAGACTTGCCGGTTTGGAAGTAGCTCATTAACACCCACAGTCTTAAAAGGTTTGGGGTTTTTGTGTGGTACCACCTTCAAAGATCTGAAGCAGATCTTTCTTGCTTATAAGTCAGTGCAGAGCCTGAAAGCATTTCAGTCTCTCTGAAACATATGTCTTGTAACTTATGTATTTGTGAGCTACTGTCTCTTCTTATAGCCAGGCAGGAAAAGCTTTATGAGTCTAGATTAACTATTGTGTTATGCTGCTAAAGTGGTCCCCACATAATAAGTATTTGGGGACAAAACTGAACAGTTTTTGTAATTTGTTTAACTGTTGAAAGCAGTAGAGAGGCAGATCCTTCACTGGTGTATATATAGCTTAGCATTGTGAGCCATGCTGGAGCCACGCCAGTCCACACAAGCTGAAGGTAGAGCCTAGTCTGTTTTGAATATTATATCTCTTGATTTGTGTGGTCTTTTGCAGTGTAATGACTGCTGTTGGAGCTTTAGTTGCATGCATTTGACAGAAATAGAATTGGAATGAGGTTTATTATTGTTTTGATACAGTCTTAAAAGGGAAGCTTTTTGCTAGCATTTTAATATAGCCCTTTGTAAACACCTAGCACATAAAAAATCTGAGTCCAATCCTTCTGCTAATGGAGTCACTGACAAAGTTTCTTTCGGCTTTAGTAGGAGCTGGCCTGGGTTCAGTATAAGTGATACACTCCAGTGTTACTGATAATGAGTTAAAGTGTTTTATATATTGATGCTTTTTGCTGGACAGTGCATTGGCTTTTTATGATTTAGTGATATATACAAATAAATTACTTGAAAAGTTAGTATTTCTGTGCCTGTTTTTTGAAGGTGAATTTAAATTGTAACAATGTAAGATAAAAAATTGTTCTTAAAGTCAGTGGTAGCATCTTACTTCATGTACTCATTCCCCAGCATCTCTATGACACAGCTTGTATAGTCAAGGAGATGTCCAGCCATCCTAAGCTGCCTGAGCGCTTTTGGTACCATCTTCCAGAAGTGATCCCTAACATCATAGGAGGCAAGGAGAAGATGATCCCACATCAGCATGCAGCTGAAAGACAGCTTGTTACCAAATGTAAAGGGGGACCACAGGCTGCATGGGCAGGTTGATCTTCTAAATGCTAACTGATTAATTTTCTTCAAGGAGCACCAGTCTTTCTCTTCAGAGGTGGTCCTAAAGGTTCCCAACAGCTATCCAGGAGAGATGAATTAGTAAGAAACAAGTCCATTCTATTATCTTAGAGGTTGCTGAGCTATTCCTTGAGGGCAGCTGGTAATATCATTTTTCTAGTCACATGCTGCCAGCCCTTCTGCTTGCTTTAAAGTGGTAAAAGGCAGAAATGACAATTAAAATTGCTGCTATGGGCTTCTGCTGATCCATTAACTTGTTTCCAGACTAGCAGGGCTGGAAAGATGAAGGGAAGGAGTGGGACTAGAAGCAGTCTTTGGGGCTGCCTTTTACCAGTGTTAATGCTGAGTGCATTAAAAGATTAATGTAAAAAAGTCTAGTGTCATCTCACTGTGTCCTTTTCTATCTCCTCTAATCATACGGGTATGGGGATGCCTGCTCGTGCAATCAGGTGCTCTTGATGTGCTGAGCCTGCCTGAAGAGGGTGTTGGCAGCTGCCCTCTGTTCATGCTGCAGGAATGTACCAAACGCTGCCAAAACAGTTTTTACCCCATACTGTTGTGGTCTGCTGATTTCTGTTGTGCATTCATTTCATGCTCATTGCATAAGGGATATTGTGCAGCACTTTTGCCCTTAGGCCCTGCCAGTAGCCCATTTTCATGCACAAACCTCCTTCTTCTCTTGTCTGGCCCTTTGACTCCTGCACCCTAGACACTGCTCCTAGGAAGCCCACCTACTCACTGTTTGCTTCAAAAATGCCTGCAAGAGTTCTATCCTCCATCACTCCCTCTTTCAGCCCTTTAAAGGTAAAACATGACTATTTCCAAGCTGGATTAAATAACTGCTCAGAGCTGGCTGCAGGATTCTTGACTTTTAAAGCTATTCACCACGCTGGCACCAGCATGAATTCAGGTGAGCATCTTGAATGTTTGTAATAAATTATGCACTCCCTCTTCTTTTTTACCTCTTTATGGGCAATTCTCAGGAGTTGTACTGAAAGGAAATATTACCCAGCATGGCCAGCAAGGCAGTTACTACCCAATAAGGTTGATTTTGTGTAACTTCAGAGCTCCTATTAGCTCTTCCAAACTCACAAAGGTTTCATACCTAGAAAACCAGTATTGAACAAGAACAAGGAGAAATCCCATCCGACTTACAGGGGTGAGAATAGATCTATGATGGATAAAGAGCAGATAGAAGGGGCAGAGCAGGAAAAGGGTGTGTGTGTGGGTGTGTGGAGTGTAAGCAGGATGGGTGAACAGGAAAAGAGCTTCAGTGTGAGAAGGAAATAAAACAGTTAAGTCCACAGTGAGGCTGTGAAGCAGTAAATAAATGCAGGCCCAGGAGCTGGGATTTTTTCTCCTTTTCCCAGCCTTGTTATTGGCTTGTTTCATTCACTCACACAGATGCACTAGCTTTCTCAGCTTCAATTTCTTCACCTGCAAAATGCCACCACTCTCCCAGGAATGGAGTTGAGCTTTTATTTATTTCAAATGTTGTGGCTTTGTAATGAATTTGTTTTGGCTTTCTGCAGCCTGCCACTTATCTGACTGACTGCAGTAAACAATCCAGACCCAGGAGGACGAGACCTCAACAGACAACCGAAGTGCTGCCTTTGTCCATGTCCAAAACTGTCCCAACCAGAGCCCAGGCAGAAACCAAGAATAGCCATTCCTCTGCTTAATTTCCCCGGCAGCCTAGATGTGATAGCTGTTCTTACTCGCACCGATAAAGCTGGGCCCCAGCAAGGAGAATGTGGCCAATTAAAGCAGACCCGGTGGAAAGGTGATCCCATGCTCGTCTTCTGGGGAGCTGTGCAGGGAGGTGAGCACACATATGGACTCCAGACTGACTCCACATCTTCCCTCACAGTCCTAAAAGGAGTTCCTGTTTTAACCTTAACCCTTTTGCTTGTTTTAAAGTTACTGAAAACAGATTGCTAACTTACTGGAAGGGTCACTCTAGTGCTCTTGATATTGCTCAGTTCTTGTCAGCTCAGGCTTTGCTTTCTTGTTGCAGTGTGCCATGATTTATAGTGGAAGAACCATCCCTTCAAAAAAGGCTTCTATTTTGAAGGGGCTAGTTGCTAAGTGCTGAGCGGACATGTCAGTCCAGAGCCAAAAAAAGAAATGTCATTAACTTGCTCCGAGTTTCAACTTGAATATTAAAAAGATCATAAACTTTAAAAATTGCAAACAGATGTTGCAATGACCCTCTTGCCCCATGCAGGTACCAGTCCAAACCTTTTCATCAGAGATTCACCAGCACATAAGTTTAAAACCTTTCTTCTTTAATACCCAGACAGCAGGGCTGAGACACGGGAGAGGGAAGAGAAGCAGCGGTGAAACTTACCCTCTGAGCTGGGGTACCCAAGTGGTTTGCACAAAGAGCCCCTGAGCTAAACACTCCTCCTGCAGCAACCTCTTCTTCCCAGACCGGCAGCGTCTTGAATGCAATTGCTGTGGCCTTTGACATCTTAGGAGGAGGATGAGAATAGCCACTGAAATCACTTCTTTCTGTCTTGGACTGCAATTTTTTTGACTTGTTCTCAGTCAAGTCGCTGCACACCCTCCTCTTGAGAGAAGGCTGCATATTGTGTTTCTGTTTATCCTCTGCCTGGTTATAGTCCTTGGGCTGCTTGGAAGAAGGTTGTTGGGGCAGAGAAGTATGGCTCTTTTTTTTTTTTCCAAATCAATTAAAAATAAAGCACCATTTTTTTCTTTTTGGTGGCTTGCGATGGTGGGGGAATTCAAGCCAAGATCTTGCAGGCATCTCTTCCATCTTATCTGCAGTGTTTTCTTTTTTTTTTTTTTCTTTTTCCTTTTCTTCAGCTCTCACAGATTCTGGTGTCAATCTTATCACACCAAATAAACCCAAGCACACATTAGGTGCTACTTGGCAAGAATCTAAGACCTAAAAAGCTGTTTGTGCTGGTTTTGTCTGGGAAGAAAACACAGCTGTAGCTCATAAGCTTGCACTCACTTGTTCTCCTCTCAGACACCGAGAGCACCATTCCACATTTATTGCATGATCTCCATTAAAAGGATTCCCTTCAGAGAGGTGCATATTATGGTGGGACAATGGAGGGATAAAGGGGCTTTACCTCCCACACCTTCATAAACAGTCCATATTACTATTATATAAGGCCTTGAACACCCAGGCATAAAAGCATAACCTCGGGCTGAATATAAGCACTACCATAAATCTTGTAAGTTCAGCTAGGGAGGTTTATGGACTGAATCAAACCCAGAGGATGAAACTGCTGATTTGATAATTAGCCTGGGATTCAATGCTGCTATTTATTGTGTTAGTCAAATAAACTATTTATGTTTTAAATGAGTTTTCATGTTCTTTTTCACACCTGGGAGTCAAGTGAAATATTAAGAAACCGCTTTTGCCCATGGAGGAAAAAATGCATGAAGGGAAACAAGAAAGCTATTTCCTGGGATTTTACTAATAATCATTTCAGGTGTATAAATATAGCAGCTTGCCAAGCCTTTGGCCACCAGAGCAGTGTTTGTGCAATAGCTCAGCTTTATTTTAACTTTTGCAGAATAGCTCTTAGGAGACTTGAGGAGAAAGATAGTTTGGTATTTAAAGCCTTGACCTAAGACTCGGGAGACTTTTATTCAGAGCTTGCTTCTGCCTGCACAGATCAATATATTTTTCTCTCTACTTCTGCCTCTCATATCAGCAGTTTATAAGCTTTTTTGGGAGACAAAATTCAGATACCTGTTTGCTGTTTAGGATGATGGAGCATGAGTTTTGTGGGACCTCAAGGCACTAATATGTCTGCCCACTAATGTGAAGAAAAACAAAGAAAAAAGAAAGGAGAACAAGTGGCTACTAGAGAGTAGCTACCGCAACAGGGGTGGTTTTCTTGCTCTTTCAGGTGGATGGTCACTGTTCCCTGCCTGTGGCTGGAGTAGACTGGGAGCTTTGCACTGCTGCTGGTTAGCAGTTCTCTGAGATATCTGTCAGGCTGGAGGATGTTGCTACTGCCTCGTAAACCAAGTCCAGCATTTCTGAGCAACATGTCTTAACTGAAGAAAGAAGATAACAAGTCGGGATTGAAATTCCTCCAGGACTTTGACATCTTGCTTCATGCTGGTGTAGCAGAGACTCACAGCAAGGATCAGCACTGCACAAAATGAGAGCCACAGGAGTACAGGCAATCCAGATGATGACCTGTCATCTACTGAACAGTGATGAGGAGAAAAAAGAAAGCAGCATTATTTTAGTGTCATCTTAAACACTTCCCAAATTTGACACCCTGCTGATGCCTTTGTCCCACTTTTCTGGGAACAGCAGGGTACACAGGACTCTGGTTGTGTGTACTTCTGTAGGCATCAGTTAAGTGACAGTGAGTCACACCTCCTGATGGAGGGTGGTGAGCATAAAAGATCTCATCTAATGGAACATTTAAAGAGTTTAATTACATACAATAAGAACAGGATTACCATAGGTAACCCATGATCTCAAGTTTCCCTCCAGCAATTACTTTTTATACCTTTACGTTAAATGTTAAGTTAAATATTAGGAGAATATTAAGCTGCCTCATCTAATTATTTAATGCCCACAAATGTTCCATAAAAGAGAGAAGATCTAGATTTCTGTCTTTTCCCTGGTAACTCAGCTTGTTTGGGGCTTCTGCTAATTATGGTATGAACCAAAACATAGTTCCATTAACCAAGAGGCATATTTAGAAAGCTCTGGCAGGTTTAACCTCTCTCTAAGTGCTAGGTGTGCTAATTACACTGGAACATCCTCTGTGCTCTGTGTTAAGCAGGAAGACACTGTAAACATTTTTCTTGCCTTTAAAATATGGTTCAAGTATGTTTAAAGTGCCATAGGTCAGGCACAGTACACATGTGGAAATCAATGGTCTACATTCAGCTCACCAACATCCCTACCCCAGCCCTTACACGTGTGTATCCATCCATGGGCCTCGGGGATCCAGTGCGATTCATACCTGGCAGCTCTGTTTGACTGCATGGCCATTGTACTATTGGTATTATTTTATAAAGCACTTTGAGTATTAAACATGCAGTATAAAGCCAAATTCATGACTGAATAAAAACCCATAGTGTGCAGCTATTTTCCTGCCATATGCACATAATCAATAAGGAGATAAAAATGCGGTGTGTATTATTATGGGTAAAGGGCCAACATTAGCTGTAACATATTTAAATTAGCTTCTACTATGAGCCCTGGAATACACACCAGTCAATTAAACTGTCATACAGATGTACAGAGAGGAAGGTAAAAGTCGTAAAACCAAGCAAGAAACACATAATAATGTATCAAAAAGTGCATGGGGAAAAGGTAAAATGTTAATAGGCAGTCATTTTATAGCTAACCAGAAACGAAATCAATGTCCCATGATAGATCTGAGTGAATTATTTGCAGGAAATAATTTATTCATTTGAATTTAGCCCTCCTTTCTGTTTGTAAATTATCCATGAGCAGACTTCAATTTTTATAAATTTGTTTATTTGGCATTATTCTATGAATGGTTTATATGAAGGTATTTAGCCAGGGAATTACTCACCACTTTCTGCTTTTGCAGAGATTTGTGATTTGGAAGTTGGTATTTCGCTTGTGTGATCTCCCAGACTACACAATAGAATTCTCGACTGGGTGACTACCTGCCTTTCAAAGCATGGGACACAGCTAATGAGCATACCTGGTAACCGTGAAACTGTTCTGTGAAAGCTGAACAGCTTTTCACATTGGCCCTTTTCTGTAACTTTTTTCAATCTTGCAAAAGTTACTTTCCATCTGAAATTTCTGGGTGATTTCAAATGCAAACTTGGCTTCTTTTTCTTATATCCTCTCAATTAGGGAGTATGTTCAGTCCAGGAACAGAAAAAAAATAATGTGGAAGAATAATCCCACCCACAAAACAGTGTCTGGCTATGCTTACAATAGCTTCATCACATCACTACAATTATGTACTTAAATGTAAGTTTGCTCTTTTTAAGATTACAAATAGAAAATTAATGCTTAAATTTGTAAGTTAAATTGCTTGTTGGAACAGTACACTCAGCCCTAGCCATATGCTCAGTCTCAGAAAAAGGCAACTCATCTCAGAAAAGCACTGGGCTGGGATACAGGAGATTTTGGTTCCGTTCCTGGCTTGAACACACATTTCCACTGTCACCTGAGGGATATTTGGTCTTTCCTTTTCCACCTGTCTTTTTCCTTCCTATAATACCTTGTTCCTAGCCCAATAACTGCCTTAGCTGATGCTGCCATTGGCATGACCATACAACCCCCCTTCCTGGGCAATAGCAACAGCTAGGGGATATGGGGTCATCTGCTCTGTGTGTGTGCGTGTGTATACATACATGTATATATCTACCCCTCTCCCCTTACTGCATTGCATACAGCAGGGGCTGGATGTTGGCCAGGGCCTCTAGAAATGATCACCATCATAAGAACATCCAGATAGACACATTTGCTTGAAGGTCTGTGAGGCTGGCTTGCCTCAAACATCCTTGCAAACAAAAAAGAAAAAACAGATTATTTTTACTATTTCTACCTTGCTGCCAGCATATAAATGAATTGTCTCTTCCCCACATATGAAAGTCAGCAGGAAGAACTATTGTTTTGCTTGGGGTGCTTTCCCTGCATATCTTAGTGAAAAACCTGTACTTATTCTATTGCCATAAAGTATATTAATTATATTTAGATTAAAAATAGCTTTGGGGATTTCATTTTTGTTTCCACTATTTGTCTTCCAAGATGTCTTGTTTAAAATACTGCACGAGACCTCATCAGCACCTTGTGCTTCATATGTTGAGAGCAAAAAGCAACAACCACTGACAGTATAAAACGCTTTGTATACGGAGCATGTATTCGCACAGTGCGTCCCAGCAGCCGCAAAGCAAACTCGGGTTAGTGCCATGGACGGCTCACAGTTGTAATGTGAAACTTCAACTTACCCACTACGTAGTCACAGCAGGAAATGGCTAGAAAACAAAATGAAAATGTTCTTACATGCTTGGAAAGGCCTCTTTGCAACAGATGAACAAGAAAGCAAGCACCAAATGGTGTCTTTGAAATTGCCTGTCGCCTTATAGATACCGGGCCACCTCTTACACTGCATTTGGCTGTGCAGATTTGTGTCAGATGAGCATCTACCCATTCCATGCAAACATGCAGATGTGGGTGCACTTCAGGAAAGTGAGAAGAAATCATTGTATGGGGGGCGGTCAGAGACAGAGGTTGCTGCTGTTGCAGGCAGGTCAGGAGTCAGGTCCTGCGAAAAAGACATCCCTATTCCACATCATTTCTAGAAAGAAAAGGAGACAGACCGGCAAGCTGAGGGAAGAATGACAAGTTAAGAAAGCAAAGCCCACTACCAGATGCAAATTTCATCCAATGTCTTGGAACTGCCTCTGCTTGGAAGCTGGGCCCCAGACAAAACCCAGAACGAAAAGTCCAGAGAATGGAAAAATTTCAGTGGTGCTAGCAACCTTCATCTTACCAACCTCTATGTTAATAATGTTTTGTGGACAAACAACACATCATCTAAACCACAGGCTCTTTACAACACAGAATGCCAATTATGAGTTGGAACATTTCTCATGTCTTCATGGAAAAGAGTCAGTCTTCTCCATCCTTGCATCTCCATGGAGCTCACCATGGCTGTGCTGAATTCAGATCCAGTGGGAGGTGAACCTAGTTGACCCAGACTGGACTGACTGAAGGATTACCAGTGCTGACTGATGGATTACCAGCACGGACTCTGGCAGGGAGCTGAGAAGGGTATTAACTCTCTTCAAAATCCTGCTCTTAGGCAGTCACATGAGCTTTGAAGAACTTAGGGCACTCACTGAGTCTTCCCGGGAGTTCAGCTTTGATGGGAAAGCTCAGGCCATGCCAACAACCTTATCAAGAAACAGCTTTTCCCTCCTGAATCAGGAGGCACCAGAAACAAGATACTGCAAAACCCATGAGAGGTCTGTTTACAGACACATCAGCAGGTGCCAAGCCTTGTTTTCAGAAGCTGAGTAGCAGTTCAAACAGGTGTCTGACACCAAAATTTTACCATTCTGTCACCTGTGTTTTTACTGATTGAGGTATCAAAACCACAGAATTTTAACTCCCTACCAACGAATACAATTTTTCTTAATTATATCAGTTTGTGAAAGTCAGAATGAAACAACAGTTCTTATTTGGTTGTGAGTTGTATGTAGCACCTGCAGAAATGCAAACTAGATCCTTGTGCTAGACCTCTGCTTAAGGTCACTCAGAATTGATCTACCTGCAAACTGTTATTTTGGCTCATGAATGAAAGACCAGAGGTTATGTTAGCTGTGTAATTCCTTGGGTGCCCTTGTTGGCAGAAACAGTTACATCCTGGCTGCTTTCAACCTCAGTGGCCCTGCTAGGCTCAGACTTTTACTGTTGTAGCCTGTGGCATGCATGCTGTTCAGAAACATGAAAGGTCTGGCTCCCTCACCGCCATTACATTTTAGTTACCCAGGATGACATAAGTGTGTTTAAATTGGGTCTGAGATCCTTTTCTATGAGTGGAAGCATTGTTCTGGGATAGACCTGGGGCTCAGCCAAACCCGTGGTCTACAATGATCCCTGTGGGGGCTGGCTCAGGAGTTCACTCTGAGAACAGCCCAGAGGCTGCTCTAATGTGATGCAGGAACCTGTCTCCTCGCAGGGCAGGCAGGCAAGTGGACCAGATGCCATTCTGAAGAGCATAGGGCAAAAATTATCTGTCCTCTCCTTGTGCTGAGCTTAAAACCACAAATAACATTATCAGAGGGGGAAGCTGATGTGGACAGACAGGGTGGATGTTAAAAGCTAGAAAGATCATGGCAAAAGGCTTAATAGCTTGAGCGTACCATGTTCAGTGACTTCTGGCTCACGAAACCGAACCCTTCTCTCTGCTTTCCGCTTTTCCCCCACAGCTTGGTCCACAGGTGGCCTTTTCCTCAGTATGGAAGGAGGATAGCTACTGTCATCTGTCTAAAGAGTTGATCAAAACACAAAACACACGGCCGTTCAAACTGGAGTAATGTATCTGGGCAAAGCTTTGAGCTTTTGTGGCTATATTACCATGTCACTCGAAGGACACGATACGAAACACATCTATTTTGACATTTATAGTAAGACCACTGTAATATTTATAGCAAGACAATATGGATACTCCTTCATTGTCATAGATCTTCACTACTCTAAAGCTGTCTTCTCAGGAAAAATGTTGATTAAAGTAACAGGCAGCAAAGTGGTCAGAAAGGATTTCTCTAAATTGAACAGTTACTGAAGGTGGCTGCTCAACAGCCCTGGGATAGACAGACATAAGTATGATATAAGATGTATGAACCATATCATTGGGAGCACCTTTGAAATGTTCTTCTGAGCTAAGCAGCTCCATTCTGAGTGCTGTGTTGCCATTTCAACAACTGAGACTATGCAGCAGTCTTGGATTTGACACTCTCCTGGTGAGTATGAGAAAGTGATTTGTTTGCACTTCTATATCACAATTATGTTGTTGCTCTGGTTTTTGCTCGGAAGCAACACTCAGTCTTTGATAACAGAATCAGATTGCTGTGGATTCTGCCAAACGACAAGAAACAGAGCTGCAATAACTGTAATAAGTCACTCTTCTGCTTAGGAATGTTCCCACAGTCAAGTCACCAAAGTGAATCCAAAGCATCTCAGTTCAGAGACACCCACTGTCCTCTGGAAGTGGAGAGTAGATGGCAAATTTTCTACTTTTCAAAGACCTAAGTGGGTGTCAGAGATTCTCCACATTTTGTTTTTGCTTTGAGATCAAAGTCTTCTTCTCTGTCCCTTTCGCCCCCTCCCCTCTGTTCCTCTGCTAGGTAAAGGGTATGTTTTCTTAGATGGTTTGTTTGCCCCTTCTGGTCACTGTCCCTGCTCCTTTTTTTCACCTTGTGTGTCATTTCCCCACTCAATGATTACACGCTCCTTCCTCCATTATTTTCTTCCTGCTTTAATATTTCTGCTCCTCAATGCCTGCTACTTTTGCCCATTTGTAGACTCAAATACCCTTGCCCTACACCTTTTCTCTTTGGATGATTTCCTCACACTTACGATTTCACAGACCCACTCCTTGGACTGCAGAAGCACGATTAAGTCCCATTAATTGCAGTTTGGGGGTGTCAGACCCCAGAATACAGAGGATAAGGATAGGTTTCCTTATGCACCACACTCTGGATAATCTCAGAAGGGCAGATAACATAGCTAGCAGAAATTGCCTTGGAATGAGGAATGTCTTCATCTCTGATACCTTCTCCTGAGGAATTATAAACCAGATTTCAGCTTAATTTATCATTGATAAGGATACTTTCTCTGATCTTGGGGTCATACAAGCATCCATACCACCTCTGTCCCATGAGCAGGGACGTGTGTTGGAGCTCTGTGGTTTTTATTCAGCAGCTCAGAAGCTGGAAGACCTGTACACGGTATGGGAAACCTGAATTCAACTTCTTTCTAAGTCTAAAGGAATATGAACCCACGTCTCTTATATGCACGACCTCACCATTGGAGTTATGGTGCACACACTGGAGTGGGGAATCTCAGTCTCTGCCACTGAAGCTGTCTTATTTGGCCTCAAATAATTAAAAATTCATTGAGCTACAGAAAGAAAGAATGAAAGAATGACTTAACAGCCTGGTGTTTGGGTGCTCCCTTGGGGGTGGGAGAAGTGGGCTCCTATCCTTGCTCCAATGAATACTTAATATGAAATACTTAAATATTCATTGGAGCAGTCACTGGGAACAGGGTCTCTCATCTACCAGGTGAGTACCCTAATCACTCTGTTATAGCCACACACACAAACAGACACATTTTCTGGCATAATGAATATTTAATTATTCTATGTAAAATGAAACAGGTTTAGGGAGACACAGCCCAGCTCAGACTAGCGGTGGTTATAGCTTCAGTTAGGAGAGCTCCTCCCATGGCACAGCCAAGGAAAATGAACCTTATATTTGAAGAGATTTATAACTCAGAGTGTGGCTTTTGTCCATATGAGCTTTTCTAAACACTTAACAGCAACATCACACCAGAAGAGAGAAACATTAAACTAGCTCGTTGGGTAGCACCTAGCCAAGGAAGACCTTAAAAAGGAAGCAGTATTTACAATATTTAACTGTAATAACTTAGGAAATCAAAGCTACACAGTGTCAGAAGAAATGATACATCCTTCCCTCAGACAGAAACCAGGTGTCAACATACTGTGCCAAGAGCAAGAAACTTGCCAAAGTGCTAGCTGGGAAATTATATGCCCTTAAAACCAACCCATTTGTGAAAAGCTCCAGGCATCGGACACAAGGCCTCTGTTGCCCATCAAGAGATTACTTACCGTCAGTTCCTCTGCACTAGGATCAGAAGGTGGGGCTGGACATATCTGGGACATGAACTCTGGATGCCAACATGAAGCCTCCCACACAAAGCTTTGGTCGGAAAGCCACTTCCTCAAGAAAATGAGAAGGACCAGGAGAAAGTGTCTGGAGATCCCTCTGCAGGGAGGACTGAGCAGGCAGTGTCACCGAGCAGATGGGAGCACCAGCAAATGACAGAGGAGTGGAAAGAAGAGTTTCCGCCCTTCATACCAGTGCTGGCTTGGGAAGGATGACGTTACTTGAAATGTACTCAGTAGCCAAAAATAGCACATAGTGATAATAGTGATCGTGCAGCTGGAAAGTAGGGCTTTCCTGGCAACTGGAAAGGGCCAGAATGGAGCAAATCACAGATAAACACCTACATATTTATATACATAAACATGAAGTTGAGGCTGTTTTTTTTATGACTGCTGCATTTCTGTGATCATGTTGATCTCCTTTTCCAGAAGCCATTCCCAATCTCAAAAATCTTGCAAGTAGGATTGTTTTTAATCCTTCTCCATTTCAAAATATGTGGATAAACCATCAGGAAAGGATGCAGATGTAGTGGGATCACATATATCTCCCTCCAGTACTGTTATGGCCTCACTTTATATGTTTTACAAATTAGATCCATTATTATAGTAATAAAGTGGGGTTCTAACATTAGACATTTCCACAGATATTATAATAAGATTATTGACAGGAAGAGAGGTGAATTACTGTTCAAGAGGCTTTAAGCTCCCCTTGTTAAATGCTGAAGGCTGGTCATCATCAAATATACAATTTCTAGACAGAAATACCTGCCATGACTGCTGAAATATGGTGGTTTACTGTCTCTATAAGCACAAGCTTGAGTTTTTTGGTGGTTCTTTTCCTGGAGCTATTTATCTACTGTGACATGTCTAAAATATTCCAGTTTTGTGTTGTTTTCCAGGTGGTTCCCATGGCACACTCAGACTGGCCCTTGTTTTGTGCCTACCCAGTGGAGCAAGGGTTGCAAGATGCTTACATTTACTAGGAACCAGAAGGCAGAGTAGCTCTGTGGGCTTCACTGTTTTAATCTTCCTTTCAGGGACTTGGGGAATGCATGAGTAGATGGGAAGGGTTGGGTATCCTCCCCCAGAGAAAACTGGGCCAGCACAGCAGGGGAGGCATCTGTGGCTGATGTGGGTTCAGCAGCCCCCTTGAGGCTTGCTGCCCTCCTGAAGCTCAGCTTCTGCAAGGGTCTGCAGCACTTGCAGGGACTGTTGTCCTCAAGCCCTTCCCTTGCCAGCAGTGAAAGCACTGTCAACATGGAGACGAAATGATTTTGCTCACCTAGGGTTCTTCACTGAATGCACCATATGTAAAAGCCATCTGGAGAGAGTCATCTTACCTTCTCTTTCCTGTACATTGGAGTGATGGAGGGCTTTTCCTCATGCTGCAACAGGCTCACAGCTGCAGGCCTTGTAAAATGCTCTCAAAATCCACTCTCTGATGTGTCCTGCAAGTGTTTCACAGCAGTTATTTTGGGATATCTAGGCTGAGATTTTGGCGGTGAAAAGTCATTCTTCAAAATTTTGTTCATAGTAGATCCTAAACAGAAAGGAGATGAAGCCTTCCAAACAATGGTCCCTAGCTTCTCCTCTGTTTCCCCCTTCCTCCTTCCTCCTATCATGGTAATGCCTTGTTATTGCTATAAGAAGGAATTTACCTGCTATTTTGGCCAGCAAAACTGATGGAGGTGGGAAGAAGGGAGTCAAACTCTAGTCTTCATCTGGCTTTGACTTTCTCATTGTGAATAGTCTCATTTATTTTTAATAGTATCATCCAGCAAGGCACATAAGAAGGTCTTATGCAGCCTCTTATTCCTGCAGAGAGAGGCAGTGAGCTTGTGAGCTTTTAGACCTTAATGAAAAACTGTGTTCCTGTCTTTTTCACTGAATCTGGTTTCATTGAAAGAAAGGTCTCACATTTTTCTAAACAATTGGTCAGAAACTTTTTGTTATTTTCTTAAAAAAATACCCTACAGAAAAGCCAAGAGGATTTGTTGTATTCAAGAAATTGACATGTGGAGACCACACTTATAATTTTCGATGCCAGAAACTGTTTCTTTTCAATTGTAGATTCCCCTTAAATGTAAACAATTTTTTTCTGTTCATTTGATTGAAAAATAATTGGGCAGCTTATAAATGTTTTCATGAAAGATTGCTATCCAAATGCTAAGAATGATCATTCCATAGTGCTGTTATCACTCCCACAATGTGTTAACTGTATTGATATTAATGGTTGCAAATGCTTGAGTAATTAGTAGTTACCTGAGCACTCAAGTTCCAGTGGACAAAGATGTCAGGAGTTCAAATCCCACGAAAGGGACAGATCCATTCCTACTAAGTGCTTTTGATTGCAGTTTAACAACCTAAAATTTGATATATATTAGGAATAAAACACAGTTTAATGCATGAAGTGAAAGATTCCAGGAAAATAGCTACACTAGCCTCTGAAAGAAACCTCATAGGTTATAATAGTAGTTACAATAGTGGGATGATTTCTGCTTTGGAGGCTGGAAGAATTTCCTTTAACATTGCCCTTCTTTTTAAAGTAATTTTTCACTAAGCTTTGATCTTATTTCATGCAACATATGTCAGAAGCAAAGCTGGACAAAGAATTCATAAATTAATTATTTAGCTGATGAGTGTCACCTCTATTTCTTTCAGCTAATTGTTCACAAATAGATAGTGACTTTTGTGAACGTATTCATTATTCAGATTTATTCAGTGGATAATTGCTGGGAGTAATTCTTTGTCTGTAGATTGCTTGGAAGCATTTCACTGTGAACATTTAATAGTAAAAATCTATCCAGGCTTTCAATACAAGACAAATTAAAAATATCTGTAACTATTAATGGAGTCCTTGCACACGAACAATATAGTACAGTCTTAACGAGCAAAGCCAGTGTTTTCAGGAGCACATAGGAGAGAAAGCAAAGACATCTCAACTACCTATGTAGTGCCGACTTTGAATGGCACACATTGTAGATGCAAATAAGTTTGTACAACAAAGGGTTGCTTAAGTGTTTGCTCAGCAGAAAAACAAAACAAGCCTGCACAAAACATGATTGACTTCCCAGTGAATAAAAATGAACAGTCCACACAAAGGAACTAACTGCACAGCAAGTATTTTCCTGCAATACCCCAATGGAAGATGTCTGGGAAATAAACATAACATGATAAAACAATTTTACACTCAGAGGATAGCTGTGTAACCACATGAACTCTTTTTCCATTTCCTTCTGCAGGAATAAATATTCTAGACAAGCAAAGTACTTTGTAAATGATGCCTTTGTGGGGATTCGTCTGGCCTGGTTCAATTATTTTGAAACCTAGCAATTTTCTCATATCATTGAATCTGGTTTTATTGCAAATAGGGTCATAGAAATAGTCACTCATTGTGATAATGGACTTAGTTTATCTTAACTATTAACACTTCCAGTAGGTTTACACACACGTATATATTCAATATTTATGGATATGCACAGTGCATATATATTAATAATGAAGCAACTTTATATCCAACAATCCGAAAACAAAATCACGTAATACCATACAGTGCGGGGTGTAGTGGTAACTGGAAGCAGCATATCAGGATAACAGAACAGAAAAGGAATAAATAAATTAGAAGGTAGTCTTCCATATCTTCTTCAACTTCCAGAGTGTCAGTTGAGCCTTTGTTCAATATTCCACCTTTCGTGGTTCTGTGTGCTCTTGATTAATAATTTAGAGATGCACCTTTTGGCAGCAAGGTAGGTTTTGTGTTTGCCAAGAGTGATTTTTCACCATTCAGGGAAGACATCAGGAAATAAAAAAGCAAATTGCCCCACAGAGTATAGTTAGATGTGTGTCTTCTTCCTTTTCCTGCCTCTGGAGAAACAGATTTACTGCTGAAAGCTGTGAAACACCCATGAGATGTCATAAGGCGCCATTTCTGCTCCTCAGACCTTCCAGGGATGAAAGCACAGTATAAATCCCAACTTTAAGGCAAAAGTCAGCCCTTTGGACCGTGCATTTCCATGTGTATTCCACAGCTAGAAGGGTCACAGTTAATCTCTCTTCTAATGGTCACTCCAAAATGGGCATGTTTGTGGAGTTGGGGAAAAAAAAGATCAACAGCAAAGCATAAGGGAGACAGATCAATGAATGAGAAGATGTTCTGATAACACTTGGCGTGTGTAGCCAGCTAGGCCAAAAGCAACCTGTATATTATTTTCTGTATATTTGTTAATTCCTGTGATGCCTAGAGATCTGGGTTCCCAGGTGTGTCTGTCCCTAAGGAAGTGCAGCGTGGTCAGTGCAAAGCACATTGACGGTCCCTGTGATGCTCCCTGAAGGAGCCACAAGGTTATACTCCAGTGAGACTTCCTCTTAACCCTTTAGATATTGCTCTGCACTGAAAGTTTTCATGATCACACAGATCTATAAGCTCCCCTTTGATGCAGATGGGCAGACCTGAGGCATTCATCCAGGAACAGCAGGCTGGATCACTACTCTTTGCAAAAATTACATTAGGTACGGTAGTATCACATGCAGCCATCTGATCCAGCACAGCAGAACTAATTTCTGAAGGCGGGGCCCTGGTTTCATGTGTGGATGTAGCAGGTCCTTCTGAGGGATGATCGTCTTCCTAGAGCCGTGACACCAGTTTCAAATCCACATTGTGCAGGGGTTTGTACTGGTTTTGAACTGAGCTCTTTTCTAAGGCAAAGACACAGGCACCATGCCGAATGCATAGCAGGGTTTTGCATTATGCTGAGAATATCTCCTCTGCAGGGCACAGTGACTTCTGCTCTATTGGGACTGGCTAGAAAAGATTTAACTCTGTTGAGCAACTTGGTCTCAATTCATCACCAGCATGAATCCATTGACTTATAAAAGGCATGGATCTGTCTCCATTTCTTAAAATTGCCTCTCTTACTCATGCGTCTTTCTGGGTAGATGTTACAAAAAAACACAGGGTACTTTTAATGATATATAGTAAACATAGAGAGAATTTCTGGCTGCTGAAATGAACTTTCTAAATAATTACAGAATGATTCCATATCCATTTCATAATTAGACTCCTGAGATTACAGCCAAGCTATTATTTGTGATTCAACATGCATTTTTATTTTGGAAATGTCCGATAAGCCGTTAGGCTTATTCCACCTGAGGTTTTCTAATTTGTTCTGTTCATCCTGCTGCTGGGATCTTAAATGTAAAGCGTGTATTGATCAAATAAGAGTTACCAAGTAACCAAATGCTAATATCTGCTGTTGGCTCACTGATTTCACATCAGCCAGTCCTGTTGATGGGGGATGTAGGAGATGGACAGGGCTGGAGTGAGTGAGGTCATTCTGAGTCAGCTTTTATCACACACTCATCATATGTTAGGAAAAAAAAGGTGTGGAACTGGAACCTCTGCTTAAAGCATCTGGGCTGCTACTGATGGCAGGACCGCCACCAGCCATGAGATAAATTAGAAGGATGAACCTGCTGCCAGCAGGATGACGGTTGAGCTGGCATAAAACAGAAATTGGAGGCAAAAAAGCATGAAAAGAAAACCCCTTAGAAACAGCAAAAGTGGAATTATCTTCAGGAGTTCAGTTTTAGCAGTAATCACTTTTTGGTCTCTATTATGTTGATAGGGGATTTCTGTAACAATTCCCCATTTTTTCTGGTGAGTTTTGGCCTGAGGAGAATTCAGGCTAGGATGACTGCAGGATATAGCCTAAAAAGGGAATTAGTGGTCTCGTCTAAATCCCAGATATCAAGAGGCTCCTGCTGGCTTCTGTGAGCCACTGTCTGTCCTTAATGGATTTTAGAAACCTGGTAGGCATTAATGCCAAACTGCTCCTGAGAAGGGCAGCAACTGGGACTGACAGCAATAGGAAGAGAAGAAGCCAAGGGAATCATAAAGCACCTAGATGCACGCATTGCTACATAAGATGATTTGAAGGCACTGATGTAAATGCTTTTGAGCTCCATTTACAGTGTCACCTTGGAAGGGGATTAGATTAGATTAATGACATGAAAGAAGAACAGAAAAATGGAGAAAAGAGCAGATCTAAGCATAAGAAAAACCCTAATGAGTAAAATATGCTTGAATTGGAAAGAGTTTGGATGGTGCTGCTGGTTGATGAAGACTATAAAGAGCAAGTGGCAAATCCCTCTGTCACTGGTAGCCACTTTACATTAAGTCTATTAATGCTGATATTTGTTCTGGATATAATTTCTTGTAATTAGTATGTAAGCCTCTCTCCTCCACCTCTCCAAGCCCTGGAGGCTGGTGTTTTCAGAGTAAACCAGTAGGTTTAACAAAGAGTAATTGGTGCAATTTCCAAAACTAGCCAAGTGCTTCTGGAGCCTATATTCAATTGCATCTCAATTTAAGCTGAGGCTTGGAAACTAAGCAAGGGAGAATTCAGGAAGCACATCAAAGAATGCTTGTGGACATGAGAATATACGGGTAAATCAGGTTGAAAGCCAATTATGTTTTGCACAGGCAAGCTGAAGATTTAAGTTATGCTTTTGTTTCAAAGCAGAGCATCCTTTGGCATGTCTGCAGGAGTGTCAGAGGGTCCTGCTCACACTGTCAATTTGTGTCTTACAATGGGGTAGCTGAGAGCAGGATGGGCTTTTACTAGACAGTGTGAAACTGGGGTCCCGCTCTGATCCCTGTCAGGTTTGGATCAGATCCTTAAAATGCAGTGCCCCTAGGAGGCAGCTTGTTACCAGCTGCCTTGTTAGAGTTACAGACCTCTCTCCCCGCTCCCCCTTCTCTCTCCTTCATTCTTATTGGAAATTTGGTTCGGGACCAGGAAATCTCTCAGCTTAGATTAATATGTTGGTCAGAATCATCTTTGTTTCCACAAATGCACTTCTTCTGGTGTGGAGCGTTTCATCAGCATATTTTTCATCATCTCAAATGTATGAGCCTTTCAATCAGTCTCCTCAATGAAACATCAGAGATTACATTGCCTTTTCTTTTAAAGCTAGATGAATGCAAAGCCAAGGAATAAGCTTCACAGGACAGCTATGGAGATGGTGAATTAATAGTGTCTGAAGGGAGGAGAACTGAAACCGAGCTTTTGGTCTATCATGATTCTGGCTACGTGGCTGTTCCCTGACAGAAGCAAAACTTCTGGGTACAGAGAGCTGGTTCAGTGTCTTGCATTCTCTTTCATGCAGTATACCCACTCTAACAAGCATTTCTGGGAGAAGTAACTAGGCTGGAGTGCTCTTATGCTCCCTACCTATTGTTAGCATTTCTCCCTGTGTATTAGAGAGCTGAAAAAAAAATAGATCCCTTTTGGAGCATACTCAGCTAAAAGGCTGTTTCTAGCTCTAAAGTGAGGATGATGGAAAGGTGATGCCACCACTTCTCCTTCCCAGAAGAAGACCTCTCCTGCTTCTGTGACTCTCCTGAGGCTGTGGAACTGAAACACCTTTTCCTGACACTCCTGGCTTTGGTAAGCTTTGCCACTTGCTGAATGGGTAGTGTCAGAGCTGGGAAATAATTGTCAACTGCTTTGGTGGAAGTATTTGACAAAAAGTTATTAACAAGGGATGCTACAAGACTTCTTTACAGAAAAGCTGCCTTCCGTTTGACTGACATATTTCTTTACAAGTCCTTTTTTGTGCAACATTTCTAAAAGAAAGTAAAAGGACACCTGGTTGTTTGCCACTCCACAGTCAGGGATGACACTGACCCCAATGAAGAGTTCTGCATGTGGAACCCAGGCAAGATTTCTTCTCTGCAACTCACATCTATGGGACTGATAGATCTCCATTAAATAAGCAAAACTTATCTCTGTTAGGGCACTTTGGGTCAAGCGCCTTTCTATTTACACCCTTGAAACAACATTGCAGTGAATGGAAATTTGTTAGTGCATGGCCTCTGCTCTTTGGTGAAGTAATATGAAACACAAAGACTGGAGCAAAGTACTGTTGATGATCCCAAAACACAGATACCAAATTTCTTGTTTGACCAGAGCAATGATTTCTATTTTCCTCTGGCTAAAGTAACATTACTGTGAGGGGCGCATTCTGACTGTAAGACTGGCACTCTGTTCTCTTGAGCTATGGCTCTACTGGCTTCTGCCAAAAGGCCAGGTATTTTCATCTGTCACATTCCCATTGCTTGGTCTGCTATCAATAGCTTATCACAGCTGGTGAATTTCCAGCATTTTGGCACTCCCAATGCATGGACACACAGCATAATCTTCTAAATAATATACTCTGTTTGCAGTACATGAGTGAAGAAAGTATCTGCCTGCTTCATACTTCCTTCTCTTTGAATGACTTTTCCTCACATCCACCCATCTCTGCACGGCACCTGGCTCCTATTTCTAAGCCCAGTAGCCAGCCTACTCCTCATCTTCTCCTCCAGCTTGGGTTCCTTCAGGCCATGCTGGGTGACTTTACCTGGCATTTGTCATGGCGGCAGCAAACACTGCAGAACTGGCTGCAGCCTGCTCCCAGAGAGTGATGGATGATCCAGGTGTTGAATGCCTCTCCTGTTTCAGATAGGCGGGGTATCAAGAAAGATAGGCTTTCTTAAAGCCTGCAAAATATCCTTGGATGCAAAACACATCCCTTGGCTAAAGCACATAGAAAAAGTACATCTGAGACTAGAAGTGGAGAGGATTTCCTCAAACAAACTGGTTGGAAGGTGGCTTCTGGAGCCACCACTCTTGTCATGTCTTTCAGGAGGATCTGGTGTGAACCAGCATCAGTGTTGGAGAAGGAGGTCAAGGGCCATGGTTTGCATGGCCACGATACACTATCTGTTCTGTGCTCCCCATGGCTATTTCAGAAAGGACACTTTCAGCTCCTTTGCCTTTACCAAACAGAAATCAATCACCTGCAAGGCAGCAAAATGGCACCGCTTCCTTTTTTCTGGTGATGTGCAACATAAATAAACAATATATAGAAGGAAAAAGAAAGGGAATTTGGAACAGGTGGCACTGATAGTTGTCACCTTTACTTGTCAGTTCAGAGCTGGATTTTGGGGCAGTGTGTAGTTGTGGAAACAGGCTGGCCCTGGAGAGGAGAAGCTAGTGCTCCAGTGTAGCAAGGAGCTCTCAGTCCTTCAAGCCATCTGCTTACACAGGAGTTTTTTTGACAAAACCAAGGCTGGAGATGTTTGGGGATGAATGCCCCAAATCTTGGCTCTGCCCAACAGTCCATGCAGTAGTAGCTCTGGCCCTAGGCATGTGCAACTAAATCCGTGCTATCTTAAATCTTTTATTTGCTCCCCAAAAAGTAAAGTAGCTCCTCCAGGATGCATATATAGAACTTAATAAATTCAGATACTTGTCAAAACCTTTTTATTGCAAAACATTCCTGGCTGAATAACAACCCTTTCACTCTAAGTGTTTCATATGAGCAAAATGGAAGTTAATTCCAGGGTTTGGAAGTGACATTAGGAAGGAAACATACAGCTTTCCTGATCCACACACAATTAAGCAGGTCAGGCCTCCTTTCTGGAGGTAAAGTGGGACGTTTGGGATCCAAAATGTTGTCTACCTTGTTTTCAACATTAATGCCAAAATGGGCTCTAGAGGAAAAGATTGTCATACTGCTTTTAAACTGATTCAATTCTAAAGCCTGCTAAGAGATTTTATTGCTGCTCTTAATAAATGTTATTATTGATCATAAATAATACGCTCATTTTCATAAGTCTTGTTTAAGACTAGGGCTGTATCAGAGGGCTACAGATACTGGTAAAGAGACTGTTCCTGCCCTGAAGTCTGTATAAACTGAAGGAGTAATGCCAGTTTACACCAGACTAAAGGTTTGGCCCACAGTTTCCAAAAAGGCTGAATATATAATGTAAGGGAAAAGAAGCCAAGAAGCCACAGCGTTTTGACAGAAGCAAGTTAAGCAGTTTTATGATAGAGGCTTTCTCTACACTGGCCTGTACAGGCAAGAACACAAAACCTTTTTCAGACGTACCTGTTGGTCACGATGAAAAACGTAGGCAGCATCTCATACTGACATGTCTAGCTTGGGAGGCCTGCTTAGAAAAATCCTTCATCAGAGCAGCAGCTGTCTGCTTCCCCTGAGCAAATTCCTTTAAAGCTGTCAAAGATGCTGTAATCAGACTAGGTCATCAAAACCGGTCCTCCTGAGGACTGGAAATAAGATCCAGAGATGAGCATTCAGCGACATGGGCAAGGTCTAAAACACTAAAGTTTCCACTGAAATTAAATGAAGGGAATGTAATTGCTGTGAAAGAAAAGTGAAGCAATCATTGGGAGAGCTCGAAAGCTTTCAAGCTACCTCCTGAAATGATGCTGGCTGTAAAGCAGGGATCTATTCCACATAACAGAATCTGATAACAGAGCAAAGCTTTTACTGGGAAAGCAACTTAGATAACTACAGAAGCATTTGCCTGTGAGGCTCCTGGAGCTAAGGCAAATTTTAACTGAGCTTTCACCACACACTTGAGTAGTTTTATTGCCAGGTTAAATAAAAAAGGTTAACAAAGTAATAAAAATGGATTCTTTGTCTTCTTGATTTCAAAACATGAAGCTGTGGTCAATATGCTTAATAATTTGTAAATAGAGTGGAACAAAGCACAATAGCCATGGTGACCACTGAGAGGGGATTGCTGTGCATTTGCATCCTCTCTTGTACTTGTGCTTGCATCAGCAGTTTTGCAGTTTCCATAAATTGTTTATCAGTAAGGAAGAGAAAATGGACTGAGATCCTCTCTGACGCAATGTTTACTGCTGTTACTGGAGTTACATCTGGGATAAATTGGCCTGGGTTTGACTAAACCCAGACTTGGATAAAATTATAGGGTATCAGTATATTTGATTTTAGCTGTGTTTATGGTATATAGTTTACACTGTCTCTGATTTTAGGTGATTGATCCCTGCTTGAGGAATAGTATTAGAGTAAATAAATCAAAATGCGTCCTCAATGCTTCTCCAGTGCTCTGGCATTACATCAGATACTCATTCCCTGCACTTTCCTAGTGCTCAAATTTAAAAAAAAAGAAATCATCACAGTGTGTGGTGTGAATGTTTGCTTAACTATAGAAAAAATGAGGAATAAACACCCTCTCTCCTAGGCGGGAATAGTTGGGGAAAATCACTGATCGATCTTACACTTGATGTGCTGATGGTCTAGCCAGCCCTTTCACATCACTGGGTTTAGAGCTGCCCAGGAGGAGCAGGCAGTGCCCTGGCCACTGCGGTGGGCACAGCAGGGGAAAGAGCGTTCCAGGCTGCCTAAACTGAAAGCAGCAGCCAGTATTTGAGGAGAGGAATCTCTGGGGGGAAAAAAAAAAAGAAAGTGAAGTTCATAGGCTCCACCGAGCTTCTGAAAAAAGGTAGTTGGAGGAGAGGCTGCTGAATTACAGGAGAGGTGGAGGTGTGATGTGAGGACATGGGGATCTCTAAAACAGTTAGGGAGACCTCGGAGTAGTAAGGCATGGGGAAAGCTGGTGCAGGCAAGGAGTGGACACCAGTCCCAGGAGGTGGATCATTAGGGATACTGAGGAATCCATTTCCCATTTCTGATAGCTGTGTTCATCAAAGTCTCTGAGAGTGTTTCACCCAGCTGATCCTGTGGTGCTTTTCCCATCTGTCAGAAGGGGAAACTGAGGCACCAGGTTGCAAAGTGACTTTTTCAAGGCCACTCAGCAAGCCAGCAACAAAGCTGAGTGCTGGGGTCAATTGATTGCTCATCCCACCTCCTACAAAATCCCCTGCTACCAGGGGCAGGTGGCTGCTCTGAAGTGCTTCAATCAAAAGCTTCTGCTGGCTGTGAAGCTCACAACTATCCCGGGAGAGCATGCCAAGAACAGGGCATAAAAACTCTGGGAAATGTCACTATAAATCCTGTAACACCAAAGAGCAACCCTGAGAATGTTTTGCAGTGAGGCGGAGCAGGTTATGGAGCAGGTAGCAGAGAGGAATATCGCAATATATATAAAGCCGTGTACTTGCCTGAACCCTCTCAAAGAGCAACACCCATCAAAGGCACTGTGCTTGATTGAGCTGCAGGGCTTCCTCAGCTGTTTGTCCTGGTGAAGCGTATTTAACAGCCCAGTCAACTGGCTAAAGCTCAGCTGAAAATCCACAGTGCCAAAAACATGGGAGACAGAGCCAGGCTGCCTTCATTTTTTTCTGTGTCTAATTATATATATATTCAGCATTCCTGGGACTCAATTATAACCTTAAATCTGCTTTTCCTTCCTCAAAGGCTTTGTCCCTGAGTTAAGCAACCAAGAACAAAACAAAAAGTGTCTTTACTCTGTAGCTCCCGTGCCACATTATTCCCATATCGAATCTGGCAGCTTTCAGCCTCCCCAACATTATAACTAGAGCATCTCTCAGCCGTTGAAATAACACTGACCCTCACCACAGTGCTGACCTGCCTGCTTTGCAGCTCTCACCTGTCATACACGACAGGTCCTTGCCCACACAAAGCAAGTGCACAGAGGGGTGGGGTTTTGGGATTTTGGCTGTGCCTGGCCTGCAGCCTGAGTCCACATAACACTTTGGCTCTTACACACCCCTCCCTGCATTGTGGGAGGGTGGACGTGCTCCAGTTTGCTGCTGGAATGGAGGAGCTGGGTGAAATGGGAAGCTGGAGGAAGGAGACACTTTAATTTGACATGCCTTCACCCAGGCTGCTTCTTGAATTAGTGCGTGAAACTCAGCTCTTCTGTCAATATTTCATTTAATTGGTTTGATATATATTTGATTGGTTTGATATCTACGAATGTGCAAGCAGGTTGTGGCTGACTGTACAGACTGCTGATTTAGGGAGAGCCAAGACCCCAGGACAAATTAACACAGATGAGTTTCATTTGATCTGTGTTTTTTGTCAGGGCTTCCAGTTCCAGAAACCCCTCACTGAGCACTGGGGAGCCCCTGTCACCTCCTGGACCCCTTGCAAGGGCAGGGATGAGAGGAAAGAAGAGAGGATTTCCCTGCCAAGCAAGGATTGCTGTGTTGTGTGTTGATGAACTAAGTTTGCCCTCAATGTGCTTTGAACAGCTAGGTGGATTCAAAGTGCTCTGAATATTTTGCTGAGTTTCATTTAGAGAAATATATCCTCCTTAGTAAATGGGTGAATAA
The DNA here is from genome assembly GCF_034619465.1 of Leptosomus discolor. Taxonomy (NCBI): domain Eukaryota; kingdom Metazoa; phylum Chordata; class Aves; order Leptosomiformes; family Leptosomidae; genus Leptosomus; species Leptosomus discolor. The sequence goes on from NC_141393.1 coordinate 11,030,545, forward strand.
ACAGTTAGGAGAGGTGTAGGCAGTCACAGAGAGCAGTTATCCCATCCTAAAAGCTCTAAACCAGAACAGCTAATAGCCCTCTGAGATACTTTCTCCAGGGAGCCACGGTGGCTACCTTAGATGAGATATCTGAGTTTTATGTGGCTGAGAAGACGTGCACCGGGTCCCCCTCTGAGTGGGACCGGGTTAGCTTTAAGGGGCCAGTGTTCATGGTTTCATTGCTGAGTGCACTTTGAATTGGGCTGCCTTGGGAACTGCAGGCTGTAGGGGTTCAAATGACCTGCCACAGGGGGAGCTGGGCATGAACCAGGACTTCTGTTTTATTCTCCACCATCCTTACCACACGTGGGCTATTGTGTTGTAAATGCAGCATCCTCCCTCTTCTGCTCCTTCCCATGTTATCACCAGCCTAAACTAGAAAAGCTACAAAAGGTCCAGCTTCATTTCAACTCCTCTTCAGGTCCGCCAGCTGGCAAAAGTCGACAGCAGATCCACACTCATCTGGATGGAGTAAAAGCATGAGTGCTTTCACCCTGTGTAGGATCTCACTCACCTCAGAAAAGTTTCTCTCACCAACTGCAAAGTCAGGATTCAGCTCCTCTGATGATTGCTGCCCTGCAGATACCCCACCTCAGCACATCATCCCAGGCTCACACTACAGTCAAGGGAGACAAACAAGTGTTTTAGGGGCAATTAATCCACCCTAATTTAAATGTCTGCATCAGCAGCAGATGGGTCCTATCCTGTGGGTGCCTATTCCTCTCCCCATAGTGTGAAGGACTAGCTCTGATGCAGATGCCTCCACCCAGTCAGCTGGATCACACCTACACTATGTGCAGGCAGAGAAATTTTTTTTCCTGAAGACCGGAGTGACATTGTAATACGTATCGCTGGAAGGAATGGGAAGGGGAGGTCCCTTCAGGGTGACCTTGCGCTGCGTGTGAGTTCTCCAGGGTGAGTTTGTTGGGCTGCAATGGGAAAGGCAGGGAGGATTTACCAAAGTGCAAACTAACACTCATATCGAAGTCTTGGTACACAACAACCCAGGTGTCCAACATTACCATCTCTTTGTATCTCTCTCTCTGTAACTGTGTTTCAGAGAGTTCATTTCAAATGTAAATGAAAACTCTTTTCCTTCTTCTGAAGTCTCTCTTTGTTTATCAGAACATAATTTACATTTTTTTTTACTTTTATGGGAGGTTTGCATTTCCGTCTGTGTCAGCAGTGTACGGAACAGACATTTGAAGTGGAATTTTGATTTATTGGAGGAGAGTGCATTATCAGTAAATTCAAGAGACTAAATCTGCCATGGAGAGGACTTCTTTTGTTTCCATCATCACGTCAGACACTATATCCTGTCAAACATCCCAAGGGGCACTTTTGCTCCAGGCAACAGAGGTAATAACTCTGCTCAGAAATTCACTGTATGCTGAAGTCTTCATCTTACAAAGCCTTCAACTCCTGTTCAAGCTCAGGGTACAAGTGAAAGAGAATGAAAAGAGGAATGAATCCTTAATCTTACCAGCCCTGTGATACCCCTGTTTTTTCAGTGCAGGCTGTGAGGTTCTTCATCTGTACTTTTTCTCTTGGTATGATCCCATGGCTGAGGGTGGTGTTGCATGACAAAATTTTCAGGTTTGGATGCAGTGTCACAGCATTGCAAACATCTACTGGCAGTTTCCCATCACTACTATGATGGTTTTGCCACCTTCCAGTCCTCAGAATAACTATAATGCTTGTTATTAAAAGAGGAATGGATCCACCTTCTTGCCTTTTCTTCCTTGCCTGCTAGCTTATGCGATGGAGAAGTGGCCTCTTGCTCTCAGATGCCCTGGCATTGCTCCTGGTCCATGGGCTCAGCATGGTGCTCATTGCCATTGCACAGAGTGAGATCATGGTCAGATGCCCTGTCCCAATGTCTCTGCTTCATTGACACCACTGCTACCTGCAGCACTAACACCATGCAGGTCACTTGCTGATGGCTTAAATACGCTCAGCTCTGGTGATATTTGTGGAAAGCCACCAGGTCACCTCTGCAGTGCATCCATTCCTTCACTTCGTTTGCCGAAAGTCCCTCTTCTTTTTATGAAGTCAGTGAGACCTGTAGTGCAGGAAATTACCTCAGATAATAGCATTTTACAGCATGCAGTCAGTTTTGAACTGTGCTGGTGCCATTGCTGTGACACTAGCCTGTGGCAAATCAAGCCATGCCCCCAGGGCAGTTTTTAACCAGAGCCCTCAGTCCCGAGAGGAGCCTGTCTCAAGCCAGAGTGTTACCCCTTTTGCTTCTTCAAACGTTCCTGTAGCCCTTCTGCTCTTGACAGAGGTCTGGTGACCAACTGCAACGTTTAGTAACTGATTTTTGACCCTCTTTCAGGCTTCAAAAGGCAATAATGACCAAGTGTTCGTACATCTGAATGAAGATCTCAGAAGCTTGTATGGGGTGGTTTTGGTGTGAGTTGACTAAAGAAATATACTGTTTAGTGAGTTCCACAAAGAGGAGGGAGACTCACTGAACAGCCAGCTATTTATGAATAAATATATCTATCCAGAGGGGGAGTCACATAAAACAATGGGCTGGCAGTGGCTGGTAATTTAAAATGCAGCAGGCAGACTGTTGCTCACATTAGTAACCTGTGAGACACATCGCTTAAATAGCCCAATCAGCCCCAACCAGCTCCTTGGGAATTGCTGAACCATTTGTGGCCTGCTTTGTTCTTGGAGAAACTTGCTCTTAAGACTCTATTGTATCTGTTTTCTTTATTTACATAAACTTGACAGCTTTAAGTGACTACCATTTCCTTTAAACCATACGCTTTTCATTTACAGAAAGCCACATATAGTCAAGTCTTAATATTACTTATTTTGGGCTCCTGGTAGGGTAATAATATTTAACAGTCCAGTATTATGCAATTTGCTTCATTATTTTTGTCATTTATTTTCATAGCTGATGTGCAACAGATTCTTGTCACCACTAAATTTGGAGATAAACTGTATGCCTTTCCTGTGTATTGAGTGTGCTTTGTTGTAATCATTGGTGCTTATATCATTCCCTTAATTTTGCAAATACCATCTGTTGTACCATGGACACTGCAATGATGGTCTGTGTTTATATTGTGGCCTTTTTTCTAACAAAGAGCTATATGGAAAATGAAGGTTAGATCTTATGTTTGAAGTAAGAGGTGAACTTTTGAGAAGCAATTTCTTAGATCCTTGTCAGACCTCATTTGCAAACGGAATTAGCTCTGTTAAATGCAACAAAAGGTGCTAATTTAGACCAATTTGTCCAAACATGAATTTGAACACGATGGTAAAGCAGAATAATCTAGTTAGTTTTCCTTTATTGTAGTTAAAGAAGACATTGTCTGTTAGGGGATACTATTAACCGATTCTTAAAATGTCTTGTGCAAAGCGTCTAGAGCAGAATAAATATGATCTCGGAAAGACTAGGAGGAAAACTAGCTTTTATACACACAGCTAAAACGTGGACTTGAATAGCATGAGTAGCTGACCTCTGATGGCCGTTGGGGAGGATGACAGTCTGCTGGAGCATCCGGGTAAGGCACCCTTTCTCCATTTAACAAGGACATAAGGAACAAACAAATCAGCTGTTACCCAAGAAGAAAGTTATCAAGTAGTAAAAGGTTTTGTGGGATGTGGTCTAGGTCTTTTTCATTTATTTTTTAAGTGGTTAAGGACTTTTCTGATATATTCAGCAACCAGTGGGATGGAAGGCAGAGGAGAGCAGTTTTTCACCTTAACCGTATGTGCCACCTTCAACTTCAGGACCTGCCTCCTTCATCCAGTTCTCCCTTGAACCCCAAACTAGTTCCATAGTATGTCTGCCCTCACTCCCGGGATCACCGTCAGTGATGTTGGTCGTGCTCAGCCTTTCTCTCCATCAACACTTCACTCACCCTATTTCCATTAACTGTACCATGCTTGTGCAAGTGACTTAGCTGAGCTGGATAACAGCAACAACAACAAGGCAGGGCTCCACCCAAGTGAAATGCAAATGAAATAAAGGGTTGTTTTGGTTTTTGTTTTCAAATTTTTTAGTGGCTTTTTTTTCTCTAGCACTTTTTGACAGGATGGGATATTAACAGCATTCATTGAGATTGTATTTTCTCAAAATGACAGTCCTTAAATGATGAAGAAATGAATTTGGAGATCTGCTGGATGGTGACCGAGAAGCAAAAGGATGCACTAGGCATTAAATGCAGTCCCCTGTTACAGGCAATCACATCATACAATTTCATTTCTAAATGCAGCCACCTTCACACAAACAACAGCGTGGTAACTCTCAGCCCTCAGCATCCACCAGAAACCTTTCCTAGACTTTCTCTTCTTCTAAGCATCAACGTTTAAAGTTATTGAGGGCTCGTTTATAGTAATTTATTCTCATGGCAACATTCTTTGGCTTCCACAGCTCCTCCACAGAAGCAACTGCAGTGCCATTTTACTTTGATTTTTAATTATTCACTTTAGATTAAATGCTGTATAATGCTAAAGATCAGGATGAGACCTAATACGTATCTGTGATGGGGAAAACCATTCCCAGATATCCCGCTGAGCCCATATGGTAATTTCTGCATTTGGGTATGCTTGTAAATGTCTGATTTAGCATCAGAGAGAGACAAGGTATTGAGGGAACAAGAAAAAAGACAGTATAAAAGAAATTCTCCCTCTCTCCCCCTTACATCTCCTCCTCTAAGTGGTGAGCCTCTCACATGTGATTCTTCAGGACCGGCTGGAGTAATTACTGGAATGGAGATTTTTGTGCCACTGAGGCAGGGACTGTGATGATGCCAGCAGACACAATGCTGCGGTGTCTACTGCTCGCAATCACAGCTCTGGCCCAGTCCCTACTAGAAGCTGGGACAGAAGCTGATTTTACTGCTTCTTCCGCATCCGATTTCATTTCACCCTTGCTCATGAAAGAGCCACAAGGTTTAGGATATGTTCATTATGTCAAAATGCATATGAGCTCCAACCAGCTTTTTGGAGAGGGCTTGGCCAGTACAGTGTCTTTGTGGTCCAGGAATTTTCACTTTATTCAACACAAGGCTGCTCTAAATGACAATTCCTCAATTTCATTTTCCTCAGTAAATGGATGTTTAGATGTTTAATTAGGAAGCAAACCATATAATCAACCTTCTGCAGATAGAGCTGCACAGCGTAATCTGTCTCCTTCACCTTCATTGCATGCTGCTGGAGTACCAGCAACTGCTGAATTTATCAACAATGTTGTGGCTCGAGTGGCAATTTGCCCAAAGATTTCTCAATTAATAAATATGAAGCAGCAGGCAGTCCAAGAACTGCACAGGCTATTCTGCACTTCTAACATAGCTGTTTCACTTCATTTTTGTCAGGAAAACAACTCCAAAGAAATCAGGCAGAAACACAAGTGACGAAAATAACAAAATGTGTTTACCTTTTTGTGTTCTTTTTTTTCTTTTTTTTTTTTTTTTTTTGTGCTATTTCCTTTTCAGATTCCCACAAAATGCTTGTCTGAGCAGTGTAAGTTATCCTGGCTGATATTCGAGACTGTTGCATTCTTGCTGAATGGTCCAGAGCCCACCTGCTAAGCAGGCGAATGTAGGGAAACCAGGACAAGGATGTACACCACATATCAAACATGCAGCAGAAATATGGAAGTGCCCCTGTCAAACACAGCTCACAGTCCCACAGCCCTTAGACTAAGCGGTAACTCTGGGTCAAAGCATATGCTGGCTGGGAGTGGGATCCTTGGAAGGGTGGTGAAATGGAGAAGGCAGGAATGGAGGAGCATTTCTGCATGCTTAAGGTGGAAATTTCTTCTCCTGATGCTCCCCATGTAAGCACGGGAGGAAAGGGTTGAATTCAGTGGATGAATTGAACTGTCGTCTGAATAAATCTCTCCTTCTCCATGGTCAGTAAAGGGAGACAAGGAAGATTGGCCTCTAGTAGGTGCCTGAGGTGGGTCTCTATGAGGTCCTGGCAAGAGTGTCCCAACTTGCAATCTGAGAGTGTCAAGATATTTTCCAGTGAGGGTTCAGACCCTGTGACGGTGGGATAGTCTTAATTCTCATGCTGAAGGCCAGAGGGTCACTGATATCCACCCTGCCTGGGTCCTGCTAAGGTCTAAAGCGGTGAAAGATGTTATTTGCACATTCAGCCCCATCACTTTTGCTTGCAATGGTGCAGTGGCAGACCACCAGAAACGTCTCTGATCTGACCAAGACAGCTGTTTTTGAATATATTTTCTGCTCGGTCCATCCCAAATCTACTCCCAGTCTCAGGCCAGGGAGGTTGTTGCAGAGGAACCAGCTCTCCCTTGCTACTTACAGTTAACGGGGAGCTGCACATCTGTCAAAATGATGCATCAGGAGTACCTTCAGAGACACTTTCTTCTTATTTTGGTTTTGGCAGCCCTCAGTCCATTCATGCCACAATCATTTTAACCACTAACACACTAAACCTTTTTGACACTTCCACTTCTTTACTGCATTCAAACTGCAATGAAACATGAAGTGCCTCCCAGGCTTCCACTGCAGCCTGTTCTGAAGTGTTTGCCCTCTGCCCAGAGAGAAGGCAGAGCTGCTGTATCCCTGGGATGTGGGGATGTCTCTGCATCTGGGCTTCACACATCCGTGAGAAACCAGAGCAAGCAGTGAGGGAGACAAACTGGGACAAACTCCTGTGGCTCTTAGTCACCCAAGAGATTTTTGGTGCAGCAAAACTAAAGGCTATAGATAAAGCAAAGGGCTCAGACAAGCCATGCAACTCTGGCAGTTGAGCAAGTGACTGCACATTGGCAGGTCCCATGTAACCACCCACGTGTGCTCTTACGGATCAAGGCAACTGGGAGATAATTCAACTTATGACACTGACCTGAGAGATCTGCACTAGGTCATACTGTTGTCCATTTTTTGCACATTTGGAACAGCTATGTAGGCTGTTACCAGAACTCCTCTGATGTGCAGTAGGGTTTTTAGATGTCATTAAAGTGCTCATGTCTGTGTAGTTCTGGAATACAGAAAGATTAAATAAATTTATACATTCTACAGAAGAAAATATGAGACTGACTTTAAAAGCAGACAAACTACACACTGAAAAGTGGGCATTGAATTAGACGTCCAGGGCAGTGTCTGAGCATTCACAATGACATGGGTGTTCCAGACAGATGACGTTCAAGCTATATCATAAGACAATAAATTTTTTTTTTTTTTGGCTTGGACTAAGAAATGGAGATTTAGAAATTGATAGATTTTTTTAAGCCCAGAGAGATCCATATTATTTGATTACCTCCATAATACTGACCTACACTGAGCAAAACACGTAGTGTTTGACTGAAACATGATTTCCCAAACGGTGTCTGAACATCATCTGCAACAGAAAATAATTGAAAAGTCTCAAGGCCCAGTTCCCCACTGCTATGTAATTACTGATGCCTATGTAATACGCTATTGATTTGCCCATGTTTTTCTACATTCATTTTGCACAGGTGCTAATAACTTACAAACCATAAAACATTGCAGGAACAGCCCCAAAGTCTTAACAAGAGTAAATCACCGTTCAGAGGTCCTTAATTCTTTTATCTCCATATTTATTTGCAGTGTAAGTTCCCCGCCAGCCACGTGGAAGTGAAAGTGACCTGAGTGTGGAAATGTTCCTTATTTAAGGCCTTTTACCTGCAAATGTAATCCCACACCCTTCCTTGCTGCCTTATGCACTTCTTGCTGTCAGCAGTTATCCTGTTGTTTTTCGGACAATGGCAGACACAACAACCAACAAGCTGATGCTCTGGAGATCAGGAATGCAGCGATTCTTTTTGACCACGCAGCTCTTTTAAGGATCCCAGCGGCCCTGTCAATCAATGTTTACTTTTAATGAGCCCAATTAGGTATATCTCTCCAGTGCATGATTGTGAGGATTTGAAAAGGGTCAATTTGTAATGGTTCTTGTGGTGGTCACTGCTACCTGAAACATTAATGAAGGTTTATTAAATTAACAACACATGGTTTTTCAGCAACCCAAAATTCACACAGTTAATTAAGGTTGGATTCTATACATGCACCAGCTTGGTGAGCTACTTACGTCTTATGTGTGCAGAATTGATTAGGTATAGTCCTGGAATATTCATCCAGAACTTTGCTGTCCCTATTTATGATCTGTTTTGTTCCTTGTGACATCTTTTAAGAACTCAGTGCACTGTTGTCTGTATTTAAACCAGAGACTCCCACAAAATGTTTTTTTTTTTTTTTTTCTCAGCGTATTGTAGAGTCCTCAGTGAGCAGGTAAGGTTGCTGCAAAAAGCTTTTGGGACTTGAATAGGAAATCAATTTAATTTTTTAACATTTCTTTCCTATCCTCAAACTTTAAGGTGATGCATAAGACAATACTGAACTACTTCAACAAAATCATTCAGGCGTTAAAAGAAGACATTTCACCATAATACTTCAGGGAGGAATATTCATGTAACCAATCAGCCTATTAACTACATCTTTTGTTCACATTTTATCTCCTTAAACAGTATAGCTCAATCAAGGAGACTAAGTATTTTTACAATATTCGAAGTTAGCTTCAAGGGAAATGCTCAGGCCAGATGTGTGACCTGGACTAGATATCTGGTAAATATTTAATAACTAAGAATCTGCCTTCATCCAGCAAGGAGAATTCAAAACTCCTGATGCAATGTTTTTGTACTTTTTATCTCCAACTGCAAATGGATGGGAGGTTGTCTGGTTCTGCTGAGATGCAGTAGGTTTCGGGGTATTATGGAAGTTTGGGGAGCAACTATCCAATTTATTGGAAATTTTACTTCTGTCCTGGGCAAGCTACTGTCTCCATTCAGCCAGAGGTGGATTAGGGTTATGTAAATAGATTTAATCTGTTTTGGATGGCTGTAGCAGTACGTGCTCTACTTAATAACATGCCTGCTAGAAAGGAGACTCTTCCAACTTCTATCCAACTAATGTATTTCCATGCTTCTCGCATTACTGGCATTACATCCAAGCATAAATCTTAATGTATTTTCCACCTGGAGAACTGGGTAGGTTTTCAGTAAGTAAAACACCCCACCCTGAAATTATAAGTGTCCAATTAGAAAATACAAACTTGTCTGTGTATTGAATCTATTGCTGAGGACATGCTCTCATTCTCCTTTATCGTCAGTACTCCTTCCTATAAAAAGGGTGCATAATAAAACCTCTTTACCTGGCTGCTATATGGACAAATACATGAAAGATCATGAGGCTTCTCACTTACTACTACAATGGATGCCATACAAATAATTGAGACAGACACTGAGTTACTCTCCCATGCCCCTTTATGCAAACCATGGCAACAGTGCTTACCTGGGGGTTAAGGTAGCTCTGGTGTCCCATTAGATGGGTACTCTGCTGCCTTTCATTTATAGGAATGAGGAGCCATACTCCTGTTTCAGGTCTGACTGAACCTGCCCCCTGCCCCCTGTGCCCCTCTCCTTGATGCTTAGTCTGGATAATTGCTTCACATCTGAAACCAAATGGTCTCAGAAGAATGAGGCAGCAAGATGGCAACACTGTAAGCACGACACAGCACTGTATCACTCTGGGAAGAACAGGAAGAGACTTTTAAAAATAATAGTGTCAATTGCTTACCATACTGAAATTTCCTCTGTTCCCCAAAGATTTCATGCAAGTGGGAATGTTAGCTGGGCAAAAAGAGATCATCAGTCTTTAACTAAAATCACTAGCAATATTCATGCTGCTCCAGCCCTGAGGGTCACCAGAAGTATAACAAAATCCATATCCCCCCTCCTCCCCTTCACACTGGAGCATTTTGCTAACCCCGCTCTCCAAGGATGGTTTGGTGGACAAGACATCGATCTAAAATTTGGCATTGGGCTGAGTATTGGCTCCCACAGAGACCTCATGCTGAGGCCTGGAGAAGTCGTGTCCATCTACAACCACAAGTGTATTCAGGCACTTAACTTCTGCTTGAGAAAATAAGTCCCACTGATGTTACTTTGCTGATGGTGTTTTATTTGTTATCCCTGGGAATTAGCTATCGGGGGTAAGGCTTTAAACAGTTTTGGTGAATATGAGAGTTTATTGCTTGGTGCTTAGTCTTCTAATGGGAATAATAATATTGTCACACCTCACTGGACTGTTGTAAGACATGTACATTAAAGATTATGAGATGCTCATATGCTGTTGTTATGAAAGCTGTGAAAGCACTGAGAGAGAGAGATAAAGTGATACCAGTGTGAGCAAGAGAACAGAGATACAGCCTTGACTGATTGCTTTTTTTGTCTTGCAATAATGTACATAATCAGTGCTGATCTAATAACAAAGATTGTGGAAGCGGCCATGGAATTATGTATTTTTGCAGTGCAATTCTGATATGAGGGATTGATCTAAAGCTGGATCCTTTGATTAGCACACAAAGGTGGAGGCTCTGTGTTCCAGACCTCATGCTGCTTCCAGCCCACTGTGTGGCTGTCCTTAAATCATTCAGGACTCTCTGTGCCTGCAAGATTTCATAAGTGATCACTGAGGGCAAAAATACTGAAAGCCTTAGTCAACTATTGAAAAATAAACTCTGTGGAGGGGTCACAATCCTATCTATAGCTGGTTTGTTCATGCTTGTTTTGTGGTGTCAGAGTTGGATGACACAGAGAAGTGTGACTAGGCTGAACCCATAAAAGGTTTTGGCCTGCGTGCCTTAGTCAGAGATAAAGTGAAGATGTGTCACTAAGCAGGTGACACCTTCTTACCGCTGTTTTGCTCAGCAGTGTGCAGTGATGGGACGGAGATTGACCCACAACCCAGTCATAACTTTGGTGTTGCTTGACCCAGAGAAGCTCCTGACATACTACAAAGGGTATTTTTTTTGCCTTGTTGTGTTTGTCTCATGCACACACTCAGGCATACGAGGGACTGAGCTTTGCACTGGTGAGGGAAGGAATCATGGACCTGCCATATCTCTTCTGCACACCCGGCCAGGCTGTGGAGGTGCAGGGCCAGGGGCTGGGGCTGTGTCTGCTCTGTCCCTGTGGGTGTCCAACAGGGCTGCTCCCTGTGGAGGGACAGTGTCTTGGTGGGACACCCCTGCACTGTTGAGTGTTCCATATCATTTGGAGAGGAGAATTGCAAGTATAGGACCCACTGTCCCACTGTGTGCACTAGGAGTGTTTCCAGCATAAGGGAGAAACAACAGCTCTTCTTTGCAGATGCATGGGGTGGTGAGGACATATGGGGAGATATCCTAGCGTCACTCTCCAAACATGAGACCTGGCAAGCTTTCTTTCCAGTCAGAGACAGAACCAGGATCCCAGAAATACGGGAGACATAATTTATTCTCATTGCTTATTAACTACAATTAAACCGCTGACAAATGCCTGTGCAAGAGGGAGTCTTTGTGCAAACTGTGGGTTTTGTTTTGGTAGAGCAAAGCAAGCAAACAAAACCTGACCTCGTCAGTGGTTGGAAAGAGGTACGAAAGTGCTTTGGAGTAACCTCATCTCCCCTTGCTGGTGTTTGGCGGTTATTGCAGCCCCGTCTTTGTTTCTGTGGTCAGACTGCACTGGATTCCAGCTGCACGTTTGCAGGATTTTCCAAGTATTGTCCAAGAAACAATTACATTTTCTGTGTGCGTGCTTATGAAGCTAGAACTGAGCTTACTTCTTTTGATGAGGTTTGGCTAAATAAACAGATTTTTTTCTTTTTGAAAGGCCTTCATTCATACTTTGCACCAGTATTCAGACTCACTGCAAAGCAGTTCCAGCATAGCTGTAGTTGCTGGGAGCGAAAGGGAAATATTTCATTAAAAGAAAGCAAATTAAAAAAATACCCACTTGAACCAAAGTAGACTTGCAAAAGTATTGATTTAATCACATACAAAGGCCTTACTCTTTGTGATCAAGATTGCACAAGTTATGATCCTCATCTGGAAGGCAGGAGGGAGTGTGAAGAGGGAGTCAAGTCTAAAGCCACACACGCTAATCTTGATGAGGCAATTTTTTGTTGCTGTGATCAAGACCCCCCCCCCCCAGGTATGAGGATTTGTGCTGGGATGTATAGGTGAGCCTGGAGCTCACTCTAAACTCCTCTAATGCCAGCAGTCTCCTGGGCCTGGAGGCAGCAGGGGATGACAGACAGCAGAGGGGAGAGACATGGCAGCTTTCTGCAGCAAAATGGAGTTAAGCACCAGAGAGCAGGATGAGCTACCTAAACTAGCAGCAGTGCTGGCACAAGAGCAAAAGGGCTAAGAATACATTCAACCTGGAAACAGCAAGAAGATTTCTTGCCATCAGAAGAAATGGAACATCTTGGTAATAAAAAAAGAACTATACAAAGCCAAGCTGGGTTTGTACCAGTTGATGAAGGATCTTATATGATGTGGGAACCAGATGTGATGATTCAGGAGGTAATTTTGAGGCCCGTGTTCCTAAGAGGGTGGTCAAACACTGGAACAGAGAGGTTGCAAAGTCTCCATCCTAGGAGATATTCAAAACCTGACTGTAGATGGTCCTGAGAAACTTGCTTTCACTGACTGTGCTTTGAGCAGGGGCGTTGGACAGGATGGTCTTCAGAGGTGTCTGACAACCTGAGCCATTCTGTGGTTCTGTGGGGTAAATACATAGCCCAGTGACAGCAAAGCATGTCTCCAGGTCCTTTTCTTTTGTGTTTATTTTTAGGTTTGCTCTTTATGGGCAAATGCATTGTATTGATCCCCAAGCTACATATCACCTGCATCACAAGCTTGCAGGAGTGAGATGTGAGAGGAACCAAGGGTGGGCTTTTGTTCTGAAGCTTAAGATCAGCCAAGATTAATGCTCTTTTTTAACAAAACTCAGCAGTGTTGTGCTGTGTAGGACAGGAAGGTGCAAGTCCTCCCCTCAAAACATAGAGGAAGAGCTAACTTAAAGGTCTATCTCCAGCAAAGGACAGTACACTCAGGAACATGTGTGGGTCAGTTATTCTGACAGACTGAATTTTGCTTTACTCCTCTTTTCAACTGTGTTTTTTTTAAATCAGTTTAAAGGTTTTATTCACAGAGAGAGAAAGTTCATGTTGCTTATTCCCACATACGTCAGCTAAAGGTTGTTTTGGGAATTTAAGAGATTTACCCTTTCCAAAAATCTCTCTCCCACGGACTATCTACCCAGAATCATGAAGATGCATGAACTCAGAGCCATGCTGGGATGTTGTGCTGTATGATGGCCAGGATGCTCAACACAGTGCATGGATCCTCTCTCACACCCACAGATCCCAGAACCTGTTCAGAGACACATCTGTAGCTGTCAATGTATGAGGGTTGGAACCTCTATATGTAGTTGGTTTTTCCCTATTTATCTTTGAACAAGCTTTAGAAACGAATTTGTTCACCTTTAAATTATTTCTTGGCACAAGATCCATACTTCTGGCTCTACCGGTTAAAGAGCTACGGCTGGATTTATTGCCCTCTCCGAATTTAACCCGCTATTCAAGGCTACAGTGATTGAACATTGGCTTGCAAACCCAGCTCCTATATTTTTTATGCCATATAACTTTTGCTGATATTTCCCTAATGCCCTGGGAACATGCATCATTTTTTCCAGTGAAATAACCACCCGTTTATGTATTTCTCTTGAGAGACAGCATGATCTGACATTGCATTTAACCCACAGCAAGATATTTAGTTTGTTGAATAGGTACTAAGAGGCAACAAACATATGCAGCACAGTTCATAATAGACAGTCATTTACCAGGTAAAATACTGCTTATATTGGAAATATAGCACGATTGAAACGATAGCTTTTTCAGTCCCTTCTTTCTCCTTTTCTGCTGCATAATCCTTTTATGAAATGTATACAAATAAACTTGATATACCAGCTAAACCTTGTAATTGACAAATCAGTATGAGGCAGGACCAATAAATAAAGACTGTTTCTGTGCTGTATGGGGAATGAAGCAAACGACAGAGTTAAAACATGCCTGTGCAGTGAGGAAAGACATGATCACACATAGATTAGAACAGCTGTGTTAGCTTTGCCTCGTCTCACTGGACTCAGGCAGGATTTCAGCTTATGCTGCTCAACCAGCAGGATGTTCAGAAATCTGAAAATCTGTGCCAGCATGTTTTCATGGGTCAATCAGGCATGTGGCTACCAGTATTGCAGTCACATCTTCCTCTGCAACACCTTGCAACACTTTCTGAGACCAATGTCCTAGAAGCTGTGGAATTTCCCAAACTCCTCATAAGAAGCGTAACCTGAGTTTACCACAGTGGAGGGTACTCAGCATCATGCAGAATTAGAACTCCCAAGTGTGATCCAAAAGCCACTGAAAGCACCAGAATATTTCTGTTCATGTCAGTGGAGCAGGTTGCTCTTGGGTTGAGATCTCCCACTAATGTAATTATTCTCTACTAAGGGAGGAAAATGGAAAAGTGAAGATGGCATTTTGTGCATCAAGGTCACACATGCCAGCCAGCTCTCAGCATCTTAAATGGCACTGTACGGAGTTTTTATTCTTTTCCAGACATAAACGTATGTGAAGCGCATCACAGCATGGCCTCCTTCCTGCCAATAAAGGTGTGTTTTGATTGAGACCCGAGAGAAGATGCTCCGCACCTCAGGCACAAGGGCCATCAGGGCACATGGGAGAAGAGCATCACATCTGACCTGAGCAGAATTAAGGGCAGGGGACAGAAACTGGGAGGACTTTGCTGGGCTGACCCCATGGCAGCTTTCAAATGCCACAGTCGCTCCACTGGCCCTGCTCTGACCACACGTGATCCTTATCGCCGGGACTCTCACTCTCACAACCTCCTGATTCTTACATCAATCCAGCAGAAGGCACTTTTGCAATCAAAAAACATGTCTTTGATAAATGATTGCTTTCTTATTTTTTAGGAAGTTAATCACCTACGCTCTAAATGGAAGCATCAGAAAATCTGTATCACTGTCTAGCTTCGTGCTTGTGCTCTGGATGATATTATAGTAGAACAGTTTAAGTCAGGTTAGTTCAAATCAAATTGGATAGAATGGTTCTTTAAAAACAAATAAAACATATAAAAGAAGTGTCTGGTTCAAAACTTTTTAAACAGGGAAGGTTTGGATAGAAAGTTAAGTACCCTCTAAAACTTTTCAGGAGAATACCTTGTTTGACTATGCTAACTCTATCTATTTATTGATTACATGAATCATTCAGTTCCTTAAAAGTCAAACCTCTCTGCTCTCCTTCTCCCTAATTACGGATGGAAGTCAGAATGAATCTTTCCGTTAACTTCCATGATCTTTGGACTAAACACTGAAACATGATCATTAGAGTCGGGCATTGATAATGAATCCGGGCACAGCGAGGTTATCTCTGGCCCAGGTATCCTAATACCAGGGTAAAACCAGGGCAATGAGACACAGAGCTGACACCCTATAATGAATTTGTTTGGAGCAGTTGTAAATACAGTGAAGCCAGACACTGCAGACATGAGCTTGGAAATGCTTATTTTATGGTCTAAAGGGAGGTTCATACCTTGAAGAAAATTGCTTCTGTAACCAAACAGCAGCCTTTTAATTGTATCACATTACCACTACAGCAAACAGGAATTTCTGTTTTGCACCAGACTACTTAAAAAGCCTTACCTTTATGTAGGGCATCAGGACTTTTCCGTGTCACATTTTATTTCCTTTTCTTATTAAGAGCAAAATTGATTTGATGTGCTAGAGGCTTTCCATTTGCATTTCAATTACAGATTTCAATGGCTTCTTAGGCTTTCCAGGTTTTTAAAGGACTACTGTTTCCTACCAAATATTCTGAAGAAAAAATTTAGGGGCTGAGGTTGAATGATTATAAATAAAGCTTATCACAAGGACTGCCATCCCCACAGTTAAATTCATTGGTTATATTTCCGTTGTTTATTAAATAAGTAAAGAAAAAGTCATTACTAAGAGCTGAAAAACAATATATGTGAACAGATGACCTGTATGATTTTACATGTCCTGATGTCTTCATTCATAGAATCATAGAATGGTTTGGGTTGGACCTTAAAGATCATCTAGTCTCAACCCCTCTGCCAACTTAGCAGTGAGGTAATGAAGTCCCTGGATGTTGTGTGTAAAAGGGTAAAGAAGTTTACAAAGGCAATGAGATTCCAGCTGGTAATGTGGTAGTTTGGGCTCCCAGCACACTGTACAGGCAACCAGGGAGCCAGAAAAGCTTCCTTCATGCTCAAATTCCCAGAGTCCCGCCTTATCCGGGATTCCCAGGAACAGGGTCCCAAAGCTGAGGTAGAAATCCTGGCACTTAAGCTCTCTGGCTCAATTGCATTTACAAAATTTCATAATAAAATATTGGGCGATTTTGAAAACATTTCAAAAACTCTTCCCTTACCCCGGCAGCCATCATCTCTTTTATGCTGAGCACATCTTTGTTCTGGGTAGAAACTACTATGTGAATCTGAAATCAAATGTTTTTCTCCAATTTTTTTCTGTGCCAGGGGGAGAGGACCTTCATTCCCAAAGAACAAGATAAAGAACGAGCTGTTTAATACACATGGTACACAATACCATGCTTTATCACTATGTCTTTGTGGAGCTGAGCAGACTTTTTACCAAAAAATTTGCCTCTCCCTGGAAAGGATGTCTTTATCTGGACATATTTTCTTTTTGCAATACATGCTGTAGGTTGTGCACTGTGGGGAATCCTGGAAATGCTGCTGTCACTTTCCGTCATGCTACACACTCTCCCATCCAGGTCCTCATGGACCAGCTCTCCTTGCTCCCACTCCAGCTCCTCTGGCAGAGGAAATGCAGGAAATATAGCAAAGCAGGAAAGGATTTCCGTCCAGTCAGTAATTCACTCTGCTGTTTCCATGTACCACACATGCCCTTTCCTACTGTT
This sequence comes from Leptosomus discolor, assembly GCF_034619465.1. Classification (NCBI taxonomy): domain Eukaryota; kingdom Metazoa; phylum Chordata; class Aves; order Leptosomiformes; family Leptosomidae; genus Leptosomus; species Leptosomus discolor. The sequence continues at coordinate 11,047,395 of NC_141393.1, forward strand.
AGAAAGGAAATGGAGCAATTACACTGCCTGCAAGAAACATGCTTTATGGCTTACATTTATGATAAAATCATGGAGCTGTTGCAATGAAATATTCCATCAATACATTAAAACAAAGGAAAATCAGTGTGGCAGTAAAAAACTCATTGTCCCTGTTTCATCCCTGGTTTTCTTTTGTTGGGTTTATTTAGTGCCTTTATTAAAATATTTCTGTTATAATACTGGGTTTAATGCTATATTGTTTTTATAATGGTATGATTTTTATTGTAACATCACCTCCAATTTAATATCTCTTTTCATTATATGTGAATTGCTACTAAAATGGAATTGCTGTTGTAATGGATGTAATACCCTTGTAGAAAGTTTTAAGAGCCATTACTACTACATAATTACAAAAGAAAAGCCAGGAAATGGCATGAGGAAGAGGGAAATACCATCAAAACAGGAACTGTTTGTGATAAAGACAAACAAGATCAAATACCAAAGAGTCTGGTGATCTGTGACTGAGGAAAAGTACCACAGAGAGGAAACAGAAGAGAGAGATACCATCAGAGCCTTGGTTGGACATCCTTCTCTCTTCTTTATTCTTCAACTGAAATTCAGAAGAGTAGGATGGAGCGATGCCCCCTGACCATCATGAAATGCCCACCTAGACTCTGATTTCCTGGTGATGGTGCCTTCAGAGTGCAATGTGTAAGTGCAAAACCTGCCTCTTCTGTGGCAAACCGGGGGCTTGTGGAAGGGACTGAGCTCACTTACTTATTTCAGTCCTCCTGGTACTAATGCTGTGTTGTATATGCCCCTCTTGGAAGCTCTTTGGGTGTCTCTTCTTTCCCCCTGGAGCTTGACCTGCTCATTTTCTGTTTTTCTACTATCTTTAACAGAAACATCCAAGGCTATGTTGAGGTATCCTCACCGGCGAAACCGGTCGGTGCACAACTGAGCAGGGGACCCCCACATGTCTCACCACGAAAATCTGGAGAACATTAATCTGACAGTACAGATATACCAAAAAAAGGGAGCACCCATCTGAAAAGCTGGGCCTAAGTTTACTGAAGTACCTTTAGCTATGGATTTAGATACCTAATCTGAGGCACTTATATTTAACAGTAGCTTCTGCTATCAAATGTGCCATGTTTTAGTGAAATAATAATAATAAAATGGATCGATAGCCTTAAAAGTTCTACAGATCACCCAGATAAGGCAGGGATACATTTTTATTTTTCATGTGACATTTTGAGGGAGGAATAAAACTCCTTATGTTCACACAGTTCTCCTTTGGATCATTGAAACATATGGTAGCAGATTTATGGCAGTTTATCAGAAGATTTGTATATACATGAATACAAACTAAATATGCATGTAAAACTGTATCTGGCTCTTTTGCATTCTAGCTGAAATTTATCTCAGGGTGGATCTGCAATTTCCAGAGTGTGAATTATAGTTTGAATCCTGAGTAACAGGACTCACTGGGTTGGTTAGCCCCCATATCTAAGGATAATACACTTAATCTCAGCATCTCTCTGGGGTGGCGCAAATTAAAAAAAAAAAAGAAAAAAGAAAAAAACCCAACACACACGTGCACACACGCAACCCCTGAAGCCAATTTGATGAATTTCTATGATCTTATCTCTGCAGAGCATTTTCTCTTTGGCAGGGTAGAGGTTTTTTTGCTTCAGCGAATAATATGGGAATTCAATCATTGTTTTCCAAAGTACGAATTATTTGCAATAGTGTGGTCTGGGTGATTGCCTTTCTCAAAGAGCAGGACAATATTTCAGCTAACAGGGTGGAAATCAATAGCAAAAGATTAAAGCTCAAAGGATGAACAAGTGCACGTGAACCAAAGGAGAAAGTGACAGTGAGAGCTGCCTTTAAGTGATAGCAGGTGCTCCTGTAGCCAAAGAGGAGAAGAACGAAGAGAGACGCTTCAATTAGCTCATTGCTGTGCTCCCGACAGACACTGCTTTGTTCTTGGCTTTGAAAGATTCTTTCCTTTCTTCTGATAGGTTTGCAACTCCCTACCGATTTCTTGTTGCAGCTTGATCCCCTATTCCAGTCAAGCCCTGGTCAGTCTGTTATCCTGCCTGATGACTTCTTTGCTAACTACATTCTGACTGAGAATCACTTTAGCTCCACTAGTATAACAGAATAATTTCATGCCTGGCCCCATGAGTGCCAGGGCTCCCACGCCTGATAGAGATATCAAGGTGGGTTTTTGCACTCCTTCCCCTAACAGCTAAGCTCTCTGTAAATGCTAGGGTCAAATCATCAGAGTCAAATAGGCAAATTACCAGTTAGAAGTTACTAAGAAGAAAACACAACGAAAAGTTATGCAGGCGCATGCTGAGTACTGCAGCTTGGCTCTGCCCGTCTCTAAAAGGAGAGAGAAGGGCTGGAAAAAGGCAGCACAGATACCCAGATGTGTGGTGGCTCCCACAGAAGGAATGGTTACACAGACTAGAATACTTCAGTTCAGAAAAGTTTTTGTCTAGGGATGGTTAAGGGGGGTGTAACACCTCCCTTATGATGAAAGGCTGAGAGAGCTGTGTCTCTCTAGCTTGGAGAAGAGTAGACTGAGGGGTGACCTCATTAATGTTTATAAATACTTAAAGGGTGAGTGTGAGGAGGATGGAGCTGGGCTCTTCTCGGTGATGGCCAATGACAGGACAAGGGGCAAAGGGTGTGAGCTGGAGCGTAGGAGGTTCCACATTAACATAAGGAAACACTTTTTCACTGTGAGGGTGACAGAGCACTGGAACAGGCTGCCCAGAGAGGCTGTGGAGTCTCCTTCTCTGGAGACATTCAAAACCTGCCTGGACACGTTCCTGTGTGACCTACTCTAGATGGTCCTGCTCTAGCAGGGGGGTTGGACTAGATGATCTTTCGAGGTCCCTTCCAGCCCCTAATATTCTGTGACTCTGTGACTCTGTGATATAATCAGAGATTACAAAATGAGGAACGGCAAAAGGGGAGCAACTGCTCTCTGCATCTTCCAGCTGCGAAGCTGGGGAGAAGCAGTGCAATTGTCAGGTTTGAAAGAAAAACAAAAGAAGTACCTTATTGCCAGTGTACGTGTAAGCTGAGAAACTCCTCTTTGCAATATGTTGTGGATGCTGAAAGTTTACAGGGCTACAAACTCTGACTGGATAAAGTCATGGATGAATAATCTATCCATCCTGTTCCTTGGTAAGAAGTGCCTCAGCTCCAAGTGCTGGCTGCTGAGAGTGTTCTGTAAAAACCTTCTGCCCTTGTGTTCTGGCATCAGAGGTCAGAGAGGGGACCTGGGACCAGTCAGCCTCCAGTCCTTACCAGTACAGATGTGTATATGTAAATACTGACTGACTGCATTGACCCTCAATGCTCCAGCTCCTGCCTGGGATGGACCCAGTGATCTCTACCTGCAGCATTCCACCTCCCTCCTTCCATCTCACACTGGAGAGGGCTCAGGCTCACAATTTTCCTTGCTTTGAGAAGTTATGTTGCATGGGCTAATGCATGCCATTAGCCCAAAGTAAATACAGGTGGTGGCACCTATAGTGTGGGCTAAGCTAAGCTGAATTACTTCGTGCTTGCTGGTGCTAGAAGTTTGCATACAGATCACTGCTGTGGATCTGTGGTTGCACAGGAACTTGTCAGGATGCACTGACTTCTTTATATACCTGAGTAAGCAGAGAGGGAGAGAGAGCGGAGAGGTAAGAGAGGGAGAGAAGAGGGGGAAAGAAGGAGGGAGAGAGATTTTCGGCCACTGGTACATTTTCATGGGGAAACATGGATATCACAGTCTTGACTGCTTTACTCATTTTGGGGCTGGAACTAGCAATTGCCTTGACAAGCTGTGCCTGGCAAACTGAAGCAAACTGGTCCCTTTGCCAGACTGCTCCTGCCATGGTATTAGCTGTTGCACCATCCTGGCCTCATTGAGTGTCCTTCACCGTCACTGAGTTACCGTCACTCCTGTCTGTGAAAGTGAAAATACACCAGCATTGATCCCATACATGCTCATCAAAACACTTCTGACTCATGAAGACCACAGAGAATTTTAACCCTTTAACAGAATTTAATTACATTTGGTTGGATTTTAGCACTCATCTATTGCCTTAGGAACAGATACCTTTGCCAGAATCTGGTCCATCTCTGCTGTGCAGGCTGGGAGTGGAACAGGATTCCCAATATGCCCCATTTCAGTGATATTCAGCCGAGGTTCTACCTATAAGGAAGTGTCTGACTGAGTGGTGGCAGAGATTTTTTCTGGACTTAAAACTAGGAATTATTTTTCAGGGTGCAAAAAAAGTAGTCCTGGTGCATATCATACATTTGATTCAGTTGCAAATGTTGAGAATTAACATATTTATTCTAAAATGATGGTGGATATTCTGCAGTCAGTAGTGTGAAGCTGGGGATTCAGAAACAAGAAAAAAGATAAAAAACAGCTTTCAAATCCAGTCACAAGGCTTGAATTTCCCACACTGTCAATATTAGGAGCTAAATTTAGCAAGTTGGAGAGCTAACTCTAGCTCTTTGGAGATAATTCTAGCAAAAGCCTTCTGATTACTTTACTTCTGAACAAAACTAAACAAATTAGATAACTTCCCAGTGAAGTTAAGTGAATTAAAGAACTGCTGTAATGGGAACATCACCTTCTGCATATCAGGATGATTACAGCCCAACACGGCAGTAAATGTGTTCTGCTTTCTCTATACCCCTGTGCCTGCAGTGAGGTGCTGGAGGAGGATGGCTCTGCCTCTCTGTCAATGTTCCTGTCCAGGACATCTCTGCCTCTTCAGGTGACAGGTAGGTTGCTCCAATTGCTTCTGTCAATGAGTCACAATTCCTGAAGGAATTTCCTTACTGTTTGACCTGGATGACTGCTTTGCTTTGCTGAGCCATGCAAATTGAAGAGCTGGAAAACACCAGGCTGGGATGACCTGGTAATTTCCATTCAGACAAGGGGAAGTAGTGGTGGTAGCAAAGTACCAAGGAGGTAGGACAACACCAGTAACACCAAGGGATGTCTAGCCTGTGCTGATGGGTTTCTGGAGACCCTGAAGAGATAGCAGCAGGCTTAAAGGCTCAACAATTCTTAAAACACATACAATTTCATGGACACAAGGAAGATGGTGTGACAGTACCAGACCAAACCACATCATCACTGTTAAAGGCACAGGAATCCACCTGAAGCAGACCCAGAGGTCGATGCCATAGGTAGACAAAATGTTATTGCAGTGACCAGAAATTCCTGAGTCTGTGTAACTTCTGGTGAAAGATAAGCTGGGATGAGACAGGACACAGCATGATAGGTTTTGACAGCCCCTTCCAACCTTAAGCTCTACAAACTCAGCCTACATGCAATTCCTTTAGCAATGCAAAGGTGGAAGTGCTCCATACATCAGGTCCAATAGCAGAATGACAGGGATGTCATCATACTCTTCCTGTGAACCTCAGCTGATGCCAGAGGCAAGATAAAAATCTGGGACAAGCTGCCATTCATAGCCAGAGTGGTAGAGGTGTGTAATTTCCTGCTAGGAGAAACCACTTGGATGAACTATTAACTTTTTTCAAGATAAATCCATACTTACCATGTCAAAGGCAGCACTGTAAACAATATCCTCTTTTTCCAGCCATGAGAGAGAAGCAAAGTGAGCAGACAACTGTAAATGCTAGGCTGAAAGAGCCTTCTTTATTGCTCCGCATCCTCTTTAACTTCTGCTTTTTATGACCAAAACAAGATTCATAGTCTGTTCCTGGTTAGCTTTACTGAAGAGGAAGTGAAAGGTTGAGTTGCCAATAAATTGACCAAATACCCAGTGCACATCAACGATACGGAGATGGAGGCCATGAAGAAATTTTGGAGGGCTGAAAGGAAACAAGACTGTAGCTTAAAAAAAGGGCAAAGTGCAGCTGCAGAGAGAGCACAGAACTAAGACTCAATCTGTATTTTTCTCTCTGAATTATGAACTGGTGCAGTGGTGCTGCAGGAACTCTGATGTGCTTCTGGTTGTGCTTCTGGCTTTCAGGCATTTTAGTTCTTTTCCTGTAGTTCTGTCTCTGTAAACTGTCACCAGCACTTGTGTAGTAATGTTTTGATGATACCATGTATTGGGAGAAAAGGGTAGGGACAGAGTCACATTCATGACCTCTTCTCTCATGTTATTCCCTCCCATCACCCCCAAAATACGGTTTTATGACACAAGTCCAAAGTTGAAAGTTTATGACTAGCATAAGGCATAATATGCAGGTCATAAAAATAATGACATAATTATGCTTGTATTTTATTTCCTTTTTCTTTTGAAATTCTGCTAGCTGGGAACTTTCTCCAAAATTTGCCATGTTTGGTATCTGGTCATATTCTTCATTACATACAACATTTGCACTATGTCTTGCCTGACCCAATATTAATTTACTTACATTTTATGCACTTACATTGACTGGTAAGTTTTACTGGAGTCCTCCAAGCACTAAAAGCTAGCTGAAGGAAGAAGAAAACTATGGTAACTATTAGGATTTGGGTTACAAAACCACCTCCTTGGTACTCAGGAACCAAATTCTCATTTGTGGAAGAGGGCAGATGTTAATGTCACTCTACTTTTGGCACCTAACGTAGTTAGCTAATTTAGGTGCAGATTTTCTCTCCAGCTCAGAGATCTTCTTTATTGACATAAGACATCTTCTCGGTTGCTTTTGGTGGCTGTGCTGGACACAGCACCCTTTGAGGAGTCACAAGCCCTTGGGAAGTCATTGTGCCTTACCACTAGGGGGAAATGCATGAGGAACTTGGCCTGTGATGGACATAACTCATCCTCAATCCAGCAATTCCCACACCAACATGAACTCCCCCTTAGAAAAAAGAAAAAACAGCATGCAGAAGAAGAGAAGAGAGGTTGCACTGCTGAGACACTGGGTATTTGAATGTTAACAATCTCAGAGACACAGGGAAGTCCCAGTAATTTTCTGATACTACCAATTGCAGAGTTATGCAGCACCTACATTGTATGACAAAAAAAACATCTGCAGCATAGCTCAGGCAACTGCTTTCTCACCATGTTTTCCTCCCCATCCTACAGTACCTCCCCACTCGTAACTCAGCAACAGCAGGTGAATTCACAGCCTTGCATTGACAGCAGCCCAGAAGGAAGAGATACATACAGCAACCTGAAGAACAAAACACGTCACTGGTATTTATTTACATAGCCTTGTAAATCAAAACAGTCTGCCTGTCTGGTGTCTTGTCCAGAAATTATTGGCTCATTCATCTCAGCCGTATTAAGCAGGCCACATTTATCAAGGTTGTGTAAAAAAAAGAAACATAAAGGCTATTCTGGTACAATAGTTACATGCAGGTATCATGCCTACAGCAACTGCCCATTTTGCAGGGAGGTACCAGCTGGTTGGCATTGCCATATTGTTAGAAGGAGACAGAACAGGTGCTTAGCTACTCTGAGTAGGTGTACAGGTGGGGATACCAAAAGTGGTGAAACAGAGAGAAATTTTGAAACTCATGTCAAAATAATGACACCGGCTGAAACACACTGAATTCAAGGACCTTCTGGTTGTGTGTGAATATTTTAGCAAAGATTTTGTGCAACTGCATCAGGTATTAGCAATATTCTCTCTATCCTCCCTGTATACTGTCATGAAGTATTGGGAACACAGAGCTATACTGTATATATGTTATCAGAAACATCTGGAATAAACTTCATTTGCTTCTGTTCACTCATTTGTTAAAGCAGTTGTCAACAACGCTTTAGTTTGGATGAACTTCCATCAGAATAGAGGCTGCATCTCACTGGGCCCAGATGCCGAGCACTCTCCCATTTTTGGCTGCTTGGTGGCCAGATCCCTCAGGTGGCTTTTTAGCCACCTGAATGAAGATATGTCAATTTTTCCATTGGTCACCTCACCAATGTCAGTAGGTCCAGGGCAGCTGTTTGAATCTATCTGTTCCCTTTTACCATTCAGGGGGTATTTTCCAAATAGAATGCAAGCAAATTTTAAACGGTGGATGCTAAGTCCATAAAGTGGAATTATTTCTCTCCCCATGATTGCTATAGTGTTTAGTGCATAGGAGGACTCTATAAGGGTACTGTATTATTGTGCTGGGCAATGCGCAGACACCCAGGGAGTCCTCGCCTTTCTGAGTTCCCATACTGAGAGACAGTCATTTTCTCAAAGAATTTATAGTCTGATCGGACAAAACAGAGGATGGCTGGGAAATGGGGGTAGCGGCTTGCCATGAACACACATCAGTAGAGGTTGCTCACAGAGGAAGCATGTCAGACTGCTTAAATTTAACAAAAGAATGTTTTCTTGTTTTTTTTTTTTTTAATTTAAAAAAGATATGAAAGAGTGTTTTTAAAAAAGAGTGTTTTAAAAATCCATCTTTTTTATCTGCTTTACTGAAAAAAAGTTATACAGGAGGCAGTACAGTAGCTTCTGGGAAAATAATACATCATACACACTTTCCTGTTTTGCTTAGACATCACCATGAAAGGCATTGTATAAAACCCCTGCTCATGTCCAAGATGGCCAAAAACATATATGTAATAATACACGCTCATATCTATTTGTAAATACAGTATTTTGGAAATTTTTCCTTTAGAACTATAGTACCTTTTTACTGGATTTTTTTTTTTCCCACTTCACCCATACATAAACCCAGTTTGACCTAGTCATTATCTGTTTGTGTTGGATGGCAGAATAAATGTTAAAAACCTTTAAATCATCAGAGATAGATTTTCCATACATCACTGTCATAACCTTAAGGCCTGAGAGCCAGTGAACCTCTAGAGCTTGCTGGAGACAATCGTTAGAAATCTGAACATCCCAGCTTCCTGAGACAGGTGTTTCTAGTGATGACGGGTAAAGCTATTACATCTTAAAACGCTCCCAGCTGCATGCTCATATAATGCTAGTATAAATGGTCAAACAGAGCAATTTGGAGAACAAATTACAGCACAGAGGCACCATGTTGTACGTGTGCTGTTCTGGGATGTTCCCGTGAACTGGATTATTTCTAAAAAAAAAATTCAACTTTAATAAAAAATGTTGAATTCAGTAATGTTTCCCAGCACGTTGAACCTGTAGGTATATATCTACTAGTATATGGGGAAAAAAAAAAAAAAAGAAAGGACAGGAGAAAGCTTAGAAAAGAGAAGGAATTTATAAGGTCTTAACTGCCTCATTACATATAATATGCATACTGTATGTATATGGTATATACCTAATGGCGGTTGGCTGTTGCCCATGACCACTGTATATGACCAGAAGAAATGAACAGCAAGGAAGAACAATGTTGGATATTAGAACTGTCTTAAACAGTGGGAGGGCAAAACATTACAACAGGCTGCTGGGAACTGCAGAGTCTCATTTGCAGAAGAGGTTAAAAAGCTGGCAAAACAAACATGTTGTGAAAGATTTCCAGGTACTGGTGAACCTCCTTTCAGCAACAGTCCTCAGCAGAGGATCTCCTGAAGCTCATTCTGACCCACAGTTTTTACCTCATTATATTTTTTTTGTGAAAGGTTTTCATCCCAGCCAGCAAATCACTGCACTAAAAAATTCCAGATCAGTCGACCATTTTCCCAGAAAGTAGGGAGAAGATGCTAAGTCCCACCGGGGCCTGTTTGCTGCGGTGTGGTGCCAAACAGCTACGTGGCTCCTGACCCTGAGCTGAGCCTGCCTGGGGCTGTGCCATGGGGATTAACCAGCTCAGCTCCCTTCCTCGACTTGGGCAGCTCTGCACTCCATCCACAGCCCTCAGTGATTTTACACTGCATGTAGGAGGAGAGGAAAGCAGCAAATATATTTTCTAGGTGTGTCCACCGTAAATAAATCACCCTGTATGAATTATGCAGCGAGATGGGGTACACGGCATGATACCGCTGTTATAAATGCTGGTGTTATTAGTTATGCTGGGGTGCTGGAAGAGACAAATTGGTGTGGATGGAGCATGGATGTGTGGTATGAAGATTAGGTATGATGAATTAGCTTTGCATTTCTCTGGGACTGCAGCACTGTCTGAGACCTGGTCAGACAGCTCCATGGCTGGAGAGGCAGAACCTACTGGTGTAGCAGGGGAGATTTCGTGGAGTTATACGGGTGGTTGTATTGGGACATGCAGAAACCGCTATTCATCACTTGGGTTCCTTATTTCTGATTTCCTGCTGCTTCTGAACATCAAATGGGATTGAAAAATGCAAGTCTGTGCAACAGCAGGACTCTCGGGGGTGGCTGCGAGTAACTGACAGGTATAAATTGTAGCCCCTGCAAGCAGTTAGGAGACCAGTGGGAATAAGAGATATCATAAGATGAAAATGAAGGTCAGCTACAATGCCGTGAATATGGAGTGATTTCCCACTGTATTATAGAGTCTTTAGGAATGAGGAGAACTACCTAGCCTTTTGCAGCCATCATGGATCAGAGGGCTGCTCAGTGATGCCCATGAGTACTAGGGATATCTGTGGGATGAGGCAGAGCCCCGAGCCACCTTATGGGGTTCAGTCTGTCTGCAGCTGTCAGGCAGGAAGGATTTGTTTTGGATGTTTTTCATTGGAGTATAACTCCCTGGGATTTAATAAACACAGGACAGGAGAGTTGGAGGGAACTCATGAATCTTGCCTGGCAATAAAATCCAAATGTTTCTGTGATGTTTATATTCAAACTGGGGTAAAAATAAAAATATTGACTTGCGGTGATCTAACACAGCTTATTCTCACTAAGTTATTTCACCAAAGTGTTTTGAAATAAAAATATGAGACCAGAAAAAGCAATAGAGCATTTACAAAGATCTCATTGCAAAATACAACCTATTTTTCAACCACAGAGTACCTCCCGTTTTCTTTTCTAATTGTTTCTGTGCTTAAAGGAGAAAAGGTCACAACTTTGGGGAGAAGGAGAGTTCAGCCCTTTTTCCAAACAGTTCTCAGGTAAAATGTTCAGAAATGTGTAAGTGACTTAAGAAAGTATGTTCTTTTCAGAAGGGATGTGGGTTGTTTGGCAATTACTTTCGGGTGTGCACTGGATGATAAAGCTGGCAGCAGAGATTTCAGAACAAAAGCTAAACTGCATCACGGAGCAAGGTCTGTCAGAGACTTCCTTGCTTGCTGGGACAGGGGATCCAAAATCAACAGCATAGGTTTGGAGACAGTTTGTGAACCCTGCTGTGCAGTCATGAGCAGAGACTGGTGGGCTCAAAGACAGATATGGCAGACAGTATTTGGCTCTGGGCTCTTCCTCGACTATCACTACTGATAATTCCCCATGTAGGCAGAGGGGGGAGGCTTGGGACATGAGCTGCCCTGAGCGCTCACGTTCTCTTAATGGACTGCTGCTTGCATGCCAATGGATGGCTTGTGCTCAGGGACAGGTACCTGGAATAATGCAAATTGCTAAAATGAGCTTTATTTGGAGATGTAATGGACTATGTGGATGGAGTCCAAATGGGGAGATGTAATAGACACTCGGCAATGAATTATATCCCCAAACCCCAAGCAACTTTTTCAGATCTGATGTGTAAGGGCGGTTTTCACAGCTGCAAATGAAGAGCAATCTGGTAACGGCCTCGGTCTCTGGGAAATTCTGCAAGGATTTTGTGTGCTCTCATCCTTGTTATACCTTAATTTCCATTCTCTTCACTAGGGCTCTTATGTGGGGAGAGTCTGGTTTCATTTTCAGTCCAAACCACGCAAAAGGCAAATCCTCATCAGCCACTAGCAGATGTGATGGGCTGATCGTTATTGAAGATGATGTATTTGGGATTTGTAATTAAAATTAAAGCTATTTGCTATAAAACATGTAGAATTTAATTCCTTTCATTAGATATCTTAGGCTAATTGTTGCATCCAGCAGGGAGCAAATGGCATTGTAATTGCTTGATATCTCATGCTGGTTTGATTAGAAGACGATAGGAATGGGAAAAGAGAGAGATAACTTCGAAAAGGGCTTTATCTTTCTTTCTTTAATTTCTGCTTGGTGCCAAGCATTTCTAAACTAAAATAGAAATTTTCAAACTGACTTTCTGTTTGTGTCTCAGTGAGAAGGCTATGGGGTTGGAGAGTGAAAATGTTGTTTTTATTTAGCCCTGGAGAGGTGCTGAGACTCTCAGTTGAGGAATGGCACTGTTTTAGGGCCAGGCTTAGTAAGCACTCACTGGTCATGTAGAGTTCTCATGATTGTTCTTTCCATCCTTCTGACAGGGAAACTGAGGCACAGAAAGGCAAAGTGCTGGATCTCATGTTACATAATGTAAGTACCAAGGACAAAGACTGATTCCAAAGAGCCTCCCTTTTTCTGGGATAAATGGTTCTGAAAAGACTGGCGAAGTTCGGGAAGGTGATAGAGGTGTGAAACTCTAGTGAGTCACAGCAGACTGCTGCTGCTCCTGTTTTTTAGCTACTAAATTATAGTCCTCATTCTTCCATACGGTGCACACTAGGCAGAAAAAGTCTGTATGGGTGGTGTTTGAGATAATAAGTGTACATCTGTGTATGGGAAATCCAATTTCTGTTTTAGTTCTGAATATGGCATGCCCCTCCCTAAAGGCACTTGAGCAATGTCCATATCAGCCTCTCTGCAGCTGCCTTACATGGTAAATAACACCAGTTCAGTTCTAATCCTGGGATTAACACAGCTGCCCAGGGAAGAATTTCTTCATGGAGGAGGAACAGCATGGTGAGTCAGACCACGCCTGCTCTTTGGACACTTACAGGGATGGGAACAGGACATAGAAAGAGTTAATGACAGACATGAAAACAAGTAGAAAACCCTGGGGAAAGAAGGTCTAGGAGGAGAGAGTTCGAGAGTGGAAAACAAGGCAAGTCTAGTGTAAAGAAATGTCAAAAAACAATTCCACCTATGAAATATAATTTTAGAGGGAGCATGATACACTCAGGATAAAGCAGATGGCAGGGCTTGTCCTAGGCTCCCTGCATGCTTGCACAAGCCAAAAAGCCACAGCTTGGCACCTGGTGGATTACACTGCAGGCACCCAAGGTGCTGCAGGACACTGATGGATGTAAAGGGAAGAAAGGATTTGAGCAGACAAGGCTGACAGAGCTTGACTTTTCACAGGAATTTGAAGACCAACCACAGAAGAAAAGTTTTCCATGGCAGAGATAAAGGCAGGGAAATTACATTTGTCTGTGTTGGAGACTTGCGGGACTTGGGAGATATTACTGTGAAAGTGAAAATAGCAGTCTCTACAGCGAGTCTTCCCTCTTGTTTCAGTCTTTAATAGGATACTTGTTCACATTGCCCCAATACAATAACTGATATAACACCATCACTGTGGCCTTGGAGAGTCCAGCTCAGTCAGTCACCCCCATGCCTCTCCATCCTCATCAGTGTGCAAGTCAAAGCCCATGTGGGAAACTCCAGCCTCCAGCAATGAACCTTTTATTAAGAAGCAGGCTGTGCATGGCCCCAATCACAGTGCAAGAGGCAGGTCACATCTCAGTCTTTTAAAAATGTTTTTATGGTGCTTGCTGTTTCAGACTCTGAGTACATCATAATCTTTATTAACATCCTCTCCGCAGCATTTCTGCAAGACAAGAAAATGCCACTGCCTTGATTTTTTCAGGTGAGGAATAGATGTTGATTCACAGAAGTCCTTCAGGTACCACACATGTCTTCTGACCCTATGTAGAAGCTCCTGTACCCCTGCAAGCATTCAAGTTTCACACTTGGGAAGGTCATCTCAGGTGCTGGGAGTTAATGAAATTCATAGCTAGGGCTGAAATCATCTCTGCAAAGGCTCCAAAGAACTGGTATTTAAACAGAAAGAGGTCCTGGTGTCAGGACCATGGTGCCTGCCTGGAGTTCACTGATCCCTGAGGCAGACAGGCTGGAGATGCCATGCAGGAACACACCAGTCCCTGCCTGCACCCTGCAAGCAAGAATGGTGGCAAGGAACATGTGGCAAGCACAGGGCCAAAGGGAGCTCCGGGGATGGGTCTCTTTTGCCCCCACCAGTGCATTTGGAACTGGGCTTAGTTGACGAGATTCAGCAATTTTGTGAGTAGAGAAATTTTCTTTGGTGTCTTCGAACATTTAATGTGGTGAGTACTTCTCCTGCCTTCCATTTTATTTTACAAAGAGGTTTGCCACTGGGTTTTTCCAGCCCTTCCTACATGCTGACAATTTCTTACTGGAGTTTTTTTTTCCATCTGTGCTGACAGCTATGACTGGCTTTTGTTAACACAGGTATGCAGGCTCCTTCTTCACTTTCTGCTTCTAGTTTTTAAAATAATTTCACACACACATTAAATAAGCTTGTGCATGAATTTTGTCCATAGTATGTGGACATTTAAGTCCAAAAACCAAACCTATAGCTAGCTGCTCTGCACCAGGCTATATTAAGCCCATCTAAGCAAGACTTCTTCTAGTGAGCAGGCGGGGACAAAGTCTCTGTGGCTGTTGTACTGTCAGCTTTCCTATCCAATTTAATTAGTTCTGTGGCGCTCCTTGACGATAATTTATTCTTCCCTCCCTTTCCTTGTTATATGTGTTAATTATTTTCATGTGGTTCACTCAGGGCTCACAGATGAAGCGCAGATCTGGGCTAACATCTCTGCCTCAGGCAGGCGGTCACCCCAGGGAAGTGCGGCTGTAAATAGGTACGGGAGGAGAAAATTGCGTGTGATAAATCTAAAGTTAGGCAGACTGAAAGGCGGGAACGGAGCAGCGGGAAACTGCTGCCAGTCTGGATCTTCTCTAAGTCTTTGCATACAAATACAGAAGTTGATGGAAAGTGGCTTTATGAAATCAGCTTCTGCTGCTAGCTTAACGGTCAAGCCTGCATCCATCCCTTTGGGATTTTGGTTTGGAGCACATGGAAGAGACTTTAAGAGAAATAGAACTGCAGCTCTAACTCAGAGTGGTTTTTAGGAGTACACATGGGGTGTGCCAAGGCATTGCCTGGGTGCAGGCCGTCAAGGAGGGAGCAATGTGATGTTGGGGCTGGTGGTACCAGGACATGCATGGCAGATGACATTGCCAAAGAGAGCAAGTGGGACGAAATCAGCCACAGTTTGAAGACTGATGCTCCTGTCATTGCCATCGGGGCTGCTGGAGCAATAACACCCCTCCCTCAAAACCCAAGGGCTGTGGTGAAACCTGCAGAAACCAGTTTTGTTTATTTGTTAGATAGAGATACATGAAGTGAAAAGCTGACAGTTTCACACCCACGTCTAAACTCACTATGGTCATCCATCAGGACTTGAGTTTCCCAAATAGTTCTCTGTTTCTTTACAAGGAGAGGTAGGGTACTACTACCTAGCTCTGGGATGGGGCCAGCAGTGACTGCAGGCTCCAGCTCCCAGGTTGTCCAGCTGCTCCTTTTGTTGTGAGGATGTAAACAAAAATAAATTAAAAATCTACCTACTTACTGACAGAATAGCTGATTTCCTTCTCCCACTCGACTGCAAAATCTAGGTTTATTTCCACCTTTTGCTTTGCATTCATTTGCTTACAGGGACATAGAGGAATTCAGATAAGCACCACCTTTTCTCTGTGGTGGAGCCCTGGTTTGATGAGACAAGGAAGGGGACTGCTTACTGCTCTGCCATGCATCCAAATGAAGATAGTAGCAATCTAGTTCTGCAAAGTAAGCATAAAAAATGGTCATTTTATGCTAGATCATCTCCTGTTGTGCAAGGTAAAATGGGTTTGCGTCTCCGCATGGCAGAGGCAGAACCACATAAACACAGTCCTGAGTTATATTTTGGTGTCTTCCTAAGTAATGATATTACTGATAACTAGCAGACTATCCTGTGGCCCATAGTTACTTCTAAATTATCAGTGGAGAAACAGTTTTCTGGAGCTATTGCATCTTGATTTTGTTATTAATCCATCTGTACCACTGTGTTCTACCCCCCATGTTAAATGTCAGATATGAGAATTTGCAGAGTGGACAGAGGAAATACTATGTCTGCAAGGCACAGATTGTTGACTAAATAAACCTCCCCCAGGAAAGCATTTGGAGAAATGGGAGCAGGGGGAGAGGAAAGAGGAAATCTGATTCCAAACACAGAGGGTATTTAGTTTAAATACCTCAGCCAATGGAGCAGAGATTTTTAACATATGACATGAGCAAACAATTCTTTTTTTTGAATGCTTTGTTTACTGCATAATTTAAAGGAAGATTTTTGTCACACTTTGCTACATAATTGAATTTTTATAGTGCTGTTAATAAAAATATACATCAAACGTGACAATTATTCTTCAATGGATTTTTATATTATTTCAGTCTGAACAAGATATGAGAAAAGATTAAGGATAACTCTAAACACGTATTCTGAAATAATTTCTATGATTTAGTACTTCTTAAAATTAGTGAAATAGTTGGATGTCTTCTCTACTTCTGCAAAGTAATTCTTGGGCTTTAGAGAGAGTCGATAAATTTTAACAGTTGTAAAAGAGGGGCCAATCTTACAGTCACTTTCAGGTAAAAATCCCATTTATTTCCATGGGAGTTTTGTCAGGGTAAGGGAGACAGCTGCATCAAGATGCATAAATGTGCGTAAAAAATGTCAGTTCCAGTATGTCATTTGTTTGAGTGTTGAAAACAGCATTATCCTTTCATGTCCCATACAGTGAGGCAGTAAATCATTTTTAAAAGGTTTGGAGATAAAGAAAAATACATTTGACCCTTTCTGCTTGATCCTGGCCCCTTACTTGTGTCACTGCCTTGGTTTCTGGGGGACATGCTACAGTACAAAACTGCACAATTTAGTTGTGTCCACAAGTGGAACAACAGTGCAAATCTCACAGCTTGCCTCTGTACTTCATGAGAAAATTATTTCTTTGTCTTTTTTATTAATGACAAGAAAGCACATTAAACATCTATCATTAGATTTATTTGGGACAGTAGTTTCCAGCTGAAGAATTTCTTAAAAGTATATTTATCCTTTGAAGAAGAAAAGACATTATTTCCAGAATGGAGAAAATGATGATTTAAATATGTTTTCTGATAATGGAACCGCTTTGTTAATGAGCAGTAATTTTCTGGCTACCTTCGGAGGAATTAAGCTCATGGATTATATAATACATCTGTGAAAGCTTATCTGATTGCCCAGTAATTGTGACCTTGTTGTGGGTTGTGCAATTAAGCATTAAGCCACTATTAGGCACCATAGTTAATTGTGTTTTACTTTTCTGATACGCTTGTTGACAATACGGGACAAAATTACTGATAACAGCAGAGGGGTGGGAGGAACAGTGCTATCTGAGCACCGTCCCCATGCAGCACTGCAGGTGCCCCTCTCTGCATGGAAGAGATAATTAAGCAGGCAAAGAGCTAATGACAGTGGGGAGACTCTAACATCCAATGTGAAGGCTTTTAGGCCAGGTACCAAAGTCCTTTTGCTTTCAAACCAACGAGTTATGCTGAAAGAGGCAGATGAGTTCAATGTGCAAGAGAGTAGTTTTGCAGGACGAATTTGAGGATATGTCTTTTGGGTATTTTCCTGCACCAAGTCATAGCTTCCCAAATTGAAACTGTTGTTCGGGAATATGCAAGGCAGCAACATTTTAGAAACATTTTTGGGGAAATTGTGCCCAAAATATAGATGTTAGCCAAGTTGAAGGTGGGTTTTGGAGACAGTGAGAGATGAGATCAAGTTGAGCAAAAAAAAGCAGTGTTTACAGGCAAAGATAAATGACTCAACACTGGGAAGGGGCCTCAACTCTTCTGACCCTCTAACAAACATGCGAAAATCTTCAAGTGACCAAGAGCAAAGACATGCTTACCTAATACTTCAGATAGAATGGGAACTTTGGGAAGGGTTCATGAGCAGGAACCTATGTGGTAAAAATATTAATTGCAAAGCAGGAATTCATGTGTGGCTCTCCTGTAGGACAACTCACTGTAGTAACCTTTGTTGACTCAGTGGATTTTCTTGTCCTCTCCACTAAGGACTTGTGCTGTGCGTGGCTCCCTGCACTAGCAGTGCCCTGATTGGTACATGACATGGCTGAGCCTGAAAGCCAGCTGTGAGCTGCTGAAGAGCTGCAGGTCCCCATGTGCTAAGGCCCAAGAACAAGAATGTGATACAGGATGGAAAGAAGAAATCAATTTTTTTTTGCTTTTTTCATGCTGAGAGAAGAAAGAAGCATAAGAATCCACCGTGACTGAGTTCAATAATGTGAAGTGAGGAAGTATGAAAGGCTTTTTATTGTGTTGTAGTCATGCCTTCTCAATTAAACGTGCTTCCTCTTGGACTTCCTCCTCTTTGGACTCTGTCATCTTTTGAGTAGTAGTACATCAACGGTACGCCCTTTTCCGTCATGATGTATTGCACACGTATATCTTCAAAGTGAGCTTTCTTTCTAATGATCTATTAGTGAAATGCATCATTTGAGTGAGGATGATGATGATGGTGGTGATATACTACCTCATGGATGATGCCATCCAAAGGAAAGAAAAGGTCAGACAACAAATTCAATAGAGTTATTGGATAAAAGTCAGGCAACACATCATCTCTAAGGCCACTTTCCTAATGCCAAGGAGGACTGCTGATACAAGCAATGCATTCCGGGGACCATTTCTTTTGTGACTGTGCCTGAACTGACCCCTGAACATCAAGGGAAGGCAGTACTTAGTATCATCTGAATTGAGAGAGTATCAAAATATTTTTGTGTTTGAGATTATGCATATGATAGGGTCAGCATCAAATCCCCAGGCAGCATATATCATCTGTTCTTCTGGCCATATTTCTCTCTTCTGGGTGCACATTCACGAATGTTGCATGCATGTCTCTCTGCCTAGGCTAGTTCTAAATTATGTGCATCTTCATGGAACCTGATCACTTGGTTCACTGCAAGCATATAAGATGCTAGAAAATAAGCTTTTTTTTTTTTTTGTGAGTTGAAGTTACTGGTCCAGGATTATAAAACAGAACCTACAAAATTCTTTATTGCAATCATTTCCTTCGTCAAGTCTGAAAATATATTTTAAGATCGTTCCATCTGCTTTTTTCCCACAGCATTCAAAAATGCTGCTATGCTCAGGTTGCAAAAAAATATTCAGTGTACCTTAGAGGGAATTTTTTAAAAACAGTATGGATTTTTCTCTTCTCCTCTCATGCATCTTCTTTGCTTTCTGAAAGGCCTAGAACTTTGCTGTGGAAGGGCTCTGAGAGACACACATAAATGATGTGCAGAGTTGTATCCCAAAATGTGTTAATTGTTTAATGCCTACTGAAACGTAAATGAAGCTTATGAGAGCACAAAGAGATTCATCTATCCATCCAAGGTCAATATATTGAGTAAGGTGCAATTTGCTATGGGAGAGAGGTCTTCCAATGGATATTCTTGATTTTCAGAAAAAGGCTTCAAGCTGGCCTCTCCTTTCAAGCCCCTCATATTTGCATTTGCTGATAGTGATGAACAGTTCTGTAGTGCTGAGATGTGACATCTGACTGATTGATTTTGTCATTTCACACATGAGAATGACAAGCAAAGCAGCTGCTCAACCAGTGGGAATGCAACCTGTCACTAGCCTTGGAAAATAGGAAAGGATGCTTTTGAAACCAAGGGCAGTTGTGTGCTGTATGGACATTCCAAGATGCTGGGGGTGAGCTGATGCCGTCAGCTAACCCCTCAACATCCCCTGTTCTGCAGAGCGTGGGGTGTACTAGCAGTTGTATCATTGTAAGGGTGGTCAGACATTTCCCAGCTGGAATCTGTGTATCACCCATGGAGTACTGTGGAATAAATTCAAAACATGATGCACATACTCCATCTGTTCCACCAGGATTTTTCTGTTATCATTGACACAGGAGACTAATTATTGCCAGGGAATTTGAACAGTGGGCTCCCTGGAAATCTTAGCACACTTGAGTCTCTTCCTCCAGTGAGGTCCTTCTTTGTAATGAAGTCAGGGGTTGCTTTTGGAAAGAGGGTAGAGGAAGATTCATCC
Source organism: Leptosomus discolor (assembly GCF_034619465.1). Taxonomy (NCBI): domain Eukaryota; kingdom Metazoa; phylum Chordata; class Aves; order Leptosomiformes; family Leptosomidae; genus Leptosomus; species Leptosomus discolor. Next base: position 11,067,307 of record NC_141393.1, read on the forward strand.
TGCCTTCAGCTGGCTTCCTGCAAAATGCAACCTATTAATAGCTGGGAGCAACTGTTTTGGGGCCTCCAATGTTTGTCTTCTAGTCAGAAGTAGCATACAGAGCATTGAATAGGGATTATCAGAGATTTGTTATACCTTAAAGAGTAGGAGTCTAAAGCATCAAAATCTCAGAGATTTACCATGCACGGAATAATTCCTGCAGAATAAAGCATAGACAGACTTTTGGCATGTCTGCCCAATTCAATGATCCTCATGTCACTTTTGTTTCAAGAAATGTTACATTCAGGAATTCTGCCGCTTCTTAATTTGAAGCTGTTTCAATGAACTTGAATTACTTCAGTATTATTAAAATGTCTTGGCAAGCATGATTTTTCCGGGTTGAGTTAGGGTGTCTAACAAGATAGCAAAATGAGAAGTCTGGAAGTTTCCTCATTTTTAAAAACTTGAACAAATTTCTCGTAAAGGCATGTCAAATGCAGCTTGTAATTACACAATGCCATTTCAGGACAAAATTTTCAGCTATTCCAGGCTTGAACCTGGCTAAAATAAAACTAAGAACCAGTTTAGCATGTAGAGGTGTCTGCCTATGAATCACAGATTTAGCCCTAGGAAGGGTGGATCTACACGTCTCCAACAGCTAAAGCTGTTGCAAATGCAACGGCAAAATAAGTGCTGTAAGTATTTTTATGCGTGTATATTTAGACAAAAGATCTTATACACACAGTCAAGCAACCTCTAAGTATGTCTGTGGTTATCTGAGATGTGGATATATTATCTATCCTATCTTTGTTTCACTATCTCCTTTTCAGAACAGCTGCCATACAGCTGACTGATAATTTAAAAGATGTGAACACACGTTCCTACACTATACAGTCATAAAAATTTCAGAAGACCAAAACAGTAGCTCATACTTATCAGAGAAATCTTCCAATATGAAGAATTAATAACACCTCAGTATGAAATATTTGTAAATACGTTTTTGCTTCTCAGCATTATAAATGAACGTCAAGATAACCTGAACAAAATTCAGTTACCTTTATTTTCTTCGTTGCTTCCAAATAACACCAAACAGAGCTTAATGATCAATGACAGATCTTTTCCTACTGAGCCTGTTTTTCATGTTGGTTCCTTCCTTTCCCTTCCCTGTCACCTCTCCAGGCTGTTCTTCTGAGTCCCTGCTTAGCCTGGGCTCAGTCTAACTGTGCCCTAATGGTGTAGCGATTCACACTACAGTGCCCTTGTCTCCCCATCCCAGAGTCCGTGAGCTGCAAGATTAACTCATTGCACCTGCAGCCTGATTTTGCAGCATGCCAAACTTTCTCTTTAAAAATAAATAAATAAATAATTGTCATCTTGCTGCTAATGGTATTTGCGTCATTTTGCAGCTGTGTTCACTTTGAAGTGAGCAGTCAGTGATTTTCAAGTTAGCTAGGTGAAGTGGAAAAATGATGATGGATTCAGTAGTGTTTTGTCACTTTTGGGCCTGCATTTTCCTTATGTCTGTGTGAGTGTTGGTCATGTACTGCCTGCCAGCAGTGAGAAATTTATTCCAGCACAGGTTGTGCTGGAAGAAAAAATCTGGGGCATTTAGTTTCTCATCATTTCCCCCCAGTTTCCCTTTATAATGAGTGTTAATAAATAACTTTGGGAAAAACAGCTCGTGATCTTTTATCACTCAAACATGCAACAATGAAAATTAAAATGGAGGAGAAACCGATAAAATGCCTAATACCTCATAAACATTCTTTAACCGAAACAATGAATAATAGGAAATAGAAGCAGCTCTTAATGGGAAGATTTGGAGGTTTGAGACCAATCTTGATTAGGCTTTTTCCCCTTAATTTGTTGTACAGCTTGTAACGTCTCTTTCAAGACAGAATAATATAGGTCAATAGCTGACTTTTAAAAATCTTTAAGAACTGGAATGATTAGTGATTTGAGCAAAAGCCATTAGCTGATTCACCAACTCATGCTCTTTCAAAGATGTGCTTGTCTGTGGGCAGGGAGCATAAATTTAAAATTCCAAACTTCACTGTTTGCATAAAATGAATCAATACTCAGCCCTACTGAGGAATGCACTGATTTGGTCAAAAGGAAAGATGCCCTGATGGTTAGAAGCTCTTTCTTGATCTTGCTTTCTTCAGGAAATAATGCTTGTGATACTGTGTGTGCCTGTCACCCTGATGGATACTGTTACTCAATTTCAGCCAGACTTCAGCCAGTGTCCAGGACGTTAAAGACATTGGGTTTTGACAAGTTTTGTGAAAAAAAAAAAGCAGGTGGAATTTGGAAGAGCGAGGATGCCGGGTACCACTTGCTTGCACCAGCAGAGACTTCTCCAAAGCTCTTGGGGTGTGTTTTCTGATGTGCCTATCCATGGGCAGTGGCTCACAGCCCTTGTTTGACTCTTGAGCTCAGTCCATAGCTCAGCTTAAGTTATCACTTCATGCAATACTGGGCAATACTGAACAAGAGAACTAGCCTTCTCAGGGTCCCAAGATTCATTTTTGTAATCCAGAGAGAAAACTCCCTTTTTCTGACCTGTCTCACACATTTTGGATCTAAGTTCTTTGGGAAGAAATCAAGGTTTTTCAACTATAGTTTTAGGGCAAAGGAACTCTGTCCTGACTGAAGTGCCTGGATGCCATTGAAATATGGACAACATGTGTTCATGTACCTCAGAAACCATCCTGTCTTCTCAGGCCCTTATCCCAACACCTTCTCAAAGCAGAAAGACAACTCACTACCTCTTCACCTAAGTGCAGGTAACTGCAGAGCAGATGGCATTTTTCCAGTTTGGCAAAAATACAAAATGAAATACGTTACCATAGCTCTCCTCCTTCACTGTTCCAGCTTTCCCAGTATTTTTTACTTTCCATCATGTAGATGACTTACTTGAACCCCAAACTCCCTCTGGCAAGCGGTGACTTCACATAAACTCTTTCTACCTGCCAGCCATCAAACCATGAGCTGTTGGAGAGAGGAAAATAGGTATAGAGGACAGAGGAAAATATGTAAGGCAGTGAAATTGGCTTTTAAGGCCATTTAAAGGCAGCAGCCTGAGAAGAAAAGATGTGTGTGTGGGGGTGTGGTGAAGTATAACTTTTTGTGGTTAATAATAATCACACACAGTTTCCTTCTGCAAACTTCCTCCTGCAGCTCCTCTCATTAAATGGGAAATCAGACAAAAATCTTCTGAGGTTGCCTTTATCTGCGCATGGTGTGTTTTCCCTTTTCCACACCATTGTGCTGAGGGGAATTGTTGCCCTGGCTGGGCTTGCTGGTGGGAAAGGCAATGGGAAGAGATCTCAGATCCACACTGGAGCACCTAACTTGCCCCACGTACTGGAGCAGGGGATGGGAAGATGCTCACAATTAGCAATGATCATTATAATCAGACAAGTGATTCATAAATATTCCATAAAACAGGGCTCTGGACTGCACAAGCAACAGCAAATATTGTAGCAGATTTATTAGTGGAGCATGAAACATTTATATTTTTCAGATGACAGGGCAGATGATGACTGTGTTATGCTAGCAGGCAGGATGAATCTCATTCGAAAAGAGCCTCGTAGGTGATGGCTAGATATGACAACAAGATGAATTAAGGTCTTTGAGCATCAAGATGGTGTGATAGACCCTGGGAATTGAAAACTAAGCACCAGTGGCATCCTTCAGAAAGCAGCTGAGCTTTCTTTGTGTAAGTCAAGGCACAGCCTTGATAATTGTGGTGCCCCAATGACATTGGCAGGGATTGAATTTTCCTGTCATCTTTTAGCAGGGTGGCTTACCAGAATAAATGTTTAGTGCTTTGAATTAGTTATAGTTAGCAAGAGATTGAGTGAAACTGGTGTTCCCCAGAGATCTGGACTTTAGTAAACAATTTTGCTGAAGGGGTTTTTTGCCAGCAACAATCTCTTTTCCTACTGCTCATTAAAAACATTACACCCCAAATCCATCAAAGAGCTGGACTGGGGAGTCTCTATACAAAAAGCTGACTAAGGAGGACAGCTGAATAAGATCCGACTCAGAGCAGCACCCCAGTAGGGCTAATGGAGTAAGTAATTGGGTAGTATATAAATTAAACAGTCAAGCTCTTTGGAGTTATTGGTGTTTAATTACACCCATGTCAGTTTTTGAAGTGAAAGGAAAAGACCATGGAGTGGAATGAAATAGGACTTTCCCTCAGCCATCAGCTGGCCAGAGGGAGAGACTGGCATCTTTATCTTTTCTGCATTTTTTATCCCCTTCTAGTTATTTTGAGCTGACACATTTTTTGATATAGGTACATTTCCAGATGACAGATCTTTCCACCTTTTACTCTGTTACGTTTAAATACATTTCCTTGAATCAACCCGGTATGTGAATGAGTTTCACACCTCCTTTAAAATGTATATGCAGGTGGATCAAAACTGTGCCTGAGATGGCAGCTAGTCTGACTTATTTCCTGGGGATGTGTCCCCTATGAAACTTCACTGTATACATCAAGATCATCTACCTTTCTCATCCAAAGACTTTGAACTCAGCCACATCCTAACAAATTCTAATAGCCTCCTTTAAACAGAGAAAGGAGAAGGCTGTGCACCATGGTGTACTTCTTTTCTTTCTCAAGCATGAAACAAGTTTAGTGTTTTTTTTTTTCTTTAGTGAAATCTGCAAAATTCAAAAACCAAACAAACCCCCAAAGCTAAAATCTGATCTCTTCCCTGGTTTTGGGGGTGCTTAACACTTTGCATAGTGCTTTTAGTCAGTACTGGACTAATTCACACCAGAGTCTGTGCTTGCTTCCATTTCATTGAAGAATGAATTATTGTCATATACTATAATTAGTTATCTCAAATTGTCTGGTCCCACTGAGACACTCATTTATCTGCCCTCTTAAAAGCCACATTCATCCATGTTCAACGCTAAAGGGTTCGTCTCTTCATTTTACCAGTAATCTGAGCTTTATGAATATTTTTGTTACTGGAGGACTTGAGATTATGGGAAGTCTGCAGGGCTTGATCAGGCTGCCTATCCATTATCCTTACTACACAGTGGCTGTGTTGGCTGCAAGCAAGCTGGGAGCCTTTGAGGTTTAGCCTATTTCCATTTTCAGGCTTGTTGGCTCCAGCTACAAGCACTGCTGGACTAGTTGGAGAAAAAAAATAGGTAAATGGTAAAAAAAAATCTGTATTCCAAATTAAGCATGGGACTAAGGCTTGGTCTCAACAAGCCCATGAAGAGAAAAACATCAATTTTTCTGCTATTCAGTACTTCAGATTTTTCTGCGTTGTGACCTGAAGTAGTTGGTTCATCACTCAGAGGTCAGGCAGACAAGGATGTCCCTTGACACAGCTTCCCCTTGCCATGAATGTTACCCTGGAACACCAGCAGCTGCACTGGCACGCTGCAGAGACCTCCACCTGGAGTTTCCTTGCTTGCTGTCCCTATTTTTCTAGGCAGACCACTGCAAGGAGACCCAAGCAAAGCTGAAGTTTTCCTGAGGAGAAATTTGGCTTCCACCTCGGCAACTGCAAACAGGCAATACTTTCCCTTCTTTAGGCAAACCTGGAACTTCCGTCACAGAAGAACAATATTTCTTGCGTTTTATTATAGACATATTATGGCATCTGTGTATCTCATCCTGTTGCTCTGAGCCAATGTGGCCTCTGCCTCCCCTATGCTCTGGATCGAAGGCTTAAGGTTCCCACGCTCTCACGCTTGTCCAATGTTTCTTAGTCAAGCTGAAGTTTGTAGGGAGAGAGAATTTCTTTTAAAATTAGAACAGCTGGTAGAGTTGGAAGAAAAGCAATGAACATTTGATCTTCAGTTCTCTCTGGAGTGTTTGGCACTGTGAGTCATGCTTATGGATTCCTTTATTATAGAATCATAGAATGGTTAGGGTTGGAAGGGACCTTAAAGATCATTGAGTTCCAACCCCGCTGCTATGGGCAGGGACACCTTCAACACCCCATCCAACCTGACCTTGAATGCTTCCAGGTAGGGGGCAGCCACAGGTCTCTGAGCAACCTGTTCCAGTGTCTTATCACTCTCACAGTAAAGAATTTCTTCCTTACATCTAATCTAAATCTCCTCTCTTTCTGTTTGAACACATTATCCCTCATCCTATCATCACACTCCCTGACCAAGAGTCCCTCCCCACCTTTCCTGTAGGCCTCCTTTAAGTACTGGAAGGCCGCTATAAGGTCTCCTCAGAGCCTTCTCTTCTCCAGGCTGAACAACCCCAACACTCTCAGCCTGTCCTCACAGGGTAGGTGCTCCAGCCCCCTGAGCATGTTTGTGGCCCTCCTCTGGACCCACTCAAGCAGGTCCGTGTCTGTCTTGTGTTGGGGGAAGCACTGCAGGTGGGGTCTCACAAGAGCAGATGGGGAGAATCACCTCCCTTGTCCTGCTGGCCACGCTTCTTTGTGATTGGCTTTCTGGGATGCAGGTGCACATTGCTGACTCTTATTCCTGGACAATGGATATAATCCTAATTTTAGTTATTTTGTCAGTATGATGCAAAAAAATTTTATGTGTTTTTGAACAGTATTTAAACAGTTTGATGAAGGGGCACTTACGGCTAAAATGGATTTGTTATATTACTTGAATCTGCTAGTGCAGGACGTTCAGTGCAGCTGAATTGCCTTTTGTGCCTGGCACAATGCATTCCCTTTTTATTAGCTCATACTGTGAATTCCTGGACTAAGAGTTACATGTTTGGCAATAAGTAGGTCTCACAGGACTTTGTATGTCAGAGTAGAATAAGCCTTCATTGCATAATGGAGAGGAAAAAGGTAATGAACACATAAAAAAGAATTTTACCAACTTCTTCCCATGGACATCATGGTGTTATTAGAGTAGCTAGTGAGTACAGCATTTGAAATCCCAACAAGAGAAGAAAGATCATAAAACTGCAAGGAGTAGGAAAAATGACACACAGCACACAAACAATGTAAATTAAGACAAAGAAAATGACTGTAAATGCCAACAGTCACTAAAACATTAGGGGCTAATTTCTAACAAACCATTAGCTGCATGGGGAATTGTCAAACATTATTAAATATAATTTGCTACATTTGTTCATTTGGCACATATGCTATTTATGTTGTACACTTTTTTCTTTATATACTGGGGTTTTTTAAGCTTTACCTGACATCCAGGCATAGTACAGCAAGTGGATTAGGATTTATTTTACTCCTACTGTAGGAACTCATTTTGTGTGTTTGCATACATACTTACACGTGAACCAGTTTCCCTCATGCCTTCTCCCTCCTCCCACCTCCCACAAGCAGCTGCACATGAATGTTTCTGCATTACAATCAGCAGCCAGCCCCCAGCAAGTGCTCTTTCTGCTGCCTAATGCTATGAATGCATGTATGGAGGACATGGTTTGCAGCCTCTGCAGGGATACTGTTACCAGCAATATTATTGTGTCATTAATATTTAAATGGAACCATGCTCTGAATTGCATTGGGGTTTTTTAAGCTAATATTCAAGGAATTGGTTATAGCCTGTAAGCGTTGATATCAAATGCATCAGCCAGCCAATACTGTAATCTTGATCAAAAATAATAATGTCATCCATAACACTGTAAAGATTTATTAGTTGTGACAGATCTATACATTAACAAATCACTACACGGCCGTGAATGTCAAGTAAACAGAGCCTGTCTCATAAGGAATAGTAGGACCTTGTGGGAGCGTCTCACACAGGAAAAATTTGCTCCAAAATAATACAGATTTGTGTCTGTGTGTGTGCGTATTTGTGCATGTGCATGAGCGATGGACAGCTGTTTGTCCACTCTTGCTCTTCTACAGTGTAACTAGCAAACCAGAATGGGCCCAGAAAGTATTTTCTGGTGCAGTTTCGGTTTGGGTTCTGCTGTAGCTTGAATTTGTACTGATTTCATTCTACTTTCCCTTCGACAAAACTGTAGGAATACACGCATTGAGTTGTTTTGAGAAGATATCACAGTTAGGATGAAGTTTAAGCTTGATTTGCCTCCTTCACTACAATTGTTTAAAACCTCTGTTCTGTCATGGCAGTAAGGTGATCTTTTCTGACACTCATTTTGGTAGCTTTTACTGGTTAGATGTACAACATATCAAGCCAGTAGATTCCTTGTTAAGGTTTAAACAAAAGCAGTTAAAATAACGGAAAATGCAGACTTACATTGTGCATTCACGCTTAGCTCTTTCTCTGAGGTGTTGCCATCCTAGGTGTTCTGGTGGTGGAAATATCCTCAAGAAAGTAAAGGTGTTAAGTAGCTGATATCTGAGAATTTCTGCCCCAAGGTGAATGCTGCTAAGTCCAGTCACTTAAAATTCGTGAGACAGTCCATAAATATCAGATTAAAGCAATAACAACCTGGAGGTTTTGTTGTGGTTTTTTTTTTTTTTTTTAGTTTACCTCCAGGTTGTCGTATCTTCACAGCTCATATATCAGCATTTTCTTCAAAACACAAACATTCTCTCCAGAGATAATTTTCTAGTGCAGGTGTCTAGGGCCCTTCTGTTCCTGTTATGCCATAGCCTGTACCAGAGAGGAAATGAAGATCTCCCAGTCTTGGTCACTCTTTTTCTTCTCACTCTAATGCTATCTCCTTCTAGTACTTGTCTTAAGGATAAGCACGTAACTCCAAGATTGGTTTAACTTGTTTAGTTACCCATTGCCAGAAACTCGAGGGTGCCTGTGACCTTCAGGATTTTGGAAACTTGGCCTCTTCTGTCTTTTGTTGCTCTAAGCAATCATGTTGTGTGGAATGGGAGATTACATTCTTGAGGCACAGCATGCAAGGGTTTGAAGGATACAGATTGGATGCAGCTGAGTCCTTAGCCTAGTGTCTCCAGACTTTCCTTTCCTTTGCTCTCAGGGGATGCAGAAACAGCCCGCACTGCCTATCGCTCAGGCTGCTTCTCTGTTCCTCACATCTGGACACTGTACTGCAGATCTCTCCCCACTACCTTTAATATAGTTCTTTCTCTTCATCCATATACCTTATCCACAGTCCCTTCAGCTCTTTCCTCCTGTAGGATTACTTTTCTCTTCCCTCAGCACCTTTTCACATTACACTACATTTGAATGCCACTGCTAAGATGATTTTCTTATGCTGCTGTTTTACCCTCTCCTTCTCTGCCATTTCACTTTCAAGATCTTTCACAAACTATCCACATGCTAGTGTCCTTTTTTGCTGATAATTGACTCCTGGATGACCCCTAGACACTGGTCTTCATTGGCCACTTGCCAAACAAGCTTCATACTCTTTTCCTTGAACTTAGGATGAGCTCACTGTGAACATCCACCAACCTTTATCCCTTTCCCATACCCTTTTGCTATCTGTGTCTAGCGGAAAGACATTGTAATCTTAACAGTGTATGGCCATGCTGAAGGAATAAGGTAGAACAGCAGGGTTTGTCCTTGTATTTTTGCATTTTTAATCACTAAGCCTGTGGCAGGACATGGAAGTCTCAAGTTAACAGCTACCAGTGGCTGAACAGCTGATTTTTTATGGTCTTTAGGAAGGATGCCAAATGCCAAGCATTTGTGCGAAGAGTGGAAAAGTAAAAAAAACTTAGGATATTCTGTTCATCTGATTTATCAAAGATTCAAAGGAAAAATTTGATATGTGCTTTGGAGAGAAACAGAAGCAAATCCTAATTGCCAGAATGGCCTGTTTTGGCTTTTATAATATTGTAAAAGGTTCTAACAAAATTAAAATGCTTGGATATGAGTAAAGCATATGGAAAGACTCTGCATTTTTTGAATGTTAGTTCAACAAGATTTTTGAGATTTTGTTTTGTTCCTGAGCTGGGACAGAAGAAGAAGTATGTAATCCTCTAAGCTCTGCAGACTGGGGGATCTGTTTCCTGCCTGGGAGAAAGCTTTATTGTCAAGGTAGCTGCAGAAAAACCAAGTATCACCAACATTCACTCTCCTGATGGTATTTTGACCCAGGTTCACCAGGACCCCTCTTCCTGGTCAGCTTAAAAGATACGGGAGGATCAACTGGACGAGCATTTAACCCACATTTTCTGCTGGAACATGTAATTTATCGAGCTGTAATGGATAATATGTTAGGAAAACAGTTTTTTAGAGTGCTCTACCTTATACGTATAGAGCCCCTGATATTATTGGAGCAATCCATCATAAGCTGTGAAGTACATCCCTGAGGCAAAATCAAAATATTAAAATCCTCTTTTTACATATTGGGAAGTGAGACCAGAGTGGTACAGCGATTTGTACAGCTACTCAATGATGGAGTAAGAGGACTAAATCTGGCCTCCTGTTGACACTCCAAGTACAGGGCTGCCTTTTCTACTTGTCTCACTCACAGACAGCCTCTTCACGTGGTTCGGACACCATAATAAATGTCACATATAACACTTCATTGATAAATGATAAATTTTCTACTTGGGGTGGGATGATGTAGAGGAGGGTTGAATATCTTCAGCAGCTTTATTAACTGTGTATTAAAATGTATAAAGGGCAGACAAATTGCATTTTCAGGTACATCTGATTGAAGGAAGGAGCTTTTGCCAGAGGATTTAACACCTAAGACACTGGAACATTAGGAACAATGGTCAGCAAAATTGTGAAATGGGACCAAAGCACCAATTTGGTCCCGATATTGGGACCATGCAGAGACCATGCTAAGGAAATGTAAACTGCTTTAACAGAAAATACCTATGAGGATGTTAGCAAGAATGCAAATCCAGGCTCTTCACAGCACTGCATGGTGGGACGGTGAGAGACAATGGGCATAAGCTGAAAAAGGTTAAGTTCAGACTGTATATGAGGATAAACTTTTGGGGACAGTGAAACACAGCAACAGGTTACATGTAGAGACTGTGCTGTCCCTGCCCTTAGAGATCTTCAAGACATGGTTAGATAAAGACCTGAGCAACCTGATCTTGTCTCACAGCTGATCGTTCTGTGAGCAGCAGAGTCTTCTGCTGTCCTATGAAATGGGACTCACTTCACACCAGAGGCCAGCCTGGGACACAGGAATGTATTGTTCCCCATAGAAGAGTGAGTATGTACCAGGAATTATTCAGCAGCTTTACAATGGAGCTAGTATGAAAGCAAAGAAACCAGGATTTGGCCTTTGCTGACCGGTTTCCTAATATTACCAGCTAATCTTTGTTTTCCCTCCTAACCAACTTCAGGCCAAAGAAAGTCTTTATACTTCTCTTTGTCCCTCTCTTTCACCTCCTGAACTTTGTGTAGGGCCAAGAGAGCTGGACATGAGGTCTCTTCTGAATTAGAAGAGAGTGCTCGAACGTAATGGCATATAATCATATATCCTTTGCCAGGCTTTTGCACATTTCTTCCAAGCACTGCTCACTCTGCTAGCAGGGCAAGATTAAATACTGTACTGACATCCCCCATGTGGCAGCATCTATGACTAGATCATCAAACCAGTCAGTGACATACCACCAGTGGAAAAGGCATCAATCTGTCTCCATAGTGACACACCTCCTGCCGAGATACTTCTGAGTAAGGCACAGGCAAGAAGCAAAGTTACAAAAGGTGTTTTTTCCTTACGCTGCTGATGCTGTTTGTCTTTGCTTTTTATGTTTTTTTCTAGTGTTAGTTTGTAGTTTTTTTCCAAATGGGTCTTGCTGCCATATATGTTTAGGTTATTTTTGTCCCTCTTTTGTGCACTAGTTTCTCTTTTGTAAATTATATCTGTGGAAATAGATGATGGGTTAGGACCAAAAAAGAAAATTTTTAAAGCCTGGACCCAGGGTAACAATAATGGTACCTACACATTTCTATAGTGGGGTCATTTAATGAGAAGCCCCCCCAGTTCCAAACTCCCAGGCCATCTATGTGTGGCCAGGGTTGAAATCCAGATCTGATTTCTCCATGCTTAACTCATCTCTAACAATTATCGACCCTTTGCTGGATTAATAAACATGCCTGTGCAAGAATTTCATGTTCGTTTTACTTATTTTTGGTCCTGTCCATATTACCACATAACTTACTTAAAAAAAAATCTAGTGTTAGTCATTGTAGTATTTGGGGTTCTGAAAAATTGCCTGCCACTAGAGGTTATTCAAATTCTGTTCTTGATGTATTAGCCTAGACAGTTTTAAAGCCATATCTACAGCAAGTAGTTAGCCATACTGCTGAACAGACATTTTTTTAAATGAACTACAAAGAATAGCCTATTGTGGTTAGCTTATTTTATTTACAGCATTTCACATGGTGTGAACATTAAAAATTTACAGAGTAATATTGATTTGCAGCTCCATCAAACCATTTCTACCCAAACTACAGGACCAAACTGTTTGAAGAAAGGTGCCTTATTCCAACGATTATTTGTGCTGCTCCAAAGGCTGCTCTCTGCGAGGCAGCCATAAATTCACCTCCTGGCAGAAAGTTAAAGAGGATGTTCAGAAAGTAAATAATTGCCAGGAAGCATCAGGAAAGGAGTCTTGCTACGCGTGTGATGCACGAGAGCTGGAGGAGACTGGTGTGTCTGATAAGCGTTTAATAAATGCGTCCTCGGTGGGTCCCGCAGCCGGCTGGGACGCAGGGTGGCACTGTTGTCAGCCACTTGGCTGGCTCAGAAGCATCACCCATTTTCTGCTGGTGGTAAAGATTTTTTTGTTATTTCTGTTACTCCCCAGATTAAAAAAAGCTAACAATTTTGAATAAACCAGAAAACCAAATGATACCACGTAATGGCACACAGCTTTGCAGTGACACTTCTGCCTGACAAGTGTCAGTGGCAAAAGGCAAAAAGAAAAAACCCCTAAAAATCCAGAAAGCCACAAAGCAACCTTTTTTTTTTTTTTTTTTAAAATAAAAAAACCCCAACAGAACACAAATGCAAAAACTGTGTGCTGCAAATAAGGATACACTTCTCAAGCCCATTAATGGAAAATTAATTAGGCATAAAATTTATGAAAGACATTGGAAACATGATCTTTTTCCCATTAGGAGAAAACTGGGCTAGCTTCAAGTCTGTGGGAGAGCTGGGTGAGATTTGTATGTAAAAAGATACATTTCCATCAGGAAAGATATATTTGAAACATCTGGTAAAGTTGTTTGGCCAGCGATGTGTACATCTTGCAAAATATATACAGAATCCTTTTGGTCCATTCTGTACTAGACACGTGGAATCAAACTGTATTTCATGCAGATGTTATAAACTAGTTTATTCAGCTCTCAGTCTCTCTGCTCACAAGTTCTGCTCACGCTTTGGAGCTAAACTGCCAGAATTTATACAGAAATTGCAGTGGTGGGATGACCAGGCTTCACTTGTCAAGACAAAGAACATGAAGATCCAGATATTTTGGAAGTACTAATCTACTTCTGCTGCTGTTGACACCCCCCCCCCTTTTTTTTTTTTTTTTTTTACACTACTATAACCCAAACAATTCTAAAGGAAAACATTTAGATTTGCACTGGTGCAAGTTATAGCAGGATTGAATTAATCTTAACTCATTTAAATCACTTCTCATATTAACTCGCCACCATAGTAAGGGCCAGAGACACAATTCATTTGGAAGCATCCACAGTGGAGGAGAGAAATAAAGACAGTATATGGTATCTCTGTCTAATACTTCTGAAAACAGCACATCAAAAGAAGTTCTGGTAAGAGCAGATGAAACTGCTTGAAGTTCATGGGTCAAATCCAGCAAAGACTTGAATGATGGTGCATGTTACATAACAGCTGTGAGGCGGTGAAAAGAGATTTCTGAGTGTTTTGCAGTAATAGGAATGCATAGATTTCGCACTGGATGGGCAAGTAGCAACAAGAACAGACAAAGGTGGCGTCTGCTCTCTACAGCATCAGCTCCCACTCGCATGGGTTGGCTGGGGGTGTCTGCTGTTGCCCCGGGGGTGGGGGGAACACATCATGGAGGGGTTAGATGCTGGGGTCTGTAAAAAAGGCAGCAGGCAGGAGACCAAGTTAAGGCTGCTTTACAGTAGTCTGTTGTTGGTCTGTTTAGAGGCCTTTGTCCAGCGTCTAAAACAGTGTGTTACTCAGCAGCTTATGGCCAGATCCAAAGACACTTAGGCTCTCCAAGTAAATGTAAGTGATTGAGTCCATCAGTATAATCCATTACCTTCCCCAGCTTAATCTTTTAAGTCTCTGGTAATTTTTTTCCATTGGTAAAGTAACTTCAGCACCTGCAGTTTTGCTCTAGGGGATATATAAAGAAGGAAAATCATCCCTGTGAACACAGAATTGCTTTGGTCCATAAAATGGGGCATCCCAGGAAGGATTTATTATTTGTAATGGTCTTATAAATGATAGTGAGATAAAAGCAACATGAGATTTGGAACAATGTGAGGGTCTTAATGAGAGATCTGAGTGACAGGAGATAGTGAAAATCCTTTCCTTCCCTTTGCTGGCATTTCAGTAAGTCCACTGAATAAAAAAAGCTTCACATTGGGGGCAGGAAAGGAAAGGAAAGGAAAGGAAAGGAAAGGAAAGGAAAGGAAAGGAAAGGAAAGGAAAGGAAAGGAAAGGAAAGGAAAGGAAAGGAAAGGAAAGGAAAGGAAAGGAAAGGAAGGGAAGGGAAGGGAAGGGAAGGGAAGGGAAGGGAAGGGAAGGGAAGGGAAGGGAAGGGAAGGGAAGGGAAGGGAAGGGAAGGGAAGGGAAGGGAAGGGAAGGGAAAATATAAAAATTCAGTCATAATCTGGTTACACCGCTGTCAAAATTAATGGCAAAGATCCTGTTCATCTGTATCAGGCAGAATCAACCCTCCTAGTGAGACTATGCTAAGGACCTGGGGCTTGCCTGCAATCCCACTTTCAAGGGGGTAGAGTGGGGCTGCTGAATTGAAAAGCAGGCCATGCCACTGGGAAAGTTATGTAGGAGAGAGTTGCATCTCTTTCCGATTCCAATTCTGTATCTTTTACGAAGATCTGTCTTACTGATGCAATCCTGTGCTACCTTGTCATACAAACCACTAAAGGAGGGAGGGGGAGGAAGGCAATTCATTCTATAGAAGTAGGTCCACTAGAGAGGTATTTAGGTTTTATAAATAGGTCTATAAATAATACATTTCTATTTCTGCTGGTTTTATTGCTATTGATATGCAATATAGTCCTCTGGGCTTAAATCTCCAGATATTTTTATTACTTGAGGTCATTGCCATGTTGCATAGTACAAATAGCACACTGCATTCACCTCAGCAAATGTTTATTTTTGCATGCTTCAGTAGCTGTCTTGAAAAGGCGACACATTGGGTGTTATCCATCTCTTCTACCTGTCCTTAGATTTTCCTAAGTGCTTACTTTTATGGATCAGTTGGAAAGCCCCAATCACTCTGTAATTTAAGATTTTATGCCTGAATGCTGGATGTCATCCTAATAAGTGCGGTGGTGTATGTGTGTGTGTGAGTAAGTATATGAGGAAAAAAGTGCTTTGTTTCTCTGATGGGATTCTGTGACTATTTCGTGATACTGTCTGCATCTTTGCTAATTGAATAAGGACTATTTTGGAATGAAGAAAGCTGTAGTGGCTGAATAAGATTCAGTCAGTGGAATTAAAATGTTACCATAGATTGCTGTTAAAGAGGCAATTCCCTTTTTCTCAATGTACATAGAAGCAGCAGAAGTGAGTGGTAGGTGGTCAGCTGCTGGGTTTTATTCTCTTCCAGTTTATAGTGTGGAATACCACTAGTCTGCAATAATTACCTCTCTCAAGCTTACTTTAATTGTGTTTTTATACATGTCAAGTCACCAAATGAGACCCAAGACTGCTTGCCTGCTGTTGTGTAACTACCCAGCAAAAATTTGCAACCCACATTAAGATATTTGCATGCCGGTTTCTCAATTTTGCCACGTGCTGGCTAGCATAAGAATGAACAGCCATGCTGTAAAATCGCACTGAAGATATGGTTCTTGAATGCTTGTGGTGCAGTAAAATCATGCAGGCACCTCTGTGCTCCTCCCAGTCACTGAGTCTGAGCTAGACTGGAGTCAGGGTGCAAGCATGCATATCAGGCGCCCCAAGGTATCGTACTGTCATGGAAGCAAAGAGCAAGGCTGCAGTTGAATCCAACTCTTCCAAAGGCATCCAGTGTCCATTCCTGGAGGGTGATGGAAACCAAAAGGATGTGCCAATGCAGGCCATAAAGCATCGAGACTGCCCTGCCTTTTCCAAGCAGTGTCTAACGAAATGAAAAGCTCTTCCCTTTTCTCTTGTCATCACCTCTGTCACATCATCCCACAGAGATCAACCTCTAGCTCACAGAAAGGCTTTCTCCTAAAAGATATTAACCTTAGCTCTCTCTTGTGTCACTACTCTAATTGAGACTTAATGTATTTACCTCTGCTTTTCTCACCCTCCCTCCTGCTCCCCTTTTATTGGTACTGTGTTGTATTAGCATCTGTAAGCATATGCCCTTTTCCGCACATGTCAGATGGGCAGAGTGCTGTCAGTAAGACCTATCATTTATCCAGTGGTGTTCTGGATCATTAGCACAGTGTCATAGTTTCACCCTCCATCCTGGTGCTTTCTGTTAAGTAGATTTCACTGCGTAAGTCTCATTTTCAAAACGATGGCTTAAGTGCACATGTTAATTGCAAGATTTAATTATACGGCGGCAAAGTTGTGAAATTTTCCTCCTAATTAACAAGAAAAAAACTTGGCGCGGGAGAAAGGGTATAATGGGGAAACGCCTTTTGCATTTCATCATTAACAATTCTCGCACGTGGTTGTCACAGTGGTGCGTGCCCTGGCTCATTGACTTCCCTGTGTGAGGATGGATTAGGTGCAGGTGAAGGCCAAGAGGTCCACAGCCAGACACCAGCAAGGAAAACGATGGTGTAGGAGCTGGAGGGGAGCAGAGCATTGGTATTGCAAGAGAAATATCCGGAGAGTTTCAGGGAGCTTCTTTTCACAGGCACGTTGACCTGCAGCAAGCAGGGTGAGCCTAAATCAATTTTATGCTGAGATTTCTTTCCAAATTGGTATCTAGAGATTTGGTTCAGATTCATATCCAGTCTCTAGGAGCTACATCCCAGCATTAGACGGGAATTAGAGACTCAGAGAAAAAAAAATGCTTCTTCCACTAGACGAGAATCTGTTTCTATTTCTGCAGATCTCTCTGCCTGCCTCCTAATGTGCCTTTTGAAGGTGGGAAGGTGGGACACCTGTTTTTTCTTATCTTGTTGGGGGGTTTTTTGGTTTGTTTTTTTTTTTTTTTTCTCTTTTTTTTCTTTTTCTTTTCTTGTTCCAGTAGCCAGTTCAAATATTTAGCCTTTCTGTTAACTCTCTCATTCCTTTCCCCAGGACAGACTCTCAGAGAAACTGTGCTGGCTGGAAGTGTGAACAGAGCCAATGTTGGTAACAGGGAATTGGAAATGAAAGAATATTAGTCAGTTAAGGTCTTCTTCAGGGTAAGGCTCTCTCACAAGATCTTCCTAATTGAGCTGAAGGAGTAAAAGGGCACAATTCACATAAAGACTGCATCCACCCCTCTGCCTATAGCTTCTTCTCCTTTTGTTTAACCTTTGTCATTGCATTGTGTCATATTTTTATTTTATCTTATTGCCTCTGATGTTAAATGGCTGATGCTCTCTCACTTTTGAAGCACTCTGCTCTTCCTGGCAGCCTTGGCTCCTTGTGCCCAGGTCACTCCTCCAGGGGCTCCCACTTCCCACTCATCAGTGGAAGAGTCACCTAAGTCCTAGCAATTACCTTTCGGGTAGAGATGGGCAGCACTGAGAAACCCTGGGAGACTGGATACTGGGAGGGCAACAGGCTACAGCTCTTTCTTTTGCTGGAGCTCAGTGTGGTGGAATTAATCTTGTTTAATTTTGGAGATGGCACATCAGCAGACATTGCAGCATTTCAGGATTTCCAGATAATTGGTTTGAACAAAATTGAAAAGTTGCATTTCTTTTAAATCAGAAACTCCATTGTAATTCATAATGCAACATCACTTCTAAAATTAGGATTGCAATCTTTGATTTTGACCTTTTCAAAGAAGTTTTTTGTTGGTTTTTTTTTGTTTGTTGTTTTTCCGGGTGAACATTTGTGGAATTCAATACACTGTCATGGGAAGTCTTGAGACTAGTAGTGTATTTTTTTCATTCATCTTGCAGTCACCCTGACATGAGAATTTCACATGCTTTTTCTTTAAGGCACTGTGCACAGATACATAATTCTGTACTCTCAGACTTCAGATAATGAATAATCATATTCACGGATCAACCTAATTAGGTAGCAGAGAGCGTTGTCTACAACAAAGTGAAAAAGTGTATATATTCAAAGGGGCCTGACCTTGCAGCCATTATTCATGTTGAGGAGTACTCACTTATAGGAGATACTCCTATTGTCTTCAGCATGCGTATTACTACATAAAATGTCATCTGCTGATGTTATGACTTCCTTAACATCCCAATATTTTCTACCTACAATGACACCTGGTGTAAATTATGCAAGCAAATTTCTGAAGAGAATGTAGCATTGGCAGTGATGCTGTGCATTTCATCTCATCTGTAGGAAAAATCCCTCCTGACCCATCAAGCCAGTTACCACCCTAGAGCTGAGACGATCCTGACTGGACTTGAGTATGCTCCTAGTCTGTTGCTGCGTGATTTAAACTTTATTTACTTAACCCTCTTGAGGAAACCTGTCTGACTTTGTGATGCAGAGCAGCAGAAAGACATGGTCAGTAGACCACACTCCAGCTGATGGGCAGTTACCAGCAGCTGGGGGCCCGTTAACATATTAAAATGCACTAATGCAATTGCAAGCAGTTGTTTCACCAATCCCTCAGGGATGGATGGATTTGAATTGCAGATTCTTGTTTTTCTTCTCTGGGGCTCTCTGAGTTTTTCTGTCCATTTTCCATCCTCTTAGTCAGGAGGTCTAAGTCCCACTCTGACCTAGCCTGGTCAGAGTGCTGCATGTGCCCCACACACTGGCTGCGTGCCACACAACCCTGTGTACACACAAACCTCTGGAAGAGGATGGTTGGGTTCATACACCTGCTTTTGCCTGTCCCCTTTCCTTTGGGAAAGGGCTGCATTATTTGGTCAACTCCTTCCTCTCCTTGCTGTGTTGGTGCTTAGCCACTCCTCTGTTGCAGTAGAGAATAAGCAGAAGCTATTCATCATCAGGCACCCATGTAACAGATCATCACACTTTTTTATTTCCCAACAAATCCATTCAATGGTGGAAGGAGTATTTGGAAGCTGCTTTTTCAGGGAGTGTACCCAGGTGAGGGGTCAGTCTTACACGGAAAAAGAAGTTGTGTTTCAGGGACAGATAATCCACCTGAAAGCATAGGATATCCAGGTTTTCTCCTCATTTTGCTGCAGACTGCCTGCAGGACCTTAAGTAAATCATTGATTTCCTGTCCCTGCCCCAGTCTCCTGTGACATGCTGGAGATCTGTGTGCCCTGAAAGAATATTTGCTGCCCTATCTCTGCTTTGACTTGACCATTTAAGAGAAGTTTTTCAGGGGCAAGGCTATTTTTCAGTGCTGCAGTACTTTGTAGAAAAAGAGGGTAATTCCCTGCTCAGCTGGGCTGGGTGGTGAGAAATGGATGATCTTTTCATCGCAACAGGGTAAAACCCATCTGCCCGTGCTACCTCTTGATTGCCACACTGCCTCTCTGAACCCATTTCTGCATCCAGCACTGGCACAGCTAGACCCCCACCTTGCCTTGCTCTGCAAGCACCGCTGTACAACAGACAATAATAACAAGGCAGCCCCTGTATTTGTTTAATGTTTTGCTGTGTGACAGCTTTCCGATATAGGTAAGCCTCATGGAACAAGCAGAGGTAATGAGCTTGTGTATTGGCTTAATATATCAGGCAACAATATTCGTATGTACAAGGCACCTTCTAACTACTGCGAGTGGTTTGTGAGCAACAAAGATGATATCTGCTGCCACAAAAGGAGGCTGGTTTTAATATGTGAGGCAAGTGTTGCTGTCAAATTTTGTCAAAGAAAGGATGGCTTATCTTATCTTGTGATCGGGCAGCTCTGAAAACAACTGTGGACAAGTGCGGTGACACAGGGAGGTGAGCTCCAGACACAGCCTTCACAGGTAGAGTGGATGTAAGGATTTTGTGCCTAGCACGTACTCTCCCCTCTCCTCTTTCTCCACTGAGAAACTGCCATGAGAAATATATTAAAGCTATTTCTTCTTCAGCTCTGTGGGGATGCACCGGATTTGGCACACAGCCATCGAGCATTCATGTAGGGCCAGGGTGATCAGAGAGCGGGTAACAGGGCCCGTGGCTGAAGAGTGACACTGTGGTGAAGAAGTGACTTCCAGCTCCCATACACGTGAAGCTCTCTCTAGCCACTGCTGTCATTCAGGTTTCTGTCACGTTTGATGAGAGCAAGAGCGGAAACACATTCCCACAGTCCAGGTGTTGTACAGACAAGACTCTGCTCAGACATGTGCCTTCAAGCCCATCAATGTCCATGTTATTGCTGGAATTTTAGCTATTAAGTATTGCTCTTCTTGCTTTTGCCAATATCAGTCCATGAACACCAGGGCTCTTACTCTGTTTCATGGGGAATTGGACAAAACCTTTGGGCCTGGTCATGGTAGAAGATGATCTGACTAAACTGGAAGTGATCAGGAGATCAATAACATATTGATACTCTGTTAAAATTAATCTGGTCTGGATAGGTCAGGCTTCTATTCAGAAGTTCACTGAAGCACTGGAAATCTGCGTTTGATTTGAGGGGACCGGACTGTCAAGGTGCAGCTAATCCTGGCCAGGATCCTACCATTGTCCCAGTCTCTAGAGTCAAGTTGATATTGAGTAATGTGATATTCTCAGTATGTTCTCTTGTAATTTTTAACTCTTTCACAAGCTTTCTCCTTCTCTCCATTACACGAGTGCCAGGTCTATCTGAACCCACACGGACCCCAGGATAGGGCCCTCTCCCACGTGCAGCCTGCTGTGTGCGTTACCGGGGCTAAACTTTTAGCAGCTTTCAGACGCTCCTTTCTTACATTGAGAGGGAGACAGAAAGTGATTGTGAGAATTATCTCAGCCCCATTCATCTGAAAAGGTCTCTCTGTCAGGGCTGTGATTTGCCTGGTTCCTTTTCCATAGCGCTGGCAATAATACAAAAGCAAAAACCACAGAAAAGCTCCTCGCCTAAAAAGCTGTTGCTGTATGGCAGTCCTGTGATGACTTATTGCCAACAGACATGTGAGTTTACTATAGATCTACTTTAGGTCATGAGTGCAAAAACATATCTCGTTAATATTTAAAGATGCTTAGCACAAAAGCATGCATAATTAAACAGTGCATCAGAGCTGATAATTCTAAATAATTTGTCTTATGAAAAGGGATTTTTGTAATTTGTTAAACTGGTTTGAAATCCTCAGCTTAGCAGCAGGAGTATGTTTGCATTATAAAATGAATTATTTTAAATGTTGGGCTGTGTCCATCCTCTCTGAAAAGAAAAAGAGACATGGCATGAAAGACAGTTTTTAAAAATGCACATAGGTGTGGATTCAGCATTGCACAAAGCTCTGTGTCTGTCTGAGACATATGTCTTATTTTTAAAAACAAAAGTATATTCCTGCCAGGTATAGCATTGCTTTCTCTCCCAGGATATTTTCATGTTCCATGAGGAGCTCACTGATATTAACTATGTCTTTCTCTAGATAACTCAATAGTGAAAGTATTCCTGTAATAAGAATGATCTATTAGTTAGTAAAACAAGTGACATACAAGACAAATATGAAAAAATTAATGGTGTCAGGTACAAGATACAATATACTGTGAGCTTTTCATTACATCCAAAAGGCTATCTGAGCACATTTTCTGCCTGGATGCTAAAAATCTATGAGGAAAGAAAATGTGCTTATGATCCATTGCAAATCACGCTTTTCAGGACTGTCAAAATACAAATTGATGTGTGACCACAGCTACTCTTTAATTTAATATAAGACCAAAAATTAAATGGCAAATGTTCATGGCACACTCAGATCATTGATCACGCAAGAGAGTTATTTACAAGGCAAATCCAAAACCCCTATTTTACCAGTCTCACTGAAGGTATTTCTAGAAGTTACTGAAGTTGTCAGGGTCTTGTTTACCTGTGACAGTACTAGGACAGCAAATCTCAGCAGGCACATCTCTGCTGTGGTGAAGCTACATTGGCTGTTATTAACTCAGGACCTGAAGCTTTTGACTTAACTCCCTACCATGGATGTATTCTCTATTCAGACTTGTTGGGAGGAGGTCAGGGAGGTGCACTGGAAACTGTCTCTTATTAATGTCCTACTCAGTGCTGTGTTTTATGTAACATCCAGCCCTTCGTTGTTAACATGACTGAAATGTGTGTGCCAGGTCCTGCTCTGAAATGGCCAACACCAGCAGTGGAGGGAGGGAAGAAAGAGACAGAAGGAATTTGCTCTCGTAGCTGGAGAATGAAGCCCAGAGAGGTGTATTCAGGTTGTAAGTCTTGGATGTGGTGGCATCCAGAGTGGATTTACAATGGATGCAGTTATCTAAATTCAGTTGATCATAACTGAGCATCTGTCAGGGCTGTTGTACCCTGGTTTAGGAAGGAATCAGAGGACAGAGATGAGCAACCACATCACAGCTGCCTGCAAAGGCTGACCAGTGTTACACCTGACTCTCCTCTGGCTATATTGGAAGCCCTCAGTGCAAAGGCAATTTGAATAGCTCATTGTTTTCTTGAACTCAAACATCCCAGTTATCTGTCTGAATATAGCCCAGAGAGACATTATGGCCAGCTCACGAAATATATTTAAATAACTAATACTTGCATGCATAGTTAAAAAAAAAAAAAAAAAAAAAAAAAAAAAAAAAAAGAAGGAGGGAATTTAGCTATATCTGGCTTGGCTGCTTTGGCACCAGAAAAGCAGATGAGTAGATCAAAGCAGCTGGTGCTGAATGCCCCTGTATCTGTGCTATACTTGGTTCAGGGATTTTACTTTGTGCTAGATTTTGGTCCCAACAGCTGAACATCCTCACCAGACTTGTGATTCAGGGCAATGCAAAGGACTACGTACTGGTACAAGCCAAGATGTCTCCATTATGGAGTGCATTGATAGCACACATGGAAGGCAGCATTTCTCCAGAAGGAATCTAACTGGCATGGATAAAAACTGCTCTGTGAAGCAAACCAGCCTGTAGTAAGGCTGGGCAAACAGGGGATTCACTTCAAAACAGCAGCATCACTCAGAGCTCACCACTGACGCAGATGCAGCCTGCTGCCTATCCTTCAGTATCTGGGCACAGGGAGCTGTGCACAGACAGTGAGGAAACGTGTGTAACTTTTGGCTCTACCACAAAACTGTACTGGTCCCGAATATATGTTATCTAAAGTTGAACTTGTGAAGAATATTCATTTTATGTATTGGCTATGAGGAAGAGACAAGGTTTTCCCATCCAGCCACTGTAATTTATTTCTCCTCTAATTCCCTGTCTCTTGTCTCTATAAGCTGGATGCTCTGGGAAGCCAATGACTAGTTTGACTACTATAATAAGGCCCTTCAGACTGGCCACAAGGGGATAATCAAAGGCTGCATAATGTGGCATGTACTACTTCTCTCTTAGAGCTGACGGTATTCTTTCACTAGCAAGTCACAGAATGATGATGATGCTATTAGTGGGACCACTAAGTTTGTTTCTTTGACATCAATTTCTGCTTCTTTGAGGGCAATGGTCTGCATTGACTACATAATGCCAGACAGAGAGAACTTCCCGCTACTGTGCAAAAACTAAATGTAAATACTAGGAATTCATCCTTTTGTCCTCCTTAGAGGGAAGGCTAGAGACAGCTTTGTCAATGAGATTTCCACTTGGACGCAACAACTCTTCAATACATTCTTAGCCTATGTGGAAGTATAGGGCAAGTTATACTTCCTCCTGCTCCATGTCTGCCAAAAGCTGTGGAAAAGGGACTAGGAGGGAAAAAACATAAAAGCATCTCTGTCCTCTTGCCACCAAATACTTTAGACTGAGCAAGGACATGGGCAATCCAGAAAGCCCTGCAATTTGTGCCTTGGTTTAGTAATTATTGGGAAAGAGGCACAAGTATAAGCTTTCATTCTAGACTTAACTTTTCAGATTTCTCAAAGGAAAATAGATTTTGGTTCCTCTCTTTCTCCATTGTTCTTAACTTGGGATGCTGCCAGAATATCAGTATTACTGTCACACTGAAAGAGGCCTGGATATCCTGTTGGAAACCACAGACTTGCATTCCATAGGGATTAATGAGATTCATCATTATTATCCTGCAAATTCTCCCTGAACATTGGTACAAAACATAGCACCATGGTGTTACATTTCATGTTAAGGTATGGCCATAGGCTCATGAGGAGCTGTCAGATGTATGTTTCCATGCTGGATATGCATATTTCTGTTTGTATCCCCCATTCTTTTTTTTTAATCTTTCCCAGGGAAAAAACCTTGAACTGGGCTCTTTAAACAATATCAGTGATATACAGGGAGGCTGTGGGACAGGTGTTGAGCTTTCATGAGTCACCTACTTCTTTAGACTCTGAGAATGGCATGCTGCTCCAGATTAAGACACTTGAAAATAGGTATGCCTAGCTTGTGAGCTAGGTGTCTAAATGCCTGTTATAATCAGCAGAAGCTCACTTTAGTTGCCCTCTGGGATGGCCTAAAGTATCTTCTTGGTCTCCAGTTGCTGCTACAGAAAAAGGCAGATACTTTTTCTTATCTGCCCCTGAAGATGTCTTGGGTATCTTGGGATGTCTGAAGTGGTGCTAGACATTCATTTTTGGGGAACTGTCTCCCCTGCTACCCAGATATTGCTAATGAATGCTCAGGTGCTTACAAGCAGACACATGTATTTATGTGTCCTAATCTGAAATTGAATCTCAGATATACCATTGTTGTTTGGTTTTGCTTGCTTCTATCTCACCCTGGTGTGGATGGATCTCTCTTGCTCAACCTTCCCCTAAAGCTGTTTCCTCAGGCCCACACTGGGCAGAAAGGCAACTGAGGTTATGGGCTGATGATCTTTTATGATGATTCACTACTTTTCATCTGCTTGTCCCTGGCTGGAGGGCTGAGGCAGTGGGAGGAGAGCATAAGGGCACTGTGAGGCCACTGCAGCACTAAACCACACCAGGTTTGCATAAACCAGTTGAGGGATTAGCAATTCAAGATCAGAATCTGGCGAAAAGAGGATAATTGATTCAAACATGCCAATTTTCCTGCAAGGAATTGTCTCAACATATCACTAAGTGATGCAGCTATATGTTTTCTCTCTTCTGCATTTGCAGCTGCCTCTTGGTTCCTCTTCCCCACCGTCTCGTGGGAGCCAAGGGCAAGCATGGGCCAGCAGAACCGTTCTGGCAGTGTTTCCTTCTGGTTGCCCTCCTTCAAGTGTCCCTTGGCAATGGGACTGAGGGTCCCATCCTTTGTGTGTAACGAAGCATTTTCTTGGCACTGAAGAGACAGCGAGCACTGTGCAAGCACATAGGCAGTTATGATGCTGGCTGTGAAAAATCACAGTCCAACTAATGCTAGAAATAAATTACTAATAGTTAACAACCTTCCCCTCTTGCCAGCCTCTCCTCCCTTAGAGACTCGCTGAATCACATTGTCTAAGGCCAGAAGGAGCCATTTCACCACCCACTGAGACCTGCTGAGCTTTGCAGGCCATCTGTTTCTGCTCAGTTAACCCTGCACTGACCCAACTAAGCTGTGTGTGCCTCAAGCACGTCTCCCTGCACCCAGCAGTGACCCGAAGGGCAGGTCCAGGCAGTGCAGACATCCCACCAGCCCTCCTGAGGAATGCCTCCCCTTCCCTGTGGTGATGCGCCCATGTCTCCATGGGTTTTATCCATCATTAACCCCTGTGAGCTGGCTAAGCAGAGGCTTTGTCATGGGGCAATGCTTTATTGCCAGCCTGTCAGAGAAGCAGAATTGTGCAGAAAGGGTAGATAAAAGAGCATCCAGGAGGGGAATATTTTCATACATACTATACATCTTTTAACCTAGATGATGCTTTCAGCCTGCTGCCAAAATCTACTCAACACATTGCACTGAACTTCAGCTCCTAGTTTGCAAAAAGTGTCACTCAGGGCTGTTACTACCATCTCCTCCACAGTGAAATGTTCTGTACGATTTAGTCGGCAGAGCATCGAGAAAGAATACTACAGGTTGGGATGAGTTTTATTCCAGAGTTTACCTATCTAAAATGATTAATGCATGCTTAATAACTTCAAAGATTTCCCATCTCTTCAGAAGGAGGGCGTTTCTTCAAAGCTTTCAGACAGAGTCTCCCTTTCGAATTGATGAAGGCATGGTCCCAGTGGAGATTTTACATTGCCAGTGTGTACTCCTTCAAAGATTTCATTGTTGGCATGCTTTATTTGAAGATTTCCTACCCTCTGTTACCCGTTCATTTCATTTTTCAAAAAAAAAAAGAAAAAGAAAAAGAGCAAGAAAGAAATCATATCATTGGGGTCTCCTTCAAAGCAATTTTATGTCACACCTCTGAACCCTGGAGAGGAACAGTGTACACCAAATCTAGGGGTTTGCTGTAGTGTAATTAGCATCTCTGAAGAAAAGAGCTGCCCTTTCCTAGAAGATTTGTTTTTCTTACTGGGAACCGTCTTTGATGTGCTTTGATTCAATTGCCAGATAATTTTCAGATTAAATGCTGAACAATAAGTAATTCTTCCTCAAGTTCATCATTCAACTGGAAGGTTTTTGGATCAAGGAGACACCCACTCATAAGTCTAGAAGGATTTAAAGGTGCTTGCAAGAATATCAGAGCGAAAACTTCCAGGATTTTTAGAAGCAAAGGAAAACGCTTATCGCACAGAGTTGCTAGGACTGTAGGAACAGTGACTAACTTGATGTTTCTTAGCTGTTTGTGGAAAGAGAAGTACAATAATATGTTAACTCCTGGAATGCATATTTTAAAAATTTCCAAGGACTGCAAAAATTTATAGCTGCTTCGCTTCCACTACTCAGTCTTATCAATATAGTTTAAAGTATATCTGAGAAAGACATAATTCTTCTAATGGTTTAATCAATTTACGAATAGTGCTTTTACTCCTGTTTTCCCTTGTGTAATAAATTGTTAATTAATGTGTGTCAGAAACACATGCAAAAAAAAGTCTCAGCCTGTATAAGATGCAGAGAAAAGGAGGATATTTCTGAAACTATACATAGATCAGTGCAAACTGGTAGAGCTGAGTTTCCAAAGCACTCTCGGAGATATCCACATCCCAAATAAACAGTACTGCTCTCCTGTTCTGAATGCCTGTTCCTTACAGTTGTCCTTTGTTTTGCCCAGTGAGTGCATTCATCAGCTCTTCATGGCTCAGTAATTCATGAAATTCTGTTTCCATTAAAAATAAATACTGCATTTTATATCCTTGAGATGGACCCCATATTTGATTGTCTTCTCTATGACAGTGTATATTGAAAACTATAAAATTATAATACAACTATTAATCCGCTGTATCTGCTTGTACCTAATTTTTATTAAAAATGTATTGTGCTCCAGCTGGCTCATAAATTACCATGCGGTTGAAAAGACTCCAGTTGGATTACTTCTGAAGGAGAACATAATGAAATAAAGAAAGGCTTTCTGATTAATATTTTTACTTTATATACAGTGTTGCTAAGGTAGCAGCTTGATTACCATAGAAGAGAATTTGTAGTTAACTATATTACATATCTGGTGAATGTAACCATGTGAAACTTTTGGAAAGTGGCATTTACCAGAGAAACCACGTTATCATCACTGATCAAATCTTTCATGTCATCTTCTCCTTTTATGGATGACATAAAGAACCTACTTTCTTTCAACAATAAATTAATACATTTATAGGAATGTGGCAGAATCTGGAATCACATACCATCTGTTCTCTGTCTCTCAATTGCTACCACTGATTGTTTTTGATAGCCCTTCTACAAAAATGCCTAGAAATATCTGAAACATCTTTGTCTTTAGTTTTAATACCACGAGAAACAAAACTGCTTAATTATGTCCCATTTGGGAAGTGATAAGAAAGGAGAAATGAGAATATTTGGCTTAGAAACAACTAGGGTCCTCCTTTCCCCTTTTAATATGCTTAACAGTCAACACAATTTTGGGGGTAAAATTTATATATTAAAAAAAAAACCCCTGGAACTCATTGAGCAGAAATTTGTACTTGCTTCCTAAGACCGAAAACACAAGTAAAACTCAAACAATGCACCTAGTCATTAAACTGGAGGCTGTGACTGCTCGTGGGTGGCAGAAGCACACTGAAAAAATGAGCTACTTTCTATAGGCAAATGGGCATACAGGCACTTGGACTGCAGCATCTATGAGGCCTGGTAATTCCTTTTCCAGCCTAAAACATTTTGATTTCAGACTTCTTTTTTTTCCCCCGTTAAACCAGCTTAGTTTCCAAAACATCCCGTTGCATTTTTTGTCTGTCTCACATCTTCTCTCATTCTTTCTCACACATGCACACCAGGCTATGCTCCATTTTCATGAGTAAGATGACAGAGAAGGTGGATTTTCTCTTGCATTTGTGAGTTAAATGAGAGTAAAGTCCCTTTATTGTCTGTACTTTGTTCCTGAAGTTTTGCCAAAAATAACGTTGGCTTTATTAGCTGTGTAGGATTGAAGATGCTATCATGGTGTCAGACCACATACCAAGATGTAGGACTGCATATGTTTTTAATTTTCCAGTTATTTTTCTTGTCTTTTTTGGTCAGCCAAAAACTCAAGAGCATACCATCAAGCAATGAAACAGAAAGGGGCTATTGGAAACAGCAGTGACAGCTGCATAACGTAGAAAGAAAAGATTACTTAAATGGCTGCCTTCCACAATTTTCTGGGCCAGCCATACAAGGAGATTTACATATGCTCTCGTAAGATGTCAGTGTAAGAACATAAGCATTATCCTTGATGTACCATAATGCTGACTGACAAGATATACACATGATAAGACTACTTTAGAGAGTAAAGTAGTATTCCTTTTGATCACAGGTATTTACAGTCACGTGTAAAGGCCAATTCGTGCCCTTCTTTATCTGATAACAAAGAGGCAGGACATGGGATTTAACATAGAGTGATTACTGGGTAGTCAAATAAATAAAAATAACCAGAGGGATTTTGACGCTCTGCAGTATACATGACCTTTCTGCCCACTTGGATAGACAGGCTCCCAAGGATTTCACTGATCTGTACACGTGGCACCTGGATGAGACAACCCACACAGGGTACAGCCTCGTTTCACATCTGAGCTTGAAAAAAGTAATTTATTGCATTTGTGAGTATTTTCCATTTTTTTATTCATTACATTTCTTTTTTACAGGCAATTCCTCTGCAGTTTCAGTCCTTGGTTGCCAAGACTGTCTGAGAAATAGCTGACTGTGGCATGTTTGCGCATGTCTGTGCAAAGCTTTTCCTACTTCTGTGACTATGCAAATGGAGAGCAAACAGACATGTATCAATTAACATGAGACACGGTCACTACAGCAAATCCAACTGAGTGAGGTTATTCGAGGAAAACATTAAGAAAACAATTCAAATGATGGGAACCTTTGGGTTTTAATTCTTTTCAGAATTTTCCCTCCAGTGCCTCCCTCCCGCCTTTACTTTGCTTTCTTTCTCTGGCCAAAACAGGAACACAAGAGGCACTGAGATAACAAATCCTGTGAGGCAAAAAAGTTACAAGTACAGAAAGAAATTTCTTGGATTTCTAAGAAAAAGAGGAAGAAAGACATCCCACACCAAGAGGATACATCTTGGAGGTCTACAATTCACATTAAGTTTAATTTTTAAACATTTAGTTTTCTGGAAATTGAGAATTTGTCTTAATAAATAAAAAAGGGCCTAGCTTTAGCCTAATACATATCACTTCAGCTTTCTAAATTGCTACTGAAAAAGCTGTTTCACAAAAATTCAGAGGATGATAATAACACAATCAGCTGAGGAAATTCACACCACAGACTTGTGGGGGTGCTCGTGTTTATTATTTACAGAAAAAATAATATGTAAAAGTATCGCTCATAGCTCTCTGTGATGGGACAGTATTAGTGAACCACAAAGCTGAAGACCAGCTGTGGAATTAGGATTGAAGTTAGGACTAAATTCACATCAGAAATGTCTTGCTAGGGAAAGATGCTAAGAACCCCAAACATCCGCATCCCTCCAGTAAAGAGTTGAGGAGGGTTAGGCAGTGATTTCTAGTCATCTTTCATCTTCATAATCAGCAAAGCCATGGCACAGATACTTGTCTTGGGATTCATACACCTCTTTGTCCAATTTGTACTTCCTGGACATCACCAAGGGGTCTGTGTTATCCAGTTCCCACATCCTGTATGACACCAGACCAGGGCCGCAGGGGGCTGAACTCTATTAAAGAAGCACCAGCACAACCTTCTTCAGCGTAATCCATGAGATCCACTCAGCATCATCATCCCACAGGCCTAACATTTGCAAGTGCTGGGACCTGAGACAGTTTGATATATCCAACTGGATTATCTCCAGCGCTATCCTGGTTTGTGTGGGGCCACTCATTCTTTTTCTCCCCAAAACTCCTCCTTTTACAGCAACTAGAAAGTGAGGCCAGAAGTTCCCTGTGTTCTATGCCTTTCAACATAACCAGGCTTGCAAATGAGTAGTGAAATATGGTGCTTGCAGGAATTTATAGCAGTATGAAAAAGGGTGAACTATTAAACAGGGGAAAGAAACCAGTAGCTACATACACTAATTATTACTTAACTAAAAAATGTCCTAAGGAATTTCATGCATAAGGTTCTAGATCTGTGTGTGAACAATTCTTAGTGGGTGAACGATCTCTATACATACACTGATGCCCCTTTAATCTCATGATTGACCATTTCAGTGGTTCACAAAGCATACACTCATGCGATGAGCCATGCTAACTCTGCAGGAGCCTTTTGCTGTGTGATGCGGTTAGTGGGTCTCTGGGAGAATTTGGAACTGTACCTTTTAATTTGCGTTATTGTGCTTTGAAGGTGCACAAAGGCTCAGCACACTTAGATGCACCTCAGAGTTTCTTCAAAACACCTTGGGCTCTGTCCTATACACGTCGATTGATGGAGCCATTAAGACCTGAATGGACGAACAGTAATGATTCCATTTGGACCGATCCAATTTCAATGACATTGTCTCATACAATTCCATTAACATTGGAGCTGTTACAACCTCAGTGACAGATTATTATTTCTTTTAAAAAAAGGAAAAGGAAATTAACACAATGTATTGAATTGCACTGAATTGAGACAATAAATAATGGAATGTACCAGACACTAACCTCTCCCTTCTGTAATTCCAGGAGGAAAAATAGACATATTTACCACAAAGTTGATGACATATGTACCACTTACGTTAAAATATGTGGCAAATCCTTATAACATATGGGTAGAATTATAAAACTGGCTAGATCTCATATTGGCTGCAATATAACTTCAGGTGTAGAATTAGACAGAATATATCTATCTATATGTATCTAACAATGGATATTGCTATAGTTACCGAGCAAAACACACTGCGAAGTATCTATGCTATAATGGAAGAAACTAATTTAAGGAGCTAAGTTTTTCAGAAGGCACAATAGGACCACTGGCAAAATGAAGTGTGATCCACCACTCCTTACATTAATACGCTAGGCTGATACTTGCATGGACAGAGGAAGGGATAGCACCTGTAAGTGTACACAGAAGCCTGCCTTTTCCTTCAGGACTACTTGAGGGCATAATCTAAGCAGCTATGCTGCCCATGTGGAACAAGAGCTATACCATACTAGATGAGCTTATACCATAAACTTCTGCTTGTCTAAAAGCATTTGTTTTGACTAAGATTTCTATTACAGATCAGAATCTCTGCCAGATCCCCACCTCTGATTCATTTGATCCTGATGGGAATTTGCATAGCTCCATTGCTATTAAACAGTATGGGGTCCATTTGTACTGTCTGAAGAGCTTGATACTAAAAATAGCACGTTATTCCTTGAATTGGCTTAATGGATTCAGCTTCAGAATGAATGTCATGATCTTTGAAGATGTTATTTATAGTAGTTATTCCCACTAGATATCCAGCACCTCAAGACACATTTCTTGAACGCACAAACACACTCTAGGGGTTAGTATAGGGTTATCAAGAGGGATCACATGAAGAAGTTGTGCCTTCCATCTCCATGATATTGGTCACTCCTTAATCCTGGCCAGCATAGGAAGATAACATAGGCATACGACACTGGCCATGCTGATGAGAGAACGTGCAAAGGGAATATTTGGATGCAAGCAGATGCAAAAATGAGCTAGCAATTTACAAATCCACTTGTTGCATCCCCTTTGGAAAATGTGTCTTTGCACATCCTTTCAGCAAAGTTTCCATGGTTTTCTAGCCACTTTGAATAATCCCTGTGCATTTGTGGCATGGTAGTTTGCTGTCTGTTGTATTCAGAGATGGTGAGGCTGTTCTTTTTCTTCAAGTTCCTCATTTCCAGTTTGCAATACTATAGGCATCAGTGGCTCTGTTGCAATTCCCTGTCATTTGCGGTAAGTGAAGTGATCAGACAGACGAAGCACAAGGGCCCTTCCTACAGCATTCAGGTGAGTTCAAGACCCCTAACATAAACTCCTTTGTCTTCAGTGGAGATAACCCTGTTTACTGCAGTATCAGAAAGCAGATAATCAGATGTGGTTTATGGCAATGCCTGACAGCAACAGATCTGATCAAAATGTGATGTTTCCAGCTGCTGAGGGAACTCCCCTTGAGACCCACCAGCTTTTTCAAGACTTTCTTGTCAATGAGTTTACTGATTGAACGACTGGCTTCATACTTTGCTCAGAAGTAGTTCATACGGGCCTTGAGTGTTTGACTCTTAATAGTTTTTGCATAGATTGTCATTGTGCTTATTAAAAGCAGACAGGTATATGTTAACAGGGTATAGGAGGTTTTTTTTCTTGTAGCCATTTTTTCTTGTGAAAAATTGCTTAGTGATTTTTTATCCGTGTCTTTCCTGCCCTAATCTGAAGCCTTAGAAGAATTAATATAAGTGAACTCCAGACCTTATGACTTATCTCATACGCACATGTAACTGATATAAAAAGCATGCTCACCAAAGCTTTCCCTTGTCAGGCTGGTGGACGCTCACGGAGATTTCACCTGAAACTGTCTCGCTGTTTAGTCTAACCTTTCTGTAGATGAAGCCACAGTCCATTCAGCTTCTCACAATGCCAGAACAGTTGCACACACTGAAAGTGCATCTGTTTGAAATGTAATTAGGAACATAATGGGAAGTGAGTTTCAGCTTTAATTAGGATTGAGAACTTCTTTTTTCTCTAATCTTGCAGGATTGCTCTGACCAGGTCTGCCTATCTATATGCGAATCTGTTTCCCTTTGTTTGCTTTAAATAGGAACAGAGTCTGCACACAAATGTAGGTACCAGAGGGAAAATTTATGTCTGAAATACTGACACGAGGAAAGCAGCCATGCTCCCTGCTCCCAGGTCTAGCAGCCCCTAGACTATCCCTGAAGTGGAGTGAAACACCTTTAATCCTGTTTCATGAAGTCCTTGCTGTGCAGGCAAGAGCATGTGGGTGAAGGAAAGAGCGTAACGGGAGAACTGATGGCGATTTTGGTGGAATTCATCTGCTGTTGAATACAAGGTGTTAACACAAATCTTAAGCAACTGCCTGATATTTTGCAAGAGCAAAACTTGATCCTGACAGGAAAAAAACCCCAATAATGCAGGATTACCACCCTCTCTTCAATTTGCCCATATCTGCTGTTTTATCTTCATCATTTCTACAGATTCATCCCTGCAGCTGTGGAAATAATTAAAATAACTGGAATGTTTGTGAATATCTGCTTTCTTCATATTGTCTGTAGGCTGTAGATGAGTCTTACCACAGGGAGAGCACAGAGTTAGTGTCAGCTGTAGATCTGCAAAGCCTTTTTTTTGTAGTATTTGCCTTTTGATGTTCCTGAACTGCCTTTGTAGATCCATTGTTGCTGTTTTGTAATCTCAGGAGTAGTTAATTGCACACTAAGAACCTTTTTTCAACCTCTTTAGGTACTGCAAGTAGCAATAAGACTTTTCCCCATCCCTCAATTCACGCAGTGAAGGAGTTTTATTTTGCTGTAAAATTTCTGTTTCATAGGTTAGCTGATTAATTTGTAACATTGTCAGGATACAGGAACTAGCACTAAAAAAACCTCTAGCAATAGAAGTAAAAAATCCCAAGCATGTGGAGAGATGACATGCTGAGTTCTGGTCAGCAGGGATCTTCACAGATTCTCCTTGCCTTGGGGGAAAAAGAGGGGTTCACTATTTTCACTTTCCCTTATGATCTGACCCCATCTGGCTCCTGCCAGCAAGAGCTTCCATCAAACTGCTCCATAAGGCTTGTGTTCTGGTCCAAGCACTAAGCTTCTGTTTATTTATAAACACTCATAAATCACTCCGATTTCAAAGCATTTTTGTACAAATACCAGAATTTTAAATGAGATTTAGATATAAAAAGAAACCGAACTTCATTTTAGATCGCTACAAAAGGAGAACTTAGTAACATATCCTATTAGTTTTAGAGAGCCTGGAGTACATGTGGGTTTTTATATATTTGTAAAGTCGACTTTATAGTTGGTTTTGTATTCAAATACAGGTGAAGGAGGAAAATAATCAGGTTCTGTCAGCGTAACCTATCAGTTTTAAACGGTATCTTTTCTTTTGCTTAAAAAGAAATTGATGTATTCATTTATACATATTGTTAATTATCTTCACTCTGTTGATCTAAGTATTTCTCACAGCTGAATGATTGCAGCATCTTGAACCATCCTGAATTAAAAAAAAAAAACAAACAGAGAAGGAAAAAAGACATGCAGAAAGCATAATGAGATTCCCGTGGGTTTAAAAATGCCTCTGTATATTCTGGGCTTCTATAAAGCCATTTAAACGAAATAAGTACTAAAAAAAAAAAGAAAAAAAAACACGAACTCCTTGACTTAAAGATGCACAGAGACATAAAAACTTATTCCCCATGGAAATTGTGCCTTTAAATGACATTTCACTTTTATGAACACTTTTATTACAAAATAGATTTCCTGCAGCTAATTTCATCAGTTGTCCCACTCCGCTGCTACTTTCCACTGCCTCTCTAACTTCTTGTTATCTAAGTAAGGGTACATTAATTGCTATATGATGTAAGAGAGCTGGCTGCATGCCAGAGCCATAAGCAGGGAGTCATTGTGCCTAGCAGGTCTCACTGGAGATGCCTGCAACCAGATGACTGTGGTAGCAGTATTTAAACAATATTTCCATGTGATGGATTAAGTGTCATTGATGAATGTGGGTAATGGTATCTCCTGAGCGTCATTTTAACAAGATGTATATGTTGTTGGACGTATTTCACAAGTCTTGGTAGTAATGCATTAGTCTCACTGAGAAGGAATAAGTGATTAGTAGCACTAATTAGAAAGTTCTTGGAGACAGACTTTGGTTGATAAAGTACAGTGTGAGCTTTCAGTCATTAACAATATTACAATGAGTTCAAGGTAGAATCAATCTAGAAGGGTGATTGCAAAAATGACATTAAAAATTATACATTCCTCTTTAATATATTGATTTGCATTCTAAATTAATTGGTGGCATTTAATAAAGAAGAAAAAGAAGAAGGGATTTTTTTCTATTATATTTGCTGTGTGAACAATGTGTAGTTCAGTTTCAGAGTGAGAAGTTTAATCTTCTGTTATCTGCAGCAAGACCTGCATTTATGAAAAAAGAAAAAGAGAGAGCACAACAGAGGGAATTACCTAGGGCCTGGGAAAGCTCATTATCTTGGATCTGAGTGGGCTGGGAAGGTTTTCAAAAATATTGCCAGTTATTTCTTTTCTTTCTATGTGACAAAAGTGAAGAGGAAATCAATTTCTCATTCTGCAGTTTCCATTTCCAGTTACCAAAGATGGGGGAATCTTGGAAATGGATGAGAAATGGATAATATTTATGATTCCATTCAAAATGTTCACCCATCTGGACCAGCCCTCACTGGGAAATAACCCTGAACCCAGCCATCAGGAGACCACATGCTGTCTTTGCAGAATTGGGATGGAAGCAATAGCTAGCTATCTTTACCTTCAATCCCACATGTTAGTGTCGAGTGGCTCAACAACCATTTAATTCCATTAAATCGCATCACAGCAGGGTCAGCAGCTGAAGCCCCTGCACAGAAGGAAGTCCGGATCTATGGGAACTATCCAGCTACAAAGTCACTTAAACCTTTTGCATTGCAGAGTTGGTCATGTCCGTACGTTGCCACTCTTCTGCTGCCACCCAAACGAACAGCTATTCTTGCACTGAAATTGAGTGGGGATTGCAGGCAAGTCAGTATTTTGTGTCAGTGCCTCAACTGAAAAAAATGGTTCATTCAGCCAAAAAAGGTGTCAGGATCCTCAGGATAGGAGCTTCTCATTAGCACACAAGCTTCGTGCTCTGTCTGCCTAAGTCAGTGACTGTCACTGGACAAGTGCTCTCACCCTGCATTCATATGGACTTGCACTGTTGATTGGAATGTGCCATAGCAAAAACCACAGACAAATAGCATGTAGTTCTGTTATATCTTGCTTCATCTTTAATGATCAAAAAGATCCCTTTGTGAAGTTTCTCAGTTATTAACTCCTTCCCAAAGAGGACAACCCTGACACTCAGCCACAGGGGAGCTGATTTCTGAACCAGCTGCCTGCAGAATGCGAAGCAGAGCAGGGCCCAGCAGCAAAGGTGTGTGGGATGTACATTGTGCGAAGGGGAAGGAAAGGTTACAGTCCAGGGCTGAGCAATTTGCCTGCCTAGAGATGTCTGTGGAGAAGATGCTGTGCTCCCTGAGGGCACAGGCTGTGTGTGTCTGTGGGCAGAGGAAAGAACATGAATCCACAGAAGTGTAATATGGCTGTCAGCAACACCATATTCAGGCAGGATTAAACTCTTGTATACTCTGGGTGCAGAGCCATGGCTATCATCAGCAGGGGGGAGTGCGCACAGCATGAGGGAGCCTCCTGCTGAGAAGCAGTCTCTAAGCTGCACGGTTTGTTGCAGCTCAGAGAATCCTTCTTTGTGAATTTAAGGAGCATCACTTTTGGCCACTGAAGTACAAACAGTACAAGAAATTGGTGGCTTCCCATTGCTTGAAGGAAGAGAGCAGGCGGGTTTAAAGGCAAGCACAACTCCCGCTGGCACTGATGCGTGGTGCTAAGGGAAGCTGTCTCCAGCACTGTATCACCGCACCTCAAGCCCTTGGTATTTGGGAACTGATCTGTGACTTCATACCTTCAGTGTTGCTCCCCAAGCTACCCAGCTGCCACTGAGACATGCCTTTAATGAGCCATCTATCCACTGTATCTAGCTTATGCTCTGTTTGCTTGCTAAAACACAGAGTTAGACAAACAGATATAGTGTCAAAGACTACTAAACTATTATTAATTCAACTGTATTAAAAAATTATTTGAATTATTCTTCAAGATTTGGATAGAGGTACATCATACATATGCCGAGTGAAGACAGCTGATTTGTCACCTTCACGACCCCAGGTGTGCCATAGCTCCGTGTTCAAGTAATTGCACAGCAAGCCAGTGCAACCTACCTTAAGACAATATGGACACATTGAAGGGGACACATAGGCTGCAGGTAAAGTGGCCTTCAGGCGTGCTTCCTGCCCATGGAATAAAATTTGGGATCTGATGCAGACTCAGATTTCAGCCTGAAACAGATTTGGGGTGCAGCTGAGAGAGGCACCATGTGAGGGAGCTCCTAAGTTCACCCACAGGTCTTACACACCAGGGAAAGCAAGGTGTGATTGAGAGAGTTCTCTATGTTAGCAGCAGAAGTTGCCACATTAAAACACAAAGGTTGTGAGACTGATGCCAGCCTCCCCCTTTAGTCTGTCTCTGGTGTCATGTACACATGTCTATCACACATGCATTAAGCTCACATTCAGGCCTTAAAATCATCTGTCTATAGAGTGGGATCAACAGATAACTTCTTGTGCCTCATGTAAAACCATGTGTTTTGGGATACGTTCTTTCTTTAAGCTTCTCTGTGTTGAAGGAGGCTTCACAGCATAGCATGTATATCTCCTACTGAGGTAATAAGAACTGGAGAATCTCTCAGCAGCACAGGACATCTGGGTTTATGAGGAGAAAAGTGGTAGGCTGGGAAAACAGGTGTCCAGAACTGAAGCTGAGCCTTTCAAGAATTACATTTTTAGCAGATGCTCAGGCCTGAGATCTGCTGGTTGATAATTAGCAGGACAGGCATAAGAAACCTGCTCCAGCAGCAAGCGCCTTTTGAAGATTCTGCATTTCTGATGAGTTATTCAGATAATTTTGAGAGAAGACTCCTTCTTTTCATCGGTTAAAAAAAAAAAAAAAAGGAGCAGATGGTTTCTATTGCAAAAAATCCACAGCAAAACACATCTGCTCAGAGAGTTCCCTGAGATTTTTTTGTTGCCTGTCCCCTGAGTGCTTGATTGCAGACATGGCATGCTTCAGTTTTGATGTCTGCAGTTTATGGCATAGCAAGGCACGGAGGTTTAACAACTCATTCTGTATGTGCTAGGGAAAAATTAAAGACTGCACCCTGCAAGGAAGAAACAGGGTCAATCAGTGTTAGCAAATCCTCTTAAGAAGGCTGAGTCAGAACTGAAAGCCCCTCTTTAAGCAAAAGATTTCTCCAGATCTCGTCCTAAAGATTAGAGACAAGTAAAAATTCTCCAAGGAATTTTTTTTTTTTAACTAGATTTCTGCTGAATTTTGGATGTCACCCTGTGCTTAAAAATTAGACAGATATTTTCAAGTATCTTTTCAGATATTTTTGGAAGAAATACAGCTGTTTGCAGGAATACATGTGCACAGGAGGCCTTATTAAAGGAAGAAAAATACAATTACAAATGCTTTCAAATATCAAAAGGGAATGACACCAGTGTGTAGGAAAGTAGTGGGAGCTATAAATAACTTTATGTTTGAACATAAAAAAGTTATGAGCTTGTTTAAGCATAATGGATGGTGGTCAGAAGACAAACTATGGAAACCTGGCTAGAGGGAATTTCATCATGAATTTATTTTTTTCAGTCTTTTTATTCCTCTAGCATTCAGTGCAGGAGGGTCAGAAGGGCTGTTGGGACACCTGAGTCAGGTTTGAAAGCTCTCTATTTTGCCTCTACTACTTGCTGCCTTTGGAAAAACGTAAGTAAAAAAATACCTAAAAAATAAGCATTCATATACAATCTCCAACAGGTGGAAAGACAAGTGTTGAGCTGGATTCACAGGCTCCTTCTTGCCCAGGTTTCTCACTGCAGAACGACCCACTCCTGAGAGGAGGGACGGAGAATTCCTCTCTGTTCATCTCTCTGCTTCCTCTGAATCTCAGAGCAACCTCTGCCTTCCTGATTAATTCTGCTTGGGAAGAAAGACCAGTAGCTTCAAACCCTTGTTAAGAAAAAGGACATGACAATATGAATCAGTCAATACGTCTGGCACAACACACTCATTCCTAGCAGCACCTGTCTCAAAGGGCAGTATTTGCAAGGTGTTTTGAGCCAGTATGCACTGATGTAATATATGGCCTTACTCTCTCCTATTGTTCAGTCTTTGAAAGTAACTTTGTGAACACAGCCATCTCAAAAAGTAGTCTGCGGTTTTCCATGTCATTTGGTCCTTGAATAGAACTTGATTTTGTACCGAGATCCACACTTTGTTGTGTCAAAAATACAAAAATTATTAAGCCTTTATTCATTAATGAGTATGTGTACTTCCTCGAAACAATAACTTTGGAAGAAACAGAGAGAGATACTTGGAAAGGTAGCATTCATTACCTGGATGTTCAAACACTATGGATCTGAGTCTGAACAGGTTGTGATAATCTCCTCTTATAGCCAACAGCGTGATCTGTTTCTCTGTGGTTTCCTCTCATACCAAGTGTCAAAGAAAGGTCAGAAGAATTGCATCCTATAAATGTGAAAACCCTATGTTGACTATAAAGGCTTACTAGAGTGACTGGCTCAGACTTGTGCATCTGGCTTTTACCTATGTTAAACTAGGACATGTAAATCCAAGCTGAAAGTGTCTGAGCCTCACTCTTTATGTTGGCAGTTTTGAAAGATAACTGGCACAGATGTTGATGTAATGCATAGCATACATTGTGCAATGTATAACAACAAGTTGCTTTCCAAGATATGAAGAGGTGAGACTCTCTTCACTTGATCAACTCGTGGAGAGGCTCCTTTCTGCCTTTAATGGGCACCAAATTTTCTACAGTACAGTCAAGGCTGTCATTGACATTTTGATCCTGACTCCTTGCATGTATATTAGTTAGCTTTTTAGTTTCAGACCAAGATGCTTTTTTGAATTCTGATTTTTTTTTCTACTTACCACTCTTTTGCTGATGTTAGAGAGCAGTCTTGAAGCACGGAAATTTGATTTCTTCTTGGCTGAAACTAAACTGGAAGATATGTTCCAGATGTGCACCAGTATGCAACTGCTAAAGGGAATTCAATCTGTGACACCAAAGCTTCTCAAGAATGAAAGCCCCTTACACCACTGTGAAGTGGGTATTGGATGCTCAGCAGCAGTGGTTTAATTCTGCAGACCCACTCCTGCCAGACTGCAGTACTTGGTAACGCAGAAGACTCTGTGTATTAAGGTCATCCTAAAGTCTGGGATGCTCAAACCAGAATTAGATGAAGCTGGTCTTTTCTTACAGTAAAAATGGACAAAACTCTCAAAATCCTTCAGAAGCATTGCAAAATACAGGTATTTTTCCTCAGCCTTGAACAGTAAGGACTTATAAAAGTTACTGTGAGGGGAGGTACAGAAATTGCTTGTTTAGTGGTTTGGGGAGTGCTGGGGTTGGTTGAGGGTTTTTTGGATACTCTGTTTGGATTTGGGTCACTTTTTCTTCAAATCTGCCATCATTTATCCATACAAGCCAAAAATAATTACATTTTGTTTGATAAGGTAATCCTAAATGATATTTTGAAATGTGTATACAGGTGACATTTAACATGGGACAGAAGGTAAAGGTTAGAGAAGGGATATGAGGTATGGTTTTACCAGGCAGGACTGATGCTCTTAGAAGAGCTGTATCATTTCTACAGCTCCTACAGCTTACATAGTACAGTTTATCTGACAGGCTGTCACAGCCAGATAGACCTTTGCTTTCAGGCAGTCTCTGGGATGAGTTTCTCTATGTCATTTGAACAAATATCCACTTCTTCCTGAAAAACAGGGAGCAGTTTTTTCTAAAGCATGAGCTGTGTGGAAAGGCTTGCATACTTCTCCTTGAGTGGAGACTGCTTATGCGCTTGATATAAATTTAATCATTATATATGTCATTCTTTTTTATTAAAATAATAACATCTTCCAGGCAATCAACATGAGTTTCTTGAAACTCAGCAGTTTTACCTGTTTATTTATGGTAACATCAAAGTATGGGCATTCTCATTACAGTCTGTAAATAACCAGGGTTATGTCCTTGATCGGTGAAATATTAGAGTGTTGTGTGAGTGGGAGTGTCTGGCTGTTACTCCTGGGAGGCTATAAAGTGCACAGAAAATAATTACCTTTTTTTTAATTTTAGTATTTTTGATAATACAGTCATCCTTTATTGATGGGAGATCTATCATGATCTGCTGGTCTTTTATACTATCTTCAGCATCTCAAACAGAAGCTGAAGAAACCATTAGGCTGCACAACATGATGGTTCCCTGTGTATTTAATCTCACAGACAAGTCCATGCAGAGCAGAAAGACACGACAGTTTGTTTTCATGCAATAAGTGCTGGAGAGAGGGTGTCATGGAATAGAATAAGAGTTCGCTGGTGAAGTTCTGTTGCGTACCACTTCAATGCAACCCTTCTAATGTTTTTCCACCCAGTGACACACCAAAAAACTTAAATATGTCAGGGGTATGCTGAGATGAGGCATTTAAAGGTGACAGCTAGTAGTGGCAGCTCTACAGTTGCTCAATTCTGTGAGAGCTGTGAGCCCCACTTGTAATCTAGGGTTTTACAATGACTCCCAGACCCGCAAGGGATGTGTCCCTGAGCTCCTGTTGAAAAGGACACGCTATATGAAAGCCAAAGAACTGCAGGAGCACGCTTTTAATGAGCTTGGGAAACTGGACCTCTGTGGCACCACATCGGAACTGTTCCATAGGTGACTCTGGCACCCCCATAAGCGAGGACATCAACCCTGAATATCTATGTCTGTATCACTAGGAGAGGAAACCGCCTATGTAGTAGCACAAATGGCACAAAGTGGAATTCAGTTTGGGTCAGGTTGCTTTTACTGGCCTTGGGCTCACACGATCTACCATAGGTAGATGTAGTCACGGGTGGTACTGTCTTAAGGTAATCTGCTCCTCCTTTGCACCATACATGTACATGAGTAGGAGTATTTGTGCTCTCAACTACCTTGTCTCCAGGGACGAAGTGTTTTAATAGTGAGCTTTACTTGGCCATGCCCAGTAATAAGCTTTTGCTTACACATTTGCAATTGTTCATCATTTCTTGTTTTAGTCATTTTTCACCATTTACCCCTGCAGATGAGGTGTTAGGGGTAGAAGCATGAAATCCATTGCCAAAATACTCACCGTGCCAACACAGTATCTGTGATATTTACGTTTATGATGCATAGATGAGTAAAGCTGAGATTTTTGGGTGGGAGTGATTCATGGGCAAAGGCCTGAACTGGTGTGAGAGTTTCTAGAAATGTTAGGTCTGCAGGGAACAGCATACAAGGGTTCTGTCACTCCTTAGCAGCCCACTAGTACATTGTGTGAATACTTGTGTGTCCTCCATCCCCAGAGTTCCCTGAATATTTGCAATTTTACCTGTAGCTAGTGCTTCATTTTAGCATTT
Source organism: Leptosomus discolor (assembly GCF_034619465.1). Classification (NCBI taxonomy): domain Eukaryota; kingdom Metazoa; phylum Chordata; class Aves; order Leptosomiformes; family Leptosomidae; genus Leptosomus; species Leptosomus discolor. Next base: position 11,110,142 of record NC_141393.1, read on the forward strand.
CTCCCACCATTAAATGTCCTGAGCAAACGTATTGACACATCGCAGCCTGTTACAAAATCACCCATGCTTTACAGAGATGTGGAAATTGCTTATATTATTATTCTTTCCTTTCTGACCTCTTTCTCTATATTTTTGTTCTCATTTAACTGTTCTCACACAATGACATGTGCTAAGTGTTCCTTTCAGCATGTGAATGTCAAGATAACCTGAGGTTAAATTATAGCTTGCTAAAGAGGAGCCTTGAACCATGTGATGTTATGCTTCTATTTCTTTCTTGCTGGGGGTGGGGGTAGGTGGCAGAGGGATGAGGAGGAAGGTTAGTGGCAGCATTTAACAAAATATCCAGATCCCAGCTTTGTGATTTTGCTCTTTATTCACATTCTCACTTAAGGTGTACGCCACGCTTGTGTGTGTGTTAAACAACATCTGAGGAAGTTGGAATACATTAGCATTTTAAGTACCATGAAAATGTACAGGGTACCATCTGGGACTCTGCAAGTTGTAAGATGAAGGAACAAGTTGTATTTAAAAGCTGCATTTAATGTTTGGAATAAAATCTGTGTTTTCTTAACAGCTGAGAACAAAACATATTCCAAAGCAAGGCTTAGATGCCTGGGCTCTCCCCAGCAGACTGATGCTGTGTGAAATGGGGAAGGAGGGTCCCACTTTATGCAGTTTTCCTCCCTTGATGGGAGGAAAAGTCTTGATGGTTTTTTCCATTTGTTTACTTGTCCACTCTGCAGGCAATGTTAAGAACTTGTGCTGTGCTACCAAAAAATCTGTTTCAGAGGAATTTACCTTGAAAATCTTTGTTTTGCTGATTCCTTTTTTAAGGTTCACTCACCCATGGCTGGACATCAAGCCTCTCCACCTTTTCTAGCACATCTGGGGAGGGGCTCTTCTCCTGTAAGCAGTCTACTGCTCTCAGTGAACCACTTCTCTGTGCTAGTGATCCATTTTGTCCTGATTTTACTTACCTGTCAAATAGGTGTTCCACTACTTCACTCAGAGATCTACACATGGAAATGGCAGTGTTAGAAAAATCTGATAGATGAAAATTAGACCAAGTTAATTGAGAAGTTTCTCTGCTTTAGTGTCTTTTTCTGAGGTTTGCCAAAGCTACATTTCAGCATAGACGTGTAGGATCCACACGCTCCGTCTCACCTTGGTCAGTCTCAAGGTGGGTTGATCAAAGCTGATAAGTGTACAGCACAGATTAACTGAGGATAGGGTATTCTGCTTATATTATTAGATTTACATATACCCTTGATTATTAACACACATAGCATGCTGGAGATAATCTTCTGACACTGAATATGATGAGTGGGGGCTCTGAACTTTTTCATTGTTTCACTCCCAATTGATTCCCATGGCATTTGAGTGTGTGCTTAGAGGTAAGCATGCTCCTGTGCACTGCTAAACTTAATCCTGCAGGATTCCTAAGGCAGGCTGTTGTGAAACATTTAACAGACAACACACATCAAGGTGACAAAGCAAGAAAGTTTTATTACCAGGCTATAGATAGCCAGCACAGGTCTTCTAGCTCTTAATATGGCTCTCGCCAAAGATGACTTTGTACCTGGCGACATCACTGCACGATCTCGATGTCTACAACAAACCACTCACCACTGCACTGGCTCTGGATGTCCCCCAGGCAGTAAAGACGGCATGGGACTGCTTTTGCAAGGGAAGAGGTGCACCTTCAGAAACAAGTTCTGGGCTGTCAAATAGGGGAAGCAGCTGGGAAATAAGAAGGTAGGTGGGCTGGGTGCAGGGTTGGGTTGTTACCCAGACACAAACCCAGCACTGAGGAAGCCTCCAAACAGCACTATTTTCTGTCCCCTTGTGTAGGAGCAGCACTCATGCTGGTTAAGGTTATGGGGTATAGTTTGTGCTTCCAGGGAAATGGATATAGGATTGCTGAGAGTAGATCAGAGAGTGACAAGATGAGGTTTCCCGCAGGCTCCACTTTCTCTGCTAGGTAATAACTGACTACATGTAGTTGGTAAATCAAGGGTCTTGTTGCTTTAAAGCAGAAGAACAGTGCATCTAGGACTACAAACCCTAAATAATGAATAATAAGAATAATGTTATTGAACAGCTGCAATGCTGCAGTGAGTACTTAAATGCCAGCTTTAAAAACCTATATACTAAATATATCTTCCTTGGAGAGAATATTTACCTTAATGTTCTCTAATGGAAAATATAGCTAAAAGATTTATAATTACAGCAGCACACTTAGAAAGGATTTACAAGTATCAATGTATCCACTGAGCTGAAAGAAAATCCATTAAGTTTTGTCCCCTAAAAATTACTATTGCCTTCCCTGTTCCCAAATAAAATAATATGAGTAGATGTTTTTCCTGTGAACATTCATTAAATGCTCATCAGGCGTAATCTAAGTGACAGCAGAGCTTCAAGACACAAATCACTCTCATGTATCCTCACACTGGATCATTCATTTAAATATGTGCTTGTCTCTTCTTTTCTTTTTTTTAATGATGCCTTTTCTGTTGCAAGAAGAGATGTTTGATTGCTCTTTACAGGTAAATTTTTTTTTACCCCTTTTTAAAAATCATTAATACAATAGAAGAGTGACATTTCTCTGTTTAAATGATGCACATATAAGACAGAGAATTTTTTAAAGACATTTTTTCTCTTGTTCTTTTAGCAGAAATAATTCTTTAAAATGAAATGCCTGAAGTTAAAGGACATTATTGTCCCCCTCCCCCAAATAATCTTATATTTACAAGGAAATCCTGAATATAAATGTAATCTTTTCGTCCACAGAGAATGGAGAAAAATAGATAAACTGAATGAAAATGGACTATTAAAGGAAATTAGGAGTATACGCTGCTTTTTTGAAAAGGCTCAAATGTTAGCTTTAAGTCTTTTAAATCATCTGATTGTTGGTGGAAGAATGAAATGAGGTAGGCATAGTATGCATAAAGTGGACTCCAAATGCATTACTACATTCATCACCTAAGAGTTGAAGGGGACAGTAAGGTTTACCCTAAAGAGAAAGCATGGCAGTAAGGCTCATTTACATTCTCTGATGTGGAGAAAAGGATGAGATACATTCCATTTAGAGGTCAGCCTGTCATTGTCCTGAATCAGCTGCTTCATAAAGGGGAGGGCGTTGTAGCAAAATCTCTCCACATGTGATTGCACTCATGGTGGTGGGATGAAAAGCCACAAGAGATCTTTCTTTGAAAAGGGAGCAAATAATCAATGAATGCATTGCTTGAATGTCGTCAGCCACCAACGCAGCACATATGTTATCATGTTTGCAGAGATGATGTTGTTAATGCCCACAGCACGATGGAGTTCTTAAATCCTGAAGCCAGCCTGTCTCAGAAGTGAATGCCTGGCTATGGCTCCACAGACTGTTGTGGGTGTCTCCTCGTCTGTGTGCCATCCTGAAGCCATGCCAAAGCATGGGGATTGTGAAGTTGTCTGTGTGCTCCAAGGACTGATGGGTGTAGGAGTACCTTTGTTGCATAGGAGGGAGAGAAAATTGTGGGCACCTTCCAACTTGAGGATTTGCATGAAGGCAGCTAAGACAGCTGCAGAGACCAGTCTAGATACTAGTCTAGAGTCACCACTGATATAACCGAAGACAGTTATAAACATATTTGTACGTATCAGAGTACAGATGCCTATATCCCATGAGTCCGTCGCTCTATTTTGCATCCCCCTACCCTTCCCCCTCTTGGGGAGGAGCGGTACATCAGCAAAGCACACAAATCAATGTTACCAATTTATTTCTTTGCATTCACTTTCTCTCTTGATAGTAGTTTTCCCCCTCTCCATGGAACACTTTACTATAATTTAAAGTCATCATACGCCATCATCTGTTTGCATTCCTGCAGTTTAGTGTCTTTTAGAGGTTGTTTGTAAAGCAGCTTTAATTCACAGGTGTAGTTTAAACAGTTATGGATCAGATCCAACTCTCAGGGACATCCATCGGGACATTTCTGCAAGTTTGTTTCACTCTGCAAAAGGCAAACAGCATGGTCAAGAGGAGGGGGTGCTGAACATGATGATTTACCTGTCACTGACCTCAGGACCAAGATATTGGTCTTTATTTTCTTATCTGATATGGAAACTCTCAGGAGAATTGTGTGAACATCATGATTCTGTTCACTTCTCCTTGAAACATGCCACATTAACTTGCAAAGAAGGTACGTGGACTGGAGATTAAAATGAGTTTATAGGGCATCCATACAGTATTAGCAGCAGAGGGCACAATTCTGCTTTAATTCCATGACAGCAAAGCTGAGCCTGGTATGATTATGTCACATCAATTCAATATAAAAGGAAGATATACCTAAAATGTGTAAAAGTGTTTGTCTGGATTCTACAGAAAACAGGAGTGATCAGATCCTATGTTTTGCTGCCTGGGAGAAACACATCTCCCTGTTCCAATAAGAAGCGGTATCTTATAATTAGAAAGCAGCTGACACTGTCTGTCTTGAGGAGCTAATATGGTACAACAGCATTTCTGATTGCTTCAGAAAATAGCCAGCAGTATGAGCAGTGATGTGAGAACCGAAGCCGTCTGGCTCATTAACAGAGCCAGAGTATTTCTTCCCACATGAGTGTAAACGCAGCTTGATGTCCTTAGCCTTTTCCCTCTTCTGCAAAACTTGCTGTAGCTGAGAGGCCAGATGCCCTCTGACTGCACTCCAGGACTGTTAACACTCTTTGTGGATACTGGTCATTGATACAGATAAGGTAATAACCAAGTAGACAAAGTATTTCCCAAACTGATCTCTACACAAGCTTTACCATTGCTCACAGGTTCCAGCAGAGAATTCTTTTTCAGTTCATCAGTTTTGCTGTCCGATTTCTTGCACACTCTGCAGTGTGCTGCAGGGGCAGGGGCTTCTCCACCACAGTAGGGCTTATGGTCCCTTCACTTGCCATGGCTTCAGCTGCCCATACCCCAACTCCCACTTGCATGATGGGAATGAGGACCTTTCCCTGGCATGTTAAAAGTTGCAAGGTGCTTGGGTTTGCAAGGTGCTTGGGTGATGTAGTTAGCAGGCCATACATGCAGCTATTTCCTTTAGTTAAAAGGTTCACAAGGAGGAGAATTTCGTAGCAAAATATGTTACTAAGCAGCTTTTCTACAAATTTAACTCCAAGGACATGCATCTCTCTGTTATTCTATGAAAATGGAAACAGTGGTAAAGGGACTATATCCTTTTAATTGGATGTTCACTGTGTTTGCCACCAGGTTTGGTTTTTTTTCTCTCCTTCAGCTATCAAGTGTTCCTCAAGCATGTTAATTAAAAAATAATTATCAAGCATGGTTCCTCTTTTCTGCAGACAGAATTTGCAGTAGCTGCTGCATACTTCAAGAGCATATTATGTCAGCCTGGTTCCTAGATTTGTTATGCTGGTGTTTAGATGTGCACTTCCACACGCTGGCAGAGAATCAATATGTGCAGCTCACAAGCTAGTCTTTCCAGTGATTATGATAACCCTGTAGACCAATAAACTGGAAAATGGTTTGATTTTATTGTTTTCTCAGACACCAGAAGACATCCTCATCTTTAATAGTGTTTTACAATTAATTAAATAATCAACACTCTTCCCTGGGAAAGGATCTATGAGGAGCACAAACCAGTCCTGCATGCTGTTTGTGCTGCAAGGCTGGGAAACACCATGGCTGCATTACTCAGGTCAGCTCACGGCCACAATAGTTCGTTATTGTGTAATATCAGAACCATATAGTTCGTTTCTGATAAGTTTCCTACAATACCCTTGACAGTGGCCAAGCAGCTGTTGTGCTCTGCTTGTTATGCAAACTATAATCATATCACTGTGCCTTGTGGTTCCTTGTCTGTTTGACATACTGTCCTAGTCCCTCTTGCCAGATATGCAGGGTCCTGCTCTTCCCTTGCTGATGTTGAAGCAGATGGTCATGCCCACGTCGGTGTCTCTGAGGGATTGGCAATCCCCACGGTAATGACACTGGCTGCTTTCCCAAAATCATCGGTCCAAGAGGTGGTTGATCCACACTGCAACTCATATGGGAAAGTGGGTTCAGACAGTCTATGTCCTCTGCTGACCTAAAATCACACTGCCATAATTCACTGTAACTGTGCTGGGTCCAAAGTCTGTGCTACCATGTTCACCCATCACGTTGTCACTGCTGGCACATGTCCTGCAGGCAAGGAACAGAGGCAGAGCATGCACCCCATCCATGGGCTGTGAAGGCATAGGCTGGCTTGCATCAATTGTTTCAGCAGAGTGTAAATCCTGGGACTGATGGGTGAGTGATGAGAAAAAGTTATGAAGCTTGCACTGAAAGGTGGGAGCTGTTGCAGCCCTGTGAGAAAGTGCTGATGGGAGTATGCTGTTGTACTAATTGTAACTGAGGGTGCAGTCCTAACCCATTGGAAATTGGTATTACACACAGATTCAGAAGTGTGAATGATTGGGAAGATCTGTAAAGAATTGCAAAATTTTGGGAGCAGAGAGGAAAGCCCAGCAGTCTCCAGAAGCTATGGGAGATAGCTGGAAGTGTCAGTTTGACCCATGCATTCTGCAGGATTTTTTTCAGAAGGATGAGGAAGAGGGATGAGGCTGAAGGAATTGCTCTAGCACACGGATAAATAGCCTTGCTTTGCAGTGCTTCATCCAAGATGACAGCGCTTGAAGTGCAAAGATGAAACAAAAGAAAGAAGCAACAATGGAACATCAAAATATCAAAACCTAGCTACAGTCAGGTGTAGTTCAGTGCCTTCTTGGCCTTTTGATGCACTGTAATTATCGCACAGGGAAGATAAAAGCATTTCTCAGTGGTTTGGGAACAAATATCTGAGGCAAGAAACAAGAGGCACTTCTGCCTCTGGGCCAAATTCCTTGCTGTGTCAAAAGGTGAAACTGAGATGAAGGAACGCCCATCTGCCTCCCCAAACACATTACTCATTTGACACCTTTACATGAAAACTGTTAGTAAGTTCTCAGGCTTTGGAATATGCTTCCTCCTTCTCGGTGCCCCAGAAAAGAAGGTGACACCTCACTAGGCATCAAACAGCACAAAACGCTCTCTACAGCTGTGAGAGCTGGTTGGAGGAGAATCTGGTGCCTCCAAAGTATTCCAGTGATTTGAAGCCTGAATAAACGGAAGAATGAAAAAATAAAGGTTTGTAACTTTTAATTATCATTTCTAGAGATAATAAATTGTGAAATAACTGTTATTTTGCAGAACTGAAGTCACACCCACTGTAAGTGGAATTTCTTGGGGAAGCTTTTGTCTAAAATGCCACTGGAACAGACAGTGACTTCAGTAAGCTAAAAATGTTGGTATTGATTTTGTTCTCAACAAGTGCATTGCACTTAACACATGTATGCTTACATTATACTCTAATATAATGTAATATGTATGTGATATCTTTTGTCAAATATTGGTAATATTTTTTTTAAATTAGCTTGAAATTTGAAACAAGATCATGGTAGATTGTTTTATTTTCATTGACTGATATTTTTAACCAGCTCTAGTCAATTCTTTCAATTAGGAAAATGAAGCAGGATCCTGACCCACTGAAGTCTATGGGGTTGTGAGATTGTGCCTTTCCCTCCAGTGCAGATGGTATCATCTTAAATTAGTCTTTGTTCTCTACCTTCTGACAAGCTTTTTATAACTGGTGAAACAAATTACAGGGTTTCTTTTCTCCATCCGGATGAGTAAATAAACACTTTAAGAACAGTATGAGGTTTGCTTTAAAATTTACCTCACAGGCAAATGTGTACACCACTAAGTTTTTTATACAAACATTTCTTGGGAGACAAAATAAATCAATTCATGGGATTGCTATTACTACTCATCCAGCTTCATTCCCAGTTCTAGAAGATGCAGCACTATGCTCCCATGTCTTTTGATGTAGTCAAAATTATTTTCCAGTTTTCACCTTCTAAAAATCATCTGGGCTCTGAGCTTGATACTTCTCTTGAGTATTGCTGTTCTCGCTCTGCAGACTGCCATTGGGGGCAATGTTTTCTTTCTAAATCTTTCCATGCCTAAGTGTGGACACATCTCCCTCAAAGGCAGCCCTTCCCCAATGCTTCCCCTATGCATTCACATGGATAGAGCAGCGATCACACCCTTTCAGAGCTGCGGGGTTATTTGAGGCTCTGCATCTCTACCTGAACTAAGGATGCACAAGCTGTAGATAGAGTCTCTTCAGGAATGGGGTGGGAGGAAGAGACCTCGTGATCTCTGCCACGAGGCAATTTTATTGCATCATTAGCTGAAAGAAAATTCTGCTCTTCTCACCTCAGTTGACTGACAGATTTCCCTGGATAAGCTGTGTTTCTATCAAACCTCTTCCTTTTCAAACATCTCATGGTTTTTCAGTTCTCAAAGAGATTTTGTCATGCTTCCTGGCCAGCTCCTAATCTACATATATTGGCTGCTCAAGACTGAGTAGATCAGGAACAGAAAAGGGTGCCCTAGAGCTCAGGAAGATGTATTCTGGGGTGAGAGAAGTGGCGCACCACCTAAGCACAAGCTATAGCAGATTTCCACCCTCTGCAATCTAAGTAAGGATAATGTCCTACAATGTACACAGGCATCTGCCCTTGTTATAGCAATGAGAGCTTCTACCTCCCTTACCTTCTATCACAGTGAAAGATTTGGCTGGAAAACCTTCTTTTAGGGGCACTTAACACGTTAGTGTAAATGTTCTGGTTTCTCCACGGCTGAAGAAGTCTGAAATCATCATCACCCCTTGTGCTGTTAATCAGAGGGGTTTTGCTGGAGCTGTTAGACCCCATGACCGTGATGATGTGATATCCAGTGAAAGGCTAAGTTTCTAGTTCTCCCTTAATGAAAACCATGCAATGTGTAATGGCAGTATAAAAAAATGCTTAGGGCTGCTATTTATTAATGCTGGCTTGTGGTTTTTATGTGCAAGGCCCAGTAAAAGCTACTGACCATGGACCCTCGTGATCAGTTCAGCTGAGGGCCAGCAGGAATAACAAGGTGACAGCAAAACATGAAGAGCTGAGAAGGCACAAAACCCAGCTGCCATCTTCTGTAACATTTCTGTACCACAGAACCAACTCAGCTCATGCTGGATGTGCCTCTTTGTGAAGAGGTATGTGAAATGGGAATTTTCATGTAAATTGGTGTCAGCAGCCTTGGAAATAAGCAGAGGTTGCAACAGAGCAAGTGAATAGCAGGCGTTTTCAAGGGAAATGAGTCTACAGATTGATGGATGATTTTTGGGAGGATGAACTGTTAAGCTTATGAGGATGAAAGTCTTTATTTGCACAGGTACAAAGTTTAAGTAGCTTTTTTTTGATTCACGATTTTGAACCACAAAACAGCAGCATGCATCATGCTATGTGAAACTTAATAATCATCTGCTTTAAAACAAATGTGAGGCAACACCAATTAAGGCCATGTTTTTTAATGAATAGCTTGCTCAGTCAGGTAAAAAACCTTGTAACATATTGTGCCATCCATTTTAAGTAGAACTTCACACAGACCTTCAAAGGTGGATTCTGCCTAACAAATGGATGGAGCGATGCATCTCTATTTTACAAGGCAAAAGGGAATAGCGTGGGCAATGTATGAGCTGCATGTGTGTGCGTACGTGTGCGTGCTCACAGTGCTGAAAGCACCAGATTACACTGAACTGATTAAACAAGCTTACAATTGCATTACAGCAGACACTGTAATGAGAGCCAAGATATGATTGGCAAAATATACATGACATATTGTAAAACAGATAAAATGATAACAGCTTTTTACTGAAGAGCATCTGCTATTCAGTTGGGAAATTAGGGTAGAACGCAACTGTTCTTATAAATCATAAAATGGCATCACCATCATGAAGAATTTCCTGTCTTAATTTTTTAAGTGTGATATTGTTGTTGCTCTTGCTTGTATGTCAGAAAGTTAGAGACTCCAAATTTTCTTCTCTGAACATGCTAGATAGAAGCAAGTTTCTTTACCTACACTTTAGAATTAAGTTCTTCAAACATTGTGCTTATGGACAGGTATGAGGACTGAGCCAGATCGCTTGGATAAAACAACCTGACATTAGTGGGTTTTGAATTTGTTTGGTGGAACTTCATAAGAAGGGGGAGGGAATCTGATTGCTCTGATGTTAGCTGAACCTCCTTACCTTCCTGTTGCAATCGTTTACTACTTGTTTCTGCAGGGAAGACTGCACACGCCGACTTTATTGTTCTGTGCGGGATTAGACGTACTCCAACTGAATGCAGTGACCTTCAGATGCTTCCATGGAAGAAGGTCTGTTTCTGAAGCCAAATAATTAACCACTGCAGGATGGATGTTGCCTCACTGTTGAATTGCTTTCACGATGTGTAATGACTCACTACTTAATTGCTATGTAATTTTATTATTATCTGTAAAATGTTTTTCAGAAAGGAAAGAAATAATTGCAAATGGTCTGATGTAAACTGATCTAGCTTTACTGACTTTCAGTAATCATGTATTAGGTCCCCGGCTCCTGTAAATGAGTAACTAGAAAGGGCTGTCCTGATTTAAGTGGCCTTCTATATATTTCCCTTACAGGAGCAGAACACATGAGAAAGTATGACACACGCAATGTTCTTTGTGGCCTAACCTCCAATTGCATGACGTTAGTGCAACCCAGATCGAAATTGTTTGCCATGCTGCTGTCTTTCTGATCTATTCTGGTTATTCTGCTGCTTGCCAGATCACGCAGTAGGCACTCATTTTGTAGTTTACAAACTGCAATCAAAATAAAGCTTCATACAGTCCCTTAAACACACAAGTTGCTTTGATTTACCTGTTCTATTCCACATTACAGCCAAGAGTTTTGCACTTGCTTCAAGTCACTGGCTGTCCCATACTGGTTAGTTTTCTTTTTTTTTTCTTTCTCCTGACTGGATCTGTTTAGGATGTGTATAAAGACTTCTATAGGATCCAGCAGAAAAAAGGAATTCTGCCATGTAACTGTAGCACTTCTAACTGGACTAGTTCTAGTCTGCAGCCCTGTTTATACCAGAGGTTCATCTGCTCAGCCTTGGCACCATGCTTTTACACCAATGCACCATTTTAACATTGAATTGTAGTGCAGGTATGGCTTGTTCTTGATGTCTTTCACTATAATTTGTAAACATATCCTGTAGATGCATGAAAATGCAACTCTTTCTTATCTCTAGTACTTATTAGCCTGAACGTCCGTCAAAGGCTGTTGCACTCCCCATCATCCTGTATCAACACATGTGTTTAAATGAATTTAGCATATGCTGAGCAGCAAACTATTTTGACCAAGTGTCCCCCAAAACACGTCTGTCCTTTTTCTACTGCTTACCCTATGGCTTTTAAAAATGGTCCTTTCCCCATCTCAAAATTGTTCCATTCAAAGGCTCAGCTGAGGGGAAACAACAGTTGGTAACTTCTTGCCCTCATCCTCTCCTCTGCCAAAACTCATGGGTACTGTCAGACATTTCTTGTCTGAGAGCTGATCTGTGCTTTTGATTTTCATATGGCTGAGTAGATTAAAGACCTGGCAGAACTGCACCATTGCCAAGTCCAACAGAAAAGCTGGATTGAAGGTGAACTAAAAAATGGACGACTGGCCTTGTAGAAAGGAATGAAGGTGGCTGTAACACCCTGTGCTCCAACAATATGCTGCTGACAGAAAGGTAGGTGGTAGGCTACAAACTCCAAAGAAATTGAGTGTTGCTTGGCCTGCCACAGTCAGTCCAAGATCCAGTCTTTGGTCAATCTGTGCACTGGGGAAGGACAAATGTGAAACTGCCTTTTCCCTCACCTTACATGGAACATCGATTTGAAGTTATACAAAAGGATTGAGATGAAAAGAAAAATGAGGAAAAAGATGGGGATGTTCTGAGGTAGCATACATCAGTCAATACTGTTTTCCAGGCTCCGTTTTGTCACCAGTCCTTTCTAAGGCTTAGCTCAGGTCTAATATGGTATGAGACATAGCTGGATACTGAGACAAGGCCAGCCTTACCAGGAAGTTTTACATCGTGTCACACAGATTGGTGCAAATGTTACAGAAGATGGCAGATGGGGCACTGCAAAAAAGTAGGAGAAGATCCTGTCTTGGATCTCACTATTTCTGTAGCCAAGGCCATAGCAGTCTGGTATGGTCCAGGAGAAGCCTTGTTCTTTGTTACTTGAGCTTTATAGCACATGAGGTCTTTCCCTTGGGAAGGACTAATTCTCAGCAATGGTTCACCTGCGGACTGGCTTGGAAGCAGCTCTGATGAAATGTACGTGGGCATCTTCACACACTCATGAACCAGTCGTGTGCCCACACAGCAAAGAAAGACAGCCAACAGCATCCTGGGCTGTATCAAAGGAGGAGAAAAGAAACCAAGCAAAATGACTATCCATCCTGCTTGGCACTCGTTAAATCACATCTAGATACTTTAGCTACTCTGGGACCCCAAATATGAAAAAGACATGGGTAAAGTGGAGCAAATTCAGCAGAGGGCCAACAGCATGCTCAGGGTTGTAGCAGTTGCCCTGTGAGGAGATGCTGAGAGACCTGGAGCTGTTCAGCCTGGAGAAGATGTGTTTTCAGGGTGCCTAATAGGAGCCCCTCCAGTATCTAAGAGAAGATCATTGAAAAGGCAGAGCCAGGCTTTTCATAGTGGAGCATGGTGGGACAATGTGAAAAACTAGGCATAAAATAAAACAAGAAATGTTCAGATTGCATATAAGGAGAAATTTTTTCACCATGAGGACAGTCAAGACGTAGAGCAGTTTCTCATAGATGTTTTGCTGTCTCTGCCTTTGGAGGTTTTCCAGTGGATAAAGTCTTGAGCAACCTTCTCTGATCTCATAGCAGACCCTGCTTTGAACATTGTGTTGGACTGGTGATCTTCTGAAGTCCTTACCAATCCAAATTATCTAGTGATTGTATTATATTTAAAAAGCTATTTAATGAAAAGCTCAAAATGTCTTCAAAACTCTTATCTGTACTCTCTGTGCACTGAGGACTCTTTTCCAGTTTTGGAAACTCACTCATTGCAGTGACCTACCCTGCTCAACTCAACTTCTCGAAGGCCTCCGAGCTTTTTAGATCCCTTCTTTTAGTATCTGCTTGCCATGATGATGTATTCACTACCTGTTCCCACTGTTTTGCTTCAAAGACACTTGTAGGGATTGCTCAGACCTTCAGTATTTTCTAAAGTTCTGTCCAGTTAAACTCATAATTTGCTCACTTATGCACAATTGATGGAGGTTTCATTTTTGTAAGCTTTACCATGTGTCCCTTCCCTGGGGAGATCCATTACGTGATATGTACACCATTGCACTTCGGAACAGAAATGCATTTCACTCTACATCTGATGGAGAGCTGAAAGACTGAAGCTTAACTTAAACCTAAAATTACTATTCAGTGCTTCACAAATTATTCCTATACAAACAAAAATGAAAGCCTGTGGATTTCTTTTGTCTTATAATTTTTATTACACATTATGGAAGAGTTCAGGAACAGTCAGTAAGTTGAACTAGAACCAATTCTCATCTGTTGTTATGGTTACCAGGAGTAGAAAATAATTTCCTGTAATTTATCTTAAGATCATTTATGTCGGATACAAACACAGATTAAGCTGAATACCATGGTAATTTCTTCTTCAATTGTGTTAGGAACCATAAGACATTCATTTTTACTTCATAAATAAGGGTTACAGTATGTCATGCTCAGTCAAAGAAGATAAAATGAATCTAATTAAGTGCCATCAGAAGATCACTTTGCTGTTTTTATTGCAGCAATAAAAGTGCCCTTACCTTCTTATTCTTAGAGAAATGACAGAGATTATTATGGAAATAGGATGAGATCAAGTAAGTCTTGCTTGACCTAGACTTGGATACAACAATATCCTTGTGTCACTGATTGTTGAAGTGAATAAGCAATTTACAAAATCTGATGGGCTAAAGCTCATGAGATGCACTTGCTTTATTAGAATGAATGAAACCATATGAAAGCCTCAGACAGGTCTTGTTTATTGGGTTTTATATAAACAATATCATCTTTTTATTGATCTATAGGCCTTAGTGATGATGATGGCAAACAAGGCTTTCAGACTGATGACTGCAGGTCCCTAACGTTGATTAGTTGATGTGTAGACAAGTGAAAAGAACCATTTAGCATTAGCAGGATGTGCATACCAGTATAATAATCTGGAGGTTGCTTCAGGGCATAGACGAGTTCTGCACGGAAATAAAAAGAGTGGAGAGCCCTGAAAGAGCACAGGTTAAGTGAAAGGCTGTTAAACAATATCTTGAAGACATTTCCATTGAGTTGTCAGAGTCTTTAAAATGCCAGCAGGGAGTTTAAAAAACCAACCAAACAAACAAAACCAAAGTCTGTGAAAAGTCTGCTACAAGCCTCAGAAAGTTTAGAAGCAGCTCACTGTCTCTAAAATAAAAGAGACTTCAGGTCATATGCAGTAACAGGACCTGACCCATGTGTTTGGAGATTTGATGGAGAACAAATCCAGCCTTCTATATCTCCCAAAATCCCTGGTCACAGTGGACTGACCAGTGAGCCAGGAATTCCAGAGCTGTATGTCTGTGTACCACATGGGTTTTACCCTGCACCAAAATCGTGGGCCAACCCACGTCTCTCCAGTGCCTGCGAGAGAGTGGCTTGGAGCAGTGTGATCTCCCACTGCTGCCCACCAGCACCAGCGAGGGAGCCATGACTCCTCAGCCAACAGGATCCCAGGCAAGCGATCAAAGCCAGATGACAACTGCACAGCATTTCCCGTCTGGAAAACTTGGATCATGACACTTTCATTCAGATGTTCTGCAGAAAGGACAGATCTGTTCATATTCAGGGTGATGGGGTTCTTTTTAGAAGGTTTGCAGGAAAACTTGGACTTCTGCAGTTTTCTCGGTGGAACTTTGACAACTTTCCTCTGAAGGCAGATGTGAAAACCAAACCTTCTACTAGCATACATTTTCGGTAAAAGCCTGGATCTACTCCTAATAAAAGCAAATTCCTACAGTAGATGTACTGGGTGAATCCCTTTCTTCTTAGGAAAACAGTCTGTAAAAGAATGTGATTTAGAAATGCAGAGTAATCCAGTCACCTCCCACTCAGGTCCTCAGGTGGAAGAGACCGAACATGGTGCCACTGCTGCCTTTCCTTTCTTCTTCCCATCATCCCTTGCTCTCCTGGGGCTGCAGGACCATGGCAGCTCTCCAGGGCAGTGGGCACAGTGGTGATGAACTGCCTGTGCATGATCTCATCAGCCATGTCCAATGGCCATGTCCGAGAGCACTCTACACACCTGGTGCTCACATGGCATCTTCAGAAGAGAGGGTACAGGGCAGCTAGGCCTGAAGGGCATCGTCAGGGATACCCCTGAGCAGCAGTAGCACTGATATAACCCGCATGATCGATGCTGGGGCTCCTCTGCTCTACATTTACCACTAACTGAGTGGTGTCTGGAGGTGACATATTTACAGATGCATCAGCACAACACAAATTTGGGCTGGTAGATAAGTCTCCTGCACGAGAAATTTGCCCTCACCAGGTATTGTAGTAATGTTTGCCCTATTTCATTGCATGCCTTTTTCTCAAACCTAACGTTTGTTGCTTTGGCTGGTCAGGGCCTCACCCCCAACATTTGAAAACTAAAGTGAGATGATAAAAGAGACCAGCCCTTCATCTCTGTGGCATGCTCTGGGGCTTGAGCTAGGGTTCTGGTGATTAAGCAGAGTTTGGGAGAAGCATTCGGTCCTCTGGGAGCTATCAAGGGTGTGATTGTCTGCCTTTTTGATCAGGAAGGGTATTGCCAAGAGGTCAAATGGCTCTACTGTGTGTCTTCAGTGGAAGAATTATCCCTGCACCAGGACAGCGGACCACAGAGCTCTGGATTTGCCTGACTGAATCAGTAGGTTTGGTCATAAGACAAATAAAGACAACTTTAAACAAATCTTGGCAAAGAAAACTTAAAGCACTGCCTGAAACCAAAGCTAACTAAGCAGAGAGGAAAGAAACCCCCACACAAACATGGTGAGTCAGAGTGTTTCCTTTAGGTACACAGAGTTTCCTTCAGATTTTTGGAAATCCTTTGGACCAGTTCCACTCTGGAAAAGGTTCTGCATCTATCTGTGTGGCTGATGGTACATTTTTGGTGCATCCAGGACCGTACTGATAGACCTGCCCATCTTTTCATATAAAGGCAGCAGCACGTTTTGGCACACAGGGTGAAATGTGCTCCGGGTCCTGTTTTATTTGGTAGCCAGCTGCCAGTTTGCATAGTGACTGAAAGTCCAATAAATAGAAAGTACCTTATGCAACTGGAATGGTAAATATGACTGAATTACTGACATGGTAAAGACAACTAAAAGCCCACATCCCCACTAAATGATCCTGGGAAGTTTCTTACTCAGAGACTATCCAGTTCAACAGTTTCTCCACACAAGAGAGAGTGTGCCTACAAGTTTATATTTTTATATGGGCTTAGGGCCCAAGTAGAGACATCTGACTCAGGAGAATGCTGTCTTTGCCATTCTGACTTCAGTTGATCTAGCAGAGATGTAAAGTGCCACAAAATCCAGTAATGCTAATTTATTTAATTTCTTGAGCTGGAAGTGACAAGGAGGGAGTTCATGCTATCCAGCTCAAACGAAAGCTGATGTGCAAGTTGAAAATCAAAAATATTGCCAAGAAGACCACAACTTGTGTAGAGTTAACCCATATCAAATGAAAGCTTCTGAAATCCTTAACCTGCTTCAATAAATGACATTTCAATGTTAATAAGGAGTGAGGAAATGCGGGGAAATATTTAAGGGAAACATATTGTAGCTGCAGTTGCTGAGCCAGATCCACTGCCGATATAAACACCGTTCAAGCAAAGACAAGATATAATGATTAGCCTCAGCTAGGAATATGCCTTTTAGCACTGTGCCATTAAAGTTTCTGAGTGTGGGAGTTAACAAAGGTGGTTTAAAGTGTATTGGAAAATGATTTTTCATTCCATTTTAAAAACTCATTTCATGCATTGTTGTGTCATCTACTTTTAAAATTACAGTCTAAGCAGAAAGACCAAAATGTGATACCGATCTTTTAAATCATGATCCCCAGGGCAGAAGTACATGATTGACCTGTAGTTATTTGTTAGGTCTTTCTATGCCATTCAGCAGAATAATATGCAGGAGAGTCATATGAGTACCTATATAACAAGTAAAAGGTATTTGATTGAGAACTATATTAGAGTAAATAAATAACAGTGAGATGGCTCATGCTGTGAAGTTGTGACTGAAACTAATAACCATTTCTGTTGCTTGATGTAATTGGTGACCTACTGGAGCCAGCTCTTTGTTGGTAATCTATATCAACACTCGGACAATAGTACCTTTCCATTCATCGTTTCCCAAGAGATTTAAAGCAGTCATAGAAATATTTTCTTTTGCTGTATGCCATTTATTTCTTTGAAGGATGGAGCAGTTGCTTCTAAACTCCTGCTGTGCATTAAATATTACAAATTAAAATAAACTACTCCATGTCTAAATAAAACGGTAGCCACAGGGACAGGCTGGTATCAGCTTATTTTCAAACATTTTTCTCAATTAAGGAGAAAGAACTCTAGTAACCAGAATATAACACAGTGTTGCTTCTTATTCTCAGAAAATTACATGTGCATATACGAAATAAAAAGGTCCTGAAAATGAGAATTAATTTTATTCCAATATACTTAGTGGGTGGGGGACACTATACCACTTCTTATGCCTAGCTTTATTATTTAATCATATTGGCTGAGCTAGAAATGCCTCTTGTGTATGTATTCATGATGATTAGACTTGCAGCAAGATATTGACTGGAAAAATTACAATTTATGAGAAATGAGCTTTTCTGATTTCTTTTTTCTTGTGAATGAACAGAGAGAACTGGCCAATTCTGTTTGGATTTCTCTGTGGCTCTTCATAGCACATGGCAGGGAAGATGTGTTAATGTAAGGTTTTTTTACAGTATAAAGCTCTAGTTTTTCCTTTCTATCCATCTTAATATAGTTTATTTCACTAAGAACAAATGTAAATCCTGCATGAGAGATTTCTGCCTATGTTCAGAGTTCTTTCCTTTGATCAAACTTCTGGTTTCAACCATACTTCTGGGTTCTGCCAGGTCTAGCCTGCACGAACAACAGAAAACTCTTTTTGCTTTTTGGACTAAAAAGTGTGTATCTGATTCCCCTATCCCTGATATCTTTCATTATTGTCTCCTGAAAAAAGACTCCAATATTTTAAGGCGGTTATTTGTGTTGGTTTACATGGTCCTCTTTTACCTTTAACAGCAACCTGCTGTCCTGTGCCAGAGCAGAGAGAGGATGGGAAGCATAGACAGGGGAGCACCAGCCCTTGCCTTGCAGTGATCACTTCACTGCTGTGTGTTAGAAAAGCTTCAAGCATATGAGCATGACTCCTGTGCATTCAGGCACCCAACTGCCATTGACATAAGCCAGGCTGTTTACAACCAAGGTCCTTAGGAGTCAGGAGCCCAACACTTGTGTATGTGAGGGGCTAGCATGGCTCCCCTGATGAGTTATTGCAGAACACTGCATGGTTGCCAGATGCCTAGCAGAGTCATGGTGGCTTGGAGGCAGGTGGGTTTGTGGCGGGGGGGGGTGAGGTGATGTGAAAAATCTCTACGTGACATTCACAGCTGGGTCTATTTCCCTTCTTGTAACTGGCACAAATGCTATAAACAGCAGGTACCCTTTTGTGGGGTTTTTTGACTGGTTTTGACCAATCTTTTATATAAAGATATTTGGAGATTTTGTGTGTCCTGTAGAATGTTTTGAGAAAACAGCTATACTTTAGCTCTTCATACTTCCATAGCACCAAACGTCTAATTTAATTTCACCCCATCTATGCCAAAACTCTTTATTACACAGGAAATAAATGTTTTCCCTATGAAACAAGCACTGTAAAAAGTGCTAATAAGCATAAACACACACACACAAAACATTAAGCCTGAGCTGACATTCTGAGATGTTATCGTTTATGTTTATTTACTACTATGGATGATAGCAGCTGATAGTCACAGCTGAAGCTGAGATTCAATAGGAGAAGTACTACACCAGAACAAATAGCAAGAATACGATATGTCTTGGAGTTCAGAAGGGCATGTAGAGAGGTGAGGTGACCTGCCCAAAGCCAGAGCATGTCCCTGGCAAAATCAGAAACAGAGCATAGGCATGCTTGTTCCCCATTCAGTGCAGTGACTGCCTGGCCATACTGCTTGACGTAACTTCTCTTCCAGTTTTGCTTTGTGTGTTTCAGCACTTTGCAGAATCAGTGCAATCCTCCCTGCAAGGACAGCAAGGAGAAAAACTCCATATTTGCATGTCTCCAGGCTGAATCTCTGTCTCAAGAGAACAAATGCATCAGTCAGAATTACGGTTGGATTTCTTCCCTGCTATGGGATTTCTGTTTGTTTTTAATGTGAGGTAATGAATGCCTGATTGGGAGATTAGGGGTGGATCCTGTAATCATAAGATACTGTATCTTTTGTAACCCAAAGCATTGTCTGAAATAAAGCTCCTCGATTAGATCAAAGCATATATCTGAGGTGAAGAATTCAGGATAATATAATTTCCAAGACAATTCTTTCCCAAGCTACAAAACAAGCAAAATTGAACGGTGCTAGCACACTGCAGCAGATCTGTGGAAGTCTTCCACAGTGTGTATTGGTCCTACCACCCATTACTAATGTTGGCTGGGACATCTGCAACATCTGAGCAGCATGTAAACACATTGTTTTCCTCACTGACCCTTTCCCACCAGCTAGACATCTTCAGTGCTGGTTCTTCTTGACATGCCTTCCCACAGCAACGTACCTTAGCCTTCTGGTCATGTCCGTACATATGATGCAGTTTATGAGAAACAATTCTACAAATTAAAATTTCACTTGTGTCAAGAACGTTGGAGAAACTTCAGTGAATTCCCACCCATTCTCTCCTCCAACTCACTGTGATTTTGCTTTTGAGGTACAGTTATATGAACCATCCTGTGAGTCTGTCCCTGTCCCCTTGTGAAATCCGTAACTGTTTTATTTTCGTCAGACAGTACTTCAAAGCTGGTATCTATAAGCACTCAGGTCCTGTCTGGAAGAACATAATCACAGATCTTCAGCCTCTGAAGTTCTTGGCTTTTGTAGATATATCCCACCTCCTTGTGCTTTAACATTTTTTTTTTTCTCCCTTTAACAGGTGACACCTACACTTTTGAAAGCCACAAAAATGAATATAGATGAAATACTAGACAGAGGCTGCATGAAGAAGGTGTGAACAAATAGATTTTTACCATCTTAAATAGACCCTAAAGCTGCTTTCATCTGTGCTCTCTTAACATCTCTTGCCGGAACAGATTCATTGACAAAATTGGTCATTTAAATTCAAAAGCCCGGTTGCCTTCTGTATTCTCCATTGCTTTGGATTTATGTAGTTGGAGATGTGTTGTTAAGCATCCTTTTAGGGTTTTTTAAACTGTGATATATTTCTGGAAGCACATATTTGAAATGACAGTGTTTTGTTCACTCAAATGTAAGGAATTGTTACATGCAACTATGAAAAAAATCAGTTTATCAGGCATTGTGCTAGTTGAAATGTGATTTAACCGCATAATGTGTTTGATTATCAGCTTATATTCAGAGGATGAAAAGGGCAAAATCATCCCAAGCTGGGCTGTCAATTCTGTCCCTTTCTAACCTGATTCATTAATGGACCGAATGTGTTATCTGGCATGCATGTGTACTTTTACCTATCAAAGATGGTTGCTGAATTTGTGAAGTTGATAGGAAGATAGATATAGCTATATAGATATAGCTGCATTTTTATACATGCCACTTTCCAACTTAGGACTAAAATTCTCTTTTTAACAGAAAGTCCGAATTTTCCAAGATTCAATAAGAAAATGACAGACTCTGTTTCTGTGACTGCAGTTTTTTTCAGTGGTTCAAACTTGGAATATCTCACTGTCTTGCAGCCCTTTAATGTATTTGCCTCTGTGACATTTTGGGAGGGCAGAGGACTCAGAGCTGGCTAATGGAGGCACTCTGGGACTGGGGCAAAGTGGTGTAATGTTGGATATCACAAACATCTATGAATGTCCCCAGACACTATCCATCACTCCAATTGCAGGTCTTTTCATACAACAAAAAAGCAGCAAACTTGTAGTGTAGGACATGGAGAAAGCTCAATGAGGCTGATTGCAAATTTAGGAATCCAAAAGGATGCACTGTCAGTCAGAAATCAGCAGTCTGATTTACACTGCATCTAAACACAGTCAAAATCAAGCCCCATGATTCAACTAAGGAACACTGGGCTTATATCAGCCTTTTGTATACAGAGACTTCATTAATGAACCTGATGCAGTGAGAATCTCTGATACCATCATGGCAGGAGAGTCTGTTTTAATTATTATATGTGATTTTGTAATTTTAATTGTATAATTATTCCAACATTAAAAGACACAATTACATTTTAAATCTTCTTCAGAACTCAATTTTATTACATTTTTATTACTTTGTAATGATATGATATTTTATTATTAGAAATCAGAAATTATTAGAAATAATTTTATGATTACATGGTTTTAAAATCTAATCTTTTTACTGTTTCATCATCTTATCTTACAATCATCTTAAACATCCAGTGGAAAATGAAAGGCTGCAAGCATTTTGAGAGTAACCTAGATAAGACATCAACGATGATGCTGAAATTTTTCACTTTAGCTGTTGCCTGCCTCACAGAATTAATGAAGCAGCCTGCAATGACAGAAGTTAGTTCAAAGCAAAACTCTAGTTATGAAAACAGCTTTTGTGGAGGGCTCATGCTTAAGATGAGTTATGTCACAACTGTCTACGAGATCAGGAACCGTGTGAGAGGAGGTGGTGAAGTTGTCTGGTGCTAATTGTTCCATTTGCTCACAGCAATGTGAATCAGAGGCAATCCTGTTGAAATCAGAGGCAATACTTTTGTTACAGAGCTCTGAGACTCATTTCAAACCTGAACAAGGCTCACAGTCATCCATCTTGCAACACCAAATGAAGCGGATATTTTCCTAAATACAGGAGACAAGTGAAATGGTCCATGCTGCATATCAGAGCTTGAACCACCTTAAATGACCTCATTTCCTCTTCTATTTTTTTATGATTTGTATGTATTTACTGATTGCTTTCATGTGTTTTCCTTTGTGTTTTTTATTAGATAAAGTGTCCTTCTTGAGTTTCATTAACATTTTCCATTTTTCTTCCAACTTTGATATTATAATAAAAATATTTATCCTTTGTCTCAACTTGCTCCTGAGTTCTGTTACAGTCAAAATGGAATAAGAAAGCATACTTTGATCTACTGCCGTTGATAGAAATACAAAGGCAGGGAGGCAGGGTGTGTAGGATGTTTCCACCATACCCTAAAGAGCTACTAACCTGAAAGGCAGGGTGATAGTAATTTTAACTACTGTGCTGCCACAGGTGCACTGAAGACATGCACTTTACAATCAAGAAGAGTATGATCTTTCTAATCTGTGAGACATTGCAACAAGGATAGAATTAATCCCGGGTGGGGACATCTCCGCCTTCATGGTTTGGTCCATGGAGTGAATGACAGGTCCAGCAGAAAAGGTACTTGTGTTCACATGTCTTCAACAGTGTGATGTCAACATAGGTAGTTTGATAATTTGTCCCACTGTACATTTGTATTGTCTGCCCCACATCCAAACTGTGTAACAAGAGAGAGACAGAATCTTAGACATATGACATTCATCTTAAACTATAAATAATCACAAAAAGAAAATAGTGATAAACCGCCAGTGTAGTATTGTATTCTGGCGAGCACGTACTTTTCGTCCTAGATGCAAATCATCAATTTTACAGTTGAAGTAGTTGTTTACTCTCAGTTTTCTCTCCTCTGTTTTCATATCTGTATTTGCTTTCGTGGGTTCACCTCATTTATAGATAACCAGGAGATAAACTTCAGTGGATCCTGTTATTCTTGTAAAATCCTGGGTAATATTCTGCCTGCCCAAATGTCACAAATTCATTTCATCAGGAACGGATTGAACAGGAGTATTGTATCGAAATTATTAGGAACAAAAAGACAGCACACTGAATTTCCAAATTGCGAAGTCTGCTGAGTGGTGGTGTCTGTACAGAACATGCAATTGCTAGAATTGCCCTGAATGTGCTCCTTTTTAGTTTTTAACTGGTAGAAAATAGAATCTCTATTTATTAATTTTCTTATAGCTACTTCGCACCGCAGTTCAGAATGGTATCTGAAGATGTGCAGTATAGTACAGTGCATCAGGAAAGAATGAATACTCTGCAGGGAAGCTTGAATCACAGTGTGCAGTCAAGAGTCACGCTTCATCTCCAGCCATTCTTTCAAACCAAATGAGAATTTACACATCAGCATCCAATATGCCAAGATGCTTTCTCTATTTGGTGTCACAGCTGACATACATGGGAGGGCAGGAGTACTCACATATGTCAGAGCTATGCTTAAAAAATGGGGAGATTGTGGCATTGTATGTTACTACTTCTGATCACAGCACAGGTCAATGATCATTCTGCCCTGCTCTTTCTTTCCTTTCCTTAGTTGCCAATGGAATTATACCACGCTGAAGAGATTTGCCAAGCTAAAATTAAAAGCTCTTCTGCTATAATACTGTCAGCACTTGGATCAGTATTTTTTTGAAAGGCGATTATGTTGCTTTTAAGGGAGAATTTGTTACTAAAGCAACATCTGTATTTGGTGTTACAAAAGGAAATTACTGTACCCTGAGAACGATAACAATGTGTTGAAGTACAGAGGCTTAGTATTTTTCTTCCTATCATCATTGCAGGTGATGTTTCGTTAAAGACAAAACACTCTGGAAGCAACTCTGGCTTAATTTTCATCTTTCCTCACCTGTTAACATTTCTGAAATGGGATACAGAGGAGGGGAAAGCTGAAGTCTAAAAAATAACTGCCTGAAAGTACTTGGAGGGCTCCCTGTTACGGCTGTTTCTGTGGACCTTATTACCTTAAACACACATCTCCCACACACTACCCCAAGAGATGCAAAGCATCCTACCCTATTTGTAGGTGAGCAGAAGAGCTGCAGAGATTCTTTGGATGACACAAGTGCTCTGTATGCACACACACATACACTTCATCCAACTGCCTCCAACTGGTTCAGATTGTGTTAATGGAGTCAAAGGGGCAGCCTACAAATTTATTCCAGTAAGTGCTGAATCAAACGGTCGGAGAGGGCTCCAGGATATATTGCATAGACAAGCAGAAGTGTATCACTGAGAAATTTACTACCAGTAACATGGATCATTTGGTCACATCCGGTTTTACCGCTTCTGCAAAGAGCAAAATAAAAGAAACTAGCCCCTGAATCCCATTCCACCTGCAAGTTGTTGTTTTCACACATTGTTGCTAATCCCATGTGGAGAAATCAGATAAACTAAACATTGAGTTTGGAATAAATAATTATTCACCTCAAAGAAATTATCTTCCAACACTCACATTTTTTTTTCCAAATCAATCAACTGAAATTATCTGTCAGGTCTTCTTGTTGCCAGGAACATTTTGGCTTTTGGTGGAGGAAGGAGATAATTCTGTATTTTTCAAAAGATGAACTTTTGATTTTGACCAATTTAGTACAATTAAACCTGCAAATTGCTTGGGGATTGTATTGCAAAGCTGATTCATTTCAGGTTTAATTATGTGTCTAAACTGGGAGTATTGCCAGCGATTGGCTTTATTTAATAAACATAATCATAGACTCACAGAGTCATAGAATGGTTTCAGTTGGAAGGGATCTTGAAGATCATCTAGTTCCAATCCCCCTTCCATAGGCAGGGACACCTTCCACTAGACCAGGTTGCTCAAGACCATCCGGCCTGGTCTTGGACACTTCCAGGGAGGGGGCAACCACAGTTTCTCTAGGCAACGTTTTCCAGTGACTCACCACACTCACATATAGAAGCCTATATGTTTTGAAAAATGGAATGAAAACACCACCAGCAAAGAAAGATCAATAATATTCCTTTTCCTGATACCCTGAAGATGTATCTCTTTCTGCAATTGAGTGTAAGGGCCAAGTTCGCAACTGCTAAAAATCAATACAGTGCTCGGGCTTACTAAGATCACCAGCAGTGTAGGTATCTGTAGGAAAAAAAGTTTGTGATGACAAATTTCAGGTATTCTTAGATATATTCTCCATGAACCTCTAAGTATAGGGGTTTTAAATAGCTACTCTTCAACTTGCTGATGTCACTAAAATTGCAAGAATTGTGTATGAATAGTCCTGGGATCGTGAATTGCAGGGTTAGTATTGTATGTTAATAAAACAAAGAAGTGCTCATCTGCCTACCTGGTGGCATGAGTATATATAGCCCTGAATAAAATCATGGTCCAGAGCAACCTCCTTCACTAGAGTAGGTAAAAATTTAAAGCGGGAGCAATGTAGGAAGGAGATTTGAGCATTTCGTATGCTCATTGTCAAATGTATTTCAGCCTTTCTGACCAAAAAAGGTGCATTCACTGCAGTAGTCCAGATCCTCAGGAACTGCTGGGGCACTTTGTGGAGCAGCACAGCAGCACAAAGAGCATTGTAGTGAGGGGGGATCCACCCAAGGAACAGCTGACGGTGGAGCACTGCCTTGTGCGATGACCTCTTCGAACACAGAAGACATCAGCACAAGTTTAAGACTGAGCTTCTGAACACTGGAAAGATAATGGAAATATATTTTCGCATCTTCTTTTGGGATGGAAACCTGTTTGTTTGTGAAATAACGGTGCTTATTTCAGGGGGAGGGCTGCGAAGATGAATTAGTGGTTATTGAGGGCTTGGCAGAAGTTAGGTGGGATTTTCAAAACCCGCTTGTGTAACTCTGCTCCACCTGAAATCACTGCATGTTGGACATTTACCTTCAGTATGAAACAAGTATGGTTAAGACTGACCAAGTCTGAAAATCTACTTCAAAAAACTGTCTAGAGCACTTGGTGAACTTAACTTAAACTTCCTTATTTTACTATATTCTTGGTCTTTTCCAGGAAGTGGAAGGCTAAGAACATGTCTGATTTAAATTTTTTTCTCAATAGATCTGCAATGTTACAAGAACTGAGTTTATCTACTAAACATTTAAGAAAACTATTAATAAATTTAAGCATAAAACAGAGAGTCATGTGCAGGAAGAACAGAACTTTATTTTGAAAAGGATTTTGGCTGGAACTTGCTTTTGTTCCAATTTTGGGATGACAACTGAATACATCAAAATGCTCCATGGAATGGACTGGAACTGCATTTCTGCCCTGTGAGTTATGACAGCATCATGGTCCCTGGATCTCCCCAGTCCCTGGGCATGCCGGGATCCAGTCATGAGTCTGGGAAATGTGGGAACCACGTGTTTAGAATTTGGTAACCACCTTTCTCGCTATGTCCAGGGTTCCCTGTTCTCCACAAACTCAGCTGAGGATAGTAACAAAGTAATTGGGAGCCTTCTTAAAATGGGTGCCGGTACTGGAGAAATACAATTTCCAAAGTCTTGTGAGAGTACTGTGCGAATGGCCACTGAGCTGGGAGACCCATAACAGCATGTGGGTACTGATAAGTCTACAAGTAAGCTGGCAGGAAACATGGCTGCTTAAGTTTGCTTGTGTTTTCTAACCCTCTCTTCAAAACATTTAGACACAGATGAATTTGAATTTCCCATGTAAAAAAAATGCTCCACCGGACATTTTAACCAGATTTCAAAGCCCCTTTTACATGAAAGTCAGAAAACCAAAAAAATATAGAGAATGAAACTGTCTTGTATCCTATGTGAAAGAAACTGTTTCCCAGGTACTCTCTCAAACTGGGAACCGAACTACCATCATGTTATAAAAAGCCCGTTCTCTAAATATTCTTTGTCTGGCCAGAAGCAGAAATGAATTGAAATTTCATAAGGCAACTCATTCTCATGACATTTTCAGGCCCTCTTTGAAAGCTGATTAATATGCAGTGAGTGCCCTGCTGGTAAAGTTCACTGTGTTATGATACTGTTGTTCTACCTTTATATTTTGGGGCAAAACATTGATTTAGGGAGTTTAATAGATTATAATAACCTGTTCTACCTGCTGATGGGAAACACAGATTTCTGATTCTTTAACAGATTGGAGCAAAGATTGTTCATTAATAGACCTGTGCTTAGTGAGAGAGAATACTAAAATAAAATCTTATGGTAGCTGGCCTGATTTTAAACCTTCCATGTGAAGAAATTTAATGTTCATTTTGCCTTGCCATAATGTTTAGGTGGGTGCTCCAGTAGGTCCTCTGTTCCTAAGTTGTGTGATTCTCCTATTATTTACTTTTCTGTGTTCACAGGGTAACCTAGACGAGCTATATCTGTCAAAAATAAATAAATCCAATGTGCCTTTCCATGCTTCTTTCCAGAACTGTAACACATTGCTCCTCTAGCCCTTTCGCTCAACTGAATAGTTTACAGCAATCAGTAATGTCACTTTCATCTGCATTTTTTTTTTTTTCTCCAGCAATGTCATTATCATTTCCTCTTTCAAGTCAGGGAAGTAAATGTGAAATAATCTTAAGCTTCCTCTCCCTAATGTATTTTTTTTCTAATTTTCCAAATGAATCCCTGTTTCTGGTTAAAGACTAGCACAGTGTGATGAGTTCATTAGTTTGCTGGTGTGCGTTCTCTGACTCACATTAAAGTACTAAAGGTCTTTGAGTTAGCAATAATTAGATGAGGTCATTAAAGCTACAATGAGATCACGATTGCAAGAAATGGCCTCACATTGTATGAAGTAAGGTCAAATCAGCTATAACCATTACTCATTCCCGTATTTTAATTCATTATATATGCATTAAGTAACAGTAGTGGGTAATCCACAGCTTAACATGAGTGAGATGCTCTACGACTTGTCATACGCACAGTATTGTACAGTGAATGGAAAGTTGCACGGTGAGATGTTTTATAGTAATCGTCTCTTACACACAGAAACTGCAGCAGGGACTAAATAAGAATGGATCAAAAAGAAACGGCAGGGGATGTCAACGTCAACAATATTTTGAAGGAGAAGCAAGGCAGGAAAACATGGGCTGTGTTGTTTGAAGTCACCAGGAGCACTTTCCAGGAAGGATCAAATTAAGAGGCAGCAAATGAAGCTCCCAGTCAGGACAGGCTCAGATGTTTCTCAGTTCTGTAGCTGACCTGAAAGCCGTGGTTCCATGGAAGTCCAGAGACATTGTGCATAGCAAGCCAGTCCGTGTGGTCACCTTGATGGAAGGTAGCACTCTTACCTGAACAGTATGAGACACCCCTGTTCCTCTGTAACATTTGCCTTTGACCCATGGACAGCACCTCTTTAGGCACAGTGAAGAGTTAGACCAGACAAAAAATGCATGGACTACTTTTCTTTTGCACAGGAATGAGTGCCGTGTCCATTCTCTAGGGACAGTCACTCATTGCAAGCACATAGTAACTCTTTGAGGGATGGCAGAACATCTTCCATTAATTTCTTATTTTCTAAACAGTGAAAAAGGAGCTGTAAAGCCAAGCCTGTCCATGGTAATAGATAACACAAATCAAGCTTAACAAGTAGTTAAGTGGCAATATAGCCAGAAGAGGAGAAAATCAACGTATTAATTAATGCAGCAATTGTTTCCAGATGCACATATCATAGAAATCTGACCCATTTTTGTGTGGTTTCGGATTATCTCTCTCCTCCTTTTCCTCACACTCTGCTGATTAGAGGTATGATGAAAAAAAATGACCCTTCCAGCACTACAACAAGCCACATTCCTTCAGCACTGTGCAACAGGCACCGTGCTCTGTGAGATCAGGGCAACTCACTGAGCACTTCACAGCAGCTCTCAGCTCTGATGCATTAAAGTCTGCAAGAAATTTAAGGCTCCATTTCATCTGCTTTCACTGTGAAATGCCTCCTCCCCAGATTACAAGTGACAACCTCACTTACATGTCAAGGCTGAGGAGACACGTAAAATTACATGTCCGTTCTGGGCCGTGCCAGAGGAAGGAAAATTGCCCTCTTTGACAACTGCAGTCCAGACATGAGGTATAGATCAGAGGCTCTGCCTGGAAATCAAAATTAGTTGTGGCCAGGAAAGTGAGTATGGTATCCAGAGAACTGACCCCCAGCAACTAATATAGGGTGCTCTTCTGCTGTCTCCTGCTTCTCCCACCCTCTGGAAAGACCTTCTGTCAGAAGAGGCTGGAATCTGCTTAGATGCTAACTTGCTGCTTTTAAACTTGCACAGACCCAGGCTTCGTTTTCAGGCAATTCATACTGGTGTTGTCCCTGTAACCAAAGTAATTAATGGTCCTATCTAGCACAGATATCTGAATTTCCTGGCAGTTTTACTTGAATTATGAACAAAAATTATAGTTATTGAAGAGCTTTTAATTTGCAGATGGACTTTTGTCTGTGTACAGAGACACTCTGAATGACCAGGGAAAGCCGAACAGCTCTCTTCTGTGCAGCCAGGTGATGTGCTATTTCTCACTCTAAAAACTGCTTTTCCATTTTTCTTGTCTCCATGTTTCTGTCCCATCCTGTTTCTGTCTGGGGACGGATGTCTGTTATTTTAGGTGAGGAGTACAGCTCTTTTCTGAAAATACCGAGACTGTTGAATATAAATTCTGTGTGCAGTGAGTTTTGGTGCTGGGCTATCTGGGACTATTAAGTGTAAACTCCAGAGCCCAGATACTGTGGGTCAGCATGCACGTGAGCTGTCAGTGTCCCCAGAGAGCACACAGTCAGAATTTTGCCAGCAAGAGCCTGCAAAGATACATCACACATCTGTGCCTAGGAACTTGCCCTTTTTATTTCCAAACTTGCTTGACTGATGATGGGAAAAAGACATGACTATGAAACTGCAAATGGAGGAGACTGCAGCTTTGGCATGTCAATGCTTTTCTGACATTTAGCTGCCCTGAGGATCTACTTCTGTATGCTATGGAGCCAAGGGTCAGGATTCTTTCACTGCATTTTTCTTTCTGTGAAGAGGTAAATCAGTAACACTAATAGATCTTAAAATACCCACAGTGATGGAAAAAAAGTTTTCTTTTAATATGTGCATTAGAACTCCTGGACAAATAAATAAGGGGCAACCAGGTTCATTAACACTGATGTGTTAGCCCAAAAGGGGAAAAGAGAATATATGCAGCTAATGTTGTTTGTACTGCAATGCATCTTCCATGTCATTGAGGGGAAAGAAACCTTTCCCAAATTTCCCATAATCTTCCTGAACTGTTTTGCTGTTTACATCATTAGCATCTTTAAACAGATTATTTTGTACTTTGGATTTTTCCCTTGATACTTCACTTACTTAAAAAAATAAAGATGCTTCATCTTAGAAATCTTTTCTTCCAAGTGCCTCACCCCAGACAGGGATCTTAACACCCCCCCATAAGAAAACCCAGCATTTGCCATTTGCCCCATGGGGCAGATAGCTAAGGCTCTATCTAAACTGGACCTGATGTCCTGGGGTCAACCTTGCTGTTCTTTCAGCCTAAAAGAGAAGCCAGGGGGAAAGGGTGCTGGTGGACCCACCCGGAGCTAGTCACTCAGTTTTCTCCCCTCCTGGCTTGCCAGAACACCCTGTAGACTATCAGCAAAGAAGTATGTATGTCGAGGACATGCGGCCAGCAGGGACCACTTACACATCCATGTAGCACTAGCACTGCTCACACAACTTGAGCAATTTTTGGAGATACAGGTTTTACCACTTTGCAGGAATGAATGACTTTTTTAAGCTTGGGATTTTTTTGCAAAGCTATGTCTTATTTACACCGTCAATAATAGATAGACCATGTCATGACACCTTTACCCTAAAATAACAGTACGCTAGGTACACATCAGCAGAGCAAATAGAGGTAGTTGGTATAACAGAAAACATAAACACATTTACACATTCAGCATTCACACACTGCCACTTACAATTTGTGCACAGCTTCCAATGGCCCATGAAGTTCTTCAAGTATTTAGTTAAAAGTGTAAGAGTATATGGGCAAGTCAAAGAGGTTCAAAAGTTCCTCTGTCAACTGTGGCAACTGCCTGTTATTACCGAAGGCAATATAAATAATGGAAGTAAATAAGTAAATAGCAGGCATTGTTTTAATTAATTTACTAGGACAGAATGTTTTGAGCTTACCAGCAAGTAGTAAAAAAAAAAAAAATCTGGCTAAAAGACAGAAGAATAAAACAATAACCATTGCCCTGTTATAAAACATACTCACTAATTTCTGTGTTTCTAGAAAAAAAAACAGGTCCATCTTTCATCCTTTCCTACCAGTTTCCATGCTTGCAGGGAATTTTGGTACAAAAGCAGAGGAAGGTTCCCAGCCAAGCACTCAGAAACAGCAGATTAGCCTCCTTGGGAAAGAAAGTGCTTTGACTTGAAAGTTTTAAGAGCTGGTTTTGAGGATTTTTACGCCAACAAATAGCTGCACTTTGATTTTTTGATCTCTACTCTGCTAAGTGCAGAGACGGCAGCAAATCCTCACCCCTCTACCCAACAAAGACATCATCTGAGTCTGTATGAACTGTATTTGTGGCTGTAATTAATGGTGAGGGAGAGAAGGAGTTCAGGACTGCCCATAAAATCCAGCTTTTATAATGACACCCCACAAAAGAGTAGGAGCTGACTGCAGCATCACAGGACATGAATGAGATGACTTATTAAGTCATTCCTGACCCTAACTTCTGTTAGAAACTGCAAAAATGAAAGTTTGGCTATTTTTAGACCCCGGGCTTCTGGAGAGAGACAGTTTACCAACACACAGAAATTAGAAGAATGTGCTGTATTTGTGATTGTTATCATGGCACTGACTCAGCATTCAGACCTTTTTGTTGGTATCAAAGAGAGGATGGAAGCAGGTGAAGGGACCTCCCCAAATGCGGCTGCTGCTCCTGCTTCTATATATCTCTCCAGTTTCCTCTGCAAGAAAGGAGACTTGTGAAGTGGGTTTAAAATCCTGACATGCAAAATGTATTCCGTGGCATGGTGTGCTGCGGAAAATGATCATCAGTAGAATTATACATGCTGTATGGCCTGCTGAATCCCCCAAAGCAGTTAAAGAGCCAGGAGAATATGAGACTGTCATTACTCTGTCTCCCTCCTCTGTTTTGTAGCATAAACCTCTGCCAGACACTCAGGCAGAACAAAACACTTAATCAGTGTTAAGGATGCATCTGGTTCCCCCAGAGAGATGAGCTGTTCATTTATGCTTGTTTACAATATGTTTATAAACATTAGTGGACAGGGATAGATTACCCCAGTTTACTGCCACATAAAGGAGTCAGCTGCTTACGTTTCCCATCATATCTATGTGCTTTTCTTTTACATTACTCAAGTGGTACCTTATGGCAAGTAATCTTTGTGAATTAGGCCACAAATCAGGAGTGTCCCAGTAGAATTTATACTGTTTTCCCTGTCATTATACACAAAGTAGTACTTTTGGATCAAATCCCTATCCAAGATGCCTATTTTTCCTTGCCATCTCAATTGCTTTACTTCTTTCTTTTTTCTTTTTTTTTTTTAAGTTTTTTTCCTCAGTAGTCCATGAAGGAATGGCATTGGTTTTATGCTTTAGATGAAAAGCATATTGTTTGGACAGTAATGGAAAAGGTATTGTTGTGATGACACTCCCCACTAAGTCAAATGTGCATACCCAAACAAAGAAAGTGGTCTTTGTAAAGGAAATTCCTACTTTTATTCTTATTTTAAGAATCCATGCATACTTCCTCTGAATTATGGGTTAGGACTTTATAGAGAAGTGGCAAAAATCAGAGAAACTGTGCAGGTCTTGTCATATAGCAAAACTCTGTGTTCTCTGAGGTGGGGTGAGGAGACAGGGACACCCCTGAGTGCTAGGAACAGTCCTGCTCTGCAGTTTTACCTCTCACTTCACCTGCTGGTTCTCTCTTTTTTCTCCATCTTCTGTTTGATTATCAGCTTTTTGAGACTCGATTGTTTCATTTTAAGCATTTGAATGGCACATCACGATCCTTGATTTGAGTTTAATAATCATATTCAGGGTAAGAATATATAAGGCTGCAAAACACTGATGTAATGGAGGAGAAATAAATTGAAAGAAGACAGTGGAACAGATTTCACAGAGGGGGAATTTGATTGGCCAGGTGACCAGCTGGGTGTAAATCAATACAAGCCAATTGCTTTGGGTGAGACTTTACTTCATTGGAGAGAGAGTGTAACGGCAAATATTTGACTTAAGGTTGCTGTGTAGTGTGCAAACCCGTTTATAAGGCCTGGAATAAAAAGGTGTAGCGAGCTGTAGCTTATTCTCCTTGATCTGATCTTTATCACAGAGCCTTCCAGTATAAGGTCATAATTTTCATTTTGTTGGCTGAAAGTCAGGTATTGTAAGGAGTACCGTCACACCTCTCATTAGATCAGCATTTTAAATGATCCAGCAATCCCATCAATCGATGGATATGTGAAAACGTCCATGAGCCTGCTCTTCTCTAATGGGATTCCTCGAGTTGCCATCAGCCATGACTTGCATAACAAACCAGACCTGAGAGTGCGTCTCACTTACAGAAAACGAAATCTATCGAATTATGGAACAAGGCTACGTACCATATGGGAAAAGCAACCTAAGTAAAATCTGCTGCAAAATCCTCCCTCTCACACACACACACAGGAAGTTCTGAATCACCAATATTTGCACACTTACAACTCCCCTTCCAATAAAGTGCAGCGGTACCCCAGAAGGCAGAATTTTTCTTTCCTAGTATTAACCTGCCTGTGCCATTCACTAAGTGCTTCTTGTCAAAAATCAAAGCCACTGCAAACCCAGCCAAAGGGATTTCCTGGCCTGTTTTCACTGACAAGAGAAAGCGGTGTTCCTCATGTCGATGGAAGAACCTTCAGTGTGCATAGCTTCATTATTCTCTGCATTGTGGTACTAAGTACTAGGCAAAATCTCTTTCCCTTTTTTAAGTCTTCAAGTGAGAGATAGGTGGAGAAGATTGTATTTGTTTACACCTGCTTCTTGAGGGCTCTATTCTCTAAAGAATAAAACACACATTAGGGAGGAAAAAAGATTCCTATATCAATGCATCCTATACACATAAAATGGATCTGTTTGCAGGGTGAAAGAACTTGTAGACAAGATTAATTAAAAAAATGGGTGTGGATAGATTCTTGATATATTATTATTATTATATAGCATTAGTATGTATGCAAAATAAGCTAGGCTGAGTTATGCAGTGCTTCCTTTCAGACTCACTACCAAGATTTGTTCTAAAAGAAGACAAATAGCCTTTCAAATACGGATTATTTCTACCTAAAATACTACTGTACTCTGCTTCACCATGTTAGTGATAATATGGAGAAAAAAAGGCACTTCAGATTTCAGACAAATTCATTTTAGATACGTTGGCAAATTTCAAAAGATTAAGGTACCAAAATGAAACTTAAATAAAAGGCAGAACAATGGTGGAAAACTTGCCTTGGAATCTCATTTTACATGACCAGTATTTGTAGAAATAACTATTAAAACTGATAAGATCAAAATTCATGATGCTATCCACTTGAAATACATCAATGGAAGACAGCAGATTTTATGTTGGGCCCTAACCATTACAATTCATATACACCTTAGGAGTAGTCCTTGCCACGTTATCAGACCAGAACAAATGAGTAGTAACGCAGATCTTGCTTTGTAAGCAGAAGTTTCTGACACTCTCAATTTAGAAGCAGTTCCATTGATTTCACTTTCACATTTCATATGTAAGAGTGGCAGAATCTGACTGAAGTTTGGTGTATTCTTTTGCACAGGCTGACCCTGGACATGTTTCAAATCAGTCAGATAAAATTATCATTCAAGATTACCCATGGATATCTTTACAAGAAATGCTAGAACTTTTCAGCCTGGAAAAGAGACAGTTGGAGGAATATGACAGGTCTAGAAAAGCCTCAGTAGGGTGGAAAAGCTGAACAGATACTGAATGGTCAGTGCCCCTTCCTGTGTTGCAGTAGTAGCCATCAAATGAAGCTACTGAGAGCCAGGATCAAAGCAAACAAAAGCATGTGGTTCTTAATGAAGTCAGCGATAGATACATAGAAGTATTTGCTAGAAGTTACTGTGGATGCAACAAAGTACTTGGAAAAGAGTTTTGTGGGGTATTACTAAGTAGACAGAGCATTTCAAGCTCAGGAAGTCCCAGGAGCTGACAATAGGTCGAGGCTAAAAGGTAACAGGAGAGAGCAGCCCATGTTCTTACTGAGCCTTAAAGGTCAGATTTTGGACCCAGTGAAGAAAGGACAGAGGGCTAGGCGAACCCTTCATTTCCTCAGGGTCCTGTGCTCTGGTATCCAGTTGCCTGCTTTTGCAGATGGTGACGCCATATACTTACTTTGAAGAAGCCATGAAGACATATCTTAGAAAGAGTCTGCTGTTTACCCTCTGCCCCTATCCCTTTCAAGACCTTCAAACCCTGATTATGAGAAATCTCCATTTACAATCCAGCCATAGTTTACCAAGGGAGAATTTAACTACAGATTTTCTCCCAGTTCTCAGGATTACTTTATTTTAACCATTTATAGAATAAACTAGATGTGGCTTCAGCATCACCACAACCTCTGGTTTATGAGATTAAACACCTATTACAAGACAGCCATTTTCAGAAGAGCCATCCTAGCAGGGAGTGCCAAGAAATCTTCATGGACTGTTGTGTGTAATGTCCTACATCCAGAGAGAGGTAGCAGCTTCCCATGCATCGTGTTCACTGTTGGCTAACTCCAGGCTGCTTCCTAGGTGTTCTACCTTTTTTGATCCTATTGCTTTGGGACTGTCTAGCTAACAGGGAGTTAACTTAAATAGGTGTATAGAAAACCAGAACCCTCCGAATCAGGACTCCTCAATTCAAGGTTCTAACTTTGTGGAGCTCTCGAGCTTTTACCAGAGTACCCTCATCATGGGCTGCAGTTCCAGTGAGGAAATTCACATCTCCTACATGCTGCTTCTGAAACTATTTTGAAACAGGCAGGCTTTGCTGGGGATTCCAGTTTTGAAAAGCTGTATTATCTTGACACAGGCTTCGCTTAATGAAGAAGTAGAAAAATCTTAAAACATTTTTAATTATAGTAACCTGCTTCACACAGTGTGCAGATAATTTAGGGAATTGGACTACCTAATGTGTAAGTTGTTAATTCCTAGAAGCACCTTAAACATTCCAATCGTAACAGTATCACCCATTTAAAAAAAAAAAAAAAATAATCCATGGTCCTGTGTTTGTTCTCATTTTCATCTAATAATAACAATAGTGACCTCAGGACAGGGCATTCTAAGGAAGTAATGACCAGCTGGGACTAATGGCACCCTTGCCTACACCTCTGGCCACAAATGCCTGTCAGTCTATCATCAATCCTCAGAAAATGTCTTATGCCCAGATCATTACTGCTTAACCAGTAGTTAGAATGAAAATGAAAAGCAAATGCAGGGAGAGTTGTACACAGTTTCCACCTTTTATATGTGGGAGAGTGTGTGTGCCCCTATCAGAAAGCTTTGCCTTAATAAGACATCGCAGCAATCTGTATTGACTAACGTGCATTGAATGTGTTTCTGTGATTAGTCCTTGTGCAATTAGTCCCCTCGACAACACATTCTGAGGTAATGGAAGAGAGAATTCAGGCTGAGAAGTGCCCCCAGCCCTCTCCCTCCTGGGGGTGGACAAAGTGCAACACCAGTTTTGGTGCTATTGCTAACCTCTGTCCAAAATATGGTTTTGCATGACTAGCAACATCCAGCCAGGATATAACCTATTCATCCCAGTCCTTCTCAGGATGGCAAATGCTGAAAGCCTCAGTCTGGGTAAATTATTAACATGTTATGGGAGTTAGCAGCACTAATCTCATTAAAGGCAAAACAATGGGAAGTGCAGCACTGGTTCAAGCCAATGGTCATTCTGGTTTAATATTTTTGTCATACTGGCTTTCAGAGGAGGTGTGTATTGAAGATTTGACCCAAGAAGTCTCTAGATATCGCATGTAAATTTTCAAAATATAGCAGTAAAACCAATCCAAAACACATGCCTCTGAATTGCTGAAAATGCCAGAAATGTTTGTGAAGTCAAGTAAGAAAACATGAGTGTGATTTGACTGACAACCAACTGCTGCCATTTTTACTTTTTGCTGACTGAATGACCCCAGGAAATATTTATGCTGGCAAACTTGTAGGTGCAAAACGGGAAAATGAATGATGCTAAAGCTGGCAGGAAACTGTTTCTCCACTCCCCTTAGGTATGTGTGGGTGTTCACATATTTAGAAACTTAATTAATAGCTCTCAGGGACTTTCCATGGCTATTTTTCAATGAAAAATGTTGCCAGTTGATTTTTTTTTAAATTTTTGCATTTCTGTATTGCTAATTAAAAGCAGTAAGTTTTGGCATAGAAATACTCAAATGAGGAAAAATGTGATCTTTCACCTTCTATTTTTCAGATAGCCATTATCAGAAGATATTTGAAGATAGTCAGATGTGTTGTGTATTTTATTTTCTGGTGCATCTCATTTCACCTGTAGCTTCTTGAGCTTCTCTCACAAGCCAACAGTGACCAAGTCTGACCAGTACTTTAACCGTTAATCTACTGCTTCTTTTACTGCACATGTTCAACCTGTCTGGAGAAGTTTCAGTGGTTAGGAAATTAAACAAATCTGTAAGTATTTCTGAGGTTGAGACTTTAGAGGAAACTATGCTATTCTAGCTTGATTGTCTGTAAGCAGAGGTCTCATGAACTGTAGCCTGTTATGAAGAGGTAACATCAGAAGAGCTAGTGCATGAGTGGGACACAGCATCAGGATACGGCCCCAGCAGTCACAGAGTGTTGGTGTTGTTTGAAGCTAAGCTCCTGAAGTGATTATGGTATAGGTACACAGCTCCAGGACCAGATGTTTTAACCTACAGATAATTGTCATCTGTTGCCCCAGTCTCTAATGCAGCTGTAGGACATCCAGCCCTGACATGCCACTGCACTGTACTACACAGCCAGGCTGGAAGGAAGGTGAGAAGGGACATCAGAGTCATTAATGATGCTACATATGAGGGAACGGATATTTCCTCATTTCATTTATCTTCTGATTATTTTAAATATCTTCCCTGTTTTAATAGCATTGGGAGGTTTTTTCTTTCCTGTCTACAGACTTTTTTTTTTCTTGTGTACATATGCTGCAGATACTGCAGAAATAGTTGCTGCTTTGCTTCCCAGAAACAACTGCATTTGACAACGGTTGAATCAAATTCTTAAGAAATCTTAAGTTGCTGCGCACTGAGTTGAAAGAAAAACCAAGGTTGCTTCATAGAAAACAATCCATCAGAGAAGAGCGCTAGGAGAGGGGCTCTCACTGGCTTTTCTTCCCTTTTGCATGTGTCACTGTAATTCCCACTGTGTTGCTCATGTGTGAAGGAAAGGGAGGAAAGGGAAGATTTTCGTTCATCCTAGGATATTTTATTTGTTTTTTTCATTCCCATAAATGTTAATATAAATGAGAGGGTGTGAGAGTCCAGTGCAGAGCAAACACAGTAGCTAAACCAGCCTATGTTCTTATCGAGATGTACAAGAATTGTTCAAGCTAAAACCATCGAAAAGCCTCTGAATAGGAGTCAATCATCTCCATAGTTTGCATTCATTCATCTTTTATTTTGTGGGAAAGAAAAGAGAAGAAGCTATCTAAATCAATGAGATTAAGCAGTATTTTGCCAATTTACGCTAACACCTGGCTCCTTTTAGATAAGGCCCAAATGAACATTAACTCGTGCCAAAGCACACACTCAGACTGTTGACCTAACTGTTTAAGCTATCATTCTTGAGATCTGGATGAACAAATGCTGGAACTAATCCTGTCCATTGCACGTAACATTATGCCCAGGCAGACATTCATGAAATGTTATCAACATCTCGTGTCAAAGGACATTTAAATGTATTTTTTATTACTATTTTTAAAGGGAGAAACCAGAAATTAATATTGATCAATCCAATCATAAGCCAAGTGAAAGTATTGCATGCTATATACATGACAGGTCTTTAACATTCATTAAAACTAATTTAAGCATTATATTATTCAAGGAGCAGAAAAGTCAGAGAACAAATAAACAAAAATAGCCCAGAAAATAAAGTGGTAATCAATAACAGATGAAAGATTGGCACACAATTGCCTGCTATACTAAGCTTTGCTATGCCTTGGGAACTCTTAGCCCCGCTCTAATATGAACACTATAAGTGGCAAATGTGAAACAAATATGCCTGATCCTTTGGTCGTGGAATCCATTGGGGCCCTTTGAGACTGATACATCTCCCACGAGAAGTTCATGGCTCAATCCTGCAGTTGCTCCCAAGCCAGGAGGTTGTTACATCAGCATAAAATCAGCATAACCCTCATCCAGCTCTGCTTCATCACGTTTTAATCTAAACCTGTCTGGGTGTGCAAAGCTGTCCTTATGCACAAGGTGCAATCCCTCACCAAGTAGCATTGAGCCTGAACATCCATGCCCTTAAATCACAATAGATTACTGCTGGTTTGAATTGATTGGGTTTTTGTCTAAGCAAGTGTCAGGCGAAGGGATTGTGAATCATATCAGTGCCTATGAATAGCCTGCAGTGGCAGGTGGGAGCATGTGAGGACAACAGCGAAGGCTGTAATAACCCCAGTAGCTTAGTGTCAAATAAAATCAAGAACAAGAGCAGTGTTAACAGTCAGTGAATGTTTGTCCAGTGCTTTTATTCTTTACAGTACTGTGTATCATTGTCAGATGTTGTATCAGTCTGAAAGTACATTTGCCTTCTCCCTGGTCCTCTTGCCTGCTGCCTGTGATTGGGTTTGGTGCTGGGAGAAGTTGTTATCACAGCAATAGCCTAGAAATTACTAGATATACACAGAAATTTGCCCTTTTCTAGTTAATTACTCCTGTCAATTAGGTGTTTACCCAGGGTGGAATTACTGTAGGAATAAAAGCCCTAGTCCGTCTCAATCAGATGGCATGTTTTAATCGATCCAAAACTTTTACTGAACAGCTGTACCTCAATTAGAAACTGTTGTCCATGAAGAAAGCACCGTCGGCTAATTATACTAATAAGATGTTAGCCACCACCTCTTCAAACTGCAGGCTTGTCACGTCTCTCAGTAGTACCTTATTTTATTGCGAACTGTACCAAGGAGGACTATTTACTTCTTTGCCATAGCTCTCATGGGAATGCAACACTTGCCTGCTTACAAAATCTGCTTTCAGAGTCCAATCCTGCTAGGTTTTGGAAGGTTCAGGCTCAGGACTAGGTTTATCACAACTTAAGGAAATTATTCGATAAGAGCTGCTTTAAAAGGAAATTGAAGGAAAACTGTTTTTCCAAGACTGGTTTACAAGAGCCTCTGGAAGCTCCACTGCCTCCAACCCGGTGAGAATACAATTTATTCGAAACAATGATTTCATGTTCAGAGGGAAGAACTGTTGCTGCCCTTGATGTTAAAAAGCCCATTTTAATGTAATTCGTACAGATGTAATTAATGGATTTTATTTCTTATTTGTTGAGAAAGTAGTCTTCAAAAAGTGCTTTGAATCTATTGTCTTGTTGGATTCCACAGCAATTTGTTACCATTGATTAAAATAACTATTCCTCATTATTAACCCTTTTAGAATTATATGTGGAGATTTAATATGAGCATGATTAGAGTGGGTTTCTTCTCAAATCAAGTAGGAGGCTGGTAGACTGAAAATGAACTAAATAACAGGAAAGACAATAAAGTCTTTCCTCATTAAAATCGCTACCTCCAATTTACACTAAGAAAAGATTGTTTCAGATGCTTGTTCGTTTGATTGCACTTTTGCACTTCTATGTCTGGCTGCAGAGGATGAAAACTTGTCTTTTAGGGTGATGTCCCTACAAGAGTTCAGAGCAAGCCTGCTGCGGAGTCGGAGTCTCTGCAGGACACTGCACCCCTTACATTCCTGGCCGCATGGCTTGGCCAGCTGCGTGGCAGTCCTGCCCCGGCTGGGAGAAAGCAGTGCAGCAACTCTGAAGCCCCTCGCTGCTGCTTAGTTTTCAAGAGAAGGTTTACACAAAGACCAAAGCTCAGCAGGGCAGTGTTAAGCTTCTCAGCTCTGGCACATGTTTGTGGTTCCACATGAGAATATTGCAAAGGTTATTTATTATTGTTGTTTTGTTGGACTCAAAACCAGCTTGCTGGCACTGATTAAAGTAACTGTACCTCTTTAATTGACTCTTTTCAGAATTACACATTGAAGTTCATTACTTAGGTGTATCATCAACGGGTATCTCTGCTTACCCTGTCTTCACAGGAGTCTTAAGGCGATTGTTAGTTTTGCTAGTTTAAGTGTCTACAATTTCTAATAACTTTTAAGTACATACATGCAATTTATTTTTTTCCAGTTCAGAAATAGCTATTAATTTTATTTTATTTGTGATTCTTTGAATATACCATATAAAGAGACACCCACTTCCTTCAGAGCCATAGCCACAGGTCATCATTTGCAAGGGTGTTGGACTTACTGACCTTTAACGGTCCCTTCCAGCCCAAATCATTCTATGAACTATTCTATGAACTATTCTACGAATACTTGACACTCTAATTTCTATTTAAATGATAACTTCCCAATTATTTAGCAAGCTGTGAGGTATACACAATTTTAAACAATGTGTGCTTTATTCCAAATAGACGACAGACAAAGAGAGGATTGCCCAAAGCACCCAGAAGGGTAGGAGCAGTACCAGACCTAGCATCATGTCCACCAGGACACATGACCTCCCCAAAGATCTCTAAGCTGGGGTGGGCTGTAAGGTGTGAGTGTTGTATTTGTATCACATGCCATGAACACGGTGCATAGAAGCTGATCCTTCAGAAGAACATACTGCTGGAATATTCCACAGTGATGTGTCTGATACTGCTGCCTGAAGCACTGGAGATCACCTGTTTGTGTGAGGCCCACAAAGCTGGAAGGTGCTAAAAGTTGAACCAGGTCACAGTGCAGAAGTGGAAATCCTTGGTGTCATGTGGTCAGAGGAACTCTGAGAACAAGGTCTGAGACAAAAAAATGTCCAAAGCCCGGTTTAGTCACAGCATTAAAAAAAAGGTGGTGAGAGGGCTTTTTCAATCCAGAAGTATTTCCTTCAGATAGGAGGCACGACATTGTCCATATGATTTCAATTACCAGCAAGAATTTGTTCTTTGCGTGCTCAAACAGTAGCATGGTAATGAACCTATCTCTGTGTAAACATGCTTTTTAGTATTCACTTTTTCCTAGAGTCCAAACCATTTATGAAATGCTTTATACATAAGGTTACTCTATTGAAATCTGAACACAACTGCTACTAAATGTAACACTTTCAAACCTTCTGAGTAAGCAACACTTAAGTACCTGTATTGTAAATAAAGAGAACAAAATTATTCTTAAAGTTAATTAAATAAAGAAAACCTATCTCTATTTGCATTCATAAAGAGCTAACCTGACATCCCAAAAGCAGCTATTATATGTCAGCATGTCATGTGCTTTGGGAATATCTGATCCAATTCACAGCTCATAAATGTCTAATTAAAAAAATATATATACAACAGTTTTAATTGGCTCATTGCATCATTTGTTTTTATTACGGTTTTAAACTCTTGCACAATAGTCAGGGCTGAAACTCAATTTGCAGGGAAAAAAACCTGCGAAGAAGAAGGATCTTGAACAATATAAAGATAAGTAGGAGTTCAATAATCACCATATGTACAGCAATGGGTAAATGGCTGAATGCTAGTTAGAATGTAAATCTGTGTTTTAATACATCACAAAGTAGATTGGATCTACCTGACATGTTTTAACAGTGCCAGAAAAGTCATCATAGAATTAAAAAGAAAGTGGAGATGAGTTTAAGGCTGAGTCCAAAACTTTAAACTGAAGAGTGCCGTAGATATATCTGTGAGAGTACATTATTTCTCAAAAAATTATGCTTATGATTGGTTTTGTCACTGTTGATTTTTAGAACACTGTAGAAATAAACAAGTTAAATAAGAGATGTCTTAGG
Organism: Leptosomus discolor; assembly: GCF_034619465.1. Lineage (NCBI taxonomy): Eukaryota > Metazoa > Chordata > Aves > Leptosomiformes > Leptosomidae > Leptosomus > Leptosomus discolor. The sequence continues at coordinate 11,153,200 of NC_141393.1, forward strand.
CTAACTCAATTTTTATCTAATACTTGATAAAGAAAATTCAATTCATAATTATTTATGAACCAACATCAAGGAGTTTATTACTTTGATTACTCACTAATCATTTCCCGTAAACGCAGTGACCTAAAAATCCCATATAATCAATAAAGTAGTAAGTTCCAGATTTAAATCACTGTACCTTGTATTCTTGAGTAAACCTTTGGGTAATTTACAAAGGCTGTTGAATTTTATAGTAAGTGTTTTTCAAACCAAGCTGGATTCTAAACAATAATGACTTTTTAATGTGGATCTGTGATTACATTGTCATAGTGAAATACGACAGTCTTTGACTGCATTCGAAATGAGGCAGAGGGTGAATTACTCCAAAGGCATAGATTACCATAGCCTCAGGTAAAGCAATCTTCATAAATTAAACTCCAATCTAAAGTGACCTGTCAGTACAAACCTGTTGCTACTCCCAGGAACTTAAATTTCAGTGTACAAATTGTAAACAAGTTCTTTTCTTATTACCACAATGGGGGAGAGTCACTTTGTTAAAATGCTTTAAAGTGAATGTGAGGGAAGAGAATCATACACAAGCATTTTACGGGTTTCTTTTCCATAATTTCAAAAAGCTGTTAGTTTAGGAAATGCAACTTGTTGTCTGCTAAAATGCTTATGCTTTTAAGATATCTAAAGCTGTCAACTGAAGGAGCCTTTGGCATAAACAGCAAATATAGCACTTTCCTAACTAATTTTTGACACACAGACCATATTTGACTCTCATGCTCAGCAATAACCTCTGCAGTTCAATGATATTCAGAAAAGTTTTGTACATTTAGGTGCTCGAGCCAATGTTTCCCAAGGGTTTTGCTGGTATCCCATATCTCAGTCTGGGGAAATCTAGTTTATAAATGTTTTTTTCAGAATTCCCAGAGCAGCTGTCTTTTGAAAATCATATGGTTTGTGTAGTAACCAAAGGCTGAGGGCTTAATTCAGGGACAGCTTTGGATGGCAAGGCTGAAAGAGTCACTGTCCCAGCTCTTCCCACAGCACTGTCCTCAGAGTCCACCCACCACTGCAGGGACCCTGCAGGCCCAGCAGTCCTGACCCTCAGTAGTTTTCAGCCCAGCCTAGGACAGAAAACTGGCACCAACTTCCAATTATTTGGTAAGTACATTGCAAAATGTTAACTACAGCTAGTCAGCAACAGCTGTATGACCACCTCATCCATCCCTGCAGCCTTAGGTGGGTTCTTCCAAGCAAAGGATGGAGCCAGGCAGGATGGGAAGCTGAGGAGAGGAATGATCCAGCACCTGGTATTATCTTTGCCTGAAATAGCCTGTTTACTAGACTGCCAAAAAAATACAGATCTCCTTGGCTGCTGCAGCAGCATATCCAAAGTTTTAAGCTCTCACATGGTTACGTTCTCATGGCTCTGCTAAGCTACCTATCACAGAAACTTATTGAAAGCCTTGTAACTTCAGGATGCTTGAAGACAGGCTGTTACAATCTCTTCTTCTTTGCCAGCTGAGACTTATCTTTGTAGGTTTCCTTCTAGGCCAACAGCACTTACACCCTGTTCCTGAGCTGTGGTAGTCACTGATTTCTACATCCTCTTTGCTAAATTAGAAATCTCATTCCCACAGTTTAGGAGACAGCAGCTGAATTCCCACCATGGCTGCTGGTGCTCCTGTGCTGAGAGTAGGCATCTGGAATGATGTGCCAAATGCAGTCACGTTGCCCTGACCAGTTAAGGGCATGGTGAGTGAGAATGAGAGAAGTGAAGCTTGAACAGCATTTCTGCCATTCTGCCTTTCACCAAGGAGTATAAGGGGCTTGAAATGAATCAAGCTGTCAGTGAGTACTCTTTTAGCCAAGGTCCAGCATAGAGTTGTTGACTCTGCCTTGTCAGCACAGCTAAAGTCACATAGCGAAAACCTGTTCTTTCTTCATAAAGATTATTTTTGCCAATTCCCTACCAGAGATTCAGTTCTTCACAGAATGGGCACCTCAATAGCTGATTCAAAATTTAGCAAGTCTGTGGCTGTCAGAAACCAAGGAAGCAGAGAAAGGGAATAGGGAAGGAGAGCAGAGAGTCAAGAACCTCTCGAAATGCCAGAAAAGTAGAGCAGGTATCACCCCAGCCATTCAGGTCTAGCTTTTCCATAGTATGTGTTTATAGCTTCAGTCCTGATGCTCACTCATATCTTCCTCCCAGCTTTTATCCTACACATCTTTTGTCCCAACAATTGCTCTGCCAGGACTCCTTGCGCTACCAGCTGAGGCTTACACAAAACTGAAAGGTTATCCTGTGCCCTATAAAGAGCTGAGCTAGTTCCTTGGAGTCAAATGTTTTGATTTTCAGAAAGCAGGACCAAAGTATGGCTCCTTCTACATATTCAAACAGGGGCTTAAGGAGACATTGAAACATTCTTTTTTACTGCATTTGCAGCTATCTTGTGGGAAGCAAAGAAGAAATTTTAAAAGGTAGGAGTGGAAAGTGAAACACATCATTTTGTTGACACAAGAACTAGAATGAAATATTTTATGCAAATAGTTTGAAATGGTTTTCAGGCTTACTTTTAGGTCCAAAAATTATAATCCAATGATGCATTCCCAATATCAGAAAGTCCAATATTTCTTGTGACTGCCTAAACAAAAAACTGTTAATGGCTATCAATCACAAGTTCAATTTGCATTAAGACCTTCATATTCATACAGAAAGGCTCTTTTCTGTCAATTGTTTTTCATTAGTTTGCTTTTTAGTTTAATAAAAATCTCAGCCAGCCTCACGTACATGATAAACATGATGCTCTCACAGCATGAGGTCTGGGTTTGAGTCACAAGCTCAGTTCTTTACTCCCTGGGTTGACAGGTTTATATACAGGAAGGTAATGAGGCAAAGAAAGGTTCCTCTGTTCTTCCCCCTCTTGAGGGTGTTAAGCCTTCCTTATTAAGCATGACAGAGGTCTGGGTCATGAAGATCTTTCTGAGGAACTGAACAGAGAGCGTTGAAGAGGGCTGAATTTAGTATGTATCCGATTTCATTAAATATCAGGTTTTCAGCTGGCTTTCTTTAGCATGAGTATCTCCTTCCTCAACCTAATTAGATATTAATGTCATGTCTACTTCTTGCTCTCTTGTTCTTCCATGTTTTATTCATTGTCTCATCACAATCATTGAACCTGATGTCTTAGGAAAACACGTGTTATACACGCAGTTTGCATCTCATGCCCAGTTACTTTGGAGCCTGCGACCAATTTCATCCAAACTTGACATCTAAAAAAAAATATCCCATTTTTGCAAGAGTTATGAGAACAATCAATTGTGTTGCGTGTCTTTCTATACAAAGAAAGATCCTGCAGGTGTCAGACAATCTACCTTAAGGTAGAGCCTTAAAAAGGCTTAAAGTGAGCCTAAAAAAGAAAGCTGACCAAGTTAGCTTATTAATATTGTATTGCATTTTGAGGAAACTCAGCTGAAACAATCACAAAAACACATTTTCCAGTTCTCGCAATTATGTCTGCATTTGTAGAGAGGTATAAAAACTTCTAGATGCCTCCAGGATTTTTTGCATTTTGTATTTTGACTAAGCATAAGTGCAGCTGTGGAAGTCCTGATCTTGCTGAGTAGTTTGACATGTGGTTCATGCCTAGATCCTGTCAGGTTTCCATATATTGCAGTTCTTCACAGATTTTTCCCCACTAATTTTTCATGAGAGACCAAATATATCAGCTAGTAGAAGCATTCTTCATCCTGCAGAAAAAACACAGATATAACTCCTATACTTACTACCCTTTCCTCAGAGGGATAGCTGAAAGCACTTGGTCAGCACATGGAACTCTCATTTCACATCTTCCTTTATCTGCTTTCAAGCAACATTGCTTGCACAATATTAATTTGCTCCTCTTATGATGGTGGTCTTAATTCAGTGACTTCATACTATTTTTTCCTGTCTCACTCAGTATACAAGAGGGCACGTGGTCACAGAAAGAACACCAATTCATCATTTCCTACCCCTTACCACTCTACAGGGTTTGGCCCCAGCCATACTCACTGACCTCTGTTCAGTAGGTTCTGTCTGCCCACAGAATTGCTTCTGCGCTTTTCTGGAGTGCCCCATAGCACAAGGTCTGTCTCACAGCTATTAAAGTGTTTCCATAACATCCGTAAGAGATGAAGGAATATTAACCCTACTTCACAGGTGAGGAATTCAGACAGGGAGGGATTAGGGCTAAATGCCTGCGTTTGGAGTCCTGACACTTCAGCACACTTATTCTCCTATACCATTTCCCATGTTCAAAGACCAAATCTGATGGTCATCATTACAATCCACAAATGAAGTTTGGTGCAGGGGCAGAATCCAAGGGCATTGGACAGACCCTGGACATCAGGTCGCTCACTGCGCACCCTGATTCATCCCCCAAAATAGTCAGTTCCAGTTCAAATGGAGCCTCTTGACACATGTGCCAAAGAAGACCAAATAGAGGCTAAGGAGACAGAATTATTATAGACTTTTTCTGGGTACTCAGTTTGCACTGTAAGTGGTCTCAGGCCACCTAGATTTTGTTTCTGATCAATAGTCACGTGAAGCAAAGTAGACATTCATGCAACGAAAGTAAAGTATTTTGAGTTGTGCAATCTGTTTTAATGGATTAATAAGGAACTACATTTTCACATTAATGACATAATAAAAATAATTAAAAATAATTTTAAATTTCATTGGAAAACAAATATTGCTGAACGGCTTGCTCATTTTGCAATTCAGAGTGACTTTGAATTGCTAAAATGCAATCATGGGATTTTCTGCTTTTCATGAGCTGATAATGGAAGGTAATGAAATTTCACTGAAACACCACTGAAATTTCCAAAGCAAATAAGCTTTCAACTCGCATCACAAATTAAGATACCATGTCAGCTGTGTCAGGTAGCACAATACATACACCACAATAAAACTGACATGCTTCGGCAGGCAGAAATGGGGTTTTGTACTGCAGAGCTTGCTAACACCAGAAGTTAGCGTTACCTCACCTTCACCAGCACAGCCAAGAGCCAGCTGTGGAGGGAGCACAGGGTATGAGAAGAAGCAAAGCAGAGGACAATAAGGGACTGGGTGGAAGATAGTGAACAATAAGAACTATGAATTGGCCTATTTTTAATACAGCTCATCCATTGTCTTGCTCTGAAATTAATTTTTGTGTGTGTGTGTGTATGAACCCATTATTTTTTGCACAGGAGTCTGACAATTTGTTTTGGTGGTTATTTCAAGCACCAGGTGAGACACTGGATGAGAAAAGAGGTAGCTTATAGAGAAACAACACCTCAGTGTATCAGTACAATTTCCATCAGCAAGAGTATGTGGATGTGCCACATTGAAAGGCACAGAAAACCGTCATCTGAGCACCGCTGCACCTCTGTTCCCCAAAAACACGGCGAGCATTTTGAAGCATGAACAATCCCAAAGGACCAACCAGCTGTGAGATGTATGGAGGACATCATGAGAGGTAGGACAAGGCTCTGGAGCTGCAGTCCAATGTGGGTGCCTCACACAGGGGTGAGACATGATGGGGAAGTCCTTGCACAACAAGGGAAACTGAGTCAAGGAGTTGCAGACAATTCCCTCACCAGAGGTGCCAGGGACTTAATGCCCTAGGTTGCAAACAAGTATTTTAATGGCATCAACACGTAACCATTACCTCCCTCATTCCCCAGTACATCCTCATTCTTTGACTGTATCTCAGCTTTTGGGGAATGCCTGCTGAAATTAGTGCCTATGCATTTCGTAAGGAGCATGTAAAGGAGCTTCCACCTATGGGAAGAACTGCACTGCCACCGTGGCTGCTGACACATTCTGACTGCCTTATTTGTTCTGCTGCCAAGAATATCAATTGGATACTACACTTGCTATTGATCCAAAGGAAGATTTTTGCTGTTGTTGTTGTAAAAAATGTGAATGCATTATGCTATGTCATGTAAAGCTATAAAGCAAAATAAAAAGTACAGCAGGGAAAGCAGCAGAACAGAACGACAGCAACATTAGTGCTGCAGATTTTCCAGCCTATAATGGCACATTTTGGCAGACGGACAAAACCCATGATAAATCTATGGGTGTCTGAGTCTGGAGATGATTCAGCTCCTCTCTGCTGTGTCTTGACGGAATTGTCTGTGATGACTAACACAGCTCTGTCAGTCTGGCTGATATTGTTATTTGCAACATCTTAATTGAGAAATAAGCATACCTGCAGCTGCACGGGGTGTTCAAAGAAGAATCTGGAGGATGGGTTTCATTGTCCTCTCAACTCCTTATCCAGACTGAGCTGCAGCACACGTCAATGAGCTGTAAGGTGCTGAGTGGGCTCTATGAACCCCATGCTCACCTCATCTCTCTCCTCTGACTCTCAGGGGGAAATCGTCTTCTCCCCTGGGTGCACAGTGGGGCCATGACTACTCGGGGAGCGAACTCACTCACACATGATGCATATGAGGCATTCACAAAGCAGTGGGAGGTGCGTGTTTGTATGGGAATGGACTTTTGGAGGCTAGGCTCCTGCTCTCCTTGCCGGCTGGTACATCTCTTCTCCCAAGGGCGGGCAATGACACACTTTGATCAGCCTTTAGTGTGTTGTGTACTGACGGGTGCCTCATGCTGAGATGTAGCTTATGAAAAGCTAGATTTCTGCACACTTGTAAGGCTGTTCCTGGCCAGTCATGAGCCAGTCTCTCACAGTCTTGATTGTATTTCTGACACGCTCAACTGTGACTGCTCATGTCAAATTTAGCAGAACGATGTAAGGTGCTTAAGAGCTCTGATCTTCATGTATCTGTTTTTAGCTCAGAGAAACAGCAGAGAAACTGTGCTTCCCATGGCATCTTGGTATCTGTGATAGTCACCAAACGGGAAGGCTTCCCAGCTGGATGCGCACTCACACGCAAAGGATGCAACTCTTAACTGTGGACCTGTGTGCTATTGTACTCTCTGTGATTGTATCAGCCTATAGCACTGTCTTTCTATCTATGTGCTTAGCAGTATGTCCTGAGCAAAGGTTCTTAGTCTGCTACCCAGCTGCAAAAGGAGTCAGGTCCCAGGAGGACCCAAAGCTTATTCTATCTTTTCTTTGGACTTCCCTCGTAGTGGATATTTTGTATTTATGGAGTCCTTGCAGGGACATGTAATTACAGAAGCAAATCACTCTTTTGGCATGGCAAGAAATTGTGATGTGTGTAAAAGACAATATGTCTCATATTCCTGCTTTCTTTTCCTTGTAGTGCTCTTAAATCTTCCTTCTTCTTAAAGCAGGAGCTCCTGAGTCTGAGATGCCCCACAGGAATATTTGGGTTCTCCTGTGAAACATGGAGCCTTTCTTTCTCTCGCATAAAACCAGCTGCATTTTTCCTTAGCTGTCACCCAGTTACCCCCCACAAATCCATTTTTTTTCCTCTGAACCTATAAAACTTTCCATTCATTTTTCAGAGAAATGCAAAGAATCATGAGGACATCTGGCTGTATTTGTAATATGTGCATGGATAAACTTATAGACAACGGTGTGATAAGTTACACACTGAATAGAAAATAAGTCTAAACTCTCGCCAGCTTACATCTAGCATAAGTATCAATCAGTGTGCTTCAGTGGATCTGCTCCAACATACCCCCACCGTGGATGTGAGCCAAAATCTGAACAGCAACAAACAGCCCATTATCAATCCATTAGTCCTCACTGACTGAACTATACACATAAAACCTTGTCTTACATGCATACTCCTGCCATTCCCCAGCAGAGATAATGAGATTACAAGTGCTGTATCACTCAACCCAGAAACTTGTCACATTCTAATGAGTTCCTTCTCTCTACCCACAGACACAAATAAAATACCTGCTTTTTCTTTTCCTGCAGAAGAGGTAGCCAGCAGCCAGAAGCTCACTCAAGAAAACGCCAGCACCCGGCTAACACATGTGTGATGATTCATTGTTAGTTTTGTCTGTCACTTTTCATCACATGGGAGACAGAATAGCATGGGATGTGGCTCCCACGGCAGCATTACGTGATGTTGGGAAACTGAAAGTGGAGCATCCCCCCTACCTCTGCAGGAAAGCCATTCTCAGACTAAGAAAGAGCTTGCCTGGCTGCCTGCCTGACTTCCCTCCCTCCCTCTCTCCTTCCTTCCTTCTTTCCTTCCTTCCTTCCCTCCTTCCTTCCCTCCTTCTTTCTCCTTTCAAAACCTGTGGGTATTATCTAAACAGATAATTAGGTGCTCATTCTTTCTCTTGAAGCAGAGTATTTCCCAGAAAGATGACTGATGTTTATAGAGTTTTGCTGGAGTATAAAAACAACAATTGGATAAGATACGTTTTTCCCCACGTTAATATTGGTGTCATGATATCTTTGCCCTATACACTTTTCCTGTCTTTGAGCTAGATTTTCCGTGTGGGTATTTACACCTGACCAATGACCACTTTACTGTAATTCTTTCTATGCTTATTTAAAAGTGCACCTGCACAAATAGTCTTAATAAGCTGTGTACCCAACTATTCATGTTGCCAAAGACTGTCTTAAAATCTGACTGCTTCTAAGACACAGGGCTCGTCCAGGCTGTCAAGTTAATGTTGTGCCTGCAATTACCCTCTACACCTGAACCACAGTACCAATGTGTGTGTTCTTAGCCCACAGCAAATGTAAAATACCCAGCGCAGTTTGACTCCCTTAGCTGGCGGACAGCCACTGCTCAACCTTGGTAACATCACAGTGCACCTGAAAGAAAAGATGTTTCCCTACTTAGAAAAACATTTCCTTCAGAAAAGTCTTTTTGGGAGGGACTTTCCTTTCTTCATCTTTCTCACACTAGCATTCTCTCCTACCAAATGGTGGATCCACTAGTGGTTCACCTAGGGAACTCCATGCTGAACCCATCCCCTTGGGGCCCTTGGGGCCCTGTTAACAGGACAGTGCCACGAGGGTAAAATTTTCCTGCATCCTGCACAGTGCTTCTGCGATGCTACAGTTCGCAGTGTTTCATTTCAGGGTGTCCAAGTGGAGTGTGAGTGGTGCATATGCCTTGTGCTGGTTCTCTCATTTGGAATAATGCTTGCCTTTTGTGAAAATGGAAAAAGATCCCTTTGTAAAAGTCACTGGGCTAAAATTCTGCTCTGAGATGTTACTGTGCAAATGGCATTGTTTGTTTTACTGGGGGAAGCCCTGCTATAAATAAAAGAAGAATCTAGCTACTAATTTTTACTTTTTGACGTTAGATAGGTCTACATTTTGCTGAAGAGCTGGAAAAGTAAAAATACGTACAAAGCGATTGCCAATTTATGCCCTAGATTTTAAAGCAGAATAGTTCATTGATCTTGTCTGGTAGTTTTGCTTAAAATTCAGTGGTACAAAGTCTTAGAGCCTGAAGAGATGAGTGAGGATCTGTATGGCTTGCGTGAGCTGAGGAGGATAAGGAAGGAAAAAAATCTCCCGTTACTGTACAGAATGGTTGTCTTTTCAATTATGGATGAAAAGATGAGTATGACCCTGAGGGTCTGGATTCAGACAGAATACAGGGGGGAAGAGCCCTAAAACCAGGCAAAATCTTTACTAAGAGATGATTAAAAGGGAACATAAATGTCTGGAAGTGTTTTGAAGAAGGAAGCACGATGGAGGGGGAAAAATTATTACGATAGAACATGGAATAATGGTATTAAATTAACAAAAGGAGAAGGTCTGTTGAATATCAATAAAATCCATTCTGTTTTTCTGTGGCATCATCTCCCAAGGGAAGTTGCAGGAGCTCCATCATTTGAGTTCTGGTAAATGACTTTGGACAAACCACAAGAAAGTGTGGTTTAAGGCACATTACTGTGATGTTCAGGGATGGAATTACTGACCTAGTGGCTCATTTCTCCCAACCCCCTTCCCTGGGAAGCTACAGCATTAATGAAAACAAAACCAAAAACAAACAGCAATGGAGGATAGCTCCTGTTTATACATGAGTGGCAGTGCTACAGCAGCAGAAAGAAGCATGAAGATGCATCCAAACAGATCAAAATGACTGACAATGGCTACCATCACACAGGGGAGGATACACAGAATAACTAAATTGCATGAGGAGTGAGAACAGGACAGGTGAATGGGTTTGCCAAAGGCAGCTAGTGCCCTTGGACAAGCATTATCAGAGCTACATAAAGGCATTTGTACCCTTGCAAATTTCTTCTGCAAGGGACTGCTTTTGGTCGCTCTGTATTTCTGTCATAAGGAAATACAGTCCTAGTAATTAATAAAGCAAGCGATTCTTGCAGAATATGCTCATAGTTCTCCCTGAGATTCCCTGCTTGGAGATCTCATTCTCTTCAACTGGATGGAAATCTGAACACCCTGGTTTTAGTCTATCAGCAGGCAGGGTAGGAGGTGCCACTTGCACCTTCCCAGGCCACTTCTTTCACATGTTCCATCGCCTGGTGGAAGCAGCTGAAACACAGAAATAACTGATGCTACTGGGCAATCCAGCTCCTTGGAAAAGGCAAGTGGAAAATGAAGCTGAAAAAGGGATCTGGAAAACTGTATCAGTGTAGGCAAAGACCTGGAACTATATCCTCAAAGTGAAAGGATGGAGCTAACTGCAGTAAGAATGAAAAGAGTTTATAATAGCCTCCTTTAAAATGTTGCAGGAAGGTGCATGCATGCTTGGTAATGCTGATAAAATCCATCTTGGATCTACATCTTAATTACTCATTAAAGGTCTCAAACATATTTTGAGGAATTTGTTGGCTAATCCTCACGTTACCCTGGTGCAATAGAGGAGCTTTGCCTTTTCCAAGTGCTGGTAATGCCCAAGACAAGAGGGTCTGTATCATTCAAGCAAGGCCATGAAGTGTCAGATCTGGAATCACAAATGCCACTCCTGAGCTTCCAGGCTATTGCTCAAAGTTCATATCTGGTCTTAAAATCCTGTTTACAAATGAGGCCTGGAATTACGCACGCATCTAAACTCCTTAGCCAGCAGGATATAACCGCTTGCTTAAAGTTGAGCATAGGCTCTGAAGGGTTTGTTGAACAGGGCACCTAACTAAAAAATAGCATAAGATATTCCATTAAGTTAGCTCAAAAATTATTTTAATTTAAAAAATATCCTTTTTGAAGTGGAGTCCCTCAGCACTACATTGTTTCTCAGTGCTACACTAGAAAAACCTGGGAGCTGGTTGGGTTTTGAAAGGAAGCACTGATAGGAATCTGACCATTTTGTTTTACTGAAAATTCTGCTGAACCATTTGTTTCTGCACAGAATCACTTGTCTGCAAGAACGGGGGAAAAGGCAACCGGACAACAGAGCTTCTCTGCTTTCCTGGGAAGAACTCTAAATATAAACATAAATTTTGTCATAGAAGTGTGACCAATAGCTTAAGAATAAATCCACCCACAAAACCAAGAAGTAATATATTGTTTTAAAAGTACAATAAAATAAAATAGTCATAAGGCAAATAGCCTCTCAACAGGACAGCAGAGAAAACTAATTTGATTTCTGTAATACAAGACAACAATGATTATTAAATCTCATGAAAACAAATTCAACCACCTTAAGAGCAGGCTATAAATGCTAAAGTATATTGTGTCAAAAATTAATGTATGAACTTCAAATCTGTGCACCAATTCAAAATCTGATTTAAAAACCTGCTGTTATTAAAGTCAATTGGAGAGCATTCCATTATAAAAACAAACGCAATCTTAGCTCTACATGAAATAAATAATTTTTTCAAAGCCTGAGCAGAACACGTTAACTTAACACACAGTGATCTAAATTGTGTACTAAACTCAATTATTTTTATTACTACTTTTCAATTAAGGTGACGTGATTAACTCCATTCTTATTAGAGTCTCAGTTCTGATCCTACCTGCATCTCAAATTTGGTATTTTCTTAGGGAGAAATTGTTCACAGAGCTATTGTAATCGAGTCTGTCCTCTGGAGTTCTAACAAGAGAGGTCTGTTGTGAAGAACAAAACAGCACTGTGGTTTAACAGGAGTATTAGAGAAGTGGTGCTTTCCATCAGCTTTGGCAGCATTTTGAATGGAACAGAACTAGTACTAAGGTTCAAGAACTCAGATGTTCAGTTCCTACACAGGTTAATCCTATGGTTACATTTTTGAAATTACCACTGTTTTTACACTTTTTCTTCCTTAATATTCACCAAAGATCTGATACAGTTTGAAATGCAGAAGCTACTTCTAACATGACATGGATGCTGAATCAGGCTCACTTACCCCAGTAAAGCAGATCTCATTGACATTAGCATCTGCAGTCATTGGACTAATTCACCGAGTTAATGCAGCAAGTTATTTCAAAAAGATTGTTTTCTTATAACACCACCTTTTCGCATATAGAACTCAAAATTCAAGGCTCTGATTTTGGAATAATTTATTTGTGTGGGTTTTTCATCTTGAAGTGTTCATCGTTCTTCATGTATTCCTTTCTCTACTGTAATTTCTCACCGCCAGAAGTTACATCTTCAGAGTTTATAAATTTTCTAATGCTAGTAAGATGTGAAAGTTCCTTGGGAATATGTTTTTAGTCACAGAGAGTCATGAAAGGAGACTTTACTAGCACAATGCATCTCAAGGGGTTTTGCTATAACTGAAAACCAGGCTTATAAAATTTTTGAAAGGTGTGGTCTGCACATCCTGAAAAACAAACACAACAGTTAGAAATGTTAGTCAGATCTCTTCTCATTTTCACTGGGGAACCTTCCCTGGATTCCTAGAAGAGGTTTTGAACTTTTGCTTGAATGGGGACTACCAAATTTGACACACTATGTCCCTCATGCATAGAGCTCCTCTTTGTAAATCAAGAACTCTAGCACTGGTACAAAATGCCAGCCTTCATAGACTGACTGTCGTGTTCATAATCCACGCTTATCTTCTTGGAAAAACCCACATGATATTGTGTCTGTGCTTCAGCAAAAGCTTTTTGTTTTTTCATTTGATGAATTTCTTCGAGTTTAAAGAAAGAAATTAATTTTACTTATTCCTCTATGTGATCATTAGAAAAGCTTTTAATGAACACAGTAAACCCCAACTAATTATCACAATGGCATTTAACTCTAAATAAAATTGACAGGAAGCAAGAATACGATACATATAATTTTGCACAGTTTATTAAAACACATCTATCACTTTTTTCTCCTAAAGCAACCTGATCATATTATTCTATGATAATTTAGCTAATATTTTTCTCTGTGCATTTAATATTTAAGTGGCTTTTACTGATATTAAAGTCATAATGCATTTTATGGAAATTACCTTGCATTCTAATTACTTTTCTTGGTGAGGAATGGTAAATAGAATTATCTTGTTATGCTTGTTGTAGATGAAAGCAAAGAAATATTTAATGACAAGAGACTACTAACAGAAAAAATTCCATATTCACTTTTTTTTTTTTTCAAATGAGTCCATTTCGCCATCAGTTCAGAGATGTGCAATTCCCAGAACCACTAGCAGGAACCAGGTGTGCATACAAACAACTGAAAGGCTCTGAATGGCAAGTTGGATGCTTTTAACATCAGTAGTTCCCTTTTTTCTATGGTCTGCCTTTCCAAACATAGGCTGAGAAGAGTTTGGAGGAAGACAATGAGCTACCTTAAGAAAGCAAGAAACACAAACAACTGTGTCCTTGAGCTCAAGCTGCCCTATGTTTTTAGTAAATTAAGCTACGGTTAGAAATCTATAAATTGTACTACAAAAATGATGAGGTCAAGGCCTGTGTAAAAGTTAACCCCTTGCCTTGTCCTTTTTTTCTGTCTCTTTAAATGAAATATACTTACTGACTGAGGAATTAATTGTGGAGAAATCAAGATTTCTTGCCAATTCTGCTCTCAGTTACTTTACTGAAGACCAAATGAGGTCATGGATAAGGATGGATTAGTGTATCTGAAAACAAGATGGGAGAAATTTTATGAATCTTTATAAAGGTGAAGGTATGCTTCAGGACTAGTGCTGTCTGAATGGAGCCACTTTAGGTAAGTCATCTTTTGGGGAATATGAGATGGAGTCTGGCTCCAGAGAAATACTTCACTGTCCACTGTGTGTCTGGATGTCTCTCTGAAAATTAAAATGCACATGGCTTTTACTTAGTTTGTATGACTTCGTAGCATCTGAAGAGATGCCACCAGAGCAGCAAAATGGAGAGTGACACAGAAGTGTGTGAAGCATAATTAGGCAGAAAAGAAGAAATACATTAATATTAATACCAATAAATCAGATTTCAGGTACCAGTGGTGTTTCTGTAAGGTTCCACAAATTTCTCTGGCTTTGCATTTTATTTTACAGCGTACACATTTTTCCTGAAAACTTTCTTTTGCGTTGGTACTGGGGTTCCCTTGCGTGAGCCCACCAAGATCTACACACATGGAGGCAACATTTATGCCATAGGTGAAGTATTTTATTAGTGGTTATAGTTGCAGTAGTTCCGCTAGCAACTGGCCATGGAAACTGGACAAAACAGTTAGCTCAAGGCACCTTTTAGCCAGGTGTAGATACAGGTCTCTCAACATGACTTTTCTGCTCAACTTAAGCAATGCGTCCCTTGTATTTACAGACGGCTTCAAAGCAAAACCCTTGACAGTGGGTGAAGATTTGAAAGTTATTAATTGGTAAGAATCCTGGGGTATGCAGAGTTGATGTGGTCATCTTTTTTAGTCTGGCTGACATGTCATGGAGGAAAGTCCCCATGGAAATGTCCTTGCCACAATACGTATCTGGGTGGGGACACAGACATTTCTTGCCTGGCGAGTGAGAATAAGCAAGAGAAATGGGGGTGTCCCCTGTGGAAGGATATCCCTGAGGTGTTAATTTGGTCCAAAGAGGTGATTACTTTGCTTCACCATGTGCTTTTAACTTCAAAGGTCAGCATTCTCTGTTAGGGTCTCCAAACTCACCTGCAAGACAAATATTGTAAGATTATTTTGGTTTCGTTTATTGTACTTTCAATCTTTTTGTTCTAGTGACTTTGGAGCATCAGTCATTAAAAGAAAGTGGATGGAAAACGTAGAGTGAAGTTTTGACTCACACTGACACTGCAAATTCAGTTTAATTGAAATATTCTGTGAATTTCTGTCTACACTAAGTAAATTTTTCTATTTAGGGGAGGGATTCTAGAAAGCTCTGTGAACCATTTTCTTATCTCTCTTTCCCCTAGAAATGACCTTTAAATTAAATTATTTTAATTTACTTTTCAGCTCATTTCTTCCTATTTTTTGAACAGCAAGCAAAACAGTTTATTGCCCTGTCATCACTGAAAACTCCACTATAGGCTCTAACATAGTCGTCCAATCTACAAATCTATTTATTCCTTCTTAGCCAAAACATCTTCTGCAACGTCTACCATAGTTGTACAAACAATAATTACAGTAATATTTCACTGTTGTACTAAAGATCGGGTTATCTGTGTAGAATATTTAGAAAGGTCAGTGTCTCATATATAACGTACAGGCAAAAATAAAGCCACCAAAGAATGTCATTAAAATTTACTGCAAATGCACTATAACATTCTGAATTTGCCATGCACATTTCTCCCTGTAATAGAACAAGTTTCTAAAATGGATTAAATTTTGATTTGATTTTACTACTGTACATATTACAAATGCATTTAATTTTAAGTGCCAAAATAAGATGTAGCATATGACATTCTAATCTGATGCATAGCAGTTTCATCAGCAATTCCCTACAAGATACATCTTTTTTTTTTTTTTTGTAAAAACGTCGTTGTTGCTTAACTCAACAGGGCCTTGTATCCGAGCAGCACTGCACCTCAGTCCTTTTACTTAACCAAACATTAGCTAAACTGAAGGAATCTCAGCAAGAGGGACAAAAGTGAGCTGAGGGAGGTTTATTTGTTTTACAAGGCACAAAGAGCACTCTCTATTGCTATGCTCCACCTGATTTAAATAGACAGAAGGAAAATGCATGCCGCACTTTTGAAGGTCCTCTGGAAGACTTACCACTGACTCTTAAAGACTCAGGATGAGCTGGGAGAGAATAAACATGATGTAGCAGTCTGTCAAAGGCACAGTCTTGTTTTGGGGGTCACCAGGTATCTTGCTGATGGAAAACAAATAAATGAGTAATAACATTAACTGAATGACTGGGTTATGGGCATTATTCTCTCCAGAATCCTTCAGAGGCTTCAATGTGTTGACTTCAGCAAGGCAAAATCCTCTCAGGGCATCATGACCATTACGACCTCTTTTCTCTCAAATTATGTTAGTCCTGAATAACAATTATGGAAATTAACTTATTAGTGCAAATTGATACATGATGCTGGGCCAGCAGAATCGACTGTTCAGTTTTATTTTATTTATTTATCCTGCAGCACCAGTTATAGTGCGATAAACAGAGGCTTTATCATCAATGTAGAGGGATATCTAAGCTATGGATAGACCAAAGAATTAGTCTGTGTGAGATTTACCTCAGAAACTTCAAGGAATATTCTGGTGTTATCTGCAATTTTCTATGGTTGAAAAGAAAAAAAAAAAAGGGCTTCCACAACACAAAGCCCAAGAATTAAAGAACCACATCTGTTCTTTGAGCATCAAAATGAAATCCTGTTTGTTTAAAATAATTTGTGTCATCTTAAAAGAGCAACATATTTTTTTCCCTTGTTCACTTCTTCCCTCATTCACTTCTTTTCCATCAAAATTTACGATGGGGAAGGGCAAACTGGAGACAAAAGTGAGCATACAAGTCTCAGAGGGAGGAAGTTGAAAAATGACAAAAGAAGTGTGGTCAGAGGTGTGGGCCTAGTGCCCCAAGACTGGCGGTAATGCCAGGGAGGTGTCCAGGGGCCTTTGCCGATGTCTCGTGAGGACCACGTGGAGACTTCCCCATGCCAAGTCAGGAGGCGTCCTGCCTGCCCAGCCACGGGGAAGCCTCTCACATCTCCAGGAGGGCAGCAGAGAGACCTCTGTGAGTGCCAGATGGCACCCTAGCAGACCTCCCATGACAGAGGAAAGCCCACATGCACAACCAACCCTGCCGCATGTGCATAACCCAAAAAAAAACCCAACAGGAGCACCCACTGACACAAAAGCTGTGGTTAACTCACTGCTGCTTCACCCTTTCCCAGAAAGGCCAGGAGGAAAGTCTGAAGGAGAATTAAGAAGTCTTTTGATGTCGCCAGCTGAGTTCAGATGCAAATTGTTGTCTGCAAGGCTTGAGATTAGCAGCACTGCCATGGGACCAAAATGACCTGTCCTGAGCCTTGAATAAGGCACCTCAAATTGGCTTTGCCACATCCTGTGTCATGCTTACATGGGAGCCCTTCTAACCTGGCCTGTATCGCTCCAATTAGTTTGGGGGCAGCCCCTGAGGCTTAAGTATGTTTATATCAACTGTCTAACAAACCATCACACATAATGAGGAGAAAAATAGAGTTCAGAGTATGTTTATATGGGGGGAATGGAAGCTCATTTTCTCAGGAAAAAATAAAGACAATTCTTTCAGTTTCCTTGATGTTACTGCGTGGAAGTACAATAGCAGCAGTTGCAAAGCAAATTTTGATGCTATGCCTGAATGTCACAGTTAAATCTCTGTCAAGTTTTTACAATTGCAGCATTTTGATCTTTTTTTTTTGACCCTAGAGATTACAATCAAATCTTTCTTTTCTTTTTTTAACATTTCAAATTAAACCTTTCAAACTTTAAATCTTATCTGCAAATTAACAAAGCCTGTGTTTCAAAATGAAAAAGGGAGATAATAAATACTTAAAATGTGCAAGTAAAAAATTATCTTTAAGTTAAAAGAGAATGAATTGTCTTTTATTTTCTTATATTTGCATATGTCATGAAGTGTTTTGGGGAAAGTCTGATTCTTTGCTATTTTACCTGGCTACCTGTCTAACGATACCTGGCTGTTCACAGCCCCCCCTGCTTCTGTCAGCTATTGGCAAGAATTTGAGTGCAAAGATGTTCTGTGAATGCTTGTTTTCCTCTGGTCATCTTGGGGGGAAGTGAGGGATTTCCAAAATGGGCTGGCTGTATCAGCTTCCCAAGCAACATGTGCAGCTCAAGCAGTGAAAAAGATGGCTCTGCAGCAGAGAACCAGACCCTGTATGCATGCATCAGTATTAAATCAGAAGTCTCCAGAGCAAAAACAAAGCACAGAAGAGCGAGGCTCTGCTGTTGAGAGCTATAACAGATTCACAGGCTTAGAGTACAAGACAAAGAGGCAGAGATGCAATGACTGCTGGCTGGGAAGCTATACGGTAGTTTATAAGGCAGGGTTTATTGCATAATACAGACATTAAAATGCTTGGAGGTTTGGGAAAGTTCCTGGAAAGCACTGAGCTGCTGCTTGGTGCTGTGTCTGGGCACCGAGTACCCCTGGATGCCCTATCTTCCACGTAGGGCCAGCATACGGACACAGGACCCTGCTGTGGCCCAAGGCCATGCCTGTCCCTGGTGCAGCTAAGGAAGCATGGGCCACAGAAAGGAGAGTGTGGGGAGGAGACTGTAATGCTATCAGCAGCAGCTCAGTAAACAGCCCACTTAAAACAGTTTCTCTGCTTACAGACTGCTTATATAAATATGCAACACATGGCAACTCTTCTTGGTTTTTTCACTTCTATTTTTTTGTGCTAAACTCAAAGGAGAGTTAGCTTAAAAAATCACCCATTAGCTCCAGAGAGACATTTAACATTGATTTCTCATCCCTTCATAGTCCTTCTCAAGGACCTGGGAGCATGAGGAAAAGGCAAGAGCAGAAACCTGCAGCTCATCTTGCAGGCACACACATATAAATGGGGCAGGAAAGCCACTGGCAATTTCTGCAGGCTCACTGGGCTGCAGGCTGGCAAACAAGACTGTTCCTTCCAGCATGCCATGAGTGGGAGCAGACCTGCTGAAAGGAGCCCATCAGCATCGTTAACACAGGACTCTAGCAGCTGACAGAAGCCAACCAAAATCTCCCTTCTTGCAGAAGAAGGAGGTATAGAAACTTATTAGCCCCACCTCCAGTATCTACCATATGTGTCCTGGTTTGGCTGGGATAGAATCACAACCCAGCCATGCTAGACAGACTATTAGCAGTTCCAAGTCACCCAGGGCAGCTGTTCTGAGTTAGCTACAGGTGTAGCCCATACCATAATGTCATGGTCATTATACAGGGGAAAGGTTCCCAGGGGAAAAGGAGCTCCTGGGGGGTTCTTATTGGGCTTCTCCGTACTCCTAAGGACTGCTCTCCTGTTAATTCTGATTGCTGCAGATTCATTTGGCTGAGTATAACTCTGCATATTTTTGTTGGTATTAGTGTTGCTTCATTAAAACTGTTTTCTCTTCAACCCATGGGTCTCTTTTCCTTTTCCTGGTTTCCCCTTCCTGGCTGGTGAGGGGTTATTGGGTGACAGAGTAACTGTGACAGTTTAGCCCTGAGTATGGGCTGAAAGTAGACAGGGTGATATTGGGCTGGACTGCTGCCAGACTTCCCTGTCCCAAGAACAAGGGTGGGGCAAGTACCTATGCAGAGCAGCACATAGCAATCCCTCCTGCTTGCTTGGGAGGGACAGGGAGAAAGGGAAAGCATTTCATACTGTTTGATAGTTGCCTAAAGTGATGTAGTGATCTGAGCCTTCACACCTGAGCAGGGGGATGCAGAGATGATAGGAACTCTAAGTATTGCTATTGCACAGCTTTCAGTTTGCCCTGTTTTGTCAGTGCGAAGAAAAAAAAAAAGGTAGTGAGATTTATAGCTCTTCATGGGCACTTAAACCTGAAGCTATCTTGGTGCAGCCTGCATCGGGATACTATCTGAAACTTTTGTTTCTCTTTTTCTTCTTACATGGTAGTTTTTTCGGAATAATTTTAAGCTGTTGGGTGGGGAAATAAAAAACAAATGCTATGGTTCTTCTCTTCTCCATCCCGATAAATGGATGTGAGTCTGCTGACGAGGAATTCCAGTGAGCTTAGATATCTGTTAAACTTGCACTTCACTTCTAATAGCTCAAAGATTTCTGGGCCCTCTCTGTGGTTGGAACTCAGCCAAGTCCCACTAAGAAATACAGCAACATGAAGTGGGAATTTTGCCAGTAATTCCTGGTTCAGGCCTTAAGTATGAGACTATTACTGTCTTTTCATCTTCAAACAGATTTCTTGCAGTTTCATGAAACTTTCAGCCTCATCCACTGAAGTATGCCTTTCAAATATCCTTCTACTCTTTAAACTCCATTCCACTAGTCTAGCGTTAGTTCAGAGTTTTACAGAGATCTATAGCTCTGTGTCCTTTCTTCACCTGTCCTTTCTTCAGACCAGAGTCTGAGATCTGTCTGTTTTAACTTCAGCAGTACCACTGCAATTTACTAAAATCTGTGGGAAAAGCACCAAATGTGAGCACAGTCTAGGTTAAAATTGTAGTCTTCTCGTATCATGCAAGTGTTCAGACAAGTATTCAGTTCCTCTGTGACTTCATTCCAGGGTCATATAATACCAACAGTGTTACTTTCCCCATCCTTTTATCTATAACTCTGAATTTTTAAGGACGTGGATTGGGTGTTATCATGTGCTTCCATAGAGCTGGCACCAAGTGGAATAGTTGGACTCATTTCCTTGGGCTTGTAATCACTGCCCATATATCACCCTTATGGTAGCACCAAAGCAAAGCCTAACTTCTCCTAGGACAGCAGATATGGATTAATTTGGGAGGCAGAGATAATTATATGCTTCCCCATTATTGCTGATGACATATAACACGTATGCCTGGATCACACAGAGGAGTGATGTGGCTGCAAGGCACCCCTTGCTGTGTCGGGGTGGGGGCTGCCCTCCTGAGGTGTGGGAAAAGAGTCAAGAAGTTGGGAAATGAGAGTTCTGACCTGAGGACCTGACTCCAGTTAATGGATTTAGTACTAAATGTAAATTATTGCTAATATAAGAAAGTGGAAGACAATTTTCACTATTAATGAGAACAAGTATGAAGTAATTATTTCTTGTCAGTCTTAATGAGGGACAGCAAAGAATGTGTCAATGGATTACCACTTTATGCCCCCGCTTTCACTGGGATGAAGCTCCATGTTAGAGCACAAAATATAATACAGGACAAGATGGAAAAATAAACTAAAAATTGCTGCTTTGAGGATTTCCATAAAAGCCAAGTGTTTAATAAATTTAAGTTATGCAAATGTTTGGTATTGGCTTTATTTATACATTTTTAACACATTCAGCATGATCTTGATTTGAGGAGGAACAATGAAATTACAGCAAGTAATTTGTTGATAATAAGCTCTGTCTGGTTTTTGTAATTAAAAAAGTGATTAAGAAAGGCTAAGTCATTAATGCTTGAACTGCTGCTGCTGGGATATGCACAGTAACACACAATTTATAAACTTCTGGCAGAGGGATTTATTTACTGTTTCTTTTTCAAGAAACTTCTTTCTTTATAGTATTTATAGAATGTGAGGAAAAAATAGGTCGATACTGTGAGCAGAGAAGAGCAATCATTCTGATAAATGCCAATGGAATTGTAAAACTACGATCTGTTACATAGAGGTTACAACTGCTGAATCTCACAGCTCAGCTGCTTTGTCTTTTGCCAGGTTCATTATCCTAAGGGTAGATGGTCAGGTTTGGCAGGCAGCTAGGGAAGCTATGGAGAAGCCACAGACTTCCGTAGCCAAATCCAATGCTCAAGCTTGTGTCTGCAGTCTAGAAAGCGGACACTTTTTCCTAAGTATTTTTGTTTGTGTATCCACTTTCCAGTTCTGAGCAAATGCAGAAACACCAGAAGAGAATTGGGCAGGTCTTCTGATATAAACAGAAGTAGTCTATATAAAGCCTGCTTTCATCCCATGTCACAGTAAGTCACAGGTGGGTATTTCAACACCCCAAACACAGCAGACTACTTGAGATAATTTAACGTTGCATCTAATGCCTGACCTTAGCTAGATCTGCAAATCTGTTGAATATTTCTCATTGTTAAGTGGGATTTGTGTACCAGCCTGGGCTGTGAGTCTTCAAGACTGAGAGGATGCATCCCCTTCTCTGTCTGTGGGATGGAAGCAAGCATCCTAAATCAGCTGTAGATGTTTCAGTGCAGAAATACAGATTCAAGAAATTATTTGCACACAGAAGACCTTTGTTCTTTGGATTTCATGTCATAACTTTCAGAAAAGTCTTTGAAATTTAATTTTTAAATTTTTTCACAAGTGTCACAAGGTTCACTTTTTCAATTGTTTCACCTTTTATTGTAATGCATGAAATAGGGAAAAGTCTCTATTACTTCTATAAAGACTAAACACCCAGGGTAAACCAGACATCTCTATATATCTGTATAGAGATAGATATAGATATTATATATATTTTAGATACTTCTAACATGTAAATGTATCTCTGAGTACATTATCATTGAAAGACAAACACCTTTTTTTTTTTTTTGAGTAAGGATTTTCACATCTAGTCTAGGTAGAGATAGATCTAGGTTTGGGACTGAATTATGTTGGAATCAATGCTCTAGTTCTCAATACCCACTTTCAGAACAATTTGGTGCAGAATTTTTCACGAATTGGAGATAAAAATTATTCCCTGCTACAGTGAAATCGATTAATATCTATCAAACTACAAGCAAATCACTTTCTGCTTGGTAATGCCACCTAAGAACAGCCAGAGGCTTTGAAATTATTATTACCTTTGCTGAGCAG
This sequence comes from Leptosomus discolor, assembly GCF_034619465.1. NCBI lineage: Eukaryota > Metazoa > Chordata > Aves > Leptosomiformes > Leptosomidae > Leptosomus > Leptosomus discolor. Next base: position 11,175,831 of record NC_141393.1, read on the forward strand.
CAGTATGGCCCACAGACTAGTCTTGTAAAAATTATGAAGTGATGTCAACATAGGTCTTATATTTTCCTGCACAAGGATACTATAAGAGATAATGAGAGAATGCCAGGAATCAAAGTTTTTGCTTTAGCAAGATTTACAGCTGCTGCTTCATACCATAAGTCAACACTGAATAATTAAAAGACTTGTAATTAAAGGCTAATTTAGTATTGATTGTGTCCTAGAGCAAAGGCCCCATTTCACTGTTTTCGTACCATCCTGTGCACGCTTTATCAGCCAGACAGCAAGAGTGCAATTATCCAAAGTACCCTTCAGCAATGGGAAGGCATCTCCTCCAATCCATTCCTGTGTGCTTCACAGGTGTGTTAACAGGAGGCCGGAGCAGGCTGTGGGGGAAAAGTGATTATCTTACAAGGTCTCCAGTATCACACATCTCTTCTTCATGCTCCAGTGAATGTCAAGTCTATTTCATTTGGGAAAATGCTTGGTTCTGTGCTCCTCCTCTTCACGGTTCCTGTGACAGATCATTTTGGAATGAGCACCTTTCTCAGGTGTCTCTGGTGGCTGCCTCCAGTGCTTTCCAGAAAAAAGTTCAGAACTGCTGTCTGACTAGAGGAATAAACAAGAAAAGGAGGGCCTTGGGTACCTGCTTTCCAGTATACAGATCTGTCTGCAGCTATGCAGCTGTGCACATAATTTAGCTAGGCTTTCTGAAAGTGGAAGACTTCAGCTTGCCAGTGCACATAGAGAACTTATTCATCATTGCGCTGATGAACAGGAAAAGACTGTGTGTTTTAACATGCCAAAGGCAGCCATCAAAATTCAGGAAGTCACATTTCTTTCTATGACACCTTGATGATCTTCCGATTAAATTTCGATGTCCCTTAAGCAGTATATTGCCACCAATCAATAGATTATTTTTTTTCCTTCCAGGATCTCATCTGCCTCCTGTATGAATCATATATCACAGAAATTAGGTCATATTTAACATACTGAATGATAAACATTAGAGATGGAAAATCTCATTAAGTCATTAAATTTATTCCTCTGTCAGTGCAAAAATGTTCCCGCATAGAATAGAATTTAATTTTTAACATAAGGTATGTTCAGCCCTCAAATGTTTCTTTTTAGTGGATATTCCAGAGAACACATTTAGTCCTTGCTATCAGAGATTTTTATGATAACCTGAATTTCCTTTTTGAAACGTTGTTCCACAACTTTTAATTATGTCTCTACATTGCTCTTTCTATCTCCAGAAAAGTAGTGTTTGCAGGTAATAATCATACACCTTCTTTCCAGTACTGTTCAAAACATGAAAAGATGGGACTAAATATGGAAACAATTCTGTAATATCCATTTGCCAAGATCTCCAAATACTCTCCGTTTTGTTTTCCAGTAGTGATTTTTTTCTTCAGGATTTCAGAAACTGAAATAACCACTTCTAATTCTGAAAACAGCTTTTGATTAATGGAATTGTTAATTACTTTTCAGTACTTATTATTCTGAAAAAATCTAAATGTATGTTTTCTTATAAAATTGATCTTGATTTTAGCTAAGATTTGGACGAAGAACAATTTTCACTTATTTAGCCAAATATATGTTTTGGACTCTTTCAAACATTACAAATCAATTCTTCTAGCTGTCTTATGGCCAACCTGGTGTTTTTGCCTCACATCAGAAAATCAAATAACTTCAACAGTGGGGAAACACTCCCTGAGATATTGCTGCTTTTGAGGGACAAAGAGACAGAAGTCTATCTGGGAGATCCTCTGTGATTTTGCTTCTCCCAGTGCTTACAAAGCCCAAAGAGAAACTTACTGCCAGAGTCTGTTGTGGTGGGTGACGTTCTAGGATTTATTTACATGTCAATTATACTACACAAAAGTGGAACAGTGCTGAATCATGGGTAGGACCGAGCATCCTGTAGTTTTTTTCACTGAGGAACACCTGGGGACAGAGACAGGAGACAGCTATATCTGATAAACCTTATCTCCTTCCATCTGCTCTCAGGCTATTTTCTGTTATCACTGGGTACTCAGGTAATGTAATACAGCAGGTGGGACAACAACAACAGAAAATGCAGATCACAGAATCACAGACAGGTTACAGTTGCCTTCTGGAGGTCATTTGGTCCTACAGCCCTGCTCAAGCAGTGTCACCTAGAGCAGGTTGCCCAGGACTGTGTCCAGACAGCTTTTGAGTGAGTCTAAGGTGGGAGACTCCACAGCCTCTCTGGGCAACATGTTACACTGCTAACCATCACAGTAAAAAAGTTTGCTGATGTTCAGGTGGCACCTCCTGTGTTTCAGATTGTGCCCATTGCCTCTGGTCCTGTCACTGGGCACCAGGTAACAGAGCCTGGCTCCATCTTCTTTGCACTCTCCCTTCAGGTATTTATATACATTGATAAGATCCCTTTGAACCTTCCCTTCTCCAGATCCAGCTGTCTCAACCTTTCCTTATAGGAGAGATGCTCCAGACCTTTAATCATCTTTGGAGCTCTTCCTTGGACTCTTTCCAGTGTGTCCATGTCTTTCTTGTACTGAGGAGCCCAGAACTGGACACAGGACTCCTGGTGTGGCCTCACCACTCCTGAATAAAGGGGAAGGACCATCTCCCTTGACCTGCTGACAATGCTTTGCTTAATACAGCCCAGGATACCATTAGCCTTCTTTATGGCAAAGGCACATTGCTTGTCCATATTAACTTGGCGTCCACCAGGACCCCAGGACTCTTTCTGCCAAGCTGTTTTCCAGCTGGATTTTCCCCGAGCATATATTGGTGCATGGGGTTCTTCCTCCCCAGAAGCAGGGCTTTACACTTCTTGTTGAACTTCATGAGGTTCCTGTCAATGCATTTCTCTAGCCTGCCAAGGTACCCCTGGATGGCAGCATGACTCTTTGTGTCATTTGCAGACTTCATGAGGGTACGCTGATGAATGTAGAAAACCTTTTTGGGGTTTACAGAGTATTTGGAGTATAAAGAATGTGACCAGAGATGATGGCCTATTTACGAATTTTGATAATATAGATCACTTCCTCTTAAGGCTTCACACCACTTTATTAGAACATTTGACTGCCAGCCAAAGGGCAATTTCTGGCCACTTTCACTGATTTTCCTACTTGCAGCAATGTCACCATCCTGCCTGACCTTTCAAATCAATTAATCTTGAGATACATTATTGACTAATTTCCCAAAATGCAGTTGAAATATGCCCATTTTTAACCTTGATCCTTCCTTACATACTGAAATTACCTTATCCTCTGGTACTAACATTGCCATTAGTAAGCAATCAAGATTCTTCTCCAAAGGCTTTTCGATTTTATTTGCTCTTTCCGCACTGATTTCAGTGATGTATTTCATCTAATCCTGGTGCTTTGTCAACTTTTTAATAGTACTGAGAGCTTTAATTGCCTTATTATCTTCTTTACTGCAGTGAGGCTTTTTTCTTTAGCATTTCTATTCCCCTCAAGGAAAACATGGACACTGGAATATTACAGATCCTCCATTTCCTGGGATGAAGAAATCATTCAGACCCTTGAGGATATCTACTTCATCTCTCAGCAACATTTAATCTATCATGGCCCCTCTTTATCTTCCTAATAAATTTGCTTCTCAGGCAGTAAAGGCTTCATCATCTGTGCTTTTCAGACGTGGCAGTGTCCTGTTGCTTGGTGTCCTTTTCTTCCTTTGTGTAGCCAGGAGAGCTAAGATCTCAGAGCATGTTGGACCAGGACTCTAGTCTAAGGAGGACGGCACTCAGATGGGAGAAATGAACCCTGGGCTCTGCTACTTGTTTTTCATGGAAAGGCTGAGAAAAGAGGAAACCTGCCCAGCCCAGAGGATCTGACATTATAGCAAGCTGAAGTGCCTGCCAGCCTTTCCATGGATGGGTGGCAGTGGAGGTATCGGGGCAAAAAGGTGCCTTGTTTCCCAAGCCCAGACTCCTTTGCAGAAATCTTCATTTCAGGTACCCCATTATGTTGTCCTCCAAAGCACAGGCACAAAATGGGTTTGTAATGCAGTGAGGGGCCCAAAATGCTCACAGTATTCAAGATGCAGCCTCACCAGTGCCGAGTACAGGGGCACGATCACCTCTCTGCTCCTGCTGGCCATACTATTTCTGATACAGGCCAGGATGCTGTTGGCCTTCTTGGCTACCTGGGCACACTGCTGGCTCATGTTCAGCTGGCTGTTGAGCAACACTCCCAGGTCCTTTTCTGCCAGGCAGCTTTCCAGCCACTCTTCCCCAAGCCTGCAGCACTGCATGGGGTTGTTGTGACCCAAGTGCAGGACCCGGCACTTGGCCTTGTTAAACCTCATAGCATTGGCCTCGGCCCATCGATCCAGCCTCTCCAGATCCCTCCACAGCATCTTCCTACCTTTGAGTAGATCAACACTCCCACTCAATTTAGTCTCATCTGCAAACCTACTGAATAAAGAGATGAATAACCTCACTGTCTGAATATAGCCACAAAAATCATACATGAAAGAAAAAACATATTCCTGCTCAGAGCTATATTAACTGGAACTTTTATGTTATTTATGTTTTGCCTCAGATACGCATATATACCAGCAGAAAAAAAATCTAGTACTTATAGTAAATCTACAGCACTCAGTTGTAAGCTTGGAAAAAAAGTCTTGATTGATTTGCTCATCTGAGTTATTTAGAAAGGGCTGAAAGCTGGAGGGCTGTTAGTTTCTGCTAAAGTGAGTACTTTTCCACCTGAATAAAAACATTTAATTTAAGGGCTCTCAGCATTTATGCATGTATTTGTGTTTCAAACACAGGAATTAAATTTCAGCAAAGCCAGACCTTCAGCTATGTTTGATGGCAATACTGAAGTCCGTATGGCCACATTGATTTATGCTACCCGAGGAACTGACCCAGAGTTGTTACTTTCCACTGGACATCACATAAGAGCTATAAACGGATTTCTGAGTGCACAGAAAAGAAAATGCAGCATGGAGAGTGACTTGAAACCAGAAGCCATGTCTGAAAAGAATGCTCTGACCTGTTGCAAATACACCAAACTTCATCAGACACTTCCAGTGGAAATTATGTTATCTGGGCATCTAATGTCTCCTGTGTTCCAACGGGAAGCTGAAAAAGATCCTATTAATTCAAAGATCAGTCTTGTCTTTGAAATTCTTCTCTTCCCACTGTTACAAGTGATGTCTAAGATTGCAGTAACAAGAAAAATTTCCATTTTCTTGACAACAGCTTTACTGTGGGTTGCAGAAGAGCAGTTTCGTCCATTGCCCTGCAGATACCATACCTAGGGCTGAATACATTATTCAATTATTTCAAGATTTTCAGTAGCTTTTCTGTGCAATGGACAACCAACACAAGTACTGTGGCAGTGAAGAGACTATAGGTGAAACCAGCGAGTTAAAAACCTGAAAACACACCATGCTGCAAAGCATTTGGATTCTCAAAGTATGTTTAAGGCTTATAGTTCAAATCTGGGTTGGAATAGATGTATTTGCTTGGATTCTAGCAGAGCCCCTTGTAGCTTGTAGCTGCAGGGCATTTGGTCCAGCTTGATTTGGCGAATTACAAGTTTTTTAGTAAAACACTGAGAAGATTTGACCATCTCATTTTGCAGTGGTACTAAATAACCCAAAGAACTCTGCCTGCCTTTCTATCTCCACTAAATCTGCAAACAGTTTAAACCTGACTTTTGACTCTTAAATAACCTCAGTTAGATGGAAAGAGTCCCACCTGCACACTCAAGTTAAATCCAAATTGAAATACCAGGGTGAAATTCTGCATCTCGATTTCTGGTGCATTGTTTTACTGTTTACAAATAACCTTCTTTAATGACTCAGCCCTTTCTTTTGGATTAGTAAATTGTTCCACAGAATAATCCAGACTGGTGGGAAGCATCTTTCTCACACGGAAATAGGTGTGCACCATAACCAGGGTGGAGAATTTTCTGAATGTGTGCTGCTGGTTCTGAGGAGACAGGCTTTGGTTATTCACCCCTGCACGTATGCAGTCTGCTGTGCAATCTGTAACCAATTTTGCTTCCTGTGGTAAATAGTGAATAGTATACTTCAGTAGATATTTTCAAATAAACAACAATTCATGCTAAAATGCATAAAACTTTTGAGTTTAACAAATAGTTCCAGAGATACCCTAGAGGTGTCTGATTGTGTATAAATAATATGATCAGCAAGCAGTGATTTAAAGCAAACAAAACTCAGTGGAAAATTTTCACAAATCAGCATTTCAGTATTTGACCAGCTGTGATCCTTATCTAGTGCCCAGAGCTACTCAGCACCGTAGCTTCAAACTGAAGGCGTTGCTTTTGCCAGATCAGCCTGCAGCTTGCTTTCTGCTGCTGTGTCCCTGTAACAGGCAGATGAACTGATAGCTGGGAGCCAAGAAGATTGGGACTCAACTCACTTTAATATGTGAAACACATCACCTCCAGGAATTGTGAATGGGATTTAACTTGCTTTTTGAAAGACACAACTGGTGCCTAATCTACAGCTTGAAACCATGCTTACTGTCATGGCACAGGAGTGCTTTAACAGGTTGACTCTCTGCGTGTGTGTTGAAATTTCCGTGAGCTGGGCTGATCAGATCAGCGTGTTCACAGGCAACAAGCAGCAACATGTTACGAGACTCGAGATTCCTTATCATCCTTCATGGGGATTGCTTTTAAGGCACCAAGAATTGCTGTTTAATAAAGGGGTAGTAATATCTGTGAACAGACAGAAAACATGCTTACTGCTTCAGATGAGAGTGTAATGGTTAATGAGGGAGGCAATGACATCCACTCAAGACTTTCCGTCTTTTCAATGATGTGTCACAATACAAAGGGCATTGCAGATGTCAGCTGATAAGGGAAATGTAAGTAGAACTGACATAGTATCAGAGGGAAAGAACAGAGAAAGTGGCTGGGCTGTCATATTCTGATGAGATTAACCAGCAGAGTTTCCTTTTCTTAGACACCTATTTCACAAGTGTATGCGAGGTATAGCTCCTCCTCACAATATCCTACAGTCAGAAGAAAAGGTAGAAAGGGGGTTTGTACTTTGAAGTTTTCTCAATTTTTGGTTTTGCAAAATACCAGGAGAAATGAGGAATTGGATACAAAATTTTAAGTTTCTAGATTAAATATTTTTGTGTGAATTTTAACCACAAATTTTGTTGGTCATTGAAATGCAATCACAAAAATATAGCAAAGCATTCTTCTCCATTTGGAGGGCAGGATTCAATTATATATGTGTCTCTGGCTTCTCTGACTGGACAAAAAGGGAGAGTACTGTTATGATTACATACATAATTATATATATAAGACAGTTAATCATAAATAAGGCAGTTCATAACTGTTGAAAAGTGAACTTTTGTATGATGTAAATAATACAATTACATGCCAACACACCCAAAATAAAGAATAGATTGCTGTCCGTGTTACGGAAATAAAAAAATTGTGTGGTCTGCCTACCCACACAGCCAGGCAAGGTCTGTAAAATGGGGACAATACGAGTTCCCATATGGGAACCAGTAGGTCTTGATGCAAAGCCAGTATGTGGGAAGTTCAGAGTACAAACTAAAGGAGGCACCTGTTCATGAAACTAATAGAAGAAGCTCTTGCCACAGGACATCATGTTTGCTGAAAGTTCAAGGCAGACTGGACAGAAGTCCCCAGAAGTTGTATCCCTTGCGAGTTACTAGATGCACAGAAACTCCTTCTGACTCGGGAAGAATCTGAGCTGCAGGGACTGCAAGTTAGGAGGAATTACTGTAAACCTTCTAGTCTTCTGGGAGGTAGAGCACACAAAGAGGTCAAAGAAAGCCACGGTGTTTCTGAACTATCTTTAATTCAGATACCAGATGTTCCTGCTTACTTTGGGATCATAATCCTGTTACTTCAAATTGTTCACTCTGTGTTCTACTGTGTACATAATCCAAGTCAGAAAATTCAGAATTTAGGAAACAGGATCAATGAAAATACAATTGTGGTAGTTTATGGGTAGTTTATTGTGTTTTGAAGTCTTGAATTTAGAATGGATTTTTCACTCCATCAGTAAAATTCAACCAATATTCAAAAATACGAGGCAACTATGTGACAGGATCACACTCTATGATCTCAATCACAGCCAAAGCAGCCTGTAAGAGCAATTTTCCAGTGAAGGGTAAGGACAAGAGGATGTGAACATCTCTCCTTCCTTGTAAAAGAGGCAGAGGAACTTTTGAAAACTCCAGCTTTGTAAGGGGCTCTGTTCTTCATTCCTGTCTGAAAGAAAGTTGTGACAGGATTTGTCACCTGCCAGGGACAGCAATTCTGTAACCACAGCTGTCCCAGAAAACTAATCCAGTGTGTCAAAAAAACTTGGGAAAAAGTAATCTTGAGGACAAAATGGACTACTTCTGCTCTCCTGTTTTTCTCTGTCTTGTATTTGGATATATATCCCCCACTGGAAGATATGGTCCACTGAAGAAACACATGTAGCAAACAAAGTGTTTAGTAGAGTCATCTCAAGTTGCCTATTGTCTTCTCACATGCAGTGCAGCTCACATTACTGTTCTTTTTAAGTGCCCCACTTACTTAGTGCTGAATTATAGCTGGATAATTCATCCTGGCTAAACTAAATAGGATAGTTGCACACACTGCAGCCTGTCTGTCACAGGTCATCATTATGATATTAATGACCATCTGTAAGCAAAGTACATGGGCAGGGTGTGATTAGTGCAAGCAATTTAGCAACGATGCTTTTTTGCCGGCATGAATGCAGTTTAAATTAAACTGCAATTGGCTACAGCTGAAGAAGCTTTTACTTAGCCTGCAATAAACAGATTCCAGTTTTCTCACAAAATCCATTCCTTCAATAGCTACTCACAAGCCGATTGTGGAGTTGCAAAACCTCTGTACCTACATCTATTTCTGCACTGTTTGTTGGGAAAACTCAGCAGGTTCCAGATCAGACTATTTTTTCCCTTTCCCGAGAGTGAAATAAGATATTTGCTTTTGTGTAAATCAGAGTTCTGCCTCGTTTACATAGGTTATGTTGATTTGAATGAAAACATTTCACTATTTAATTTCTTTTCTCTTCTGAATCCAAGGTATTTTGTTTTTAAGCTGAAAAACTGATTACTAGGGTACACACTCCCATAGTAGCAAAAATTAGTCGTCCACTGTGCAGCTTTGCAGCCAAGGGAATGCATAAGACCGTTTTAGAGTAAGTCTCTAGGGATCCAGTAGTTCAATTCATTCTGTTGTTTGTGTCTCAGAAATCCTCCAGAGTGCAATCCAATGACCATTGAAGCCAACTGGCATTGAACTGTGTCATAAATTCAAATCTCATGATGGACAGGATTTAACAACCCCATGACGAGTGAAAACTGTGGCTGTTTCTGCTGCAGTGGCAAAAAGCTCTAACATGAGCCATGGCTGTATGCACATGAGGGGAGAGGTAGGAGCAAGGAGGTGGTTTTACCTCTGCCTCTGGCACTGCTCAAGTTAATACAGAAAGACAAGGTATAGTTCTGGCATCCATATTTAAAAATAACACTGGAAAAACAGAGAGTGCACAGGTAGAACCAGGGCAATTACTTCAGGATGGATACAGCAACAATGCACTACTACAGCAAATACAGTATCTTTATCACATCAAGACAAATTGGATGCCTTTGCTAAGCACAGGATTTAGCAGAGGGATGTGAGTGGTATCTGGAATCTGCAACTGGGGGTGAGGCCAGTTTTGTCCTCATGGCTTTAAGCTCTGTGAATCTGAGAGGTGTGACAACCTTACTACAGGGTTCTGGAGCAATAAACCTATTTTCCCAGCAAATAATATTCTGATTGAATCCAAATGTGTTGGCTTGCACAGAAGCAATAAGACAGCTGATTTCATTTACAGGAGTATTGACTTGAAGTGAATTTGGGTAGCTTGTTAATAGGCCTCTGGGGTGCTTGCTAGAATGTCATAAGGAGTTGGGGATTTTTTTATTTAAAAAAGTTGTGCTGGACACAGCACACATTTTATTTGGGTTTTCAGCATGATGTAATTTAAGGAATGTAGGCAAATCTTGGTTTTCTTTTCTATTTTTTCTTTGAGGGGGGAACAACTTCTTTCAGTTTTCATCTTCTCATAATACTTTTCCTATTTATTTTGTTCTCTATTCCCAGTCTGTTTGTTTTGATCAATGTCGATGTGGAGAGGTTATACCAGTTTATAATTGCCCTGTTTCTTGCCTTAGCATCTCATCCTGGCCATTCCTGAAGACATTATTGGACTGGGAGGATTTTTATTTTGACTTGTTATGGATATTCCTATGCTGTCACACTGTTGGCCTATGCAGTATGGAGTTTCCAAAGCCCAAAAGACTTTGAGGATTCCCGTATTCCTTGACCGCAGACACACTTTGAAAACTTAGTCTCTGTTACTCTGAAGACTTTCTCTCTGACATGTTAAGCACAATAGGCAAAATATTGTCTGTGTAATTGCTATATAAAAAGTTCATAATTTACATTCAAAATCTCTGTTGATGTTATAGTACTAAATAAGAAAGAATTAAACCTAGCCAAAATATTACCATAAAGAAGGCAGGGGGAAAGTATGATACTTCTCATTATGAAATTCCTTTATTCTGTGACCAGCTGGCTTGAATTTTTGGAAAGAGTGTACAGATTATTTCTGGTGTTTGACTAGCACTGCCACATATTAGAGATACTTAGCATAAAGTGGCCCCAGTGGGAGAGCTGTTAGAAAGCTTCCAAAATAAATGTCCACTAGATTTCTGGCCAACTGCTCAGCTTGACCATGATCAAATCCTTTCTTATTTGCTGTTCCTGAATGTGTGTGCCAGAAGTCTGTTTGCTTGGCATTATTGCTCTGGAATACTTATTCTCTAAGCAGTAATAATGTTTGCCTTCACACGTGGAAACACATTAATAAGTGAAGTAGAACATAAGCTGGTTACTATGTTAGGTGCTTACCCTGTGTTGTTTACTCTTCTTGCATCTAAAAGTCTGATGTCTAATTGTGCAGCAGTGAGTGCTGTTCTTAGGTAATGAGCTACATACTCTAAATAATCAACAGGAAATAGTTCATGATAAGTTTGTAGAGGAAATACAAACTAGTACTTGTGTATTTAGCGATGTACAACAGTACATTAGCAGAAATCAGGAATTGCTCTGGTTGGCACTGGCTCTTAAGTAATACATATTCCCATTCTCCATAATCACTGGAAAGGAAGAGAGGTAAGCGTGCGATGTTTGCTGTTCCCTGTCTTGGTAAATACAACTTTCTTGAGACCTCCAGGTCCAAAGCACACTGTTATATGGAACAGGCCACCTCCTTTCAGTGCTTAGGGAATTCAGACTTGAGAGGCTGTCAGGGCAGGAGAGAATTGTATACTGATTGAAATAGCAATGAAACAAATTGTGTTGCCCTCAACCACAGTATCACCGTGTCATTCTTTCAAAGCTGTGGATCCCAAAAGCTCACCCCACTTGTTTACTTCAGCTAGGTAAGGAAAGGTTTGTGGGACCACACAGCTGGGAAATGCAAAGAGAGAGTCCAGTTTGCCATCCCATCATATAATACCATTTAGAAACCTTGTTCAGAAAGAGATTAAAATCTAAATAAATTCAACAGTAGGTTTATACATCTGCTAATATCAGCATATTATTCCAGAGATTGAAAGCTTCCTTATAGTAGCTAAACTAAAATTGTTCATTGTCCATCAGTCTTGTGTTAACGTTGTCCTTTAGCTAAAATAACATTTTTCTGGAATTTGCATCACCATGTTACTACCCTGAGTATTTCTCAAGAGAGTGAACTTACCCCTTCTAATATTCTGTTTCTGTTTATATACCTTTGTGAAATAAAATCTACCTCTTCAATTTCCTCTCATAAAATATATTCTCCTTTACCTGATCCATTCAGTGCATCCACTCTTATAAATCCAGACTTCAGACTGAGTTCTCATTGGTGCCTTGCACAAAGGCACTCATGCTTCCTCCTTAATGCTGGGAATGTCTTAACAGATACCATCTATTATTTCAGCTGCTCTTCTTCCTATGTCCACAACACATTAATGACTCATTAAAGAATTATTTTTACTTCTGAAATCCCTGAACTTTTTTCTCTTTGTTGTGTCCAGCTCATGAGCTCTCTAATCAGCTCTCATCAGTCTCCATATGGGTGACATGACTTTGGTTATGAAACCACATTCCATTTCTAGCATTTTTTATACTACTACAATCCTTTCTTTGTTTTCCAGTGTCTTAGTGGTGCCTCTCAACCCTGTGTCATCAGCAAAGACTCCCACTTTTAGAGCCAGACCAAGTAGTGTAAGGTGGTCACAAGACCTATCCTTCTGGAGCTTCGCTAGTAACTTCCTCTAATCCATTGCCATATTCCCTCAGTAATTAAATGGTTTATTTTCATCTCCAGTTTGCTCAGTTTAACTAGTAATTTCCCAGGTACTAAGTTGAGGTGACATTTCTTCCTAAAGAAGAAATAACTGTCTTACTGAGACAGAAGTCTGAGTTTGATACAACCTAACTTCAATAAAACTTTTTCTGTGTTTCATTTTGCTTTCTTTCCCTTCACAATTTGTTCTAAAGCATTGGATGTACTTGATCACAATATTTGGCCTCTAGTTGCTAGATTACCCCTTTCCTTCCTCTCTCTTTCTCTTCCTCTTCCTCTTTACATATAGGGACTCGCAGTCATAAAGATAATTAATTATAAGTTTTGGCGTTTGTTCTCAAAATTTCGTATTCCAGTTCTTTGATTTCCAGTATGGAAGAGCACTCAACTCACCCAAATTAAATCTCCAGACACCATCATTTCTATTAGTTCAGTTACGTGTCTTTAGGAAGTCTCAATAAAATGATAGAGCTGGAAGGGGAGGTTCATCATCTAATGCCCTTAGCACAATCATCTATAGCTACACAATTCTTAACTCTTAAATTGTCCAACCTTGCCTATAAGAACTGTTTTGAAGATTCAATTAACATTGCCAGGCAGTTTATTCCAGATTTTTCTGTTCTTACCATTAAAGTTTCCCCGTGTGTCTAACACAAATTTTCCTCATCTACAGTTTAAACTCATTAGTTCCAGCCATCATGGATGTGGAAAGCAGACCATATCTTATCTGTAACAGTCCTTGCTTAAGGGCTACTATGCACCCCTGTGGGACTTTTTCAGTAGCACAAATAGTCCCAGTTCTTTGGCTCACACAGAACTGATTGTATTAGTTTAGATTCTGAGCACTCTTACTGCTGCCTTTTGGACAGCATCTTTTTCAGAGCACTGTGCTTCAATAGAGCAAAAATCTAACAGAATCCTTCTTAGTGCTGGGTCAAATATATGAATTACTTGATGTGCTTTCTCCTTCCTGAACTAGAAACGGCATCACTAACTCGTGTCCACCTTTTGATCTGCTATAACCCCAAGGTCTTTGTCCATAAAATTTCTGCTCAGGTAAGTGCAGTTGATTATTCCTGCCAAAATATTATTTACTTTGCTTTTTCTTCCTAACAAACTTTGGTCCATTCATCTTCCTGCTAATTTTCAGAATGTTGCATCAATAGACAAGCTCATTTTGAATTTTCAATGAGCTTGTAGTCCCTCCTTGCTTCATATCCTCTGCAAATTTAATAAACATAGTTCCTACTCCATCACCCCTGCTAATGAAAATATTGAATAAATGCAGACTTAGGACAGACTCCTGCCGAACGTCACTCAATACACCCTTCCATTTGGATAATGAACCATTGATAAGTACTTGGTAAGTATAGATTTCCATTCACTTTTTCACCCCTCTCATACCAATTTCGTCAAGACAGTATTCGTCTAGCTTCCTAATGAGAACATCATGTGAGATAGTGTCAAAGGCCTTATTAAGGTCAAATATGCCTATTGCTTCTCCCTCATTCACACAGCCCTTGATCTAGTCAAAGTAAGTTAAATGCATTTGACACAGCTTGCTCACGACAAATCTATAACATCTGCAGCTTATCCACTTTTATCTTCTAGGGGACAGTTTGTTCCAGACTTTTTCTAAAAATCAAAATGAAGATGGGTGGCCTAAGTCTTTCACAGGATTTCTGTTTTTGTTTCTTTCTTAATAACCTGAAATCCTGTGGCTCTACTTCTTTTTACACACTCATCCTTGGCTGCTACTGTTTTGTGCATTCAGTACGATTTTTATTGCCTCCTTTCTCCTTTATTTTATCACTTGATTAAAAAGGCAAGGCAGAGTATTTATTTGGTTCAAGGCTCTTTATTGTATTTCCTCTCTGCCATGGAAAATATTTTGATAATTTTAACTACTTCTGTATTTCCCTTCTGTTCTGTGAGGTTTTACTATCCCTGGCTTTATAAAGGAAACAAAGGGCATTGTATGGCAGGGGCTGGGTTCTCCAACATAGTGGTTGTCCTCTGCTTGTGCAGACATCCACTGTGCACAGGAATGACCTGCTTATCTATGGAGCAGACCATGCGCCATGCACTCTGTGCATGTGCTGGTACTGCTTCCTTGCACCTAAAAGATCCTGCAAAACAACTGCACGTAACTTTGCAAGGTCAAATTAAGGGCAGGCTGTAGGTGTGGGAGCAGCAATGAGTTCTGCCCAGCTCTTAATGGGACAGGGATTCATAAACTCACCTGCTGGTCCTCAAGCTGAATCTGCTACTCTGTGGCTTGATGCAACATTTGCTGGGTATTATCCCTTCTAACGAAGTTCTGGCAGCACTGGAATCCATGGAAAAATATCCAGTTTTGGCCTTAAAAGTAGGATTTCAGCTTTGGGAATGGCTTGCCCCTTCAGTAGGTTTTCTAACATACCCTAGAAGTGAAGAATCAATGTTCCTTTCTTTTGCTATTTTCCTGTTTTTAGCTGTTGTTGCAGGTTTTTTCCCTGATGAAGTTATTGCAGCCTTATAAACTATAAGAGCTTGCAAAGCTTCTGTTTGTCGGAACAGAGGGCCTGCTAGCAGGACCACTTTCTAAGCTCTCCACTCTATTAAGTTAATCCATGAACATTTGCTGTATTTTAGAGTGTTTAGACTTCCTGAACGTGGTTTACTACACCATTTAAATAATTTTATTCATTTTTAAAGGTCAGACAGAATCAATCAAAACAAATCAATTTACATTTTAAAAACTGTGTTAATGTGACACCATTATGGTAAAGGAGATTGAGAGACCTTCAGTTTCAGGGATAAATTAAAATTGATTTAGCAAAATAAATAACTGCTGTAATTGTGAAGACTAAGAACAGAACTGATACATCAAAAAGAAGGAAAAGGGATTTAGGGATGGGTCTGCAGCTGATGTAATGCTAGGGAGTAAGGCTGATTTTAAACCAAATGAGAACTGGTCCAGAACCATTAATTGAACAGCATAATTAATTTCTGTGGTCTTATCATTTGGGTTTTTTTCCCTCTCGTAGAATCCCTCTAACCACTCCCAGCAGCATTATCCACAGTATACACATCTCCCAGCTGAAGTCTAGCTCCATTCTAAACATACAGTGTGAAAAATGATTGAACATATTCATAAACTTTCTTGCCTCCAACTGCTTCTCCCCTCCCGTTGACACGTTTGCTTAGTTTCAGATGGTCACGTTGGCAATCTCGCTCACTGCTGCCTGTTCAAAATTCAGACATTAAAAGAATATTACAAAGCATGGTAGTGACCTTGCACAGCTCTTCCCTGAGTCAAGACAGAGAAATGCATGTTGGAGGCTGAAGACAGCGGAAAAAGCAGTCTGGATCTGTCAGCTGAACTTCCTTGCTCTTTGCAAATTTTAAGGAAACTTGGGCGAGGCAGCTCAGCAATTCAGTGGCATCTCAAAAATGTAAGGTCTTGCTGCAGTTTTTTCCTGCTTCTTTCCCTGTCTACTTAAGAGGCGGAAGAAGCCTCTGATTGCCAAGGCGATGACGAATTTTGATACTTCGGCCAAAATTTCGGGCGCAAGTGGCAAGCTAAGCATTGACCTTTCAGCATGTGTCAGTGTCTTTATGATTTCTTGCTTTTGTTAATAGCCAGCTAATCACACTCATCGCTGTTTATATATTGCAAAGGATGTGAATCTATTTGGGACTTTTTTTCACACTCCCTCCAAAGTCAGAGTACACCTCCATTTTGTCTCTTCAAAGGAAAAGTACTCTATTTTGTGTAGAAGTCTGAGAGAAAGGAAAAACACACGTTTTTCCTACTATATTTCCAAATTCTAGCTGGACGAGTTTCACCTGAAGTATCCAGTGGGAGCATAGTTGCACCAGTCTGGAGCAGGATTCAGCTCAGCAGCTGAGGATAGGGGCCCAGCAATGTAAGGACAGGGCTGAACAAACCACTTGGAACAAGATATCCTGGATCCTTCTGTTCATTTTTAGAAGCCAAAGCAACTTCAGCACTTTCTGGAGCTGTTAGAAAGTCTGTGAAAATCTACTTTTTATTTACAGCCTTTTACATTTACAAGACCTACTTAGGACTAGGACCAGAAATGCTGATGCGATGATGAGAAACTGGTCTAAATTTTGGGTTGGATTAACAGATTTGCCAGAAATCTCAATAACAGACCCTGCTTTTGTCAGTTTTACAGCCCAATTGCAGTGGCTTCAGAGCCTTGGATACGCATCACTGTCTGAACTTCCAGATGCTTTCCCCAACCAAGACCCTATCTTTTAAGATTTGCCGATCAATCAAGGCCACCTTAAATCCTTCAAGTGGCAATATTCAACAGCAGTCTGAATAAAATTTAACTGCTTAGTGGTTTCGGTAGTAGGAAATACTCTGTTTACTTCTTAAAGCGAGCAGTTATGTGTTAAAAATCCTTATAAGCATAAGGAAAGAAAAAAGATGCATCTTGGAACTAAATTAATAGCATTATGTACATTTGATTTGGTGACAGCTTGGAAGGCTTTGTGAGCAGCAGGGCCGCATGGCAAAGCCAGGATGATTTCTGCAGTCCTTTCTCAGAAAAAAAAAAATTCTGCTGTGTCTCAGAAGGAAGGAAGGTCTGGTGGATATGGCACTGGATGGGGTGTCAGGAGACCAGGCTCTTCCTGCCTGACCTTTTGGCTGCTCACTTAATCTCCCCATATGCAATTAATAGGCACATCACTGGAGATAGCAGTCCTCCTATCTCTTGCTCTCTCATCACATCTCTCACATTTGTTTTACTTTTTGGGTGATAAACTTTCTCTCTGGTAGTACCCTTTAACAACCTCCTTTTACAACCCTTCAAGCCTTGACCCAGACTGCTTTGAAAAATAAATAAGGCTGTTGGGTCTGAGCAGTGAAGATGAAGTTCAGCTTCAGAAGGCTGTGCATCTGGACAATGCATGCAGCAATGTGCTGGCAATGCAGCAATATTGTGGCCGCAGCAGAATAGGTCCTGGGAGGGAGGAAAAATAAGGAGGGCAAAGTGAGACTGTGGGTAAGTGTGGCGGATGTTGTTCCTCATTCTACTCTTCTCTTTTGCTCTAGTTTTTACCTCTTTAGTTATAACGTACACAGTCCCCTTACCCTGGAGAGCTGCCTATATTGCCTATACCATGAGCTGGCTCTGGCTGATACAGCTTCTACACATTTGTTGTTTTCAGAATTGTGCAGCTTTGTTCGTAATGGAAAGCAAACAGAACCCTGATATTACTATAATGGGTGGGGTTTCCCCCTCTCCTTTCCGTCTTCAACTATCCTAAAATAGCCTTCTCAGTTTTGGTCATTAGTTCTTCAAGGGGAAGTCATGCTACTGAATGGAAAACTTTTTTTAATGCCAAGTTTTAACAACTATTGTGTCAGGTTCCAAATCTCTGGAAAATAGGGTTTCCTAATGGAAACTGACCCTCCTCTCACCCAGATAACACTGTCACTGTAATGAATATCATGTGTCTCGTGATACTGACTGTCAGCTTAAATTGATTACCCAGGATGTTTCCCCCACACCCTGCTGCAAGATGTCACTGCTCATATTTATAACTGGCCTCTATCTACATAACTAGGAGACTGCATATACAAAGCCTTGTCCTCATTCTCTTCATAAATGCTTACTGAAGAAAGAGAAAAATATGTTATTCAAAATTTCTTCCCCCCTCACATCATTTTTGCCATAAGAAAAATTTACTGGTATCATAAATAATATGTATGTTTGAAAATTAATTATAGGTTTCTGAACTTTACCTCAGCTCCACACTGCCATGTTATACAAGTATATATTTATGACATGGATAGTTTTAATCAAAATGATAAAAAAAATCAGCTGTATTCAAGTGTCAATTGCTACTTAACACTCAGGCTTACATTTCTTGTAAAGGTTGTTTTCTTGAAAACTAGAGAGATGAAAGATTGAAATCCTTAGTTCTAGGAATTGCATTTTTTATGGTTCCTGGAGATGTCTCCCTGAGGACCCAGAACGTGATGACATACTTTGGTAAGGAAATAAAAGGCTGTCTACTTAATAATGCTGCCCTTTCATATTTTAAGATATCTAAACAGTATTTGCATTTCCCTAGTCTGGTAAAACTTCTGAACAAACATCTCGAGCCATCAGGTAAATAAGAGAGGTGAGTATTCCCTTACTTTATGAGAAAAGTGTTTTTTGATATTTAAAGTACCATATTCCATTTAAGAAGATCATTATGGCAATGCTGGACAGCCTTAATGAATGTTTTACTTTGATCCTTGAGATTTGATGTCAGGAATTTCAGTTCTCAAGTAGATGGATTTGGATCTGTATTCATCACGTTTGTAAAAGGAATGGAGGATGAATAGCTGTGCCTTTGAAGGAGAGGAGCTGAAGAAGAAAAAGATGCATATTTTAACTTGTAGCCCTTTAGTAAAACACAACCACACGTTAACAGAACAGATATGGCCATTCCAGCTGCCATGTCCCACCTCTGCCAGGCCCAGCAGTTGGATCTGCATTGGCTTGTATCAGGCTTCAGAAACAAAATTAATGTCAGCTCCCATGTACAAACCTTCTGCATCTCACAGGCTCCCTTTCCCATGCAGTCTGTTTTGCTGTTTGAAGAGGTTTAAGTACACAAGACCGATATTTCTCCTGCATTGGAAAGTCATTCATACAGCTGCGATTCAGTGGGATCTTTTAATATATTGACAAAGAAGCTGAATGGTTCAACACAAGAGATCTTTTCCTGTTCTTTCATTACCGTATGAACCTGAAAGGATAGGAGTGGGGTGGACCATGAAAGGAGGCTGAGTGTAATAATCTTCTAAGCTTATTTATTTTCCAGGAAAATCTTAAACTTGTAGTCACTTCAGATGTTGTGCATTGTCTCACAAGCAACTTGATAATTAAGGTTACTTAGACAGTTTTGCTTTTGTGCCTTGTCAAACAAAATTACTTACAGTTTTTATACATGTATGGAAAAATATTTTTTAAACTTTAGACCTGGAAGGCAAGGAGCTCTCCTTAAAAATGGAAATAATTTATTATGTTTCATGATAAAACTGTAATGCTCAAGAAACTGAAGCTTTAAGACTGTTGTTATTATTATTACAGGATATTTTCATGTTAACTGCTGAAATAGTCTAGCTTCACAAAAAATCTCCTCACAGAAGAATGCCAGCCCTTAAGTTACTGTTACCAGTGTACAAAGAATCTCATCCCAATCTGTTTTAATAGGAAAGTCTCAAAAGCAAGCAGTCACTGAAGTCAATAATAGCAATTGATTACTTTGAATGGAATAAAATATATTCCTATTGTGAAGAGGATCACCTTTGGAACATGGACAAACAACAGTTGTGGGGAAATTATGATTTTTTCTGGAGGTTGCCTTTGCCATCTTTGGGAATTTTGCTACCAAATTCATACATTTTCCAGATGTGGGGGCTCCAGGGGGCTTTTTTCAATGTTTCTATTTTCATTGCACTTAGCATCGGGAGAGGGGAAGGTTCATTGCCTTCTCTCTGCTGGCGCTGAAAACTGCTCAAAAGGTTGTGGGAAGGGCTGAGCAGCACACAGAGTAAAGAGAGGTGAGGTAAGCTCTGTAAAAGAGAGTGAAAAATTAGAAGGGGAAAAAAGAAGAGCAAACAGGAAAGGAAGGTATTTGCTGAAGAGTGAAATTAAATTTAAGAACATTATATCAGAATTACTTTGCTGTCTATGAAATAAGAAAGGTGTATAATAAGAAGAAGCAATAGGTGGTTCTCCCTCCACATTGAGAAAGCCTATGTAATGTTTTCATCACTAGCTATCTGGTTTCTGTGTTCACTACATGCCCTCCTACATCATGAAGTAGGTGTAGTTATTGATTTAATTGTGCAATAGAACAGCTTTGTAGATAAAACATTCAGACCTCTTGAATTTTCTCAGGTTCTTATCTTCAGGAATGCTCCATCAGAAATTTTTGTCAGTTGTTGAGGAAAGAAGCAGATATTCAAACAAACATATGTTGATTTATTTGTGAAGGATAATTCAGTCATGATCATAGCAAAGCCTGGAAATGGTAGAGTTAGTGCTCATAGCTGGAGGTATGTTTCCATAATAAGATATGCCATACTATTTGTACTCCATCCAGCTGGCCCATTGGAGCATAGTATTTTATGTAATTATTGCATAAATTTTAAAAGATAAAACATGTAAATGAACCTGAGTGGTAGTAATAAATGATTTTAATTACCCAGACACAGACAAGATTGCATTAAGTAGAGGAAATATATTTCTAAATCTGGAATGAGAGTGCTTTCTAATTCAATCTGCACATCATCTGACAGGCAAAGAAACAAGGCTGGGTTTGAACGTAACTTGGAAAGGAGGTTGACAAAATAATGTTAGAGGACAATTTGGGCTTCAGTATATTAGCTGGGGTCACAAACACACTACATAGGGAAATAAAATGCTAATCAAAGTTATGGAGAGGAGCAAAAGGGAAAACCCCAACAATCATTTTCAAAATAGCAAACTGGAGTACTGTATAAGGCAAATTAAACAAAGCATTAAAGAGAAAGACGATAGAAACCGAGAGGGCTAAAATGAACACCGAATGCTCAGTGATATCTAGACTTGATAAATGGCTTGCCTTATACCTCGTTGTATTCTCCTTTGTCAGAGACTGGGCATATAAGATCAAACTCTTACGTGCTGTCTGGAACTCATAGATCTACTGATCACTAAAGGCAGAAGAGAAGTTCACAAATTTTTATGACAATCCAGACTGGTATCCCTCCATCCCTTCTGTGTTTGCAGTTAGACTCATACTTGGAGGAGCTCTTTAGATTCGCTTTTCAGTATTCAGGACTTGGTTCAAATTTATTTGTTTTCCTGTGCCTGCCCCTTTTTCCTTGTTCGTGTTCTCTGCACATTTCAGCAGTGCAGGTGCTACAGAGCAGTAACAATACAAAACTCATGAACTATTTGTGAATACAGGATCCAGACCTGGAAGGGAACATGTAGGACGTCCAGTTCAAACTTCTGTAGTCAGATGCAAGTGTATGATAGACACTTATATACTGGAAGGGCTTACAGAATATCTGTAACTTACGCTGTCCTATTCCCTAAGCCACCAAGCTCTCTCCAGCACCCTATGACAAGTGAAAAATACATGGAAAGAGCCTGAAAGCCACATGAACTGTAGTGTGTCATAGAAAGAGGGAGGGAGAGGTCCCAGAGGTTGTGAATGTCACTGTATATGTAATATTCTCAGATGACCCAAAGAAGTCCCATTCCCTGAAAATGAGCCTAATGAGAAGGACCTGGTCCTCATGCCATGCTCCATATGACTGCAGTTCTGTAAAGATGATGACCTCCAATTTCAAATTTCCTTAATATTCAAGCTATTTTATGTGCCTGTTCTATGTGATATAACACCAAAGTTGTGGTTTGCTTGCTGTTTCTACCAATGTTGTCAGCTGCTCCAAAGTCACACGAAGGCTTAGTGATGAATAATCTCACTACCACTTGAAGAAGTGTGGAGGGGATTCATTAGAGGAAGGTTAGCTGGAACAGAGAACCTTAGATCATGGGGATTATTGTAGCCTTCTGCTCGCCAACAGCTTCCTGATATGACCACACATTTATATTCTGAGTGACACCACCACCTGCCATGCACTGGCAATGATGCAGCCCTGCGCTCTGCTGCAAGGCCATTCCCCAACACATGCTTGGGGACCCATTCCCGTACTAAGTAACCTTCCTTCCATTCCCTCCTCCTTGACCACCTTTGGGCAGAATCTTGCCTTTATGGTGACTGTTACCTGCATGCAGCCATAGTATATAATAGTATGGTATTCTGCATATTGAACATTTGTGACATTAAAAGTCTGGAAAAAGACTGGCTTCTCCTCTTGTTGCTTGATGGGGAGGTCAAGGGGGATCTTTGATTTCACACTTGTTTCTTCAGAAGCTCGTGATCAAACTCCAAGTGGCACCTGAATTTTGAGACTGAGTTTAGAGCAGAGGTAGATCATAGAGCTGGCTCTGGATTATTACAGTGGCTGAAACCCATGCTGCAGGGATTGTTTTTATTTATTTATTTTTTTAACATGTGGATAAGGCAATCTGTTTGTGATACTTGGCTGCAAACTGAGTTTTGTCTCTAATCAGGGTTTGGCTTTGAAAAGAAGCAGAAGCCAGGGGAAGCACAAATGGCTAGCCCAACCATAAGGCCCAAGGTCTACTCAAAAGATGGAGACCTGAAGAAGGTTTACCAGGATTGCTGACATGAACACTTGAAACAAGAATGCCAAGAGAATTAAACACCCTTTTTCTCTGTCCCAAGAAAGCTGAAGTAAATAGCGATGTAATGAAGCTATCTAGCTATTAAAGAGAATGACTGGGAAGTTAGTGACAGTTGGTTTGATAATGTTGCTGATAGTCTGAATGATTTCTTTCCTTCAGCATTCACGAAGGGAGCTGAAGGTCACATTTCTGTGACTAGGATATATTTGCCTGGAAAGAAAGTGAAATGTAAAAGGCTTCATGATTATACCAGAGCAGACAGGCAATTAGAAGCATTAAAAGTTGTCAGGCAGCAGGTCCTTATGAATTATATCTCAGAATTCAGAATTCAACAAGAAGTGGCAACGGAAATAACAAAAACCTTTTGCTGCTGAATTTTGACAAGTCACCACAGACAAGAGCAGAGGGTAGTAAGAACAGCAAAAGGCAGACAGCAGGGTTAAATGCAACAATACTGATTATGAATTAACTGGAAGAAAGAAAGAGGCAAGGCAGGTCTGTGTTTGGCTTGAGCAGAAGGTGTAGGAAACGCTGTTCAGCGCTAAAGGTAGCAAAGCATCTGGTGATCTTGGACCTGTAACAAAAAGACCTGGGAAAGGCTGTCAAAAGACAGTGGAAAATGTAGTAGCTGAGAAGCAGTGAAGAGGGATCAAACCAAGGAACAGTTTAAGTTTTCCTGTTCTACATATTCAGCTCATCCCCAGGACAGCCTGCCACTGAATGAATGTCACAGCAGAAGGATGGCATACCCAAAGAACAGCATCCAATTCAGAAATGGTGTTTACAGAAATAACAGGCTAACACCTGTACTCTTTTTGCTGTTGTTCTTCACAGTTTCTGTGTTGTGCTCAACCTGCCGCTCTTGAAACACCTTAATCTAAAAGCAGAATGAATCACAGTTGACTTCAGTTGATCATATTGCTGGATATTTGCATGGCTTCCATGTCTGAAAGTACTTATCTTAAGAAGCCTGGAGAGGCACTGGGGTAGGGGAAAGAGCGTTTTACTTCCATGGGAGAGTGGTGGGAGGTCCTGCCAGCATTTCCCAATAGTGCCTCTGCTTGAGAGTTATTTGGAAGAATGAGAGTTATAGTAAGAGCAGAAGATTGAATTGATGCAATTAAACATGCTGTCAAAGATGATCTTATGATGGACAACAATCATCTCTTTCCCAGCATTAACTACAAATAGCACAGGGGCTAACGACCAGTCCTTTAGGTCTCTCTCTAGTGCATGATGTATGATATCTTCTCCCTTTGATTTGCTTTCATTTTTTAAAATCTTATTATCACTGTGTTATGGCAGCACGTAAAGACTCTGCCGAGATACCAGATTCTATAGAAGAAACCGGGAAGAAACATGTTGTTTTGCAGTTATACGCTCTATCAGGCTGGATGGACAAAATGGGGATGAAATGGCTTCTCAAGCATAAAAGAGGGATAATGCTGAGGTACAGAGAAAATAAGTGATTTGCCGGTGCCATGAAAAGAGTTAATAGAGGAGCTTCGGATTGGGTAGGGGTGGGCAGAAGAGCTAATTTCAACGCCTTATTCAGCAATGGGCTCCAGGCTTATCCAGAATCTCCATGAATAACTAACACAAATACTGTAATAAATAACAATGACAAATAAAGCTATATGGCAATTTATAGAGATATTTTTCCTATTTGCATTTTTATGTCTTTTTAAAAGCAATTATTTTTTATTATAAGCAAAAAAAAAAATGTTTTGCAAGAAAATTCTGAAGAGTATTTTGTTTGGTTTAAGAGACAGAAAAAAGCTATTAGCAGGAGTTGAGTAGTTAAACTGACTGCTTTTAAATCACGAGAATCCTTCATTCCAGTATTACCTGAAGAACTTAATTTGTGACCTTGCATGAGTCTTCTGATTTCTGCACATCTCCAGCAACCCCAGTGAAAAAAGAGGAAAAAGCCTTAGGATTTCACTTTGAAACAGATTTCACAGCTGATCTATAGTTTTCCATTTAAGACTCAAAAATGGTTTTTAAGAATTGAATATAGAGTCTGAAGTTCTCGATGTATCTGGCCTGAATTTTGAAATTTAAAGAAGAATCCCCAAATACTTATATTTCTCGTAACATTTGAGACCATTCAGCTAAACAATTGCTAAACACACACATAATATATTAATAATTGCCCTTTATAAACATATTTATATATCCTGCTTTGGATGTCTCGCTTTGCCTGCATGATGTTATTGTTACTGCGTATTCTGCTGCTCCTTGACTATTGCTTTTATTTCCTGAGAAGGCTGCTGGCCAGCCGAACTTGAGAAGGTGTAGAACAGTATTGCATGTGGATTTTGGCTCAAAACTTTCTTCTTCCTGCTACAATTGCCAAGAATTACACAGGCGAAAATGCCACTCACCTTGTCAACAAGGACAATCCCGTTGCAATTGCATCTATTTATCAGTGCAGAAATATCAAAGAATGTTTCCTTCCTGCCTCATAGTATTCAGTACTATGATGCTATTGTTCACATCCAAAAAAAGATGCACAGGTTTGGCACAGCCATGTAGCATGCATGACTGAGATGGGGCTTAAGACCTTCCAACCGCCTATTGCCATGAAACCCACTCAAAGTGAGGGCAACAGATTAAGATCCCAGCAAGGCCAACCTTGGCTTTCTAGAGCTAGGTACAAGACTAATATCCCAGATACTACCCCAGCATCACTGGATGTTAAGTTCATTTAGAGCCATAATGCCACTGTAACACTAATAATTACTCATCACCAACATCCAGACCCAATTTTCAGGGTACAGCTGCGGCCTACTCTGTGCCATGATTTGCAATTCAGACTCAACGCCAGGTTTATCAAAATGCTCAAGTCAAGGATGATGCCACAGCCTAACTTCACAGACACTCCTACTCCTGAAGAGTGCCAGCAGGCCTATGCTGAGGCTTATGCATCCATCATCCACCATCCTGGCAGGTCAAATCAGTCACATATACAGGTATTTATGCAACCATTTCCAATCATAAACTGTTTTTCTGGGGAGTCAAATTCTGTATTTCAGAATGGAAAGCCAAGAGTCCTGACATCTTAATCTACCAGGTTTTAAAACTTGAGTCAGTTTAATGCCCGTATTTTGGATTAAAGTCCTTTGTCCAGGACTCCTAAAAACTGATGACTGCATCTCCCTTTCATTACCTTCATTATTTAGGATTCAGCCAGAAAAACGATGTGGTGCATAATTCTGTCATCATGTGGTTCCTTGTTCTACCAGCCTGTGGTCTGTGATTCTCCAAAAACCCCAGGAGCTTGCACAGACATGGGAATACATTTCACAGTCCTCCCTTGGTAAATATGCTTGGATGCTCCTGCCTGGCATCTGTTTATTCATGACATCTAGAGAGCCACAGCCCAGCTGGAGCAGAGCCTGAGCCTGAAAGCTGATGCTGTATGTATGGCATTATATGTTGCTTCAGAGGCCACCGTTGCCGGCTTTGCAGAAATGTACTTACGACCATTAAAACAAAACAAAACAAAACAAAACAAAACAAAAAAAAAAAAAAGGAGGCAAGTCTAATAATAGATCAAACGAAAGAAATAAATACGTTGGGAGCGGCACTGTTTTCCATGGTGATCAGCTTGTCGATGAATCACAAAAAACTCCCAGTGAGCAGTGCCATATCGAGATGCTCCAAAACTCCTACCCCAGCTGCTGTTCACTTGGCAGCTCCCAGGGAGGAATGGTATACAGTCATGTGCTTTAGTAACCTGACCCCACCTAACACAGGTCCTGTTGCTGCTAGTCCTGTTACAAATTTGAAACAGTGAGACTTGCTTAAAAAACGCATATAAATCAGGCAGAAGTCCTCTGAGCTTCAGACCGCAGCCCATTACAGTCTGGAAGACAGGAAAAAGACATAAAATATACGTTTGTTTGCCCATATCAACTGCCTTTTTATCTCCCGTCTTCTAGGCACAAAGGCATTTGAAGTGAGGAGATGTCAGTTTTGGTTTATATGTTCACAGGTTCATTGTAATAAATTATGTCTTTGACACATTTTTGTAAAGAAGGAAAGGAAATGTAAAAACCTGCCCAAACCCTTGTAGTCTCAGGTACAGAGAGATCACGTGTCCGGGGAATGGTTTTTGACATTCAGAGACATGAGGTAACTCAAGTGTCTTAAATGAGACTTCAGAAGGCAGGCTTCAGACACCCTGCACTTTGCCATGCTCTCTTGCCGCATGTTGAAGACCACTGCCCAGCTCTGTCCTACCCGGGACACAAGGTCAAAGCCCTGGGAGGGCGGATCGAGAGATTCAAGCCTGCAGAACCTTGTGTGCATAGCTGAACCATGCCACAGCTCTCGCCTTAAGTCATGGTAGCGAAGAGACGCTATGGGTGTCACTGAAAGGGGAGAGAGAGCTGAAGTGTCCATTGCCCACACGAGAGCTTGAAAGCGTTGTCTTTGCCGCCTGGGACAAATTGCAAATGCCTGAGAAAACCCAGCAGAAAAGCCATGAAAGCAGCGGATGACTGGCATCCCATGCCTGCCCCGCACTCACTCCTTGTGCGGCCATGAAAGGCACTGGTACCTGCTGCCTCTCCCCACATGCTCAGCTGCAAAACGTGTCTATCAGTGTTGCTCTCAGTGGGGGATTAATTAAAGTTTGTAAAGCACTTTGGATATGCTCAGATGAAATATCCTAGAGAAGGACAAGATATTTAATCCTTTGATAATATTTATTTGTCTGATGCATGCACTAGAAGGGGAAGGAAGACCAGAGCACATGTCTGTTTAAAAACATCCTTTCTCATTAAAAAGGGCCAAGATAAATTAAAAGGTTTGTGGAATGTGTTTCCTGTCAAACCTGAGGCCTGTGGGGGAAAGTACTGGAGGAGGATTTGTGGCTGTAGTTTGGTGGTGTGGCTATCTGAGCGCAACTACAGGGCTTTCTATGACTTGTGAGACTGGGGGCTAAATATTACAGGGTTACCCTGTAATATTGCATGCGGATAATACCTGCGTTAGTGTGTCATTCAGTTTTGCTACAGCGGGTATTTATTGCCTATACAGATAAAACTAGTTTATGCTTTCTCCGTCTGAATTTTTTTAACTTTATATTATTCTGCTGGAGCTGGTAACTTTATACTATTCTACAACACCCAGCTGGAATCTTTCCTGAAAGGTCTGGTAAAAACAGGCGTGTATTTTGTTTCACTATCTAAAAACCTTTGATCTTTCAAAACTGACATAAAATACATAGTTACTCCTCTCACTTTAGTAATTTTAATTTGTTGTGATCCCATATTTGCTGTTTTAAGAATCGTCCCAATCTAACTTCAAGATTCAAAGCCAGACAAACAGCCTATGGTGCAAACGTCACATCTGTATTGCGTTACACTTGGCAGGAGAGATAGGTGCACTCATTTACTGGAGCTCAGCATGGGGTGAGAGTTCAGAGGTTATCATTCTTGATGGCTTACATCTTTACAGATGTTTTGCCTTTATGAACAACAGAACCACTTGTCAGTCACAGCTCAAACCTAAAAAACATACGCCTATACCTTCTTTCATAATTAGTTCCATGTTTTGCAGGGTCGCTTTTTTAGGGTTCGATAGTGGGGAAATGATTACAAATTAACAGTTGCAAGAGATTAGTTAACATTTTAAATGTGTATGGACTAAAACAAACTAAAATAATAGTGAAAAATATAACCATAGTCAAAACATATGTGAAACCTAATCTGCAACAATCTTGATTTAATATTAAAGCCTGTATCATATTTTTCCAGTCTTGCCACTGCGGGAATACTGAATGCACATATGTAAAATATACATTACTATAGAATTGATAAGCTAGGTGACATATTACAGTAAAATCTAAATTTGAGTGGATCACATTTGGGTACATGACTCATTAAAGTAGTAACCTTTAGATTAGTCTTGGTTTGGTTTCTCTAGGCATTTACAAAAAAACCTGAAGAACAGCACCTGGGTAAGAATGAATGCCATTTGACAGATGGAAACTCATAGTCAGAGGTTAGGAGATTTGCCCAAATCCTATGAGGAGCTGATGAGAGAATTAAGAAATTAACCCTTTTTTTTCCTCCTAGGCAGTCCAGGTTAGCCCAAGACTTATTTTCCTTGCTTGTAGTGATTAACAATTAAGGTTTGTGTTACAAATCCATCTCCAATCTAAAGAAGAGGTCCAACGATCATATTTTCTTCAGTAGCTTTCATCCAACAGACAAAAGTTTGCTTTAAGCTTTGTGAACTTCTATTTAAGTAAATTGTAGTCACTGTGAAATTTATAGGTGTTCGGAAAATACAGATTTTTTTTTCAGATGAGAATGAGCAGGTCATAAAAAAGCAAGTAATTTAGAGTTGCCCCTCTTCAGCTAATCTTTAGTAAAACCTGTGTGTGAGCTCCTTGCCGTCTGGATCACAAGCCAGATCAGTGGTGTGAACTGTACACAAAATGGATATTACTTTGCAGAGCAACAGACATGGAAGTCACACAAGGCCAGTTACCATACCTTAGCTAAGCGGAAATCTTAAATTGCTTCCATTAAATCACAGGAGATTATCTGATGACTCTTTATTTAAATATTTAATTTAGCTCTTCCATTCTTATAGTTTTGTAGTCATCTCTTCTTTTTTTTTTTTTTTTGTAATACTAGACAGAAATGTACTTTTTGTCTGCATATGGTTTTCAGATTCTAGCTGTGATTATATATACATAAGTTGTTTATAATAAAGAGTACCTACAGTGACACAGATTTGAAATCTGCATTATGTGTCTGGAAAGACTGAGTGGGGATGGGTGACTTGTCACAGGCAATAAAAAATGTCAGTGGTGCATGTTTGTGTGTAGTCTGTGAATGCTGTTTGATGTACTTATCAGTTCCTTCCTACAATATGTCGTAGTTACCGAACAGCACAGCTTGGCTATTAATGGGTAAAAGAAGTAGAAGATAAGAGAATAGGCAGACAGTGATTTGGATTCTGCAGATGATATTTTGCAGGTTGGAAAGGACAAAGACAATCTGCAAGCACCAGCAGCTGATGCAGTCTCAATAGGAGATAATTCTGGGCTTGGAAACAGAGAAAAAACATATGCACAGTAAATCATGCAAATCAAGTCTAAATGGTGGGGCATTTGACAATAAGGCAGAAAATGATGGAGTTAGAGGTTGTTTCTTTTTTTTTTTTTTTAACAACAATTTTATAATAAACTTATTGATGGACTGATAAGCTATTCCCCTCTTGGGGTGCAAAAGGCTGTGGCAGTGAAGCATACTGGGATAACAGCAAACTTGTTTTGGGAAGAAGGAGGATTGAGTAATGGTCCCTCTAGATCTTCTTTACTGACTTCCCGGAGTCCTCCGAGAAAGTCACAAGTGGGTAAGAAGCCAGTTGGTGTGAAGGAACTTCCAGTATTTAAGGGTGAGAGGTTCTTTTTTCCACTTCATTATTTCCAGTTAACTGCTACTTCTGTAAATATTTAAATATTTTTAAAAAACCAAACAAACAAATATAAAAACAATTAAAAAAAAAAAATCAAAAACAAACACATAACCAAAACCCCGGAAGTGAGACTGGTTTATGCCTGCATCTCTCCATAAAATCCCTGGAGCACTTCCCCTTGGAGCGAACGCTGACCAGATGAAGGAAGCCAAATGGAGCTACCAGCAATTTCTTTGTCACTGCAACGTCTTGTGGGAGAGTGTGATACTTGGGGATAGAGATAATGACCAACTGTGGCACCATGCCATGGAACTGTCAAATTAACTTGAGAGAGGATGGTAATGAATGTGTATCACTGCTACATATGATTTGCTTTTAAGCAGGTAGGTAGGGCTGTGACTGAACACAAGCCATTAAATTATGAACAGAAGGAGAGCTATCCAATTTTCTGCCTTGCTAAGGAAGTGAATAGTTTTAATGATAGCTGAAGACTTTGAGTTTGCCCTTCCTTTTGTAATCTTACTCAATTGTTTCCTTTAAGTACAGCAAATCTAATTTTCTAGTCCATACCATCAATGTTGTGCTGACATAATTCCATAGATGTTTTTTGGAGAAGCTGTGTTTTGGTTTAGTTCAGTGGAAGGAAAAATGAAGTTAAATGTTCAAAAGCTCCTCTGGCAATGAGATGAGGGGAATGGAATACATCATTTTACCTCCCTTCTGCTCCACGACTGGAATGTCCTCTGCCAGAAGTACTTGGGTTAGGTGCTTCTTTCATCATCTGTGCTGCGTCCAGGCTTTCTTCCCCACTTCCACGTAAAGGTTTCGCTCATGACTAGTTTCACCAGTGCTTAGAAAAGAATATGAAAACGGGGCAAATAAAAGAACAGTGTGACCCACAGGTTGCTATAAGAGCAAAAACTACACTCATCATTATGAGGTTCTGTCACCTACTGGCTGTGGGCATGAAGAACTGCAAAAACTTTTAGTCTAATCTTATTGACAATGTTGCTATTGATACAGATTGTGGTCATTATAAGATCATATTCTAGGAAAGAAAGTGCTGGGTTCAAATGCATATTTAGTAAAGAGGCCTACAGTATAAATTTTAGAGTAGGAGCAGCTTGTGCAGCTCAAATAAGAAGAAAAACTCTTTACAGTGACTTCTTTCTGTCCTGCATTTCAAATTTCTGCACTGCTGAGCCCTTTCTCCATTTTGCTGAGATGAAATTGAAAAAATATATATATGAATTTCTTACAAAGATGGCTTTCTGCTGTTGCAAACTGACCTTAAGCTCTGTATCTTAAAGAGTAAAGTTAAATAATGTGTGCATTAAGGATACTTTCAGTACATAGTGCATGTCTTCTGCACCTTTATCTAGTTCTGATTAAAAGATTTTCACCACCAAGACAACTTGATGGGTTTATGACTTATTGACTGTCCTGTTACTATGAAACATAGTTAATTGGCTCTCTCCTTGCTTTAATGTCTGATGTTTGACTCTACTAAATCTTTAAAACATGTTTTTGATTACGTCACCCTGTAAGTCTTTAAAATAAATGCTCCTCAAATGCATTTTTTTCAGTTTTAATAAGTTCTGTTTAACAAATACGTGCAGGAAGGAGTGGGGAGAAGGGAGAATGCATGCAATATTCATGAAGGCAAATATCATACAGTTAATAGATAGGGCTTGTTAAGCTAAAAGCTTGTTTTACAAGGCATTCAAGTCTGGATTCTCAGCCGGGACAGTCTGAAATAGCTCTGTGTAGATCACGCTTTCCTTTTCCTCTTTTCCTATACTGACAGGGGCAGAGTCAGCAGAAGGAGGGAAAATTTCTCCACTTTCTTTTTATCTATTTTTTGATTTCAGTGGTCAGGAGAAGCAAGTCCTTATGGAGCTCCTGCATACTGACTTTGGATGCTAAAACAACATTTTGAATAGGTGCACAAAAAAACGGGGGCCAAAGCAAATAAGCCTCTTAAGCAAAAAGTTAACAGAGTGTGTGTGGGGGGTGTGCGTAGCTTTGAAAATGTAGTGAAGGCTGGGCAAGGACCCAGATGCAGGATGATTGGGTCATAGCGTATCCTGCTTTGGCCAGGAGAGTTTGTATGGCACATCTTTCTTCCTCTGAGGCACCTGGGGACAACACGAACCTCAGCTCTTCACTGGGACAAAGGCATCTCTCTCTCAAGCTAGGGGCCAGGGGAATTAGCTTGTTTACACAATGTCAGAAAACAGATTCTTGAGTCCATCTCCTCCATCAGCTTGTATCCTTTAAAAACCCAACCTAAAGACTTAGCCATGTACTTCTGGGGTTGTCTGTGTCACAGACAGATCCTCCTGGGTAGCCCTGAGAGACGGGGAATGATTCGGGCTGGCTGTGGGTCTCTTGTAATGGTTTCTGTCTGCAGGAGCTGTCGGTGGTGGGACTGAACCCTGCACAGAACGCAGAGCTGGGACTGGGCAGTGGTCAGCCTCTCTGCATCTGTCTGGTGCGTCATACTAACCTTCAGTAGATAAGGGGAAAGCACAGTAGCTGTGTATAATTTTATTGGCTGGAGACAGGACTGAAATCCTGATAGAGTTTAAAGGTGTGCCATGAAGGCAATGAGAAATGGTGAGGGGTGTTAGAGGGATTCGCTTTAGCTGCCTGTTTTTGCACCTTTGAGTCAAAAGAACTTAATCTTGGGAGACTTTCCCTGTTCAACCAAGCAAAGGGGTTTTTGTCACTAAGATATTTGTGGAGATTTCTGGGAATTCCTTAAAAAAAAAAAAAAAAAGAAGTCTCAGAGAAAATATTGTGTGAAGTTAAGTGTCCACATGGGTTTGTGCCTTTTGAAAGCCTGTTTTCTCTGTAGAACAAAATGTCAATTAAAGCCATTCCTGTAACATGTCACTAGAGGGACATGAAAACGTGGAATAGATTAATTCCTGTTGTTCTTAGTTATTGTTCTTTAATGTGGAAAAAGACAACAGGGATGATTTAGGGCTTTCCCTTCTCTGACTGAATGAAAGAGCTTTAAAACATGATCTTTGAACTGCTTGATGCTTGTTTAAAAAAACAAACATACTAGTGCTGAAGATATTGTTACAGTATACTGGTACACCAGCAAGTCTTCAAATGTGAGATAAAAGAAATAGTGTCTGTTACAGTTCTTTGGAAATTAACTTCCTAATATCAAGTATTTGTTTTAAGCTTAACCATGCACGTGCACATGTTCCTTTTTATATTGTAGATATACAGTATGAAACCTACTTTCAGTACAGAGTGTGAGCTCTAGCTATGACGCTTTCAGTATGACCTCCAGGTCGTGCTTGACAGCCATGCGGGAAAAGGCAGCTTTCTTATGAGCTGCTGCAGAAATGCTGCAGTGCACAGCTAGGATGCAGCAATGAAACTGCTTCTTAGAAGGGACTGGTGCTCTGCAAGCAGCTCTCCTCCACCCTTGTCCAGCAGTCCAGCTTCAATCCTCCCATGGCTGGCATAGGATCTGAAAAGGACCATCTTGGTGCTGGTCTGAGCCGGGAGGCAGCAGCTGCAGAGTCCGTCCCCATGTGTTTGAAACCTGCTGCCTCTCAGCTGACACCTGCAATGACTGCCTGCAGGATGCCATGCACGCCTGGTGGAATGCCATGGGCCACGGGTTTCAGGTTTGCAAACATGCAGCAAGAACACAGCCCAGGGAATCCTGCTGTTTTACGCTTAATGATATTGTTCTTCACATTTATCCTGAAATAAACCTGTGGGCACTCAAGGCCTGTGCAATCAAAAATTGGTAGTAAACAGCTTTTGGTTACAAGTAACTTGCAGGGAAGCAAGTGTGCCACAACTCCCTAAACCTCTTTTTGTGAAAGCTGTTAAGAAAGCACAGCTGAGACATACACTGTATTGGCCAGCCTGGCTTCCAGACAGCTCCAAGCACATTTTGGCCCTGTCTGGATCAGAGACATGGGGCTTGCAGCCATTTTGCATCACCCCCTCTGCCTCTCCTCCAAGCCTCCAGTGTGGCCTCGGCTGCCTGAAGCTTCCTCCATCTTTCCCTCACACCGAAACAGCTATAAAGCGAAGACTTTTGGTGCCCAAATGGGAGAAAAGTGTTTCTGTTTCTGCATGGGGGACGGGTGGAGGGTGCTGGTGACATCTGTGTCCCCTGGCTCTGCTCCAGGTGGGGAATTTTACTTACACACCGTTTGTCCACAGCAACTGCAAAGGTGCTCAGTATTGTTTTCCCTTCCAAACAACCCGTTGGGTGGCTTTTGTTTTGCATGGAGTAATTAAGGGGAGGAAGCTGATCCCTTTCCCTTCATGCTTTTGTTTCAGCTGTGTATCACGTTACAGGTGCAGGGGTCATGGTATGAATGTGTCAAAGACTGGTGGCAATAAATAGCTCCAGGAGAGGATTTGTGTTAGTGCTGCTTCAGTGAAAATGCAGATGGAGGCTGGTCTTTTTTCTTTTTTTCTTTTTTTTTTTTTTAAATTATTTTGTTTTTAAAGAATGTAAAGACTCAGGAGAGTGTTTAGGTTTAGCTTGTCCCTCATTAACTCTTGAATGGTTACACATACAGCATGATTAGTTACATGTTGTACCTGTTACTGGCTGTGCCCTTTGTTCAGTCTAGCTAAAATATAGTAGTACCTCATTTTAGTAATAGACCTGACCTGGAGTAAAATGTGTAAATTCTTACAGAAAGTGCAGTAATTGCAATTGATTTACTTTTCTATGGGGAAATAATGTCTGTCTCAAACAATAACATCAGCTTTTTCTTAATTGCATTACATTAATATCATATTAATCTGTATTCATATCCACATACAAAGCTGTGAAGCACACTTGGGCTGTGGGGTTTTTTCCCCTACCCTGATGACACACGCAGCTCTCAAATATGTCATCAAACCTGGGAAGCTCCTTTTTGCCCTTCCATTGAAGACAGACAAAAGGGAATTAAAAAAAAACAACAAACAACAACTGACTCATAATCAAGAAAGCCCTATCTCACCTACCGCAGCCCCCATGTTTATTTTTGTTGTTAATCCAGTGTCGGTGATGATGCCAAATTAATGACGTGTGGGAGCTCCGAACTATTTCTTATTCCTGGCTCAGAGCATCTGCTTTCAACAAATGTCTTTTACACACATATGTGACCTTTTGACTACCTACACTTAAGTCCACCTGTCAAGATGGCATTGTGCCTGCTCATGACCGTGGTCCAACTGCTAGGGCATGGAGGAAACCAGCCTCTGTGGCCCTGTAAACACCATTTCATTGCAGAACACCTCCCTGTTCTCCCAGCCACGTGGTGCACATGGCTCCCAGCTTTGGGGAGCAACCAGCCACCTGATTTCCAGACAATGCCAGCCTTGGACAGCTGGTTGAGGTGTCTGAGGGGACGTGATGGCAGATCTGAGTTGACACTGAGTGAGGGAGATGCCCTGGCATGGCAGCCTCTCTGGCTACAGGGTCTCTGCAAATGTCAGCTGAGGAGAGTGCTGGCTCCTTTGCAGCAGGAGATTGTGACAAAGCTGAGACCCACCCTGTAAAACCAACACCTTTCAACAGAGCAGAGTCATAGCTAAAAGCCCGGTCAGTTTTCTCCTGCCTAAAATCAACCTATGCAATGTGGAGCAGCTCATGAGAAAGCTTTTACCAGCATAGTTTCCTTCAAAATAAATATATTTTGTGATAATTGCTTGATTTTTATTTGGAAGGAATAAAGTTTCAGTTCAGAGGCAAAAATCACAAAGCTTCTGATGTTGTCAAAACACCAAATTTCATAGTATAGTATTTGGCATAAAAGCTTTTTTTCCCCCCCTGTTTTTCACTGTGAGACAGCTGTTTGAAAGGCAGGTTTTGTTTTTCAACTTTCAGGCAATTGGACACATTTTCTTACTTGGAATGCTATACACTGAGCTCTCCAAAGCGACTTTGTGTTTAATTTTTGCAAAAATTATACCTGTTCTGTCTCAAATCGGAAAAGAATTCAAAATAGCAGAATTTCCCATAAAGTGGTAATCTCGTTCCTCTTCTCTTTTGGCTGTGTTCAAAACATCACAGGAAGAATTTTCCAAGAAGGTTATTTGTATCCTTTTGAATATGGAAACTTTTCAATGTTTTCAGCCTGCAGTGTGTGGAAACAAACAGGGCAAAAAAACATTTCCATTTTTTGCTAAATAAAGTAACAGGTGTTAGACCCATGAATAATGAAAGGAGAATGGGGAATTAAACTACTTTTCATTGTTTCACTCAAGGAGGCAGTCAGTGTAATTGCCCAAAGAGCAGGGTTAGCACAAACATGAAGGAGAACTTTTCACAGCCTACACTAATTACACTGGGCAGCTTTTTGACACAGGATGTTGTGGAGGCCGAAAGACAAATGGGTTCAAATTGGGAGCAAAAAATTTGATGTAGGAGGTCTATCAGGGGCAATTATGATATTCTGGATGTTATCTCCAGCTCAGGAAGTCCCTAAGATACAGATTGCTGGAAGAATTCCTATATTTCCTCTGCTTCCTATAGTTTTTCCTTAATGGTCTGCTGCTGTTGGAGGAAGGATAACGGGTCAGAGGATCCTTGGTCTGACCTTGTTCTTGTGGTGTTGTCTGGTCAAAAAACATGGACAGTGACCATGGCATGCTAATGCAAATGGAGAGTGTAACAAGAGACTCCAAACGAAACAAGACAAAACCTTTATGATATTATAGTTACAGTATTATAGGTTTACATTTATTTGAAAAGTATTTACCTATTTCAACCAATCCTGTTTTCAAGCCTCAGTGATATCTCAATAGCTGCAGGATGCTGAGCAGTGACTCATTGCAGACACCTTGTTAGGAAAGTGAAAACTGCACATCAATAGCAGACAAAGAAGATGAGAAGAGAGAAGAAAAGGAAGATGAAGATTTTAAGATGGTGAGAACAGAGAGGGCCCCATTTGGCAGCTATTTAATGCTTAATATTGTATTTGGCACACAGTTGCCATAGTGATTAGCAGCTGATTGACAGGATTACGTAATGGAGCTGTCTCTGTAGAGCAAGAGACATATTTTCAGGGGGAAAACATCACTTTGTTACAGGAGATGGGACAACACGCAGTATGCTCAGATCAAGGGAGGGTTTTGAACAGAATCTTCTGTTTAAGCAACCAAATATTATCAACTCCTTCACAGTGAAATGCAAGTGAAAGACAAATAACCATCAGGACCTCAAGGCTGTCTAGACATCTCATCATCCTCACGACCATATGACAGACCCTGTGGCAGCTGCCAGGCTGGCAGCACAGGGCGCCTATTGAGCTAGCGAGGTGGCATCCCAGCCTCAGGGATCTCTCATTTAAATCTAGACCTGAAAACATGGCTTTCAGAAATGTCTCAGAAGAAAAAGTTGTGGATAACAATAGTGGTAATAAAATACAATACAATGAATCAGTGGATATCACAGCAATTTTCTTCTTGGATATTTAAAATTGTCTGGTTTTATTAACTGGACAGAGTGATGGGCGTGAGCCAGCCTTGTTTGCTTCTGAAGGACAGGGCATTTATTACGTCAGTAACAAGGATCTCACTCCTACTGATGCTGTTTCATACCTAACACTTAAACAAAATCCCTTGATTTTTGAGAACATGGGGCTTGTTGTCCTGATCAGATAATCCTGGGATTTTCTGGCACATTGGTGGGATTCATGTGCACAGTAAGGGAGTTCTGTGACATTGGAAGAAAAAAGAATGAGCTCCTTCAGGGACTCAGCCCTCAGATAATGTGGCTGGAATGGTCCTGATGACTTCCTGTCTTGCTGAAGATGCTCCCTAACCCCCTTTCCTGCAAGGGAGATCTGATTCTGAACTGACTTTTGCCCTGTGTAAATCAGACTGTGTAAATCAGGCTATAATGGGCGGCCAGAAAGAAATGCCTGACTTACCAGTCCTCCTGCTTAAGAGCAGGTCAGCCAGGAGCTCACTCTTACCTGGGAAAGCTCAGAGCAACACAATAATAGCCCTCAGTCTGCAGATGTAGGACCCTGACTACACCAAGAGGAGAAGGTGTTAGAGGGTGGTCATGCCGCCTGACTGCCACTACCCCTGGGACCTCCTCAGCTGTTGTCAGACAGCAGCAAAATTCACCTCCTACTCCCAGCTGCTCTCTGGAGAAACCTTGTTCTCTGTGGCCTCAGGGGCAGCCTTGACACTAGATTTCCTTGTGGCAGAGCTAGCTTCTTGTGGGGCAGATGTCCTCTCCCCCCCAGTTTCTGAAGCAGCATGTTTTTTCCCCTTCCCAGATGGTATTTAACATATCCCTAATTATACACTAGGTTAATGTTCAAGATATTGCAAAGCCAGGGAAGGCTCCATTGTGGGGTATGGGTACTTGCAGTACAGAGATCACATACATGAATGCACATGTGGATGCATGTCCCTTGTGAAATGTAGCATAGATGTGGTCTGCAAGTTGGGCAAAGGTGCTGCGGGTAACAGAAGGGGTTTGGATCTACTATGGGCATGCGTGCATGACTGAGTGGTGTTAAACGCCTTCTTTCTCTGTAACAGCAACTTGTATGAGTTGCAAACTGCACACTCAGTCTCTCAGCGAGCAAACCAGCTGCTTTTGGCTGCCCTTGGTGCATCCGCTGAGTAATTTCTGTGGCCGGAGGGGTCTTTTGCTGTGATACGTGGCATGGAGCTCTCTAGTCTGCATATGGGGAGATGGGGTCTCCCAGGTTACTCTTGACACAGCCACACTGCTCATGTGGGACAGTGGGAGGGCAGGGGGAACGTTATGCCTTTACCAAGTAGGCTGGAGGACAGGGGTCACTTATGGAGCTGGAATATACTTGCCCCAAAGAAACATTGAACACGGCGGGGTGGTGAGGAGAATTTTATTTCCCTAGCTAGGAAATTAAGTTTCTGTAACTCCTGACTGAATTTCATACTATCAGCTGGAGATGATAAATCTAACTATTTTCATATGATTTTAAAGTATCCCGGAAACAAAAGGCAGGTTTTAGGTCTCCCTTTATTCAGCACTGTTTCTCTCTCTTTCATCAGGACCTGGAAAAAAAAACCCACTAAAGCCAAGGCAAAGACTCTCGTTGACTTCAAGGAGAGCTGAATCTGGCCCTTTACAGAACAGCTTTATAGGTCTCTCTGCTCAGAGAGCTGTTGTTAGAGAGAAACAGTTCTCCTGGACCACATGCTAGAGAACGTTTCTTTACAAAGATGCTTTCCTTTGGACTTCCAGCAACGACAACACCTATGCACACATACACGCGCACGCACAAAAGACATGGAGAAGTCATCCATCTTAGAAAACGTGTTATGCCTTCTAAGCGTTTCTAAATCAAAGACTGATAAATAAAACATGGGTTCAGTGTTAAAAGGAAAAAAGAGCCCTTTTAACAGATTAAAGTGCTCACAGTGCCTGACACTGTGAAATAAGAGTGTTGAGCAGCAGGGCAGTTAAGAAAAAGGACTGGTTTTGCTGACAGGAACAAGCTGTTGTGTGTCTTGTAGCAGCCATTGGCAGAAAAAAAGCCCAAAAGCTACTTTCCCAGCAAAGCCTTCCCAGAAGGTAACAAACTGTAGCCATCAATAACTAGTTTTGCATGTTCTTCAGCTGAACATTGCAAGACAAAGCTTCTCTCTCTGAAGGAAAAGGAAGAAGATAGTTTTTAAGCCCACTAAAATAAACAAGAAAATAAAATCAGCATTCTTTCTATTGCTATAATAGTTTATTCCAGCAGACTGGAAGCCCTGCTCTTTTAGGCAGCATGTTTTTATTTCTTTTTTCCTCAGTGTCGTGATTCTTCTTAAAGGCCAGTGCACTGGGTTGGGTCCTCAACTATATTTACAATTGCTCCTCAGCAGTTGCAAAACAAGGGGTGGTAAAGACCTATGCACTTTCTCATTCCTCCAGAACTGTGAATGGAGAGTCCAGCACATCTAAAGACTGCATTTGTACAGACGGGAACATTTCTCTGTATGAAGTGGCATTAACTAATTACATTTATTTGGCTGATCAGAAAAGCTGATTGTTAAGACTGATTTTTCTTTCACTCTTCCCTTCTGAGCCTGTTGTACCTTGATGGAGGGGAGTCTTACAGCAGAGGTCACTGAAAATCCTCCTGAATATTTTATCAGTTCTGCTTCTTATGGCTTAGTCTACAAAGACAAACCCTTACGTGTGAAGGGCATGGAGCTGAGAGCAGGGGAGGAGGGATAAACCTGTCTGCCCAGGCTTTGCTTTCTGACCGGAACACAGAGCATGTTAGCTGTGGAAGTGGCAAACAGAATTTATGCACCATTAGGATCACACTTGCTACGGAGTCTTATTAGCAAAATAGTCCCAATCAATGTGAATGAGAGCCAGATGATTTTGCTGTCAGGCCAGTAAGGAGCAGTTTTACAATGTCAGCTGGCATCCCATAACATTTTAAGACTAATTTGCCTGCTGCTCTCATGGATTTGAAGTGTTGTGGCAAACGGCAAGCCTAGGTTAGAGTACAACCAGGTAAATTTGCAATGCTCTTTCTCTAACCCAGCAGTGCAACATGGCCATGTAGTGCCCACTGTGGAAAAGCCATGTTGCTGCCTCAGCTGTTTGAGAACCATTTCCACACAGTCACATAAGCCACCTCCAAAGTACCCCAAACAGCAAGACACATGGCCAAAGGCGACTGGGGGAAACCCATAAAATTAAATTGCATTATTTATTGGAAAGAACTACGTTCTGTCTTGCCGTAGGATGTCATTATGCATCTCTATTTTATGCTGATAATAGTCATCTGCAATCTGATAATTATTTTAATATCTTTCTAAAATGATGATAATTAAACACCTTTATGAAAGAAAGCTCTTTTTGTCATACTGACACTCCTGACAGACCATGGTGTTCATGCAGGGACTGAATGGGACCAGAGCCTGGCAAACCACAGCTGATAGCCCCTCAGCAAGGCAGGCTTGGCTCTGTCAGCAAAGGGAGTCACCAACTTCCCTCGGATGCTGCTTATGTTGGGTTTGGGGCTGTACTGGCACATTGACTGATGTTCAATCAGGGGCAAAAGGGAGGTGAACACCAACAACATAACCATATGGGACTGCCATAGATATTGCCCCTTCCTCTGTTCAGCAGGAGAGAAGGAGGGAGTTTTGTGTCTGTCAGGCTAGCTCACCCTATGTTCGGTGATTCTTGCTTAATGTTATGCCCCAGGTAAGTTTTCTATTTTTCTCAATTTATGTCATATCAGTCATAATAAGGATCCTTCCAGCCTTGGTGGGAGAATACTGCATTTCCCTGTATTTCAAAACTGATAGGAAGTAATGGGGTAAAATACTTCTGCTCACAGGAAGCCAGGCAATCTTTAGGACTTGTTTTTTAAATACATATCTTTTCCAAAATCCTGGAAGAAGCTTCCACCTTCATCAGAAAGACTTGGATTTTCCATGGTACCATTGAACTCAGCATCATCTCCATCACATTTGTGAGACCACAGCTTTGGTGAAACCCTTCAGCCTTTACAAGTCTATCTACAGCTCACATGCAGCCTGGGACTTTTCACTTTTTATTTTTCTTTTATTTATTTGCTTATTTGTTGTAGAATTGACAGCCTGTGGACTAATAGCTCAGGTTTGTCCACTTGGTGTCTGCTGCAGGGCACAGAGCATTTGATATCATTCTCTGCCCACGTGCTTCATCCCAGGCATGCAGCAAGCACCTTGCAACCTCTGCTGACACTGACAATTAACACCAATTACACCGGTAGTTTTGCAGGGTGAACATTTACCCACTGGGAGCCTGGAAGAGACCAACTCCCTTCATATAGGCTACCTGATAGCTGTTAGATAATAATGATTTACTGACCACAGCTGGGCTCTGGCAGATGACCTAGATTTCATCAATCTCCTCTGACACCTTCAGCCCACCAAACCTGGGACTTTTGAAGGAGTTAAAGCCACCCACCATTGAGATTATTCCTTCCTTGTTTTAAAAAATGCTAGGAGATTTGTTTATTTAATCCTCCCTTTGCCCTACTATGGGAGATAGGCAGAATGGGTTGTCAGGTCCATACCCTGTGGAAATGACTCT
This sequence comes from Leptosomus discolor, assembly GCF_034619465.1. Classification (NCBI taxonomy): domain Eukaryota; kingdom Metazoa; phylum Chordata; class Aves; order Leptosomiformes; family Leptosomidae; genus Leptosomus; species Leptosomus discolor. The sequence continues at coordinate 11,218,026 of NC_141393.1, forward strand.
TCCTCCACTGTACCTCCTAATCCTCCCTAGTACCCCACAGCCAGATCAATAGTAGCAGGAGTATTAAATAAAAGCAGCAGCCAAAAACCCAGGCCCTCATTCACTAACTAGCACAGGCACAAGTTTAGCTAGTGAAAACCAGGGTGAGTAGGGTCCCCTGGTGACAAGAGCCCTGATTGTAGGTGCATGCACAGCACCCATGCAGTGGTCATGAGCTTGTCAGAGGTATGGAAAGCTGTTGTGAGGTACCCAACATGCCTCCACCATGTGCAGCTGGATGGGTCCCAGACTGACTCCTCACACACATGGTGTTTTCACTTATCAGGCAGTGGTGCTTTTACGACTTGTTCTTTCCCTGAAGCAATCACTGTTGCTTTTGGAGTTGATCTCTGAACAGATGGAGTTTTGTTAGGGTAATAAAGAGGAGGGGGCCCTGTGGAGAGTGAGTGGGGAAGCTGCTCCAACAGAAATGAGAGAGGAGTGAGAGGCTGGTGTGGGGGGAAGGAGAAAGGGCAGTGGGAGGGAAAGCAGACCCACTTCAAAGGGCTCAGATGTTGAAAGCCCAAGGGCTAACGTCAGTGAAGATAGGTTGGGGCTTTGACTGCATTCTAGCTGGCTCTGTGTCACAAGACATCTTAGCAATCTCCTCCAGTTAATGAGAGTGATTTCTCCTTCAGACCAGTTCCTCATACTCAGAAAGTACTTAGACTTGATAAAGAAACAAACTGTAATGGATCTCCTACCCTCCCACTGATTTGAGTCTAACAGTTGACAGAAAAATCCTAAGAGAGATCCTTTCGATTTCTCAAATTAAATTGTTTTATGCTGCTGTTTAAGCAATTTGTCAGAAATTTTAAATCTAAGAGAGGATATCTGCTCTGTTGTGCGTAGCAGAGCACTACAGAGCCCAGTAAAGTAGACAATCTCCATTCTTTCATCCTGTATCTGTTCCTGAAGTGCTCAGGTTTCTTTCTGAAGATTGCCTTGTAGATGCCATTGTAGTCCAGGCAGAAAAGCAGTATGTGGGAGAAAAAAAGGGTGAGAACTGGGATGGCAATGAGAAGGAAACTCTCCTAATGAGAAATGATGTTAAAGCCAGCTAAAACAGATGTTCATTCCTCTTTGAATTTCTGTGTTTTCCATAGATATTTTCTCCACATGTCTGTCATTCCTTTTCTCTTATTACTAATAAATGCTGTTGTCTATGCCATGCTATTAACTTTTTTAATATCCCATTTTAAAAATTAATGTATTTTTAATAAAATCTCCCAGTTGCTCATGCAAAGAAAATTACCGATGAAAGTGTGCAGCATATACTGATGCGAAAAGTAACTCTCTGACTTTTTCCAGCATACGCTATTAGGCAGCAATTTCTGTTTTGAAAATAATGTTTCCTTTGACAGCTGCATTCTCACTTGTCGATGTTGAAATGAATTATAGCAGAAATATGTACCATGGTGATATTGTTATGTTTAGCTGCCTGTTTTGGGTCTAAGCCACAGCACTTTACATATTCTTACTGTAACAGTATCGTTTGGCTTGCTCTTCCTTGGGTTTACTCTTCTTTTGGGGTGACTTCCTTTATCTCCCCTCACGTGGTAATGAACATGTTTATTTTTACATCTAATCATTTAAGTCACTGTATACAGTATAGTTTCTGCTGAATAGGAATACTGGAAGTTTGGCAATTCCTACAGTTTCTCATTGTTGTTCTGCAATTTAACAATCTAGGTTTGATATTCTGGTCTCTCCTCTTTTTACCTCCTTTTACACTTACTTGCTGAAATGAAGCGCAAAAGGTGTTGATTTTTGTTGCACAGCTGAGGCCCAGTATCTCAGCTTTCTCAAAAAGAGTTCAGAGGCAAAGGAGTTTTTTTGATCTCAGAGCTGTGATTCAAGAGAGTTTATAAATTTCTCCCCAACAAATGGCTTTTATCCACCACTGCTATATCAGCCAAGTGACACAAATCCTCCTCCCACCATAAAATACCCCAGGATCTCCATTGCAAAAGGGAGAAAAAGTGGCCAGATAAAAAAAAAAGTAGCACTGCGTTGTATCAGAGGAGAATTTGTGCCTTGAAAAGGAATTGTAGGCTATGACTCAGAACATCCTCAGGGTCCCTCTGACCCACCTGAGCAGCACAAAGGCACTCTGATACCAGTTCCCTTCTCTGTTTTACTCTTCTGACTAAAATCTGAGCATTTGCATTATTTTATAAAGGAGTTCATTTTTGTTCTTGCCATTCAGAAAACTAATTTCTCTTGCTCGTGGATTTTCCCCTAGGCTGAGCAAACTGAAATTCACTCCAGGTAACCAATTTCTGAAATTAAACAAGCCCCAGTTAAGCATTACTCCCAAATCTTCTTGAAGGGGGGTGGGGGAAGAAAAAAAGATTTTTATCTTTGCTTTAAGAAAAATGGGTAATGCATGAAATTGAAACTAGCTTTGCTGGATGAGGTGATGAGTAAAGATGAAGCACTCCTTTGTCTTCTGAGTGGAGCAGCAAGCAGATCAGTAAGACTGACCCTTTGGCTTCCTGAGACTGCTAATAAGGGTGCCCTGCCAATATTGCCTTTTTCTGCAAGAAGCTCTCCCTGTCTGAGACTGGATTCACAATCCTCCCCGGGTTACTGGTAAGCAGCAAAGTCTTGTTTGATTGACTGCACGAACTAGGGGTTCTTGAGTTTGGGGTTCAATTCCTGTTCTGGTTATCACCTCACCAGGTCCGTTCTGTGCTATGCCAACCTTTTGGGTTTTAAGAGGAACCTCTTTGCCCTAGGGGATGTCTCATGCTATGTGATAACACCATGTCTGATGCTAAGAAGTGGTAAACAGATTTCAGATGGTGGTCTCTTGACATTTACAAAGTTGTAAATACCAATAGAAGGCTTACCTCAGCCTCACCTATATCCTTAAGTATTAGTATCTTCTGTTTAGACTATCACGTATTGCATAATGATGGTGCTCTGCAGAATTAGAGGCTGCTCTGGAGATCTCTCCATAGCCAATCCAGCTAAATCCTTGTAGAGATTGTTCGCTGGATCTTGCTTTGTGCTGTCATCATCAGTTTTTCTGAAAACAGCCCAAGGAAAATCACGGATCATGTAATTTCCTGCAAAGGAAGTTTTCAGAATCTCAGGCAAAAAAAGACTCAGCAGGCTGGGCAGTGTGGTCCTATGTTACCTTGGAGACTAAAAAAATGCCACAAACTGATAGGCACTTTCTGAATTGTACAGATTTTTGTTTTGGGCCACAAATAATTTATTTCAACAAGAAAGAGTCAAAGAAATCAGCCAAGAAAAATAACACTAAGAGTCCCTCCCACCGTGTGTTCCTATATATGTAACCAATGCTGTTGACACTCTACCCCTTCCCTTTTCAAATTCATAATTTTCTCTGAAAAGATTTTCTCTTAAAATGTTGAAAAATCTCTACTTTAATTTGCCATTTACCCATGTTAGTGGTTCTAACCGAAATTAAATACTCCTTTGTGCTTATAAGCAGTCTTCAGTCATAGTGAGATTCAGTCCCTAAGCTGAGTATTTTACAGATTAGTAAGGCAAGACAGAGCAAACAGGTAAAGTGTGGAGGAGAAACAACCTTCTTGAGACCATAAATCAGGTCGCTGCCAGAACCAGGGACAGAAGCCACAGCCCTTCAGCCTCACTCTGCTGCTTTACACTTCCACGTGATCACCCACATTATAGATGAAAAGAAACTGTTGATTTAAATAAGTTTTATTTCTGCTGATACAGTAGGAATAATATAAAGTTAGCAAATTCCACTTACATATGAAAATTCAGCATTCCAGATCAGCATACAACAGCAACTGACCCTTCAATACAGAAAGTCCTGTTATAATTCTTGGGAAGCTTGAATAAATACTTTTTACTTATAAATCCTTTGTGCTTGTATTTATTATTAAGAATACTTTTATGTTGGATGTGTACAATTTACACTGCTTCCTCCAAGAGCAGAGCACTGACGCTAATTTTTCTTCCCTCTCTCCAAATCCCCATCCCCTTTCCACATCCACTGATAAGTTGAGCAGGAAAATGACTGCATTTTTGCTAATTGGCCATCTGACACACCCCTGATTTGCAAATTTGCTGCCACCTCTTGGCATGAACAAATAAAGTGCTGAGTGGTTATTGCCTTTCCTTCCATGTAGCACTAATGTCTGAGTTGCTGATCTCTATCTGAGAGCAAACTTTCACAACCCTTCCAGGATGCTCTATCCGTCTGACAAATTTACTTGAATGTGCTCAGATGTTACTGGGGGGGAGGACTGGCAAGACACAGCGGCTGTGCAGATGTCTTTGCTATAAAAGCCAGGTTAAAAAAATGCTTGATGACAAATCTAAAATGCATTTTGTGGGAAGGTAAGGGTCTGGCCTTCTTGAGGCAATGGAACAAAAGTCATTGCCAATCCAAAGTCCATATGATGTTGTTTATTACAGGATTGAATCTTAGGCATGTAAGCACTTTATGAGTAAAATGGAGCCCTGTTGAACACTGCTAGAGAGTGATCTAAGAAAACCGACATTCATGCAGATCACCAAAGAGAAAGCAGACAACACCAGTTTAGGTTTGATTTGACATCTCATTCCTTGTGCATTTGCTTTATACCAATGCATTTCATTGTCTTTGTTCATAGAAAATTAATTTCATGACTGTCAAGAAAATTTTTTTTCATGATACAAATAAAAAAAAAGGCAGTGATGGTAGACTCTTTGCTGGAATTAATCCTAGCCAATTTCTTTAAAACAACTAAGAACAGATAAACACACGTGCTATTTCTTAACATTGCTCCTTAGGCTGCTATTGTCAGAATTACCATGCTGGGAGAGAAGGAGGGGAGGTATTCACACTGTTACCTTGGGTCTGAAATAGGAGGCTAGACACCCTAAATTCCCTTATATACTCAGCTGAAAGAGAAACTCCTCGAAAGGCAAGTTCAGAGCACCCCAGGGCATGGCTGCGTGGGGTCAAGTTAACAGATGTTGATGCTGCAGCAACAATGTGTGCTCCTTCCTCCTCATTCCCAGCCAGACACTGCCTCGTGTCAGCACTGGTGTTCAGCATCTCACCTTCTGTGCTACTTCAGTTGAGAGAAAATGGAGGCACAAAGGATGAGATGTTTTGTGAGTTAATTTGGCTTCCTGAAGGGGAAAGGAAGGGGCAGTGGCTGGAGGGAGACAGCCCTGCTCCTCTGTGTCACATCAAGCTCTTGGGGCTCTGTTGGTCTGCAGCTTGCCCAGGGAGCTCAAGACAAGCTTTTAATTCAGACAACTCTGTTCATAACCTAAAATTAGGCACTCTGGATATGTTCCACTGTACCAATAGCCACAGCCTAAAGATACCTGTCAGTTGACCCTCTCTACATCTACTTGTCTTCTCCCCAGCATTTTCTATTCTTCACCTTACTGGCAAAAGACCTGCAAGAGGGTCTTTACCTTTTCACATAGTCACATAGTTCACTCTTCCTGGCCTCTATACATTTTAAAATACTTACTTCTTTAAGCTTGTTTTTTCCACTTAACTATCTAAGCAGCTGTAAGTGTAGGGTTGCTGCTGGTTCCCCTTACATCTATTCCTCAGTGGTTTTGTCTTCCCCAAAGAGACAGTAAGTGCTGCACAGAATGCATGGGCCCATCTGGAGGTACAGAAAAAATCACCACAAATCCTAGTAGGTGTGTGGTTGCAATGTGTTCGAGGTTAAAACTCAGGGTGAGGAAGGACTCTACCTTCAAGTGAGACTGGCAGGTTCAATTGTGTCCTGTTCTCCCGCTTTTCAAGTACATCCATTTTTAAGCTCATGTGTTACTGAGTAGATTTTCTGCTGGTGTGAGCAAAAGCAACAGTGAGAGTCTTGCCCACCCTGCTCTCTTCTTACTATGTGTTGTTTCTGCAGGTTTTGGTCTTCTGTTTGTCTGAGGGCACTGGGGACTGTGTTGTGGTTTGTGCAGGCAGAGTTTTCAGTGAACTAGGCAATCTGTTCTGTGCTTGCAGAGGCCTGGCCCCAAGGACCCTATCAGTCCTTTCCTATTTTATTTGCACACACTCCCAAGAACTGTTAGGAGATGTATTACACATGCTGAGCACCATGCTCACACACCACTTAGCTGAGCCGAGAGCACCTCCAGGGGCCTGCCACTCACGCAGCAGCGGCAGAGGGGACCTGGTCAGGGCCAGAAGCAATGGTGACCAAGTGTCACCCCACATACAAAAGAAGCCCTTAGGGAGCACCAGTGACCGTGAGCACCACGACCAGAGCAGGCAGACAGGGTGTGGTGCAGCAGTTTGTGCGGAACAGTGTGCAGAAAAGGCACTGAAGCCATGCCAGCTCGACCAGGTACCCACCTGGCTGAAAGCCATGGCCTCTGTGAGCTCTGCACCCACCATGACTGACACAGCTGTCCAGACAGAGCTCCAGTGGGAACATGCTGCCACCCAGGTGTCAAGATGCAGGGTCTGCCCTGCTCTTATGCCAGTATGGACAGCAGCAGTGAGGAGCCTTGTGGGAGATACACACAGGGAGAGAATCTCCTCTGCTTAGTGACAGAGCTCTGGGAGGAGGCAAATAGGTTGAGGAATATCAGGGAGTGTGAGAGAGAGATAGGCTATTGGAGTCGCATCCTACCTTCCCTGGGACAGGCCCAACACGCAGATAGGATACATCATATGGGGGATTCTCTATTCTCTTTCCGCCTGGCTGGACACAGTGGCTCAAAGGATAGGGGGAAATGGTGACAAGTTCCTGCCTGGTGCAGCAGGCACATCTCCTCTGTGACTACCCCACCTTCCCAGGTGTCCTTGCACAACAGGTATGAGCCTCTGCAAGTGGAACAATAACAAGGGTGATGGTTCATCTCTCTTGGAGGTATTGCCAAGGTTAAGTCAGCCTATGCCTTGTGTCAAAAATCCTTCCATAAAGAAAAAAGATGGGTCACTGTCATAAGAGATTCCTTTCTGGAGGGAACAGAAGGCTCAATATGCAGACTCGACCCACTTCTTAGGGAAATCTGCTGCCTCCCTGGGGCCTTGGTTAAAGATGTGAAGAGAAAGCTTCATACCCTGGTACAGCCCTCAGATTATTATCCATTATTGTTTTTCCAGGTAGGCAGCAAAGTAGTTGCAACAAGAAGTCCAAGGGCAATCAAGAGAGACTTCAGGATTTTGAGACGACTGGTTAAGGGATCAGGAACACAAGAAGTGTTCTCCTCTATCCTTCCAGTTGCAAGGAATGATGAGGGGAGAAACAGAAAGAGCCAGCAGATCAAAACCTGGCTCTGACCCTGATGTCACCAGCAGAATTTGGTTTTTTTGATCATGGGTCAGTCTACATGTACAGCAATCATGAAATGATAGAGTTTTCAATTCCTGGAGAAGTAAGGAGGGCTGTTAGCAGAACTGCTACCCTGGACTTCCAGAGGGTAGACTTTGACCTGTTTAGGGGCCTGGTTGACAGAGTCTTTTGGAAGGCAGTCCTAAAGGGCAAAGGAGTCCAAGAAGCCTGGACGTTCTTCAAGAAGGAAATCTTGAAGGCGCAGGAGCAGGCTGTTCCCATGTCCTGAAGGACAAGCTGGTGGGGAAGAGGACTGTCCCTGGCTGAACAGAGAGCTTTGACTGGAACTCAGGAAAAAAGGGAGCGTTTATAACCTTTGGAATAAGGGGCAGGCAACTCAGGAGGACTTCTCATGAGCTTATGCAGGGAGAAATTTAGAAAGGTCAAAGCTCAGCTAGAACTTAATCTGCCTACTGCCATGAAAGACAATAAAAAGATGTTTCTATACATACATTAACAATGAAAGGAGGGCAAAGAACTTTCATCTTTTATTGAATGTGAGGGAAGACGTAGTGACAAAGGATGAGGAAAAGGCTGAGGTACTTAATGTCTTCTTTGCCTCAGTTTTTAATAGTAAGATTAGTTGTTCTCTGAGTACCCAGCCCACTGAGCTGGCAGACAGGGACAGAAAGCAGAATGAAGCCCCCATAATCCAAAGGGAAATGGTTAGTGACCTGCTACATCACTTAGACACACACAAGTCTGTGGTGCTGAATAGGATCCATGCAAAGGTACTGAGGGAGCTGGCAGAAGTGCTCACCGAGCCACTTTCAATCATTTATCAGCTAATCAGGGAGGTCTCAGCTGACTGGAAGTTAGCAAAAGTGATGCCCATCTACAAGAAGGGCTGGAAGGAGGATCTGAGGAACTACAGGTCTGTCAGTCTGACCTTGGTGCAGGGAAGGTTATGGAGCAGATCATCTTGAGTACCACCACACAGCACGAACAGGACAACCAGGTGATCAGGCCCAGTCGCATGGGTTTAGGAAAGGCAGGTCCTGCTTGACTGACCTGATCTCCTTCTATGACAAGGTGACCCGCTTAGTGGATGATGAAAAGGATGTGAATATTGTGTACCTGGACTTTAGTAAAGCCTTCGACACTCTTCCACAGAGCACTCTCCTGGAGAAACTGGCTGCTCATGGCTTGGATGGATGCAATCATTGCTGAGTAAAAAACTGGCTGGATGGCTGGGCCCAAAGAGTTGTGGTGAATGGAGTTCAGTCCAGTTGGAGGCTGGCCACAAGTGATGTTCCCCAGGGCTCAGTATTGGGGACAGATCTGTTTAATCTTTATCAATGAAGTGGATGAGGGGATCGAGTGCACCCTCAGTAGGTTTGAAGATGATACTAAATTGGGCAAAAGCAATTGATATGCTTGAGGGTAAGAAGGCTCTACAGATGGATCTGGACAGGCTGGATCAATGGGCCAATTGTATGAGGTTCAACAGGGCCAAGTGCTGGGTCCTGCACTTGGGTCAAAAGAACCCCATGAAGCACTGCAGGCTTGGGCAAGAGTGGCTGGAAAGCTGCCTGGCAGAAAAGGACCTGGGAGTGTTGCTCAACAGCCGGCTGAACATGAGCCAGCAGTGTGCCCAGGTGGCCAAGAAGGCCAACAGCATCCTGGCCTGTATCAGCAATAGTGTGGCCAGCAGGAGCAGGGAGGTGATCGTGCCCCTGTACTTGGCACTGGTGAGGCTGCACCTCAAATGCTGTGTGCAGCTTTGGGCACCTCACTGCAAGGAGGACATTGAGGTGCTGGAGCGTGTCCAGAGAAGGGCAACGAAGCTGGTGAAGGGTCTAGAGCACAAGTCTTAGGAGGAGCAGCTGAGGCAACTGGGGTTGTTTAGTCTGGAGAAAAGGAGGCTGAGGGCAGACCTTATTGCTCTCTACAACTACCTGAAAGGAGGTTGTATTGAGGTGGGGATCAGTCTCTTCTCCCAAGTAACAAGCAATAGGACAAAAGGAAATGTCCTCAAGTTGCACCAGGGGAGGTTTAGATTGGATTCTAGGAAAAAAAATTTCACAGAAAGGATTGTCAAACATGGAAGAGGCTGCCCACAGAAGTGGTGTGTTACCATCTCTGGGAGTATTTAAAATGAACTTAAAGGTCTTTTCCAACCTAAATGATTCTATGATTTTATGAGCTTTCAGTCACTTGCTTAATATCAGCCTGGTACTCATTTCACTCATGTGTTAGTGAAAATACAGACTAATTCAGAAATGTCAGGAGTGACTCTGGATCTCAACTATGTATAAAATCAACAAGTAGCCTATTCTGCTTCGATTATGGGGTTTTTTACATCATTCCTTTGAAATTTTCCTGTGCAACTAGAAACGGTATTCAGAGCACCATGTACATGCATGTATTCACAGCCTCTTGCAGTGAGGAAGGGAGCAGTCCAAGGGTTTAATCTAATGTCATTTTAGAGACTATATGGTGTCTGAGATGTGCCTAAAGTTCAGCAGGAACAATATGCAGGTTTCCCAAGCCCCCTTGGAGTTGCCACAAGGGCCAGGCAGGATAGCCTGGAGTGGCACTAGTTGCCTGTGTTGAGCTCCATGAAACATTCCCCAAATATCTTTCCATTAGGAAAGAGGAGTTGAGAAGAAGCACGAAATCTCTGAGGAGGTACAGCAGCACCTCTCACAAACAATTGAGCAAAAACTGACAGCAGTATTGAAATTAGGTCAGTTCTGGCTGACCTAAGCCATAATGGACTTTCCATACAATGAGATTTTTCGTAGTAAATAGTAAAACGTGGAGATCTGCCTACCACTGAAGGGTACCTCTATTTACACTACTCAGGGGTACGACCAGATTAGGGCTGAGAACAGTGTCAGTGATTTTGCTTAGCTGCAGTAACTGGCTGACATGGTTATACCATTTCCAAAACTGTTTTTGCACGACTTTCCTCAACTCTTCCAGTCTGAAGGTCAGCTTTCCCCGAGGCACAGTGGGTACAGGTTGTCTGAAGTGGAAGTCCACCTAGTCCCCCACAGGGCCTGTCCATGAGGCATAAGACAGAGGTCAGCCCTGAAGCTCATGTAATGCGTTGCTAGGTGCCTGAAAAGAGATAATTTCTTCTCTTAGAGGAGCTTACTTTTATTTGTCAATATACTGATACTTTCAGAATAAAGGCATTTTATGTACCAAGGGAAGGCTAGTTCCCCCTCCTTTTTTCGTTTAAGGTCTAATTCATACGCAAGCTAATTTGTTCTGGCTATTATCACAATTTATTTCCGTTGCTACAGGGCAGCCAATAACTTTAATAAAGGAGGTTCCAGTTACCCAATCTTCCCAGTTAATAAACTGCATTGAAACACCCAGAATGAATTGTCTCCCACATGCTACAAATACAGAAAATTACCATGCTGTAGTGTTATCACTACCACACAGGTACAATTAAATGTGTGTTATGCATGGAGCTGCACAGAATATTACCGGTAATGTCAAATGCAATTAAAAAGGAGCTATTGTGTGGCTCCATCTGAAAAATCAGCCTGCTTGTATGTACTTTATGCTGGATTACTCACTGGATAGGGCAATATTGAATCAATTGGTGCTTGGGGTTCACAGGAAAGAGCTAAGTAAACAAAGGACCACAGCCTGCCACAGAGATGGTTAACAGTGAAGAGCTGAGGCCTTCTACCTTGGGTGAAAGCATGAGATATTTATTTCCTGCATCACTGGAACACTATTTGTTCATTAATGTTGACCTTATTTGGTATAGGCACTGTTCAGAGGGTTGCAGGTTTTGTTCAGCCATGTGCACTATCCTTCTCCTATATAAGTGACAGTTTTATACAAGTCCACTGCTCTGTTTAATAGATCATGTTTTCATCATGTTATGCTCTAGTTCTTCTCCCTTTATCTTTAAATCTCTAAGTCTCAACCTTCTTTTTCATACCCCTGTCAGCCTGAAGACATCCCCAATCCAGGCAATTACTACAGTAAAACTGTTGGTATCTTCCTGTAACTCAGCTCTTGGAAATAAAATCCTCTCTTGAGACCTATCACTATATTAAATAAATATGAGCTCAGTATTTTGATTACTTTTATTTGGTGGTTTCTTTTGCTTACAATGCAAAACTGCAATATCCTTGGACCAGATTCAGTGGTGACTGAAAGCCAAACAAAGTCCTACTAAGCCTCTATAAGTTGCACTAATCATCCTTATTCTAGTGTGGAGAGACTTACCAAGTCAGGATAACATTAGGAGGGTACCTCTGAATCACAGAGATCTTAAAATAGAAAATTAGATACTTTTTGGTGACAGGTTAAAAATTTAATACCTAAAATTCACTATCCACCTAATAGAGGATACTAGTGGGACAAAATATCTATCTGCTTTGAAGTCAACAGAATAAGCAGAGGAATGATGGGAGGAGACCTCCTGGGTCTCCAAGTGCTCCTCATACAACTGCAGGTTATCACACCTCAGCACGATACTGACCTAATTGCAGCAACTTGTGTGAGTGCTTTCCCTTGCAAAGCAAAATGAACCCGGTCACAGATGTTACCCCACATTTATTTATTAACGCAGAGTGAATTTTTTCCCCTTTTTCAACTATTTGAAAATAAACACTAAATAAAAAAGCTCTCAAATAAACACCATACTTCCTAATATGAATTAAAGGCACAGTATGAAACTGCTACTGGCTTAAAATGACGCATTGCATGTTGGTCCTGGTGCCAGGTTTTGCCAAAGAAGAGCGTTTTGTGCCACAATGTGCCAAAAAAGTGCCACATTTCTAAGACTATGCCCTTCGATAGAACAAATCTGCCCAGCTACATCCACTGGAGCTACGGGACCTTACCTCATTCAGTGTTGAGCTTGTATTTTTATTCTGACATTACAAAGTTCAGAACAATTGAAATGGTGGTCTAAATGTCAAAATACAGCTGTTCTGTGAAATTATTAAAAATCCATTCCTTTAAGAAGGGCGTGTTCAAGTGTTGTCTCTCAGCACTGCTGAGGACTACAGTTCCCATGCCTGTAGGCTTCCTGGGAAGTGTTCCTGGAGTCAGAGCAGCCCTTGCTGGATGTGGGTTTGGTAGCTAATCATGAACCAACTCATGTTGGAGCTGTCAACTGAAATTTAGACCAAGAGCTCATTGCCCCATCCTCAGGATGGTGTGTTCGTTATGTAGCTGTTGCAGCTGCTGGTAAGTAATGCCATCTGTAAAGTGGATGAGCTCTGTGCAGGGAAAGGCAGAATGGGGAGGGATGTGGGGGCAGCCAGTTGCAAAGCACATGCTGACGTTGCTTAAAATGTCACGCTACTGTGGAGTTACAGTCATATCGAATTCATTGCATGCCATAATATTTGTTGGGAGCAATTACAGCATGCATAATTTCTGCCTTCCTTTCACCCCCGCCTTTCTCCTCAGCCCAAGTTTCATGTGCACATGTTATCCTGTGAGTGAAAGCTAATATGATATGAATTTAAAAAAATTGTATGATTCCCTAAAGTCCACATCACACAGATTGATTTGCATTTACTTGTAACTGAAAACACATGGCTAGTCACGGGTTAAGAAAAATAAAAAGGATTACAGCAACCCCAGACCATGACTGAAAGAAGTTATTCAGCCCCTGTATTGTATCATTTAGCTTCACAGTGGAGCAGATACCTAATCTAACATACAACAGGCCATCTATAATCAAACAGTTTGCTGCTCCCCAGCCGTCCTGGAACGATCGCTTAAGCATTTGGCATGACAGATATCCAAGACTCGTTTGGCGAAGGGAAAGTAGCACCGAAGGGAAAACCCAGGTAGCAAAACCTTTAGGAGACTGATTGAAATTGCAGGTGACAAGGGGATTGATGGCAACAGCAATTAGGCGGCCCCTGGGAAGAAGATAACTGTTAGAGATACAAAAGCTTGGTTCTGTGTGGGACACCGCAGTCGTCCCCTGGTTGAGAGTGACCCGCTCTTTTCTCTGAGACGGCAGAATGATTTCCAGCAGGGCTCCTGTTCTGCAGCTCATTGTAATTCAGGAAAACCCAGCACTGAATATTTTCACTGTTCTCATACCCCGACGAGATTGTTCTGCCACGACGCAGTCAGTATAGTGCCTGAGAAAATTACTTTATGAAACGCTGGGCTTCAAACCATTACCTTAAGTAGAATTCTTAGGCTGAATTTAAAGCACAATGTGATGTAGGTGCCTGTGTCCTTCCGTTTCCTTTTTTTTCTCATTTGGTTTTATTTTATTTTTATTTCTTTTTAGAAATTCACTCAGACTGTGGATTTTTTGTTTTTCATAGTTCTGGGCTCATCAAATTGATGGATAACTCTTAAGTAATGAATCCCATGACTGCACTATTGAAATTATCTCAACCACCAAAATGTCTGTTTAATCTACATCAGAGTGCCTGCGCTCCTTTTGTGCCCAGATAAATCAGCTAAGCATAACAAAGTACCTCCAACATTCATTTCCAAAGATCTGAAAAGTGGTTGGCTTGTCTTAGTGTAGTTCTACGGCTGGCAGCTGTCTGGCAGTGTTTCTGACAAAAAAAGGGGGAGTGGGGGAGGAAAATGCTCTCTCAAAAAGAAAAGAATGATTTTATTAAAATCCGAGTTCTGGAGGTTTTTCTTGGTTTGTTTTAATTTCTTTTGCCAGTCAGTCAACATTCTTACTGAAAGAAATAAAGATGCCTTTAGTATAAAAGCATGTTTGTTTTCTTCTTTAATTGTCCTTTCTTTATGAGTGGACGGTATCTATCTGAGGCAGCCTAAACCCCACAGATGTGGGCAAACTTCAAGTCTTGCTGAATTAATTCCCAAACAGAAGAAACTCTGTGAAAGCGACGGCAGTACTGGTGCCCACATGCATGCTTGCACTAGGTCATGCTCCCATCCAGGAGCAGCCAGTTTCTGGAGTCAAATTTGCAGCTGTGGCTGCCAGGAGAGGACATCCCAGCCCCCTGGGGAACTTCCCTTCTATGATGCTGAGCTGAAGCATCGGGGGCACTTCTTTATCTGCTGCAATGGCACCCAAAGCCATGCCATTGGACCTGGCCCCCAGGCTCCATTAGGGGAAAGAGTTTGGGAGGGGGACCCAAGCACCAGCTGAGCAGGGGCTCCCTAAACACTGCGGACCCGACAGGACCATTGCTTAGTGCTCACACCCATCTTCCACTCCCAGCTGCCTCCTTGTAAGGCAGCCAACGTGTCAGCCATACATAAATTGGGGAGAGTTTTGTAACATAAAACAAATGACCTTTTAATCCTTCCAGGGGGCTGAATGGAAGTAATAACAACATTAAACTGGTTTCCACCCGAGTTAAGTTGTCTGAGTCTACATTTCTGGATTCCATTACTAATCTTAAAGAGAAAAAAAATAAAAATCCAAACAATGGGTTTTTTGCCTTTCATTCCTTGAGACAATGGAATGACATGTAATTGTCATTCATTAGACAAATCTCTCCATGCAGGATATAAAGGAACCACAAAAACTGACATCCTCAAATGAGGAGATTCATTAATCACAAACACAATGAATTATTTTTAAAAGAGGAAGACAGAAGGCCTCAGAACTTGAAGCTTACGTGGTGGGATGTAGCAGCTGGGAACATTGCAGCCGCACCATTGAGGCCTGCCCCACTCAGAATAATCTTTCCCGGAATATGTCCTGTTGCCTTTTTTGTTTGTTTCAATATAGTGTTTGTTTGTTTGCCACTTAGAGCAATCCAACTGGCTCTATTACTCAGTAGGATGCTAATAAAATTTAATAGCAAACCTTAAAAAATGTTTATTTAATTGTACTGTAGAAATGTTTGGTTAAAGAAAAAATATTCCCCCCATAGCTGTATGGTTTCTGTTTGAAGTGCTTTTGGATTGGACTCAAAGCATTTGAGAGTTTGCCAGGAAGGGGCATAAACAAGGGAGGTGTGGAGCTTTTATTCTTGGAGAATGTATAGCAGATCCAGGGTGCAGCAGGGCCAGAATGTTTGTGCTTTACATTTAGATCAGCACACACACACACACACACACACAAACCAAATAAAAATCCATTATTTTTACTTGAGAAAGAAATGTGCTGGGATCACCTTGTTGTAGAATTTAGATAAGAAAGGATTTATTAATTTGTGCGGTTCATCTGCCTGCCAGAACAAGGTTGATCCCTATACAGCTTCAGTACTCTACTCTCTGGACTAGCCTGAATAATCCTCAATTCCATTATTTTTTCTGGAATATTATTTGTTAACTTTAAGTATCTGATAATCAGGAGGGTTTGATTATATACAGCAAAAATAATTCTAGTTTTATGCTACTGCTTTTATAAGTAGTTCTAATTCAAACAAATATTTTTGTCAAGAAGACATATCATACTGTTGAGAAGTAGGGCTGGAAGGTCCTGTTTGAGATTTTCTAGTCTCCTTCTCTGCCCTCAAAGCAGGATCAACTCACTACTGTTTACCTTGTTGAAAATCTTAAATGATGGAAATTTCACCACCTTTCACGGAAATCTCCTCTGTTGCCCAGCTATTTATCACCTACAGCTTTTTCCTGATGTTTACCTTACATCTTCTTTCCTAATGAGTTAAGCAATAACTCATTAATCTTTGTCCAAGCCATAGAGGACAAAGAGAACAATTCTTTCTCTCTTTGCAGCAACTTTTCACTTCCTTGGTATCTGTTATCTTCTTTTTTCTGGTTGAAGCTACCCAGTTCTTCCAAAAGGGACTCATTTGCTAGACTGTTGAACATTTTTGTTGCTCTCCATTTGGTACCAGTTTCATCGGCCAACCTCCTTTTTAAAGCACAGTGCCAAGGATATCAGGTGAGAAGCACTGTCTTTGCATAGCCACATGGAAGGATTTCTTCACGTGACTTTTATGTGCAACTCTCCTGTTTACACAGCCCACTATAATATTTATTTTTTGCAGTCGTGTGACAATGTTGACTCAAGTTCAGTCTGTGAACCTTGGTAACCTCCAGATCCTGTTTCACAGGGCTGATGCCCAGCAGACGTTTTTGCATCCGGTGTTTGTACAGTTCATTATCTCCACTTAGAAGCGTTCACTTTTCTCTGTTTTCATTGAACTACATCCAGTTTTTCTCAGCTCATTTCACCCATTTGTCAAGCAGGTTTTAAATTCTAATCCTGTCCCTCAAAATGATTGCAGTTCCTCTGTGCTTGATATTCGCCCATTAAAGACCTGCCACCATGCTTCAAATTAGGGGGTAATCTTCCTAACCCGTAAGCCATTTAATAAAGTGTATATCCAAGACATACACATAAGACACCTGTCACATGCCTGGAAAGCTAAGAGAAAGGTCAGCTTCAGTCATGGCTCACACAGGTTCTCAAGAAGCCCAGTATCTCATCATCAAGAAGCCCAGTATCTCATCATCAAGACAGCTTTGTGCATAGAGAGAAGTGGCAGCATGACCTCAGTCCGTGGCTGTCAACATTTCATCCAGAGTTCAGGAATTTGTGTTACCCAGGAGCCACCGTATCATCACGACCCCACTGCTGGTCACCCTACAAAGACACAGAGTGGGAGCTGTGAGCGGTGCTCATGAGCCATTTGTAGCACAAGAAGCACATAACAACTGCCATACATACATCTGAGCGTATTCAGGCAAGAACACGGACTCGAACACATTGGTAAAGTCAATTATGGCTCTATATGTTGCGTATTATACATTTCTTTTTGGTTTATATGTTTATATTTTACATATTACGAAAAAAAATTAAAAGCCCTGCTCATTTGACTTAAAGACCATTGATACTATGCTATCTATAACTGCTGTAAGGGAATTTATGGTATAAAGAACTCTTTTCTAACTTTTGCCAAACACATATTACATCTCCCCCTAGTGGCTTAATTTACGTGTCCATCCTTCACCGATAAGTCTATGTATTCGTACTAACTCTACTTCCTTGTCATGGACTGGAACGCAACTCACTCATATGAAAGAAAGTTTATTTATGAGCATATCCTTCTTTTGAGGATATTTTTGAGCACATTCTTCTTTAGAGGATACTTCTATTTCTTTAGTTCCTGACAATGCTTAAACTCTGCCTGAATTCTTTACTGCAGTACAGCAAAACTTGATTTTGCATACAGAAAATCATGATATACATAAGGAGAAAAATGTGGATTTCCAGTCTAGAATTAGTTTGGTGGTAAGCTAGCAGAAACCATGAGACAGAGGCCAAAATTCAAGTCTATCAGACAGCTTTGTAATGTGTATTTGTATTCTTCTTTAAAAGACTGGAAACAACACAGACAACAAAATGGTTTTTAGGGTTTGGGGAAGCTTTACAGAGTTACAGTCAAAACTACCTCTCTGTTGAATACACCATGTATATAGGTGCCATATTTTGGAGTGGTGGCTTGTACTTGTCTAAATCACTCTCACTCAAGCTACTTGTTTTCAGACTTGCAGGTAAGTCATCATCTAGCTAATCGGTTATAATATGAGACGGTCGTGACTCTGAGTAATTCCTCCCTTCTCTTCCTGTCACCGAAACGTGCCATATGCCTCTGAGCACATGACCACCCCAGCTGAAAGCCAACAACTTAACTATCCTCTCTGTTCATTAGACATTCTGTGCCTCTCTCGAGCCCTGTGTCCTTCCTCCAGAAGACACATAAAACCAAGGTCTTGGGCACTTGTGTTAATTAACATTCCCATAGTCCTTTTTGCAAAACTGTAGATAATAGTCCTGGTGTGCTGGCCAACTTCCAGTGTGCAAATTACATTCAGCTTACCTCGAATTCCCCTGGCAGCTGGAGGTGGCTGAGATATTCAGATGCTCTCCGTCCTTTGCTGTGCTGTGCACACAGTATGAGCCAGGCTGGGAGCTGAGCTGCAAGAGGATGGGGAAAAGCTCCCCTTTTGAAAAATGTACCAGCTAAAGGTATAGTCAAAGATGAACACAAATACAAGGAGCTTATCCACTGCAAATATGGAAAGAAAAGAGTTTATTTACTTCCCACTGACTAGTCTCTGACAATAAATTAGCAAGTTTTTCCTTTTTTTTTTCAGTTTTCAGTACACAGCTGCTCTTATAAATCACTAGCCATAAATCTGAGAGAGGAGTCTGTAACAAAGCTGCAATTAAGTCTTAAAATTTAGGTGTCATTTTATTAGTTTCTGGGTCTATATTCACATTCTCCATGGTCCTAGATAAGACAGTTTTCTTCTTATTCAGAAGTCTCATGTACAGCTAGCTGAAAAATAAATATGCTTATTAAAATGTGGGTTTTTTTAATAAAGGTTGAGTCTCAAATACTTGCAGTTTAAATGCCTTTTTAGTATTGGTATGAATAGAAGTTCTGTTTAGCATATTCTGTTTCAGTCCCAAAAACGTTGCTAAACACTTGTCACAGAGAACCTGTTTATCTTAAAGTGAGAAACACTGAACGAAAATTTTACAAAGTACTTGCTTCAGTGTAGCTTTACCCAGTCTGCTTCTATTCCATCATAAATCTCTATTTCCACCAGGGACAGGACTTAAAGACACAGAATGGAGACACTCCAGGGTCATTTTGGGTGCTATCATGCCCCATCCATGATGTGGTTATTGCCCTATAGCTGTATGGGATATGTGTAGATGTGTCCATAAAGTCTCACCATCCAAATCCAGGGAGTCAGATTGCAGAATTCCATCAACTCATCCCTTTCTCTCACCTGATTTGGAGAAGTCAATGCAATTACTAGATTACAGAAGATATATTCCTTTGATGATGACTTTGTAAACCTCCTGGTTCCTTTGCCTGTTGCAGAGGTTCCTTAATTTTAAGAGGTTCCTTAAAGACTGAGAGAGTTGGGACTGTTTAACCTAGAGAAGAGAAGGCTGAGCAGATGATCTTATTAATGTATATAAATACCTGAATGGAAGGTGCAAAGAGGAGGGAGCCAGGCTCTTTTCAGTGGTGTCCAATGACAGGACCAGAGGGAATGGGCACAATCTGAAACACAGGAAGTTCCTTCTGAACATCAGGAAGCATGTTTTTTACTGTGAGAGTGACCAAGCACTGGCACAGGTTACCCAGTGAAGTTGTGGAGTCTCCGTCCTCGGAGATATTCAAAAGCCTTGTGAACAGTCCTGGGCAGCCTGCTGTAGGCGACCCTGCTTGGGCAGGGCAGTTGGACTAGACGACATCCACAGATCCCTTCCAACCTCAACCATTCTTTTATTCTGTGAATTTTCACCTCATTCCACACCACTGAGGTTTAGTGACTGGAAGCAAGATCCAGATGTGAAGCTGGCAAAGAGCTGGTAGGAGACAACTTGCAGTTTCACTGTTGACGTGCTGACTTTTGTTTAAGTGCAAAAGGAGAAAACTGAATGTGGGCCAGAGTTTCAAAAAGGATATCGATGGATCTTATGAAATGCTTATCTAGTCCAGTCTATTGTCTCTGTTGGTGATGATGTAAATGCTTTAGGAAAAGATAATAAGAAGACAGTAAGCGTAAGACTTCTCTCCTTCACTTGTCAGTCCGAAGATTTCACGGTTTGCATGGCACCAACCCAGCAGAGAGGGAGGGAGGACATGATGCAGCACAGCGGACAAGAATGTGCAAGGATGCTCATGTTTCTGTGAAGTCCAACACAAAATTATTCCGCAAGAAGTCAGAGTGAATAGTCTATATTTAACCCTCAGCTGTTCCGAGGCCTTGGTCTCTGTCAAAATCATGCAGTCTTTTTGCTTCAAGACAACAGGTTGATCCAGATGTAAACTGTTCTGATAGGTTTTTTAGATTAAGAACTGAAACTAACAGGTTCTAGGGGACAGAAAAGCTATTTCCTGATGAGATTCCCAAGACTTCTTCTCTCAAAGGTTAATTCCTTCATTGGAGTATTATCTTGCATCTTTTTCTCAGAAGGTGGCAGGACAGGACACCTGCTTGGTTTTGGTTTGTTCATTAGGCCATCAATGAAGACTAGTATTGTTTTGCTTAAAGTTTTAGGTCAGTGCTTATTTCAAACCGAAATAGAATTGTCAGTCCTCGATATTAGCTTTTCAAACAAACTAAGTGATATTTATGGTAGTCTTCTGTATTTATCTGCAAGATGACTTTATTTGTCCTAGACTGTGGATCCCTGCTTCATCTTAGATTATTATGATTTGTTTGTTTTATCTGTTCTCAGAGATTTATATTCTGAAACTCCTCCTGTGTCACTAACAAGGGTTTGATAACCCAGGTGATAAACAGTTCTGCTTTTAAGTTTCTTATAAAACTTCATTGCAAGTGAAATTAATCACTGTAGATTTTAATGTGAAGAGAAGACACAGGCAGTTATTTGATGGACTGTGTTCAAAAAGCTGTGTAAGCTTTATATCACGCTATATGATAATAAAAAATTACGGTGTAAGACCAAGGTCATATCATAACACATGAGCAATAGCACCGTCTGCTCATGATGCACTGACAAAGGATGCTTGTTCAGCTTTATAGCTCATACTGTAACCTTTCTTTACTTCATATGCACTCCTAATACATTCACAGTTCAGCTACCTACCTGAAAATAGACAATATTCTAGTAATAGATGGTTGCATTTAGTTCCAGTTAACTCAAGAAAAGCCTGTCTTACATGCCTACATGAATTTGGGATTTTCAGAGTACAGGGCCTGTCCTAGATCTATGTTGAACTAAAGTGATGATGTGGTTACTTGTATATATTATCATTTATATTCTTATTTATCTGTCTTGCTCAATGCTTTGAAATCCCTTGAAAGCTGCAGAAATAAAGTAGGTTCTGCAGGCAAAATAGAACAGCATGGTTTGTTGTGTTCAGAAATCCTCTGTCAATGGGAAAGAGTAATCATATCGAGAAGCTGTTCTGCTTGGTATTGGAAATGAATATATCAGTCTTTTCTTTGTTGTTCAGAGCAGGAAAATATGTGTTAAATAAAGTATTTCGAGTTACTATTTATTGGTGCATGAAAGACTGTAGTAGCGGCTTGTCTGGAACGAGCTGAAGGACCATGTCCAACTGTGGCTTTAAGGCAGGGAAAGAGAATTGTTTAACAGTGCCCCTATTCCTGTTTGCCCATGGAGCACTCAAGCACAAAGACTCACTTACGCTTTCACATAGTCACCCATCTACTTAATTCTAACCTGCAATCCTGACAAATTAATATTACACAGCTGAGACTTGAGTGGAGGTTTCCTGGCCCAGTAAGTAGAAGTCATTGGACCATAAACATAAACAGATGCTTGCATGTGTGTGTGATTCACTCAAAGTACCTAGCTGGGTTTGGAGGTGTAGCTTATAAATATATAGAGGATGAAATTATGAATTTACAGTAGGAAATTAATTATCTCCATTTCTGCCAAATTTTAAGGTCTTGAGTTATCTCATTTTGGTAGTGCTAAATTAAGACTATACAAAAAAATAACCATTATCTCACTCACTAAATGACTAAATTATCAAATAGATGATAGAGCATCACAAGCACAGTGAACAAGACATGCACCATTGTCACTAGGGCTAGACTCTAAGCAGCTGGAAAAGGTGAAGCTCTGTGACTACATCACTTTGCAAAAGCAAAGCTTGACCACTTAATGCTGTGGAATTAGGTGGGAATCAGAAAACAGAAACAAATAAAGTTGTGTTCAGGTGATTTGATGCATCACACATACTGTGTTTCGTCTCTTTCAGTAAGATGAGAACAGATTTGAAGGTCTCAGTCATAAAACAGGAATTTAAGTGATAAAAATATTCCAATGCAGCACCAAAGAAATCCATACAGCTGCTTTGCAGAGTAATTTCATGCAGTCATGGGTGAATGTGATTTTTTTTTTTCCTCGAACATGCAGGAGGAGATGGCAGATTTAAGTGCTTCATATGATTAAGTAGACAAGGTGCCCATTTTTCTGCATTTATGCAGAAGCAATAAAAATGTGTGGTCATGCACCAAATCCTAGGGTCAAAACTGCAGTTACTACTCAAGCAAAACTCCCATTGACATCTGTAGTTTTTATTGAAACTGGGCAGCCAGCCTTCTTTCGTTCATTTAGTCTGTCCTCACATGTTCTTAAATAGCACCATCAGGTGGCTAAGCAGGGGAGAAAAAAAAGGCAACGATTCATGTAGTCATCTGAATGCCTAAAAACTGTAGTGGCTCCTTTTTGCACCCCCAGACCCATGAGGGGGTGTAGTAGCCTAGAGGCATTAGGACAGTCTGACTCATGAGTTGGAGTCTTGCAGGAGGATCTCTGCTGAGACGAACCACACTGCACTGTCTTGAAGGCATTCAATGGAGTTTTGGGCTGCTTACATTTTTGACCAACTTGTGGCTTAAAACAGCAAGTAGCTCAGGATAGTGCAGCTGCACAGTGTGTGAGCTGAAGTGCTAAAACTTTAACCTTTAGTTGATCCTGCTAAAACATAAGGACGCATGCTCTGTGGTGTCGTATGCCTGCTCAGTGAGTCTGCTATAGGTGGTGCATGAACAACAGGGGACAGGGTTAGCATGTTTCATTCTGTTTCATGCTGAACTTTAAGCTGAATGGACTTTCTCTATTAAAATTAATGTTAGAATGGGGAAACAATTTTTTCACATCAAACCCTTTTTCATAAACTCAGTCCCCACACTGTAGAGAGCGGGGAGACAGGAACATGCTCTCAGTCAAACGTGTCCTCCCCTCCATGGAGCCTTACAGTTTTAACCAACTTTTCAGTGTCCAAGTAAGTCACACACCAGAGTACCGTGCAGTGCTCCAAGCCTGCCAATGCTTGCACTGGCTAATTTCTGACTTGAATAATAACAATGAAACATGATTGAGATGCTTGACATTTACAAAAAGGTGCTTGTTAAAAACAGTTCCTCCCAACTTAATTAATACTAAAACTCTTTAGGTGTTCCACCAAGTACATATTAAAACAGCTGTCCTTTTCCCTGAAATGGAAGCAAACTAGAAGTGAGCTTCAATAAAACCAATGGACTATGACTTCTTCCAAGCACAACCATAACGAAATGTTACTGCTGTAATACCCAGCTAAATAAAGACTGGTGAGCTGGCTAGGCCAGCTGCAGTGGCAGATGCAGACAGGATCATGGGCTTTAAACAATGCTATCACTGAATAAACACAGAGGAGGAGATAACATTTCTACACCTCCCCAGTTTCCACTAAATTAGTTTTTGTTATTCTAAATTCAAAAGCTGATAATCCTCTCAGTATAAAACGAATGGCAGTAATTGTTCCATAAATGGTATCATAAACTACCATTAGTCAGGAACATTTGGAATGATGTGTTACCCAGCAATGGAAATTGCACTGCATATTTGAGGAGACTTGGTGCCTTGTTTGGTGAGAGAGATCACCCGTGGTATACAGTTTTTTACCTGTACTCCATTCTTTCCTTCTTAAGACAATTGATGAATGACCTAATGGCCACATCCAAACTGGAGTGGTTTTTTATGGGTGTGCCCCAATAAATACCAAGCTAAGGAATGACTAAAAGAGTGAATTAACAAATTCAATGCAAATATAGGTTTTCTGTGTTAGATGTGGTCAAAAAGGCATAATGTACATCATTTATGATATACTGAGGTTTCGAAATTAAACACCATCCCAAATGGAGGTCAAAGTTTAAAAATTTCTCCAATTTGCCTATTGCATATGATGTCATCTAACAGCGTCAACATGAAAAAAAAACAGAATTAACAAAATATGACAATAATATCCATGAAGCCTTTTGAGAAATCGTGTACATGTGAAATGTTTAAATCTTACCAGCACTTTCCAAAGAAAAAAAATACTATTTAGTGTTACGAGTCACTTGACTGACAGATCCAATAGAAAATAAATGCCAAATAAGTATCAAAATTTACCTTGCATCCCAATCTAAGTGTCAAAACGTATGTGGTCGAAGCTCAGAGTCTTCCAGTACTCTGTAGGCTCACTGGTGTTCATGGACTGGATTTGGATGCATATTTGATCCTTTCAGCATTTGTTTTCTTTTATCTTCCTTAAAACTGAACTTTTCACCCCATTAAAATTGGCTTGGCAAGATAAGAATCTATGTGATTATAGGATATAATGTGTTTAATAATGGGGATGATTTGGTTATACTTGCTTGTATTAAGTAACAGCTTTTTACCCAACAAGAATTTCCACTGAAGTCAAAAGGCCACTTGGCATTTGGTAATAAAGTGCTCCCATACCACGGTGAAGATGACTAAGTCCTACCCCTATGCATTTTATTAGCTACTATTTGGCAGCGTCTGAACAGATTAAGTATTACTATTGTGGAAGATAAATCATCACAAATTCACCATGTCATCTAAGCTCATTTTTATAGTATTTGCAGGGAAGGAGCTTTAAGCTAAGATAAATATTGAAGATGACACTTTCACTGAAAATAACCAGTCACCAGGAAATAAATGAAATGTGCATAGATATTGCTTTTAGAGATAAACTTGGTTGCCAGGTTTTTAAGGGCGCACTGAAAGCAAACCATAGAAATGAAACCCAGTTTATCTTGCAGGGATTCAGATGGAGCCCATGGAAGAGTCCCGTGAAGATTTGTGCAATCCTGTGGGGCCTTGAGGCTTCTCCAGAAGCCAATGGCCAGGCTCCACAAGTGAGAGCGGGAGGAGGCTGCAAGTGTGAGAAAGGCTCTCTCAGTCCCACTGTTGCTGTTTCATATCCTGCATCTTCTCCCTCTTAATTTGTTTGCACCAAAGAAATTTTATCTAGCTGTAACATCCCCATCATCTTGCCGCAGGAATGACAAAAATTCTGGGAAGTGTTAATACCTTTTAATATAAATGAATAAGAGAAAGCAATGGAGGAACAGAAGAGATCCCATCATTTAATGCAACTAGCCTGCAGCAATCAATTTGGGTCAACAAGCACAGATACTTGAAGGGTAAATGTAGTTTATTATCCTCTAGGCCAGACACGACAGTTTATCTTTTAAGAACAAATTCAAGGGATCATTTCTTTCCCTCCTTAGCATCCTATTACTGTATCATAAGAGGAGGGTGATTGTTTACCATTGCTTATGACATATCACTGAACAATTAAGTCTCCATCAACTAACATGATGGATTTGTAACAAATTTGCTTAGGGAAGTAATTCATGCATAGATCCTTACTAGATATCAGTTACCTGTTTCACAAGATCCAGGGCATCCATCAGTCAACAGGGTCCAGACTGCTGTTAATTTAGAGGCACATCTCTCTACTTAAGCAGATCTTTTGATAGAAGAATTTAGAGATGACAAAGCAAAGTGCACAGCTCCAGACTTTTCATAGAATCATAGAACTGTTTGGAACTTACAAAGATCATCTAGTCCATTCATTCCTGCTTTAGGAATGTGCTTAGTTTCTTGATCATATAATAAAATTACGGTTCTCAATAGCAGCATCACAGTTTTTCAACATCGAAATGAGTACACGACTTCATAAATTCTTCATTGCAGGATGGAAAGCAACTGACATTTCCTTAACCTCGGCTTTCCTAAAGAAATATCAACTGTGTCAAAAGCAGTGATTAAGAACCACACGAATGTAATAAACAGTTATTTCATTTTCATGCACTACAATTTCTTAATCCACCGGTTCCAGGGAAAAATGACCTGGTATTGAAGAGGCTAGTCTAAATCTTGAGAGAGGCAGATTTGGTTCCTGGCTCCCTAGTTCCAACCTTGTAACTTATCTGAATACTTTTTTATTTCCTTAATAAAGCGGCAGACTAGTTAAAATGAAACAAAACAGCTCTCAATTTATGTTAAACAACGCAAATAATATTGTGGCATCCAGCAGTAAAACTGTTGCTTTCCCCGTACTGCTAATACTGCCTGTTTCTAGTCAAGAAGTATTAACACATAGAATGATTATTTATTTCCATCAGTCATTATAAGCTAAGTTCAGGCAGTTTTGGGCTGGTTTCAAGCGTGTATTACCTGGCAGGCCAGAGGTTGATTTACATCCACAGCTGTGCACATGCATATCCTCACAGCTCAGAGCAGAGTGAGAGGATAATCTGCAGCTGACACACACTGGTATGACCATGCTGATACGCTGGGAAACCCTGAACAGATTGGCTAACTGGGGAGAGTTTAGTAAATCACAGGTTACCCAGCTTTGTCCAAATTACATCAAGGAATCATGCACAGTTGTCAGTTTAAGAGCAGACTGCATACTGCTATACTCCCTATATTGCTGATAAAATCTGAAAACATTTACATTCTGGTTGGACCATAATCACGTGGGAGTTTTATTATTTTTCAGTTTTCATAAGTATTCTCAGTAACTTCTCAGGGTTGTAATTTTTTCTGCTTTGTCTTTATACATAGATTGACTGTTTGTTCCTCCCAAGGACATTTCCCTTGCTGTCAGACAATGACAGGATCAAATAAGGGGGGTTTAGGCCCTTTTGCTTCTTTACAATTAGCAAACATACTGAAAATGGAAACAAAGCATCTTATTTATGCCTTTCATTCCCTCATTGCAGCAGCTTTTAGACAAGCCAAAGTATTTTTTAGCACTTCATATAATTATCGTTGTGCTTAATGAAATTATGCGAATTTGTTAAAGAGCTGGCAGTCTCTGGCTACTGTAGCCCACATTGCAAGTGATAAGTAGCCACAAATAAAGGAAGCCCAACCAAAGCTGCAGTTCTGTATTAGGTAGTGCTGGGACAAATTTTCAAAAGGCACTTGGGGTACATGATGCAAGAGTTCAGTATCTGCAGGAAGGATCTGTAAGTACTTAATAGGTCCATTTATGTGCCATCAGAGCAGACTTTGAAAAAACCTTGGTGTCCTTTGAATATACTCTTCTGAATATCAAACCTGTTATTTACAGGCAGTTCCAGTGTGACCTGAACCGCTCTGAACAACATAGCCAGAAAAGCCATTTTGCAAAGATGTAGATGTTTGTGAGTACTCATTCCTGTATGGCTTGTGCTGGGGTGAAAATACCACGTAAAAGCCAGAGAGTGGCTAAGGGAAACCCTTTGCACTGACAGCACAGTTCTCCAACTTATGGGATAGATACTATATATTGTAGGAATATTACTGTTGAGCTGAATCCAACAGCATGGCTGGGAAGTTTGGTCTCACAGTGCCTGAGCCTGTCCTTTGCCCTACAGTGTGGGTAGACCCCAAAAAATCCTGTTACAAAAGTGAGAGCTGCCGAAACATCCTTTCCAACTCCAGTTTCTTCACCTTATGCCCTCCCAGGTGTGCTACTTCAGCATATGTGAGGAACACATCAGAATGTAACAGAAAGTGAATTTATTTCTTTATGATACTCCTGAGAGAGCATTAGTAATCCTTCTCTTTCTTATTTATTGTACTGGTTTTGTATTTCTTTATATTGAACTTACCATCATCTGCTCAGAGAAGTATGGAAGAGCTCATCTCTCGTAAAATAAGTAAAATTATGGCTATGTTTTCCTTCTGCTGTCCCTCCCTAATGGGACTGTTGCCATTTTGAGTAATGAACCTCTACTTTAATTCCTCCTTCTTTTCTGCAACAACAAAAGAAGAAACTGGACTATAAATCATTCAGAAAAATAAATAACTTTTTTGTCTGTTATGCCTGATTAAGTGTTCTTTATGCTTGTGCTCTTCTCAGGAAAAATAAAATCTGGATTAGGGCTTGAGCTGAGTTCATAATTTGTTTTGATTTGAAAAGCCATGAAAAGAAAGGGTTGTTGAAGAGGTAGCCAAATACCCTTGGAGTAGGGTCAGGCTGCCAGCCTCTCCAGTCCATAATTCAGCTAAACAGGACCAGAAGCCAGTCAAAAGTCAAGCAATCAAACAACAGTACTGAGATATATTTTTGCAGTTCAGTATGATCAATGGATATTATTGCAAAGAAAATATCTACCCTAAAAAACAAACGAACAAATAAGCACACAAAATATGGAAACCTGGTTACTATGAAGGCAAAATATTATGGTTGTGCTTCAGATCATCTGTGAAAAGTTGCTTGGGGAAAAAAAGAAGAGTGAATGTTTATCAAAGTCCATTCATCTACATCTAGCTACATTAATCTATTTCAAATCCTCAATCTTTGAAAAAAAAAAAGGAATCTCAATAAAAGGGAAACACATCTCATTTCTGCCTTAGACCAGCGGCACGTTTCTGTTTGAAGGTGTATATGAAATCCGGATTTTCAAGAACTCCAGTCTCCAAAAGGGACTTTTGCACCTTAACGCATTGATTTACTCCCTCAAACTTGAATCTTATACATCTGGAAGGTATTGTCCAGCATGTTACACCGAGGAAATGTCATCAGGATGTTCATCGCACTCCCTGAGAGTACAAGGCTGAGGTCTGACTGCTGCATGTGTGGCTTTGCCACCTCATCAAGGAATATCACCATTGTCAGTGTAAGGAGGTCTCCATTGACATTTCCTCTTCTGGAACGGGGACAGCTGAGTACATGAAGGTAATGTTCCTACATCTGCTCTGGCTTGGTGCTGCTGCAGCCTGAGGTGGAAGAGTGGTTCAATGAGCTCATAAAGCAGCAGCCCATGACAGTGCACCTTGGGACTGACACCAGGTGAAGTGTCCTGCAGCCTTAGCTACTTTAAAGTATAGCAAGGATTACCTACCTGAATACCGTGTACTGTTAAACAGTAATAGAAACAGCTGAAAGCAGAGATTATTCTAAATTAGTCCAGGAGATGGTAGAGACCATTGTGCAAACTTTTCTTCCTCTCCTTCATCTGTCTCAATGCATGGTTGATAACAACCTAGTTCTATGGCAACAAATGAGTATGTTACCAGCAAACTCATGACCTAAATACTGTTGTATTATTTTGTGCTTAATGATGTGTAATTGATGTGACTTGATCCCAGTCCTACATCTAGTTTGTTGGAGAAAGAATGAATTCTCATCATTGCGTTGAGATGGGCATTGCAAGGCTTGCCTGCAAAGCCAACATGGAAAGTACAGGGGCTGAACCCACGCTGCACACCAACCTGGCTGCGAGACCTGCTTGCATGGTCAACCTTTGCTGCCATTCACCTGCCAAAATGCAAACACAGGCTCATCCCTTGTCAGATAACATTGCCAGGGCACACTGGGCACCATGAGTCTAAATGTGCGTGGTGGGCTGTTTCTCACAGCACCAGGCAGGGCAGGCCCGGTGACAGGTCATTCATGAAGTTGTGTCTGGAGAGAAAGCGGATCACACAGTGACTCCTGCCCCTCCAGAGACAAAACTTTGAGCTACCTAGTCACAACTGGAGAGTTACCATTCTCCACTGTTAGCCTTTGTGGGCAATCTTCTTCTATACTCCTCTCCTGGAATACAATCAGCTCATTAATACACTTGGAGAAGGTCTTTTGATTCTGGTTATTTGGGGAAACAAAAAATCACAGTGAATAATACTATTCACTAATAATTTTTTTTTTTTTAAAAAAAAAAAAGAAGGCATTGGTTTGATGCTTTCAATAAGCTGTCATTCCTGAGATGTTTCATTTATAAGTGTCACAGTTTAACCCACCAGGCAGCTAAACACCACACAGCCACTTACTCACTCCCCATCACCAGCAATATGGGGGAGAGAATCTGAAAAAGAAGTAAAATTCGTGGGTTGAGATAAGGACATTCTAATAGGAGAGAAAAGGAAAGGGAGGAGGGAAATAATATACAAAACCAGTGAATCGTAATGCAATTGTTCAGCACCCACAAACCAATGTCCAGTCAGTCCTGAGCAGCAGCCCCTGGCCATCTTTCCACCTATTTTATTTACCAAGCATGGTGTCTTATGGTATGGAATATCCCTTTAGCCACTTTGGGTCAGCTGTTCTGGCTGTGTCTCCTATCAGCTTCTTGTGATCCTCAGCCTACTCACTGGTGAGGTGGTGTGAGAAACTGCAAAGTCCTTGACTTACTGTAAACATTGCTTAGCAGCAACTAAAACATCAAACATCAGTGTGTTATCAACATTATTCTCATCCTAAATCCAAACCACAGCACTGTACCAGCTACTAAGAAGAAAACTAACTCTATCCAAGCTGAAAGCAGGACAACGAGCTATATGTCTGATAGGTCCGAACTTTAGCAGACCTTCAGCCAGGCTCTGGTCATTATTAAGCTATCATATGCAAAATACAGTATGTTTTTGACAGTTCCTGTCAGCTGCTGAGACAGATTTTTTCCTGATAAAACATGCAATGAGCTTTGACAACCACGTAGTCAAATGTTTACCCACTTGTCCACATATCAGTTTGCTTAAATATCTTTATGCTCACTCTATCTCCAGGCATGTTTGTTAAGTAGGATACACTGCTGTGCAGGGTATTCTATCATCTGCCCAAGATATTAAAGATGGGAGGTTTAAACCAGAGGTTAATGAATAGCTGTAAAGTCTGAGAGTCAATTCAAGAGCTTAGAAGGAAACCCTTGGCCCCATGGCTAAGGGTATGCCTGAACAGAAATTAAGTCAGGACTGAGAAAGCTTAAGAGTGCATTCAAAGCCCTAGGGAAAGGGTATTGCTGTTGTTTGTGCTTAAAACTATCCTATAGTTTTAACGCTGTTATTTCCCCCAAATTTCATGAGTATAATTTAGCGATTTGCTAGTGAGGGAAGAAGCTCATTTTCACTGCAGTCTGCTCATGTTAGATATCTTGTTATTTTAGGCAGCCCTGAAGTACACAGGGGATTTACTGAGTCTAGTTCCAGGCATAAATATGAAGAAAAAACTTGAAAACAGAAAACATCATAAATGGTGTTGGGAAAGGTTGTTCTATCAAATCTACTTAGTTCATCAAGTCAAGTGATAAAGACCTAAGAGGTTCAATAAATGTGAGCATTTTCCTGGGCCACCTAAAGATAACGTCATTCCAGTAGATGTTTCTCAGTGATATTCCTGATCATCTTTCCTTTCAGTTGTTCAGTTTCTGAGAAAATTTGTGTATGCGGGTTGACTTTCTAAGAGCATTTCTATAGTGCCACACGAAAATGAAACGGGAAAGGTGGGGGATTAATAAAGGAATTATAATGTGGGTAAGGAAGATGCCAAAGAGAGAGACAGAGACTTTTGCTGTGACAGGAACTACTGTCCTGAAGAGAAGTTACTACTGAAACTCCTGAAAGAAAGATTTTAGGACAGATCTGACTTGATGTTTTCTTTGAAACCACTGGCATAGAATTCCAACAGATTCTGATATTTGTTGATGTCGGGGTGACTCTTAATACCAGATGGGACATTTGTGTGGTCTTCAGAAAAATATCAAATCTGTCAGGGAACATGACAAAATGCAAAAATACGAAGTGCAAATGTCTGTGCTGAAGGACAAAATAGAAGAAATTCTACAGCGAACTGGGAACTCCTTATCTAGAAATTGCAGAAGTGGTGAAAAGACTTGGATGAATCAAGGATGCAATAGAAGAAATGATTCATAGGAAAAAGTAGTGGACAGTTGTTAAAAATGGTAATTGTTGGGCACCAAATACTTCTCCTGGTCTGAAAGAGAAGCAGTAAGCATGAAGCAAGAAGTCTGTGCCAGCATTACTAAAGAAAAGCAGAAAAACAAATGTCTGTGAGAATCTCTTAAACTAACTCTGTCATCAGATCAATTAAAATGTGGAACTATACCCATCTATTATCTCTCTTAGACCTGTCATTACTAAGCACACAGACTTTCAATGTAGTGCAGCTGTGAAGAAATAAATGCAATGCATTTACTGTGTCTCCGTCAGAGTACTTAAAGACTGGGGAATGTTGCTATTTTACAGAGAAATGTTAAGATTTCATTTGGAATAAAATTTATGACTAGAGATCGAGAGAAAAATTTAATCTGAACTAGGTGATTAGAGGAATTGCTAAAACGATATGGATTAGTCCATCTTAGAGAAAAGCGTGTTTAGTTTACCAAAACAACGGCTGAGAAGTAGGTAGGATTGTTCACTATAAAAACACTGGAGGAGTAAATGTTAGGAAAGAAAGGGAGTGATTTAAGATGAAGGACTGTGTTTGCGCAAGAAGCGTAATCATGGAATTGGAAGAATTGGCCTAAATGAAGCAGACTCCAAACTTAGAATGTTTCATCTACCCAAGAAAACAGATTCCTTAACACCTGTGAGGTGGGATTTGTGGGGGCAACCCCAAACACCTGGTGTTCTATCCTATCCGCTTCTGAATCTGATTCAGTGACACAATGTCTCAAAGAGCAGAGGATGGAGTCGATGATCCAAATATTTTATACTGTTATGCTCCCAAATTTTTGTCCACCGCACAGACAGCAAAATGTATTAAGGCTGCTCATGTTTGCTGGGGATGGGGCAGGGGTTGTGGGTAGGAACCTAATGAGAGACCAATCAGCACTGTGATCAGACCCACAGTGCCACTATTGAATGCTTGCATAAAGACTCAGAGGAAATAGGTTTTGTATCTGCTATGTGTGCAAATATACCCCCACAAAAGGTCCACCTGGCAGTAGCAAATAACTTAGGTGGCTATTTTAAAAAGTCACCTTAAAACTGTAAAGTTACTGAGTAAATTATTCAGTATGGATTGTTCATGCAACTCTTCTTGAGATGTGTGAGAAGAACAAATTTGACTATTTTGAAACTGTATATGTGCTCCTTTTTTAATCAGTGAAGTTCCAGAGATAATAGAATTTATTCATGAAATTTACACTTCAGTGGTGTAAGAAAATGGTACAAAATCATAAATGCAAGATCACAGAAAATATTGAAACAAGTACTGGCCTGTAACTCAGCTGAAGATTTTGTTTACATCATAAGCCATCATAAATTTAAAATACAGTTGCTGTATCTCAGTGAAATAAGGTAGCATTCAGAGGGGCCCACATTTCCATGTTGGTATTTTACAGAATGACTAATGAAACCACCATCCCTGGGATCCCCCTTTAAAAGCCTGGCCTGTAGACCAGTGAAAAAGACAGAAAAACTTTTTCTAATTCCCATGGGCTTTGAACAGTGCCTTTAATATGATATGATAGTTGAAGCAATTTCATTGAATTTCAGAAATGGCATTCAATTCTGTAGCAAGACGGACATGCAGGAGCTTGGCTTGTTTAATATTTGAAGAAAAAACCATCTAGCAGCCCCAAGCACACTTCACAGATTGTAAATCAAAAAGTATCTTGCAGTCTGGCCTTGAGCAAAATACTGGCCATGGGGCTTCTTGTTTGACCCAGTCCTTTAGGAAGGTGTGGTTATAATTTTTTCAGTGACAAAGACTCAAGAACAAACCTTGCAAGTTGTTAAAGTGAATAATTCACTATCTCATCATATCCATTACTTCAAATGTGAATTTATCTAGTATCTACCTGATTTACTCATACTTAATATTCCAGTAATGTACAGTTACTCTGCGTACCCAGACAGGAACTACTCTGTCTCTTTTGCCATAGCCCCTCCTGTTTTCAGATGGTCATTTATCATAATCATGGAGTCATTTTTAAAGACTACTTCCCAGTGTTGAAGCTGAACCTTCATTCTTCACTGCTGAACGTCTGGTTTGCTTGTTGTCTGCATCAAAACACATAGTTTTCTGTGGTAATACACTTATCATGCTATCCAAATCACTCCCTCTCAGTAATTTGTCTTCTTTGCTATTTTTCATGTCCCCATTCTACATGTCACCTGCAAATTTTGCAAGCAATGATTTTAAGTTTTCTTTCAGATCATCAACAATGTTGAAGAGTTTAGGAATATAAACAACTTTCTGCAGCCTCTGACCAGAAATTCATGTACTTTCTAACGATTTCTCATCCATAATCATACTCTGAGACAGCCATTTATATTCATTTTAGGTAACCATTCTTTTCTCTTATCAAACAGCACGCATCTCAAGCCAAATGCCTTTTGAAGCCTGAACACCTGATACACGACCAAGCCCCGATGCAGCCATGTTAGGGAAGGGACAACTAAAGTCATGTTGTAACTATCATGTAGTATGTTTGGCTGTATTACTGAGGGATCTACAGCAAAACTATGGTTGTTTGAACATATAGAAATGGTATGTTATATCAACATTGTGACCTTTATCAGCCAAGTTTATAGAGTCACACGCTTGTACTCAGTTTGACAAGACTCCTTTCCCACTAACTCGGCCTTGTTATTTTAGCCTCCTTTCTTTCTAAGTTAATTGAAACTGATACTAGCCAGCCGTTATTTTGCCTGGGAAGAATGTCAGGGTCGTATCACCTACTCTATTCCAAATAGTAGACCAGCATTAGTTTCTCTACAGCCTTCTGGATCTTCTCAATCAACAATATAACAGGCTCCTCAGACAGTTCTTTTAAGGTTTTTACTTGCAAGTAATTCGGATGCAGTATTCAACTTTAATTTAATTTAATGCCTTTTTTACTAATTGACAGAAAATACTTTCCTCCTCATTGGATGAGATTATCCTTTCTCTCATTTCTATCTGGTAAAATAGCAGTGCTATCATTTGTATTTCCTTTGTTCTTTTGTTCTTATTAGCATTAATTCTGCAGGCCATGGATTTGTTCTTTTCCTCCCCTTACCAGTTTTCCACAATCCTCAGTTTCTAATTTCTATCATTTTCTGGTAAATCCTAAACGTTTCCATCTGTTGTAAAAAGATTAAGATAAATATTTGTTTCCCAACTAATAGACTGTTTATTTTTTTAGTAGAGAGCCTACACTGTGCTGTGAATTGCACAAACATATCAGAAAACAGTCAACACTTTAAAGCAGTGGGATTCTCAGACCTTTTTTCAGATCCCCTGCCCAGGATATGTTCAGTTCTGTTCCCAATTGTTTTGCTTCCATCCTCCAGTACTGGGTGAGCAGTTGTCCCACTAGGACATGTACCCTGTGCAACATAACCTGAGAGTAGAGGTAGAGGATTACAGCGAACAGGGTGGGGAAAGACTGAAGGAGATGTGGAGGCAGGACTTGGACTGGGGCGCAGGACAGCAGAAGTGGGAGACCAGGGTTGTGATGAGCTGTCCCGCTAACACTTCTAAGCCATAAGCCTGTAGTAGTTTCTTCATTACATGGTCCTGCCCCAGTCAATTCCTTCTGGTCCTATCCCTGCTGTGCTCCCTGTAGCAAATGTCCCCCAAATGTCCTCCGACAGAGTCACTTTTGATTTGGCATGCTGGTCATGACACCATATGCAAGGGAGAAGGTTCTCCCAAGGTGGTCTGTCAATATTGGGAATAGTTCAAAGCCAGTCATAGAACTAAACAGTTTAAATCCATGTGACCTGAAGCTTAAGGAAATGTTCACACAAATCTCTGCAAAAGCAAGCCTCCATGATTTGTACGTGACTTTTCCCAGCTGTTCGTAAGGAAACAAGTTTTATGATCAGCTTGGTTTTCTTTGTGCAGTAGGAGGTTCCTCTCCCTTTTTCTTCTTCCAGATTGCCTCAGTAGAGACAGGCAGCATGTCCCTCTGGGGAAGGAGAGACCTGTGGGCACAAGGGCAGCTGGAGTGCAGATATGATGTCAGACGTGTTTTAACACAGCTGGTAGAATGCTATAAAACAGGGGTTTTAGTGTTTGATTGAAGAGGGATTTGCATGAATTCCAGATGTTCACTGTATGATCCATCTTGTTATGTACACAACAAGCGTGTCCCCATGCACATGTAAAACAAAGCCTGCCTAACCTAGGGAGTGAATAAGGGCACGCTTGATTTCCTGGAAGTCTTTTGTTTGCTTTTCCATTCAGATCTCATGTATCAAGTCATACACTGTTTCTGTCAGGCTCATAAGATTAATATGGAACTTTATGGCTGCTATGATGATGTAATACCTTGATTTCACTGAAATTGAAGCATCTGTATGTAAGAAAATGAAGGTAAAATAACAATGACTAAGAGTAACATATCTGAGCCTTTAGAGATGGACACAGATGTTCATATTTCAAGGCACAAACCAATCTTTGAACTGGAGGTTAAGAAAGAGTCTTCTCTACAGGCAGGTCATGCTGTAATTTGTTCTAAAGCCTTTCTTGTCACGTCCTCTAATATAACTGCTGCTGACCAGGGACATAGACAGTGCTACAAGAGCTGGATTCCTGACTTGAAATGGTGCAGCAGTCCCTGAGTTCCTGTCAGTCACTATTAATTTACTTCATTATAAAGAAGATTGGGATCAGGCCCTTCGTATTTCACAGAGAGAAATGGTTCTACTCTTTACAAAGGTATCAGCATTTCAGTGTTAAAAAGCCTAATGCCCCCATGTAGTCCCAACAAAAGCTGTAGATGAGGACAATTCTCCGTGGACTAAGCCTTTTATTTTCATTCTCCATGGGCGATATTACAGCTTAAAACTACTTACAATACAGAAAGTTGACTGATAAATGAAACAGAAACTGGGAGCTGGAAAGTACCAGGATTGAAGCCATGCACAAACCAGTAGTTTGAACTGGAAGGTTTCAGGAAACCAAAGCCAGCAAATTTTATTTGTTTGGGCTCATTGACTCTGAAGCTGGAGCAGAGAGGAAGAGGGCATTTGGTTTGTTGCTCACCCCCCAGGAGTTATTGCACTCGACACTGAAAGACTTTGGTCTTTCAAGCCAAATATTCCAACTGTTGAAAACAGTATTCAAAAGTATCTCTATTTGCTCCAGCTGTAGTCAGATTTTAAAACCACACCTGTGTGCGTAATCACATTATAGCGAATATTATCATCAAAGACTGGAAATGGTGGGCCCTGTTTGGGTGCTGAATCTGCTGTGATCTGCCAAGGACCACAAAAAGTGGCAAGCCTTCACATACTTTTTAACCTTCACTTGGAATCGGACACAGTCTGGGTAGCAGTTGTGGAACTTGAAAGCTCCTCTGAAGTGAAGTCCACAGCGCAAACCAGATATCTCTAAAGTAACTGAGGCACTGGCAGAAACAGTGTTAGTGTTGAGCTGGGAATGCAGTCCCCATGCTGTTAACAAGCCCATAAGCCTTGCTGAGAGGCTGAGTTCACTGACTGGTGTGCAGTATCACACTGGCAGAGCTCAGCTGCTCCTGATGCAGTGGCCACAGCAGTGTGTGGACAAACCATGGGCTGAATTTGTTTACCATGCTCCTACTGATGCCCAGGTGCTGTAGGTATGGCCTCAATTTCATCTTCCCAAAAAATCTGAAAAGCATCCTACTGAAGCAGAGAACCAGGAATTAGGATTCTTCCATTTATTTATGATTTCATCATGGCTAGGGGTAACTCGCTAAACTAGTGTGATTTAAATTACTCACCAATAAAATGCAAATAACTATTCCTCACAGGAATGCAATGAGATTCCACTCACCCTTTTCTATTGCTTTACAATCCTCACATTAAGGCATTTATTTCAGTGCAGGTACTTTCTGAGTGGTTATTGTCTGAATGAGATGCAAGCAAGATTTGTTTTGTTAAACATTCACTGTCGTACTATTTCAAAATGTCTGTCTCATTTTACCAACTGGCTATTTTTTCTCTTCACGCAGGAAGAACATCCTGAATACCAAATAATCCGTGAAGTGTGTTTAAGCACAGTATTACTGGAACAAGATTGCTGCATCATTTGTGAATTTTCCCATGGGGAAACAAAAGGCAAATCTGCAATAAATCTCCAGGTAAATCTTGCTTTAGTGGAGATCAGTCAGAGACATCCTTCATTCAGAGGCAACTAATTTATTCCTAAACCCAATAGGAAATATTGCTGTCAGTGCCAGGATTTTGCAGAGGTTGAGGAAATTACTATAGTCGAATGAAAGTAAATTTTTAGCACCCTAATGACAAAATAAAATTGCATTCATGTTCATGTTGGCTGAAAGGGAAATACTAAGCAAGTAAGAAACCCCATGGTGTCTCTATAAGGGCAAAATATTCCTTACTGTAGGAGGATGTATGGGATTGCACACAGTGACAAGGAGAGTCCTACAGAGAGGAACTCGTAGAGTGATGTTTAGATGGTCTCTTCACTCTGTGGGTAGTTGAATAGAGGGGTTTAGCAATGAGAAAAGGGAAAATCACTTATACTGAATTATGCCCTGAAGGAGGAAAGTTTGTATTTAGTGAGGGTTTTCATTGTTGATTTTTACCATAAGATAATGCAAATGGTTCTGAATGAGTCACTTTTTTCTTACCAGTTTTAAAGCTGAAAACTCCTGAGCCAAAAAGCTGTGATTTCCAAATGAAAACAAGATAGAGGGCACTGCTGTGCTTTGGACTCCCATGAAGAGC
This sequence comes from Leptosomus discolor, assembly GCF_034619465.1. Classification (NCBI taxonomy): domain Eukaryota; kingdom Metazoa; phylum Chordata; class Aves; order Leptosomiformes; family Leptosomidae; genus Leptosomus; species Leptosomus discolor. The sequence goes on from NC_141393.1 coordinate 11,256,495, forward strand.
TTGCTCTACCATGCTTTCTACAGACTGCAGTTGCAAAGACGACAAGATTCATCTCATTTGTTTGTGAGTGCTTGTAATACATCTGTCTACATCACAGCTGGTTTTCTGAGGCCCCACCTAGTCAATTCAGTCAAAGAGGACAGCCAGTGATTCAGTTCACCCCAAAGAAGGCACTTACATTTCATCATATGAATCACACCTCAACTCTCCTAAATATATTGATCAAGACTTATTTGACTGCAAGAAGAGCTCAGGACCATGAGCTTGGGTCAGACACCTTCATTGCAGTGACCTAGATTTCAGCAAGATGGATTGCATCCAAAATGCCTGATGCTGATGATGGTGACAGATTAGCTGCAACGAGGGATCAGAGAACTGCCACTTTCCTGAGGAAGATACACAGCTGAGCCTGCCATGGATGGGAACTAGAGCTGGTCCAAGGCTTCTCAACATGTTGCACCCAAAGATGAAGTGCTGGTTTGTTCCAGCTACAGAAACACCATGGGGAAGGGGCAGAGAATAGAATAGACTATTTCAGTTGGAAGGGATCCGCAACGATCATCTACTCCAACTGCCTGACCACTTCAGGGCTGACCGAAAGTTAAAACATGTTATTAAAAGCATTGTCCAAATATCTCTTAAACACTGACAGGCTTGGAGCATTGACCACCTCTCTAGGAAGCCTGTTCCAGTGTTTGACCGCCCTCTCAGTAAGGCAATGCTTCCTAAATAAGCTGAATGTTTCCTCAAGAGCTGAAGAATCAGATTTGTCACCACACTTTGAAGGCATGCAGTGTGGGAGGTGGCTATCCCTGCTGGGCAGAATCCTTCCTCTCCTCACTGAGCCCCATGTTCTACACACCCCAGTTCCTCCATACACACACACACAAAAATACAGCGGGTCCAAGGTCATGTTTGCAATCCCCACACGTGCCTCAGATCAGCTCTCCTGGTGCCTTCTTACCCTGCTTATGCCGATTGCTGGCATTGTCAGGAATGTTTAATATGCTGTGCTAAAACAAGCTTCAGCAGCTGTTTCAACACTTGCAGCTTAATTCCATGGGAAAAGGTATGCACGAAGTACCATCTACTCTGGGAAAATACCAAAACCATCAAGTTATGAATATTTCCATTGGGAGGAAAAAAAGTTGTCATAGAAAGAAGTTAAAGGCTTAAAAAAAATTATTTATGCTGTTTCCCTGAGAAGTTTCATATTTTCTGTGGGGTTTTGTGGAGACATCTTCTGGCTTGGATCCTTTCTGGCTGTAGGGGTGGCAGGGAATTAAAGCAAAAGAATTGCACCTGAATCAGAAAATCTAGTTCTTTTCCTTCATTAGCTCTCTTATCTTTTCCTCCTTTAAGAAACAGTCATGATAAAGCCTCAAATTGTCATAATCATGTCCTTTTACATTGTCATACAATTTAATTAATATTGAAGAATCAATTTGGATATCGGTTACAACAGTGTATATTCAGTATAGTTTCTCCAAGGTCAACAGCATTGCAGCAGTATATGACTACAGTGAGCTCAGAATGAGCCCTGAAGCTTTCGTTGTTCTCTGAAAAATGTAATTTCTACTCATTTATCTCATTCTGAATTTCAATGAAGCCTTTAGTATTATCTCTCAATTCCAGTATTAAGTATTGATAATAACCTGCTGTGTGACATATATAATATCCAGCATTGTCTTTTGCACCATATGAATCAGTTTCCAGAAAATAGGAATGAACTTGAGGTAATCTTTGAAAGACTACATTCAGTTGGGCTAGAGGACATTTTGCAGTTAATATGTGTAACTGTCATAGACTTGGATTCAAATCCAAATAAATTCTACTTCATACCAATTCCTTTGATAATTTGCCTGTATCATAAGGCACCAGTGCAACACAGATATATGACAGCATACAATGAGGTGATTTATAGAAATGGTGGATTTGGTAACTATCCAAACTGAATTCTTGTTTAGGGTTTGCTATTTCTTCCCTACTTGTTACTGCTGTAACACCGAGCACTTGGGCTGTTTCTCTGCTCTTATGATTATGTTTTCATGAAAGAGGTAGCTGTGTGGGAGGTTTGGATGCACAGAGCATAGGGGATCAAGCCTTGACTTGGTACGTAGCTGTTAAAAATGCTCAGGGCCATATTCATATCAGCTTTTGAGAGTTGAATCTCCATTACTGTCATTTAAGGATGTGTTTAAAAGTGGAAAGAATCTTCTCTTTGGACTGCCTTTTCAAACCAGTATCTCGACTTTAAACAGCATTTTGAAGAACTGTAAGTGAATCCACATGCAGAATTACATTGCCAGTAGCAACTCTCAGAAATGTCAGTAAAGATAACTTTGAATCTGACATATTGTTAAGTTTGGATCATTCCTGTGTCAGCGAGACTGAACTTCTTTGCAAAGCATCATTAGTTCATGCTTCATTCTTAGGCAGGAGCAATGAGAATTTTGTATTTTTCAAAAAAAAAAAGAAAACAGTAGTAATGACTAGGAACATTTAGAAAGAATCAGCCTACTGTGTTTACAGTAAGGAACACTAACTCCTTTAGTAGCATACATGATCCCTTAGAGACTTTTGCCCTCCATGGACAAAGTTGTTACTGAAGACCACAAGTGGAAATTTTGAGAGTCCTGTATCTTGGTGTGTCAGATTTGATTCCCCTCTATTGCATTGATAATATCTCTACATATCAAAGAGAAGGTGGAAAAAGGTGTTATGTAACCTCTACAAAACTGCAAACAGCATAATTAGGCCAGACAGTAGCAGAAACATAGCACTGTCACCTCTCCAAATTAGTGGAAAATGAGAAGAGGACACAGGCAAGCAAACAAAAATTAAGAGAAAGAGATGAGGATGAGAACATCCTTCTATGTCTCTGCTTTTAGCATTTTTAAATAGGGAAAATTCTTCAACTGCAAATCCATTAGTTTGTATCCTGTAATTACTGCCAGCCATATCTGTTCAGGCGGATATTATTCTAAATGGATAAGCATAAAGACTCTGATGCTCTTGATAATAAGTGTGACTGAAAGAGGAATATCATTATCTGTTGATTTATATTTACCATTCCTTGTCCAGGTGCTTCCCTCCTCTGTTAAGTATACTGGAGATTATATGCAAAATTGCACAACTTAATGGGCCGAAGAAGTTTGATGACAACACTTAAATTGCCACTATTTTTCCAGGGCTCCTCCTGTGGGTGATCTGTTGCCATTCACAGAGGTGTTTTCTAAGAAACTAATTGCAGAAGTTCTAAACTTTGCATTTTCTTTCATAGCAAAGGTAACTTAGCAGTTTTAGGAAAGTTAATGAAGGAAAAATGCTATTGTTAATATTTTTACAGGGAATGAAAGTCCCAAAAACCAGAACAAAACAAGACAAACAAACAAGAAAACAAAACCAGAAAGAAAGGATCCTGGCAAGTTTGTGTGTATTTCTATGTATTTGATGCAAGCAAACAACTAGAGCACTAATATCCTTGTTTGAGGGGCATTCAAACTCATCAGTCAACAGATCAGGGTGCATCCAGATGCCAATGAAGCCAATACAAAGGCTCAGTTGAATCAGAATCTGTGGGTACTGGGTCTGCAAGCATCAAGCCCAATGTCATCTAGTGACAAAATTGAAGAGATTACCACAAATCTTCTGCATGTCTTGATGGACATCCTTGTACCCTGCCCAAATCACAAGGGAAAATACAGCATGAATCACTTTCAATGATATGTAAAGGAAATGCATGAGAAATTGCTCAGATGATGGGCAGTAACCCACCACACATCTGCAATTCAGTTCCTTTTACTGGTGTGTTCAAATCCTAGGTCTTCTCTAGCTGCTATTTTCAACCCATTTTCTTTGGGTTGCCCAATGGCAGGATGGAGCTCCATTTTCTCTCTTGTGCCTAAACATGCAGGACTGGTCATTGATTTTTTTCTGGTAAGGGTTAAAGCACAAAAGTAAGGCTGCATAGGAAGTCTAGCATGGTACTGGTTAAATTCAGGACTGCTTTGTAGAGGAAATGAGGCAGGTGGACACACTCAGAGTGTTTCAGTCTCCTGGAATCAATGGCAAAGTACTCACAGAAAATAAATTAAAGCTTCAAAACTCCTTTAAAATACGCATCGAAATATAACCACATTATGTTAGGTGCCTCTGTATATTTCTGGTGGTGTGTCAGTGAACAGTGATGTGTTGCATCAGATTGCCACATCCCATGTACTGGATGTCATATCAAATAAGTGCAATGCAGCCTAGCAAACATCAAACTTAATATGATTCATAGCCCTGAACAATCAGTATGTTGAAACTGTCTGCAATCTATGCTTAAAAATATGCAAGAGGTGTTTTGTTGTTTTTTTTTTCCTTTAATCCGTAGCTGTAGAATGGAAACCAACATCTCAAATATTAAATATGCTGGAGACAAGCCAGATGGTGGATGGGAAAAGAGGTTTTAAAAGAAGTAAACTCACAGAGATTATTCACTCTTTAGGAATAAAATTTAATTATCTTTCCAGGTGGAAAAGTAAGCTGACATGTCAGCTATGTCAGTGGAGTGGAAGGAACTGATCAGTCCCTCTTTTTTCACAAATGTCCCACGTGTGCCTCAGTTTTCCCCAATGGATATCATATTTTAGTGTATCACGAGGAGACAAGGAAAATAAATACATTAGTGAATGCAAAGCACTTGGATCCTGGGCCAAAAACACGCAGAAAAATGGGCAGAAATTCAGGTGGAAGACTGGACTTGTGTGTCTTAGATTCTTTCTTACTCTGAGGCAGATAAAATACAAATAAATAAGCAAAAAAATCCCAAGCTGACACTGTGTTGTTGTGTTTTCTGTCAAGCTACTGTGAGCTTGAGAAGTAAGCAATGTCTTTGTGTCCTCATGCCAGGGCCAAACTTATTTGTTTTGGATGATTCAACAGTAACATCAGTTCAGGCCAGACAGACCAAGGTGTTTCCTCTTCGTGAAGCTGCAGAGCATGTGAAATTCTGTCTTAACTAGAAACAATTCTTATGCCAAAGAGAAAATCAGTTAGGCATTAAAGGACCTACACTGCTCACTGTTTGCTAAGCAACCTGTTCAGTAGTGTTAGAATTACAAGTGGAAGTTATTAAGGATTTATTTACATCATAATGTCACTTTAGTCTAGTACTAGGACACCATTTTGGGACTCAAATGATGCAGGGATGTCTCTATTTCTTGAATATTTTTTTTCAATGAGCTGATAGAATGTGCTTTTACAATGATCTCGCAGCATGTACTGATATCTATAATCATTATTACATTTTTGTTATTAGCCTGGATTAATAATTCATTAATGACTTGAATTAATTTCTTAATAATTTGTTATACTTAAAAATCCAGCTTAATTATGGATTTCGAATCAGTTGGTGTAAAGCTAAATTGAAGCCTGTGATAAAGAGCACTGTAACCATAATTTGAATTCAGAATGAAAGGGAAGGAAACCAGAAATCATTTCCTGACTCTGTCTTGCAACAGATCAACTCATAAACGACGAAGATTTGGTAGTACATTTTAATTAAGAGTAATTTCAAAGAACTACAAGTGCTGAGACTCTCATAGCTATCTCCTAGTGTTTACCATGTGTGAGAAAATATTGTATTCAGTTGCCCTTGCTGTCTCATATAGTCTATGTTAAAGAGATATTCAATATCACAACTGACAGTCTTTCCCCTTGAAAAGGACACTTTTGGTCACCTCAGCACTAACTGTAGAAAAATGCAGGTCCAGAAGCGGGAATTACCCTTCAAGACTGATCACAAAGTGCCTCTTAATAAAAGGCAGCTAGACTTCTTTTTTACAGGTGTAGGGACAGGCTATGGTTTTGGTGCAAATGAGGGCATGAGACAGAAGCAAACACCTCTCTGCTCAGTGATGAGTGTCACAGATATCTCTGCTGTGACTGAGCCCTTTTACTCCAGACAGGGTGGATGTGACATCACATGAGGTTTGTGAATGACCACTACTCCACAGTCCTCGGGGACATGAGTGCTCTATGAATACAACAAGGCATTCACTACAGTCACAGTAGTGCAGAGTCACAAAACAAAGCGGAAGTTCTTGTCTGCTCTCACTGGATCTACTTGTGCGCTGCAAAATAACAACTTGAGTCCACTTAGCAAACCAGGGATAGATGCTAAACAATGTCATTAAACAAACAGCAGCAGAATCAGCAAATCCATTCTCTGAAAAAACTCTTTCCTTGTGCTGGGTTAGTGCATGAGGGAAGCACAACCACCATATTAATGATTTTGGGCAATATGTTGTTCTTCCAGTAATTGTTTTTACTGTTATCTTGGAGACTTTAAAATGACTGTAGCAGCTGTATTTCATGGTGCACACTGGCACAGTAGTGCTTCCATTTATTATTCATATCTATTTGCTTTTTTTTTTTTCACATATTTTGTGTTGATGTTTGTTTTATCTTGGCTTCAGAGGGTATATCACTGGTTTTGGAAGCCACCATATTCCTAAATCCACCTAAGGCCAGGAATTCCAGCACACCATGTTGCTTCCTCCGTTTGGTGTTTTAAATAAAAGTGGAATAAAAAATCATAAAATAATTTAGTTTGGATGCGACCTCTAGTGGTTTTCTGATCCAATCTTCTGCTCAAAGTAGATCTAAGTTTGAAGGTAGATCCAACTGCCATGCTAGATCAGGTTGCTTAGGGCTTTTCTTTGTCAATTTTAGAGCATCTTTAATTATGGAGATTTCACATCCTCTCTGGGCTCCTATTCCAGTGGTTAACCACCTTCATCATTAAAAAAAAAAAAAAAAAAGGTAATTCTAATACCTAATCACTGTTGCTCTTGTAGCAAATTGTGACTATTGCACATTGTCTCTTAGCTGTGTTCTTCTGAGAAGAGTCACCTCCCTCTTTTTTATAACCTATTAGGCAGTTACAGGCAGAAATAAGAAACCCACTTAGCCTTCTCTTCTTAAGGCTGAACAAACGCAGTTCATGCCACCTGTCCTAAAATAACACATGATGTATCACATGCCTTGTCATTTTAACTGCCTTCTGAACTCAACCCAACATGTCAATGTCTTTTTACGTACCAGGGGGCCCCAAACTGAACACAGTACACCAGTTCTGTAAATAGTAGGGATGTGGTTGGCTAGCATCACACTGGTAAGTTTTAACTCTCTATGTGTTTCATCAAGGTAGGTTTTGACCAGAGTTTAGAATGAAGTCGGAACTCAGGCCTGTAGGTACAAAACAAGAAGCTTTCACTCCTCCACATAGTAGCTGAGAAGGTGCAAAAGCATTTGTGTTAGAAACAAACCTGACTTTTTTGGTTTTGCCTTCATGAAACCAAAGGTCTTAGCACTGTGTGGGCTTATGAAAGCAAGTCAGATTCTAGAAATTGAAGTGACTCTACATTTGAGCATAGAAGGAAAGAAACAGGTAAGTACTAGCTCGCAGTGATTTTTGCTTTCCTTTTCCACTGCTGACTATTTATATTGTTTTAGTCTTTGTAAACCTGCAGCCAGTTGGATACATTCTAACACTTTTCTTGTCCCCATGATCAGCGTAAACAAATACAAGCAGAGCTGACTCCAAAAGCTTAGGTCACCTTCACGCAAGTGTCACATTTAAAACGCAGCAAGCAAAATGCATTTACATTGACACAGCTGTGCTAGGATCCTGGGACTCAGCTGGGAGATAGTCTCCGGAAGAGCTAAGTGCCACAGTGAAGGCTTGTTGCATTTCTCCTCTAGAGCACAGAGATTCCAAACATGACCTCAGCAGCCCACAGGGCTCCTTGGGGACAGGCATTCTCCAGGAAAATTAAAAGACCAGTCTTCGACATGTAGATAAAGTGACTGAATAATGAAAGACAGAATAGCAAGACCAGAAGACCCATTAGCATTGAGGATACATAAGGTAGACATAGAGGTGCTGGAGAGAGTGCAGAGAAGGGCAACAAAGCTGGTAAAGGGTCTGGAGAACAGGTCTTATGAGGAGCATCTGAGGAAACTAGGGAAGTTTAGCCTGGAGAAGAGGAGGCTGAGGGGAGACCTTATTGCTCTCTACAGGTACCTGAAAGGAGGTTGTAGTGAGGTGGGGGTCAGTCTCTTCTCCCAAGTAACAGGTGATAGGACGAGAGGAAATGGCCTCAAGTTGCTCCAGGGGAGGTTTAGATTGGACGTTAGGAAAAATTTCTTTACCGAAAGAGTGGTCAAACATTGGAACAACCTGCTCAGGGAAGTGGTAGAGTCACCATCCCTGGAGGTGTTCAAAAAACATGTTGATGTGGCACTTCAAGACATGGTTTAGTGGGCATGGTGGTGCTGGGTCAGCGATTGGACCTGATGATCTCAGAGGTCTATTCCAACATAATGATTCTGTGATTCTATGATTCTTAGAGTTCTGTTTTAGTTTTATCTGAAGGGAGTTTGATTTACATGCTCCAGCATTGTTCTGTAGTGTAAACTAGAGTGCACATAAGTGGGGAAGATGGGACTTCAAAAGCACTCTCCTGATCTGAGCTGAAGTGCTAATATAGAAACACCAGAATCTCCATTTCACCTCCAGTCTGAAGATATGAAACAAGAGAAGCAGATTGAACTTCCCATTCTGTTAGGACTGGACATAGTTATTTGACAGCACACATCATGGTTCATAGTTTCATCATGAAAAGGAAGAAAGTGTGCTTTGAAGACTCATTTAATTTTTCTAATCTGCTTTTAGTGTGCAATTTAAACTACGTTATGGATTAAGCAAGATGATGTAAAAGATGTCAAGTCTATTCCTTACATCATACAAATACCTCAGCCTTTGGGATCAAGTGAAAAATGTGCCTTACCAATTTTACTTGTGATTGGGGTCAATAGCTGGGTAGGTGTTTGTTATTGCAGGCTGAGAAACAGTGATGACTTGGGATGTCTTGTTTATATGTTTTTAATGTTCATTCATAGGGCTGTATATTGTCCTGATAGACATGGCACAGTATGTATTAAACATCACTACTCTTCACAATGTAGTCTTGGCAAGCATAAAATGTCTAAATTACCTACTATCCATTAAAATTATGATCTCTAAATATTGCTAGGAACTTGAATCATACTCCTGGTTTTGGAATTTATTTAGTATGACTTTAGTTTCCTTTGTGCGAAACACTGTAATAAAAACATAAAGCAGTGCATCAGAGCTGTGATATAAAGGACCTACTTTTTATGATCAGATACTGTACCTGTTATATAGAATATCTGCTCAGAATAGATGTGACAGACTCTAGAGACAGGATCGGTGAATCACTGAGCTCTGCACTTCTTCCAGTCTCTCTCCCAGATGCTAAGATACAATTGTATACACTTGTAAATAACTCCAACATCAGCTCTGTTCTTCTCAGGGATGAGGAGAAAAAGAGCGAGGACAGATGTCAGGAAACTGCAGTTATCGGTAAGGAACTACTGAGCCAAGGAAAAATTTGCTCTAATTTCATGTCTAGAAATGGACTAATACATCTACCACCAACAGTTTGCGATTCTCTCAAATGTTTTCATTCCACTAGACACAGAATAATATTCGTGAATAATCCTCATTCAGTTAGGAGGAGTTCACTGTGTTGGCTCTTTCAGCTGCTTTGTGTAGCACATCAGTCAGATACTGCCTTTGTGTACCCTGGACTCTCCAAAAGGTTTCCCTCTGCAAATGTCACCCCCGGTCAGTGCATATATTGTGTTCCAGGACACTTGCAGTTGACTTACAGGGCATATTAAATCCACTGCAAATCCTATCCACAGAGGTCAGTCTTCTACCTGCAAATCAGTGGGAGCACCTCGGCTTTAGCAGTGGAGGTTCTGGATAGCTGACATGGGTTTTGTGGCGGTCCCTGCTTAGCCAGCAGCTGTGGGGTAACCAGCAGCTGACCTGCCTGATTCCCCACCACCCTTAGCACCAGTCACAGTTCATCTGACAGTTATAATCCGAAGTGGTGGCCGTAAAACCAATATGCCACTGATGACTCTGAGGTGGGCTTTCTGCTAGTACTGTGCAACACATGCATCTAAGTCCGTTTCTCTGAGTAGATGATATGTTTGAAAGTCAGACAGCGTTAAGTTTAGATTTCATATAAAAAAACAGAACGATTGTTTCATAAAGTTAAAAAGGCAATAATGCGAAAATGTCAAACTAGGAACAATTCCAAATAAAAACCTGCATTTGAACAGATATTCTTTGGGCTTATCTGTTGGCCAGCTTTCCCCACTTTAATAGCTTTCTTTTGCTATTGTGTAAGCTACTAAATATATTGCAGTAGTTTCTGTACCTGTCACAGGAACAGCAGGTGGTTTTGCTCCTCAGGGATGATATTCATCCTTCTGTCTATCTCTTAATGTAGTAATATAGCTCCATTCATACTGTACCTTGTAATCTTTAGTATAGTTCCCCTTACAACATCCCTGGGATGTAAGCAAGTACTGGAAGGTGAGGAAGTGCTTTCCCCATTTTATAGGAGAACTGAGACGGGAAAGAAACTCAGGACAGCTGGGTTTTTACAGCACATAAACATCTATTGCTCATTTAGAAGAAAAACAAAACCTCTGCAGAATCTTTTGTGATTCATGCATGCAGGCTGTGGCAGATTGAGGAGGTGAACCCTGACATGCCGTCTTCAACTTCCAGAGTGAGGTTCTCCTGAGGACTCCACAATGATCCCTCTCCAGGCAGAGTGGAGTTCAGCCCTAACTGGCAATGATACCAGTGGTTTTCCATTTCAGCTTGGCACATCATCTACAACAGACTGCTAAGATACAAAGATTTCCCCCTACAGGGTTCGGTTTCATGTCACTTTCTCTTCTGAATAAATCAACAGAAATTTTTTTAGCCAGGACTTCCTTCTCTAGCTAAAGCTTAATCATGAAGAAAATAACTAAAAAGAAGAAAGAACAAGAACAAGCAAAACCTGTGCAAAATCTGTTCAGAAGTAATCAACAGCATTCAAACCTCAAGCAAGGGACAAACTAACTAGCTTAATTCTATTTTGCTAAAAGATATTTTTTAAATGTCCAGACAAGCCATATTTGTCTAACTTCGAAAATTTTCCTTCAGATTGAGTATCCGTGTATACCATTAGATGAAAAGTAGAGCCACTAAAAACTACTCTGAGGATCTGCTTTAGCAGCAGAATATGTGTGGCTTTTGTAAATACAGCTTCCTGTAGAAGAATCAAACAAAATTTCTCTATCAAGTGGTAAAGGCATTTTGATAGACTGAAACATCCCATTTATCAGCACAGAGCTCCTCTTTGTTTCAATTCAAATTGTGTTGTATAGCATAGATGATGACATGACACAAGGAGAAAACAGGAAGGTAACAAACCAGATGAAATTAAGTGTAGGAATCCTGCATTTCAGCTTTGCAGATTTTGTGTTTTGATTTAGGTTTTGTTTTGACCAGGGTATCAACAAATATTGGAGTGAAAGCATTTTCCACTGGATAGCAGAAACTTAATTTACAACAGCCACTAGTAGAAAAGAACGGTTTTCACCTTCTGTACTGATTCTCTTATAATTTAATCTTGCCTCTGAGGTTTAATTGAACTTAAGCAAACCTACAGCAGGATTATATATTAAATAAAATTTTGCCCAGGGAACGGTTAAAAGTTCTTTCATTTCTCAAAGAGCAGTTTTAAACCTCCCCTTTCTCTATAATTGCTTCTAGATGTATGGACTCTAGTCATACAGCAAACAAGTTTTCTTTTCTACCTGCCTCTCTAAGTGACCATCAGCTTGTGACTGCAAACTGTTCTCTTCGTGTTGACTCTGGCCTGAAAGGTAACTTGGAAATAACTGCACAACAAGAAGGAAAGCCCTCTGTTCTCCTGCCTCTGCTCTTTCATTGGGATGACTTGACAACTATGGTGAAGATGTTGCTACTGCTTTCAATTGCATCGCATCTCATCCAGGTAACAGAATCATTTCTGTGTTTGTGGGTACATGGTGCCATTGCTGAACACATTTATTTAATTTACACTATTAACAGTGCCACTACAGTGAGCAAATACATTACTATTTTCAGTCAAAAAGAAATAGTAACAAAATATACCTCATTTTTGTATTCTGTTGCAACATTTGAATGACGTTTGAAGGTAACCGTCAAAATCTATTTACAATTCAAGGTTAGGGGCTGAGCTGGATAAATGTTGCTGCCCATAAAGTTAGTGAATTCTTGATTTTTGAACCCAGTTAAGGTGGTTTTGTTTATCTACATTCCTTCAACAGCTGGTGACTCCACTAAGGAAAGAGCATATGGCAATGTGTTTCCCAGAGACTTTACACTCTGAACAGAAAACAACAAGGAGGAAAGGAATGATGATTTTCCACACATCCCTAAGGGAATGTTAATCTTCCTATTAAGTGACTTTACCAAATGAATAAAGGTGGGGTGGGAAGCTATTTTTCTAAGTAGAATTGAACCCAGATCTAACTTTGTACCTTAATTCCCTTATCAATTATGCCTGAATACTTAAGCAACTACTTTGCTGAGGCACAGGACAGCAAAACAGTGCATGTTAAGTGTGTATTAGATGATAACTGAAGAAACTGAACTTCAGGTGCCTGCTGTGTGCTTGAATTATCATTGCCTATAGTTAAGGCTGCCTGACAAATTCCATTAGAAGTTTTTTTCTTTTAGCTTTCAGAACAAACAAGTTCAGCATGCAATTTCTCTTACCAGAAGTGCCCTCAGGCTGATTTTTTTTGAAAAAGCTTTAGCTAAAAATAGTTCTTATATATCTGAGAACAAGGGGAAAGAAAAATATACTTTAATTTTGCCTGCGAGTGAAAAAAAAAAAAATTACATCTCTTTCACTGGCAAACTGTTGCAGCACTACAGGTGGGAAGAGGGACTTGAAAATGAAGTTGGAGCCTCCAGTGTCAGGAGCATAACTTTCATCTACCTGGTGATTATTGATTTTTTTTAATTCAGTCAATACATGCTCATAAAAGCCTTGTTAGAGTTTGGAAGCTAAATTATTTGAAGAGTCCATCTGCCCTGAGCATAGTCCCTGCTTTTGTCTGCTAGATAAATGGTACAGGCAGCTCCACAGAGTAACTGAGCGTTGTTATCGTAGCTGTAAAGGCTGAGCAGAATTTCCCTACAATTTGTTTCAGCTCACGGCTGGAGACTACTGTGGGAGAAAGCATAGAAATTCAGAGAAAAGAGATCTGTATTCTTTATTACAGGTGATGTCCATGCAGTACGGAAAAAGAAGGAAAATCCAAGGGCAAATGGGGAAGTAGGGATGTTTTTCTGGGAATTGTATGGCAAAGAAAATGGAAGCATAAGAGCCAAAATAAGAAAAGCTTGTACATGACCAGGACAGGACTTCACTCCTATATGAAGCACATACAGCTTTTCCTGATGTGTTCATGCATGATGCACGACAGGACAGAGTAGAATCCCAAAGGCATGTTCAATCCAGCACTTGATTGCAACAGTAACACTTGTTCAGTTTGCCACTTGAAATATTGGTCTGTGTCTCTGTCTGCTCCAGTGTTTTATCCTTCTTCAACATAAAAATAAATTTTAAAAAATCTTCAAACAGAAGATCAGATGCTAACAATGTCTGGGAAAAACTTCGTATATGTTTAGTTTTGAGTACAGAATGGAAACAAATAGCTGCTCATGAGCAACTATTCACAAAAATATCTGGGGTGCTATTTCAAATAGAAATGGTAACATCCTGTAACTTATCTTTCTTCTTAGCAAATGAATGGTTCTTGCTGGACCAGTTGAAAAAGAATATTTTCCTTTTAATAGTTTATCAGTTACACAACAAGCACCAACTAATTTAAAACTGCTGTCTTAATTAAATAACAATAATTTGCAAAATCTCAATGACTGTGGTGCAGGATCACTTGGATCCCAAAGCGTTAAGAATTGGGGAATAGAAAGGCAAATTCTGATTTACTGGAGATCAGTAAACAACAAACGAAAATCCAGAGCTACTTGAATCTCTGCAGCAGGATTTTTATTAGGCCAAAGGGATGTCGCTGGTGCCAGTGAATCTTCCTGTGCCCAGAAATTGGCCATTTTCCTTCCCTTTTACTTTTGTTTAAAATCCCAGACGGTATTTCCAGTCTGGTCTTCTCCTAAAGAGATAATGTACTACTGCATTTTCTCCTGCTCAAGCCACCACAACATCTGTCCTTGAAAGTAATGTTCAGTGAAAGCACTCATTTTTGTCTTGCAGAAGGATGACTTGATTTTTTTTCCTGTTTGACCTGCTGTGCAGATGGTGTAGTAAAATTCATTATGGATGTTGACATTTTCCCTTCCAGTTCCATATTCACAAATAAACATTTCATTACACGATCAGTACAGAATATATTGTAAACGGTGATTTTACATGATCAGAAGCAGCTTATTCATGTTAGAGAGTGAAGCAGGCTAATGATGGAAAAGTGCAGGCCTATTGTTTTGGGGTGATATCATATCAGAGCCAATGCACACTAACTGCCATGTGACTAATAGGCCCTCCTACCCAGAATGGCTAAGATAAAATAGTTTACAGATTTTTGTTATTTTGGGCATGGACTTCTCCACATGACATGTGTATGACAGCCAGCTAGATGTGTGCTCACACACACTGTTTACATTACTTGATCCACACTACCTGTCTAGGTTTCCAAAACATTTTTTTTCCTTTACTGATGGCAACAACATGGATGACCTTACAGGAAGCATTTTATGACCTAGCTTTCAGTTGCTTCTTACTAGTTTCCACGTGTTTAAAACAGCAGCTTATGCTATGTATCGTCAGTGGGCATGTCCCAATTTGTCCAACCCTCATATCCAAAAGCTACAGAAGGACTTTCCATAGAGTACAACACCTAGTGGAATAATAGCATTTTTTTCTCTTTTTGCTTTTACTGGTGTTTTAAGATTCGTGTCTACATTTCCAAACAGCCATTTTAACCATTCACTGTAGACATACATACACAACTGTCTGAAATCTCCACTAATTATCTGAAAAAATCGAACTAGGCAGTTTTCCAGATTACATGGCTTTATTTTAGCCAGCTGCTTCAGGCTAGATGTACATCCAAAGAGCGGTGCTTTAAATTTCAAAGCCCTCATCCAGCTTTCTTTTAGCTTGCCTTATGTGGCCAACCAGCTACAGACTTAAAAAATGCTGTCACTTGTTATTTGCTGTAAATTCTTACCTCAGCTTCCTTGCTTTTTTCTCCTGCTTCTAGACAACACTATACTCATCCATCCTAACTTCAAGAAACTTATCTGAAAAGCTAGCTTGTGTGTACCATCATCTCCCATTCTTCTGCCTATTCCTATGCATAATTATGGCCAGAAAACGCTACAGATTCTGAGCAGATACCACAAAAGATCAGTCCCTTGACTCACTACTTTCTCCTATAAAGCTAGACCAGGGTCCTGATGGTCTCCTTTCAACTTTGGCCTTTGCAGGCTGGGCATTGGAGACAGGTCACTCACTGTTATTCTCTGGCTACCAAGTGTCAGCAAGACTGTGTGCCATGTAACACTCTTCTTGCCTTAACAAAGAAATTGAAATATATGATTTTATGGATATATATGGATGTTAGGTCTTCATGGATATATATGGATGCTAGGTCTTCGATTTGTGCTGTTGAGCCTTGGTTTTGTATTTCCCTAGGGTCACTACAAGAAGTGCAGATAATTTTCACTTATAACAATGTCCCATCAACCATCTTTAAGAAAATGGCTCACTGCTCTCATTTCTGATGTGGATTTCAAGGTACATCATCCACTGCTACCTCCTCTGTCCTCCCCCATGGTGTACACTGTACTTTTGGGAGGATCCCAGGGCTGTGGTAGCCAGTCTTTTGAGTGTTTAATGCCTATAGTACTTTTATTCTTTTGGCTCCAACCCAACAACACACTACAGTTACTCACGTCTGACGCATCACAAAAAAAATTGTACCTCAAGTATTCTTTGGTGTTCCTTGATCCAGTCACTACTGACTGAGCAGCCTGTGAAGTGCTTTCCCTGGCATCCCTGATTCTGTAGGGCATTGGTGAAATTTGGTTTTCCTTCAATTGCTCAGACTATCCACTTTTGAGGACAGCAAATTTCTGCTTTCTGAAAGCATCTTTGTCATCTCCTTGTGGCTGGAGCACTGTGGGAGCTGACATAGGCTAGCAGTAGTGGCAGCACTCTCCTTTTCCTTACCTCTGGTTCCAGTCACAGGTTCCCATGCTTTGCTCTGGAAAGGAGAACCAGGAATTTGCTGGATCATCCTGTCCTTGAGGTGAGCAAGCCTCAGTGGTGCATCACCACCAGAGAGGGAAAAAAGTTGCCAAGCACTACCAACCCCATGCCTGTGATCTTTCTTCTTGAGTACAAAAGGCTATTGCGTGCACTGGATGATAGATCTATTCTTTGGCTGCCTTTCAATTGCTGTCATGCAAGGAGATGAGGGTGGTCTAGTACATACGTGACCTCTGGCACAGGGAATGCATTACGTATTTGCAGGTTTAAGTGCTCACCCCCCTCCAGCCAAGAGCTCAGCTCAGAAGTAAGGTCTAGTTTCAAAGTTCCATTTACTGATTCATCCACATGCCTAACTAATTCTCTGGATCATCTGAGGCATGTTTAGTCTTTTGTGCCTAGTTTTCATCTTTCACAGTTGTTAAATGTGTTAAAAAGTTCTTGATGTGAAATCCACGTCACTTTCTTGGCTTGCATTTACAGACCACAGAGTCTGCAAGCAGACCCTGCTGTACTGAGGGTGTTGCTCGTTGCAACTCAGAGCTTACTTAGCAGAGTTAGAGCAAGTCTTCAAATGCCAGCAGTGTGATTTTGTACCTGCCATATGAACATCCCATTCAGGCCCCAGCTTGCAGATTAGCTGCCTGACTGAGTAAAAGCAGGAGACACTTGGTCAACAGTTTTACCCTGATATGCTGAACAAGTGTTAGCCCGTCTGACAGTGAATTGTTATAGGGATAGTCACAAGACCCTCTACCAGTCATAAGTAACATCTGCTTCCCAATACCTCTCAATTTTCAGGGCCTCTGGGCTGGGAATCAGGGCGGGACAGTTTTTTCAGTGCTCTCTGGAATCCTTCTTTTGGCCACCTGTGGGATAATCAGCCTTGATCACCACTGAGGATCCATTAAGAAGACACTAGGACCACTTCCTTTTCATCTCTTGCACATCCTCAATAATGTCCTTGGCCAACATTAGAGTCTCAAACTAATTACCTCCACTGGCCTTTATTTTAAGCCTAATTTGGGCAGCAACAGGATAATAGTGGTTTTCCACATGCCTTTTTATGTTTTACAGGCCTTTAGGGTATATGGGTGTTTGCATATATATACATCTCTTCTGTATTTTCCAGGATTATTTGCTTTCATCTTTTTTATTTGTTTCAAAAAGTTGTTGGATACATACGAGTACTCTCCTTACTGCTCATTTCTTTACCCAGGACAGTCCAAGTTTCACTTTGTTCTGGCTGGCCCACTCCTTGTTCTTGCTGGTGGTGGAGAAGACTTTCTGCAAGATGACTGAAACGATGTCAAAGGTGGCATGGATAAACATCAACCTTATGTCTGGCTATGCTGGTGCCCAGGCACAGAGAACATTCAT
This sequence comes from Leptosomus discolor, assembly GCF_034619465.1. Lineage (NCBI taxonomy): Eukaryota > Metazoa > Chordata > Aves > Leptosomiformes > Leptosomidae > Leptosomus > Leptosomus discolor. The sequence continues at coordinate 11,274,122 of NC_141393.1, forward strand.
TTCCCTGAGCCTTCTCCTTTGGGTTCTTCTGGCCCTCTATCTTGTTCTCCTTCGTAATGTCACCCGGTTTCTAATGCACCACTTTTATTTTGGCATCTTTTACTGTGCAGTCATGCAAACAAGTTTATACTGAGCAGATGAGCTATGACCGGCATCCAGAAGAGAGTAGAACAACTCAAGTCATGGCATAACACTGTAAGCCCAGCACTATCATGAGATTTGAGCATTTTGAACTGCGCAAAGCAAGATCTGGTCAGATAAGCACTGAGAGAGAAAAAATAAAATACAGGCAGAGACCTAGGTGGCAATGTTTTCTTCTATAGAGGGAATTTTAAACAAGAGTATTTGACTAATGTTTCCAGAGATGAGACTGGTTGAATGCCAAAACACAGTTTTCATAACCTTTAAACCTGAACTATATAATTGTTGCATGAATCAAAATTAAAAACAGTGACAGGTATGAACAAAGAAAATCTGTCAGTTATGTGGAAAGGGGAAGATTTATGTTGCAAGTAAGAGAGCAAAAAGAGTTGGAGGAGTTAGAATGAAGCCAAAAAATAATAATAGTAATGTAGAAATTAAATTATTTCCCTAGGTTTAAATTATTTCCCTAGGTTGAAAAGAATTTTCAGTTATAATTAAAAAGCCTACATGCATGTGACCTGCTGTCATCTAGAAACAATTATAATCCTTCAGTGGCTGAGAAAACAGATGCAGACCCTCTGTATAGCTAAATTAAACCCAGTTCTTTCTCCCTCTTTGATAAGACATCCCAAAGTGAGCCAGCGTACACAGCTATTACACACTAATTAGTGAGACAAGGCACAGTCTCAGATTACCAAGCAACCCAGCGGCCGTAGCCCATTTCTCTCTACCTATCTGCCCCTTGCAGCTTTACTCCCTTATAGTAGTCGTGTGATAGTGCAACAGCAGCTACAGTGCTCTAAAGAGGCAAATTTCATAGAGAAAAGTAGTATCTTTATATAGCCAGAGAAACTGAGCAAACTTTCAGACTCTTTATTCTTTTCCAAAGGCTTGTGTGCCTAACATCTTGTTCCTTCTCCCAGCTACGTCTGTTACTTTAATAAAAGATTTGATGTCTTCCCACAACCTTGCCTCTTTTACATCAGAGCCAGGACAGTCTGAGGCCATTCACTCCCTGGTTAATCCATGGGATAAGAACAATTATTTTACAATTTTAGCAATCAATACAGTAGGAGCAAGAGAGTTGAACTGCCACTCTGCATTTGTTGCATTTCAAATGTAAATGTCTTGCTGAGCACTGGCAATATTAAAATAGCTCCTTGGCTGTCAGAGGCTGCCCACAGGACTAGTATCACAGACAGAGTGAAATGAGATGACCCTGTGATGGGAACAGGGGCCTGAAGTCATTTCTCTTACACCATAAAGCTGCTGAAAAGATTAGTAATTGGAAACTGCACTTAGGAGGTTGTTAATAGGATTCACCTCTCTAACCAGTGTGGTAGCTGATAGGGTTGCCTCTGAGGTCATTAATTAGTCGCTACTTTAAATGAACCTTTCTCCGTGTAACTTAATCTCACTAAAGTTTGTAACTTCAGCGTTGTCTCCATTTCAAGCATATGGCTTTCCCTCAATGAGGCTGTTAGCATGGTAATTCCCCCCTTGCCAAAAGCAATCAAGAAATAAAAAACCAATTTGGAATCTTTATTCATATATTAGACTTTTCTATCAAATAGATACATTTACATCTTAAATGTAGATTATTAGAAAGATGCTGATTTCAGTATGATGTCAAATTTGGTGAAGAGCACAGCTTGCTTACTTCTAAGGTTCGTCTCTGCTTTGCTTCTTTTCCAGAGGCTTAGAAAGAGTGTAGCTTAATGAACCTTTGTTAATATGCACATTTATATGATCTGATTGGCCCCTGCAGCAGGCTAGGAAAACCTGTGAAAAAGCAGCTGCTGGAGTTACCAAAAAAAACCCCACTAATTGGAATTATTAATTGTTTACAGTTACGTTTACCACAAAGAGAAAAAATAAGTGATAGAAAACCCCTCTGTTTTTAGACCAAGGCAGGGCTAACAAAATGAGAGTAACAACATGTAGCTTTTAAATGACATGTGATCAAATTCTAATTATGTGCACTTTTTTATATCAATCCTACATAGAAGTATGTCCTTTCTATGAGATTTAATGTTTCGTATTTCAGGAGCCATTTCTGCTAGGTACTGGACAGAGGGGTAGGTAGGCAACTACAGGGGGTGCAGCCTAGACAAGCAACGTAGATGTCACCCCAGATGTGTGACACTTCAGACACATGATTAATCCCACAGACATTAGCATTTGCTAGGCCTACCTTTAAGTGCTTTGCTAACTTGGAGCCAAGGGTCATTGGAAGCCCTGATGAAGGATAGGGGAAGACTCAGAACCAGCAGTGCATCAGGGAACTGCGTCCAGGGCTGCATCTCAAGCCAGACCCTTCTTTGCAAGATTGCCCTTCCCTCCACTGTTAGCCTTTGCTACTCAAAGCTGAGGAATATGAATTTTTTAAACAAAAAGGAAAAGCTGCTGATGGAAAACAAAGAAGTATTGTAAAAATCTGGGGTATTCACTCATGGGGGAGGTGATGGTGGCTCCAGCTGGGTTTGGCACAGAGGATAGGCAGGAGATCCTCTGAACTGGCGCAAGGGGATGAGAGTCAGGACTGAGAGAAAGACTCTGCTCCCTGGAAGGTCTGCCTGAGGGGAGGAATGAGTGTTTTGCATGGCTTTTGAACTGGGAGACCCAAACTTCAGAGTACTGCGCTGGTTTGGCAATTTGCCAAGAACCCAGGGGCTGCCCCTAATCTACATATTCATTTGCATAAATGTTTTTTTCTTGTGATTTCCGGGTTTTGGGATTTGATTTTTTTTTTGTTTGGTTGGCTGGGGTTTTTTTAATCAACAGTAGAGACAGTATCAGGATATAGCCTTGGTCTGGATTTTTTTTTAGGCTGGAAATTCTTGGAAACATTCTTAGTATCTTGGCATGGTTTTATATGGCAGACTCAGTCCGTGCAACTCATGCACCTAGTTTTAGGGAGGAAGAAAGCAGTGCACAGCACCAGCACTTGTCACCCACTGCCATGTGCCAGCCTGCTCTGATACAGCTCTTCCTAGGTAGAAAAAGCCCTTGTGCACCCCAAAGGGAGATCTTCTGTGGGGTACGGTGTGTAGGGAATAGCATTTCAGGGCATAAGAATAACTCTTAAACACATGGTCTGGAGTTAATATTGCAAAATGCAACACAGCCTGGAATGGTATACCCTGGTCTCAAAAATTATAGGAAAGAGTGTGGGGCTGAGGAAAGATTCAGACATTTCAGATATTTCGGTTGTTTCTATACCTGTATGTTTCTTAGTTCTTCTATGCCTTAAAGGAGGGAGAATACTTCTCATCATATCCATGCTTCTAAGAAATGTCCCAGCATATAAATCAGCTATTCTGGCTGTTTGATGGAGATAGGATTTGTCTATTTGCCTGCGTTTGTTTCAACTTCCAGAAAAGATGATTAGAAACTTGTTGATTGAAAGTTTAGCTGATCAGCTTTCTCCTCACTATGTAATACAGGAGCAGTTCAAGAAAATTGCCTCATGACCTTTAAATACCAGGCAAAATATGATGTCATGTCTGCTGGATTCGAGTGCGATAAGCACAATGTAAGAAGTTCCATATCACTGAGATTACTCAGGCTGTGCCGAAGTCAAAATAAGTCTTCGTTTCCAGTTACTTACAGCAACCGAGCATTTGCAGGCCCTGCAAGGTAATGGCAGTATGACTGGGTGGGTAGGAGATAGATCTGAGGAGAACCAACACACTTTGTTCTGAGCTCTGCCATGGATTTCTTCTATGTCTTTGAAAAATCTTCTGTGATCCTTGAAAATTGCCACCTCCATGATGTGCCTGGCAATAAACCACTGATCCTCCCTCAGGTTCCTACAGTTTTTAGTAGGGGATATCTTGGAGTTTCTGCAATGCAAGGTCCTTGTCCTTCACAGAGGTTAAAGGAAGGACATTTCTGGGCAAGATGGTAGGAGCTGGAGAGTTCAGCAGCGGTGGGAATGAGGGAGAACATGACCTGGTAAAGCTCGGTGACAAACCACATCCTTGCCTTTCAAGCAGTACTGGAAATTCTCACTCCTTTTAAGTTGCAGCCCAAAGCCACTGTGGTTTTACTTGTGTGCAGCCAGTGGGGGAGATTCGGACAAGGCAAGGCTTCAGTGCACAAACCGTAAAAGCTCAATAACCACCCACATAAAAAGCAGAAATGAGCAAATGAAAGAAAATCCACCATTGTGTATATTTTGATGTCATGTTTAACCCATTTCATAGCTTGAAGGAAGGCAGGAAGAAGAGTAATGATGAGTACATACTTAAGGCTGGCAACACAAGGATTTTTTGTTTGTTTAAAAAATAATTCCAAGGTCATCCTCCCTCCATAGCTTTTTCACAGTGGTATGTCCAGGTTGCAAGGTGCACCAGCTCTGAGCACGCAGGAGCTCTGCAGATTGCCTGACCTTGCCTGAGGAGAAGAGGGACCTCCATAACGCAAGAAGTCTGGAGCACAGATGCCTGAGGAAGCTGCTGCACGTTGCCAGGAAGCTGTACCTGTGAGACCTCCACTAGCAGATGACCTTTCTGCTGAACGGACTTGCACATTGCTGGTCGAGAGTTTGTGCATTTCTGGTGCCTGTGAAGACTCTGAATCTTATACACTCCGGTCCTGACTGAATCTCAGGCTCAATGCTTTCCTGAAGAGACATCACTCAACAGTGCCAGCCAGCCCTGTGCAGTTTGTGGTACAGATGATAATCCTGTTGGAAGCAGGTCTGAAAGTCCTATTTTTATTTTGAGTTGAACAATTTTATAGATAGTTTCAATGCAGGTTTGTGTTCAACTACTCTTATTTTAACCATAACCTTTTCACGTTTCCTAGATGTGATGCTTTAATGTTGTGGTTAATGTGACTCAAGACAAATAAACAAAAATATTACATTACACAAGGCTATGGCAGAGCCCCAGGGGAAGACACTGAGACCCTCCTTCTCATTCTGCAGATGCCTGCAGAAACCCTTTAGTCTGAGAATGCTCCTTAGGTATATTCAAGGCCAGAAAGACCTATATTATTGGAAAATAAATACCTCTCTGTACACCATCAGTCCCATAGAAACACACAGCTAAAACTGCTACAGTTGCAGTTTCAGGGAGTCTGGGGTGCGGAGTGGGTCTAAAAACTGGTGCAACATCTGGCACGAGAGCATACAGCTGAGGAAATACGTCTTTGACACACATAGCTCCATTGTGTGTATCTTTTAAAAGGCTATTTCATAACCAGCTTGGAATAAAAGTTCTGGGACAGCCCAAAGGTGGTCGCCAGTGACACTAGATGCCACAATGCTTATGTTCCTATACACTGGCACATGTAGGCAACCTCTTCTCTCCTACACAGGCTGCTGGCCCAAAGCTGATGTGTATGAAGCAATTCATTGCAAGCAGACATGAATGACAGTGTTGGTAACAAATTGGACAATCTGGAACCCATAAAATTTTAGATTATTTTGGCAGGAGAGATGCCAGTGAACATCTTTTTTTTTCAGTTGCCTGCGCTTTCCTAAGAACCAGACTCTGAGGGTCTGAGAGGTCTTTGGGGGCATTCCGTGATTCTGGCCTTTTCGACCCTTGGAAATCTGCCTTCATTACATTATTGCTGTCTTAAGCATTCCTCTCCAAGAAGGGACCAACTGAAAGACATGGGTGCCCGTTCTTCTTTCAGCCCAGATTCACACTGCTGTGGTGCAGATGGAGTGAGGTTGCCTGGTGATTGTAAGGGCAGGCACAGTCATTTCAGGTGTGTTCCATAAAACCACTGTCAGCAGTAAGCCTTCCTGTGCAGGCTAGACATACACATAGCTTTACAACTACAAGCACGGATCACGTCTCTACAACTTGTCCAGCCCTAAGGAGATTTAAGATCATGTCTTGGTTAAGTCAAAATAGAGACTGATAAAGAGAGGAACTCAGTTTACTTATCCTTTTATTTCCTCAGGGATGCAATGACATCTGTCACTCCTGAATACTTGCCACACTTTGTTGTTTAGTTCCTTAAAATAAGTATTATCTCATGAGGTTACCTACCACATTCCTTCTTTATCTGGTATGCTGTCTCTTTTCCTCTTCACCTGACTCTCTCTGAACTAGGAACTGCTTGCCTGTCTTTCTCAGAGATAATAACCTTCTTATCTCTATTGCTATACCTTGTTTTTTCTAGACAAGCTGGGGCCTACAGCCCTATAGATAAGTCCCTCTCTTGTTTACTGCCTCCCACATATTCCTTTCCTACAAGTGGTCTGAACATCCTAGCTGGCTTTTCTGCGTCAACCAGAGCATGCTATTTTGCACACAATTACAGGATGTTTTCTTTGCAAATTAGCAATGCAACACCACGATCTGTGTGTAAATCAGTAACAGATTTATTAGAGACCCACCTTGCCTTAGACTGTAATGACTCTGATCTCATTGTGGAAGCCTGAAAGAATAAATCACAGATGTCTTGCAGGTTGTGACTTCAGTTTTTCATTGCATTTAGGGGGTGAAACAGATTTATGAATTCTTCAGCAGTGCAGACTAAAAGCTGGATTCATTGGCAGAAAGGGTTGATCTGTTGTTTAGGGCTGTAATGATCATCAATATTGATTAAGGATCTGAACAGTAGTTGTGTTCTTTCCCTTATGTTCTAGCAAAAATCTACAGAATAGTTCTATAAATATATTAAGATGTCTTTCCCATGGTATTAACAATACATTAGCCTCTGAGAATGAACATTTACTCTACTTTAGTAGGTAAGTGGCTTCAGATTTTAAGTTTCTTAATTTGAAAGCAGGAATGATCAACTCCTGATAGAAACAGCATACGGTTTATTACAGTAAAGCACACCACTGTTTGTTGTTATTGGGAAGAGCTTTCCAACCCCTTTAAATTATATGTTAGAGGAGCTGCTTTGAATTGCTCGACCTATTTAAAGAGAAACTGATATTTGACTTATTGTTACGGCATCTGCACATACAGTGTCAATCAAAATGTCTACCAGCAAAAAAAGCTTATTCCTACCTTTGAACTGCTTTAGTACATCCATTTTTTTTCCTTTAATATGGTCAAAACATTCTACTTACCCACAATATCAGACTCAAGTATTTACCCCTTCAGAAATAATAGTTTCCACATGAGAAGTTTAAATTGTGTCCCAAAGAAGCCAGTAAAGTCAATGAAAAGGTGACTTTGATGGCCTTCATTAACAGACCTTCATGTGAGGGGCAGAATGCCGGGTGGGGTGGGAATGTCAGTGCCTCCAAGCGCAGCAACAGATGTTGCAATGTGTCCTGCGAGAAGCAGATACTGTGACAGTCCTTGCTCTCCTCTACACTATCTGAGCGGTACAAGCTCTACCCTGCTTCAGCGAACTTGCAACTCTGAATACAAGCAGGAGAGCCTGTGCCCCTGTGGCAAACTGATATCTCCTGGAGTACAGAGGCATTTCCAGATCTCATAAGGAGGACATATACATCTCTGCACTCCTGTCACACTGTCCCACCATGGCTTTTCTGGAATCTCTGTGTTTCCCTGGCTCTTGTGCTTCCAGCTCTATGTGAGTCTTGCTTGGCTTCTCAGTCCTTAGAGTACAGGCATAGGGGCCAGTAGACAGGTAAAGAAATTTGCCTTACACCTGGAATGTTTTCAAAGACTTTTGACTAGAAAAGATCCCTCAGGAAGTTGTTTGCTTTGAAGTGAATTATTCAACACCATGATTCTTTTTCTGCACTGTCTCTGGACAAGAAAGGGACAGGTGCTATGGTGCAGTTTGCTGAATATGTCTGAAAGGTCTCACACTAGAAAGAAAAAGTTCACCATTACAATCTTAAGTGATTAAATAGTATTTCATCCCAAATGAATTTGTGAGATTTTAACAACCCAAGAGATGTAAAACCTAATCCCAGGAAAAGGGAAAGAAAGTAGAGTGAGAAGATTCATTACTTTTAATAGTGCTTGTGAGGGCAATCATTCAGCTTTCATTGCTAGAGCCAGTGTGGGCTTGTGAAGACATCTTTTGCAGGCTGCTACATCAATGTAATCTTTTCATGCTACTATCACCTTCAGTATATTTGTGACATTTGCGTGGTGGCTGTACCCCATACACACTTTCCATGTCCTCTTGCCACAGTGTCACATCAGGGTGTGAGAGAGTGGTGATGAGATCAGCAGTCACATGCTAGCCATGGTATTGGGGTGGTGAGAACAGTCTGGCAGTATGTTGCATAACATCGAAATCCAGGCTGATGCTCCCACTGGCTGGTGGAAATAACAGCTGTGGGCTTGGACTCCAGTTTTGAAAATTTTTATCACAGATGCAGAGAAGAATAGGACTGGAAAAACTCACACAGTGCATCCCTCTGCCTCAAGGCAGGGAGAATTTCACCTCAGTCATTCCTGATAGCTGTTTATCTCATCTGTCCTTAAAGACATCCAATGCTGGAGACTACACAATCTTGCCAGTCTATCTGTTGTGTGCTTCACTGTCCTTGCTATTTAAAGCATGATATTATCTACCAGGCATTTCACAGCGGACTGTTTCTTCTAGTCTTTATCTTTCATTTAGGATGCGGGCCTGGGTTGAGAGGTTCACCCCAAAACTTTCATTCCCAAATATTCTGGATGCTCTGAATGCTGTTCTGCTGTGCTGATGTGAAGCCAAACATACACCATCCATTCTGTGAACTCTCACATACATCACGTGGAGAGTAACAACAGCACGCTGTTAGCAGAGCCTCTGGTCACTTCCAAACATTGCACAAAGGAGCCTTGAATAACTAGAAAAACTAGCAGCCTGGGATTACTTCCACACTACCCTTTGCTGAGCATGCCACATCAGGTTCCTCTACACAGTCTTATGTCTGGCATCAGATCCCTTTTTCGTAGGATGGCAGCTTTACCTTGCCGTGAAGCTGCAGTTGCTCAGCTGCTTACTTCTTGCTCTGCACAAACTTTTCCTGACAGGAGTGTATCTTTGACCTTGCATGGTCCCGCAGTTCTCACATGTGAGGCACTGGGTGACATGGCAGAAGTCTGCTGATTGTGTTTTAATGTTTTGTATGGAGAAAGGCTGTATGATGCCTCTACTTCTCCTTTGAGCTATGATTCAGGCCCACTCATGAATCTAGGGGTAAGCCGCACTGGGACATATGAGGACAACTGGAGGGAATTGAGAGGATGGGCTCATAAGAGCAGGTCCCATGCTCAGTATGCAAAACTTTATGCAGAAATGTCAAACTATATTTGAGTTGTGGACAGTTTAGCTTTTAGCTGGCCTTTTTATCCTCAGCATGGTGAGGAACATCAGTTCTTCTTGCTGTAAGACATTGTTCCACATTTGTAAGTCAATGACTGTTTGACTCTTTATTTGTCAGAACACAGGGAAATAGCCTTGGAATTTTGACAAGATATTAATACCTTCCTCTTTGTCCAGAATTGCTAGTATTATATACTGGGTTGTGCAAGTAGGATTACCACATGAATGGGTCTTATTTTTACTGTCTGTATGTGTGATTCTGTCACTTCTTTTCCTGGAATAGTACTGAAATTTGTACAGAAGTGCCAGCAGTTTAGAGGTCATAATAAGCAACTGAAAGGTAAGAATTGATTAAAGTCTGTTTCAAAAAGCCATGGATGCCATATAACTCCAAAAATCCTCTTCTATTTTCATTTCCAAACAGAGGGGAGGGGGTATTAGATTATGTAAATCAACCACAAGTTGCTTAACCTTTCCATGAGTGCACAGTAACTGGGGAGGACGAAATAAGCCCATTATCAGCAACAGAGCAGTAAACCCTTTTGGGGACCTCCAGTTGATTCTGCTTGCCCCCTCCAGTGCCATTGTGGAAATTACTGTTTGTGAGCTGTTCGTTTCTCAGTGCAGCTCTTCTCATCTCGGGGCTTAGAGCTGCGCGAAACATCCAATGTGCTTCAAAGACATCAGTGTGGAAAGCACCATATTCCCTGCATTCTATCACTACATCTGCAAGGCTGTGCGTTAGTAATTACTGATGACAGCCAATAAAATCAAATAAGCACATGTGCAAATGCTAATGGAGGAAAATAAAACGAAATAATGCCTTAGCAGGCCCTGATTACCTTGATCTTGGCTTGCTGTCACACTAGCCTGTCCTCATTGGGGAAAAAACATGAAGTTCTACAATCTCTTCAGCAGGAAAGGTATGCATGAAGGGGTTTTCATAGGTAATTATTTACAAATTTCCTGCAACCATGCTGCCTCTGTTGTTTTTATTAACATAATAAAATATATTATCTAGAGAAAAGCTTGGTGTATATAGCAGTTAAATTTATATGTGCTATTCTAGTATAACAAATATTTTGTTATAGTTTGCTAGCAATTATTCAGAATAACACAAACAGCTTGGGATGATTGTAGCCTTGCGAACTGACATTTGAAATATTTATAAGTACAGCCATCCTGCCATATGGACCCTCTTTGGAGTTATCAGTCACTGCATCCTACTGCTTCTGCAACTTGGGTTCACATTCTAATGCTGTCTGATTCTGTAACTTGAAGGAGCACAGCTATGGGCAGCGCGATATGCATCACTCCTTTAGCCATAGCTGTCAGCTTCAACAAAGGAGATGAAGGCTCGTAGTGCACATTACTTGCTGAGGCGTTCTGCAAACACCTGCTTAATGCTTGCATGCACTGTTTAATGTAACATGGTTTATACAGCATAATGGATCTCTCTGAAAGTGAGCTTTAAATGCAAAAACTCCCATCACTGATCTTTCACTTTGAATGGTGTTATTACACATTGAAGAAACAGAGGGCATCTTTCCTTGACCTGCTGGTTTATAGGGTCTCTCCTTATCATGTAAAATGCATATGATGGCCTGGCTAGCAAAAGCAGTGTCATGTAAATGTTTTCGCCTAAAATGAGCTTTTCTTCTCTCACATCCAACAGCTTATAAACAAATAGCTAGTATTTACCCATTCAACAGGGACTTGCATCCATGCAAAACTCTTATTGCCTTCAGTGAAATTACATTCAAGAAAATTGTGATGAGGTATGTCCTGAGCAGAGCCACACACTAAAACATATATGCTGTGTTCTTTCTTTGACTAATTAGTAGTATGCTTGAAATCTTTCACGTCAAAAAAGAAGGTGGAAATTCCCCCTGGTGAATTCAGTAAGTTCAGGGTTTCATTCCTGGGAATTCTATCAAGTGCAAGGATTATTGGAAACTGGGACGGGGGGTTAAGTAGGAAATATAGAAAAAAAAAAAAAAAAAGAAAAGAAAAAAGGGGGAAGAGAAAAGAGGAAAGGAAAAAAACCCCTAAAAAATATATTTTCTATGGACATAAAGACTCTGTCCATTTTAAGTCCTCATTAGCTTAGTAGAGTGATTATTTTGGGACTTGTGCATTTTGTGTGTGCATAGGAGAACAAACCCCAGAGGATTCCCAGACTCAGTGTATCTACAAAAGGGGTGAAGTAGGGGTAGGAAAGGGAAAATCATTTTTTGCTAGCTCTGGGGAATTGCTTCAGGCAAACTGGGTGAACAGCTCAGAGAATTAATCTCCCAAAAGCATCTTTTCCCCTCTGACTGCAAAGGACTTGCCAAACAACTGACAACTCCATCTTCCTATTGTCTACACAGTGCTTGCAACAGCTCAGAAGAGTTAATGTAAGCAATATGTGTCAGTGTTATATAGACATCTTCCTAAATGAGACAGTGAAAGTAGATGACAAGATGGACTTTACATGACAGGGAGCCTGAGTAACTACACTGAAGCGGGGACTGGTTGTTTTTTCTACACCGTGCAGTTCTGGAGTGCATCAGAAATGCGCAACCTCTGCATTTTCAGGTTTCTTTATTTGATGACAAAGCGAAAACTCCTGTCATGGTTTAAGCCCAGACGGTAACTAAGTCCCACTCAGCCACTCGCTAACTCCTCTGACTGGGATGGGTGAGAGAATCAAAAGAGTAAAAGTAAGAAAACTCGTGGGCTGATAAAGACAGTTTAATAGGTAAAGCAGAAGCCACGTACACAAGCAAAGCAAAGCAAGGAATTCTTTCACCATCCCCCATCAGCAGGCAGGAGCTCAGCCATCTCCAGGACAGCAGGGCTCCATCACACGTAATGGCTACTTGAAAAGACAAATGCCATCACTCCGAAGGTCTCATCTGCCCTTCCTTCTTCTTCCTCCAGCTTTGTACACTGAACATGACATCATGTGGTATGGAATACCCCTTTGGTCAGCTGGAGTCAGCTGTCCTGGCTGTGTCCCCTCCCAACTTTGTGTGCAAGCCCAGCCTCCCCTCTCATGGAGTGGTGAGAGGAACAGAAAAGGCCTCAACTCTGTGTAAGCACTGCTCAGCAGAAACTAAAACATCTCTGAATTATAAACACTGCTTTCAGCACAAATCCAGAACATAGCCCCATACTAGCTACTATGAAGAAAATTAACGCTATCCCAGCCAAAGCCAGCACAACTCCTCAGAACGAGAGACTTAATGAAAGCCTGATCAAAATGTCTTCGGCCAGAGGGAGCAGACCTACAGGGAACCAGAGCTTCTTTCCTTCTCTTTGTTTCTGCTTTGCTGGTCACCTTGCACTCAGTGTTCAAAACAATTTTGGTGAAAATCCTCCAAAAATTGCCTAAGAAGGGTCCTGCTGGACCTCAAAGGCCAGGAATATTTGCTTTTCTGAATATATCTTGAGAGGAACAAGCCAGAAAAGCTTCTCTTGCTAGCTGTGGTTTTGGCCTTTGCCTATATTGAGTTAGATGCTTTTACAATTTCTCCATCTGTAATTAAGTACAGACCATACCGAGGACAGTGAAAGAAAGTAGAAAGGATCTTCTCTTCAGGGAAACTCTCCAGCCTCTTTGGCCATGCCACAAATAGGAAACGCCCTGAGCATGTCTCCTGAAATAGAGGAGACAAATGAGAAATGTGGGCTTTGTTTGGAATAAAAAGCAGATGAGGCTCAAAGGCACTAAGGCACACAAGTATTAGAACACAGCACAGTCTTTCATTTGTCATGGGCTGCTCATCTGGGATGCAAACACCTTAGATGCCTCCTACTCTTTATCTTAAAGGAAATGCCGGAGACTCCTTCCAATTCTAATGTAAAAGAATGTTGACAGAGAGTCATATTTGGAGACCTGTGGCTTTTTGTCCCGGATTGTGAATCCCTTTGTATATGCTGACTGCCACAAGAGAAAGGACAAATTGGGCCACATGTGTCTTTTGTGTGGGCTGGAGGGTTAAGGGGAGATGGGAGGATGTGGCATGGACAACTGGTAAAATGGTGTTGGATCTGGGTAAACTTCATCTGTGAGTGGCTCTGGCATGTTGCTGTAAGCCAGAGAGGTCTGTTTGAGCTGAGAAGCCGTTTTGAAATTCCCCTTTGTTTTCCCAAATGAGTGAGTGTGTTAGCCAAGCAGGCAGCACCACGTGGCTGCCTGCCAGACAGACCCCCATCAAGCTCCTGCCCGCCAGGGCTCTGCAAATACCAGGGGACCTCCTAGCTGGCTCAGGCCTTAAAACTGTTCCTCCTACCCAGGTCTTGGACAATAAAGACTTCTGGTGCTCATTACACTGGTCAGCCAGCCTGTTCTTTTGGTTGCACAATAGGCTGCACAAAGCATCTTAGAAAAGAAGTGTCACACGAGGTAACTTTTACAGAGCTGAATCCATCAACAGCCTCTAGAAAGATCTTCAGACGGTGTAAACCAGAATTTGCCCTGCTGACACCAAAGCAATTACTTCTATTTTCACTTGCGGTGGATTGAACTTTTAATGAGTTATATTTTCTTATCATACCACACGCACAGGAGTTCACAAAGCCTGTGTTTATTAGTTGCTCCCCAGACCATTTAGACAGAAGCATCTTGATCTTCATCTTGCTTCTCTGCTGCAAGGCAGGAGCAATCCCAAAGAAGCAAGTGGAATTCCAGTGGTGTGAAAGTGGTGGAAGCCAAAACAGAATTGGGAATCAAGAAGTCTCATTGATCTTTACTCACAGTGATCTTTCAGCTACCCTTATCAAATATTAACAATAATGACTTATTTATATAGCACCAACTGTGAGCTAGGTGCAAGAGGATAGACGTAAGTCGCATAGAACTAACAAACTAAATAATACATACATATCAATCTAAAATAATAAATAATAAATCTCATATTCCAGAGTTGCTTAATTTTTTTTCTTCAGAGGTGTTTGCCCTCACTTTTTCTGATCAGCAGGAGGGCTTTGTTAAAAAGGTCGAATTAGAAACAAATCTCTTTGATGTTTACAAAGGCAATAGGGCTTTCACACCTTTCCAAGTGCAATCCAGCTGCAGGTAAAGAACTCTGCAGCTTGTGGAAGTGCTAATTAAAGCCAATAATAACATGACTCACCTTCAACCCTGCTCTGAAGTGCCCAGTGGTTTTTTTGCCAGAAGGAGATGTTGCATCTCCAGGGCACTACATTTGAGGAGCTCTCTTGTTTCAGGGATCTGCAATGTAGCAACCATTTGGCTAGAAGGGGAGGGAACAAAGTTGTTTAAATCAATCCTTGTCATAGGATCCCACTGCTTATTGATATCCTGAAGGTGAAAGGTTAATGCTTTGCTCAGGAAACCACTCATCCTCCAAAATACTATTATTGTTTATCTTGCTGAAATCTATTATTATATTTCCCAAGACATTTTTATTTAATTTCTGTTCCAGGTTGTCTTTACTGTGTTTTCGTAGTATCACTGTACAGACTTAATCCTTTTCCAATCTGATATTGCAAGTCTTGATGGAAAATGCCAAGTGTCTGGTATTCTTTTAAATAGAAAGATTATCAGAAATAAGAATTATTAACTTCAGGCTACTTATTTTAGTGGAACATGAGTTATCACGGACTCTAATCAAGCATTGAAGTTGAAAGTAACAGATCAACTAGAATAAACACTTGTCCCCAGGAAAAATGTCTTGTCATTTTAGCGGCTTGGAACATGTTCTCATTTATCCAGCCATTTTCTTGCCACAGCAGTTATAAAATGGCCAGTTTGAAACGAGATCTGTTTCCATTGATTTTATTCTCAACATCTTTTTTGGTTTTTATTAAGTCTTTGTACCTTCTGGTTAATAAAAGAGCAAGGAACTGAAAAGTAAACAAATCTGCAACATATACAAATAGCATTTCAGGTGGACAGATTTGCCTATAGAATTCAATGTGAAGGAGCTTCAGGTGAAATACTGAATAACTGGAATGTAAATAACTACTAACGTGCATGATAATGCCAGTAAGTGGATGTGTTTCTTCAGAACAGGACCAGTGTCTGTGATGCAGATGCAGCAATAATTGTCTTGTTCTCCTCCTGTTTTCAGCATTTAGGATCTTCCTCTCCTCCTGGTCATTGGTAGCTACTGGAAATAGCTAATAAATTTTTGGTCTGATGTAGGTTGGCAAATAGTCCCTACCTATATTCATTAACCTGGAATTACAAGAATACAGTAATCAGAAACATGAATTGAGTTTCTCTCATAAAAGGTATCTGAGAGGACTCAAAGAAAATACTTCATTTGTTAGAATTTACATAAATCATGTGTTGTTAAGACTATAAAAAATACCAAGGTCCAACCACAGCTACTGAGAAATTATAGAGAGGTTTTTATTAGTATGCTCATTTTCATAACATTGCCAAAGGTGGAAAAAAAAATCTTATTATTCTTGTATTTTTCGATGCCTACTAATTTCCCATGTGTTAAAGTGGAGTCTGAAAATGTTATTCAAATCAACTAAGAAAGTTCTTCCTAATTAGAGTCCTTCGTTTAACACGACAAATTTCCCCGCGTCCTGGAGGGTATTTCTTCCTCTTTGTTTAGACTGGACCCTGGACCTACCGCTTGACCTTCCTTGTCTGTCAGCTTTTTAATAATATAAGGACAGTCAAGAGTAGCTTCACCACAAACAGGTAGATTTCCACACACAAGCCCAGAGACCTGCCACACCTCTTGGGAAAACCTGAGTACTCTTCAATGCATTTTGCCTGGACAGAATTGTCCTGGAAAAACCTACTCAGAGGTGACTCTGCTGGCTCTTTCCCTGTGGGAATCACAAGCTCAGAGGTGACTGGAGAGTGATTAAGCAGTCTGCTCTTTATCATTCAAGGCAGCAGTGTCTGGCTCAGAATTAGAAGCTGCTATTTAGAAGCTCTGCTTAGAAAATAAAGTTTTGGGGGTTTATGGGATACTCAGAATTGAAAAAATTAATGTTAACATCAATAAAACAAAACAATTTGTGGTAGCTGATTAGTCTCCTGACTTATTCTCCAAAACATGAGGTACAGCTAGAAACTTACAGATCAGACCTCTTTTCATTTAGTGCTCTCATCTTCCTTGATCTGCCCACTCACGGTTTTTTCTCCTCCCCTTGCTGGGAGACTGTCATCCTCGGCACACAGGAATACCAGTGCTCACCTTCCTGCACATAGTAAATCCTTACAAAGCAGCCAGCAATCTATCAGTCTTCCAATAGTCACAGCAGGCAAAGGGTTCTTCAGTTTGGGTGCAAAATTGTGGAAAGGCATGAAAATAAATCAGATTTTATTTGCCAAGGGACAAAATTTTGCCTCCAAGCCAGTGGCCTTGAACTGATGATTTATGGAGGGCAGGCGCAGAGTGATATAGTCCTTGAACCAAATCCTGTTGGCCTCTAGAGACTCAAAGGTAAAGGCCAGTAAATGGCCCTCTTCTAAGTTCTTCAATTGATGACTTTGCTGACAGGCATAAGCATCCCATGGAAGCCATGCAGACAATGGTTCCCTGGACAACTGCTGGCAAGTGCAGTCTTTTATGAGTTATTCATTAAATCCATTTCCACTGCTGAAAGACAACCATTACTTCTCCTTTCCTGTAACGTTAGCAATTAAACACTGTCATTCCTATTTCTATCTTCCTGGTGGTTCTCAGCCATTCCCCACTGAGGACAATTCTTCTCTCTGGTCTGTGAAGTAGATCTCTGCTGCTGTGAATGCAAATCTCAGACATGACCCCAACCCAAGGCAGATCCGGAAAAACAGCTGTAAGAATGAGAGAAGCTTTCTGTACTGGCAAGCCACACTTCCCCCTGCTGCTCTTTCTTGCTCCTAGGAGTTATCCCATGTATTTCTCAGTTCAGCCAAGGCTCTTCCACCTCATCCTACTGTTCATCCTCACATCTGGATGTGTGCATACAGAGTCCCCTGTGCCTTCCCAGAGACCTGAATGTCAATGAGCCCAGCTTTAGCATATGGCCTGCCAAAAGCCAAATCTGTAGAGATCATATAAAGGACAGTAGAAGTTTTACCTTGTTTAAGCCTTGATTCTAGAGGGCTTGTTTCTTTTGATTGTCATTTAGTGATGTCTTATAGGCAGGTAGAAGCTGACTGCATCATTGATCATTAGACATAAGCTTTGCTCTCTGTCCAGAGCGAGGCTTTAATCTGTAACAATACAACTCAGCAGCAAAACACTCTCAGCATAACCAAGGAGGCAGAGGCCCTGAGCAACGGGCTATGCCTGTGTTTCAGGAAGAGTCACCCAAACTACCTAAAAGAAGCAACTTGCTGTCTATTGAAGTTTTTGCTGTGCCTGTTTGTCCCAAAGGACTGGCTGTACATGGGCCAGCAGTTATTTGCAGCAGCATTTTGGAAATGAAGAATGAGGGTGGTTGTACATTTGGCGTAGGATGGGTGGGATGTGATCAGGGTCCTGTGTCCAAAGGGAATAATTGAGAAGGTCAGCCCCTTTCCTCTATTTCAACCCTTCTCTATAACAAATCCCAATGGCTTTCCAGTTCCCCTTTCTGTCCACCCTGCTGATCTTTCTGACCTTCCCCTAAACCTCGCAGTTATATCAGAACCTACCTCTCAAGATTTCTTTTCCAAGAAAGTAGAACATTTTCATTTCCAAATGGTAGTTCCAAATGTTGGTTTCCAAATGTTGGATTATTTAAAGAAAGCAAATGTGTGTACACATATTCTCATTACAGAAACAAAAAGGTAACGATCAACTCTTAAATGCCACACACAGTTGCTATTGTAATTCAAGCACAGCATGTAATACAAGCAGCTGTGGTAGGCTATAACATTATAAATGTCACCCCATTGGTGATGGAGACAAATCAGATTATGTGTGAGTAAGTTATTGATTGTGCTTAGATTCCTTAATCTCTTAAATCAATGAAAGGATAGTAGATAGCAGAGGTAATGTGTGCTTGGAGGGCAAAGCACCTTTTAATACTTAGGTTTTAGTGAGCATTTTTTAATACTCAGTAATACCTTAACTGGAAACACACTTAGCCAGCTTGAAGTATATGTTACTATTTATTACCAAGAGGCCTCAATCTAGATTTCTCTCACAGTGTTTATACTAGACATCAATCCTGGTTTACTTCTTGTTGAGTTAATGAAAAGATGTTAGGTAGTTTTATTAAGGAAAATAAAGTCTTCAATTGACTGCCTCTGAAACAGTACAACAAATTCTGAGGAGATTAGCATAAGGATTAAACATACAGATTTTGTTGCAGGAGTTGTTTTCATGAATACAGTCTTAATTGATTGTAGCAAAACAAATATGCACTTTGGTAATGCATGCCGAGTCTCCAATTCAGAATTATTTTAATTAAGTCTTTTGAATGATGAATTTCAATACAGCAGATGTTCTTGAGTATTCAGGTATATGAATATAACCGATGTCAGTATCTGATAAGCCTACAATTTGAGAGTTTAAGCACATATGAAACTGGGCCAATTGTCAAGAGCTGAAAATGGAAGGAATTTGCTAAACCGTTGCTTGCACCTGTTTTGAATTATGATGTTGTCCCCTCCACACTAACCTCAGGGGAAAGAAAGAAAGAGTTTTGTGTGCAGTGCCAGAACATGGGGAAGGAGATGTGTTCACTCCCTCTTTGCAGTTTCTCATTAACCAATTGCAGCAGCTGATTCTTGGGAAGAGGGAATTTTGGTACATTTTATTTACTATTTTATTCAACAGATCTCCCTGCATAGCCACAAGCATTTCGTTATAGAATTGAAGGTGAATAAAAGAGTGCCAAACACTATGATTGAATGATTTTAGGGTTGAAATTATGTCTGCTCACAAATAAAGGAGTATGTAGGCAGTTGTTTGCCTTTCAAATAACGTCTGATTTGACAGGAAGCATCTAATGAATTTAAAAATGTTTGATGTCACTTTGAATTTTAAATGAGATCATAAGCATTATTGGTGATCAAAGTTTTTGGGTGTGTTCTCATGAAATATTCATATAGAGATACACCCCTGTGCATGTAGTTCTTGTGTCTCAGCTTAAGGTCATTCAGAGTCATCATTCTTTTGCTGTGGGAAATATATTGATGAATGGACTTGGCTTTCTTCAGTAACTTGACATTTTTATTGTTCTCTACCTTTAAAGACACATCAGCAGAAGAGCCCTCCCTATTTTGAGCATGTCCAGACTTCCATGGAAAAGCAGCAGAGCATCCCAGCTGTACGTGAGAGACTGAGGAAATACAAAGGTGAAAAGGAAACTCGAAAGGCACAAAGGTCTCCTACTGAATAACATCTGCTTTCAGAGTGCATTTCTCTATCCAGAGAACTTTTAGGCACAGGTGCTTACAAATAAAGATCATTTCAAGGCACCAGCCAATGCAGCCACTTGTAGGGCAAAAATAATCTCATATTTATCATATTCAAGTAAACCTGTGAAAGAATATGAGAGGGAAAATCAGGAAGGATGCTTTATCTGAGTCATTTTAGGAAGGCAGGATGTCTAACTGGCGTTGTTATCAGAGTTTTGGCTGAATTCACATGTGTTTGACCTGGCATCTAAAGTGTGACACCAGGAACAGCCAACCTGAGGGTACAGGTCCTGAGGAAGAAAGTCACCCCAGCTGTCACCAGCACTGCTACACTCATCACCTTGCACTGCCCAGCCAGATTTCTGTGAGCCCAGCATTGCCTGTAAGGTGTCAGAGAGACCTCATGTGAATTCTGGATATCGACCCCATTACCTGCCCTTCTTCCCTTTTCTCTGTCTTCAGTTTCAGAGACCCAGATTTATTTTTGGGGAACCTGAGGGCATGTTTCATAGTCAGGAGCAGCTTTTCACACAGGTACATTTCTATGTTCCAGAAGCCACATTGGTAAAGGCTGAGACAAATGAATTCATGCAGTTTGGTGAGTCAGAGCTTCCCAGCCTGGTCTCTGCCTGGGGCTCACATCTGGCTTGCCTCAAGGTGTAGATACCATGGTTGTCTTTTCCAATGCACTCAAGTTGGGAAATCAAACTCTACCCACAGTTCTGAATTCCCCTACAGCCCCCTCAGATTCACATTAATACACATCTTCAATATTTCACTACAAACATATCAATGTCTTGTTTTACATTATGTTCTGGTTCAAGATGGATTTCAGGGCCAGTTCTATGCACGTTTGAAAATCTCCCTTTCCGATATTTGTTTTCACACCTTTCTCCCTCCTTTTGTCCCTTTCATTCTCATCCCTGAGCTTTTCCGCCCCTGGAAGCCGAAGACAGTAATAAATCACAGATTATTTGATGTGAAGGCAATTCACAGTCTCTCAGCTCCTGGCATGTGGACAAGTGTGTTGGAGTATGACCTAACATTTAAATAATGATTCACCATTGAATATTATGAGAAATTGGCTGATAATTTCAAGGTAATGCCCTTCCAAAGATATACAGTATTAATTCTTTACTACCATATAACTGTATGTTCACTTGGAGAATCTTAAATAAAGTTTACACTTTGCAATTAATTTAGTGAAATCCTGAGTTAAATGACTTGCTATAAAAATATTAAACATATTACAACTGTCTGGACATGGTCTTCTAAATGAAGGGGAGGTTTAATTATTTTAGAAAAGAAATATAAACAGTGTCAAGATTTAACCACTGCTCAATTTAATATAACTTCTGCCTAATTTTACAAATCATTATTTATACAGTTAACATGCATAAAAAATTAATAAATGACCTCCATAATATCGCTTTTGGTACAGTTAGCAGTGTAGGCAATTATTACAGTAACATTGAAAAAATCCACCAGGGAAATCTGTACTTGCTTCCCAATCACAAGAATCACAGAAAGGGGAAGAAAAAAGGGAGGAAGATATGTAAAAAAATTAGCTTCACTGAGCAAACCTTAGTTATGAAGTCAGTCTTGCATCTCTTCTCCAAAAAGAGGGGAGAGAACTTGAAATCAAGGCTTTGAGGCAGTGCGGGACTTGCAAGCACAGAGAGTGCAAGCAAGGTGAAGCTTTCTGCCACTTTCTGCCTTCACAAAAAGCAGCTCCAGGACCAAATGAGAGCAGGAACTCGCTCCCAGATAGCTTTCTGCACTTAGAGTGGTGAAGCCTCCTTGGGGACTGAGAGCTCTGGCCAAAACCCAGCCCAAACATCAGTGCTACGAAGTGTCTTTTACAGGGAAGTTTCCATTAGGAGCCATCTGGCATCCCCAGAGAAGTGCAGGCAATGTACAGGAAGGACTGGGCTGCAGGTACAGAAACTATTGCTCTCTATTATCATATTCTAGTGTTTTCAACCTGTGGTCCACAGGCTATTTCTAGGGCTCCAAGAAAGATAATTAAGAAAAACAAGCTTTCTGGTAGCAGATTTACACATATTCTGAATACTGTCTCTCTATCGGAGATATAGGTGTTACAAGGAGGCTTCCAAAGTGCAGCCTGCCTTTCTTTCTCCAGAGGCTGTGTGGAACAGGACTGAAGTGGCTTTAAAAGACCACAGATAGGTGCCAGATATATCAAAATAGTGCAGAGGAAATCTCAGCCCTCCTGAAGATAGTGGGAGTTTCAGCAAGGACATGTCCCTCAAGCTTTGCTCTGAAATGCGTGCTAGATTTTCCAATAGAGTGAATTTTCAAGTATTTATACCACTTAAATCCTGGCTTCTACAAACAGAATACTATCTCCCCTTCCTTCTTTCTTGCTGACTTCCGTACTTACACACCCTGCTGATTTACATCTGGAAGTGTAGCTGTGATATTTAGAGGCACCCACTGTACAGTAATTACTTAATTCCTTTCCAGAAAGAAAGGAAGGAGGCAGGCAGGACTGAATGCAGATAACATTTTAAATGTTTCGTTATAGCAGCACACCCAAGTGATCTGATCCCATTCTTGTTCCCAAGAAGAAATAGAGAAAGAGAAGGTGAGAAACTTGTTGCATGTCCTTTTGAAGCATGATGTAAAATAAAACCGATCAGAAGTGGGTACTGAGCTACCACAGGGGCTGCTTCAATACCACAGTGCTTCAAAGATACCTGTTTGTCAGAGCCCTAGGTGGTACTTCTCTGTGTTTGCAGGATGAACTTCAGCCAATAAAACAACTGTGCAGCACTCTTTTCTCCTTTATTAAAAGGTTTCTGGCAGATAATAGAAAATTACCTCTTCAGACACTGCAGAGGGGTTTTATTACGCTAGATAATATAATAAAAGATATTCACTCTTCTGTAAAATTATTGAGGGTATTTTTTAAATAGTCTTTTGGAAGGTCAGCTGGTTGAGTCCCCAAACATCCCTCAGCAATGTTATATGCAGATTCATCTCCAAGTCATTTTAAGAAGAGGAAAAACTCTTTACACCCATTAATATAGGAAAGATTCAAACTATTTCCCAGGGGAAAAAAAATAAAGGCTGTTCTTTGGCCTCTTTGCATCTTTCTGCTGTATTGATTCTTTTGTCAGTTGAGTGAGCTGAACAGACTCGCTGAGTTATCACAGGAGCCAGAGCACCGGGGAGGGATGGAGACCAGGGAAAGAAGAAGGAAGGGGACAAGCAGGGAGGTATCTAACTGTGTGGAATCTCACCTTGAATCAATAGATGCTTTACCATTGGTTTCTATGGAGGCCAAGAGTGTCAGGGAGAGATGTGGAGCAGGTCTGAAGTCCCAGGAATTTCCCAGTTTCACATGGAGAAAACCAAATCATGAATGTCCCTGATTCCCATACTTTCTCCCCCTTTCCTGGCATTAACTTCCCAAACCCACTCAGTTGTATTCCCCTCCACTGTTTCTTCATTACCGAAGGCAGCTGAGAAAATCAAGCAGCACTTGCAAGTGTGGATTAGTGAGATTCATCAAGGCTTTACTTTAGTTTATCAGGAGCTCTGACACATGCTGGGCTGTGCCAATTAAGATCCAGCCATTATTCTTAATGGCTCTTGGCAATGAAATACCAGGACATGCTGCCTGCATTCCTATGTATTAACAGAAGAAAGAGCAAAACTACTGTGCATATCCCAGATCATCAACAGAAGAAGTTTATGCACCAAAAAGCCTGTCCTCAGCCTGGAAAACCACAGTTACACATGGTTGCTTTCTCTATGTGAGCTTGTATTTCAGCTGAGAGAGAATTGCACTGTGCTTTAGTGAACTGCCTGGTCCCTAACAAGACCAATATCTGTCTATATTTTAAGTTTAGGAGGGTATTTAACCATCACAGTTTGACGGTGCTTTGTATCATGCTATGTAAGAAGCCAGCATAACGTGAAACACTCTCTCTTTGCACCTTCTGCCTCTCACACTTCCCGGCACTAATTAGTGAAGTCTGACAAAAAGTCCTGAATCCAGCATGTTTGGGAGACTTGGAAACCAGCTCAGCTCCATATTTTTGCAATGACTTTCTCATATCTCGAATAGCTCAAAGCAGAACCACAGATCCTCTTAACCCTTAAGCTTTGGCATGTTTCAAATCCAGGTCTTGACCAGCATGCCAAGACTGTGAGTTGTATGAATCGTATATGAGGCACAGCTTGTGAAACTAAGTGTGTATTGTTACGGCTATTAGGAGTCCTTCAAATTGTTTGAGAGTCAGAGGCCATCTGCTTTCATTCTACTGGATAAATTCTGCCAAAAAGGTGCCAGCTGGACATACTTGCTCTGGACTATCGCTGCAACAAGATTTTGTAACTGAGAATCTTACTCTTTTAATAGTTCTAGCAGAGACATTTTTGTGCCATTCCACAGAATGGAGATGAATATAACTACCAAATATTAACATGGCCTCAGAAACAGTATTCTGAAAGCTTCCAAGATCACTGCTATAGAAAGATAGTATCCTATCTTTAAGTCATATGAAATACAGCAATAACAAATCAGCCTTCTCTGTCATGGTCTGTTTCTTGGCTTTTGTCTTAAATGTGTTATCGGATATTGACAGCCTAAAGTCTCTGTGTGTGGAGGGGATGGGTTACAGTCCCATCTGCTTTAAATGTTCATAACCTGTCTGCTTCTAAGAGCAAAGGACTGAATTATTTGACCCAAGTAGTCCCTTCCAGTTTCACATTTTTTATTAGGAGGTTCTCCCTAATCCCTGTGTCATGAAGGAGCCATTTATTTCAAGAGTGCTCTTCCTAAGGACATGAGTATTTCCTGCCTAAACTTTGCCCTAGTTTGATATTTCCTTTTTTTCATGGTATGTCCCTGTGTGGAAAAACAGATTTTCTGTGCAATCAAGGTGCCTGTACTTTTTCCCTCTGCAGCTGACTTGAAGCCTTCAACTTGTGTAGGTTGCTGATCAATGACTATGTAGCTTGGTCTTTCTAACGCTAAATTGGCTGATTACGAAAACCCACAAGAGAGTGCACAGAATAGATTATTGCATGTATATGGGCCTGCTGGCATGTGAATTCAGCTTTGTCTGCACATGCAAGTGCAAGGTTTCGCAGACAGAAGGAATGCAGGAGCCTTTGGGGTACAACGGTCCTATTCTCATCTTCTGTTGCTACCAGTCTGGCCAAGACTTGAACTCAAGAATAAACAATGAAAATTATAAGTAGTGAAGCATCCCCTCTGCTATATTAAAATTACTTCTGCCTTATCTTGTCAAAGCTATAATTTGTATCACAACGTCACTAGCCAGGCCACAAACAGACCTTCCAAACTATGAGCTAAGCCCGCAAATCACACTCATTAAGGCTTCAAATTTTTGCAGAGTACAAATAAGGAATTTTCTGACTTCGCTTATAACTGTGTATGAAACCTCTACAATTCAGTCATTGTTACAAAAGCTATCTCAGACAGATTTACAGAAGTTGGCACCTCTGCTATGAATCACTGAGGATAACATCTTTATTAGTTTATACATCTTGGCTCTAAAAGCAGTGCTATGTGTAAAATCAAGGTCTCGGAGAGCAATAGCAATGTTTTCACATCATCTAAGAGGACAAGGGTGATCATAACACCAAGAATGTGCTTCAGCAATGGTGAAACAAAGATGAGTGTTAATCTTTAGGAATGCACATGGCTTGTATCTCCCCCAGTCAAAAACATTAAAAATTCAATGTTTTATTAAATAGATTTCTGCAGGGGAAAATTCTGTGCTGTTAATTAGGAATTAAATATTAGTGCAAAACCAAGCAAGCTTAGTGTAAGTTAAGGTTTGCAAATTCTCACTTGCCTAGTAGGAAAGGTTAGTTAGACAATGATAAGTCTAAAGTCTGATTAGGTGTGTAATCATGGTGTTATCATGTTAATGGATTTGTTTGTTGTCGTGTTATCAACAAAAGATTAAGCACATCCCTACATGAAAGCTAGAGGTGAAATCTCTGTTGGAGAAGGTTTTTGGGTGGCAAATCTATGCTTTATCATCACCTCTTTGTGGAGCAATTATTGCTGTATTGGCAGCTTTTCTCTCAGTTCTCACAGGTGGCAAAACCGCAATGTTGAGCAGTTTCGCTTACCGTTGGTATTGCTCCTTGGACTGACTTAGTTCAAGAAGGTTGCTTATTTCAGCAGAGTTTGTTTCACCAGTTAAACCACTGATCATCTTTTCATACAGAAAGGCATCTTTGGCTAAAGAAACAGCCAGGGGCTATGTAAGCTTTTTCTTAATACTTTAAGCCTGAAAGCTGCTACAAGCATAGCACACTTGTGCTGGACTTGATTAAACTATATGGCTGGGCACGCTCCAGACACACACTGCCTGGGAGTCTGACATCTCTCTGCTGGGCTACGGGCTTGCTATTACACTACCAGCAGCCCTGCTTTTACGTGGTGCTGTGCTCAAACTCGAGCCTCCTAAAACAGGGCATGCAAATGAGGTGGGTGGCCAGAGGGTCTTTGCGATGAATTGCCTCTGTCGTATCAGCATGTGGCCAATAACTCAATCAGGTCTTTGCAGCAGTAAGCATCAGGCCAGGAGGAGGGGAAAATGTGGTTTGCATTCTGATGCAAATGACATGCTCAAACTGTCTGTGGAGTTCAACCTATGCATCTTGCAAACATTGATGTCTTGTGCCTGTTCCATCCTGATATGGTCCACTGGGATTCCTCAGGGGTTTGGTTCTTTTTCTTTTGGGAATTGGGAGTTGGGTTTTTGTGGTTTTTTTTCTTACTTCTTGCTGCACCCATTTGCTTTAAATCTTCAGCGTTCTTCCTGCAGAATTCTGTTTAAACACAGCAGGGCAGAGTACTGGGTATTTCAGTCTACAATGACATAAAATGTTATGACAGTGATGGGTCTAGGGTGGAGGTTGTTCAGTTACCACTGTGGTTGCCCAAAAGAACTGAAGAAATATTTTGGCTCTTAGGCTGTGTAAAGTCTCACAGCTTTCTTAAAATTACAATCATAGAACAGTTTCAGTTGGAAGAGACTTTAAGATAATTGGGTCCAACCTTTGAAATCATTACAATGCCAAATTTTGTAAGATCTGAATGTGATCCTCTATGCTTACGGACTAGATACCAAAACAGCCTCCCATATGACAGTGTCTAGAGCTGGTAATGGATATTTGACAGAAAGTGTCATGTCATTGAAATGGAGTTTTCCTACAGAAATACTTTGCCATTTCATTCTGGGAAAACAATAATTAAAAAATTTAGATTAATTTTAACTTTTCCATTTAGACATATTTTGGAACATTCTGGCTTTTCATAATAAAATTAATTTCATTTTCAAAGTGTTTTCTATTTTATTTGGATAAAAAATTATATTAGTCTATAGATTTTTTTTTCCTTAAAGAGGAGAAACTTAAGCGCTTATAAATGAAGAAAATATCAAGATTATAGCTGACCCGTGACATAATTCTAGCTTAATAAGTACTGAAGACTTTATCTATGCATCATGATATGAAAGAGAAACATACAGATCTCTATATAGAGATTACAAACATTGAAATAATCATGAAGTTACTTCTGTTATCTCAGTGAGATGTAAATGTGCTTAATTTTAAGTACGCTATCTAGAGGCTTTGCTGAAGAAGCAAACTGAGTAACTTGATGGATATCTGCAAGCACTAAATAGAGTAACAACAACAACATACTGAAAGAAGGAGTAAAGGCATCACTGGAACCCACTGAAACCTGTGTGTTATTGCTGAAGCAATAGTCCCAGGCACAGTATAACTTATTTTTCCATGCCAATGACAGTAATAACTTGAGTCACTCACAGTTAAATGCACACTGTATCAGACAAAAATGGCATTTACCACAGAATTATCCATCCTGAACTTAGTTTCCAGTCTGTTTCCAGTTCACTTCCATGTTCTTATTATGAGGGTTTTTTTCAGTTTAAGTTTGCACACAATTTGGGCTTGGTTTGGGTAAGTTTTGCTGGTTTTAATTTAAAACCTCATACCAGTTTTGCCCCATGCAGGAATACCAGATCTGCAGAGACTGAGGGATGAATTCTGGCTGCCAAATTTGTGGAAAGTGGACAGGGAGATTGCAAAGCTTGGCTCTGTTGCCAGGGCAAGCCAATCCCACACCTCGGGCGAAATTGTGAAGAATGGTGCCAAGTGCAATATGGCTTTTAGTCATCATAATTGTATTTATAAAACCACCACGCCACCTGCTCAAGTGCTTGAGTCTCTTCTCAGCCGACTAAAACACAGTAGCCAGGTCATAAAATATGTATTAGAAGAACCAGACAAAGTGTTAACTCGTGGCATGGAGAGGGTGCAAGCCTCACCCTTGAGCAAATACAAGCAAACACAAAACCTATAGATTGTCCCAAATCTGGCAGTATCAGTGCCATAGGACAGGGCATGACAAATCAAAGGGTAAGTTGAAGGTGCAGCTGAGCAGAACTCTGCTAGAAGCTGTCAGCCCCTAGCACTGCTCCAGGGCTTTCCTCAAACAGCAGCTTTGGCCATTGATGGTCTGTGCTGCTTTTGGTGACTTGCCTGTGCAAGGTCTTTTGACACCTCCTCACCCCCACTACAAGTCTTGGAGGATATATATGCCACTCTGCTGCAAAATGATAACATCTGGTCTTTCTCCCCAGTCACCATAGTTACCTTTTCATCCGAAGGAAGGATATTGTGCTGCAAAGGGTTTTTTTTTCTGGAGTGGTATATTTTTTTTCAAAGGAAACTCAATCAAGACTAAGAACTGATCAGTTCTGAACTCAACCACATCTTTCCTGCAGCTCATTAACAGCCTGTGAGATTTCCCCAGGCTTTTCTTTCTCCATCCATTTAGTAGCTGAAAACTTCAACAGTTACTCATGTATGGTAAGTCTTGATACGTTTTCACATTTTTACACTAGGTGCCTTAAATGCAGGAACAGTTGTTCAGCAAGCAGCACCCTACCTTTTCCTGAGCAGGTAAACAATCAGTTTACCAGAAAATGGCACCTTAATATTCCCAGATTTACTGTAGGGTCAGAATCAACAATACACCTTTGCAGAGAGAGCATTGGCCATCAGCTTTATTTATTACAAGCACTGGCCAGTACAGAAAACTGAAAATAAATTAAAAAAAAACCCAAATAAACCACACATAAAAAACTATTTAATTGGTTACATACTTTGGGTTTCTTACTTGGTGGGAACACTAATTCTGAAAAAGTATTCTTAGAAGGGGAGAGCTCAGTTCTGCTTTTAGGGCAGGTGAGGATATGATGAAGGAGAAGGAATATAAAGAATTAAATATAATCAGGAATGTTCATTATTCACAGCAATAAATGGGCATTCCTGGCCAAAGATAAATAGTTAACATTCATTTAAAGGAAATTAACTTAAAGGAAAAAGTAGCTTATCATAGATGAAAATGAAAATCAATTTATAAAAGTAACTCTTACCTATATGGAAGAGGATTGTTCTTAGAAAGAGTGTGACTCAGTAGGCCAGTTTCTGACTTTGTCCTATGCCCTTAGCTTTGGCAAACAGAGCAAGGGCCACCGGGAAATTCCTTTTGAATCAAGAACTCCTCAGGTGACAGAAAGATGAAACCAGAAACTCTCCCCACATCTGTCCGCCTCCGGGAAGGGGGAATGGGGGGATGCCAAAGCACCAAATGTGGGCTGGCAACATAATCCCTGGAATCCTGCTGAGTCTGGCATCACTTACAGTGCCCCTAAGGCTTCTCTAATATGTGTGGCCAACTCCCTCAACACCTTGTCACCTTTGTTTCACCTCTTTCAGTGTTATGGAACCAGTCCTAGGAAAAGGTATGTTCTCTAAGGGGGGAAAAAATTAACATTTTCCATAACAGAAAATTAAAGGAAAGAATTTTGGTGTTCTACTGAGATAGAAGCATTTTGTTACATGGTAGCACCACAACAAGCTTGGCCCAGGGGACCATGAGGATGGGATGACAAAAGAGCAGCAGCAGCAAAGCGTCTCCCCAGCTGAGGGGAGCCCTACTTGCACCCCCCAGCCAGCTGTTTCCACCTTTCCAAACCAGACTGCTCTCAGGGCATTCAGCCCCAAAACCAAATATTTCAGCACTTCACTTAAAAAACAAATGGTGAAATTTTGAGCTGGTTCAGAGTAACTCTAGGTGAGACAGGGACACATTAAACACCTTCGTTAGGAATGGTTTGTTCCTAAGTTTACCTGTAAGAGCCAGAGGAAGTGAGATGTTAGACATACCTACCCCTGCTCATGACCAGCCATTTCATTTCCAGACAGGACTCAAACATGACAGGCTGAATATGAAGACAGCTGAAAGTCTATTGGAGAAATATCCTTCCTTTGCTCCTCAGGTTTCTCTAAAAAAAGCATGACTTTTACTGGTTGGGGTTTTTTTGTCTTTTTTTTTTTTTTTTTCCAAGGGGCAGGAGGTGGTTTTCAGCAGAAACTTTAGACATCTTTTAGTTTCACTTAGCCACAAGAAATCTTAAAATGAAGAAGACAACACCCTCTTACTTCATTCTCATAGATCCCTCTTCAGCTAGTTATGCTCAGGCTGTGTTGGTTTGAGGAGCTGAAACCATGTTATGCTGCTCTGTAACAAAACTGTTCCCAGTATTGTGCAACACTTAAGCCACCTTGATGTGCCCTCATTTCCCTAGTAGTCCTTTTTCAATTAGGCATCATCACCAGAGCCCAAAAGGTAAATCTGTCCTCAGTCCCACCATCCACTCTTTCTAAGACCATCACTGTTGCTATTCTAAATCATTCACCAGCCTGGAGAAGGATCATTTTTAAGCTGCTGTAAGTTTCCTACATACCAGTGTAGTGACCTTCCTCCTAAGCCTTGTTTGATGGTCCTGTTCTTCCTATATAGCTATGGCAACCCATTTGAAATGCATTGGATGTTTCTCAACTTGTTAAAATCTACTCTTTAAAAATCTGCTTGCCTCCTTTTTCTGAAGACAATGTCCTGAATAGGACAAGACTTCCCAATAGAGATGATCTGATCCTGAACGTGGATCTTTCACACAAGTATTTACTGGAAACCTGAAAACATTTGGTATAAATTACTACCAGCTCTGAGCTGATCCATTTATATCAAGGACACTGACAATGCACACCTAGACAGTGAGCATGATCGTTCTGCCAGACATCTGTGATTTATGGTTTAAGGAAAGACCAGTCCTTCTCCTTGTAACTGAATAATACACTCACAGGTCAAAAGCTGGATACCCTTACACTCAAAATCCTAGGAAACAGAAAGAGATGTTTTTTCTGTCATATGCTATCTTGCTTTTTATAAACTCAAATTTAACATGATGGATAACATCATTGTAGGAGGCGAAACTGAGATGTTCAGCCAGTTTGTCTACATTTCTGCTAATAACAAGATCAAAGAAAAACAGAAGAAGAGATAAATTAACTTTATTTCACCAGAACATGATATGAATAATGTGTGGTTTTACACTTTTACCTTTTTATTTTCGTGGTTATCTCATGCACTTCATTGTACACAGCTTTTCTTGTTTTCTACATAATGTTGATAACTATCACTTTCATATGAAAGGCTCTTCAACTCTGGCAGGTTACTTTCCTTAAGTTGACTGCAGAGACATCAATGTAGCAGTTAATGGAATGAGATATTTGGCCCCTCAAAAATGGAGACAGATTTAGCTGTTGCCCTGGCAGAACAGAAAATAAATCCTAAATCTGCAGGCACTCTTCTGAGTCTCTTCCTCTACCACAAATAAAGAATCACTTGAGGGATATTCATATATATGCACATCTATTCACTCATCCACTTTATTATGCCCAATACAAATAACAGAAAAAAATTGATTTCTTTACTCACGTAGATATTTTTTTTTTTAATTGAACTTCTGTCAAATTGTAGATGGACTGTATTGTGGCTTTTTCGTTTGCAGTATGCTAAGCAGAGTACAGAATCATGTTGAATTCAAACCAAAGGTTCCCACTTGGTGTTATAATCAAAATTGCAGCAGTGAAACAGTTTAGCTTTTTGCCCACAGAGGCTGGGCCTCCTCAGTCTGTGGAGGCTTTCCAGACTCATTTGGACAAAGGCCTGAGCAACCTGGTCTGATCTCAAGCTGACTCTGCTTTAAATGGAAGATGGGACTAGAGTCCCTTCCAATCTGGATTATTCTACAATCTTTCAATATGAGATAGCTGAAAAATGTTTCAATGAAGGTGTGGAAACTGGAAAACAAACTATGCAGAGCTGGAAAACAAACTATGCAGAAGACTGTTTAAACACTGTTTTAAATAGGAAGTGATTCAATACATCACAACAACCAGGTGACACTAATACCCAGGGGTGCCACTTACTGCTTACAGTTGACTAGAAAGTTGTTTGCAGAAATGTTTTTGTAAATAACAGCAAAAAAATCTGCAAAAAAATAAAATGCAGAATATGATTATATAAATACTTGCAATTAGAAACACAAATCTTAGCAAGAGAGGAACATAAACTTCTAAAATAGAAATTATGATCGCTCCAGGATTATTCAGATCATTTCCATGGTTATTAAACCTGTTTCTTTATTCTCTGAGAGAATATTAGGGTGGTAGACATACAGGAAACTGCATCTGCCATTACCCTAAGCGACTCAATTGTTTGTTTTTCAACTACAAAAGCGGTAAAGAAACTGTACAAGTATTCCTTAATGTAATTTACTACCCTACCACCATCTGCTACATTTGGCACTGAATGTGTAGCTGAAATCTCTTTTATAAGTGTGCCCTGAACCAGGAAGCTGATTCAGACCAGAACCAATTAGCATTCCCAGCCTTTCTCAAAGCACACAGAAACAGAAGCGCACACATTAATTGTGCTTGCATTTTATGTGTTTGTGTTTTGTGAGCATGAATGTGTTGAGGAATCTGTTCTAGCACATAACACCTCTGTCCAATGCTGCAGATCACTGATGCCAGTAAAGAGAGGCAGGAACACAGTAAACGGAGACACATGAGGACCACACAGCTTCTCACTTGTGACCTGTGGCTGGGGATGGATCAGTAGCTCCACGGCAATACGAATCCCTGTGTCGTACACATATGTTGCCCATTGCTGCAACTGAATGTGAGCCAGACCTCGGGTGAACGCTAAAGAGTTCGTTTAGGATTCAAGACTGGATCTCCAGCTGCTGCAAATCAGTGCTGTTCTCATGTTTCCTATGGCTCTGCAGCCTCCACCTTAGCAATTCCCTCTTGGATGGTGTGGTCTTGCCCATTTCTGCTTTGCTCTGTGGAGCACTCAGCAGCCATGCCTGGCTGATGGCACCTGGGATTTTGCAAAACCTGTGAAATATGCTTGTGGCAAGTAGTTCCAATAAAATCTAAAGTGAAAGAAATGTGAATGGGCAGCCACAAACTCACTCCAGCTCCAGTAGTCTTCTGAGTGTTTTGTGAAGGGAGCTAAAGGCTTTGGTGTTTTGATGGAGAAGAAAATCTCCTGCTTTCCTGGAGACCTGTTGGGAAAACTCTCCTGAGGCTCTGGCGTGAAAGCAGATTTGCACATTTATGATGTGACTCCAAGAAATCTGCTGTAGAAAACTCTAAGTCATCCTCCAGACAGACTTCTTTGGATGACATATACAGGAGGTCACTGATAACATGGAGACTAAGAAAATCAGTGGCACCGTATTTTTTTCTCTACTTTGACAGATGTATAGGAGGGTTTTTTTCTCAGTTCTGCCATACAATGGCTTATCAGCAGTGAAAAAGACGATTTTCAGTTCTGCCAACGTATTAATTAAACTTGGGAACTGTACCACTTTATGAGAGGTGAATATCTGGCATAGGGAAGAGAAGGAAGGAACCCAAGGGGTAATTACTATTATAAAGAAAAGAGAAAAGAACATGCAGATCTCTTCTTTAATAAGCAGCAGCAGAGCAGAAAGCCGGGATCTTCCCCATCTGCTGATGCTAAAGCAGAAGAAATATGAAGAGCAACAGTTATCAAGTTTGAAAACATCAGAGTCCAAAAAAAGTGGTGATAAAGAAAAGCCATATTTACCTGCTTAGGAAGGGGCATTGACAACAAAGGGCAGTCTCAATAGACCAGATGATTAAAGAGAGAATTGTCACAGTGAAGTAGATACTGCACAGTAGGTTTTGGGGAGGGAGGAGCAGTGCCAGACATATGAGGGATTACAATCTAGACAAAAATTACTACAAAGCTGATACACAAATGCTTGAAATGCCTTATGCAAAGAGCAACTATCAATAGTCTGCTGTCAAACTCGAAGGTCACATCATGCAAGCCCCATAGGAACCTGTCCTCTGTCCTTGGTTATTCCATATCACGTTATTCCTTGGGTCATTGAATGGAGAGTACACATATAAAATTTGTGGATGACATCTTACTGGAAATCTCATGAGAATTTTTGAAGACAGGATTAGACTTCAAAGTGATCACAATAAATTGGATAAATGACCTGAAATCAATAAGATTAAATTCAATACACATGTTTTATTTAGGAAGGAAAATTAGAAAACGGAGAACATCTGACTAAATCATGGTATAACCGTAAAGAATCTGAAGATTTCAGTGGATCATAAAATTGAAAATTAGCAGCAAAGTGGAGATCGTGGAAGAATAGTAGATGTTCATTTTTACTCAGCACTGACGGTGTCACCAGCCCTGTCTGGGTGCTGCATGTAAACAATGCTACAGACCAATGACAAAAATGACAAGCAGATCAAAAAGCATCATCCCTACAGGAAAATAATTAGACTTCATTTTTTTAATCAGGAAAAGAGAAATATGAGCCCTAAAGTGAGGTAATGGAAACAGAAGGTGTGTAACAGCTTATAATATAAAAGGTTATTTTGAATGGGGCAGAATCAGTTGTTTTCCATATTGACAAGAGACTGGACAAAGAATGTAGACTTAGGTGAGATACTGGGAAAGTAACTTCTAAAAGGGAACTAAGGATCTCTGTAAGATAAGGATAGGACAGTAAGAGAAGGAATCCTCGAAAGTGGTAATTGTTAAAGGAAGGGAAAAGTTATTGCGACCGTGAGTGAGGGAAGGGAGTTGCCTGTAGCTATTTTTGCTGTAACTATTCCATCATAACATAAAAGTTATTATTAGGATTTCACTGTTGGTTTTGTCCCTGCTGATTTGAGAGCAGCTCTCCGTGCATTTCAAGTCTTTGTGTTGTTTCACATGTGTGAAGTGTAAGTAGAAGTATGTGGGCAGGGAGAAACCAACACCTCATTGATTCCAGACCATGTTCTTGCAATAAACAGAGCCTCTGCCTGCAGTTGTACTAGCTCTTGCAGTTGTACTAGCCCTTGTGCTATGCTTAGCAACTTACAAAGACAAGACGGAGATTTCTGTAGGTTTGAGTTACCAGGAAACATTAGCGTCAGTATGGATTCGGTGTTCATTGTGCTTCACCATCTTTGTTGAACTGTCATGGAAAGCTCTTCTAGCTTGTTGGGATTAATGACATTCAGACATTTTATCTGACCTCATTATCCTCCTATTCTCCACCTAGCAGCCACCTTTGGTCATTCTTTTATTTGCCTGCATGACATCTACTGTAATAAATGAGATGTCTTGAATAGGCAACCATCAATTTAGGCACTACTGGCTTTTCCAATATGCAAGAGTTTTGTATGTTTAGGGGTGTGGATAAACATTGATAGCCATCCCATTGTTCTGTTGTTTGGAGGGAGCATTTATCATTGAGATTTATTATCTCATGATTTAAAGAAGTGGATACAACTTGTCAAAAACATTTATCTGTTTAGGGCACCAGATTTTACCTGTAGTCACTTGCATCCAAAAGATTCCTGCTCCTATTTATTCTACTGCAATCAGGAATGAAATCTTAAGACTTATATTGATAGTCACCTGAAAGTCAAAGAGATGTGGAAGAAAACGTAGCCCAAACATGTACAATGTCTTCTGTACCTTAAAGTCATTTTCTCAAGGTTTGCATCTTACCCTTAATATTTTGCATACAACACTTTAAACTTAGGCTTGGTCTTCAAGAGCAGTGGGAACATCACTGCCTATTTTAATTTAGACAGTAGCACCAAAAGTAATGGAGACGTTAACACCAGAGGTTGAGTGATAATAAAGGTTAGAAGGATAGGACCATGGTTGCCTTCAGCATATATGCTCAGACCTGCAGTCCTGAGTTCCTCCTTCAATACACTATATAAACTTGGCTCCTACCTTAGCTCAGCAGGAGCACAGAGCACCACCCCTTGACTTGGACTTTGCCCTAAGTTATCTTATCATCCACATCAGCCTAACTACAACTCTCTCTCTGAATTTCAAAAAACCTCTTATGAAAAGGGCAGAGTTACTTTCCTGTAACAGGAATATGATGGGAAAAGTATGCTAGTGCTATTCGTCGTATTTATGTGTCTACTGCTTTTCTACTGCTTTTCCCCTCAGTGAAAGCATCATAGAGGAAAAATACAAATGTGCACATGCAGAGAACAGAATTGTCATTTCAATATCCAGCCTAGCTATATTTTTTTATCGTTTAAGGGAAGAGGAAAATAGCTTTGCTTTAGAGGCCAGCACAAAGAAAAAAGATTGCAAAGACTTATTGCCTCAATTAACTTATGACAGCAAAGTTTATTATAAATACAATGTTATTTCTTCAAAAGAGAGAGAGAAAAGTATTTTCTCCCCTAAAGAAAAGTAAGAATATTTACTTCAAAAAATATTGTGCAAAAGAGATAAGTTTCAGGGACTGCCATTTTAAAAGTGGAAGATTTTTGGCTAACTTTTATTTATATGACACTGGTGGCAAGCCTTCTTTGATTTTGACAGTAGTCAAATTATGCCAAAGGCAACGGTTTTGCAAAATGCCACCTGAAGCATTGTTTTGTTTGCTAACTTTAGCATGTATGAGAACGTTGCTGAAGGCAGCTCACTTCAAGGTGAATGAAACAGTCACTTGCCATGATGTTTAGCAGTACCTACAAAGCTAGGCAGTTTTCAGTGGAAGTATCTACACACAAGATACAAGAGCTGATCAGGTCACTGTGAGTTCAATAGATGAACTATTGAAGGCTACAGAGATGCGTAAGTGAACATGAACAAAAGCATGATACAAATTGTAATGGGAAGGCAGACTGAGTGATGTTCTCTGATGCTACTGGTTTGAGAAATCTTGCTGCTCCTAGTAAGACAGAAGCTGTTAGAGACCAGCAGGATTTTCTTTACAAATGTGAAATATTTTTTCTGGAAGATAAGCATTCTCTCTGTTCTCTACCCTAAAAGCCTTCTTGAAAAAAAACTCTAAAAAAGCTTTCAATAGCCACAAACATTCGAAATCCAAACATCCAAATTCATCTCTATAACCAAAATCCATTACAAAATTAAGTTTGGGAGGAGAAACTGTATCCCTCAGAAGTGGGATGCATTCAGTTCAAATTCAGGGCCCAAGCTCTCTAAAAGAGTCTTACCCATGAGCAGAAACCATGCTTGAAGCATGGGAGGAACGTCACATAAGTACCTGGGATAACTCTCTTGCTTAAACACAAGTCTATTTCAAGTCTCCTGAGGAGGGAAAGCTTTAACATTCAACTGCCCAAGAGGCTGAGTAGCATTCTGAGGCCTCCACTCTCCTTGGCCTCACTAGAGCTGCCAAGCTACTTTTGCAAGGTCTCAGCAGCACTTCGGCGGAGTCTCCTTCTCTGGAGACATTCAAAACTGGCCTGGACACGTTCCTGTGTGATCTACTCTAGGTGGTCCTGCTTTGGCAGGGGAGTTGGACTAGATGATCTTTCGAGATCCCTTTCAATCCCTAACATTCTGTGATTCTGTGATTTGGTAGGGCTGAATTCCTGGTACCTGTGAATGCTCTGCTGGTCCCTTCAGCCGCTTCAACTGAGGTTAGACCAGGACCTAAGTACCTAACTAGATTTGTGCTTATCATAAGCCATAAAACAGCTATCATTCCTTTTCCATTCTGCAAGGCATATGATACTGCTGACACTTCATTATGAAATGTGATTCTCTAAACTGTTTTTTTTTTTTTGCTTAGATGATTACTTACTATGTTCCAATTACCATCAAATACAGAGTCCCCTTACTGCATTTCCACAGCTGCAAGTTACTGAATAATTTAAGTTACTGTGCTTCATTTACTTCAGAATTATTTTATGATCCAATTGAATGTTTTAATGATATTATGAGGCCTCTGTGACGATGCAAATGGATGGTCACAGAATGGATTAAACAAGACCATGTTCTCTGTGTAAAAAAAATAATTGTTTAAGGAATGGGCTTAAACACACAGTGATGCACACCGAAAATTGGAGTGAACGGATGGAGTTACCATGTTGCTTTCAGTAGGACTATGCAGTTTTACGCCTGTTGAGGAATCTCATCAAAACAGCTTAATAAATGTAATCAATGGCAATGCATGTGAATGAAGGGAGGGACCATTTACTCTTTTCATTGCTGCTTAGTCCACTCACTGTACCTTGTGATAAGGACTGTTTTAGAAGTTTCCAAACTCCGGGGAGAAGGGGGATGCTAGATTCTCATCAGGTGTAAATCAGCATAGCTCTGCTAAAGCCAACAGGCTGCACCAATTGACACCAGCTGAGAACCAGGCCAGTTAATGTTATATTTGATAGTTTCAGTATTTGTCTTGAAGTGAGGTTCATGGCCACTTTGTGATATAAAGTGTAAACTGAAGTTTGCTCAGCTGCACACTATAAATCTCATGCAATGACAGTGCTGTAGGGCTGCACTATTGTCTTTTACTTCATACATCAGGAGAGGGATTACTGTAAGTAATTTATTTTGGAAGGCTGGCAACCCTAATGGGGCATGCCTGATAGTGTTCAAAGGTTCTGATTAGGCACAGTCCACAGAGATGTTCTTTCAACTTGAATCTCCAAAGAAAAAGACTTAATTTTTAACAAATCGCTTTCTTCACAGCTTCATCAATTTGATTTCTTTGAAACTCAGTAGTAAGATGTATCAAAGGAACAGATTGTTTGCCCAAAGCCTATCGAAAAATGCTTTTTGCCTGAACTGAATATACCTAATCTATTTTCACAACTCATTTAGAAATGATCCTGTAAGGACTATTATTCCTATAATGGTTTGTGAAGCTGAAGCCCTAAGAAGTCAGCAAGGTGCCTCTGTGCAGCTGAGATGATATGAGCACGTCCTGGCTGGCTTTTCCAGAAGGGCTAAGCGGGAGGAGGGCTCGGGCTCTCGATGCTGTGCCGGTGAGGTGAGCCCAGGCTGCTCCCTGCTGGCTAGGAGAAAGTGGTGGCGAGCCTGCTGGAGGTGATATGCTTTTCCGTGATGCCATTGACTTTCTGTCAGTTGCACAGTCGCCTCCCCCCGCATAATAATCCAGAAAGTCACAGTTACCCAGCTCTTCGCCTGAACAAATAAAAGCATTGAGATGGCCTCTTGTCTGGTTTCACAGCATGGACAAAGCATTAGAGGACATTAACCATACCAGATCGAAATAAGGTGAACCTTTCTGTTCTTAAATCTGTCATTAATCTCCCCAATACTTCCAACCCCCAGAGAGCCAAATCAGGAGAGACAACAGTTAGAAATAGCTTTAAAAGGATATTATCTCATTGATTTTTGAAAGAGAGAGCTCTTTTAACAAGAATATTTTTCTTTCGGTGCACTTGGTCTCCATCTTTCATATTTATTCATTTGCTTGCTTCACACGGGAATGCAAATCACAGAAGTGTAGGAGGCGTACAGTAGTGTGAAAAATGAGTACCACAAGGGATTCAGGGCTTCATCTCTTCCTATCGAAGCTTCTGAGGCAGAGAGCTTTATGTGCTGAGGATCTTGGGAAGAAAGAGCAATGTGAAGTAGGATTATAGTATCTCCTTTTCAGGGAGAAGTTGAAATTCATGTGATTACCTGGGATTTGTGCTTGAACCTGTGCATATGTTGTGCGTATGTTGGTTTGTGAGATACTCTGGCAAAATAATTTATTTGTAGTCGCTTTGTGGGGCTTCTGTAAGGCAATACCTCTTACATTTCTGTTACTTGTTTCTGAGGCATAGGCACTTGTAAGGCAAGACTCTAAACCTTGGACTTTAATTAAACCTTTAGTCTTTTGTTAGAGGTGTCTTAAATATACCTTCGTAAACAGAGTGAAGCAGCCTTAGGAAAGAGCCAAGATTAGACATTTGCAAGCTAGGAAATCAGTCCTCTAGAAGTTACTTATGCTACTGCTCATCAAGAGACAACTACAAACTGCACCACAATTGGGGGATTCCTCCCCCTCAGCAGTAGCTGGCTCGAAATGAGACTTCTGGTCAATGGAAGGAGACTGGCACACAGGAGGCATTTCCTCCCATCTGAGTGCAGGCTATTGAGGTAGATTGAATGTATCATCCTCTTGAGGTAGATCAACCTAGGTGAGGCAAGTCCCTCCCAAAATGCAGGCTCCAGCGACAGTCCCCCAACACATGCAATTCACAGGTATATGTACTTAATACAGTGTAAAGAAGATTCAGTGCTCTCTCAGTCTCCACTGCTATTAACTCCATCTGCCAGTTCAGCTTATAGAGTAACTGAAAGAGTTATAGAAAACAAGTTTTACCAGCAAAATGATGAAGCCCTTGGATATTAAGCCAAACACATTAAACTCATGGTCAAGCAGATAACTGAGTAAATAGGTCATTATTATGCATTAAAATATTTTGCTATTTACCGTATTCTTAGCACAGTAGTGCAAAAGGCTTAAACAAATTAATCAGAGGCAATAGGAAAAAGAAGACATTTTCAAGAGAAGTTTGAAGGAGCAAGGAAATGACACTGTTTTGGCCAGATAGAGCTAAGTGCAACATGTGGTTGATGCATTTATCCTTACTCTGTGCCAGCTGAGGAAATGTAGGAGAGAGTTCCACTAAGTGTTACATGTTCCTCTCCACTCTCTCCCCTTGGACCAACATACAGTAGAGGTGGTTGAGGTAGTGTCTGCTCCTGCAAGTTTTATGTCAGTTGAGGATTTCCTCATACCCAAGGGATCCTCTACTCAGTGTTTGTGGATGGAGTTCAATCCAGTCCACATACTCGAGTGGCAGATCTGGGCTAAAACCCAAAGTCAAAACCTACAGTGATTTTACCTGGGAAAAAAAATATTAACACAGATCCGTATTTTGTTACAAAGTCAAAAGAATGTCTAAGGGATTTGAACAAAGCACCACATGTATAACACTCTGTGAAGTCAAATCTGGCCAGTAGAAGGACCTGAGGTATCAAAGCACTGATAGTGGCTCTGGATTTATTCAATATTTTCATTACTCCTATGAAATAAGAAGGTGGAGGATGTGTTAATTAAACTTGCAAATGCTACTTCACTAGGAGGTGTCAGAAACACCAAAGAGGATAAAAAAAAAAGAAATAAATACAAAAGGACTTGAAGAAGCTGGAGAACATGAAACAGGATTTAGCTTAGAAAAAAGATGTGCTAATGGCTGAAGGAAAAAGTCATCAAATCTAAAAGGAATGATGCCAAAATAGGCCTATTATTATGATGCTAGAGAGCTCTGTGGCTATAACCTCAGAGTACAGCTTAGATCAAGTGGAAAATAGCCATTTGAGGGAGCTAATTGAGTTGGGCTCTACATACAAAAGGCTTTACATTAATTTTATAAATTAGAGAAGAATCTATTTTTAAATCAACAAAAGCATGTCTCAGATGCAGTCTTCAGTTTTAAAGGCAAGCTGGTTTAAAAATAAGATTTATATTATTAGAATTACTCTAAAAGATGAGCATGCAAGGGCTCTTTTCAAATGGCATGATGGCTAAAATGCTGTCCTACACGGCTGGAGATTTTATCTTCATTCACCTGCCTGTCACTGAACTTGGATACATATTTGTAAGACGGGGACATGAGCAGACAATAAGGCTGCAGCACGGCGGGATTTCTCAGCCCTTCCAAGTGGGATATCACCCATGTGTTCAAGTATACTAACAGACACAGAGAGGAGACACATGGGTCTTGCTGCTCTAACTTGTGAGGTGGTGGTGGATAAAAGACATGCTCTAGGAAGCTTTCTGTGGTACCCACCCATTGAATGTGTTTGCAGAGGACTGGACTTGATAAACACAGCAGCATTTGTGTTGCTACTTGCCACACACCTACAGCAGCAGGGTGGTCTCTGTGCCTTCATTGCTGTAGCATCCTGAGCACAAAGAAGCAAAGCATAAAGAGAACACACAGGGCTGGTTAGCCTGCTTTCATAACTCAACATCCAGTAGCAGATTAATATCACTTAATTAGTATTTAATTACAGGATTTACATTGTCAAAGGCTTTACTTAACAGAGCTAATCCCTCTTCCTGCTTGGCCCCTCAAAGTTGGTGGTATTTACCGCAGAGCAGGAAGGCGCCACCACCAGGAGCTGAGTGAGGTGAGCTACAGAGACCTATGGGCCAAGAGGATGGGCAGCTAATAGTCAACATTTATGTGCGTGTTTCTCTTGGTCCAAGTGAGAACATATGCTACAGGGAAATTAGTGCTATGGATGGGATCCTGAGAAGATGCTGAGTGCAGGACATTCAGCAACACCTGGTCTATCCCACAGGAACTGCAGACTTCAGGGATGTCATAACTTTTTCCAGTTTTTATCTACCCCAGTCAACTGTAGATGTATTTGCTTTCTCCCTGAGATTCATATCTTAGACCTCCTCTGCAAGTGTGCATGTGAATGCCTCCATTCCAAGACAAACCAAGGTGACCCTCTTTCAGATGCCTTCATTTCAAACATTTCCTTTGGGGATTCAGTCCCACCTCCTAAATCCTCCAGTCACCAGGTAATACATGAAGACAGGCAGGGATCTGGTCCATGCTGCTTAAGGGAATGAAAGAACCAGAAAAGAAACAAAAGGAAATGGGGTTCAGTAGCCTCGTGATTACTGGGTCATCGTCTTGCCTCCAAGGCTCCACTCCAACAGTGATTTACCCTCCCTATTAAATAGCTGCTTGATAGAGTTCATAGCTTGAAAAAAGCAGAAATGAGCTGGGCAAAAATGCATCTTCTGTCTTGTTCCTGTGTGGGAACAGCTACTATCTGGTATTTGCTCAGGGCAGAGTGTAAAGCAACTCCCTAGACTTCCACAACACAATGCCTTATGCATATTCCTACCCGGTTTCAAGATTCGCTGTGGGCCAACTTTTAAGGTTTTTTTCTCATACTTTCTTCACCTAATAACACGTTGGCAGAATAAACATGTTGGGATGAAGAGATTTGGGATTTTCTTTTAAAGTGCGTGGAAACTATAATGTGAATCACAAAATTTCATCAATATGGAATTATTGCATTATGACACTGCAAAATCACTGAAACACTTCATAGCAACTGAAAAAAACTCCCATGCACAGGGAAGACTGTGTTTATGAAGTATGCAAGCGTATGGGTAACTGTAGGAAACCCACAAGTCTTGGCATGGTCTTATTTCTTATTTTATAAGCAAACAAACAAAAATAACAAGGCACCCATCTTTCAATTCAGGATTTGCCTATGTTTGTGTATGAAACCTCTCCCTTTAAAAACTGTTTTCCCACTGCTTTGAAGAGGCAAGGAAAAATTTCACAAACACTATTTTCTTGAAAGATATATTTTGCCTGAAAATAGTAAAATCCGAAGTCACATAGTTATTTCCTGATGATTTCACATTCAAATACTGAGCATTATGACAATGCTAAGCCAGCCCCAAGAAGATCAGTACTGAACAGTTTCTTCTTTAATCAGAAAATCTCCCTAGGTCCAGTTGCCACTCAGCAAGTTTTGTCTGAGTTTCATCAGGGCCCCTTTACATTATGCTGCTGATGTAACACAATATCAGTGTTAATATACACTACAGTTATGGTTTTTTACAGTACAAAAGAGGCATAAAGGGGAATATGCTATGATACAGAGAAGTCATTCATACCTTGAACCACGTCCCAGTTCCAGTCCTGCCATCTGCTATTAACTGGAGTGATGTATACCAAAGTAAGTAGTTCCTTTGCCTTCAAAGGCCCGTTCATTTGCCCAGAAGTTATGTAGAATACTTGTCATCCAAGGATGCAGAAGTCAAACATCTCCTTTTGCAGGGGCTATGGATTTCACTCAGCCTCAGG
Source organism: Leptosomus discolor (assembly GCF_034619465.1). NCBI lineage: Eukaryota > Metazoa > Chordata > Aves > Leptosomiformes > Leptosomidae > Leptosomus > Leptosomus discolor. The sequence continues at coordinate 11,317,953 of NC_141393.1, forward strand.
TTCTGGATACTGTGAGAGTGACATAATGATTACCTAAGTTTTTTAAAGGTGCTCCATGCAAGCATGCCTCTTCAGTGAGAATACAAATGTTTCAACATGTGGGTATTATAAGTGGTCAGTAGTTTAAAAAGGTGTCAGAGAGGGAACACACAGACACTGCATTATCAAGAACCTCAGCAAACGTCATTTCAGTGCCTCTTCCAGTGTAATCTGTCCCTGCTGGGTGCTGAAATCCATGGGGTTATCTTGTTTCCTGTCTCAAGCAGGCCACAATGGCAGTGTCTCATATTCCGATATCCTCTTGGAGTTTAGGATTTAGTATTCATAAATATCTGAATATATTTACATGTATTTGTATGGGGTTTTTTGCTTTCATCTTCATGATAAATGGCTTTTGCATCATTTCAGCAATGAGATCTTTCCTCCCATTAAATTTCTCCAAGTAAAAAATGTCCTGCCTGGATCTGTGCAGTTAGAGGAATGGTGTGTAGGAGTATGGATACTCAGTGTGGAATCCACTTCTTTCTAGTGTGTTATTTTTAAAAAAACAAACCAAACCAAAAAAAACAAGCAAAAAACCAAAACCCCACAAATCTCTGTTTCCAAAACTGTTTCAGTCATTTCCAGCTGTTCTCTTTTTAATAATTCTACACCAATTTGCAGTGCAGGCTTGGAAACCTCTCATGTAAGGTGAATCTTTCTAATCTTGCATTCCCCGTAAAACTAAGAACCCACGACATTCAGGAGACGAAACCAAATCAATATGAGTTCAGATCTGGAAGTAAATATCCAAAGGAATCATTTAGCAGCTTCATTGTTGCATTTATACAGTAAGTTGCTCTTGGGGTAATGTTTTGTCATTCATTTTTACACTTGACAAATTTTAATGATTATATTTCCAGGATGGGTGTACTGTAAGATGTCATTAAACTCCTGCCAGGTTTTCTGTTTGAAAACTGCCTTGTTATGTCTATTTAACTTACAGCACATTTAACTATTAACAGGACACAATCAGCATTTTGATTTACAGCTGGGGGAGAAGAGAAAGAAAAAAAATATCTTGCATCTTGGGATTTAAGGATGTTTTCCTCCTTTTGTCTTGATGATCGATGGGATTCTTTGCACGGTTAATGTAAAATGGATGTTACATGTACATACATGCAGTCACACACATGCACACAGAAATGGCTTAGATATAACCACAAGGGGCACTGAATAAAGCAAGTAATTCACATTCTGAGGCTGGATTTGCTGGCTTTTATCACTGTTCTCATATCAGGACTGCTAGTTTCAGCCCACTTGTAAGACTCTCATTAATCTTAATTCATCCTCCATCTACCTTAAAATGTGCCTTGAAGTCATTTTTTTCCTAGCCCTTTTAAACCATGTTCAATCTCCCAGGATAAAGACAAATTTATCAACCTCATACAGCAACATCCACTGTCTAGGAATATTTCAGCCTTTTGAGAAAATCTCTTTGGATCTTCACATTGCTCCTTCTTCAGCTTTGTGTTTCTGAATTTCCCCCAAAAGCCAGGAGTCTCTCATTAGTTACCAGCATAGCCACCATTGCAATATAAATCTCCAGCCATGAGGGCTAAGTACAATTGTTTTAGAAAAGATGACTTGTCTCTGCACAGACTATGTCACTTCCTCATTCATCACCCTCAAGTGATCACAACTGAATTACTCCCCACCACTGCCACTCATTTTTCAGGCCTCTTGCTAATTCATGGAGGCTTGTTAAAATGCTGCAAGCAAAGATGCCCTTCTGATCTTTCCAAACATTCACTAAATGGTTTGAATTTATTCATTGGACTGAGATCATCCTGGGTCATGTCTTTTTTTTGTGTGTGTCTCATTGACTTTTAAATTTTCATTAAAGCTGCAGCATCTTCTTTTGTTTGAAGCCAGATCTGTTGAGGAAAGTTACTGCTTTGAAGGGAAAGGGGTGGAAAGAATCTACACGAAACAACCACAGCCACAGCAGAAACAAAACATGACAAACAAGCAATTAGCATTGTACAGAGCCACCAGCAGCTTGGACTAGCAGGAGTTTGAATTTGTTCTTAGAAGCATTTGGGGAGCAGCTGGTTCCCTTTGAAAGCAAAGGGGATGTTGCCAGAAAAAGGGTTCCAATATTAAGTCCTGCCTTTTTAACTTTACCTGCATTTTGAATTCAACCCAAACAACATTTCCAGAAGAATGACAAAAATAAAACCTTTGCTCGTGATATGTCACAAAGCTTCCACCTGACAACACATGATAAGTTTAGGCTTCCAAGCTTTCTTGCGTTCCTTTTTCTCGTATGTTGAATTTCAGAGCTGCAAGACTGAGGAGAGTCAGAGAAGGAAATTAAGAGGTCTCACTAGTCAATACAGATTAGGGCAAATGCCAGCCTGATTGAAGGATTGATGCAGTGCCTGCCTCCATTGTCATAAAGATGGGACTAGCAAAAACAGTGATACAAAGCAAACACTGTAAACAACAAGCTCCTCCTTTCCCTGAACTTATCACACATTCTGTCGTGGTGATATTGGGAGCTATAATATTCAATCATCTGTCCCAGAAATCCATGCAATGGAAAAAATTCAGAAGTTCCACTGGGAGAGAAAGTTCTCTCAGCTTCAGCGTTGTTCTGACAGGCTTCTCTCATCCTGTGATGGCTGCTTGGAAATGATAAATTGGCCAAGAAGGTCAATGATATCCCGGGGTGCATTAAGACGAGTGTGGCCAACAGGTTGAGGGAGGTTCTCCTCCCCCTCTACTCTGCCCTGCTGAGGCTGCATCTGGAGTATTGTGTCCAGTTCTGGGGTCCCTAGTTCAAGAGGGACAGGGAACTACCGGAGAGAGTCCAGCAGAGGGCTATTAAGATGATGAGGGGACTGGATCATCTCTCCTACGAGGAAAGGCTGAGCAATCTGGGGCTCTTTAGCCTAGAGAAGACTGAGAGGAAATCTTATCAATGCTTATAAATACGTAATTGGTGGGAGTCAAGAGGGTGGGGCCAGGCTCTTTTCAGTGGTGCCCAATGGCAGGACGAGAGGCAACGGGCACAAACTGGAGCACAGGAAGTTCTGCATCAACATGAGGAAAAACTACATTGAGGGTGACAGAGCACTGGAACAAGCTGCCCAGGGAGGTTGTGGAGCCTCCTTCCCTGGAGATATTCAAAACCCACCTGGACTTAGCCCTGTGTAACCTGCTCTAGGTGAACCTGCTTTAGCAGAGAGTTGGACCAGATGATCTCCAGAAGCCCCTTCCAACCCCTATCATTCTGTGATTCTGTGATTCCATGATAAGTGTCTGCATGACCATCAAGGGCTATAAGCAACAAGGGCAGCAGGCAGAAAACAACATCCAAAAAGCTGTTCTCCTAGCTGTTATCATTCTTAGCACCTCAGGACTGAGTAAGATTTGTGGCTTCCCTTTTTGTGCAGCTGCTCCAATTCTGTGGTGATTTCCACTGCCCATCCCCAGGCAGAATCCAGGGGACCAAGGGGGAAACGGGCTGTGCATCTCCCACATCTCACCTGTCTCCAGCCAGCAGCACTCCAGGGAGCATAGGCACAGTACAGTTATTTCTCCCTTGTCCTTGGGTACCAAAATCCAGCTTAATACTGAGAAGCCTTCAGCCAGCTCTGGTATGATGTGTCCAACATGTCTGTCGCTCTTGCCCTTCCCTGCTCCCATGGAGAGCACTACGAGATGAGTTACTAGCCCTCATAATGCAATTTATCTGTTTCTTCATGGACAAAATTCAGAAGGTCAATTTCCAGATACTCTGCAACAGAATGTCATTAAGGGGACTTTCATACAACATGGTAATGCTAGTGTCTCTTTTTAGCCATCCTTCCAACATAGCTGAGTCTCAGAAAGTATCTGGGCATTGAGTCACACTCGAGCCATTGAATGTCTCAGTAGTTTTTCCCTCTTGGTACTAGCTCTTCCTCTACAATAAAAGGAACAAGAAGACATTTAAAATAATTGCAATAGCTATGTCTAAGGTAGTTACTCAGGATAGCTAAGCACCTCTTTCAGAAATGATATTACAATCTTTTTATTTTTTCATATAAATGTCTTGTTCAACTTATATTTTCCCACCCACAGGCCAATACCCTTCTTTTTTAAAATAGTTGATATTTTGTCCATTTTGCTGATCTTTCTAATACAAAACAAAACAAAACTCCATTCTCAACAACTTCTGTTGATGACTGAGACTTTCATGGTTAAGGGGGAAATATTTGCAGCAAGTATTCACATACCTTAGTGCCAGTCTAAAGACTTCTATGTCTGATGAACTAATTTCTAATTGACTTGTTCAGATACAATGGTTTTCTAAGGGTCTAATTTGTGATCTGAAGCCAAAATTGCCAGGGTGTGAACATTGCAGCTCCCCTTGAAATCACATCCCACCACATCAGTGGAGTAAGAAGATATGACAGGGTGTGCTGTGCTGTCGTACCCAGCCCTTCCCAGACAATCTCAGTGATAGACTGCAGAGCCATCACCAGAGATCTCCTGGCATCCACTCTTCAGAAAACAGATCCACATGGCTTTGAAGATGGTCCTATGAAAACTGGGACCTCCACAGTGTATTGGGTTTTGGGAAAGTTGTCATCGTTGAGCACCTAGAAATCTGGTCCTAAATAAAGTGGGAAGCTGGCATCTTCTGTAAGTCTGGTGTTAAAACTTCTCTTCAAATGAAAAGTTTCAAATCCTATTGTCTGCTACAAGTAACAGTAAGTTCTGCTACACCAGCTCAAGTACTTTGAGCCTTGGCTAACCAGCAAATCCTTCTCAGGCCTGGCACTGACTTGGAAGGAATCTAATAATTAAATCGCTGACATTTCAAATACGCAAAGTCAGAGTGATTTTCCAGTTTCCAATGTGTCCCTCTCTAATTCAATATGTATTTAGGTGATACTCAGCTGAGTTAAGCAAGATGACTCCTTTAGGATCCTTTCTCTTCCCTCAGGTAAAAAAGTCAAGACTTGCTCCAACCTCTTTGAACATTCATGGAGTGTTTATAATATGTAAACACACCTTTATTCCATTATTTGTCACTAACAGTTTTTCCACAGCTCATTATTTCCTGCATGAAATAATGCTTAATTAGGGCTGAATTACAAGGGAATTGCTTTGGAACTGCATAAGCCATCCTTGCAAATCCCCTAATGAATTCAATGTGATTGCTGCTATTGCATTGAATTCTAAATGGAGTCATAATGATTAGAAACCTAAGGCATACGTGCCTTTTATCGATCGGTATGTGACAACAGGATTTCTTTGTAGACAGAGTCATGAAGAAAATATGTTGATACCAGTATCTGAAGATTTTTAGCGTCTCTTGAGAAAAAGCTGGTGACTGTGGCATTTAAATCCAAGGCTACAATGACAAATTAGTCAAATCTTACTAGTTTTTCCCAGACCTATTGGAGTTGCAAAGTTACCAATCTTGCTGAGTGCACAAATGAATTTAGGTCTTTGTACTGAAAAGAGGGATGATCCTGAATTTAATCAGAGTTACACAATACCCAGGTTCTTAGCTCAGGTATAGAGCATATATTCACAAACCTGTCTCTCCACAAGTCTCATTCTTCTGCCGTTGTAGTCACATCGTAGAAAGTTTTTCTCTGGTTTTGCTGGATGATCAATTGGATCCCAAGTTCACAAAGTTGTTCTGTAGAGATTAATTCACCCCTGAGATGGGAACAACTCTGCACTTTCTCGTTTCAACCCTAAACTAGAACATGAGGAACAAGGATGTCTGTGTCCACACACCATCCAGCCTCAGCTTTCACCTCTGCACTGCAAAGTTCTACCAGCCTGGTGATGTGTGGAGTAGCATCACCAATCTCACAGTTAGGACATCTGCCTTTGTGTAAACTGGGAGGAAACTGCCTGCTGTTTCAATATACTTATTTATTATTTGTCCAGTCATGCTTATGATCTTTGGGGAAGCATGTTGGGACTCAGCTCAGTACCTTCTTTCACTTGTGGGTTATTAACTTTCCCTTTCTAAAATTCCTGTTATCATAGTGTCTCATGCACTGAATCCTGTGACCCTTGAAGTTAATGCCAAAACCACTACTGATTTCAGCAGGAATATTTTCAGGCACGTTGTGTTTTTGGTTTTTTTTCCTCTTTTGCAACAGATCTTCTCAGTTTGCCATACCCTTCAGACTTTGACATTTGGAATAGGTTAGGCTGACACAAACACTTCACTTTAAATGCACATGTAAGATTTATTCCCACAGACTTATATTGGTCTGTGTTCAAATTAGCAGTGGTTCCAGGCAGTCTGCTTCCTTGGGATATGCTGGCATAAATCTACTGAATTTGGGGGAGTTACTTCTGATTTTCACTGATAAATGCAAGAAAGGACTCAGCACTCTCCACCTAAAAGCCTTAGATTAGATTTCTCCTGGCCCCATTAATGTTGCCACTGGTATTCTTTCTGTATTTCTTTTGCTGTATATGTCAGTAAGTGCTTTCTCCCCACCTTTTAAAATTCCTTTAACTATTAAGATACTCTTTTCCTTAAAGAATTCCTAACTGATCTCTCAGTCTGAAATACATCTGAATGCACTTTGGAAAAAAACTCTGTCACTGAACTACATAAACAGCTATAGAGTTACAGAGGATAGTCTGGGTCATCAAGTCTCATCCCTCTTGATCTCAGCAAAACATGTAATGGATCCTTACTCAAGATTCTCTATAGAACATCCCCTCCCCACAGACCACAAACTATAAGATGGTTCTCCTCTACTGAAAAACTAAGTCAGGATCATTCATGAACCACTTATCTCCACAGAGTAAAAGCTACCTGGATTATAATAAACATCAGAGAAAACCGTGAGACACAGATTGTACTTACAAGATACCATATTTTAGTGGGACAACACTGAAGGAACTGGGCCCAGAAGAGAATTTTTAACATATCTGAGTCCAGCCATCAGTGCATGTTAATGTGGTGGCAATGTCAGAGGCAGTGTAGTCATGGCATTGTCATCAGTCAGAGGCACAGGTAAGAGAGAGTAGGGAAGAACAGATAAAAAGTTCGTACAACTAGGCTGTCACCCTTATATGAGGTCTTTGCAATGGGATCTCTAGCAAAGAAAACTTCCACACACTTCCTGACTGTAAAGTTGGAACTGGGCCTTGAGTTTCAATGCTCTAGGACTATCTCTGTTTATAATCGTGCTCCCAGTTACCGGCTGTGTTTGCACAGGTTGGCCTTGGCAAGATGCAAGTAGTAATCTTCTTGGGTTCAAATGGGAACTTGCATCTGACTTGCAATTGTGAGAGTCAACAGTTGGGTAAAGAATCCTTTCCACATGCTTAAACCAGGTCAAGACATAGACATGCTGTGTGTTGCTAAAGGCAAATGTTGAGGCAATTATACTCCCATATATATTCTGGCAGAGTGGATCTATTCCTAAGACTCATTAAAATGGTTTGCTTCTGACATGTTCTGGTTTGCACTAAGCATTCAGTGCTTTAAAAGTAATAACATAGAGGAATATCCTTCCCACAAGCTATTCTGCTCTCCTTCCAAGAGATGCAATCTGAGGCTGAAATCAGGAAGTATTCATGCCTTCTGAGCACCCTTCTGTTCAGTCCACATGCCCAGCAGCTATGTAGACAAGGCCTGTTAATCACGCACATCTTAGAGATAAGTGTGTGAAGACATCAAGAAATGTGCACATATCTAGTCTGATACAAACATTTCCTACAGAGCACTGTCATGCTCTTGTTGTCTGGCCTGGATGCTGCTGGTCACTCTCTGACAGCATTGAATGTTTGACCCTTCCCAAATGGCTGTGCACATTTGACCCTCCCATGAAAGGTGAAGAAGGATGAATGCAAGTCTAATCCCTATTTGTGCAATATGGAGGGTAATGAGTCTCAGCAATGGCAGGCAGTGACTTTAAGCGGTATGCATGTAAAATATGCAGCTATATTAACCAGCCAGGCAAGGAAGCAGAGACATTTCCTGAGGTGGGAAACATATTGAAATGCTAATAGACCCCGGCAGGTATTGTTGGTCCTTTGGGGAAAGATACCTAGGAGGAACTTCTTAATTGTATGTTCATCAGATCCTTTCAGCAGATCAAAAGAGAGTACTGATACAAGCAAATAAACTTTGATGTGTGCCTTTCACTACTGGTACTAATTGGAAGGAAATTCCCTGGCCTGTGGACCAACGTACTTAATTTAAAAACACTGGAAATGTTAATTGGATAAGGGGGGAGGATTGATTAGAAACATGACCTCATGTCTAAAATGATAATGAGGGCTCTTGACACCTGAACAACAAAAGGTCATGAGAGTATAAACAATGAGAAAGAACCATCAGCTAGAGCTCAGACAGTGACATATGAGTCCCATGTGAGAAAGGGTGTTGGGCAGAAAGGAAACTGCCAACTCCAGAGTTGAGACAGTCAAGCACACTCTAAAATGGAAGACCTGTATTCTCTACTCATGTACTTCCATTCACCTTCATTAAAGTTTCAAGGATACAACCGAGGCAGAGTTTTGCTCTACATGCTTAGTTTTCTGCTCATCAAGAACCATTGGGTCCTTTCTTGTGCAGCCTTGTAGCTGAATAGCTCGGCGATGTACAGGTCAGAGAAGATTACTCCTTGATGAGGAGTTAGGGAGGCTGACAGATAACCCTCGGATAACTGGCTGGAAGGGGTATGAAGAGATATGCAATCTTCTCCTGCTTGTAAAAGGTCATTCCCTCACCTTTAGCAAGGAGAGTCCCATAATTAGGTCAATAGCTGGATTTCTGCTGTTGGGAGAACAGTACTTGGGGGTATATCTCATCTCCTTGACAGAATGGAGTTTATGTCTTGTATACAGCCATGCATTTGGAGCAAAGTAGAAGAGAAGGCAATGTACGTATTAGTTTTGAGATTCATTTTGGCAATAATTCCCTACATAAACACTGTGCTTGCAAATTGCTGAACTTCTATTGAGTGTATATTCTTTCTAGATTTCCTTTTATCTCTCCTCAGACATCTCTGTTACAACATTTACAGAGGATGTTTGCAATTTATAAAAACAGTTCATGAGGAATGACGCGCTTTTTTTTTCCCAGAAAACAGTTCTAAGACCAGGGAAGGGCTATTTTTCACTATTGGTCTCATCATTGCGCATGATGGGCTGCATTTTAAATTCCAAGATTTTAACTCAACTGACTACACTGACAGGGTCTGTTTGGATACTGCAAAGTCATTTGAGGATGGGTTTGGGGTTTAGGGGTTGCAGTTTTGTGGGGGTTTTTTGCCTGTTGGGACACGTACAGATACAGTAGAAACCTAAACAGGGTCAAAGTAGAGAATCATAGCTCAGCATCTTTCCACTGGAGAGTCTGTCTGTGAGATGACAACTTTGTATGAACTCTTTAATATCCCTGGACTTCTCAGCCTCATATTCAGTACTGAAGCAATAATACAGTGTGGTGAGAGAGGAGTTACTTGAGTAGAGAGATTATGTGTAGATGTGTTTTGAGAATTTGTGTTTGATTAGTAGTTTCCCACACAGAGATTATGTTTGCAAACTGCTGAACCTCTGTTGAGTATATATTCCCTCTGGAGTTTCACTCTACCTCTCTTCTGAAGTCTCTGTTATTATATTCTCAATCTGGTTTGCAGTCTTCAGATTCCATTTACAAATTCTTCCAGCCTTCTTCCTCCTTTATTCCCAAACCCTTTTAATATCTGACTGTTCAAGTCTCACTTTTTCCTTCATATATACTTTACCATCACTGCCTTTCACTCTAATGGCAATGCAAGAAAGATTTCTTATCTGTCTTGCTCTTCTGTATACATTTAATCAAACTTCTCTTCCTGATAACTCCTATTTACTATTATACTAAGTTAAAATTATTTGCAGATTTACTTTTTTTTTGGTCTCTGTTTTGACAATCCATAGTCCTAGTCCTGCATTGCCAAAACCTCTCCTATTTCTTGCCAGGTTGTTATGCACATTGAATTGATTTCATGAAATACACTGTATTCCCCTCTTTTTTGTCAAAAAGCAAAAAGAAAAAGAGAGGAAGGAGTGTGGAAAAATATTAGGAAATGGGTTAAACACAGCAGCAGACACACTTAATAGTAATCACCCTCTAAAGCTTAGTACAACTGTCCTTTTTGCTTCTTAGCTTTCTTAGAACTTGGGCACACTTCAGCAGTTCCTCAGGAGTAAAGCTGTACATGGATAGATTTTATACTTTTAGCATATGCCATGAGGGTATATCATTTTAAGCTGAAAAAAAAGATATTTCACTTCTGCATCTCCTATGGAATCCCATAGACCTTGACACTTTCACATTTCAGAACGTGACGAAGGAAAACATTACTCGGAGTGGCTCCATGACTCATTTTCAAGCTGAACACACACTGGTTTATACTTGGCCCCCAAAGCTACTGCAGTCAGCCAAAGCAGAATCATATCTGAGCCCTTAAAAGTGGGTATTGTCAGTAGGAAGCCTATCACTCATGTCAGAGCTGAGGGGGCCAGGAAACGCACCCCAGACTTTGGCATCCAACTTGCACAACTGCCCAGCAGTCCCCTGTGTGAATCTGGATTCTCTGGGACAATAAGGGAATGAGCAAAACAAAGCAGAATAAGCTGTGACAGAAGACAATTAGTATTGGCAATGTATCTCCATGCTAGTGTGGTTCCTAATTGATTGTCCGTGTCTTAAAAATGTAATTACTGAGTGTACTTGTACCATGGATGCATGTTTAAACTATTGTACTTGATGAAGACATTAGCAATAAGCTGTTCATGTAGCCACTGGAAACAACCCTTATATGATGAGGAGGGAGTGGGAACAATAATACTGTGAAAGAAGACATCATGCTACTGTACCTCTCTCCTCCTGGGTCTGGATTCTTTCAGTATGTCGTATTTCAAACTATCCCAAATGGGAGAATGACAGGTTTATTTTAAAAACTTTGAGTGACAGAGGGCTCCAGACCTTATTATTTATAATAATAAATTATGATAAAAGAAGCATTCTCAAATGGGGTAAAGCTGTTTTAGAAGAGAGATGATTTGTTTGAACTAAAAGCTAGAAGTAGGCTGGGTTTCCTTGAGATGTGGAATGGTGTTTTGTTCTTCACCCACCCCTGCAATCTTGTGCCATACTGCCCTGCTGCAAAAACTAGATACCAAATCTGATACTGGACAGGAAACCACTCCATGTTTAACTGGTTGCAGTTGTGGATGCCCAGTTCAGAGCTCAGATGAAATGACAGAGAAACATGAGGCTGCAACACCCTTGAAAAGAGGAAAGCAGAATCAGGAAAACATATTAACGGTCAATTTTTCAAGATCTCAGCTCCTGCTTTTGTTTCACTCTATTTTGTAAAGTTCTTGGGGAACAAAAAAAAATAAAAAAAAGAAAAAAAGCATGTTAATGTAAAGGCAAGAAAGACTGGCACAGGAAGTTCCAGCCAGTTTTTCTTCCAAACTCAAGATACCAGCTGTGACTGTAATTTCTTTATAAGGTCTTGCTAATGATTGTCATTGAAAACTGCCAGTCTAAGTTAATAGACCCTCCTTCTCATAACCCTTCAATGCATCTACAGTAGTCAGCCACTGGAGGATGTGAGGATGCTCTCCTTAACATGTCTCAAAACTAACAGCAGTGGTTATCTGACGCCTGACCACGCTGCGTCCGCTCTCATCTTCTCTTGTCACTGTAAATCTGAACTACCACTGGCAAAATATCAGTTCTGGGTTCTCCTTTCAGATGCTGAAATAGCTCGGTCACCACTCAACACTTCAAACAGTGGAGAGGACCCTCCTATAACCCCCAGACCACTTTGTGAGGATCCCAAGAGGAATCCTTTTGCACAGGCTGCTGCCCCTCCAGTGATGCTGCTGATGTTGTCATCCTCTTCCTCCCCTCAGCATGTACAACAAATGCAGTCTTTGTACTCCTTAGCCTGGCCTTGAAAGTAGGCTGACATTTTTACAAGAAACATTTTTTGCTGATTGTTGTGGAAAGGTCTTGTTTTGTCTGAAGCACAGTCTCGGAGGGGAGTGGTAAGGACTCCATTGGTGGGATGTTTAAAATTAGACAATAGGCTATTCAATGTACAAATAAGGATAATCTTGCCCCAACATAGAAATGAGTTAAATGATGGAAACTGTTCCACCTGTAGCTGCTCTGAGTCTGCCTAGTGCTCTGTTCCCCTAGACTGTGCATCATCTGGGACTGCGATCAGAGACGAAGATGCCAACTGCAAAATGGACTAAGCAAGATCTTGAATTATTTTTGTCTCTCAGATTACACACTGCTTTGTAAAAGACTTTATGGGGAACGACACTGAATGCTTGCGTAATCCAGCCTCTTCCAGAATGTTTTATGGGGCAGGGACATCTGCAAATAACTGTGAACACCAAAAAAAAAAAAAAAAAATTATGGGTTTGGGGAAGCCCCAAATACATTCCGTTTGCCCTCATGATCTACATCCTCTTCACACCACTTTGTTCCGGTTTTCCTTTCAGTACTTTCCAGGATCTCTGTGCTGACATACCCTGTGACAGAGAAGGGAGGCACAGTGCAGTAAAAGGTAGCATTACCAAAGGGCCTACATAATTGTTATGGGCTTGCTCTTCAGCAGGACTAAGTTTTCAAAAGTTAATGACATTATTGCAGTTACACTCTTTATGTTCAAAAGTAGAACAGGTTCTGAATGGTAAATGACACCATTTTGCTTTGTGTAAATAAATTACTTTGGCTTAATGACTTCTAAAAAATGTTGCTAAACTCTGTCAAGTATTTTCCTTCAAAGGAGAAATAAGTCCTGTTAGGAAATGAGCCCTGGTGCCAAACACCCTATCTTTCTTGTTTACGTGGCTGTGTTTAGTTTCATCTTTAGTTAACCAGTCTTTGGTGACTAGTTAAATCCTGTGAGATCACCTTAGGAATTAATTGCAATTCAACACAGGAATCTAGCCCCACACACTGCAGGGATATTTCTACCTTACCTGCATTTTAATGGCTCTACCAGTCCATCATGCCTTAGATTCTGCATCCTTTCCCACCAGACATTAGCACATTTTGACCTCAGTTTAGAGGAAACAAAGTGCTGCAAATTACTTTTCCATAACTAAAGCACCAGATAAGATTTTACAAATGGAAAAGTGAGCCACAGAGCACCATCTATGTTACACCCACTGTTCAAAAAAAAAAAAGAAAAAGAAACAGCCAGCTACTATAGGCTGTCCCACCCCATCTGGCACTGCCACACATTGCTTTGCAGGATTCACCTTATTCCAGAAGTAAATTAAAAGTTACCACTCAGTCTTTTAAGATGAAGAGGTTAAAAAAAGCAGCTGGTATGTTACAGCGGATATTCCCAGCAGAGCCGTCAGGCAGGTTTTCTGCGTACTTGAGCACCAACCGCCCAAAACTCACAGGTTGCCTGTTACTAGACACAAAAAAACATTATGAGAATTATTCCTCCTGCAGTTTTTGCCACTGACTCAGTGCACAGGCTGAGCAGCATTTTGCAGCTGGGGCACGGTATTTATATTTATATTTGTAACTGAAGAGACTTGAAAACTTGTACAGACATTTACATTCACATCAAATCCCAAGATATTCACAAGAGGATCGACAATTAACTCTGGTGTCCTTGACAATTATGAGCAACAGCATGTTTGTTCCAGGGTAAATTTCTCCCTGTGGCATTTTCTGCTTCCAGTCCTTAAGTGTTGTACAGCCTGTTGTTCACTATTAAAAGAAGATCCAGGCAGGAAATTCAGAACTTCTTCAGATTTCTATTATTTTTCCTCTTTGTCAACTGAGATATTTAGAAATTTTCTATAGAAAACAAAAGAGTGAAAATAGACCCTGGAACAGTGCTTTGTTCTTACTCACATTTTGTGTTTTAATCTAAGAACTAGTTTAGCATCTCACTTCTTTTGACCAGCAAGTCCGTGTGCTCTTTAAAAACTTTCAAAAGGAAAATTTCATCAAATCTTGTATGTGCCTGTGAAAAGAAGCTTCAGTCAGTTTGTATTTTCATGAGGGGCACCCTTCAACTAGAAGTAAAAAAATATTTCATTGTGTTTTCTTAAACTTGTAGAGTGATTATACATATTTTGGATTTATGGTGCTTTCAAAATTCTAGAGTGCCGTTCTGCTATGATTTCTGTGATAAGCACGACACAACAAATTCAGGGGCTCCCCTACTAGCTCATAGCTATTTGCTATGAGGGAATCACATTTTATGTGTTCTTAGTATTAATATCCAACCAAATGTCAATGCAGGAGTTAAATTGCTATTCTTCAGGAAAAAAAAAATTCTCTTAGATTTCAAGAATAAAAATTGAGTTCAGACTATGCAAAGGTCAGTTGGCTTAAGTTTTGTTAAAAACCAAGACAAGGCCAGATAAGGATCACTGGATTCAAGTGAATGTGGGCTGGCTTCTCTCACAGCTGACAATCTCTCCTCCAGTTTGGTTTTTCATTTGTAGCTCTCTGCTGAAGAGAGATTGAAGAAACCCCCAGGCCCACATTGTTCACTATTGTTCTCCCAAGCCAGCAAAGAAAGCAAAACTTCAAAGCCTTATAAATATGTTATTAGTTATGAAGATAATGATAATCATGCATATTACAGAAGTGCCTGTGGGATAACTATGACATGGTCTTTTACTGCTACGAAGCAGCAGATGGCCATAGCCTTGGAAAGTCTGTAACCCAAGTGGGCAGCGGAAAACCACATTGTTATCCTAAGCTTTCTTCAGAGGTGTGTCTTTGAGTTAAGAAGTAAATTAATCATTGCAGAAGCTCCTTCTGAACGAGGAGTCTAGCACAGACAGCCACAAATAGATCCAGATTTTTTTCAGATAAAATCCAATTTTTGTTGGAAAACATTTGTTTCTTGAGACAACATGGATTAACAAAACTTGCTGGGTTTGACGAACTTTGGCCAAGTCCAGTGCAAGGGTCCTGGCAGCTCTGGCAGGCTTTTGCATCCATCGCAGAACAGAGAACCAAATGCTCCCAAGTACCTGCTCCATGCTGTCCACTGGTGGATCACAGTTGCACCGAGGACATGGATGATCTCTCTGAATCAGATCAGTGAAATTGCCTTTTCCAATCTTACTTCAGGGCTCTTGAGTGATTTTTATTTGATTTTTTTTTAACTTCTGATTCAAAATGCAAGGAGGAAGCATTGGTTTTCCACTCATTCTAACAATGAACTTTGGTGAAGATATCGAGGGAGCAGCCACTGCTTGCTGACCCTGATGCAAAAAAATGTCTCTGCAATGGCAATCTTTCAGCTGACGTTTGTTCACCGTCCTGAATCAAAACAGACATGAGAATATGTTGTGATTCTTCATGAAGAAAGCTATTTGTATAAAAGAACATAGAAATCAAAAAATCCACAATTCTATAGGCATTTGCAATTCACATCTAGAGCCAAATCCAGTGCTTGGACTCTGGCTCATCTGTAATTTATCCATAATAGCCTAAAGTAATTTGCTTCATTTGAAATACACAAGGATGATTTTCTCTGGCTGTAAGAGAGGTGAGGTACCTGGGTTAGAATAAAGATTATCCTGGTCAGGAAAAAGGAGGAGTTGTGACAGCAGGGGACTGAAGATGAATAGGACTGTACTATCTCTTCTGGTTTGTTTACAAGTCTTGCTATCAGTCATCAGTGCCTGAAGCTAGAGAAAGTCTGGGCTTCAACCAGCTCTTTAAAGTGTAGATTGAGTTACTCCTCTTGTTGATGTTCCATGTGGATCATTTAATTCATTCTGCAGAAAATGTGAAAATCGTGTGGCTACAGCAAGTTAACCCAGCAGCAAGTTGTCTTATGAGCTTAGTTTTCTCTATTTTATTAGGAAGCATTGGAACGTATCCCAGTGGCTACATCAGTGGCTCCCCTAACATTTCTGGCAGAAAAGGAGTAACCTGTGCTTCACGCTGCAGGGATTTCAGATGGTATATTCAGTAGTTCCAGATGACACACAGATGATACCAAGCCCGTCTATGAAAATGCTTAGAGCCTCAATTTGTGTCAATGATAAATAAAAAATAATGTTCATTGCTGGCTTTCCATGCAAATTAAGAAATTTAACCATTCAGACTAGAGATCAGGTTTACTGCTCTATTGCCTGATATGGCTTAAATGAGTTAAGTAAATGTATCATGGACTAATTTGCAGATCTCTTGTTACAACAGTTCCATCTACTCTGCCCCAAACCCAGCGAAAAACCCAGTGAAAACAGTGAGTTTGAATTATAACAACAAGCATGCTTTTTATCGGAAGAAAGAAAGAGACTTTACACTTCTTCCTCTCCTTCACTTAGATGACACAGAACTGGCATAATTTTTGTTCCCAATTCATCTGTCCAAAGTTTCAGCACAGTGATGGAAGTACAACTGCAGCAAAGGAATGAGAGGAGATGGGGCTAAGTGAGAAGTTAAACTATCTCCTATACCTGTTGCAGGGAACGAGACATGGGTCTAGTCACTGCAGGGGAACAAGAAGTCACATGGCAGCTCTTCTGTAGATGCCTGTGCTAATGTTGTCTTTTGGCAAAGGAGATGGAAAAAGACATGTGACTCTGATCCCCAACAGGGAGTTCAATAATCTCAGCACAGTGTTCTGTTGTATCACATATGATACACATTTTATCAAATTTCAGGTAGGTTCTCATTCAGCTTTATTTTTCTGCCCCAATGCAAAGGTCAATCTGAGCTACAGAGGTCCTGGAGTTCTCACCTCCAAGTCTCCAAGAGATCTACTTGTCAATATTGGTTAGTCTAAGAGAATGTGCTCTTCAGAACTAGGGGGAACAAATAATAGGGTTCCAGCACTACTATCTAATAAGTTCCCTGATGCTCAAAAATAGTAGAAAAATCATTGTTTTGTACAGTGGTTTCCATTTTCTGGTGGAAAATCACATTAAATAATCATTTTTGTGGTACATGGAAAATTCCACCTGCAGTACATGTGTTGTATTATTGCAGAAGAGGGAAATCCCAGATATTGTTTACAGAGACAGACAACTTGTTTATTCAGCATTGGCTAGAGCTGGCCAACCAGCCTTAAAATAAAACTGTATGTGAAATGCTTGTGGGAACCAAAATTATTTACTATCAGAAATATCTGTTCAGTCAATAAATTCAGCTAAACCTTCCAAATACAGCCTGCAGTTTGATTAATGGAAGAAGCTAGAGAGCTGTGCTTTAGCTAGGATTCAGGATATTACTGATCACTTATTTTTGATGGATGGGATGCCTCTTTCACAGGAGGAGCAGGGAAAGCATCCTCTTTAGTAGTTCCATAAAAGAACATCCCAGGGAAAGTGAATAGACAGGGTGATTTCTGGTGTGACACTGTGTACCCTGTGAGGGCTGTTGCACTAACTTTTTACCTGGTGGAAAGTAGGGGGTAACATTTATTCAATGTTATAGCTATGCCAGAACGCTGACATCAAGTTATAGAAACTGACAACCAAGGCATATGGACTCTGCTGGAGTCACTCACCTAAGATTTCATCTCACAAAACACTTAGCTTTTTCTTTATGATTGTCCCATAAAACACTCCTAGGCGGAGTTTTTTTCTCACCTTGATTATTCAAACCTCTTCTTCCTGTTGCTTGTTTTAATATCCTCTTCATTCTCCTCTCACTCATTCGAAACTTCTAGCTGTAAATATCCTTCAATGGCCCTCTTCACTTGGCCACATACCTTTAATTTGGTGTTTCAGGATCACATGAAAAGGAGGTTATCTCACCTTTTTATTTATTTACTTACCATTTTTTGAGAAAAAGCCCCACAGGCTCAAGGCATTAGAACATATTTCAGATTAAATCATAATGTACCTCAATAAGCTGCAGAGGTCAGGACCAGGGTAAGCTAGTTTTGGAATCCCCAATACCCTGGTCCAGCATTCGTAATCCAGCCTTTATAAATAAAAATGTCTTGAAAAAAGAAATCAAGGTTGATGGGCACCATTACTTGTGAGGTTTGGAAAGACAAAGTTTACAAAGTTCAGCTTGCTCAGCACCTGCACTGAAGGTCAATCCTGTTGGGAACAGAAAAAGCTGCTTTACATTTACTCCTCATGATCCTCACCTTTGTTGAGGGAAGCCAAAGAGGTTATGAAACTGTATTGCAGATCCACGGAAAGATGTTTTTTTCTTTCTGCCTGACCTAGTGAGAATGCCTCTAGTGAATTTTCCCCTTGACACCTTCCTGCTAGAAGCAGCCAATTGAACAGCTTTCCACAGAACTGTTCACAAATGGCATAGTCTTGCAGCACCCTTCATTAAAAAATGTTCTGCCGTGCATTTGGCATGCAGAAGGGAGCACCTCAGCAACTGTATGTACATTGGCTCTCTGTGACAAGCCTTTCAGGCAACCATGCAGGCTACACATGAACAACTTACCCAAAATGCATCTCACACCACAGGTTTATGTTCTTCATTTTTGACAGCTCAGAAATAACCAGCCCCCTGGCATGCATGTTCATATACCACAGCTGGGTTCAAAGCGGGTGATGTCTCATATTTTGGGGGCTAGAAACAATTTTTGGTCTTATTGTGGGGTATTTGCATTAGTTGCGATTTTCAGCAGCAGCCAATCAAGCATTGAGCAGGTCCCCTGGGTGGCAGCCAAGATAGCATTAACTCAAGAACTTTGTAATAGCAATTTTTCCTATGTTTCCCTCTGTGTGCTTGTGTTTTACATCTTGCTGAAGTCTCACTTTCACCTTTCTAGGTTGATGATGTTCTTCTAGCCTGATGCAAAGCCCAACCACTGCCAAGGACTGACGGCTCAGGGAGGTAGAGTCAGCTCCAGGGCACATGCAGATTATTCTATGCCCCAAAACAGATGATTTGGTCTATGCCAGGCTGGTTGTTTCTTGCCGCTGAGAGGAGGTGACCTGGGGTGTGCTGGAGTGAGGGCCACTATGGGAGGAAAAGGGATGCCCTGCCACTTCATGTCTCACTTCTGCTCATAGAAAAAACTCTCCTCTCAGCTCCACCTCAGCCTTCCACATAGCCAAAGCACTTCTTGGGGCAGAAATCCTCAGTTTTGCCTCCACCTCTGAAAAGCTTAGGTCATGTTTGCCCCTGAGGCTACGAACGGGAGTAAGGCAGGCACCTACTGAAGTTGAATTGCAGGTCAAGGCACTATCTGGCAGTCATTCTCTCAGCACTGATTTCAGCCACTGTGATTAACTCTGAGCAATTCTGTTTGTACAGAGCAAGTCATTCAGTTGTAGCTTTGGAAGGAGGTTATTTTTGTGCAATTGCTTTCAAGGTCCAGCAGCAGAATCAGATGATACTGAGTCACTGATCACCCTAAATCAGTGGTGACCAGTGTGGTCTCATTCCTAGACACAGTCCATCCAGGTTTAACTAATTACACGTTTCTTATTATCTGCTGGCAGCTGATAATTCATTTTTGACATATCTCTCTCTGAAAGATCTTTGTAATAGTTGCAATGCCAAGCTCCAGTCAAGATGCAGAAAGGATAAAGCAGCTGTGTTCCAAATACTTAACTTGCAGAAATTACCTTTTCAGGATTGTGAAACAACCAGCGTGTCCACCTGGAAGACAAAATGCTGGATTTTTCTTCATAAGTGAAGATGTGTGATATTTAGGAAGGTTAAAGAGGTGATGGACAGAGTAAATGTCTCTATGCAATATCAGACAAAGAACCTATGGCTGCAATTAGTTTACTGTAAGATCTGAATGGCAAGGCTTTATACCGTGTTGTTTTTCTCCTTGACTGTGCTATCAAGTGGCATGTGAGGTGCAAATACTTGAGACCTGACTCTGCCCTCCTCACTCAGCGGAAAGTCCATCAGAAGCAGCAGGAACGCTGCCCTAGCTAAGGATTTCAGGTTGAATTTCAAAAAGTCGAGCTTGCTGCTGCTAACTGATTATGCAGCATTAACTTTGCGATTCTCCCTGTGAAAAAGATAAGCACTGAGACTTCCATTTCACAAGCATGAAAGAATAACAGAAAGCAAGTTTCTCTGCGGTTTTCATTGCTATAGAAAACGTATGTTTTGTGTTGTGCTGAATGTTGGTGCAAGTCAGGTGTCAAAATCAAGATTAAGCTCCCCTCAAGCCCATCCTTGGAAGATCTACCCGGAAAAGAAGAACTCAGTAACACTACAAACCTTAAGGCAAACCCCATTTTGGGAAGAGTAGGCACTAGCAGGATCACACCTTCTTCAACAGCAGGGGTTAATATAAAAGTGTACAGCAGAGCCATCTTTTCAAATTAGTATTTCATTCCTAAGTGCCCTTTAGCACACTAGATCACAGAACAGAGATGACATTTCTATTCTTGCAAATGTGCTGCACTCTTCTAATCAGGATGTGTTGTGTCGGTGTTGCTGGCTGGTAATACACCCTGGCCTACTGCAGCGATCACGTTTGCAATATCTTGCCATCCCAATGGTGAGTCATAAGGCTTTTTAAACAGGGCTGTATTGATAAGGAAGGACTACTTGGTAAATGTGTCATGTTTCAAGCACAGCTGAAATATGAAATGTAGCAGGGATTAGAACAGCTTTTAACTAGGACAACATACTGTTTACATGTATAGACAAATCTTATGTTGATTTATAGTCTCGTTCATACCTATGTTCTCTGTAGCACCAATGATGGTGTAGCAGACAGTGCATTCTCCTACCATCCTGCATACTTCAGTTTAGCATTTCCTTCATCGTGCTGGGTTTTGGAGCAGTACAGTAAATCACATAAGTGACGTCGGTTAACTTAGACCCTACTCTGATGCTGATGCCAGAAGAAAAGGGTTTTCAATGTCTCCAGTTATTCCAGCTGAGTGTAATAAGAAAGGAATTACCCTCTATGTTTAGCCACAACCCAAGGAAGATTTTGATGGTTTGCATTAAGATCTGGAAACAGCCTGGGAACTGGGTTCGTACAAGGTGAGGCAAGGCCTGTACATTAGCTGGATTTGCATAAAGATTAGTGGTCCCACATTGTACTGTTTGGGGTTTTGCTCATCAGCTGGAGTTACTCTCAGCTTCAGCACTGTATTGAACTCCAGACAGAAGGTCAAGGACGGCTGCAAACAAGAAGATACTTCACATACGTGGTAAACCCATTTTAAGGCACCATGGATCTGTTTCATCTGAGCATGTTTCACCATCTGGAGGTAGACAAGGAGGCTTAGAGCTTTCACATATGTAAATACCCCAGATTGTTGATGTTTCAGATGGATTATGAGTTTCTTGAACAACCTGCCTGAACATGTTCAGCTTTTTGAGACTGGATAAGAAGTGCTACATTACAGTCAATCACTGGTGGGAAAATCCATCAGGAGCTTTTAAATGCAAATAAAGAGGTGACCCAGTACTTCCCCTCTGCTAGTCAAGTACTATAAGTGCTGCAGACAGCAGACAGACCCTCATGTTCTTTCTAAAAAATATCTCCTATCACCATTGCCTGTATTATCAAGCTGACTCTCGGCCCTAAGAAAACCTCACAAGCCTCTCCAGAAAAGGAAGACCTAGCAGGGGAAGACACAAAGAAGTCAAACACTGTCAGGATACAAAAAAATAAATATAGGGAAAATGTGTACAGGTCTCATATCTGAAAAATAAGAACAGGAAATCAGCAGGATACACAGACAGGAGTGACCCAAATATTTCCCCTCATCCCTGAACATGTCCAGGGATCTGCTGGACACTGACCAGACACTGGGCTTGGTGGAGCTTTGGCCTGACCTTCTGCAGCCTTTCTTGTATTCTTTTTGACTAGTGAGGGAATGTACATATCAGAGAAACTGGTATGTTAAGGATGGCTGATTTCCCACTAACATCATTAATACCTAGGTCAAAAGGAAAGTCCGAGACTTGCTTCAAATCTTTAGGGAACTCTATCCACAGCAACCGGTCTTCAATGTTCAGACCTCTCTTTTCTCCAGAGGATAATATAGTATGCAAGTGGGTAGGAGGGGTTACAAAGAAAGCTATTAACCCTAAAATAGAGGTCAAAATGCAACACTAAAGGAAAAATATACAGCATTTACGGTAATGTTTTTCATTAAGAAAATGAAAGAAAATTTTACAAACCCAAAGATGGTAAAAAGAACGAGGCATGGTTTGGTGTCATCAATTTCTAATTAGCATTTCTACATCGTCCCCATATGTGTGTATTTTGCAACAGTGCCTTTTGGCAGCAAGTAAAATAAACGTAACTAGCAACCACAGCATGCTTTTTGAAACATGACAGAGGTACCCAAGAGACCAGCAGCTTTAGGTTACAAGTCATAACCAGTGCAAGCCCGTCTCAGTAGTGAAAGGTATACGTAGGCTTAAGCGAGGCTTCCTCTTGAAGCAATTTAGACCGTCTCAGGTCTCCTGTGATTGCCTTGTAGATATCCACCAGCAGCCTACAGTACTGACAGGGAATTTGAGCTTGTGTAACTGACATTTTTGAAGGCTGGCAGGGAATATAATAGTAAATAATTGGTGATTCTCACATGAATTTACTTGCCAGAGAGCTAGTATTACATCAGCTCAGACTCTGAGCAGGGGACAGTATCTCCTTCAGCGTAACCTAAATGTAATGTATTACATGGGGGAATTAAAAACCTTGGTATACCCAGATTTTCATTGAAAATTGGCTCCATATGTATTCAAAATTTTGGATTTGGAGCCTGCCACATAATTTTGATGGAGTTGCCCTGAAACCAGTGAGCCAGTATAGCAAGTTCTTGGGTTTTGAACTGAATTCCTCTTATGAAATACAAAAACTTAGTGTTTACCATTACTCAGAAACAGATCTTGATTAGGAGTTGACACCCATTCATCTGCCTCCCAGTCTTAAGATGTCCAGATGGAAGTGCTCCTAGGGTAAGACCATAAGCTGGGTCACTAGAGCAATATTTTATAAACATTTTGGAACAGTACTAAAAGATCATTTCCTCATTGCAGTGAGGAGAAAAGGGGTAGGTATCTGATCCAGTGGTGAGAGCGCTTGAGTGAGACCCAAAAGATCCGTGCTGCGCTCGGGATCCCTTTTGGTAAGTCACTACACTTCTCCACATCTTGTATTTTCATTTTATATTATTAGACAAGTGTCCTTTTTATACATGCTTTAATAACTTGACTTGAAAACAGCAAAAAAAGGGCTCAGTAAAAAAAGGGGGCTTAAACAAGAAGTCAGTAGCTCTGATCTTCTCGTAGCGCAGTTTCTGGCTACACACTGGGCTGCTGTTTAGCACTGGCTTACAGTGTTGTTTAGGAACTGACCCCAAAGCCTGCATTTGCTCACTTTGTCAGAACAGAGATATATAGTGCATATTCTTCCACTAGAGTGAAAGAGTCAAGACTTCCCTACAGAAACTGGATTTCCCTTGAGGGTTTCGAATACAAGTACATCCTGACCTTACTCACTGTCTGACAAAAATATTGCTTGTGGTGCTTTGTTTCTCTGACAGGTCTTGAGAAATGCTGTTATAAACTCAACATTTCAGGCTGTGTGAATTGCTAAACCTCTTAATTTTTGGATTAAAGCAATTTGAACAGTTCTTTTTTGTACTCCACTTGCCACCTTCTGTGAATAGCCAGAATCCTGAAAGCTGTTGTATTTTTCACAAAGAAATGCTTTTGTCCAAACTTGCACCTGATTTTGTCACCTGGTCTTTCTGTAGGGTTACCCCACTCAGCTGCAATAGTAGAGTGGATAAATGCTACCTTGCTAGTCCAGAAGGTCTATACCTGGGTTACAGGAGCACGCACAGGGTTCATGGCTTGAGCAGACTGCCCTGAATACGTGGCAACAGATTTGTTTCAGTATTCATTTTCTTGAAGGTAATTTTTCATCCATCAGTGTTGCAGTTTGTAGCTTTCTTTTTTCCTAAATTCCCAGTCTTTTTTTTCAAAGCGTAACACTTTACCTGACCCTCCCTCACTGTAAACATGTAAGAATGTTCAAGAAAATGGTGAGCTTCATCTGAGGCAATTGAATACACAGCAGGACTGAGGACAGTTTCCAGTTTGTGGGGACCCCTGATCTGACCAGTCATGCCAAGTCCGATGCATGCTATAGGAGGACAGTAGACACCAAAGTGAAGTACTGTATTGTGCTGAACTAATATTCATTCACATCTTGTTTACCTACATGAGACATGTTGGCAGGGATTCTTCATTCTGGACAGTATTGGTGAAATTCCACCTTCAGTGTCAAAACACCCTCTGATTTCAGCAGGGCCAAGATTTTGTGAGTCTTCTTTCTTGGGACATGGACCATATGCCTTTGATGGAAATGAAAATATCAATAGAGTTGCAAGCATATTCTTCTACCTGGGGCAAAGGTACAAAGAATTTTCTTGCCACAGATTATTCCAGAAAGCTTTGTAAGTATTTCACAAGTCTCTGGAAGTGCTGAGTAGGATTCCTGCTTTCAACAATCAAGCCTCAGGACATTAGACTCAGGTTAGTCTTATACTGTAAAGGAAAAAAATCCTTAATCACCAGCACAGATCTACTGATCAATGAGAAAGTTACTTCTTGGCAGTGTACACATCACTTTTCCACCTTAGGAATGAGTGTTATGTCTTTCACCATCTACTTAACTTTCAGACTAAATTCTGTTTAGTGTCTCGTCAGGATAAAGCTGGCATAACTCCAGTGAAGACAATGAAGCAATTCCAGATTTACGAGGATGCCATGGAGAGCAGATGCTGGTCCTCCAGTTTTATAGTTGAGACAAACGAGACCACAGACAGTGTGTTCATCATTGAAGGGAAAACTGAAGTCTAATACTTACTGGTCTTTAAATGCTTGACCTCTTCCTGAAACAGCAAATAAAGGGAAACTGTATGAGGATTATATAAAGTGAATCAATGATTTGGGACTTGATACTTCCCTCTTAAATCAAGAGTCATCTCTTCATACTGAACAGGCTAGCTAAGCTCCCTCCCACTTGTGACTTATTGATACTAAGAAGTGCTGGGAGACACCAACAACAATAAGACTGCATTGGACATCAGTAGGGGACACAGAATAAATTAGGAGTAGTTTAAAACTTTGGGTGGAATGGGGCGGGGGGGGGGGGGGTGGTGGAGAAAGCAAGAAGCCTGCACTCATGCTTACCCTAGGAAAAGTGTAAAAAAGGAAAATGACACTGGAAAAATAGAGACAGTAGAAAAAGGAGAGAAAAAAACTTCAAAAGCAAATAGAGACTGATGAAAGAAAATCAAAAGAATGGAAAATTCTATTTGGGCCTATTTTGCCTGCTGAACATTTTTTTCAACAGCAAGTATATGAGGCAATCCATATTCTTAAGCAAAACAGAAAATCATTCCACTGCAATCTAGATAATTTCCCACTCCATTTGATGATATAATGTACTAAGAACAAAAAGCTCTAAATTGTCTACAATAACCTACCAGTCTCACTTTTCAGCAAAAAGGAATAAACTTTATTCTAAACTGTTTCACTTACAGAGCTAATGCCTTTTCCAGACTCTATGATGTATTCTGTATGTACTGCGCTCCTCCCACATGGAGGTGGAGGTGCTGAATAAGTTCTTCACACAGGTGCAGCTCATTTAACAGAGCTCTACCCATACACACCACAAAGCAGTGTCTCCTTTCCAGAGGCCTCCCTAAGACCATTTCAATTATGATGGGCATAAGCAAATAAAAGGAAACGGAAATTGTATTAAATACCTCTAGCTGTGCTAAGCAATTGTTTTTAACATCATTCTGTTCTTCTCCTGCGGTAGCAAGTTGCTGTTGGTTTTTTTTCTCCCCCTTTGCAGAGTGCTAAATCCAGCCGGAATGCTGTTATGAAAAAATACCCAAGGGAAGTGTGATGGAGAGTTTCTCTTCACTGATTTCTCTTATAACATTGTTTCCTTCCTTCCTCCCCTCTCCACCCTGTGGACTCCATCCTCAGCCCGTTGATGTCAAAGGAAAAACCCACACTGACCTCATGCGGCTCTGGATCAGGCTTCCATTCCTGGGCCATTTGTTTTTATAAATGAGCTAACAGGAGCACTAAAAGATCCCGTCGTGGAGCTCTGAAAGTGCCATCCTCTGCCCTAATAGCTAGTGTGAGTTTTCAATGGAACTGCGTCGTCTGAATCCAGGATAATATTTTACCTTCAATATACCACCATTATGAATTCATTTGACATTCAATGTACAGCAATAACAATGAATTTGCTGGATATTGAATGTCGCATACTTTCACAAGTACAGCATTTCATTGTAATGCACAGCAGCATTAGTTTGACGATACCAGGGTTTTTCCAGGATCCTTTCTTTATGTCCTGCCTTTCTCCAGAATAATAAATACTCCATAACAATGCACAAGAAAAATAAAATGATACTTTGCTTTTGGAGACGAATATGATCTCTATACAGACCTCCAGCAAGCTGAACAACAATGCTTCCCGGGACACTGTGAGCATGAATTTGTGTGCAGAGGCTTTTTCTAAACAAAAAATGGGTGCCCTGGAATATGAATCAGGGTTTGTTTTGTTTTGTTTTCCTTTGTTTTGTAGTTGTTTGCTTGGGTTATTTTTCCTTAATTTATTCCAGAGTGATGAAGAAATAACCTTGCTTCAAAATGTTCTGCAGTAAAAAAAATAAAAATATATAAAGACGTTAATCTGAAGGATGGTCAGGAGATTAGTTTTAAGATGAGCATTATAGAGTTCCTTGCTGGGTATTTCGGGCAGTGAGGGACTACATGGAGTTGTTCTTTGCAACACAAGATGTGAAATTCTGGGCCAAATCCTACCTCTCTTTCTTAGACAGGTTATCCATAGGAGACGATCGATCCACACTGCAAGACTGTGTTGAGCTGGAGCGACTCCCACCACTGGTGGAGTGACGGGCTGGGAAGTGAGGGAGGCATTGTTTCCTCCAGTGGGGCAGCAAGGGGTTGCATGGGGTTTTCATCCAGCATTAGGGAGAGGCAATGACAAGGAGGGGCTACAGCCTCCTTAGACCTCTGGCCAAGCCTCACCTTTGTGAGGACGATGTCACCCTTGAAGTATCTGTGCCAAACTTCACCCCATCACTCCAACCCAGGTGATCAGTTGTATGTCTCAGTACAGAGAAATTTCATAACTGTGCACCCAGCTGGTTTTTATAGTGAGGATACAACCATGCAAGTGCTTTTCTGGATGAGTGAATCCATGCTACTTACCTGGTTTTTATTTAAGATGGTCTGCTGGCCATCAGCTGGCCCCATATCTGCACAGGAGTGCTGAAGCCTTGTCATCCACGACATCCGTATCATCCCCCAACGTCTGCTGCAGAGGTACCCAGGATGGCAGCCTGGTACCTCATCCTCCTCAGGAGACACAATGAGTTGTGTGTAGAACGGGTTTCCCAGCTAGGAAAGTGGTCCTTCATCAAGATGAAGGTTTCTATAAGTGGTCCTTCAGCAAGATGAAAAGAAATATGACAAGGCTTCATCGAGAAAGACCCCTTGATGGGCATGTGGAAGTCCAAGGAATAAGAGTAGCCTGTGATTAGCATGTTTTAATGTGGTTTACTGTAATATGAGTGTGCCAGCCCTGTCTTTATTTAAAAGCTCTTGGAGCTGCAAGTTTTGAAGCTGTCTTTTCAGCTTTTTGTTTGCTTGCATGTATTTTAGTTAGGCAGCTGTTTCCAAGGCAAGGTGCCCTTCAGTTTAAAATACAGAAGCATGGTGAATATATTAAACAGTGAAATGAGTAAGACAGCAACTGTAACTGTTGCAGCTAATGGCACATCACCCAGCCTTGCACAGAAAGAGTTGAATCTACACTATTATTTGCAATGAATGTGCTCCAGAAGACCAATCAGCATTTTGAATGAAAGAGAACCTGGTGGAAAAATTGCTCATCTCAGACAAAATAGTGAAGGCAATAATCAGTGGGATAAACCAAAACGGATGGCAAGACCTCTTTGTTAAATATCAGCTCTTCAGACCCATACAACAATAGAAAAGAACTGCGTCCTAAATAAGATATTGTTATGTCACCTGTCATGGGTGTTTAATCATGTCTGGACAACATTATTTTTTCCCACTTATCTCCTAGTGCCAATTTATTATCCCCAGTACTGTATGTGGGGTTTCAGGCAGCTGTCTACGTATGGTAGTCTTGGAGAAGGTTGGGTTAGGAATAAGAAATTCTGAAATCTGTGTTCCTTGTACTTAATAAGCAGTGTGACATTTCTATACCCAGCTCTCACACCACAGAATGGCCAAGAAAAAATTTCACCGTAATTAGATCCTGTTGATGAAATGATGCAGACAAAAGGTCTCTATGCAAGGGGAAGAAATGGGCTTGCCTCAGATATTTGTATGCCACTTATCTAATGAGACATTGATTGATAACTTACCAATCTCTGCATTGCTTTTCATAGTGCAAATACACCAGTATGTTCAGATATATACACAGATAAAAGACAAATAGAAGAGGCAACGATCAATCCAAACAGAAGTGTTAATGAAGAATTACAAATAGGTAAGTGACTCTAGACAATACACAAAAGGCAAAGGTTTAGATCAAACTATCTGAATAGATGATGACTTAAAAGTGTTCAAAGCAAAGCACAGGGATGTCCCAGGAGGGTTTTTGTGTTTTACCTGTTGATTCATACAATTGTCTCTTAGATCAAATCAAATATTTCCTTTGTAGAGTCCATGCGGAGACAGAGCACAGACAGACTGTTTTTGATGTGTCAGCATGTCAGTGGTGAGACACTAGACACATGATGTTGCACTCATGATGAGCTTTGCTTCATGTGCTTCACTGCTTGGGCAGCAGTGAAATGGTAGCAGAACTACTTAGCTGTACTACCTGGCTAATGCAATTACCAGCTTTGAACCAACCCAGTCTACGAGCAAGATGAGCGCAAAACTGAAGATACTAATCACAATGGTACCTCAATTGTCTGTAATGCTTTTTGTTCCCCAAAGCACTTAATAAGCAAGAGCAGGGACTGTTTCATGCACCGCTCAAAGGAACATGATTGCTTAATAGCACATGGCAACTCTGTCCCAGAGCTTTGGATCAGAAAAGAAGACTGGCCCACCTAATTGAAAGTGTAAGGCATTCACATAGGCAGTAATCTTTCAATATGCAATGTGAAGAAGATTTCTATCCTTACTCTCTCATGAAAAGTGCAGTTTAATGCTTTGGGAACACCAATTACTGTGACTTGAGTTTTACATCTTCACTGATGGCAATCGCAGGAAGTCAAACCTGTTAACTCCATGATGGAGGGGCTGCTTAATTTTATTTTAGAGGAAAAAAGTGTAATGCTTACCGAATTAGCTATATCGCTTCTTCTAGCAATTCAGAAGTCTTATGGACTCTGAGTTTCTAGATACAAGATGTGACATGATAACATGTCATAACGTGATTATAAAGCTGCTCTTTATAATCAGATGGAATCCGATCATTAACCTAAAACATCCAGCTATATTTACTGCCTCTTTTAATAAAAATATGAATTGCATACATATTCCATCTAGATATGTTCATGAGCTGCCTGAACACACAAACCCTGACATTTTTCATTTTCATCAAATGCTGTGTTATGTTGCGACACTTTCACTCTACAGTTAAGCTCTTTTAGTTTCCTAGAAAGAAAATCCATCATAAGCTATGTGTCATCATTTCAACACTTTGCTTCCTGTCCTTTAACGTAACTCTTACTCTAATAACCTGCAACTGAAAAGGCACATTTGGCCATATGCAGTCTCCAACTTCAGAATCTGTTTAGAGAATTAAAAGGCTTGGCAGGGGAGATGTGGCGTTTGGGTTGAGCCTTTTACAGAAACTAGAAAAAACTTAAAGACACAAGAAGCCAGATTATTCAGAGATAAATGAAAGCATGAGTTTGTGTTACTGAGATGTTTGAGTATTTTCCTGGACTTTGTCCTGTACAATTAAACAAGGTATTTGAGTACATGCCTAAATTAAAATCTCTGTAGCGTAGCCTCATTTCCTCCCACAGAGTTTATTTCGACAATCTTGCCTGTGCACACTTCCCTTCGTTCTCTTTGTTACTGTTTCTTTTCCTTTCAGGAGCCCTGTTTCAAAAAAAGTTGCACTGTGGTCACCCAACCTTTAATTCAGTTCCTGAAGCACACCGGAAATTTTGAAATCACTTTCAGAGAGTAAAGTCTGATTAAGTGCTGTGACATCATTCTAGCGTTCATGTTCAATCCCAAATTAAATCTTTAGTGGTTTTGGTTTTGTGTGTGCATGTTTTCTCTCATCAGCTAAATCACAAGGCTTGGAATATTTGAAACATATCTCCCTTTCTCCACCCCAGTCACACCCCAAATAAACAACCCACCCATAAGTGTTTATTCTGCATTGGACCCAGTTTTGCTACATCCATACCCATATTTATTACTTCTTATATACTATTACTGATAAGGTTATCCAGGTACTGCTGGATATAGAAGATTTGACTTGCTCCAAAATCTCCCATGCTCCATTTTTTTGTGAAGTTCAGCTGTTTCTTGTATAGATTCCCCTTAACCACCTGTGCAATTCTCCATGGAGCTGTCTGTGACTTTTGTTGGCTTCTCACATTGCTGTTTGTCATATCCAGCAATTTCTCATGTCATATCCAGCAGTTTTCCACATCCTATTCAGTTAGCTAAACCTTAGCTCAGTCAGCACCTGGTCATCTGCCTCCTGCTCTAACACTCTGCTTGCAAGAACTACAGCAGCCAAAGTTCTGTCTTATGAATTCCCGTTACCTCTGTCACTGTGCACAGGGTTCAGTGAAACTGTCTTCGTTTGCATACGGCTCAAGTGTTGTCACAGCCTTGTGTTAAACGGTACTTCCACCCCAGCTTTCTTTTCCTCACTATTCGTGGTCTTTTCCTGTCCTTCTACCTGCAAAACCTCCTCCCAAAATCCAGGCATAGCACAAATGGCTGAGGGCAGGTGGCACAGCACAGCTCATGGAGTAAACCACCCCACCCCCCCCCCCAAGAAAAAAAAAAAAGGATGAAATCATCCAAAAGCCGGTACTGTCTTATGACCTATCCATGTCCAGGAGTGGTATGTACAGATTAAATCCATGCCAGGCAGCACACTAACAACTAAATAAGGAAAAATATTGTGTGTTCACATATAGCTGTAGAGATTAGGGACTGAGAAATCATCCTTCACTATTTCAACTCTTTTCTTTGATCATATATCAGATCTGAATGCGTCACATTCTTATAGTTAGCTGCAGACTGATGATTCGGTTCCTTTCTCTACAAAGCAAGTCCTTGGTAGTAAGAGGTGGCAATATCAGCAGAAAACCTTGAGAGATGCAGGTTGATTGCACCACATCACTAGTGAACATACGGAAAAAAATTAGCAAAGGAAAATGACATAGCTTTGTAAATATGTTGTTTTATCAGTGGTCATCACAGCTAGAAAACCACTTAGCAAACGGGGGAGAAAAAAGGGACAAATGTGGGGGGGGCAGGGAACAGACAGGGAAAATGAAATGGGAGTAAGTGACAGTTTGTCAATTCTGTGTACAAATGTTGAGACAGTGAACAGCTCCCACCACCTATCACAAGCTATCTCGCAGAGCATTTGATATTGTACTCCAACTATTTTTTTGTCAACAGCTGACCAGTCACCGTGAAATTTTCTCAATTTTACACCAAGCATTTTTATCAGTTCAATATTATAGTACATTCTTTCTGAGCTTAACAGCATCAGCAAAATAAAGAATGCAAATAATGTTCCTGATCTGGTAACAGCAGCAGCCAGATAGATCACTGTCTCTTTCTATTTAAACTGAATATTTATGTGTTGAATTTTAAATATCATCTTCGTATCACTTTTCAATAAATTAGGTTCTTTTTCTTACGCAAAATGTCTTGAGCTGTGACCGCACAGTGTTGGTGTTATAGGGACTATTTTATTTCCAGCCACAGATAATTTATTTAAGAATGTCCCAATCATATCATGCAAACTTCAGCTGGCCAAAGAAGTCACCATTTTGTCAAGAGATAATAATGTTGACTGTAATCTGTTTGCCAACTGACCTCTGTTTATCATTGTGTACCAATTAAGACCTAAGCTGAAAGTATGTCTGAGGAAGAGCTTGAAAAAACAACTGAGAATACAGACCCTGCAGTACACTAAAATCAGCAATAAGATTTAGGTGAAAATGTAATTATTTTAACACTGCCTTGGTGTAATTGCAGAGAGCAGGATCTACAAATAACGTGATCCAGAGTCTTGCAATTATCCATTCTACCAATCTTACACCCACAGAGATTTTCTGGAGATTTAAGTCCAGGCCTTCAGGAAACATGAGCACTGAAATTATCTGTAAGCCACCAGGAAGTACATGTCCAGTTCATGTGCATGATGACTGGCTGATCTACTTGAGATGTTTCCTCTCTTTTCCATTTGTGTGTTCCTACTCTGCCTTTTGTATATTGCTTATTACAGTACTGGTATTAAGATCAGAATGACCATAGCTTCTCCTGTCACTGTTTTTTTCCCATTTACTTTCAAGTAATTAAAATAAAGCAGCAAGGCACAGGGAAAAAAAAAAAACAAACACCATGCAAAAATTGTACCGAGCCTGGAAAACTCTTTTGCTGTTGTTCTGCCCCTAGGAAACCGGAAGAAGGCAGAAAAGTTATCTGGGAGGGCACTGACAATAAACTGGAGTCCATTGATGTGGTCATGGGAGCTGGGAGGAGAAGAAGAGGGAATGTATCTTGGCAGGCAGTGTGGGCGCGGTCCTCGACATCTGGCAGAAGAAACAGATTTCATTGAACAATGACTGAGCCAGACTAAAATGTAAAGGTTACAATGTGGTGACTCTTAGCACATGGACAGTATGTTTCCTTTGCATTCAAAGGTGTGATTAAGGCATTGATAACAATAATAACCATTGTACTATTTGTGAGGATCCCACAAAGGATGATGCAGGAAAAGTCGCTCATTTTTGCTTCCTCTGCCAGAAAACTTTCAGGGCTCTGGGCATCAAAAGGCATGGCACGTTATGGAGTGAAGTCATCTCTGGCAAGAGTGAAAGCATGCTGGCACATAGCAGACTTGCAGGAGACTCTGGGAACTTCCTTAGGTAACAAGTCAATGGTCGAGCCACTGCCACCTAGTTTTCATTCATGTGGTATCTGAGGTACCTGCAAGATGGAGCTGACTTCAAAATGCCTACTGGTGTAGTCACTTGTCTCCACTGGCAAGCACAACCTTGTCTTCCTAAGGAAAGAGATGGTCATGTTCTCAGTTGGTATAAATTGGTATAAATACATGTTATTACAGAAATTTCTATCAGCCATGATGTTGCTCCAGGGTTCCCATGCATTCATTGTACAGTCATACTCTTACGGTGCAGGTTGCGGATGAAACTGTGGCTCCTTCAAGTTAATCC
Source organism: Leptosomus discolor (assembly GCF_034619465.1). Lineage (NCBI taxonomy): Eukaryota > Metazoa > Chordata > Aves > Leptosomiformes > Leptosomidae > Leptosomus > Leptosomus discolor. Next base: position 11,351,388 of record NC_141393.1, read on the forward strand.
ATAAAAAAAGGGGGTTTGAGATGCATTTATGGAGAGGTACTTACGTGTCATCCTGCAATCTGAGGCAAAGCTGAGCACTGGGTTTAATGGAGGTTCTTGCCAGAATGAAGATCAAAGCAACTGTCTTTCTATGTTGATTTTAAACTAAAATTTGGAAATGTTAAAGCCTTTGAATCCCAGGCACAGTAACAAATATGTAGTTTGAATAACTTTAAAGAGATTATTTCCGTGGAACCTAATAAAGTCCTACATGGTTTACAAAACAAAACCCAGGTAAATTGGAGGCAGGAAAAATCATTCTGGTTACATTTTCAAGAGACTATGTTTAGCAGGATTAAAATTACTACACTGGAATCATTCAAATGGAATTTTTTGGCTTTGCAACAAAGTTGCCTTATCTTTATTTACCTTCACTGTTTTATCAGCTGTGTCCTGTTTTCTGCTTCATTGACAACTCTGTTCACACCTAATCAGATAACATTAAATCCTGGATTGGGGGTTCATCCAACAAAAGCTCACATGCAGGGAACTCTGTGTGCTTTGCATCATTAAGATTTTTTTCAGCATTCACATGCCATTTTATAGTTAGAAGAGATTTTACAATTTTACTTTTTAAAAAATCTTCCTCAACATTGTCGGCTACATACAGCATCTGACAAAGCATTTTTTCAAATAGTGAAATTCAGGCTGCTGAGTTTATTATATATTCCACCAAAAATATGCATGTCTAAAATGAGTACTAGAGGTTTCAAAAGGGCACTAGGCCACGTTCAGAAATCAAAGATTTGATAGAACCACAAAAGTGGAATCTAGTCTATTCTTACACGTTTAGAAATTTCTAAACTGGAAATAAATCTTTCCAGATACTTGTCCCATAAAATACATCCCCATGGAATGTCACCAAATTGCACACACTTGAATAATTTCTTTGATTAGTTGCATGGGAAGAAGTTTATTTCTAAAAATGAGTGCTTTCTTTTCCAGCTATACAAAGGAAGAGACAAATGTTTACATGTGGAAATTAGAAATTTACTTTTTCACTGAGGATATTCTTTAAATTTCATCATAGCTTTTATACCATAAACTTCTGGAGCTGCTTGATTATCTCACACACCTTACAGCATTTCCAAGCCCAGTGTCACCAGGAGTGCAGAGGAGTGAAATGTGGTTACAAAATGCGTATTCCATATCCAGCACATATAGTTTGAGAAAATTTGGAGCAAGTGAAACACATAATGACTTGATCTAAAACCTAATGAGATCAATGGGAAAAAAAAAATCATTATCTAGGGAGCTCCTGGGTAGATACTAGGATCTTACTCTGTTTTCCCTGAGACAGCACAGATCAGAATTTCTCAGAACTTCTCTCTCCCACACCCTCATATCTCATTGCCAATAGTCTGAGAAGAAGATCATTCTTCATCAGTGTCTACCCCCACTTGGTCAGCTAGGAATTTCTTCTATATAGAAATAGAGAGGGAGATCATATTCTAAAACAGATGACTCATCATTGGGAAAAAAATCTTACTGGATATACGTCCCTCTTTTTGTAAGTTCTTTAGACTCGGTACTGAACTTTCCAATAGCTATTTGGATAACAGGAGTTCACTCAGGTCAGATTATTCCGTACAGGATGGAAAGTTGATTATTTTAGCTTTCCAGAGGAAATTAAAAAAAAAAAAAATAATAAAAATGTAGTAACAAAACTTGAGTGGAAAAGGAAGAAAACATGAAACACGGCCATCTCCCTGAGAAACGAGAATCTCCCACAATAAGACAACGTTACATCTCTCAAGGAAGTTCCTTTACAGCAGGTTCAAAGCATCATGCAATCAGCAGGAGCTGTCTTCTGGATGGAAGACCCCAGCAGTGTATGACTGCCTCCTCTTAAATGCAGAGTTGTGGATTTCCTTAAGTAAATATAGTTGCAATAGGAGTCATACAGTATGTAAGAAAGTTGTTTTCATTCCCCTAGACTACTAAGAGCCCATGGATTAAGATTTGATATAATAAAACATAAACCTGGTTGCTACATAATTAACTCAAAATTTAATGAGCAATAAAAGTACAATTGTGCTCTTGTAATGCATTTAGTTTATACTTCTGCTTAATCCATTTAAAAGGGCTCTCTAGGTGTTCACTTGGCAAATAACAAAATAAGGCAAGTAAGAAATTATGCTTATTAGATGAAAATATGTATCTTTAGCAATTGGTATCTAACGTCATAGAAAAAACTTGTCAAAAGTAATTAAACAAATAGATGTAATTATGTACTTAATATCTCCTTAATTACAAGGCTAAATTATCTTTTACATACCCTACTGTCAGCTCGATGGCTGCCTGTTACCTCACCAAAACAGCAGCAGTAAGCACCGAGCACTCAACCATGCTGGGCTTCTAGTATACTTGGAATTCTCTGCACTGTGACACACAGTCCTGTGTCACAAAATTCATGCACAATTACTACTTTCTTAACCAGACAGCAGTCTTATTATGGTAACATACAAATTTTTTGTTGAAATTTGACTAAGTAATGGAGGATAAAATAAATAGTAATTTCATTTCAATACTGTAGACTATGCCATGAGCTCTATCACCTTTTGGAATTATTTGTTATTTCTACTATGTTTTCACACAGTGGAGGACTACAGGAATTTTTACTGATGGATGATGAGCAGCTCTGTCCAGCTCCATCTACCAGTATCTCTGGGTGGCATTACAGGTGTCTTTTCAGTAGGAAGATGTATTTCTGCTCTAGATCTTTCACTTTAAGGCCACAATGGCCTGCATGTCCCTTGATAGTCCCAAGCTGCAGCTGTTTCACAGTAGGACTATAGGACAGGCAAGCTCTCTCTCCAAAATGCCAGAGATGTTACAGCTGGTAAGGCTCCAGGCAAATCTCATGCAGGGCCAAGGTGTGGGCTAGCATGAGAGACAGTGCTCTAGAGACTCATCATGTGAGACCCTGCAGAAATGTACAAGGCTCAACAGATACAGATGAGTTTCTCCTTTTCTGAAAGGGGAAATGAAATATTGCAAGGTTACGCCTTTTGCCAAATCACATCAGAAACCAACGGCAGACCCAAACCCCAAATTTAATTCGTGTAAATCTTAGTTCACTACTTCACCTCTAAAACAAAGTAATACCAAAAGAAACATCTGTTGTAAGGATATCAGCTGGCTCAAAAGAAGACTTTATGTTAGATAAATGCTTCAGTCACTATTTTTAATATTTTATTTTTGTCTTTATCACATCCCAATCATAAACTATGAATAACCTGTAATGTTCACAGGATTTTACAAAATGCTGTTCCAGATACATTGCTAGAACAGATTCCTCCCACCGCCCCACTGCCCCCTGTCCTGCCCCAATAAAACACACTGGATGAGAATTTAACAGTGGTGTTCACTTTCTAAGTAACCAGATCAGTCTTTTATTTTAATTATTATTATTCTTCTCCATTCCAGGTATATCAGTTTATCTTATCCAAATTAAATGTTGAAGTCTAAATGAAGTGTTTGGACCTTCTCTAAACAAACTATCTCAATAAAGCATTTTGATATTTCCAAACAGAAGTTTTTAAGAAATATCATTTTTTGTGCAAAATTTTTCAATTTTCATTCCTTGATTCAGGACCAAAGAAACATCAAAATATTGCAGTTTCTTCTGTAAAAGCAATTCCAAATTTTGACCAGCCCTTTAAATTAGACTAGCCTTCAACTGCATTTTGAATGCACAATAGGTAAATGGCACCGAGAATTTGAACTGCAGTTTTAAGGAAAACTGCAACAATTTGCTTTCATCGTCATTATGACTCATGGTATAATGAGGACAGCTCTGAACTTTTAAAACCCACCCAGAAAAAACTGTTGTGTTTCTTTGTTTTTTAAAAAAACAAACACATTTTTTTCAATATAACTTACAACTGCTTGGGAACCGCCAAAAGTTCTTCATGCACATATTTTAATATGACTACTGAAAATCATATGTTGCCATTTTCTCTATTTTTCCAGGAATCTTTAGAAATTCACTTCCTACTCTGTAGGCTGTTTTATCTTATATTAAACGCAAAAGAATCAAAACACCAAAAAGAGAAGGTTTCCTATTTATTGAACTACAGTGCATTAGAGATTTGCAGAACAGTTAACAGAGACTGAAATGATTAGCAACAAATGCAAGCTCCTTTCAGGAGATTCTTTTTTAAATGCTTTATTCATTAAGGAAGAAGAAAAGTTTCCAAAGTATCTTGTAAGTGATATTATTCAGCAGCATTTAGAGATTTTTTTTAGAACCTGAAATCCGTACAATGTGTTTTCATACAGCTAAATGTTGCATTTGGAGTCTAAAAGATTTCTTGTTAAAGAAGAATCCTTGAAAAACTGCCACAAAATATTGTTAAAATCAACCGAGCCTGATCGCAATTTACACTGGGCATTTTACATTGCTTTAAGAGTATGTGAGGGAGCTACTAGTAGAGGAAATTACATTTGCACTTGTTTCAAGTTAGAAATGTGAATGTTCTGTTCCAATTTTCAGAAATTTTGAAGTCAAGTTGAATACTAATACTAGTGGCATTATATTCAAAACATGCTGCAGTGCCGGTGTGTTAGGTCAATGCATCTTCACTGTTATTTAGCTACTGCACCATTGAAATGATAAAGATTTAGACAGGTTGTAATTCTGGACCGAATTTGGCTCCGAGAAGAAGAGTAGTCAATTGAAACTAAATCCTGACTGTTTAAATGATGTTTACCTCTGAAAACTCTGCTTTAGATGATGAGAGCTTTGGTGTGGGGGTGCCATTATATGTGAAAGAAAATTTGTGGTGCTCAGCTTCTCTGCTATGTTTCCTCAGATATTATATCCTCCCCATATTTAAATTCATTTTCTGTTATTCTCTATAGCACCCTTCAGCTAAGGTCCTTGTCATACATTTTTGTTCTACCTTTGAGTGTTGGCATGTTGTCCTCTGCAAGCAAATACACTGACAGAAACAGTCCTATTTCACTTGTATCTCAGAGGAATGCAGTGGGATTTCACTAGGAGGAAAAGTTGGCCAAGGATCAAAATCAGGCACATTTTTGTGTCTCTTCCAAATTCCTCCTGAATCCTGTGTTATGGACAAGGATGCCCAGGCTGAGAACAGTATCATGGGTGGTGCTGGGACCTTTTCCCAAGCTGCCCTCAGGGCACTAGTCTGACCCCAGGGAAATGCAGTCATTTCTCCCCATTCCTATAGCTCTTACTGTCATTGCCCAGCCACTGCTCCACTTGAGCTTTCTCAGACAAGGGATATTTGTTTTAGAGATCCTGGACAAATAAAGATTTTAATATGTGGCTTGGAGTGGAGAGGATTCATAGGTCCTGATAAATCTATCCTGGCATATACCCTCAAATGTCTCTTGCCCCAAGGGCCTCTGCTCCCCCTTGACTCTCTCAAACACCTTGGAGTTATTCCTGTCGCACACGAATATGCGCTCCCAAAGCAGTATATGAAAATGAAATAAAATTTCACGTTGACAAGCACAGCATTTGCAAAGTGACCTGACTTGCGAATTAGAAAGAGGCTGTAGAGGTATCTCTGTCCTATTCCCTACTTCCCTTCTCAGATTTATGCATTATGCTTTCTCTCTATTTAAAGCTGCAAAAAGGTCTTTGTGAACCCCAGAAAATGGCTTGTACTGCATTAATTTTCCAGAGCAGAGCCACAAGATCTCGATCCATCAAATACTTTTAAGAGATTTATGGAAGGTAGCTAAGAAAAGTGGATCTAAGAGGGCTTAAATTTACTTTGCAGAAATTCATGTATCTATTGAACAATTATTAAGACTTCCATAAACTGAAGCAAAGCTGATGTTCCCTAGTATGCTAGCTATGTATATTACTCATAATTTGGGAGTAGAAGGATGTTCAGGAGATGACTGGGATCTTAGGATGCATGAGTTTAATTCTAACCTACTGCGAATGAGGGAACCTAATGCCTCACTTTACCATTCAAAAAAAATAAAATTACACATCTCTTCCCCAAAATGACATTCAGAAGATAATTTCACTGATGTTATGAAATGCTCATGTATTTGTTTAATAAAAATCCTGTATCACCAAGCTATGGTCAGAATTAAACAACAACCAAAAAAATTAGGAAAAAATTACCCTAGTTGGAAATGATTGGTGATTTAATTTTTTACACGTGACCCATTTATTCAGGACAGAGAAATCCTCTATTGAAACAGAAATATATCAGGTAAAATTTTAATCAAGCTGTCAGGCTTCATTCTAATTCTCAGGCAGTCTACATAGAGGAGAGAAAGGGAGAGGAAACACTAAAACTGATTCTCATAAAGAGATGGAGAGACAGAGAGCAACAAGCTGTGCTGATATATTAATTATCTATTTATAATATGTAATCTTTTCAACTTCTGTCATGTTAAAATCAACAAAGAATTTAGCTGAAGACAGCCATAAAATGAACTGATTACAGCCTGCGTACAACAGCGATGAAAGAGCAAATACACACAGTTATGCAAATGTGAAATATAACATGACAGAAAGCACAGACACAGTGATAACAGCAGGTAATTGCTGGGCTCTGTAGCTCTCCCACCAAAACTGACTCTGTGATATTTCCTTTGTTCTGTAACTGGCACATTTTTGGCACATGAGAGGGAGGGGGAGGAAACAAGGTGAGGCTGAAATCCTAGTGAAAGCTGCAGCAAGTATACAGAGTGCCAGGGCAATGGGAGGGCAGGGTTATGCAGAACCGAGCCTTCAAGGTACCACCATGTCCAGCACCTGGAGGCTACATGTCTGATAATTGAACGCAGCCAAAGATTAGACTGACATTTGCCCTTTTAATTCCACCACAAGCTCTCCATGAAGACTACATGTTGAAGGCCTAATCCAGCCCACTGGCGTTAATGTCAAGACCCTTTACCCCCATGAAAAGGCTCGGGGTTGGGACTGAGTCTGAAAGCTCACTGGATAGCAAATAACACAGACTATTTAATTCATATATTTGCATGCGTAGCAACGTAATGGTGCTTGTCAGAGAACTAGAAACTTGTTTAAGCTGTGAAGTGAAAAGTCGGATTTTGTGGAGTCGGCATGTTATATCTGGGAGCTGTATGGTTAATAGCAGTCATGTCATGATGAGCACAGCATGTAGCACATTTCTAGGTGCTTTCCTCCTCTTCTGTTGATACATGCCAAAATTAAAAGTAGCCATTGCACTGGGGTAAGACACTTAACAGTTTTCTACTTTGGATGCCTATTATTTTGGGTTGCATTTTTGTAAGCATTTAGATGGTTTTGTGCAGGTTTGTGTTTGGGGATCCAGACAGACATAACCCCAGACGGCATTGGATATACTCTACCCAGAGGCAGGCATTACTAGCACAGACTCAGAACCAACCTGTTGCAAGTAATAGATTTTTCTGTTCCAGAGCTGGGTGAGACAGACTAGGTGAGTTGGGCTCATCTACTACAATAACCATTTGTGCAAAACTCCACATGAGCCCTACTCCTATTTTCAGAAGTGACTTTGGCAGTTGCACGTCAGCAGTTTCATGAAAGTCCATAGTTGACCTAGGGCAGGCGTGCAAGTCACTTTGGAAAACAAAGTGCCTGAATCCACAAGACAAGCTTCAGAAATATTACCCCCAGCTCTGTATCGTGCTTTTTCTCAAGCACTACAACTAGACCTGTAACAGTGCTTTGCTATTATTTCATTCAAAAGCAGCTAGAAACTGGCCTTCCTGTGCAAGACTGGGGTCTTGTCAGTGATATATGGCCTTCCTCCACCATCCCTTCTTACTTGCTTCATGCCATAGGATCTGGTGCCAGATCCAAACTATCATGGAGTTCCCATCCTAAGAGATAGTCCTTCAGAGTGACTTTGTTGAAGGCAGAAGTGACTATGAAACATGACAATATGAGCTGGAGCCCAGGGCAGAGCCCAGAAGGTCCATCTCTGCCATTTCTAAAGGAAAAAAGATAAAGTTCTGCTGTACAAGCAGTATGTCGACTTTGCAACACATCCCTCTTTGCACCAGACCAAAATTCTGTCTTTGATTAGTCACCAGAACCCCTCACCCTTCTGTGTTTAGTATTAAGCAACCAAACAACATGGGAATTAACAGGAGTATAATGAAATACTGGTTTGATACTGCAACACAGTAATCCCTAACTTAGCCCTGTTTAATTAAAATTTGTTGCTGCGACAGTAACCTCACTGTGTAGAGCTAGACGCAGCATAAATTATCAGTGATTTGCCACTTTGATAAACATTAAATGTGCATCAGGGTCTCTTAGAATCATAAAATTGTTTAGCTTGGAAAGGAACTTTAAGATCAAGTCCAACCATTAACCTAACACTACTAAGTCCACTATTAAACCATGTACCCAAGCACCACATCTGCACATCTTTTCAATACCTCCAGGGATGGTGACTCAACCACTTCCCTGGGCAGCCTGTGCCAATGCTTGATAACCCATGCTGTGATGAAATTTTTCCTAATATCCAATCTAAGCCTCCCCTGGTGCAACTTGAGGCCATTTCCTCTTGTCCTATCACTTGTTACTTGGGAGAAGAGACCTACACCCGTCTCACTACAACCTCCTTTCAGGCAGTTGTAGAGAGCAATAAGGTCTCCCCTTCAGCCTCCTCTTCTCTAGACTAAATAACCCCAGTTTCCTCAGTTGTTCCTCATAAGACCCTCCACCAGCTTTATTGCCCTTGTTTAGACACGCTCCAGCACCTCAAAGTCCTTTTTGTAGTGAGGGGCCCAAAACTGCACACAGCATTCGAGATGCGGCCTCACCAGTGCCAAGTATAGGAGCACGATCACTTCCCTACTCCTGCTGGCCACACTATTGCTGATACAGGCCAGGATGCTGTTGGCCTTCTTGGCCACCTGGGCACACTGCTGGCTCATGTTCAGCTGGCTATTGAGCAACACTCCCAGGTCCTTTTCTGCCAGGCAGCTTTCCAGCCACTCTTGCCCAAGCCTGCAGTGCTTCATGGGGTTCTTTTGACCCAAGTGCAGGACCCAGCACTTGACCTTGTTGAACCTCATACAATTGTTCTTGGCCCATTGATCCAGTCTGTCCAGATCTCTCTTAGAGCCTTCTTACCCTCAAGCAGATCAGCACTTGCACCCAATTTAGTGTCATCTGCAAACTTACTTTACTGAGGGTGCATTTGATCCCCTCATCCAGATCAGATAAAGATATTAAACAGAACTGTCCCCAATACTGAGCCCTGGGAAACATCACTTGTGACTTGCCGACAACTGGACTGAACTCCGTTCACCACAACTCTTTGTGTCCAGCCATCCAGCCACTTTTTACTCAAAGAACAGTACACCTGTCCAAGCCATGAGCAGCCAGTTCTCCGGGAGAATGCTGTAGGAAACATTGTCAAAGGCTTTACTAAAGTCTAGGTATAAAACATCCACAGCCTTTCCATCATCCACTAAGTGGGTCACCTTGTCATAGGAGATCAGGCCAGTCAAGCAGGACCTGCCTTTTGTAAACCCGTGCGACTGGGCCTGATCACCTGGTTGTCCTGTACGTGCTGTGAGATGGCACTCAAGATGATCTGCTCCATAACCTTTTCCGGCACCGAGGTCAGACTGACAGACCTGTAGTTCCTCAGATCCTCCTTCCAGCCCTTCTTGTAGATGGGCATCACTTTTGCTAACTTCCAGTCAACTGAGACCTCTCTGATTAGCTGATAAATGGTTGAAAGTGGCTCAGTGAGCACTTCAGCCAGCTCCCTCAGTACCTTTGCGTGGATCCTATTTGGCCCCATAGACCTGTGTATGTCTAAGTGGTGTAGCAGGTCACTAACCGTTTGCCCTTGGATTATGGGGGCTTCATTCTGCTCTCTGTCCCTGTCTGCCAGCTCAGTGGGCTGGGTGCTCGGAGAACAACTGATCTTACTATTAAAGACTGAGGTAAAGACGACATTAAGTACCTAAGCCTTTTCCTCATCCTTTGTCACTATCTATAGTCCTGCATCCAACAAAGGATGGAGATTCTCCTTCATCCTCCTTTTGTTGTTAATGTATTTATAAAAATATTTTTTACTGTCTTATATGTCAGTAGACAGATTAAGTTCTATTAGGGCTTGGGGCCTTCTAATTTTCTCCCTACATAACCTCACAACATCTTTATAGTCATCCAGAATTGCCTGCCCCTTCTTCCAGAGATTGTAAACTCTGAGTTTCACACTCCAGTTGTGCAAGTCATCCCACTATGTTTCCATGATGGCAACTATATCATAGTTTTCCTGTTGTACAGTGGCTTCCAGCTCCTCCTGTTTGTTGCACATACTGTGTGCATTGGTGTAGATGCACTTCAGCTGGGCTATTTTTGGGGGGAGAAGCTCTAATTCCTACATGACAATTCTCAGGTGATTCCGTGGCTTCTAACACATCAATAAACCTTTTTCCATCAAGCATGAAGTAATTCCTTCAATAGAAAAGTAAAAATCTTTTACTTATAAATTCATTAGAATCTGTCTAAAGTAAAATGCTTTGCATTTCCAACATTAGAATGATAAAAGTACTCAATGAACCAACACTAAACTACCACTGTACTTGATAGAAAGAGGATCAGGTTTCAAATTATAGGCTCATGACTGGGTTTCTAACTCCTCAAAGTCCACTGTTCTCCAGTGCTTAAGCCTTGAGTTATTTGTTGTGTCTATTACACAATGTAAACACGAGACTATTCCATACTTTGTTCAGTATCCACATTTTGGTGTATATTTGTAAGATTTCAGTTTTAGCTCAGGGATTACTTATCTTTTGCCTCTTCCATTTTTCAATGGTCCAATATAGCTAGGCACTCCTGTATATGCTAAGGTTTAGAATATCAGCTAACCCACTGTAGTCAATGGGTTTAGCCTCATGCTCAAAGCTGAGGTTGACCCAAAGCAATTAGTCACAGATTTAACTCTATGCAGCCAAAAGAAGCCAGTTAACTTCAGTTAGCCTGACATCAACCATTTCCAAAAAGGCCAAACCCAGACTGTCTTTGCTTTCAGTGGGAGATATATTCTTAAGATTACATCACAAGGGAAGAAAATAGCCTTTGGAAGAGAAATCAAACCTGTAACTTAAATAGTTTGTATTTCCCACAAAAAAAAGGCACAGAATTTTAAGTCTATTAGAGAACGGATTTGAGCTGAGATCTTGTATATCCCAGGTAGTAATCTCTGCACTGTGAACAAGTAACAGATACTGCATTGCTGGGTCTTAAAAATTTTTGCGTACACTTTACTTAAACTCATATATTTTTGAGAATTTTTTTGTTGAATAAACACTCTTTGCCAAAAAAATTTTTTGTCATAATGTTCCCAGCCAATTTTAGTGAGATGTAAGAGTTCTGGATCTTAAGAATTCATATTGTTATTTTTTTGCAAAGGTTGAAAGCACTCCAATGTATTGTCTGAATTTGGTAGTATATAAATATGTATGTAGCACATTGATTGTTTCTTTGGTTTCTTTTTTCTAAATAAAGTCCCACATCTATGTTCCTGACAGTCTAAAGGCAAGCCAGGAAATATATGTTCTTTTGCTATAACCAGAAAGAATAAAACAATTCCTTGTTTCTTCTATATCAGGGGAAAAGAAATCTCTTTCCTGAAAAGATTATTTGTTTTCCACTCAAAACCTGATTTCCCAGCATTTCTACTCTAGACAGATTGAAACAGGCCTCCTGTTGCTGACCGAGGCATCTGTTAGAGGGTTACACCTGGGGTCCAGAACTCAGCTGTTCTGAAATGAAAGATTATTACATCAACCCAGTGGACAACCTGTAATTGCCTTGCTTTATTTCAGCCGGAAATTTTTATGTCACGATGCTGTCTTCCTATGAGTCTACTGCAAATAACCTTTTGTTACATGAACGTCAAATTAAGCTAATGTGAAAGAAACAAATCAATAGCTTTCTGCTTGCCTCACTTTGGTTCAAACTCTGTTCTCCTAAACCTTTTCAGACATCACAAGTCACTCTAACTAGTATCTGTTGAGAACAGCCTTTTAGCAAACTTGGCTGATCCGACCACTTAATTTTAAAGGAGTCACCTGCAAGCTAGCTCCCACCGTTCAGAGAGGGACCAGTATGACATGAGAGTTATTGTTGCATTACCAGATGTCCACTGACAGGGATACCCAGAGAAGGGAGTCTGGAACAGTGCACATCACCACAGACTATCAGCATGGCAGGACAGGGCTTTAAATGTCTGGGGCCAAGATTCCTAAAGGACTCATGTTCAGCCTACACATACTTCCTCCCAAATTCACATACTTTCCTGCATGTTTCACATGCTGTTGTTAAACTTTCTTCCTTAAGGGGGGAGTTTTCCAGTGCATAGTTTTCTCATGCTTTTTGCTTTCCAAACTCCTTCCATGTGCAGCTTTTTGTTTTTTCTCAATATTGACATTTCCATGCTTTCAGGGCTGGTAATACAAGATTTGCAATGCAGGATCAGATGAATTGCCAGTCTTATCAGCACACTGTCTCCTGAAGGAGTGAGGTGCACTGGGCAGAAACTCAATAATCCTCTCAAAGAAGAAGGGCTGGGTGTTTTGTCTTTGGGGTGGAAAGGAAGGGAGCAGTAAGTCCTACTCTCCTCCTGATAGTGATTGACAAACTTGATTCACAGGGTTTATATTGATTTGTAACTTTTTTTTTATACAAACATGTATCTTTTCTGATTTTTTCTTTTAAATTTGACTTTTAAAAAAATGAAACACAGAGAAGGGCCACAAACAGATGTGTCCTTGCAGATCTGAAAGCTATTTAGACTAATCTGACTGACTTTGAACAGTTAACAAGGCTCAGCTGTGAAGGCAGTATCAAGTAAACAGAAAGTAGTAACATCTTGAATCACTATCCAGTGTGAAAGTGTTTGCACCATGGTGAACTAAGCATCTACCACATGAACTGTTTACATTCATCCACTTCAGGCTGGCGTGAGTATTCTAATCCCAAAGGTTTTTCCCAGCCTTTAATGCTCTTCAATATTCACATATGTTTAAAATCTACTTATATAAATAGACTCTGCTTCCTTCTGATTTTGTTATAAAAAATGGAAATAAGTATAGACCTTTGAGAAATGAGTAAACTGTTATTACACACAAGTGGAAAACAAGAAAGCTGTAATAACTGCTCATAGACAGCAGATTGCCTAAGTATGCAATAAAAAATGATACAAAAGATGTTTGATTGCAAGTGACTTCAAGCAACAGTTCATCAACCTACATGATAAACAAATCATACCTTCATTCCTTCATTTTCAAATGCCTATGAGTCTATTAAATCATCATGCAAGGGACAGAGATTGCAAAGTTACCTTGAAACTCCACAATATTTTTGACCAGTTTTCCTAAAATAGGGAATTAGCTTTTTACAGGATTCCAGTATATATGACTTCTACTTCTTTTGTTAGAAGACTTAGGGTCATAGGTTGAAATCTAGAAAAGGGCCTGAAATAGTGCCTAGGGAAAGCAGACACATCTAGAAAGGCAGAAACATATAGAAAAGTGCCTGAAACATAGAATTTGGATTCTGATACCGAACTTGTATTCTAGGGAAACAATCTGCTATAAGTAGTCACAAAACCCACGGGATTACCTGAATAGCACAGTCTTCAGAAAGATGGGCATGCCTTCTGCCTCATTTACCTTCATATAGGTGTGTTGAGAGGGACTATATAATCCCTTTGTATACTAGGATAATGGCTAAAGCACTCGTGAAGAAAATGGGAGCTTAGCATTTTAAACCCTTCCATCTCATCTTCTTCCTAGGAAAATGTCACTAGCACCAGATTAGTCATGGGTGAGGGTATGATTTCTCCAGATCAAGTCGAGCAACAGGGAAAGTGTCGTCTGAACGCTGTGGAAAAAGAAAAGAGGCAGGCAAGAAGAGATAGCCTTATTTTGTACTTTAGTGTTCAGGAAAAGAGAAAAAAAAATAAGTTTCTCTTTCACGTTTCAGTTTCCCTTTCCCAGTTGAGCATCTTAACCGTGAGCAGATTCCTTCTTCTTTGTTCTCAAAGCCAGAAAACGCTTTCCAGGACAAAACCAATCAATCAATGGGATTAGTGCCATGCTCCATGTCATGAACACAGAAGAATGATCTGGAGCATACTGAAGTTAGCCCATACCCTGCAGGGTCTGCTCAGGTAGGTCTCCACCAGCTCCCCAGTAACCTGAGTGCAAGTCCTGAGTGGCTGTCACATGCTGCCCTGGCTTCAGCTGTGAGAGGCTGAGATAACCCAGATCTGAAAGTACCCTGCAGGCACCGCTCCTCTTCATTTTGTTATTCCTTATACTTTTAAGTGTATATCATTAAGCAGCGAGTCTCCAGAGAGCTGCAGTTAGTCTTTTTTTTTTTTCTTTAAATCAAATTATCTCTAACTGCTGTATCATGAAATTATGCAGCACCACAAAATAAAGAGCTAGTTTGTGGGATAAACATTTATAAGAAAGAAAAATTATTAAGAAACAAGTAGAGCTATAATCATTTCCAGTTTACCTAACTAATGATGGTGTTGTCCTTTCCCAAGGGCCCTTGTCACCTGTTCTAATTCGCTGACTCTGACACTTCGCGTGCAACCACAAACAACTAAAATCAATGGGAAATGGAAACGTCCTGACAAGGCTAAATTGAGCCCACCTAGGTTGTCAATTATTTCTTCTCCCTTATTAATGCTGTATGAATCTTCCTGGGTGTACAATGGTAAATCAAACAAAAGCAGGGCAGTACAGAGTGATGCAAGGCCTAGCTCTGATGGGAGCTAAGGACCTGAGAATGGGTCTAAATCAACCAACACATTGTCTGCTAGTCAGCAGGTCAACATTGAAGACAAGAGTATACCTTATATACCCTACTTAGAAATAACCAGTTAACATCCCTCTTTGCACCCTACTCCAAATGTTCATTTGAAGCTACTTTAACTTTTCGCTGTACTCCTTAAAAGTGCTGACATGCATGGAGGATTTTTGTGAGGATCCGCAACAGAAAGAGGTACTCATCACTTTTTATTTTACCTAGGAAAGACTCTAACCCTGTGATACATAGTTGTTTAGGAAGGTAGACATTGGGTCTTCTCTTTATTGTGCCACATGGCATCTCCATATTCATATTTTGGAACATTTAAAACTTACTAATTTGCCTTTCAGATTTTTCCTAATTAAAAATTAATATGTTTTAAAAATCAGCTCTTTTACACTTCTCTAATTAAATTTCCACAAGATATTTTTTGGTGGGAGAATTTAATTAGGTTTTAATTTTAGTAATCAAAAAAGCACTGGTGCTTTGAGTATTTGATTTTTAATTTAAAAATTTGACATGGCATTCCAATTAAAATGTTCAACAGTTGCATTGTAGCATAAAAAGTCTATTACATCTGGCAATCAGGAGAATCCAATGACCATAAAAAATGCAAACAGTATTTCAAGAACCCTCAGGTAATAACCATATTTAGCAAACACTAAACACTTCAATTACAGCTGCCTATAGCAGCTCTGATCACTCAGAACCCTTGGCAGCAAGTGGAAGCAACTCTTTACCTATCTCACCTTTAGATAAGGTTGTACCTTGAAAATGTCACCTAAACTCAGGTTCCAGAAATATAACCAAGCCTGCCAGAGGCAGTATCGAAAAGGAGGGGTTGACTCTGCATCTCCATTCATGCAAGTTCTTTTCTCTTGCCTTTTAAGCTAGCTTACATAGTATCTTCTCTACAAACAATAGAGGCTGCAGCTTGAAAATCTGTGTTCTCTTTCTTATATTCTTTTGCTGTTTGCCTACAGACTTGAGTCAGCAAAAAAGTAAATATCTTAGAAAGGTCCTGAACACCCGTTTTGGGAGAAGGTACACTCATTTAATTTTGCAGAACTGAGCATCCGACTCCCCTTTCCCCAACAAAAAATACCCTTCCTATTCTAGTAAGGCACTTTTTGAGAATTAAAACCCCTACATGTACGAATTTTAATGGCACTTATGATCCTACACAACTTTTCACACAATTGAAAATCAGAAGCTTGGATGTGCCAAATCCTCAGAACAAAGAAAAAAAAAATCATGATAGTCAAAGCAAATTAGGAATACAAAAAAAATTTGTTTCTGTTTTCAGCAGGTAGATCGTATCTATAAAACATAAACCAATACCTTAGCCGTGTCCAGCAGAAGCTGGGCTTGCAGTACTTGTATACAAAGCAACTCAAAGACTATTTTGGTCCCTAAGGGCTTAGTCATTTTTGTAATGGATCACAATTGGCTCCAACTAGTCTACTGACCTGCCTCTGACATTGACAAATGCCACGGAAATATTCCAATATTGTCACTGCTCCCAACAAATTGTATGACATTTCAGAAGAATTGTATCTGTCTGTCTTGGATTTCATATGTCCTTCATTGCTAAATAACGTAATATTCCTGTGCTAAATTTTTCCATTTTCCTTTAGATGTCAACTTCACCATGTACTGCCCATCAATCACGTGATTATTACACATTGTTTTTGGAGCTCCTTTGCTATACATGACATTGCATGGTACAGACAGCAAGGCACAGGGTCAGATGCATCTGCAACTTAAATGTGTGCCATGTTGCAGTGGGGAAAAAACAGGTGAAAAATTTGTCAAGATGGTACTTTTTTCTTGTATAAAGAGTGGTATCATGCATTGAGAGAGAAGCTGTGCTTCAAACCATCACAACAGGTGAATTCAGAATTCAACCTTGTACCAGACCGGGAAGATGTTTGAATGATGCCGGCTGTGGGTGTGTATGGCTTTGATGAAGATGCTGAAGAGGGAGCTGAGAAACGGAGTTAGATTGGCTGGCTCACTGGTGCTTAATAGAGGAAATTCAAAAGGTAAAAAGTGAAATAGAGAGGAACTAAGATTGAAAAAAGAGAAAAATGAACACAGAGTACAGTGGGACATCTTTGCAGTTCTCTGCCAAAGGGTGAACACCACAGGGGCAGGCTTGGAGAAACTGGAGAGAAGGAATGCTAGCAAGAAGGCAAATTTTACTTTTGTCAGATCTAAGAACTATTTGAAACGAATAGGAAAAAGGGCTTCATGAAAGCCACTAGGCCCAAGGACTGCTAAGATATGAGACAAGTAAGACAGTAAAACAGAATGAATGGAATTTTAATTAAAATAAATACGACATGAAACTAAACAGGCCCTGATGAAGTAGTCAGCCAAGGACAAGTAGGCTCAATGCTTGCCTGAGGGTGCTCTAAGATTGGGATAACTCCTCTGGAGGCAGCACAGTTATACCAAGGTAGAACCATTTATAGGGAATGATAGTCTTTGCCCCTTTGCAGTACCCCATGCTGCTGCTCAGTAGGGATGGGAAGGCAAGACAAACATGTTGCAAAGCCAAAGTGTGGTGAGAGCACAGGAACCCCCCATCCTTAGCTCTGCATGTATCTGCAGCCCAGATGACACAGAGCATGCATTTCAGCACACGTGGTAGCAACAGTCGCTACAGGTCACCAGCAAGCACACCCAGGCGTAGATTCACTAGAGGTATCAACAGGCAGGTGTGGAGGGAATAAGAGTTGAAAAGAAATGTCTGGGTTCAAAACTTGCCTTGAGATAGCTCCCTTCGGGCTGCTAGAGCAATGTACATCTTGGTGTCACCCCACCACCACTTGCATGGTGGCTTCATACATTAGCGCTTGTTTCTGTTTATTGTGATGACACGTCTAACAGCAATGATTGTGGAGGGTGAAGAGCTGAAGACCATCCAGCCCCTGCTCTTAGCACCTGAGAAAGCTAAACCAAAATTAGCAATCTATAGCATGCTGGAGGAGCAGCTCCATTTCTCTGTGCTTTATTATCTGTAGAAGACAAAGAAAAAGAGCAGCTGGCATTTTAAGGAATGAGTATGAAAAGTGATAAGCTTAAAAGTCTAACTCAAAATTTAATAACAAAAAAGAAAAAAAGCTACCAAGAAGATTAAACAAAAGTTGAAAACAGGCTTAAAAATAAAGGAACAAGCAAAGGAATCATTTACAAACCAAATGAAGAGGGGAATAGATAAGATAAACTCTGAATATTAATGAGCAATCAGAAGAGAAAAAAAGCTAAAATAGGTCTATTTTACCACAGGCAAAATAATGTACGATGTTTCAATCTCCCCAGTTAAATTACAGAATAAAAAAGAACCTTAATAAAATATCAGCGTGTAAATCTCTCTCTAAACCACCCACATGCTGACTGCTGCCGGAGACAAACAGGTACAATAGCAGGTAGAAGGTAAAATGCCACTGCTACAAATGCAGTCAAACTGATTTTTCTTCTGTGAATAGTAAAGAAGCTATTTTAATAAGCATAAAACAGGAAAATTAGACCAACTGAACTGAGCAGCAGAACAATTTTAAAGAAAGTGAGAATACATAGTACACCAGCCAAACTCTGTCTGATGGGCTGAATATGTAGAAAAGCTTCTAAATCGTCTAGCTGAAATATTTTAGTATTTCCGTTCAGGAAGCTCTGAGTTTGCTGAGGACACTGAAACGTGGTTGCTGCATTCACTCAAAAGTCACACTGCATAAATGTGGCAGGGAGCGTCTAAGAGAGAACGTGACTTTGGGAGAGAAAAAAAATCATTTTTGGCCCTTTGATTATTTTTGGGGGGTCATGTTACATTATTTAAGTGTGTCCTGGGGGTTTCAGGGCTCCTGAGAGTTTCTTTATTTGAAACACTGGTCTCTCTCATTTCTCTCTCCAGTCGCGTGGCTGGAGCAAACCTTCGGCTTCACATCTAAACTGCTCATGAGGCATTCTGAAGTTCTTCTTGTTATATCCTCAGGGCACCATATACACTAATAAGACAGAGCAAGAGAAGAACCTACACGGAAACCCTTTGATGTCTTGTGCTGAGACTCCATGTACAATCTGATATGTTAATCATGGCATTAGCCCTTATAAAGGGAGGAAAAATCCCTCATTTCTACTGTAATGAACATTTAGTTTCCTGGAAGTGATTGCACAATCCGGACTCTTGTGGCTCTCTTGCCCTGTCCGTACCACGCTGCTGCAACATGTCTCACTGGACAGTCTACTTATTCCTCACTGTGGGAAAGCAGGTCTCTCCTTCCTCTGCAGGCAGAACAGCACTCTAGAAATTAGGACTGTTGTCAGAGTCTGCATCTTCTTTTCAAAAATTCTCGTGGTGAAAAAACCAGGCTTTTTCCTTGCCAGCATATCCTTGTCTATTGCCCTGCGACCAACAGAGATCAGTGCAAGGGCTTGAAGTTCAGTCTGAACACAAGTTCTGCAGCCTGAACTGAATGAGAGGTGACATTGGCTCCGTTATTTTTTTTTCTTGTTGCTCTCCAAAGATAATTCTCATGAAAGGTCACAGGTGAACATCTAGGAAAAAATACTGGCTAGATCTGCACTGGAATTTGCTCAGCTGCTGGGAGCTGAGGTCTGGCCCTGGTGTCCCCCCAGTTCTGCACAGCCACGAGACTTACCAGCAGTGCAAAGGTATGCCTGTACTCCCACCAAGAGTTTTAGTCATTTTTAATCTGGGATCCTTTTAGCCAGCATCAGAGACAGGATAATAAGAACCCATGCAGATGTCATCCAGGGCCTTAAAGTTCATGCACTTAGACAAGTTCTCCCTAAGTATGCAGGAGCGTCCTGTATAATTTCTTTTAGACTGAGCAGTACAACAGAAGTAATACAGAAAATAATGCTGCAGAGGATAAGGGAGTAATCACCATATATTGCAGAAATGTTTTCTTTTTTTTTTTTTTTATCATCCAGAAATTATCTTGTGAGGATTCCAGCTCCAATGAGCCTTCTTGCTCAAGGGAATTTCAAATTAGCAGTCAGTTAAACTCCAAGAGTTGTTTCTCCTGGGAATAAATATTTGTTTTGTTTATCTCCAGCCAACAGCTAACAGCACAATAATGATCCAATCCCCAGATCCCTTTGGCTGGAAACCGATACCTTAATCTCTGCAGTGCAAGTCTTATCAGTCTTTGCTCCTACGCAGTTTGAACATTTCCTTTACATCCTCCGTGCCCCCCTGTCGCAAATTCTGGTTATCTTTACCATGAATTACCTTTCTCTGACCCCATTCACTCCTTTCTCACAAATATCTCTTTTGAACTATTTTCTTCTGGCCCCTGTATGAGTGCTACTGAAGCTCAGTGTTATTGTCTTAATTTTGCTTAACTTTCTTTTCTTCATTGTTCACTGTTCTGGTGGAATGGCATTACGTTTGATTCAGTGACCACAACAGACGAGTCCTGCTGTTACCCTGCCTTTACCCAAAGGCAATCAACAGAGATGTGTAAAGCAAGCACAAAGTGGACATTTCTTTTGAATCTCAAACTGCATTGAATTCCTCTGTGTTATCAATTACCTCCAGCAGTACCTCAATGAAATGGAAAATTAATATTCCCAAGCATGGTCTTGTGGCATCCCTAGGTGGTACCATTTCTTTAGATTAATAGTCCAGATATATTGGGTAGGGACCAGGTTCTAGCCATGTTTAGGGAATCTTTAGCAGAACTGAATCAAAACAAGCTTTCTGTCAAGATTTACTCATCACATATATCAAAGCATTGAAGTCATTTTGTGAAACAATGAAAGCTCAGGCACAGCACACAGAAAGCCACTGTTAAAAATGAATGCACCAATCAGAAAATATCCTCCATTCTTCCCTCTACACAGACGTGCACATCTTACACAGCTTTAACGATACCTTTCTCTTACAGAGACTACCCATCTCTCATCTATCCTCCTTCTGCACCCCCAGATTTTGAAACTGTTTCATCTGGTAACTTGATGCATAAGGGAGAAATAACATACAGTAACATAAAAACATAATTTTGCATTCCTCAGTATACCTCACTAGTTTAATTGTTTTACAGGCACCCCACTAATTTGACCCTCTAATTAGAGTTGACTTGTCAGATAAGCAAAGGTTAAATGATTTTTACTTTACCTCCTCCAAGTTATTGCTTGATTTGCGCACAACATATGTTTCTGTATCCATGGTCATTTAGAGTACCTCTGTAGCTGTAGTGCACAGCAAATATCACTGCTTGTAATGAATAACAGGGATTTTCTTCTCTGTTTAGACTTCATTTTTTTCTTAGTAGGTTTAGATTTTCCCAGTATCTACATCTCAGTAATAAAATTACAGACAGACAGGAAACGTGGCCGCATTTTCTCCACAGTATGCCATCCTCCCATTTATGTCATATGCCTTCCTCTAAAAACTAAAGTACATTGGAGCCTAATTTTGCCTAAAATAAAACAGAATGAAAAGAGGCCTCTAATGGAAGCATAAAGCTTCTCAGAGACCATGAATGAGTCACACACCAGACAGTGACGTTGTCCAGGAATGCAGATAACTGTATGATAAAAGGTTGCGTTGCATTCCTTCTAGTTTTGCCTCAAAAGGAAAAGTACTCAGAAATAAGATACAAAAGCACAGAGACTGCCAACCTAAAGCAAAACTAATGTCAGATTTCCTTAAAATGCAAAACAAGCCTCAGCATACCTGACCAGGTAAATGCCATTTCTAATTACATGTTTACCATTTTTATGGTAGTCAGAAGTTTGTTAAGGTTAGGACTTCTGGATCTAATGATTCCTCTTGTTGGAAGAGAAAGAAAGTGCAAGGGAAGAACGTGACAAGTTTTTTTTTTTGTAGCTTGGAAAAGTAAATGTACCACATTCTCTTCAGTGTAATTTGTTGCGCATCAGTTTGCCTGAGGAGAAGCAGCTCTGTCAGAGCGTATGGAGTTTACCAGTGCTGTTTGGCATTTTAAAATTGTTTTCTTCTGGCTTGTGGGGGAAAAAAATCATCAGTGTGCTGTTAGAAGCCATTTTGGCCCAAAATCTGGCTCCGAACAGCCCTTTGTAAAATACAGGAAAAGCAGGAGTAGTCTTGGAATTTTTTAACATTCCCTGCTCTCCCTTTCTTCTCCTCCTGGTTTTTCCCTTCATTATTTACAGCCCGGTTATTGCTGATTCGAGCCCAAGAGCCTAGCAAAGCACCCTGACTAGAAACCAACGGTAAATAAAAGTGAACTTGACTGTTTATTTCTACAGCCAAGCCTGAGAGAATTGCAAAGAATATAGAGCAACCCAGCTAAAGCAAAATAAATCAGTCCTTTAAAGTCCTTTCAGTTTTACTAACTGCAAGTGTTATTCATCAGTGACATGGATGAGGGCTTTCGTTTTAGTTGTACTATGTCCTCACAGTGATTTGGCAAACTCAGAGGTGATCCCGGGCTGGCTCCTTTGCCATGCTCTGTGGCTCTCTGTCATTCACACTTGTTGCAACTGGTGTAAACTGGTGTAAAGTGCCACTGGTTTCAATTTCAAGCAGGGAGCAATCAAAACTTACTCACACGCTGGAGAAGAAGTTGTAACGAAGACTTGCCTTGCATTTGTATTTCAGCCAGCGCTCAAGAAGCTTGGTCTCAGCAGGCTTGCTCAGGCCTGTAATGGGATTAAGCTCCTATTTACACTGCACACTGCAGTGAGCCTGTGGATATCTGAGCTGGCTATATATGAGCTGCCCAAGGAATCAGGCTGAGAGGAAGAGGAAAGCAGACTCCAACGGGTGGCTACCAGCTCAGCCTGGATACTCCCCTGACTTCTGCACAGCTCTGCCCCATGGTCTGGGTATGCACGGGGACCCTGCTACCTGCGGAGAGCTGGTTTGTCATCCACACAGACCTGTCTGGGAGAGAACAGTTTAAATAGGGCTGGCCTTGAGTCAGACAGAGGGTCAGCACAAAAGCCAAACAGCAGATTTCCTGCCTAGTGCCTTATCCACATGCCTTTCCTCTTGTGGACCCCGTACAGCTCCTCTGTTGAAGACATTTTTGCTGAAATGCTTTGCACCATCCACATAAGCACGGCTTGACACATGTTTTGTGGGGGTGTGGGCAGGGAAGGGAAACAGTGGGTGGTGGAGGAAATGGAAAACCAGGGCAACACCAGGAGGATTTGAGGGCATAAACATGACACCAGACCCAGGGTCCGCTGGGCAGGGTGAGAGGTGTGGTGGAACCCTGAGGGGTCACAGGACTCACGCTGTTTTGCCTGACATGCTTGTCCCCTGGCTCAGCAGCACTCGCTAAGACAATGCAGCTTCGATCAGGAGGATTCTGTACTGGCAGAGGAACGAGACACATGGGTCAAATCCTGCACTGCTGCCCTTCCATGGAGTGCTGTACTGCTCTGACAGTTGCATGTTATGTCACACTTCTTGGTGCCTGAGAAACTAAAATGTGGTCTACTACATGCATCGCAAAATGCTCACGTAGGAAAATTGAAGAGTCACAGGAGAGCAGTAGCCTTCGGTTCCCTTTCAACCACCACAAAGCAAGGCCTGGATGGAGCTTCATGTCAGTGAAAGCTGGTGTAGAAATACAGAAGCAGAGGGATTAAAATGCCTCACTCCAGCTAAAGTATTGAATTTGAGCCTTGCCTCAGACTAGTGCAGAGTTACCTACTGAACCCAGCTGTACACGTGCCCCTGATCATGCAGCCAGGGGAAGCAGAGGTCTCTCAAAGTCCACTGTGACTTAATTATAAAAATTGATGTGCCTGAGCCATAATAGTTCAATGAGCTATCTTGCCCCGGTGCCTGTGGGCTCCATAAGGGCTCCACACAGCAGTACAGGGAGTCAGG
Organism: Leptosomus discolor; assembly: GCF_034619465.1. Classification (NCBI taxonomy): domain Eukaryota; kingdom Metazoa; phylum Chordata; class Aves; order Leptosomiformes; family Leptosomidae; genus Leptosomus; species Leptosomus discolor. The sequence continues at coordinate 11,375,090 of NC_141393.1, forward strand.
AAGCAGGCAAGAGCCCAGTTTCTTTGCTGATAGACCTGAACAAGTTCCCAGCACAGAGCGAGGAGGTGAGATGCAGGGGAATACCTTTGTTTTAAGGAGAGTAAACGAAGTAAGAGTTCTCTTTCTTAAAGCAGAGGGGATTTTCCCTTGAGCTCATTGGATGTTGCACCCGCATTGCACAAAGGACAGCAGAAGGATCTTATGCTCTACGGGCAGGAGCTGCCCTGAGATGATTTATCAGTAAGGTTTTTACATTTCTTGCTTGGGCATACAGGAAACCATGCCTCTGACTCCTCAAACAAGGGGGACATAGAGGGTCAGATAGTAACTACAGTGCCTGGACCACATTTCTCCCCTGTTCCTAAGACAGTGCAGCTGCTCTTACTGTCCTGCCTTGACATCGGCTATATCTTGTAATTCTACCCAAGCCATGTGTTTCTATTCCTGGCAAATGTCTTTTTTTTTTTTTTTCCATTCAGAAATTAAAACCAGAAGTTATATCTCCATCACTCCAAGAATCAAACTTAAGACGTGAGTTTCTGAAGCATCTTCCCCAAATGTGTTCTTCTCCTTCACTGACACAGCCCCCACTAACTCGGTCAAGCAATTTGGTTGTAAATTAAAGATTTCTGCAAGTTTCCAACACTGCATGTTAGATCAATGTCCTGTGGGAGAAGAATGTCAATAACTAGCATTAAGGTTAGATTTGTAAACACAGTTTTAAAGCTGGTTGAAAAATGGGCTTTTGCTGGAATTCTTAAATCTTTCCAACATAACTTGTCCCCCAACAACAGACTTTAATTCAAGCACTGAACATTTTTGGGGAAGACTGCTCCTCACTGGAAATGTGATCCCCCTGCCTTTTGATCCTGCCCTCTTGTTTAAGCATGGTTTTCCCTATATTTCATGTGTCACAATATAATCCTTCCCCTCTAGAGGAAAGGAGGCGAAAAGTTGGACAGAGGCAGATGTCATTTGGATGGGAGCCCTAGCCTGAGGTGACTATTCATCCATTGTCCCGCTTTCCTGTTGGACAACATAGTTTGTGATACACCTGAGTCTTTTCTCTAGGGGAAGAAAAGTGATGCATTATGGGGTGCATACTCTAATTAAGAAATATGCCTTAAAGACAGAAACAGATCACGAAATAACTGATAAACATAACGGTAATAATTTCCCAGTAGCCAAATTTTGGGGGTCATTGGATGCTTTGCTTTTCAAGAACATTTCAAAAATTTTCATGAGAAATAGAAAACTTTTCATATTATTACATGGAAATGTAAGCCTAATTTCTGTTAGAGAAGAGTTTGGCCAAAGAAAAGAAAAGAAAAAATGCCAGCAATCTCAGTAGTTTCCTTAGATGGCAAATCAAGAAATATCTCACTTCTGCATGGAAAAATTGGAATCATTTTGTGAAGAGACTTCATTGAAATGATAATGTCAGTGATACAATGAAACTGTTGCCTACTTCAAAACAGAATCTGTCATGAGCAGTGGATAAAAGGGATTATACACTACAGCCTGTTATCACTGATATTTGCCTGTAGTAGAGGAATGAATTGATACATTGAAATATAGTAATACAGGTCTGAAATGAAAATGAAATCAGCTTATCCACCCTGATGGAGTAAGCGAAAAAGTGTACTTTCTTTATAGAAGGGAAAATGAACCAGAATTAGTCACAGAGCATCTTCCATTTCTGCTCTGGGAACAGTGCCAGATCAGATTGGGGCCCTCTCGTGTATTCGCTCGTTCCTTTACAACCCGGCACTGGGAGCCTGCCCAGCAGCAGGGTGCTAAGAGTGTGTCAGACACACGCTGTATTGAGCAAAGTGTAATAGCTAGAGATTTTATAAGCAGTCAGTGAATTGGAGTCAGAGTGAAAGTAAATAGGTTTAGAGCAGAGAATGGCAACACTTTCTAAGAGTTAGTACAGGATTTTTTTTAACCAATTAGAAGTCAGACATGATTGATTTTTTTTTTTTAATAACAATGAAAATTTTGGATTAAAATAAACAGTTTAGCAATTTCTTTAACTCTTAATGGAAATGATCTTTTTTAATGTCGCTTTGTGGCAACTACAGCTGCAGATTTCAAGTATTGGGCTGACAGACAAGAACCTCCAAGTGAAATTTATTAGGACCAGGCTGTAAACAGAAGCAAGACAGACTAATCTATTTTCATTTCCCAAACAGAGAAACACCAAACTGTGGTCATCTGGCAGAGTGAATGGAAAGTAATGGAAATGGAAAGCACATTTGAGTTGTAATTGAATAACTCATTATCTATATCACTGGAAAATAAACTTGGTATTCGGGGGCTGTTTTGTTTTTTTAATATGTGCTTAAAACTGACAACAGCTGCTGAAAGATCAGGATTACCATTGTGTTCAATCACAGGTGAAATTCAGCAACAGGGAACCTGCAAAACACAGATGTCTTTCACTGAAGTAAAGTCAATGCAACTCTAGTGCTTTGCTGAACTGGAGCCATAACTGGACCTAAGTCAGAGACCCATCAACCTCATATCCTGGAGCACTTCCATAGTTCATCGAAATCCCCTTTCCCAGCTGTAACATTCCCTGTCCTGTCAGAGAAGTGTGTGAGTCCTGCAGGGACCTCGAATAAAGGTGTTTCCAGAGATGGTTTGTTTCCTCCTTTGTGCTGATTGTGCATGAAGCTGTTACATTGCTTGCATGATCTTGCTTCTTTGTGATCTTTATAACTTGTGAATAAAATATTCGTTTTATGGAGCTGTAGCATATGGCAGTGAAGAATCACTCTGTTATGAGGATCTCCCAGGTGACAAAAAGCAAATGAACAACTGATTTGTTGAACTTCTTTAGCATTCTCTGATACCAGGTCCTAGATCTCATGTGAGTGTGCATTTCACTCCAAAGACAAGAGTGGGGAAAAGAGCTCTCAGACCTGGCATAAAATATAAGGCAAAGGATTGGTTGAGAGACATCACCTAAGAGGTCATTTTCATTGTTCTTCTTCCTTGTAGTAAGAAGAACCACATTATTTCAAGTATTAAAATGGAAATTGAATAAATCATATAAACAACTGAGTATCCATCTCCAGATTATTTTATTTTACTGCATTACAAACAGAAGACACCAATTACAAAGTTCACATCCCCTTGTAGACAGTAGTTTGTAAGATGATTTTAGTTTAGCTTGATGTAGAAGGATGGTCGAACTAGGACACGAAGTCTGAAAACTCATGCAAGTTGAAATCTCACTTTAATTTGATTTGGACTAATCCTTTATTAGATCTGAGTAAGTAAAGGATTTTGCGTCTCTAACATATGCACCAAGGATCTGTTTCCTTATAAATCAATCTTACATTTAACCATTAAGTAATGGAAAAGAATTAATTAGCTCCACCATATCAGGGGTTTGATGTCAGTTTGCTCCCAAGCTGCTGATGCAGGTGCTGGATGGGTAACAGACATAAAAGACAGTGAAAAATATTCCTGAGGTTATATTACTTGTAATTGGTGATTTTTTAAAAAAGCTATTGATGTGCATGAGCATTTAGTATTTGTTTAGTGTCAAAAAAATATGGTACTTTAGCTTCAAAGTGTACCCTGACCCCAAATGATAACAGTCTAGCAGACACAGGGGAGACACCATGCACTGGAAAATCCAGCAGAAGCCTTATATTAATAGTTTTGATTTTTGGTTTAAACTCCCTTCTTGTGAGGCTTGTAGCATTGCCCTAAGAGTGTCATGAAGGACAGATCATGGTGACTGCCTTTATAACGCCAAATACCTCATAAATTGTTGTCACATGATGGAAAAAATTCTGCATTGGGGATTGTTTCTGTTCAATATTAATACCTTAATATATGGGGCATGGGTATGAAAACACAATCTTCTACTTCAGAGCTGCTCATTCCCTCACCTGAACTTCTGATGACTGAAGTATGGCTTGATAATGCTTTCCCCAGCAATCAACTGTGAAGTCACAGGAAGAGGATTATGACCTTAAGTGAGAATCAGTACCAAGAAAAGAAAAAATACTTAAACCAAAAAAGTGTTTCTTAATGCAAATAGCATCCAGTAATAAAAGTGAGGAGATGTGTTCCAGCTGGTAATCTGCACCTTTGATCTTACTGATTTCCCATGGTCTCTTAATATTTGTTATGTATTTTACTCATTAACAGAATGGAAGTAATTGCCCTTGTTGAAATGGGATCATAAAAGCAAGGATCATGAGAATTCACATTTATGAATCTAAGTATTGGTATGCAAATGTTTAAAAGCAAATATTTACTTAATCAGCACTGTAAAGTCTCCCCTTCATATAAATATCAGTCATCTATAATGTTTGCTCAACAGATGTACTGCAGAATCCACACCTAACAGTCCTTCACAGCAAGTAAGTTTATTAAAGGGGCAAAAAGTGCTAATTACCTTAACACACCCTTTGAATTCCAGGATGTAAGATATACTCTTAGACAAGGCTCAAACCTTGCATTGGAGATCTGGGCTTCAGCCCCTGTTCAACCCCTGTTTTACTTTAGGTTTGTCTCTGAATTACATCTCAGTCTCACTTCCTGGTCTGTAGAAATGTTGATTTTCCCATTTCTAAATTTCATAGTAAGTTTTATTCCCTGATCACCTTTGTGATGTGAAAAAGACCCTCACCCTTTGGTACAGTTGGCCACAGAGCTGTGTGCCGGAGAAGCTAAGCTGAATACAATGGGAGGTGTTTCTTCCTCTAAAGTGCCTTCCTTGGAAGAATAAAGATTTAGAACTTCTTCTAAGAAGCGTGGGAACACGAAAAATGAGAAAATTCTTGCTTTGCCAATACCTGTGAGAGTCCATTCTGCTCTAGGAGGAGAAAACTCATTACTTAGAGGACAGGATGAAAAGGGGACTAGAACAGACTCCCAGCCTGGAAAGATTTTACCACGTCAGGGCTTCAGTTTGTGGGAGAAGTTTCTACAGAACGTGAAGAAGCACCTTGAAAGCTGCCTCATTTTTGGATGCCAGCATAGCTCTCACATCCACCAGATCTTAGGAGGTTGGTGTTGACCAAGAATTTCTTCAGCTTTCATATCAGAAACATGAACTGACTTTTCTTTCAGACTTTCTTAAACCTAACTTCCATTCTAACACTAAACTGAAGCTTAACCTGAAATAGGATACAAAATAACAGGGTTTGGTTAAGAAATTTTCATAGCACTTTGCAAAAATTTCAGGTTTATACAGGGAGGGTAATTTTTCTTGAAGCTCCTCTTGGTGTTTTGTAATTTAAATTGGCATACTCCTCAGGGGCTGTTAGCAGTGAAAAACAATCAACTGACAGAATTGCAATGGTAGAACTGTTATAACCATGATGGTTGTGGTGGGTTGACCCTGGCCAAAATGCCAGGTGCCCACCAAAGCCACTGTATCACTCCCCCTCCTTAACTGGACAGGAGAGAGGAGAGGAAAAAAAAAAAAAAACAGGCTTGTGGGGTTGAGATAAGGACAGGGAGATCACTCAGCATTTACCGTCACGGGCAAAACAGACTCAACTGAAAGAAGTGTGATTTATTACAAATTAACTCAGAGAGGAGTAATGCGAAATAAAACCAAATCTTAAAACACCTTCCCCCCACCCCTCCCTCCTTTCCCGTGCGTAAGTTTGATCCCGATTTTCCTCCCTCCTTCCCCCCAGCGGCACAGGGGGAAAACAGGGAACGGGGGTTAGGGTCAGTTCATCACACTGATGTTTTCTGCCGCTTCTTCCTCCTCAGGGGGAGGACTCCTCACACGTTTCCCCTGCTCCAATGCGGGGTCCCCCTCACGGGAGAAAGTCCTCCATGACTTCTCCAACGTGAGTCTTCCCGCGGGTTCAGTCCTTCATGAACTGCTCCAGCGTGGGTCTCCTCCATGGTGTGCAGTCCTTCAGGAACCGACTGCTCCAGCGTGAGCCCCCCTCATGGGGTCTCTGGCAGCAAACCTGCTCCAGCGTGGGCTTCTCTCTCTCCACAGGCCACAGGTCCTGCCAGGAGCCTGCTCCGGTGCAGGCTTCCCACGGGGTCACAGCTTCCTTCAGGTATCCACCTACTCCGGCGTGGGGGCCCTCCATGGGGTGTAGGCAGTCATCTGCTCCACCGCCCATGGGCTGCAGGGGGACAGCCTGCCTCACCATGGTCTTCACCACAGGCCGCAGGGAAATCGCTGCTCCGGTGCCTGGAGCATCTCCTCCCCCTCCTTCTGCACTGGCCTTGGTGTCTGCAGGATGTTTCTCTCACATATTCTCACTCCTCTCACTCGCTGCAATTACTGCTGCGCAACAACTTTTTCACTCTCTTAAATACGTTATCACAGAGGCGAAAAACGCTGTCGCTGATGGGCTCGGCCTTGGCCAGCGGCGGGTCCGTCTTAAAGCCGGCTGGTATTGGCTGCATCTGACATAGGGGAAACTTCTAGCAGCTTCGTACAGAAGCCACCCCTGTAACCCCCCCGCTACCAAAACCTTGCCATGCAGACCCGTTACAATGGTCCAAATATATACTGTTCTCAGTCTATGTTTCATTCTCTTCAGACATAAAATAATGTTCATGTGCCTGAAAGAATGTTATTTTTTTCCAGCAAGTTAATGCCTGTGTTTACAAACCTTGCCCTGGCTATTTGACATTCTCACCACAGTGAGAATGCAGGGACAGCAAGAGGTGGCTGCCTCCAGTATTAAGCAGCCAGATTTAACGGCCTCAAATGTTGTACCTGTGATCACCTTCACTACAGTTACTATATTTCAGTGGTTTCTCAGTTCTTTTTGCTCTCTTTCCCTTTGCCTTAGCCATATAAATCTCTGACCCTGGAGATCATAAGGTCGTTGCAAAGGTTTCCAGTGCTCACACCTAGTCACTGCTGTCATGAACACCCAGGACAAGCCTCAGGTTATTGCTATCCAATATGCTGATCAGAAGAGAATAACTCAAAGTGTGCCTTTAGTCAACCTACAAATTGATGGGCTATTTTTCTGTAGCCTCAGTGCTATGCATTCCTCTCTAAAAACAAATTTTAAAATTGCATTTGTAGTTGTCTGTGTTCAAGAAGTGACAGGACAAATCCAGGGAAGAAAAGAACCTGTTTTGTGTTATTAGCTACACCCCTTCTCCCTTGGGGAGGCCGTCAGCCACATTCCGCTGGGAGAATATTCTGGAGGAGTGTCGTTAGGTACTTGCTTCAGTCTTACATTACTCATTAGGTATCTGCTTGCTTTTGGACACTGTATAATAGAGGACACAGAGGTAAGCTGTCCACAGTGCCTATTCCTGTGCTTCTGTATAAGGGGGGAAAAAGCCAACTTGCGACATCAGTAGGGTAGAAGTATTCCTGGTAGGCAAAACTAAAAAAAAACCATAACAACAAAAAAACCTGAACAACAACAACAACAGAAGTGATTATATCTTTGTAAAGAGGTTCAAATCTGCAAAGCCTTTGTGAATGTAGTTTGAACGCAAACTCTTGAGGAAATATTGAAAAAAAATCAAAAATCGAAAAATGCAGGCCTATGAAAGACTGTTATGATCATTCCTAGTGAAAACTATTAGAACGTGGTTTGTGCAAATACTGAATAACCCCATACTGGTTGCTCTGAGATATCTGAAGATTGAATTCTGTCAGATCAATATACGAAATGTGCTTTCAATACAATGTCAACACTTACAGTAATAGGCAGCAAAATGCTGCATCCACATCTAACTGTATTGCCATTTCACATTTGAGTTCAAATATGTAAGACATTTTATGACATGCCACAGGAGAGGGATATAGTTTCTGCAGCAGAGAGTATATTCTGTCTTAGATGTAATGCAGCCTACTACCGCTCATTTGCATTTTATGTGCATTTACGTTTAAAAAACCAACAAAACCAGAAAATTTTAAAGCCTTATTCTCCCTGTCTGCCATGTAAGGGTTTTCAAAAATCAGGACCTGAACTGCTGTAACTCAGCAATGCCAGAACAACCCTGGCAAAAAGGGATTCCCTGCCTGCATGGAGCGTTTTTTCTGACAGAAATGGATGGCTCCTCTCTTCAAACTCGTAATGATAGAAATACTGCTGAAAGAAAGCAAAGATGAACCAAATGAGTTTTAAGCTCTGACATTTACAAAGTTATTTTCAAGACAAAAGATGAGCAGGCTTTATGTGTTGAAAGACTTGCTGTCACCTGTGTCGAGTTTAAAAGTCCGTGTCACACCCCTCTCAGGTGCCTTTCTTCTCAACAAAGATGCCTGATTCTAAGACCTAGCTTGATCTCTCCACTCCACAAATACAGAGAAGTCCTTATAAGACAGGTTCTTCTTACTCTGAAAAATAAAACCAGAATGTCAGCAGTTTTTATTATTATAGCTCTAGGGAACTAAATTGGAATTTTTTAAGGTAAAGGCATCAGACCATTAAAGCGTATCTGTTTATGGTTATAGAAAATGGAATAGAAGATCTTCAGCATATACTGTATTCATAGTGTCATCAAAACGTTCATTTCAGGTCTGGAAGGTTTATTAAGTTGCCTTTATGGGTGGAGGGTGCAGGCACAGGTTTTAGAAACAAGGTCATTTCAGAAGCCAAACTGCCCTGTAAGGGAATGGACATACTCCAAAGCCAGTTTTTAACATCATATTTAATTGCACTTAATGTTTCTCTTGCCACGTATCAGTGACTCAGAGAGATGTCTTTTTTCATGGATATAAATTCACACTCTACTCCCAAATACAGTTAGCACTTTTCAGCACATCTCCGCCTTATTCAATAGGGAGATCATTTATCCTCCTATTCAAAAGAATGAAGTAAGGGGATCTCTTTTTCCTTTTTTTTTCTTTTGTTTGAGCGTTCATATTCTGTTTTGGAGAGCAGGGAATGATTAGGTCAGGAAACAAAGCCAAAACTACAGATTAATCAATCATGCTGCACGTCCTGATATTGCAACACACAGACTGATGTCATTGGGAACTGATGAATGCCACATCTGCATGTAAAACTCACAGGCAATGTCGGGAACTCATTCCATAGCTATTTTGCGGTTACCTTCAACTATGATTGATACCATCTTCTCGCTGGTTCCTTCTGTAGTCCCTTGTGCTCTATGAAGCAAGGGAACGTATTCCTGACACTCTCCCTCAGAGATGAGGATTTCAGCTTTTTCTCACAAACTCCTCCAAAGTTGGGTCCGAAAGAAAAAAAGGTTTACATTTAGGATCTAAATTTTGCACAAATTCAGCAGTGTTTGTTCAGACAATTTTGTTCTGACGCATTGCTCTTTTGCTCAGAGCCTAAGAGCCTGTCAGGGTCTACTTACCACAGGAGGTGATTAATGCTTGGCTTGCTCTGTCTGAATATTGAATGCTTGCTCATCCAATATGAGCAAATCAAGAACAAAAGACCACACGCATTAAACCACTAGACATATTACTAGAGGAGAGTTCACTACCAAAAATTACCACATTCAGACAAGGGATGAGAGGAAAAACTAAAACCAGTTTTGTTAAAATAACATTCATTCAATCTGAAGTTATGTCAAAAATGAAAATTAAATTAAAAATCTGGCTAATAATTTTAATTTTCCCTGAACACAATAAAATTTTCTGTCACTTTGGATCAGAAAAGTTAAAATGCTGAAAAAAAACTTTCATCATTTCATAAAGATCCTATTCTCTTCTGATGATGAGTGCTACAAGCAGTGACCTGAGCACAGAGGTGCTGTGAACAGTGAGACCATGATCCTCAGTCCTTTAGCCAGGCCATGCAACCTTCCAGGGGAGAACTTGGTACCTTTGCACTCCAGGTAGGAGACCTTCATCTAGCCAGACAGGTGAACATGTACATTAAAATGTAAATTTGTTTTAAAATGTAAAATGAAGCCATCCTCATCACATGTTGAGTTACTTGTGTTCACATGGCGAGGCTCTGAGTGCAAGTCAGTTCATGCCATCAGTAGCTATTTATATATTCAGTTACTGGGGAGAGCACACGACAAATACTTTCCATAGCACTGTAAGGAAATTAGGGTACAAAAGGCAGGCCATGAGCTCACAGGAAAATGAATCCAGCAAGTGGTGCGATTCATTACTTGTATCCAATGGGCCATCAGGGAAAATGGCAAACAGGACCATGATCAGAAGTATAAATGAGAACATCGAATCTTTAAAGTCCAAATGTTTGCTGCTCACCAGCATGATGTCTTTTGGAATCCAGAATAGCTTTGGATAGGATACCCAAGTCTACATCAAAATTAATAAACATGCTTTGAAAGATGGAAAGAGGGGAATCACTCCTGGGAACTGAGCACTGTGATATATCTACGGTTCTCATCTTACTGACAGTGTCTCCCACAGTATCCTCGCAGCTAAGCTGAGGAAGTGTGGTCTAGATGATCAGGTAGGGAGGTGGATTGTGAATTGGTTGAATGAAAGAAGTCAGAGAGTTGTGGTCAATAGGACAGAGTCTAGTTGGAGGCCTGTATCTAGTGGAGTGCCTCAGAGGTCAGTACTGGGACCAGTACTCTTCAATATATTCATCAGTTACCTGGACAAGGGAACAGAGTGCTCTGTCAGCAGGTTTGCTGATGACGCAAAACTGGGACAAGTGGCTGACACACCAGAAGGCTGTGCTGCCATTCAGAGAGACCGAGATAGGCTGGAGAGCTGGGCGGGGAGAAATGTAATGAAATACAACAAGGGCAAGTGTAGAGTCTTGCATCTGGGAAAGAATGACCCCATGCACCAGTCTAGGTTGGGGACTGAGCTGTTAGAGAGTAGCGTAGGGGAAAGGGACCTGGGGGTCCTGGTGGACAGCAGGATGGCCATGAGCCAGCAATGTGCCCTGGTGGCCAAGAAGGCCAATGGCATCCTGGGGTGTTTTAGAAGGTGTGTGATCAGTAGGTTGAGAGAGGTTCTCCTCCCCCTCTACTCTGCCCTGATGAGACCCCATCTGGAATAGTGTGTCCAGTTCTGGGCCCCTCAGTTCAAGAAGGATGGGGAACTGCTGGAAAGAGTCCAGCACAGAGCCACAAAGATGATTAAGGGGGTGGAACATCTCCCTCATGATAAAAGGCTGAGAGAGCTGTGTCTCTCTAGCTTGGAGAAGAGGAGACTGAGGGGTGACCTCATTAATGTTTATAAACACGTAAAGGGCGAGTGTCAGGAGGACGGAGCTGGGCTCTTCTTGGTGATGTCCAATGACAGGACAAGGGGCAATGGGTGCAAGCTGGAGCATAGGAGGTTCCACATTAACATAAAGAAAAACTTTTTCACTGTGAGGGTGACAGAGCACTGGAACAGGCTGCCCAGAGAGGCTGTGGATTCTCCTTCTCTGGAGACATTCAAAACCCGCCTGGATGCTTTCCTGTATGACCTACTCTAGGTGGTCCTGCTCTGGTAGGGGGGTCGGACTAGATGATTTTTCGAGGTCCATCCCAACCTCTCACATTCTGTGATTCTATGATTCTATGAATTTTATGAGAAATAAATAATTTTAATTATTGCTTTTCCAAACTAATTTCAAACATTTCTCCAAAATACACAGGCTGCTAGAGACTCATGTGCATAATGAACATCTGTAGTAAAACTGCTTTATTATGGGTTGTTTGATGCTGTTTATTGGATACCCATTGGTTATTGGAATGGCATTACTGAGCACCGTTTCGAAGACGGATGCTAAATTTTGCTGTGGCAAATTAGTGTCAACCAAGAACATATTAGCAAATAAGAGTGCATCTGCTCCAAACAATGTTTTTTCTTTGTATCATCATGATGATTGAAAGACTGTAATACAGAAATGATACATATACTGTATCTCCCAAACTACATTAAAAAGCTCTTGCAAATAATCAGTAGTGCAGCAGGATAGACGACTGTGTTGCATGTAAGCAGTGTTTGGTGGCAAGACCCCAAGCAGTTTTCCCTGTGTTTATGAGGAGAACACCATGCTCAGTACCCAAATGCATCTCAGTGGAAAGCATTTTCTGCCTCCCCTGCCAATACATTCTTGTTTCAACTATCTCCCATCTGTCCCTATTTCCTGGATATCTCTTTGTCTGAGTTTGTCCCCCTTTCCTCCCCTCTAGATTAATATCAATTCCAGGCCAGGGCATGTAAACTCCCTTGGTGATCATTACAGTAAAACTTCAAGAAAAATCTTTCTGAGATATGGATAGCAACATATGGGGACAGTTTGCTTTATGTCTCATTTTTCATACTAATGTGGTTATTTTATAGGACTGCGTCTCATCTCCTGTCTGACTAATGCCTGAGTTGTGTCTCATTCAAATGAGAGGTTCCTTAGGTTCACTAAAGCACAGGAGGTTTGATGCTTTATCGTGCATCCGATGTTTCAGTGAATATTTGTTTAACATTGCTCAGTAGTGAATAAGCTTCTCTCTTCCATCTCCTGGATTTTGCCATCTTGTAGGCAGTTCACTTAAAACTGAAATGCCGTGATACACACATGAATTTCTTTTTTTTCTTAGACAGGAGGAAATTGTGGTTCAAATTGCTCATGTGGCTTAGGTTTTCCTACGGCTGGAATGACATTCTAATGCATGATGCTCACAGTCACTTGGCAGACTCCTTGTGGGTGTAAAAACTGTTCTTGGCTTGAACTAAATGTCTGAGCAAGTACATTTCCTTGAGGGCAGTGCTAGACATAGCAAAAATGTCATCCAGTGCAACTACTTAGGAGAGATAAAGTTTTTAAATGGGGGTTTTGCAATGAAATTTCTGTTTCTAATTAACAGAGCAGCGGGAATTGTCGGGGATGAGGATGGAGGGAAAGGAGATGTCCATTAGGAATTTGGAAAACAACGGGTTCTTTTCCCTTTAAAATTAACACTTTAAATGGCTGCATTTTCAAATGCAAGTTCACTTTCTAGAAGAAAAAAATCTGTTAAAAATATTAGGTAGAAATTCAGGTGAAATATCTTAAAACCATTCATGTGAAGTGTTTCAATGAGTCACATCTGTGTTTGGGGACACCATTTCAGTTTAAGCACATTTGCAAGATTTCCACTTTGTCTTGTCTTGAGTTTGGAAATTTTTTTTGATCTTAAATGCGTTGGAAGGGAAAACTGGGCTCGTGCTCAAATCCATGTCCAAGAAACAGTTCGTATTACAAATATTTTCATGCCCATAAAAAGTACAGCTTTGCCAGCAAAGTGTATCCAGGAAAACTGAATGCTGGAATGAACTCCCTGATGAATGTCAGGTGGATTACAAATGTAATTACTGAAGGTCAAAACTTCACATATTAAATGTATGTGAAGCCCTTCCTCTTACAAATTTTGCAATACTACTCCAGCAGCTCACGTGCTGAGGGATTGCAGTTAGGAATTTTCACATCTTGACTGCCAGATCTGATCACAAAGACAAAGTCTTTGTGGAGAGCTGGTAGCTGGCTGGTTCAGCATAAGCACTCTGTACTGTGACAGCTGCCCACCTGCAGTTGTATCCTGCCACTTCTGAGTCACCACGACAGGACTGGTTAAGCTAGGGTTTCTCTGGCAAGAGGCTCACCCCAAGATTCAGGGTCTGCTCTTACCAAAACTTAAGTAGAATTTAGCTGCCAAAAGGACAGTACCCAAAAATCCTGCCTAGCCCCCACACTAAGCAGAATATTAATCACACTTAACTTCCCTGGCGCCTGCTCAGAAGACCTTTTTTTGGGGAACTACATGCATATCACTGCAGCAGAGACCAGGTCCAACTTCCCAGCTGCATGCTCCTATCCCACTTTGTTCCCTCCGGCTTCCTCACTTACTCCTTAACTTCATACTGTACAGTAAGTCACCGTCAGCAGAATGGAGGACAAAGCTGCTCCCCCACCTCCTCAGGAAGATAAAAGTTTAGTGTGTTGTGATTCAGACTTCACTGTCTGAATAGAACAAAAATTAAACCACTGAGTTTTATTCTTTCTTTTGAATCCAAATTAACTCATAAAATTCCTTGTTCAAGACCTGCTAGTGATTTCAATGATAAATATCACTGTCAATCTTAAATGACAGTTGTCCTTAATCTCAGTGTTTTACGTAGTCAGCAATAAATTACAATAGAAATAATTAATTTTTCTTATTCTTCATGTTTACTCTATTTTAAAAAGAAAAGATTCTTAGAGACTTTATGTTCCTGTGTGTGTGAATGCGGCATTATGTACAATAAAAGCATGAATATGACAAATGCTAGCTAGAACATGGAAGCAGCCACCCAGCTGCCAGTTCTTCATGGTATGCTGAGTGATGCCTGACATGAAAAAATCTGTGCAGCAAACAGCTATTTCTCTCATATTGATAAAGACCTCATTTTCAGATCTTGTCCTGTGAAGCGCCCAGCTCATGTTTTCTTATTCCTCTCTTTTTTTTTTAATCCAGGGAGAGATAGGGAGCCAAGATATCATATTTTCATTAACTGAGTGAAGCTGTCACATAGATAGTGAAGGGTTAAAGAAAAACAAACACCCCCTCAAGATGTTCCTGAACAACCCTTGCAGATAAGCACTTGGGAAGCTCAGACAGCCGGCCTTCTGTTAAGTATGTGACAGAAATTTCCCATCTTGAGGTAAGGAAGATAGAGGCACTGTTAAATTATGTTTCCCGTGAGTGTTGCTAAGGCATACTTACACATATTATATGAGGTAGAAAATTAGTACTTTGAATTGTTATGGTTACATTTGCAGTAAAGTGTAAGTGTTTGCAGTTTTTCAGAAGTTTGCCTATGGTTTGTCATGCAGTTCACCCACTGAGAAGAAAAATTACTTGCTGTAAAATAGCAAAACACATCGACGGCTACAAGGGAATGATTGCAAACTCAGAGTCCTGTTTCTAGAAGAGATGATTATTCTAGTGATGAAAAGACTTAAATGACAGCTCCAGACTTTACGATTATCCACTATTTACCTTTAGAAAAGTTTAGGCCTGATCCTTATTGCACACTCAGCAACAGTAATGCAGGACTTACACACATTGACATCAGTCTCTGCCCCTCAGGGGTGTGAACCTGCTTGTGAATCAAGGCCCAATGTTATAACACACCTGGTATAAGGTTAGCCTTTCTTTGGTAATGACAAGCGTCTCTAACAATGGTAGAAAAGACATGGCACCCAGGTCTCAGAATTTTATATATATATATGTATAAAACTGTATACATATATACCTAAGTATATTATTTATGTGTGTGCATCTATATTTATATATATATGCATATGTATATATAACGCATGTAGGCTATATACTTAAATTAGGCAGTCCCACTACTGTAAGAAGTGTGAAGAAGGCTGAGCTCTGGCAGCCCTGGGCAGTAGTGATATGAATTGCTCCCTTTCTTTTCAACATAGATAACTAAGTAAGGCACCTACTGTAGACAGGCTGAGCACAGCCCGATAGCGATTGCAAGGGATTTTGAATTGGATAATCAACTCTCGTGCATGCAATAAATTACATGCTTTTTCTGTATCTACACGGAACATATGTCAGGAAGAAAAGAAATAATAATAATAAAAAAATCAAATCAAAATCTCTGACTGAGGGAAAGTGTTTCTTAACTCTTAACTTTACATGTCAGAGCCTGGTATCCCCATCCTCACCCTGACACCCATGTGACCAGGGGACTAATTCATGGGGACTAAATTTCTCCTAAAGTCTTGACACTTCTCTAGCACTGAAGAAACCACAGCACCACAAACTCCTTTTGATCCCTACTCTCTTTTATAGGTCCCCTCTTTCGTGCCAAAGAAGAAAACAAGCATAGAAGCTGTCTGGTACCCATGCACAAGCTAACATCATACCATGAACTAGGACAAAGCCCAAGAATGGTAAATAAATGTGTCTAAGGCCACACCAAAGTCTGGATCACAACAGAGAACTGAATATGTGTGACCCTAAATACCACTGACCCATTCTTTCCCCACTTGCAGTCCTAAGCAAATGCACTTAAATGTCATGGAGTGTCAGCTAACAAGCACCTGGTGTGCACATGTGTGTGAGAATAAATTGCCATCAAACTCCCAAACAATCTTCAGTTCCAAACAGAAGTTTTGTGGCACCATACAGTGGTATATTAGAACTAGTCAATGTCAAAAAAGACAAAGCAAGAGCTTTTAACTTCAAATTCTGAAGCCAGTCAGAACGAAAGCAGAGATCCCAACCCTCAGCTCAGTCAATCAGTGTAACTTTGTTGGGTTTCCCAGCTATGTTTTTATTCCTGATGAGGATGCTGACCACCCATTTCAACTAAGCACGCAGTAAATGATTCTTCCCTTCCAGTTGCAATATTTTCTGCAAAAAAGTTACATTCAATTGCTTCGAAGGGAAATTTCCTTTCAGTGTCCTTGTCACAGGAACTGGTTTCTTAAATGATGTACATGCTTTTGTGTGGAACATCTCCATCTAGATCTAGTGTTCTTTGTTCTTTGAAGATGCTCTGCACATCCAGTGGTGGGACAAGCTGAGTAACATGGACTAAACATACAGAGAAAAATCACAAAAGGCAACATGTAAGTTCTCTCAATGACTCATTTGTTAAGGGTCTTTGACTTTAATTTTGTAGGTATAGGGCAAAGATGGAAGTGCTGAATTTGTCTGATTGCAGTTAAACACTAAGCATTCTTTACCGAGTATCATAAGAACCCGTGTATCCCCCATTAAACACCGAAAACACTCAGAACAGGATGCTCTAAGGGGTAAAGTCATGTACAGGAAGAGCAAGGTAAGAAGTCAGAACCTTATTTCCGTATTAAAAAAAAATTCTGGAAATGCACTGGGAAAATACATTAAGGAGATAACAATGATTGGGGTGGAGAGGGAGCTTGAGGATAAGAGGAAGGGTATTGAGTTCCACCATTACTAACTATTCAGCAGAAAATGTCCCAAGACTGATCATGTCCTTTTATGGCAGTTGTTAGAGAGCAGGTCCATTACTGGGGAAAGGAATAGAGATGAAAACTGATTTAGTGTGAAGCAGTTTTGCCTTCCTGGGTTACTTCTTTCTGATCACGGTACTTGTTCACCACCTACCACCAGAGATGGTCACCTTGTTAAGGCTTGTACAATAAATTGACGCTTAAATTTAAGCAGAACTTTTAAAAATGACAAAGACAGTTGGCTGGATTGCCATGTGCAGCACGATGGGGCTGCATGATTAGTTAAAAACAAAGGTCACCATTTTCTTTTTGTTGTCTGCTAATATGATTTTGAATACTACTGCTTTCCAACTATTACTATTTACACTGGGTGATTGGCTAGACTCATTAAAGTGAATGAATGCCAGGAGATGACATCATTTACATTTAATTGTCTTATTTATCAGCAAAGTCTATACGGTTGTTTTAATAAAGGGCAGGGGAAGATAAAGGCTACATTTGCATTCTCTAAGGAGCCTTTGACAAGGGTCTAGGATACTGTTGACATTTATTGTTTGCAAATGAGATAATCAAATAACGTTTTGTTTTGCAATCGTTACTTCCCCCCCCCCCCCCAGTAAGTTATAGTTTTTCATTACTGTTATTATTCCTGGATGTTAATGATCAGATACTCAATTTCAACTTTCTAGCAGACTCTTTCCAGGATTCACAATGACTGACATGTTTGGCTCGCTCAAATTCCTTTTGCTTGCAACATAGACGATGTGCTGATGCACTAAATTTACTGTAACTAGAACAAGAGTTTAAACATAGGCATAATGGGCTATTGTGAATGGGCTATTGTGAATCAGGGCTTTCCAGCCTCATAAATCAGATGGTCAGTATTTTTTTGGGGGGTTATCCATTTTTGTATCTAATTTTCTATCTAAGGTTTCCAGACAATACAAATTAAGCATGTCACACCTTGCTAATTTTACACAGTGGTTTTTTCATCCCATATGTGATTAAAATGCAAATGGTTTGATGGGCTGATATGTGCAGATGCCGTAATCCTTGTGACCTCACAGCAGAACTATGTCAGCCTTTGGCTGCCAGATCTCCTGCTCTGAACCTTCCCATTATGTCTTAGTTGCAGTTCATCTTTTTTCCTTATTTTCTACCCTCATACTCCCTTAAGGGTGCTTTTTACATTTATGCATTCAGCCCTAAGTGTTAACTTTACCCATGATAAAGCCAAGCATGCCATTGCCATCTATGGAGCCTACTCCTTATTTGACTTCTAATTCTGTCTTCAAGGAGTTATTCTGTGGTCAAAGATACGTCAGCCTATGTAGTTTTCCATACTAAGGAGGCAAGGGCCTGGCCTTCTCCAGAGCAGGTCTGTGGAGTGTTTTGCTTTTTGGTTCACTGTGTCCCAACTACCTGTCATGTATCTTCTCAGATGCTGCTGTTTGGTGGGGGAAACTGGTATTAAATGCACACAAGAGAAAGAAGAAAATGAAGGCATGTAAGTGTCTAAATTATTCAGACAATGGCACCTACAGCAGACTCTGGGTTTATGTGATGTCTAAGCTCAAGGCACTGACAAAGGATGGAGACTGCCTATTTAACCCTAACCTTTCAGAAGTGGGGAGGTGGGTGTTGGACCTCAGTTCAGGAAAGGTCCCTGTGAGGTGGTTGCAACCCCTCCATCTCACCATCAATTGTGTAATGAGCTAGAGTCCAGAGGTCAGTCTGAACTGCTTGTGGCTCTCTTGGATTCAGATGTGCTAAGAGGTGTCCAAGTCCATCTTAGGCTTCCACAGTGGGTGTTTTGGATAAAACCAGTAAATCCTTTGCACCCTTTCCAAATTTCTCAAGGATTTTCTTTTAGCTTCTGATATAAAGGTGGAACAGTTTTCTTTCATCTTAAAAACAAAGTGAAAAGGATCTGCGTGCTTGGGAGTGAAGATGTAAGTCTTATCCAGTCTCTGAAAGGGACCAGTCCATGATTGTTTTGTGCACTTCAGACTACAGACTTCAGCCATTTTGCCGAGAAGCCCAAGGCAGTAATAGAAGTACATCTGCTGGTTACATCCAACCCTGTATTTAATGTAGATAAGAATAGACTGGTTAGAAGAACTGCTCATGCCAAGAGTATAGATGACTTTTTTAATTCAATTGCCAGTAAGCACTTTAGACTTGATTCTCTGCTCCAATTTTATACCAGTGTAGCTCCAGTGGAATTACAGTGCCTTAGAGTCCATTTGACAGAGCAAAAATTGATCCATTTGCAACAGGACCTAATTCAATTACAGGTATGTATTTGTATAATTTTTCTTTCCTGTTAAAGATCAAACAAAAAACCCATAACAAAAAATATTATGTGTTTGTAGCTGGTGAGTAAAACCAATTGCCAGAGCACGAAACAGCTACTCGCCGTGGGCCCCTATATTTGGGGTGATCTTAAAATAACCCATCATTTCTTAGCTGGTATTATGAAACAGTAGCAAGAAAAATAATCAGAGTACTGCTTCACTTTTGTCTAATTACTCTGGCAGATGAAGGTGTGAAATGATTAGCCAGTAACATATGGGCTTGAGCTTGGAGAAGTTCCCAGTGAGAATTCTTTTTATTCCAGGCATATTTTATCATTTAATTTAAGGGCATTAACCCATGGGTGAGCCTCTGCCTGTCGCTCTACCACTTGCTTTCTCGTACTTATCAAACATATTCTTAATCTTAATCATGCTTTCTTCTTCTTACTTGCAAACCGTGTAAATAACCCCTGGCCTGATGCTGATGACACTGGTGGGTGGTG
Source organism: Leptosomus discolor (assembly GCF_034619465.1). NCBI lineage: Eukaryota > Metazoa > Chordata > Aves > Leptosomiformes > Leptosomidae > Leptosomus > Leptosomus discolor. Next base: position 11,394,740 of record NC_141393.1, read on the forward strand.
AGTTGTATTGTGATGTGGAGCCTGATCTTCACATGACAGCCATAAAACTGAGAATTTACTGTTTGGGTACAATAAGGATGCTTAACAACGCTGGTCATATCTATCAGTCCCATAACGAAAAGAAGATGTCCTTTGCTCTGAGAAACACATTTTTCAGTGCTTTGAACGGGGCTGTATCACTATGGTTTTTACTTGAATACTGAAGCAGCATTTCAACTTGTTAAATATAGGCAGCGTAGGAAGGCACACCCACACAAACACCATTTTTCCACTTCTACTTTAGTCACAACGTTCCACAGTTAGCTATATTTAGCTTATATTTGAGGTGCCTAAAATACTTGCATTGAAACAAAAGTGTATTCCCTTCGTCCAGTCAAGACCACAAACAAGAATAGCATCATTTGGTGTAATAATGCACAACTTTGCATGTGTTCATTCATTTAATCCCCAAGTACTCTGCTTGTGCTTACTGAAGCTCTGTAGCTAGCAGATAACAATGGGTAGAGTAAACAGACAGGGTTTCAGTTTTCAAACATGGGAAACTTAATCCCTAATCTGGCTGCTCCAAATTGCCACTTAGACATGTAAATGTCAATTTTATGCACCTAAGTGCCAATTTGAGTGCCCAAATGCATGACTTGGACATCACATTAAGGTACCCATTGGGTTATATTGCTTGTTTTATCTATCTGAGTGCACATTATGCGCTGTAAGCAATTATGCTCTGTTCCATACAAGTAAATCAATTCATTCAAGTAGCTTTCCAGAATAAGGTGTTTTCAGCACAGCAGAGAATATTAAAAACAAGTAGCTGGTCATATGTCAGTGTCACACTTACCTAGGTGTCCCCCATCAGCACCACACAAATTGCCGGTGTTTGAGAGCCTCCATTTACCATAATTTCTAAAAAATATCTTAATCTAAGCACAGCCATTTGGGAACCCAGTTCCTGCTGCTGCATTGCAGTCTGCCTGCTGTGATCCCTGAGCTCAGTGGATTATTTGGGGCACTCATGAACAGGCAGGGTGGGAGCCGAGCTGTGTCTTGGGCATCTGGGAAGCCTGGGCTGTTGGGGAATCCAGGCTTTGCTCACTCCACACATTCCAGGGCACTAATGGACACCTTAAAAGAAGATTCTGGGTGTCATTGTGTCTGTCCTCCCCTTTAAAACAGTGTTTAAGTGGCCTTGAGAAAATGAGACTAAATAATACCACCATGCTTTTCCCCAAGATGTCTTAAAATGCTGTAGGCAGAGAGGCACAGGCAGAGGCCACTTTAACCCCAGCCTTTTCTGAGCAGCTATGTCTAATATCTCTTTCACATCACAGCAGAGATTGTAAAATGAGGTGTAATTTGCAGCTTTAAAAGGGTGAGGAAAAAAGCAGCCAAAAAGTGGCAGCGCATTCTCTTCCCAGGCAGGAACTGTACAGTGTGTTACTTGTTTATTTCCTTCACTCTTTGCCTGACTGAAATGACCATTTCAAAATTTCCAAGGAAAGAAAAGAAGCACCTGGAAATTACCCCTGAAATAAGCCCATACTGTTTCTCTGGGGATTTACTTGAGTTTTAATAGGCATTTTCTTTGTCTCGGTTGCTTTCTGTAGACATGCCATTGTTAAAGCTCTGTTCACAGAGGCACCTTCACAAAGAGATTCGACATGGCAAATGAGAAATATTACGCAGTAGATGCAAGTCTGCTTTCAGTGCAAGGGACACTTCTTTCAGTGCTGCAAACCCTCACAGCTTTGCAAGGAAACTGCCTCAGCTCCTGCACCTATGGGGCACAAATGTTCTTAGTACAGGCAATACCTTATGTCCTCTTCCTGAGCAGGTAGGGTTTGAGAAGTCTGGAAAGTGGGAGATCCCAGCCCGCTGTTAATGTCTCCTGAGCTTCCATAGATTCTTTGAACCCCAAACCACATGTGGACTGAAAGTGCTTGGCTCTTGGAGTTCACCATGCTTATTCCTAGCTTGCTCCTCCTCTCATAAAGTAGACCTAGCCAAAATTCACCCTGATTTCCTATTGCATTGTGACTTTGGGACTGGTCCTGGAAAAGGACTACACATACTGTAAAGTTACTCGTGTCCTGAATGGAGTGAGGAAATGAGCCAAACAAGAGGATGACTGGACTTCCTTGTAGGCAAGCCAGCACAGAGTCAAGAAATTTGTGTCCACAGTGATGAAAGAAAACTGCAACCCACCGAATGCAGTAATGATCTCAGTATATTTTTGCTGAGGGGAAACATGACGATTAGCATCTTTTAATGATACAGTTCCCAGGATCCCTCAGCAAAGTCCAGACAAAGACAAGCCCATACATAGCAAAATTGCGGCTGCACATGCGTGTGTGGTAACTTGCTATATATAAGCAAGGGATATAGGGGAATATAATATCTATATATAATATAAGGGAATATGAGGGAATCAAATTTCATGTAAATGCTCATCAGCCAATAAGTCTTTACATCACCTAATTTTAATTTCCTGTTATACAAACCAAAAAGCAAAAGATAGTAAGCGAGCTACCATTCCCAAGCCCTGCTTTACTTCCCATCCTTCCTCAGAGGTTCAGCATCTTTGCTTATTCAAATTATTTTCTTTGCATGTGCTCCTCAAATCCACATATGCAATCAATACAATACAAATTATGTGACTTATCAGAACAACCAGTTCAAACTCTCATTATCAGACATTTGTGGCAACCAATTTTTAGGTCAATTCTCTGTGAAAAAATACTTGCAAAACACTATACTGAAAAGTAACAGGTATTTTAATTTTCTTACGGGAACTACTTCTAAATATGGAGATAATATATTTATCTAGGACCCTATTCTCTACCCAATATTCACATTAACTTCTAATCTGAAACTGTAGACAATTTTTTCACTGGAAGTAAAAATCAGGTGATTCGTGTGTACTGAAATTACAATGACAAAATACACTGTGCTTTTCGTTCCTCCCACTGTCTTATTCTCAGGAAGCATTAGAGAAGTAGAGCCCAGTTTCTAGAATACCTACTGAGGCATTCTGCATAACATGAAAAAATTCAGAAGTCTGTCACTGCTGGCGTGGGGAAAGGGGTTCTCATCCTCTTCCTGCAGCTGTTTTGTATTCAGATGCAGACAACCAGATGGGGCAAGTTAGCAAAGGAAGTCAGGAAAAGAACATGCATCTTTTGTCAGACAAAGTGTGGACTTTCTGCAAAGTGTAAATCACCTTTTTCTATATTTTTTTTTTCATTTTGGTGGCATAGGGCAGTAAGAAGGCATGCTTCTTCCTTCACAGCAGTTCAAAAGCATAGTGCAATCCATAGAAGTTGTCCACTACTGTCTGTTTGTCGAAATAAGGTTTAGATTAGATACTAGTCTCGAGTCTTCAACCCTAAAACAAAAGGCCATAATCCCTCAGAGAGACTTTTACACAAAGTTTTAGTATTCTCAGATTAACTTTGAACACTTACAAATAGAGGTCTGAATATCCACAAATTTAATTTAGTGGTTTGAGTTTAACTAACGAAGTTCATATTGGCAGTATATGAAGCAATTTAAGAATGTAAAATTGTCTGACAGATTTACTTAAGCATCATGGAGAATTTGTTAGTTCCTGTTATTTCAGCAAGGCTTGGCTGGGGAAAAGATGAACGCCGATAGGAAGCTATAACACAAAATTGATATTATAATGTCTTCCAATAATCTTGAGCTCAACAGGCAGACAGAGGTTTTAGAAGTAAATGTATAGAAAAGTATGAAGTTATACAGGGAACATATATGCAGAGGCTTTCAAACACACAAACGAATGTCAGTCCATGTCTCAGGGGCTAGAGCCACTTTTCCCTTTGGAAAAACCGGACTACTCATTAACTTGTTCAAGGCCAAAAATTAGTCATTGGGTAAATTAAATTAAACTCACTTGAAATGGAATTAAATTTATGGAAAACTGCTGAATATAGTTTTTGTAACAATTAGAGTTGCTCAACGAAAATTAATGAAATGCTCCATCTTAATCAAGTTGTAGTCCTGTCAGCATTCCTCTTTGTCGTCCTCTATTGTCATTTAAATAGCTAATCTTCCTCTTTTCCTTGCCACAGCTTCTACCCTTCATATCAGCTAGCGTTGATTTGCCTCCAAGTTCCGTGATAGTTAATTAAACGGTTAGGAAAACCAGCTGATTTAGGCTTCCTGTGACTGAAGGAAAGCAGATACACTCATCAGGAAGAGAAAACATATAAATGAGTTGACATGTTATTTTTACAAAACTATGGAAGACAGAGATCAAAAGAGCCTCTTAGGTCAACTAGTTCATCTGTCCACTAGGGCAGAATTGTTTCCAACAGGAATAGTTTCTATGGTTTTAACTAATCTGGTTTTAAGAATCCCAGGTAATGATGCTTTCATAACGTTGCCAATTTATTCTAATTACTCTTTTCATAAACCATATCCACAAACTCCTTTTTGCTATTTTTTTCTTTTTGATTTTGTGGCAAATAATATAAATAATAATAATTATTTTAGATAGCAGGAAACAAGCTGTTTGAAATATCAACATTGTGTTGGGTGAAAACATGCTTTCAAATGTGAGTATAGGAGATTTCTGAGATATCCATCAACATATGTCACACCTCATAGATTCTTTAGCTTTGCCCTCAATGAATACCATTAACGTATTCAGAGGCAGCTTTATCAAGAGAGAAGAACTGATTGCATGAATGATCCAATTAACTTGAATCTCTCTAGGCTTCTGCAAGAAACTATCTGTACTGACCCGCTACAGAGATGCATGGATAAAAGTAAAGCTACACCCATGCTGACAACATGTTTTCCAAGTTACATTTATCCCCAAACTAGTAAATTGGTACTCTCTTTTCAGATACTGCAGTAAGGGAAGGATGCTGGAAGGAGTTACTGAGTCTTCCCAATAATTGGAATAGATTGTCTTTAAACTTTTTTCCAAAAATTCCAAGAAGAAAAATGTTTTAACTGTTAGTTGAAATTTAATTAAAAATCATAATGTATAAAAATGCACTTGCAAAAATATACATAATGCAGCACCTCTAGATGTTTTGATGCTTTGCTGGCAGGGGAGAAGAGCAAAGAATGGGACAGGATTCCTAGCAAGTGGCCAGTCTCTCGACTGGGACAGGGAGGACCTGAAGAGGGCTTTTCAATCCCACCAGAAAGCAAACCAGAAGAGCAGTCTTTGCCCATTGTTCTTGCTCTTCCTCTTCCTATAATAAGTATAGCAGGAAGTAAAAAGAGACAGAGGGACTGGAGGTGAGACAACTGCATAACGAATAGAGACAGGCTGTGTGTACCCAGACACACACCTACTCTAGCTGCTCCTTAAAGCATGGCTATAGCTGCTGGAGGGTTCAACAATCACCTAAAGAAACACTGCCTTTTTTTCTGCAAGCAACATCATTTTTGCTCTTAAACTATATAAACAGTTAGCTGTCATAAATCAAGAGGACTTGCAGAATGAATGGACAGCTAGACAGTTCTTTTACACAGAAATACCATGTGAACTATACCCTGAGAAAGACACCCAGATACTGTTACCATGGGAATCACAAACCAGTAATGCGGTAAAACCCACCAAATGATGCCTGCCTACATCATCCTCATTAGGCAGTATCAATATGACACCACTTTCTCCTGTGTGATCTACTCTAGGTGGTCCTGCTCTGGCAGGGGGGGTTGGACTAGATGATCTTTCGAGGTCCCTTCCAACCCCTAACATCCTGTGATTCTGTGATTCTCTTTGTCACCTGCTTTATTTATTTAAACATGGAGCAGAGACTGTTCTTTGCATACAGCTTAGATTTACTATGTTTGTGTACTGACCTAGGCGAGACTCCCGTAGACATTGTTCTCACACAGCTAAACGATAATGGCAAGATCCACAAATGTTGCAATCATCATATGTCCCAAATAAAAATCCAGGCCTTTCACTGCCCTTATGGTTTGTCAGAATTGCAATGTAAGCATGAAGTCCAGAAGGCTTTTCCTTATTATGAAACAGTGTTTTTATTCAGCACTGAAACTGATAAAAACCTGGCTTCAAGGAAGTCACAAAGCCTCTCCCAGTCAAGATAAAGGCTGCACAGTACTCAAAATTAAAAAGGACTGGGTAGTTCATTCATGCTACTTCTACTCACTCCATCACAAAGGACATGTACTGATAGCAATTGAGGTATTCCCAGAGACACAGATATCATTCAACAGAAAGTCTTCAGAAGTTAATTTTCTTAATGAGGACTATGTGCCTTTAAACAGATGAGCCAGGTCTTTGAAAGTCACAGGACAGGGCCTACCTGGACATTGTACCTACTATACGTTATACTTTTCTAAAGAAGAGGATGCAACAGATGTATTAAAGAGCACTCATTATTGCAATGTCATAAAGGCTCAGTTTTTCAGCTGGGCACAGTCTTGCTTTTTGCAGTCATGATTTTTCATCTTCAGACACTGTGCCTGCAATTTGGTGCCAATAGAAATAGCAGATTAATGCCTCTTAGTTTTGAAGGTACAAACAATCAATCAGAACAGCTGGAGATCAACCCTATGGAATTATTTTGCTTATTTTCAGTATGACTTCCAAGAAATGCTTCTCAAAAGCGCTCAAGGAGTTTGAGTCAGACCCATTCTCAGTTATTTCAATCTTTCCCAGCACTGTGATATCTCTACAGTTTTTCCCCATTTTCTTTCAATTTTTCCTTCAAACTCTTGCTTCTCTTTTTTATTTGCTTTCTGGCCAAGAAATTTTTTCCCTTTTCAGAGGCAATCTCATTGATCATTTGTTCAGAAGAAGTTAAAATACAGATATCTTTTCATCACAGAGGCATGATTATCCCAAGAACAGACACGTTGTATTATTGTCTCTCTCGAATGTAATTCTTGAATCTGAAAAATTTTACATCGGTTTATGTGTTTGTTTCCAGTGTCTCCTTCTGATTTTTCCCCTAGAAGTCTTTTGTGTATCAAATTGATTTGTTGTGCCTCAAAGATATGATTACAAATCCCTGAAAACTAACCAGTGAATATCAGTAATTTGAATCTATGAAGCACATCAGTCAATACATTCACTCTGAAACCCTTGTGACATGCTCATAACAATGCTTCATTTTTATCAGCTGCCTTCCAGATCAATATTTACAGTATCATTCAAACATTTATTATCATAGAACAGTAGTGTTCAGGATCCAAAAAAAAAAAAAGGAAATGACATTAAATGCTGAGCACGCTTTTAACAGCCTGCAGATTTCAGTGATTTGCTTTAGTGTTCAAACTGGAAGGCTGTGGTCCTTTCAACACAAGCCAACAGACGAGCTTACTGAATCAAGGTAGCAAACTCTTCCCTCACAATTTCAGCCACCACGTTCAGGCTGGGCTCTTCCATGGTGCTGATGGAAAAGCAGAGGCTGTGCAACTGCTCGGGTCTTCCCCACCATACCTGTATTATGTGTGCCTCTGCTGTGGCTCACTCCCAGCCATGATGAGTGCTAAAGGTAGACACTCCTTCCCTCTAACCCCAGTTATTCCTGTCTTCCCTGCATTCTTCTACATCTTAGGACTCAAAGCCATTTTTAACCACTAAACTACTCATCCTAATGACAGTCCTTCTACATAGTGCAAAGATGAGGGGACACATGAGAATAGCAATAGGGACCACAGCACGCTACAGGACATGTTTCAGTCCTTCCCTATCTCTTCTTACAGCCTCTGCTGCACACTGCCACAACGCTGCAACCTCATCACTCCCCATCCCTGCCTGCTGCAGAGCCCCAGCTCCAGCGTAAGTGGAGAAGCTGCACCTTTGTGAGTGCTCTCTAAATTCACAGACAGAGATTCCTTCATTTTCATGCTGTCTGCATGTGAAACTCCCGGCCTGGGAAATTTCAGTAGAAAAGATTAAACATTGGCAAAGCTGTGAGTATCTGAAAACAGGATCTAACAAGAGGAAGCACCAAGCAACCCTAATAGGCTGTGCCACCAGCCTCGCCTATAACAGATCTCTGTTTACTGAGTAAGTAATGTATAATTACGATGAGTGATTCAGTCTGTTAACTAGCCAGAGCTGTCAGAAGTTGGCTGTCTGCACAGTTGACGGAAAGAGGATCATAATAATTTCTAAATGTGACTGATAATGTGGTTTACGTTTTTCACATTGTTAGCTCATGCACATTGGGATTTCTGGCTGGTAGGGAATAGATAACGTCTCTATTACTTTTGCTTGGTTTTATCTCAGTTCTTAACAGTTGGTTCGCTTTGGACAAGTGGTATTAGCAGCATCCTGGCATTCTTTACGAGTCTGGCACTTTTCTGATTTTATTTCTGGACAGTACACCAAGGAAATATATTCTGGCATGTGGTCTTTACCTTTTCCTGAGCCAAGTTAACCCATCAATGTATGTCTAGAGACACTTGAGATATTCATAGCTGTTACTGCTGAAGAACCAAAGTAGATGCCAATGTTCAGAGAGTTTACAGTTACAGAGGCAGTGGAAAGAATCCCTTTTATCTGACTTCTGATGTGCACAGAACTGTAAACAAACATTTTCAAACTCTTCAATTTGTCATGGAGTCCATAGACCCCATTTTAATAGACTTCCATGGGGAAAGATTAAGTGCTGCAACAGAATTTCCCTATTTTAAGACAGCTTCCTGGTTTTCAAAGGAGTTAGAAGAGTTTCAAAGCTGCTATAGCTTATGGTATACTCTCTCTTAGCAGAGAAGTAGGACTAGATTTAGCTTAGGAAGCCTGTGTCCATTGCTTCTTTTAGCAATCTGAAGATGACAGGAGCTTGGAGAAGAGGCACCGTACAGCTGACATAGATGTTCTTCCCTTGCTCTGTCCAAGATATATTTTGAAGAGACTGGTCTTTCAAGATCCTTTTCCTGATGAAAAGCTTGAAAGCAGACCCAGTTCTTTGTTTAAAATAATTTCCAAAGCCAGCATTTTCTTGTTTTGTGGCATTAAATACAGTATTCCTGAAGGATGGCTGCTGGAAAGCAACACATTACTTTTCCACACAGACCTTACAGAGCACAGAAAGACAGGTGCACCAGACTGAAAGAGTCCTCAGGGACCCAGTCCCCACCTAGGCCACATCCGTGCTCCCTTGCTTGACTTTAGGTTTTCTCTCCCCTCTGTTGGTAATCAGGAACTTGTTTCAGAATCTGGTTGCTGAGTAGGTCCGATGATGTCTTCTGATTCCAAAATAACTGTGTTCCCATATGGCTTATACCAAGAAGGTCCTTCACCTTGAAAAGATATTTTCCCTCCTCACATTGAGCCCATAAATGCATCTACACAGCAGACATCACCATTCTTTGTGTCACTAAGCTAAACAATCAGAATTTTTTGGTCTCCTCTTATAAAATATGTCCTGCTTTTCCCAGCCCTGCTGTTTGCCCTTCTCTGTGCCTGTTGTAGTCAGAAATCATCTCTCCTTATAGTAACCATGCAATGTACTCAGGTGAGTACTTCCGTCTCACTGCTAGAAACATTTCTGCCCTAATATATTGAGAGTTGATTTGACTACCCTACCTGCAAGGTTTTTTTCTCTGCACAGTCATTTCCAAATTATGAGCTCTTAATGTGTAGTAGAATTATTATTCCCTCATGCACAACCTTGATTTCAAGCTCTTTAATGTAATTCTCAGGTCAGCCCGGTTTCTGTGTGCCAGTCCAGTCCATCTCTCCATTAACATTGCCTTCCAGCACCTTGTCATCAGTTAAGTTGCATTTGATATTAGTTAATTTCCTAATAGCCCTGACAAGCTCATTAATGAAAACAGTGAATAGAATTAGTGCCAGACCTTATCCTTGAGGAACTCTGCTAATGACCTCTCTTCAGCCTTATATTTCCCCTTTAAACCTCTCTTTTACCATCTACCTGGAAGCCAGGTCCTTACCTACTTGAGTTTTTTTTCTATGAATCCCCATCATGTCCATTTATTAATAGTTCTCACATGGTGATGCAACCAATACCTTCATTGATTCCAGACAGACATGATTTACAATATAATTTTACAAGAGAAAGCCATTGGCTAGTCTGTTACGAGCTACTTTTCGATAAAATCAAGGTACATTTTAATAGCCGTTTTAACATCTTCCTTTTAGAATTATTCAAAATCTGTTTCAAAACTATGACCCAGTATTCAGATTAGATTAACCCAGGCCATTTTCCATTCTGTCTGTCTCAATATCAGCACTACAGCTGCTGCTGGTAGTCACCTGGTGTGATCCTGTATCTGCCAGGTTTGTTTGGGTTACTTTCACACACACAGGAATGCAATGTGTGAGCAATTCCTGTTCACTGGAGTAGGCTGGAGAACATCTGCCCCCTTTGCCTCTCCCTTCCCAATTACCAGCCTTTGGCAAGTATATATCTTCACTCAGAAATGTAGTTTTGGTTTTGTTGTATTAGTTTGGTGAGGTTTCTTTATCTCTACTTTTCTGTTGTACAGCCAGACTTTCTTCGTACATGACAGTAGCTGCTCCGACCGTGACCAGCTTATGCATGCATCCTCCCAAGGCCAGAAGTATAAGCCATTTATGTTTCACTATTAGGAACCTCCTCTGCCTACAATCCCGTTTCTGGTCCTGGAAGTAAGCTGGGGGTATCTCGCTGCTGAAGGTGGCAAAGCAGACACGGGGCCAGGCTGCCCCCAAGTGTGGGTCAAACACTGCTCCAAGAGCCAAGAGGCAACAGTCACCAGCTCCTCTCCTCATTCTCTCATCACACATGAAAGCAGCAATACCCTTACATAAATATCATTAGAGGTTCTCCATAACTCTCCATCACTGCTTCACCTCTTTATCTTCCCAATTTCTCCCTTGGCAGAAGAGGCAAGATCCTCTGTTCCAATCTAAAGTTGCAAATTCAATTTTTCATATGCTACTGGGAAGCCTTCAGCTATGCAGTCATTCTGCTTCCAATTTGTCATAGAAATGCAGTATATCAAGTAAGCAGCATTCTGATAATTGATATGCATATGCATATGGATAAAGAAATATAACACATTTTTCATGCATAATTACACACAGAGATACATATATATATATATATATATATATATATATGGTATTTCAGCTAGTGAAATGGATTGCTGTAAATTTACTTTAATACACCTTATTTAAGCCTTTCTTAAGCCCTGTATCCTAACTCTATTTCAAATAATTTCAGAACTTTTTTTTTGGTTGTTTTTTAAGGAGGAAAAATGCCCTAGTAAACACTAATTGGCAATGCCTGTCTTATCAGGAATAAAATAGTCCTATTGGGGAATAATTCTTCTCCAAGAAGTTTTTTATTGTCAGGCTAGTAAAAATGAATTAAATGTAATTTTGACTCATCCATAATAATCTGTTTAAAGCTGTGATGGTTATTTCTGTTTTCTACTGAAGCAATCACTTGCTAGATAGAATGGTACCGCAATCTTAATTTATCACATACATATTTTTGCTAGCAGCCAGCTGACTGCAGTAAATATCCCAGTCAGAACAAAGGTGCAAATAATCAATACATCTGTTCCATTTACACCAATAATGGCATATAGTAAGATTTATAGGCCTCAGTATAAAAGAGGTGCACTACTCAGTTGATTATTCTTCAATAGCTGACATGCATTTGAGTTTCACTTGTCTGTAAATATGACAAGAGACTAACTATTCATGGAAAATGATTGAATGTACCACCAACATCCTCTCATATAGAGTTTTTCCTTCCTGTTTTTTCTGAATAAAATTTTCTTGGGGAAGAAATACTTTGCTTCTCTTCCATGAGAAGAGATTTCAATTAACTGGCTGCCTACATTACCACCCCACCCCAAAGACAGACCTCGTTTTAATTCAAACCCAGATGTATTTTTTTGCTACAGAAAGGAATCATAGCTCATGACAGCAAAATTTTCCTCAGCTGTCTAAAATTGCTCAGAACATTAAGGACTTTATTATCTAAATGCTGATTTGATTATCAATACTTTAGTTGGAGAAAAATACTGTCACTGCTTGGAAGCTGAGTAGGCTGAATAGAGAAAATTTGTGATGAAGACAGCCCCAAGAGCAGGGACCTGCTGAAAGGGAAGAGAATTAAGTGTTTGTTAATGAAGAAACTTTCTCTTTTGACATTAGGTGCTACATTAAAAACATATCTTAGTCTTTAAAAATTAGGTCAGTAAGAGTCCAAGGCACATTTTGTAGGAATGGAGAACTTGTTTTCCACCTTTGCATGTACTGTTTGTTTGAGATGTCAGGTCCAGGAGCGTTTTTCTTTTGCCTCAGAAAGGTACAGTAAGATGAACAGTCATTCTAGGATGACAGGCTGACAAGAAGCCACTGAGCATTGTGTGTTTACATATGCTTTTATTTTGCTAGCAGCTGACAAACTGCAGTAAATAGCTGCTAGGAAAAGGGTGAAAATGACCAATACATTCATTCTGTTTAAATAAATAAAATAGTTTCATATACAACAAGAGTGGCCTGATGCACATTGACAAGGGCTCGTGGTGCTCCTCACTTCTTCTAAGGATAACCCTTCTACTCAGCATTTATTGAGGCAAATTCCTCTTTATAGTTTCTCCACATTTTTAAACCCCAGATTAAGACACTCATTATCATTAGTTAGCTTCGGAAATCTTGGCCCAAGGCTCTCCACTGATCCCTGATGCAGAAAGATAAAACTACATCATGGTCTGTAATGGTAGTAGTGAGAAAGAGAGGGAGAACAGGAAATAGTGCTTTGGGTGAAGTGTGATGCTCTGTGGTAGAGCTGTGTGGTGTGAGGTCTACTGCGAGTCCTTCACTGGTTGAGAAAAAAAATGGAGGAAAGAAATTGAGAACTTTGTATTCTCTTTCAATAGCTTTATTATCTCAAGTCTGCAAATAAGACTTCCAGGTCTCTTCCCGCTGCTCCCCGCCCAGCACACACAGCCCACAAGGTGGATTGAGGGAAATAAATGACCAGCACAGCATGCAGGCAGATGGTTAAGCATGTAAATATACTCCAGGAACAAGTGCAGTCAGTTCACATCCGTGCTCTCACCAGCAAAACCCCACCAGGTGGTGACATGATATGGCTTGATTATGGCTTGGGTTACAGCTCACGGCATCTCATGAGCCTGCAGTAATTGGGTTGTATCACCTAACAGTCCATTGAGTAAGAGGCAGGTGCCCAAATTTTTATCTCATCCAACCTGTGGCACATCTACGTGTGCACAGTAACAGAACTATAAAGACGTCTCACCTTAGCTGTGAGATGATAGGAGCCAAAGTCCAGAAAAAAGGGGAGACTGATGGTCCAGTCTTCCTGTGCTTCCTTTATATTGAGCAGAGAAAGAGAGACTTATTCAGCTCATAGTTCATACAAGTTCATTAGCTCACTATATTCACGTTGTTACCAGTGATAGTGGCTTATTGCTTAAAAAAGCTGGAATAACAATGTGCAGTGGCATATACCCAGAAATGTACTAAATAAAACTTAATTTAGATGGCACTCAAACATTAAGAAATGTCCAATTTCTGCTCACCCACCATTTTTCCTTCTGAATACAAAAGTCCTATTAAAAGCATGTGTCATCTAAAAACGAGTGTGAGGTTAAAGCTGAAAGGACAACTGCATAATAAGTCTTCATTTAAATCTGAAAGCCTTTGATTTTGCAACTTTAAAACTGTTCTTTTAAAATGGACATTTTTGTTTGATTTTTGTGATGGTTCCCATGGTCCTTTATCCATTTCCTGTCATGTACTGTCAGTGTGGGTTGGAGCCTTTGCCTCCAGCACAGGCTGCTCATATTTGCATTATGGGAGCTAATTAACTGCTAGAAGGAAAGTGCTGCTTTGCCAAAAGTGGGATGGACAGGTCCAGGTGCCCTGTCCAGGTGCAAGGCCAAGCGATGGGTTGAAGAGAGGAGTCCACCTCAGCCAAGCTCTTTCTCTCTTCCCTTGGCAGATGAACTGCCATGAAAGGGTGACAGAAACGGGCAAGGAGATTTGAACACGGGGGTCTGGTGAGATGACAGAAGTATCTTGTGCTTTTCCATCCTCCAGAAACAAACAGTTACTGTCCTATCAGGACAGGGTGCTTAAAAACTGCTTTGGAGGATTGAGGTGGAATCCCTTCATCCCTGATGAATCTGAGCCCTACCACCGGGGCCTGATCTGAGCAACCACACACACACACACACACTCACAGCATGAGACTTCACAGAAAACTTGTATTTTAAAAGCCCCCATCTAGAACTGCCTTGCTCAGATTGTTTTTTTAAATCCATATCTTTCTATTTTCAGCTCCAAGAAGATCCTTCTTGTGTAAATACCACCACACAGTGTACCAAAAGCAAATGTGTTTGAAAAATGTTTCACATATAGGTACAAAATTAAATACTGCCTGTTCATCACTTTCCTAGTTCTTTACAGCAGCAAGCAATACTGGCCATCAGCATATTGCAATGAAAGAAAGTAAACCTCTGACATCAGGAAGCCAGAGGCACAGAGTTAGCTCAGTCCTCAGTCTCTATCTGCCATGCTTTTGCCAGAGAGAGATTAGCCTGTCTCTGATCACAGCTTTGGAAAGCTTGGTGTGCCTTTTGGATGAACCAGCTCCCACTACAGATGTAACAGGCACCAGTCAGGCAACAACAAATTATTTTCCATGAAGTTATGCTGCAGTTCAGCTACAGGTCCAGCTTGCATTGCCAGAGCTCTTAGACCTCCTCAGAGAAGACCAGGGCCTGAGCCTAATGTGATCTGTGCTGCCTGTGGGGTTGTAAACTGAATTTCTCCAGGAAGACACATCTGATGATTGCTATCTGCAGAGTCACACACTGGCAAGACTGATTAATATGAATGTAGCGGGATAGAGGAAGAGCCTCCCAACCTTTGAATATATTTATTCCTGAGTGAAGCAGCATGTCTGACAAGAGCTCTCGGAAATGTAAAGGTTTATTGGCTCATAATGGAATAAAAGGATTAATTTAAAATAGGTCTGTAGCCACTTGTAAAATATTTCATTTTAATAATTTATACTAATGGAATATATGATCTAGGGAGGGTCACATGGGTTGCTCCTGGGCAGTTGTTGACAAGGCAAATGTGGCTGGGGAGACCTGGGCTGGACTTTTATTTGCTTGTCCCTGGTGGACTTTGTAGGATGTTAAAAAGATGGAGTAAGGACAAGCAGCAGACAAAGCCTTTAATTCATTTATTCCTCATGTTGCTGCAGAGCGCTCATCAGATCGCAGAGCTGATCAGCTCAGCGGGTTCCTAAAACATGCACAAGGAAAAAAAACTTGAGCTTTTATCTCTGTAATAAGTAATGAATCCTAATTTCCCTTTCTAATATTTAAAAAAAAAAAAAAATAGCCTTCTTGTGTGAGCACAGAAGAGCTCAGTAACAGCAATGTTCTTAGCTCCAAGAGGCATGCAGAGATTTAGGGGTCATAGCCGCCGTTGTGGGTCTGAGTCTTAGAGACGTGGTTGAGGCAAGAGCTAAACGTGATAGGCAGGAATTATGCAGTCTGTACAGAAAGAGGGTTATATCTCTTTCCCCACATGTGCTGTAAGTCTGTTATCTCCCTTTATGCATCTGAACTGTGTTTGTGATGGATATTTCTGATGCTCAGTCCTGTCCAAAATCTGAGAAAGGACTTTGGGAGCTCAGCATCGCTCAGTGACTCTTAACCAAAAGACTTGCAGAAATTCTTCAGTTCTGTTTCATCTCTGTCTAAATCCATCCGCGCTCTGACACTATCATCATACAGAGACCAATGTCTCAGCAAGACATTTCCTTCAATCCATCTATATGACCACTAAGTCCATGCTAGAAAAGGCATCACATAAATATTTTTCAACTGTTTCTGTCAGCATCAAGAAATCAGAATCACCAGAACTCGTCTTCACTTTTGTCCTTACTGAAAAAAAATGTTGCACAGAAATTCCTGATTGTTTGGTTCTGTTTCATCTGGCAGTGTAGAAAAACACAGGACTTTGTCCTACCTCTGTCTCATTTTTAAACATTAAAACTTGACCTCTGCTTACTGCCTGCTTCCCTAGCTTTGCTTTAGTTAAGCTGCAAACATTTTTCTTTCATAACAATTTACATATGTAATTACTACAAGTACTTCAGGAATTGTTTGCTAAAGGCTCTATGTAAATACTAATTATCAGTAATTAAAAATCCACAGCTATTAGGAAGATACTGATAGGGAGAAAATACTGCTTAGGAAGCAACTAACATTTGTCTAGGCAAAATTAAACATCAAATAACTTTCTATCTATGTAATTACATAATGTGACTCATCATCTGCTGCATAAATGAAAGTGCAAATGGGAGAAAGGTGTTCCCCCCACACACATACGCACACCAGCCTGCTCACAAACTGTGCATTTTCAACATTGCAAAGAACATTTAGGGGTCTCACGTTACAGTTGCAGAAATGTAACAGCTGCATTGACTGTTTCCTATGGCATGCTAAAATCAGGTGCTTCCAAGCTGCTGATATGCAAATTTAGCTCTCCAGGTTGTAAAATGCACTGGGATTCTTTGTCGTGCCGAGTAAGTGAGAAAATATCCTGTGTAAAGAGTAGAAATAAAATGCAGAAACAAATGACATCTGCTGCATATTTTTACAAAATCTCTTTTCACTGTCCTTGATGTGTTTTTTAACTGCTAATGAATTTGTTTCCTTACTAACTGTGGTTCAGCAGCCATGTACACGAAGTGGAATTTTGGCCCATCTACACATACCAAAGGGCATTTTGCCACTTTTGTAAGTGGAATTATATTTTCATTTTAGTGATTTATTACAGATTTCAGCAGGCTTTGAATCAGCCTTAGTCCATCTAAAATTAATCAACTTTCTGAGCCTGGTGGGAAAAGTAAACAGGTAATCTATGTGCATTATACAGCAATCCCAAAGTTTGCTCTCTGCTGTACCTGCTGCTCATGGCAGGAAGAAAACCCATTAAGCGAGCAGACAGGCAAAGGAGGCAGCAATTTTACAAGGGGCACAAAATAGATTTCTGCTCTCGGAGCACAGGCTCCATCTCACTCAAACCTGTCACTGTAACGGGGCGGTGTGAATGCGCCTGGAGCACAAAGCCGCTGCTGATGCTCGCCTCTGACAAGAAAACGATGCAGCTTTGAGAAAGCTTCTCTTCCCATAACAATGCTCAGCCTTGGCATGCTCAGTGCCTGCAGCGGCGTTGTCAACAGGAGCGAGAAGCCGCTGGTCACACGAAGGCAGTTGGGTTGAGCCGCCTCCAGAATTCATTTTTCAAGTTTGTTTTTATTCACTTCTGTGGAGTTTATTTTTCCCTTTCTGGCTCTGCCATTTTAGGCTCAGATTCAATACAGGGAAACACTTCAGTTATCTCTGGATCAGGCCCTCAGATTGTATTGTGGTTGAGGCTTTGAAAATTGCTGTTATCAAAACTATTAGCCGACTTGCCTGTGCTATTTTGAGCTGGACTGAAAAGGCTTGATGGGACACTGAGTCACTCAGAAAGGACCAGTCAGGCAAGAATAACAGGAGTTTCGCTGTCAGGTTTTGACTTTCAGCTTTTGAAAGGGTTTCTCAGCAAACAGCCATACTGTTCACTCTAGGTGAACTGCCAGACTCAAACTCCCCCGAGCCTAAGGCCAAGGTGTGGCAGAAAAGAGTATTTGTTTGTGCAAAGTCAGACCTTGCCTTGGCTTGGTTTGCTCCTGGCAAAAGGACAGCACCAGCCTTGCGCTGGGGGCTTTTCCCTCCTGGGATGTGAGGCTCACACCACACCAACCCATGGGACAGCTCCAGTAAACACATCAATGGTCTATCTGCCACCAACATGTGATGCGAGCTAAAAAAAAAAAAAAAAGTCCAATCCCTGTGGCTCTGCATTCGCTTCTATGTATTCCTCACCTTGGGCCCAGCCTGCCTTCAGTATGCACCAAGCGTGGGAACTCCCTCATATCTGGAAAAGCTTAGCTGTTATGCAACTCCCTAAAACACAGATTTCTAGCCTATAAGTAGTGCTGGCTTCCTAAAGTCTGCCAGTAACTAATGCTTTGGATCAATATTTTGTTAATTTACAGCATTTCCTCAGTTTTAAGTACACACTTTCATTCTTCCCCCTCCTGCTTTCACTTTTTTTTTTTTTTTCTCTTTTGCTTCAACAAAGCATGAAATCACTGTTTATAAAAGATAATCTGCTCACTGCTGTATCTGGTTGTAACTAATGATATTTTCTTCAGCCTTCTAGATTGCTGAGGAGACAAATAACTCTAAATAATTTCAGATTAGTCAACCCCACTGCTGTGCTTGCAGGTTGTAATTAGGTACATGCCGATGAGACCCTCTTGGTCTTACTTTCTTTGGCTGTCCCAGAGAGAGAGAGAGAGAGAGAGACCCTTCTTCCCACCAGTCCCTCTCCTACCCCAGCCCAGTCTGGTGTGCTATAGATGAGGAGCTGGACAAAACACAGTTGTCTGGATGGAAGACTTGCATCCATGCACAGCAATCACCCTCAACTCTCCCTGCAGGAAGGTCCTTCTCCTCCCAAACATAACAAAGTCTTTCTCTAAGTTGAGAAGAAGTCCCGTCCTCCTCTTGCTCTCCAACTCACGAGCTAAAATCCCAGCTAAAACACAAGATAGAGAAGAAAAATTCAAAGCTCTCTCATGTCTGAGGCTATCAGGACCTGTGGCATCAAGTTACTAGTGGGCCACCAGGATGAGGGGAATTTGAAGAAGGAAGGAAAGCATTGTTTTTATGACCCGTACTGAAGCAATTTGACTTTTCATAGAACATAAAAACATTCATTACACATGTAATCGCTGTATAACTGTGAGTGCTACCAACAACATCAAGGACGAGATCTGGCACCCTGCTTCAGTGAATACAGTGCCATGGAGTGTTATGAGTGACTCTAAGGGGAAAAAAAAAAGTATTTCCAAGAACAAGAGTGAGACGAAAGTGCCTGTCATCCTCTGGTGAGCAGAGTGTCATTGTAAAAATGAAAAAAAAGGCGCTTTTTTTTTTCAGAAGAAAGCAGTGGCTTCCAAAAAAAGTCACTGCTGAGATCTGCATGACAGTGTATCACTCAGGACTGCAGAAGGGTGAAGTACACAAAAAGAAAGGAGAAAAAAAGTGGCAAGCTATCAAAGTTTTATAGCAGCATCCATCACACACACTATAGGAACTGTGACCACGTTCGGTGAAATGTTATCCCCAAAGCATCACTCAATAAGTGGTCAAGTCCAGAGGGGACTGACAGCATGCCAGATACCAACATGCCCGGGATGAAGGTCTCTCCTCCAGAACCAAATGTGGGCCACCTGCTCTTGGCAGGGCAAGAGATGGACCTGGGCTCCAGGTGTTCTTCCCTCCCACCCACTTTGCTTCACCTGATCCCTTCAGGTCATTCAGACATATTCACAGCCCTCCTCCAACTCACTGCTATTTTCTTTTTCTTTGCTCTAATGTGGAAAGAAAACAGGTTTCAAAACCTCAAGAATTGCTTATTGTCCTCTGATCAGATTGAGCTGGGATGCCAAAGTGCATCACTTGCAACAGTGGGAAGATCAAAAAAGCACCCCAAAATGTGGACTATTTATTCCAGGGCTGTCATTCAGCTTTCTAAAGATTGCTAAAACTAAGCAGGAAGGATGACAAAACCAGGTTTGCAGACAAGATTGTCCTTATTTCCAGCTTCTTGCTGGACTGTGAAAACATGAGCTTAGCCTTTCCTGTGGCTTCAGATCATCTGTGTCTGGGTCTGCCAGAGACTAGCAAATCCCACTAAGCAAGGAACAGAATTAATGAAGCTAAACCTGTTTTGAGTCTGATTTTATATTCAACTCAGGACCAGCTTCCTTTGTTTTGGCAAGAAGTGGGGTGTGTTTGTGTGTGCGCTTGTGTATGCTTGTGTGTGTTTACCTTGTGGTGGTTTCACTGGTGGTAGGAATTGCAAATGTGCTCATGGTTTCACTGTACAAGACAAACACAACTGATTTAGAAGGAAAGAGCCTTGACAAGGACAGTAGTAATGGCTTTGTGCTAGGTAAACGTAATGCAATATGCTTTGGCCAACAGCTGCAGCTTTGCAGAGAAGCAATTCACCTTCTCCCAAAAATAACCATGAGAAGCTAAGTAACTGCCTGAGAAGCTACTTTATGCACACAAAGACTGAAGGTCTGCAATGCTAGCTAATAGAATCAAACATCTATCAAAAATCATGGCCAGCTGAGTTGGTGAGTCCTAGGAGGGTGGAGGAGAAAGAGGGAGAGAGAAAATTTACTGAAGGTGGTTTTCTGTGTAGGCTGAATATATACTCTTTCATTCTGGGAAAGATAAAATGGAATAAAAGTGTCAGAGACTGCCAGTTTTAGGTATTAAAATATTTAAAGAAATAATCATTTTGATATTAGTGCAGAAAGTATTATTTCATCTAGCAGAGGTTAATACATTTCATAGATTCTGCAGCCAGAAAAGGCTATTAGGATCACCTAGATAGGTTTAATATCATTCAGATTCAGTAATAGATGCAGAAACCTGTTCTGCCAGGCAGATAGCAAAGTGTAAGGTCATTCCCAAAGTTCTTTAGAGCAAGGGGAGAGAGCCAGACACAGATCTGTCAACCAATTCTCCAAAAGAAGTGAACAGAGTTTGTCTGGTTGTCTGTCTCTGCAGCACAGTCCCAACCTCGGTGTGGTGAGAACCAGAGAGGTCACCTTCCCTTGCACGCAGCAGCCCTGCATTGCCAGGGATGCACAGCACCTCATCAAATCTCAGCTCTCCTCTTGCAGGGTGCTGGAGTCTCCTTTCCTCTCTCCCACCCACCTCTGAGCTGGTTTTTAGAGGACTTCCTGCCGAGCAGAGCCCACTGCTGCCCTGGGCCAGCTGCTACCATCATCCCATGCAGACCATGCATTTTCTTCTCCCCATTGACCTCTCCAACGGTCCAGCCGTGAGGGACTGGAGAGCAGCTGGGCTGGCTCTTCTCACAGCTCTTTCAAGCAGCCGCATGATAACCAAGTGTGATAGCGCTGGTGGGTGGTCTGGCTGCAACCTGCGGCTCCTCGCAGGGAGCACAGAGCCAGTTAAGTGCTTCAAAAGGCAGTTGTGTAGGAAGCTGCCTCAGACGCTGCCCGCTGCAGAGATGAGTAGATCGGACACCCGCTTTTCCCGCCCCTGGGTTCAGGCATCTCCCCTGGGACTGCAGAGACCCACAGGGTATTTTTATTTCCACACCAAACTTACACTGTTCACCTCAGGCTTAAGCAGAGGAGCATGAAAGTCTTTCAAATTTACTTTTTGGGTTGTTCGCTTGTTTTCTAAACCTGACCTTGTTTCGGAGGAAAAGAAAAAGGCTTTTAGAAAAGTAGCAGCTGGGAAATCTGCCCTGGTTTACAAGTGGAAAATAGTAAATATACAAACAAAAAGAATCACTTTTATTTTCACCACAAAAGATGTTTCACCACTTTTTTCCCCCAACAAATCACTGCACTTGCTATAAAGCCTCCTCATTTTCCGATACTGAGAAAAGATTTCTTTGAAAACCTTTTGTTCAGTGCTGGCACCCTAGGCTGCAAAACCTGGGACTGGCCCTGAGCTGCAGGTACTGCTGGTCTCCACTATGCTCTTCCTCCTTTCGCCTTGGGGCAACATAGAAAAAGCAAAGGAAACAGTGAGGCCACGTCTGAGCCTTATGTGTTTGCATCTCACCCCTGTAGAGAGCTCAGGTGACTTTGTTCTCCAGCTTCATTTGTATGCTTGAAGCCAATCCTGCCATGGATCTAAAAACCAATCATTACTATTGATTTCATTGTGAATTTGCCATGTGGAACAACAGTCAGAAGAAAAGGTTGCCTTGTAGCTATAAGCTGAAAAAAACAAAACCACCCCCCCTCAAAAAAATCAACCAAACAAACAGCAAAAAAGGAACACTGAACTCTCCTTTGCATTAGATAAGCACCTTGGCATGTTAAAATCACCCTTGAGCACCTCCCAGTGAAAATTAAAAGAAAGCCTCAGTTTTGTCACTGAAGCTGAAAAATGCTATTATTTAACAATGGGTTATGGGCATTGTTGATGTTATAATACATCTCATTTCAAATCATAACAGATGAGTGATCTCTAAATTGTTGGTTCAAATGAGATAATACTCCATCATGCTTTTCCTTTGCAACACAAATCCACATAACCAGCACAGTATAAATACAATCACTGGCTGGTATAAAAGCTTCAAATACTATTTTAAATCCTGCAAGTATGGCTTGTGCTCAAATTGACAGCTCAATGCTCTGTCAGTTCCCACTGCCAATCTCATTATGGAAGTGAACGGCTCTATCTTATTTTATCCTGTTCTATACACAAGGCACTTAAAAGGACTTTAAAAAATCTAGTAAATGGAAATATATGGTACAATGAACAGTTAAAAATGTCAATTGAATTAGTGGTCGTGTGATATCTTTTTAACATACAATGTGAACACAGATGCTGCCTTTTATAGAGGTTTATGCACACAAGGAATGTGAAGTGGAACAAATGAGATTTGAATTTTATTATTCTTTTATAGCGTTGCACTGCAGATAGCTTTTTTTAATTAGCTCCTATCTCAACACCTTTGGCAACTCGAAACAATTCAGAGAATCTTGTCTT
The DNA here is from genome assembly GCF_034619465.1 of Leptosomus discolor. Classification (NCBI taxonomy): domain Eukaryota; kingdom Metazoa; phylum Chordata; class Aves; order Leptosomiformes; family Leptosomidae; genus Leptosomus; species Leptosomus discolor. The sequence goes on from NC_141393.1 coordinate 11,417,381, forward strand.
TTGTTATGGTTGTTGCTGTTGTGGCAGTTTCTTTCACCAAGAAGTAGCCCTCGTGAATGGCAGGAAGCTGACCCATCACCTGGTTTAAAAACGATCCTCCAATTAAACAATAAACTCACACAGAGTGTGCTATGGTCTGCTCTGAGTCTTAAACCCAAATCAACTGCCAGGTGTACGGTGACAAATTTATCCCAGGCCCTAAGAGGTGCTAGGATTGTAAAAGTTTTCTTCCCTTTTCTTCCCTACACGTTCCACTGAGTGGAAAATTCTGCAGAAGTCAGTTTGATGGAGCAAGGCTCATGCAGCCAATTCCCCACCAGCCCACTCAGCTCACCCAAGGAGGAACAGGAGAGACCCGGTGCCACTGCACAGCTTCATCGACCTGTTACTACCTCCTGGCCTTGCATTACTCCCTTAGCAATAGAACATGAGATGGATATGAAATAGGCACGAAACTCATCACTCCCAGGACTTCAAAGCAACAGGTAGTATTTTTTGTCAAAATAAATAAACAAATGCATGTAGACAGCAGTTGATGTTTATGCTACATTGTGCAGCGCGGGGGGGGGAGGGGTGGGGTGTAATCCAACCAACTCCGTTTCTAGACAGCACATCTTAGCACAACATCTTTGTTGAAAAACTTCAGGGACATGGTGTCTTATAAGGATTCCCTCGGGCTCCCAGCCTCTCCCTCGCTTCACAATGTGTGGGCAGGATACAGCTGTTCAGCTTCACTCCATGGTCTTCTCATCCAAACTGTTCACATAATGCAAAAATTACGTCCCTCAAGGCACTGTGGAAATTCACATCCTAACACAGTTTCAAATGTCTATTTATTTCAGACCCTAGTGCAAATATTGTGTATGCTCCAGAGTCCACTGTTTCAAATGATACTGCAGTGCCTCAGACTAAGTACATGGGACTTCTGTTGTACCTAGGAAGGAGAAGGAATTTCTTATTCTTTGTAGAACAACAGAAATTAATTACTCATTTTAAAGAAAATCACAGTGACATGTTAGCCCCCACCCCAGGTTGTTTCAGGCAAATCCAAACTTCAGGAAATCTGTGAATTGCATAAAAGCTCATTCTGGAGGCTTAACCCAGCTTAACAGAATGAAGTATTTTAGGTTAAATATTGTGCTATGGGCTGTTCACCTACTCCAGCTGAGTACTCCCCATTCACAGGAGAAACAAAAAGGATTTGTGTTGCTGTACATCATATAAACGCAATATGATATGAAATGTTTGTAGATATGTATTTGAGAAATTTCTAACTCAAGCTTTCAGCAATGACCTTAGTTTGAAAAAGTAGCCCTTAAGTTTTCAACATCTGTTTCAAGCCTAGGAAGCAAGCACATTAGCTCAGCTCAGGGGGTCTGGGGAACCTCTGTCCCACATCAGCCCTGACTGGGATTCTTGTGCGGCCCCTGGGGAGACATATAAGGCCACATCCACAAATGAAGGGGCTCACACACATTCCCACTGAACACAGATCCTGGCCACACCACTGCACTGTGTCAGGAAGTGTTTGTGGTAAAAACCATTGTTTATTGCCACATATATTCTATCTGTCTCTCTTGCTCATGTCCCTGAACTCTGTTTGCACTTCAGAAACGTTGTTCGTATCTGTCCTTTAGCTTGGTTGTAGAAGAAAAAGACACTTGCCAGGTTATGCAATAAAGAGTTTGGTAAAAAATGTGATTGCAAGCCCAAGCAAATGGTCAACAGAGAGCCCTGGCATGGGCACCCTGTGTTAAGTCCCAAATTTAGTTCAATCCATCAGAAGAACAAAAGGAAAGAGGAAAGAGGATAAAAGGCTGACATTTTGGCAGCATCTGCCTCTTCTGAATACAGCAGGTGCTGCCAAAATATTAGGCTCCCTCATCTGTTTTCCTCATTGTTTTTGTGATGGGGGGAATTAAATCCTATGGTTGCAGCTGATTTAACGTGCCAAGGCTCCTTCCTGTTAATTGATGATTTTCTCGATCTCCTTTTCTTGACACACCCTGTCCCCAGATAACCATAGTCCCTCTAAATCTCTCTGTGGCCTCTAAGCCTTGATCAGATCTTTCAGGTTCTCTTTCTGTGGTGCTTTCACCGCTGCAGGTTTTGTTTCCACTCCAGGTCTGTCTTTCCTTCAGGCTCCAGCTGTCATTCAAAGATGCTCTGCTGCTCTTTGTTATGGGCCACTCACCTGAACTACTTTTTCACAGCAGTCATTGTAGCTGCTGCCCCAGTCCTCTGTGAACAGCTGCTGTGCACCTTGGCACTCATCAAGAGGTACTGGTGGCAAAGAATGAATTTGAAAGAGTAACTCTGGATTAAGCCTAAATAAGGAACTTGGGCTTCGTGATACAATGCAGGATTCAGGTATCTGGTTCAGGAATGAAGTGGAAAAAATAATTTACAACTCTACACTGTGTTACATGTTATGCATCGAGAAATGGGATTCACAGGAAAACATTAGCAAGCCCAGCTGAGAGATGCATAAGGCATTGCATTTCTCCCAGGCAGAAAGACCTAGCCCAGAGCTGAGGTTTAGATGTCACTATGACTTAAATCCTTAAATCCTCTTTCTGTTTAAATGCATTTAGGTCATGCATTTAGGAGCATGGGAAGCAGCATGGATATTTCACACTGTTGCCTGCCTCGTGGTTAAGACATGGCATAGGGGGACAAGCCAGGGGGTTAGCGCAACCAGTTAGAAGAGGGGGAGCTGATTTTCCAGCTCCTGCTCCCTAAATTTTCTAGAGACTAGGGATAAGGCAGAAGTCTTTCCTCTCCCATACAACAGCCTTGCTCACTTGCCCGGAGTTGTACCCCTTTGCTTGCTCTTCAGGTAGCCCCATAACAGTTTCCTACCTGGCTGCAAAGTTTCTTAGCATCAGTGTATTATGCAAAAAGTGTTTTTTAATTGTCAGCTCTCTGTAGCAGATTGGTAAGTGTATTTTGAGCATGTTTAATTGAACTAAGGCCTGCAGGGCAGGGGATTTTGGAACCAAGATTGTAAATCCAAGCAAGCATAGGTAGGAGGTAGACACCCTCCTCTTGGCCAAGATGGCAGTATTCCTACTCTGGAGTACAGCAGAACTAAACTATAAGAGACTTTGCAAGAACATTTACACTCTTTTGGGGTATCTCAGGTTCTGAGCTGCTCAGGTAGAGATCTGCTGGGTCATTGGTTTTGAGAGAGGGTCTAGAAAAGGACTTCTTCCAGACTACACAGAACATTAGACAAGGTACACACTTGTGAGGAGGCAGGAAAGGGGCCTCTAGGCAGACATCTCCATGGGAAGACTGATTAAAAGGTGGCACATTATGAGGAGGATACTGCGTAAAGCAAACCAAATTAGACATTAGCCACAAAATTCCCCTGCTCTGCAAGTCATCAGCCACTCAGTAACATCATAAGACAGAGTTTGACATTTGCTTTTCTACTCCAACCCCCAGCAAGGAGAGCTGTCTGAGAGCCCCTTTGGAAGCACTGGCAGCTTCCTTTTTGACTTCCTTTCCCTGATGTATCCTGCCCTGTGGTTTTTGGCAGCAGAAGTGGGCACGAACTTTTAAAAGGTGGGCACTCAGTAGCAGCCACATTAGCCGCTGAGTATTCCAGAGAACTTATTAAAAGAGAGGGGCCCCAGTTGCAAGGGATACATTAACAGCTCCAGGGTACTTCCAGTGTGGAGAGAACAGCAGCCTGTTCTTTGTTTATCAGCTGCCAATCTGGTAACTAGCTTTGGCAGAGTGGGAGACTAAGTCAGGAGTCTGGGGAACAAAAGAGGTAGATTTCTTTCTGCAGTGTTTAGATTCTGTGTTTGCAGGCTGTCTTGCTAAAGGCACATAGAGAAGAGAGAGATTATGGCTGTGATAATCTACATAGCAATGCGAGGTTTATGAAAGCCGGATTGCAGTTCACCTAGAAGAGGGCAGACAATACCAGAGGACATTTGGATAGCAACTATAATGCCAGGTTTTAGAGGAAGCACACAGCTCATAGAGAGGCAATGAATCCTACAGTAATGACACGTATTTTGGAGGGGATGGCACAGGAGTATCACAGTGGCAGACTTTTAACAGCTCTGGGTGCTCTGGGTGCACCCCGCTTTTCTAAACCCATTCAGCATAGCTTCTAACACATTTATCACAGCCATGATTCCAAGCCAACGTTATGTCAGAAGCAGCCAGTATATGGAGCTCTTTGGAAAATTGGCTCCTACTTTTTGGCAGTAATTGAAAGCTGAGCTCTTACGAAAATGGGAGCTCTAAATGCCTGAATGACATTTCTCAACTTTTCTCACAAATAGGAGAACCTGTAAGCCACAAAGGCTTACATCATCAGCCATCTTTTAAGATATCACCAGCTGACAGACCATTACTACATTTGCTCTTCTATTTAGTCCTCATGAGAACTATAAGACAAAGTTAACAATAGCAGACTGACAGACCACTGCAACATTCAGATTCAAATAGCGGTGGGATCAAGTGCACCCTCAGCAAGTTTGCAGAGGATACTAAGCTGAGAGGTGCTGTTGACACACATGAGGGATGAGATGCCATCCAGAGAGGCCTGGGCAAGCTTGAGAAGTGGGCCCATGTGAACCTCACGAGGTTTGACAAGGCCAAGTGCAAGATTCTGCACCTGGGTTGGGGCAATCCCCAATATCAATACAGTCTGGGGGATGAAGGGGTTGAGAGCAGCCCTCCTGAGAAAGACTTGGTGGTGTTGGCGGATGAAAACCTGAACATGACCCAGCAATGTGCACTCACAGCCCAGAAGGCCAACTGTACTCTGGGCTGCATCAAAAGAAGCGTGGCCAGCAGGTCAAGGGAGGTGATTCTCTCCCTTTATTCCACCCTCATAAGACCCCACTTGCAGTGTTGCATCCAGCTCTGGGGTTCTCAGCACAAGACATGGACCTGCTCGTTCTGGTCCAGAGAAGGGCCATGAAGATGGTCAGGGGGCTGGAGCACCTCCCCTGGAAGGACAGGCTGAGACAGTTGGGGTTGTTCAGCCTGGAGAAGAGCAGGCTCCAGGGAGACCTTATAGCGGCCTTCCAGTACCTAAAAGGGGCCTGCAGGAAAGATGAGGGCAATCTTTTTAGCAGGGCCTGTTGCGATAGGACAAGGAATAATGGTTTTAAACTAAAAGAGGGTAGATTTAGACTAGATATAAGGACGAATTTTTTTACAATGAGGGTGCTAAAACACGGGAACAGGCTGCCCAGAGAGGTGGTAGAAGCCACATCCCTGGAAACATTCCAGGAGAGGTTGGATGGTGCTCTGAGCAGTCTCATCTAGCTAAAGATGTCCCTACTCACTGCAGGGGGATTGGACTAGATGACCCTTTGCAGTCCCTTCCAACCCAAACTATTCTATGATTCTATGAAATATCCCCTGTTTTAATACACAGCTATAAACAAAAACAGCACTGATGTGCACGTAGATAACAGTATATGTAGCGCACGCCTGTTCCTTTAAATGAAAGGAAACGCTGGGCAGTTACCTCCATCAGATTTTATTATGTGACGTAAGATGAACAATTACACACTGTGCAGTAAGCTAAGTGAGGTTTTAATCGCTGCCGCATTTATGGATGGTTTGTCCTGACCTTTCATAGCCTTAAAAACTAATAACTGAAGCAAAACGAAGTTTACCAGCTCCTCTCAGAAACTAGCCGTGTGAGCATAATCAAATCCCAGCCATTAGCAAAGCCTGGATTCCTCAGCTGGTGAGGAACTGAATCACTTCCCATGTCAGATGGTGCTGGACAAGCAATGTCTTTTCTTTTTGACCAAATTAGAAAAAAGGGTATGGGGTTTATGGCTAAGGCCAAATAATCACCCTAAGTAAATTACACCAAATCTGCAGCTTTCATTGTCTGCATACCTCATCTATAAGACAATAACAACAATCGTGATATCTTTGATGAAGAATACTTACTCTAAGAAATGTAATGTATCTAAGAATAGTTATATAGAAATTATGCTAGATAAATGTCATACTGAAAAAGGAGAGCTCTGTCTTACAGGCATACCAATTCTATGGAAAGATTCTCTTAGGGAAAGAGATTTGGTGAAGTACATATGTAGACTGGTAGCAGAGCTATGAACAAAACTGAAGTTCTCCCTCTTCATTATACCACCACGGCTTTCTGGAGAGGTGAAGAAGATGACAAGGAGTAAGAGAAGGTATTTAACAGTTTTCACACTGACATTTTTCTCCTGTTCTCCTGAAGAGCCACAGCTGTCATTAGTACTCTAATCCAGAATTTTCTCCATTCCAGAAAATTTGGCGTAAGAGTTGCCTCCCTTTCATGTGTCCCTTGCATGCCATTGATTTATGGACTTTCATGCCTCTTGCAATCAATTGATGCCTTGCAACCCTAATGCATCCATGAGGCAATCATTTGAAGTAAAAGACTTGAAGAATCACTATCATGAAGCTAACTCTAATGATAATCTTTTTTCACCTTAGCCATGTTTGTAAACACAGAAATGCAAAGCTGCCCTGTTTCAGCTTATTTCAGACATGAAGGAAACAAGATACTATGATTCTTTCTTTTTTCTTTTTCCAAAAGGGAAGACACATTTGCAAAGCCTGCCTGCAGCTAGCCCTGTCTACCTGTGGTCTACTTCAGAAGAGTGGCTTTTCAAGGGCTCTCGAAGGCTGCCTCATTCCAGGCTTGGTGACAAAATTGCCTACAGCAATACTTAGACATTTTATTTGCCACCCTCAGCTGCAAATGCAAAGGAACAGACACGCCTCAGATTAAACTCACCACAAACATTCAGAGAAGTTAATTGTTGTGATACGATCCACAAAAGAGAGAGAAAATGCACATATCCGATGAGTTTGCAGGCATCCCTCCTTGCAGCTGCGCAGCTGTCCTTCACACATGAAAGAAACAGGTCTGGCTACCAAACAGTTTTTCCCTCTGTACAGCTACGTTCAGGATTCTCCAAACCACAGCTCTGCACAACATTACAGCTGCCTGAGCCAGATGCTCGGCAGCTGTAACCCAGCCTGGCTCTATGGATTTCAAACACCTTTTCCACCCACTGGGGAATCTGTCTGCAAGTTGAAAGTAATTCCCTCTCCTTCTCTGCCTGCTATGCAAACATACATGCATGCATCCACATAGATAGTAAATAGAATGAGTCCAAAAAGTTTTTCTCAACTCTGGTACCATTATTTTTTTTTTTTGAACTAACTTGGAAGGAAGACTGTGAAAGCTTTCCCATGCAAATGCTCTTGGGGCAAGAGGCCCGAATGTAAATAATAGCTAGAGGTTGGTTCTGCAAGAACTTTTAACATGGAGCGCTAAGTCAAACGTCCTTTCCTTCTCTTCGTTTTTCCCTCCTACAGCTAAAGTGTACTGTAGACACTTGTGCATTGCTCTGTCAGACACTCCTCATGGCTGCCAGGTCATTGAGTACATGGCAGTTTCTTCCAGGGAAGCAGAAATGTGCTGGTTTGACATTTTTGTTAATGAGTTGGGGGAAGAGAACCATTTCCCTTAGTTCATGTGCTTCACTGAGGAACAGGTAAGACACGCCAGAGAAACACCTCCTGCTTGGCTATGTGCCTGTGAAAACTGCTGGGAAAACCAGAGAGAAAGGAACCTATCTTGTGGTAATTAGGGCAAGCGGTAAAAAAGGGGGAGATGAAGAAGGTGGAACCTTTGGTTCCTGTTTCATAGTTTCTGGTCCCTGTTTCATAGTTTCTTTGGGCCTTGAAGTGGTTAAATGAAAGAAAGGGCTTCTGTTTTTCAGAACTGTACAACAGCAACCCTCTCAGATCAAACAACATCGTTAAAATGGGAATGATTACATGATAGGATGCTGGGAAAAGGCATCAAAAAAGGCTTCTGTTTTGATTTGCTAAAGAAAATCATCTGAGTGTGATTTGATGAAGTCAAATTGAATAGACCTACCTTCACTCTGGAAATAGTGCAACTTTCCAGCAGAGGATCTGCAGTTGGGCTGGGTGAGGTGAACGCGCCACAAACAGTTCAGGGAAAGACCATGAACTTCGGCCACTCCATTATCTGCTGCAAATTCAGAGCATCTCTGAGCATTTAGTGAGTTTTGTATGACTCCTTGAGAACCATCCAAGTACAAGCACATACAGAGCCATTTTCTGAGTTTATACAGCTCTGGAGGCCAGGATGATCCCATTCTGACACATGTACAATATTCAACCAATGGAGTCTCTCAGTGCCTTTGCAATACAAACTGCCATAGGACTGTTAATGAAGGACTATCTCTTAAATTAATCTCTTCAACGTAAAGCTGGCAGTGTTAAGCTATTAATGTATTTCAGATAACCATATTATCTGAGTATCTTCTAGGTAAATCAAACTCATGCAAAGTTTTTAGCTTTTGCAAGGCTTTAACGCTTCTTGGCATATAGGTTGCTGTTGTTGCAAAAATTTTGTTGCAGTAGATTATTTTTAATTGCTTGTTCAATTGGATTTGAAAGATGCAAGGCTGATGGAGGAAAAAACTGCTCATTTGACTAGATACAGTTGTGAAAAATACTAATAACCCCCAAAGATACTAGGATGAATCCTGAAGTCATATATAGAATTATTGATGCTGTTGATTTTTTAACTTCTAGATTCATAATACCCTTCATGCAGTGGACAAATGGATCTATACTTGTGGAAAAGAAGATGACTTGTTGGAAACTCCGGCCACCTGCAAGTCTGACTTTATACACGACTGTTTCCTTTCTTTGATAAGCAACACAGGGATTTCTGGATTCAGCAAGTCAGCATCTTTCTTTAAAGCATGCACCAAATTTGTAACATATTATAGGTTGGCTTTATTAGATTAATTAAAGAAACCTATTAATTTCCAAGTAAATGAAGAATATTTTTAATCATTTCCTGTGAACCACTTAGCACATTAACTTGTCCCTCTGAAGTCATTTACTTAAGTGTGCCCTCAGTTTGCTTAATCCATAACTGGTCAATAGTATATTAATATTACAGTCTCATTTTGGATCTAAGCATGTCTGAGCCTATTAAACTGTCACCCTGGATTTACTTGCAGGGAAAAATTATCTGCATTCAGAGATAGAGGGAGAAAAGTATTAAAGTGAATCAAGCACTAATGAAATTAATCATAATCATCGTAAGTACTTTCAACTGCTATCACCCAGTGGGAGATGCTGCTACAGGAAAGTCTTCCTGCTCTATTGTTTTTATGGCTGAGCTGCAGAGCATACTTTAGCTTCTGTTTATTCCAAAGTGACTGATAACACTCTGGCAGTGATCGTTTGGAATCATTCCTTTTTTTTTTTTTTTTTTTTTTTTTACTAAGAATCAACCTTAGAGACAACCTTGAAATACAAGTTGCTTCATGTGAAGCTTGTAAGCTTGAAGCTTGTTCTACTGCACTAGTTTAATGTAGGTCAGACTTACTGTAGTTTGTGTTATAATTCATTCAAACTGTGAGACTCCATCTCTTGCTGTTTACTTTTACTGCACTGCTTGTTAACCTAATATATATAATTTACCGGTCCAAGACAATAGGAAAGAGCAAGTCAGGAGAAAAATTATCTATGTGCCTGCAGTATAAGATACATTTAGATATACAGAACCAGATCCTGAGTTGTGTAAATCAGAATAGGTGCATGGTGCATTAAAGCAAATAAAGTTATGCAGATTTATGTTAGTGCTGTGAGATTATCCTTTACAGCACCCCTTTTAATTCACGCAAAAATTTTATAATCCTTTAATAATACTGGAATTTTAAAATGCCTTTTTTTTTCATTCCAGCTGCTGGGGTCTGTAGTGGTAAGACACTAATCTGTATCCTGTTTAATACTCCATCAAACTTTTGGAGGGTTCCCCCACATATCTTCTTTGAATTCCTCAGTTGTCTAGAAACTCTGGTGTTGTATGGATTAAACAGTTGAAGAGGATGATATTCTGATGAACAGAAACATGACAATGGGAAAGATGAAAAATAGCAGCAGATCAAAAGCAGTTATCTCTAAAACCAAATTCGGTGCTATCCACAATTAAGCAACATTTGACATTTTAAAAATATTTGATCAGTGTTTTGGCTTACAGAACTGCTTAAGGGGCACTGTGATGTGTAAATTAAATTGAAATGAAAGTTAAATATAGTTCTTTGGGAAAGACTGTATGGTTTAAATTACCTAATTATTTGGACAAAATCTGTTCTTCTGTAATTAAATATATACAAAAGAATGTGTCTTTTTACTAAGTACATTTGGAGAGGAGATGTTTATCAGCAAATGGTTACTTCCTTTCAAAGATCGTAAAGATACTGTCATCACTCAGAACTGTGTAAGAAGGAGGAAAGTTAGTGTATAGATTTATCAGATCTCTGCTGAGGTTGAGTGGAAGTGAGAGAGTGCTCCTGTATTTTGCTGTATGCAGCCCTCCAGGTCCCTATCCCGCAAAGCTCTTTAACGTATGCTTTGCTTTAAGTCTTTCTTTAAAGTTTATGCCTGTGCAGGAAGGCATATACCAAATCGATGTGCTCAGGCAATGCTCTGGTCATGAAAAGAGCTGTTAATTCATCTAACCAGCATCTGCTACAATGCAGGATTGCTGTTTGCGGTACCCAGGACCAGATTTCTGCCTTGCGTTCAGCACAGACCCTCTCGTTCTGCAAGAGTTCCCAGGCTTCAGGAGAATGACTGTTGGAGTGAGTTATGGCCCACATGAGTAAGGGGATGAAAGTCTGGATCACTGGGGTTTGTTAGGCTATTTTTAAATGTGTTGAGTGAGAGGATTTCACCATCTTTCTGAGGCAGACTCCTTCTGAGCCTAGAAGATGTCAACAGTAGGGTATCTTTTGCATGATATTGGGCATGAACTTTCTCTTTGGCCTGTCCATTCCTCTTTGTTATGTTCTTTTTTACTTAAGAATACCTCCATCAATATTCACATATTGACATTCATATGGAACAGGGCCTCTGAAAAGAAAATAATAAGCAAGGTCGTATTGCTCAAAATTCTGAAATTCCAATATGTACGTGGAATTATGCAAATATTTATTGTTTTCCAGGTTGGAAGAGTAGCATTGCTCTTGCACATCTGGTCCCCAGTTGTAATATCTGTCATAATTATATCGGGGAAGAAATTGCATACTTACTAGAAAAACTGCACTGGTGCACAAAATTTGTGTCTGGTGGGCCCAGAGCATCTGAATGGCATGTGGGAGGAATGTTTGGGTTTTGCACGTGGCAAGAAGGGATTTTTCAAAGTAAGTGGGAAATTAGAGGCAGCTAATCAAACTTTCCCACAAGTTATTTTACAATCCACGCTCTTTATTCAAATTCATTCTGCAGAACATGAGATTACTTAAAGAAAAGGGAAGAGAAGAAGAAAAGGAAAAAAAAAAAAAAATGTATTTACTGCTAGTAATCATAAAGGGAAACCATAAATCTACTGGGGCCATGCAGTGAGTCTAATAGTGAGTAAGAACATATGTAATCAATATGAATGTATTCATTTTTATTTTCTCTCAGCTACAATCAATATGCATGGTATCTCAATGTTGAATAGGAAGGCACAGCTTTTGCCCCAGTGAGTTTACAATAATTCAGCAAAACTCCTGCTGAGTTTTGATTGAATAATGTTTGGCTCTAGCTAGACAAAATGCGCAGGCAGGCAATATTCTGACAGGGAGCAATACTGGGAACCAGCAATTCTAGAAAAGAGCCGGGTGCAGGAAGGCAAGGGAAGAACGGAGCACTAAGGGGTGTCCTTGAAGAAGAAAGCCAAAACTGATGCAGTTATTTCTCTGGGTGGTGGAAAAGATCCCTTCTGCAGAGCTGAAGGAAGCTGTCCCCAACCTTTGGTGCAACATGAAAAAAAGACTCAAAGGTGATCTTTGCAGCACTGCAGGAAGGAGTTGCTAACATGCAAGGACCTAACTTCTGCAGAGCTTTGACCTTCATGTGATTCCTCCAAATGCTCATTTACTGTGTCATTCTTAATTGTCTTCATAGCCCCTGTCCAATGTCTACGTGCACCCAGAGGGCATACAGCAGCACCACCAGAGCTGCCAAAGCAGAGAAGAAGATGCAGGCCCCGGGGAAATCTGGAAGTGCACTGGTTCCTATCACACCCAGGGCAAACGTCTTTGTACAGAGCAGGCACGGATGCTGCAGAGGAAGCTTCTGCTTTGCTCCCCGTCGCTAACGCTGCTGAGCAAGCAGCCTGTTGCATTCTCCACTGACTTTAATTTGCAAATAGCCTTAAAGCATTGCAGAAAACAGCATGGGAAATTTTTTTTAACGATAGTAACAAAGGCTTGGCTGTGTAAACCTGTAATGTAATCACTGAACAACTAAAGAGTACACAAGGTGTCATGCAGAAACAAAGAAAGAGGTCATCCTGACCAGAGGAGGGAATGAAAGCAGAGAGAAACATTCATATTCATTGAGCCAAGCTTATACACTGTCATGTCTGAACATTGAACCTACCTGGGGCACTAATAAAAATCCAAACAAATAAATGTAACTCTTTAATGTACTCTTGAACTTACCTGGTAGGGCAGTGTCTGTGTCCCTCAATTCGCCCAAGCAGGCAGCCTGAAAACCGTTCAAAGAGCAGTTAGGTATCTAACTTTTACTGAAATTCAGGAGCACTGGCCATTTAGCTGCTCTTTGAAGACACACACACAAGCATGCACTGCCGTGTCAGACAGTATGTTTCTCAATGGCCTCTCTCTCTTCCTGGGGCGAAGTTCCAGAAAAATCCCTCTTGATGAGCTCTCCAGGACTAATCACCATACACTGCTTAGCTGTTCATTTCCCAGGTTAGTGATACTCTAGTTATTATACTGTACCCTGTCACACCTCCAGTTTGTTAGCTTCCTAATGAAGAGACCTAATTCCTTCTCTCACTGGTTGGGAGGCCTGGCTAATGGTGCTGTGTAAATGAAGAAGATGGTTATTACTATGACTATGAGCATTACATTAGTAACAACAAGGAACTGTGGTCAGGTATGGCAGATATACAGGAAATGAGAGAAAATACCTACTTAAAAAGAAGGTTAAAGAATTAACTGCTTTTCATGAACTGAGGAGAGAGATTTGCATGTGAAACAGAACATGATGAGCTCAGCATAAAAAATTCCAACTGGCATTAACTCCAATTCAAAAATTATCTCATTTTGCCATGGATTTTAGCCCAGGGAACACTGGCTTCCTGCAAGCGTGCAGGCAAGCTCATGAATTGTTCATGGGAATACTTGTAGGAAGGGAAGGGTGAGCTCATGTATTTGGTGGTTCATATTCTAGTAAGAACCACCTACCCTGACTGAGAGGTGGGTTCAACAAGAGAGCTCCTCTCCTGTGTCAGAGGCCAATGACTAATGGAGCAAGTAGAAGAGTAGGCAAGTTAATCACACAGAATCACAGAATGTTAGGGGTTGGAAGGACCTCAAAAGATCATCTAGTCCAACCCACCTGCCAGAGCAGGACCACTGCTCTGTTAAAGAGAGAGTTATGGACAGAGTTAAAGACAGTCTTTTCCTACTGCATCCTTACTGCTTTTGCCAGTCAGTAGGTTTTCGCCTCCCTGAAGAGGCCCAGATGGCACCTGGAGACAGTAGTGCTGACAACCCCATGAAAGGATGTCTCACTTTTTTGTTTGCTCTTGAGTAATCGTGTACCAATGCATCTGGGCCAGATGCAAACATGTTTCAGAAAAGAATGGTGTAAATCACACCTGTAGTCCTGAGTACAGTTCTCCAAGACAGAGATACCAGCTCAGCTGTCAAGTGGAGTTAAGTCCTGTTTAACTGGACACGGAGACCCCTAGATGATAGCAATCCAGTTATTTCTTTACAAGTGACATGAGGACACAGGTATTTAAAATATGATACAGCAAATACTTTCAAATAGTGATCTGCTCGCAGCAGCTTGCTTTCAAAGAGGCAGTATTTTTCTCCAGGGCATGACTCCTTACAGCTCATACACCAAGTCTTAAGCCAAAAAAGCCCACTTGTGCCATAGAAAACCTCTTATCAACTGCAAGCATCTATCTATAAAGTCCATTCCAAACAGCAAGCTACTGAAATCAATGCTTATCAAAGACCGATTGAGACATTACTTCGTTCCTTCAAATGCCCAACACACCAACAAGATGTGAGTCAGAGAAGTGTTGCTGTGTTCCATTTAAAAATGGATGGAGAAACAAAACACAACAGCAAACATGTCAAACCGACCATCTATTGTATTGGCCTGTTTATTATTTTCCATTCTGACATTCATCCAAAACTCTCGTCGCAATTCATCTATGCCCTAAACAGTGTCTGGCATATTTTTCCAGAGAAAACCAGGGAGCTCATTAGCTTCCTTTAGAAGATACAAATCTGCAGCTCAACATAACCTTCAAGAAAACACATTTGATTTCCTGTACTAGAAGGTAATTTTTGCAAAACTAACAGCAGAGTAGTTGATACATCTCCAAGATTCTTGTTTGCTCACAGTCTGTTCATGGGATACCTCAGGTATCTGAACATGGAAGTAGCTCTACTTCATGTCATCTGCAAAGCCCTGGAGGAAAAAATTAGGGAAAATGGACGAATAGAAAGATAAATTTTATAAGAAGTAGCAAAAAACCCACAGGAATTATTTAAATTAAGCTGACAAATTAAAAAAAAACAAACCTGGATGCAGTTGCTTCTTATTTTTACAGCTGGCTAAAGCTTTAATAGTAGCAATCCAGTGCTTGTACAATGGCATCTGCACAAACAGCTATAGTTCCCTTGTGTGAAACACACTGGATACAGCAGCGAATTTGCTTGAACTTGCTTTCACAGGCAGTATGGTCTAACAAAGGAATGGTTAATGATTTCTGCTAAATAATAGAAAGCTTCAGGCACATGGCAGTGTAGGATGCTCCTTACTCTCCTTTGTCTAGGTGCACATCTTAAACCTTGCACAATCTAGAATCTGATTTGTGAGGAGGGTTTGGGGAGTGTAAGGGGGTGGCATTGAAGAGAAATCTTCATTTATTTTGCCTGGCTGTGGAGTAGATCACATGGATTACCTTTTTACTTACATTTACTCTTTTCTGAGTATACATTTTTGAAAAGCCCAATATGTCCTAACAAAAAGGATTATGTGTAATTGGCTTGACTCTCATCTCCTTGAAACTGATGCTGGGAGGCATACCAGTGTATACAATTTAGAAGTTTGTATATAGGACAACAACCAATAAAAGTCCCTGAAAACCAATAAAGTTGTACGTTACACAATTTCTCTGTTGCTTCTCTTTGTTGTTGTTTTTTTTTTCCTTTGTGCAGAGAAAAGGTAGAACATTTCTGTACCTGATTAAGATCTCTTAGTGGAGATTTATTGGCAAGGTTTGCACTGTGTTTTTGGTATTAACCTCTTGGATCACAGCAAGTGGCTTTTGAAGTTGGCTGGGGGCTGGAGGAAAGTTCTTCGTCAAGGGACATACCACACCTGCCTCCCTCCAAGGAGAGGCTGAGGGCAGAGAGGGGAGTAGGAAGGTCTCTCTGTTCTGCCTGCCACAGCATGCGGTAAATATTAACTGGAGATGATTATTGAATGCAAAAAGATAAATAACAAAGAGCACTCACAAGCCTTACAGCTTGTATGAATCTTGTTAGATGATTAAAGAAAAGCAGGGTTGGGAAAGTATGACTGTCACACGAAATCTCGTAAGTTTTATTCCTAGCTCTGTTGCAAAGAAAGTGAAATGATTTAGGCCCTTATCTGCCTTTACTTCTCCCTCCTGTTCTGATTGCTCCTGATTCTTCCAGCAATCCCAGTAGCCCTGTTCCTGGAACCACACTGACAGATCCCCCACCAGCAGCAACTGGATTTTCTCCCTCTGGTGCACAGAGCATCAGCACTTTCCCAGTGGTGATGTGCAGCAGTGCTACTTCTGCCAGGAGAGGACAGCAGGGCAAGTCCTCTCAGTCCCATCAGCCAGGTGAAGGGGAACTTGCGCACTCTCCCTCACACGGCAAAACCTGGCTGCTGCAGCCGGACCTGAAAGAGAAAATTAAGCCTGCGGAGTTTCAATTTCCCTGATTAAATTTCCCTATTAAAACAAAAAAAGAAATAAAAAGAGAAATGTGTCCAGTAAATGAGTCTGGAATCAGGCCATGGACTTCATTCCAGAGTGCAGTCTTTCCAGGTAAGGAGCAAATACGTCTGCAGCTTTGCTTCTACTGTTATTAGGACAAGGGCAAATCGACAAAATTCACATCTTACTGCAGTTTCAGGTAAAGAATGTGCCACAAGATGCAGAAAGAAGAGGTTTAATTGTGTTGCTTTAAATGCTGGAACAAATAATCAAAGAAACTACTTGTAAGCATCTAGAAGACAACAAGGAGATGAGTTACAGCCAGCATGTATTTGTCAAGAACAAATTGTGTCACAATAATGTAATTTCCTTCCCCCACAGAATAATAGACCTTGAAGACGTGGAAGAAGCAGGAGATGTCATATATCTTGAGCCTAGTAAGTTTTCTGACACTGCCTCATATAACATTCTGATAAATAAGAGAAGAAAATGTGAACTAGAGGAAACCTACCAGAAAGTGAGTGCAAAACTGGTTAGAAAACCGTACTGAGGAGAATAATTATCAATCGTTCACTGTCAAAGGCTGCATCAAGTGGATTCCACAGAAGTCTCCCTTGCCTGATACTATTCATTCCTAATGAACTGGATGATAGAAGAGATTGTGGCCCTATTAAATCGTACATTGCCCATTACTGGGAAAGGTACATCTGCTGCAGGAAAGGACTAGTGTTCCAGAATAGCAAAAATATGATGCAAGTCAAGCAAAGTGACTGTTATGTTATACAATGACTCAGCAGTAGTCTGCTACATAAATTAAAAGTTAGGAATAATTGACTACAGATTTGTAGGCAAGGGTCTGTGTGTAAGAGTTGGTCAGAAGAACACAGAAACTTAAGAAGAATAAAATTTTTTTCCTTTACTAAACACAGGTAAGACATCAGGGCATTGCATCCAGACTAGGTTTTGGCCACCTAACTTTAAGGAATGTGTAGGCCAATGAGGTCCAAAGGAGAACAATGGAAATGTCCAAAAATCTGGGCATCTGGGAGAAAGAACTGGGCCTGCGTAGTCTAGAGATAAAAAGACTGATGCAAAACACAGCAGTGGTCTTTGAATCGGTACGTGAATGACATAAAGAGAAAGCAGACAGAGAAAGCAAACAGTCTCTTCTCTGTGACCATGATGAACAGGACAAGAAACACATGGTTTATAATTTAGGGAGAGAGTTTAAGGTTAGACATTAAGAAAAAATTTACAGTGTTACAGACAGTTGAACAATGGAATAGACTCCTTAGGGATGCTGTGGAGTCTCCATTGCTGAGAGAAGATCCATGTACAACTTGACATTGTCCTGGAGTAGGGAATGGACTAGATGACCTCTAGAAACTCCCTTCCAATCTGCATTTCTATAATCCCATGGATTCTATGAATACCACAATCTAGCTATGTTTAATAAATTAAACTGTAAGGGAGAAAAAGAATCCCCTAGACCCAGAGCTAGGTCTGAAAACACTAAACATGTTCTAGTAATAAGCCATAAATTTGCCTTCATTCCCTAAGGAGACTTTATTGCTACAAAGCCTAACATACCAGAAGCCTCCTCTAATAGCTAAGTAACTCCAACACACCGGCAGGTTCTTTGATTCTGGAAGAAGTAGTTTATGTTTATAGAAACAAATCTGTTGCATCAGAAATACAGGTTAGGTCAATCTTCTGAGTTCTATCTCCAGAGTGTCTCTTTGTAAATCCTCATATGTCTTGAACAGCAAAAACACAACTCCAGACCATTATTAAAGGGCATTTTGAATTATTTCCATCCTATCCCTACACTCACTGCTTCTTACTGAAACAGTCAAATACCCTACTACAAGGTAGTACAAGACAAAGATGATGCAGACAAAATGCAGTACGACCTCATCACTTAATCAGAAAACACAAAACTATGCTGTTCTTCAGTGTAGGACACCTATATTTTACGTAAAGCAGAAAGCACTTTATCTACCAGTTGATGGAAGGGACACTGAGGGATTTCCTTTCTGCACCATAAGTACAACAGAGAGAAGAGAAACTTTCTAATTAAAATCTTCCTAAGAAAGTGTGGTTTCAAGGAAAGGAATAATTATTGCTGTAATATGTCATACCAGTAAAGCAATCCAAGTTATCAACCAGGGTTTAATTTTCTTTTTGCATCACCGAGCAGATTCCATAATACATTTTCATAGAAGTGTTAGGATTTGTTCTTTTTCACTTGAATTCGCTATGGTGTTATAGAGGAGTGAGCCCTTATTTTGATGAGCAAAACCAGGTAGAGGGAAATAAAAGCCACCAACTACTTTCTGTCTAGAGTGAAACTAAACAATTCACTCAATGAGTTTGAGCTTCAGAGAAAATAAGGTCAGAATGAATTGCCCTTGTAAAAGCCTGTCCCCCAGCAGTTCATGGGGTTCACACAAGCTACATTTGCTCAAAGCCGTCCCAAGTGGACAATGCAAGCTCTGTTTCCCTACCACAGGATATAAGGTGGTATCAAATAATGAATTCAAGTATTTCCCTTCTGAACTCAGCCCAAAGCAATTTTAAAGTTTTCTAATATAAAATAATATACCATGAAGTGGAAATCTTTCTGATATTTTGTCATTTTAAGCTGTGGTAATATATTTTCCCTTGGAAAATATAACTCTGTGCTCATTGTGTGCTTTTTTTTGTTTTCTGTTTAATCTGTGATGCATATCTGAATGGAATTTTTGCCTGTAATTCTATAAAATTTACTCTGAACCGCTGCTTATGCTCTACTGATCACAACTGTTTTAAGGATTGGCTCTTATTTTTCAATCTTCTTTTCACTGCCCTTTTGCTCTATTAGAATATGATGAGTAAGAAGGAAACAATTTTTACACATTTAACACTTTGTTTCCCCTGGACTGCTGTCTAGGGCTATGGGGACCTTACTACCTCACATGGACAAACCAGGAAATTATACTGATGACTTAATAAATCTGATAGACACACACAGGCACATTGATTCGTATTTTTGCTTTCCAAAGTTTTTTGGATTCATCTACTTTCAGCTTTGACAGTTATGGCAATTGTTAGAAAAGACAGAGGCTAGATCTGCAGCCAGTGCACATCTACTTAACTGTGAAACCCTGAGTTATGGTTTACATACCTGTATGTCAGGCCAATCTTAACCATGGCTCTAGACCATAATCTCTGGCTGTTGCCCTCCAGTTGTCACTGGTGAGTGTTTAAAAATGATGCTGATTGAAGAAGACCCACACCATTTAATTCAGCTTCTGCAGGAAACAGCTTCATTTGGTTTTAGTCCAAATGAAGTCTAAAATCACTTCCAAAAGTGATTTTAACACAAGTATAACTACCAAAGCTAAATTGGACCCTGCACTTACAATCACTTAGCAGCTTCCCATGTGCAAAAGTAGAGTATTTAATGAGCTGCTAAGAAGATGGTGTTCTTTGGGCAAGTTCACACAGTCTGTTGAAGCTGCCCCAACCGGGACACTTTAAAAGCTCAGAAATCATAGGGAAAGTACACGCTTCATCCATACTTGAATAAAGTAAACCTTTATTCATCACAGGTGGAGAAGTGATGTTCAAAGGACGTCACAGAAGCGACTGGACTTCTAGCTCCTCCGTGTCTAACCACAGAGCCACTGCACAGGCTGCAGTCCTTGTAAGTTGCAGCAGAACTGAAGAAAGACTTATCACCGACCGGAAAGAAAGTGAGTGAGATAAGGATAGATGGGGAAAGCAATCTCAGAAAGAGGTGCAAGCTTCAAGCAGGTCATTCAGTGACCTCAGTTAATGCCTGGGAGCTCCTAGATCCTCTGTACATGCCATGAGGGCAAACCAGATGTCTGAAGTACCCTGCCAGAAGTAAACGGTCTGAAGTCCCTCTGCCTTTGAAAGTAAACATGACTTTAAACATGAATACATAAAACACAGCACAGCTATTGATAGGAAATCAAATGTAACAGAAACAGGATAATCTTTCATAAAACAGCAAGAAAACAAAGACAACAAAGCAAACAAACAAGAATGTAAGGAAAGCACAGTCAGTGTTTGTAATACGGTCGTTAACCATGCTTTGTACTTCTGAATGCCCTTTATTTGCTGGCCTCAGAGTCTGCAAACATTAAGGATTTGTCTACAGAGAGTCTGTGGTAGTGGATGATTTATTTATTCTGCCGCCACTTTTGTCTCTGGTTACCCTTCTGCTGTGTCAAGTCTGTTTGTGCTCTTTATGGGTGTCGTGTGATGTAGTGTGTGTGTATATATATGTGGAACCTAACAAGGACTGTCCCAGAGCACACCCATTCAGAAGCAAACTTGCTCTATCTGTGCAACACACACAAGGTTCCTCCACACCCAGTACTGGCACACAGTACAAACCCCGCAGAATGGGTAATGAAAAATTCCAGTTACAGATCATCACCAGCACCAACTACTGCTTCACCCAGGATTTCCTTGAGACCATTCCTCATGAGTGCCCATCGAGATGCGTGGGGAACCTGGGAAGATCTGCCCAAATCCCTCCCACTGGGAGCTACCAAGTTCTGTGAATCTGTAAGTCCTGTATTTGTGTCTTTTGAAAAGTCTGGGCTCAGTGCCCAATAATGTGGCTCTGATATGGTTGGGATACATATCTAGGGAGTTCTCCTAATTTTACTTCCCCATTTGTAAAGAGATGATATTTTCTACCTCCTGAGCATTAGGAGTTACTGTGAGGATTACTCATACACAATAGTGATCTAGAAAAGAACATTTCTAAGTGATACCAAAAGTAAATACCTTCTTTTATTTTCATTGGCATTTTTTTCTCCTTTTGTAGTGAGTTTAAGTGTCTGTGAGAAGTGCCCAGAAAGCCTGTTTTCTTAAAAAGCAGCTCGAGGAAATCAAATATGTCTGTCATGGTACAGTCAATCCCAAAATGTTGCAAAAGCCTTGTCATTTTACATTACATACCCTGATGAGATACAGGTTGAGAGATCTGTATCTAAATGGTTTCATGGGTGGTGAGAGAGTCACAGATGAAAGTAGCCCCTCTCCCTACAAGGCAGTGGGTTCTCCCAGGAGATAATCAGGACTTTCCTCCTGAAACAGTTAGCTGATCTCTCCAGCCCATCACACATAGAAAAAGCCAGGGACACATTTTTCAAATTTGATTATTGTGGGAACTAGGAGACTGGGTGCATGAGAAGCTATACTCTGATGTTTCTATTCTGACACTACCTTTATATTTGTGCTTTCTCTCCAAAACTGATGGATTCATTACACTGCACCACCTGGTTTAGGTATTCTGCAGCTGCCACAGCAGAAAATCGACAGATATCACATTGTCACTGAACTAACTGAGCTATTGCTTACTGCTTCCTTTCTACAAAGGGGAAGACAATAGACCTGTTTCCCCCAGCATATTTCTTACATAGAGATGGTACTTTGTTAATAAGCCAAGCCCAGTATTCTAACAACTGCCAGGTGAAGGGTTGAAGCAGTAATACGCCTTAAGGTCATGTGGCACGTGGTCATATTTTAATTACCTCTGCCTGAGGCTATCTCCACAGGTATGTTTCCTTGCTGCATAAAACATGAACCTGGGAGTGATTTCAAAATGCGCTGTCAAATAGTCTGTGACTCCAACAGGATGTACACAGTATCAGACTTTAATCCAAGGGCAAATTTTATTTCAGTATTTTATCTTGTAGGCTCAGAGGGGGCAAGAGAAAGAAATATCTTTCTATTGGTAAACTAATAATCTTTAGCAACACAAGGTGTATCATATGTTCTAGAGATCTTTAATTTCCTTAATAAATACCCAAGTATAGGAAGCTCTCAACACCAATATCCTTTCAATAAAAGGTAACCTTATATGGTCACTACATGATACATGATTTATAAGATGTCATGTTAAAGTAAACCCAAACTCACCAAACACACTGAAGGAAGGAAATGGTTGTCTGGCTCCATACGGTGTTTTCATGTTTCTATTGAAACCAGACTATTCAAACACTGTGGATACCAGCACAGGTTTTAGCTCTAAAGAAAGGATAAAGAGAGTCTTATCCATACCATCTGTATCAATAGCATAAAAATTGCTGGCAACACATGAATGTGGTTAAAACATTTAGAGTCATCTTACTGTTGGGGATTAAAAAGACATTGCTCTCACAGACTGGTTTGCTCAAAGAGCTATCATGAAAGTGGATCACTGAAACCATTTGGTAACTAAATATCATGCAAAAAGGAATAGGGACAGTTGAACTGTAAAGATCAATTCCTTTGAGACAACCTCCTTTAAAATAGGATATAGCACTGCAGAAGTTGAAACCTAATCTTCCCCATCATACTTGACACTTAAATCCAAGGTCCAGATTTTTGTGAAGTCATGTTATTGCAACTGAAGACAATATACTGTTTTCACAAATTTCTTCAATCTACTAGTTTATCATGCACCTTAAATAAATAAAAAGTTGCTTATTTATTATGGATGACCATAAAAAAAAATCTAGGACATTGAAATCATTTTTCCTCTGTTCTCAGAGGAATCTTAGGAGGCATGCTCCTACAGCAGGCTACTTCAGGGACTCCCAAGCTCAGCCCCTGCCAGGCTCCACCCACTAACATTAGAAAGCTGATGTAAACAGAAGGTGGTGGAATTACATTTTTCCTTCCCTATAGGGGGCAAACCTCCACCACTTCAGTGAACGAGGGGCCACCACATGTAGCAGTTCAGGCCCAGGAACATGCTGCATCACCACAGCATAATGAAATCAAAGAAGGGAACAGGTCACACCAGGTCAGTGCATTTGCTGGGTAGTGAGCTGCACAAAGTTCACATAGTTGCTTTTTAAGTTATTTTTAAATCTGCTGTTGTAAAGCCCAGTTGAGTTTAGTACCTGCAATAAACTCCACGAAGTACAAGATCTCCTAGATTTGGTACGGGAGGACTCATCCCACCTATTTTCAAGGTGCTCTTTCACACTGCACCTTAAGTTACACTAATGCTTTGAAGTGTTCCACTTTGCTTGGAGATTAACATATTTATCACATACTTTTGACTCTACATTTGGCTCATTCACTTCAATGGATAGACAGTGGTCATTAGCCTTATGCAGCTACCACTATTTCTACTTTATTAACACAAGTACCTTCAAGAACTTCTGCTAATGAGAATGGCAAAGACCCAGAAAACACTCTCAATTCTTTGAACCTCACTCATGTCATATTACAAGGCTAATAGTGTCACTACTCCATTAAAACTTTAGCTATTACAACCACTGGAGACAGTAGTACTTAATAACTTCAACACCTTCTCTCCCCCTTTTCTTCCTATGTTATACATTCCTACATTTTTTTCCTACTATAGCACACAGGAGCTTTTCTCTGAGCTGCAAACACCATCCGTGTTTCTTGTGTGTAATGGTCCAAATGGTTTCCATTTAACTTTCTATGTATAGGACATGTTCCTTGCTCAGTCAGAGCTACCAGTGGAGCCTAGAGGGCAAAACATCATCTTCCTCACTGCCCTCTACACTACATAGGCATGAGAGCTAAGTATATGCTAATAAAAAGGGGACCTGAGGAACTTCTTAGCATCTGCAGCAGTCACAGTGTTCTCAGCTGGTTTCTTATCAGGTCAAGGGTCCAGCTTTTTGATTCCTAAACCTTGCTATCGCTATTGTTCAGAAGATAGGCTGGAGTTGAAAAAGCGTTAGAAAAGTATCTTAAGCATCCTCAAAATTCACAGCACAATACCTGAAGTGAGACAGCTGACCCCAACAGGGTGATCCAAGGGAATGGAGATCAGTACATGAAGCATATCATAAAGCCAACGAGAAGAGCTGGGAAGCCTCCTCAGTGTGATCTGCAGTGTGCAGGAGAAATCAGGACAAGGAACAGATAGTTGCTGACCTGGAACTGCCTGGTGGTAGTCAATAGGAAATGCTGAGCCAGCGCATATCTGAACTCCTGCTGTTTTTCAGGAGCACTGGTATCCCTGTACACAGGATTAGGGCCCTTACCTGGGAACCAGGTCACCAAATGCTCAGACTCCTCAGAAGATCACATTTGACTACAGGCTCTAGAAAAATCTTCCTGATGCAGGTGGGCCATCAGGCACAGTGTAGGATTCCTAGGCTAAAAAAAGTACAAGCAAGAGGGCCTTGGGCTGTAATTTTGGGATTACAGGTGGGAAACTCTTAGCTCTGCCCCCATGCTGGATTTACCACAGAGAGAAAAATCACAGAATGGTAGGGGGTGGAAGTGGCCTCTGGAGATCATCTAGTCCAACTCCCTGCTAAATCAGGTTCACCTAGAGCAGGTTACACAGGACTGCATCTAGTCAGGCTTTGAATATCTCTGGGGAAGGAGACTCTACAACCTCCCTGGGCAGCCTGTTCCAGTGCTCTGTCACCCTTAATGTAAAGTCTTTCCTCATGTTGAGGCAGAACTTCCTGTGCTCCAGTTTGTGCCCATTGCCCCTTGTCCTGTCACTGGGCACCACTGAAAAGAGCCTGGCCTCATCCTCTTGACACTCACCCTTTAGATATTTATCAGCATTGATAAGATCTCCTCTCAGTCTTCTCCAGGCTAAAGAACCCCAGGTCTCTCAGCCTTTCCTCATAGGAGAGATGCTCCAGTCCCCTCATCATCTTTTTCCCAGGCCTCTTCCAGCCGCAGCAGTATCCTGACCACAAAGCTCACCCTCCCTTTCTGGCTGCCCAGTAATAGCTGTTCCTACATCGTGACAATGCTACCTGCTGTCCTTGTGCTGGAGGCAAAGCTGTTGGCTTGCTTGAGTCTAAGCCTTCATCAGTTAAAGACTGAAGAGTAGGATGTCCTATTCCCTGCATCATTCCTCTGATACAGTGCCAAGCAGAAAAATCTAATCCATACAGCAAGGCAACAGCATGACATCCAGAGGCCTTCAGCCTCATCTGACAGGAGGAAGAGTCTTGCTCATATCACACTCATGTTGTGGGAGTAAAAGGAACACAGGGGTTTGGGGATGACTCTAGCACATGTAGTAGAGACGGTGGGAAAGGGAGAAATCTACAAGGAGACCCCTTCTGAAAGAAGAAACCTCAGAACAAACTAAGGAACAGTGAAACTCCTTTTCTGCTCTTTCTCTTCAGTATGATGTCAGCCCAACATGGCTTGGCCTCACTCAAGTGATGGTAATTTGCCACTAGTGAAGATGAGGCCCTGAGTTTTCCTGACCAGTTTTTGTGAAAAGGTATACCAGGAGTGAGGGCATACACAGCTGTGTTAACACTGAAATCTCTACAGCTGGGTCAACCTACTCTTTCCTTGATTACCAGCATGACTCCTCAGTTAATTATTCTGTGGGCCAACTAACTGGGATGGGCATTTTAGGTGGGCATTGTTTTCTCAGGATAATTGCTGGGGTTGTTTGCTGCTTTGGAGTGGTTTTCTGTATAAGCTGTTTGTGCAAACATACTTGGGGTAGTGGGGGGGGGGCTCTTTTAAAACAAGTGGTATAAGTGAGACAACAAAAATTTCTACTAGCTGCTGACATAGTCCTCTTTATCATCTGTTCCTGACAGGGCCTGAGTGTGCTGTGAGCTACACTTGCAACTGCACTCACCCACCCAGGATTTAAGTTACATTAATACATTTCAGCACAAATTAATATGTTCATCTGAACTTCAGGCCAATTTCATTACAGTGACACAGAAGTAAAGTGACAGAAACATCTGCCAGCAGTCTCAAGCACAGGGCAAGAGTATGCATAAACATTTGAAAGACTTTTAAAGAACAATATTCTTCCTTAGCTTATTATCTTGCTGTTTACTATGTTGGAACCAAGATTAAAATGCTTTAGTGTTTACTGAAGCAGCATATATGGTATCTAACAGCACGTTATTTTCTGCACACTGTTTAACATTCTTTATTGCTCCAACTCATAAGGTTTATTTGAAATCAGTGGAGGAATTCATACCATCCGCCATTTACTCAGCTATTATCAGCCACTGCAAAAGTGCCGTGTGGAGAATAAACACAAGTTGTTTATGAGCTTTCGCAAGCATGCAAACTCCTGATAGAAAATTATGTTTTTAAGATCCATTATTATTTATGGCATGTGCATGTCACTGCATGCCATTGCATTCTGTATATAAGCTGCTCCAGAGGTAACTGAAAAGAACCATAGCTACCTGATTTTACTTGGCATTTCAGCTGTTTTATGCTTGATTCGAGCCTCCTCCTCTCCCTCCCAAGCGACTCCCCCACCCAAGCAAAAGTCATCCTTCTTTTTTCTGGTAGCTACAACAAACATGGAGCTGATGGAGGATTAAACTCTACCTATGTTTTGATCAAATTTTAGTCAAGTCAATGGGAAGCCTTCCTGTCAGAGGAATACTCCTCCCAAATACCAAGACTTTCCACCATGGAAGATCCTTAAAATGTTAGGTGGACATTGGTCAGCAATAATTTGTATCCCATTTACACAGCTGTGATCAGAAAGAGGAGATGTTCCTGCTTAGTGGAACGAGCCACTTCATATGGGGACACTGTTTGACTCTGAGCCATGGACCAATGTTTATCTACAGGCAATTCTTTACTGTCAGCTCAGTGAAGGAAACACTTCTGAATTCTGCAGCTAAATACAGGAGAGTGTTGTATGTTTTTCTAATATTTCCACTTATTCCACCTGGCTTTTTAAGTTTGATGTGTTAATACAGTTTACATTCTCCTCTTCCACCTTCGTGAAATTTTTCCTGGTCTTGCTACCCAGCTAGAAACAAGGGTGTATACAATAGTTAGTGATTGCTTCAGATGAGTAATTTGAGTGGAAATATTTAGTGCAGCTTCATGTTTCATCTTCCCAGAACCTTCGTTGACATCTCATCCAGAATACACGGTTTGCATCACATCTCTGTATATGAATGCCCGGGTTTGATTATCTGAGCTCTCAGAGGAAATAAACGCCAAGAGCTGTGTACCTTTGCTAACTAGCATTCTTATGCTGGTTTTGCATAATCAAGCAGCACCTTTCATCCTATAATAAATTTGAAATATCTTTTAGACAAAGCCCAATTTGATGAGGTTGACTCTGCAGCAGCAGGGAGCATGCATGGTACATTGGGCTTTAGAGTAATGGTTTAGATCTCTCTACAGCATGTAGCACACATAAGCTTTGAAGCATAAAAATCATAAATGATTAACCTACTTGATTTCACAGAAATGATAGAAATATGCTCTTCACGGTTTATTTTATTGTCTAAAAACAAAAGCATTATGTCATCATGTGATGAGGTCTTATGGTCTTCAGCGATGCTAGTCCATTTTGGTTTAATTGCAAATTTTTCACTGTATTAATTGCTAATTATTATATATTTGTATACATGACACTGCAGTTATCATGTGATCATAACTGTTCAGATTGAATATTGTCTCATCTCTATGAGCTATTTCTACCACAAGCTAGGCAGCCTTAAAAAACCTGCATCCAAACAGTTTTCTTTGTTTTATTAAAAAGATTTTTCAAATAAGAAAATTACTAAAGCATCCAGTGTGCAAGAAAACATCAAGGGTCTTTGTAAGATAAACTAAATTATAATCTGTTAACTTTTCAATAAAGCAACGTTTCAAGTCAGAATTTGGGGGAAGATATGATACTACTAGAAAAAAAATTGTTAATGCACACTCATAGAGACACTTGTAACAGCAATTAAAAGAAATAACGCTTCCCAAGAACTTCTCTAAGATCTACAAGTATCTTAAAGATAAAAGTGTATATATTATTATATTTACCTATTTTAGAAGTGCTCCAGAAGCCTTCCTTGGATTCTCATGTAATGTTTGAAACAGGAACAATCTTATAGATTGTTCTTTTTCCATAGCAGCTATAGGGTGCTTGCTATGTTTTTTTAATAAGATAACCCTTCAGGACAATATATCCCTGCCTGGTCAAAATTAGCAAAGTCAGACACCTTGCCAGACACATCAGAAGCAAACTGCAGTTTGGGCTTGTGAAGAAAACAGAATTTGGGGGGTTTTTTTGCAACTTTGTTACTTTGTCCTCACAGTGTAATGAAATTATTTTCAGAGAACAATGAAATTCCTGAGGAATTTTTGAAGCTTTACTTCAGTTGATCTTAATCCCAACTGCAAACTGGCTCCAATGACTACAGGAATGATGAGGCTAAACTGACTATTTAATATCTGGTTTTAAACACCCTATGTATGGTTCATTAATTCATCTCCTTGCCAGGTCAGAAAATATGTGGAACCTGCTTGAAGAGAGCTCAGGCAACCAGGGGACTCTGGACACAACCCAAAACACATCCCAGTGTCACATACACATGAGCTCACCCAGAGAAATTATGGCAGTGTCACCTACAAAATGTGTTCAGTCACATATTGGTATACCTGAGCCTCATCTGGAGGCATGATCTAAAATATGCATCTCTCCTGCAAACTAAGAGGCAAAGATAAATTCCCCCACTTTGTTTGAAATGCTGTTGTTCTTGACCTCTGGGATATAGAAAGATTTATATAAATAGAATTTCTCTTTCTGCTTGCTTCTCTGTCCTGGAGAAATATGTATAAATAAGAGATCAAAGATCCTGTACAAACATCTAACATAAAGCTGACAGACTGCAAAAGCAGAGCTTCTTCCTCAGTGTCTCAGAGAATAGTGACTTAGTAAGCCCCTGGGACTTGGCAGAGCTGCTTCCTCCACTAGACTATATCATGTGAGAGAGGCCTTTTTCAATTTCATTTTCATTTAAGTGGTGCCTTTGAAAATATAAATATGTCAGAATGATTAGGTGGTAAAAGGTTTGTATTGGCTGCTGCAAGATATTTTTGCAGCCTATTTGGAATCATATGGTGCTGTCTGTGGCCTGACCTTGTCATCTTTCTGGAGGCTGCTGAATTCCCATGTGGTAGAGACGACACAGAACTTGCAAACTTTAGCTTTAGCTAGCCCCTCAAAAGCCCCAACAAACTTTGTTTGTTTGATTTTCAGTCAAGATTCTAACAGGCAACATAGCATTTCCTGGTTCATCTTTGTTTTGTTTCATTTAAATGTCTCATCACTTACCTCCCCAATACCCCAGCCAGCTGTGCAGATTCAACTGAGCAAATAAGGTCCAGTAGGAAGTTATTGATGGCTTTATCAGTATGAAATACTCACAATGCATCACCTGCATGCTTAGGAGTGTAATGCTGACAATAAATATGATAATAGTTGTCACACATCAGTGAGAGAAATGTTGTGCTTCCAAAGCACTGAATAAATTGCATTTCCCTTTATTTATTCAGTGCAATAGATGGCACAAAGATGGTAGAACCAACCAACCATTTTGACATGTTTACAAGGCTTTTAAATCATGAAATGGATTATTGCAGTGCTGAAAGTATTTGGCAAATGCATTTTATGCACAGCACATTCTGCTTGAAGAGGCAGGCTTTTTAATTTACATTTGTTAGAAGCACCTGTGGCAAAGGATTGTATGTCAAAGAAGCTACAACTTTGATACCAAACACAGTAACCTGCACTCCTGTATCCAAGCTGCTTCACACACAACAACACAACTGAACAGGAAGCACAAGAGTCAGAAGAAATACACA
Organism: Leptosomus discolor; assembly: GCF_034619465.1. Classification (NCBI taxonomy): domain Eukaryota; kingdom Metazoa; phylum Chordata; class Aves; order Leptosomiformes; family Leptosomidae; genus Leptosomus; species Leptosomus discolor. The sequence continues at coordinate 11,447,049 of NC_141393.1, forward strand.
GATGCCTATGAATCGTGTTGCTGGCTCTAGCCTGATGTAAACTGAATCCACAATAACTCCAAGCATGGCCAAGCTCTTTCGAGTGGTTTCACAGACACACGCAATGCTGAGTTTGGATCCATAGATCTTAGTTAGTAAACCTTCTTTATTGGTCCTTCCTCACTTCAAGAATTTGGGTTTAATATAAAAAATCTGTACCCATTTGAGCCTGATGTAACAATGTGCATCTTTGCACTTTGTAACTTACTGCAACATGTACCAGACATGTTTTATTTCCCACCAAGTCTCACAAATAACTGGTGAGAATAAGATCAGACCTCCATGACTTCAAGACTGAGAACTGATAGAAATGTCTTGATGGACTGGGCCCATCTTACATACAGCACACATTTTATCTCACCTGACTTGAGCTATCTAAAAGTGAAGCATTGCTAAGCAGACCTTCCATACTCTTCGTAATGAAAGAAAACAGGTGCATGCAGGAGATGACTCAATCCATTTATCTCATTCACCTGTCCTCCTGGACATGTCTGTCTTTCTCCACCAGCCATGGTTAGTCTTGGACAACTAGCTCAGTCTAATGTGGGATTCAGGTGCCACGGGTGTAGAGTGCTGCTAAGACTTCCTTGAGTATCAGCACTACCCAGGACAGCCTACACACATCACACAGCACCCTTGTGGGGTGACCATTGCAAGACAGGATGCCACAGGCATCTGTGATAACCCATATGCTTTTGTCCAGTCAACAGTCCAATTCTGGATTCTAAGTTTTAGATAAGCAGGTACTGATGAAGTACACCCCTATGCAGTACGATCTGCCCAGTAGTCAGGATACCATCCCTTACAAAACAGCAGTTTTTGAAAGAGATTCCCCTAGAAACTCATGACATCCCAATGGTGCTACTTATGGTAAAATCTGATGAGCAGTCTCTAAAGACACCAGATTTCCTTCAACCATTTCTTTTTCCTTTCCATTTCTGGATCCAATAAACCAGATTTTCAGCAGCTATAATCCAACCCCATTTCAGCTCTTCTGATTTAGAGCAGCTGATAGCCTGGTCAAAGCTTCTAAATCAGCATTTTGGCTTCAATTAATCACCAAAATATGGTGTTCAAATGTGGGAGCAGTTAACATAAATGAATTGTTTGAGGAATTAAGAAGCTGAAAACAAGCCTAGTAAGAAACAATGGGTACACTTTAAGCTGTGGAAGACTTGAGTGTTATTTGGGTTGTAGTTACAAGCTAAATAACCATGACATTCTGCAACAGTAAAGCTGTGGCTTTACAGTAGTGTCTTGGTTTTATTTAGAACAAAACCCTAAAAATATCAGAGCACCTTACAACAGGGGGAACTAATAAGTTCAACATTAAATGGAATAAAGAGGGATTGAAATCCCTAAAACTCAGTTTATAAAATGAACCAAAAGAAATATAGTACTGGGAATAGGTCAAAAAAAAAATCAGAAAAATATCTAGTTCTTTGGTCCCATAAACCAGAAATTAGTAGCATGCACATACTTAATGTTCTCCAAGTTTAGGCATGGTACTGTTCCCATCGAATTACGCATGTATACATTATTAACACACATCAAACTGCATTAAAGTAACATGATTGATTTGATTTAAAATCCACAAGTGTCTAGCAGTAATGTATTTTCACATCAATGAAAGAAGTGAGCAAAACCTTTCCACAAGTTTCTACTTCTGGTGAATAGTGTTACATCTTTCACATGATTTCAGAGCACGCTAAAATGTGTTTCTCCTCTAAATATCTGTGGGATTTTGTATACTTGCTTGGTCTTGGGCTTTAAGGAAAGAGGAAAGAGTACCAGGAGAAGTATTTGGGGCAATCCTAGAAACCACATGCCATTGGCAGGACAGAGAATAACAGCTCTGAGCAGTGCCAGTGGCTGCTAAAGACCTTTCTTCCACTGACTCTTGATGCAGCAGAGCAGTGCACATTTTAAAAAACCCAATGCTTTGTGCAGCCTGTGTACTTCGCTGCCTGTGCACAGTAGGCCCTTATGCTAAATGGCCTGAAGAGAATATTATTTGTGTGGACATTGTGCATTCATTCAAGTTTGAGATTTACTGGGCTATACAAAGGCACGTAAAGCAATTTTCTCCCTCCCCCCCCTCCCCTTTTCTCCATGTATACCCCACATTAGCACCACTTGCTACACACTCCATTTCACAGCAGAAGAGACTGTGCTCTTCATGGCTGTACCCTATTCAAGAGCCATTCCATGAGTTATTCTACAGTAACCTTTTGTTTATGTTGTGGAACACACATACACTTTCACACTCTCTGTTCCCAGACCTCTCCTCACCATTAGCTTATGTTTACATTTAGCCCATACCCAGGGCTAAACTCTAACAGTTGCTCTAACACCCATCAAACCCTCAACAGCTGGGGAGAGGAACCAGGAAAAACAAGAGCAAACCCATGGGTAGAACTGAAACAGATTTAATGAAACACCACCAATATCAACAGAAACATAAAGAGTTATACTCAGCCAAATGAATATACAGTCATCACAACTGACTGGAGAGCAGTCCCAAGGAGAAGCCAGAGGAGAAGCAGCAGGAGCTCTCTTTCCTCCCTAAACCTCCTCCTTTATAATGACCATGACATTATGTTATGGGCTACACCTGTAGTTAACTCAGGTCAGCTGCCCTGGGCGACTTGAAAGTGCTAATGGCCTGCCTAGCATGGCTGGGCTGGGATTCTGTCCCAAACAAACCTGGACAGCTTAGTTGTATTTGGTACAAATCAGACACCAGATTTGCACTGCCCTGCATGCTAGGCTGCAGACTGCATTTGACTAACTTTCTGCAGTCTATTCAGCTACTGATCCACAACCAGAAAAACTTATTTCCATTGCAGGAAAAATCTGTTTGAGTGTTCTGATAAGGACAGCTTTTTTTTGTCTCTAATGAAGTGTGTGACGGTGGACTTCAAGGAACACTGTAGAAAAATCTTTTAAGACAGAGCTGCTGTAAATAATGGAATGAAATCAGAGAACTCTGCATTAGATTGCTATAAGATTGGAGGCTTATTCAATTGTGTCATCTGCATGTGCATGTATGAATTTGTATGCCTTTTCCCCACATTGAACCTACCATCTTTGAGCAAATTTGCCTAAGGGGTAGGGACCTCAAAGGTCCCTTCCACAGGTATGATAACCAAAGATAGCCAGATAAAAAAAGATCCCTTTTAGGCTTCCACTGAAGAAATTACTGAAATAAGAACTAAAATCTTACTAAACAGTAGAGAATCCTCACGGGAAAATAGCTTCAGATGTTTGCATAGAACAGAAGGTGTTTCTCAAGGTGATCATCTTGAAAAACAGCAGAGAATTCATCATGAAGCTGCAGAAAAGCATGCCTTATCAATTCTTCTCTGCTTATTGTCTACTCAGAGAAATGTCAGAAATAAAGTTTTCCAGCAACATATTAAATTCCTTAAACTAATTTAGAACATTGAATTAGGGAATTATTTTGCAAGTTTCCATCTACTGAGACAATAGCACACTCTTGGAAAACTCAAAAACCACAATCTGCTAGTTACAAACTGGTCTACAGATTTAGTGTTGGCTTGCACTATCCAGACAAAAAGCTTACCACAGTCCCCCTTGGTGTAAACTAGCATAACTTCAAGAAAATGGATATAACTCTGTTTGTCTACATTAAGCAAGGCCTTTAGTTTGAGATATTTGGCAAAAAAATCCATGAAACACTATGAGCAGAAGGTCCTTAACCTGCTGGAGCTCAGTGTTAATGACCTCTTTTGCTTCAAAAATTACAATTAAAAAAAACCCAAACAACAAACAAACAAAAAAAACAAACCCAAAACCTAAAAATAAAGGAAAAAAATAAAAAAGAAAAAAATAATCAAGATCAATCTGCATTGCTGCAAAATTATAGAGAAAATATATTCCATTCTGCTTCTTCCAATATCTTCCCCTAAGGGCAAAGGTGATGGCTGTCCTAAACCCTAGTTTCTCCTCAACAGCTTTTTGTGGCAACCAAGAATCCACTCCTTATGTGCACTTTCTTCAAGTTTTGATTCAACACAGATGCCTGGTTTTCCTTTGTTTGAAAATCTTCTTCCCCCTTGGACACAGTTTTCTTTTCCTTGCCTTCTATGGTATATCTTGAAGAAGAATCTTCTTTTTTTTTTTTTTTTTTTTTTTTTTTTTCCCCCAGTGGCTTTATCCCGTTGTTTAATTCATTGTTTTTTTCAAGGCTCGTTAAACTCTCCCTTCAGCTGCCTACCCAGGCTGTGTGACAAGATGGCAACAACCACCTGAGGTAGTCTGGATGTGTCTGGTGCTGTCTCAGGAAGGAAGTTGGAGATGTTATGAGGTTCCTTCCAGCTTTTCTGTTATTTCCACTATATAACTTTCTTGGCCCTGATTTGTTTTATTTGGCCATAGATTACATGGTCCCAAATTCTGCGAAGCTCTTAAGTATATGTCCATGTTCATCTTGTCTAGAAAAGTAGTCAGGAATGAATTTGGATCCCACTGGAATGACTTCTTGAGAATCTCAGTAAAGCCTTTTCTCCCAGTTCCCTATTTTCCTCCTGTTCCTTCAGAATGTCTCTCATCCCCATACCAGTTTGCAAGTTCTAGCCGATCTTGTTCCCAGTCATTCTCAAGTTCCTCCTTTTCCTCAAACCTCCTCTCTTCGTCCTCTACATTGCAGGATTATTTATTCATACCCTGAACTGCTCCACCTATGTTCTCACTATCCAGATTCTGTTGTTCCCATACTCAGAGCCTAATCATGAGGGAGCATTGGGCATTAATGTAGCTCCAGCTGTGGAGCCTCTATCAAGCTGTCCTTCCAGCTGCCTCCCTCTTCCATTGCGCATAGCAGCAGGTTTGGTTGCTGGTGCCCAAGAAGAGAAAGGACCTGTTAAGGTCTTCAACCCAACTGTAAACAAAGACTAGGAAGGCCAGGAAAGGGGCAGTAAAAGGCTGAGGACCAAAAACTGAGGGCTGTGATGTAGATTCCCCTGTACAGATGCAGTGAAATAGGGAGTAGCGATCAGCTCTGGAGTTACCTCCCTCTGTTTCCAGCAATGGGTGGCAATGATTCAAATAAACAAAGGGACCGCATTAACAATTACACAACTCAAAGACTTCTCAGTGTGATATATACCAAGAAAACATGCAGGTTCTTTTGAGGAAGATCTTGAAAGATTTCTGTTTGTTTTTTTTCCCACAAAAATTTAACCTGAGAGGAACCCAAATCTAGTAATACTATGTAATATTCCTGTCCTAAGACATTACATAATAAGTATGTCACCCTAGAAAAAGTTTTTGTGGTTCATTTTGAGACACCTGGTAATAAGATTCACATTTAAAAAGGTAGGAACGGGAAGGACATTACTGATCATTGTAATAACAATGAGGCCTGTGCTTGCAGGTTAAATCTGTTTGTGCTAGGCAACAAAGACTTCAAGGACGTTAGACTGGCTCCAGGAAAGGCTAAAATACAGAAATAGTTTTCAAAATTTGTGGGTTGATTTTGCTGCACCTGTGGGTTTAAGCTTTCAGTTTTAAATTATCATTAGATTCTTTTGTTGCATAGGTTGTTGGGGTTTTTTTTAATATACAAGCAGAGCAATTAGTGATCCTTCTATCTAGCAAAAAATGGGCTTCTAATAGCGAAATATCAGGAAGATGATAACGTGTTATAGTAAGTGACTGATTTACCCTTCTTCATGCAGGCCAATTTATTGTAATTAAAGATTGCCACTCCAGCACAGAGGTCAAAGACTAGGGCTTGTACAATCATTTTCCAAAGAAATTCTGAAGAGAGAGAAGAATGGGCTGTCTGCTCCCGTCATCATTTTGGTCTGCCTCTGAATTGCTAGCAAAGCTTGTTGCTAAATGCATAATTTGCACGCAGACAAGGAGCTTAATTTTGATCTCGGTTACAGACTTGTTATTCCAACCCAGAGTGAATAAAAAATGCTTTATGTAACCAAAGATTGAACTAAGCCCTGAGGGCCAGTCCTGCAAGACCTTCTTTGTGCCATTTAAATTCAGTTGACCTGCCTGCAAGGAAGAGGATAGTACAGACCAGATCGTATAGAACTGGCTGCACAATTGGTACAAAAGTGGCAAGTATTCTGCTTGTGTTCAGTCCCTACCTGCAGCGGTAACTACCTCACCTACAGGGCAACTACTCTGAGACGTGGCTTACACCATCCTGGCCTTTTTATTGCTTAGTGTTCCATCAACATTATTTGTTAAAAAGGCAAAGATATACACAGAGATATCCCAAACACGCAAATGGCTCTACCTTGGTTCTGGGAATGAAAGCCAGTAGGAAAACAATAATGCTGACAGGCATTCGTGTTGCTGCTGGAGAAAGAGGGAATGAAAGGAGTATCAAAAGCAGAAGCAAGACCTGGGGAATGGAAAGATGTGGATGAGATCTCACACTGGTGGGAGGAAAGAGAGAGGGTGTTTGTGAATACTCCCTTGCACACCCCAAAATGAATTTACTCTGTAGCACGAAGTCAACAGTGCCAAACAGGAGGTACGCTTCCTGATTGAGCTTGGTTATTCCAAAGTTTAGGGTTTGTTGTAGTGAGCTCTTTGCTCAGAGTATGCTGGGGCTCTGGTACTTGTACTCTGACATACATTTGTACTTGTTTCCTTGATACACGTTTTCTTACTCTGAGGTTGTCTTCAGAACTTCTCAGCTTTGCCCAAGAAGCAATTTAGTGCCAAATTATAAGAGAAACAAAACATACTAAACACCAGACAGCCACCAGATGGGCAGGTGCAGTACTCTCTCCTCTGGAAATAACAAAAGTGCATAATGGTGCACGAATAACTGTAAGATATAATTCAATTTAAAATAATGGACAGCTAAACCAAATAAGGCTGCCAAGTTCTTCTTTTCCAGAAGGTTAACACTGAGGAAAAAAGGGAAAGAGAAACTGAAACTAATTAAATAGGCAAGCTCAAGAATTAGCAGGCTGAGGGAATATATAAAATGTGCAAAATCTACCTGGGACAGGCAATAAAAGCAGAGAGTTAAAAATGTGTAGATGTATTCAGGCTTGATTGATCCAGTTTAACTGGATGAATCAGTTTAAGATTAGTCTTCAAAATCATCAGCTCAGTGTGCAGCAGCAGTCAAAAATACCAAGCAAATCTTGGGCATCATGAAGCAAGTTCTTGAGAACAAGGAAAAGGAAATCATCTTGCTGCTACAGAAACCTGTAGTGAGCCCTCATACTGAGTACCAGGTGCTACAACTGGTGTAGTCCTGCATCTCCAGAAGAGTGTCATGGAGTTAGGGAAAAGGTAACGACAGGCAGGTAAATGGTCAAGGGAGAGCTGAAAAAGGCTGGGACTCTGGGTTTGAGGAGGGGAAGGCTGTGAGAGACATAATCAAGGGCTTCAAAGTCATAAAGGTGTTGGATAAGCTGAATACAGGGCCTGTTCACCCATACCTGCAGTACGAGAGCTAGGGGACATTCAGTGAAACTAACAGTGTCTATAAAAGAGATGAAAGACAGTGAGTACGTCTTTGCACTGGGGCAGAAAACCCACCAAACCTGCTACACAGGAGGTTGTGGATTCAGAGGTTTCAGCAGGGTCAGAGAGAGATTAGAAGAATTCACGGACTACAGACATACCAAGGTGAGGAAATACTTTCTAACATCCCTAATAGAATAAATCTGGAAGACGAGAAGGAGCGGTCAGACTGCAGAAGATGGCAGGCTCCAGTGCTCACCCTGAACAGCATCTGCAGCCTCTAGTGCTGGAGACGGCCTCAGCGAGATGAACTGCAGCTCAGACCTGTTTCTTATGTACTTAAAAATCAACTAAAAAGGCTTAAGAACACTAGTCTGTGCTGTTGATTTGACCCCACTATAGAGGAAGTGATAACTGCCAAACTCAGTCTGAGTCAGAGCTAGAAATGCAAAGGAAAACAAACTATTCTTGTTATTCCTAACAACAAAGAAACAATACAGAAGTTAAAAATGCAGCAGCTGAGACTGATGATTACTGTATCAGCCACAAATGTAGAAGGCATATGAAGCCTCATATTTCCAGAAGATGCTATAGTACCTTGTGAAGCACTGGTGAGACCTAGATACAGCTTTCCTCAATCTTAGTCAAAAAAAGTAACTTAAAGGGGTATACCAGGGTATGGAGAGTCTAAATTAGGAGGTGAAACTAAAAAAGTATGTGTTGGTCAGCTCAGCCAAAGAAAACCTGAGAGGAGAGATAATTTGTTCTCTATAAACCTATTAGTGAGGTAAATGTCAGAGGAGGAAGATGAGGTAATTAAGCTAAAGGAAAATGTTGTCACAAGAACTAATGAGCAGAGACTAACCAGAAGTGTCCTCAGGCTGGACTTGCTAATATTCAGAAGAGTTCAATTCTGAAAAGGCTTTCTGTTTGGAGCAGGAAGAGGAAAACAAGTAGTTTAAAGCTGGTCCTTGATCAGCCTGTGAAAGGAGTAACACAAGGAGAAGGTCTGCAATAGCAAAAGACCAGATCTGATGACTCAAGAGACCCCTTCCTTTGCAGTGTCCCTTGCTCTCAGTGTCCCTTAATTGTTGCGCACGGACCTCAAACAAGAGTGGTGAGTCCTGTGGGATTTCTCATGTCAGGGACCTTGAGGAAGGGGAGGAAGAGCTGCCTATTATTTTGCACGGCCCCGCCATCAGGTCAGCAGTGCCTCATGATCAGCAGTGTCAAAGGTGACTGACTAATCAAGCACGAGGCTTTGAATGGCTCTACCTATTGCACACTAAAATGGGGCTCATTAGCAGGAGACTGCAGCATGTGGTGTGGATGGGGGATGTCAAAGGCACTGGACATCGCATTATATGCCTTTTCTAGACCCAAGGTCACAAGTACATTTATTGAAAACATGTATTGTATTTTCCCCTGTCTATTTCACTATGGTCTTGTCTACTATTTTGAGAGTTTCTTCACTCAAAGTCTGCTTTCTATTCAGTGTTTCTACCTTTCCTCTTTCTCTATTCTCTTTTGCCTGAACCTCTCCCACCCCCTTTTTTATCCCTACTGCTTCTCTATCCAGAGGTAAGCAAAGATACACTAAACCAACCTAACATCACATCCAGCTTTGGTCACAACCATTCTGAGCCTTCATATTTACATGTCAAGAAACAGTGAAAAAGAAACAGGTAGAGAATATGCTGGGGAGGATCTTTAAGCTTGCACTGCTAAAAAAAGAAAGCACAACGTATTAAATATCGTCTATATTTTTAAATGATGGTAATTAATACTTCACTGCTGTCTCCTGTGTTACCTGGAATAATGAATAGTACCACCAGGGTTTCAAGTTTTTGCCATTAAAGCTGATTTTTAGTTATTTTCAACACCCTCAAGGCAGTAGTTTAACATTGTATCTCTTCCCTTTTTTCCCCCATCAAGTTTTCGTGTTTCCAAGTCACTGAACACAGTCCCACGATTACTGCTGTTTAAATATATTCTAATGCAGAGCATTTAAAATCTACAGGACCATAATCAACTCAACCCACACAATAGTGCTTTGAACACCAGAGTGCTAGGGAATAATGGAAAGGCCACACATACATATCTTATTAGCTAATTTTAGGAGCCTAAGAAATCTGTTCAATATTATAGCCAAAGGCCTAGAAAGCCAAGTTTTCACTGCTGATGTGACAGCCTTTACAATATACCTGTGACCTGTACTGTTACAGTCCCAAGAATGACATATGTACAAGTCTGCCTAGGGTGTCACTTGAAACAGAAGATGTGCAGAAGATAATCCCAGCTGACTAGTAGTCGTTCCCTGCAGTCCTATCTTCTCCACTCCTCCCGGGCAGGAAATGAACGGCCAAAAGAATGATGTAATGCATCTCTCACTGATGCAACCTGTCAAACTAAATGGAAGGCTGAAAGTTTGCATCTGGTACCACGGTTTCTATTCAGGCTGGGTGCATGTGGTCAGAAAAAAAAAAAAGCAGAAAAAAAAAAAGCAGATATTGACATGTTGCAAGTCCCTCCAACCCCTAATAAAAAGTGGTATTAGCAAAGGTGTTGTTAGATGTATGGATCTAAAAAAGGAAAAATCCTTTACAGTCAGCAAGTAAAGCAGATACTGGAAAATCACCAACAGGGTAGAAAGCCTGTTTCTTTTGACTGACTTCATAGAGGAACACATCTGTGATGCAGCTGTTTTCATCTCTCTGTCAAATTGCAAAACAGAAGTTGTCGTACCTTTAACGACAAAGAGAATAACAGCCTTTTAAACTCTACTCAAGGTGTCAGGGCCTCACCCCTCAGAGCCACCCCACATTTAAATCAACAGTAAAGGGTTCACTGATTTCCAGGATAATAGGAATTTGCTCTTATTTGAATGTGACATTAACATGGATATACTGTTCTCAGGAGAACTGACTGCTATGGGCCAGAGCTGGACATTGATTTCACACCAAATTCCCCATTGATCAGGCATGGTAGGAAGTCTATTCATTGAATTGATAGCAGGATATAGCTATACAGTATTTGTTTTCCGTTTAATATACGGCTTCAACAGCAAGCCATGCATGAATTTAATAAAAGAAGATAATAATCTATCCATTCTAGGAGCTATAGACTGAACCTGGGTGGTTATCAGACCTGCCCTCACTGTTATAAATCATGTCAAATAGGAGACTCATTTTAGCTTTACCAATGAAAAGAATTCTTCTGTTTTAAATATACAGATCCCGTGTTTTCTCCTCACTCATATTCAGTAAATTGGTAATTGTATTCAGTTATGGCCTATCAGTGTAAAACCAACAACAGAAGAGAATCAGACCTATTGTACTGTTAGAAACCAAGCATTTGAAGGCAACAAAGTAGCTCTAAAGAGTGAATTAACGTTTTTGTATTATCTGTTGCAATGATCCTTAGTTACCCAGTATATTGTTTCAGCCGTTGTTTCATATTTAGGATTGGAGGTTTTGTTAAGGTCATCTTACAAAGCAATATAAGGAGATGTTTTGAATATGCTAATGCCTTCTGTTGTGGGAGAGCTAACACTGGTAACAGAGAAAATGGGCTGATGCAAAAGTCATTGACAACCATAAGGGAAACTGAATAGGTGGTACAGTTGTTAGCAGCTCAATCTGGGAATAGATCCTTAGCAATAAATTTCTGCTAGACACTTGCTTGTAAATGATGGAAGTTAGGCAAGAGGAATTACACCCATAATGCTTTTCAAGAAGAAAAGATTTGCACTTTTAAAACATAGGCTGAAAGTTACTGTCTAGATGCCGAAGTGGCTCAAATTCAGCTCTTACTCTTCATTCACGGAGTGTCAATAAAGCCAAGAAAGGGACTCTAGGTGCAGACTGGCTTAAGTAAGATCAAAAGCTGGGCTGGTATGGATGAAGAGTGTTGCCTAGCAGACAGCATTCTCATTTCATGGCACAATAGGATGGCACAGCTGCATAATTAAACATCAGACTTTCAGTAATTTATGTCCTCTCTTCTTTCTCCTTTACCAGCTCATGTGGAAAGAAGTAAAAGTTTGCTTTCTACCTTACCTGATCTAGCAAATGTGATGTGGATTTGTGTAACAAACCCCTCAGAATAGTGCAGAATGATATTGGACTGTGGATCCTAAAGGCTGCTTGCTCTTATCCCAGCAACTCTACAGTAACAAAACTCGCATGGAAACCTGATTATGGCATTGAGCTCTGCCGAGTTATCTAAAGTAATAGATGAAAAAGGTAAAGGAGAAAAAAAATCCTTCTAACTTTCTCTTAATCATGGCATTCTAGTAATTCTTCACAATTATTATAGTCGTTTTAGATGAAGTAATATCATAAAAAAAAAAGTTTGGGAAAGAAATTCAGACTTATTCATAGATTGATTTGTTCCCCCATGTTTAGCTGATGAGAAAAAAAGTTCCTGTTGTTGGTTACATGCAATTCATTCCCCCAGTCAGCCTAAAAAGAAGCAGTGGCAAGAGAACAGAAATGATGCAGGATGGCAGGGCACCGAAACTGGGGCAAACTTACTGATTTTAGCACTGTTCACCCTTACCTGGGGTAACTCCAGGAACAGCTGAGACCTTGGGAAACATGAGGCAGGGCTCTGGGGTTTGCATTGTGCTTAATGAAACATCTAGAAATTTTAAGACATCTTTGGAAAACATTCAACTGAAGGAAACAGTGAAAGCAGCCTCTCAGTCCTGTCAGTGGTGGCTGGGTAGAACAGAGAACAGATCAGCAGCATCATGGGTGATGGGAGCACAATTCAGTGTCAGGGAGATCAGAGGACAGTGAGAGAATACCCTCTAAGCAAAAGACAAGACAGAAAAGACCTTGGAAATAAAGACAAATACCCAAAGAGTTTGTTTTCATTGTACAGAATACAAAAACTGTTGCTGTATCAATATAAATGCTTGTCTGACGTCAATATGTGGCAGCAGCATCTCCTGTTGCCAGTGTTACTACGACACAATCAAAAGACAGTTGTAAACCTAGCTGTGTCCTAACCTTCGTAAGAGCTTTCATCTGTACAGCTCAATGTGCTTTTTTTTTCAATACTTAGTGTTCGAGGCCGTAAGGGATCATTATGTGGCTTGACTACCTCTGCCATTAAATTTTATCCAGTTACTAAACCAAAAGCCTAATAATTGTCTAAGAAATAATTTGTACTCAGCTAAAACAGAGATTCTCAAAAGACCTTTTACCTTGGACTGAAAATCTTAGAAAATGAAGAATTTGTCTGTCCTAGAATCATATTCCAACATTTAATCATACTGATAGTTTAAAAAAATATATTTAATCTAAATTCATCTCACTTCGGTTTCCAGCAATTGATTCTTCTCAGGCTTTTCTTAGATTGACTAAATCATGAAGGTACTTATACAAAGGTACTTATACACTGCAATGAAGTCATCTTTATCCTACTCTGCTAAAATTCAGCCTTTGAAGATCTATTATTATAAGTAGGGTTGACTGGAAACAAGACCTGTGTTTTGTTAGGTCTTCAGAATTCAGATACATTTTCCTACTATAAAATAAAACCTAATTTCTGTAATCCAAAACTCTAAAAGTGAGATTTTTTCCTTCTTACTCCCAAATTATGGGAACTCTTTGGTAATATTAAACCAATATCTAAATACCTAAAAGCTTACATTTGTCATACCTTCCCTTTGATGGCTGTAATTAAAGATAAGCTGTCTGTGTGCTAAATAGACGCTACTTTTCTGGTATGCAAAAAAACCATAACACTCTCCATTTGCCAAATAAAGAGGCTGATGTACAAGGCGATAATGGAACAGCGGCAGGAATTTAGTAGTAATTCTCCTATCCATTTGGCCTCTAGCAACAAAATAAATCTCTTTCTTGTTAGTCCTTCTCTCTTTCTATTTTGTACCCTAATCTGTGCCATCTTTTCTTTACCTATGTTTTCCTATGGAATAGTTGTAATTTTTTTTTTCTTTTTATAGTTATGGCCTAGTTCTAAGGGAACAAAGGAACAAAGCATAAGATTAATAAAAAAATCTGAAATTTAGGTATGCGTCTTCCATGAACATCAGTGGGAATATAAGGAGATGGCTGAAATATCTTGTATTTCCAGTTTTCAGTGTTGTTTTTTTTTTTCCCCAAGGGTGTGATTTTACCTGAAAAGACCTCTATCATTATCTAAAGAGAAATAGGACTGCAGAATATTAGGTTGTTTCAGCAGCTCATGAGCTCACAAAATAGTTCGAAAAAATCCCATCGTTATATTTTCTGAATTTTCAAAATGCAACAAAATTCTTTTTGCCACATGGAAGCACAAAAACAAACAACCAAAAACCCCATTCTGAACACAGAAGTAGACCAAGAACAAAACTCTTTTTCTCGTAGCTTTCAACAACTGCAAACTCTTAATAGTTTTTTGTCAAAATAAAGTACCAAAATATTAGGATGGCTAAATCTCAAATGACTTCATCATTGACCTTTAAACTACAGTGTAGAATGGAGAATAATACTACACAACGGGAACTGATAAATATCAAAATGTCTTTTTAGAGAAAGAGACATTTTTGCTGTTGATAATTGAGGTGACTTATTATGTGATCCAAACAAAAGACAAGCTAGTGCCTGAAAGCTTTTCCTACTCACTTAGCAAAATAATCCTGAATAATAAACAAATCACAACATTTTCATTGCTTTGACACTTCAAAGGGAAAAAAGAAATAAATTGTTAAGTGTATCAGTAGCCATATTTTATATCTAGTGAAAAAATCAGCAAGGTTTAAGCAGAAGAAAATCTCATAATTTTAGATACAGATCCATACCTAAATGTGTTGAGGAATTTCTACTATAGAAGTTGGTTCCAAACCATCATTTGTAAAAGCAAAACAAACTAACCCTATCTAAGCCATATAGGCAAAATCATGCAAAAACACATTTCCCACCAATACTCAGCCATAGAATTTTGCACTACTAGAAACCGCAGTAGCCAGTGACATCAAAGACATAGAAAAAATATTTATAGAAAGAAGATACACAAGATCGTCCAAAGGCAGGGAACAGGAGATGAGAAGTTGCACCATGCAAAAACACTTGACTAGGTCCGTGTGATGCTGGGAGTCTGAAGCTATTTTCAGGGGTATGATGGAGAATGACCTGAGGGCAGTGTATTTTGCTGTTGGATATTTGAGTTCTCCCTGCACTACAAAGTAGGATAAACTTTTACGAGACATTAAAAATCACAGGAATTAAAAGACTGAAGCTTGAACACTACTTTTACTATCAGCCTTCTTCCATCTTCTGCTACCTGGTTATGATTAAGCCAGGAGGGTACAGTTCTGGATTCATGTTGTTGTTGACTTCAGTTGGCATACAGCCTAATCCAAAAAGTCAGACTTCTAGTAGTTCTTAGGAGTCTAAAAAAAAAGCACATCGATATTTAGTGCCTAACATATTCAATAGGAGTTTGGCACCCAGCTGCTTTTGAGTACCATCCTCGGCATTTATCTATATCTTTATATTTGTAAACATATTTTTAAAACCTAGTCCAATAAAAACCAGGGGGATTAAATGATACCACAAAATGAATGTTCAGAGGAACTTATAATCCTGACACACATTCATTACATACAGTTCTCCATATCGTAGGCCACAATAGCTAAACACAAGCAGGACTTCTGCTGCCTAACAAAGGTCTTCTGTCCTGCAAACTCTCTCTTGAGTTGCCTGGGCCTCAGAGACTAGTTGTGTTTATGGCAGTTTGTCAGCTCCTTTTTTAAAAAATATAATCTTTCAACAATTATTTATGTTTCCCAGGAACACAAAAGGAATCTCATGTCTCATACTTCTCATAAAAAAAACCTCAAGACAAAGTGGAGCTTTGTCAGAAAGGGCTATGAAGAAGTGTGTCTTGTATTGGTATACAGGGAGCTCCACCACTCCACTTAAAAATCAGAAACTCTTCCCTACTTCCAATGACTTGTTGCTCTTGTACACTAGCAGAGTGAAGTTCATTCCAGCAGGAGTGATTAAAGAGTTGATATAAAACAGAATCATGGGATCTCTGTTATACGAGTAATATGTGTTTCCCACTGTGAGCTGTTTTCCTTATGGAATCCATCATTTTATCAAAATAATTGTCAGATAATACCGACCAGTGACCACATTTCATAGTTCGTGGTATATGAACTGAACCTGATTATTCTATAATCTCAGAGGGGCACCTTATTCATCTTCTACTTCTTGTGTGTTGGTCCATTTTGATGATTGATATACCACATTCCTCAAAATTTCTGTATTTGGCGAAATACAACCCAGCCCGCTGCTTTCTCCCTGAGAAATTAGTACGTCATACACCTCTTGCAAGGCTAACATACCTTTCATATGTCACTGAGGATGGAGTTCAGGTTTTGCACCATGAGTCTCACAGGATCCAGCTATAGCATTATAGCTGGACATATCAAAATCTTGTGCCATTTTCAGAGATGCCAACTGCAGAGAATGCGAGTAAGCAAGTAGTGGGGTACTCAGCTTGTGTGTAAATCATGCCAAAAAATGGAGGTGCTCAAAAACTGCTGTAAAAGTCTTATGTCTCAACAGCTACAGTTTCTGAACATCTCCCACTATACAAATATCTTAGGTGAAAACAGGAATATCCCTTTTCCAAGTGACCACCGTGCAAAACCTGTTCGCAGTCTACCAAGTCTTTTTCTCAGAAAAAGTGTCCTGGTCAGGCTACATTAATTTAACTGCTAATGAAGGTAGCAGTCAGTGGATCAGCATGTGCTAAGAGAGCAGAAGAAATGGAGAAAATAAATGAAAAACACTTGAAGAAGGAACTTGTTAAAGAGTGTATCTTTTTTGGAGTGCCTCCTTTTAATTATTCTTAGAGAAAGCAATCAGGTTTGGACTCATCTTTTGTACTCAACCTATATTAAGTCTTTCGTTTTCCTCACTGACTTAAAGCAATGTTCTTTATTCTTCCCACTTCAAATGAAATATCTACATCATTTGTTAATGCAGGTTGTTGGTTGTCAAAGCTTGTAAGGGTCCTTCAGTTTTGGGCAACTCACAGAGCCTTAGGCTTCAATCCGTAAGATGTAATAAGGCAAACTGTAATATACAAGCCATGAACAGACTCATATCTATGGAAAAAAGGTTGCACTTTCTAATGCTTATATAGCTCAAGGTAAATTCAACTAAAATCCTGTCTGACTGACACAGCATGAAAGTAATTCTTATTCATCAGAAATTAGGTAGTAACAGGGGAAAAAAAAAATCCTTATTTTATATAAATATAAATATAAGAAATTCCACTAAAGTGGTTTTCATTTTTGTCCTGGGGGACAGGAGGGAAAGGAGTTATAGGGGGACCTTAGTCTATGTTTTGTTCTTTGTGTGTTCGTGTTCTTATTTTTCTTTTCTGTGGTTTAGGGAGGGGGGCAATTGTTCCATAACAACACTTTAACTAACTTTGCCACCTTGATCTCGAAGGATGAACTAGGTGTTCATAGTTTATCATTCCTGCTTCTACTTTCATGTTACAAGTCTGATCCATAAAGAGATTTCATGAACACTGAATATCCCATACATCCTGATGAACAATTGAGCTCTAAAATAATTTCTATGTCATTATCTTTATGTGCTTTTTTGCCTGTTTTTCAAAGAAAGACAAAGTTTGTACCAGTCATCAGTGCTAATGTGCAAATTCAACTCCAGGTCCTCTTGCTTGACTAGAAAAAAGGCAATTTCCCCACTGTCTTTTTTCATAACAAATTATAACATTAATTTGTCATGAAAAAACATTCACCTTTTAATAACCACGTTGTTAAATCTTCCTGCTATTTCTCATATCAAGTATTATACTCTGTCCCTTAGATGTTCCAAGCCCTCATGAAGGCTTTTCTAGTTGTTCAACAACAAAAGGGATTTATTTCCCTGAAAACCAGTTCTTCCCAGATGTCTTGGCAGTATGGTGCTGCCGCATATTGCATCCAACATGGATAACAGACACACCATCCCTTATATTACAGCATATGTAGTAGGACACAGGTTTCTAAAATCAGAAAAAAATCTAACCTAACTGAAAAGTCCTCATAGCTTTGTACTATCTAGGCAAAAAAATGCCAGCACTTAAATGTTATCGAACAGGAAGAAGAATCTGGCTTTAGGGAACTAATTTCAAAGCGTACAGCAAATAGTAAAACTGGTTGAAAGACATATTTGTCATTACATTTACAGAAATATTGCCATTTGTTGAAAATGAACCAGTTTTGGTTACACTTTCCTGATTCTAGCCAGAATCCTCTGGAAAGAAAGTCCTGTCAAAACTAGGATAGCCCAGTCAGTCAAGAATTAACAAAACAATATGAATGGCAATGTCCCTGGGTTAGGAGCATGACTATGCTAGGGGGGGCAGTCAGCTTCACGAGCTTTTGCTGGAGCCAGTCCGCTTCATTACACACCTCAATATTCAGCAGTCCACAGCCAGAAGCTGCATCCACTGCCTTGACATCATAGCCCTGACCTGGGCCAGCAGAGATGGGTGTTAGACTTTACTCCAAACTCAAAAGAGCAGAGATCTGATCCTGCCCCTTCAGCACTGTTTGAAAGACCTTTATCACCATCTGAAAACATGATACAAAGTCAGGTTTCGATTTAGAAAATATTTTTTTAGAAAATAACAACATCTTCTGGCCAGCAAACTGAACTCACAATAAGGAAGTACATGGAGAAATATGTCTGCGCTCAGAGAATGCTCCTCAGTAGTTAGACACACACAAATCTGTGAAATACTGCGAATATTCCCCAAAATCAAGCATTACAGCATGGAGAGAGTGGGCTACACCCTGCCGAGCTCATTCACGTGAATAATCCCAAGGCTTCCTATCAGACTGTTTGTGTCAATAAGGCAAACAAGTTTTGGCCTGTCCTGAATATTGTTCATTACAGATTTCAACAGAGCAGATGTAATTATGTAAGCAAGAGAAAGGCAGCAGGAGCAATTCCTAAAGGCAGGACATCATTAAGATTTCACAACAGGCACATTTTCCCAAGGGATCCAGAGGAAACGAAAGCCATGGATTTCCTGAGGCCAGACTCTATGTTTGGCTTCATATATCCAAGTGCATTCTTAATTGCAGCATTCTCTTGAAAGGTAAAAAGTTCCTTGGGAAGTGAACAGGATTTGAAACAGGTCCTTAAAAAATGTCCAGTCCCTCTTCCTAAACAACATGAAACATGCACTGGAAAAGAAAATCCCGGAATGGTCAGCTTTGGGGATCTATGAAGTGCAATTTTCTCTGGAGAGTAGACAAAGAAATGTATGCATTGCAAGGGGAAGCAGTTGCTGCATGTTTTCAGGATCAGGGCATCGTCCACGAGAAGAACCAAGTCTGTAGGACAATTCTGAAACAAGTCAAGGATCCTTAAGATTGAAAGCAATCAAAGCTGGCTGATGAGCTTAACACATTGAATAGGAACGGAAAGAGGTACTGCTGGGCTTGGATTCAGATTCATTATAGGATTAAAAATAAAAAAAATACTTTGTCTTGCCTTAACATTACAGCAAATTCTTTATTACAGGTTGGAAATGGCACTCAAAGCTAGCTAGACACATCTTTGGGTGAGGAAAGTCAACACATACACTCAGTCCAGGTTTGTCAGGGTTTTTTTAATCCATTGAAAACTGAATTAGGCATTAAGAAAAATCACATACTGACTGGCTCTAAATAAAGGCGAATGCTTCAGAAATTACTCCTTGAAGCAGAAAATTTCCTGCTGGAAAAAAACCTTGAGATACTTGCCCCGTTACATGTCTATGTTGGGGTCACTAAAATTGTTACAACATAACATCATCATATTGCCACCTGGAATGTTTTGCAATAGGGAAAATTGGTATTGTAACTGTGTATGAAACTGCTGTGTAGTTTTACAAACACACGCACATACACCACAAAGTCCCAGGAACTAGAGCCAAATTCTCTATTGGATTTAATGTGGGAGAACCCCTGTGAGTGAATCTTGCTTAGCTCTGTTAGGTGGCAGTACTATTTCTGAATTTCTCCACTTCAAATTTTAATCAAACCCACTCCTTTGTGACTATAATACACCGCTTCAAAATAATGAAGCTTAATGAACAGAATTAAAAGCTGATTAATTGTAAGCACAGTTAAACACAAAATGCTTTGCCTCTTTGCCATAAAAATCTGTCTACTGTTAAAAACTTGTCACTTGCTGTCCTCTCTGTCTTTGGAGTTTTAAACAGCTTTTATGAGCTTTACAATTCCTGCCTGCAATTTAAGTCTACTTTCATTTTTGTCCTACTTGGTCCTTCATCCTCCTGCACCTCCACTTTTCTTTATCTAAAGGCAGAAAGCCACATCAAGTTTAGAAAATCTGTGATATATATCTGACATTGCCACAACCTTTTTTACATAGTTTAACAGAACTCACAGTGTAATGACACAGGATGGTGTCGCCCTGTACCTTTGCAGAGATTCACACACATCCACTCTTCACTAGCTCATTAGATGATCTTGTAAGAGTATGGCGCTGCCTTATAACTGATGAGATCGCAGTTCAATCCTCAGCATATTTCCAACCTCTAGACATGAGAAAATGGAAAGAAGGTTTTCTACATCAGAGGGAGCAAGGAGATAAATAGCTGAGGGAGGTAAAATATTGAAAAGGGACAATAAAGATTGACTTTGCCAGGGGAAAAAAAAGTTGAAAAAAATCATGTTGGAAAGTTTTATGCAGCATTATGTACATATGTGTTTGTCTGATTTTGTCTTCCTTGTGTGGCCTTACCTGGATCATGTTCCTCTCGTTCTTATAAACACCAATGAAGCCTAGGTTTCCGCAGAAGTGTATCGAGCAGACATGTCCTTCAAAAAGACCTGCTGTGAGACCTCCCAATGTACATAGGTGCCTATAGGCAAAAGAGTTAAAGTTAGGCAAATAACTGAGCCCTCTTAAACCCTTTGGAAACTCTCATCTGGGCTATACTACCTGTTGAACACTAACTAAATTTGACTGATTTTAAATGACATTTTAAGCTCCTAAGTCCCTTGACCAATCAGGAAAAGGGCTGTTTTCCTTTATACACAGAAATAAGCAACTACATGTTCTATTGTCTTTTTTTCCAGGAAGGAAACATGATTTTTCAAATAATTGCAGTCTCCAGACATCTAAAGGAGAAGTATTAGATCTAAGTAAACTATTTTAATTCTCTTCTTACCAGATCTTCACACATATGCCAAGATTCAAAAATATCCAAAAAGTTAATCAATCAGAACAATGAAATATTTTTAAAGTTTAAAATTATATACAAAAAAATATAGATTCCTGACATATTATGTGTCTCATTTATGTATTTCTCAAAGCTCTAGAAAATAGGCAGATGATACAAGGTCTTATCAAAAATATAAATGCATTACGTCAAGTGAAAAATAATAGTTATTAGCTTAACAGCATCTTGGGTATGTATCTTTTATAATACATGATGTATTGGGAGTGTGTTTTACTCAGGTTACAGAATTAAACCAGTAGGAGGTCTAATTTGAATTAATATACAGTTTCACTGAGAAATATTGATAGATTTGAGTATGATTTCTTGTAATATGCTGGTTTATACATCTACAGTTTGGTCAATTGGGAAAATGAGCTGCATAGACTAAAATTATACAGCATTCTTGAAACACATTTAAAAGAAGTTTTGAAGAAAGCAAAACACAGAAATTGCTTTCATAAGTTGAGACCCCAGTTCACGTTGCACACAAAATTGCTGTGATTTTCCTTACAGTGCACTGTATCTTTAAAAGTCTAGGAGGTGCCTGCCATTTTTCTAGACTCAATGTGCTGTGCTACTCACTGGAAATTTGTCTTTGTTGTTGTTCTGTTGCTTTTATCTCTGATGCACATTATGCATCTCCCAATAAGGACAAGAAGACCACACCGGCGGCAAAGCTAAGGCTGTCCAACCAGTGTCATGTAGCTCCCATGTCAGGGCCACCATTTGGGGTTTTTTTCATTCCCCTAGGATGAAACGACGTACAGAGACCATGAAGCCTGTTACACGGCTCATTAACCCTGAACCACCACGGAGAAGCCTGTGCAGCACGGGAGTAGACCTCAGCCAAGTCATTGGTATCTCTTCCCTGAAACCTCTGTCCAAACATCCCCTTTGCCTTTCCTCTCTGATCTCTGTAACACGCATTTGGCACCTACGAACCTTCAGAGGATTTAGGTATGCAGCTCTGAAGGTTGGTTATTTCTGAAGGTTGTTTCCTTTGACAGGACAGAGCTGAAACCCTTTCTCTCCATCCCAGGGATCACATTCCTTTCACAGTTCAAATATAGGGTATTAGTACACACCAACTTCTTGGCACTGAATACCAGAAGGGCTTAAAAATCAGACTCTTAAATTGAGATGGCAACAGAAGTAGCCATTACCCTGTAAAACACTTTTAATCTTCTAACTATTGAGACCGAAAGAATATATGGATAGCAACGAGCTCTCATCCCCATAGTGCCAGGTGACTACATGAAGTTACAGTCAATCCACAGCTATAGAGAAATACTGCAAATTTGCTCCAGCAAAATGTCCTTCTCAACATTAGACAGCCTGTCTGGGTGTTTCTTGGTAGCTCCTTATGCTTGAGAGTGCCACTGTTATTTGGTGAAAAAAATGAAATCATGTTAAGTGCACAAGTAAAATGACAAGGATCTTACTGTTCTCTAAAAACCCTCCCTGATTGCATGTCACTCACTTTAAATTCTGATTAAAAGTGGGAATTGAGAATCTCAGCTGAGAATGCAAAAGGATAAATGGACTTATCATCAGCTAAATTTTGCACAAACTACCAGGCTGGGTAGCATTCATTTCAGAGCAAACTACAAGGGACTGTCACTACCCAGGTGTTAGCATAATGTCTCACATTGCATCATTTACAGTAAAGCATTGCAAGATTGTTTTTTTAAGAAAAAACAGCTCTCATGCAAATAGTAGTGCACTATGTAAAACTAAGGATAGTATTAACATAAAGCAGTCAGGATAGCTTTATTTATATCCTTGAAGATGGGGAAATAACAATACACATGGGAAACTGAGAAGTGTAGTCGGTGCTGAAAGGCAAAAATCAGGAAGACATGGTGAGTCCTGTCTTGGCATGACTTCGAAAATACCTTGTTAGAGGTTAGACTTAGAGGATAAAGCAGAGCAGAGGACCAGCTGGGGACAAAACAGAATAAGGTAGGACATGGTCATGTTAATAATCAGTGTGAATGGACTATCTGCCCGTTTTTCGTTTTCAGATGGTTTTCATGAATTATCTCCAGAGACAGAAAAGCAAGTCTTCCGAGTGGGAAGATTCATCAGCCAATATTAGCTGAGACGAAAATTAAAATTAGCCTGTTACTGAAGAAATGTTGGTGATGACTGAGGTGCAGGATAAGAAAAGTAAATTCTGAGTGCATACACAGGGCCTTGAAGGTAAGAAGAAATGCAGATTGCCTTCTTAAATGTTGAGAATTAGCCACAAGACTTAAGTGTTATATTAGTCAAGGATAGAATAAGGCTCTACAGGATGCCATTAATTGTGTAGTATATCCTGGAGCAAATGCTTCTCCTATTCCCTTGATTTCAATCTCTTTCTATACATTAAGTTACTACACTAACACCACAGCTGTGTTTGGTGTTCATTGTCATTTTCTAGTAGTGAGCTAATGACACTGCTATAAAACAAAAAGCAGCTGGTGATGCAATACATAGAAGTATTATTCAACATGAATTATGAATGGCATGGAAGCACTAAAGAAAACTTTTCAAAATACATCTCATAATGTGTCCCAACTCTTCACTTATTCCTAGCTGCTGACTCATCTCTGAACACTGCCTAAGTGAGGGAAGGGGCCAGCAAAGAACTCTGGTTTCATTTGGATACCTCACCTCTGGTTGTGTATATGGCACTCAAGCAGTTTACCGAAGTACTAACCCGACAATATATCACATCGAAAGACTGATATTTCTCATTCTAGCTAGCCTGTGGGCCACTGGAGTTTTTTGTTACTATCAGACCCGTATGTGGCTGGGAGTGAGTAGAAGTAGTATGAGAGATCTGGACCTAGAACTGTGCATTCCCTAGACTATTCTGCAGTAACCAGTAAGGGAACCATTTGGGGTTGCCCTATATAAAGTGACCTAGCAGGGAAACGTTGAGGGAATTTGAAGCACTAGTCTTGGAGAAGGGTGAAAAGAGAAATCTAAGTCTACCCAAACCATGGAAGAGGCATGGAAGATGACAGGCAGCTTGCAATATAGTCATGATCCATCTCTGAGACTATTGTTTCAGTAGAGGTTTGGTTTGTACCTTGGGATTCACTGGAATGCACTAAGCTTCACATTCAGCTGTGGAAATGGCGGTGCAAAGAGTCTGCTTTTGTGTTGATGACTGCCACAGGGAGAAGGCAAGAAATCCTCATCTCTATAAATTGTTGAAATAAGGATTTATTTAATTTCTGTAGCTACCAATGATATTTGGGGAAAACTATATAGGAGTGCATCTACCTATTTGTAGCATACTATAAGGCAAACATACCTGGTGATTTCTTTGAAAGGTCTTAGATTTGCATTTTGTAAATAAACACATAAATAAAGATCTCAAAAATGTATGGCTTGTTCCTGAACAATGGGTTTTTCAAGATGCATAGAGCTGTTTGTTTTTTACATGAAATTCTGTTTTAGAAAGATGGTGAAAATTCAGTGGAAAAGTACTGTATTGATACAGTCAGAACACAGCCTCAGTGGAGACTTCGAAAAACAGAGCCTTTAAGTTACACACTGAGGACTTCAGCCTGCAAGAACTTCATGTATATACTTGCTTTTATGTATTGCTGTTAGTCCCACAATGCAATTACTTTTATGGATAAAGTTATATTCCATGTGTCTCAATAGATCATAGCCTGCACATGTGCACAAATACTGAATCACAAAATTATTTATATATACAAATGGTAAAGTGATTCCCTGTTCTCACATTTAGATAGCCAACTCAGACAAGCAAATACTTGATTCAATAAAAGCTTAGTGTGAATAGGACCTTTTACTAGTGCACATCTTCACAAAATCAGCTTATTCATAAATGAAGTTGAAACAAGGACTGCTGTTCGATTTGGTAGCACATAAATGGTTTCAGAGGAGAAAAGAAGGTGGGTTGTTTTCAGATAACCAGGTATAAAACTACCTGCTGTAAAAGTTGTCTCCAACTGAGATCCTGCATGGAGCTGTAGGGGAGGGATGCTGCCTTCATCTGTACATGCAGGAGCTTTCTGAAGGCAGAACAAAGTATGGGTGCCTTCCATTCCACAAGAGACATCAGTATGAGCTCAGAAACCTTCATAAAACAAAGCAGAGGTTGATTATCATGTAGATAGCACCAGGATCCCAGTAACTGTAGCATGGTTTTTGTTATTATTATTGGACCACTGGGGTACCCAGAAGTCAGGGAATTTCAATACCCACACATCCTCATTGAATATTAATGCCAGAACCATAACAATAGTGGCTAATAACGCAGCTTTTTGCTGCCATGTGAATTACACATCAATATTAATGAAGCCTTTGTTAACATTCAGTATTCTTTCCTTTCTGTGTCTCTGCCAGGATTTTGGACTGGTTTATGCCAACAACACAGACTTAGATGTCAACCCCGAGCAGGTCCTAGACATTTCAGAAAGGGCTTGCTTTTGCGAATGTACATTTAAATTAAGAAGTATGCCATATCAAGGTTGCTTTAAATTGACGGTTGTTCAGTTCTTTCCCCCTACACAGGACAGATGTGGCTTTATATGTTTGCATATCCTAAAAGTAACACACAGAGAGCTGTCTTTTATTTCAAAATGTTATTACAACAGCCTTTTTATACAAACTCTAACATAATCATTCACAATTACACATGGTTGTCCTTCTTCCCAGAATCAGACACATCAAGAAAAGGCCCTGGTTCTGTGGTAACAAACGGAGGCAAGGAGTTCTTGGTTCTGTAAGAAGCCCGTGGTACAAATCACTAAGCAAGTTCACCCTGAATTCTGCTATTCTAAACAGAAAATCATTCCAGTGCCTTGAACCCTCATATGAAATCTAAATGTAATTGCCAGAAGCATTACCTTATTAATAAAAGTAGAAAAGCATCATTACTAATTATCATAACCTTCATTTGCATTTTCTAAACATTTACATTATCTAATCTAACTATGTAACAGATGCTTGCATGATTTCCAACTCAGCCTTTTTCCAAAACGAATACCCAACACCAGTAAATACTAAGTGTGGCTTTGGACTACTCCTGTCAGATGTAGTGTCTTACTCAAAAAGGAATTTCATTAGCCACAGAAGCACGCATTTTTTAATGAATACCAAAACACTTCATTTCAGTACAGCTGATCAACCTTGTTGAACGCTGCATCAACTGATCCCATTTCGATGGTAGATCCTGCAAGATATCTGCAACAAATTACCTCTTTGAAAGAAAGATTCAATTGATTTGCACTAATCTAATTTAGAAGAGGCCAGAATAAAATCATACTGGGACTTAATCTCATCTGAATACAAACAGTACAAAAATGCTGCCGATAAGTAGCTGATGTAATGCTCTGACACACCAGGGGGCTGATGTACCAATCCCACTCCCATTGAGCAGAACACTCTGCAATTCCCAATGGTGCCTCTCGGATTAAGACTTGAAATTGCATGTTTAGCATAGAATATCTGGAACTTAATATCACAAGATTAAAAAAAAAAAAAAATCCAAAAAAAGCGGGCTATTCTTTGCAACAGTTTTCATGAAATGGAAATGACCAGCTCCTAGATAGATCCACTATGCACGGCACCAGGCCCCTGGTGAGATAACACCCAGAAAGGAATCAATGTTTTACTTCTCACAGTAGCAAAGGAGCAATAAGAAGTGCAAGGAAGCTAACACAGACCCAAACTTGACCAAATCATACGGGAATTCTTCTCAGAACGGTATTTTTCTCAGCTTAAGGTGAGGGTGGTCTGGTGTCGTTGCTACTAATCATCAAAAAACAAATGAAACCACTAAAGTTGCTTTTCCTTCCTTCAGAACAAGCCCTCCAGGTTTCGGTGGACAGTGAAACAGATGACTTCCAGCAAAACCATAATTTTGACCTATGCCATGAAGTTCATTTTAGCAAAGAGCAGAACCAATTTTACAGCACAGGGTAGGATGCTGTAAAAGCCTCTATCTAGAGTATCTAGACTTTGAGTCAACACATTTCATTTATAGACATGTATCTGCTGATTTGCTGTGTAGATTTAAAGTAATTCAGCCCTCCATCTTACTGCATCTGTAAAACGGTGATAACAATTTATGTTGCAGGAGAAGCTTGAGGTTGAACTTACTAATGTTTGCAAAACACTCTGAGGTGCTGCAATTCAGTCAGTAATATGAATGTAAAATGTCACTGTACTATGGCTATTATCTTTAAATTCATCAGCTTCACCTGGAAATGTATTTTTTCTAAGAGGAAATACAAGAATTCTTGAATATGTAGGGAGTAATCTTTACATTAAAGCAATTGTAACTTAAACTTGGAGAACTTAATACTTGTAATACATTCTGATCATCTGGGACAGGAAACAGAAACAAATTGATGAAAAGACCAACAGGCACAGAGATACACAGAATAATCAAATTAGGGAAGTAGAAATGATCTCTGGATCATAACCTCCAACCTTACAAAACTGCTTTGTATGCAATTGACTTTCTGGTTGTTCACAGTTCTGTTACCTTCACAGAATATGCCAGGCACACAAAATTAGTTGGCTGGTTAACATTTGCAAGTCTGGGGACTGAGTGTGTGAAACCATTACCCATGAAAATCCTCTTCGGTCTCTGAGCATCCTTATTCCTTCACACCTTTGCTAATAAACATCTCAGCTACTGTAAGAGTATTTCTGTGTTTCAATTCCTTTGTCCCTAAACTAGTGTAAAGTTTCCATGTTTCCATGTTTCACATCCATTTCCTGGAATGAAGCAAAACAGTATATTGGCTTTCTGTATAGCAAACAGGAAGAATGGAAAACAGAAACCCTCATCTCTATAGTTCAAAAATGAAAACCTATAACATGTGCCATTATGGTAGCTGCAATTTAGTGAGTTTCCCCGAGTGTGAAGAGAACATGGCTTCTGACAACAGGCATTGGCTTGGCATTAACAGCTGTCCAAAACCACTTCCAGTTATAAGCTCTTTATAAATGTCTGTCTTCTGGGAGTACTCACATCTCAAACCTGTATTTTACCTTCAACTTGATTTCAGTAGCTGTCTGGAAGTATACACACAGCAGGCTGACTTCCTGCTTTATGCTGTATTCACATATTTAAAATACACCACTGGAGAGAAAAGGATTCATGGATTAAGGTATTTACCCTATTTTCATTTTCTATTTTCATGGCCTCAAACAGAAAGTAGAATTTCATGATAAACAAACCCCAACATGGGCTAAAACGATTCCCACTTATTATTCACAGCAGAGGTAAAGCAGGATTTCAAAGGCTAGAAGATGCCCTCAATTTGCATCCTGCTTCATTTGTCAGTAAATCTGTTTGCTGGTGGGAAGGCGTTTGTCATTCTGTTCTATTACTCATTCAGTTAAAGCAAGACTAGTAATTAACACTTGTGATAATTAGGCATTGGTTTGGTTTGGTTTGGAATCAACCTCTGTGTTTTAATTAAATCTCAGGAATTGACAAAAGCAGATATGGGTTTTTGTTTAGCCAAATGATTAAGTGGTATTTTTTTATCATCTCTTTGTAGAAGCCATGCTATTTTCTACCCTGACTAAGTAGGACTGTTTCATTGTGGATTTGAATGAATGGTTTACAAATAATTACTATTTATCTATTTGATGTTATAATAGGAAACTCATTCTAAAAAGAAATCACTAACCTCACACAGAAAGCTTCTCTCAACGGACATATTATCTTTATGACAACACTAGGTCAGCCAACAGTACCATATATTACACATGGATTATTCTTTATTGGAAAATGGGGAAAAAGTATCATCGCACTGAGCTCAACCTATCCCAGTAAACCTGTTACACAAACATTTTGTCCACCAGCAGACAAGCCAACCTGCCATGACAGATTCCAATTACAAGAAAAATATATCTTAAACAAATGAAACCCTTGTGTACCTAATGGTGCAATACAATAATTACAAAGACAATTGGACCATATGTGCATCAAATTTATGGCATTATCATGTACAGTCAGAGCTTCCTAAAATAGCTTGTTGAAGGAGCAGAACTTAAAAGCAAAGAGTTGAAGGAGAGTGTGCCTACATCTTTAAGCAGCTTGCAAAAAAGAATGAAGACATTGTTTTACTGATCGTTTTTCAGAAGGTGAAAATTCCAGGTCAAAATTAAGATGAAATTAAAACCCTGGTAAAGAAGCCATTTCTTTTGTCTGGCAAATGCCTGGTGGTGAAAGATGAATGGCTGGCAGGAGGGGCTGTATCCAGGAGTTTCTTAAAGATAATCTTACAGCTCGGCACTGGGCTGCAAACATCACCTCTCCTGTGAGTGAGGATGCTCAGGGAAACTACCATCATAGCAGGGCTTTGAGTAAGACAGAGAAAGGCAGAAAATTGTTGATTTGGTGGCAGTGTTGTCACTGAGGAGGTCAGAGGAGCTGGAGTTTAGGAAAAGCCCAAACACTCCCTGATCACTGAGTGTGCAAGAGAGGAGCTGGCTATAGGTGACTCACAATAAGCAATGAGCAAAACAGGGAGCAAGGGTTGTCTTGAACAAAAGAAAAGCATGCTGTAGCATATTGCCTAGGACCCAGTCCAGGGCTTCTTTCTCAAACAGAATATTCTTGGGAGGTGCGTTGTCAGCAGACAGAATTAAAACACTCCAAATACATTTTTAAAGAATCACAAAGATTTTAGTTTTAAACTTCCAAGGATCCAGAATATTCAGTACTTTAGAACAAAAACATTACAAAGGAATGTGCTGAAAAAAGTGATATATGGCGAGGTCCTTTCCTAGAGATAACATCCTTCCCAAGTCGCAGCTAGTTCAGAAATCTGTATATTCTAAAACCAGCCAGCACCACACAGAAGAAAGCCAGAGCAGCAGAGCCAGTCAAGCTTTTACAGAAAGTTCACACTCCAGGATTCATTCCAGAGTCTTTTAAATGACTGTGGTGGAGATATGAAGCCCATATAGAAAGCCGAGGGAAGATGTTCATCATTCAGAGACACTATTCCACAATGTCAGGAAGGAGTCTGTTTACTTCTCTCATCTCGCCTCCCCTCAAAAGAGAGATTAAATAGTATTATTTCATGCACATCCAATTCCTTGTCAAGTCATTTTAACTCTGAATATATAAATATGCCAATAGATTAAAGGACATACAGAGGCCAGCAGAACAATGACACAACAAACTAATTTGTGCACAAAGAAATTAATAAAGACCATTTAAACTCATTGGAAAAAGATAAAGCAAGCACAGAGTTGTCCCAGCCTCTACTGAAAATAGTTTACAGATGCATAATGAGCGTAACCGTTACAGGGAAACAAGTTCTTAAAAAAGCTCAGCTGGCTGAGTCTGATGTCAACTCTTTTTACTTCTCTCAGTACAGTTATCGATGAAATGGAGCTTTGAAAGAAAAGGAAAAGAGAAGAGGCTCTGACAAAAGCAGGGGCAGAGGAAAAAAAAAAAAAAGCTAAAACCAAAAAATAAAATAGAAGTAGAGAAAATATAGAAAAGTCAAAATACTGAGAAAATTTATAGAAAAATAGATTAATAAACTGGAGATAAGAAGAATGAGGGAACAGAACTCAGAATCAAAGATAAAGCACTAAGGAGGAAGAAAAAGGAAGAAAATCTGGTTTGAATAAGATAGGAAACGGCACAGACTGCAAACCAGTATATTATCACTGTTAATAAGACAGCTAGCAAGTTTTAAAAAGGAGTAGAAGTCAAGTTACAAGCAGCATGCCCCAAAAAATACCATCTTTCTACAACATGCAAGTCCTGTGCTAAAGGAAAAACATTACTCATATTGTTATTCATTGGCAAACTGGGGCACTAGGCAGTGAGGAGGCTTGCCAGTGTCTTGCAGTAGTGAGAAAAATTGAACTTTTTGCTGGCAACTCCCAGTCCAGTTGCCGCCAGCATGCCTTTGCCTGGGACTCACCAAGAGGATATCATTCTTACAGAAACTCTTAACTGAAAGGGAGAGGGACAACCACCAGCCATCCTACCCAAAGATGGAAACGACGT
This sequence comes from Leptosomus discolor, assembly GCF_034619465.1. Lineage (NCBI taxonomy): Eukaryota > Metazoa > Chordata > Aves > Leptosomiformes > Leptosomidae > Leptosomus > Leptosomus discolor. Next base: position 11,477,857 of record NC_141393.1, read on the forward strand.
AATGCTTTCTAGCTTCAGGCTGGTCATGAACTAAGCCTTAGTCCCACTCAACAAGAAAAAAGAAATAAAGAAAAACACCAGTACTGCGGAATGAGTAGAATCTAAGTCTGCTTTCTAGCTTGCCCTCTCCAGCAAGGAAATGGAATTCCAGGCATTTAGGTTTGGGCACATGTATTTCTCATTCATCTTTGCTTAGCTCAAGGGCTCAATGCTGGGGACAGATGGGTGTTTCCAACAGAGCTAGTCTGGACTTGGGAGCTTTCACCTCCCTGAATCAGACAGCCACAGTCTTCTTCACAGATTAAGACAATTTTTTTAATATTTTTTTCTCCCTAAAGAAAAAGCCTGATTTATTATGTATGAGAAAATAAAGAAGCCTTCAAAAACTGCAGGAGGCTGACAGGAGTGGGTGGCTTTTATATTAGATGATGTCCCACATACAAAATAAACCTCCCGGTGGCTGCCTCAGGAGCAGGATTTCAGCTAAACTTAATCTGTACTTTACCTTTTCTACCTCCCACTTTCTACTTCTTACTTTGTTTGACACTCAGATGCCCAATTCAGCTAAACCTCAAATAAAATCATTGCTTTAAAGCTACATTGAGACATATATGCAAAGAAACAACAGAAAAAGACCTATACACATTAACGGAGTTTTATATATATTGTGTAAGACCTTGTGTATGGTATCCCCAAGGTCCTGTCCAAAAGGCAATGAATTCAATGAGACTTTTTTTATTGCCTTTAAAGCACAGTTGGAGGAGGCCTTAGAAGAGCTGTAACACTGTCATCTCTGCATGCCCAGTGTAGCTACAGCAAGAGATAGTAATTTTTCAGTCTCTGACTGTGTTTTAGGTTTTATACAAGGAGGAAAGGAAGTGATTGTGATCATGAAATCAGAGCATGGGACAGAGTGCAACACACGCCACATGTGCCACTGTTTGGCAAACAGAGGCATGTGAAGATGGATGGTGGATGAAATCCTGTCCCTGCGTTTAACATTTTCAAATACAGTGCTAAGCAAAATACGTTAGGGCACAGAATTTAGTCTTGGATTTAATGTTGCAAAATCTAACGATTTTATCTTATCTGTTGCAATATTTTGAGGGTGTTTTCTTCTCATAATCACACTCCTACCTGTGTTTCAGCAAGAATTTGAGATGTTTTAGGTAACTTTCTGCACTCCCAATTGGAAAGAAACTTTTGGAAACATGAGCTAACCACGACGTGCATTTCCAGAAAGCAGAAACACTCTTGAAATGACCGATAATTTAATAGCTTCTTTGTTTCAAGTGAGCTGCAAGATTCATTATGGCTTTAATACTAAATAATACAACAGAGGAATAAAAGGCCTTTTCACCTTTCTCTTCTTACAGAGTTCTTATAGAGTTCCAGGCCACAGCTTGTCACCACATAGGCTACTTCCTCACCTTTAAGGACCACTGAGACAGAAGGACGCTGTTGGTATACAAAACAAGCAGAGCCTTGACTCCAGTCCTCACCTGTGCCCAATGGCACTGACTGGAAGGAGAACAGAGTGGCTGGGGGAAACTCCTGCCTGCAGGGACCAAGGACGAAAGAGTGGTGAAACAGTCAGGGATGTTACTTGACCGACTGGAAGGCAGTACCATGTCCTGGCTAAGGCTGAAGTGACATTCATCACCTCACTTGTCAGAAACAAGCTGCAATTTCTAGATGGACATGCAGATACAGTGGGGGAAGATGGGGGGAGGAGCATTTCCTCACCTTGGGGAAAACATTTACACAACAAGAATCATGAAGCAGAGCAAAAATTTGAAATTTCAAATAAAAAGTATCAAAATATATTCAAGGATTTGGTCTTTGGGTCATTTTTAACTGCCTTTTTTTCAGAGTTGCTACACATACTTCAGATCAACTGGGCAGATGGGCTGTTTTCTTCAGCTATGTAAGTTGGTCTAACAAAAGATATTAACTATTTTATGTATTTTCTCTCACTACAATAATCAGAGTATGCTCTCTTCTGGCGTTTTTTAAACTTTTGCAATATTTTGAATTAAATCTTTTTAAAAAATACTATGTTTGGTTTATATATCAAAGCAAAAAGTTATTTCAAAGTAAAATAATAAATGTTTTCTTTTCAAAAATATCATACTAGAGTAATTTTGTGAATATGGAAAATTCATCCAAAAATACTTTTAAAATAGGATGCTTTCTAGAGCCAGCATTTTCCAATAAGCAATGAACTGACATTAAAAACAATCAAACATAAAAATACTCCACATTAACCAATGGATTTTTGCCAGAACATAAAGGCAGTAAAGAAGGATGGAAAGAAACCCTGCATCATCTTGGGAAGTTACAAAAAGAAAGGAAGGAAAAGAGGGAGGAGAAATCTCCAAAACTCATCCAAGTAATGGATTCCAGGGGAAGAGCAAGTAAAACATGCTAATGAATAACTAGATGTTTGCTAAGCCAGGAAATCTCCTCTTCCCCTCAGCCAATTTCAGACTAGAGTGAACTCCCCTTCTTGCTCCCAGTTCATTGGTACACCCTGAATACTCAGTCAGATGCTTTCTATGGGCCTCCTGCAATGTTTATTAAAACCAAGGAAAGTCTTTGCACCATTAGGTTTTGGAGCAGTCTCCAAGCAAAGCTATGCTGTGGTTAATGCAACACTTCAGTTTGCTCCGGGACGTGACACCACATTTTCCATTACAATAAGCTTTCCTTTCTTGTGGCCATTTTAATTGTGTACAGCACAAACTGTTCTTCTAGCTATTGAGCCAAGGTTTCAAAAGATTTAAAACAGAATCCAGTATTCAGTCAGTCAGTTACTTTTCCAAATTCATGTCAGAGATTTAATCAAACGATCACTCTATCATTTTGGTTTTGCTTCACTATTGACTTCGTCGAGCCTGTTGAATTAAGCATATCCCTATGTGTTTTCAGATCAGCGTCTCCATTTATAGTGAGACAGCAGTCTGAGGAATTAGCATTTTCTCATCTTCTTCTAACATTCAGCAGACAAGATGGGTCTGTAGTATAACATGTCAGAGAACTACAAAGTCCCTTTGGAGAAGCTTCTGTGAGAATTAGATCCTTACGATCATTTGACAAGTGTTGTTTCTTTTTCTTTTGTTCCTCATGTTGTCCTCTACGGCAGGTAGAAAATGAGCAATTAGAAGGATCTTATGTCTTCCTGTATTCAGTAAAAAGAGATGTGTAAGAGGCTGTCATTGTGTCAACCCATTTCTTCATCACTGCCTTAAAGACATGCTTTCTCATCTCCCACCCCAGACATTAAAGGGGCAGAAACTAATTTCCTCTACAATTCCTTTGGCCAGGCCTAAGTGGCATAAAGAGCAGTCCTGTGAATGTGCTCGGAAAGAAGTTCCACAGCTTCTGTCGGGAAAGGAGTTAAAATAAATTAGAGCTCATTGAGCATTATTACAGCTTGTTGCCTATGGTATTTCCTCCCCCCAGGGTAAAGGAAATAATCTTGATTAATTACACCCAAAAAAATCATTTTTCTCTTTAATTCACTAATTGGTTAATCTTTTATGACATCAAAGAAGGCTGCAGCATTTGCAAAAAATGGTCAATGCAAAAGCCAGATTTCCTGTGCATTTTCCATGTGTGCTTTGTTTCCTGATGTAATTTCTAACTGAAAAGGAATGAAAAATGTAAATCTCCAGTTTACATGAGGAATGGCAGTTTTGAGCTCCCTATCAGACACCTCATTTTCTCTACATTAGTCACAATCAGACAGACAAGGCTCTGTCTTGTTGAGCTACATTTAGCAGTCTGTCTGAACTGCAAATTTAGATGACATCCAAATTACACAGACTCAGCCAGTAGGTTACACTAATGCAAACTAGGAGAAAAAGAATCAAGACTATTGATTTTTTTGGTCCTTTCTCTGTCATATTCCCTTAAAGGCATTTACCAAGGCTTTTAAGATCTTCAGCATTTTCACAAAGGAACAAATTACGTGCAAATAAGACTGCCTTAATCTATTCTTCCCTGCTTAGATTGTTCCTTCTGTACAGTCATTATGTGTTTTTTATGCTGCTGCTGCAGTTTACTTGATCCACTTTCATGCACCATGTGGTCAATATATATGTTGAAGAGGAACTGTGGAAAAGCACATCTCTTGCACCTGCCTATGATAAAAAAAAACCTTGTTTGTTAATTCCCTGCAATCCAAATACATCAGACAACTCTCTGCTCTTTCTTGCAGCTGTTTCAGCAATTTGATGTCATATTCTGCAGAACAGTCTTCTGATCACATTTCCATTTTCAGACAACTTGATTTTTGTAATGAATATTTACAGGGGGCTCACAACAATCTTGCTAATGTGGAAAGGAAAGACCACAGATTCTAGTGAGAAATAGAGCTGATTTCCAAAGTACTGAACTTTCACAACTCTGTCAAAGCCAAGCATCCCCGTCCCTTCTGACTCATGCTAACATGACTCCACTGAAGCCAGCAGTAGTTCTACTGAACTCGTACAGTGACAACATTGGCTGGTATGACTTTCTAAACTCCACTAAAGACAACAAATGTGTATATCATTTTTTGCCTACCAGTCTCTGCGGTGGAGCTACAGCCAATATCCAGCCCAACAGTACATTGCTGAGAAAGAAACTCCCAGAAAACACGCTCCTTGGAGCAGTCTGTCACTTCAGTGCAGGTACAACACCTACCACAACAGGCCAAAGACTCAAGTTTCTAGATGCTATGGCAAGTGATAAAAATAATAACTTCAGGGATTTTAAGTGCTTCCTTCTTTGAACCAACTAGCCAACAAGAGAATTAGGAAGAGCTTTTTCTAGCTGATCTCACTAAGCAGCTGTGTAAGCTTTTTTAGGCATAGTTAGCAAACTACAAACTCATTAACCGCTACATATGGTACTGTCACTTTCCATGAAATCTGAAACTCACATACTTTCCTTTTAGGCTGTGCACATGCTTCCTGTCGGAGTCTAACGTATGTGCCATCAGGCGGTAATATGCCCCTTATGTATTACCATTTGTGTGTGTTTGATTTTATTTTTCATAGGCTCATAGGCTTCTGACATTTCAGCCTTCAAAATTACATGCCTTCTTTTTTTCTCCTGCGCCTACAAAAAGGAATCAATTCATTTGCCCTTTGTATTTTACATGCCCACAAGGACTCCATCATCCTTTTTCTGTTCTCTCTCACGTGTTACTAATTCAGACAGAAACTGAGATCGGGCTGTGTTTTTGCGGGTTTTTTTTTCCCCTGCCATTTGCAGGTAAAGTCGGTCAAATGATTTCTTAGTCCTTTTTCTCTCCAGGAAGGCATATCTCTTCACAGAGCACTAAGAAAAGTCTCATTTATCATTCCAAGTCAGGTTAGCATGTTTTTCTCCCCCCTTTGTAAAACACAGAGACATTTCCACTCTTCCAACTTACATTTTCCCTATCATTGATTTCTTTTTGCTGACCTTTCTCTACTACAATTTTATTTCTGGCCTATCCTTTTGCTGACCCTGATGGAACAGAACTGAAACAAAGCCTCAAAATTCCTTGAAGTTTGTATCTCTTACCTCCTTCTTTTGCTTCTGTCTCTAATAATCTTTTAACAATTTTCCACTCCCTCTGTTTTTTCTTCTTCTAGAGATCATTCAAATGACAGAAATAGCCTGTTTAAGGTATCTGCAAAATATGTGGGTTTCCTATGTTCCTTTTTAATCAAAACTTCAAGTTTATACCATTGCTATGGGCTCATGTCATCTCAGAGTCACTGTAAGATAATACAAATATTGAGTTGAATTTGAATGAGCCCTAAAAATTAATTTGAATTACAAAAGCATGCCTGGTTGTCGTCTGAACATTTCCCTTACCCAGTCACTTTAGTCTGTGTATTTCCATTAAAAGAGAATTTGTGTAGCTGGAGAAGACATATGAAGAGAACAGAGATGTTTTAGGGTCTAGAAATGGAATAAAATGTGGCACCTTCAGCAGATTTGACTGGGGGAAAATAAAATTTAAAAAATGTTAAAAAAAAAGTTGCCTGCCTTCAGTAATGTAGGTACTCAGAGGACTATAATAAGGCCAGTAGTTGAAGATGCCTTCTTGAGTTAAAATACAATGTACGGTGCTATCACTTGCTACCACCATACTAGTAATTACTTAAGAGAAGGGAAACTGTTGCCACAGTGAAAATCAGCTGGTGTCAGGACAGCCCTCGTGGAAGTACAGCATTTTGGAGATGCAGTTTGCCACCCCACAGTGAGATTAGAAGTAGAACTTGCTTGGCTCTGTTGCAGATAGGGAAGCCCCCGCCACTTGCCGTGGAGACAGCATGTCAGAAATAGAAAAAGAAGACATTTAATGAGCTGCTCTGAAGGATGATAGTATTTTCTAGCTCACCATTTCGGGAGAAAGGATAAGCCTCTGAGAAGATGGTCAGCAAATCCATTTCACTTCCAGCTTAACACACTGCTAGCCATAACTGGCACAGATGGCTACCGCATGGGACTTTGATTCTACCAATATCTGCTTAGTACCAAAGTCGATGACAAATCTCTGCTTCAATACCAGAAGGCCAGTGTTCAACACCTGCTGAATCATGAGAAATTGCCTCAGTTTTTCATTTTTTTATAATAGCTCTTCAGCACTTCACAGAATATCCCATTTTATACTTTCAAAACTCTTCAGGAAAATAAAATAAGCGTATACTGAGATGCATGTTCTCTAGAGACAATTAAATGTTTTTATTCTCTTTCTACACGTGGAGACAGCATCAAACAGAAAGGTGAAGTGATTCTTTATACATCAGAAGTTTCAAAGAGAAAATCACAGCTGAAGATCACAGGTTCCTGAAAAAACTAGTTTAGCTGTGTATAACACACCTCTTGCCACAAAAAATATGCAGTCTTTCTGAAATTTGTGGGGCACTTTCAGGAAAGGGTTGGCCAGAAGCAATATTTTACAAATTACTCCTTGCAAATTTTAGGGATTGCATGCAAAACTTGGTGGCACACAGCACCAGTCTGAGTTACCATTCTCCAGATGTAAAGGTGGTTATCATGCCACGAAAGAGTGTGAGTGGGGAGTATAATGGAAAGCCATGAATGGTGTATTATATTTTAGATGTCCAAATGTGAAAAGTAAGTCCTCTGATGACACTGGTTGGTTGGCCACAGATCTGTACAAAAGACTCGTATTTCATGAAGGACACCAAGTCTGTGACTGGAATCAGTCAGCCAAATTAAAGACCAGGCTCAAAAAAAAAAAAAAAAGGCTGATACTATCTATACTGTGGTATCTTCTGTGCGTCACAAAAATAATAGTTATTTGTATTAACTTTTTGGGGAAAAAAGCACATTCTTTTCTTTTTCTAAGGTAAAAGAAAATCTGTTGCTAAGTAAACATTCACATTTACACTTAGCAGGTGACCTTTAGTATTAAGAAGACATCACCTGAATCACACCATCCATATTTGACTGGTTTTATAGGACTTATTTTTACACAGAGGTCCCTAGGGTAATTATTTCATATCAGAGCTAGGAAAGTTTAGTATCTGTATGCAGTATGTATTTACACTTCATGCCAATGCATTAAATAAAATTCTATCACATTCTGTCTTTGTCTTTGTATTTTCTTCTTTTCAAAGACATACAGTACATGATCAGATTGCAAATTCACTCGTAGTCTGAAAGGCTCTCTCCTGCTATTGTTAAAACAGCTAAGAAAGATTCGGCAAAAAACTGGAAAAAGAGTCTACGAAGAAGCTGAAATTATTTTAGAAGAGTGTACAACATTTTTGACAGCCACTGTCATAAATGAAAAGGCAAAAAAATAAAGGAAATGTATTGTTATACCATTAATGGGCACACATACTTACATGCACACGAAAAAGAGTAACAAAAAACTTGAATGAAAATCTTAGTTAGGAGAATCAGCTGAGAAATGTTTAGCTAAAGACCAAGTTCAAAACCCTTGGAAGCCAATGGATATTCTTCAAAATAACTTATGCAACACTCTAAGATGTGCTCAGCACAAAAAGAGGTGGACACACAAATTGAATGGCCTGAAACATAGGATTTTAAGGTCCTATTAAATGGATTTAAATTCCACAGTGAGGGCCAAAACCAAAAGACCTAAGAATGACCTTGAACCTGGAGTGTTTGAAATCTAGATTTGGATGCATCTGACTCCTGTGGCCAGTGTGTACTCAGACTCATTGCTTGAACTAGTTGAAACTCAACACGACTTACAAGGAGGTTGACATAAGTGTCTTCTCAAATTCTCAATACCTGAAAAACCTGAAGCCGCACAGCAAACTGTTCAGAACAAAAGTACAGCTGGTTAAAATACAAGAATCTCCTTCTGTGAGAAATATTGACATAAATACAACATTTTCACATTTTCCAAATACTTTCCACATTTCTTCCAGGCAGGAAGTAGTAAGACAGTGGTTAAGAGGTTCTTTCTCCCTTCTCTCTGCTTTACTTTTACCACCAGTTTTCAGAAATGTCCGCATGGATATATCTTTTTAAAAAGCAAGATTTTTTTCAGAGTTTTCATCTCCTTTTTCCAAAGGAAATTAAAAAGGAAAATAGGAAAGGGAAATTTAAAAAAAGAAAAAAGAAAGAAAAAAAGAAGAATAGAAAAAAGACCAACTCTGTTCAAAACAATATACTTTTCCTGTTCACGAAAAGCCACTGAGCTTTGCATGGTTGCCATGCATTTACATAAATCAACTTCAGTTCCCTCAAAATTTGGCTAGTGTTCAGCAATGGGTTCACAGCTCTTAGTCAAGTTAGTTAGGAGGGAAAGGGGCAGAGGTTCTAGATGCCCTGCAGGGCCTAATGCAGCTGAGCTGGCCAGAGGGGCAAGGAACAGACTGCTGCTGCAGTGTCCTGTCTGTCCCCCCATTATATGATGCAGCACTCACAACCCTAATGGAGGTATGGAGAGTGAAAATGCAAACGCTCCTTTGATTAAAAAACCCCAAGCATGTTTCCTTTCATATGCCAGTAGAGATGGGGTCCATATCCCATTCCCACTTTGCACCTGCTCAAGAAGTCCCTTCTAGAATAACAGCACAGGCAGGACTCCTCAGGTCCTAATTCAGGTTCACACTTCAGCAAAATCCAAGTGGTAAAGTGTAAACCACACACAGCCCTTGTAAAATACAATTCACCTGGAGAACGGACATACCCCAAAACCCAGCTGCTTCCACTGGACGGTAGCAGAAACAAAGCATCCCAGGCTTTGCAGTCCAAATGTCCTGTCCCTCTTCATTCCAGCTGCTGTGTACTTTGGAAAAACAGGAGTCTCTTTGGCACAGGGCTGGCAGGATCTGTTCCAGAACAATGGGAAATGGGAATAGAAAAAGTGCTGCAGATCAGGATAGAGGTATGTTTGCAATGTTGATGTTTGCACAGTGCTTGCCAGCACTATGCCTGTTTTAAGCCAATACCATTAATCATTCACTAAACTTACCTGAAAAAATTACAAATAAAAATAATTAAATAGTGCCAAGGCTTTGTATTTTTATACCACAAGCTTTGACCTTCAAGTGCATATTACATGCAGACCATGCCTGCTTAAACAAAGTTCTGTAGCAGACAGAACATCTGTTAGGTCTATTTTATATTCATGTTTAAGATGGGATTAGTCTCTAGGCTTTGTCAAATAATGAAGAAAAACAAAAAGGGAGAAAGAAATTAAAATCTTAATTCCCCTTTGATTTTGTGAAACAATTTGAATTTAAGATAATTAGTACAAATGCTTATAGGAAATTTTGTAGGATCCTTGCCTGAAATCTTCCAACCTTTCAGAGATTAATAATACATCTATAGAATAAAGCCTTTTGGAAATGCAGTGCGTGTATGACTGAAGAGTTATGAGAAAAGTTACTTTTAAGTGCAAATACTTATGTGGTGTTAACTCCTACAGCTGTGTTGGAAGTAACTTTGTTGGACTTGTTTTATGCCAGACTAGGAGCTGTCACTGTCTAAAACATTTTCTGTGTTTTCCTCTGGTATGCAGAAAGCATTATTTTCCCAAAGTCATTGTGATAATCAGTGACGCCAGACTAGAGCACTCATCGTTTTAAAGTAATAGCCTCTCCACCTTCATCACTTCAAAAAACTACTCAGTGCCAGAACATCCCCCTTTGCAGAATTCAGATGACTGAAGAACTTCAGCAGAAGAACATCTGATTTCCTGGCGGGTATTTCAGCCTGGAAAACACTTCAAAGCTGCTTGCAGGAAAACTGTGTGACAGCTGAGTCACTGAGCATCACTCAGAGCCCACCCACAGGTGACAGAAGCTTCGGTCATGAGCTGAGAAGCTTGGACTCTAGGTAAATTGCACAGGCACCACGGAGATTGTGTGTGTATCAGGACTGGGAAGGAGGGCAGTATGTGTTGGCAATGTTGAGTTAAAAGGTAGCCCGAGCAAATACTGACAATTTGCCAGGAAATGCACTAAATATCAAAAGCATGAGAGAGGAAAAAAGGCCTCAGGGAGAGAGATGTAGGTAGGAACAACTGCACCCAGCTGAGTGGGGAGCTCATCAGGGAGCCTGGAGTCTACCTAGAGAGCTGGAAGGATAGGAGGAGTGAGCCATCCACAAGCCATAGATGAATGAAAGGGTGAAGTATGGCTTGAATAGTGGTTATCCATCATCCCAGGTGTGACTCCTTTTCCCATCAAATGTAACCATCTTCATTTCAGCTCTACAGGGCAGGCAGGGTTGCTGTGTGAGGTTCCTAGTTTGCTAAGCTACAGGATATTGAGAAAAGAACACAAAGCGGGAACAAAAAGAAATCTGTTATTTAAAACCACAGGCAAATGATACAGGCATCCACCATACTATACCCTGAGAGGCAGTGCCATTTCTTGGACAAGCTCAGATCTACAAATCAGAATATTTTTTCACTCACAGTCTTTTGCATGGCAGGACGTACTGCTTCTGCTGCACACAGGGCACCTGAGTCAAGACCTTTTGCAAGATCTTCTCTCCCTACTGAAAACCTGACTGGATATTCCCCAGTAATGGCTTTTACAGCTAGCATATGACAGCCAATTTGGAGGGGTCACTTCACTAGTGGCGAAAAAAATGAGAGTGAGCAATTACAAACAGAGAAATAGTGCACATAGATGAATATCAACTGATAGGATGACACCAGCAGAACTCTGTTAGGAGTTAATTGTGCCCCTTCACTTCCTAGAATGTGTTGCAAAGGTTCGTATAATAGTGGGTAAAGGGGATGTGGTGGGTGTAAATTGTAAGCAATTTCAAAGGGCTTTTGACAGGGTCTCTCACTGGAGATTATCAAACGGAACAAATACCGTAGGATAAATAGCAATGTTGTGTTAAGTTAAATAATAGGAAACAAAGAGTTATAACTAATGTGTTTTTCTCAGGATAAAGAGAAGTTAACAACAGGACACCCCACAAAGCATTACAAAAACTATTATGGTTCAATGTAGTTATTAATAAAGAAGGAGCAGGACCGTGGGGTCACAGAATATTCTTGTCTGGGACAAGAATAACCTGGGACCTTTCCTGCTGCCTTTTTTTATCCCCCCAAAGCCCCTTGTGATATCAATGAGAAAGCATGATCATGGTTAATAAAAACCAGCTCCCACTCTCAGACCTCTACAAATAGCTAGTTATACTGGGACAGGCTGTAAATCAGTAAAAGGAGCTCCTGAACACTGCTGCTCTAACAGCTAACAGCTTATCTGTATTTCAAATATCTATGGCTAGATAGTGATAAATGGGGTGTCATGGTTGCTTGGGAAAGCATAGCTGAGATGTTATAAACCACACTGTGAACTTTATGTCAACACACATGATGCAATAATTGGATGCAACTAACTTTGATCAATGATTAAACTTAACATAAGAAAAGTTAGAGCTTGGGGGGCTTTGTTTGTTTGCTTTTCAATGCATGAGGAATTGATTATTTAAATTGCAAAGAATTGTTTGTTTCTCTTTTCTGATCCCACTGACAACAGCCAGGCAGCGCTCTGCAGGGCTTTTGTAACCAGATACTTCACCGTGATTCTTGTCTAGCACTTCAGGCTATTGATTTTTTTACTTTTCTTTCACATACCTAAAGCTCCTTTGAAGGTATCAGCCTCCCTTATTCCCTCCTTCTGCTATTTCCAGCCTTCTGCCTTAGAGAGACTCAAAAGCTAGAACAGCTGCTTGCCGCAAATAAGTTTTCATGTACACTAATTTTAGTGAAGAGAGAGCAAAGTAGCTGGGCAAGACAAGCTAGGTATGACCCCTGATGTCACAGGCCCCATCAAGAATAACACACAAAAAATGTGGTTGCTTCTGCACATCAAACCCTTACATATACCATTGCAGACTGAAAAGCACCAAGAGGAAGAATTCAACTCACAATCAGTCTGAAAAGTAATCTAAATTAGAAGCAGGAAAATATATTGGACTACAACCAAGAGAAAAACCAGAAGCAGGTCACAGCCTTCTGATTTCATCAGCGAAAAGAAACTAAAGAATTTTAACAGGAGCATTCCCAAAAGCACTTACTGGGCCTAATTCCTGTTTACATCAGTGATAAAAACATCAGCTACCAGCAACCATTTCTAATATCTTGCCCTTGGGATATCATTTATAATGTCCTTGTTATTTAGAAACAACACTTCCTAGAAAAAATACAGCCCACTTAAACCCACAAGTCTGGGTCAACAGTCAGTGTAAATCATTATTGCTTCACTACAGTTCGAACACATAGCATCTGAAAATGGTGAAAAAATCATGTTTTTGAAGCATTTTCTCTGTCATTCTATAAAACTTGTGATAATTCTAGCCTAATTAAGCAAAGAAAAGACTGTTTGTAAAATATAACTACATGATTAAGAATAATACGGCTAGCATTATATTCCTATACCTGCCTGTCTTGGCTCTGGAACATTTGTTTGAATTAGATTACACTATTTTGGACACTATAATTTTGAAAGAAAGAGAGATGGTGTTAGCTTGGAGTGCCTAGAAATGACTGCCTATAGTTTTCTGTTGATTTTTTTTATTGTTATTTGAACAGCTACAGAGAAAAAGGAAAGACGATAGTTCGAGTTTTGGAATGCTAGACAGGGATTGTATTTTTAGCTGTGCAAATAGGCTTATGATACTTAAATAGTATCAGTACAAAAAGAACAAAGTTGTTCTCTTTGCAAAATCTTTTAATGTGCAGCACCAAAGGTGAAATCAACTCGGATTGACTCTCCTATCTTATATCTTGCTTTCCAACTAACTGTTGGAAATAAGTTAGATTGAAAAACAAAAGATACTTACCAGAAACTAGAGATTCTGGGAATCGTATGATAAAATTCTTTTTTCAACCTTACAGCAGCAAGTTGCAACAGCAAAGCTTTCCTTTCCATGTCATGTTATATGTTGCTGCTGCTGCTAGCCTCAGTTAGTCCAATTACAAATGCTGGCCTGCTGTACTAAATAAGAATCTGGCCTTGACATTAATAATTTATTCACATCGCTTCACTAACCAAGCAACTATTACATAGACACAAATCAGCAGAAGGGTCATTCAGAATTAGGAAATATTTTCTATTGATCAAAACAAAGCAAGCCAAGGTAATTCCAGTATAAATTACCAAGAATGTGCTGCGTTCTCCATGAGGACAAATCTTCACCTCTATCCGGAAAAGTTGAAAGGTTTATTCATTCAGTTTACCTAAAATATTTCACACATGAAAGAGTCTGCAAGATGTTAGCAAAGAAAAGCTCCTTTCTGTGGGGGTGGATTTAAGTAATGACTATTTCAGGAGCAGTTACATTGAAATGGGAAGCTGAAACTGTCTAAAGAAGTAGCTGCAATAGCCTAGGAATATAAAACTGAAATAACTATTGAAAAGACGGAAGAAATTTAGGAACTGGAGTTGGAGGCATTAAAAATTCATAGGATCCAGCACTTTAACTGTGATGCATTTGAAGCAATGAAACAGTTAAGGTATTTCACCGAGGCACAAAATAACCTCATTATCATTTCTAATACAGATCAATATTCAACACTGCCCTTTGAAAAACACAGCGCTTGCTGGTCTGTGCATTTATTGGGATCCTTGCATTAGCTCACTAACATTAAAGCTTTCACATAAGCCCTTTGCTAGCATCTGAAACATGCCTTTCCCCCCTATTTGATCAACATATTCCTGTATCAAATTGTAAGGAAAAAAATAATGCAAATCAATATTCAACATATTGATTTTTTTTTTTCACCTTTTTTCCTTGTGACATTTTGTCAGGTGGGTTTCTCTGCTCCTTGGGGCTGCCTGGTGGCATTAGAGGGCTGTTCCAGTCAAGACTAATGGCACAGGCTCCGTCCCAGGTGGACACCGGGTATTGTTTGAAGTAACTGATTGGTGTGAGAACCCTCTAGCTCCCTCTCCCCAGCATGTGGTCCAAAGCACAACATATGCTTCCTGCTTGCTAGATTTGTCTCCGATAATAAAAACAGGATTTCTTTTCAATTTTAGTCTTGTGCCCAATTTATCAAGCAAAATAACATCAAGGCTTCAAAAGACTTGCTTGGTAATCTGGTTCTGCATTGGATTAGTGGGAAGAGGTGTACACAGTGAATAGAGAATTACCAAGATAATATCTTTTGCTGTAACATAAAAGGAAAAAAATACATGAACGTGTATTTAGGGTGGGTGTATATGTGAATTCTGACCCATTATTAGGGCTTCTCCTGCACAGACCTGGGAATTGCAACCTGCAGCTCTCTAAAATAAGTTGAAAAAAAAAAATAATGCAGGGGGAGGAGAATTGAATCTGCAGTAATACTGAGAATCTGATATTTGTTCTTTTCATTGTAAATGCTGATAAAATACGTTAGCTCCCTGGGGACTGGGGGATGCAATTGTTTGGTGATGTTTCATTCATGCAGCTATAGGGAAGGAAAAGGGGCCCAGCTTACTTGCAGTTTTTTGTTTGTTGGGGTTTTTTTGTCACTTTTTTTTTCCTTAGAAGATTGAAGCATGAGAATAAAACTCCACCCTTTCAATTAACAGAATAGCACCATTTAAAGAATCTTGCCATTGTTCGCTAAAACAGTAATGAACAGTGCCACAGATAAATTTAACACCCCTCCTGACAGTACATTATAATAAATAAGATAAGGCAATAATGGAAATAGCCAACTTAATCATATTAGAATACAGCATGCAAAATATTTAACCAAGATTTTCTTGTGAAAAACAGATTAGATATATTAAAAGCCATTGTTTGGTATAAGCTGTTAAGATTTGCATAACTAACACACGATGTATTCTCTTTCAACAAAGATTTTGATTTGTCTAGAAATCTCCCTGAATACTTTGTATTTAGATCAGAAAAAAAGAAAGAAAATAATTTGTCTTTACTGATAGAATAAATCTGGGACCAATTAGACTTCTTTTTCTTCTAGTAGAGCATGCAATTAAATGTATTGCTTTAGGGGAAGTTTTAATGCCGGTTGCATATTAGGTGAGGTAATGCCAAGCCAAACACTTTACAAGCCGCCCTAGGAACAGGCTGTCTTCACAGTCTTCCCATACAGCCACATTTGACTGACTGAAACCTGGAACCAGACCTAGACATGCAGTAAGCTCATTTTTCGCATGCAAAGATACCAGACATAACTCCTGCAGAGTATTAAGATACTCAGCAATTTACGCTGTCTTTAGCCATATGATCTGTCTCTGTTTGAACGTCTAACTTATGCTGTGTCAGTCATCCTGCATGATAAAACTTTGCCTTCCCTATTGTTCTTACAAATAGAACCGATTTGTGCATGCCCATGCGGAATGTACTTTCAAAATGGCTCCATTTAAAATGGAGATTTGGACTTTTTGCACAAAAGGACTTGGAAAGCCTTTGTTAAGAAATACTAATACAGGATTATATTCTACTTCACACTTTCGTCTCATAGATGAGAGGTTTTCCATGTTTTTCTTAAGGATTTTCTCAACTACATCTGATAAATGACTGCCAGGTAAATGGGGAAAGTCTTAACTTTGAGCCCATCCTTTTTCTGTCAAGTGAGCACAAATATCTGAAATCTCCAGGATTAACGTTCCTCTTAAGAAATACTTCATCTTGTTGTAAGACTGAAGATAAACACTAGGCTTTTCAAGGAACTATGGTGATGCTATTGCTAATTTTCAGAAAACATCCAGAAATAGTCCAAGGCCTGGATCCCTTGGAGCATCAGTCTCTCCTTGATTTAGCATCAGGGGATTTCAAAAGAGGAGCTTCTCTTGAACACAGCACTAAGCAAAGCAACATACAGCTGCCATTTTGGGCCATGGTAAGAGGAGAAAGCAGAGCTTAGAGGGCAGTATCCAGCTTATCATGACGCAAAAAGGTCTGGTCTGTCATGGGGTAATACAGAGACGCATTTAGATACAAATGGGGTTGCAGTTACAAAAAGCTCAATAATATGTAGCCCCATATGCATCTTGCAAAGTGAAATGATGTGATTTCGTTGCTGTATCATTTAAAAATAGCTGCAGTTCATCCTAACATATGTCCTGGGAAAGGCAGGCAAAAAGTACAAATTTGCAGATGCACAATCAGATGGAATACTACACAATGAATACAAATATCCTGCTTTTTCTGCTTTGTTTACATTAAAAAAAAAAAAGAGTAAACATTACAGTGGCTGAGTTGTGATTGCACTATGAGATCTATATACATATTATGCTTAGGGAAACGATGTGTATCATCGCATTCATCTCAAATGCAATGGAGCAATATCGAGTAACGCAACCCCATCTAAAGCAAGAGCATTGAGCTTTTCTTTTATGTCTCCTCAATTCATACATGTATCATGAGGAATCATGCATCAAAGACAGGGTCAAAGAGAAATTTTATAGGGGCAACATGATTTATTTGTTCATTTACCACGAAATCTAGAGTATTATGTTAAAACCTATGGGATATAGCAACTCCCCTGGAAACAATTACCATGGTATGATATGCAGTATGCATCATATTTAGTTAGTATAATTATTTGTTCCTGAGCTTCACCAAGGAGAGACAGAATGATCTTTGCATGAAGGAATTTATGGTACAACAGCTACTTTCTATGATCTTCAGGCACATAAATTTCCCACTGAGGCCTATGTCTGATAATGCTCTTCATAGCTAGGATGCACTTAGGGATTCAACATGGTTTTATTATAGGTTGTAATTCTAGGGATAAGAGTTCTTTTGTGAAGTCTTACAGGCACTACAGGTTAATATTAGTGAATATTCAGAATATTCCTTCGATAAATGGGCAAGAGTCTAACCACTCTATAGCCTCTTAAAAGGATGGTTTAATCACAAGAAAAACATACTAATTGCTCTGTTTGCGTGTCCACACCTTCCTGTTGTACCACAGAAGCTGCAGAGATGAGAAAACTTAGCTTGTAGAACGAAAAAAAAGTCAACAAAGCAAAAAAATCTACAAAAATATTTAAAACAATAAATAAAATCTGTGGACTGAGGGAGCTAAGGAAAGCATGGGTGTTGTTTCAAGTCTGATCTAGTCACTCTTACATAGTAGTTGACACTGTGATGATTCACAATAATCAATTATATTTCGTAATGGACAGGTCAACCTTAAGAAAAGTGAAGATATGTGTATACTGTGTGATAAGAAAGAGAATAATTTTTGCTATTCCACTTTTTCAGGCAGCTGTGTTTGCTTGTACGTTGGATAAATTTTGCTTTAGAACAGTTAGTCATTCCCTGGATGTCATTCTACAGATGAAGGTTAATAGACATAATCCAGTCATCCCTCCCAAATCCTTGGACATTTGATAGTATTTCTTTAGAATAAAACGAAAAAAATTCTCTACAAGTATTAACACTGCATTCTTTTTTCCCACACTGCCAAAAAAAAATCTTTTAAAACATGAGGAAATATGTGATTTCATTACACATACAAATCTTTGACTACACCACAGAATTCATTAAGCGCTAAGAAGCCAAAAAATATTCTTTACACCATTTCAAACACTAATAAGCTTTCCTTAATTTCTCTGAGATAATATTAGTCAAAAAAAATGGAATATAAATGTTAATAAGACAACTGATGTCTCCAAAGCTTTGTTAAACACAATAGCCTGGGAAATTATAATTTATTTTAGATTTGATGAATCTGGTGAACACAGGCACACTAGGGAGAAGTTGCAGTCTTTAACTTGCAAACCACATGGCAATATTTTGAGTCTGCCTCATCCTTTAAAGGCACAGATGTATGTCCTTCTTTATGTGCAGTGAAAATATTTCCCCAAAGCTTTGCTAATCACAAGAAACATTGAAATTACTGCTTTAAATGGTCTAAAGGAAGGCTGTCATTGCATAGGGGAGACAGTTCAGCAAGTCTTTTTTCCATTACTATATCTGCCCTGTTACTCCTTCAGGACTGGGCTGTGTGATTCCACCCAGGGGGTCAGGAGTGGGCTTGGCATCAGCTCTGGAAAACAAGATGAGAGTAAGGAGAGTTCTCCTCATCTCTGAGAAGCGAAACACAACTCAGAGGCAGTTTTTCAGCTATTCTTAATTTGGAAGGATATTTTGCTGAGACAGACAAAAATATTTCTTCTTGCCCTCCACAAAAGCAGAATCTGAAATCACTGATTGAAAGCATCAGTTCTCTAGAGCCTCTCAGATATATGTTTTTAAGATATCTGAAATGTTTTACAAGGCTATCAGCAAAGGGAGTAGATACACAAATACAGGGGGGGAAAAAAAAAAAAAAAGAAAACGCAACCAACCCCAAACCAGGCCCCTTTAATAACTGGTTACTCTTCCAGCTCTGCTTACAACATGGCTAGGGTCTTTTCTTTCCTACAGTAGGCAAACTGCAGCTGGGTCTGGTTTGAGATAGGCTAATGGGAATTATAATCAAGTGCAGATTTTTAATGGATGCCACCTGTTTCCAGCTCTAAGGGAATCAGAAGATACCATGTTAGGCCTCCACCTGCATTCAATATTTTTGGGGTTTTGGATGCCTGGTAGAACAATGCCATGCCAAGGGATCCTGGCACCACTGTCTTCCCTTCTTCAAAACCCATGGACCATAACAATCTGTATGAAATTATGAAATGAATGTGAAAATCGGCTATTGCCGTCATACAGAAAGCTGCTGCTTCTATGCACTGTGGCATGAAGAAGTAGGGTATAGCATGAGATTTCAGCCACCAGAAATCCCCCAAACCTTGGACTTCAGTGTAAATTAGGAGGTAATGTCTCTGTGCCTGTGTCCATAAGCATCTGAATTCTGGACTACAGATTTCCCTGCACATCTAAACACAGGTGTTTTCATGCACTGGGAAAGAACACTAGATCCAAGCAGCTAGATGCTTTAGTTTAGCCTAATAAACACCACAATTCAGAGATAAAGTAGGGAGGTGAGTAGATAAACCTTTGGAAGGTCGTGATCTATTTGGCATGCTTAGGCCAAAGTTAGCAAATATTGTCAGTGCTGCATTCAACACAAAGCACTGCCTCTCAACATGAATTACATTCTTTCATTTTTTCTCAGGACACTCTTTACATTCAAAATGTGTGAGCAGTTTCAGGTGCTATGGCTGGAAAATACGACTTTTCCTGAACCCTCTCACCAAAACGACCTCAAAAGCTGCCTACAGAAACAGACTCTGTTGCTTCCTCTCAGTCTTGAACTCTTCTGCACAGCAGATGTTGGCCACCTCACAGCCAGGTCTATACAGTGGTAAATGGAGTCCTCTCTGTGGAGGCAAGGCCCTTTTCATACCGGCAAATGAATTGCATGAAGCCTCCACTACTGAGCAGCTGTATTAAACACCAAGCTGTCTGAAAAGTTAATTTCTCTATACTGACAGTACAAGTAGCATCAAATGCCTAAAACTAGCTCCAAAATTTTCTTCCTAGGGAAAGGGATGTCAGACAGGAGTCTGTCTGTCTGGTCGTTTTCCACTGAAACAGTCATAGTGAGTGTCCCTTGACCATCACAATTTGATTTCCGAGAGTAGGTATGACACAGGCTGGTCTGAAGCCTGAAGAAATGTGGCTGGCACAAATCAATTCACTATCCTTTAATCAGATCTGATCTGTTTCTCAAAGAAAGAGGATTTATTTTAAGTAATGATGCATGGATGCATTTGCATGGATGCATTTACATCCATGAAGGTGTGTAATCAAGGCAAAGCCAGATTTAGCTAATCCACCTCACAGGAGCTGCAATAAACCTGTCAGTCACAAGATGCACCAGCAATAGCTACTAGGGAAAACAAATCTGAATTAACAGCCAAATGCTTCAGCTCATGGGTATGGTGCCAAAGTATGATCCACAGCTAATTCCATGGGTTTTTCAAAGTTAATATTAGGGGGAAAGGTTGTGGACTGGGACATAGGGGGATTTGAAAGAGATTGAGAGACCCAAATGGAATTTTGCTGAGTCCTGATGAGAGAGGCAGTGCCAACACTTTATGTCAAAATTATAGAGGACAAAATAGATTTGGGGCTATGCTGAAGCAACATGATTGATGAACACAAGTATGAGAAGCTAGAATAACATAGTGAGGTCAGTGGAAGTCTTTGCAATTACTCCAGTGAGTCTTGGATCAGTCAGCAACTATAAAGTTGTGTCCACAGCACTAATCAACAGTTATTTATTTTTATCTACATCTACAGCCTCAACTTATACGAAACGCCACTTAAAACAACTCCAAAAACATAGAGCAGCCAAAGGATCTAAAAAAAATAGAACGCAGATAAATATGGAAAATTAATTCCAGGTTGAGGTGATGACTTTTTTGATGACAAGAAAAGTAACCATTATTAGGCAGAGAAAAATAGAAGAAAAGATGTTGAAGACCTTAGGATCTTCTGATTATGAAGTACAATCAAAGGAAGGAACACACAGGAGCAGAAGTCAGAATGGAGCTGTGTGCAATTAATAATAGCACAATTATACCTACAACACTATTGTCTCTGAACCTTGGCCAAGAACAGAGCACTACATTTTCAGAATTGTACTAAGAGACCATGAGCCTATCCCAGTAGTTTGTCATCCAGTTAGACAAAGCAAAAGGATAAATGAAATAAAATTTTATTTTCATTTTGAAAATGGGAACTCTCTCGAATTTCTTTTGTTTTGCTATAGATGACACAGGAAGTTTGCAGAGAATCTGGGATTTAACCCCTTTTACATTCATCATTTTCTCACAGAGCGTTCCTGCTACTCAGATACATGTTCAGAATCAGAGTTTTTGTGGAAAATGAGAATTACAGGAATGGAAGGAACAACAGAAGGATCACAGAATATTTTTGTTAGATGTACATCCTCCACATAAGCTTATTAAAATATTCATAGTATAACTGTTCAAAAGTTGTTTCTAATGTGTAGCCTGAATCTTCCTTACTTTAGTTCAAGAGCATCAGTTCTTGTTTATTGCTATCAGACAAGAAGAAAATATCATTTCCTTCCTCCCTCCAGCAGAAGAGGATTTATGTATTTGAAGACTATTAGCCTATTCCCATTAGACTTTTCTTCTGTAGACTAAACAATCCATTTTTCATTCAGTTTTTCATCATATCGTCTAGATTGCTAACTGCTGGTCTCTGGACTTCTTCCAGTTTATCCCCTTCTTGCTTGTAGCACAGACCACAAAACTGAACAAAGTACTCAAGCTAAGGCCAGCCAAGCGCATTTCCAGGTGACAAACAAAACCACTCCCTTTCATAGCTGAGGAAGCTGCGCCATGTTCTTGCTCTTAAAGAAAGTTAGGAAGCAAGCTAGTGCTTTAAGGCCAGCTTTTCTTGCTCAGCTTGCCTGCCTTCAGCACAGGCCAAAAAGAAACTTGCATCAAGCAAGATTTAAAGCCAGCTCCAACAGCTTCACTAAGAGGTAAAGCTCAGTCCATTGGAGAGCCACCACACCAACACAGCAACGTTCTTTCCAGCACCCTGAAACAGTTGCATGGTAGTCCTTTGTGCTGTGTAAAGATGCCAGCATTTTGGAGTCCATCTAGGATCTCTGCACTACACTTCTGTTTATGAGCTTTAGTAACTCAAAGCTGATACACAACTGACATATAGAGAGGAAAGTGAACAAGACAAAAAAAATCTTATTCTGGGTTCAGGGAGAAGCTGCAACATTCAAGCATATGGCTTTAATGTCATTGGTAACTCCCAAGTCTCATTTGTCATGTGTTAAATATTGTATGTTAAATATCGCTCGTTTTCAAGAAACAAAACAACATTAATGCACCAGCACAACTTCAAAGCTCTTAGTCAGAATCTATTAGCACATGTACATGTCCCCCTAAGAATGCATGTGTGGAAAATATGAATGTGTTTTATCTCATTGAAGTTTTATTACATTTTGAAGTTGTTGAGCAATGAAAAGCACAGAGATTGAGTAACGTACATGGAGTCTCTGAGTGTTTGAAATGTCTGTCTATAAGTACTGCAAGGCCCAGTCTTGCTGCCTTTTATTCACGCTAGAATCACAGACTAATTTGACAAAAGACCTTGGGATATTATCTGACCCAACCAGAGCAGGGCCAGCTTGGATCAAATTGCTCAAGGCATCATCGAGTCAATTTTTTTAGTATCTTCAAGGACTGGGATTCCACAACACCTCTCACTTATTCAAAACTATTCCTGTTGGTTTCAAAGGGTCTTGCTCACTGAAATGTTACTCAATATCCACAGCAGAAAACGAACACAACCCTAATATATTACAACCAGTGTCCTGGTCTGCAGCTGTGTCTCTCTGTGAATAACACAAGTTATTCTTTATTTTTAAGGGCCAGATGATTAACTCTCTGCTCCCACAGTAGACATTTCAGTGCAGTCAGTGGATCTCTTCTGATGAGCAACTGACTGTTAACAGCAGCAAAACTGTCACACCTTGGCTCTCAATGGTTAAAGGAAAAAAATACGATGTGTGATGTGGCATATGGAAAAACCCAAAGAAATAATAAAACAGTACCTTTCATTGGCATTTTAGAGATAGTAAAAAAATGGCAAAGAAAAGATCAAAAAAAAGCAAGTTTAAACATACCTAGGCCACAATTAATAACAGTAATCTTGGAAAAGTACAATAATTCATAAGTAATTTCAGAAATTCTACCAAATTTACTAGTCTTCTTTTTCTAATTTCTGCTATATTCAGTGCTAGCAATCCTCATTGTTATGCCGTTCGATACAGCAAGTTTCATCAGCAGAACTCAAAACATATTATAAAAGTGCTCATTAGCGTAAGAGTTCCTTATTCAAAATCCACAAAGATCATTGAAAAGTACCTCTACTGATATCTCTCACCTCGTTTCATTTCTGCTAACTAGCAAGGGATCCATTCTATTTAGCATCTGAAGGGTGTTAAATAGCCACCCGTTGGCCAATAACTAGACATCTTAGTTTGCAATATAATCTGGCTGCCAATGGAACTATATGGAATAGGTCAGTCAATGTCAAAATAAGGCCAAGTATCAACAGCAGAAGAACTTTAATATTAAGGTAAACAGACATCTCTATTTTTCACTGTTGCCATTCTAATGGTATACAAGTATATTCAGTATCTTCAAGATTGGGTCTAAAGGACAAGGCCAAGTCCTTTATTTAAGGGTTCATCCACCTGAACTGGATTATACTTCCAAAGGATTCATTAACGCTGGATTCTTTACATTTGTAGAATATCCCTGCTTTGACCTGGGAAAAAGAGTACAGTCTCCACTACATTTGACAGAAAGGGTCAATAGCCCCTTTAATGTAGAAGAAACATTGTAGTTATCAGAGGTCTCTAGTATCACCTGACATTTTGAATAGCTACAGAGCTTGCCACCAGCCTCAGCTGTGTACAGCTCTAGGATTTTCTGTAACTTTTCATCTTCTAAGCAGTGTTCTCTGCTATGCAGCAAACTTTATGGCAATAAGTGGCCAAGTTTTCCATTACCTGGGATTTGATTTAATATTGAGAGATTTATCCAGGAAGGCAGAAATATGAAAGGAAACTGTTGGGAAAAAAATAGACGAGTGGATCAGTTCATTAAACTAGTCTCAGCCAGTCTCCAGGCAGAGTTCTAGCAGAAAAGGTATTATTCTTAGTCAATGGTCATCTCTTCCTGATCCTAGTTAAAAATGGTTTCCCATGTTCACACACTGGGCAAAAAGCAAATAATTGCATGGATAACTAGGATGAACAGAAATCATGGATTTCTCTGTAACACTAACTGCTTTGGTCGATTAGCACAAAATTTAATTTGCACTAATCAGCCTCAGGCGAGGGGTGCATGAAATTAAGCTGACACGTTAATTTTATGTTTTGTGGTCCTTCTTTTTCTTTTCCCCTTCTAGATGAAAGCAGATACCTAAATATCCCAAGTACTGTCAGCATTTTCAAACACTCTGCATGAATATAAAATTTGGAAACAGAAAATTTCTAAAAGATAGATCTGCATGTATGCATAAGACTATTATGTTCAAGAGCACTATGTTAACTAGCAAGTCTAAACAAAGATGACTAGAAAATATTTTTATTAAGATGAAATTTTTAGTGGAAAACAAAATCGGGTACTTTTAAAACAAAAAACTCTAGCAAATTAATCAATTAGAAAATTAATCTAGATTGAAATGTTATTTTTAACATAGTGGTATAGAAATATGAAACATTTCCATTTTCCCAGGTTTTGGTTTTTAATTTACCAAGCGCTGCAATGCTAAAGCCATACTTTTGTCCTTGTCTGCTATGTGTATAACAAAGTAGTGGTTCACAATACAAATATATGGCTAGAAGCCTAAATGGCTCTTAAACACAGCTTACAGATAGCTCAGTCCTCTATATGGAGCAATGGATAACAAAGCAATGATTGAAGAAAACAACAGTGAAAATACTGTGCTTTCCCAGAAGGCATCATTTCCCTGGATTTCTCTTTTGCTTGCTGCACCAGGTGGCTACAAAAGGCTGTGCATTCGTGCCATCAACCTGTAGCCAGACAGTACAGGGAGAAGAACAATCCTCAGTTTATTTCTAGGTTTCCCAATCTACTTGAACATTAATGTAAGCATCTCTTGGCTGTTTTACCCCAAGAACAAGGCTGGGCCATATTGCTCTGTGTGCCTACTTAGAAAACATTCACCCTTCCTGTTCTTCACAGCTTATCAGTAACCCTGGGAAGATGCCGTGAAAACTTTCTGTATTATCTTCCTTGACTTGGAACATGAATTCTCTCCTGCCCTGTTCATTTCGTTATTCTGTGTTTACCTATACAAACATTACAGCCACTGCATTTTACAAACTCATGAAAACCAAGCTGACTGCACGCCATCATTCATCAGCTCAGCACTGACTATGAACGGAATGAGATAACACAACATGCAACAGTATTTGTAGAAACCTATTTTCAATTTGCACATGCAAGTATCCACACTGGTTGTGACATTCTGCAATCCAACAAAGGCCACAACACTATGTGATCTATGTGACAAATCATCGCTCTCTAATGAAGTAGAAGTGCTGAATCTGTCCTACCAACAAAACCAGATGTCTGATGCAGCTCTGACACCACGTCTATAATAATTTTCTATCATCAGCCTAAGTGAATATGCTAAAATAATGACCATTGTTCAAGGAAATGGCTTTGTTCTTTTTGATATTTTTGAGACACAAAAGTAAGACTAGATTTATTGAACAGATTATTCTTGCCTGGTGCATTATTTGTAGTACCCGTGAGCTACCTTTTTTCTAATTAAATTGGTAAAAATCTCAACTTATCTGTTATCTTCTGGCATCTAGCTAGTAATCATAATTTGATTCCTTCTAAATGTAACTATTTTTAACATCTATATTCTTTTCTTATGGCACATTTTAAAAATACAGCTATTTTTATTTCTTCAGAAGCAGAGGAACAACTCAAGAGTTTTCTTCAGGCAGACCTCAGGAATCTCACCTTCAGCTCTTCTGAGATCCTATGCTCATCAAAGAGCTTTAAAGTCTCAATCAAGGAGACTCAAACAATAGCCTAATCATTAGATGGAAACTGCCTTTAGTTTATTGCACAAAACATAGATCTGCACAAGATACGTCATCCTGGAATTCATTCATCCTGCAGACAGTTTGGATGAACTACTCCTGGTATAAACCTTGGTAAGCGAGATCAGAACCAGGCCTTTTCTTCCAGGTTATTTTCACATTTAAGTAAAGGTTGATTCAGTGGTAAAATTTTTTAAATATATAGATTTTTAAGTATGTGGGGACTGAAAAGAATTCCCTGTGCACATATCCACTTTTGAAGGGCAGCACATGCTTCTTAAGGGGGAAGATCTGTATGTATCTGTGCCATTGATGGCAATACCGTATTTCGAATCAACTCCCATTTTCCCCTTAATTGTTCTGTCAACCTGTTTGGGATCTCATCTACCTTCCTCATTACGGCCTTCAGAGGGAGGGCTCCTACCACACTGAGAGTCAAGAGCAGATCATGTCCCTCATTTAGACCCAACACATCTTTCCACAGCCCACTAATTGCATGGCAGCTCAGGCTCATTTGTCTTCCCGGATCGTTAAAATTCATCACCATGCTCTGTGAGCTCTCACTCCTGCCCTTGGATGGGCAGCTGTAGATTATTTAGCCACACCAATCCCTAATGTTTTTAACTAGGAACTGACCCCAGCACCTGAGCACCTGCTGGGCTCTTAGTCTCTGTCATGTTAAAAGACTGCACAGAAGGACCCGAGCCATCAAAAGCATCCTGCTGCATTACATTAAATATTGATAAAAAATATGCAAATTGTTTATTGATCTTCTCCAGGAAGGGCTGAGATAATGAGAGAGGGACTGTTTGAGATGATGCTTGGGATTTTTAACTTTTTTTTTTTTTTTTTTTTTTTACATTAGACTGTTGTTGATAGCTGAAGTTAATGAGGTCTTTCAGTTCACTCAGTATTTCAGACCTTACCACTAGTTTGAAGATAAAAGAGATCAATGCACCTTTATTGTGCATCACTGCCAGCAAATGCCCTGAAAAGGACAGGAATATTTGTACAGGTGTAGTGCCAGCACTCCTCACTAACTTTACCTGGACTGCCCTGGTTAATATTATACTGCTCTAAATTGTCTTATCCTTCATTGTATTTGTTTCCAAGGCTGGTATATATCAGAAGTTGATGCTTACACTGTCTCAAACTTATTAGCAGATCAGTATATAATTAATACCCAAAGACCAGTTGTTTTTCCTTTCCCCTTTGCTCAGAGCATTAACTGTATTGCATGTGCTTCCTACCCTTTATGTGATTGACATGTGACAGCTTTTATCTGTCTTTCTGTGCCTTCATCCTCATGGTGGAATTTTCTTCACATTCACATACTTGGGCTTTTTTTTTTTTCCTTTCTTTCTTTCTGTTCTGCCTCTTCCTCAAATTTTGGGTGCTCTCTGATGCCTTATGGAAGTAAACAACAATAAACCCAAAGCAGCTGGACCTGAGCATTGTTGCTCCCACATCAACCATCCATTTGAAAGCACAAATCTGTCACATATGCTTTACCTGCAAGATGTTGCTTCTGCACCTCCATCAAGCCTAATTCCAGACAGAAACACTGTGGATGTGGCCACAAGAAGTCTCCCTCTGCTCTCCGGCCCCGTTAAACAAATTCCTGCAGTGTCTGCATCTTGTCTAGGAAACAGTGAGAGGCAGGTCACGAGGGCTTGCCAATGCAGAGTCCAGGCTGCAATGACTGTCATTCCAAACTGGCACTGATTTGAAACAAAGCCCCCCTTCCCAAAGCAGCCAAAGAATAAGCTTCAAATTCTCACCGTAATTATTTACATTTCTGTAGGATTTGGATGAGCCCATCTAGGTGGAGACCCATACTGTGTTAGGAGCTGCACAAAACCATATTAAGCTGTATCTTTTCCCCAAAAAGCTTACTGTTCCTAGATGAACAGAGAAGATACAATGTGATCTGAATATGAGAGAGTAACTGGTAGCAGGGAAAGATCTCAGGTTTCTCCTCCGCCACATGATCCAAGCATGTACCACCTTGGGTCATGCCCAAGAGACAGGAAAGAATTTCCTACAATTTCTTTGCCTTTCTTGTCTTTCCCCTTAGTAACCTGCAGTTGACAACACAAACAGAATAAGAAAGCAAGCAAAGGCATGGGGATATAGGAAAACTTGCTGCACATCACAACTGATTAGTGGCAAGACCGTAAGCACAACCCAAATCTCATGGGTTCCAGTGTGCTGCTGTGGTCCCTGGGCCACCAGTGTCCCCATGGCAGTTATGCAGGTGCCTGCACCAGGGGATGCCATCCTGACTTGTACTTCTAAAAGCAACAAACTATTTCGTTAACATTACAGAAAGGTATCTCCTAGGAAAGGCATTTCCAACACAAGCAGACAGCAATAAACGGAGGTGGATAAATACTGTGACCAAAATGTCGGAGAGGGGATCTACACCTGGGGATGATGCACCCACATGGGATGACCAGATAAAACCTTGGATCTGTCATATCCAAGTTCAGGTCTTTGCTGTGTCAGTTCCAGAGTAAACTGGAATTTAAAACTTGGTTGTGGCTTGGTCCAGGGACCTAATCCTGGATCTACTTGTGTTCTCAATATCCCTGTCGCACAAACACAACTTTACAAACCTTACCAACTCCCCTGACAATCTGTAATGGGAAAACAAATACTTCAACACCATCATATTTTTGTTTACATCTTCTAAAGATTTGCATATAGAAAAGCTTAACAATATAGTCTCAAGTATGCTATTCCTTGAAAGAGTTACATCCCAGCACTGTTAGGAAGAAATCTAGGAGCAATTACTAAGGGTATCCTAATTCATACACTGGATATATTCTAAAATTTTGTATCATTCTACACCAGCTAAGCCTATGGGAGAAGAATTTACTTGAGCTATACTTTCTCAAGGGAAAATACTCCACTGAGAGCTTAAAAAAATTGGTTTTCCAAAGAAAATCAGAAAAATATAAATATAAAAATTATTCAAAATGGGATGGAAGAACAGAGTGATAGATGGACTATATTTCCCTGTGTACAATTTCAAGACTAATGCCATACTATTGTGTATGTCAGGATACAACAGACCTGAATTATTAATTGCTCTATGATTCCCATTCTCTGAATGATACATTCACTCAGTGCTTCTCTGAATGTATATTCTGTACATGTAAAGCAAGAGCAAAAGCATCGCTGCATTCCCAGATAAACAGAAGCGTTTTAAGGTTTGACAGTATTTCACTGCCCCCACCAACAGAAAGAACGAACCAATTTAAAATTGCTAAGCAGCAGGGAAAACATTTTTTCCCCATCTCTTTCACACCAGAGTATTTAATTATGAATTTATGCAAACAAAAATTTCAGAGCTCTCACTGCTCCAACAGTCTCTTGCCCGAGGTGCTTTCAAGCCCACTACTGCAGAACAGAGGGGGCGGAGTAGAGCCCCAGCATTTCAGACAATCAGCTTTGAAAGCATGTTACAGCCTGTTTGGTTGCATGGCCCTATTCATTTTTTATATTTCAAACAAGAGTCATTTGCTTGAACACTGCTTGCTTTTTTTTTTTTTTTAAAATGTTCATTTGTTCAAAGAAATGAAAACATATGAAAACAAGAACAAAAGCTGAATGCAAGAGGGAGACAATAGAAGGAAGCTGTTAAATGTGACCAAGGAAATTTTTTTTCTCTATTGGCTATATTGGAACTGCAAACACAGACAAAGGACCTCTTAGTTACACTTCTGTAGATTTAGAATAAAGCCACTGAAGTCATGGTTTCTTCATCTGCTAATGAACCCAGAATAAGCCCAAGGTATCTTTGTATTTCTTTACCATAATAAATGTATTTGAAGATCAAAACCCTGATTCCCATTTAAAGAAAGGCCACTGTAAACATTTCTGGTGATGCAAACATACCTCAAGATAGAAGCAAACTATTTCTGTCTACTGAATGACCACTTTGAACAGTGAGAGTGGCATGAAGTAGTCTTCATGTCAATAGAAATCAGATCTTAAGTTCCAAAAGCAGAAGAATGCAACCGCCACACTGTTAGTAAAGACCAACTCGTAAAACCAGATGGTTTTAAATAAAATCTTCCAGATAATCTTCCAGTTTGTAGTTTAGCTTTACAGGATGTTTAGGTTTTTCAGATGATGATCATACACTATGCAACAGGCTTTACAGGAAGTAAGGAACACACCAACTTCACTTCTTACTTCACTTCCATATCTGTTTGAGCAGAGGTGACTCCATTGAAAAAGGGATTTCATCCCAATACGGAACAAAACCTTCAAGCCTCCTAGAAAACAGACAAGCTCCAAATGTGTAATCCAAGTCAGACAGTCCCACTAGCTGCCCAAGTACCTCCAGCTCCAGCAGTGGTGGGAGCCCTTCTGTGGCTATGTCAGAGCCACAGACCCCGTGGACCCCAGACTATCTGTATGGTTGACAGTCACATACTGGGAGACCTGCACCAGCACCAGAGGTCCTGCAACCACTGGCAATCTGTACTCTGAGATGGTCTCTCAGGGAAGCCAATTCAAAACTCTATGCTGTATGAATCCTAGAAAATGCAACTGACAGCAATCTGTCTAAAAAGTTGATAAGATCTATGAACTTGAGAGATTCCCAGAGCTTTGACGATTTATTAACTAGAAACAAGTCAGCTTGAAAGGAGGCTGGAAGCCCAGCTTCATCAGGAGCTACAGGATCAGTAGCTAGCAGTCTGGGCTTTCAGGCTCCCAAATCTTTTAGGAGCCTGTCTCTGAGATAGACATGATCTGCTACCTGTTAAGTATGGGAGCTAAGGAGCCAGCAGCAAGCTAGAAGGGCAAGGCAAGTTATAAGGGAAAGAAAAGTCATTAAAATTCTTCCTGTGCTCCTCCATCTCCATAGATTATTTGGGGTTTGACAAACAGGAATTTTCTGGGAGGAAAAGACTCTCTTGGAAAACACCGAATTAAGCCCAAAGTCCACTCCCCTTAAGACAATGCAGCTATCTCCAGTAAACACACAGTGTCAGATACACCTGAAAACCAAAAGAAATGCTACCAAAGAAGGCATTTCTTTCGCAGGATTCCCACGCTGCTAGAGAACTAGTGAGAAAACAAACCATATCTGACAGATATTAATCACATCACTTAATACACAAGCACCAGGTGTGCTGGAGATGAGATGGCAGAAGAATTGATACAGAATAAAATTAATTGTTTTCAACTGTGTTTTTCACACAAGAAAACCCTCTAGCATGTATCCCTAGTTTTTTATATAATTATTAGTCATTCTTTCATCAATGAATTGTAAGTTAATATTCTGAAGTCAGTTACTTGGAAAGAAAAAATAAAAGTATGTTCAGGAATGACAAAATGTTGCTCAAAGAAGACCAGTAACAACACACCTGCAATCTGCTTTGAAAAATTACCTAAAGCCGACATTTAAAGTTCTTGAGAACTGAGAAGAACTTAGTCAGCATCACCTTTAGTAGCAAACAGCACTTCCATATCAAACGCTTTCTCATCTCACCCTAGCAGCTGAAAAGGAGCACTATCAGTGTCAACCCATATCTGCAGGCTGTGTTTGGGTTACCAACAAGTATGTCAGAAGCCACAGCACAGAATCTGAGGGGTCACGCCAAAAAAAGCATGGATCTGCCCGAAACCAAATGATGTTTCGCAGTTGATTTTTTAGCACTCCAGTCTAAACAACTTATCACAAATTAAAAAACAGATTAAAAAAGATTTTAAAAAAACCCTTACTATGTGAACATTCCTCCTTGCAAAGAGACCTTTCTTGACTCCCTGACTGAGCATCAGTCCATCTGTTTGTTTTTGTATTTGCAGGTAAGCATGGCAACAGCCACAGTGAGGTCACTGAAGAAACGTTTAGGCTAATGTAATCATTTCATCCCTTTGAAATACAGAATGTCTTGCCAGCAAGGCCACACACAGGATGCAAGGATTTGTTTAAGAGCCAGGGACCTCACTCTTCATTTCTACTTGGTTTGCACTAATATAGCTCAGCTGATTTCTCTGGCATTGTTTGAAATAAATTTCTAGAGACAGAAAGGAACCCAGTGATGCCAAGACCAAATAAAATCTATACCATCGTTACTGGTGATTGAAGAAGTGTGCATCCAGGAGAAAGAAGGCTCTACCACCTTCTCCAGCCACAGCTGCCAAGAGGAAGAAGCGCCTGGTGGATGCAATCCCTGACCTCAAACAGCTCCAGAACAACATCAGTTATACCATCCTTGGTCACAAAGGTAGGGTTGGCCCTTCCTGCCTTGGTCTCCAGCACCCACATTGCACTGGAGACACTACCACAGCAATGCCAGACAAAGCTTTACGCCTCTGCAGGGCTGGGGTAGCACCCACTGCTTCCTGGGCAGCCTCCTGCCTGCAGATTCTCTATGCCCCACAGCCAGCAGGACCAGCAACATGAAGAATTGGAAGAGATATTTGTAGGACAGAGGAGTTGATTCAGGTGAGATCTCCTAGGAGCAGCAAGATTTGTGATCCCAGAGCTCTCCCAGTTAAACCTGATCGGTTTATATAGACAGATACAACTCTTACTGACACCAACAGGAGAAGGGCTTGGGGACTCTGCAGGAAAATGACGCATCCTACTCTTCTTACTTGGATTTCTGCTGTACATTTTGTCAGAGAGAAACACACATATACTCAGCACTTGTATCATGGTGCTAGCAGGCTGTTTCAGCACTCATAACAGTGAAAGTAACGTACACAGTTTTCATTGTACTATCCAAAGAAACATATGTTATTTATTGACTGGAAAATGGAAAACCGAAGCATACCAGCCCTCTTAATACTGCAAGGACCTGATTCAATATCCACTGAAAATTCTTTCACTGTCTTTAATAAGCTTTAATAATTCAGGTTAGTAAAACTATCTCTTTATCAAATCAATGACAAAACTACAAGCTGTTTTGCAGTAGGACTAGTAGTGCTGTTTACTCAGGATACACATTTACTGCTAACCACTTTCTTTTTCTCTCTTCCTCCTCTTCTATTATGTTTGTATTTGTTTTCAATAGATTTTTTTTTGTGCCTATAACTCTGGAATTCAACAAGTGAAAACACTAATTAGAATCAGATACTGAGATTTTAGTGATAAGCATAAGAACATTTCCTATTTAATAAAAAGTAGATGAGCCTTACTTTGAAAAAAAAATATTTAAATCACACTAAAGGTCAAATCCTGACACAAACGTCCCCTTTATTACAGTCACTGATAAAACCACCCATGATTTTCAGTGGCATCCAGATTTAGGTCTAATGATGAAGCTGATAAGCACACGGGAGAGGAAAATCAGGATCTGTACTGGAAATTCAAGCTGACATTCTGACCTTAACTCATGCTGTGGTGCTTTTTGAAAGGGAAGGGAAGGAGTAGCTTTCTTTCCAACAGCATGAGTTCAGACAGAAGTGTCATCCCATATTTTCCTGTCCTTCTTTACTTAGTTTTATTGCACACTGCTTAAATACATTTCAAACCAGTTAAATATTTAAAAAGGGGCAATTCCTTGCATTAGGCAGAGGAGTGAAATCAAAATTATT
Organism: Leptosomus discolor; assembly: GCF_034619465.1. NCBI lineage: Eukaryota > Metazoa > Chordata > Aves > Leptosomiformes > Leptosomidae > Leptosomus > Leptosomus discolor. The sequence goes on from NC_141393.1 coordinate 11,511,434, forward strand.
CCATTTCATAGGGACAGTGCTTTCACCCATAAAAAGTCTGCAGACTTGTTTCGTAGTAAGAACTCAATGCTTTTAAAGAAAAATAAAAGAAAAAAAAAAAAAAAAAGAAAAAGAAAAGCTAGCTTGTATTGCCTGTTGGTTTATCTCCAGTGATCCTTAAAACAACAGAAAATGTCTTTTTTAAATGCTCAGTTTCCATGAGAAACTAAGCTTGCTGTTGTGGAAAACAAAATGCTCCTTATCTTGCAAGATCTAGACTATATGTTTTATTTTGATATTGCCATGGGTTGCTTAAATGCATAATGCTGATGAGAGTGTTTGTCTGATTTTAATGCAGGTAATGTACTCTGAGCTCAGTGATCCGAGAGAAAATTTCCCAGCAGGCCATACTTGACAAGCAGGTGTCACTCAATCATGCACGTTTTCACCTCCCTGAGAGGACAGATGGTCCCAGCCTACTTAGCAATTCCATCCTCTGTTGGCAGCCCCCTCTTCCAATGCAGTGCTGTAATAAAGATGCTCTGAGATTTGTGTTAATCTGTGGTCTTTGGGGTAAACTGTAAACAAAGTGTGTAGAGTTATCGTTTCTCATTATGAGCTGGACCTCTTATCTTCTCCTCTGCCTATAGCATATAGATATCTTTAATAGCCTATACCCCTGGACTCAGCTTTCATGGAGATTAGTTCCTATCATTTTAATCACCACAGAATTACTTTGTCTGCAGAGACTTGACCTAAACTGTTTGAGGCTTTTGCTATCAAGACAGTAAAACAGCCTTTTTTCCCCAAATTAGGAGAACAATGGTTTAAATTGGCAATAGCTCCTGTTGCTGAATTTTATGCGTATGCATGTATTATACTTGCTGATTTCCTGCTCTGAGATAGAAAAGGTAGTGTTATTCCTCTCAGTATCATTCAGAAACAAGAACAGCAAGGACTAGGAGAGGAGGGAATAAAAAAATCCTTACATCTGAACACCATGTTGAGGGGGGTTATTTGTCGAGGTTTTTTTTTCACTGCTGTGATACATTTCCACTGCATTCCATTTCCCCTGTGTAAAATGAAGATTATCTTCTCCTCACAATCTGACAAGTACAGTAGGGGAAAAAAGCAGAGGAAGAGAGGGAGCAAGTGCAAGAGTTCCCAGAGTCAAGTCTGGTGCCTCCTATAATTTGTGCCATTAGGGAATTTTCCAGGACTTTCTACATGCAGAAAGGAAAAAGAAGGTCAAAGGTTCAGAGTCCTCATAACACTACTCAAAACAAAGCCAGAGCTGCTTCCAGAACCAGCATATGCTGTGGAATGAGGTTGGAAGGATATCATACCATTAAAAGGAATTATCTTAATTCATGCCTCTATCACGATTTTAAGTCCCTTAATCTCATCTTTCAGGTGTGACAGGGATTGCATGAACAACAAGCAGCATCATACCTCGGTTTTGGCTTGTGCCAGTCTCCTAAAGGCAGTCTATGAAAGATTTACAGTGATTTTAGTGGGCTATGGATAGAATCCGAGTGGTTGGAGGAACAGAGCTTAGCTGATGGAAAAGGGACTTTTGTCCAGAGTTTATCCCCGAGAAGGTGGAGGAGAATTTTCACCTGTTGAAGCTAGGAGAAAGAATTAAACAAGATTTAAATGTGTGTCATTTCAAATGTTCTTGGGTTTCTCATTCTTGGTTGCAAATCTTGGATTTCTTACCCAGTCCTGGAAAAGATGAATATTTTTACATGATTTTGTCAAAGGCAATAATAAATACCAAACAGGAGTTCAGAAGAATCAGCTGACATGTAGCCGAGCTGATTAGATGACAGGGGAAACATCATGTCACCACAGGTCTCCAAGAAACATATTTTATTCCTTTTCTTTTAGTACCTGCATAACCACTATATTCCTCACAAGGTAACAAGACACTTGCAGACCTTGTGCAGACTAGTCCAGTGCAGTTCCAGCTGCATGAGAGTGCTGGAAACAGCCATGAGGCAACAACTTAACTGACCGCATCTTCATCACTGACTCCAAGCCGTTAAAAGACTATCAAGTAAGATAGGGTTGGAAATGGAAGATATTAAAAAAAAAATCAATTAGAAGTCCTGTATTAAAGTTTGACTCAGTCCTGTGGTCAGTGGGACATTGTGCACTCCAGTGCCTGTCTTAAGAATTTAAAACCTGTGAAAGGCCTTTCCAGTGTAGTCTAATAGTTTATTTGCTCAGTGATGCCCTGACTATCACACTAGGCTGAGGGCACATTGACATGGGCTCATCTAGTTCTGCCTGACTGCTAGGGCATAACCCACATCAGGTCTTGAAGCTATTGCAGGCACTTCAATTCTATGCTAAAACATCCTCCTTTTTCAGCTTGACCATTAGTCTGGGCTCAGCGACAGCTGCAGGGCTGCACAATAAGAGCTGGCTGACCCTCAGCTAACGGGGGGGTAGGAAAAAGACCAACAGACATTACATTTCCATTGCTGCCTGTGGAGATGTGCCCTCAGACAGAAGACATTGAGGTTTATTTTCTAATTTTGCTACTGTTCTCCTGGGTCACTCTGCAGACTACTGGCAAGTCATTTTGCCTCCTCCCCCACAAACAGCAATGACAGGGACTTCCTATGGACCAATGACACTCCCTGGCCTCGGATGCTCACCAGAAGTAAAAGAAGAATAAGAAACAACACCAAAGCAGTGACATACCAAGTATGCTGAGTATCAAGCCTCTTGCCTTTTGGCTCAGTACCCTGTAGAGTACCTGGTAGAGCCGTTCCCATGTGAACACCCACAGAGCTGCTGTGCCTGGGCCCTGCAGCGCCCAACCACCTTGCCCACACAGCTTAGTGGTCTCCAGCTTTCAGGAGCTGCAGCACTATTTCCACAGACTGCTTGCACACATGTTCCTTTCTTATTTTTCCTTCCTAGAAATGGAGCCTTGCTCACTTACTGCCTTAAACACCCAAGTCCACAAAGCACCCCTGTACTTTACGAATTCAAGTCATGCAAGCAACCTGACTGCATTTTGGGTAAAGCACTTGCGTTTTCTCCTTCCCATCATTAGGAAAGCTCATAGGAAATGAGAAGCTAAGGACTTAATAAGTTTACACTGCTTTAAGTTGTTGCCAAATGTCTGTTGTTGAAAAGAGGAAATTATTATAGGATTATTTCCTCTAAATTCAAACCACTGCCAAATGAAATATGAACATAAGAGTGGCTACAATGCGTCACACCAAAGGTGTGCCTGTTCCCACCAGTAGGCAAAGCAGATGCCCACGTAAGAATAACAAGGCAGGTAGATGAGAGACTTCTTCCTAAGAGTCTCCCACCTTCAGCTATTTCAGTTCAGGGACTTCTGGTAGAACAGAACAGAGAAGATGAAAACAAAAGCAAAATATAAATCTTAAAAGTAGCAGATTCATCCTAAAAAGATGACGTAGTAAAGTTTACCTTAAGACTTATTTGAAAGGATATTCAGTGCTTAAATTGGCAAAAAAGCTAGACTCAGTCTGTCCTAGCAATTATTTTACCTATTTTATATTATTCAGTACTAGCAATAAAATCTGGTGGCTTTTTAAAATGTTATAAGGGGAATATAGCTGCATTTGAGAGGAAAGGACTAGTTCTTTGTTCTGTATCTTGCAGTGCTCACAACTATAGAACACCACAAGTGAGAAAGAATAATGCAATTTCAAAATAAACATGAATGAAGCAGGTCAAAAATAGTGTACACACAGCACTATACCTTCAGTAATAGGTGTGCACCCTCTGGCTCTGATTTAGCTCTATGTGTACGCCTGTGTGTTAACATGCTCACACACATACATTTTCCTTGTGCAAAACCACTTTCAGTCACTGAAAGAGGAAGGGCAAATATATCAATGATCCATTTTGCAAAGCAGCATTTCCTTTTCATCCGTACACTCGAGGAACAGGATACATCCCAAAGCAGTTATTCCCTTTTCCAACTGTCAGTCCTTTTTTCCGTTCTGACCAGTGCTTGATTCACTGAAGTAAAACCCAACTGTCTATGATCTTACCGTGGCAGAAGCAGAAGGAAGGAAGCAGTGCATGCAGTAATAGGTTACTCAGTAGCATATGCTCTCTGTAGCTTGCACGCAATGCTCCTCCCCTCCCCAAACCTCTCCTCAGTTCATATCATGGCGGTGAGGAACCAGGCTGCCATCTAACACAGCTCAAATCAGTGGCTGCTGTAGAATTGAAACTTGTCTTTCTTCTCACACTTACAACCTCCCTCCTGTCACGGGTTGAGGCTGGGCTAGCCACTAACAAATGACAGATGCTGTCTATTAACCCCTCTCCCTCCAAAAAGGGAAAGGGAGAGAGAACAAGGGAGAGAGGCTTTACAGTTTGGAAAAGAAAACTAAAACAGCTGTAATGAAACAATAACAATAAAAGAAGAGATAAGAATAAAAATAAGAAAATAATGAAATATATACAAATATATACAAAACCATTCCAGAATCAATACCAAACCCAACTCCCCCCACCCTGATAACGATACGTCACCACCAACACTGCAGGGCTGGTACTGGGGCAGTTCCAGACTGGACTCGGCAGCAGACAGGAACAGGATGCAGGAGCTGGACTCAGGCACTGGATTCAGGGATGCACAGATCGGGATCGACGACAGAAGAACAGACAGAGTCCTCCTCAGATGTTGGCCATTGAAGAAGAGAGATTGACCCTCATGATCTCTCAGCTTTATACTGAATATGACGTATATGAGACAGAATACTTTGTAGGTCAGTTTTGGGTCACTTGTCCAGTTCCCTCCTCCCTGCCGGTGCAACCTTTTACGTGCTTGCGACCCTTTTCACTCCCGGCACCCCAACACGGAGTACAAGATTTAGCAGTGACCTTGGTCAGTACAAGAACAAGTGTAAGCAAGGGCTTCTCTGCATACCATTCCTTGGTACTGACTATAAACATCAGGCCTTATCACTGCTAGAAGCAGTCACTGTCTGGAAAAACATGCTGCTGTTTCAGAAAGCACATTTAGTTAGAAGAGACTTAACTGAAAAGTTAAAGCACTAAAACAGAATTAGTTCTGGTTTAGACCAAACCAGGACAACTCCACTTACTTGGAAAGGAACAGCTAAATTCATCACCATGTTGGTGTTAAATACCCCCCTACAGCTCTGGAAGGAGCCACTTGAGGACCATAATCTGGCCTGTAAAACACGGCACAATGAAACCAATCCATTTAGAAGAAATAAGAATCCTACAAGATGTTCTTATCTTTAAGACTGGAGTAGAAGAATGCAAGTAAGCAAGAGGAACATGGCTCCTGCTGCCTGAAAACTGAAAGGAAAAAGAAAACCTAGATTAGAGAAGCATTAGACCATCAAGCAGAACTGCATGCACACTGCTAAAGCTTCCAGGGACAAGTTGACTGGTTACCACTAGTAGTAAGGATCAAGATGAATAACGGAAGCTTACAAACTGAATAGCTGGTACAAAAATCTGCTAGACCAGAAGGAGAGAAGAGACTCAGCTGTTGAATTCATTTGTGAAGTCACGGACGTCTGAGATGATGTATCCACAAAAGCACAAAGGAATGCCTTACGTATTAAAATCACAGTCTAAAGAGAGAGTTTGGCAAGAACCAGCCTCTGGCTGTTAGAAACATTGGAGGGTGCTGGAGTGGTGATTATGCAGCTCTCAGAGATATCAAAATAGCCCTAAATCCAAATTCTGTCCCTTAAAAGTAATGAAACACTTACAGGACAATTCTTACTAGAATGAATGCAATACTATATATTACAGACCTAGGTTTTGTTGACTTGACAGTTCTGTCAAAGTAGCAGTAAAAACACAGTACTGGTGGTTAGTGAATTCCCTGTTTGCTGATCTCTTTCTGGACAAAAATTACATTACTTGTGGATACTCGTGATTACTCATGAATACTGGGAGTTGCTGACCTTCAGCATCGCTCCAGCCATTGTCCAGTGGCAGAAAAGTGAGTTCCTGAGGTAGCCCTGCTGCAATGGGCAGGATCCTTGATGTAAGCCATTCCAGTAGTAGCTTCTTCCTCAGAGACCTCAGTCATCCTCCCTGCCCTGACCAAGTACAGCACAGTACCCCCAGATGGTGATGAGCTTAATGGCCAGATTCCTCACATACACGTGAACAATCATTTGGTATGGTACCACTGGCTAATGATTTTCTTTTCCTTATTCTTTTAATGCAAACTGACTTCTCACCAAAAAGGGCTTTTTTTTTTCCAGTGAGAAGGTAGTTATTTGTGTAATTTCTTTTTGCAATATTTTTTCCAAAATATCTCATTTAGTTTTTACTAAAGGAAATCACATTGTCATTCTCTTTTTGTATTTTTTCCTAGTCTTGTTTGTCCCTCAGTATAGGTTTTCTTTGAGACCGCATTATCAAAAATTTCTAAAAAAAAAATAAGGCTTTATTTTCTCCAAATTACAATAGAATATAACTGTTAAAATGAGGAAAAGCATTGAAATTATTGATAAAACTAATTTAAAACATTTTCCTTTAGCTAGCCCTGAGAACTTGTGAAGTTCTTTCAGATTTAAGATCATTTGGGATTCAGTTAAATACAGTAATTGGTTATAAGTCCAGCCCATCTATGCTAAAAGCATTGCTAGAAACTCCTCATGTATTTGAAAGGAAGAACTGAAAGTCAGAGAAAGAATAATTTAGTACACAGCTCAGAGGTATCATTAGTAGTGACAGCTTGATGTTAAGAACAGGGAAATTTAGGTTAAACAGCAGGAGAGAAGGGTGAGCAGTCACGGCTGTGATAAGGGGTGAGCGTGACCCCAGGCACATCACTACCAGAAAGCTCCCCCCACACTGAGCTCCTCTTCCCCTTTTTCTCTAAGGATAACTTCCTGACAGTGTTAAATTACAGGACAACCTCCAAAACAATTTTTAAAACTAGAATGCTCAGAAAATGAGAAGGTTGTCCTTCTACACTGAAAATCTGTAGACTTAACAAAAGACTGTAAGAGGCAATTTTTCTCTTGCTGTTGCCCTCCACCAATGACCACGCCTCCATGTTGACAGGTCCTTGTGGATATCACAGCTGTCTCCTACTTCTAACCAAAGAGTGTCAAGGTTTTCTAAGCTCACCTGCCAGCCCTTGCACCTTCTCCCCCCACACAGAAGATTTGGAACATTTCTAACTGTGTGAACTTCAAATATTTTAAGACATCGTGTAAACATCGGACACTGAGAAAGAAAGAAAACAAATAAAAAACCCAAAAAAGCTGGTAGCAGAATTATCTTTATTACTTTAAAATTTTTGTACTTTATTATAGCTAAAATAGTAATTCACTGTGGGTCTTTTATAAAAACAATATTTAAACATGTCAACCTGACATCCACAAAACCTGCTACAAGCAGAACATGATTTAAGCACTGCATAATCTTTCCCAGAGACTTTTTCAAACAAAGATACTATGGTTTTATTTGGTTTCTATTTAACTCTCCTGAGAGGTCTCTCTTTAAATCCAGGCATGAAAAATACATTCTCAGTCCAGACACAGAGATTTCAGAAAAAGAGAAATGCAGTGAGACAGCATTTCATTTGCAAGTCTTTTACATTTTAACAGTGTCTATTGCTTTCCACTCAGCAAACATTACTGAAACTGCTGCTCCCTTCATATAATAAAGTTATAATATTTTCAATGGCATACATATAGTATACATGTAATTTGCGTATCTGCAAATGTGGGCACATAAGATGCGTGTATTTGTGTCTGTGCATAGTATGTATAAGCAGACTATATGCAATATATACTGTATATTCATATGTGTGTGTAAAGACACTCCAGTTCTAAATGTAATGTACAAAATTTCAAATAACAATGTTGAGAAAATGAACAGCCAAATCCATTCAGCAAACATCACTGAACAGATACTTAGAAAAAGTAAGGAAAAAAGTGAAGAGAAAAAACATGCTTAGAGCTGACTTGTTATACACAAGGAAGAGAGAAAGATTTTAGTCATCATAAAAAGAATTCAAGTTTTTCTAACATTTAGTCATAGTAAGTTCTAAGAAAGGAAGAGAAATTGAATAGAAATTACTAGGATTTGTTTGCATATTTTGATGAGCTTTTTCCATAACAATAAATGTAGCTCAGACCTTTTTAAGCCAAGTAATTGTGTCTGGGAGTTCTGTTTTAAATATGCTCTGGGGCATTTCATTGTTCCCACTGAGTGTAAAGTAGATTGTTTCTATGCTTAAGGAACTACAGTGTGCAGGATTAAATGATATACTTAATGAAGAGGCTAAAATGACTGCATTGTTGCTATTTCAAAGGGATTCCAGGAAAGAAAACTACCCAGGATCAGTGAAAACCAACTTTTACCATCTCATATTTTATTAATACATATTCTGTAGTGCACCCTACTTAAAACTCTCTTAAGGAGTATCTAGCTATGATATTACACCACCTCTGTACAAATCCAAACATCTCATCTTTCAAGCTCTTTATCCTTCCAACACACCCAGGACCAGTCCTAGCCGGGTGAGTGCTTGAGTATGGAGAGACATGGACTCACATGCTAGTGATTTGTGAAAGAGAAGAAAAGTGAATCCATGTCTCTAAATCTTAGATTTAGCCTAATCACTTGAGTAGGGCTACTGAAATGACAGACTCCTATCTCAAACTAGATTATGGTTTTTGGCATGGCAAACCAAACTCAAACCTTTCCACAATCCAAGACGCGTGATGTCTCCCACAGTCCCGTAGATGAGCACGTACCACCTTCCACAGCTGTAATTAAGATACTGTGCTTAGTCTTCCGCATCTTTTGGATAGGGAAAGTTGCCACCCATACCCTCTGCATAACAGAGGCATGTGGGACAGCCACCAGGTCTGAAGGTGGGAGGCAGCCTGGAAGACCTGCACCCAGCCAATACTTCCCCCAAGCACAGGGAACTGCAGTGAAAACTATTTGACCAGTACTGCATTACCACACAATGTCATGAACATACTGGTTTGTGAGGGTATAACAGCACAGTAGCTGATCCCTGCAAGCCATTTAGGAGACCCTATTAACCTGCACTGATAGATGAACCAATGCTGAGGTAATAGCAAAGTGATGGCTAAGTTTGATCTATGAAACCCTAAATGGCCTGGCTCCTGACATCTTCAATTCATTGCCCCATCTTAGTTTTGCTGCCCCTCTGCATCTGGTATCTCACATCAAACAGGCGCTAACTGTTGTGTCATGTCTATTTCAGATGCATTCCCAATTCCTCTTACCATCGTATTCCAATGATCCTCTAACATATTTTCCTATCTTCATGCACAGTGTTAGCTTAGGAGAATTACTCTCTTCATAGTTCGTAAAATACCAACTCTATTTTAAACTAAGAGAATCAGAGTTCCTTCCATGCCGTGTATGACTCCAGTTGGAGAAGAGAAGGACCTAGATAAGCAGTTGTAACACTTGGGAGAAGGAGAGATTTGCCCTAGGTCAGGCATAAGCTTCTCAGTGGTGTTTATTGTTGGAAAACCTGAAAGGATAAAAGCCAGCTCTTGAATATCTTCTTGTCACTTCATGGCGTGTAACACTGTTTGCTCAAGCTTTTTATGACTGGGCATGTGCAACATGCTTTGCATACTCCCTGTGCATGCCCACACTGGCATTTGCCATGTTTCACAGATGGATCAGCTGTGCTGTGCACATTCACATACACACGTGGCTGTTTGGAACACAGGAGCTTCATGCTGTCTTTGCTACCATACTAGCCAGAACCTTTTGATTTTTTTTTTTTTTTTGGAAAGGATAGAGGCAATTGTGAGAAAAAAGAAGGTGCCAGAAAACTCTACAGCTGATATGGGCATTTCTCTTCCTTGTTAAAGCACACAAGGACTCAAGCCAAAGCCATTTAGCCTTTCTGCCCATCTCTGACTTTTACCCTCTTTTGGGTCGTATAGACACAGTGTTCCAAAAACAGCTCTAATGATCTCATTTCTGAAGCTTGATGCCTTTTGAAATTTAATCCAAAATACAGGTATCTGATCTTTATGTCCTTCTCGGTATGTATATAGAAGTAAAAGTTTTATCTATGAATTCCACTTTTAAAGTGTTTGTGTGTGAAAAATACTCAAGTTCCCTCCCCAACATTTCTGGATAGTCTCTGTAATTTGTCTCTGATGGCCAAAGCTATTGCAATTAGCAGAATCAGACAATAGGATGGAGCCAACAGAAATGAAACATTATGTTCTGCTGCCAATGCTTACATCATCCTACTGAGCTCATCTTACAAAATACCTAAAAGGTGAGCCAGTTGCTTGGAATCATAAATTGTGCACTTCCCTCCCATACCAGCTACCAAAGTGCAATGTGGACGTTGCCCTACCTCTGTTACTGTAGCTCTTACTCATTCTTTTTCTTTTTTTTTTTCTCTTTTCCCAGGGGGCAGCCTTGGAATTCTTGTACTCCTCCTGCTACAACACATCCTCTGCTCTGTGTGTGGTCACTGGCCAATAATCTGTGGCAAAGGAAGCAAGGACTTTTGAAAAAAAAGTTTTCTGCCACAAGTCAGCATGCTGCAAGGACTGCTCAGACCAGGAGAAAAAAAAGAAAGTTGAGCGTCAAGAAAAGGTTCATACATTCCTGCATCTGTGCTCATATCTGGGACTGACCCTGCAGAATTTTGCATGAAACTTTGTATTCACAGGGAAGCTATAACTTCATACACATCTATCTAGTCTTGAAACAAACAAACAAACAAACAAACAAATCAAACAAAACCCAAATCTCTACTTGAAACTCAGCAGACTGGTGAGCACATGATGTTATAGCTGTTGCTGTCTTACTTCCACATCATCCTTCCCCACAGAGACTATGCCACATGCGATGGTTGGCACAAGAGCTGGCTTAAACAGTTCTTTACCAGGTGAGAGCCACCTACTCTAGAGGAATTCATTGCTAGTTCCTCACAGACAGATTCTAGACTCCTTGTGTTTCCTGAGACAAAGAATTAAAAACATACATGCTCACACAAAGCCACTGAGAGGGTCACTCTTACAATTAGGGGCAGCACTTTCATTTGGGTTTTTTAGGTTAAAATATCAGAAATTGTGGCAATATAATAACTCAATAATCTCTGCTGTAAATAAATATATTCATCCTCTAAAGGAGTTATGGATCCTGACAGCTTTAACTACGGACTTCATGTACCACTCTAACACTAAACTGAGACATTAAGTGAAGGAAAACTCCAACCTTAATAGTTTCAGCAAGCATCTCTAGCTGCAACACACCATGACACTGACTAAACCTTGTCTGCTCTGACCACCATACTATCTGTCACTCTAAAGCTACTACGGATGTATTACACCAGCTTATCTGTTCCCTTAAAGCTTGTGGATTTATGGACTGCAAAGTCTATTTGTAAAACCCACAGTACTCTGGGTATGAATTCTTCACAATAAATTTTGTTTTCAACACCCTAGGATTTCCTTGCTGCTGATTTGTCACATCCTGGGCACCTTCAGTGAAATGGAGTCCCATAACATCTATCCAGAAGTGGGAAGATAACAAACATGCAATACCTGACTAGCAAGATTCATAATGTCACACAACTCCTCTATAAAGATTATCACCTGCATCTAGGAAGATGCTGAATTCTCCCAACCATGGAGCTTTCCAGGGGAAAGACTCAGTACAATTAGAATAACATCAGTTGGCAAAAAAAGAAAAATAGGCAATTTAGCTAACAGGATTCTTAGTTCCTGGCACCTGATTTTTCTGTGTTTACTCAGATATGTCACCTCTATTTACAAGTCTAGCGGTGATTTCCTCTGGGTGGGACAACTGAGTGTGTCCATTGTTCCTCTTAAACACCCTCAGTAAATAAGTATCACTGTATTGGCTTCAGGACCTTTTTTAACTGATAGGGCTCTTAGGTGTTCTGATGTCATCATGGAAAATGAGCATGTAGAGGACGTTGTCTAAGGGTTACAGCAAAGCACTAGAGGAAAGAAACGGAAGCCAAGTCTCTCTAGAAGCATTTCTTATGTAGTTATTACAACAAATGAACATTTGAACTCTTTCGTGAATACTTGAAGTAAGTATTCCATCTAGAAAATAGGTTTAAACATGAATTTGTTATGCAGAACACCTCATCAACTCACTCTGCACATGGGGGATAGAGAAGACTGGAGCATGGTGATCAGTAACACACAATCTGCCCTGCCACAGGGATACCATCCACCTCTACAAACTGCAATATTGTCTCTGAAAAAAAGAACTCTTGACCTGAAGAAACTGCTCTCTTGTTCCTCAGCTCCTTTCATTCCTTTCAACCCTTATTGCCAAGGCTGCAACCGCTATTGCAGGGTTTTTCAATATGAGGTCACACAACCAAATGATAAGCCGCAGAGAGGTAGTACCAATGGAAGATGTTTCTCTCTTCCTGACGTGATTATGAGAAATTAATTAATCTGGACACAGGTCTGGCTGAAAGGAGCACTGCTTCGGGTGCATCTGCTGCTGGCTCTGCTTGTGACTGTCCTCCTTTCTTCACCCTCATTGGCAGGAGGTTAAAGCCGCTTTCCACAGCTCTTTTTCCCAGAGCTAACACAGAGGGATATGAACTGCCTTTTTCCAGGTTAGAGGCAAGAAAATGGAACAAAGCTGAGCATGAGAGAGGCATAGCATAATAAAACAAGTTGGTGGGGAGAGAGATGTTTCATTAGCTGAGGTGCCAGCTTTGAACTGTAGCCTTTTAACAAGGCAAACTCCAGGCTTGGTCATCTTCTGTCGTTACCTCAGAGCAGGAGCCACACAGGCCTCTGCATGTGTTCATACGTATACGGCAGGGCGGCATAGGAAGCCTTTAATTATTAAGTTGAAGTACAGTCCTGTTTATTCCTGAATATGCTGTTTAAACGCATTTATTTTTGCAAAGCTGCTGAACACCCACACATAACTTCTGCTGCCCTGACTCTATGGCAGACCCCAGAGCCTCTGGGTTGGCGTCTCCCCTTTCCAAGCCCGCTGGTTCTGCCCAGGTCCCCTGCCGCCTCCTCTTTCCTCCACTGAGCTATGGCGGTTCTCTCTTCTTCCAATTTTAAGTCATCTCTGTCACAACTGCTGCCACCACAGACAAGTGCACTTTATTATTAATGCATTATTAAATTTTATCTCACATTTAGAGCCTTGTCGATGGTGCTTACTTATAGGCACTGTGGTGATAAGCATTATAGAAATAGCTATAAATAATGAATATTATCCCTCTCATATCTCCTCCAGTCTCGCAATCCAGTAGGTATTCACTGAAAGGCAAATGCAGATCAACTCCATTTGATTTTTACTGAATAAAAGTATCATCAGGGTGGGTATTTATTACAAGATAGCGAAAATACTGCAGCTACTGTGGGAGGCAGCCAGAGACATTTGGGCAGCTTCTGTTTCCATAGGGTACCTTTCTTTGAAAGCAAAGCACTAACTATAATTTGCCTGATATGTTCCTGTTCCTTGCAGGGCTCCAGAAACTGAGAGGGTGGAAAGATAGAGAAAGGGTCCAAATTCTCCTGATGTTTGCTTTTTACAGCTCAATTGTACAACACAATTTTTAATTGGGAAATGCATCATTCCCAGCATTTGCCTGTCATCCAGCAAAGTTCAGAAATCAGAGCCCAAAAGAGCAGAGCACCAGTGCCGTCTCCACTGCAGCCTGTCCTGCCTCATTAATGTTTGCTATTTTATTTCTTCTCTTCCTCTGTATCTCCTGCAAATTAAGTCTTTGAATGCTGTTAGCACTCCTGTTGTGGTGGGTTGACCATGGCTGGATGCCAAGTGCCCACCAAAGCCGCTCTATCACTCCCCTTCTCAGCTGAACAGGGGAGAGAAAATACAACAAAAGGCTCATGGGTCAAGATAAGGACAGGGAGAGATCATTCACCAACTACCGTCACAGGCAAAAGAGACTTGACTTGGGGAAATTAGTTTAATTTATTACCGATAAAATCAGAGTAGGGTAATGAGAAATAAAACGAAATCTTAAAACATCTTCCCCCCACACCCTCCCTTCTTCCCAGGCTCAACTTTACTCCTGATTTTCCCTAGCTCCTCCCACCCAGCAGCACAAGGAGATGGAGAACAGAGGTTGTAGTCAGTTCATTACACATTGTTTCTGCTGCTCCTTCCTCCTCACAAGGAGGAATCCTCACGCTGTTTGTGCTTCAACATGGGGTCCCTCCCACAGGAGAATCCTCCACAAACATCCCTCCCACAGGAGACAGTCCTCCACAAACTTCTCCAACATGAGTCCTTCCCACAGGCTGTGGTTCTTCATGAACTTCTCCAGTGTGTGTCCCTCACAGTGTCACTGGTCCTGCCAGAACCCTGCTCCAGCATGGGCTTCCTGTGGGATCACAGCCTGCTTCAGGCATCCACCTGCTCCAGCATGAGGTCCTCCACAGACTGCCGGTGGATATCTGCTCCACTGTTAACCTCCATGGGCTGTTGGGGGACAGCCTGCCTCACCACGGTCTTCACCATGGACTGTAGGTGAACCCCTGTTTCAGTGCCTGGAGCACCTCCTCCCCCTCTTTCTTCACTGACCTTGGTGCCTGTAGAGTTGTTTCTATCACTTATTCTCACTCCTTTCTCCAGCTGCTGTTGCCTAGGTGGGTTCCCCCCCCCTCCCCCTTCTTAAATGTGTTATCACAGAGGCAGCTGATGAGCTCAGCTTTGGCCAGTGGCAGGTCTGATTTGGAGCCAGCTGGCATTGGCTCTATCAGACACAGTGGAAGCTTCTAGCAGCTTCTCACAGAAGCCACCCCTGTAGCACTTCAGCTACCAAAAACTTGCTATGCAAACCAAATACACCTGTACATACACAGTTCTTGATCACTAAGCCGTTGAAAGATGTAGGGGATCTTTGTTATTATCAAGTATCTATAAGAGCTTAGAGAGAAAAATCTGGACAAGAAAAAGCTTCAGGAGAATACTGAGAGGTTTTTTAAAAGGTGATACAAACCCCTTGATTTCAGTCTCAGAGAAACGTCCCGAATGAAAATCTATGTTAATGCTCTGGAATGAGATACCTTAATCTTGTCATGGCTTTATAATAGACAAAAGTGCACCATGTGTTTCAGATGTCAAAGGGGATTCTGGAATCAGAACAGATAACAAAATCAGACTCCACTCTAAGTATCACTAAAGTTAGGGCTGTTCAGAGTTACTGATTAAATTTGGCTCATCAAGCAGGTTTTCAGCTGGCAGGCCAGATAAGATGCCAGACCTAAAGCTGAAATGGGCAGAAAACAGCTTTCTAACTTGCAAAAATATCTGAGATACCATATTTTTTTGTTCAAATGAAGTTAAAATGTCAAAAGCAAAGTTACTTTCATAAGTAAATGTCCAGAGGGGAAAAAAAATCAGTTACAGCATTTTCTTCTGTTAATGTTGTAATGTTTAATTTTTATTACGACTTGGCTTTTTGTTGTGTATAATTAGCTTATATTTAACAACAAAATGTTCTTTAAGCAAGAAAATGTGGGGTTTTTTTTTAATGCTGAAAATGTCCCAACATCTTCTCAAATGAACAAATATACTGGGGGAAAAAACCCTTTTCTGGTTAGAAGAAAGACCCATTTTAGTACACACTTTGTTTTTGTGCATCAGAAACACAATTCTGTGAAGAAATTATCATCTCAGAAATATCATTTATATATCAAATATCAAAAATATAATCTCAGAAAGAAGCTCTGAAAGACAATCATCTCCCCTGATACTAAGACTAAAGTTAACCCTGACTTCATCAGCGCAGGACTAGACTGCTTTGGTCTTATCACATGAAGTCTGAAGGAACCCAAAATTACCACGGAAAAAACTCAGATTTCTGGCACTTGAGACCTCCTGAGTTCACTCCAACCTAGAATCATGTCTGCCAAGCATTTGACCTAGGCTCCCAAAAATTTTTCACTTAATACCTTCGCTTGAGCTGCTTCAAAACTTAATGTGGGCTTGCTTAAAGCTCAGTTTCCCCGTTACTGTGCTCTTTTCTGAAAGATGAGCTGAATTTTATAGCATTATCATAATGAATTAATCTATCTCACCAACCATACTTGGTACTATATGGCTGTCTCACAACACATAAAGAAAACGTCCCATGCAGATCGGTTTAATTGCCAGGGTACATTATATCACCACTAAGGGTGTATCCTTCTGTAAAGCTGGGTTTAGATCTAACATGGTTACACAACTTTTGGTCAGCTTAAAGTAGAAGAAAAATTAGTTTCTGCCTGCCTGCAGAAAACTCCTTGGATGCACCCTTGGGAATATATAATAAAAACCACAGAGAAATTTGATAATGAACCAAGCTATTCAAGCTTATTTAGCACATATATTCACCCTGATGTCATTTACATCTTCTGTCACTACTTAAGTATTGTATAAATTTAGTAATATTCACATTTGAGGTTGTTTATATTTGTGGACCCTAACTTCAAACTCTCAGTACCAAGCCTGATTTTCAGGGGTACTGTGCACCCACATTCCCCACTACTTTCTGTTTTACCAGAGTCTCCCACCAATAGAGAGAGCTTTCAGAGTGAGAAAAGCCTCAGGCAGATAAGGAACAGTTACCACTCAGCACTCCGAAGATCTGATTCAGGGTTACTATCAGCTGCCCTAGAGTTCTTCCAGCAACACATAGCAACAACTCATCAGACACAAGGAAAAAAAAAAAAATAGTAGCAGCTTGACTCAGCGAAATAATGCTGTCAAGATCCCTCTCCTAAAGTGGAGATGGCAATCAGTCCACTCCAATATTTACTTTGTTATCTGCCCATCACAACAAACAATAATTAGATTACCATGGGTCAGGTTTTTTCTAGAGAGGTCACACAATGGTATAAGATGCTGTCTCAACAAGAAAATCCCATCATTTTCCTTTCAGATTAGAAGCATTTTCCACTGCAGCTTTACAGAAAGTTTCACCATCTATAATTACAATACAGTAATTGCATCACATACAAATCAGGGTGCACAACACAGGGCCATAAATTACAAAAATAGACACATAAAGTATCAACAGTCTTACACACCCAACTCAGTGTATAAAGGAGAAATGGCAAATGTATTTTTCAACCCAAAAGGGGAACAACAAACTTCTCAAAGGGTCCAGTAACCCTCCCCAGCCACCTCTTGTCTGTCAGAGCTTTCCCTACACCTACACAGTGTTTCTCAGGATTAAAGAGGATTAGATAACTCTGTCCATAAAGGTTTTCACCAGCTCACACATGTTAGAAAGCCTCAGAAATCGTATCATAAGCTGTAAATGGTGATGCTCCCAGTGCTGTACTTTTGGTAGGCAAGCTTGCTTGAGATAAATGTTGCTTGGAATACAAGCTGTTTCTCCTCTTATCAAGGAAAAATTTTGTATCCTGAGGATTCCACCGTAAATTAGCCAAGCCCCACTGCTACACCCACTGCTTCCCTACAGCAACACAAAGAATATGGTAACACTCATTAGAGTGCACCACCAGGGAAAAGTCTAATTGCTGGATTTACATTTTGTAGGCAACGTGTATTTATACTAATAATTCTATTTTGTGCTGCTTTACTAGTCAGAGAAGAAAAGAGCATATTGTATTAAGCTCCAGCCCCCAAGCACTGAAATAACACTAACAGATCTAGAGAGACGGGCTTTCATATAATTGGCATCTACCCACAGAATGCAGTTGATGATGAAGCACATTTCCAGCAGTTCACAAGAAGGGCATGTGGTTCCCTGAGGATTTTCAACCTTTAATATTCGCCTATCTTTGGGAGCATCTACTCATCTCATCATTACAGCAGTACTAGTCACTTCACTATTGAAGTAGGACTGGAACAATGAGCACTTTAACCTTGCCCATTTGGATCTTAAGCATTATTGGCCTTAGTGGTTACCTCCAAACTCCCACAGATCCTACAAGAAAAGTTCTATCCACTGTTTATTAAGAAAATAACTTTAAGACAGACTAAGAAGCTACAAAATTAGTCATCCAACCAGAAACAGTACCAGAACCTGAGACATTCAAGCATTTCTTTTAAAGAGAGATACATACTTTTTGCTCATTTTACAATGTCCTCCATATTTGGAGGACATTAAAAAAAAATCCTTCACAATATTCCAGTGTCTCTGCTTCCAGCTCCAGCTGAAGCAAGGGAGTTCTAAGCTGTTGACAAACCTAACTCTTTTTTTCTTGCAATGAGCAAGTTATCAGAACATTTTGCGACCTGCAAAAGCCTTTGGATTTGATTCAAGATTTCCACAGGCTCTTATTTTATCTGAATAAATTCAACCAGTCTTAATATTTTCTTTTCCTTTAATACTACAAAAGTAATAGTTCTGGACCCATCAAACTGATGAAGGATAAGGCAAAACTTAAAGCCCTTATGAACTTTTCTAAAGATCAAAGTTTTCAGAAGCAGGGGTTTGGCTTGGGACTGTCTTGACAACTGCTAATAAAAAAAAGTTAAAAGCGAGGAAAGAAAGAAATACTTGTCTTACTCATAATAGCTTCACATAAACTTAAATATACATAAAAAGTAATTAAAGGCTTCTTCTAAAAGGAGCTGGAAGCCATGGTGTTATGTCTCCCTTCACGTGATTTTTATCTGATTGAGCAATCTCAGAAAAGCTACTTTAAACAACTTTCTAAGACATGGTTGCTTCACATTGTCTCACGTAGCTATTTTAGCTGAGCACTGCACAACCTGCTTCTAGCCTTTTTACCTGGAAACACATACCCACAACTTAACACTGTGCTATTAGTACTTTTCTATTTGATGTTCTCCTCACCTTCATTTTATGTAGTATTGCCAATCATAAAGCATCTATTTGCATGGTTCTAATTGCAAACTGAACCATCCCCCTTTCAAACCCTCTCAGCTTCTGCGTGGGAGAACTTGTAAATGAAAATAGGCGTCAAGCTTCCTACACACTGCAGTAGAAACACGGCGCTGGAAGATGGGCAGGGTAGTCTGTTGGAGACTGATCGGACTTTTCATGAGCAGGCCATCAGCCTTAACTACTCTTCCAACTCACCCTGAGCTGCCCAGACACAAGCCTTCTGAAAGCAGGGTGCTTTTCTCTGAAAAAAGGGACATGTTGCAGATTCCGTGTTGAGCTACAGATGTGCAATGGCACAACTGCCAGTGAAATGGGTATGCACACCAGAGCGGTTCAGGAAACAAGGCTACATGAATTGCAGGCAGCATTGAAGGAAGAAAGCCACTGCTGAGCAATGCTGTTTGCTGTCAGATGCTGCGTGACCTTTTCACTAGATACAAGATAGGAAGACTGTGGAGCGCATACTGGTTAAGCATATGGTTCCAACAATACCATTCGGAAAAAGAAAATCCGTCATTACAGTGTAATAGGAAATATGCTGGAACATAAGAAGGCCAAGAATAACTTATTTCGTAAAAGTCCTTACCTTTCCTTTTTTATTCCTCATTTAAATACTCTTTGAAGCAGTGACTCTGGTATAGAGAAAAGAAAGACAGCACGAAACACTTCAATCTATTTTCCAGTTTCTGCTGGAGTGATGACTGCTAACTTCTCCCCTGGTGCTGTACTCCCATGCCACGTAGTGCACACACAGCCATCACAGGCAATGACACACTGTAAAACAAGCCCAGCAGCTGCAGCAAACACTGTGGATACTGGATACTTTTGCTGATACTGTTCAAGATCAGCTAGGGGTGGAAGTTTTACACCATTATTTGATTTTAGGACAGACAATCCTATGCGGACTTGATTATTTCCTCATTTGTAAAAGAGCTTTTTAATAATGTTTCCCGGAGACTCTCCAATGTTAGTTATCACAGGCACCCTGCATCTAATGGTTATTACTATTTGGTGTTTTAAAGGAGGAAACTGTCAGTAGGTCATTGTAGGCTCTTGCACATAGCAGGAGGAGACTGGTGAAATTCTCGCTTGACCTCCTGAAGTGTGCACAAGGCCAGCACACAGCCACTAGCCCATATCCACCCTTAATCCAACCCTGCCAGTCCCACACACCCAGCATAAGACAAGGGCCATTTGCAGGGCAGTGGCATGACCTCACATTTGGGAAATTCTAAGAAGGCAGAAACTACTATGCTGGATTAAATTCTTTTTAATTGAGTGTATGACTCCTAACAGTGCCCCACAACGAAGTACTTGTCATTTCACAGTCTTGGGCTCATACTGTGGCCCCTGCCCAAGACATGATCCCAGACAAAGACCCATGGCTACAATTTAACCCACTCCCTGACATGTTTTCATGTCATGGAGGTCTTATGCATTAAGACAACAGTAGGTTAAGAGGTCTGCCCATGTCCTTGGCTTGCTATTGACATCAGGCTTCAGGAATGGGACAGACCTGATGTAGTCAGTGACTAAAATATGTCCTGAAGAAGCAATTGTTCTTATCTAAGCACATGCAGTTTCAAATCCTTGGCCTGTTCCCCTGGGCTGGCCACTGACTTCGGAAGGCAGCCTCAATGTTAGCCAATACCAGAGGGTGCCTAAGTGGGTTGCACACCATTTTTCATATTTCAAAATTTAAGTGAATTTTTTCTGTTAACAAGAAGAAATTTCATCAGAGTACAGAACATAAAAACACAACCACCTCCAGAAGTTCCCTGACCACCATCTCTTATTCTGTTAAAAATTATAATAAAGACCACATGCTCATCGGTGAAAAGATGTCATTTATGTTTGTCCATAAGGAGCTCTGAATAGCTAGTCAGTATAAATACTGCATAAAAAATAAAAGTAACAAAGGGAGGGTTTTTTTCTACATTTGTTATTTTTGGGGAGAAAAAACAGCCATCTGTGTTCCAAATGTGTTGCTTTTCAATGATCCACAAGCTGTTTCTATGGTTTTAAATTATTTGACTTTGCTCTTCTTTCGAATGGTTGCTTTCACCGTATTAAAATACAGTGCCTCATCCTGCTGAGTGCTGTGTTAGTTGTCTGGCTGCTTTGCTGGATAAGCATTGTAGAGGTCTGGAAATGATAACCTACACAAGAGGGCAACAGCACAAGAAGGAAACAAGCAACAAAAAGTTCACATTGGTTCGGTGAAGATTTTACTTGAAGAGCAATTTTACCTATTTTTGGTGACAATTTTGGGAAATTGTTTTAGTTCCTATCTGCAGCCATCATGAGTATAGTTTCTCACCCTTCCTCAGCTAGCTCTAAAATGCCTAGAAATTAGACATTTAAGTGCTTAAAATGGAAAAAAGAAACACAGCATATATATAAAAAAAAAATCTTCCTGCATGTATAAAAAAGGCCTTCCATATACATTGCTTGTACAGAAAGCATTTTATTTTGATTGAGAGCAGATTGTTCACTCCTATCCCCAATCTGAGATTGGGCAGATCTCACTGTGTGCCCATTTTCACAATATAATGATCTTTATGTACACACAGATGTATATACAAAGACATACACATGGCATTTTTATAAATTTAGCACTTCTAGTTGTTTTGATGCTCAGATCTATACTTACTAGTTAGCCCAGCACACATTTATTAAGAACATAGTGGATTCAGCAGTTATCTGTTTAAGGTAGATGCAAATGAAAAAATATTTACATAAATATCTGCAAACACTATACATCATTCTCTTTGTCTTCAGGAACACAGCCACATGCCAGGTCTTTTGTGTATTAAATGACCAAACGCACACTTAAATCAAATAGCTGTTCCGTTCAGTCCATGCTTTCCACAAGTCGTTAGACATGCTATGTTGAAAGGAGTGACTTCGTGCACACTCAGCTTTTTCAAAGAAACATCTGTGATTTAATGACCAGATCTAAGCCATACAGAAGTCTGAACTCTGGGAAACTTGCAGCTTGACTGCCATCCACCCAGGAAACTCCTGCTATAAAGGAGTCTATAAAGATGCCATTCACACAGTCAGTCACCGGGGCCCTGGTGCATAACAAACCTAAAAACTTTTACTAAGGTCTGTCCTAGAGAAATTCAAACTGTTCCAAGTATGGGAGTCACTGAGACTGCTGAAAACACAAAGAAACACTTCCTCTGAGACAGGCATCTCTTAATGAGAGCAAACATTCCTCTCTCTGAAAAAGGCAGCAGGAGACGGATGTGTGCAAGCTCAGTCTGTCTATTGTACATCCATGGCTCCCATTACCACAACATTTTAGAGCTTCACAGATTAAATGCATTTCTCCCCGAGATGCCCCGATGAGGGGCGGAAGTGCTATCATCATTGGGGACAATAATTCTCTCCACAATAGGAAACCCAGCATAAAAATCATCAGAGCCATTCAGGTCAGACTAGGAAAACATAGATGACACTTCTGCTTTTCAAAGGTTTGCTTTTAAGTTTCTCATTAACACCTCAATTTTACATTGAATGTTTGCCAACATTTAAGAACACTCAAATTTAATTCCAGAAACATAAACACACAGGGATCATGTACAGATTCTCAAGTACTAAAAGATATGCCAAAAATGTTTTATTCTTTCCCTCACACCACATTCCATTCCCACCAAAGCCCTTCTTCCAGCTCAAAGTTATTTGCTGTCTTCGTCACACAGACCAAAAGGGCTTACATTCACTTAAGTAAGAAGCACTGAAAACTTAAAGAGTTTTACAGAATCTTATCAAAACTATCTAAACAAGCTGAACCTGTAAAAATGGACTTGAAATCTCACCAAAGCAGGCATATGTCCTTCTGCCCTTTGTGGTACATCAGATATTCCTACAGTATTTTAGCTCAAGAATGGAAATGAGAGAAATTGTGCTTCGTGTCCTGCAGAGACTTGCACACGTGCCTGGCTTTGCACCCTCAGGGGGGCAGGAGTATTCCAATAGACTCCTCATTTAGGTGCACTGGCTGGTCCTCTCAGGACATACCTCTTCTCCCTACGGACTATAAAGAGACCTTAGCAGACAAACATTTTTTCCACAGTTGCAGTACCAGCTGTCTTCTGCCCCTGAGTTGCTCTCTCAGTTGTGACAGCTCATTTTCCTACAAGGTGACACCGTGAACTGCATCAAGAAAGGAACCAGCTGAAATGTAACCTATTCTTTCATCGTTTTTCCTTTTATTTTTTCCAAAGTTATCTTTCAACTGAATCTGTGCCCTGATGCATTTCACTGCATAGCCACACAAACACTGTGCTGGCACAGTAGAGCAGAGAGGCACTGGGCAGAGACCACTAAAACCAGCTTACACAGCACCGCTGTCTAATATTTAACCACGGCTGTAAGCTCCTAACTCTGGTCCTCTGAACTGCAACCGAATTAAATGCAGGAAGCAAAGCAAACAGTGCAATCTCCTGCATCTCAGTCCAGGGGTTTCATCATCACTCACCAAAACCAGTTGGAAATATTTCACGGCTTTCATGGTTCGTCCACGTTTCTCATTTCATTTGTGCAAGTTTGAAATGTTGATAAAAAGTATCAACAACAACTAAAAAACTTGCAGAAAAGTTTTACTATCTCTACCTGAGCTGCTGCCTAAAGCCTGAGAGATTATCAAAGCAGAGATATGTCTCAAAAACAGGTTTAATCTACCAAAGTCAGTTGCAAAGCTTTCATCAATCTGTGTACAGTCATACAAATATTTATTTCCAATTACATACAATCAGATACACATTCGCCTCAAGTTACAGAGATGGGAATCCCATCATCTCTGATTTGTAGTTAACAGAAATGTGATTCCAGAAGACTGTGTTGTAAACTGGCACCTCAGTAGTCTCCTAAACGTACGCTCCAAGAAGAATTAAGTAATTTCATAACCAGATTTTCAAGGTTAAATCCTTCAGAAAAAGGCATTAATATAATTTCTTACTTTTACTTAACTTTTGCAGTTTTGCAAAAGATTTGTCATCATAGTAAGCACTTGTGTTATTATGATATTTCTATTGTCCTTTTACATGCAATGCCAAATGGTCTTGGTTCTTGACCTATGGTTTGCACAAGGATTATAGCAGCAAATTAATTTACCTCAAATACTGTAGTAACACCATGGACCCCTTCAAGCTCACTGTAAGGCTGGGGTAGTTCATTAAAAATACACACCACTGAGCTGCTGGGCAAATCATAATTTTCAATTCCCAAGCAGTATACAACAAAATAACAAAGCAAAAATTCTCTTCGAAAATGGGACTGATTCTGTGTTTCAGAAACGCTCAGTCCAGGGCAGTCAACTATTTCTCCCCTGAGCTCTCTAGAGGTCTCTGTAACTATATTCTCCCCTTGCCCTCCAGTCCCATTCATCCCTTCTCCATAGAAGGAAACCTAAAATACCGGAATTCTGCTATTTCCTGTGTACAATCATATGCATCTCCCATTTTTACCTCACCTAAACTATACTGCATTT
The DNA here is from genome assembly GCF_034619465.1 of Leptosomus discolor. Classification (NCBI taxonomy): domain Eukaryota; kingdom Metazoa; phylum Chordata; class Aves; order Leptosomiformes; family Leptosomidae; genus Leptosomus; species Leptosomus discolor. The sequence goes on from NC_141393.1 coordinate 11,535,784, forward strand.
ACAGCCCTTACATGCCACTGGAAAACAGTGAAAAATTAGTGTTGGCCTCTGCTGAAATATGATACTCTCTTTGAAAGACCGCTGAAGTAAAGATGATGGTTTCTAGCAGGTTACATCCTAAGGGCAAGTAATGTCATTCCTTCATAGGACTGGATGGGAGAACTGAAAAGGACAGACTGGTCCTTTGAAGTTGTCTTTCCCTAGAAGTCCTCCACTGAAATGACAGGGAGACACTAAGTAGAAATTTCAGCAGCTATCAAGAGCAGACTCAAAACAAGCAGTTTTTCTGCTCGTGAATAAGTAGAAAGGTTTGGCAGATCGCTCTGCTTTGGGCCCCTTCATGCAGCTATAAGCAACAGCATCCACCTCTTTCTCTGAGAGATCCGATGTTGCTGCCAACTTAGAAATCCAAGATCCAAAAAAACTGGTCTCAGGGATACACTTAAGGTTGTAAAACCTATTCCCACATTCAGTTCATTGCTAATTCTTCAACAACCTTTTGGTACCAAATCCCAGTTGATCTCCTTCCCACTCAGTCACACTTTTATTGCTTGATTTCTGCAGGTAGCAAAGTCCTTTTATGAAATCAAAAGGATTTTAATGGTGAATGATAGTTCAAGAGCTAATAATGCCACCCTGGATCTTCTTTCTCTCTGATCAGGAAAGGAATCTCCAGAGTTCAGTGAATCCCTAAGAAGTTACATTACTAATTTTACAGCAACAGCTGTACCTAGGTTTTAAGAGCAGGCAGATGTCTTTGTCTTTCAGTAGTGTTCAGTGATGAGGCATCACTTGTGTTGCCAAAAAAAAAAATAACACCCAAAACAAAGCAAACAACAAAACCCAAGAATGGTTGGTGCAGGATATCTCAATGTTATTCATCTTTTCTATCATTTACAAAATGAAAAGGAGCTTTTCTTTCTCTTAACTGAATGGCAAAGCTCAGCCCCTGTTCCAGTGCTGATGCTCCCTGAACTAGGATTCAGCTGTTCACAATAGCAGGAGAAGTAGTTTGAGGGAGAAGGTCCTTGTTTAAACATAAAATTCCTTCAAGAATTAGCAGAAATGACAAGCAAAATGTATCGGAAATAAAAGTCCCATGTTTGTTTCTTTGCTGTAATCTGGGAATGCTCATTTCATAAGGTTTCTGTCTTTATTAGTTGAAACATCATTCATTTTTTATTGTAACAGATGTTTCAGAAAACAATTTGCTCTCAAGAAGGGACCCTCAATCACTGTAAACCAAATGCAAAGAGTTTCCCTAAAATGCAGAGGGTTTATTTCCTTAATCTGACAAATTTAACAGGGCAGAATTTGGCTGGGATAACAAACAGTTTCCATTCTCTTTAGTTGGGCAGGAGCCACTCCCTTTCAGCAAATGTCAAGGTGTGAAAGCCTGAGATTTGACCATAAAATACAGAAGCAACAGTAGACCTTCAAAAACCAGCTATGCCTCATGCTGCCTTGCTATCCAAATCTCATTGTTCCCTATTACACCCGGTACCACCAGGCAGGCACTTCTTAGGAGAGGGCAGAAGCCAAGAAAGCTTTAACACTCCATTTGGCTTCATCCACTCACTGTAGCACAACTGCATGGGGTTTCTGGGCATCTGACCACCTCCACCCAGGACCTCTTTCAGGCAGCTGAATGTGCCTGCCGTTCCCCATAGAAAAAACCCTCACCTCCTACAGCAGCCACCGGTCACTTTCCTAATGCAAATGTGTAACATAAGCAAGATCAGCACAGTTTGCACAGTAACAGCCCCACAAAGTCACCCAAACGTATTTTTGCTTCAGCCTCTCATTGCCTCAAAAATCAGAGGCCAACATGACTCCCTGAGCTTGGAGTTTGTCAAAGCAGCCTGTCTTATAGACTGGCCTACACAGACAGCTATTAAACACCAGTTTCTCAGGCTGTAGAAAAAGCAATATATAAAACGCGTTAAGCCATTACAGTAAAAAATAGTGATGTGTAAAGATGATCCAAAGAATATTTTACTGTTTAACTCATTTTGTCATAAAACTGCAGTAGGACCTAACTTATAAAGTATAAATTTCCCAGGTTCTGTATGCACTCCAGATAATTTTAAAAGCCCTGGTACACAGGACATCCATTTCAGCATAGGAGAGCATTTTTGTGTAAAGCAGCTAAGGCAGGGAGTCAAGATGGGGTGGTGGGAACTGTGTGAAAGAATGCCAGTCCTGCAAAGAGAAGGCTTTTAGTAGTCTTTCCTGTCTAGAATTGATGGTGACATAGAGTAAATAATAGCCACTGCATGTTCAAAGCTTCTGGGTCAAAATCTCATCCACCATAAATCATCACTTTTTCTCTGTCCCACTGATTTTATGAGAGAAGCTCTTTTTATTCCATACTCTATGAGCTACAGTGATCACATCATCCCATAGGGAGCTGGTCAGAGAACTGTGTGTTACTCAGTCTATGCAACTCCAGCAAAAATTAAATACTAGGGTTTTAATATGAAAGAAGGACAGAAAAAGATCGCAAACCAGGTAAAAGAAAAGACACATTTAATGTTTTCATGTCATTGCTTATGGAAGGAATCATTATATATTACTATTTATGCTTTAAAAATTATGCATCTTTATACATAGTGAAACAAAATGAAGTACCATCCCTGTGAAAGTTCCCTATCTATCCAAATCAGAGAGAAGCTTTTTTCTCCCTGAATGTTCTTCTGTGGAAAATGTTGATCAATTTTGTTTTTCAGTCTTCACTACAATTGATCACAAAATCAGGTTTCACCATTTTGAAGTGCACTACAAAGTACGTTCTCATTGTGCAGTTGTCTGTGGTCATGACAGCTCCTTCAACCAGAGAAGGGTAATTCAAGATTTAGGAGTATAAGACGACTCCTGTTGCAATTGGAGATTATTGTTTGTAATGGATGCTCAAGATAACAGAGTCCTTAAACTACCCTCAAGGAACCACAGGAATCTCTATCTAAATACAAAAAAAACCCAAAACAAATAAACAAAAAAAATTCACTTTCTTTATTTTTAAAAAAATAGGTTTTATAGTTTCTTCCTTCCCTTCTATCCCTCCATCTATCCCACATTCTCTTTTTTCTCTCTACTTTAACATCTTTCTTGGCTTTTTTTTCTCTCTCTAGTTCTACTTTAGTAACATCATAAATCACACCATCCCCCCCAGGTTTGACTTTTCTGACCATGTATTTGCTGACTATTTCTGCTTCTCTCTTTCCTCATAGGATTGCTCCTCAGAGTGTAATTTCTTACTCCAAAAGGAGATTAATGTTTTCAAAAAGCCTGTTTCAACCCAAGAGTGAAAGGGAACTAGTTCTGGGAAAGATACTTGTGGAGAACTCTCAGTGCTTCTAAACTGAGAAACTCTGAAACTATGCAGGAAGAGAAAATCATAGCTTGGAGGAGTAAAAGGGGCAACTATAATGAGCTCAGCATAAGATGCAGAGGGCTGATGTAAGCTTTTAAACCTTAATTTAGTGTGAGATGGTAGAATCTGTCCCTTGCATCTTGAGGTGTCATCACTGAAATGCAAAGGAGCCCTTACCAGTGACAACTGTTACCTAACTATCACCACATTTGTTATTGTCTCCAGCTTGTGCCTGGGCCCCTATACAATATGTTGTCCACAGCCATGAAGCAAGGTAGGTCCTGCTGCAAGAAGCTCACAGACAGAAGCAGAGGACAGATGTATTCTGCATTTCTGCCTGTGAGAAGTGAGGTACAAAGAGATTAAAGATGGAATTTTCAAAGGAGTCCACACAAACTCCTCCCTTCACAAGCTGCATTTGAAAATCAAAGACTAAGTGCCTTGCTCAAAGTTACACAGGAATTATACAGCAAGAGTGGATATTAAATTCCAGTTTTTGTGAATTCTACCTCCCCATGAGAAGGAGCGAGACTCACAGCTGCAGCATTCTCCTCAGAAAAACAACCTTCCTGATCTGTCTGTACTACTCTTACTGGATTTTTCCTTACAAAAACCAAATGCCACCATGTTTGTCCTTTTCTACTATCACAGCCAACCACCCAGATCACAGTTAAATTAAGCTTCAAAAATGTTTACCTTTACGTAGTTTTTCAAGATTCCTACAGACCTCTGTCCTCTATATCAGTAATACGCATATGCCAGAGAGGTTTAAAACTGCTTTACTTCTATGCATAGATTTCCGGATAATTTTCTGAATGCTTCTGGCGTACTCCCATCAATGCTGCCCAGCCCCAGGTCCCATGTGTTGCACCCAGACTGAGTGGGATCTTTTCTCCCATATTGAAGTAACCTTGCCATTGTGCTTGCTTCACCACTTTCTTTGAAGGCCTGTAACAAACACATCATAACAATTCTATATCGCTTACTTAACCTTTGGAGCCATTTAAGCTTCTCTGAGATGGAGACTCTCTGATTTATCCTCTAATGCCTTCCAGTCTAAACTAACGTAATTCTTTCTAAAATGCCCAAGTTTAAATTATGGATCAGTGTCCAGAATGCTGCTGCAAAACTTCCCACTGAGTTTGGCGCAAGATCACTCCATGCTTTTTCTCATGTTGCATTCATTAAATTGCCTTCATTTTTGTGTCCATTTTTGAATCCTATTCGTGATATTTAAACATCTTTATAACTTCCATTTTCCTGACAAATTTGATCTGCAGGAGAGGAAAGGCTCTGGGCTTGCCCTCTTCTCTCAAATGTTTTGCCAAGCAAGTTTGTTTGTTCCAAGACACCGCTAGAAAAAAAATTCAAGGTAAACAAGTAGAGTCACACATGACTATTTTTTTAAGTCAAATTCTGTGTTTATGGAAGTAACAGTCTTGACAAATGGGAAGGCTAGCATCCTGGTGTAGGCACACTATTAAAGACACAAGAAAAAGAAAATGGACATTCTCCAGATCAATACCTCTCTCTGGACCTATCATAGTGTGAGAGGTATGGCCCTCATTAAGGCTATGATGGTAATACACAATCCTTTGACTTCTGTAGTACAGTTATTGCAGATGTTATCGAAATCCATTGGCAGTGGACATTTTCACAAGAACTCAGACCAACCAATCAATTTAGAGAAACCACATAAGAGTCACCAACCAGTGGTAATAGCTTTCAAGCTCTCCACACCCTGGATTCAAAGAGGTTTAAACATAAAAGGCTAAAAGTCTGGTTGCACTGTAAATCTATCATCAGGCACTATCCATTTTCCCATGATAGCTTGTACTCAAACTTTCATTTCATTACTATTTAAAAACATCTTTTAATCCACTGCAAAAAGTCTGTGAAGCACTTGTCAAAGGAGTTGCATCATACAGATGCCTGAGATTTGAGATTAGATAATTTCAGATAAAGTTAATCAGAAAGGCATCTGGAACTTTTCATAACATAAAGAAAGCCCTATTGAAAGGTTCAGCTGTGCTACACACTTAAAATTATTGAAGATGACCAATTCTACGTCAAATTGAATGAAACACAGGCACATAATCCTGCAAAGGAGACTGTAAAAAAGATTCTTGATCCAGATACAAACTGATGAGTTAAGATCCATGGCTCATTTGTGCAGTGTGCTCCAGGTAAGTAGCCAGCCTCTCTGACTGCAACAGGCACAGCAGGCTGCACGCACAGAGTTGATTGCAGAAGCAGGGCCCACTGTATGACACCACATCAGAAAAAAAGAAACACTCTATCAAGCAGAAAGCAGATTTTTTTTTTAAAAAAAAAAAAAAAGTCCTATCAAAAGAGAACATTGTGAAAATTTGCTCGACAAAATCATCATGCATTTTGTCCCCTCACATTTTGTGCTTTTATTACAAGCTTTACCTACCAAAAACTTTGATGGAGGAAGAAAATAAAGGAGAGAAATGAGAAGAGTTAAACCCATTCCTGTAGAATTAGTTAGTTGTGGAGAGTTTTCCCCCTATAAAAAAAATTCAAATAAACTGGTTCTGTTAGCCCATATACAGACCCCGGATGTAATTAGTGTGGTAATCAATATATCAGTGGGAAACAGCTACTTAAGTGCACCCAGTGCAGTTGTAGATTTAGGACAAGTGAAAGGGGCGTACTCAACAGCAGGGAAGAGTCTAAATGCAAATGAAGCTCATAAAGAATGAGTGGTTCTGGCTGTGCAAGCTGCTCAAAATTTGTTTACTTTTTTTTTTTTTTTTTGAAACAGAGAAAAGAATAGGCTGCTGTGAACTACCTATACTTGGCTAACAAACGTCACTACATAACATAGGCCTTCACTTGTTTTCCCACGTGAAGACTTCTTAGAAAGTGCTGCTAGCCTTCTTCTCTCTACTAATGCACAATAACAAAATTTTCTAATAAAATGTGCACCTGTCACACTCATACTTTTAGTGTTAAAAATACTCCCTGTTGTATACAGCGTACCAGCTGTGCCAACAGCTTCAGTGCATGACTGACATGCTCAGAGGCATAAATGTCTGGAAGTAGTTTGCCTCAGATTTGGCTCTGATATTATCTTCTTACAATGCCACTTCAAAAAATGCAAGCTAAACACTGACATGGTGGAAGATCTCTGAAGAAATGACATCTCATAGCGACATTTTCTTTTTTTTTCTCCTTTGAATATTTAAGTAAAGATTTCCATACAAAGGAGAGTTGGGATTTCTTCTAGAGAACTGGAAACATGTTTCCAGAATATCCCTACATATAACAGTTGTTTTACTCCTTCCCCTCAGGAACACCTAAGGAACAAAATGGAAGTGCAGGTTTTGTAGAGTTTAGGTCCCGGCTGGTTTTCTTCAGTGAATGAGTCATGGGACACCATCTGACAATTTGTGAAGTCAGAGCAAACTTATCACACCATCCTCTAAATACAGGAATAGTATGAATATAATGAACTGGAAACAGCAACAGCACTATGTGATCTATATTATTCTTCAGGCTCTGATACCACTTTAAGGGCAGAGACATCTGACTCCTTTCACCACCACCAAAAGCAAGGGAAAGATGGACTTTAGGCATGAGGATGAGATTGTAGAAACAAATATGGCTGTGACAGAGATTCATGTTCATTGCCCCACTTGTGACTCATGATCATCTGAACTACGTACAAAGAAAAAAAGAGGAAAGGTATGACTGGAGCAGGGAATAACTGATTTGGATCAGATTATCCATTTCTCTGCAGGAAGCACAAAGGCCCACATTTTACTTAACTCACTGCCATTAAATAGTTTCTACAGACTTGGTCCTTAGTCAGATGTAAAGGAATCTTACACAAAATACCCATCTCGGTGCTCTGATCAATCAGACTTGTCAGAGCTTGAGTCAGGGATGTGCTTCACAAAAACCTGCAGACAACAAACAGATAACAAACAGATAACAAAGCAGGAAAAGGCCATAATTGTCATAATTGTTTCGTCTCATCCTCTAAAAGTCTAACTTCTTGGCTTCCAGTATCCCACAATTCTTCATCTAAAAATGAAGTTCTGTATTTCCTCTATGTGGAACTATTTTCAACTCCGTGTTTCTCTTGGATGATGGATTTAATATCACTTCGGTTTCAATCCCACCTCGGTAGGAATTTCAACATTCATCTTTCTCAGAAGTCACTATCACTAAGACATGGTTTGAAATGAACAATATGGTGTCAGAACCCACAGCAAGGTTTACAGGAACACCTCCACAGCTTCACAAGTCAGGTTCTGCCTTAGCAAAACCCTTAAACATGTGTTTAATTTTTGGTCTGTGGGCAAACTCTACAAATCAAATCAAATTAATACAACTAAGCTACCAGATTCATCCATACTTTCTGGCATAATGAAATGAGGACTAGCTCAAGCAATCTGCAACCAAAGAGCTGGTACGGGGCTGCAAAATCCACAAGGCACTTAACACCAAAATACCTCAGACACCCTCTCGTCTTGCAATGTGTAATTCACAGTAACACAGAAGGGAAGGTCAGAAATGCAAAGCAGAGCTGCTGTTGTTTAGGGTATTCTACCTGTCCATATTTTCTAAAGTTTAATAAAGGTCTTCCCTAAGAAAGTAGGATTTTTCATATACAGCTTTTTTGAAGAGACATACATTCCTTTAAATATTCTTTATCCCGCAGTTACTGATAAAGCTTTGTCACCTCATGCGAAGCTGAATTATGTTTTTGCCTGGAAATACATACATCCACTAAAAAGAAACAGACAGCGTGTGTTCATATATTTCAAAACAGAGGATTTAACCTCTGAAGAGAGATATCAAAGTGGCATCGAAGCATGGACCTGTATTCAGTACATTCACATTTGGTTTACAAATACCCAATTAGGTTTCTATCTGAACCGCAGCACCTAAAATTTATAATTAATCGTCTGTCAGTTACAAGGGCAACAGAGTACTGTATTATTTTCAACAGTGATAAAAAAAGATGTTGAGGTCTTACGAGAGAATTTCTTACCTCTGAGCAGCTGTATCAGGCTCTTCTTCAGTGAAGAGTTAATAAAGACCAATACAGTATCTCCATAGCTAACTCAGTAGCGTGTTTCAGTTCAAAATAAAGATGGAAGAGACACACAGTATCTAAACTCAACTCAAATTGCATTTCTGTAAATGATAATGGATTTTGAAAAAGTAAATTATTAGGAATCAACTCACATTTCTTATCCAATTCCGATACGAAGATTAATTCTTTTAAAGCTCAAATAACTTTTGAAAAATACTTTTTCCCCTTTGTTAATTGCAAGCAGCTAATGACCACTCTTTGTCTGTCTGGGAATGTGAGAGCCTGTAGTAAATTTTAACAATGTTAATTAACACCACCATATAAAGAACAAATGTTTGCAACTGCTAAGGATGCAGAAACCCTACCAAACTAAACTAAAACTCTTTTGTCCTAATTGGGGATATAATTGGAATGAATCCCCTAGGAATTTTACTATTCCTTCTACATAAAACCCTATTACTGGTTGATCCCAGAACAAAGATAGGTTCCTAGAGATTCCCACAAACCTAATCCATACAGTTCTGTCCCTAGCGGGTACACAGGTGCTCATAAAAAGTGAAGGTCCCCATCTTTTTAAGAAGCTTTAATTGACAAGACCCAGACAAACTGCAGACAAACACAGAAACATGTAGGAAAATGACCTCTTTCCCACTTTTCCAGTGGGAAAAAGATAGAGGTTATTTGGCTCAAAGAGTAGCTGTAAGGTTAATATCAGAAAACAGGATTTGTCTGAAGGCTGAAATGATACTCTCAGCAGCCACATACTGCTATAATTTGTGACCGTATTCTACTCGCTATATATTCTCTGAAACAGATCCACTGTATATGAGGAAGGTTGCCAGGATTTATTCCCTGATGTTATCTGACTGTACTATTTCCAGTAATTCTAGAAATGCAGCCGCTTTCTTCCTCACAGTGTTGGGCAAGTCTAACATAGAGCTCGAGTTTACACTGGGAGCAATCTTCTAGAATGAAACAGAGGCACAGCAAGGAGAAGGAAAAAATTGCAGTGGTAAAGAGAACAATCCAACCTTATTAGGCATAACAATTCAAAGAACCACCGAAATCAAATTCACTTTTTGGCGAAGCGAAACATCTCAGAACTGGTCCAAAAGCCTCCCAGTAAATAGGCATGGATTTTTAATGCTCCTTTTGCACAAAGTAATCACTTCTTAGCCCAGTCTAATATTTTATACTGTAGCCACACTTAGTAGGCAACTGGAAGAGACAATCATCAAGCTAGTTACCACCTGCAGTTCTTGCTTTCAATTGCTTTCTATGCACAGAGACAAAATGCACCCAAACTTCGAGCTAGCTTACACTGGCTGGGACACACCCTCACCAGAAGTCTCAAATCCAGCTACAGCCCAGTTTAAGATGGTGTTACAGCCTTATTTCTGGGACAGAAGAGTAAGTCAAGTGATCAAGTTGATCAAGCTGTTGGAGCAGCAGACCAGCTACACTGTTGTTCAGGTTGACATTTTTTTTTTAATTGGGTTGGGAAATTTCAGTTTTTAAAGCACATTTGCAGTGGAAACAATTGCTAAAAGTAGGATGTAAGCATACCCCATTAATAATCACAAAACTCCCCTGACCACACATATTGACAGACAGGAGCAGACAGACAAAAGGTGTCTTAATTAGTGTATTGTTTTATGACTCTCAAGCTATGAAACAGAATTTGTCTTACAATGCATCATTAAAAATGCACCCTCCAAGGATTTAAAATTGTTTGAATAATATAATTATCGGTGTTAACACTTCCTTTTATTGTTTTGACAGTCTCAAATCTGCTGCCATATCATTTGAGCAACCTCCAGCCAATAAAGGAATGAGCATTTCTCCCCTGCTCTCCTTCACCAAACGAGGTGCATAATTTATAGAGGCACGACTTAAAGTTTCAGGCACTTTTAAAATACTGATATTATACAAAGAGATTTTAAAAAATCTTAAACCATAAGGATGAAAAAAAAGAAAACCAGCAAAATTAATGGTTTGGGCAAGGCTGTTTCCATTCAGGCCTCCTATATATCTCAAATCAATACAGGCTCATATTACAATCCATTCTGATACGGAGCATTTCCTATGGAAAAAAGGCAAAGCAGGATAATCTAAAATTTCCAAGGAAGTTTGCTATCAACTGCTAGAACAGCTATATGAAAGAATGCCCCTGTGAATGAGTTTGCTAGGACACCCGGTGCCAAATCCTCAACTGGTATAGCACAGATGCTCCGTTAGCACTTTTCCGCTGACATTGGTAAAATCACACCAGCAAACATCCATAGAGTAGGAAAATTTTCTCATCAGTTTCAACTCTCCCCTTCTTGGGCCACTCTTTACCTGCTCTTAGGTTAAGTCATCTGAGGATTAACTTTAAAACGGGTACCAGCATTTGCAAATCCATCATTCCCTTCTATTTTCCTACTGTGTGTTTAGTTATTATGTACTAAGCACCAACAACGTGCACACCAGTGAGAGATGGGGCTCTTGTTTGCTCAGTGTCATAGGCCTCTCTCCTAACTGCACAACCATCCTTCCTCCATGATCACTCATGTCAGGACCATACATGTTTCCCTTTGTCACAAGGCTATGCCTAAGATCATTCCCATCAAGTGCCCTCACAGCATTTTTAATTTTTCCTATCTGTATACGGCTTTGCTGTACAATGCCAGTCTAGTACAGGCTTCTTAGACCAAAGAACCATCAAAGCAGTAGGAAAGCACAACTTGCACAGTATACAAGAGAAATGGGAAGTTCAGACAAACCTTCCACAGTTATGCACAAAGAGTTTAAGCTGCCTTTCAGCTCATCATTTTTCATATTTAAGTAACAGCACAAAATCCATGCGTTATACCTTCTGGAGGACAGGATGGGAGGTTTCTGAGCTGACCAGCCACATAAAAACCACAAGGAATCAGATGGAAAATGAGAACTAGTAGATTTAGACTCAAATGGAAGCATTTTAGGAAGAATTAGGCCCGAAGTCTGCGGCAGAGCTGCATACACACCCAGCCTCCTAACTCCCAATCTTGTGACTGATCCTGGAGGATGGCCTTCCTCCCCATTGCACTCTACTGCCAGCCTTTCACATAGTTGGCTCTGAAACAGTTAAATCAAGCAGAGATTAGAAACCTGGCACTAAACTATACTTGGAGGACTTACTGAATGGAGGATATTATCAATATCACATCTGTCACAGATGAAAAACTACATATATGGATGAGTACTGTATAATCCATTCATTGTTTTATAGACCTGGAATTCCCCAAAGATAAGCATGAAATCCGTGTGATGTGCCCAAGTGTGGCATTTTACATTCAGATGTCCAAGCTGGCTGGATGTGTAAAATCACAGCTAGGCAGTCAGCTCCCAAGGGACCGCACCTCCGAGGAGGCTCCTTTGCCTTGTTTATTCCAACATGGATGTGGAGCAACTTGCACTGATAAAACGGGTCACAGCAACACTTGTCTGCACTGGCACTTCTACACACTACAGACCCACAGGCCAGAAAGCTTCCACCTTGAGGGAAATCAAGTCCTTTCAGGACATCTGAACAACAGACATGTTAGACCCTTGAATCCAGCCATGGGTTTCAGAGCTGATGAAGCTATGCACAAGCTGCTCCCCTTTTCAAGGATAAATGCATGCAGAACTGAGCCCCGAAGTATTTACATACACAAGGGCTCTTGGCACATTAGGTGGCCAGTATTTCCCCCAGGAGCATGCTCCGTTGAAAGGCTCCAGCTGGCAACTTGCTAACACCAGTGCTATAATTTGCTGGGTTTGGGGTTCACTTCCTTGCTTTAAGCCATACAAAACTGCTTCTGCCTCTTCTCTACGTTTCTCCAAAGGATAAGTATATAAGTAAATAAATAAACAAACAAATGGAGATTTGGCCCTAGGCAGTGTTTTACAGCTTTTTGTCAAGAAAGAAATACAAGAGCCAGGTTATGTCTTCTACTACTTTAGCTGGCATATAGGTTATTCTGCTGTGTGACCCTTTATAAATAAGGTTCTCTTTCACATGTAGAAAGCTAAATAGTCATGGTGATACTATCCAAAGTCCCCATCTTATCTATCACAGAGATATGTCATGCAAGCTTCCAGGGACAAGAACTTGTCCAAGTGCTGGAAAATGAAAAATGTCTCCTAATACATACCAAAGCAACATCTCAGAGCTGTGTGTTTCTTGATCCTTTCTAATAAGTTCATTCAGTCCAGGTCCCCCACTGCTTTGCTATACCACAAATACCAGCCTATCTCTAGTGAAGAGCTATGCAAGCTCTGATAGGGCCTCCCGAGATCCTGAAGTGACCACATCAAATGACTGCCTCCTCAGCTCTCAAAAGCCGCTCAGATGCAATCTGCAGACATCATTAATGGAGAAAAGTGCAAGGAACTGAAAGCTAGAGCCACCACAAAACAGTAAAACAACCTTTCTGAAGACATATTCTGTTTTAGTCAAAGTATTTCTATTATTCAGAGTTTTGAGGATGGTTGTGCTTGGGTTTGGGGTTTTTTTGTTGTTGTTTGGGTGGTTGTTTTTTAAACTTTCTGACAGTGAATTAAAATTTTCCATAGAAAAAGTTAAAGTTCTTTTTCATTATTGTTGATGCTTTTGATGGAAAAATACATTCACTTTATCCAACCAGCTCTAAATTTTCCCATATGACCAGTTTCTCCAAGTTGCACACTGCTTTTTGTTTTCCCCTTATTAAGTTTCTATGGCCCAAAACTACCTTGATGTGAAGCACAGACCACTCTCAAAATAAGCAGATCCAGTCAGAAATACTAGCCCAGGATTTGTGTTTGCCACCATCTACTTGGTCCTCCTTGATGCTGCCAGAAGCTCACAAAGGGCGTGGACTCTCTCCAATTCATGTTACTACTTCTGTGGGTATTTGTATTATTCAGCATATAATTTCAGTCTCATTCCTGTTGAATGAGATTTCATTTTTTTCACATTTTTTTCACAATTATGTGAATTTTGTGAAAAAATTAAGGAAAATTATTTTTTAAAAGACCTTCAGTCTTACCCTTTTTAACTTTCCTGTAGTCCAGATGCGTGTGTTGTGTACACACATACGAGTAAAACTCCTAAATGAAATACATTGACAATACAATATGATCTGGCGGTTTTTTAAATGCTGCAAAAAGCGGACACTTCTGTGAGAAATAACTCACAGCACGAAACTGATGGGGGGGGGTGTTCATAATGTTTTAGGGAAAAAGACCTTTGAAAACCATTTAAGACCTTAAAAGTGCACATTGCTAAATCTAGCTAATCTACTCTAAAATTCAAGCATGAAATAACTGGTGTATGAAGGTCTGTTTTCTTCTAACAGTTTATCACCTCTTAATGTTTATAACAGCCTAACAAATGAAGTTTCTTTTAAATTAATTTGTTCCTAATTATTAGAAGGAAAAATTTCCTGTATAACTGTAATAATTGCAGCCTAAGTGCAAATTCTGAAGTAATGCCAAGGATAATGTCAAGGGGCTGGTTATTATTTTTTTTGAAAGCAGAAATAGTTAGACACCATTCAATTCAAAGGTAAGTTTTACATATTTATCTTTAGCTTACAGGCATGTTCTCAGATAGGATTAGGAAGCCATTCTACGATATATAAATGGAGAAAATTTAAGAGAATACAAAAATATGAGTTTGAGATAAAATTTTAGTTAATGAATTCTGGACGGGTTCTTTTTTGCATCCATTGCAAAGGCAGGAGAGAAAGATTTCACGGTACAAAAGTTAATGTGGTCAGAGATGTCTCAATATGCTTTTTCAATTCTCTCATCAGAATAACTTGCGGCTATTCAAAAAACACTGGGATAAAAAGCATAGAGGGAATGGATTAACAAAGAAAAGACCAAAGAAAGCTGGTTACCTCAGCCCCAGTTATATTACCACACAATTATTATTTTATTGATTCCCCAGTAAAATTCACTTAACTAGTTTTCTGGTTTTTATAGCTAAATAAATTGCTTAATCCATTTCAGAGGAAAAACCTTATGTTGATGAGTTTACGTTAAAGATGTCATAACCCCTTGGGTGTCGCTCACTAACTGATCATTTGCAACTTGTCTCCCTTGAGACCACAGTACAGACATCAAAGGCACAGCTGGATAAACTGTATAGATTGGATCCCAAGCAAGAATTATCATAAACACTATGAAGCCACAAAGAATGTGGAAGGAATGATCACTTAGATGCAGAGAGTTATTAAAATTCTTTCAGTCCATCTGTTTATGGAGGTATGTGACATTAACCATCAACCGCATTATCACTTGAAGTTCAAAAACTGCTTGGGAGAGGGAGATTTTGCAACAGCCATTCCACAACAAAAAGAGGCCGGACTCAGCACTGGCTTAGTTCTCATGAAATTTCACAGTCCTAAGTGAGAATTCATGGCATGTACAATCACAACATAATAACGGTGACTTAATAAATCTGGTCTTTCAAAGATCTGGCAGATGATGGAAAACTGACCGTTTATTATTCACACCACGACATTTAACACTGATGGACTACTTATTAGTCACAGATTTCATTAGAGTCCCTAGGGAATTTCCCAAACCTAGGCCAAAAGAGAAAAACATTTTTTGTGAATTTTCTTGCAATATAAGAGATCCACTTTTCCTGGTTTCCAGTCAGCTTTAATAGCAGTTTTCTTAAAGTAAAAGCAGAGCAAGCTGTATTAACAAGAATGGTCTTAATGACTCCTGTAAGAGTTGAAAGCATGTATAATTAAACAACTTTTCAGTGAGTCTCTCTGTTTATCAGGATTGACTCTAAGTTTTTAGGAAAATTACCTATGTCTAGCACAAAATTTTCTTCTTCTGTTGAAAAATGCTGAAGGAAAGATTAAAAATCTGCTGTATTCTGTCCTTAACAATGTTACCTCCTTGCAGCCTGCAACAAGTTAAATGTTAATTTTTCAAAGCTTTTTAATAGAAGAGTAAAAATCCTTTCAGTTCTATATATAAGTAAACTGATTAACCTTGACTTCACTAAAACAAGCTTACCTTATTCCTGAATGGTCCCTCTATTTTATTCATTCTAATTATATAAGTAATACAAGCTGAATTAAGTCTTTTCCAGCATACAGAAACTATAAAATACTAGTTTTCTTAGATACTAATGCATATTAACGACCAGGCCCTTCTCTCTGTGCTCCACACAAAATGAGGTACTGTTAATAAAGTGATTTTTAACCTCTCCTCTGTGGGCCTTTGCAACTGGCCTGTGGGCTATTTCTAAGAAACCTTGTGAAAGGTGCCTGTAGAGAGAGTTCAGGCTTGTGTTAGAGTAATCCATGTACCAGAAAATATCAAAATACTTCCCTGGAAGAAAGTTAGGCACCCACAAATCAAAACCAGTTGGAAAAAATATTTGCTTAAAAGTATTACTCCACAAAAGACAGTGTAGCAAAATCTAGCACTTCATGGAGATTTTTAGATTATCTGCTGGGTCATACATTCTTCCATGTAGAAAAGAGTAAATGATAAAGACCTGATTACATCAACTTGGCAAACAATGCATGGTAATAGATTACAGGGGGAAATGGACACTTTCAACTTTTGTACTATAAAGATGCACAGTCAGGCTGGAATATTTCCTCTACCTCCTTATACATAACCACCAAAGAGAAAGAGAAGCAGAAATACTGTGATATCACCAACATCAAGACTATTGATCTTTGCACGTATTAAATAATAGGTACCAAACACTATAATTGTGTTTAAAATCTATGCAAATGAAACCTCTACAGTCAAAACAGAAAATCTGCTATACCACAATGAAAACAAGAACTTACAAAGCTCTGTGTTACTGTTTAGAAAGGCACTTAAAAAAAAATTATCTCCATTTCTCTGCTCACTAGAAAAAGACCCATGGGAATGCCACAAGTGCCTGTCTGTCTGCTCCTCTCCAAGTAAGGAGACTGATATACACTGCCAGCTGACTAGCTGTGGAAATTACTTTGTTTCTAAGCTCCAAAAGGTCCACAAATATGCTTGGGAACATGCCGAGACAAAATATAAAAATGTTCCAGACAGATTAAACATTAATTAATCTAAGATGGGGACACCCACCTCTCTTAGATAAAGCCACCTCCCTATTTTGATGGTCTTAGCTACTAACTCCCAATGTTACTTATCTCACCCAAGTAGGAAGGAACTGTGAGGAAAGGGTGTATCGCTGGATTGCTCAACAGGATTACCACCTCTCCCATTTCCCCTTCAGTCAATGCCTGCTCTTTTCCCTCCAAATACTTGGAAGAGGAATTCAGACCGTTGTAGCTTCCAAAGATCGTTCCCAGAACCTGAATAAGTGTGGTCTCACAGTCCTTGAGAGACCTCGTAAGGCAACTCAGTTCCTCATTACTCTCTTTCTTTTGTTGAGAGGGTAAAACAGAGAGAAAGATGTGTATTTTATTTACTTACAGTTCTTGGAGGAAAAAGAAATAAACTTTCCTAGAAAAATAAAGATCTTTTCTAACAGCTAAAAGGGTTTGTGAATTTGAGCCAAATTTAGATCATGGTTTGGGATTCTCTCAAACAACATTTTCAGGTGACTTTACCTTCTTTGTGATTCAGCTCCTGTTTTCCAAGTTAGAGCTGGGAGCCATCGGTCAAATACACCTGTAAGTTAGAAAACTATTTGTTGAAGGACCTGGACAAGCATCTTAATATTCTTCTTGACACACAGTGGTGGAAAAGTGGTAAGACTTTTTACTAACACAGAGATTACTGGGTAACATTTTCAAAAGAGTCTGATTTTTGTATGTTTCGTATTTGATTTAGGCACTAAAATTCCAGTTTCATTTTTGACTAAGGCTTCTACATAGCTTAGGGCTTTTAAATTCCCTTTCTGCTGCTGATGTAGTAATTGACTATTTTTCCTCAATGTTGTATGGCTGTACACTGTCATATTTGTATTGGTTTCGGGAATTTGGGCCAACCATTTCAGAAACTAGAGCCATCGCTTATGCTTCCTAAATCCATATGTAACTACCTGAGTAAGTGCTTTGCTTTCCAAAAGCCAGAAGCACCAAAACAGCTATCATTCATTTCCAAGGCAGCTGCAGGATGCCCATTGCTTTGGCATATTAGTCCAACTGCTACAAAGCTGTAAACAAAATCTGCAAAGTTTGGCCTTTACATGGTTATCTATAGCACCAAGCTCAACTGCTAAGTGCATTAAATCCATTCTCTCTCTTTCTCCGAGATTGAGTTGGGGGAGATAATTGAAATACATAATGATAAAGAACCCTGTGTGTAAATGATGTTGATGCTGTAGGGAGCAGCAGTGGGCTGGGTTTGCCTGGGGACATCTGTTTGTATTTGTGAGGCTCAGGATGCCAGAGGCTTCCACGCTGATAACGAGAAGGTATCACACAAGCATGCAAGCTGCCTGCCACGTGCCAATACAAGCAGAAGCCCCTTTTTTCTTCTGTCTCCCCTCCCCACCCCCAATGCTTGTTTCCCATCTAACATTCTCTTTTCCCCAGCCCGAAGCCACGGCAGTTTTGTTTTCTCCAGTGATAGTCTCCATTCATCTCAAGTCATCTTCACTGAACAATAGATACCAAGCTACCAGAGGCAGAGCACAAAGGCTGCAATAGCCAGGAAAGTAGCTCTTGAAATTGGGGGCAGATGAAGCACAGAATTTGCTGCAATGCTAATAGAGGAGAGAAAATATGTATACACTGACCCATTTCTACCATGGTGCCTAGAGGGTATTGCTGAAAACAGCTAGGTAGCACACTGGTGGAAACTGCAGTTAACCAAGTGTATTTTGCTGCTTCTTTATTCTCTGTAATTTGTTTTAAAAGATCAAATCCATCAACTTAAAACTATCTAAGCACTCTACACGCTGATGTAATTGTTAGACCTGCCTCCTTCCACGTCACAGTTTGAATGCCTTTGAAGTGGCCTTCAATCCCATAGGAAAAACAGCCAAGAAGTGGCAAAACCACCTTGATCTCAGCAGGGCTTCCAAAGAGGCAGGATTCAACCAAAAGCCAAGCTCCAAGCTCCAGGACAAAGCAGATACACACAAATCAAGGCCAGCAGCCCTCTAGCCAGAGTTCAGGGATGCTTCTCAGTTTCAGCTCCATTAACGTGCTGGGAGCTCCAAGCCATGGCAACTGGACTGCAATGGTGTTCCCAGCTAACCTATCTAAAGCTCAGATAATATAGAAACAGAAATTAGCCATATATACTTATATCAAGCCAGGCACCATGGAGTCCTTCTCTAAAACCAAGCTTTTACGCCCTGGTGTGATAATAGAACTGTATTTGTACCATTCCCTTTGTACTGGAGGTTCCTATTTTATTACAAGACACTATTTTGACCACCACATGCTATGTTGGACTGTCAGATGCTCCCTCAGATTTCCCTTAGTAGCAAAGTGGCTTTGCTTCAAAACTGCTATGTACTAGGTTCCTGATCCAGCCTGAACAGCCCCAGTACTTCCAGTGGGAATATCTACAAGACTTAAATGAAAGAGACATTTTTCTGAGTTGAAGCTTAAACCAGCAGCCTATAAAGCTGCTTAACACGTGCTACTTCTAGCTATCAACAGCATCATTAACTTTTCTCTTTCTCAAAGCAGCTTTCTGACAGTGGAGATACTTCTGTTCTTTCAAAGACCTTGATTTCAACTTTTACCAAGAGTAATTGGAAAGAAATTGTCACACTCTATACGATATTTCCAGCTTACAGCTTATGTGGTACATTTCAATCAAGCTTCGTATTAGGTTTTGGTATTCAGATGCCTTATATATCCCTGCAGGTGTATGTCAACCCATTTTCCTTTAGTCTGTATCACGCGTTCAAATGCTCTTTATATTATTGATGATGCTTCTTTAGATCAATAGAGTACTCAAAACAATCCATCTTCTTACTTTTCTGGCAAGCCAGGTGTTATTCTGAATCTTCATACTTTTAGTCTCCAGGTGCCGCATCTGTCAGGTTTTTATATAACTCAAATCTAGCTTTTTTTTAAAGAGGAAATATAATCACTAAACCTACTAACAGTTGCCTGAAGAACACCAATAACAATGTTTAGTCTACAAGTATGTTTCTGTGTGAGACAAATTTTGGAGGCCCTAGCTCTCTCTAAATTGAAAAGGCTAAGTGATCTTGATTTAGTAATTTTCTGCACAAATTAGTTTCCCACACGTGCTTATTTTGGGCTTTTTGGTAATACTATTTGTCTCTTTCCCAAAATAATAATTTTGTATAATGTAATTTTGAAGATACCTCTGACTGAGGTTTCTGTCTGCAATACATTTTTTATCAAGCTCACTGTTTGTTATCAGCTCTAGAATCTATTGAGGTTGTGACCCATTATATTCTTTCTATGATTCTTGTGCATATTTTTATGATGACCTCATGGGATTACAGCAATTTATTATTTATGAAACTCCCAGCCGCTTCCCTCTAGCAACTGCAGATTCTGCAATCTCAAGCATCAGAAAGCTTACTAGAGGTAGATTCTCACAGCTCTTGTGCTTAAAACCCTTTTTTTTGGCTCATAGCGAAAAAAATTAACTTATCCTTAAGGCTTTGTGTAGGCTTGCTACTTCACACCAAAAGGAGTTAATTAATTCATACCTCCTGAGGTAAGCTACAACCATTCAAATGCTAAGGACTGTTACCTGCCTTTCTGATATCAGCTGCATAAATTTGTTTTAGAATTAGGATTCCTTCTCTGTTCACCTGTTATTTACCTCTGTGGAAGGGCAGACAGCCTGTCACTTATGCTCAAACTAGGAATTCTATTGTCTTCATCTGATGATGCAAATTCGGTATACAGGCACCAAACTCTGTTCCTTTCCCTAAATCCCATCTTCTGAGTGAGGAAACCAGTTTTCCACATGTAGACAATGGCCAAGCAACAATCACACTGAAAAACTTTGAGGCTTATATTTAAAAATCCAGTTTCTAAACTCTGGAAATTAATCTTAAGTATTAATTAAAGTCTCTATCAGAAATAGTATTTTTCTTAACTGTAAGATCCCATTAAAATATCGGTGCTTTAGAAAGAACCACCAAATGCCTTTACATTTCAAGCACAAGCAATAAGAGGTTCTGCATCACTAGCACCTATATGTGAACTCTTATTTATTGTTGCATTTCAATGCCATCTAGAACACAAGGTGAGCCACAATTCTTAGTATCATCGTCACTATGCACACATAACTCTCTATTAGTCAAGCAGGACATACGTGTAGACTTGCTGGGCAGCATCTAGAGCCTTTCGGATATGGTGGTGGCTTGAGAGCCATGTGTGAAGCTAGACAAGTGTGTGTGCATAAAGACTGTAAACAACCATCACAGTACTTCGGGACCAGACACAAATGTTCTCTAGCTAGATCCAGCCCCTGGAGCACCAGCTAGACATCCCTGATCTGAATAAGGTTGTCCATTTGTAACCAGAATGAACTCTTTCTATGCCTACTAAAAATGTCTCCCACTGAGTTTCCACACCTGTCCTTGATACTCTTTACCAAAGATGACCCCACTGTCTAAAATGCAGAACCAAACCAGCCAATGGCATACTTATCGATCACAGCTCCTCAGCATCCTACAGATGGCAATCCATCCTTTGCCTTGCATTTACTCATCTGGCAAAATGGAGCTCCATGTCAAGGCATGAAGCAGTGTGCAGCACCATTATAAGTTATAGTAATCAAGAACATCCCAGGGCTACCAAAAGCAGATACACCAAACTGTGGGGCGATCACCCCCAGTGCTCATCTGCGAAGTGCTTCATTTCCAAGCCACCTGCCCCTTGGGGCAGTTCAAGCAAGAGGCACCATCACCATGAAGGTAGATTTGCAGCCCTCTGTATGCTTGAGCGACCCTTTGAGCACTGCGGAGCCCGCGGTGGCTTGCAAAATCACAGGCGAGTGATGGGCAAACGCCACCCCAGAGCTGACACCTGTGCAGCGGAGGCTTGCAAAATGCCTGACACCTTCAGGGGCTGTGACTTGTTTTCCTTTCAACTCCTCAATCAACCTGACAGGAGCTTGCTTTGAGTTTTGAGTTTTGGCAGTGCCAATAAATTCCCCTTGCACTGTGAGATTTCAGGCTCTGTTCCTGCTCATTCTCAGCTGCTGCTTTTGTGGCACTGCTCCACACCAGGGCAATTACTGAGGCTGTGTGGGACACATCAAATTCCTCGTCAAGGAGTATGCAGTAATATCACTGCTGCTGCTGCAGCCATGTCTACCTCTTCTCCATAACAGAAGAGGCTCTGGGTCCTCGAGCTCATTTCATTCCTACCTTTTAATTAGTTCAGACATTTTTCCATGGGCGATTTTCATGTTGTTTTAGGGACATCTTTCTAGCCAGTTCATCTTGCTTTCTTTCAGAGAAAAGTGTCAGAAATGTGACAGTAGTTGCAGACCTCTCTTTACTAGTACTTCTCCCTTTCCTCCCAGTATTTTCACTGGATGTTAATGAGTCAGAGTATGAATTCACCTGAGTGAATGGTATTACGCAGTAGACATGTAATACATGTTTTTAGCATGCAATGAAACTTGTTTTATCAGTTGAGGCCAATGAGACTTGAATTCTAGGGTGTCAGGGAAATACAATTTCCCCTGAATTGAAGGAATTGATCCACCCTCTTCTACCCAGGGAAGGGGAGGAAAGCTGCCTTTGCTAGCTGACAAAACCTGAGTTTTCTGAGCTTGTATTTACTGTTGCAGCTAGTCTGGGTTACCTCTACCTTGAGTCTCAGTCATGATTATTTTGTATTAATATACCGGTCAGCAGTGGCATGCTTCATACTGTGGCCGCAGGGTATTTGGTTTAAACAGCAATAGCATGTTTCCTCATATTTTCACTTCCCTAATTTCTTCTCTTTTCTTCCCTGAGAATAACCAGATTTAGCTGTCACTGCCCATTCCTACCAGCAACTCAGGTGCTCTCATCAGCTCTGACTGTCTCCCCAGAAACCCACAAATTGCCACAGGCAGCCTCCATCAGCCACCTCAGACCGTGCTTTTCTCTACAGCCAATGTGCGCTGCCCTCAGGATTTGTTTTCTTCTGCATTCACTTCAGCAAAGAGAAATATCTTTTGCTGCCATAATGAGACATGCTGGTGCATGAGCATTTCTCGGTTAACATGTGAGAAAAAAAAATAATAACAAACAGTGACATTTAAAACACTAATATGAAAAGCAAATATCAGTCTCATCATTTACTTAACTGTTATTTGCTTGATGGGATGGATCTACTGCTTTCCCTACCGGAGAAAAAGTGTAATTTCATCATTTCTTCTTTCTTCTTTTTTTTTTTTTTTTGACCCTTCATTGAGCTTTTCCTCACATTCATTTCCTAATGCTCCTAATTTAAAATCATTGTCTCATTGCAGGTTGCCTGACTACCTATTAATTAAAAAACCTTCAGCTTTGAAAAATACAGTGGGCAGTGTGTGAGAAAAGGTTTGAGCATTTCAGTCCAGGTGAGGAAGAAGTTACACAGTCAAAAAAAACCAAGCCAAAACTGAAAGCTTGGCAGAGTCATAGGTATACTTCCTATTAATTGCTCATAACATATATATGCACAGCAAAATAAGTGCAGGGCCTCATCCCTATCTATTATAACTGACCTTAACTCCACACAGATCTGAAGAACCATGCCCTCCCTACAGAAGGCAAAGATCTGTCCCAAACATGATATTTACATTGAGTCTCATCTTGTGAGACAATAACATGCAATGATTTTTCAGAAAAGAGGCTGACAGAAATACATAAGAGACTTTGGAGTAGTGAATGAATTGCTTTGTCCTGGGTTTTGGAAATCCTACAGCCTCAAACTGTTACAATAACCTCTTTCTGTCCTTACTAAATATCATCAGGATTTCAGGACATAAAGTTTCCCCATGTCACTTAAATCTTGCTAAAAAGAAGTACCTGACTTCAATTGCAATACATCAACTGGGGAGAGGGAGATATTCATTCATCCTTTCTGCCTTTCACCACATGAAAATACAGGGAGCATCAACCCAAGTGGTTCCAGGCTCTTCAGGTTTGTGTGGATTTTTAAAACTCTCTTTCTACCCTCCCTAAAAAGATTTGTTTTCCCCTCAGCATCGGTGCAGTCCTGGCAGTCTGGTTTCGTTAGCTTTCTGTGGCGGCTATCCCCTCCCAGATCATTAATTTTACACTTGCACTGAGGGGACGAGAGACAGTTGTTCTCCCATTGCTCAGTTCCTTGGTTCACGTAGATTCTGCTCCAAGTCAAACATTTCCCCTATGAGACATCAGCTGAGTACTCTTTGCCCAAACTTTTCTCTCCATTTCAATGCAAAACACTTCTTTTCAATCTATTTAGATCTGATCAAACTAAGTCCTGAAGTTACATGCCAGAATTCGCCTGCTTGCTTATTTTGGTGAACCATATCTCTCACAACCTTTTTCCGCCCCCTTTAGTATTTAATGTTCTATAAGATAAACTTTCTTTTGAGGAAGTACTATAAACATCACTTTGCTAACACAGATCCACAAGAGCCACCAGAGATAGCTACGTTCTGGGAAAGAAAATAAGGGCTTGCCTGTTTTTAAACATCCACCCCCACATTTACCCTCCTCCAGGTCTGGAGTTCCCAGCCGGGATCTTGGGTGGACCTGTCTGCCTGCCGGTGAGGAGCGCAGCTCTGCCACACGTGGCTCCAGGCACGTAGCAAAAAGTGCAGCGCTGGAGCCTCACCGGTACAACCATGTAGGGAGAGCAAGGGAGTTTTCAAAGTGGCACTGGTCTGATTTGAGGATATTTAAAGTTAAACCCACAGGTATTCATAATAAAAGGCACACAGTTGCTTTTCCAGGACAGCACCCATCTGCCAAATTACATCTAAACTGCAGAATTCTGATTTTGTTTTTTCAATATTTCCCCATTGCTACACAGACTTTAAAAAAAAAATACTGTGGGGAAAAATATTTTCATTCTAAAATGGATATATTTACAGACATTAAGGAAGCATGAAAAGGACCCTGTAGGACCACTGAAGTTTTTCTGTTGACGTCAATGAGGTTTTGGATCAGACTTTAATTTATTGAATAGATTATTTTTTGTCAAGTCTTCGTTCATCTTTAACAGGAACAGACCACAACACAAATAAGAATCTGGGCAGACAAAATGTTTTTGTATAAATGCATTAGGCCAAATGTTCAGAACAAATAAATTTGATCAGCGGGGTGAAATGTGACACTTCCACAGACAGAGACATATGGCTCTTCACATAGGAAGGACTGAAGAAAGGCTCAGATGAAAAGATGTGATTTTAGCATTTCCTGTGACATCTACAGCACACAATGTTACAGCATGGGGGAAAAAAAAAATAAAGGATGCTATTAGCACCAACATGGAGTGACTCACCCAAGCTTCTCACTGCAGTCAAAGGTTTGACAGAACTTTTTCTTTTGCAATGTGGCTGACTGCCAGTCTCAAGCAGCGGTACATACAGAGCCATCACCTGAAGCACAGCAATCCACAGGTTAACCTGCAGCAAGGTGGCTTTCAAAGACTGAAGACAATTGTACACCCCTGTCTAGAAGGTTACAGCAATCTCATTCTCTAGGAGTAACACTTTACTTCTGGCTCAGCTATCTGATCTTAGGTGGAATGACACCTCCAGTCACCTGCAGACACTCAGATGTAAACAAAATGATAAATGACAGCAGAATCTGACTCTTCGACAGCTCTGGAACAGTATGTCATGTAATGTAAGCTATTTCAGTGCAATGTATATAAGCATGCGTGTGTAATACTGTTATCTCTCTATGAAAGTATGTGGGTGCCCGTAAACACAACCTTTTTGAGTTCTTAGGGATGTAAGTGGAAAACAGCTGAAGTGAATGGAGTAACTCAAGTACTAAATCTTTAGTTACTAGCTGCAAGCAGGTCACCTTTTTATCAGACAGAACTCATCCACCTTTATTACTAGTACTTGGTTAAGGCAAGACATTTGAGTCAAAAAACATGTGTAGAGTAAGAGTTACATACACCAAGCATTCTACTTTACTTTTCTGCAAGGAATTTAATAGACAGCTACGTAATCAAAGAGTAAGTCCCTTTTTAACAAAAACTGTCCCTTCCACACGTGTATGAGAGCTTCAGTTTTCTACTTGGAGCTGCAGGTCATTCCCCTTCCTTCTCCACATGGGAAAGAGGCAAGTTTAGTTTTTGAACCCTTGCACATTTCTTCCCACCCGTGAAAGATCAGAAGACTTTTCTGGAAATTAAGAACAGAGAAGTAGGGCATATTGGTCAAACTATGTCTTTCTGAACAAATCTTCTTACCACCGGAAATTTGCTGGGAACGTAAGTTTACTGCTCATAGAATTGCTATGAATGTCAGAAAGTATTGAGCCTAGCCTTACTCCAGACTGTTCTCACTAAGTCCTTAGCATATGTCTTTCACTTAAATAGGTTTATTTTTAGCTCAGGCATTAGGCAAGAATCTCCTTTTTTTTTTGTTTTTAAGCCAGAAATAATCCATGCCATTCTTAGAAAAGGAAGTGATAAATTCTAGCGTACACAGTAAAATTAAAAGTAAATCCAAACAGAAGATGTGTAGGGCTTCTAAAATCATAACCTAGCAAACAAACCACTTCTTTGGCTGCTAAAGCCCAACGTGCAATTTAGTATGTAGGGCTTTCTCAGCTGATGGCTAGACTTTCATCAGACTCTTCCCACTTGAAAATCAAGACAATGAATTGTATCAGAGTTTGTCTTCTCCAGGGAATGTGCACCAGTAACTTACTAGGGTTAGTGCCAATGAGCCTATGGATTTAATATTTATCCACACCGCTTCAAATAAAATAAGTGACTGAAGACACAGCAAATCAAAAAGAGCTACACCGTGCTATTTACAGAATTACCTGCTCTTCTCCTGTAATAATCAACAGTGTTTCCAGTAGCTGCAAGTTCACAGGCACTGTTTCTCATTTCCCACTCAATTCTAGTCTTTATGGTAACAAGAGTCAGCTAAGTCTAAACATTGGTTGGTGAAATCAAAGCATGTGGCTTGCAGGATATCAGTCACAGTAGTACGTGATCTGTGGGAAAATAAAAATAACCCAGCCACATAGACTTTGGTGTGTCAGCACCTATGCAAATTCAAACCTGCACAATTAGCACAACTGAAGCCTTTCCACATCACAGCTGTTCACACCTCAGCAGTGTCTCTTCCCAGGCTGGTTTCAAGTACTCCCAAAGTTAGGCTGGAAAGAGAACAGTGACAGAGGTACTTGAATCGACTAGCCATGGCCACAATAGCATACCCCAACTAGGTGAAAAGGAAGATCCCCTCCAGCAACTCCCCATACCTTGACATAAGAGGGTGCAGAGCTACACTTATCCTGATTGCCTGACACATGGCAATCTGTCTCATGTCCTCTTTTCAGTCATTGCTCACTACAAAACAAGATTCACTGGAAGGGAGGAGCTCATCTGTTCCCATTTAGACACCTGAAAGGCCTCTGTAAGAGATGAGAGTCTATTCCTACAGTGACTCGTCTCGTCCTGAAATAAGTTTAAGGTTTTGATTTCTTGCACACTCATTCCTCACCCCTCTATCCACTCAGATCTGTCTGGTCAGAGAACACAAAGGCTCCTGCCAGGTACATATGTTTACTATCCCTTAGGTGGAACCAGGAAAGGGTTGGTGCTTGCTCAGGTCCTACCCCACCATGGGTTAAGATGTGGCTGAAGTGCCTCAGGACTTGGGAATTGCTTCCACGTGAGACAGTATAGGCAAAGCCTAAGACAAAGGAAATAAGACATCCTCTGGTGATGCCTTCATCTTGTCAGGCAGGTGAAGTAAGTAAGTGTGTATCAGTATATAGAAAAATCCAACACGGCATTACCTTTGCAGTAATTCCCCAGAAAAATCTCAAAGGGAGAGCACAGTTGATATTTTTGTTCCTTACCCTCTAGGAATTTCCTTATTATGAATCAGGAGCAGTGGGAGCCAATCCAACAGTGGTTTTCCTTATAATTAACATTTTACAGTATGTCCCAGCATGAATTAATCTTGTTCAGTGTTAACTATAACACACTTTGTATTAGCTAGAACACAGGCAGCAACCACATCAGTTTATTTGCTGATGATTTTCCTGACACATGAGGATGTTGGTCCAGATAGAGCATTTCAGTGCTTTATATCTAATATATCTATAAAGAAAAACTTAGTGTGCTTGAGTTGCTTTCACTTTGTGTATAGCACTTGGGCATGTGAGTCAGGCACATATGCCTTCTGTGATTCAAAGAAGAAAAATCCTCATTAAGTTACATGTGTAATGGCCTCACAAGGTACATAACAGACTTGAAACTTGTTCACTTATGCTGGTACAGTGATTTTTTTTCCTACGGCATGCATTGCTTCATCTCACAAAGATTTATTAAAAATATCCATTAATTCAGAGGAAGAATGTCAAGTGGAATAAAAACTAAAAAGCCTAAAACCCCACTGGTGCTAATAAAGCCAAAGCTCAAGGAAGCAAACCCTGCATTACCTAAACAGTCAACCACCACCACAGAGCAAAAAAAGTTAAAGTAACAAGGGATTGATCCAAATGCTATAGGTTCCTGTCCACAACCATCCAACTGGACGTTTGCTTAACTTCACAGCTAGATAAGGATTGGACATCAGCAGAATCTCAGATGCTCATTTCATGTAACAGTTCAAGCTCAGGTTAATTCCCCTTAGGTCAAATGACTACAAAGAGCACACCATGCTACACAAAAGATAGAAAAGGATGCCAGCAAAGCCTTTGACTCTTACATCTCACAGGTGAAAGCATGGGGTGGGAGGTGGGAGAAAGAACCTGTCCTGCACTGCATTGATGTTTTTCATTGTGAAAGGTGAGACATTATTGCTCAATGTGCACAACACAGAGTAACACAGGACACTAAAAGCAGGAT
Organism: Leptosomus discolor; assembly: GCF_034619465.1. Lineage (NCBI taxonomy): Eukaryota > Metazoa > Chordata > Aves > Leptosomiformes > Leptosomidae > Leptosomus > Leptosomus discolor. The sequence goes on from NC_141393.1 coordinate 11,564,180, forward strand.
TCTCATTCAGCTGTATCAAAACAGTAGAACAATCAGGATCCCATTTCATGAACACCAGCTTACCAGCAAAATGCAGCAGAAAAGGCTTGAATTTGCATGTAGTCAGGGCAGTAGATTTGGATGCTTTATATTCCTAAGCAGTATCCAAACACAAATAGAATAGTACAGATAAGTACACATAGACAGAGTAACAGCGAGCTTTTTTTTCTTCCAAGAGTAACTCCAAGCACTGTGCAAGGCAAAGTGATATTTTGTGTTTGGGCTTCACATTTTAATGCATGGGCACTGAACCATAAAATGACCTGATTTAATAGGGGATTAAATCAATACAAGCTTTTGCATTTAAACTTTTAAGTTTACTGTTACCTGCAGACCCATTATTTACTCAGACTTTGCAAGACACAGTGTGAGCAGCAGTTCCAGCCCTCCAAAGTGATGACACCAAAGCATTTAAAGAGTCAGAAAAGCAGTGAAAGAAATAAACAGGAACTCTCTTCCCAGACGGAATTAAATGCTTGACGCCTTGTTCCATCATATAAAATGGATTGTGCTAAAAGAAGGGATGAAGAACAATTACTCTTTCCTATACTGGTACCAGAATACTTAAGAACTACAGAATTTTCCAGGTGCTCTCTCCTGCTCCACAGTCTGATTTGTGTTTTGAACCACTGATCTTCCTCAGATAAAATAAAATTAAATAAAACAAAGCAAAATAAAATAATACTAGTAAGCTCTCTAAGGTGAGTTTACAATTCCATGCTGTTTTGCACTGCCTTTTTCTTACCATATATTGAATTTCTCTCAATTTAGCAGAACATATTGAATTTCTCTCAATTTAGCAGAACATACTGGTTAGAACCTTACTTCTCAAGATGATCACCATGATTTGCAAAGGAAACAAGAACTCATAGTGCACAATTCATACTAAAATCAAAGTGAGAACCTATATTCCAAACTCTCCACAGGCCGGTGTTGGCACAACTTATTTACAAGCACTTCTATATTCAGTGGAGTCTTCAATAAAGACATGGATCTATACATACTCCACAGTGCCTAAACCTATTTTGTCCTATTTTCAAAAGACACTTTGGTTGCATCCAGTCTGTGTGCTAAGTACACCACACAGCAGGCATTCCCTAGATACACCCAGCAGAAATTTTCCATGTATGACTAAATGTAACTTAACTATGGCTTCACAGCTATGACAAGGTTCTCCTAAAATCCATGCACTTCCAAAAACCTGTTTTGTGATTGGTATCTAAACTTTGTGACTCAGTTACTGCCTAAAGCAGCCACACACAAAATACAAATTTATCACACTGGGGAGAAATCCTTCTTGCTTGAAGGAGTAGAATTCAGAGTTACAAACTGTCCTTTCCACTTGAAAATGTTGGCCTATAGGAGCTGAATGACTTTTTAAGCGCAAAAAAAAACCTCATTTGGGAAACAGGCAGATTTCCAGAGGAACTGTCAGGAGGTGACAAGAATGTGTGTCACACAGATAGAAGTGCAACCATCACACTGCAGAGAGGAAACCTCTCTGAATCCCACCAAGGAGCTACTATATTCATCAGATCTTACCAGCCAACTGTAAAACAGACCAATTGTTACCAATTTAATTACAATCCCTGTTGCTAATAGCACCATTTTCAGCTGACAATTATTTCGCAATTATTTTATCACCAGAAAGCATCACATGCAAGCCCCCTCGTTTTGCTAATGAGAAGGCACTGAGTCACTCCATATATGACAAGGACAGAATTTGTTTCTTTTGTAAATGAGAAGATTTCTACCTCCCAGGTGATTCGTCTTTCCAAACAAAGAATCTGACACATTCAGTTGCAGGGGGGTTATATATATTACTATTAATGTTATGAAAATAACTGTGCATCAGAGCCTGCTAAGTTTAGCTGAAAATAGTCAATAAATTATTTAGTTCACAAAATGTCATTATGTGTGGGGTTTACTTAATTGAATAGAATAATTTATGGTAAAACCTAGAAAAAAGATCAATGCAGATGGCTTGTGAGAATGATTGAGTTTCAGTGAAGGCAATTTGATTTTTATCCCTCATTATAATAATGTTAAAGGGAAAGCATCAACTTTGGTAAAAATCAATATTTGATGAGTGCCTAGGCCATGAATTTTAACTAGAGGTAGAACTGAGGTAGGAATAGGTGTAAATAATTAATAACTTCGATACTCTGAACAAATAACTGTTTTGTTTTGGAACAAAAGCTTATTATCCAGAGATCCTTCTGTTCTCATAAAAGAATTTAGTAATGAGTGTTTGATTTTTAAAATTATTTCTTAAATTGACAAATGATTTTTAAAATTCTTTTCTTAAATCGACAAATGACCCTTAAAGGACTATTAGAAGGTTTTTACAGGCAACAGAATGCTGAAAAATACAAACATCTTAATTTTCTGAGTGAAATAACACATTTCTCTTTTTTTCCCTTTCTCTTTATACTAGAAGAATATTTTCCATTTTGCCATCAACAGCTATGATGGCTAGAACCAGAATGAATTAAAAAACCCTACACATTTCATGAAAAAATAAAATTGTAAATTAAATCTTTACACAACCTTCTACATGGACTTGCAGCTGTCAGAGCTGTGCTATAAAAGAAACCCATAAAACCTATTTAAAGAGCAATCTTACTGTGAAACAGTAGCCATGCAAAATAATCTATTTGTGTTTTTTTAAAAGAAAGAATGATTGAGTTGGTGTGAATGTAGTGTATATCTTTATTTTTGCTGTGTAAAATATTTCCCCCCTCAATCAGATACTAAAAAACTATCTCAGACTTTTCAAATTAACACCTTTTATCACTGAAGCCTCCAAGAAAAGGTAGCCTGGGGTCACATCTTGGTCCTCTTCTCCGCAGTATATAGGGAAAGCTCCTCTCCTATTGACGCTGCACAGCACTTCTGCACCAACATGGATTCTCTTACACCGTCCTCCGTTAGCTCACGTGAATAAAATGGCTCATCATGGCAAGCAAAAGCAAATATACATGTACCGTCATAAAGGAGAAAAATGTCTAATTAGTCCCTATTAACAACGCAAGGTTCTTCAATTTCAATTTCTTTTTTATAGAAACAGAGGTGCAGGGCAGAAACTGAACACCCAACCTCTGCCTGAGGTGGTTAGAGCCTCTCAGGTGATGCCACAAACAATGTACACCTCTACACTCATAAACAGTGAAGAAAAACAATGCAGACTGACAGCTGGTGGAAAGAAGACCTCTAAGAAGGAAGTACCACGTTCAGACAGACTTGAATTCCTGCTGTGGTTGGTTTACTGTATTACACAGAGGTTCCTTTTGCTGTTGCCTGTTTTTTTTTTTTTTCTATAGCAGATAACACTGCTTGACAGATCATACATGCGTGTGTAATTTCATGGCTCACACACCATTGATATTCATTAGACTCATGGCACCTTCCATTGGATCGAGGGCTAGAGACTGTCACAAAGAAAACCGATGTCCTTCAATAGCATTCTAGCAAAGTAACAGTTTGCTTGACCTAAGGATTCAACAGGTCACTGATTTTTTTTCCATTTAATGTTTGGTTCAGGCTGAAAACACTGCAGTTTTCAAAATGTCGTATTAACATCAATTTGTGCAACCAGCTACAGAACATAAAGACACTGAGAGATAATAAAAATGGAAGCCCTATACTCTAGAAATGAGGTTGGGAGGCATTCTGCTGTATTTGCATCAGCATTTATGTAAGACTCTGCTATTTAATGCACTTTGGAAATGTTTGCAGTCAACCTGTTAAAGTTTCCTCTTATCACAGAGAAACATCCCATACGTGGGCTTGAAAGGAAGCGTTCCTCATAGCAGAGATTACATGTTAGAATAATAAAGCAACTTCCTGCAAGGCTTATGAATCTTCTGTTCCACGCTCTGAGCTTTATGGATATCATCAGCTTTTAACATTTACTTTTAACATGTGGTTCCTTTTAACATTCGTTTCTCAACTTAAACTTCCTTACCATTTGTAGCAAGATCCAATATGGGATTAATGCAAGTACCGTGACATTTAGAAGTACAAATCAATTAAAACACAGGTCTTGCTATGCAGGTGATATGACACAGATAACAACTCTGGTAAACCCTATATATTGTGTCTTCCATTAATTTTCTTTGTTTATTCCCAGCATCCTCCTGGCTGTGAGTACTGTCACTCCATTTAAAGCAGCCTTTTCTTGTGCTAAATAGTTTCTTACTCTGTAAGCAGAGCAGATCACTGTTTGAGGAAAGGTGCAAACTCTAGGCAAGGTAATTCTATCAGGCAAAGCATACACTCATTTACATGAGATTACACTCCAAGCCACTCCATAAAAATCAATTCACACCTCTGTTACTCGCCATAGAATTTCATCAAAAAGTGGCAAAATTAAAGTGCTGGGAAAATGAAGCTAAAATTCATCCCTGAATTTATATCTCTGTTGATTCAGGCCAGGTCCAAAGCCAAGTATCCTAGAAATATGTCTATTTCCTTTTAGTGGCATTAAATAGAAAAGAAAAGGTAGGCTACAAATACATTAATACTTCCCATATTCAGCTCAAAAATTTTTAATGTAAATCATCTGGGACACCACAAAGGTTATTCTTTATCTTATCTAAAGCCAGAAGCATCATCTAAACAACACAGCATAACCCTGAGTATATTTAGAACTAAAACCGTTCTAGTATTTATGCTTTTTTTTGGAAAGAGTAGAGCTCAGCAAGATCAGGAGGTCCTCTGCTTCCCCTCCTCATCTGCTGCTGTGCCCCTAGGCGCATCCTTTCTAGCACCTTGCCAACCTGGCATGCTGCAGCTTTTCTTCTGCAGCTCTGAGTCTGTGGGAAAGCAGGACTACAGGTGTGCCTTGACTCATACAGCACTTCTACTATTTTTTCTTGCCAAAAATATTGAGGAAACCAATTATACAGAATGGCCTGTAGAAACCTACTAGGAAGTTTCCCTACCCTTTCATGATTTCACATCCTCTGTAACTTTTTGACCCTTAAAGACAGTAACACTAGTTGTAACCTTACTGCAACAAAGTAGAAAATAAGACTTTCTTGATTAGTTTTCCTCCAAGTCCCAAACTTTCGAAGGCTTTCATTGGCAAAAACAACAGCAAGAAGCCCTGCACCAGAGGAATCCCAAGGCAGCAGAATATTGACCCCACAGACATGTAATGCTCAAATCTGAGCGGCACAAGCCAAGAGAAGGACACACTGTTTTCAAAGCATAAACTTTGCTCTAAAGCACTCTGTCCTAGAAATGTTCAGGCTGCCTGAAACACCCAGCGTTAAGTACAGCCATGAGCAGAAGGGTAAACAAGTCCATAGAGCAACGTGCTTTCTCATCAAGACTTGAGATAACTCTTCCAGAGTTTAATCACGTAGTGTTACAACCCTGCAAAATTGAGATACAGGCTCTAAAATAACTACCTGAAGTAAACCCTCTCACACCAGGGCCATTTTCAGATCTCGGATGTCTGAGGACTATGTAACTCACTTACCACCAGCCCTGAGTCAAGCATAGGTCAGCCTGAGCAAAGCATCTGACCACAGAATGTACTGCCTTGGTCTGGCTTGCGAAGTCAAATACCAAGTCAGACTTGGAAAAAAAGGACTGCTTCTAACGTTTTGTACCAGCATGACACAAGTCTGAAAGCTGTGAACAAGGTTGAGCCGGAATATATTGCTAGAGAAAAGAGTGGAGACTGAAACTCAATTAAAAAACTTACGACATTAAACACCTTTAATGGCTCTCACACGTGCATAGACTCTCTCACTCCGAGCATATTACGCATCTCATTTGTGCCAACCAACCTAGTACATGTGTCAATAACACAAATATTAGCAGGTTTCTTAGCTAATAAAAAATATATTATAAACAGTCACTTCTCTCTAAAAAGTTAAAAGACTAATTCTATTTTTACCATCAGAATAGGACTAGAAAACAAAATATTTGTTCTGTTCATCTTTTTCTTAACAATTCAGATGAGACAGAATCACATAGCCACAGTTAGCACAAAAGATAGCTTTTTCTGCAAGGAAGTCAAAGAATTGCAGTCTTCTGTATTTTGTTGCATGACAACAATGCTAATCATGAAGAGTGCAGCATTTTAACAGGAGGTCCTGTATTATAAAGCAGTGTCACAATCAGGTCTTCATCTTGGGCTTTCTCTGTTGGAAGGTATACTCTACCATATCCATTGCAACCTTTCAGAAGACTGAAGAGCTAAAGTGGTTCCTAATTCACACTGAAGTCAAAATTCCATTTTGTCACCCGAAAAATTTGACCTCAAGGCAGATATTCAAGCCAAGGAAGACTCTCAGACTGTGATTCAGATTCTTCTTGGAAAGGTCTCCAAGAAGCATTTCTTTTTCTCTATTCACTCTAGAAGGGAGCCTAAGACAGAAGGTTCTCCCAGACAACATTTTTACGAATTCCACAGAGACAAGACTTTTGAAATTCCCATTAGTGCCCATATAGGTTTAGAAATATGTCCAAAAAACATTTTCTCAACCTGTTGTCCAACACACATTTTTAGTGCATTGGCTTTGTGTGCCATAATTAATTTACCACCCTGTTCGGAAGCCCTCCAGGCAGTGTGAAATGGGGCTACAAATTCTGATCTGCCTAAGTCTGCAAACTTCAAGTCTCAGAAGGATTTAACTGCTATGATTTTAATAATCTTATTAATAACCCATGATGAATTTATGCCCATTAATCCAGAAGTTGCAGGAAGTACAATTAAAAATTCTGAGCATATGATACAACCTGAATATATTATTCAAGCACCCATTCCCATTACTGGCCTTAGTATAAATCATATAACATGGAAAATACATCATAAACAGCCTAAAAAAATTCAAATATCCAGGAAAAAAAAAATCCCTCAGAAAAAGCCTTAGGAGATAGTTTATTGTACAAATAAAACCCTTGCAAATCACTGATGTGTTTCTACTAAACATCAGACCTCAATTGGTGTATGATTTCTAATTTTTCCATTAAAATTTGCATAGATTTCTTATCAAGAAATTTTGTGAGGAAATAGTATAACCTTACACCCTTTCCACTTCTCTTTCTTCATAGTGATTTTTTAAATAGATTTATATTCCTTATTGATGATATAAGGGTACATGGCTCTCCACGCCACCCCCCCTTTTTTTTTTTCTTTTATCAACTCCATACAATGTTCCTTACAACTAACCTAGAAAAAAAATCTGGGCATATCCCAAGAAATAATCTAAATCATAGATCTCTTAAGAGTAATGCCATACTTTACCTCAAGCAATACCACATGCAAAAGTGGACATCTGATTGACAACCATATTAATTTTTAATGCCAGTATTTGCAGTTTCAGCTCTTGCACAAGACATTTTGATTATAATATACTGTTCAGTAAAGGCGCTTGTCACTCAAAAGGACAGAAAAACACACAAAAAAGATGGAGTAGGTATACCAAGAATACAGAGACGTGAAAAGAAAACGCCACCATTTCATCTCCCAGTATGGATAACCACAGAGGCCAAACTGTGAACTGAGCTGGCAAAACAAATACAGTGCCATTCAGAGAACAACAATTCTTATTTATTCAAACAAAAACCAAAGACACAAGAAGAGAATTGTGCAGGAACGTAGTGGTGACAACGGTACCCAGCCCTCTTTTTTTTAAAGCCTTGTTTTTTAATTAATAGCAGTTTAAACAGGCTGTAATGGTCTACTAAGTACATTTCACATAGTATTGACTGTATTTTGTGTAGTATAGACTGTATACACACACATTATTCACGTTTTTGTCAATTTTATGCTTTGACATAGCTTCACATAATGATCTTGGCTGAGATTTTCAAAGGCAGCTTGAAGATCACAGTCTTAATATGCTGCTGTGATTTACTTTCTGGTTCTCTCAGGGTATATTATATATAAAAAGTCGTAGAAAGCCTTACTGGCTCACATATTGCAAGGTCAAGAAACACTTAAGTATGCAAGTCCGGGAAGCATTAATACCCTCATCTCTTTTCCCTACAAGTATTAGTTAATAAAGGGATATTTTTTTTTGTTTCTGCCACAGAAGTTGCAAGACCTTATTGAACAGACAGAAATTAAACAATTCTCACTCATCCCCTCCACACCTCCATTACATTGTACCATATACTAAAGCATTATAGCTCTACTCGCTACATTCAGATTGCTTGCAGCCAATGACCCACTTAAAGCATTTTTATACGATTGCTTTTAGAATAACTCTCCCAAATCAAACCTGTTCTGCTGTAGACAGGCTTTTGTGTTGAAAGGCATTTTCTGAAGTAGTATTTATCAAAACCCAAACAAATGATAGGACAATCTAATCAAAACACTGAAATGACTGCCTGATTGTATTTTAAAAATCATAACCTAATTAGAACCGAATTGATTTTTCCGTTAGCATGAAATTAAAACTAATTTCCCTCCACAATATTTACTCTAATATTCCCCAGATGCAAATACAGTCTCATGAAACATTTCATAAAAAAGGTTTTATAATTGTTTCCTGATTTTTTTCATTACATCATCAATTGTATTTATCTTTCTAAACTATCCTTCGTGCTGTCTCTCTCTGGAAAAATGCATTAATGAAGAGAGAGATGATGAAATATCACTGAAACTCTTTAACTGCTCAAATACCATGGGCAGATAAAGAGGTATTTTTCAGAGGAACTAGTCTTTCATTTCCTTTCCTAGCCAAACCTGCTCCTGAGATGACTTCTCCTAAATTAATGTTACACTCAGGCTGATAGACAGCAAAAGGTGGCAGACGCTCCCTGTTCAATTTCTTTTAAAGAAATGGGCTAGAAAAGTTGATTTGTCGCCAAAAGAAATTCCTCTGTCATCCTTCAACGTATTCACAGTTTTCTGATTCAGTGTTGCGTCTACTGCCCTAGGCTCTTCCTTTCTCTTTGCCACAGAAAAGTTCCTGAATTCCTGCAGCATATGGCACTTTGTACATCAGGAAATTGAACAGTGAGACACTACCTCACTCTAGCACAGACACAATCAGATTTATAGGACTATAATTTCATTTGCTATGATGGCTGCCTTAATGAGCAATGCATGTTTCCATCCAATCAGGACTATTCTTAATGTAATATACTCTTGACCTTGAATGTTCATTGGGTCTATCTGACCAATGACCAATGCTAGGGAGTCCATTCTCTTTAAAGCCAAGATAATGAACAAAAAATGCTATATAAATATCAAGGAAGTTATCTAATTGCCTGAGGAAGAAAATGAATTACAGAATAGCCACCTCACAACTTTTTCAAATTTACATACTTATGTGTGGAAGTACATTACCTTCTGCAAATAACAAGGTGATTCCCAAGCAAGTGACTCTAATGCAACACTGTCACTGAATGCTGAATATCTTGCCATTTCCTCTCTATTTCAATGGAATATGTAGTGTTCAAAAGAAAAATTAATTCCTAGAAAACTCTGGCTTAGTCTTCCTTCAGCATATACCCCCTTTTTTTTTTTGCTGTTAGAGAGAAATAGATGCCTGCCTTTATGTATATAAACCATTAATTTGTGAATGCAGTTTTCCTCACACTAAAGGGGACCATATTGTATCATTTGCTCTAGTACAAAAAAATCAAAACATCCCTTCTGATCAGGAGAGTTCACACATCCTTATTATAGAACTGCAATGGTAGCATCTCCCAAGGCAGGCCTGACGAGAGTCAGATAAAAGAAAGGCAATGCCCTTGTGGTGGAGACATTTTTCTGTACTTGGCCCACAGGGTCTCTGTACAGGACCTGGTAAGATTTTTACTGTGCAAGCATATGGTTCAACAAGCAAAGAAGGTCCTTGGTCCTTAAGACAGACATTCCTATTTGCTGCAATACAAATAAGCAACAGAGACAAGGTCTTGGGAACTTTGATTTCAGTTCACACCTCTGTCACAGGCCTCAGGAAAATCAGTTCTTTCCTTTTTGACTCAGATTTCTGAATGTAAAATGTGGTTAATGATATTTTTATCATATCCTTTGTCCGATTCATCTACTCAGAACTCAAGTTGGGGGCAGGGGACTCTCACTACATAATTCTGCAGCAGCCACTGTAACAAGGACAAATTCTACTAGGGTGTCAGTTCTCCTCTGCCACCCATATAAATATGATAAATCATTCACTATTAATCATCAAGGCTAAAAAAATTATCGCCTTATGAAATGGTGATAACAGAAAGTTATTTCCAGCAATATCCCTGCCATTTATCAAAAAAAACAAGTCAGGACTTTGTTGGTGGAGGAACACATAAGCTAACTGATCCAAGAAAAATCTTCCATCAGCACAGTACGAATCCAATCAGTGGGTAAATTCCCATTCTAACTCTCTGCTTTTGTATTTGTCCTCTATACTTTCTTAGAGGAATTGATAAAAGATTACAACTTACTACAGAACTATTCTCCCAGAGATATTTTCATGATTATTTTCTCTTTTGAAGGGCATTCTGCAGGCTGTAAAGACAAGGAAGCTTGGGCACAGAAGTAAAAAAAGCTAGAATGCCTGAAATAGCCACAAAGTTTTAAGCACAAAACAGATATAAATTTGTTTTTAAAATAATGACCATGTAATTAATTACTTGGAATATGCGTATCTCCCATTTAAGCATTTGCTGTTGTGAGGAAATCTCCCTCTTGAACCAAGCTATACAGAGCAAATAAATTCAGGGAACAAGGTCCTTCCCTTCTCCATTTCTAAAGGACAGTAACCTAGTATTTAGATTTTGTTAACAATAACGATAGAGAATCCTGTAATGCTAACAAGTACTCAAATCTACTCACTTACTTTGGGAACTCAATGGCGTGTGTACATTTCACTGCAAAACACCGCTTAGTTACGCGTTTCTGGCATTCAGACAGTGAAGTGATACACGTTTCTTTCATTGCACAAATTCTCTCATGTTAATGGCACTGTTTAGCAGTTTTGAGCTTTGTTTATATTTGTCTTCTTTGCATTTATAGGATGGTGCACAAAAACCTATGCGTATTTTGCCAAGTCTTTGTTTTTAACACCAACTTACCACCCAGCACTGAAACCTGCAGCAAATTCTCTTTCTGAATGAGCTGAGTCTCTCACAGGTCCGTGCAAGAAGCTCTTCGAGTGAAAGCAGTCCTGAGGAAACTGTTTTAAAATGTGTATTGCAACCCAGCACCACAAAACAATATTGCCATCTTGGATAAATACACCATCATTTAAAATCCTTTGACTGTATTACCTAGTAATCACACACTCTGGTCTAGCTTTGTGTTACACTAAACCCATTGTGCTGCCTGTGTTTACCCATAGTGACTATCATAAAGATATTCTTTTTTCATGAAATATATTATCAAAATAAACACTAGAAAATAAATTTGAAATCCATGCTACACCTAGAACACATAAGGTAAAATAACAGAGTAGAAAGTTATTACAAAAGCTTATGCCTTCTTGAACAGACAAATACATGTAAAAAGAAGCAAAGCTAGCTCTGGCAGAAAGCCCACAGAGTGCTGTGTCTGTGCATAAAGGAGGAATAGTCTGAGACTCAGCAATGGGAAGAAGAAGAGGCTGTGATTTATGGAAGCTCAGCTAAAATGTAGACTCAGCACATATACTTCCCAAAAAGTGCTGGTGGGTGACACTTAGCCAGAGGGCAAAACTGGACCTTATTCTGTGTTTGCATCTTGCTCTCTGATGCGGCATTTAAAAACAGAAAAAAAGGAATACGGTTTGTCCTGGTGCTTCCAGCTAAATGTTCTGTCCTACTGACTGTGGTAAGGCATTCAAGAACATGAAAACTTGGGTATCAAGCTTTGCCCTCTTCAGTAAACCTATAAAAATTATAATAAATGTGGTTTTGTCATTGCCATCTCTCAACAATTTTAAAGTGTTTATCATATACCAGATGTCATGTGAAGGATTTGGATTTCAAAGTGACATGAGAGACACTGGAACAGCATGAATTCTAGGACAACATATTGTGCGTGTCTGTCTCTATCTGTCACGGTAATGATAAGAAAGGGCAAGAATGCAAAGGCACTTGCTCCTCTCCAAATATAATCACCATGCTCAGAAATTCCTAAATAACAACCTCGAATCACTTGTTGGGGTGAACAGAAATGGTAATCCTTGACTGGCCTAAATTAGCTCAAGACCACCATACAGGAAACCTGTCAGGGAGAAAGCTGACAGCTCCAGACAGCAAGGCTGTGCGTCTCATCTTACATATTCATCACCCGAGGTACCACTCAATGTCCCAAAGAACAACTGCACAGAAGAACCAGCAGCGCACATCAGAGCCCACTGCTCACAAGCAGTTGTTGCATGAGGAGGAGGACTTTCAGAAAAGGACAGGCAGTGTGAAATTAGGAAATTAAGGAACTCTACGAGCATGGGAAGAAAACACTTTAATCTAGAGATTTTTCAGGAAATCCAGATGAATTGTTTAATTTGCACAAGTTAATACTTTCCGGGGCTAAGGATACCATAAAATAAATGAGTGCACACTGCTTGGGGTCTCCCTCTTGGAAAGCGACAAAGATCAAAGACTCCCTGCCTATTTTCTCTCTGAAAAATTGAAAATTAATTGCCTGAATTCACATACCAGTTTATTCAACTCCTGCCTTTTCCAGTCATACAATTTGCATTGACTGACAGATACTTTCAGAATGCTAACATAAATAGCTGGCCTAATACTCCATGTCAGGGTATATTTTAATTAGTAAAAAGCAATCATCATCTTTGTTGCAGTAGGGTCATTTTCTGAATGTCAGATATCAAATTAACACAAAAGGATAAGGTCCCTATCAAAAAAGGTGTGTATGCACAGCCTGTGAGATAGAAGGTAAAGAATAAAATCCATCAAGACTGAAGTACAAACTCAATTCATAAGGAGGACAACAGTACCCAGAGTGTTCCTAATCTGCCTAAAAATTTTTTTAAAAAAAAAAAAAGGCTGGGATTAAAGTTATAGAACTGAGGTTGCAACATGTATACAGATGTTCACAGCTCCACCTATGCTACAAAAACTGAGCATTTGACAGTAACTAATGAGTCATGGCCACGGCTGTCAACAGTAGAGGTAACTCAAAAAACTGTAGGCAGACTCAAAAAACTCTAGGTGGTCTCTAGATTGGCTGCCCACCTCTCACACATTTGTATCAATTTGTCACCCACCTGTATTACAACTCACAAAATTTTATTGCTTTATAAAAAGGCAAGTGTGAAATATGAAGCCTTGGGGTGTTGTCATTCATTCCCTTCAAACAACAACAAAAAAAGCCTGTGCAAACCTATTTTCTACTTGCCCTGTGACTAGTTAATTAAGTTTCATGAATATGTAAATTCTAAACTTTGCAGTGGATTCTTTGACTTTCAGTTCAACACTGCACTAATAGACCCGGGTCTGCATAAGTAAAAGGTGCAATGCCTCTGTATTTTCAGACGACAAATAATGCCTCTATACCACTGATCTGGCTGCAAGGGGGTGCAGTTTGTGCCTGTCAGCATCCTGCCTTCATTACCACCTTTCACAGCTTACCTGCAGCAAAGTCATGTCTAGGGCTCCAGACCAGAGTCTAACATTCCTGTGAAAACCAGAATTGTGACTGAGCTGCAGCACCTTCTTTGTCATAAAAAATCTAGTCTCTGCCTTAGACCATGATTCAAAGATTCCAGGTCAGAAATCACGTACTCCAACTCCCAGGAGTAACTACCTTTAACAGCCCCATGGTTAGAAGTTACAGAAGGTGTCTTGGAGCCTGAGGGTTAAAACACTGGATGTTCTTGTTGCCCATAAATATCCAATCAGTTGAAAGTCTGGCTGCCACTGTGTGAATAATGGATTGTTATTCAGCACAAGAACTTAAAGCAAAAAAACCCAATGCTACAAGGTGACTTTAAGCCTTTTTTTTTTCCTCCTGGTTTATTTGCAAAAATTTTATATAGCCCAAAATTTTACATATTAGCCCTGAAGAATTCTGTGTAAGCACACCTTCAAAACTGAACCAAAATATTTCCTTTTAAAAATACTGAAACGAGGTGTTCTCCTCTTTGTTTTCTTGTAGCTGAAGAAATTTGTTTAAATTTGGCCCAAGTCTGAGCTGCCAAACTGCTCCCTTTCCAACTTTTTCTGCCTATCTGTAATCCTAAAAGACTCTCATTTCCATGGTATTTAACCTTCCAAGTTCATGTGGTAAGTATGGGGGGTTTTTTGCTCTTTCAGTGAAATCAGCTCCTTTTTAAAGTTCCTACTACTTACTAAACATAACTTTTTTCTGCCTGTCTACCAGATTGACTTCTCATTATTCTGTTCTGCTTAGGACACAGTGAACACTGCTGCCAGGGGACAGGATTGTTAAACAAATTACAGTAGATACTTTTTTTTTTGAACACCACCATGTACATAGGTATAATCCATAAGCAATAGATAATCCTAAGAAACAGAGAGTGTAATTTCTGACCAATTTCAAAATACCATCTTTATCAAAATTCTACCTACAGGGTGTGAGATCAATATATCTATGTCACTGTACAATTAATGAGCTCTTCAATAGGCTGTTTTCAGATATTTTATTTTTATTGTAAATCATCTCTGATTTTTCTTTTCCTAAATTGCATAGACACATACATTGGTTGACTAATGCTGCACCATAACATGAGAAAAATCTACAGGAGGATTTGTCCTCTATAATGATCTCCACCAGGTATATATTCTTCTTTCTCTGCAGAGATAGACATCAAAATTAAGTACATTGGCTTAACTCAGTTGCTATTGTAAGCTCAAATGGGATACAAAGTGAAATCAATATTAGTGAAATAGATCAGACTAGAATTGGAAGGTAATATAATTAGGTTGGCTTTGCTATACTTTGTAATGCTTATCTGAGTATTTTACCAAATAGAATATGGGTATCTATTTTCTGAAACTGTAGGAGGTTTTCAATGCTGCATTGTCCTTATTTATTTCACTCTGAGGGAGCACTCCAGAAAGACCTGTTTGACCATCTCAGTGGGATTTAGGGCTACCATATCTGACTGAGTGATCTGGATTTTGTTCATACAAGACAGATTTGCCTCTTAAGAAACAGCATTAAGAATTTTTTTCATTGCACAATACAGAGAAAGCATTATGTGTTCTGGCCTTAGGAAATATGCTCTTTACCTCTTGGATACAAAGCATTTCACTGTGCTACCACAAAGCACAGAAATGAAGAACATAGGATCTTGTGCTTCTGCTTCTCAGACTTCACCCCAACCCCATCAAAACCTCCTCGGTCAGCTGGGCAGCTTTACCATGCATCAGGGAAATGGGGGGGGGCGGGGGGGTGGGGCAGTACAGGCTACCATCTCTCCAAGGCTCTCAAGAGATTAAGCAGTCTTCCCACAGATTTCTTTGCTCCATTCTTCTTAGGCTGAGCCGAGGCACAGGGCCAAGCCTCAGCTCCTGCACAGATGTTGTCTCCAACTAAGAAAGTAATTTCTGAGCAAGCAAATTCAAATCATGGGCTCCTTCCGATGCCTCTGATGTACACATCTTCCTGCAAAGAAAGCAGAATTTATTCCTGAAACCCGAAGTATATTTCAAGGATGACTAAAGCTACTTAATAATTTAATTAACTTGGATCACTAAAGATTTAGTGGAGGTAAAATTCCTTCTAAGGATGATATTGAGAGGCTACTTAAATTGTGGCTATACACCCTTTTGATAGATAAAAAACATACTAAAGATTTTATTAATAGAAACTTGAAGAATGCTCAGATTTTGTCTAAACATGAAGTTTGCTGTTCCCCAAAAGACCTGCTGGATATGAAATGAGAATTCTATTTTGCCAAGATTGAGACATACCACATCGGGCCACGACTCCTGTAACATGGTAGAGAAACATACCACCTTAGGTCATACCAAGCAATGAATTCCCACTATTCTTGCATGTCTTGCCCAGGATGCCACAAGAGCCAGCAACACAGAGTTAAAAGTGGCTTCATAAAGACAGTGCCCTAATCATTGAGGAACCATCCTCTAATGAGTAGCAGGGGGAGGAAGGAAGGACTCCTGCTCTTCAGCAAATGCGAATTTCCTACCTCTGAGATGAATCACAAAGTTTTTCATCAGAATTCCCCTTCATGGATTCAGCATTCACTCCCTCAAATTCTGGGATTTTATCCTCTCACTGATTTGCCAGTGGCAGAACTAGTATTTCTGATGAAAAAAAAAAAAAAAAAGTTTTTTTTTTAAATCTTTATCACTAACAGAAGGAAAAAAGAGGGTAAGTTATTTTCTGTGCCCCTCTGTCTTCAAGGCTAGCTTTAATGATTTTATCCCTTTGGGATAAAACTTGTGACCCCAGAGCTTGGTTTAGAGACAGAGCACAAAGTAGAGAGGTGTGTAAGAGCCGGGGGAAAAAACAAAACAAAACAAAACAAAACAACCCACATCCCACATCCAGTGAGCAGTTGTGGAGCTACTACTACCTCCTGAAGCTACTTCAGTCCAGCTGCTCTCCTGCTGTGAAGAGATTTGATGGTGCACAACATCCATGTGTGGATTTACTGGAAGACCACCGCATCGACCTCCCATGGCATATATGTTCCAAGACGGAAGCAGGGCTGCACCACTGCCATATAACCAACCCCCTCATCAGCAGCCCCACACAACTGAAACATTGCTGACAACTCTGTGCCATATGCAAAACACTCGTGTGATTCCCCGAGGCGTCAGAAATAAAAAGGAATGCGATAAGCATTCTCGAGGAAGGGGAAAGGGAAGCATGTTTGACACAAGGCACAAAAACACTGTGAAAGGGATTACAAGAAGCACTCAAAAGGCTGGCATTTGCTGTTAATAAACCAATGCAGAAAAACTTGGAACCGTAAAAGCGAATCTGCCAGCAAATGACAAAACCTCTTTTCCCTGTTCCTAACTCAGCCCTTCTGGGGCAAGTAGAAATGACCTCTTTCAGTGGTTGAAGCAGCACAACACGGGAGCAATAACCAGAAATGGAAGGGCAGTACCACAGGGACATCTGTGCTATCACACCAGCACACAAGGACAAAAGACCTAGGAAGAGATTAGGAAATTAGTAAATGAAAATAAAATAAAGGAAATTACTTTAAATCAGATTTTGATCTCATTCCGGATTGCCTGTTCATTTTTCCATTCTGCTACTGGCCTTCAATAGGTAACATAAGCCAGAAATCAAAATTATATTAACGCCTCACAGATTTATCATAATTCTAACATTCCCACCTGATTGAGGGAATGCCACAAATTTCAGTGTATGTCAAGGATCTATTTTGTAGATATATATCATAGACTATGAGGAAAAAGAAGATTTCATGCTTTTTAAGTAAATTAGATAGT
This sequence comes from Leptosomus discolor, assembly GCF_034619465.1. NCBI lineage: Eukaryota > Metazoa > Chordata > Aves > Leptosomiformes > Leptosomidae > Leptosomus > Leptosomus discolor. Next base: position 11,581,583 of record NC_141393.1, read on the forward strand.
ATAAATCATACAAAGTATAGCATGAATAAGATGTATACTCTCATATTTTAATTATTGGTAAACAGGCCTAGATGCAGAATATATGTCACACCTGTCATGCATCCTACCAGACCTGGATAGAGATCTGTATTGCATACCAACTCCCCAGTTTTTGTGTAGTGCAGGACGATTTCTTGAATTACAGCAAGATTTTGGATATTACGGTAAGCAGCTCACATAAACCCACACAAGAGTGCTGAATAGTAACAACTGTGAGAGGTCTTTAAGGTGAAATGAAGCTAATACTGAAGTTTCTACCATCAACCAAGCCTAGTTAAACGGAGGTCTGAACAGATGCTGTTCATTTTGTCATTTTCAGTGGCATAAGCATGTGAGTAAATAAGAGTGATTTGGTTGCTATCAACTATATCATATATTTCTTTTGAGATGATTTGACCAACTTTTGCTGAATTTCTTTCTGGATCACAAGGAAAAGCACTAACTGAAAATTTCACTGGGATAGTTTTTAAAACACAAAACAAAAAGAAAAAAATGCTCATAAAACAAGTAAATAAAAGTGACAACAAAAGAAGCTAACAAAGTATAACTCACCATGGCATATAGAATCATAGAAACAGTAAGTTGGAAGAGACCTCTAAGATCATCAAGTTCAACTGTCAACGTGACACCACCATGCCCACTAAACTATGTCCCGAAGTGCCACATCAACACGCTTTTTGAACACCTCCAGGGATGATGACTCCACCACTTCCCTGGGCAGGCTGTTCCAATGCTTGACCACTCTTTCAGTAAAGAAATTTTTCCTAATGTCCAATCTAAACTCCACCTGGCGCAACTTGAGGCCATTTCCTCTTGCCCTATCACTTGTTACATGGGAGAAGAGACTGACCCCCACCTCACTACAACCTTCTTTCGGGTATCTATAGAGTGATAAGGTCTCCCCTCAGCCTCCTTTTCTTAAGACTGAATAGCCTCAAGTTCCCCGAGTCATTCTTCATAAGACTTATTCTCTAGGCCTTTCACCAGCTTCGTTGCCCTTCTCTGCACTCTCTCCAGCACCTCAATGTCTTTCTTGTAGTGAGGGGCCCAAAACTGTACACAGTATTTGAGGTGTGGCCTCACCAATGCTGAGTAGAGGGGGGCTATCACCTCCCTACTCCTGCTGGCCACACTATTCCTATTACGAGCCAGCATGTCATTGGCTTTTTTGCCCACCTGGGCACTCTGCTGGCTCATGTTCAGCCAGCTGTCTACCAGCACCCCCAGGTCCTTTTCTGCTGGGCAGCTTTCCAGCCACTCTTCCCCAAACCTATAGCACTGCATGGGGTTATTGTGACGAAAGTGCAGGACCCGGCCCTTGGCCTTGTTAAACCTCCTACAGTTGTTCTTGGCCCATCGGTCCAGCCTGTCCAGGTCCCTCTGCAGAGCCTTCCTACCCTTGAACAGATCAACACTCCCACACAATTTAATGTAATCTCCAAATTTACAGGGAGTGCACTCAATCCCCACATCCTAAACATCAATAAAGATGTTAGGCAAGACTGACACCAATACTGAGCCCTGGGAGACACCATTTGTGACCAGTCGCCAGACGGATTTAACTCCATTCACCGCAATTCTCTGTGATTGGCCACCCAGCCAGTTTTTTACCCAGCTTAGTGTGCACTTGTCTAGGCCATAAGCCACCAGCTTTCCTAGGAGAATGCTGTGGGAGACTGTCAAAGGCTTTACTAAATTCCAGGGAGACGACATCCACAGCCTTCCCTCATCGACTAGGCAAGTCACCTGGTCATAGAAGGAGATCAGGTTGGTTAAGCAGGACCTGCCTTTCATGAACCCATGCTGGCTGGGCCTGATCATCTGGTTGTCCTGCACATGCCATGTGAGCACATCCAAGATGAACTGCTCCATAATCTTCCCTGGTACCAAGGTCAGGCTGACAGGCCTATAGTTCCCCAGATCCTCCTTCCAGCCCTTGAACACTGTGCTAACGAAAATGTAAAAGTACTAAGCTAAACATAACACTAACATTTACATATTTATTTTAAAAACAAAGGGTTGGAAAAAAATAAACACAAAGATGTTAACATTTGCAAGTGTAGCTTCATGCAATGAGACACAATAATTAAACTGCTGTTGCTTTATTATTTTAAAAATATTGCATGCCATGAGAGAAAAAGAAATGTAGAATCACCTGCCCAGGACCAAGTCAGTCATTTAGACCATGAAAAACTTGTGCTTGTTATTTGCTTGCAAGATTTTTCCATTTCTTTTTGACCTAAGAACCAATCTAGACTCAAGAAACTATCCCAATCAAAGTTTTGCAGAAATAAGACATTTTACAGCACTGTTTCTTGCCAAAAGAAGATAACGATGATCAAACATGTCCACCCAAGGCTTGTGCAGACCTCAAGTTCTTCCTAGGACCCAACAAGTTTGCCCACTGTCCAGAAGAAATGCCTTATGAAGCTGCTTACCCTACTTAGCAAGAGCCTTGGAACATACTCTCAGCCTCTTCCTAGCTGCAAGTGGAAGAGTACAACTTCACTGAGGGAAAAATCGATCATGGTATGGAAATAATCTCATTCTCCTCCATTTTAAAAGGATAAAAGGCATTCCTTCCCCTTGCTACTCTGTTCAGCACAGTGATCCAGAACCACATGATTTTGATCGTTATAGACCTACTTTTCACCCTAAAATGTTCTTCTCCTTTCCAGGTATCATGTCCTGCTGTTATCAGAGGTAACAAAGATCTACTAACCTACATTCCTGTCGATAGGCTAAGCAATGCTCCTTCAGTTAAATATATACATCACCCCCTTGGAACAACCTGGTGGCCCTTTCTGGCAGCTGTTCCAGACTGAGTGGATCTATCTCATTGGCTCCTGGTTTTGTTCTTAATGTCATCTTCTCCAGTCTAATTAGTGGGGCACATGTGGCATTATACTGAATGTTACAGCAAACAATAGTCTTTATTGTCTTTATCTAGAAATTGTTGTCTTAGCTGTTACTTCAACTTGTAGTATAGTCTAATCCGCCACCATTTCTTCAGTATATGTATCAGATTAGGTCTTTATATTCTCACTCTTAGATGGCTTCAATAGAAACACTTGCTGCCAAAATTTCCAATTTATAAAGCAATCTCTTCCAAAGGCTGAGGTGGAGATTATCTGGTTCCTCAGACTTAGGCATATTAAACCCTGCAACTTCAGTGAACATATAATTTCCAATTTCTTGATACCTTGTCTTTGAGTTCATGGTCAGCAGTGTCATCCTTCCTGAAATAAAAATGCCAAGTACACATTTAATTCCAGGGCCGTCTCTAAATCCTTTCTCTCTAGATTTCTCACCACATAGATGCCTTCTGCCTTTTCTTATTCTTTTTTGTTTAGATGGCTCCTAGATTTCTCTTCATGGAATAATCCCCTACCTCCACTTAGCATCCTCTGCAAGCCAGAAGTTACAAACTTTTGTTCCATAAATGCAGATAGCTTCCTTTCTCATAACCCAGATGCCTTGAAGACTAGACCTTGTACTGCTCTAATGTTAAGGAATCCAGGTTTAAACTTGTGAAATGTCACTAGTGGACAACTAACCTAATTTCAGAGCCCTTTTATATATCAGGGTTTTTTTGAGGGCATAAGGTTGCTTTGGCATCCGGACTTGCACGTAGTGTTTTCATCTAACAGTCAAAACAAAGGAATCAATCTGTCCTCTGTACCAATTATTATTTTTAAACAAACTTGCACAGAAGTTTGCTCTGTAGTACTGCAAAAGAGTAGTTTAAATTGCACATTACAATTTCTTTATTGCAGTAACATCCTATTCCAGTTCATATGTGAAAGATCATTAATAAATATTGCTTATTGTTGGATCCAAACTGCACAGAGGATTTAACATTGAATAAAAATTATTAAAGAACAAAATGGATAAAAACGCATCTGGAAAACAGCGAAAGTTAGACATTGATTTCTGTTTGGTTATTATGCATACTCAACTGGGCATGAAAATAGTAAGTATTTGGAGAAAAAAATCTTGGATCAAATTTGACTCGCATCTTGATGGAATCTCAGCTCAGCAAAAATCCATACTTCAGCCTCTAAATAGTGTTCTGTTTTTACAGCTTTGACACCACCAGAACATGAGACTCCTGATCACCTCTGAAAGTGAACCTGTTCTTTGTAATTACATCTATTTAGACAGAGGCAACTTTAAATCTTTCTCTTTGAAATTCTTTTCCATACAACAGTGGTGAAAAATAACATGCATTAATTGTGTATGCACAAGCCCAAGTCAAAAATCAGAGCTCCATTGAGTGAAGCCCTGCACAAACATACTGAAAGACAAGTGGCAGAATCATAGCATTTTAGAAATCTGTATAGGGTCTGCATTTGATTTGACCTGGATTAGGCTTTTTAGGATTACACTGATTTCTGACCACAATGTAAGAAATCATTGCAAGATACAGCCAGGATGGGGAAAAAGCAAAAAAAGGTGGCAATGACAGTCCCATGAGCACTGAAATGAATGATGCTTTATTTTCAGTTCATTTGTTCCTCATGGCTGACTGATTTATTTTAAATTAATTTAACTAAGGTAACAGTCTGAGACTCCTTCACTTCCATTTTAGAGCCAGAAGCTTATTTTTATTTAACTTTTCCCTTGGGCAAGAGGCGGTTTGCCCCAAACTACACATACACCCCCTGACCAGGAGTCTAAACACTGTGTGCATCCCAAGTGATCAGCTGGACACCAGCAGTTAGTGACTGAACAGAGCAAATGATTTACCATCTCTTAGGTGGTGGCAGGCTGAACTAATGATTTTGGAGGTTAAAAATTGTACTTGATTATCATAAGAATTCAGTATTTTTCAGTATCCTATTATCCTGTTGTATTTTGTTGAAATTATACAACAGATTCAAACATTTATGGGAAAACTGGGGAACACACATTTATATTCACAGGGTGATTTCAGACACCTCATTTCCATAGCTAAATGGATAAAAATTGGCTTACTTGCCCCAAATGGAAGTTGTTAGAGCAATTCTGAGTCACTGGAACTGTGCAGCTTTACCCTAGCTCAGGTTCTGGTCTGCTTCACGCGTGAAAAATCCCAGGTAATCTTATGAAAATGAAAAAAAAAAGCAATAAACAATACTGGTAGTGCCCAAAACATCACAACTTGCCACCTCATTAAGAGTTTGCAAAAAGGTCACTCAAGAACACCTTAGCAAGAAGGAGCTTTAAAAAATCTTAATCTAAATCAAGATACAAGTATCCCAGAAGAGAGGGTTGGACTTTTTAATTCTCATGCATAGCATACAAGGTGAGGATCAGCACCATTTTTGAAGTAAGTCTCACAAAAATTAAGTGTAAATAAGATATATTTCTGAGTACATAATGTGCACATTAAAAATACTGTCTAAAGATATCAACTGTACAGAGCATGAATAATACACTGACAAGCTTGTGAAAGAGTGATGTTCTTTGAGTTCATCATTGCATACTTGAACAGGGTATGCATATTTCATATTCATGCTAACTGTCATGCTGCAAGTTGAGCTGTTTGTACTAGAAAGGCATACACATAGCAGTACTATTCGTGTTTACATTTACCCTGCGAACATCAGCAAAACGTTTCCTTCTTGTAAGCATCCTCTCTCCCTCCCTCCCTCTTCCTAATTCAGACATAAGGTTGTTCGAAAGGACCACACAGCAGCAGTCTGAAAAAAGAAGTGGCTTCCAAGTATCCAACCTAGCGAGGTGGCAAGCAGGACTTCATAATCCAACACTCACAGCACGCAGCGAGTTACCTACCACTAAAAACTGCTGGAAAATGCACTTGCTATATGTGGATTAGAAGCGGGGTGGGGGATGCGCAGCACAGAGGAAGGGAGGCTAAACAACATACAGATCCAGATACCTCAGAAGAGTCCATCAGAATCTGCAGAAACTAACACACAACGTGGAAACGACCCCCAGAGAAAGCAGTCCTATTAGCTTTCATCCCAAATGATCACAGCATTATTTGATAGAAACATCTGAGAGCTGACACATTATGATTGCTAATGTTCTTTATTTGGCAAGTCTCTTATCACTTGCTATGGAGAGAAAATCAGAGAAGATTCAAAAGCAAGTAGCATTCAGCTACAAATCAGTATCAATAAATTAGCAAGTAGCTAATTTACAAACGTTAGAAGTTTTCCCTGAAGGGCACTGAAAACTTTTAAGGAAAGTGACTGAAAACTTAAAACTTCCATGACTTGCTTTCATGGCAAGCTGAAACCTCTCATGCAGTAGCTGGCCACCTTTAAGACACCCCAAAGTACTGGGGGGCATCATGTAGAAAGACTTAGTAAGTGCTCCTGGCAACAACAAAATGCAAACCTGAGTCTGTTGTCCTCCCACCAGCTCATTTGACATTAAGCAAAGGACAGAAGATTGTCTACTTTGTGCAGTGAATCATCTGGTAGCAGACTGTGCAGTACCCCTCTTTACACAAAGATCATGTCATGTTTACCAGGACAATCAGAGAATGATTTTTAGAAGAAACTGCTCCATAGCATTGCCACTAATCAGCTTCTCTTGCCAGTTTAAGAGATTAAGAGCACTCCCACCTCTACGTCTTCACCACCACAGAATGACTCTGAATATTGCATGATTACACGCACCTACCCATCATCACCAGGGTCTCCTTACAGTTGCTGTATTCATGATCACTAGACAAGTATTTTGAGGACTTGTTTCTCTAGTAGCATGTTTTGGCACAGTGTGATTTCATTATAGACATAATTCTTCTAGTCCTGAGCACACATAGAAGTATATGATATGAAATGTACGAGTCTTTCAAATCCTACTGTAGGGCTGTGGTTGGGCATGCATAGAAATCAGCTTCTAGTCTTCTGATGTAATCATCACTTGACGTTTCAGATACAGCACTGAAGACCCACCATCCAGGAACCTTTTTTGAACCTGATTCAAAATGACTGACATTTTTAAACCAGGCTACCGCATAGAAAAGATATCTTTTTTTAATGGTTCAGAAGAGGTCAAGACATCAGATAAAGGAGAAACTACTAGAGCCTGGTGACAGTATGGCTTACAGTGAAATATGAAAAGCTAAATTTAGCCCCTGCATTGATGGCAGACTATTAAGCACTTTCTTACTTTTGCTTTCCTATATATACTGACATCTACTACTAAGGCTTAATCTCAGTGCTCAGATTATTCTCCTCCACTTAAAAAGAGAAAGAATTTTCCCTTTATTCTTCAAATATTTTTGCACAGAGCATAAGCACAACTTAAGCTATTTTAAATGTATAGCATTTACACCAGACTTCTCTATCCCTCTCATCATGTCATATATATATGAAAGAAGAGGAGGTTAACAACCTTCTTCCTTACCCTGAATTTACACAGGTGCTCCAGTCTATAAGAACTACTCAGTAAATCAATGCTCCTTTGGCCCAAGGTATTCCCAAATGATTAAACAAGAACCATGTATTTTTCAAAGGCTGTACAGTTTGAAAACTGTAAAGATTACCACCAGTTTTACTACAAGAATCCTTTTTCCTAAAAGATTATCATAACAGGCCTTTATTTTTTTTTCCTAATCATGCTGCACAACTTTTACTACAAGTCACCCTCACTGCATTGCTTATAGACCAGCTCAGCAAAGTTAAATCTCAAGAAATCACATAGCACTTTATTTCTTCCATTCCCTCTCATCCTGTCTTTCTGCCTGTGGTTTTTTGAAAAGCAGAAACAGATAACAAATTCCTACCGAGACTGTTAAGCCAGTCAAGTCATCTAGGAGACTCAGTGGTTTCTTTTCTCCCCAACACCTGTGGTCTCTGCAGTCATTAACAGGGTGGACAATAGTCTGAGATGCTACAAGTTGTTACATCTCCATCTATTCAGGAGCTATCTGTAAGTTCTGTAAATTATTGAGATGCAGCTGAACATAATCCAGTCTTTTCAAGATAAGGTAAGCCTTGGCACTACTTCTGTGGGATCAATGACAAGTCCCCGATTTGGAGTATCAAAGGCTGCCAATGAGTCACAAAACATTTGAATTCCACCAGAAGAGTTGAGCGTAAGCCCAAAAGTGTTTCTAGATTACAAGCCTATAATGTGCTTCTTTCATGCCAATATACATAAACTTCTTTCATGTCAATTCACATAAGCTTTCTTTTACAATAATTATCAAAAGAGGATGGCGAGTCTGTGTCTCACACAGCTTTCACTGGCCTACAGGCTTGGATTCTTCCCCAGGCTCTAGACAAACAGTAACACAGAACAGATACAAGAAAAAAACCTACCTACTAGGTACCACAATACACTGTCTGCAGATTTACAGGGCACAGAAGAACAGTCTAGTGTCACTCTCCCCGTTGACTTCCACAACACATAAGTCAGACCACTTTCTACTGCACATGCTCCGTTCCTCTTTGTGCAGTCCCCTGAAAGTCAATAAGCTGCTTTATTTTCAGGAGTAACAAAACATGTACTGTCCGCAAACACACATGCTAACTTATAACAAGCTATGAATCTATAGGCCTTTTCTAGTGAGACACTCAAAAAGGGAGGAGGGCCCCTTTGACTGGTACCAATTATAAACTTATCCAAGTCACAACAATATACCACTAATATTATCCAGAGAGAGTCCCTTTGGCTCCATTCTTAGCTGGTGTTTCTAACCCTCCTTTACAGAAGGATATTCAGTAAGTGAGGTATTTCTGTGACCTACAGCAAGCTTGTACACAACTTTTTGTATTATATATGGTTTCAGTTTGCTCCCTGACACTGCTCTTTGGTAGCTGTTACAACCCATAAAGCCATCTGTTAGGAACATTCGGTCATAAAATTATTAATGCCTGCAGACTAAAACCAACCCTAAGTAAATAAATAGTACCAGAAGGCCCAGTGCAAAATTCTGGGATGTTAAATACACAGGAAATACACAGAACCATAAATCTTCTTAATAGTTCTATGTGCAATTATGTATTCACTTGAAATTCAAATAACATGCAGGAAGACTAGACAGAAGTTGCTTCTAAATAGTGATTTGCCTCAGACTTGAACCCCACATGAAAAAATCTGGGATACTATTGTGAATCATTGTGACATTTAAAGCTAATAGAAAATTATGCAATTAGGAAAGAAAGTTCCTTACAAAGCAGCTCAGGACACATGTAACTCTCAAGCCTCAAAATGCAGAGAACAAAAGAAGAGTGTCCCAAGTTTGTATCATTCAAGTTCCTGAGAAGAGGATAAAGGAAATTTATTTGTATTGGATATGTGACATTTGCAAGCATGAAGAAAATACTGAGAAATTAGGTACAGCTGGATCTTTACCACTGTAATGGAAAGTGTCTTGAGCAAAAGATGCAGGACTTTAGTCACTTGGTGCTGGCTCCTACAGTAATGTAAAGATGGAACCTCTTCACCCTCCATCTCAGCTCCCTTTGACTGTGCTTGCCAAGGGGGTCTCCCAAAGACTGGCACAGAGCCTGGCCTGTCAAGTCTCATGTACAGGATGCAAGACAGACACAGTCAGCTCCGATTCCCATTCCTCTCACAGCTAGGGCCGTATTTTATGCATGGCCAGCACAGCAGAACAGCCTGTCCCCCTAGTCAGGGAGCTACGGATACCAACAAATCAGCTGGAGATCCTAGGATCTAAGCATCTGCTGGGGCAGGAGAGAAGCTGCAGTGCTGCAGGCATTAAGCACATCTTTTAAAAAGGCCTGGTCTTACTGAGGCTTATCAGCTCCCTAGCTGCAGTTTAGCATGAACAGCAATAAGTCCAAGTGTTTGCAGGCTGGGCATATGAAGTAGCATCTGGTTTACAGTGTCAGCCCTGCAAAAAAGACCAAGACCTGGCTGAAGATGGACAAATACTCACTGCCTGGAAACCGGCTGGCCCCCAGGGAAGCTAGCACAGTCAATAGCTATGTCATGATGGGGGCAGAGAACTGGACGCTTGCACTTATGTCAATGGCTAAATCAATAAGCCTGCAAGATGAGTTGTGCTACAGCCAGCACTAGGAATTAACAGCCTCCAGCTGACGTAAATATGGTCAACCTACAGTGTAACCATTTGACTTGCAACCTATACAAAAGTTGCTTCTGCTTACAGCACTGCCCATGGCAACAGCCTGCCACACCACAAGCCTGGGCTCTGCAGTGGACCTGGTTCTCAGCTCTCCACCTCCAGCCATCACTTTCCCTGCAAGATGACCTCCTTGGGACACCTGTGGGATATGATGAGCCCCTGCAGGGGACATGTTATAGAACTTCCCATCCCCAGGGCAACTCTGGCATCAACAGAGTGCTGGAACCGGTGCATGGTATAATACCACTCACTCCTACAGAAGACTTGCCTGCTCTAAAGCATTCACCCATCTTAAGCCTTAACCCCAAGACCATCACCCCCTCAGGAGCTTACTGGTACGTATAGCAGCATTACTCAGTTTAGCTGGCTTGATACTAACTTTGAAGAAATCTGAAAGGAAATCTTCAGACATGAGTCTCTTATTCTACGGGGGAAAAAAAAAAAAAAGACACAGAGCAAACTGGTTACTACAATAGAAAATAATTCCTACCTTCTAGGAGCTCCCGTTAAGCTTTAAAACCACAGTAATCTGCCAGAAATCAAGCAAGAAGTTACTTTATAGTCTCTTAAATAAAGGTTTTAAATATTTTCAAATCTGAGTACATCACTGCATTGAAAAAATGGGGCTTTTGTTTCAAAGAGTTGCTTGTATTTTGCTACAGTTTAAAACTGTAGTGCCTTTCCACCTCATCTCACTTGGTTTATATTCACAACTTGTGCATCTTTCACTTTTTAACGTAAGGTTTTGTTTCTTTATCACAGAAGGAAGAAGTTTAGAGTTGTGCAAGTCACAGACGCAGGGGTGTCTGTTTATAGTATGTTGCACATCTGGGTTTTCTCTTAAACTGCCAACTTCCATAAACTGAGTTGTGATTTTTGCTGTGAACCACATTTTGATGCATCACCAACAAAAAAAAACCCAAAAAAACAAAAACAAAAAAACCCCACACCTTACAAGTCCATCAGCGTTCTTTAAAATCTTGAATATCCTGGAAATATGTCTTGTATGCATCAGAGCTCCATAAACTAGGAACTGAAAGGAAAAACCCAGACTGCACCTAGTAACACAGGAAGTTTCATATGAAAATAGAAATAGATTACAATAATTTTAACTTATCCTCTGCACGCAGACTGGGGCTGCAGTTCAATTTCCAAATTAAGATTTCCAAAATCTGAGTTCTATTCCTAGCTCAAATACAAATTTGTAGTGCAACTTTTGATAAATTATTTCATTTCTCTATGCTTCATCATGTCTGCCAAACAAGAGCAGTTCCCTCCTTTTATCTATCCTGTCTATTTAGAAATTAAGATTTTGTGGAGAGGAGAATAAGTGCTAACACTAACGGAAAATGTTTCTTAGCTGGGTTCTTCAGTGCCCAATCTGACCAAGGCTTAGATTTCTGGATGTTACTGGATTTCTGGATGTTAGTGTAATATTGACGAACTTTCCCTAGGTTACAAAAAAAGAAAATATTGCTGCCAGAATATATTGCTAATAGGAGAAATACTTTAAGCAAACAGCAAACGTCACCTTCAGCAGCATCCTTTGATACCTTACTTCACACTGTAATTGTAAACATGATATCTTGATATATTTTCTACTTTACTGACTATGACATTATCATAATGCTCTCTCCCAGACCAGATACACGCAGCAATCATTCTTATCCATCATGTGTCTTGTATTCCTCCATGACCATAGCACTTTACGCAAAGCAATATTTATACATATCAACCACTAGTTTCATCCGTTTGCATGTCCTCTACACCCAGCCCACCTAACCACAGAGATTCCTCAGTGAATCCAGGTCAAACCCTGTGTGCTCCCAGGAGAGCACTTTCCAGTTTTCTGCTATGCAACAGGTTTCCTTCAAGAGCAGGGAGAATAAGTAGATCCGTATTTTCTAAATTACATATGTCGAAAGATATTCTAGGCAATCTATAATTAGCCAGCAAGGAAAAGCATTTCTGATTCATTAGGTCAACTTTAATGGCTTCCTCATTAAAAGTTTTTGCTGTTAAGCTGACAGAAGCTAGAATTTAATAGTAGCTTCTAGCACTTTCTTTATTAGCCGATCTCTATTGAATCAGTCTTTATCACCTAAAGAAATATTTTAAATGGAAATTCCTCAGCCCTGAGCAACCTAGATTGACCAAAGGCCTAGAGATTGCTCTGTCCCTGCTTTAATAAACTGACTGTATATATTGCTGCAAAGGTCAGTGCTCATTAGCCAGTGATGGCTATGCAAGATTTAACACATTACATCCCAGTACTAATTTATCACTTGTTGATACTGACACATTCTTGTTGATATTAAATAGCTATTAGATGGAATTTATAAATATGAATCTCTGGGGGCCTTTTGCAAGAATTGTTCCCCTCCCGCCCAGTCCACAACAGTTGGATAATTCTGTGGTCTGGACAAGCTAACTGCTGTTGATGTGCCAAAATATACGAGTTCCTTTACTGTCCCCTCTGAATATGAATCAAAGAAAAGTGACAGGCTTGTATTCCACACACCTGGGGATGAGTACTTTCATAGGTAGATCATAGAAGATTTGATTCCCCTTTGTCATGTTTCAGCCAAACTAAACCACATCTCATGCTAATATTCTTGGGTTTTCAGGGGAGACTATTGTTTCTTTATAAGGGCAAAATTGCATTTCTTCCATTTCTCATTAATATCGCAGCTGCTGGACACAGATTTTTCAGAAAGCAAGCCCACCCAGCTCTAGCCAGTAACAGGTACGTATAACTTGGTTACTTCAGAATACACAAACTGCAAATACAGTAAAGAAATGGACCTACTGAATCCAATCAGATTGCTCTATGTTAATTAAATCTATCCTACTCAGGAGACTGACTTGATTTTTTAATGGCTTTTTAATAAATGTCTTTCTTTGAGTTTGCAAATCACTTTAGAAAAAAAGCCAACTCCTATTCAAACTTCTGCTTTCTATGGGGAACTTAGTTTGAGGAACTTATAGAGTATTTCAGGAGAAATGCTTGTTTAATGAATAATGTATTGTCCCAGGACTTGGAAGGTGGTGATTCAATTCGTGCATCTCACTGAGGCTGCCTATGACCTTGAAGAAACCATCTTTCAGGGCTTCAGTTTCTGAAGACACAAAATAAAGGTGACATTTGCCTTCTCTAGTGTTTGGTCTATCTTGTCTATCTGGATCATAAACTCTATGTTGGCAGGGACTCCCTCACAATTTGTTTGTAAAATGCCTAGTGTGGCACTTTACAAGCTGTAGCAGCTAGTCTAATACAAATTAAAAATAGTAATTCATATGTCAACATACTGACTGATTTTTCCCCATCATAAGCCTATGTAGGTGCCTTAAGTAGAAGTGTTTCTTTTAAATGGTATCACATGAGGGAATGGAGGAAGAAGGGTCACATGAGGTGGGAAGACATTGCCAGAGGCAGTTCAGCTTCCAGCTTCTTCCATTTTATCAAGCTACCTCAAACACTAATTGTGTTAAATTTGGAATTTAGCAGATTATTAACTAGGGAATCTTCTTTGGTTAGACACTGAATATGGCACAGAAGGGTGAGGACTTTAGTCGTGACCAGGGTGTTAGGCTCTGTAGAATTCCCTCATTCCAGTAAGAAAATCATAAGGACTCAGGAGCTCAGCTGACAGTGATGTTTTTCCTGGTAATCTCCTCTTCAGGAAAACCAAAACTGGCATACTCAGCATTAACACATGACTGTCCATAGCTGCAAAAGCTTGCTGGCACAGGAGTGACCTTGGCATCCTTCATCAGTGCCTTACGGTGTTAATGGAAGATTAATATAGGGAGGAGGAGAAAGCAGCAAAATAGGGAATAGATGGGAAACTGTGTGGGCAGTAAAGTAGCAATGAGCTTTCAAAACCCCTCCATACCCACAGACCATAAAAAGTGGCTGAGAGGAGTATTTACAAAACCATTCTCTGGAACTAGGATGAAATAATTCAGCATGACAGCAGTTTAGAGACTCAGTGTAAAAAAAAATTAATCATGGATGAGGAAAACAATAAGCACTATAGTAGCATCAGCCAGTGGACACCTTGAGCTCCTTATACAGTCTCTATTACTGTGGCCACTTCTGGCTGCCAAAACACCTCAAACTCCCTTGTTTACATTAGCCTATGTGTTTGAAACAGACTCTTTGTGTTGCCGTCAGCAGCATCAGAATGGAGGTCGAGGTTAGCTGTGAAGAATGACTGTGAAAGTGGCACCCAATCCTAGGCCTACTTCCAGTTTTTGGTTGGTTGGTTGTTGGGGTTTTTTTTAAAAAAAAACCAAAAAACCAACCCTTAGACAAGCTGCAGTGTAACAGACTTCTTGCTGAACAGAGCAATCTTTAAAGTAGGAAATAACAGGAAGGCTTAGAGGCATATGGAACCCATTAGAAATGGCATGTTTGCAGGGACAGATTATAAATTGGATCAACTAGAAAAGCATCTGAAAAAAGCCTGCCTACAATTCCATCTTGTGTGAACTGTCTCAATCCAGCTAAAGTGTGTTTCTAACCAGAGACTTCAATTTTCCATCATTTCTACATTTTACCACATTTGGAAAATGCCCATAAGCAATGACTGTAGAAGCCTCACATACAGTAAGACCGACTGTGGAGCACAGGGAAGGGGGAGAGGAACTAATGGTACACTCACACAGCCACCATAACATACAACACCAACATTTGCTGTAACCAGAAAGGAAGCATTTCAAAGGTTTAATGGGACCATAATCCACATTTGTGCAGATCAAAGCTCTTCACGCCTGGATGCAATAGACATGTGGCTGCTGCACTAGCCCAAAGTGACATGCACAGAGGTGCTCTCCTGCAGTCCCACTCTCCTGAGTGTGGTTTTCAACTCCTTGTCCCCTGCCTTGCAACTTCTGGAGTCTGACTGCTAACTTCCCTGTTTTATGCAGATGCAGTGGATTGCAACCTAAAAGAATAACAACCAGTCATTCATTAACATCAGACATGCAAAACAAATTTAGCTAAGCTGATTACTGTAATGTAGTAGCCAAGAGCACTGTTCAAATTGACATGGGAGAAGAAATGCCTTTGATACTCTCAGTACAACGAGCTGTCTATTTTTGTGAAGTCTCATGTTTCCTAATTACCTTAATGCTATAAGAATTAGGTAATACCGATGTACAATCTCTCACACCAGGCTAGGTTCACAGTCTCCCATTCCACAGTGCTTACAGGGAATGCTAATCTGATACGAGAAGTCTGGCTGTGACAGAAACTGTGTCAGGCAGCTTCTTTACAATAATCGGCTGCACACGAGGGTAAGGAAAACCCTAAAATGCCACAGGGCAGAATTCACAGTGGAATAAAGGAAATGCCATAGGCATGCAGGTGGCTGCAAATACATCCTCCTAAATTGTGCCCTGTCCACTGCCTTGGTAAACACTTTTCAATGACAGCTGCGATGTGGAGGACAGCTCTTATCCCCAAAAGTCCGTTCTCACTACCACAGCCAAAAATGAGGATCAAGCAGTGCCTTCCCTCAAGTGCTGTGAAAACAATTCTACTTTCTCAGCCATGGGTATGCCAGAAGATACATAACACACCCTTTTACCCCACACATCACCTCTATAATCTGCCCAACCCACACATTCAGTATGAACCTGGCACAGCAAAATAGTTCAGTTATAGAGATGCCCTGACTTAACCTGAGAGGAATGGAACAGTTCCTGGAGAAGGTTAATTTTCTATTCATCCAGTCCTTTCCAGTAACACTCAAATTTAGGCCTGAAGGAGTTACATAGGTGATGTTGGATGTCAGGTACAATATATGCAACAATAGCTGAGCACGTCAGTGTTGGTCAACAGGAAGCAGGACCTTCTGTGCTAACCCCATAGTGTGTGTTTCACACCCCAGTATTTTTCCCTGTGTGTTTATTTATGGACAGACTTTGAAAAAGAAAGCAAAGCATCCTAAAATGGGAACAGATGGGGTCTGCCTATTATCCCAAATCATTCTATGACAGAGAATAAAAACAAGCAAGGCTCATGTGTGGCAACCTGCAGTGCAAGACACTAAGCAGACCCTGCTGACACGCAGTATCTTATTGCTGAAGAGACCCAAGCTGGCTCGCCTTTCATGTACCTCGGCAGAGTTACTTCAAGTTTGCAGTAGTAAGAGTAAGGAAACAAATCAGCCTTTGTGTGTGACAAAACACAGCTGAGACAAACTTTGGCTCTTGGGCATAAAGAAAACAGAAAGCCAAGCAGCTAGAAGCAGTGTTAAACTTTCCACAGATACAAATTGCTCTTTCATGCATGATACATACAATTACAGCATGCTTAAATCCTGGATTATTGGGACAATAGGTTGCAGCAGCTTTAATCCAAGTGAGTCATTAAGCTGTGCCACTTCAGTAGGAATCTGCATACTTAAAATTGTCTGTGTATCATACAGTCCATCTGTGTAACACACAGTCCATACAGCCCAGCTCCAGTAATTAACTTAACTACACTTCCTCGTGAACATATTGCTACCATGTGTATACATTAGCATCTTGGCAATATTTTCTTTTTGTAAAAAGATTGAAAGTAGTAGTGCCAATGTGGTAAATCTGTCTCCGTCTGTCTGTATGTCTAAGCCTTACGGCTGTTCACAGGGATTGTCTCTCTCTCTCTCCGCCTTGTGTTAGACTACCAACTGCTTTGGAAACTTCCTTTTCCATTTCAAATGCATTTTGTGCTTCCATATTGAGATAAAAGCCCCGGGAGATGACTAGCAAGACTCGCATCTTGAGGCAAGGCTAACAAAGGAGGTCTGTTAGCTGTTGGTGATGGTGAGCAGAGTTGGAAAGCTTACAGGGAAAAGGCAGTTACCATCCAGTGCAAACCAGGTTATCAGGCTGCACTCCACAGAGGGGCAAACATATAGGTCTGCTGGGAATCTTCAATGGTTTATCAGGTTCATCATATAGCCTGGGAAAGGGAAAGAACATGTTACAGGGAAGCCTGCTAGTAGATTTAGATGCACAGTTCAGGGACAGACTCCAAAACTTGAAGAAACCTTGTAAAAACCAGACTGTTCCAGACACTCTGACATAAACCCCAAAACACTGAAGAGTAACAAGAAAAGCTGAGGCAGGAAAATGTACTCTGCCTGTTTCTCTCATCTTTGCGAGTGCATCTATACTGCGTAATGGATGAAGATCTCTGAAAGCCAGTAACAAACCTGAAGTCCACACATCACAGCACACTACAGTGTAAATTTACCATCTCAGACCAGTCCTGAGCCCCTGAAAGACAGACAGCTCAATTATATCCAGCATATTGCTCATGTGTTTCTGGGAGTAAACAGAGATCACCAGTCTAGGGATCCAAAATACAGACAGGCTATTTCTTATGTTGTATAGGAGGACTGGTATCTGAGCCCTTGTAAAGCTTATAGATGACCTTTTTTAATATCTAGTGTCCTAGCTGCAACCCATATAGTCCTCTGGAAAATATGCTTACTCTACTGGAGAGTCTAGAGAAAGTAAGACTAGCCCAAACTGTAGAAGACACTGTCTCAGTTGTAGTAGAAAGTCCTAAGCAGAGGACCTGCAGCATTGCATGGCAATCACAAAGGCAAGATGCAGCTGTCTGGAGCCTGCTTCATCTCAGGAAGCCTTGGAGAGGTAAGTATGTAGAACCCAGACACAACAATGTGCTCTGGACCCAGCAGTAGGGGCTTTATCAAGGTTGTAACACCACTATCCTATACTCTGATTTAAGGAAAAAAAAAGAAAGAAAAAAAAACAAACCACAACACAACAACAATAAAACAATAAATATTACTTACCCACAAATGTTTTGCCATAGAACTAACAGAAAGCTTACAAAAGCACAAAGGCAACAGTAGTCGTGCTGTTTAGTCATATAACCATAAAAGATCAAAAAATTCTAAACAATAGTTGGTACATAATTGCTCCCATACTGCAACTATACATGCCAAGATTTACCACCAGGAAATAAATGGGAGAAATGCATAGGGAAAATCCAAATAGGCCCCTGGCTCAAGTTTTACTAAGTCATCTCAGAATTACGATTTGACATTACCTGCTAATCAGTGCTTTGAGAATTCCCTCCTTCATTCCTTGCAATATCTCTAAATGGAAAGATACACCTTAGGAAAAATATTTTAATAAATGGAATGCTAATTAAAATCAAGCTTAAGATCTGAAGCAGCGATCTCATTTTTACATATTAACTAGTAGTTAGCAGATAAAAAAAATATTTTTTTTTTTTTTATTTTGTGGATTCCCCAAAACGGGACAAAAAAAGCCAAAATGTAAAACAGTTTACAGAATGAAAAATAACACACTCCTTCCACTTCCAAAACAAATTAAATGTATCTACAAATTTATTTTTTGGAAGTCTGTCTCTATGGTGAGCCATATAAACATAAGTGCCTTCTGGGAATTGCAGTGTCAGAGCCTCATGCTTTAATCCTCCTGATAAAAGAGTGCCCAGCCCATCTCCACCTCCAACCTTGTAATAGCAATCATGGGATTCCTACAAAGTCACAGCTGGCACAAGTTCCTCATGCTACATGACAGGAGACATAATGCAGCTAAGGAAAGGACCCCAGGAAAGAACAGCAAAATTAGGTGCAAAAATCCAGACTCCTACATAGGACCATGGAAGATGAGCAAATGCAAACGCACAGTGAACTGACATGACAAATTCTGGTAGGACCAACTGCAGCAAAATATCTTAATTCTATTAAACCCAACATGAAATAGACTTTCCAGTTTTACCTGGGAAAATTCAAAATATTTCTGCTTTCAGTCTTACAGTATTCCTGATTAAAAGTGTTTTGGTTTTGCTTTGATACAGTTTTTGAGGAGGAAAGGAAAAACCACACTACAAACTAGACTTAGCAGTGTTTAAATCAGTAAAAGAATTCAGAAAAAGGAAGAATTCAAAAGAAGTAGGGTTGGCACCACTACTTTTTAAGACTATTGCTAAGGACTGAGCACTGCTTACATCCCTGCCTCAGCACTCACTTGTGCCATGCTAGGAGGTGAACCAAGAAAACAGGGTGCTGCATGCGGCACCTCTGAACCTCTGTGCTCCCAGGAAAGGGAGATTCTGTCCTTAATGAAACAGCATGGACTGCTGGAGGGCTGAGCCAGCTCTGCTCCCATGCACAGGGTCAGGTTATGGGCAGTCTGTCTCCCACCATTCCCTTGCATACTAGTCTTGGAAAGGAGTACTGCAAATATAACTATCATTCCAATGCTCATAACGCTCATCCCCGGGTAGTTAAGGAGGCTGAGGCGTGGAGAGGAAGCAACAGCAGTTGACTCCCAAGCCCAGACATATAGAGAGAATTACAGTAAGCTGAAGCCATCACTGGGCTAAAGTCACAATAGCACTTTTTGTATTCCAGGGCAAGACGACTTGAGGCATCTCACTGGAAAGCCAAAGGTGCACATTTGCACTTCATTCTGGATTCATACCAAAGGAACACTGTCATGGAAGCAGCTGGAAAGGAGAAACTGAATTGTCAGAGTGGAGAATACAAGCCAGATGTGGGCCAGCACACATGGCTTGGACGTTCTACCTCTCCAGGACAGGCACTGGATTGTGATCGCCTGTAATTGAATTCAGAGATATTTGCCTCATTTTGGTTTGGATAATTTCATACTTCTCAACTATTTTGTCATGTTAGCAAGTTTGCTGGAATATCTGAGGGGTTTGCATAAAAAATCACTAGGGAATCTGAATTTCCTGTAGCAACAAGACCATTCTTTAATTTATAAATGACATTTGCTCTGAAAAACAAGCTTCAGAAACAAAACCTCTTACCTATCTGAGCTCACAGGTCAACACTTTACAGTTGTATACATTTTATTTCAAATACTCCCTTTAACTCTGACTTGTTCTGCTATTAGCACTGAGGTCACACACTCTTCAAATCTTGATCGCCTGAAATAAAGCACTCCTGACTATGTTCACAAGAGACAAGACATATGTGTTTGTCATATTCAACCACATGTATTTTGTGTATGTTTTAAGTGTGTTATCTGTAGCTTCTGTGGTCATCAGCAGTCTTCATTCCTTAATCAATAGTACACTCATCACAAAGTATGCCTGCATTTCCAGAAAGCAGCAACTAGTACATCAGTCACTGCTGCACACCAAGTTTGTAAGTAAAGATGAGCCAACAACACTGAGATCATAGTGTGAATACATTCTTAAACAGGTTAGTGAAATTTACTATAATCGTTGTGCAAACAGTAATTTCTAAAGTTAAATCAATATAGTATTTAATATTCACAATAATTTAAAGAAGTTCACCTTGGCATAAAAAAAAAGGAAAATAAGAGGGGTTTGTTAATTACCCTGAGTAATTATGAGTGAACATAAGACTGCAGTTCATAAAATAATCTGGGGCCCCTGTGGGAATCAGCATAGCTTCATTCTCTCTGCAGCTTTAACAAACTCAGGGCAGATGGGCTTAGAAATGGCATAGATCTGCTCAAACTCTGTTTTCACATGGATCCATTCACTAGCCATAAATTTAAGATAAGAATAGCCTTATTCTCTAGGCCATCCAGGCGAACATCACGAAAAAATTGCAAAACAATGACTGGGAGACAGCAAAAGCCATTGCTGACCTTGCCAGAGGTTTGTTGTCAGCTTATAACCCTAGCAGACATTATTTTGTATAAATAAACTGTACTTGAAAGCCACATCTATCTCATGACTCCACTGATCTCAATATTCACTGCTACTGTTGATCCACCAACTCTAAGTTGTCTATCGGGCCTCAAATATTTGAGACACTACAACAAAAAGGCCACTTGAATATCTGCACCATCATTCTCCACAGAACAAATATCTGGGTGTAATTACTACCTCCATGGTTATGGAGGTGAGGTAAAATTTTTGCTCAGCCTACGATCTTTGGCAATGATCACTTAGCTTAGAAGACAGAAAGAGGAAACTGTGCTGAAAAAAAATTACAAAGGAGGCATATTGCACACAACTCCGGAATCCTGTCAGGAAAAGAAATAAAACAGTGAAGAATGAAGGGGACATGGTTAGACAAAGACAACATGTTGGGAAGCAGTTGGTAAAGTGAGAGACAGATTTCAGCATAGTAAACAAGCTATAAAGTTCTCCACAGGAAGAACAGACAAACCACCCCGGATTACTGGAATGTCTATGTCATTTCTCCTTTGCGATGATTTTCTTAGAAAAAAAAAAATAATCTTTTTTTTCCTGTCTATTTGTTTACAGGGAGACACATAAGTGGCTGTCTCTTTTGGAATGACACTTTGAAGTCAAATGTTGTAACTTGGCCTAGACACATTCTCTCGTATGATGAGCATACTTCTCACTTGTAGAAAGAAAACAAGGATCTTCAAAGCAAAAACGCATCTAGATGCTTTTTTTTTTTTGAGATACTTTTTTCTATTTTCAGAATAGTTAAACTCCGTCACTGCCTATGCCAAATGTAAAATTCCACAACTTGATAGCTATTGAGGGTTAGAGCGGCAGGAAGGATAAATCCATAGAAACCTTGCTTTGTCAGTGTATTGCAAACATTCCAGGATATAGTGACAGGCATGTGATCTCCCAAAGCTGTGTTTTGTGCTCCACATTAATGGTGTAGTAACGAGCATTGGCTTTGTTAACTTCTGCTCTCGCTTCCTCACACGGTGTTGTGAGCTTCCCATCCCCTCAGCCCTCATAGCTGTGGTGTGCCTGGAAAGCAAGCATGCAGAAGACCAAACAAGTGAAATTTCTGTGCAGATTACAGTGAAGAAAGCCATCTGTACCCCATCCTAACAGCTGCAAGAGGTCTGTGACAGCAGTATCAGAGTGGCTCCATTGTGCAAAGGGCAGTATTGCCATTCACAGATTTAGACAAAAATAAGGTTTCTCAGTAGCGGTGTTTTTGACCTGATCCTTCACAGGCCTTCTATCCAACCTTTTGATTGACAACAGATACATCAGCTGGGTACACAACAGGCAGGCAACTATCTGAAGAAGCCAGCAGGAAGCAACTATGAAAACTGACTGTACAATCAAAGAAGATAGATACCCCTCATAAATCTCCCTGACAGAAATAAAGCAACAACCTGTCACTCAACCCAGACCCTAAATCTTTATTTTGGAGTCTTAGATATACGTCTCACGCCTACATTTCATCTCCTTACTTCAGTTCTGTAATAGTCCATACAGACCCAGAGAAGTCAGGGAAGATAGCAACATCTTTCATGTTTTCCTGACAGCCCTCTTTCACTTCAAAATCAACAGTTTTAGAATGGTTCACATACCCCACCTATGTCTGAACCCATTCAAACCTCACAGGGAGAAGAGAGAGCTTGTAGTGAAGAGTTAATTACAGTCCCTAGGTGGATGGAATCTCACAAATTCAACATCCACATAAAGTATCTGCAGGCTGCATGGATGTGCCAAAACCCTCATCTGTCTTCCCAGAAATCAAAGAGCTTGCTTAACAAAAATTATATTTATCACCAAAGTTTAGATTTATAGGAATTACATCATTCACAGAGGTATTGCAGCACTAGAGAAGACAATGAAAAGAAAAAAAAAAAGGCTCATTCTGTCTCAGTGTATTTGTTTTGCAACTTTTAATACACAGAGCAACATCATACAGCTAAAATAAACCGTGCTTTATGTCACCACAGAAACTATTGTTGCAGTCATTGCATGTGAGCTAGTCTCACCTTAAGACTAATTCCAAGCACTGAGATAAACTCCTCCAAGTTTGAAAATAGTAGATAAAGTTAGGTTTTGACCCAGTAATCTGCTCTTTGTTTGCTGTTCTGCAGTTGGTGGTTCATTCTTCACAAATGTACTCACATGCATTGGTTCAGACAGAAAAGTTCCAATTGACACGAGGAAGAAAAAAGGTCTTTCAATGTAAAGTTTGCTAAAATACTCTTGCCAAGAAGTACAAATGTGTGCTGATTATAAATATTCACTGAATAGAGTAGAAGTAATAAATTTGATATGCCTACCAAGGGCTGTATATTTTCAGCTGATTTTATTCTTTCCGGAAGGCTTTCTAATGCATTATGAAGACATGCTTACAGGCAGGATTAAATCTCTCCTGTTTGCACAACTATAATGCAAAATATGCAAATATTGTGGTAAATTAAAGCAGTAGTTGTTGGCTTTTCTCTTCCAAGGAAACCTGATTGTGAAGGATATTTCCCTTCCTCTGTTTAGCTTATTAAAGTCAGAAAAAACCTTACCCAATAATTTCTATACCCTAAAACTATCTTCTTGCGTGTACAACCTTCCAAGAAGCTATTGTATATTTTTTTCTGGGAAAAGACTGCAGGACTCGTCCTGCTCTGGAGTGACAAGCATGCAGTGTGAGCAAGCCAGGGCTTGTACTGAGACAACAAGAAATAAAACAACTTACATTTAGACATTTGACACAGATACTGATCACCAGAAAGAGCATTTACTGTATTAAATTGAAACCCATGAATAATTCACCAGTTTTAGCTGATGACAAACCCAGAAGTAGCAGAGTATTTGATGATCAATAATTATTTCTGAGATTTTAGGAAGCATGGCATCTTCTAACTGAACAATTTAATTAAGCACTAGATTTGATTGTTTAATTGCACACACTGTATCAATCTTTTCCTTTTGAATTTTGTGCAGGTGCTAAAAATAGTTCCTTGCTTTTCGAACAAATTCATTTCTCACCATGAATTGCAAAACTAGATTTCTAATAAGGGTTTCAAATATCGCATTTTGTGCTATACTTCCACCCTCATTGAACTGCTAATAGCCTCAAATAATGAGTTTACTGGAAACCATAGCTCTAGGTTCACTGAAATGGCATCTGAATCTCATCTGTTGCTGATGTTTATAATAAGTGACAGTGCTAAGACCAAATCTGATTTTGCTGTGACCTTACATCCAGCGCTGTGGTACTCCAACAATAGATAAAATTTCCAGCAGTCATGTCCAAGTTTTCAGTCTTGGAAACATTCTTCAAAAATGAAACAAATCCATGTATTTATCTAAAGAGCTTTTCTATAGGAGCAGTTCCTTTCTAAACCTTCTCCTTTTAAAATGTGATGTCATTAGTTTTCACACTGAGCAAATCTCAAAGTGACAATCAAATTTATTCCCTGACATTTTCCTAGGTCTGCTGGCTTTGTGCCATCAGCTTGGGATGCAGAAATCCAGATTGTTTTTCCAAACAGGATAAAAGGGTTTTATTCAGCTTCTCACTGTGTCAGAGCAGCAACCTTCACTGTGGATTCCAACAGATTCTGGGTTTTATATATCCGCTAGGATGAGGACACTGGTGTTTCTCCTGAAACTTATGGGACAGTTTCTGTTCTCTCTCACTGTGAGGACTTTCTTGTAACTTGCTCCAGGTTTCTTTTTCTTCCATTGCTCCAAGTTACAGGAAACTTCCCTGTGCTGCGATGGAGGGTTCTTCTTCCTGAGAACACTCGAGTCTCCATACAGAGGTATACACTTCTGGGCATTATCCTTGCACTTCAACCACCTCAACTTGATTATACATCAATATGCTGGGTCTTTAAATCTTCTCTCCAAGTGACTATCCCAGAATCTTCGCTGGTGCACTCATTAAACCCAGTTTCTCTACACCATTTTCATAAGGAAGCATCAAAAGTGCTGTTTCCTGAGATTCTAGATCCCTAGTCAAAGTCAGATGAATTTTACAAAAAAATTACTTCAGCAGGCTTCTGTTGAGGCCTGTGGTGTGCAACTACCAATCCTGGTTTTATTCTATGCTCCAGTGCTTTTGAACATATGCAATCCTAGTCTGTATAGATCCTCTTGAAAAAAAAATTTCACAAAAGTCTTGTCACTGACTGCCATCTCCTTTCATGGCTAGGTTAATTTGTAATAACTTTCAGTTAAAAACCAGCATTAGCCCATTACAGAGTCTTGCTGAAAACTTCTTAACCAGATCCATACTTTTTACTGAAGCAACCCAAAATAAAGTGTCAGTTCACAGTTGTACCTGCATCTAATTCCACTGCATCTCTGTGCATGGCAGCCAAAGTGCTGGGGTAGCCTGAGAACTTTCTAACCTTGGAGCTAGCCAAAGGTTAAATCTTTGAGGATCCGAGACACTTTTTTTTATTAATAGAATGGGCCATTTATAAAATGCTTCTTAAACTAAATAACGTCAGCTCTAAGCTGCAAAGAAAGACTGGAAATCATGCAAACCTTTTAACAGAGCCTTTTCACACTAAAAAAATATTCTAGTCTGGTCTCAGCTTCCATGAGAACAACAGCACCTACAGTTCATTTTCTATCTGTCATGAGAGCTCGTGTAAATTACATCTTGCATGATCCTGAAACCAAGCTGATGTACTGTAAACCATTATTTCTGTCCTGGTAGAAATAATTTCATTTAGCTACAGTGACACATACTATCCCCACTGTGAGAAAGCTGTGGTGACTGATGTGAAATCAACCCTCATCACTAGATATCCTGATGCTGAAGCAGCAAGCTGAAGATACAAAAAAAAGCCACCCCAGCATTCAAAGAGGTTTTTGCTATGTATGTTCCATACTCCCTTTCAAACTTCAGTTATTTCTGATGATATTTTAGTTTTTCTCAGTTAATTTTGCTTTGATCATTCTCACAGCATTTCTTTGTCTGCTTTCTTAAAAGTGTTCTGCTCTACAGCCTTTACTGACAAGGCTGTTCTCCAAAGCCCAGGTTATTACAGAGCAGTCATAGAACAGGAATAATAAATGCACACAGTTGCTGCAAGAGCCTCCTGTATGCAAGGCTGGGAACCGTCCTAATCTGAAGGGCAAGGACTACAGAGCCACGTGGTGAATATCATTTCATATAACCCAGAGTGGGTAGGCTATGCCAATTAGTAGTAGTAGAGGTGTTTCATCCTCTTAGCTCCCAAAGTAAATCCTGCCTGCAGTCAGTGTTATGTTCATACGGTCTCAGCAGACATTTGATCAGCCTAATCAAAAGAATCCATTTTCTGCCACCCAAAGAAGAAATAATACAGTACACTCCAGAAAAAAAAGAGATGCAACAGTTTTACACAAACATACTGTCAAATCACACTTGAATAATTACGGCTCCTGTGGCACTTGTTTGTGAACAGAAAGGAGGATTTCAATCAGTTAAAATATAACTCCTTACAGATAGAAAGTAAAAAAGGAGCTGGCAACCCTGAACTTTGAATGATTTTCTTGCATTCATTGTTCAATCTATGGTTACAGACTATAAGAACATAGTACTATCTTTTCAGAAGTTTCAGTGGGTACATTTCATTTTTAACTGCTAGATATTGCTTAAATTTATCTGGACATCACTATCTAACCTAGCTTAATACTTCTGCTCTAGCTCATGCATTTCAAGACAACATTTAGAATAGTCTTCAGTGTTCTGCAAGATGAGGTTTGACTTCAGGCTTGTGACACCTGTACGTATTTCTTAGTCATGACTTAGCTATCACAGTACAAGTAGGTTTCATTAGCAAAGGGTGTCACGGTGGAGAAGTCAAATCAGCAATGGGAGAATACTACAATTAATAACTGAATATATATGCAGCTTCAAAATAACAACATATGAAAACAACTATTAAAACTACTCAGCTAACAAGTGAGAAACAGTTTATTATTCTGGATGATATTTCAGAGGTATTGCTCCCTATGCTTGTATCATACCACCGATACATTACCGTAAGTGTTTCTTGGCAGACCTTCTAAAGAGTATGGCATACACTACATGACCAGACAGATAAACATCATCTCACAAAACATATTAAGCAAAGCCACAAAAACACTCCCTTTCAGACTGAGTTTTATGACGAAGCAAGATTAAAAAGATCTTGTGATTTTTTTTTTTTCTTCAACTGTTGTACCAATCTCCTAAATTAGTAACCTGCCCTTACTTCCACACGTGGAACAGCCACGATCCTACAAGCATTGCAAATAATAGGCTTTGACTCCCATCAGAACAAGGCAGAGAATCTCTCCAATGTATCAGCAACGACCAGAGAATTGGTAATGTTATTACAAACTTAGGTTATTCTATTTAGCAGCTCTCTGCATGCCTTAAAACAGCACAATATGTTACAGTCTTTGCTTTTTAGCTGTTTCCTTTAAAAACTGATTGTAATGACACTTCTTCAGCCATAAGGCATTTGCCCTAAATGCACTAGCAGAAGCTTCTTTTGCTTCAGTCACAGGTCAAGTCACACTAATTGCCAGGATAAGATGTGATCTTAATGAGAAAATGACCTGGGCTGCCAAACAGGTTTAAAAAGTCACTATGGCATAGCCAACAGGAAGGCTGGACAGCAGAGATTAGATGCCAGGCTATGAAGATGGAAAAAGATAAGGCTATCTCAGTTAACCTGTCTCAACAGCTTCCTGTAA
The DNA here is from genome assembly GCF_034619465.1 of Leptosomus discolor. NCBI lineage: Eukaryota > Metazoa > Chordata > Aves > Leptosomiformes > Leptosomidae > Leptosomus > Leptosomus discolor. Next base: position 11,609,116 of record NC_141393.1, read on the forward strand.
TACAGCCACTTTGGCATCTCCAAGTTGTTCTCACTGCAGTTTCTGCTACAACCATTCTGCAGGGTGTCTGTAGGCATACTGCTCTCCTGATCTGCTAGGCAGGGCAAAGGATACTCTGCAGGACATTTTGTGATGTCACCATCGTTCTCCTGAATACACAGGGGAGAAACAGCACTTGTGAATTACATACATGATTTCTAACCAAACCTCAGCAACAGTTCCTGCAACAAGGGCAAGAAACATCTACAGCTAGAAGGTTTTCCGTCTACTGCATTTCAATGCTGTTAACACTTGTCAAAAAGAAAAAACAGAGTAGAAGTCTTTATTGATGGTCTGTCTTAGGAAATCTTGAATATGGGGATCACTATCTTTGACTCTGTAGTAAGAACCACCAACTTTTTAGCACTGATTTGCAGTTGCTTGTTGTCTGGGCATTCCCAAAGAACTTTCTAGCACCATATTGTATGTCAGCATGTTCTGAATGGTTCATAAAATAAGTACTGTTATTCAATTGAATCTTACCTTAAAACACATTCATTCTTGAACACATACAGTTAATCTCACAATTTGATTCTTTTTACCTGTTTGAACCCTAACTCACCTGTCTGTTTGGGTTTTTAAAGTATCCTTTGTGCTTTTGTGTTGCCTTTGTTAGTATTATAATAGCAGATTATTAACAGAAATTTAACTCACTGATTGTTTCTCTTCTAAAATTAGCTTGTAGCTACTGTTTTCTATTTCGGATGATACATACATTTTACATTTTGGAGTTACTGCCTCTTAGCACCTCTGTATGAGCAGTTCTCCCTACATCTGCTCGTTCAAAGATCTCCATAGCTAATCCTACTGACAACACCACACAGGGCTTCCTTCTGCAGCGTGGTAAAGAAAACCATAAGTAAGGTACATGGCTCTTTAATAGGGTTTCCTATATCACAGAAAACAAGGTATTCCTCTCAGGAGCATCCATGAAGACTGAACAAGTTCTCTATGCAGCTCTCATCTGAATTGGCCTTAGTGCTGACCACAGAAGATCTTATCTAAGGACATAGTGGTGAATTGCCCTACAAAATATGGGAGCAGCAAAGTCCTGCCCTTCTGCTCCTGTCCTGGCACAACTACACCCTGCTAGAATTTCTGGTCAGTCTGACCCCAGAGAAGACATTGCTCAGCCTTAATTAGGTACTATGTCTGCTCTAGTGATGTTAATGATTTGAATTATAGATATTGCTACCATAAAAATCCAGTGTATTATGTTATATGTGGATTTAAGTGAAGCACTAAGAGACCTTGAAAAAACAAAGGGTAAATTAAAGTTACTTTTCGTTTTTTCTACAGCTCTGTATAATAAGAAAAGCTGTTTTTATGGGACTTTGAGTTTGCTTTTGTCTCCACTCAATTCTCAAATGGCCCTTAAAAACTCACTATAATTATATTGGCCTTGAAAAGATCACAGTACTGAGGTAAATATGTCCAATTCTGCTATAAAGCAAGTGTGAAAGAGAACTTTGTACACCAAGGGTGGATGAGATGGGTAGCTAGCACATTCAGTCGAACTGGAGAAGGTGTGAGGCAGAGCTCAGCATTTGTCTAGTGTAGATGGAACAAAACACCTCTGAGGCCACCCAGTCAAGGTTCTTCAGTCCTCAATATTTACACAAATCTGGGGTACTCAATACCATGCAAGCAGAGACTCAGCTGTCTTTCCCTGTTCAGCGCACGGTTAAATGTGTCAGAAACATTTTAGAAGTTTTGTTTTGCTTTTTATCAGAAACTCCAGCATTGCTATTCATCAAGTAAGTTACTCAAAATCCCAGTTTTCAGCCAACACAGATATTATGAATATCAGATTCTATCTGCTTTGGATTTTTATATATCATACATTATGGGACTTCATCTAAATACTCACTATGGAACCCAATCAGCAGCAGCTCTCCACACCAATGTGATGGTGTAGCAAGAACAGGGGAGAGTTCTGCCTTCCCATGGGGGAGCTGGGAGCCACTCTGTCTAAGCAAAAAGCAGCCTCTGGGCCTGAAGGGAATAAATCTATTACTGCAGTCTGCTTCCCTTTTTCAGACAAGAGTCTGGAGAAAATGTTCACGTTAAGCATGATTTAAAAAAAAAAAAAAAAGACGGATAATAAATACAAAGCTTCATGTTCCAAGGCTTAACCTACTAACTGACAGAAGCTAGGCACATTGTATTGTGAGATTTCTCATGTATTTTCAATCCATCTGGTACTGTCCAATATTGAAAACAGGATATTGGACTAAATAGGCAATTAATCTAATCTAGTGCAGCAATTCCTATATGTTTCTTCCCTCTAAACATATGCCAATATAGAATTATAAACAGTGTTGGAAACATTTTAATTTGATGTACTGAAGGTCACTGAAAAGCACATGATTCTCTCTCCCTCTCCATTCCACAAAACACAGTGCACCTTGTTCTCCCAGAATTAATTTCTATTTCATAAGTAACTCAGCTTTTAGATAGCTTGTTACTCAGAAAAGAATCAAATATTCTCTCAAGCTTATATGGTTTAGATTGGCCTTTTCAATAGTTAAAGCCAGCATGGTAAGAAATCCTGATATCAAGAGCAAGACAAACTCGGAATTCAAGTAGTAAAGGAGTTCATCTTCAACAGAACAGCACATCTTAGCTCTGAAAACAAAGCTCTAAATTCTGACAATCATCCTAAAATATTTAACACAATCTCTTTGGAGATTTCTGTTAGTACTCAGTAGAAAAGACTCATCATCTGCTTGCAAAATAAATGCAAATCCTTACAAGGCTGGATAACCATAATATGGCTCCAGGCATAGCTTTGGTTCTTTCTTACTATCAGCTCCTATGAGAATCACCATATTCCCTGATGCTCAGGGAAAGCTGTTTAAATGGCTGCTTTTTCCAGTCTCTTCCAACACACTTTTTTCAGCATCACCTCTTTTCTCTTTCACATTTGACACTTCCATTAATGACTAGGATCAAGAGTTCACATTTTGGTGCATTAATCCAATCAATTTGCAGCTTGCGATTTTCATGTTGTTTTATAGTTTTTATAAACTAAACAGCAAGCTAAAGAAATAAATTAACACTATACAGTGTTCAAGGTTAAGTCAAGAAGAGAATTATTTACAGTCTGTTCTTGAAAGGTAATAAGCTCACTTATGACTGAAAGTCACACCAGAGCTGCTATCAAGAGCAGACCCTCTGTTTTTTGGCGTTTTCTTTACACTGAATGCACAGACAAGATAGCAGCACTCTTGATCCCCAGACATACAATACATGCATTTGTGCACCAAATTAACCTTTGGTTTGAAAATTGCTACAATCTCCAACAGGCAAAAATGAGAACCCTCAAATTTGGGTCCATTCCCTCACTAGCCTGATACATCACTCAACTTTCTTTTCTGTCCCAAATCTTACTTATGTCTTTGGGATCACCTTTAGGACATGTGTTTCACTATACAGGTGCAATAGCCAGCACAGTGGCTTTATCCCAGCTGTGATCTCCATGTAGGAGCACAAAATGAAGTTTCAGAACAAAACAGTTAAGAAGGAAAAGGGCATTTCTCAGCCCAAACTCAGAAACAAAGTCAAAACTAAATTATGCTAATTCACATCAGTGAAGAGGCTAGTTTTTTCTTGGGGCAGGGGAGGCATCTTATATTTATTTGACACTTATTACTCTTTACATTATTTCCCTTAACCCACCTACACACCTTGCCCCAACTAGAGAGTCTAAAAAGTGCACCATGGCATGTTAAATTTAGTCTCGGTCCTGTTCTTAGACAGATGTAAGGAAATTATTCAGCCCTCCTTCATCAGCCATGTTTTCTTACTCTGTGTTGATTCCCATAGACTCTTCTCATCTCCTGTTTTGTCACCTCTTTCTTAAAAACACAGTCTCAAAAGGGATATTCCACATCATACGCTACATCACATCGTAACACAGTATGTGCTCCTTCAGTAGATCACGTAGAAACTATCCTTGCTGTGCCCAGCCATGAAAAACACATGAGACTTGGACTTTTCAGCTGGAGTTAGGAAATTAGATGTGCAAATCCTTTTTCAGTTGTGATTAAACAGACAATAAAACTAACACTAACTGTTACAGAAATTAAACTTTTAATCAGATTTTTAGATTGCCTCCATGTGCATTAAAATACTACATCTTGGTTTGTATATGTTTTTGAGAGGGTTAGTCATCTCTGCAATAATAAAGCAGCACACCCAGTCAAACATTACTGCTCCAAATCAAAAAAAAAGTTTTCACACCTGTACAGGGAAAATATGCCAAATACAAAAGGTCAGAACCTAACAGAAGAGGAAGAAATTCGAAGAGAGAGAGGAATCATTCAGAAAGGAGTGCATGACGTTACAAAACAGTTACTGCTCCTCTGTGAGATTGTATTATCAAGACATTTGTGAGGGTCCAAGTGGCCAATTACTATTAAGCAAAACAGTCTTGAAACTCTGAAGAGCTGATTAATTTTAATAGGTTAGATTCTTTCTCTGAAAACTCCAGAAATACATTTTTGATTATATGCTATCCATCACGAGCTCATTCAACAGCAAGAAATTATGTGGCTTTTGCTACCCATGAATCCCATTCAAGTGAATATCTGGCAGTTAGGAAAGTTTGGGCACAACTAAGTTATGCTAGTAAGACCAAACAAGCTTGTAGAGGCAATGTTGGACAGGCCAAAAATCTAAGTATGTATTGTCTCCCTGGCAGATATTTAGGGAGGCAGTATAATGAATAAGGCAGCTACAGATGGTTCTTCTCATGGAACATGTTCCCAGGTGCTGGAAACCAGTGTTTTAGAAATCCTTATTTAGAAATCATAAGACCCCCAAAAGAATCAACATAGTTTTATTGGCAAAAACATTTGTCTGCAAAGAGCTGCCCTGGAAGATCCCAGATTTGCAAGTGTGTTCATCAGATTGTTTTTTGACAAAATGGGGTTTGTTTTTTATTTTTAAACTGCCTCAAAATTATATATATTCTTGTCACCATGCCTGCAGATGATCTTTGGAATAAACCTGTATCTCAAATTGTCTCCCTTCATTAACTGTCTCCAGACAGTTATCAATATATCAATATATGGGGTGAGAGAAGTGGGCAGCATCTTTCAAGAAAAAAAAAATTGCCATTGTAACTTATAACATGCAATTAGTCATGCAAAAATTAAGTGCTCTGGCAATACAATCTGGTTTGTAAATGCTTCATTGTGAAGAATACATGGTACTTCAAAATGCTGGGAGCAATAAGTTCTTGTTTGTCAACATAATATTCCCATATGTAATTACAAAATTGTGTGCAAGCTGACCGCTTTACTTAGCTCCATTAGGGAAATGGACCGCTAGTATCAAGAATAACCATGACAAACCATCTATTTTCAACTAACAAATGAAAACTAATTCCAGTCACTAAGTTACTTTCACTGCTTTTCACTGACTGATTTCATCTGTGCCCTTTAACCAACCTCGAATCTTTTCCCAAGCCTTCCAGGAACAAATAAGTTAAAAAGGAGCATCAATTATCTTCATGTGTTTACTATGGTGAACAAGAAGAATCAGCTAAATTGCATCTAAAAGATTCAGTCTGAGGTCTAGGAAAAACTTTCTACAACTAAAGCTGGTGACACACTAGAGAAAGGTTCCCAAGAGACATTATATAATCTCCCATACTGCCCTACACCTGCCTGCAGGTTTTTAACAGCTGCAGAGGAGATCCATACTCTGTCAGTGCAGACCATTGGACTCAGTCTCTCCTCAAAGTCCTTTCCAGCCTGACATATCTATTATTCTCTGCTTGTATGCAACCCTGTCTCTGTGAGCACATTGCTGGACTGTTGCACTCACACAGATGAAGCTGACAGGGCTTGGAATAAGTATAGGGTGCTGTCAAAATATTAACACTTGCAGGACCAGAGCTTTTCTTTAACACACTGTGATATTTCATTATCAAGACATGTGTGAGGTCTCTACATGCTTCAGTTTCCTGAGATCACTGAAGTATCTTTTTGATTAACTGATCAGTACTGTTTCCTTTTTTCAACTACAAATAAAGACCTCCCTGAGCAATACTAAATGCAGTTTTCATTCCTGGTGAACACATTGCATAGGAAAGGGTGCTTAAAACAAAGTAGTTATCTAACCAAAACAAGTAAGAAATAGTTATTTGTATTAGCTGACATTTAAACAGCAAATACTAGGCAATAAGAAATTAAAAAAATCAAATTCCTGCCATAGTTAAAAATAAAGCAAATTCATAGTGTAATCTACCCTCAAAAGACAGTAAAGACTAGGTATCATGTTGATTAATGTTTTGTTACCCTCTCTCAAAAATCATTGCATCTTTCCATGGCAAAACATTATACAATCTGAACATAATAAATAAAAACGTAGTGAAATTGTATTTGGTTCAGAAGTAATCACATTTTTAGCCATATTCTGGGCCTCCACGGATTGATGTGAGTATCCAGTTTGCCTGTTATTTTAACTACAGTCATAAACTCAGCTGCTGCCTCAGGGAGGTTTCTATAGCCGGCCCACCAAATACTATTCCTGGTCAGTATAGCATGACTGTTCCCTTCAATACATACTCCCCAGTTTGCTCCATTACCCAAGAAATCGCATTTTTCCACTAGCCTGAGATAAAAATCAGGTAGTAGTCATGAGATCTGACAGAAAAACATGCTTTATGTAACCAGTCTTTTATGTTCAACAAATAAGAGATACCACTTCTCTAATGCGCACACAAAATGTAAAGGGTTAGTGCAAGCAAATTAAAGAGGCTCCAAGGAACATTGAAACACAAAAACTTTTAAGAATTTCAGAAGGAGAAGCGTGGGTGTTGGGAGCATTATCTTCCCATCTGAAACAAAAGCATTTTAAGTTTGAAATTTCCAAGTGGATTGTTCTTTTTCCCCTCTGTACAAATGTCTGCTGAGTACAGCAGTGTGTGTAGGTAACGGGTGACGTCGGGGAGTCTGTTACTGGTGTCAATCAGTTCTCTCATTGCTACTAAGACACTGTGTGGTATTGAGTACATCAAAACCACTGTTCTGGGGTTGGTTTGTCTTACCCTATTGACAACTAACATAAGCAGGATTTCACCTGACTAGAAATCCTGTCTATTTTAATGACACTAAAGGAGTGAGGCAAGCTTGACAGCCATTAGAAAGAAAACATCATTTCTTCAAAGACATTACAATCAGATTAGTTTTCATAGACTAAGCCATAACATCCATGAAATTTGCGGTTTATTAAAGTTTAAACACAAGATAAATACACCTAAACTCAACTTCACACCACCCATGAGACTGCATTACAGTGTGGTCCTTCCTTCTCAACACAGCTCATGGTATTTCTTTCACTTACTACATAATATGTGTTAAACAGGGTGATCTCTGGTGGGTTACTGTCTGCTGTACATTCACATAAAGGATTACAAATACTCTTAGATCAGAATCGGGCTGCTTGGGCCATGGGTCTGCACATATAAGAATTAGCAGCATCACACACAGTATTCTTTTCTGAATCATTAAGAGAAAAATAGAAAGACTGGACAAAGCTTTATCCCTACAAACAGTGGTACACAGATTCTTTAGCCAGTATGGACAAAGGATCAGGGACTTTCCAAGTGAAAGACAGTAAATTCTTTTCAAGGGGAAAAAAATATTAAATCCTTTCCTCAAAAGTGGTGTGATATGCCCTGCTCCTCACTCAGGACAAGAATCCATTTCTGTATGACATAAATCCAATGTTTTTTGTTGCTTCTCTAATTTTAAAAAATGCAAACATACCAATCTGACACAGCTAGAGGCTTCATCTGTTGCCTTTTCTTCCTTTAACACTAAGAGATTTCTCCTCCCCTTTCGCCAGCTCGGAACAGTATCTAATTTTTGACGAGCATGCCCTCTGCTACTTGATCTGTTTACTTGTCTTAGCTGGCCCTTTCAAATTTTAGCAGTTTACTCATCTCCTTGGTAGAGTCACATTTCTCTTCTTTCTCTCTAAAGACAAAAACAAATAAGCAAGTTTATTTGAAAAAGCAAAACAAAACATCAGCTGTTTTTTCATTCTCCCTCTTCAGCAGCCAGAGAATCGTACCTACACACCATTGGCAGTATATTCGGAAAACCCTTGACCTCAGGTTAGAATGTGCTGCATGGGTCTCTACATTCAGTATTTGTATGTACTCTTAATTATTTTTAAAACAGATTTGTTTATACAGTCAGCTGTATGTTGCAAAGCTACACACTTGTTGCTTACATCACACCTTGAGCCATTTTCCCACAAGGGTATCTGGTGCCCTTTTGCCCACGCCATTATTCAGTGCAGTTGGGGTGAATGTCAGCTGCAATCCCTCCAACTGCCATCCCACTCTTGTCCTGTAAACTGATGAATTCTAATCAAAATACCTCAGGGCATTTTACAGTCTCTCAAAGTCACTTTTGTGTTGCTTCATATAGTGCTCTCCCTTAACAAGCATTTCAAATTGGATGATAGCACTAGAAGGTTTTACTCAAATACAAGTAGTACCCATTTTCCAGCCTTATTAAATCATAAAGCACTTGATTCATTTTCAAGGATTAGGTCCAAAATATCCTCTGGCTATATTGACCATTCAATAAATTGCATTATGAAAGCAGCACTACACTAGAGTAGCTCTAAAAGCCTGCCTTCCTTGGATTTTTGCATGGTTATTATTCCAATCAATATTAGAGTGATTCAAATCCCTCATGATCAATCTCCAAGGCTTCTTTTAGGTGCTTTTCTTATCGGTACAAACATTTCACAAATAATTTTTGTGAACTGCCCTCAGGGTCTATAACAGCAACAAGCCTTTTCATCAACTTCTTCCATACCATCTCTAGTTTATGGGACAATACATGTCTCTTGGGAAATTCTTTGCCATCCTTCAGTATAAATGCATGCCAGAGTCAGTTTTGTGTTCTAAATCTCAAAACCCTAGACCTTTCCTGGTTGGTTGCCTAGATATCACACCCCTTAAAGTGTTTCTTCAATCAAAAAAGATAGCGTATGGAAGACTAACAAGCCTCCTTACCAGTTCCTGTCAGACACCCATGGGGTTTGTGTGGGAGACAACTCACTTTCAAACATCAAAAACAGGAAATAAAATGCAGTGATATGTTAAATATTTTAGTCAGAACATTTTAGTTCTGAAACTAAAATGGTTTTCCCCACCAAAAATATGTAGTCTGAACTCTAGCCACTTTTCCCTTCTCCCTTACATTGATAAAATTCTAATAAGAAGAAAATCTAGAATCTACCCCATAATCAAACAGAAAAATTCTGTCACCTTTCTTCCTTCACTTACAGAAATGCTTCTTTTAACATGTGTTTTTAGAACACACTACCATGAAAATATCTACTGTCATTCAAATTTGTATCTTGATGCAGGTCTACAGTACAACCCCCAACACATCCCTGAAACTGAGGTTCATTATAATCCATCTACTGCAGTGGTTAAATCAGTTAAAATCCAATGAAACTTCTGTTTTGTGCTCTCGATAGTGCAACAGAGAGAGAGAAAAGGCAGGGGTACATTAAGGGTGTACTAATTTCCATCAACTCTTTCCAGTTGTCTAAGTGCCAGAGAATGATTGGATCTCAAATCTGTATTGCTTTATTGTGAACATTTACATTAGCAGTTTAATCCCTTTAGGAAAAGAATACTGAAAATTGGTTTAAAAATGTTCCCTTCATTAAATCTGTTGCAATTTCTCTTGAAATAAAAAGCAAAATCTGAGGTAGCAAGAACCTAACAGATGAACTGTTAGAAACATTGAATAAGAACCTCTCAACCCTTAAAAGTAGAGAAATTGTACTGTACATTTCTCAGCTGAATTGTTCCAACATTTTAACATCATTTGGGGGAACAGATTTAAAGTAAAGGCTGGCAACGTGTATCACATGTTTAAAGAAAATCAGCCACAAAATAAAGAGCTTAAAATGTGTGAGGAAGCCTCATCCGTGCACAGCCACATATGTTTTTTCTAACCTCTCTTTTCTGCCCTTTATGGTAGCTTATACACAGCACTTCACTGTGCTGGGAGACAGAATGATGCTGTACCACCATGGGAAATCTCTCTCAATTTTGTGCTTCAGCAAGTTCCCATCTCAGAGAAGATCTTGTAAGATCATCTAAGTCTTGACTTCTTGCAACTCATCCACTCAGTGTGTCCCACATGGGCAACAGAGATGCATATTTAACTTTTCACTGTTGTGTGAACTTCAGCAACCTCTCCATGCAATACGGGCACTTGCATTGGATACAACACCAGATGTCAAGTGCAGAGTTTCTTCTGGAGATAGTGCTTTGGAGGAACCCCTTGTAGAAAACAGAATTTGGTCCAGTATAATTTGCTTTAATTAAATTTGTTCATGCTTACCTCAGTCCTGCTGTAGGCTTAGTAACCTGCTTGCGTCTACGTCCTCAATACTTCCCAAACCACATAAACAGTCAGCTGTTAGCTTATTAGATATACCTACGGTTTCAACCTTTGGCTTAAGCAAATTCAAATTGTCTCAGATCTGCTGTACACGACAAACATACATGTGGGGACTACTGTAAATCAGCTGAACTACTTGTTACTCCATCATAATTGATAAGGATGATAGGGCTCTAGTCCCTTCTCTGAAATTACCATATTCCTAAACTTCATTCTCCCAGATGCCAGGATATTTTGGGGTGGCTCCAACTCTCTCCAGCTCTCACAAAAACTAAACCAAGGAAAGTTTTGCTGAAGTTGGTCTATTCTGTGAACAAGTTCCTATTTTGATGAATTCACTCTTTCCAATCACAGAATATTTCATTTAAAGTTTCCAAACACACCTAAAGGCAAAACATTTCAAGCATTTTAAAAACCTTCTTCTGTAAGTAGAAATTAAGGATAAGCATCTTACAGAAATTCATAGGTTTTCTACGCAGCAATCTAGCATGCTGAATTAAAAGCATGATGATACTGAAAAACTGGCATCAGTAACGCATATTTTGTTGATGAAACATCCTTTTTTCTTCTCTACTCAGATTTCCAATAACTTATTACTTGTCTTTCTGTGCAAATCACTTATACATTATCAGAACATCAGATTTATTTTTAAAGATACATTTGACAAAAATGCTTATCTGACCTGTACAGAAAGAGTTACAGAAAAGACTTAAGTACTAATTTTATGAATGAGACTAAACTGGGCAGTAGAAGATTGATCTACAAAGGAGGAGTATTTGTTAGTTCTGTCTTCAAAAAAAAGTCTTACAGAAGCAACATTAAAAGTAGCAACACACAGGAAGCCTTACACTTCTCCAATTTCACTGCTGTGATAGCGTTTTGGAAACAAGAACGTAGGAGTGTGCTTATACTAGTAACCACCACCACACTGGTGGCTTGATAAACCCAGAACAAGAGGGAACAAATAACCTGTTGGAAACTCCAAGGGCAAGCAGGGCATGTTAGCATTGCTCACAAGAAACACTCATTACTTTAAATCTGGGAAGGTTAAAAACTTCTGCTGATCCATTTTATTTTATGACACAGATGCAGAATTATATTGATAACAAAAAGAGAGAGGGTAACATTGAAACTGAGGTTTTCCATAAGCTCACTGTTGATCTACACTCTGGCATCAGATGTTTAAAAAGACAGTCACGGAGAGAAAGCCAGCAAGGGTGGGACAGACACAAAACAGAAGCACATGCTATTATATTCTCCTTGGTGATTTTTCCACATTTTCTGAAAAGAAACTTTCTAGCCTCAGTCTTCACCTGCAGAGATGTAATGGCTATAAGAAAGCCCAGAAAACATTCCTCAGGACCAAAGTCCCATTAGGAGGAGGTTGCACAAAACAATATGCAGAAATCCCATTTAGCTTGGAAAAGCATAAAAGCTTAAATACGACCTAATTCCAGAAATTACATAGGGAAGCATCTGAACATTTTCTTATGTTCTAGTGAAGCATGTGGTTAAAATTAAGCATTTGCTTTTGTTCTTTCCCGAACTACAAAGCAATGAACAAAACAGAAATAGATATGCTCTTTAGTCTTCATACATGTCCTGTCTCAGTAAAGAGTACCAAACCATGCCCTCTATGACTAAGTCTGTATACATCAAATACCTCCGAGAAGTTATCCCAAAGTAGGGCTGCAACTCTTTACAATAGTAATCCTAAAATTTGCAACATAGCATTAACTGAGGAGCTATACTAGTTCCAACCAACAAGAAACCAATTTAACAAAAACTCTTACAGAAAATTCACAGCAAAGGCGGCATTATTTAAAAAAGCATTTCATATAAATTGATCATATTTTATCTGTTCAGTATTGCTTTTTGGTGCCTGAAGTCCAGCATTAACTCAAAAATGCCTGGGTCTGTGCTTATACAGACACCCAAGTCAAACAATTAGGAACCTAATCATTAAAGAGTTTAAGACAGAAAACAGATGTTCCAGCCAATTTTGTTAGAGCTAGGAGCCTCTGAAGAGAGATGTCTGAATTGTTTAGCTTGCTTATTTTTGCAGCACCAGAGATCATTCTTGTTACTGTGTTTTGAAGCGGTAATTTCTGAATGATGATGCTGGCAGAACTACAAACAAAGAATTACACTAATCCAATCTGGATGTTACTAACACATGTAAGACTGTCTTCAGATTTTTCGCAGGTCAAACAGGATTTAAATCCTGCTCCATTAGTACAACAAAGACACTGTTCTTGGACTTTTTAAAGTGTCTTTGCCTAAAAAGGCACAGGAGTCCAGAGTGTGTAACAGTTATTTTGTCCTGCAGCAGGAGCTCAAGGAAATAATTTATATAGATTGGACTGCCAGCAATCAAATTGTTTTAAACAGATAAAGCTCATCTTACTCTTAATACTTGCAAAACAATAACCCTGCTAACATAGACCTGCCTCTCCAGGGCCTGTCCATGTACATAAACTTTCACTCTAACTGGTAACCAACTGTCAGAGAACAATAAGCATTACATCATTCATGAACTACAACTTTGCACTAGTGTCAGCCCTCACCTCCAAGATATTGGACAAGAGGAGTGAGTGTTGATTCAAATCTGTGGATCCAAAACACAGTCATTTGGGGTTTGGTTGTAGTTCCAAGCTGGAAACCCAAGGGGAAAAAAAAAAAAAAAAGTTATATATTTTATATATTTAGTGTTGCTGTTATCTACAGCAACTTCAGGAACTCCTGAATTCTCAAAGTTTTCTCTAGTTAAAACTGTCATGAGAGGAGCTTACAAGACAATCCTTTTGCAGTTGAGAACATTTCACGAAAGACAGAGTTTAGCCCAAACCCAAAGTCCAGAATCCAATTCATCATCTTACCCAGATGCTGATAAGACCTCAATCTGAAGAGCGTCTTTACCAACTGTATTGCAAACAATGAAGAAAGGAAAGGCCCCTAGCCTAATACCTGCTTATGTAACTTCACATTCACCAGGCTGCCCACAAGAAAATAAAATAGGTTGAAAAATAAGACACAAGTATTCAAAGTGAACACATAAAGAGACAGTGATTAAGTAAGACTCCACAACAAACTGGTTGTCACCATTCTTAGGGTCAGCCAAGCTAGTGATGGATTGTCAGCCTTACCTTTGAAAAAAACAATGTCAGTAACTGATTATTTATTTTAATATTTCTCCTGAAGTTTAGAATGTATTTTATAAAGGCCAGACTGACAGGGCTGTATTTTGTCAGTATGAAAAGAAAGAATTGCAATTGCAAGAGAAGTATTTACTTGACAGAGCTAGCAAAATACCCACCCATCTTTCTTAAATTTCCTGGTACTTTCACTAAACAAAGGAAATAATTATTTATCTTGCCTATGCTTTCCCTTATTAGATTAAAATTTAAGTAGCCACTGTGGAAGGATATTTACAAAATAAGGGACATGTGAACAATCCAGCCTTTTCAGAGAGCCTGGTCTGGGACGTACCGGAACTGCGGAAAGCGTAAACAACTTCCGGTGCAGAGGGCATCAACATCTTTCAGGTGCAGGAGAAGAGACAGCCGCCATTAATGACGCAGTTTTAATTCCTGAAGAAGATGGATGTGAACATCTGTGAACGTGACTTGAACATGACTCGCAATATGGCCAACCGGGTTGGACTATGGGCCGATTATTTGCGATGAAGCCAATCAGTATTTATTGGGTGTGGTCGAGGGTTATATATTGCACTGAAAGACACGGAAATAAAGGTTCACTTGTTAGATCACATTGATCGTGTCAGTGTCCTCACGCAGCTCCCGCATAGCCACCAATTCAGTATAGCTCTTAGACAAAACTAAGCCACGTCATATGGAAATGAACAAGGGTTTTCATTTCTATGGTGCTTCTGGCTTGTTAGATCACTTCATAAGTGCAACTGTGAGTACCAACATAGTAAATTAATAGTGATACTAGTGGGCAGCAAACATCAAACTACCAAGGACAGGTCTGAATTTTAGGAATTACATATTTTCTTTCTAATTAATTAGGTTGATCACTCAAGACAAGACTAAACTGGCTTTTGAGGCTGCCTTTCTCGTATTTGAGCTATTCAAAATTCTGGACCAATAGTATCTTCCTATGTATTGCAAGGATCACATTTACTGTAAAGCCTTTAACATCGTTTAGTGCACACACACAAAAAATAAAAGGGAAGCAACAGGAGGAGTAAAGTAGGAAGTTGTCTCGTTCACAGCTTCCTCAGTGCTCTTGTCCAGTGGACAGCAATGGCTGGGGAGTTGAGACAGATGGAGAAAGAGAATATATCCACTAAGGGCAGTAATAATAATTAATAAAGCTCTCCTACAGCCCTTGATACAATCACTAGATCTTGAAATCCAGTGAAAAGAGCAACTACTGCCAAAAACACATGTATGGAAAACAGGGGAAATATAGTTAATAAGCAAAGCCACAGAGAAACTCAAGATAGACATTCACATACAGCCCTCCCCAAAGCTAGTTATGGCCTGCTGCATTTTGTACGTCATCCCTTGACAAAGCTAATGTCATCTCTCCATCAGTAGGGAATCTCCTGCCATTGAGTGCAGCTAGGTAAGCCTGCACATCTTCTGCTTCCTTGGTCTCCAGTCTGTCTAGCCAAAAGGCTTACTAGCGCATCTTACTAAGACAGCTATATTCGTTCACATCTGGCTCACATCTGTCCAAATAAAACCGCAAGCAGAGTAAGCATATTGCCATCTGCTCTGCTGCATAGGTGTACCAGTAAACCTTCCTAAAGACAGCTCCTTCTCTGCCTACCTCATTAGGTTATTAGCCATTTTAGGGCTCAGGATGCAATTAAACAGGAAGCCAGTAGCTTTAGCCACTTCTGCTTTCGCATCCGTACAACAGCAATGAAAACCAGAAACCTTCAAGGGTGCTTAAATTGGAAACCGTTGAAGGTTTCCAATTTTCAGTCACCAGATTTCCCTACCGGCACACAAGCCAGCACAACTATAAGCTGTATAATTAGGAGATTATTAAAGACCTGGAAACAGATGAGAAGGAGACAGAAAAAGCAAAAGATTTTAAATCACATTGAAATATGGCCAGGAATCTAACCTCAGGATTCCCATTAGCCACAACCACCTCAAAAAAACTGGAAATGAGTAGTTACACAGTCTTATAGCATTAAACTAGAATTCAGTAGGCAACTGGAAAAAAACAACAAAACAAAACAAAAACCCCACGCCACCACCAAAAAACCCACTCCAGCACAAGATGCACTGTTCTACCTGATCAGCAGGAAACTTTCCCTCAAGCTCTGTCAGAAAAAAGATAATATTCATGGTCTGTTTAGAATACGTCCAGTCAAGTTTATCAGAAAGCCAAATTGCTCTTCACCAGAAAAAATACGTTGCTGGCATATCTTATAGATTCTGAAGAAACATACCCATATCTAACCTAAGCCAAGAAGCCCCTCAAAGCAAAGATGATCAGTGTAGAGAAATTCATGAGGGATTGTTTTTACCAAGTGCTCCAAGCAACGAGTCAAAACCATTATATCTACCACCAAAATGCTGGATGCAGCATCCAAATCAAGTCCACCTAACAGGGTTAGAGCATACAGTTCCACTGCAGTTTCTCTTAAAGGTACCATAGGAGCCACAGTACTGGAATGGCAAAATCCCTAGAAGCTTCAAAAACCTAGAAAGTCTGAAATAGTATAATACTAAGATTTGGAAGACGTCAGATTGGTGGAAGCTGAGGAAAACCTGAGGAGTAGAAGGAGATATTTAAAGAAGGCAGCAGTGTAAAAAGCAAGCAAGGTACATGACATTTCTATAAGCTGGATGCATTTAACCTCCAATGTATCATTTCAGTACACCATCAGTTGTGTAAGTCTGTATGTGCTGGTCAGCAGGCACCCAATGCCTGAGGTGAGAACAAGCAGCTTCCCATTTCTCCCCCAAGTCCTCCATCTAAAAATGCTCATGCATGTTCCAGCCTTACTGGAAGAGGCTAGAAGTATTTAAAAAATAATTGCAGCAGAGGAAAAAAAAAAGACAAACAAGATGACAAAATCCTCCACTGCTCACGCCAGAGAAGCAATGGCCCATGGAACACACCACACATCATACCTGCACAGATAAAGAAATTCACACGCACACATTCAAAATGCTTTTAAGTCAGGCTATCCAGATGTTTCTACACAGCTGCATGTTAGTAATGTTCTGTGGGCAGAATGCAACAGACCCCACAAACCCGTCTTGCTGTGCAGAACATCTGCAGGAAAATGAAAGGCACAACCATAACTCACAAAAGCTAAAATTAACTTCTCTTGTGCAGGCTTCATAACTAAAACTCAGACAACACACATGAAAAGGGGAAGGTAACCTAGATGAAGACAGATAATAAAAGAGGAAAATATATCCTTGCATTGGTTTTCAATTTGGATTGTAATTATGATTTTTTTTTCATTGCTCTCAGCAGCTCATTTTCATATTCTTTCCCCTCCTCTTTGTTCTGTATATTGCTGATTTATGCTCTTCACAGAGGAACTTAATCATTTGGAAAACTTCAAACCACAAAAACTCTAAAAAACTAAATACACAGGCTGGAATAGTAATGAATGTCTCTGCTCAGAGAAGTTCACCATAAGATTTCTGTCAAAAGACGATGTTTCATAGAAAGCTACCGATTTTAATGACATTTTTGATAGTAGATTTGACAAGGCCCATGACTACATTGTCACTCATTTGAGTCTCAGACGGAAAGTGGGGCTTTTCTTGGAAACCAAAGCTTCAGTCCAGCTTCGATTCACACAAGAAAAGATACATTTTGTTCTGCTTTCAAGCAAAATATGCTTTCAAATGCCAGAATTTGTTCTCTGACCAAGATCTATTTCTATTATCTGATCCAGAATCAGCTTTTTGAAAAGCAGACTTGAGTACTTGAGCATGACAGGACTTCTGTGAATCTCAGAAGAAAATCCAGAAAGCTTCATTACTAAGAGTATTGCTTAGATAGCTGCTCAAGTTGTAGGCATTTATGTTTATGTTAAGAGCATCAGAGATTGCATCTTCTACTATTTGAAGCAGTTAAACGAACAGAGTTGAATCCTTGCCTGATATTCCATGAACTCAAATGTGGACTGCTGCACCTCTCCTAAAGATCTGTTGAGAAGGCTGCATGCTCCTCTTGTCTTCAGATCTTCCTTAATTGCAGACATTTTCAGCTAAAACCTCCCCAAGCCACCAAAATCTTCAGAGCTCAACTAGCGATAGCAATAGAGAAAATCAGAGCATATGCAACATGAGCATTATCTCAGTCAGGTTTTCCAGGCATATTTCATGTAGAAACCAGCTCCAAGGCTGGAGGTAATGAAAGCAACTTACTCTAGGAGAAAAGCCTACAAACTTATTCCAGCATATTAGAGGGAGCATGAATGAAGCTCAGGGTTGTTGCTACACCTGTCCTTTGGATAAACAGAATCCTCCAAGATGTCAGTTGCTATCAGTGTAAGATGATACTCTGCTTTAACACCACAGGATCTGCCTTTTAAGCAGCTTAGAAACAAACTCTCTTCTCAGCATGGGATTTTGCAAAGGGAGCTTTAAGTCTGAGAGAACATCCCAAACCATACCTCATTTTCACTTAAACTTGGGTGTAAATCTGCTCAGGAAAGAAAGCCCCAGCTTTACTTGGTCTCAGGCTATGCATTTGAAGCAACACAGGTTACTTAGAAAAGCCAAAGATGCTGGTATAAACTGGACACCCCAGGAAGGAAACCATATGGTCCAATAAATGTAACAACAATGTAACAGCAACAGCAAGAATATCAACCACTTCAATACCATGAAAAGTAACTGATGAGAGGTCTAACTTCACTGCCTTTCACAAAAAAATTTCTATTTTAAATGAAACCCCACATCTTCAAACCACAGTTGTGTTCTGCTGTACATCTTTAGTACCTAGAACAAGCACTATCTCCTCCTGCCATCACACCTCCCTTCTCATAGGATCTTATTGAAATCAGTCCTCACCTGCAGCTCACTTCCACTCCTTCTCTCATAACACAGGTCTTTCTTGGCTTCCTGATTTTCAGCCCATTTCTTCCTCAGTAAACTCCCATCTCCCCCATGCCCATTTTCATTTAATATTTTACTCTTATGGATGTGTCTCTCTCTGGCAATTCCTTTCCCCTAAGTAATTTAAGTTCTTTGTCTTTACAAAATCAACACTTCAGTTTACTATCCAGCTACCAGCTCTTTTCTTTTTATCTTTTTAAATCTCTTTTCCTTTATCTTTTTAAATCTCTTAGCTGTGCTGTCTAGTCTGCCTGAAGTAGAACTGGATGAGAATCAGTTTTCACATACCATGAAAGATCCTAAGTTTTAATTGCCTTTTTTACTGTTTCACAATGAGATAAAACTGAAATCGTTTGATATACAGTAAGAACACAGAACCACTTTACTTCCTTTCTCCCAAAATTTAGTCTTGAGCTGGAAAAAAACCTTCCAGATTCATTACTTCATTCAGATGAACAGGGCATCATGAACAGTTATGGTTTCAATAGAAAACTGTGCTAACACTCATTTATCATCATTAACCTAGACTTCTCCCCTACAGCTCCTCTCCAACTCAAATAGATGTCCAGTAATTCTTCCTAGCTAAATCTTACCTGAATATAGCTGTCAGGCCTAACACCTCCACCTTCTGGTCTTCGTAAGGCATCTTTGATTGTGTCTAAATTGTGCTTGCATTCT
This sequence comes from Leptosomus discolor, assembly GCF_034619465.1. NCBI lineage: Eukaryota > Metazoa > Chordata > Aves > Leptosomiformes > Leptosomidae > Leptosomus > Leptosomus discolor. Next base: position 11,628,359 of record NC_141393.1, read on the forward strand.
CCTTCCTTATCACACCCCACGACATCCTCTGGAAGATCTTCACTGGGTGGGAACCACAGGACTCACTTTGGTGGACTTTGCCAGAGGTTGCTTCAAGGACAAGCCCAAGACAGATACCTTCTGATGAATCTTGCTTTTATCTATTTAAGATGTTATCACCTTCAACTGTCTATCCCAGTCTTCTGGGCATAAGCAAATGGACTGACACATATCAGACACCAGCCCTTGGTCCACTGTAGTATCTTAACTAGCATATATATATATATATATATAAAAATCAAGACTACAGTGAAACAGATCAAAGTATACCAAACCAAGTAAATCTAATCTCAGGTGATAGCTAGCAGTGGATGTCATAGGAAAAGCATTAGAACTGAGTAAACCTATACTCAAAATTCTCCAATTTTACTTTATTGCTTCCTGAACCAGAGGTTTCTTTTCTGGTTTAACAGTTCTTATTAGATATTTCCCATTAATTTATCTAAACATTATTATGTTGAAGCTCTTGCATGTCATTTCTCACCTGACTTGTGCCTGCAATCAGCCCATCAGCCAATCTAACACTCATCACTATGCTCTCAAATTCAGATCTTAAGGACATGAAAATGAAAGCACAGAAACAAGAAAATAAATGGTATATACCTTTCTTTACTTGGAGAAGGAGGAGGAAGGTGACAGGCACAATGATTTGGAAGGCCTCTTAAGAGTTCAGACTTCCAACTTTGCCAGACCAAACCTTACCAGGAAGACTTTAATAAAAACTACAAGATCTACTAGTTCCACTGTTCTTTTCCCCCAAAAAAAGCTTTAATTAAAAACAGACCTGTAAATTAAAGCTTGAAGAAAAATAAAATTAGAGTCTAGGTAGGGTTTGAGAGTGGGGAGGATCTGGGAGGAGTCCAGGGAAGAGCTGTAAGTTGGGTATGTAAACAACACAGTGTCAGAATTATCCTGAAGGATGCCGAATTCCCGCAATTCCCATCTCATCACTAGCTTGTGTTTTTGTCATTTCCCCTGGGTTAATTATCCCCTTAACTGAACTGGTTTGTCAGTATGCAGAGGACAAATAAAACTAGTCATGGGTGATAAAGCCTTGCAAGTCTTCTATTGTCCTATTCCAACTCCCTATCAGCCCTCCTAATTTTTAATTGAATGTTGCCATTAAGTGGTTCCCTTTAGTATGCAGCCAGTGAGGTTTCTTTAGCCTGCAAACTCCTGTACTCCCAGAATAAGCATTACTGACACAACATTTCTAATTTTAATTATTTTAGATTATTTTCCAACAGTCATTAAAAATAGAGGGATTTTCAATATTCAATTAAGAAATAGGCCAACAGCCTAAGAACGAGCCTTAGCAAATACACTGAAGGTATTCCCAAATATTAAAGAACTGCTGCCAGAGGAAATGAGTACAATTTCTAAAGCTGCTTGCTGAAACTGCTGCTAGAGATAGAAGGATAAGCTGTTGTAATCCTGGGTCTGGAATCAGGCATACCACATCTTTCAAACTGCTGTAGGCAGTAACCAGGAGACCTTTCCCCCCTCCTTCCCCACACTTTAAACCTGTTTCCAGCCCACTGGAGTGGGAAATACATGCAGTGATACCACAGCCAGTTTCTGCCACCAAACAGATGGTGACTGCTGGAAGCCAGCAACACAGATCCTACTCACTGAAACTTTATTGGAAGCACCCACCAGTGTGAATAAATGTCTTTAGATGGACTAATTAAAAGGGCTCTTTTCATTAGTTAGGACCATCTGTTAGGCCACAGACCTGGTGGAATTGCATACAGGTGGACATTCCTGGGCGGGAATCGGCAAAAGAGCATCTCATGACTTGTAAAGATATTGTGTCCCAATAACAGGCTAATGAGGTTTCACACAGCATATTCCTTCAGTCTGTGTCCACAGAAAATTTTTCACCCCTCTCTCCCCATCTCACCTGGATAGGTACTGACTGGTGTTGAGCAGCAAGCTCAAAAGCAGCTTAGTCTTCCTGGCCAAATGTACCAAGTATTTCGGGATGCGTCACAAGTGCCTATATCCTCCCATAATTATCCTGGTTTTTGCATCTAGCAGCAAAAGGGAAAGAAACAAAAATAATTATTTTTGTTGCTGTTTTTTGGGGGAAAAAATATCAGCTTATAAAAGCTCAGGAAAATTCTGCAAGAATGAACGTGGAATCCATAATGAGCTTGGGAGCAGAGAGAACAGCAGTACAAAACACTTCCAAGCTTTTGCTTGAAATCAAATCCTTCACAGAGTACAAGGTAATTCATATAAGACTCAGCATTAAAGCCTTGTGCACTCTGATTCAACTTTCTTTTGCAACCCATATACATGACAGGTACAGTGCAATAGGCCAGACTTGCAGTTTTGCACTTACTCTTGCTTGCCTCTCAGCCCAGGACATCCAGCAGCCCTCAGCGCTTACACATGATCTCATATTCAAAGTCATTGGTAACAGAACCATTGCTGAAGCCCATATCTTCTGAATGCTCATGGCTTTAAAAAAAAAAAACAAGCCAGCTTACCCCTGTGAAGCGCAAAGCTCACATGTAAACACCAAGTTGTGGCTGTGAATCACTCCTGGCAACTGCTCCCATTTCCTGGCATGGCAGCTTCTAACAGGGTACGCTATTATTTGGTATTTGCTTTTCTGTAATTCTCAGATGAACCAGAAGCTGTACAAATTTAGATGGGTTAAAAACCCCTGTCTAAACATGTTAACACAAGTACTGGTTACTGCCATTCTCCCATACTACCTATATGCTACTAAGACTTCTGGGGGTGAGAGCTGGACAGAGGAGACTTCATTGCTAAAATAAGATAAAGATCTGAAAGGAAACATTTTCAAGAACAGTTGTTTCAGGCCTTAGTATACACAAAAGGTCACCAACAGTTTTTTTCCCCACTTATATATCACCTTTAGACAGCCAAACAGTTAAGGCACAGACATCCAGGAAGCTGCCTAGCCAACATACAAAGAGCTTTAAAAGCAGCAGAAAGGCCAATATGCTCCTATTTACAATATTTTGTGACCCTAACCTAATCATCATGTTTTATTATTTCCTCATTTTATAGCTCTGCTCTTTCAACAGAGCCAGCAGCCAACATTTCTTCTCCACTGGCCAAAGGAGCAGCCAAGTGTCTGCTTCACAGCCAATGTCAGTTACTGAGCCACAAGCAGCTAATATGAGGTTGTAAATGCACAAGGTAGCAGCTGATGCCTTTCTACTGGAAAATTAGACTTGGGGTTTAGGCACCTAAGGATTTTTTTTATATAGACTTAATTCATTCTGCAACCCAGTTTGAAATTATTTGATCAAATTTGGATTTAAGTTAAGGCAGCCAGTGGAACTACACTGATTTATGCCAGCTGAGGAACTGACCATATTTTAATACTACATTCTTTTGGTTTTGTACAAGAATAAAGAGGCAAGAATTCATGCCCAAAGAAAGCAAAATACCATTATGTAATTTCAAGGCCAAATAGAAACATGTGCACTGAAATCAAAACCCCCCAATTTAAAAAGCCTTGACAAAACATATTATTTTCCCAGTGTGGGAGCCCACAGATCTCAGTAGAAGGCCTTCAAGGCCCAGCAAGAAGAGTGGCTTATATCTAAACGTAGTCAAAAGTGTTCATATGGTGTATTCACTTACAACCCTGTATGAACAGCATTTGCAGTTCTTTGATTCCTTCAGTTTATACCTCTACAAGCAACCAAACCATTTGTAGCTAAGCTGTACAAGACGGTGATGGTTCATTTCCATTATTTGAGAATGATACATTACTTCACAGAAATGCAATTCCTTTACAAGACTTTCAGCCCTAGCAATGACTGGCAATCTTCTCCTGAACATCTCTGTCCTGAATATCGCTGCCGTGCAGAGGTGAAAGCAATGCATTAAGCCTATTTGAGTTCATCTTATCTGAATTCATAATAAGACTAATGCATTGAGGCCCACATTTAAAGGCCATCTCACCCCAAAGCTTTATTTCTTCCTGGAAGACCTGAACCTGGGCACGCTCTGAACAGACTTGCATTTGGACATGGTTGATACACTGAGTAGAGTTCCTGCCATATGGAGAGGCCAGTTATAACTTGTCTATAGCTAGTGATGATACACAGAGACAAAAAATATTTGCAAAGAAGAGTGAGCATCCCAAACCAACCTCTTTTGCAATATTAATCTCCCCCTACATATTCAACACTGAGCCTGATACATAAGGCATACAGAAACCCTAAATGAAAACAGTGACCGAGTAAAAAAAGAAAAAAAAAAAAAAGGATTTCAAACTTTGTCTAGAAAAACATAAATAGATTTCAGAGAATTTTAAGCAATTCAGATGCATGTAAAGCAGGAAGATGTTTCAGCAAAAAAAAAAATTTAGTCAATCGGTTTAATAGCATGTTCTTACAGCTATGTGAACAGATACAATTAGCCTTATAGAACACCTAGAAGTCCACGTTAGCGTAAATATAAGGAAGGAATAGCAACTAGGCAAGATCAATACTCCAATTTCACCTTAAAGGGAAATTCTTTCTCACATGTACATTAGAAATGCCAGTCAAGAAACTTGATTGGCAAGCTTGTATTCCAGTGCATTGCTTACAAAGGGTTGTTTTCTGACAAATACAAAAGAAAATTTCTGCCTAAGTTGATTGCCCAGGGTGCTATGAAATATTTGAAATTCTGATCCTACATCAAGAGTTAAAAAAGAAAACAATTTCACCTTTACCCAGTGCATTGCTTGTTGAGGATGCTTCCTTAGGTATACAATTTGGCATTTCCTCTAAGCAGCAGCTACATTTTGGAGCTCTCCAAGGAATATGAAGTGGAGCCACTAGGCCACAGAATTAGTGTTTCCTCACTCGCCATTAGGGGTTCAGAAAGGAAACATTACACAAGACAAGTAGTTGAACTTCCTCATTCATACCTCTGAAAAGAATTACTGTAAATTTAGTGATCCACACGGGATCCATAAGGGTACTATTCCCAAAATCCCTCTCAAAACAAAAAACCGTAGGGGGGTTATTGGTATTTTAATGCCTTTTGTAGTTCCTCATTAAAATGCACCTTCACGCAGAAACATGTATTTTTAATAGCCTCTGACTACAAGGATGGGAAGTTCTTATGCAGCAGCAACTAGTGAAATTTCAAGCAGATATCTGCATTTGACTGTCCCAGCCCAAAAAGGAAATCAAATAGCTCTTCAGTCAATCTGGCAAGGGTAAAAACGCAACAATACTGGAGGTCTAGAGTATCTACCTTTTTGACATATTCCTACAAATTATTAAAGTTTAGAGTCAAATAGAGTTATAGACATTCTTTCACCTACTTATGTAACAAGCAAGTAACAATGCACTTTTCCTAACACATCAGTATGAAATTCTGCAAAATTAAAATTAAACCTTCTGCTTTGAATCACAGTCTCATCAGTTTTACCCTTAGCCCATAAGGAACACAAGTCTCCTGGATTGTACAGCTAAGAGCATAGGTTAAAATCTACTCTACAAGTTAGTAAGATGACATGTTACCTGTTATGCTTTTAACTAGTCTCCTTTTTCCTCACATCTACATTTCATTCTTGTTTAGTCCAAAACCAGACCTGTTAACAGTTAGTTCATAAGCAGCACTGGGTATTATAAGTAGTGGGCCAACTTTATCCCTAGAGACTGAACATGCCACCTCTGTGACTTTAAAACTTCTACTGGCCCAAAGATAAATTCCATTTTTCAACTTTTCAAATCCTTGAGTACAAGTAACACTAAGTCTCTAGCATTTTACTATAGTTGATCATTTGCAAAGATCGCAAAACACAGGAGAGGGAAGCTGAGATTAAAGGTGTACAGTTAAGGTGCAGCAACAAAACGAGGAAAGACAATTTTAGAATAGAAGTTAAACACGAATGAGGAATATTTAGTTACTAATCATGCATGAAGCACCACAACTTGTCATCCTAACTGAACAGAAAGGCTGGCAGTAGAGATGAGTGCCTAGGAACGGGCATGATTCATGTACTGGATGATGTATATTGTAATAGCATCCTGAAACTACTGGCAACAGCAGAAGCACAACAAAACAAGCATGACCACTCAGCTAAATATGCCATTACAATGCATGCACAGTTGTTTTATTATACACAGGCCAGTAGATTAATACTCACCACCTAACAACGTATGATTAGGTTCACTTCAGAAGCAGATACAGATGGGTAATGTAGATGTCCACAGAAACTACAGAAGCAATGAAAATCTATGTGCATGGGAAAACTGGACAAACTTTACCCTCTGACAGATGATGTGCATGGATAAAGACAGACTGATATTTTGCCTCACCACATGTCAAGGAATAAAAAGGTGTTATAAAATCTTCCGTTTCCTGATTACACACAGCCATAAATGCCAGCTTGTTTTAATTAAAAGGTTGGGACATCAGCATTTAACAAGGTTTAGAAAAACTGCTTGAGAGAACTTCCATTTACCCTTGTGTAACATACCAATTAACGCACATTCCCCCACATCACATGTGAAGCTCATGTTTGTCAGTACTGTTATTTGGGATTCACAGCATATTTTATAAGTTCCAAACAAATTAAAATAATGGGTAAGATGGTACAATGCCTACCTCAGTTGCCTAGCCATAGACTGATTGCACTCTATTTGTTTCCAGGGTACTACTGTCGCTGCCTCTGAGCAATTTCATCTAAAATGGTTCCTCTAGAGCAGAATAAAAGATAAATTTTCTAATGTCTTGAGGAGGCTGTTGCTAGCCACCAGCCCAGGTGTGCATATTTGTTGTGCATTACATAACATCATTGATCATAATTTCCTACTGTAATGGTCTTCATTACATAAGCCTGTTTTCAGGCCTTCAGTCCACCCTGAAAGTTTCCCTTCAGTACAGATTTGATACACTTTTTTCCTTTACTTTTTTTTTTTTTTCAAATAATGGTTTTGGAGGTTTGACTGTGGTAATAAATGTAAAGAGCTTAATTCTAAGTTACAATTTTGTGCTCATACTATTCAAAAGCAACTTTGATATAAATAATGGAAGCAGGTACAGACCACATGAACTAGCTAATTTTTTTTTTTTAATATCAAAATAAGACAGTCTTCACAAATTAACCAAGAGCTGCAACCCAGGTCTTCTGCAACTGGTACAGTAAGTGTAGTGTCATCCACCTTCAAACAAACCAACACTATGAGTCATGCTTCCAACAATCAGTTAGAAATGCCATCGTTGTTCACATGATTTTGGAGATGGTTTTTGAGTGGTTTAACCACTTTTTCAAACTTCTTACGAAAAGCTAAACCAAGAATCTCAGATACTACCTTGAAATAAGGCAACATGGCTTTAAGATTAACATCAAATATTAAGATTCAAGATGAAAGCTGAAAAGCTGGAAGCAACAGTGTTTTCTTTTAAGAGGAAGAGATCCGACTCCACGGAAAACATAGCCCCTGTTACTATCTCTTCAGTCAATAAATAACATGATTTCACCTGATGCTCTGTAGATAGGATTAGGAGGCAAAACTTCAAGTATTAACTCCCACTCTACTCTTCATTTCAGGCAATTCACCCAAATTCAGTACAGAACACAGTAACAAAATACTCAAAGCCAGCCAGAAAGTAGACCATCACCATTAAGCTAATGAGCAAAGTCTTGCCTTTTCCCTAACCTCAACCCATACATAATTGAGACTTAACCATAACAGTATAATTGTTTCAGGAATCTAAGCCCTTAGCCTCAGCTCTCATGACAGTGAATTTCGCAAATTAACAGGAGTGAGGTAAATCATTTACCTACCACATATAGTTAATCTCGCTTATATGTATATAAATATGTGCATATATATACAGAAATACGTTGGCACAGCCTCCAACATAAGCCACAAATTACTGAGAACTCAGTGGAATGTAGGGAGGGTATTCATGGTGCTGTAGCACATTAGAACAGCCCTAGTGCTATAGCACATCTGCCTGTAATGACACCATAAGACCATGAAGTCCTAGGCCAGATACATTGGTACAGAGCACATACCACCCTCTTGTCCATAAACACTCCCTTTGGCTCCTGAGACTCAACCACTTCCCTGCAGAGGCCAGAGGGCAGTTGCAGTTATACTCACTGACTTAAACACCTGCTGAGTTTATATATTTTTCAATACATTTTTTAAACTGAAAAACAAGAACAAATAAATTGAAAAGAATACATGCTTTTGAATAATGCTGAAAACAACTTAAACATTAAAGCAACAGTAGGCAGGAAATTATGAGCCAAGACTGCTCCTTCCTGTCCTTCCCTCTAAATCAGATGCATGGTTATTTAAATGTATTTATTTAATTTAGCTGTGTACTGCTCCTTCCTTTTGCAAGAAAAAAAAAAAAAAAATCAAGCAGATAGTGATCAAAGACTTTAAAAGATCAGCAGTCAGAAGAACATGGCTATTTCATCCTCCCTTCTCTCCTCCCCTTCTAGAATAAATTGTAGATGTTTACTGAGAACCAAAGGGAACTGAGACTCTCCAGTTGCTTCTGACCCTCTAATTAGAGCAGCAGGGTAGAAATAAACCCTGCCTTCTACCTTTATGACCTTTGATTTCTGACACTGCAAGACACTCTGAAGAAACATTTTAATAACAATATTCCTTATCTGTGAGAGGGGGAAAGGGTCCAATCTTCCCCTTCTGGTAGAGTAGTTTGTTTAGAGGTGAGAATGAGGCACATTTCTGTTCAACAATTAATGCTCCTTTCAGTTGAAAAAGGTACTGAGTACTTCATGTTACACTACTGCTCTTTAGTTAATAGGGGTGTCTTCTGAGTCTGAAAGTTCTTCCTGAACATTACCACGACAGATGTGTGAAGTGTAGGGAGCAACTTATTCTCATTTTCATAACAAAAACAACTCAGGAAAAAAGCTCAAATTGACTCAAAAGACATTACCCCATAATATTAGAGGGAGAATAAGTTAGAAGATTACTTACGGTTCAATTTCAAAGCAAATTCTTCTACTTAGTTTAAATGTAAACCTGTAAAGATTTTCTTTGTTATTTTTGTTAATTTAAATTGATAAAAACAGGTTTAGACAAATTAGAAAATCTTTAAATATAAAAACTTCTCAGCTAGATAAAGTCACTGAATATGATCCAAATTTGTGATAGCTTTAGTTAATTCTGTTGGATTTCCAGTAGATCTGGTAGTTTTCAAAGCAAATCAGTCCACTTAACACAGCTCTTCATAAAGACTTGTTTGCAGACTCTGCTTCAACCTGCAGCCACTTTTATTGGCCTCTGTTCTTTTCACATAAAATCTCTCTATCAAAACAATGAAAGCTTTGAGGCAGATCCTGAAGCTGGTATAAACTAAAGGAACTTCCCTGGCTGATAGATTTATGCTAGACAGATTCTGGTTCTTCATTTCAGCAGCAGGCACTGCTGTTATGATTAGTTCAGAAAATATATTCTGTAGAAGAGTATACAACTCTGGTTTAAAAAAGATACAGCTATAATTATCTGATGTAGTTCTTCCAAGTGAACTAATCCAATTCATTCTCATTAGCAAGTGCGTGGTCCTTGTTATGTGCTAGAGACTCAAGCATAAGCAGCAACCGACAGGCCAGATCCACAACTAGCAGAACTACTGATTCCAGGAGATATCCCCATCAGTTCAAACCAGATAACAATTTGGTCCAATAATCTTATTCTTCCCTCTTTTCCTCCATGAAAATCCTGACCTATGATGCATTTTAAGAGACTAAATTTTAAAAGACTTTTTAAATTATTTGGGTGTTTTTATTGGCAATATACTGGAGGAATAACAGTAAAGCTTCGCTTCTCACAGGCCCATCCAAGAAAGGGCCTTTTTCAAAGGAAAAGCTCCTTCGTTTCTCTCAGCAACACAAGAAAGCCTCCCTGAAGATCTTTCTGTTATTCTGCAGAATGTCTGAAAAGAAAGGGAATTGCTGTTAGCCATGCCTCTCAGGCTCCATTGTTATCTGCATCCAAGTTTTCTTTGCTGTTTTCCGCTTACTTTTTGCTATTTATATTTCCTCAGGCATAAATTTCTTGCTTTTTGAAAATTGAGACCTACCTACCTCATGAGAAAGTTTTCAGAGGTAGAAAAAAATTCGGAGAAAACTAATCAAGTTTTACATATATGTAAGTGTAACTTGAAGGCATGTGTTCATTTCTTCCGCACACCTTCATTTTAAAATAGAGAGACTCACAGTATGGGAGAAAGGCTGCATTTAATTCCCTTAGCCACTGCTACCTCCACATGAAGCCTTAGAACACATTTGGTCTATGTCTCATACACACCATATCCTCCCAAAGTGCCAGAAACCTTAAGTTTTTTTGTTAACATGTACTCCCTGACCACTCTTAAATGCTAAAATGAAGAGGGATAAAAAAATGCAGGTAAGTCCCACTGGTCTTAGTTTTCACTGGTTAAAACCGAGGCTTGTACCCCCATTATAATTCTCTGGACACATCTTAATTATTCCTATTTTAAAATCATTCATGTGTTGATATTGCTTACATATGAAACAGTAAAATAAAACAAGTCACAAATCCTTTAATTTGTCTACAAATTAAATTGAAATCTAGGTATAATGGGATTTAAGGTAGATTGAATCTCTCTGCTCTGCTTCCAATATCACTAAATCCAGATGAGTTACCGGCTGCTGTAGAGTAACTGCATAGTCTGAACAACCACAAATGTTATTTTGAAGAATGGACTGATAGGTGCCAAAAAAAAATTCTGCTTCACAAACAAAATGCTTCTGTAAACCGAATGACCGATTTCTCTGCAAGTCCAGACCAAAAATAGTCTAGATGTACTTTGTAGCTAGCATCTGAAATATACTACATTTTCACCTCAGTAAAAATACAAGATCAAAAGAGCATAGCCAAGGGGTATAATTTTCTCCTCCTTTGTCACATCCCAAAATGTTAAGTACATGTTCTTTTCCAGCAATCCCCACACAAAAGAATAAAATGAACAGCAGTGAACTTCAGTCTATTAAATGTCACCCCAAAATAGGTAATTACCATAGGAACATTAAACTGGTGCTCTCCTCTTATGAGGTTCCTTTTTACTAGCTAAAGATATTACCAGATCTTAATTGGTTTGGAAATGAAATTCTTGGAGCTGCAATTCAAAGACCTCCAAAACTTCACCTACCAGCTTATTCTAAATAGTGTTGATTAACTAGGCCAAAATAAACCTTAAAAACAAAAAATCACTAAGCACATGTACATGGAGTGTGTGTTAGAGCCAGAATTGCATGCAGAACTTTGAATTCATGTCGTGAATGTAATCTACACGGGTGACTTCTCAGCCAGTAATTACTGGTCTGATCCTCTATAGAAAGGTTTCCTGCATCCCTGCCTGTGTCCTTACTTGTGAGCTTCATAGTGAAATACAGATATGTGGGCATCAGTGTGTTGTAGGCTATAGGAAAACAGGTATCAGCAACAGGTATCAGCCAAGCAGCTCAAATAGAAAGCTATAGGCAAACTTAGACCAGACATGAATCTAGCACTTGGTTTATTGACTGAGGGGAAGAGAGGAAAGCCATGAATTTCATGTTCTTTAAAAGATCTATCTCTACAAATCATAGCTATTTGGAGACAACCTGATTTAGCTTCACTCCAAAGAAATACTTAACAGGGATTCTCTTTTCTATGATAGTTCCTTCATCAGCTCTTTCCTAAAATACAGGAAAGCAAAAGAAAACTCTGGTGAGTTCACAAGGATCATGAGAATGCCTGCATTCATGTTACATCAAGGGCAGCTGTGAGAGGAGTCTTAAAATTAGGTATCAAAGGAGAAAATGGAAAGCGCTCCAGTCCAGACAGGCCAAAGCACAAAGCCACGGTACATCATATTATTTTAGTTCAGGATATCCTAGCCAGTTTTGTTCCTGTATGAACTGAGACAAAGCTCATTTTTCTGCTAATATAGTACTTAAAGTAGAGGGTACATATAAAAATACACTGACAGGCTGAACAAACCCTGGCATGTTTGAGAGGATGATGTACATTAACTTTCAAATACACATCTACACCATTTCAAATGTAAAGCAGATGATGTTTCCCATGAATGAGTGTGGGTTGTTTTTTTTCTAGGAGCTGAAGAAACTGAGAAGTTACTTTAAAAGGAAGCAAACACCTGAAAAGCCACATAAATGTTCTGTGATTTTAAGGTCATGTCATATTGTTGATCAGTCCATGTAATCTCTATGTCAACATGGAGAAGTCACATATGAAAATATGGTACCACCTTTCTAACAAGGTCTCTAATAAACCCCACATCCTTCCATGGACTCAGATCTTTCTTTGATGCTCAATACACAAAAGCTATAACTTGTAAAATTATTCTCCTTAGCCCACAGCTTTCTGCTTAACTACAAAATTTCCTTAACTAGTGTCTGTGAGCACCTGTGTGTTCACAGTCAGAAATGTGTTTCCTTGCTTCCTCACTGCAGATTCCCATGTAGGAAACATCACCACTGCCCAAAAACTGGGGGAAACAGGGAAGAAGGAATGTCAAAGCTGCAGTTCTCCAAATGCTTTCAACATAGAAATGAGCTTTCATATTTCTATTCCAATTTGACAGTTGTTTTCTCCACTTGTGTCAAAAGAAAAGGCTCACAGCAGACCCAGGCCAACTGGCACCACTAAGCTCGCACAGGCTTGATGCGCTAAGCTACTAACTCTGACACAAGTTACTGTCCCTGCTCCACAGACCTGCTTTCTTCCAGAGCAGCAGGGGAAAAAAAACAGGGCACCATTCTACTTGTAAGGGTTTCATTTTTTACTCCTCAGTAGTCATCACGTAGGCATTTATTTGGTGGGACAATCACTGTCATCATCATGATAAATTGACAGAAAACTGGGATTGCTGATTTATACCCACAGCAGAAGGATTCAAAAGCAGCAAGCAGCACAGTGTATAATTCAACAGCAGTGCATAACTTCTGCGCCCAAAACTTTACGGAGAGAGTTGTCTCATCTTACCTCCCTCTCAACTGCCACAGTCCTCTCCTTTCCAAGCTCTCTGTGGGTTCCTGGGCACCCACTCCCTTTCATCTGCTCAAGCCTGTGTGAAGCTTGGAAGTCAACTCTGGACTAGCACAGATCCTATGAGCACCAATTCCATATAGACTAGGTTTTACAGTTGCTCTTCAGGATCCAAGCCACAGCACATGGACCAATTCATCTGAGAATACCTTGCCAGCTCCTGCACTTGATTCTGCTTGAGAAGAGCACCAGCAATATAAAGGTCGTGACTGTCATTGTTCAGCATGCACATTTTACATGCTGAAATAGTTTTTGCAAGAGTTAGCACTGAGAGAAAAAAATCCCTTGCTCCAGGTTGCTGGCAAGGAAAATTATTCCCTCTACCAACATGTTGGCAAGGAAATTTATCCCACCTGCACCTCACCAGTGCTTTCAGATTGGAAATTTTCCTTGCATCAGTATGCTGGTCAGTCTAACACAGCCCACAATCATCTTAAAGCTGACATCTTTTATTTGCCTAATAGTAACTGAAATCTTTCAACACCAGCTTCATTAACTGAGTTAGAAATCAGATTGGATTAGTTTCAATACATATATATTTTCATCTGCCTCACTAGCACCTTCATACAGACAGATTTTTAGGTATATGAGCTGTTCTACTATGGGGAAGATAGCTAAGAGAACATAGTTTTGTTTTGTTCTTATGCAGGGAGATTAATTGTGTGCGTGATCTTTCACTGACTCATGCTGCCTGTACAAATCAACTTTCTTCTCTAACCCATATCATAAGCTTAATTTTGAAGCAAGAACATTCTCAGGTTTGCTACCAACTTGCCACAAGCCACTAGGATCAGGGGAAAACACACTTCGCACTGTTCTTTAAATAAAGGAGTATTTGCAAGAGTTTACTCTCAGTCCTCAGACATCACCTGGCACAACAGGCACAGCTTCTAGTTTACAGTACATACCTTCTGCAGCATTGGACAAATTGTGGTTGAAGAGGAAACTGGCCTACAATTTTTCTCATCTTCGACCCTGAAACTGAGGCTCTTGGAGCCTGCTCACGGCTCTAGGAACTCCACATTCACATTACCACACCCCTTAGGTGTGCTATACGCCACTTCTCAGCAGGGTTTATTGGATTAGGTTCACTAACAACTGCATGGCTTTTAAACAGGAGCAGGCCTGGGACATGAGTACAGAGCCTTATGCATCTGACCATATTAATACCTCTTTTTATAGGCCTTACACATTGCAGTAGCTACCAAGGGCTACTTTTGACCTCAGGCAGAACAGAATCGTGGCAAGTTCAGCAACAGAATTTCATAATCAAGGTCTTCCACGCACCGTTTTTTCCTGCAAGATGAAAGCAGACTCCATGGACAGCAAGTAATGGCTCCCTGCAAAGTCAGTGCACTATGCCCCTCAGATTAGGGAAACTGCAGATTTGTTTTCATTATGAGAAATAAACTGATTAGCAGATGGCTATTTATTTTTCCCCCCTCTGTCAACTCTAATATAATATAAATGGAAATCTTACTTCAATGAACATTCAAAGAGCTCTTAGAAAAAAAATAATCAAAATTTGTGTACATTAAGTGTATGGTTTTTTGCAAATGAAGTAAATTAATCTTTTAAAAAGGAAGTTTGTTTTTACAGTTGATTGATAGCATGCAATATGATTAAAATACATTGATCTGCAAGCTTTAAACAGATGATTGAAGATTAATTTAGACAGTAAACATACTTAGCTAGGTTTTACCCACTCGGATTTTCTTACTGTTGCATACGTGCCATTTGTTGTCTTTATCAACATAGTGAACCATAATAGCATATTAAAGGACAAAAACTCAAGCAAGAAAGTCCCTCTTTCAAATTTCCACACTCTCTTCAGGGCTCACAAGTCTGAAGCTCTTGCCTAGACTTTGGTTTCATATTTATGCAGCATGCAGTGGAATGTGCATTTAAAATATGCAGGAAAACTTGTGCAGGAGGCACACGAGTGTGTGCAGGGAGGCCTGAGCCCATGGCTGGAAGAAGAGACAACCTGTTGTCATGGATATCATTCCCTATGTCCATCTCCCACCATTTCTCTGCCTGCTCTATTTGGCTTATAAACACTTAGTTGGGGCTGCTCACAATGCTCCAAGGAGGCCTCTGCTGCAAGGGGCTTTCCAAGCACAGCATAATGCTAAAACAAACCACTCTGGAGGGAATTTACAGGACTACAAAAATACAGGAAAATGCCTTATTTCCTTTGTAAGCTGTTCAGAAATCACTATGAAACAACAAAATCACCATTACAGTGTGCCCTTCCCTACCCATTCAACAGATACTACTTTAATAACAGTGTGATCCAGCCTTGCTATAAAGTTATACAAAAAATACCACAGTATTTCAGTGTATTGCTATGAAGTTTTCACATAATTTACACCTCCCTGATCCTCAGCTACCACCCATCCAAGGAACTGCCATCAGCAAATATATTCTCCCAGACCCAGAGAGGTGAGGGAAAGTGTATTGCATTGGTTACAGTAGTTTCCTTCTCTTGCCCTAACCCAGTCAGAGCACCAGTACACCAGACTCCAACATACCATCAATCAAAAAATATGAAAAGCTACGGTATTGTATGAGATACAAATCTAGACCAGATAGGAGACCCATGGAACAAGGCACATAGTCAATGAGTGCTTGCCTCTCACTGGGAATATACGTCTAGTCAATAAAGCACTTACACATATGTTTAAGTCACATTGTAGTTGGTGAGCCTTAAAATGATTAAGTGCTTTCCTGAACAACAGTTTAAAGAGGAAATAAAGTATTCTCCTGTATTTTTATAGTTTATTTCGGAAGAAGGTCCCTTGACTGAAATAATACTGTTTGTGTTGTAAGTATTTGACTCATGGCTTGAATTTCCTGCCATATAGAGTTTCCCCAAAGAACACCTGGAAATGATGAAACAAGGATTTGTCTTAACGGCCATTTCCAGTCTTGCAGTAAGGGCATCAATTATCTGTTTCCTCCTAGACAATGAATGATGCATTGTTACCTAAAAAAAAAAAAAATCAGATATTGAAACACATTCTGGAAAGCAGAATAAGATCTAGAGCTGTCATTCGAACCCCAGGTCTGGAAAGGGACTGGACATGAAGTCCTCAAGGGATCTGAGGGAGCAGAAAAGACCACTGGACCCCCTCGTTCCCCTCTCATTCCCAGTATACTCCTGATCTTACTCCTCTGATTCCCTGGGTGAAGCATCTCAGCTAGCAAATTCACATGTCTAGATCCTTTTTCAAGACCAATTTTACCTGACATCCTCAAAGTGTTTAACTCCTGCCTCAACTTGAGCTCTAGAGCTCTCCAGAAATTAAAGAAAGGCTTGGCTCCTTAACCCAGCTGCCATCCTTTGGGTAACAGTTTAAAGCAGGCAGGGCTGAGCGTGCTTCAGCCCAGTCTATCAGCAACATCATTCAATCCTTCCTAAGGAGAGTGTGAGCTCAGATCAGTCAACCACATGGAGTGTTGTGTTACAGAACCTGGCTTATGGTCCACATTGCAAAGCCTTTTCTTCATTGTATGATGCAGACCCTCCAGAGTTACTTTATCACCAGGGATCCTTACAACCTTCTACAGTTTGCAGGCTTCAAAACTTGAAGAACTTCCTTGTTATTTCACCCCAAGAGAAAGAGTTAAATAGTTTTGAAGCCAATGAATTGGATTTTTACTGTGCAAAATTAATTCATCCAAACACAGCAACCAGTGGAGTCCCCAGACCTCTTTAAATGAGACCCTGCAGCAGATAATCTCTTCTTAATCAGTTTGATGCTCTAATAAATCTGCTCCTGATTCCTAGCATGAGGACAAAAGGAGAAACTGAGTTGATGCTTGTTGGAAACAATATTTTGAGATAGAAGCTATTTGTATATATAAATGCCAGAAAGCCTCTAATTTAGAAATACAAGCAATTCATTTATATTTCAACTCCATAAGTCTGTTTGTCTAATCCTGTGATATTTTAAGGAATTTTATGTTAGCTCATGTGCATATCATTTCACTTGCCTGCACCGCAAAATTTGCTTGAGTACACAAAACACATAGCAACTTGTTGGGCTGAGTAATAGTAATAATCCATCTAATCACAGTCAATTCAGCTGCTGGTTGCTTATGGGCATCTTTTACACATTAATTTAAAGACTGAATAAGCAAGATCAGAGCAGCTATTTAACAAAAGCATGCTCATAAAGCTCCTCTGAGCACCCAATACTCATTTTCAGAGGCTTGTGATCTGGGAGGAGGCTTTTAAAATAAGTTTACCAGCTTTAACCTTTCTGCCTGTCATCAGAAAAACACTCTCAAGTCAGGGAGTTTTACTTCCTCTGTTACTAAATAACACATGCTTCTGATCATTAATTTGGGCATTGAGAAAAAGGACACAGATACACAAACATAATGTCATGGGGGGTTGAGGGGTGTGGATTTTTTGGTTTGATTTTTTGGTTGGTTGGGGATTTGTTTGGGTTTGGGGTTTTTTAATACACAAAACATTTATTGTGTCCATTCCCCAGTCTCAACTTGCCTTATCTTCAGTGAGTTGCACTCTCAGTCAAAATCACCCCAGTGAGGTGATGGACAGTCTAGATGGCACAAGTCATTTCGTTAAGAAGCTTTTCTTTAAATATATTTGAGCAGGGATACCATGCACTTCAACTGGCTGAGGTTGTGGGCCATGGTGGGTTGCCACTGTTTCCAGCTGCCTCAGAGCTGGCTGGCAGCAGTGGTGATCAGCATGGAGCAGTTCATGGCCTACTCAAACAGGTCACCACTGCAAGACGCCACTGCTCAAACCTGGTGAATTGTGTCCCTTACACAGTTACAACAGGGAAATAAAGTAGTCCACTAGCTTGTGGCTTCAAGGATGGTGTGGAAGAACTGAGGATCAAAATCCCCCAACCTGGGAGGACATTCCCATGTGGAACATGCATTCCCTGGTCAGGGTGTCAGGAGGTGATATTACAAAGCACACAGTTAAAAAGCATGACTCCAGACTTCTGTCTAAGCTTGTGCCAAAGATTGTTCCAGTCCATGGCACTGTAAACAGGATCCAGTCACTTGGACCATGATCCAGAGCTGGCTAGAGATGATACCTCTATATCATAGAATCATAGAACAGTTGCAGTTGGAAGAGATCTTTGAGATCGAGTCTAGCCTTTGTCCTACCTCTATCAACACCACTAAACCATGTCCCTAAGTACAACATCTACCCATCTCTTAAACACCTCCAGGGATGGTGACTCCACCACGTCCCTGGGCAGGCTGTTCCAATGACTGACAACCCTTTCAGTAAAGAAATTCTTCCTAATATCCAGCCTGAACCTCCCCTGGTGCAGCTTAAGGCCATTTCCCCTTGTTCTATTGCTTGTTACTAGGGAGAAGAGACCGACCCCCACCTCGCTACAACTTCCTTTCAGGTAGTTGTAGAGACCAGGCTAAGCAGCACGAGATCCCCCAGCTGTTCCTCATATGAGACATGCTCCAAATCCTTTACTAGCTTGATAGCCCGCCTCTGTACCCTCTCCAGCACTTCAATGTCCATCTTGTAGAGAGGGGCCCAAAACTGGACACAGTACTTCTAAGTGTGCTGCAGGAGTAGCTGTGCCTCAACCACAGCTACCAGATCATCACAGGGACATGTGTATTTCCTGCAAAGGTGTTGTCAGACAAAGGTATTGGAGAAGATAAGTTAATTCCTCCCCCAAGACAACAGCACACCAGTCTGATTGCAGGAGAAGGTGCACTCATTGCTTAAATTCAACTCTAAAGGTACTAGAAGTCAACCATCAAGAGGACAGAAGATCCCTCTGCCTTTCCAAGAGGAACATCAAAAATAAATCAAATAAGTCAGAAGTGGGTTATGTGAAGACTTGGATGAATATACAAGGGGCTAAGAAGCACTAGCATCCACTGAGAAATCTCAACACGCGAGAAGGAAGAACAGCTCTTCCTAAGAAGTTTTTCCTGGCTTTTTGCTTCAAAAACTGAGACGCTGAATGCAGACAAAAATTCCAAAGATGAAAAACAGATGCATGGCAAAAAGCAAGCGGTGAAAGTGTGAGTGACCACAGATGTCTCTACCTCTGCATGGCAGTACTTCTTCTGCAGAGTGCCTGGAACACCACCAGCAAAGTGGTATTCAAGAACCAGGTCTTTTTGTAATAAAACTGTACCAATAAGTGATATGTTTCCCTACAGTCCACAATACCATCACAGCAGGTGGTTCAGAGAAAGCATAGATCAATGGAAGCTACAGTGTTAAAGAAATTAATGGGTGGAGCAGGGTGGGTTTTTTTAGCAGAGCATTTGACATGACAGGTAGATATGCATGGAGAGGTCACTGGTTCCGGTCCAATATCACATGCGGAACCTAAATGTCAATCGAAAGTTGCAGTAGGGTGCCTTGCCTTTCCCCTTCTTCTAACTAGAAAAGGGATACTAAAAAGATCCCTAGCTCTTCTGGAGCACCACCTTTCTTTTAAAAGCACTTATTTACACATGACTAAGTACGTGCTAAGTCCTTGACTATACGCCTGGCTAATATAAATTCAACTTGTCAATATAGCATTTGAATTTTTGGTTTATGAAGCAGCAAGGTCTCTGGGCAATGAACTCCACTGATACTGACTACAAAATTTTCATGTACAATTAGTGTCTTCTAAAAGTAATCACTTTTTGATCAGTAAAGCTAACATTGTTGCATCATTCTATGATATACTGCATCCAGGTTTCTCAAGGAGACTTACTAATCACCATAAGCTTCTTAATATTCCAGTTAGATGCATCTACCGGACCACACATTGCAGAAGTAAACAGAGATTGAGAAGCTAAGTGTCTTGCCCTCAGATCCCTTAAGCAGTCTGTGGCAGATTCAAAGTGTTCTTTATAGCGATGAAAAAGGCATTTGCTTAATAGCTAATCACTAGATGTACACTTGGGAGTTTTGAAGTCACGTCTTTCCCATACACCTTTTGTTTTGTGGCTGGCATGCTCCCACATATCTCCAGGTTCATCCCTAGTACAAGTGGGTGAAACTACTTAGACAGGAGCAAGATATGGGACTCCTTAGATAAGGCCATGAAGTGTCAAGTAACCCAGCCACATACAGCACAAGCAAGTACTGCTTGCACACTAATGTTGTTTTTCATATGAAAGAAGGGAAAAATAACTCCTCTCTAAATGTGGCCATTTAGACTGCTTAGTCTTAGACAATAGAAGTTAAAGCACAGGTTAATCCAAGGAAGTTACACACCACCCCCAGTGCAGATAACCTTACACAAGGCAGCTTATTCCACATTTCCTTTCAAATTACAAAATGACTTCACATTAAGGCAGACTTGGACACCCAAGAACGAGGGCATGTTCATGCTAGTGCACTGTAACTTCACATCACAACTTACTGCTCTACGTCTATCGGTGCCATATAGGGTTTGTGATTCTGCAGCTTCTATTTCATGGCAGGTGAGGCACCCAGACACGAGTAATAAAGCAGAAGACTTTAGGGGAAAAATTCTAAATGCTCATGGGACTCAACTAACTTCTCCCAGTAAAGAGCAGAGAAGCTATAGGGTGGGAATTCATTCGTGTGTGCTTCAGCAGCAGTGCCACCAGCCCATCTTCACACTAGCTGGGGGGAAACAGTGACCTGCAACATACAGAAGCAGCAATATGGATCTCAGTCATATAGAATTATAGATGTGAAAGCAGAGATATAATGGAATGATGTTGACTTTGACTTCATAGTTCCTTTGGTTCTGTGCTTCAATAGGCTTATTAAAAAACCTTGCTTAATAAGAGAACACCTCATGCATACAGGCTCCTAATATACTATGTTGATTTTATATGTTCCCAGAGCCACTGCACTACAACTCATAACACACACTAGCATCAACCTTTTCATTCAATCAGCTGTCAAATACATACTATACATTGAAATATCTTTCCTTCTCTACAAGTGCGCAAAATTTAAGATTAAGACCCCTGGGTCAGGCTTAGAAAAAGGGTACAGAAAAGATTTGGCTTTTCCAGCTTTCTTCTATAGCCTGTATGTGTTCTTCTACAGGTCTCCCAGTATCAGTAAATCGGTTAATCTCAGGAGAATTACATTTGATAGCATATTTAGTTCACAGGACTAGCACAGTTACATTAAACAGAGGCTGCTAATAAAACATTACATCTCCCTCCCCCCGGCACTCCATTTGCCATGATGTAAAAGGCAGACACCCCATAGAGAAATTAATCAGAAAGGAGAATGGATCTAAGGAGTGAAAATTAAAGACCCCATGACATCTACATCCATCTACTACATCCAGATGAAACAGTGTCCCAAAACTCAAGGATGTATTAAGACCTTCTGAGCGATGGAAGCAGTTATAGAATTCAGCATATTATCATCAATATAAATTACAGTTTTTAAATTGAAAGATTTCTCTTTGCTCATCACTAAAGCTCCACTGAGAACACAATGTCTTTTAGAGGAAAGCACACCTGTTTTGCTCTGCAAAGTGATGAAAAAGACTTTAAGCTTAAAGACAGATCCTGTACAGGCAGTGTCAGTCTGACTTTAGTAAAGCCACGCTGCTTTACATCCACTAAGGATACAGCCTAAGAATCCACATTTCTCTCATAAAGGGAAATCTGAAGAAGCGTCTGTGTTCAAAGACAGACATAATTCGGTGTCCCCAAATCCCAGTTCTTCCACAGTTGGTCTAACTGCTTTCAAAGCTTTTCAGCACCAGAACATTTCCAACATAAGAGTACCTAAAACTGTCTTAAGGACATACTCATTTCCATTTTTCCCTTATCCAGATACTCATCTGTCAGCATCCCTACAAGTTGATGTTCGCAGAATCTATTGAGGCTGTATATGGGAAGGATCCCAAATGCCTGGGCTAACAAATTTGGCTGAAATGGATTAACCAAAAGAAGCAACCTTAGCTTTAAGCACACATGCACTACTCTAACCTTTATAGACTTGAGCTTGTAGCACAGAGGAAAGCTTTAACCAGCAAGGTAAATAACAAGATGTGGAGAAAAGTGCATGGATTATGCAGCAGGTTTTAAACAGCCATGCAGGTATGCAGGTTTGGCAACACTCTAAATATATGCCAGGATTTAAATTTATGACACGAGCAAAAGTATATACAAGAAAAAAGTCATGAACCTTAGCTCTTACAGACAGTACTAGATTTATGAAGCAATACTCAGATTAGGGCTTCCTCAAAAAGGAAATGCTACTTTCAAATCTGTTATGCCCGATTCAGGTAAAAGACCTGAACCTAGAGTGAGAAGCAGGCAGAGAAAGACTTAAGTAAATCACATCATTCCACAGTCCAGGATACAGAGTAAACACAATATCTTCGCTGTGTAAGTTGTTACATCACATCAAGTGTCTGCAAATGAATAAGACTAAAATGAACCATGCAAGCCTAGTGGTTTTTTTACCAAAAGTTTTTATTTTTTTCCAAAATAAAAACTATTTTAAATTTAAGCTCACCTCTTCTAGACACATGCAGCAACCTTAAGTCACTTTAAGTATAAAGCTGCTTCTATTCTCAAACACCAAGATTATTCCAATCCTGGCAGCTCTGGGTCAGAGATCACAACTAGGCCTTGAAAAATTATCAAACAAGTATTAAAGTAGGATGAGGACTATATGACATGCTCTTGCTCGACAGTCTCATACTTCCTGTGTCACAAAAGCTGTTACTTTGCAGCAAGTGGCTGCACACCAGAAGATAGATAGGAAACGGCAAATTTAGTTAGAGTTGACTTTCAAAACACACATCATAAACTATTCAGAGTGAAAAAAGCTTATTACCTTGTGCTCTTGCAGACTGCAGAGTTGATGAGAATACAATGATCTCTCCTCCTCTGCAGGAAGGATGGTAATGTCACATTGTTTGAGGGTGGAAAGGGTCTTCCCACATATTTAAAAATCCTGTTCATACCCACACTCCAGTAAAAATCAATCATGGTAGAGACTGCAACCAAACAACAAGATAGATAGCAACTAAAGGGAGTATTATCAGTGCAACCCACTACTTGCCAGGAATATTTTTGGTACAGTCCTGCCTAGTTAAAGACACACACCAAGTCCTGCCACAAAAGCACCAGAGGAACAAACAGCAGCAGGCAATTATTTTGCCACAAAATACAAGTCTGCCTTTCCTACAAATGTTCCTTCTGTTTCCTTCATCTTCGACAGCTTCCTTACCTTTCTGCCACTGAACACACAAAAGAAAGCCAACAACTAACCAGCTACTCAGCTCCTGTGTTTTTCAGAAAAGTCCCTCTGAGCCTCTCAGCTCAGAAGGAGCCCCCTGCTTAAATTTACCAAACAGCCCAGGGATCAAGCAGCTCCCTGTTACTTAAACTCCAGTAACAGAATGCTACAGACATTTAACAAATTTCACTAGATCATAGAATCATTTGGGTTGGAAAAGACCTTTAAGATCATCAAGTCCAATTGTAAACATAACACTGCCCAGTCCACCAATAAACCATGTCCCTAAGCACCACACCTACATATCTTTTAAATGCCTCCAGGGATGGCAACTCAACCATTTCCCTTGGCAGCCTGTTCCAATGCTTGGCAACTCTTTCAGTAAAGAAATTTCTCCAAATCCAATCTAAGCTTCCCCTGGTGCAACTTGAGGCCATTTTCTCTATTTAAATAGCTTGTTATTTGGGAGAAGAGACCGACCCCCACCCCACTACAACCTCCTTTCGGGTACCTGTAGAGAGCAATAAGGTCTCCCCTCAGCCTCCTCTTCTCCAGACTAAACAGCCCCAGTTGCCTCAGCAGCTCCTCATAAGACCTGTTCTCCAGACCCTTCACCAGCTTCGTTGCCCTTCTCTGGACACGCTCCAGCACCTCAAAGTCTTTCTTTTAGTGAGGGACCCAAAACTGCACACAGCATTCGAGGTGCGGCCTCACCAGTGCCGAGTACAGGGGCACGATCACCTCCCTGCTCCTGCTGGCCATGCTATTTCTGATACAGGCCAGGATGCTGTTGGCCTTCTTGGCCACCTGGGCACACTGCTGGCTCATGTTCAGCCGGCTGTCAACCAGCACCCCCAGGTCCTTTTTCACTGGGCAGCTTTCCAGGCACTTTTCCCCAAGTCTGTAGTGCTGCCTGGGGTTGTCATGACCCAAGTGCAGGACCTTGGCCTTGTTAAAACTCCTACATTTGGCCTCGGCCTGTTCAGATCCGTCCGCAGACCCTTCCTACCCTCAAGCCGATCAACACCCCTGCCCAACTTCATGTCATCTGCAAACTTACAGAGGGTGCACTCGATCCCCTCACCCAAATAGTCAATAGAGATATTAAACAGAACTGGATTACCACTTGGTGTATCTCAAACACTCAATAGTAACAATTCCTCCCAGTATTACACTACATTAGACTTCCAACAACACTATCAATAGGACAGTACCAAACTGCATGAAAGCACCGTGGCTATGTCCAAGATTGTCCCAGTATTTAATTTTCTAAGCGATTAAACTTTAAGATATCTTATTCCACCACCACAGTGATAGCAAGATGTTATCCTGGTTACATGATAGGAAAGAACAAGTGAAAAGTAAGCGTTCGAGAAACATCATTTCGTAAAATTATGTACTCTACAATGTCTTCTGGGTGTTAAGAAACATTGCAAATACATCCTATAAACCTTATGGTGCTGTCTGTAAAAGATAGGAGGGGAAAGGATGAGACTGTTTGTTACAAATGTTCATGATAGATTAAGTCACGATTACTACCTATGCTTAAAAGTTATTTGGAGTAGGTTGATTTATTTACCTGATAAAAGGCTTAGGTGGACTAGATCTTAGTACTGATCAGCACTATACATTCAAACACTCTGCAAAGTATTAACTAAGTGACATAAAGCAAGTTGGAAGTTGCCATGTGTTTCTGACTCAGCACCACCAGATTTTTGTAATTTAACTCTCGCCTGCTTACTCTTGCCATTTCCCTTGGTTATTTTACACTACAGCCTTATGAAATAATAGGTATTATTTCATTACTATGTTCAATACTAGAGTTTCCTCTTTTCTCGTGTTACCATCACAAGAATGGTAGAAGCAGGGCTATTTTCTACGCCTTTTAAGAAAAAGGCCTGGCCCCATAGGCACTTGCTGAATAGAAATGCAGAGCATTTTTTGCCCTTGGCACATTAAACCATTCCCTGATATAGCAGGCAAATGATAATTAAGATAAAGGCCTAGGTATATGAATAACTTTCACTACATGTTAGACTGAAGTCAAGGGTAACTTCACACAAGGGTTAATAATCTGCCCAGGGTTGAGGCCTGTGTGAAATGTCAGGATTTATCTGAAGCTGTAAGGAAGACTTGTTCTAGCTTTCAACACCAGCAAATAAAACACCTTATTTTAACAAGTTCACAAAGCAAAGCAATGCAATTTTGTTGCTACCACAGTTTTCTGCCTGAACGTATGTCTGTGCATATAATAAAATGAATCATTTAGTCCACACCAGCTTTCCCCGGGAATGTGACAATATCCAATTGTAAAAATATCAGTGAATTCCTACCTGAGGCAAGTTTAGCAGTATTCAGATTTGCTAGTTTTATAGCAATGAGTATCCTTTTCTCAGAAGCACATTTTTGTCCTGTAAATAACATTTCTGCATTTGATTCAAGATGTTTGGGCAGGTCCAGGCAACATTTGACTGGTAGCTCTGGGACATGGTATATTTTCCAACAGCCAGTGTGAGGAACAGGGAGCCAAGTCTACTACTTACTAGCCTCACTGACTTGTGTGCCTTTGCTCTTCCTCAGTTTGTCCTCAATAGTAGTCTTATAATAGCTTGCTTCAATGTTTGCAAAATATACTGAGCTGTAGGCACTGTGCACCTAAATACCTGTATTAATGATTTCTCTTCACAGCAGGGTGCTCAGCTCTGAAAACAAAGTATTTTGGCATGCCATACAGACATGAGAAAATGCTTAATTAAAAACCTCTTCTCTGAATAAATGCTTTAGTTCATACTGAGAATTTACATTCGAAGAATCCACATCCACTGTATTCCAAACTAACATAACTTTTTGCACCACTATGAGAATGAAAGAACTCTGGTAGGAAACAGACGCATCAGCACTTTCTTCTCCCTTTAAGTATAGCGCAGGCTTTGAAGCAGCAACAAATGAGAACAGGTGTATTTTCTAAACAGATTTCTACATCAACTTTGAAGATTAGCATGTAAAGTGATTAAGACTCATCATCTTTCTTACTGTAAAGAGTAACATAAATAAACAATTATTCTCTTTTTTTTGAAAGATATTAGGTTGATCAATTAGGCCTATTGCAGAAAGACTCGAATTAGTCTGATTAGTCTCAGCTACTTAAATTCAGAAACAGATGCTTCACTTTGCAAGACTGGTGATTAAAGGCTGCATTCACAAAAAAAATTGGATTATGCACACTTAAGACAATACCTACTATTTTTCAGCCCTCCCCCCCACAGCAGATGGCCTGTACAATTAGTGACTTCAAAAAATTCTCACTAGAACTCTTCCAAAGCTGAGACATGACTGCCCTCACTTCTAGAGACAGAGCTACGTGCAAGCCAAGACTATTTTCAAATGTTCTCCTCATATTAGGACTGATCACAAAAGGTCAAGAAAGCCATTCAAACCATTTACACAGAGGTGCAAGTCAAAATACAGTGCTTGCATGTTCCAAACAAGTCACCCATATGCCTACAAGTAGCACAGAAGAGGGAGAATAATAATATAGAAAGCTCAGCAGCAAATAAAATCCACATCTCACCCTCAAAACACTCCAGCCAGTACAAGCGAGGAAGCCAGAACTCAGAAACATAAAATGGCTTATTATCCACCCCAGAAGGCACAGCATTGCCAACACTGCTCTTTATCAAGTCCTTAACAGGTGTAAAATTAGCACTTGTTATTAAAGACAATGGAGTTACATGTACTGCCAGCAGCTGAAGAAATGTGCTAGAATTGTTTTCACCTCCAGTTAATTCGCTACCATTCAATAATGCACACAAAGCCCATAAATTAGAAAAATGCCTTCTGAAGCACGGCAGTGAGCTAAGCCAGTGTGTAAGTATCCTTTCCAAACACAGGTGCTTTCCTGAATGAAGGTTTAAGGACAAAATCTTCTTTTCATCAGTACTGATGTTAAGTTCAAACAAACTAAATTTACCTGAGTGTACTCTAAGGTAAAGTTGCACCAATATAATCTGAAATGAGAATCAGAAGCTGTAAGAAAGGCTTGTAAGCAAATTCCAGGGCAGAGATATTTTCAGTTTTTCTAACCTCACTGAACAGAGATCGACTGGCTGTACTAGTGTCCTTTCTTCTCAACTACTTACAATTCATTACCAGAAGCAGAGAAAGGCAGTATTTACTGTGAGAAGCAAAACCCTCTTTCAGATGTGTCTCATTATGGGAGACAACTTCAGGTTTAGAACTAGAAGTCAGTGAGTCATTTAGGAGCATGTAGCTTCATTGCATATTTTTCTGGTTTAATATCATGCTCAGCTTTGAAAGCAAATTATTTAGATTTATACCGCACATAGGAACTCCTCTATCTGCTGAGCCATTTTTATTCAGTAGCACTGTACATCTCACCACTCTCCCCCTTTTCCCCAGTAACTGGGAGGAGGGTTGGCCAACATCAAACAAATCTGACCAAGGGCAGAAATCTCAGTGATAATTACATTCCCACAGGGTTTCATGAAAACTGGCAGCGAGATAGAGGAGGAAATTAACTCCTCCACCAAGGGTAGGGCAGACGCAAGTCAGGCATCATGCAGTCCCTGTGGCAGCAATTGGCCCAGCAGTCAGCACGCGAATTGCTCTGCACTAGCCGCAGCTGCCTTTTGTTCACTGGGTTTGTCACTAGGAACATGTCCGGAGATCAATTTTAGTGGGAGGGGATGGAGGGGAGGTGTTTTTAATAAGTCCATAAGAAACCATGCTTCTCTGCTTCTCCTGCCAGAAACCATGCACAGCCTGAAGTGCAAACCATGGGGCAAAACTCTTTTGCATTAATATAGTCTGTTACTGGTGTGTGTGGGAATGGTACTGGCCTAAGGAAGAACAGTAAACTCAGAGGTAGCTACTAGTAGCTGCAGGTTCTCTTCTGTTGTAGCTGTTCTGCAGTTTTCCTACTGTTGTTTTACGATGCAGTCAGAACATGTCTGAAATACCCAATATGAAAAGCAAACTGTGTTTCTATTCAAAGGCCTCTGGACAGTTCAAGTCTGGATGAAATGGGAAAAAAACCCAACTCTGCTAAGCTAACTTCTTACCACTGTCCTTGGTTCAGCACGCATCTTAGCAAAACGCAAAAATCAATATAAAGAACTAAAAAGAGCAATTTGTCTTTATACAGAGCAAATCTCCAGCTCTCGTTGGATTGCTAGGTGTGGTGAGTCACCAGCACATCGCCAGGGCTGTCAGATTGTCACTTAAGCTTGCTACAGTACAAAGCTGAGGCCTTCCACATGCTCACTGCCCCCCTCCCTGTGTGCAGAAGAGCTGCAAAAAAGGACTACAGCCTTTCCACTCCTTGTTCCAAATACATAGTGAAGTCTGTTATTGCTTCATCAGTCTCACATCCCTCTGGGCAATGGGAGTGATCGTCATCTGATGCATGTGAGCGTTAACAAAACTCCCATCTTAAGATGTTTAAAATTTAAGGTACAAGAAACAGCAACTGCAGTTCAAGACGGACAAAAACTGGATGGGTTCCAGATGGCCCACAGGGCCCTGCCGCGCTGGCACTGACATCTGTGACATTGCTAAAACTAGACCTGGGACTTTTCAAAGACCATGAACTAGCAGGAGAACTTGAATTATAGTCTGGTTGCCGCAGATACTTCCGTCAACCAGTGGAGCTGATCAGTCATGCACTGACCCTCTCCCCAGCCTGCACTAGTGTACTCCAAAAATGAAAAGCAGCAACAGGTCCTTTAGAAGAGTAGGTGCTAACGTGCTGCAGGCTGGCAAAACACATCAGTTATTCACTCTGATAAGATGATAGCACAACAAAGGCAAGGCTGATGCAACACACTTGTAAACACAAAGCCACGCTGGCTTTGTTAAAGTATTGCCACATTTTAAACTTATATACAAATAGCAGAACTACTGCCTGTGCAGCTTGTTGCTGTGGGAGATTACAGTTAAATCACCCCTTGTAAAGTATGGGGAGCTCTGTGTAAACAGCAACACAGTGGAAGCCATTTGAAATACATGCAACGACTTGCGTGGGTCCTAGAGTGCCGGGAGCAGCCCTACATCTTCTCAGTTACCATCAGCTGGAAAATTATTAACTAGCTGCATATATGCAAGGGGCAGAGAGGCTATGGCCAGGGAAAGGGAGGCAGGGCACTAGCATTTCCAGAGGTTCCCAGTTAGTTTGCATATGGTGCTGTCAGACTGCTGTGATCATTTCCAGCCTGATTATTATCACTGCTAATGGGGAAAGGCCTTGGCGGGCAAGGACTGCACAGCTGCATGCTTGGTGCACATGGAGCTGAAATTCTTGGCCATATTCCCAACATATCTATTGTATTAACTGATCTTATGACATCAATGACTCGAATAACACATCCATACCATGAGCACCATGGAGGGGGAAATTTTAGGAAGATTTCAAACTTGCATTTACAATGTACACACCTGAAAAGGGATCTTTAGTCCCTACGGCAAACCAGTCAGTGTGTTGTCAGTACATCTGGAAGTCTCTTCTGACAGAGTTAATCAGAATATCTTCCCTAGTGTCGGATTTTAAAGAAAAAGTAAATGCGATGTGTCATTGATGTTTAATGCTCCGAAGCTATTTCAGAGCTTGGTTTGTGTTGGGTAGGCTGTCTATCAAGAAGCACTGCATCAAGTAACTTCAACACCCAGATGGGAGAAGGGAATTTTTCCTAAGTCACAGGACCTTTGAAGAGAGCTCCACAGCACCTCAAGAATATACCAAACCTTACCTTGCTGATCCACTGCATTTTGTTTTTTCCAAACAGTAGAGTAATAAGGCAATATAATAAGCTCTGAACATGTAAACCAAGAAAATGTGTTGGTTTCCACATTCAGCACTTCACTCAGCAGTGTACTGGATATTTTATAGAGAAATTCCATGCAAATGGTAGCTGTCTTGCTGGGGCTCTTTGGCATATGGATATATGGTGCATATGCGTTATTCCAGCCGCTGCCTAAAAAATAATCTCAAAAAAAATCCTAGCAGTGTGAAGTTCTATCTTTTGAACTTGGATTTAGTAATTATAGTGGCTTAGTGCTTATATTCAGTAGTGTAATGGAAGTACGACATAAAACTGAGCAGTTCTCAAGGGCATTCCAAACACAGGCATAGCTCAGAGAACTTCAGGAAGAAGAAACTCTGACCTGATACATGTGAAGATGACTAATAAATGTCTCTGCTGTGCATATCGGTACTGCTGGTCCAATTCTAAACATAACCTCACTGGCCCCAACACAGCTAAGTGTCTGAGTTCTAGATATGAACTCCAGTCCCAGTTTTTCTACCAAGCAACTTTCCTTTACCAACCCTTCTCTTCTTCCGCTATATCCTCTCCTGGCAGGGGCCAGCTCCCATTGCACGACACCTAATGGTAAACTGCATTTATAACTGGAATAATATTACTACAGAAGAGCTGGAAGAAAAGGTGGAGATACTTTAGGCATTAAAGAGCAAATCAGAGACCAAGCAAGGCATCCAGAGAGGCAACAGCGAGAAGAATAGATGATGCCCTACAGAACACTAAGAACTGGGAAAAGGAGAAAACAGGGCAACTTTGTATTTGTAAAAGTGTTTTATAAAATTGCTACATCAAAGCCATACACATGGGTTTTGCAAATGGTTTGGTTGGTAAGAGACTGAGTAGAAATATGACCACGGATATAAATGGCAGGGAGCAGCACATGGCTGCTCTCAGTCTTCTCCACCCCTCTGTGCATGCCCACAATGCACAGCTTTTGTAATGAAGTGCACAGCCTGGGCGCAGGCATTTTCTTCCATTACGGATGTATCTGTAAACATTATTACACTTTCCTCTTTCTATTTCTCTCTCCAAAAGCCTCCCCTCTCCTTTCCTGTCATATGAGTAAATAACCTGTCCTCACTTTGAAAACTGAGCAGTTTGAATATGGCATCTCATCGGAGACTGTCTGCAGTGTTTCAGATGGCGCAGCTGAAGGTTTTGCTCCGTATTCAGCAAAGGACATTGTGAGAGATGTATTAAGAACTGTTACATGCTCAATTTAGAGAGAAACACAGTAGTCCACTTTGTCCTTCCCCCTCATACCCTGTCTATTTAGGCTAAAAAATTGTGTTTGTACAGCACTTAGCCCCATGAGACTGAAGCCTTTAGGTACAAATGTAACTCATTTAAATGGTAATGTACAACAAAATGAGTGGCACCCTTCAAAACAAGTGGCATTTGTAAGTGTATCTATGCCAGGTGCTGACAAAGGGAGGGTCATTGTTACAGACGAAAGGAAAGATCTCAGTAAGCCAATATTTAAAAGTCAGTTTTTCCAGTCAAAGACCAAACTCTGTAATGTCTGCTTATTTCTGTACTGCCTGTGCCCTGGAGCACTGCGTCTCCCTCCCAGAGAGCAGCACATTAGGACTCCATAGGTATTGCCCATACAAGGTCAGATCAATTAAAATGTGCTTTAAATACAGTCATGGGAGCTGTGTCAAGAGCTCTGCAGCCCTGATTAGGCCCCTGACACTCTGAAGGACAGAATCTAAGGCAATCCGCTGACCTCAGGTAGGAGGGCCAGATAACAAGGAGGCATGAACCTGCTTTTTCACTACACTGTGACTGAAGGCTCCCTCTGTCCTCATACTATGGCTGTAATACTAGTGATGTCAGGAGTTAACTAATGGCCTGGTTCTTTTCCTACCGAAGTTAAGCAAAGCTCCAAAACCAAGTCTTTCAAAAGTCAGGACAAGCTCTTTCAGCCATCCCAGGGATACCAGGTGGCACAATGTGCACTGCTGCCTTTCTTTGCCAAACCTGATAGGAAGCTCCCACAGAAGTTTTTACGTCAAAGAATTAAAAGAAGCAAATCCTTTGCAGGATGAAGCTGTACTGGCTCACACCAGGACCTGACAAATCAACCAAACAAAATCTCAAAAAGATGTCCTTACCATCGAGATTTGAATAAGGTCCTAGTCTCTATACACTATATTAATATAAACATACAGCAAGTGAATTGTGCTACTGAAGAAGTGTTGATGTAATGAAGGCAGAAACGTTATTTGTACCTGCTGTAAGAGCATCTTTTTACTGTCCATCCCCCAGTAAGAAGTAGTCAACTGATGGCTGCCCTTGCCGTCACAGAAATATACCCAGAAATGACCTGTCTCAAGCTGAAGGCAACAGTTATAAGCAAAAGACACATAAAAAAGGTAAAAACAGGCCACTGAGGAAGTGCACATCACCCGGAGTCCCTGTGTGGGTTGCTCTGAAAGATTCCCTCCTTTCACCACCATGCTCCCACTGTACCCACTCCCAGTTTATGAGGAGAGTCTTGGAAAGGGAAACAATGAGTGAAGTAATGGGCTCCAATGTAAGCTACTGTAAGGTTACTCGTGCCAAACACACCCCATCATCAGGCAGTTCCCCTGCAGGTCTGATAATAAATCTCTCTGAACATCTACACTGTCAAGGGTTATGTCTTATTCTGTGTATTCCACAAACAGATTTCTGCAAGTCAAATGCTGCATGAAGCCATGAGATGCTACATACAGGAGCAGCCTGGGAGGCAGTTTCTGCTTTCTAATTTGCACTTGTGATATCATTGCATATCGACAGAATTATTCTTTCCTTTCTCCGAAATACCACTGATAAGTAAAATATTTTTAGCAGGATCTTCATCTGGTGAAAGTCAGCATAGCTCCACTGAACCACTGCTAAAGCAATTTACACCATCTGAAGCTCTGGAGCAAAAAAAAATCCATGTCAATGGGCTATAAGCCAAAATTGGAGTGTTTTGCTGGATACAAACCAGATTTACTTGCTTGCTTGCTTAAACAGGTGCCTAAGTGCTCTAGTGAATTGGGGCCCAAATACAGCACCATTTTTTGTGTCCACTTCTGCCAGCTTGGACATTTGATACAGAGGTCATCTTATAGCTGCCTTAAACCCGCCTATAGCCACAATACAGAACAGCTGCCTGTGGAGTTATGTTCCACACACAACTTTAAAAATAAAATGCAAGTGACTGGAAAACGTGGGTTTATAACTAGAAACAGAATACATGCGTACCTTGAAATAGAAATAAATGAAACACTTTTTGCATGCTGAGAAAAGAACTAATAATCTCGTATTTCTATTGCATTCTCTTGTAGTACTGATGTTTCAACACTGCAGTTTAGAGTGTCCTAGAAATGTCTTAGGTGGAACTGGCTAGACCAGAAGCACTGTAAGGAAAAAGGTTTTACACATACATTAAATGAGTTTTCGCCTACACTTCATCTGATTTCTCTATAAGGAATCTATACTTGCCATAACTGCAATTTCAAACACTTTTAGCAATGTAGCTATGTCCCCATAGATGTACACTGTTTAGTACATGGTTAGCAACAGCACAGCTTACAAGAGTGGCTACTGGCTCCTCCAACTCATCCATCCAACTGGCAAATTCTGACAAGTAACTTGAAATCCCACCTCCCAGGAGTGGTTTTATATATTGGACCATGACCATTGGATCAAAAAATGCAAAAGTAAGCTTGGAGACCATGTCCAGAATGCAAGATTCTCCTCACTTTCCTGAGTCCTTGGTCACCAGATGACTCCTTCTTTCTCATTTGATTTCTGTTCCAGTCCATACTTCATCTCTGCCTGAAAGATGCCTAACCATTGTGACTGAGGCAGCAGGGACCTTTCCTCTCCCTGTCCCTCACACACAGGCAAGCTCACCTCTGGCCACCCGGTTAGTGAAACCCAGTGAGAGGTATGTTGGAGAAAAAAGGAATTTATGTCTTTAGGTTTTATTTAGAGTCACCATTACGCTTGTTTAAAAAAACAGTAGCTGTCAAATTTATTATTTTTTCTGTTGCTAGGAAATAAGCATGATGTGAGCTGCTTGGTAAATTGGGCCATCAACGAACCTTGCCCCGGCAAGGAGGAGGTGAGGAATCTCATGGGATTTCTCCCTGCAACCAAGGGAGAAAGAATTCTAGTGTGAATTAGCCCTGCCAAAAGTAACTCAGGCAGTTCTCCAACACCAGTGGGTTTCTAAGGTATTATTTAATACCGTAACAAACTCAACAAGATCACATCTTTAAGTGCGCAATTTAATTGCTATTTTAAATAATTAAATCTCAATAGAAAATTAATGAAATAAAGCATCTAGGTTAATTTTGCAATTATCAATTGTAACCTTATATAATTAAGCCTTTTGCAAAATAGGCTTGAGTCATAAATGAAGCATATATTTGTGTAAATTTTAACTGGATAGAACTGCAAAAGTAACCAAAAATAAAGGGATATTACAGGCTCTGAGGTCTTGAGATATAAAAGATAATTTACTATCCACAACTACCAATAAAGAACAGCATTTGCATTGGGAAGAGTCTGCTATTTCATCCATCAGTGCCTCACCTTATTTTGCATCTCAGGCTTGTTTTGTGTCACCAAGCCAGAGGCTAAATACATTTAATATGCCAGCTACTGTCATGTCGACACAGAACTAAGCAGCCCTGCAATGTCTCTTTTGCTACTTTGTGGCAAACATAACTACAGTTAGAAATTAAGGAGAAAGTATCAAAGGATGCAGGCTGATTAGCAAATGCTATATAGTAGAATATTTAAAAAAACTGTCAGGTTTATAAAATTAGGGATAGATGATTAGTGCCTTGATTTTTATATCAGAGGATTATAATATTGCCAGAGTGGGGGAGAAATAATGAAGACCTCTGAGGAGTGGATGAAGTGGCTTGCAAGTAAAAGAAACACAACATCTTGTGTGCATTCAAGAGGCGGTTACAGGCTACCTTGAAAAGGCTGTGAGCCCAGCCCTGCTGTGCCCAGGGCTGAGAGGCTACTACAGCTCAACTCATCTTGCAGCAGCACCACTAAGATGTGCATCTCCAGAGGACAGTGTAATGACACCAGCGCAAAACCTAACACTACAGTGCAGAGCTCCCCGTGAATATATTCTTCTTTGGCCCTCTCCTTTGGAAGTTTTCCCTTTTGCTAAGAAATTCTTGTTCCTCAGCATGCTGTTGCCTTTTTTATTTTGATTGT
Source organism: Leptosomus discolor (assembly GCF_034619465.1). Lineage (NCBI taxonomy): Eukaryota > Metazoa > Chordata > Aves > Leptosomiformes > Leptosomidae > Leptosomus > Leptosomus discolor. The sequence goes on from NC_141393.1 coordinate 11,663,725, forward strand.
ATTTATCTGATTCTTGCTCTGAAGAAAAAACACAATGTAATGAATCACATGGTTTTGAGTCCATATTTGGAAGAACCGTGACTTCTGCACATATAGAAAGTAAATATAGCAGGAATTTACAACTTAATAAATACTTCTCGTATTCAAGGATATCAGCAAGGGGATCCTCTAGAAATTCTAGATGCTACATTCCCCCACATAAAATCCAACACAGTGCCAAAAGTCAGTAAGCAAACAGAGTTTTCCAGGGATAAATCACAAAGAGGTAGATAAGAGCAGGGCATCCTTTGTAACCTATGCAAAGTCACAAAGATAATTAAGCATCAAACTCCTGCTCCCACTCTTCCACTTCGTCAGCTGCAGAATGAGGAGAAAAGCATTTTTACCCACCCTCCCACAGACCTCTTGTGAGGGTAAGAGAACTTGGTGCTTGGATGCCATGCTGTTAGGGCTAAATAAGGAGAGAAAAAGAGGGAGGGGAAACTTTCACACATTACAGGTGATTTGGCCAAATAGTTGGAAAATACTCGAGATTGTGTCATTAGGAGGACTAGCTTTACATTAAATATGCCAGCATCAGTGGGAGATGAGGACCAGGCACAGCTACTGTCTAACCAGAGAGAAAACGCAGCAGCATCAGAGAGAGATGGAAGTAGTCATTTGCCACGATGGACCTACAGGGCCAGTTGATTCCAGTTCCTAAAGTTTTCTTGTGCTTTCAGACCCATTTTTAATTGCTTTGTCTCATCAGGGAAGATGAGTACACGAGCCGCAGGTCTTTGTTCTGTAAACTATGAAGTGCTAAGAGAACATAAGTTTTACCACCGCTATTTATTTTACCCTTTGGTGTTCTGTCTCTCTTTCCCGATTGGTTTATGATGACTAATGTCAAAACTCCGTTCCCAGTTATCTCTCTTAGGAAAAGAGATAATATAACATGACATTTAATACAGTGTACCACAGGCCATCCTCTTTCTTCCAAACATTAAATCACGTACATAGCAAGAAGCAATCATAACAATAGATGCATCTTTTATTCACAGATAAAAACTGAAGCAAGCTGTTATAATACACATTTGTACAAAGGATTTGAAAAAACCATAAAAAGGAAGATGATTAGAAAATATGATTCATTATGAAATGTGGTATTACATACACTATTAAACCTTTTCAAAAGTATTTGTTTGGCAACAATTTATCAATAGTTTCCACACTTAAGTGGCCTCCTTCAAAAAAGCACAAATCTCATGCAGCATGTATAAACTTGATCCTGAGGGTTTGCCTTCCTTAGAAAAACTGTAAAAAGATATACTATTTGTCTTAAAAGTTCAAAATGCAAATGCTATATTTATAGTCAAAACTATATAAAAATATGGACCTAACTTAACATTTACAAAACCTTTTTGTTCCTTTTTTTTGTTTGTTTTATGGTTTTGGTAATAAACATAATTCTCAATTCCTGCAGTCAGAGAGGAAAAAAGAAAACCAAAACAAAGCACAGTGCCCTTTGTAGACTTCCTCACATTAAGTTTACAACTCCAAAAAGACCAGGTCTGTGATAAGTGAGGTTAGTAACCAAGGAAGTAGGTAAGCTAATATATATCTATATATGTATATATAAAATGGAAAACAAACATTTATTTTGATCTGAAAAAGTAATAATACAAAACCTGAAGGTAAAACAATCATCTCAAAATGCCATAATACACCTTTTCAATAGATAAATGTTCATAAAAATATCTTGAACCCTAACCAAGAAAACAATTATAATACAATTTTAATTCTGCTACATAAAACAGCTTTTCTATGAAACAAGAAGGCAAGTTCAGGTATGAAAACATAATTTACTTATTGCTTTTGCTACAATGTTGTTTGTTTTTTACATATAGTCATAAATACACTATACAGTATAAAATATTTCGTAGGAATACATTTTGCGGTCTGCTTAGGTTTGCTGGCTTTAATTTTAGCACCAAATACAAAAACAAAAATCAAATGAACTTTAAAGGCACTTCCATTGTACGTTTGTTTGTTTGTTAATTAACATCTTAGTTTGTACTAAATTTCTTTGCTTCCCTCTGGTAGAAGCAATGCTTGATCCTACTTTTATCTTTGTACAGTTCAGGTCACGTTGAGGCACCAAATTATTTATGAACATTCCCATCCCTCAGCTGTTTCTTTCTCTTACAACGTTCATTGTTGCTTTTTAGTCTTCACCTTTCCTGCTTCACTTCCCAGCTACTTTATCTCTTCTTCATGTCGGGCAATCCAGCTCCACTTCCTTCAGTCCCTTGAAAAACCTCTCTTCAAACTTCCACTTCCCTTACTCCATCTTGCGCATCTGTTATTCCAATATCAAAACACGTCACTATCATGATATGTGACTTGCACAGATTAACACACTGCTCCAGTTCCTCTGTCACTTGTTCCAGTGCCTCCAGGTACTCCTGTGACTCCTTATCGAGATCAGGATCCACTTCAACTGTTGGACAAAAAATTAGTGAGTAAGAGAAACAGCTCATAGCAAAACATTATTCTATCACAAGGGAGCTAATAATGTAGAGTACAATTTTATTTCTCCTGAGCTAAGAAATTTTTTTCAATGTGTTCAGCAGATACAAAACACTACCTTGAGGCTCCAGTTAAGCACAGCACTCAGTCTCTGTATAAATCTCATGCCTCAGTTTCCCAGCTGTAATATGGATATCAAAACATATTTTTCCTTCTTTGGAAAGAAGTATGATAAAAGGTTATATAAATATTTAATATGAACAAGCATCACAGTGAGTCTCTGCATTGTTTTGACGTTCTCTTGTGGTTGGTTTGGAGAGGTGTTTTTGTTAATTTCCAGTACGACTCAGCACTGAACAAATCCCGTACCACAGAAACACAAATGAAGTCACAGAGTACTTTAGGGCTTAATTCAGCAAAATATCTTAGCAAGTGCTTAACTTTTCCAGTGGGATGGCTCACATGCTGAAAATTTGTTACATGCTGATCATACCGCTGTTTTTGCAAAATACTTACAGTCGTCTTTCCACTTATTTGGATCCATCATCAATCTGCACTTTGTCTCTTCCAACTCTTCTTTCAAAAATTCATGCTTTGCCTTTACTTCTCTGATTCGCTGCTGGCGCCTTTCTAGTATCTTCAGCTTGGTATGGAAATACATCAGACCCTTTTAAGACACAGAAAGACCATTTCATGAATTTGCCTGTTAGGAGCTAACCTCCAACAGTTTGACATAAATTGCTCCTAGCGCATTACTTGTAAGAGTTAGCAGGTAGGTTGTTTTGTTTGGTTGTGGGGTGTGTGTTTGGGTTTGGTTTTTTTTTTTTTATTTGAAGTTTACATCAAGGATTCTAATCTAGAGGAACAGCATGCTACATCACTTGAGCATTTGTTCCACTTCTCTGAATCAGCAAACATCTCTTAATACATTCTGAAATTACTACTGTTTGTAGAGGTATTTTTTTTCCAGCAGTGCAAATACTAAACACAGCCTAATAACAATGTTAATAATTATATTTAATCCTAAAACATATGAATTCTTATTTTCTTAAAAGCATTCCTACCTTCTCAACATCCTGGAAAGGCTATTATGAAAGAAATGGGAAAAAGACATCAGAAGAATACAGAATTCTGGTCTCCAAAACAGAATTAGCTGAAGTGTTTTCCGATTACAAGTAAATTAAACTCAGTGTATCCCTGGTTTAATAGAATCCTGTCATTTACATAAAGAGTTAATGACCCTATCATTGAGGGAACCTGTAAGGTTTCATCAACCAGGCTAAGATTATAAAGTCTTCTCATAATGTATTCATCGGTAACTTCCATTTATACCATCAGTCATGTTAGACACAATTAATTTTAGACAGTAATAATTTTCACTTTCTGTGTTAAGGGTACCCCAACATATGAATTGTAAAATTAATAATTACAGTGCTTTAATTGCAATCAATTTCCTGAACACCACTCCGGCATTCAAGCAAGGACTCTGCCTGTATACTGTAATTCAAGTTGTCTACAGTTGTTGTAAAATATGTGCTGACCTCAGTTTCCTCTTGTCTGTGTCGCTGTAATCGTTCCACATCATCAATCTCATAAACTTTAATTTCAAATGGCTCTTTTAAAGTGCCTGGCAAAGGTGGTAGATCAACCCATTGGCCAGTGACGCTGGGTTTTCTTCCTAGTGAGGCAGCATCTGGCAATGGAGCAGGAATCAGTCTACGACGCTGGAGACCTAAAATACAGAAGACAAGCATTCCTCAGACTCTAGGAGACTAACAGACTGCAGAACATACTGCAGCAAATTAAAGAAAGATCTAGGTTCTCGGGATATTTAGGAAGAAATGCTTTTCTCGATCTTTTTCTTTTAGTAAAATTCCCCCGGGTTTCTCATTGAGTTACTGCCTTAACAAAGTATGTTCCACTCGGTTCATGGATGGGAGTAACAGTAGTTCCTCTCCCAAAGCAGATATCTGAGCATCAGTTCTTTATTCTCTCCTTGCAAAAATATTTTGCCTGGATTCAGTTTTCTTTGGTGGGCCACAATGGTATTCACTATCTTGCAATGGCAATGAGATACTGAGTAATTTCAAACCAATACTGATAGTAGCAGACAAATCTGGAATCTCCTGCTCCCACAGTTAATGCCAAGCAAGGCTATCTAAGATCCCTCTCATTGTATTACCTCTTCGCAAAGAGCAAACATTTCCCTCCAGAACTACTACCCATGCTTTAAGGTGCTAAATACTGGCAGTTTTCAATGACTTCATGGGATTGGGAGGCATTCAGAAAGCAGCAACCAACCAAGCTGCAACCTGAGCCACCTCTAATGTTGAGGCCTACCACCACCCATTGGAACCAGCACTCAGAAGCTCAGAGCATGACAAAACTCACCAAATTCTTCAACAGGAGGGCTCCCAGATTTACAAACAAACACCATACTGCCACCTTGATGCATCTGCTAGGGCTCGAGTTCAATGAGGCAGAGACTGACTTATGTCCTTCAAAAATGCTGGTACTTTTGTATATAAGAGTTGGCACTTCGGTGTCCAGCATTTTTTGCAATTATACGTCTCTTCATTCTCTAAAAGGCTGACCTTTACACTGCACATGTCAAGGATGACTACATGCACAGAGCTGGTAACAAGGCTGCAGTCCAATCCCTAGGTAAAGAGGAGGGCTGAAGGCCACCAGAAACAAGCTGAAAAGTTACATGGTAGCAGTAAGGATAAGCAGCTTTTGGGTGACTGGTGGCAATAAATATAGTGCTTAATTTCCTCCTCTTACTGAAAACCAAGTCAGAGGTAAGGAATCTTATTTCTGGTCTTCTTACAAAGGGGAGCACATCAAACAGACAAGACAGTGCTGCTCAGAGGACAGTGCCGCCAAAATAACTTCTGGGCTGAAACCTCTACTGGAGAGTCAAGTGCAAGTTAAGCCCTGTCACAAACTTCCACATGAAATGGAGACAAAATTCCAGCAGGTACCCCCAAAGCAACACACCTCCATAGATACCTGAAAGCTTTTACATATTCTTAAGAGAAACTTCCCTAATTCTTAACTGCATCCTTGCTAATTTCTAACAAGAACAATCACAACAGGAATGGTTTGGAAAGGGGAAGACTTGATTCTACTTCTACAACACCTGTTTATCATTCTCACAACCCCAGTTCATTTAACCTGAATCATGACTATGTTCCTGCCTGCTGAAATTACCTGCTCTAACTCTGATCCTGTAACCACTTTGGTGACAGCAGGATCCCTCCAAAAAGGACACCAAACACACAGAGTAAGCAGACAAACTTCATATCCTTCCACTGTATCATCCAGGGTCAACCTCATTTCTTCAAAGATCAAGTTAAAGGATAAGGGGAGAAAATTTCAAATGACATATATGAAAGTAGAATCTGTCCTTAAATCCAGAGACTGCATGACTCCAACACAGCTTGGAGCAACATAAACTAATCCAAGAATCTCTAACACTTTGCAAAGATTACAATATATTTCAGGCCAATAATGGGTCTGCACCAAATATTTCTTGTAAGAAATATTTCATGAACTTCCTAGGAAACCTCATTTCATCTATAAAACACATTATTGTCTCAAAGTCTACAGCACTCCAAAAAAGTAATACATAATTTATTGATATAGAGCAATTTCAATTGGAAAAAAAATAGTTCGTCATTTTTAAAGACCTCATAAGCATTTCCTGGGGCAAAACCAAATACAAATCCATCAGTGGGTAATGCCTTCTCAATATGTGTGCAACTTACACAGCTGTTAATATTGATTTGTAGGAAAGGTTTAAGAGGTTGATATGCTATGGAAAGAACTGCAACAAATGTTGCACTAAGTTTCGAAAATTATTTATCACCTGCTGAAGCAACTCAGTTGCTTTGACCAGAAAGCACCACGAGATCTACATCAGTTTAACTCATTTGGTTTTACTGCCAGAATTGAGCATCATGGGTGTCTACAGGGATTACAATAATTACCGCTTTCCAACCAAAAGCTCAGATTCAGCGCATTGCTAATTAGTTCCTACTATATTTCCAACAGTCAGTATGCTTAGGTTGCTGAATGAGGTTGCTGGTCATTAGCTATATGGCAGCGATTGCCACTGCTTCTTCACGATACTACAGGACTTCAACCTAGATCAGTAAAAATTAATACCGTAACAGCAGTCATATGAGCCTGATTTTGAAGCTGGCTAAAACTAGTGGCACTTACATGAGCACCACCTGTGAAAGCAATAAGGAAAGGCACCAGAGAGCAGGAAAAGGGAGCTGGCTCTCGTATGCCCACCTTTGCATGGTGTGGTTGGACACGTCTGCCTCGGCACAGTACTTAACCCAGAGCTGCCTCTTCTGAGCAACTCCCCCAGTCGGTTTCCTATTGCTCATAGTATCTGCATGTATACCCTCAAATTTCTTCACAAAAACACTATTACAGTGCAATACAGTAATTTTGCAATTAGCTGGTAGCATTAATGTAAGAGTCACTGCATTTTATGTACACACCCAACTGCTCTGCCCCTAATCCTTACCTTTGGGCAAACTAACACGCATTCAGCAATCCTAATTAATTCACAATCTTCTCCCCTCCAGACCTATTCCCTTGTTTCCAAACTACAGTCCCAGCCCATCTCACTGAAATTCCCTGCCTGGCAGCAGAGTTCCTCCTCTCCTCACTGGCCTTCTCTCACCAGTCTTCCCTGACACTCACTCAATCCTCACAAAAACTCACCAGCACCCACTCACCCTCACTCTTCCCAACCCACCCTTAACACCCTCCTATTTTTGGCCACCCTAGTGCCACACTCGCTGACAACCCTGCTGAGGGAGGAAGGAACGTCCCCCCGTCTGCCGGCGGCCAGCTGCTGCCTCCTCCCTCGCAGGGAGGCTGCCGGCGCCCCAGGGCGCCCTGCACCTCTCCTGCCCTCTCCGCTGTAGCACCTGTGTCACACCTGCAGCTTTGAAGTGAAATAAATGACAGGTAGCTGCTGTCACAGCGATATGCGTGCACACGCGAGCGCATGCAGGCAGTGCAACTCCCCGCTTTGAGTTTCCCCCAAATCTCCTCTCCCTCTCCATCAGAGATGCCATGAAAACCTCCCATCCTCAGGGATGCAGTGGAGTGCCAGTGGACACCTGGCCACCCTCCCCTTCATTTCTTACCTGTTGATCGTTTCTTGGGGGACTTGAGGCTCCTCATCCGGCCCGGAGATGACATCCCACTTTCGCTCATGGAGTCATGTGCCGAGGAGGCACTGCCAGTGGCCTCGCTGTCCCGAATCATGCTCTCATAGCCGCTGCTACCACCACTGTGGTAAAACAGAGCCGTTCTCCCCATGGCCGGCGGCAGCTCCCCGCTTAGTACGCTGCTGTTGTCACTGCCATGCCCGCTGCTGTACCGCTGAGGTCGCCGGGGCGCCGTTATCTTGCTGTACGGAGATGGCAGCACTGGGATTTGCGACTTCTCGTCACTGAGGTTAATGCCACTGTCGTTGCCACTGTCAGAGTCCGTAGAGCCTCGGAAGTGGCCTACCTTGGCAGAGCCACCTGATACCAGCTCGTTCACACGGCTGTTGGCCGCCCTCATGGCCTGCTTGGTCCCCATGATGGTCCCTCGGCCAGGTTTGCCGCTGACGGGCTGCATGGAGCGGGGGGCTGCCTTCCCACCAGAGGCCATGCCAGAGCCCTTCCCTGTGGGCTGCACCAGGGACTTCACAGAGGAACTGAGAGACTTTGACCCACTGGCAGAGAGGCCTCGGTTTTTACTCCCATTTGCTTGCACCTTCTGGTTAGCTGTGGGTTTTGCCTGGCTGTTTTTACCAGGCACAGGGGTGGTGAAGGGTGGTGGCAAACCCACACTGGAGGCAACAGGGGGGACCCCCAGCCTCGGGACAGAGCGCCCTGCCCGGCTGTTGCTGGCGCTCCCATTCTCCCTCACCATGCTAGCTTTGGATCCAACCGATGTCAGGCTGTCACACCTCTCCAGGGACATGTGGCTCCCATAACGGTGAACGGCTTCACTCTTTGATGCCTTCGTCTTTAAGCTGGACGTCATCTTGGGCAAAGAGTGGTCACCCTTCAGGTTCATTTTGCTGCTGGCACTTTCGCCGAAGTAAGACCCAGCTTTCAACCGCAAATCTGCTTCATCTTCAGCCTTTGGCGCGGCAGCTCTGGCGAAGTCCAGGGTGGAGGATTTTACCCCACCATTACCCAGACCAACAGGTTTCTGCTCCAGGCTTGATTTGCGTACAGGAGGTGTTGGAGGTGTTGGCCCACCTGGCCTGGGCAACATGGTGGACTTCTGTGATGCACTCTTCTTTCCCAGTGATGATTTCAAGCTGCCAGTGGCCAAAGGAGCATCTGAATTCCCTCGGGTCACAGCCTCCGACAAAGTACTGTTAGCGTGCGACACTGGCATCACTCCCAGTGTGGTGGCTCCTCTCTTCAGCTGTGGCATCTTCATTGCAACTTCTGACTTCTTTGCAGCTCCGCTGGAGGATTTGCAGGCCATTTCGCAACCATCCACAACCCTCTGCGAACAGGCAAGCATAGTCTGCGACTTCGTTGGCCTGGATGCTGCGTCAAAATACTGGGCAGCTTTTCCTGGCTGCTTCTCAGTACCAAATGTGTGAGATTTTGGAGAAAGCAGTGAGTCTGCAGGTTTTGCTTCCAACTGATAATCAGTGCGCAACAGCCAGGGATCTTCAAATATACCATGTGGATTCTGAAGCTCTTTACAGCTGAGGACAGTATTATTGTGGATTGGAGACGAGGTAGTTTTTGTTTTCCTAGGAAGACTAGAATGTATTGTTTCTATCACAGGCATATCATGAGAATTACTAAATTTAATTTTTACGGGCTGATCAGTGACACAAAAAGCACTTTTTATATGAGATGCTTTGGTAGTTTCAGAGGTTTGAGGGCTTTTGCTGATGCCCGAGGACAGCTTGCTGGAACCCAAGCTCTCACTATCCAGTTCAGAGAAGCAAAATCCACTGTCGTTCAGAGTGCTTTTCAGGGGGACAGATAAATGGGATGCATCCAAGTTGAAGGCTTCCTCAGACTTATTACAGCTGTAAGATGACTGTGCTACAAAACTGTCACTAGACTGGGCTCCATCACTTTCGATTGTACAGATGCTGACTTCACTAAGCCACGAACTGATGGAGGAACGTCTGCTGCTGGTAAAGGGATCCTTAGCAAAGGGGACAACAATGTCAATATTTACACCAGTAGAAGTCTCCTGGGAGGTATAAGCATCAAACTCATCGTTTATGCTGCTGATAATACTGACTGGTCTCGAACCTGATGCAAGGGCCTGAAGGGAGCAGTCACTGTTAAAGCTAATGATACTGGAAGGTCTTCCATTATCCATAATCCCGCTAATGGATAGTTCTTCCACCACAGTGAAAACAAGCTCATCCTCTCCATTCAGCTCAACAGGCTGCTGCAAAGTCACCGTGGTGGTCAGTATATCCCGATCAAAACATTTCCCTCTGAATGCTGACCTGAAGCTGTGTACCTCTATTGCACCTGACTGATTCTGGGCATTGCTACCAACCAGGAACGTGCTCCCTACAGGGTTTTGCTCAGGTTTGTTTCCCATCTGTTTGCTCATTCCCACAGGAGGAGTCCGAACTGCATTGCTATTGTCCAGCTCCAAATTCTCAGCTTTGGAGTTCAGTACATGCTCTTTCTGCTGCGCAGGTGGAGGTGCTGGGCTTGGCAAGGGCCTCTTCACATACAAGGACTTTTCTTTAATGACGCATTCAGCTGTGGCCTTATTCTGCTCCAGATTCCTTGAAGGGCTACATCTTGAGGACTGTAGGGAATCGGTGATTGTCTCTCCCTCTCCCTCCAGTATAGAGTCTACTATTTTGTTGTCAGCTCTGCTCTGCAGCTTGGAAAGCTCTGTTTTCAACTGAGGTGTGCTCTTTTCATGACAATTTCCATTGACACCCCTTGGTGCAACAGCCTGGAAAGGAAGGTTATGTCCTTTTTTGGGAGATGCAGTTTCTTGTGCAACTGGTTTCTTAAATCCACCAGAAGGAGAAGATATTTTTTCCTTTATCAGCTTAGACTGAGCATTTTCTGTACCTCCAGGGACAGGACTACAATTAGACACCACAGAGATTTCTCCACAAGCAAATCTGATGGGTTCCTCACTTCCATCAATGCACTCTAATCTTTCTTGCAGTTCAGCAAAAGTGTTGCATTTAAAATGGTCCTTGTCAGAACTCCTACCAATAGCAGAATTGTCTTTACTTCTCTTCTTGTTTAAGGATGGGATTATGGGAACAAACTCTGGAGGACCTTCATTATCTGTCAATTCCCTGTCAGACAAAGCTGCGCCATTGGGACCAACATAGATGACAGTATCACAAGACTGTTCACTGCTGGAGGAGTAATCAGGATCACTAGATATACTCAGGACAGGAAGGTCAGGGTCAAGGGCAACAGTTCGTGGGTGGAACGGTCGCAAATGCGGTGGTCTTCGGACATGTCCTTCTTCACATGAACTCTCTCCTCCAGACGAGCTGGATGCATACTGCAAATGATCAGTAAGGGAAAAGTTATTAATATTAATTGATAATTATACATACATAAGTACATATAATTGATTAAAAGGTCAGGTTTGCTATTTAGTCTATGCTTTGTGTATACTATCACAACTACATCTAGCGGAAAAATGGTAAAAGTGTGACTTAAAATAATAAGGACATGCCACATAGATTTTTACTGCATTAGGAGTAAGCTAACAATCACACCTTTTCAGATAACTTCCATTCAATATTATGCATTGTCTTTCTCTTCAACAGTTTTCTGTTCCTTCCTTATTGTTTTTTAATTAACACAAATAGGAGCTTTTGAGATAGTTCCACATATAACAAAAGAAAGAACAAGTGTTTGGAACAAAAAGAAAGGAATTTCAGGATTAAGGATTGGGGGCGGGATGATGGCTCAGTGCCAAGTCATTTGTCAGTTCCTCTCCTGAGCTTTTATGTATTTTGTATTACTTCTTACTGCCGAGAAATCCCATGTTCCCCCACCGAGAGGTCAGGAAAACTCATTTTCAAATGAATTAATTTCTGCTTGTTTGGGAACCAACCTTGGATTTTTTCTTTCTCATTCGGTGGATTCGCGATGCAAGCTGAATGGTGGTGAGAGTTTCTGCATAATTGGCCGGGGAGTCAGAAATATGCGCAATCATAGTAGTTCTGCAGTTGATGTTCCCAAGCGATTCCCTCAACAACATTGTCAATTTGTTGTCCCTGTGTAACAAATGAGAACACTAGGATGGTTTAAAGAAATCACAATCTTTTTTTTGCAGATTTTTACATCACAAGCTGCGCTTTCATTCTCACAGGATATATGCATGTGTGGTATGTGTAGATAACAAGCATGCTCCTATATTTTGACCACATTTAAAATGTGTCTAAATGTATGCATACGAATATATCAATACTTTAATTATTTATCTGCCCGTGTACGCAGTATGAGAAGTCATTTTATTTGCTACTTAGATAATTGTAAAACAATTGCTTGATAACTAGTTTAGTTATCTCAGGTTTAGTTCATATTACCAAAAAAGCTCACGAGTGCTGTATTTTTAGCTGAGCAGACTTAGTACCTGTATAGCTAAGCTCTGTGAGCTCTATGCAAACAATTTTGATAGTAAGAAAAAAATAAGTCAACAGAAATGGTAAGAAAACTCTAAATAAATATAACAATTTAGATATCAGAAATTCATTATCAGTGCCACCCCAGCTAATCTAGTTTCCATTCTGCCTGCTGTGCTCTGCTCTGACATAGCAAATGGGAAGCAGAATTTCTCTCAGAAGGCTTTCCTGGTGATGCAAGTCCTCCACCATGGACAGCAAAGCTGACAAGACAGGTGACATTTTGTCCTCCACTTGTCTCCAAGACCTCTCTCCCCAGAGCTCTCTGGAGGCTGCTTCCTATCGCTCCCCTGAGCTGGCCCAACACGTGGGAACTACCGCCATGTCTGCTCAATAAGCCATGGTAGGTAACAAAGTTGAGGATCTGCCCTTCCCTATTCTAACTCATCCATCCTCTACTCCATCCACAAACCTAGCGACTAGCCTGAGGAAATTAACTTTCTGCCTAATACAGAAAGAAAGAACACCTGTTTGAGATGCAGCACTAGGTAAATATGTGAAATGACATGATTGATAACAACAGCATGAAGTTATAACGCAGGAAGACAAGCAGCAATTAAATTTAAGGACTGAAGGCCAGGTTCTGGTAAGGGCGTTTACAATGTGGCTGTTGTCTTTAAGCTGGGCTGCCCACAGGTGTGTTTGACACAATATTGTTATCAAGTACACTCCACAAAGGAACACACCTAAATGTTTGCTTCTGCTAAACAAATGTGCAACATGGTGGTCATCTTATTTTTACTTTAAAAGATGTATCATTCAAAAAAGCATACAGAAATAATAACCTTTGATAACTATACTTGATAAACTCTCAATATTTTCTGAAATTTCAATACAATTTTTAAATTTTGAAAAAGGAGAGAAAATTCTAGGAAATTTTGATGACATTTTCACTAATGTCTAGCTGGCTGAGATTAGTCTAAATTCCAAATCCAAGAAACAAAGAGGAGATAGAAGGAAAGAAAACATTTGGGCCCTTTTCCCCTGCGTTTTTCAACAATCAAATCCTCCCCAACCTTTCACCCAACCTTAAGTTGGGTGAATATATGCATGTAATTTTTGGCCACATAATTAAAAATTTCATGCTACTACATGACACTCAAAAAGTGGTGTGCATGTATATATAAGTACAGACAGGTAGATGAATAGATATTTGTATCTCTAATACAAAGCAACCTTAAAAGAAGACAGACCCCTTTCTGACAGAACTTCCTTTAACTTCATCCTAGGTAAAGAGTAAATTGTTGCTGCAATTCATTGCTAAGGTAACACCAGCCACAAATTTAAGATAATGCAGACAATAATTCACTTACTTATATGGCACATGCTTAGCACCATTAATTAAGGCCAAAATTACATTGCCCAAGGCAGAGAGAGACAGACACAGAGAGCCTCCTCCATCTCGGCTCTTGCTCAGCACTTTTTCACAGCTCCCTAGATCAATGAGATGCAAACGGCTGCGTCCTCCAGACACTAAAACAAAAAGGGGAAAAGCAGTTGTACATCACGTTCTTGCATGGACTCAAGCCAAACTTCGTATTCAAAATGTATTCAAATGAGGAAAATAATGACCAAATTAAATATTAATAGTAAGGAAACCAGATATTAGCCACAGCTACCAAAGTTTAAGGTGACTCGACTGGCTTGAGGGTTCACTTCATTTTTTCTTTTTAAGTTAATTAAATTATCATTTAAACTAACCAAAACCTACGTCATTTAAAAATAAACAATATAGTAAGAAGATTCATACTTCCTCCTTTGCCACTCTTCTCCATGCGATACTGGTATATGTGAAGAGTAAAGAGCATATGTGAATTCCTCCTATCTTCTTCCTCGCATTCAGGTTTGCTGGTACTTCTGGCAGCAATTGCAGCATCAAGGAAAAAGGCAGCTTTCTCTGCTGTCGGGGCCCTTAGCTCACTTTGGTTTTGAAGCTTGAATATAAACAAAAAAATGACTAATTAGCACAGTGGCTTTTTTTTTTTTTTTTTTTTTACATTTTTGCTGAACTGGCTAAATTTCTAGGGCACTAAAAGAAACAAGTATGTACACCATGGGAGAAGGACTTATAAATTAAAAGCAATAGATTTTTTTTACTGTCTTAAAAGTTGTCCTAATTGTTGTCAGATAAAAGGAAATAAAAAACAGAAGAAAGTCAGGCTTAGAAAAATCTATGTTGTGATATCCATTATACCTGGGTTCCACATATTGGATCTTCTCTCAGATAAACCCCAGGAGACTGGCCATCCTGAAGGCTGCCACTGGCTACTTCAGCTAACAAATCCTTAAGGTTTTCATCTTTGCCACTGATCTCCACAGCAGATACTCTAATAGAGAAACGAGTCCCAGTTTTTTCTTTACGTTCATTGATTAATTTGAAGAGCCAAGAAATTGCACAGGGGATGATACCAAGGCTTTGCGTGGAGTTATCTTTCCCAATCATGGTAAAAGATTTTCCTAGAATGAAAAGACAAGCATGAACTTAATTCACCTTTCTTGTACAAGACTGTGTTCATATCACCACCGTACACTACATGCAACGCCATGTGCTGCACAGATAATGGGAAAGAATAGATGCAAAAATGCAAAGTATTTAATTATTAATCCATTACTATTTATTCAATTAGTTTTGCAATTTTTGTAACACAGATCCACAGCAAATTAATGTTAAAAACATCTCTGACCTTTTGATTTTCATCACAACTCACCTATATAAACTTGATCTTCAATAAGCTAATCTGATGTTACATTTTACCTTTTCAAATTAAAACTTACAATCCCAGTGTAGAAATAAACTATGATAAGTTTGCAAAGCTAATTAAAAAGAAATTCTAATCTATTCATATACTCCAGGTTTATTGTTCCAGGAGCTGACAGCATGTAATTACCAGACTGACATAGTAATTAACTGTAACGAATTTGGGAGCTCACCAAGCTTGACGTGACCAAAGCAAAATATGCAACCATCTGCACCATTCACAACAGACTGGATTACTTCTGCTACTGTTCCAGAGCATACCTCAGCCTGAAAGAAAGATTGGAGACAAGTAAGTAAAAGAGCATATACTCCTATGGTTTTTACTGTTCTTCTGTAATGAAATGAATTACTCAATATTTTTGAGGCACAATATTCTCCCCATTTTTATGGCATCAGTCCTATTATTTTAGTCACTATGCTACCTTAAAAATAATAAAATATGCTACTACAGCCTAAAATAGTTTTCAATTCTATTAAACCAATTCTCTTGGAATATTGATTTTATGACTAATGTAGCAAACTGAATGCTATCCAACCAGGTTTCCTGCTGGTATAATAGCTTCAGCAATAGTAGGAACTCCACTGAAATTAAGCTACTCAAGAGTGCTCACAGGAATTAGAAAGACATTCACACTGGAAAAAAATGCATTAAGATCCCTGAATAAGATTTCACAGTATCACATTTTCCTCTTCCATGGGAAACACCATCATCAATAAAGAGAACTTGCTAAAATATTTGAGTGTACCAAAACCAGTTTATCCACATCAGTGAAAGTTTCAAATATACAATAAGATGATCTACTAAGTACAGCAACTGGGGGCAGGGAAGAGGGTTCGTGTAAATATGTAACTACAGTGAAATGAGAAGACTCTGTTTGCAGGTGCATGGCAGCAAGCTTGCCTCGAGCCACAACGCCTGCACGGGAGTGGCTGCACTGGCCAATGTCACCCAGAAACATCACAAACAGGCCACTCAGCAGGCACACCACAAGGACCTGAAAGAGCCTAGCCCAAACCAGGGGTCAAACACCTGAAGGACTGGTGCCAAAACCAGCAGAGAAGCAGGCTGTGACCAGCCACCTTGCAGCAGGGCTGGCAATGTAAGTAAGCAAAAGCAACTTCCAGTTCTGGACTAATGTTGAGATCACTGTTGCATATTTCTGCACAAAGACACCGCTTGAGCTTATGCAGAATCTTAAAAACAGCCTCGTGTTGTGGTTACCATTGCTTTAGGCACTGATGTGTGTGGGAGGTTATTCTTCATCTCTAGTGCTTGGCTAGAACTTTGTTCATACCTCTCGTTCAGGACCCAAGAAATTAAACAAAATCCTAGGAGAAGATCTGAGGCTGAATGAGATCTTGTCATGTTTTCTCAACATTAATATACCATTTTCACTTTGGATGTTTTGTGGTGTGTTTTTCACCCTAATGTTTTTCAGCACTTCAAACTTAGAGTAGTTCTTCATGTGCTGCTGAATTTGTTCTTTTTTAAAGGTGTTCTAGGATTTTTTTCCTGAAGCTTTTTCCCAGAAGGAAATTTCAGGTGTCCATGAGTACAATCTCACCAAATATACTGCAGCCCACAATCCTCTCAAATACCAGCTATCCATCTGCACATCACATTTCAGTTCTGAGGCTGATACTGTACAAACACACACTTTTGCAGGCCAAAAGGAAGGCATGCACCACCATCAGCACAAACATCAAGACAAAATAATCAGTCAAAAACACAGTATGAACAAACTGGAAAAGCCAAGGAAAACATAAAAGCTCCCTAACTGTTTCAACATAGCAATCCCACGGGGTTAGCTGTATTTCTTCTCCTAACAACAGCATTTAGTTTAGCATTAAGCACATGTTCATTTCCCATTGAAAGCAGTGGGGAAGGACTTTATTTCAGTGACATCAAATGGGTTAAAAACTAACTGGATGGAAAAGTGAATTTCAAATTGGCTGTGTCTTTCTCTAACACAAGAAAATGCAGGAAGATAATTCAGTCAGCAAATTCATCTCCCCAGCTATTATTCCTTAATTTTACATCTTGACTAAACCGAAAATGTAAGAATTTACTCACTTCTCTATTAATAACTGTATTTTTTCCTGGCATTAAGGCAACTCATTCAAATAAAATTCCCCAGAAACAGAAAGAACTCTTCAGGCAATAAATACAGAGAAGACTCAGGAGGTTTATGCGAGTGACTCCAGTACCTGCGAAGCATCCTGGGGGAAAACCGCATCAAAGGCAAACATCTTTGGGACAGCAACAACGCCTCTTCTGTGACCTGCATTGGAAGGCCCACTTGTCGCTGGATCATAAAATGTGATTTGCTTTTTTCGCGGGTCTACCTTTAGGAAGGACATGGATTCAGATGTTTCATGTGCTCCTTGAGAGGGACAAATCCTTACCATTACTTTCACCTGCAAGAATTCAGAAGAAAGCAACCACTTGAGTTCCCAGCTACAGATAAACACATGCAAAGCATTCCTCCCAAACCCACTCCCCTTCCCATGACAGGCTCATTTGTTATACTTTGGAGTGTCAGAACAACCGTGGGACAAAACCAGAGGCAGATTTTCCAGCCTGGTTTCCACCCTGGGGTCTTCAGCTTTTAAAGGTGCACTTTGTCCCTTCAGTTGACTTCGTTCCAGTTTTACCATTTCAATTTATAAATGTCTGATCTGCAGGTATAATCCACTGTAGGTGTAATACCATGCCTAAAGAAAAGGAAACTCTAGTCTCCTACCTTTCAAGTACTCAATGTGACCAAAAGCACAAATCAATCCACTCTGAAAATCTGTCTGAATAACGCATAGCTAGTGCATGCAAATCAAACTAAATCTAGAAACTTTCAATTCCTTGTTCACATTCTTCTAATAAAAAGGTGCTTCTCTTATAGCTTTTCCAGGCAGATGCCTTTATGCTATCATTGCTAGGCTGTTTGGTGGCTAGGTGCAGATTTAACAGGAAAGAAGGCAAGAAAAAAAAAAAACATTAAAAGGTCAAAAAGCTTGAAGAGATACCACTCACAAAGTACATTTCTATTACAGCATTGCAAATGCTTATTTCCTACATATGGCACTTTAAGACAGCATTTTTAGAGAGGTTAGACATGCTGGCTGTGATTTCCAAAGCAGCTTATGGAAGCCAAGTGACTGGGTCTCACGGAAGTTCAGCAAAGGCTGCACACCTGCTTCTTTTAAGCTTCCTGGAAATCATACCCTTAACTCTGAAAACCTGTGAAATACTGCCTCACACCCACTCAAAACCATTTATCCTTACAAAATAGTCCCAGGTCAGAACCAGTGTGTTTCATACACCTTGCACTGAAGTAAATGACTATTACAGGCACAACTTCAACTCTGCACTGCCCAGCAGATCAAACTTAAGAGAAAAGCAATGCTCAGGCAGAGTGACTTTCCACAGCCAGTAGGAAATGTTTCAATAACAATCTGAACAACAGCATTATCTTCTCATCCAACTACCAGACAACTTTCACAGCGCCAGTGTTAACCATCTAATTTCACTGGGTGAAGAGCCTCCAAGGCTGTAATAATACGCCACAGCCAGCACAGCTAGAACAATTTACACTCATACTCTCCAGAGCACCCATCAGGATTTTCATCTTCTGCAATGCAACCACTGACCTGCAAAACACCTGCTCCTTTTACAGCACTTGCACCTGATTTGGAAGGGGAGTGACAGATAGCAACCCCTCTGCTGCAAACCTACCAGGTGAACCCTCCAAACACAGGGCACGCAGTCACTTGCTGATGAGTCGGCACTCAGCACTGGTGAGGCCACACCTCGAATGCTGGGTGCAGTTTTGGGCCCCTCACTACAAGAAAGACACTGAGGTGCTGGAGCATGTCCAGAGAAGGGCAACAAAGCTGGTGAAGGGTCTGGAGAACAGGTCTGATGAGGAGCGGCTGAGGGAACTGGGGCTGTTTAGTCTGGAGAAAAGGAGGCTGAGGGGAGACCTTATCACTCTCTACAACTACCTCAAAGGAGGTTGTAGCGAGGTGGGTTTCTTCTCCCAGGCAACAAGTGATAGGACAAGAGGAAATGGCCTCAAGTTGCGCCAGGGGAGGTTTAGATTGGACATTAGGAAAAATTTCTTCACTGAAAGGGCTGTCAAGCATTGGAACAGGCTGCCCAGGGAAGTGGTGGAGTCACCGTCCCTGGAGGTATTGAAAAGATGTGTAGAGGTGGCACTTAGGGACACGGTTTAGTGCAGGTTAGTGGTTGGACTCAATCTTAAGAGTCCTTTCCAACCTAAATGATTCTATGATTCTATGAGTCAGGCCCACCTGTAGCCCTGACCTAGACGTTACATGCGGAAGCTGGGTTGGAAAGCATGCACCTCTGATAAAGAACGATCCTCCTTTTCAGTAACTTCTTGTTGCTAAATTTAACCTTAGATCTGCCAGAACAATTTGACTCCTACTTACTACGTTCTGAGACATTATGTCATTAAAATGGTGTGCACTTATCACACTGACAGATTCTTTGTGTCTTTACAAAAAAAATGTGCTTTGCAGTCAGCACTTCCCTGTCACTGCTGTAGCCAGAGAAATAATGGCAAAGGAAGAACCAAAGCTGAAAAACTACTTTAGCAAAACATGCAATAGAGACCAGAGAGACTGAGATACACTCTAGGACTGCCCTTCTTACCAGACAAGGTGAAAAGGTGATGGCATACACACCTGCACCCATGTGGGTGCAGCGAAATGTAGTGCCCAAGCCAGGATGATCCATAGCAGGCAGGTGGGTGCAGCAGTAAGCACCATGCCGAACTGTCCCTGCCTTTATCAGCTGGGGAGGGTGGGTAATTTGAAGATTTCATTTAGGTCCTCAACTGTTCCATTTTTCCAGCTTCTCCTTTCTACACGGACTAACTAGGCTGCACCTAGGCATCCCTGCACAGTTACTCAAGCATCCTCACAGAAAATACTTTCCACAAAGCAGCTATAAAAGCTTTTCCCCAACATTTTTTCCAAACAAAGAGGTTAAGAAACAACCAACCCCTTCAGTAAACACTGCAGGAGGCTCCACCAAAGGCAGCAGCAAATTCTTCCACCTATTGACTCAAGCAGTCCCCTGATTTCAACACTTTCTTTTCTTTCCCCTTTCATAGTGATATGAATATGAAAATACATTCCCAGAAAATAAGCATACCTTAGAATAAATGAAACAGCTGCTTCAAAAGCAAAGTGCATCAGAGGTGACACACTCAAGGCTGTTTCCCCATAAAAGCTCCATGAAGACAGCTTTGTGTGTTAGACTGTTAGCTCAACCTTGACATGCTACCAAGGTGCTCAGAAAAATAACCTCCCTCAGGAAAAAAAAAAAAAAAAAAAAAAAACTAAATATATATATATATAAGCACAAATGCACACTTCAGGGTCACTTGATTAAAATGAATTTTAAAATATATGCTGTTTTCAAAGCACTTCTCTGAACAGTTCTTTCTGTTCTCACTTCCACCTATTATTAGATTATAGCAGCCAGAGCTTGGATAACAGGAAAATTGGTTTGCTCCTGACCTAACCAGCAAGTTACTTCCATCAGAGCATTGCTCCCCCTAACACAAAGATGGCTTCACCCCCAGAAAAACCTTTTGTGTCAAATTAGCTTTTTGAGACCATCTCTCTGAAGCAGAAAGATACTAAAATAGCTTCCCATAATGGATTAGATCCCAAACTTAAGAGGCCTCAAGGGTCATCTTCATTTTCACAGTGGAAGTGAGCTTTTAAGGCAAATGGGAGGGGGAAGAGAAAAGCAGCTTGAGGGAGATTCCTCTTTTAGTCTTTCGTGTATAAAAGATGATTTGCAGAGTAGAAAAACACTGATTTCAAATTTAGTTTCTCTTCTCACTAAATCTATCCATAAGTGATGCCTACCAGAAATTGTAGAGTTATAATGTGTCACATTCATGATACTGAGCGAGACTCCAACTTTGCTCAGATATGAAGCGGAAATGCTTGTGAAAGTACCAACAAGCATAGAGATTACTCAAACATATCCCTTCGCAATAGCAAAAACTAAGTGCAGGCAGATCCCAGGTGCATGCACACGCTAAAAGAAAGGTTTGGTGTTATACTATTTATTCTTCTTACACTTCTTGCCATTCTATGTTTCAGGACCAATCTTAAGAGACAGATTTATATTCTCAGCTCTGAAGTTCATCCCAGTACTCTTCTGGGATGAGTACTGCAGAAAAAGCAGTATACTACCGCGCCAGCATGGTTTCTGCCTTAAGCATCAACTTAACTGCATCTTCTCCTGGGTGTCTTTATCTAGTTCTCATACAAAAGGCATGCTCACCTGTACACATAGCAACATGCAGTGGAGGAAATCATCCAGATTCAAGGGCTTGCAGTGAGGGAAGGATTCAAGAAAACACAGGAACCTGTAAATCTTACAGTAACTTTGGCCCATAACTAGGGAGCAAAGCAGCAATACCTGCACTGCACGCTAATGTTTTTATTTGTTTATGAAAATGAATTACTAGAATTAAGCGCAATAACATTAATTTCAGGCCCATCCAGGATCACACCCTCTGTGGGCAGTTATTCAACAATATGGCCAGCTTTCTGGTGGTCAGTTCCAACTGCAGCAGTACCAGCTACTGGTAACACTTGTACAAAGCAAAGAAACACAAGATAAGGAATTTAGAGGAGAATGGATGAATAAATGGAAGAATAAGACAGGTCTGAAAGAACAAGAACAGGTCGGGGGGGGGGGAGCTAAAAGGAATGGCAAGGGGGGGGGGGGGGGGGCGGTATGCAGAGGGAGAGAAAGAGAGAGAACACCAAAAAGGAAAGACAACACAAATATGGCAATTCCAGAAAAGTCATCTGAGGCTCAGGGCATCTCTGCCCTGACCACTTTTAAGACTCCCTAAGGAGAACTAAGATGGCACATTCACCCTGTGACAGGGGTGACCCTTCCTTCTGGAACTGAGGATTTTTACAAAGTACTTTTTTTACCCCTCTTTTGTGTATTTCTTCTTCAATGTCACAGAAAGATGCAAAGTAAGAAAAAGAATTACAAGTGGAAGTTTATCATTATCAAGGATACAAGGAATTGTACATAGACATTCATACAGACGTTGAATATTAGATAGAGGCTCCATTTAATGAGGATGTTGATAGAAAAAGAGGATAGGTTTGTATTGGAGTTCAATTTCTGCAAATAAAAATAAAAGAAACATCAACATCACAGTACTTGCACATTATTAACATATTTCTCAGTGCCTGAAGACAGCCTAAATCATGCAAACCACTGAAGGATCTCATTAATTAACTGTCTCTAATCTGGTAGAGTTTGTACACTGGGGGTTAACACTCCGCTGCTGAACTCTCCAAATTCATGTTTCTGCAAGAACCAGGAGGTCAGCAGAATTGCTAAAGGAAGCCCTATTAAAATAAAAAGTGTTTAGGAAAAGAAGATGGTAAATACATCCTGAATATGCCATTAAAAGATAAAGAATTTAAAAAATAAACGAGCTCATAATTTGAAAAAGCCCTAGACACGGGTGGCATAAGGTCAGAGGTCTACCCACCCAGCACAACAATGGGTGTAATTTTAACCCTCACTGGCAAGGCTGGGAGAAAGATTCATAACCATCGAGGAATTTATTTTTTTTTTTAATTAATCTGTCTGTCAGCCTACAGTGGAAGTCAGGGAAAAGAAAGGCAACAAAAGCAAACATCTGCAAGCTAGAATCAATTTGCTCCAGCTATGTACGGGCAAACCCAGTGGATGGATGCTGAAGCATAAAAATAAAAAATCATACCACAGTCTTATGCACACATAAAGAATTTTAAAGGAGAAAAACTGGCAAAGCACAGATTCCTGAAAAGAATGAGAGGCGGAAAAAACCCACCCCCTGAGTGAAGGACAATGGCTATGTGGAGGACTCTGAGGCTAAACCCTGTACAGTTTCAGAAACACCTGATGAGACCACTAGAGAATCACAGATCATATAGCACACTCAAATATCAGTAGCTTGCTGGAGTCCTGAGACAAAACTCTAGACCTTAACATCTTTGACCCTTACGAAAGTCAAATCTAGATGCATATTTAACAATTCTGACCTAAACACCGAAATATCTCAGAAACTGAGGGATGTACATCCTGGCTGGTACCGCCCCTTCCTCCACTTACAGCCCTCCTCCTCCATTGCTACTTTCTACCCTGTCTCACACCTAAGGGTCAAAAGAAAAGACCTTCTGCCCCACTGCCACGCAGCAGTCGCTGTTCCCACGCTGTGACCTTCTCCAGCAGTGCCACCCCCACATGCCCCCTTTGTGCAGACTCATGATTTCCAGACCTCCCCCTGCATACTGAACCAGCTGGAGTTGAGAAGAACAAGACAGGGGAGTCACAGCAACCGAAATAGTGGGCTGGCTTCAGGACAGGTCAAGACAGTGCAGAACATCAAGCACATGTCAGTGACAAAAAGCAGGTTTGGAAAAAGTAAGAGACAGACCAAAAAGCCACGAAACACAAATTTCAAAGCAACTCTCTGACAGCAAGACACGAATGTGAGACTGATGGCCAGAGGCAAGCTAGCAGTTTTGTCTAATACAGCCCATATATTTTGGATATGATGAATTGAATGGAGCTACAGCAAAGCCATGCGTCAATGAACACAAAACTCCTCCAAGACCAGTGAGGCATGCATCGTCTCAGAAGAAATCACATCCAAGGCTGAATTTGTAGAGAAAAGAGCCAGTAATAACAGAGAGAATGACATAATCCTACACAATTTTAGACAGAAATAGCCAGGAGACTGAGACAGTCAAGTTCACATTGATTATTATCCCGCAATCAAAAGAGATGGAAGGGCTATCAACTCTGAGACCAGAGAAAGGGGAAGGACTGTCTCATACTTAAAGGCCAGATGATTTGAATTCTGTTCCTAAGACTATCACAGACCTCTACTACATGTCTTACACAACAAATACAAAAAAAACCCTATTTATAATCTCAGAAAGTTGGTCATTCATCTTTCAGAGGAGTGAAGGGTGCCAAATACTGTACACTGTTTAATTTGAGGCAGACGTGTAGACAGAGAAGACTCCACTAATTCACTAAGTAATGACTAGACTCCATGGCATTTTGAATGCTGAGGAAACTAAGACCCTGACCCATCCAAGTATGCTAGCACAGGCATAAATGTAGCACATGGTACCCCCTTTGAAATCAATGGATGTGCAGTGTTTGTGTGTTTATAGTGATGCTTTTTTAGCATTTGATGCTTATATAGTTGTCAAGTTTCAAATTAGATAGAATGAGAATGAAAAAATATAAGAAATGAATTAAAAAGCATGTAAAATTTTAAGATACATGTGCTCAAGCCTTTTTCACTAAAATAAACTCTGACTTTATCTGTTTGTATTTTGGGAAAGTGCTGACACTATACTGGAATCTATTCTAAAAATGCTGGTCATATTCTGTGTTACAGCAGTATCATAATCCCTAAATGAACAACCAATTTGGTCTTTAGCAATAAATGTCATTATATCAAATTTGAACGGACACTAAATGTTCCCTGGAAACACACATCCTTGACAGGCAATGTGCAGCCAGGAAGTTAATTTTGTCCAATGTTCACAAAACAGCATAGAACAGCAGGTTAATTAAATAACTATGTTTAGACATCTACCATTCTGAATTAAGATTTCTCAGCAAGAAATTACAAAGAATTCACATTCAGTTGAATAAAGACCATTTTCCAATGAAATCACTTATTTTTCAACTACAGTGTAAATCAAATTACAAAAGTCCTAGTACAGAGCCAATATTTTTCATGGATTTAATTGTAACTGACAGATATATAACCCTTGCTAAATTGGTTTACTGTGGGTAGTTCTTACAAGCCTTTCATATACTGCCACTACCAACGGATGGTAAATTTATATGCAAAATTGCCATGCTAGCATAGACCATCTAGCTCCCCTGGGAGAACCTAAAAAAAAAAAAAAAAAAAAATCACTTCTGTATTGTACTCTATTAAAGAAGAATTGATTCTCTGCTCCCAGAAGACTTGAAGAAAACAACTTCATTTTTAAAGGTGAAAAAGTAGAAGAATTTATGTATTTTTTTCTAATTTTTCCACATTTTTGTTTAAGCAGTCCAAGGAATTTCAGCAGGGATGTATCTACCGTGGATGATACAGGTCTACATACAATGACAGAAGCGTACTTAGTATGATACAAGATTTATATCAGAAATAACACTCTAGTCATTAGGAAACAAGCAGCAATAAAGATGACAAAATTAAGTACCTATTTGTTATCCGTCATCAAACCAACCGAAGAACCACTGAATGGGACATACAGCACACTTAAGAAAACCCTGCATGATCAGTAAATCATATTAGCAGTACCTTAGCTATGGCTTAGTAAAGCATAAATGAAAGTAAATTTCTAAAACACATAAACGGAGACCAGTATGTATATACCTGTCCAAGAAACATGTCTGACAATTCAGGTTCTCTTTAAATGCTCCACTTCAATTGTCTCACACAGGAGGATTCTGTCATTCTAACATAAAAAATTGACAGGATCCTTGGAAGAGACAGGCACTTAAAGTTGCTGTTGTAAGTGATGCAGTATTATAAAGAATGAGCTGAATAGAACCCCAGAAAAAAAAACATTTTGCATTAAAAAGGCTTCCTACCATGCTAAAGAAAAATAGCAAATTAGAATGCTACACAGCAGCCACTGTAAAATGGATGTCTTTTTTAATACCACAATATGATAAATTATCTTAAGTAGCACATTAATGTCAGAAATTGAGCATAATCTAACTTCTTTCCAGTGACAATATTAAATGGCTTTCAGACATCTTTCCTACTATTCTGACATTAAATTTAATAACACCCAGAGAGACCACAAAAATGATTCAGTTACAAGAATCATACTGTACTGGATCATTGCCTTTTAAGTAGGATTCAGCTAAATGATTTGGACTCTGATGTTTTTGGCACATTCAGGAGAAAGGTATGAAATTTGCTACATAGCATTTATCAGTAGCAAGCAAAATTCCGTTGGGTATCCAGTTTGCATTGGTAGTGGGATTTTCCTTTGTGCATGAGAGTTTGATAATTGTTGATTATACGAAGCACCAGTCCCGGACAGACCTACAGTTCTAAATTACTTTTTTTTAAAAAACAAGACAAAACAAAAAAAAAAAAAACCACACAAATTTTTCCCTGCTTGGTGTTCCTGAATATGGACAAACACTGCAAGCACCTGTGAGAGTGTAAAACATTTTGCACTCTTAGTAAAGAAAATTAAGCTAAAGGCTTAATTGAGGTTTTGTATCCCAGGACATGTCCACACACTCCTGCTGCAACTATTATAAGGGAAAAATTGATATTTATGAAACGTAAAAGAAACTACTAAGTCACTTGTTTTCTGCATCAACCTTCCAAGACAGTGCTTGAAACAATGAGAAATTATGCATAGAAATTGCAAAAGATACATACAAGTTCTCTGCTGTAGTAAGTCTCTAAGAACAAAAGCATTCAACCACGAAAGCCATACAGCGATTTCACCACAGCAAAACTGTATGATATGCATGGAGATGATGATGCAAGATTAAGAACAAATTCAGATCTTGGGCCCAAATAATCAATAACTGAGTTCAAGTGCAAGAACTGTCCATCACGATCTTTTCACATTCCTGCTTCCTCCAGCAGTTCTCACAATGCACAGTTACTGCCTTTGCTATAGTCGTGCAGCTTACAATAAGCAAGAATTCAAGCCTCTTCCCTTCCCTGAACATCCATCAAGCTCACAAGTTCAAGACAAGGTCCCACAACCAGTGACAGGACCTGTCCATTTCTAGACACCACAGAAACACCCATGATAGTCCTGATGCTGCCTATGCTCAACTCAATCAGCTCCTTAGATTCAACTGTCCTTTCAGTCAGTTCAGAATAACTCTTATTCATGTGTTTAACTGTGAAATCAATGAAAAGGACTTAATACATGGGGAAGCTCTCCACCCAATTGGCGTTTTGGCCAAGGGAGTTTCTTTGGCGCAATAAGCCAATAGTCATAACACGGCAGCTTTCAAAGTGCGTATCAAATAAGGTAAAATTCCAGGTACAGATGTTAATTTGTTTGGTGAGGTCTTTTTCCAAAGGTTTAGGCTTAGTGAGGTCCAGGTCTCTATCAGCAGCAAAACACACACTGCTACTGCTTCTGCATGCTGGGCTTTTAGGATCCAGCCCTTCCCTTGCTCAGCCACAGCAATAGCTCCCCTCTGAGAAGGTAATTTAGAGATAAATACATAGGGGAGGATGGGAAATCTTTACATTTCTTCAGTTGTCACCATCCTCTATTAAACTTATTTAAAGATATTACCTCAAGGAAGAAGGCCAGTAAAGAAAAAAACATCAATGAGTGACTGTTATTTAAGCATTATAAGCCTGAAGCAGTAACATGTATTTATATCACATACTGTTAGAGATCCCCTAAAACTAAAGATGCTTAATCTTCTGGCCTCCTGAACAGTCAATAAAGCATTTCTTTAGAATCTCAGACTCATGATAGCAAACCTAATGCTGTAGTACGATGCTGGTAAAATAGGTTACAGTCATGCCTGATTTCCTTACAGCTTATCGTTTGTGAACGCATAGTTACAGCTCCTTTTCTTATGTACGTTACCTAGTGTTAATCAATATGAAAGTCCTTCAGCCTCTTTATCCACCCAGTAACTTCCATGACATATTTTTCCAAGTCTTCACAGCCAGTTTTACCTTTGGCTGCTCTGAATACGCAGCTTCACCACCTCATCCAAACCATTTAGGAAGACACTGAACAGCATGGACCTCCATATGACACCACTGCTAACTTGGCTCCAGTGTGACATCTGCCCTCTGGTTTCGTACCAGTTATTAAACCACTAGAGTATACATGACAGCTTAGGGGGTTTTTAAGAAACCTATGTCAGGGCACTTGTCAAAAGCTTTTTCAAAATCCAGATACACTCTATCAACCAGGCCAACCCTATTCAAATGCTCACTGACTCTTCCACAGAGTGCTAACATACGTGTTCCACCTGTAAAAGCTTCATCAACTGACCCCTACTATATCACATTAATCCCTGCCTGCTAATTTCTATCTTTATTATTGTTTCAACCACTTTGCCTGGTTGCTCCATCTGAAAGTCAGCCTTATGCCACTATACTTCTAGATTCCCCCAGGAGCCCTTTTTTACCTTTTGGCCCCAAAGTAACATCACATTTTCCACATTGTGTTCCTGTGACTCTTATAATGATGTATTGAATACCAGCTAAAAGACAACCCTGAGCATCAATGGGGGGAAAGGCACGTTAAGAATTACCATTGCAGGGGAAATACAGAAAGTCAATAATACTGGTCATTGTAAATGTTTCAACATGTACTTTGTCCTAAGTTTTCAGCAGATTTACAGAAGAAATGGGACTATCTAGAGTCTGTCATTACAGATAATAATTAGTCATTGTAGGATTCAGGCCTTACTCACTTACAATAAATGGTATTTCCACACAGTTGACATCATTTACCTCTTCAGCTTTTCATAAAGGGAGCCACATTGCTCCCATTGAAGTATCTTAGACACAGTACATGTTTCCAGCTTGCTACCCTATTTTTCGTTCTCACACAACTTACACTCTTTTCTCCTTAAATTTTATCTCTTCAGCCCCTTCACAGTAAGAAAAGGCATATTTCTCTATGGGATCTTGCCCTGCTCTGAAAGAAACCATTTGTCAAGAAGTGAATTAAAACTTGTCAAGCTACCTGTGCTCAGAGCAATCACCCCTTGAGGAGAGTAAGGACTGGTACTCAATGTGTCATTCTCAACTTAGTAAGGTGAAGTTAGGTGGGAATTACACAGCCCATCAGCACTGCTACATTCTTACCCGTACAGCAGAAACCAGCAAGGAACCAGTCCTCCACATCATAACTACGAAAGACAAGACAGCAGCAACCTGGGAGGTGAGGAAGGAAAAAGCTGCCCCACCAGCTGCTTAACCCACTGTAACCACACAGTAATAATAGGGCGAGGGACACCACTGAACTAGGAACAATCACACAAACCAAGGAGAGCACTAGCCACAGCTGCTGCAGTAGGAAAAAGTGACTCCAAAATCCACCACTGATTCTGTCCCCTGTGTGTATCTCATACTTACTATTGGACAGGCTGCAAGAAAAAGACAAGGAAAAAGATAACCGAGAGGAGCAGTAAAGTAGAAAGAGTAAAGTAGAAAGCTGTTAGAAGAGGAGGGACTGAAGTTAACAGAGGACCACAACACATCTGCCAATGTTTGCTGATTGTTCTCTCAACTGCTATGATACTTAAAGCAGTGAGGAAGAAAGGTAACTACTTTATTCCCATCATCCTCATAATGAGATACTAGCTGACTAAGTCTTGATCAGCAGAAGCTGGTGAAGAGGAAATTATAATGGAGAATGTTACTGCACAGTGGGCTAAATGCTACCAAAAGCTACTTGGCACTGCTCAGAGAAGGCAAAACTACGAGTGTTTAGTACTAAAAGAACACCTAGATAGGACTGATACTTTTCGTTTGACCACAAGTTCGAAGAATTAGGATACATGAGATTTCATTTGTTCTCGACTCATAAATTTTACAAAAAGCTATATTGTTGGAGGGGTTTTTTAATGGGCAAACACTGTCATTTATAAAGTTGCACAAGAGGAATGGGTTAACAGAGATGTGTAATAGGTATTGCATATTTTAAACTGTGGATCAGAGAAGATGCCTAGTTTATTTTTTGAGGAGCAATAAAACCAGTAACTAGCACACCCCATCACCATCTGGATGGTCTACATCTTAACTCAAGAACTAAAGGGCTGATTGAATTAGTAAAGAGCTCTTATCTTCTTCAGCACAGGATTCTTCCAAATTGTGGTCAACAAATACATGGCGAGAAGGACACAGCTGGAACCCTGGGCCCAAATAAACAGTATCTTCAATAATGTTTTCAGCTGAGAGTTAAACAACAGAGACATTTGAAGCTTCAACAGAAGCTTTTTGACGCGTAAATTCTTGGTGTAGCGTGCCAGGCAGGAGAGAAATACCACCCACATTGCCAGCGTGCTACATATATATATATATATATATGCTATTTTGGAGGAGAAGCTCACACAGCTGAGCAACATAGCTGCTCGAGGTCCTGCCATGCCCCTTGGCATTCTGGTAGAGCTCTTCCTTTTGAAAGCTGTAATGGGTCGGCCTGAGATGCAGCCCTCACCATGCTGTGCAGTGGTAGCTAGATAACACACCAGTCTTGACTACGGCTGAGCAGGGCTCACACAGCACCAAGGCTGCTTCCCCAACATTTCCCCAGTAGGCTGGGGGTGGGTAAAACTTAGGAGGGGATATAGCCAGGACAGCTGACCCAAACTGACCAAAGGGATATTCCATACCGCATGACATCGGCTCAGCAATATAAGCTGGGGAAAACAGGAAGAAGGGGGGAACATTCATTTCACATTTGTCATCCAGAGCAACTGCTACACGTACCGGAGCCCTACTTCCCAGAAAGTGGCTGGACATCACCTGCTGATGGGAAGTAGAGAATAAGATCTTTTGTTTTGCTTTTGCTTCCACACGTGGTTTTTGCTTCATTAAACTCTTTATCTGACCCATGTGCCTGTTGTTATATTTTCTCTCCCCTGTCCAGCTGAGGGGTTGAGAGTGATAGAGTGGCTTTGGTGGGCACCTGGCCAGGGCCAAGCCACCACAAAAGCCCTCTGCTGTGCTCTCTGATGAAGAAAGTAAGTAGACCATATGACCCAAGGCATATAATCTGCTGCTATCTGGGATCAAGCAGTTGATCTTCATTAGACTTTGCTGATCTGTTTGAAGATACCAGATAACTGAGATCTTTCCGCAAGGCACAAGTCATGCTGGTAAGCTTCACCAGTCACCCTCAAAGCATAGGAAAAGGCTGAAGTCTCTTGGCTACACATAGCTGCAGGCACACAAGTGCAATGAGGTGCAAAGACAGTTTTATTGAGCTGCAGGCACAAGGAGATGCAAGCACGCCTTAAAGGTCTTCCTAAGGCAAAGACCCTTAGAAATGCCATGCTCTCTGTTATTTCTGGTGCTGCAGTCAAGTGCTAAGCCTCACAAAGAGGCAGGCACAACAAATGGGCTCTGCTAGAGAACACACATAGAAAGGGTGTTCTTTAACGAACACTCCCCCACCTGGGAATCTCTAAATAACTGTCCCAGGTTTGCTGTATTCCACTATTTAATACTATATCCTCTTTTCTAACACACTGGAAAAACAGGAGAAGAGACCACATTTTCATCTGTGAGTTTCCACCTGCTTAAAATAGCCCAAATTA
The DNA here is from genome assembly GCF_034619465.1 of Leptosomus discolor. Lineage (NCBI taxonomy): Eukaryota > Metazoa > Chordata > Aves > Leptosomiformes > Leptosomidae > Leptosomus > Leptosomus discolor. Next base: position 11,695,066 of record NC_141393.1, read on the forward strand.
CTTCTTTGTTTTCCATTTACCACAAACTCATGACTTAAGAAATACAGAGTATTCTCTGTGAGCAACAGTGTCAGCTATAGGTATTTAGGCTGACAATCTCTTTATGTTAATGCTGATTTGTATGGTTACTCAAGGTGCATATTTTAGCTGTTCTGCACATTACATACTTCAATTCTATCTTCAAACGCTAATCTCTTGTAACCTATGTAAATAAGTATTCAGACTCTGCTGTGTGGGTGATTAAACAGATATAAATATGAATAAAGCTCTAAGTAACTGGGTTGTATTTTAATTAATTTTAAATAAAATTAGCACAAATTTTACAATTTGAAAGGTGCTGTATTTCCTAAGTTGGACAGACATCTGTTTCTCTCCTGCTACTTCATTTCCATACTCCTGACTTACAATGGCACGTGAAGCAAAGGAAACAAAGCCCCCCTCTACATATCTCCTTAACCTCAAGCAGACAGGCAACACAGCATCAGTGGCTGAGCCTTGCTGGCGACACAGAGACTGCTTCTGCCAAAGGTGAAGCCTGCCTGTGCATTGGTTTTGGAACAATGATGTCATAGGAAATTTTGTCTCTTATTTTAATAGAAGGAAGGACAAAATGACCTTTGCCAATTTTGTTGTCAGTGACGTCAACTGGCTTCAAGGAAGCTGACACTTTAGCACTGAATCTGCTCTGAGCCTACCAACTCTTCCCAAAGTCCACAGCAGATAACTGTTCTCAGGCACATTCAAATGGATGTGGCTATCTCTCTATCCCAAAGCCCTTCCCTTGAGCCTATCCAACCCTGTTCTAGGCTGAAAGCTCCCAGTCCTGTTAAAATTAATCTAGAACACTATTTTAAAAAATTGAAATCCAAAGTTACCTTTCCAATGCCAGGGTTGTCCTTGATTTTGGACACAGCTCTCAGAAGGCATGGTGGTGCTGGGGGAGGACAGAGCTGCAGGATGCCACTAAAGTTAGTAGCATAAATAGAGAAGTCGTGAGTGTGTGGCAGGGGCGGATGGTATTTCTTTCTCTTCGAAGACAGGTTAAGCTTCTGTGCTGCTCTGTATAAAAGTAATAGCAAGAAAGGACAATGTTACTAGGTGTTAATGGGAACCTGGACCAGATAAACAGATGCTCATTGTTATCACTGCCTGCTTAACAAATCAAGTCATTGTGTTCTAATCTGATTTCATAAGGACAAACCATCAGGAGACTAATCGAAGGAAATATGGGTAGAAAAATTACTAGCAAAATATTCAGCTAATTTCTCCCCCAACAAAGTTTCAATTATAATCCAACTTTCCCCTCTTTTCCCCAACAGCTTGACACAGGGATCTTAAAATGCTAAAATCTCACTGACATAATAAAAAGCTGAAATAATCCCCTTGTCACTGGCAGGACCAGATGGACTTTGCTGGTGATAACATTATGAAAGTGGTTCTTTGTACTCTACAAGTTACTCAAGGCAGAGCTTAACACTCCAAGTCAGCTGAGCTCAAGATCCTCTCCTGTTGGCTGCACTGAAAATCCTTAGATAACAGAGAATTTCCTTCAAGCCAGATTGTTTTTTCCTCCTCAATTCCATTCTTTCACATTAAAAGGGAAAGCTATTAAAAAGACATGCTTTAATGTTCTAAATGATAATGATCCAGCTTTTGAAATGCAGAATTTCAAAACATAAAAGATGAAGAAGGAAAAATTAAAACATACAATTAAAATTGTAACATTCTTCCTTGTGAATAAGAATAGCAACATAATCAGTTTTTCTGCTATTTCCCATCAGCAACACCAAACAGTATAGCAAGAAACAAAAACAGAAACTTGACTCTACATCAAAACCCATATGGGAAAAAAATCACCCTGCTGAGTTAGGTAGAACAAATACATGTGTTAGTGAGCACACGCTGGGCAGCTGGGGGTGGCCGTGAGGGTGAAATCTCAGCTCTGCCAAAGCCAAGGAGAGCTTTGCCACATGTGATCTGACCCCGAGACTGTCAGTAGATAACCCACTCTCAGATATATATCCAAAAAAGCATCCAATGTGCTATATTTCAACATCACTTTGAATAACTGTTAAGCCAGCAAAAATGCAAAGTGTTACACTGTCAGCATCTGTGGGCAACCTGAGATCATGCTACTGATGCCAACAGGTCTTCTGGGGACAAATCACTATTCTGGTCCATGCTTGCAATATAAAGGCTTGTCACTTTGGACAAATTACTTTATAAATATGTGATGATAAAAAGTCTCTTTATACAACAGCTACTTTATATTTTCATCGTGCCTTTCAGCTAAGGATCTCCAAGTACTTCTTAATGAGATCAAACTGGCACTAGCATCTGTGAAGTATTATAAGCAAGAGACATAGGCAGAAACTAAGGCAGTGCTTTGCTGTCATACTTAATTTAGGGTAAACCTAGATCCCTAAACTTGCCATGAATCTGTCATCAGGCAGCCTTAGGCTTAGTCAGCTTAGTAAGCCAATCAGAGAAGGAAACTCTTCCTTTGCTTATATTTATGGTAAGTTAGAAGCAAAAATGACCACTGAGAGCAGAAGGGTTGCACAGTTTCTTCCAGCAGCACTATTGGCTTCAAATGATTTACACTATGAAGAACTGGTTATGTCTGAGAAGCAAAATTACTCACTTGGGACAAGATTATACAGCTAGTCAGTATGAGGGGCAGGACTTTCAATAAAGATCTCCAAAATTCCCAGTCCTATGCTCTATATTCCCAAACTTGTGTGTTAAACTCCTGGACCTTTTCACTTCATCGACTTCTGGAGGTGCAGACCCCTTATGCACTTCCTTCTCTCTCTCTGCAAACACTGCAGTATTTAGAAAAAGACAAAGGCTCGTGTGATGAAAAAATGAGGCTCTAGTTCCAAACTCAGAGGGAGCCAGAAGCCACTGTCTTGTGAGGAACAAGTTGGACTTTTGCCTCTGAGGAAAGAAGTAGCCTTTGATTCCTGCTGCATCCTGAAACCAGCAGGAACCGTATCCCACAGCGAAGCAAAACATTGCAAGCATAGGTTTATGCAGAACCTTGGGGTTTTGGTGGCAATGAGAACTGATTTAACTGCCTAAATCTCAAATCCCCTTGGTAATACTTCATTCAGTATGAAAACATGCGCCTGAAATAGGACACCAGGCAAACAGTTGCACAATTTCACTATGGTTGCAGCTGCACACTAAAACCGTAATGCCTCCTAAATTATATGCAGCTTTACTGTGCAGAAAAGTCTCTCTACTGGTTGGTACTCTCATTGTGGAACTCAAGGCAGTCATTACCCTCTATCTCCAAGTACCAATTAACAACAGTCTTTATTATTTAATCATCTTGTTGATTAATATGAAAGATAATGTTTATTTCCTTGTTTACATGCTATGATACCTTGTTGAAATGATAAAAACTCCTCAAGAGAATGTCTTTAAAGTGCAATCAAGATATACATTAAATCCTGATGAAATAATTATTCCTTCAATAGATCTGGCTGAAGGAGCTCCTCTGAGAAACATACATGAAAGAGAATGAGATACAAAGGACAAGTTCACTCAGGAATTGTGTATCCAGGCACCTAACTAAGCACTAACACTTAATAAGTAAATGCACCCAAAAAAGCCAAAGCAAAGTTTATAAACAAGTAAACAGAAAATTCAGCATTTTTAAAGTATAGGATCTCTCAAAATAGCTCAGTAACACAGTTTTGAACCACTTCAAAAAGCAGATCTAAGATACCAAATCCATTACTAGCTGTCTTAACATCCCCACCAAGACAGAACAACTATCAAAGTGATTCACTTCCAACAGTATTCACACACTTTCTGCATCTCCACTGTTCACAGGACGGTGCCATATGCTAGCTAAAGCAATTAACTGCTATAGTGCTGATAAACCCTCTTCCTATGAGTCTGCAGTGCCACGTTTACTAAGAAATTTGGCAAAGGGACTGCTGATGTCCATGTGAGATAACAGGAAACTGAAAAAGCAGAGGAACTGGAGTAGCTGTTGTAGAAAATAATCAGTGCTTTGATAGGCAACAGGCCAACTGCACTAATAATGATGTGGTTCACATTTAAGAAGCATCTCTTCTCAGGTAGCAATGCACAAAGCTTAATTACAATCTCTCTGTGTTTGAATGCAAGAATTACCTTGCCCGACACTAAAATTAGTTTGTTTCTGGAGCTGGAACGTCACAAACATCTTGTACCAGCAGTATCAAACAGTTTGTTGGGTTTGATTTTGTTTGTTGTTTTGGTTTTGGTTTGTTTGTTGTTTTGTTTTGGTTTTTTTTTCTAAAAGGGAAAAGTTAAGGAAAGATTCGGACAATTTAGGCAAAACAAAACATCACTATCAAACTGTAGACCCTGAATATGAGTTCAAGGAATTGTCATCCTCAGCTCCTATAAAACGCACAGTCAGTTCTTCAACTACTACAAAAGCCAGCTGGGCAGCAGCCTTCATATGCTTCACTTGGGCTCCTGGACTGGTCTAGGCAAAGATTACCACATAAGAACCCATCAATCCTCACGCACTTCTTGCAGCACCAACAATATACTTGGTGGCATCCCAGCCAAGTACTCATTAGGTAAAAATACAGGCCAAGCTGGTTTGGACATGGGCCCAACTAAATTGAACAAAATCCAACTTCACAAAACTCCTTACTTCAGTAAATTTCATGAGAGTTACGTATTTACAGGGAGCAACTCCTGAGACACTCCAGAGTGCTGGATTTTCTGTAGTCCTTATCCAACAACCCATTACTGAAGTTACACCTAAGTTTGCAGTTCTTTCTTTCTCCAGCATTCCTTTTCTCAGGGGCAACTTGTCCGATGAACACAGGGAAGGCAAAGCTCTCATAAACGGGACCCTTTTTGCCCAGCACCAGAAAGACAGAAGCCAGGCTCATACCAGATCACTTTCTGCAGGAGCCTAATTGGGTGCCACACCTATTTCCTGATTTGCATCTTTTTCTCAAATTTAACCTTGCACAGGAGGCCCTCATATCCACCTTCAGCACCACAATGGGCTGTCTGACCTTCTCCAATATCCATTTCTGTCTCCTCACAGGGAAAATTATGACCTGTAGGGAACACTATGCAAAACTTAAGCGTTAGAGTCACTTGTTTTTCTGGGCATTTTCCAAGCATTTTGTCACAGCTTTGACACAGATGTACGCTTTCCACCTACCTTCGCTTTCCCCATTCAACCTCCACCAAGCACTCTTTTACAAAACATTCCTGCAAGGGAAACTAAGCTCCACACTCTCTTCCAATTAAAGCATGAGAGACATCCGTGTATATTATTTTTACCTCCGGCTGTGAGATCTACTGTCTGCTTTTTGCTTAACTCTTTCCATCTTTAATAGAAGATGTCTTTTAAGAGGCTCTGGAGAGTTCTTTTCTCATAGCTAGGTGTCACAGTAGAAAATAAAACTAATATATGGCACATGCAGGGGCACTCAAATATCAAATGACAAGGGACAGTCTCTAACCTGCTCTTTCCCCCCCACAATTTACAGATTACTAGGTTTTCTGCTATGCAAGGACGAGACCAGTGAGGAAAACCATGGCCAAATCAACTACATAATGCTCAGCATTTAGGGAATAAGACTGTGCAACAATAGTAGCTACAAAGCCTGCCATTAAAAGCATCATACAATTTTTTATTTCCAATTCTGCCTATGTAGTTAACATGGCGTTTCAGATACTCTGATGTACAGCAAGCTGCTTCTAGCTTACACTCACTGCACACGTTCTGCACATTATAGCTGCGAAAGTAAACAGCACAATTTAAATCCCTAATGAACAGTGTTCCTTCTGGGCATAATTTCTCCATGAAAAGAAAAACTAGATTTCAAAATTTTATAACTATGCAAAATTATAAAATTTTTGCTTAACACTTTGTGGAATTTATTAAGCTTCAGAAGGAAGAGTGATGTGAAATATACTCTGGGACACATACTAGAAAAGGGTCAACTGAGATAGACACAGAGGATTTAAATGACGCAGTGGGTTTACAGACAAACTGCCACAAGTCAGAAATAGAACTGGGAATCCTGATTCCCATTATTAAGCTCCTCTGACAAAAATAATAAAAGTTCTGCACATTCATTTCAGCATGACTCACTACATATTAACAGGTTTAGTGTTATTAGCCAGCCTTATCTTGCAGAGATCACTGTCATTATTCATCTTGTGAGAATGCTTAAGGGCTTCACTGAAAGGGTCGAGGCCAAAGAAGTGTACAGTCCAAACCTTAAATATCCTCAACTTTGGAGTTTACTCAAGAGTACACTTACTCAAGAGTTTTGGTTTGACCTTGACAGACATCACAGGAGCAATTTTTATCCTGATTCTGAACCCTCTGCAAAGCTTGCAAAATTCTGGATGCAGGTTTATGGTGGGAATCAGTCTACTCTAAAGCAAGACTCTTCCAAATTTTCCCACTTCCCAGCCCAACAAAGCATCACTCCTCTGCCACATAACTAATATCCCAAGCCTCTCCCACTGCAAACCAGCTCCAAAGGAAGCAGTGGGAAAGTCACAGTCTGTCATTGTATCTACAGTTCCAGTTATTGTTTCCTTAATTACTCGTCAATATAGACAACAAATAGACGGATGTCCTACAATACACCCTCAGTACTCTGTCCTGAGCCTTCCGTAACTCACAGAATAAACTTGGTTAGCATTATTACTTTTATTACTGCTATCACTGTTTGATTTGTGGTTCTAAAATTAGCAAGCTAGCACAATGAAACAGTGCAGTTGCTACCCAAAACCCCAAGCAAATTTAAAAATAAACAAGGTATCCGTTTCCACTAACAGCATTTGATTTGGAAAATAAAACCCGGTTCAGAAAGAGATATTTTTAAAGAGAAAACTGGGAACGTCTAAATCTATCATGAAAGTTTGGAAAGGACAGTCGCCATCTGTATTTCTACAGTAAATTTTGTTCAAGGAGTCACTTATACATTAAATTTTGAGGTTATGGTCTGTTCTTCCCCCTAGAAAAAGCTTACTAGGTTCCTGTGATGCATATATAGCTTCAGGAGGATATAAAGGCTTTCCTCACATTAGTACCATTACAGAAGTACAGCACCAAACCTTTGTTAGCTTAGCTGTCCCAGCAATGCTGTTGAGAAGCACTGCCAGAAGAACAAACAATTAATGTTCCTTATTTCAGTGGTTCAACTTCCTCAATAAATAATCAGTTCATCTGGATCACAATGCACAGCCTCAAACAATGGCATTTTTATAATGGGTCATGATAATAAAGTTTCAATAAAACCATTATTCTGAAACATTCCAAAATGTCAAACCATATCTAATATTGTAGGGATATTACCAACCCAACATCAGGAGAGAAAGTATCTCTAATATCAGATTAAATTTGTGCCTTGCCTCTTGTACATAGCATAATCTTGCAATTCAGGCTTGAATTTCAGCCTCTCACTTTGAGTGACCTCTTAATTTTCTCTTACTATCTCTTATTAAAATCAGCAAGGCAGAAATAAAAATCTGCTATGTTGACACATTAGGAACATCATCTGCTCACAGCTGATCAGAGAAGACGGGTCCAGAAGGGATTTTAAGAGGTTATCTACACTTTCCCAATGCTCCATGGTAGGATGAACTTCACCTAATACATTCCAGTATACTTATATGTCCAACTTGTACTTAGAAATCTCCAGTGAAAGCAAGTCTATAGCTTCCCAAGGCAATCAATTCCGGTGTTTAACTAGTCTCACTGTTAGAAAATTCACACCTCCTATCTCTCATAAATCTGACTTGCCAGAATTCATGTTCCTTATTTTCCCCCCACCTCCACAGCAGACATGCAGAGGAGCTTATTTCCTTCTCCTGCAGCACGTATTACCTGTATGAAGACCACTACCACACCCCAGTCTTCTCTTTTACAAATTAAAAAGTCTCGATCCTTTTAACCTTCACCCTTTCCTCACAGGTCAAGTTTCCTTGATTTCTGACCAACCTTCTTGCTCTGCCGCTACCCTACTCACATCTTCATAAAGTACGGAATCCAGGCTTTGTGCATCAGTGAGCAATGATCGAGGCTCACCTGACTTCAGGCACCATACAGAAAGACAAGGCAAAGCCACTTTGGGACAAACTCAAAAAGACCTCGGGAAGATGACAAGTTAAAACAAACCTGCAGGGTACCCCTGACATCAGAAGAGCTTTCTCATGCTGTACAGACTCAAGGGCTGATCCCTCCTCTCAGCTACACATTATTATTTAAACAGAAGCAACCAATCAAGCCCATCTTCAAGCACTCAAGCAATTTGCACACAGGAATCCAAGAAGGAATTTTCACAGCTCTTCTCTGTAATTCTTCCCCAGGTTTAAAAAACACCAAAGTGCAAATCTTCATGAGTGCTGGCTGTTACACTCCAACCAAAATTTTTTCTGCTCTCTCAAACCAGCAATTTCTGTGGTTGCTGCTACAAAATTGTCATGAATGATATCAGCTCCATATTGTCTTCAGCTTGCAGATTTAAGACACTTTTTCTGGCCAAAGAACATGGCTGCAGCAGCCAGGACTAGGGTTCAGGAACTGACTTTTTTAGATACATAAACCAGAATAACAGCTAGTCACCACAGCCTGCCACATACCATTTCCAGCTCTGTTCACTAATGATGTAAAACAAAGCAAGAGCAGATGAACATACTGCTGTACTTCCATACTCTCTGTTTACAATTGTACCATATGACAAACTGCTGAAAACCTGTATAGGTTAATCTTTAAGTAAGCAAGACTGTCAACACCTAATATAGAAATATGTCAGTTCCTGGGCTGCACATTGCATAGACAGCTACGCATTGAAAATACAGCTACCTGAATGCTGGCAAGATTTCCTCGCTCTGTTTCATGAACTAACTGAGCTAAAGCAGGCAGAACCGCATCAATCTAAGCACACTCCTTAGGCAAAAAAGTTGGACTTACTTGCCAGCGAGACACAGACTCATGAAACAGGTTAAGCAAAATACAATTATAGTCTTTTTTTTGTTCTATCAAGAAAAAGTAATAAAGACATTTTTTAAACTACAAAGTAATGAAACAGAAACAATAGTGCTAACTAGCCCTTCATTATTAAAGAAACTACTTAAATACTTCACTTAAAGTTTTGCCCTGTAATATCAGCTCCCGACATACAGAAAGAAGCCAGTATCAAAATTACTTACCAGGCAATAAATTATTTTTGTTACAAAGGATATTACACTCCATGCTATTTATCAAAAACAACCTGGTACAAAAAGGAAAAACATTCTGCTCATTCAGGCTGCTCCAGGGAAGAAACAGGCACATTTGCGAGTGGAAAGGATGAGAGATAAAATATAGCACATGGCTAACAAGGGTTCAACTGAACCACTAGATTCAAGCAAATATCAGACAGGAAAGAGAGGGACTGGACAAGGGGGAAATTCAGTATTTTCACATTCCTGATCACATGTAGCAGTCTGAATACAGTCTGAATACAAGTTAGCATCTGTGACTGTAAAGCCTCCTTTACCATAAAAGCTCTGGGGTAGGTTATGTTTCTGGGTCACCTTCCTTTGCCCCAACACACCATCCCCACACACATACCTTTCTCACCACTTCCAGCTCTCTCAGTTCCACATTTTAGTGCATATCTAGAAAATCCATAGAGGATCCATTCCCGCTTCAGCTGGGTTTTATTTCAGAAGCTTAGTCAAAGGCTTGACACCTATACTGCCAAGCAATCAACTTCTCAAGGGGGCATTTACTTATTCTGACTATTAGCAAGTGAAATGGTCACTGACAGCATTAAATGATGCAGTGGAAATCACTCAAGTACAAAAGTCATATGCCCACACAATGAGTATTTTTAAACAGAGGAAGGACATGTGTGCTTCTTAAAGCCCTGCATTCCTGTGATTTCAGAGCATGAGTTCTGAAACGATACTTCTCACAGGTATAACAGGCTGGAATTGCAGCACCATTTAAAATAGCACTTAGGAGGAAAATGTGAGTCACCATCCCTTAATGTGTTTAAAGGTCGTTTAGATGTGGTGCTGGGAGATATGGTTTAGGGGTGTACTTGGTACACTAGGGTTGATGGTTGGACTTGATGATCTCAAAGGTCTTTTCCAACCTGAATGGTTCTACGATTCTATGATTCTATGCATGTTCTTCTGTCACTGCAGATGGAGAGATTTGACTATTTCTGACACAAAGATGATAACTTCAAATTTCAGCAGAAATAAGCAACTCCTGAAGACCTGCTCGAGACACATTATCACAGAATATTCTGAAGCTTGCCCTGGACTCCAACTAGCTTCACTAATAACATTTAGATTAGATTCATTTTATGCTGATGAACTTCCACTGAGTCATTTCCTCTCAGTAAAAACTCCATAGGGCAGTGCTTCTTAACAGAAGTGAGCTCCACCACTGAGGACAGGAAAAGGCCAACAAAGCAGAAAGCAACCCCAAGAGCATCACTCTGTGATGACCAGCAAAGCAGCACTAACTGATGGTGAGTGAGGTACTGGCTAAGCTCTTTGAAATGTCCTGCCAAAAGAAGCATCTTCCATCCTCCAGCAGGAAGGATGAGGGAAGTTTTAGAAAGATAAATTTCATGCTATTTCACAGAGAATTTAAGAGTACCTTCAGAGTAATCCTGCAGTTGATCAAGCACTGCAGCAATAATGCTGGTGCATTATTTTGGCTTGACATTTCATTTTTGTTATAAATGATAAGGTGGGATGTCTTATTTTGCCACGAGCACAAGCAAGCGAAGCAGTCTAGCTCAGAATAGAGACAATGTCACTTGAAAATCCATCTGCCCTGCAAACCACACCCCGCACATTGTAAACTGAGTGTCAGAGTGATTGCAAGTCAGCCATGAGAACTAAATATTCAATTAACTTTCAGTCTGATTTTACTATTTCGCCTGCTAAGTCTGTCTGTCTTAACAAAATATTAAAATAGTTAAATACGTTATTGGAAGAGTCTGAAAGTCACTAATGAAGTTGCAAAACAGGTGCAAACTGTCAAATTACAGCCCCACAGGAAAGTCACCATTATCATTTTACCTATGGAATGCTCCATTCCCACTGCAGCAAAACCACCAACACAGCTGCCACTGCTGCCAAGCTGAGGAGCCCCAAATAACAGAGTAGAGCAAGCACTGGTGTTCATGAGACCAAGAACCAAAAAATGCAGGAGGGGTGGGGTGGGAGGCAGGAGAAGTGCTCTTGGGCACTAGGAAGGGCAGAAAGAAGGGATGAAGCCAAAGAGAAAAAGAGACTTCGGTAGCTAGACAACAGTGAGATTCCACATATTCAGGAAAACAGAATAATGAGGTGCATTCAGCTGTGGATGAATGAGAAAATATAGGAAGGATCATATGAAAAACCCTTAAATTAAGGGAGAAAATAACAAGTTCGGGAGAGCAGAACATCAGGGAGAGGACAAAGTAAGAAGAAATAACTGCACAACTCCAGTCAAGATTATCCATAAATACTTCAGGCTTTTCACTAGTTTAAAATCCCTTCCACTGACCATCATTTACCCCCACAAATAAATTCAAACTTGGGTGGCTCTGAAAGCACTGATTTTCCCCTCCAACATATCTGTGAGTACATCTGTTTTAAATTACTCTGCTTTGCTTTTCCTCCTGGGCATCGTGAATGTCTCAGAACACAGAGCTAATCCAAGACCCAACTGCTACAGTCACAGCAGTCTGAGCATCACCTAGAGAAGCTGAAAAAGTCACCGTGTCTCCAGGGGGGGCTGCCTGTGGTGCTCCAGAACCTCCTGTATCCAAGGCACTCAGGGTTGACAAAAATCAGCCCTCCCCAGGGGTGGCCCTACATTATAAGGATCTTTAAGGCACCTGGTCAGCAAGAAATACTGCAAGTGTTTTGTTGTGCCCCAATTTGCTACGAAGCTGGAGTAAAGACCTAGAACCTCATCACGAGATCCCCACATCACTAGTACTGTTTTTCCCCTCTTTCACTGTTTCCTCCTTTTCCTATTTTTTGCCAAGTTGGTAGGCTCCCTCCTTTCTTCATTTTGCCACCTCCAGCATAGCCCATCCTGCTCCCACACAACCTCTGTGGCCTGTGCTATCCAGGTAAGGCTTCTTCCAAACATCTCCCTGACACTGATGTCTTGCACAAGCTCTCCTTGTTTCATACCATGATCCCTGACCCCCTATACAGGGGAGCTTCGTATTCCAAGGCAATGACTCCTAGATGCTCAGTGCTGCTTCATCTGGTCAGCACCATCCTCTTTCTCAGCCAATTCCCTTTGAGGCACTCTCAAATCCTCACCACAGGCTCTCCACCTTGGCTGATCATTCAGTGCCTCCCCCCTCTAATTAGATAGGCATATCCTGATCACAGAGCTACTGGCCTTTGGGACATTTTCCATGCTTTCAGCAGTGCTGTAACTCAGCAGTATTGACATCCAAAACTCTACCTTCCTTCTCCTCTCAGCTCCTCCTCCCTTTGCTGAACTGCAGCTCTGCGTCTAATCTCTGTTTGCCCCGTCAGTCTCATAGTCATCACAGATGAGCTCTTCATAGCAGGGAGCCTGGCTTACCATATGCTGATAAAGCACTGTGTAAATGTATGATGCAGTATTAACAATGATACCAGTAATGATGTTCTGCTCTTAAATGTGCTGTCCTGAGAGCCATTTCTGTTTCCAAGAACAAAGCCTACTAAATTCAAGGCTTATCTTCTAATTCATCCTCTTTATGAGCTAACGCGAAATTGGATATACCTAAAGCATACATTGTTTTGTTTGTCCTTAATTATAGGCAGTATTATGCTGCCACAGCAACTAGAAAAGCTTAAGCTGCCCTAAGATGATACAAGATACTGTACAATGCTGCACACCCTACCCTGTCTCCTGCCCCTGCACAGCGTCATGCTATGCACAGGTCACATTTACTCTCCAGGGACAGCTAACAACCACATTCCAGCAGCCATGGCATGGCATCAGCAAGATGAGGCAAGCCCTTCTTCAGTGGCACCTGCTCTTACTCCATTTGCACATCTGCATGAGGGCTTTCTTGCTTTCCCCGGCTCCATGCAGAGAGGAAAAGGGGGCCAGAAAGGCATCCCCCTCTCGAGGACCATGCAATGGGGAGGACAGTGCAGGGACCAGGCTGCTCCAGCCCACTAGATTCAGAGGAGGGATTCATTAAGGGGAAGAGGCTAATTATATATCTGGCTCCCCTTGAAACAGCTGGATACTCACTTCATTTGCACATCTGTAGCTCTCCCCCAACCCACAGATTGCTCAGCCACCCTTCCTGACCAGCTTCGAACAGTGATCACATGGTAGCAAGAGAAACTGGGGCATTGCGGGGCATTTAACAAAGATAGGTTGAGGCACCAAGCAGCTGTTGAGCTACGTTAATGCCAATGAGCCATCACAGCCAGCCCTGCAGCTCCCGGGATACTGCTATGACACTGCAAAGACAGCACAAACCATGCATGGGTTTTGGATATATCTGCCAGCAAGGCAGTCTTAATTGGGAAGAGCTGGTACCCCACTTTCCTAGGTAATTAATTCAAATTTAATTTTCCCACATCACCTCATCACAGGATTTCTTGGGCATGGGTTATGCTTAATGAGGAAGCTTTAACAAAGGACTCCACTTCTTCCCTTGACCCATCATTCACCGAGAATTTACTACGGTTACCTGTAACTACAGCAAGCACTTTTGTTTCAACCTCACAGACTAGCTTAACTACCACAGGTCAGTACAAAAACTAACTCAGCATCCAGTGAGTCACGCATTTTCTTCACCTTTTGGTGAACTACTACTTATTCCTAACCCAGTTATCCCCTTTATCTGTCAAAGAGATTTAAATAGTGCCAGCTCTGCACAAAGCCAGGATACCAGTGCATCCCAGCAGCATACAGGGCAAAAGTTTACAGCAGTTAAATACAGAGAACTGGTGAACTACATTATGAGCTTGGCAGAAATATAATTCTTGCTTTTAACAGGACAGAGAATGATAGGCTGAAGTGACTTAGACAGAAATGTCTTAAACGTGGCAACTTAAAAAAAGTATTTTTCATTTTTTTGTGCTTTTTACCCTGCATTAAATTCTGAAAGTACTGATAGTCATGGAATAATCAGGTTTAACAGGTTAGCAGTAATATATGCCTCAAGTGTTCCTAATACATCATAATCTTCTTTCACAGAATTTGCATTACTGTCAAACTGAACTACCGATTTTCAGTTGATGCTTTTAACATGTTTCTATGGTTACTTTCCAAGGTTGCATCATAGAAGCCTGAACAGCAGTTCAGAAAGACAAATGGCATTTTGCATCCTTCACCATACTAAATAATTTATGAAAGTTAAGGCATCCTCATGGAAAAAAAAAAAAAACATAAAAGAATAGGTTCTGAGGTTATTTTCTCAGCAATAGTTTGAAGCACAGCAAAATCAATATCTCTACAAAAGCCTTCAAGAACTAGACTATTTGACTAATGTTCCATATGGTACAAAACGCTAAGGAACACATTCTACGTTTAGATCTATATGCACAAGCCTACATGAACTGCATGAATGGACCTTAAAGCAGAATATGTAGACATCTAATTTGCTGCTGTCAACTTCATCTTTTAAATCAGGCACTAGGCATTGTCTCAAAAAGTATTCTGAATGTAAAAAACGCAAAATTAAAGCTGAAAAAAATGAAGTAAAAATGGTAATGACAGCCTTTATTATTTCCATCATTTTTCATTCAAAGCCACGCAGATTTCATCTGTCCCCAAAACATTACAAATTTTCAGCAGTGTAATGAAAGCTTGTACACAAAATATCTGAATTCTCTGCCTACTGCTACACTAGATCAGAGTTTATTGGAACTAATTGATGTGTCTGAGGCTTGGAACAAAAACACATTAGTCATTTAGTGGTTGTGCTAATATTGCTATGCCTTTCCTGCAGTTTCATTAGATACAGACTGCTCCAATACCCTAATCATATGCTCAGTCACAGCACAATCAGTACACAGAGTACTGACAAGCTGTCCCACCATGCCTAAAGCTGATAAGGTGTCTGCTCTATGAGTAACCTCAATTATTGACTATATTTTATGGTCAATCTAATGACCAAATGCTTATCAGCTAACCATCAGGTGCCTGTAATAGGATAGTGACCCTTAGTTTATATGTACCATTACTGCTTATTAGTGAATAATTAGATTCTTTAATCCACTACTCACAGGCATTAAAATATGACAGAATATCCCGAATCTAGAAAAAGACAACTGTGTTTATTTTAACTCTTAAGACGTTCAATTACATTACTCAGAGATTGTATGTTATATCTTGTTAAGAAAAGCTACTTGTAAAAAGGATATCATGTGTAATGTTTTATATCCTGTCTAAATTGACACAGCTTTCCCAAACATCCAGGAACAGGACAAGAGTGGAAAGATAATGGGTGTGATTCACCACTACGATTTTCCAGATTTATTAACTTAAATGGTTTTAACCTAGCAAAGGCCAGCAACACTGCTAATAATTTCAAAACCTGAAAACTAGTGAGTGCACAGTGAATGCTAGGTTTGAAAGACTAATTCTTCAAAAGCAGGCAGATGCAAGCAAAAGTAGCTGCAACTATACCACTATTTCCTTGCTTCAAAGGCAGCAGTCCCACAGCAGCAAGAGCAATCTTGTGACCAAACCAGTTTGAAAAGATGTGAAAGCAACTCACCATCACAAGATTGAAATTTAAGAAGGGAGACTTTAATACACTTTGTCTTCTGCTCAGCACTGCTCAGGGTTGCTTGTTTTTATAAATATGTTTTTCTAAACAGCTTTGATTCCTCCTAGCTGTCCTGTTACTACTCAAACCTTCCTTCCAGCTCGCCCTTTCACACCAAGGCCAGACACCCATGTTCTCACTGAAAACACTGCACCCCTACCCAGCATCACCAGCAGTGCTGCCACCACTGTCACCAGCCACCAACAGGTGGAAACGGCACATTGATGGTGATGGCTTTGATTTCTCGGGGGCCTTGATTCTCCTCCCAAGTGAAGGGTATTTTCTTTTTTGGCAGATAGCCCATTAATCTCTTCCCAAGTGCATGCCCACTCTCCTCCTCTTCCTCTCTGCCCTTCTCCTGTCTCTTCTTGGAAAGACCATTTCCTCTCTTCCCCAGGTGTCTGGGTGACAAAAAACCCAACAGCTTATACAGCTTTATACCACAATATGCCAATATTTACTTAGTTGAAAGCACAGCCCACAGAAGGGTCCTACAACTCTCACATATTTTCAGTCAGTAATAAAGTTTGTTCAGGTTCCGTACACAAAAAAAAAAGCCACCCTGGTAACAGGTATAAAGTGTGGAGCACTAAGGAAGGTGCAGCTCATGCCACAACAAGGGACAAAGCCCAGCTGCGTTCTTCTTAAATCTGAAGAATGCAAAATTAAACTTCTCCTCCTGCATTGTAAGGGTAAACTAGGAGCCCCTTCACAGCCATCCATGCTCACGAGCTGTGCTTTTTGCTCTGGCTTTCTTATTGTCAGTGACCTACTCAGAAGTTGCATTTTCTGCTAAATCCTCTGGTCCTTCAGTAACGTGACCATTGAGTAATGTCTGGCAATTTGCTTGTGTGACACAGTCAGATGTTAATCAAAGCTTTCCTCCTTGTATGACAGATCAGAGTGAGGAAAAAAGCTTAAAACTGATTTAATTTCTTAATACGCTTCTGTCTGCTGGCTCTAGTATTTGGCTTTGATTTTGAATACTTAGCACTTCCATGCTAGACACTCTGCATTTCTAGGTAATGAATAAAATACTATTTTTTTAAAAGCAGAACATAATTAAGCTTGGAGAAATTAAATATGATATTCAAATGAGAAAGAGCTTTGGATGAATATGCAGATTTGGGCTGCACATATGCTCGACAAAATCAATGCATTCACTGCAAAGACTATCTTAAAGATACTCATTTTAACCACAGGTACCTCTTATCACCAGGTAAATGTTTTGCTGCAGCTTTTAGTTATTATTTTCCAGGTGAGGACATGAACTCTCTGCACAGTCCTGAGTTTGTGACCTTACAAACACAAAGCTATGACTCACTGAGGAACAAGCTGGAGTAAAAAACAAACCAACCAATCAACCAACAAAACCTGCACAGACCTCCTCCCTTCCCAGGCACAAGAGAGCCCACAAGCAAGAGTCAAAGGGTGTTATTTCACTGAACAGAGACTCTAGCCTTAACGTGAAAAAGCCATTTATTTGCTGCCAGGAAACCATGCCACAGCCTAAAAGCTAATTGTGCTAGGACCTGTAGAAACACAGTTAATGCTATTTCATGAAGAACAAGACTGGAATCCTTTATTCATGTGAAAAAAATCTGCATCTAGTGTTGTTGCTGCAAAGAAAATCACAGATGCAGTTTCCATGAGCACCCTATGAAGGCTCTGTCTTCCAAAGTAACTAACCCTGCACCCCAATACACTGAGTGTTAACATACATGCATATTTTCGCCTAGCTGCTTTGTTTCTATGACAAAACAGCCCTTTTCCCAAAATAAAGTCCCAAACACAGCCCCTTTTACAAAAGGACTCCCGTAAAAAGATGGAAGTACTCAGTAGACCAAAGGGAGGACAATGTTTGGAAAAAAAATATATGTGTGTGTGATTATCAATAAATTAATTGCATTTATTCCAGTAGAGAACAAGGAACAAAATGTGCCAGGCTCTGCATAACGCATGTAACACACTGGCCCTGCTATGAAGTTCAGAATCTAAGTGGCTGAGAGAAACATAGTAAGGAAAGAATTAGCAAATTTAATGAATAGGGACTACAGCGTAACACTAGTGCTATGACTTCTCTTTCATCTCTAGGTGCTTGCTGAGAGAGGATTAGCTAAACAGAGAGATGAAGGACAGAGAAGTGGATGCTGCTGCAAAGCATTCAAGGCAGGGATGACCTTCTTCCTCGAGATGCTCAAGGCTGGATGGTGCAAAGGGAAAGAGGAAATGGGACTGGAAAGGCTAGAGCACAGAAGCCTGGTATCCCATCAGTATTGAACAAAACCAGCCAAAACTGTTGATATCCCAATACTTGTGGTCCTTGGATAGGCTGCTTCCACCCTGGTTTCTGCCAGGATGAGTCATCCTTGAAGATTTCCTCCTCTTCCTCTCCCCTCTTGCCGAGGACTGCATGGCTCGAGGGTGGGAGGAAGACCCAGCAAGGAAACTTTGATCCATAAGGTCTCAATGGCAGGACCAGTCAGAAGAGAAGGAGCAGTGGGAGAGGGAGACTCTCCTGAGGTTAATACAGACGGTGGTGGAGCAGCCTGGCCAGGACTATGCAACAGTTGCCACCTGAGGACCTGCTCAACATATTTATGACCACCAGGGATCAATAACGGATCTCTCTCCACCAGCCTTTGTGAGAGTGTCTGCGTTTCAATTTGTGGTTTTAATCACAGTCATAACTGAACTTGTTTCTTGCATGCTTGCTTTCAGAGAACCCAGGATTCTTAGATGGGCTCTGGAGTACTGAGACGTGAATGCTGAAATGCATTAACCAGCAGCATGATGAAAGATCATTAAAATCCTACAAAACTAATTCAGATAACTGATAACTGTTAAAGGAAAAATTTATTTCTCACTTAAGTCTCTCTCTCCAGCAACAACCACAGAAAAAGAGACAGAAGTGCTTTCTGCAAAAAAATTTCAACCAGCCCTGTTCTTTGGTTAAAAAAGAGAATCAGTTTTGAACAGAGGAAACCTGGGTAGGGAATAAGCAATGTACTAATGGGTTTTAAAATGTTTTAGCTAGCACATAGCTGCTAAAGCTATAAAACTCCGATTCACTGAAGGCAAAGGCAGATTCATGAGAAGCAATTAGGGCCTGATCCAACATACAATGATGTCATTTGCCGTCTTGTTGCTGACTTCAAGAATCTTTGAATCAAGCCAATAACAATCATTAGTAAGGATCTGTTGCTTTACACTAAAACTGGAACTGAGTTTTGCTGACCAGTGTCAGAAGCATCACTGGGAGAAAAAATTTGGGGTCTTATTTCAGATTATTAGGCACAGATTTCTTTCAGCTCCAAGGAGGGTATTTTATTTTATTGACTCCCCAGTGAAAGTGACAGTCTTTACATTTGCTTATGACATACAGATTCACACAGAAATAAAACTAAAGTAGATTAAGCTAAATCACACTGTTCATGCCCACAATATGAAATAGAGTAATGAAAGCTGTGCTGCTGTCCAGTTTATGTATATTGGAGACGATTCAACTGTCCTTATTTAGGTAACTAAACAAGAAAAGAGATGTCTGAGCTTTTCCCCTTATCCTTCCTCTCCACTCCCACTGATTACAGACATCTGTCTTAAAATTAAACAAATCATCCTCTGTAAGCAACCATCTCTGCATCGACTTTAAACGTGCAGCACTTAGCACAGAGACAAAACACTAACTTACATACCCCACTCTTGAGGCAGTCATTTCCCAATCTCTTGTGTACAGACAGACTGTGATACATAGGCACATAATGCTTAAGACTTATCGTACTATGTTCTTCTAAAAAACAGGACTTGGGAAGTTGAGCTCCTTCTGAGGTCAGATTGTAACTTACAGTAAACATGGTTTACTCAATGGTGCAAAACATTTTAAAGATCAAGGAAAAGGAAACAATACAATTATCATCGTGATTACATGATAAGAAGGATCCTCAGTGCATAAATTTTACTTTAATACCATTCACAGACATACATTTTTCAATATTGTCTCAAAACATGTTCAGTTCTGAATTAAAAAAGGAGTTTGGAATGCAAGTACAAAGCCCTGAATTTTGTTGTTTTAAATACCATCTGCTTGACAGCATATTGCATTTAATCAACATTGCTAATTACAACAAATATTTCACAAACAAAACTAACATATCATTTTTGTTGTAAGACCCAAGAACGGAAAAAAAAAGATTGTTCTGGGCTACTGCTAAAAAAAAAGAATGTCTTAAACTGTTTTAACTGTTGTTACCAACTATGCAAAAACTTTTATTTGCACACATAGGCCATGCTACTGAACAAAAGTCTAACTTTTTTTATGTAGATCTGAGTGAAAAAACCTTGTTACTTCAGCTTCTGCTCCAAGGAACCTACAGAATAACAGACCTGCTACAGGTGGAAATGGCCATTAAGGACTAGACAAAGACCAACCCATATTTTATTGGGTTTTGGTCAATAGGGGTTCCTGCTCAGGTCTCCAGAGAGATAAACAGGGTGTCACCATCACATCCCTGCTCGCCAGTGGCAGTGGAAAGCCACAGTCACAACCATGTGACGAACTCCACCTCTCAGCAATCAGCACCACACGCTACACCTTCTACACATGGCAAAGACTCAACAGCATTTCACAACCTTTTGAAGACCCATCAGCAGTTACAGGAACCAGAAAGCTGAAAAACTACCTTATGAAGAACGAAGCTGCAGCTGAGGTACCTGCCGAGACCGCAGCTGGAGCAACCAGGCTCTGGGAGGCTACTGAGCCACCTGCTCCTGTGGGGTCGGAGTTGTTCTGCCCTGAGCTGATCTGAACATTGGGACCATCTCGGCCACTTTCTGGTGCTGTTTCTGCCTGAAAAAAATAAAAGCACATATACAGGTTAATACACTTGCTGAATGGCCATGACAGGAAGAAATCTCATGCAACACTTCCAAAGAGTGTCTTTGCAAGGGAGAATGCTGAGGAGCGGTACAGCTGGACAAGCATATTGCAGTAGGTCCTGCAACAGAGAAAGTAAAAACCGTGACCATAGCAGATGATCAGAAAGACACAGAGACCCTTTGTGATGAGTAATGCACAATTAAATAGTTTGACAGGCATGAAGAAATGGAAAACAATAAGCAGAACCCTTTTGTTTTACAGTGCTATTTGGGAGTCATCAGAACTGTTTATCTGGTTCAGTTGTAACTGTCAGGAATTATTTCTCAGTGGCACATCATCTACAAGACCTACCTGCTTAAGAGGAACTAACCAAACAGTCAGATCTTTGCAACATGTTTCCACACGAATAATCCCAAGAACTTAATAAAAAAAATACGATTTTTTGAAAGATATATACAGCCCTGCTTTTCAGCATTATTTATCTTAGCAGCACAAGTGCACAGCATTTGTTTTCTCCTGCAAACCATCCCAGTGGAAGAACAGGAGTGACCGGAGATGCATCTTCTTCAGCATAATGCACCTGCAGTATCTAAGACAGAGTTTGGAGGGGGGAGACTGTTTTGGGATTTTGCCAAAATATCAGACATCCGTATTGTGAAATTGTGTCATGTCAATATCTTCACATTTAGGCCACCAACTCTCTCAGTACCAAGTTCAGTTAGCCCCATCAGTCAAATGCTCATTGACAGTGCTGGGAAGGCCTCCTTTTCAGAAGAACCTGCTCTGTGTCTAGGAGTACTGAAGATTTAATTAAAGATGACACCACAATAAATATTTGTCAAAAGAGTTAATTGCTTCATGTATGATAATATATGATGTTTCTGTCATCTGAAATACTACTTTGACATTTCCAACTAATTAGCTAAAATAAATTCCAGAAAAGGAGACAGCCTTGTAATGAAGCACAAACGCAATTAAGTACTTCCTGGGATGCCACCAAATTTCAAATTTTGTGCTGCCATAGATCATGCTTTACAACTACAGATATGCAGACATGGTAATAGGGCCTTCCCAGTTACATACACACCCTCAATTTTCTCATACACTGACAACCCAAACAGAATTTTTCTCATGAGAACTGAGGCAACCCAGTTATTAGTTACCAAGTAAAAGAAAACTGCCAGCCGAGTAGTGCTCAACTGGTGCATGAAAGGCCGTCTGGAGTTTCATCTGGACTCATTCCCATAGGTTGAGTGCTGAATTCCCAGTTCCCAGCAAAGTCAACAACAAGAAAGTGCACCCAGCAATTTTGAAGGTCTGTTCTTTAAAGATTAATACTATTATCAGTATTATGGAGTGGCTGACATGCTTTACCATAGACTGCTACAGAAAAAAGTACTTCTATAGAGCTCACCTAAGAGAGCTGAGGCTGAGACACAGAAGAATATTCACGCAGATTAACTTAACCCTCGCGAAGTTACTCACACTAGAAGGCTAACTGGAAACTCTGAATAACCCTCTGCAAAACCCTTCACTTTGTAATAAGAGGTCTCATGAGATCAGATTTCTTAGTGATGCAGGCAGAAAGGCAGAGACCAAGCACTACTAGAGATCAAGACTGGCACAAAGAAATGGTATGCCAGGAACACACGTTTAAAAAAGGGAGTCTGCCTAGCCCATCCACAATCTACTGGCAATGACAGCCAGGAACGGAGATGCTGGGAAAAGGATCAGAGTCACTCATGTGGATAATTGCTTAAAACTAAGTGATGGAGTAATGAAGACCTTGAGGTGGTCAATAGAGCAGGTACTTGACCATTGAATTGAAGCAACAAATGCGTGGTCTTGACCTATACCAGTCACAGAAAGTATATCGCATGGGGAAAAACACACAGACTGGGAAAAATCCAATGTGATGTCTGAACTTCTGGGTTACACGAGCTGACACAAGGTGCTAATAATAAGTCGAGCTTACTATGGACTTAGCAATTTACAGACTAAGAAATCTTCACCAGAAACTCTGGAGCCAGTATGTGGGGCTTACAAACTGGCACATCAGGGGGCTGCCATGAACAGCATGTCAGCGGCATGATGACCAGCAAGAGAGTGAAACCTGACCAGCAACCACTGGCAGGCCAACATCAGTGTTTGAATGCTCCCCTACATTCTGCCAGGAAGACAACCTTAACCCTCTGTCACATGAGCTATTGCCTCAGTTTAAAAATTACAAGGTCAAGATGAATTCCCAATAAATATTTTTCCATTCACTTTCAACAGGTGCTATATTAGACAACAGGACTTTGAAACAAAGAAAATCATGTTTAAGCAGAATTCTGAAAAAAGAAGGCAGAAGCAGCAACGTGTTTCTAATCAATCGTAATGTAACATGCATAATATAAATGATAGCATAATCTAAAGCTAAATAAGAAATCTGTAGAGTTAGCATGAAACTTCTGTGACTTTTACAGCAAAGTGTAACAGATTTTTAAGAACTGACTGGAATCTCTTAACTGCATCAATTCCTGTAAAAGCTATTCACACTTAACAAAAATATGAACAACATGTAACATGCATTCCTTTTTCACCGCTTTTTTATTTCTATGAGAACTTAGAAGCCTACATTTCTAAGAGATCAATGATTGTGGACATATCAGGCACCTAACTTGAAATATCCAGCCAAATCAAACCTGCTATTTCAGATACTGATGGTCAATATACTTTCCAAAACAGCACATCTAAGACAGATGTCTGTAAATTTCCATTCCCACATTAGACACTTTCAAAAACTCAAACTGTAATTTCTGGGTAAATTTGGAAGTTTTATTCTCAGTTCCATGTGTGCAGGAAAGGAGGGTAAGGGGAAGCCATGGAGAAGGCACTGATTCTTGTGAAGGGGGAAAAAGTGGAGTAAGACATGCAAGGTAAGATCATCAGAAGACTAGTGCAGAAGAAACCTCATATCTTTTTCAAGTCTTCAATTACCCAATTAGTATTCTTAAACACAGAGGTAACACCAGTTTGGCTGCATGGTGAGAAGATGAAAAAGCACAAAACAAGTTCTGCCAAGTTTAGGATTCATTTCAAGGACTGCTTGCAGCACCCAAAGTGACAGGATTTTCCAGCACAACTACGTTCAACTCTCCCTGAGACAGCTGCATCTCTCAGCTGATGAGGAGGGCTCAGGTATGATGAAATTTGTCAGGTCCGAGTCATTTGCCCTGAGGCAGGAAAACTAAAGTAATGGGACCCTCCTGGGCACTCTGGTTTGTCACACCTGGGTTTTGGCTTGCGTGGCTTACAGCTGCTGAAGCGGTATGAGTAAGATAAAGGGGCTTTGTTTTTAAACTAAATGCAGAAATTACTTCCTGTGCCTCCTTCACCTCAACCCATGCTCTTCTGGGGACTGCATGTGGAAAATATAATTCTCTAGAGGAACGGGAGCAACTTTGCATGACTTTAAGCACACAAGTCTGTACAGAGAGAAGACTCCAGTCTGCAGCTGAGAGGGAACTGTTCTTCACCGTTTACTAAATTTTCATAAATCACTCATGATCAAACACAGAAATCACAACCTTGTCACTATAAAATGTTACTGCACTGAATATTTAAAGTGTCATAGGCTTCTGAAACCAGAGATTAATGTTTGTTTTAATTTTCTAAGAAAATGTTTGCCAGACAAAAGCCATTAACCCTCTGGAAACCAGCTAATCCTCTAAGGAAGGATTTCCTGCTCTATAGGACCCATTCTCTCTACTCTCTCCAAAGCCACATGAAAACTGGTACCAGTTAGAGCGCACCAAGAAAACACTTGAAAATATCACATCAGGCATTTTGCCTGTGCAGGAATGACCAATGTCTCAGTGCTTTATTATCGATGCCTGAGTCATGGACGGGAGGGTTTTGGTACCAGGTCCCAGCACCTGTCCTGAGGGCATGGGAGCAGAGCTAGACATGCTGTATTTTGGCTGGCAACATCCACACACATAGCTGAGGTTGGCAGGGCCACAACAAGCAATGACAGAATGAGTTTTTCCCAGTTAAGATGGCCAAAGGCTGGGGGAGAGGGCAGGAAGAGACAGAGGCAACCTGACATCCTCAGGCTGTGGAGTTGTGCTGGGCAAAGCAGGGGCATCCCCTGCCCTGTCCCCAGTTCCCAGCATACAAGTTCCCTGCCATGACCAGATGGCAGGAAACATCTGCCCAAGTTTAAACAAGTCCAAAATTATACTGTAGAGAAGTTGGCCATAGCTTAAATTTCCAGGTACACAGTACACTGTCAGGCCATTATCATCTGAAGGGTAATTACAACCTTAACAAGCTCTTTACAAGTTTGAACTGCAAAGCCAAAAAATAAGCCATAATGTTTCCAGTTTCCTGAGTATTTCCATTCTCTGGATATTGACCTTTGTTCAGGGATCTAAAAAAGCCAATCTTTTTTGGATGCCACTTTGTCTCTGTAACGCGTGCAAAATATGTGCCTGGCAACAGGCAAGAAAAACATGGGGATACAAAAATCTACAGAAAAATAGATCAATCCCGGGACGGTACTGTCCTGGTAAAAGAAAACCAGGAGGTTGGATAGAGCTGCAAAAGAAAGTAACTAGATATGATGTCTAAATGTAAGTATCAAGAACAGATTCACAAAAGAGGGAAAGGAGAAAAATTGCAAAGCATTGAGTCTGACACACATCTGTGTAATCAAGAGTCAGAACTCAGTGTAATTTATTTTATTTAAAAAAAATTGGTCCCATAATGAAAGCATTCACCAGGGTTTCAACAGTACATTGCAGGCAAAGCTCTAGCAATATCAAGCCTGAGTCTGTACTGGGGCTTTTTTTTTTTTTCTTAAGTTGTTTTTACCCCTTTCTGACTAGCAGGCAGACATACAGAATTTGGAGTATTTGCTTTAAATTACTATTTTCCCCTTTCAGACTAGAACATCACAGCCAATTAAATCATAAAAACTACTTGATCTCATGATTTTGTAATACATTAAATATACTGTTTGTATATGATAAAACTATAATTTTCCCCCTAAATGATTCAAGCTAAGATTCTTATGACCTAATATCCTAACTGGAACAAATGTGACGTAAATCTCTATCTGGATAATGCTCATACTATAAACCCTTCTTTCCCGTAAGCGTGGATAAGTCCTGCGTATATCTTCTATGTGAAATGTCGCTTCCTGACTGACCAGCATTACATAAAGTTAACAGTGCAGCATATGCCAGGTTTAAGTGAAACGTGTTCTGGATAAACTTTTTACTGCCATTTGACGATGTTTCTGCCAAGGCTCATTATAAAATAACTAGGGCATTTTATAACTACAATACACTACTGTAGTCATTTTATAACCTGCAGCTGAGATGTGGTAACAAGAATGCCTAAACCTGTAGTTTCAGAGTTTTACGTGCATCTCGTGTCCAACGTAAATCAAATGCAGAGCACAATATCCCTTCCCCCAAAACAGGGTTTTAGCTACAAGAGTTGCTAATGCCTGGCTTATCATTGGTCTCTGAAGGTGAGGTAGAAGGAGGAAAACTCACAGAGAAGTAGAATTAAATAGAAATAAGAGGGCCTGTCTGCTGTCACAGACTGGAAAGTAATATAAGAGACCCAAAGGCAACCTTGAGGCCCTTGCTTTTTGGATTAGTATCTGTGTTACTAAGACAGGTTAAAGGTTTGGGTCTTCACCACCAGAAATCACTAGCAGTCTGTGCTTCACACACAAAAAGGACCTCATCCTTCAACTGCAGGGCACATGTACCCAGCTGCATCCAGAGCTGGTGCCCTTGGCAGTACAGGGATGAAGAAACAGCAGCTTGTTCCCCTCTGACCAAGAGCTCTTGATCTCGGTCTGACTCAGATCTCTCCTAAACCACGCTCCTTGAGAAATTTATTAAGGTCTGGGGCAGGCCTTGGGCAGGCCTCCTTCGTCTACAAAAAGCCTGTTCCTTCCTTCAGCCTGCTCATGTTCTCAGGCTAGAAGGTCTCTGCAGCCAGGGCTCTGGTAGCACAAAGATGCCACCAGGCAGTGATGGACCAATTACTTCACATTTCAGCCACTCAAGACACTGGTACCAAAAGAGGCAGCAAGCAATGACCTTTCTTTCCTTCTTCACAGCTAGCTGACCATCAGTCACACAAACTTCGCTCTCCTATCACATGTAAACCCACCAACCTGGAAAGTCAGGAGAACACGAAAAAGGGCTATCAAGAAGGACATAGATCCTCCTGCACATGAACACAGATTGGGACCTTCCACATGCAGCGTATTTAAGACAGCCAGGCTAAAGGAACTGTTTCTTCTAATGCCTCCAGGCAAGCATCAGAGCCCTCCCTGCTGACATGTATTACAATAGTTACAGCCTCCAAAGCCAAAAAATATAGCTGTGTACTGCTCAGGGTGTTTTAATTTACCATTGTGGTCAAAATAAAAAAATGAACTGTTTATTCAAGTGGACAAATATACAGTTGAATCTCTGGTTTTTTGTCAGAGGTTGATATGAGCAAGTGAAGGAATTCATTAACAAGTCATAATAATGCAAATTTCTGTCAGCTTAAGACTGGGTTTCCTACAAGAAGACCAATGCTTTTCCATTAGGACTGACTTCCATAGGCCAGATGTGTCTCTAACAGTAGCAAAACACAGGACAAGCACAGAACTTTGAATCAGGAGAACTTGTGTCACCTTCCTGACTCCACAACAAAATCTCTCAATGACTTTAGGCCACTCAACCAAAATCTCACCATGCACTGATTACTCTCTATTCAGCAAAACGGAATAACCAAGTTCCCAAGAACTACAGGTCTTACAATTTTATTATAATCATTATATTGTTATAATGATCGACATACCATGTCAGCAAATAAAGGCAAAGGTGGACGGAGACTGTCATACCTAATTTCTATTTCAATCATGCTTGAACTGCTTGTATATTAGATGTAACTGCTTTAAAGATAACATCCCTTGGGATGAATTTGCCTGACAGCTACCACATGCAAGGCACCCATTGACGAGTATCTCACTTGAAGAGGTACAAGCCCTCATTATCTGAAGGGAAAACCGGGTCTTTACTACGCCCAAATCTGGAGAACAAGATTCAGCTACAGGCAAGCTCATAAAGCAGCATCAAGTTCGCAAACACAGGGACAGCTCTGACTATGTGATCACTGTTGAAGGACAGCAAGGTCCCACATTAGGGATGGAGCTGGGCAGATGATGCTCTTTTTTTTCTTGTGACTGTTCCCTGCTGACCTGTTTACTCCCCATGTGGGAACCATGTAACCCAGATGCACAGAGTCATGATTCACCATGACTAGAGTGAAAACTTAAGCCTATAGATGTCCCAAAGCTCTTTCAAGTAGCCAAATGCCACAACACTAATGAGGAACTCCCAAAGAACTTCCCAAATGTGAGTGGGCAAACAAGTGTCAGGTGAGATTTGACATAGTAAGTTTGCAGACAACACCAAGTTAGGTGGGAGTGTTTATCTGCTCAAGGGTAGGAAGGCTCCACAGAGGGATTTGAACAGGCTGGATCAATGGGCTCAAGACAACTGTATGAGCTTCAACAAGGTCAAGTGCCGAGTCCTGCACTTGGGTCACAACAACCCCATGCAATGCTACAGGCTTGGGGAAGAGTGGCTGGAAAGCTGCCCAGCAGAAAAGGACCTGGGGGTACTGATTGACAACTGTCTGAATATGAGTCAGCAGCGTGCCCAGCTGGCCAAAAAAGCCAATGGCATCCTGGCTTGTATTAGGAATAGTGTGGCCAGCAGGAGTAGTGAGTCCCCCTCTACTTGGCATTGGTGAGGCCACACCTAGAGTACTGTGTGCAGTTTTGGGCACCTCAATACAAGAAAGACATTGAGGTGCTGGAGAGAGTGCAGAGAAGGGCAACAAAGCTGGTGAAAGGCCTAGAGAATAAGTCTTACGAAGAGCGGTTGAAGGAGCTGGAGCTGTTTAGTCTGGAGAAGAGGAGGCTGAGGGGAGACTACTGCTCTCTACAACTACCTGAGAGGACATTGTAGAGAGGTAGGTGCTGGTCTCTTCTCACAGGTAATTAACGATAGAACAAGAGGAAACGTACTCAAGCTGCACCAGTGTAGATTTAGGCTTGACATTAGGAAAAATTATTTTACTGAAAGGGTTGTCAAACACTGGAATAGGCTGCCCAGGGAGGTGTTTGAGTCACCATCCCTTAATGTTTTTAAAGGTCAGTTAGATGTGGTTTAGGGGTGTACTTGGTACAGTAGGGTTGGTGGTTGGACTTGTTGATCTCAAAGGTCTTTTCCAACCTGAATGATTCTACGATTCTATGATAGACAAGACCATGCATTTAGGGAAAAACAAATAACTCCTAAATGATACTGAACTCAAAACCTGCAGTTACACCTTGAAAGATCTACGGGTCATTGACAGTTCCTCTGAAATCAAGATGTAGCAGCAGCCAGAAAAACCATAAAACAAATTTTGGACATCACAAGGCAGGGCACAAAGAACAAGGAGGGTGTCTGCACATTGAGTGCCAGGTGCAGTCCTGGTCCTGCATCTCAAGACAGGGGTAATGGAATAAAGGAAATGACAGAGACAAGCAACTAAACCATCAAGAAGATGGAGCAGCTGCCTCAGGAGGAGAGACAAAAGAAGCCGTGACTGTCGTTTGGAGAGGGGAAGGCTGAGGGGGGCCTGACTGAGTTTTACAAAGTCATGGAGGTGGTGGATAAACTGAAGGAGAGTACTTCTTTGCACTGGGATAGGTGAACTCGTGGAACCTGCTGGCACAGGAGGCTGTGGAGGCAGAGAGTGTCAGTAGGGTCAAAGAGGGATTAAATAAATTGCTGGACAGCAGGTCCATAGACAGATACTAAAGGGAACAGACAGTGATGTGTCCCTGAGATTTCCCCAACTATACAGGCTGGGGAGTATAAGCTGACTGCAGAAAGCAGCCAAGCTCCACAGTGCTCTCTAAACACGATTTCTACCTCCACTGCTGGAGACAGCCCTGGGCTAGACAGGCTGCAGCTGAGACCCAGTAGGGTATTTCTAATCATAGAATCATAGAACAGTTGCGGTTGGAAGAGATCTTTAAGATCATCGAGTCCAACCTTTGTTCTAGCTGTATCAACACCACTAAACCATGTCCCTAAGTACAACATCTACCCATCTCTCAAACACCTCCAGGGATGGTGACTCCACCACGTCCCTGGGCAGGCTGTTCCAATGACTGACAACCCTTTCAGTAAAGAAATTCTTCCTAATATCCAGCCTGAACCTCCCCTGGTGCAGCTTAAGGCCATTTCCCCTTGTTCTATCACTTGTTACTAGGGAGAAGAGACCGACCCCCACCTCGCTACAACTTCCTTTCAGGTAGTTGTAGAAGGCTGAGGGGAGACCTTATCACTCTCTCTTCTCCAGGCTAAACAGCCCCAGATCCCTCAGCCGTTCCTCATATTAGACATGCTCCAAATCCTTTACTAGCTTGGTAGCCCACTTCTGTACCCTCTCCAGCACTTCAATGTCCTTCTTGTAGAGAGGGGCCCAAAACTGGACACAGTACTCGAGGTGCAGCCTCCAATACTATTTTTTCACTACAGTCTTTCTTAGCTTAACTAGTAACAGGAGGTTGTGCTATTCCCATAGGTGCCCATGAGTACTTCAGAGTCATCAGGAGAGGCTACTCTGCATGGACCAACTAAACCGAGACATCACAAGGGTCACCCTCCCCTTCATCCTTCCACTGCCATCTCCCCCTCTACAAAAGCCAATTGCCTTGCTCAGCTTTACCACAGTCACTTCTAAGAGGCAGAAGGGGGAGGTTCTGAACAGCAGATCCATTATCTTTGCCCAACACCACCAAAAAAACAGCAATGGACTCTTGCCTACAGCACCTTTCAAACGCTTCCTTCAACTAAGGTATTAGAAAAGAAAAAACTCATCCAGTTTTGAGATAGTGGCAGCTATGCAACCCAGAGGAATCAACTCGGAAGCATTTGGGCACCAAACAAAAGTGATAAAAATAATAGGTCAGCTTTGGAAAATGCCTAACCGCATCATCAGTTTGTATAATAATTAATATGGACACACTTCCCTAGAAGTGTTTCACACTTGAATCTTACAAGTATTACTTTCAGATTCAAAGCAAAACTCTAATTATTGATCCTTCGTTACACTGGGAAATTACCTCATCGTAGTTTTAAAGTTCTATTTATAAGTTTAATAATCTCATCATTGATTATGGTGACTGTATTCTAATTATAAATCCATTATCTCCTCAACAATGAAATAAAATCAATAATGCACGTAAATGGGAAAAAGGGAATTTAAATGCATACATTAATGTCATTTCAAGTAGCACTATTTTATGCACCATCTCTAACAAAACTGTGTCACATCATTAGCAATAATGTGAAAAAAATCTTTTTCAATTAACAGAGCTGATTTGATGCTACATTCAGTAAAGTGGCAATCCATTCCATTATGCACACACATATGAAACGCTTGAAACATCTATGAACTCTATCTATACATCATAAATTCTCCCCCAAGTGCTGAAACAGAAAAGTAGATACATTTTCTATTGATGCCTTTTAAACCTCCTTTCAGAAGCTACCACCCAGGGCATTTCACTGACTGTAGTTGCAAGTAACAAAGGGCATCAATATTTGACATATGCTCAGCCACTCATGCCACAAAACAATGGGAGATGCTTTTGGCAATGCTCACACTGTGCACAGCTTGACTACCTGGAGGCCCACAACCTCAACATGCCATCATTCCAGTACACAGCCTATAAAGTAAATGTTAAATTCAAAGCACTTTCCAAAAAATGTATGATGTTTAAGGCTATTTTACACAAGCAGGACAACTGGGCAATCCACACCTGCATCCAGCCATGCAAATTAATTCCTTCCACGTGGTATATAGAGACCACTGCAAAAGACTTTCTCTCCGCCAACCTGCACACAACTAAGGCTTGAGCTCAGCATGAATTTATCTGGTTTCTCTGAGGCATTAACCTTTGAAACCAAAGGGTGTTATTCAGCTGCAGACCACGCTTAACAACCAATGTAGCCAGCACAGAGCAGCAGCAGCCTCATAAAAGCACTTCTACACCAGATCTATAGAGTCTTTTTCAAATATTGGATGACACTTCTGAGCTCCAGCCAAAAAGTGTAGGCGTTCCTTGTAAGGTGATTCCTAATGGTGAGGTGGAATGGGATGCATTGATTAACCATCAGTTCACTGGAGAATTCATAGTGGAACACATGCACAGTATAAATGGACCAGTGGGAAGCAAAAGAAGCTAAAGGGAATGAAGTGAACAGAAAAGGCCATCCCTACAAAACTAGTTCAAAGGCAAGAGTAGAAAATTTAAACATTTGGGGTAAGAAAAGGAGGGGATTTTTTTATCTTGGAGTAGCTTATGATACACTTACTGGATGTGAGAATGACCTGTGGGCCAAAAGTAAATTTCGTGGATTATCATTTGCACATAATCTCTGAAGTCTGCTTGTCTTAAATCCACCTCTGATGAGTACAGGTGAAGTCTGGGCCAAGATTCTTTATTATTGCTTGTTGACTTCAATTGTCAACAAAGGCGAGTATGGACTTGTTTCCCTGTAAGAGCTGTAATAACAACTGCTTAGCCTAGAGGGGTGAAGGATCAAAAGAACTGTTTTCAGGTGGCAATTTGAGCCACAAGAGGGGCTGAGTCCTGCAAATAGTTACTCTGTCCCACAACTGTAAAACCAATACTGTGGCAGAAGTGTCAAATACACAGAGAGATGCAATCTACACCCTCACCTAAGAAAATGCTCATTTCCATCTTGCAGCAAATACCCTTTCTGTCAACTCTTAGTATGTGTCCTAAGTCACTCTCTGATACCTGGGAATACATTAAAAAGTAACCTCATTTGCACCTTCAGCATCCTACACTGGGGGCAATCTAGAAAAAGAGAGCACGAAGACCTTAACAGCCACACAAAACGGAGGGCTAAATTTTTATCCGCATGTTTAAGGCTGAATTTCCAACCCACGCTTTCTATGCTGGTCCGCTCCCTGGCTGCTGGGGCAGGGTCTCGCTGACTCTGAAGGCACGGCATCAGCAGCATCATCGCCCTCCCACATCACACCCCTCCCTCTGCATTTGCTAAGGCAGCAAAGTGCAAGGCAAGGCATTACTGCCCAGCTGAGACGCAACAGTCTCAGGAAAGGTCTCTTCCATGGGAGCTATAAATTAGGTTAGTATGAGAAAGCGTTTAGTAACTTGGATCAAAAGGTTTCTTTCTGCTGTTCAGACTTGTTATGGAGAGTGACCAGCAGTAACTTTGAAGACTTTTTTTTTTTTTTTTTGCTACCCCCTTTCCTTTATGTGCTTCCTCTGCAAGAGCAGTAACACCAACATCACTAAAGCTAAAGGGAAAACAGAAAAGCCTCTGTGCAGCCCTGGTCCCACCATCTGTCTGGGGTTTGCTATTGACTTCCTGCAGAATCAAGAAGTTATATGTGGAGTCTGAGAAACATCCCAAATCTCAAAGTCATCCAGATGTCTCACAGACAAGACTTATGGTCAAAGCACTATATTTTAATTGTTTCGTTAAAAAATATATTTCACACATTGTATTAACAAAAGGTCACTGAGAAAGCTATCAAGAAGGGGTTTAAAAATTAATTTAAAAATCCATTTGGTATGACATTTATCAAACTAAAAAAGTAAATGCTAGAAAGTATATCTTGTCATTCTTCTGTTTTCCATAGTCAGCTTTTCATTGTATCTTTTAAGCAAAATGTAAGTCTTCCTTGCTATAAACAAACAAATAGGATTTAAGGAAAGTCAACAGAGGCTGAATTGCCCTCAGATGAATCCATCTGGTTTAGATTAGGGTAAGCACAAGACTTATTAGTAGGAACTATGGGAAAGCTTGAATTGTGACTAAAACAACTCAGATTTTTCACATAAAACAAACATAACTCCTTTAACTTCAGAGTATGCACCCATTTGCACATGCTGTGGGTGAACCCTCCCCGCTCCGAACCTCATTGAACCAGGCCATAAACTTATACCTAACTTTAAATTTGTGAATGTTCTCAGGCACAAATATTGGACTTTTGATAAATTTACAATTTTATCTACATATGCTTTGAAAGTCTTACTTAAGTCACTTTCAGTTTTCCAGTGCTCCAACTTTTCCAATTTCCTAATGGTGCATTTCTTAATATCTTTTTAAAGCAACTTAGGAACTGGTAAAGATTCAAGGAGCCACAATATTTGCCTTATAACCAGTACCATTTGTATATATTTAAATTAGAACTACGGCATGGCAAGGATTTCATTTTGCATAAGATGAAAGAAAGCGCAATTTGCAAAACAAACTATTTCACTGTGATGTCTTTATAGCACATGGCATGGCTACTTTACCACTTTTATACAGTACATAACACTGCATAGTAATAACAGTCAATTGAAAGCATACAGCAAGTCCTCTTTTTTCCACAATACACAATACATGCAGACACTTCTAAGAGGTGTTCAAGGTATTTTCAGTAGTTTTAATATTTTACCTTCTCAGCCAGATAAAACGCATTTAGCAAGCCTGAACTCCCCTCGCCCCTCTGCTTCTGTGTTAAACTGAGTGGCAATGCTGAGCACTGCTAGCATGTTTTTTCATTTGAGTAGTAACCTTATATTCACTTGTCAGGTCTAGAATTAAAAACAATATAAAACTATTTATTAATTAAAGTTGTCAGCTGTCCACTACAAATCAGTTGTCTTACCCAGAGTTATTCCAGCTCCCTCCCCTCCACAGTACTTGCTGTCTGGTCAGACTACTTATCACTGCTGCTGGTGATTATTTTTTGTAATCTTTCACAACAGGCCACTTGGGTAAAGCAGCTGATTACATCTTCACCTTTTGCACTTTGGTTCCAACCCTAGTCTTCCCCTCCCTGGACCCTCCTCTGGATCCTTAATTACTGTTCCTCTTCACAGCTCCCGAAGCCCATGAGTATTATTTTGGTTTAAGCAGCACCCACACTATCCTTCGAAGACACAGTCCTGTTCAAAAAAATTTATATTCTATATAATGGATTTTCACACTTGAACTCCAAACATATATTAAAAATTTACGATGTCCTGCACTTCTGACCCCCAACATTCAGCCCAGAAGTGTTTTTGCAGCCATAAGTGACATTACAAGGTAATACATGTGAGTTTGGGGAGAGAGATGAGAAGAGCAGAAATCAACTCATATTTTCTCTCTGCAGACAATTCCACTACTAAAACTAACCATATATAAAAACTATGGATCCTGGAGAAACGTTTGTAGGTACAATGTCTCCTGAGGTTTGGCAGCCATACGCTGGGGTGTATTTTGGTGCCTACAAGGCACTGGGCACACAACGTCGGCCACCCATGCAAAGGTTTGCTCTGTGTCACCCCCCTGGGTTCTGCCAGCACCAGCAGAAAGCCACAGGCACCTTTGGCAGACAAGGCAAGCTAAGACAGACATCCAAGGTGAGAACGACAAAGCACCTCTTAGAGGTGCCTGTTGCTCTCCCACAACTACAAAGGAAGCCTCAGTAATTAGCTTAGAATAAACACTTGTCTTTTTGGCAGCTAAAATAGTTGGGATGAACCCCAGCCTTTACCTGTGTCCGTCTTCCCATCTTCAGAAAATTAGTCATGCTCACTTTGTATGTAGCACTGAGTTAAATCACCGAGAAGTAATGTGCTTGGGTAACAGTTCAGCACTTGGTTCAAGAACCCCTTTCAGTAAGAAAACAAGGCAAAAGTATAGTTTCTCAGTGAAACAGAGGTGTTTACAGAGTGGTCAAAATAACTCGTATCACCACTGAGAGTGTAAAGTTCCCGGGAAAGGGGCCATGTTTTTCTTCTGTATTTGTGCAGTATCTTGCCTAAACAGGGGCTGAAGACTTCAAGATGTAGTCACATTATACATAATAAATAGTCTATTCAATGCCGTCCTTTCTACTGCAATTATTCTTGCTCACGAATTCCTCTAGCCACATCAGCTTTGCCTCACAGGCAGATGGGAAAGGTTAAAGACAGACATTTCTAAAAGTATGTGTATCCACAGCTCTCTGCTTGGTTAATCTCAACCATAAACTCTGTCTCCTACTTCAGGAAAGAATAGCCAAAATCATCTCTCTAACCAGGGTTTTGGGAAAAAAATAAATAAATAAAATAAACTTTTCTAGAGGAAAGGAAGTTCGGACTTGACAATCAATAGAAGTTGTAGAATCCCAGCCTGCAAAATTGTAAAATTAAGTGAGATGAGCATCGGACAACAATGTCCTGCAGTGGATTCTGTCCTAGGCAAGGGCTATACCAGCTGATTCCTGAAGTCCCTCCAATCCCACTTCCTTCAACACCTGTGATTCCTTGGGGAAAAAGCGTAGGGGAAGCACTTTCTGCCTCACCCGCCCAAACAGTTTCATCAGACACAAGGCTCTTAATAATACAAAAGGCAGCAGTAGAATTCAAACAGACACAGACAGCACAATATGGGAAGAGATGCACAATACAGCCTTCAGTAACTACACTTGGGCTTAAATTAATAAATTTTAAAAAAAACAAAAAAGAGAGAGAAAACAACTGAAGCCTAGCTTCTCTCCAAAAAACTGCTTCTAAATCTGAACTGTACTTGCAGATGACTGGATCACATCCAAGCAGCCTCCAACAGTGTTTGTCCTTTCACTAAAGGTCACTGTTTTCCAGGCTACTGAGTTTTTTGCACATTTCTAGATCACACTTAAGCTCTGTTGCATTATACGCATTTTTTTCTTCACAGGGGTTAAATGAGGCAATTCAGTTTATCTTAGAATACTGCCATGGTTAGGGAAAATCACAGCTATCAGTCATCACAGCTAAGCAGGAAGAAATCTGGAGCTGGCTGTTAGTGAATTATTTAAGACAAGAATAAGGGCAGAGAAGGAATGAGCAGAGAAATCAAAATACTTCTTTCAGAGAGTGCAGGCTTCTTAACTCAGTAGCTTTCCCATTTTTTTTCTGCATTTCTGTGATATACACAGAATTTAAAAGATAATTAAAAGGTAACACCATATGCCTTACATTGGCCAAACTGATCCCTAACACATGGAGCAGCGTTTTAGAGAAAAGCATTCATAGCAGCAGTTCCTCATAAATCATAAAGAGCTAAATGGGCCATTTTTTTCCCTTTTCTCAATGTAAGATCATCAGAGAAGAGTGGCATCAGTGAAGATTCACTGGATTTAAAGGGGACCCCTCAAAGGTGGGATGTATGTACATTCATAAATTTCCATATGAGAGGAGGGAGGAATCACGTCTCCATCCCTTTTCTGGAAGGAAACACAACAGCCACCCTGTAAAAGTAACGCTAAACAATGGCACTCTTAATTATTTATTTCTGATGATCTTGGAGCTCAACCAGCTGCACCTACCAAGCAATATCAGGTAGTGTTTATGTATAACAGCACATAGGGCATTATGTTAAAATTAAAGCTGTCTAGCACCAACATACCTGGTCTTGCAAGATCTGTTACGTCTTTAAGTGAAAACCACACATTCTATTTATACACATTTCACCATTAGTCACACTCCCCTGTTCACTACCACGTGAAAATGGTTTAGGAATAAATCTTAGTCAAAACCAGTCATCATATTCTTCTTAGCACGATTCCACAGATAGTCACAAATCTGTAATGAACTTGCTTTCAAAGGTAACATGCAACTCTATAAAGCTCTTTCATTTCCCCAAGAGTTCTTAAAATATACACAGAATACAGGAAATCAACATCAATGCTTAAAATCCAAGTGCAATGACATTTACAAGCATGTGGCTCTGAAGCAACCTTCTGAACACCCTTCTTTACAGCAAACTGTTTTGCAGCACATCTAACCTGAAGATTAATACTCTCCATCACAGTCTATCAACAGCATCTGCCGAACTGAACACAGCCTTAGAAGTTTAGCACTAGACTTGAGGGTCAAGTTCATCTTTTATATAATCCCCATCAAGCTCCCAGAGTTTCGTATGTGACAAATTTGGCCTTTTATGATTTTCTAAAGGGGTCATCAGGTATATGACAGCCAAATAACATCACCTGCATACGTGAAGATAAAACAGGCACAAAAACATCTGAGGAAAGGATCTCACTATCTGAGAGAAGAAAGCAAATTCCTTGTGATATCTGACAGAACATCATTCAAAGCTCTTTTTCAGCTCTTCAGCTCTTCAACCGTGGTTTAGAATACTATTAGCTGATCCTCTCTAAGATAAATATATATACATCTCAAATTTTATCTTTCTCTCTCTTTATCCACACACATGCAAACAAAACTCAAGCATCTGAATTATCGCTACTTACTAGACAAGCCTGAGGCAGGAAGCTGTTCACCCTGGAGATACTCCACATGCCCTCAAGGTACTGCTGAGCTTGGATGGTGACTGAGCTCAGAGCGCCGCTGAGACCACTGGGGGCCACCGTGACTTGAACGCTGGAGTTCGGAAAACTGCCGGCACCTTGAGACCATCCAAGTCCCTTCTTCCTCTCTGCCCCAGAGAAGAGATTCGGTGACTTTCCAGGCTGCCTGCCCACCTGCCCAGCAATGAGTGGCAGGTCTCTCTGGGAAGAGACAGTGACCATCCTGGGTACCATGCTAGTCACTGCCCCAGTGCCAGAAGGGACATCGGGCATTTCTGGGTAGCTGGTTTGATTGAGGGTGTGCATCATCTGAATGGCTTCCTGCTTCAGCTGATTCAAGTGAGTGGCACAAGTTTCGCATCTGCTCTCTCCTTCATTCCTGTTTTTCTGTAAATAGTCAGGCACTTGAAGCTTGTCAAAAATTAAAGCTGATAATCGTGGGTCCTAAAGAAGTGAGGAAAGGCAGAAAAACCATACTGAGTTAAAACAATGCAGAAAGATAAAAAGAAAGAAAAAGACAAAAGTTCTCTGTGATTTGCTCTCCACCCATGGAAATACTTTAAATTTATTCTGGTAACTTTCAGGCTTTTTTTCCCCTAAGTACTCTAAAAGACTCAAAGGTTGCATAAACTAAAAGTAAATTCATTTGTATTAGACCTAGCATGAAAATTATCATCAGAATCAAACAGTGGAGCTGTGGTGTACATGATAACTACCCAGTCTTCTAATTAACTCTCCTTTGGAGACATCTAATGTGCCTGTGTTTCCCATGCTCAAGAACGTTAGTTGAGATGCTGAACCTCCAAACGTCTTAATGTGTTCCAAAGGCATACCACCACCTTAAATCCAGGAAAATTAGACTTTAAAGCATTTTAAAAATTAGTGCATGACTTGGTAACGTTTTGTTGTCCTCACCCTCAGAAATGATTAATCAAGCGGCATAAAAAAGTTTTACGTGGTGCTGCCCACAGCTGGCTCCTCTGCTAGTAAGGACTGTTATTTCTGATCTTTGCAACCCAGATGGTCGTAATATTCCCTCACGCTACAGTTGCTTTGATGAGAAATAGATTTGAGCCTACAGCCATGTGTGAAGGTGTGACAATGTGCACACTAAGAAGCTGATTTAAAAGCAACACCTATTTTGTTTCCACAGAGTAATTTCCCCCGTCCCTCCCCCTCTAGTTCATTTTAAGGCTGCCTAGACATTTTAAAACCAAGCTCTCTGTTTCCAGTTCAGATATAGAGTTACCTATCTCCCGAAACACACAAACGCCTTCCCATCCCAAGCCTGCTACTGTAAAGATTAGTCAAGAGATTAAATCCAGCCCTGTTGTAAATCTGCTATCAAGACTAATGCCATGCAGTAAAACTGACCCAACTTCACACACACTCTTGTTGAGCTCTCTAAACAATTAAGGTTTTAATGAAATCACAGTGCAGCCAAAAGTTTATTTGTGTAATTATTTTAAGTGAAAATATTTAATTTGCTTGTTAATAATGAGGGCACACAAAGCTAGTAAGTCAGCCATCCAACATATGCTGGGGGTATCCCCAGATCAGTAGTCATTTTAAAAAATGTATTACTTTATGCCAAGCTGCAATTGCTCTCTAGGAAATTAATGTCCTATTAGAAAACTAACTAATTCTGGTTTTAATTACAGCAGACATCAATAAAACTCTTTTAAGAAAGTCTTGGCACTGGTACTTTGGCTTATTCTCTTTCAATTGCGCTATTTCCCTTTGCTCTGAATTCAGAAAGTCCTAAACACCGGCTAACTTCTGCACCAGCAGCCTGAAATTTATCTCATTTTCAGCTGCTGGACTACTCCTGCAATAGTTTTTAATCCATCTCACAAGACACAGTACAGTGTGGAAAGAAACCATTGTAAGCATAACCAGTGTCACAGCACTCTGAAGCCAAAAGCCATTAACAAAGTTGCGCTTTCCAAAATAATCTAAATTATTGTTTATCTACTGACTTAAAAAAAAAATACTTCTCAGGGCAAGGAAAGCTACTCCTACTGCTGACTGAACAATAAATTGCATTCACATTAGTGAACCAGTTTAGAAAATCAAGTGAAAGACACTGTTTCATTTTTGTCTTCTCTCTTTATTGAGGTTTAGATCCTGGTAAAAATGCCTTTGCGGTTGCACCATTTGCCTACCCTCATGAGCAAGAAAATTCTTTCCTTCCAAACCTCCCAGAAGACGATAATACTAAATTAACAGATATTAGTCAGAAAAAAAAAGTAATTAATATTTTAGGAACTTTTCTCTAACCCTTCAGCAGAAAGTGCTACTGGTTAGACTTAAAAAACATCAAGACTCAGTGCTGCAAGCACTACTAAGCCTCAGGCAAAACAAAGGCCATGAAGTCTATCTCCCAAGAAAAACAAACAGCACCACTCCACAGAAACCTTTCCAAGGGAGAGCCCTGTGAGTAAATTCTTGCCGAGGCTGACACACAGCATCTACTCAAACAGCCCCAGACACAGCACCTTCCAGTGCCAGGTGCCCCATCCGCAGCCAGGCACATCCCTGGGCTTTCTCCTTTGATCCAATTTGGGCACACAAGGAAGCACCTGCAGGTCCCGATTGTGCGAGCCTCATCTGGCAATGTTTAAAATTGCTATCAAATGTCAAAAGTTTCAAATAAGCAATTAAAGCGAATTACTATGTGAAACAGGCTTCTCATTTAAAAGAAACTACTTCTTTTGATGTAAAGAAAATTAATGACCCCAATTCTAGCTCCATAAACACAGTTTACAATGTTAGGCAGACCAGAGTCAGGCCTGTCTTGTGGTTACAAGGAAACCAAGTGGATGCGATATTAAAGGGGGGGAAAAAAAAAATGATTTATTTAGAAAATTACACAGAGCAAACCATATAAGCACACAGTATGTCAAATTTAAACCTTCTAATTTATTTACAGGAAAAAAAAAAAAAGGAAAGAAAAAAGCCATCTCATTTCCAGTGCTTGTATTTTGCCAAGCATTTACAAGGAGTCTTTTAACTCACTTATCCAGCCTCTGTGATGCCCAGTTTGCATCTGTGGCCACCTTCGTCCAGCACCGCACCAAGGGCCCAGCTGTACGGTTAGATTACTTTTATTTTTCCACTCTGTGCAACAAAAACACCTGGCTAATGGTTGGGTGTGAAGGGCAGAGGAAACACAAGTTACTGTTAAAAACATTAACCGTAACTTAAAAGTTAAGCCAGCCCCATTAAAGGGGTTTTACTACCCGGTGACAATGCTTGATCCCAGGGAGCCCCTGCTTCGGCAGCTCACACCCTAACAAGGCTGGGGTAGAAGTTACACTCTCATGTTTTACAGAGGGAAGAAATAAAACTTGAGTGACCAAATGTGTTAGGCACACACGTGGGATGGGAGGAAGCCATTAAAGCCATCCTTGTTACAGCTCCGCCACGGAGAGACAAGCCAGACAAAGGGGGTGTGCAAGTCGCTGGGGGGATTGGCACAAAAATTAAACATACAACATACAAGCCTCTATTCCAAACAGTGCTCCAAAACCAATTTAGTCCACTCTGCTACAAAGAAGATGAGTCCTTTATTCCTGCACAGCATAACCAAACTATGCTGTCTTTGTCACATCTACTTTCCAAAGGCCATTCTTACCTTCTGAACAAGTAGGATAAGCAAAATACTGTGATGGTCTAACATTTACAGCTTCCCCTCCCACTACAGAAACCAAAACCCTAATTTCAGTCTCAGCTTGTTAACTTTTGCGTACAAATTTTAGATATTCAAACATCACAGACTGTTAAAAGGGTAAAATAAATGGTCCCACTAGGGACAACTCCACTGGGAAGCCCAGCAGCCTCCAGCAAGGTCAAGGCACAAGATAATTATATGTACTTACGTGAGGAAGAATTTAGTGAAATGCCTGAATTTACCACTGTTTTTCAGCAAGTGGTTCTTACAGACACAAACAAACTTGCAAACTGCTGCTGGGAGACTAAACACACACGTGCAAACTGCCCACATGAGGAAGAGCACACTGACACGGTCCACAAGCCCTTCCAAGCTCAACCAGGCAACATGGTAAACTTGGAAAACCAAGATTGTGCACCCGCTAGGACACAAGGCAAAAGACTCATTCAGTTCAACACCAGCTGCATTTAGCCTGGAGTTTGCCTTCAGGCTTTATTTTTGAAACCAGGAGTAGAGAAAACCATCTCAGATTTGAAAACACATCCAGCAACATATAACAGAAAGAAAGAAACAGTCATTTTAATTCACGCTTCCCTCTTGGAGGTATACCTCAGTTGCTGCTGCCTCCCTGTGAACTCCAGCGAGAACCAAGCAGGGTTTCAGCTATGCAGGTAACACTGATGTGCTGCATGTGGGGCACACACACAAACCCCACATCTCACAACCGTAAAACATTACAGCCTGAGACCATTGCCCTTGAAACTACAGACACAGTCAAAGAAACTGGATGTGGCCAAAGCCCAGCAGCCCCGAAAAGCCCCTCTGCAGCTTAGACACCAAAATCATAGCCAAGCTCTCAAAAGCATGCAAGACCAAATAGCCTTGCTGGAGCTGACCTCTTTTGAAAATCTGAAGCAGTCTGTCAGTGATATTGCACTTAAAAAATAGATTATTTTGAAATTTTAGCTCAATCTGTAATTTCCCAAGTATTTAAAGTCTTCAGTTAGATTGTTTGTTTAGTTAACAAGGTGTAATAGAGAGCTTTTCCATCGCAAAAGAGAAACAAAGATACAAGCTTTAAATCTTACCTGCAGCTACTGAATTGTAACTCCCAAACTAAGCAAGAGGAGGACGCAGAAAAGCATCTGGATTCTCACTTAAGAAGTCCCTGAAGTAATACCCACCCATCTGTAACCTAATCCTTTCAGCGAGGAACTATCCACAGAGTGCGAACAAACGATGACGAACAAATGATGAAAAGTCAAATTGCCAACAATCATCCTCAGTAATTACCTGCAATTCTGCCTGGCACTAGTTTCTGCAATGTAAGTGTATCTGGAGCAGCATTCTGAATTAAATTAAATTCCTGATATAAAGATAATTAAAAACAAAGAAGAATCCCTGAATGTCACACTGAAATATATACTTAAATACAGACCTAGGTAAACAACATTTTTAAAGGATGCTTTGGGAGAAAATAATGTACTTTCCCAGTGCAAAAGAATCAATGTTAATGATTTTTTGTCTTAATTGTCTTTCCAGATTTCTGCCATGCTGCTTACAAATTAGTTTTTACCTTACATGACACTGTGAAATACGCACTAATATCTTCTATATTGACAAATACTTCGAAGGCTGATGCTTGCTTTCAACTATATAGTAGTCATTGTCAGAAAAAGAGAAAGAGAACGCTATACTCGGCAAAACCAGAGACTGCTCAATGTCGTCAAGGAAAAAAACAGTGCTAATGGTTAACTTTTTTTTTTTAAAAGAAATTTCCAAGTAGCTGAATATCTCAAGGGAGTAAAAATATGAGCTGTAAGTCTTCAAGTAACTCATGTTGTGAATTCATTCATTTACTGATCTAATCTTATCAGAATATAAACAACCAAGGAAAAACAAACACACAAAGCTTTTACAAAAACAGAATTCACCAGAAGTCCCATCTCCTGAGGGTTAAGGGTATCTGGAACTTGCAGTGTAACTTTGCTGTCCTTGAAAACAGCCCTCTGAATAAGTAGGAGAGCAATCCACATTCACAAAGTGAGCAAAATGCACACTCATTAAAAAACAAATAGATGCATTTTTAAGGCCAAATTCCACCCAACCTCTCTACCTGAATGTCTCACTACCTTTAGGCGGAAGATTAATTTAAGTCAATGGACTGTGGTCCTCCTCCCACGCTGTCCGCTAGCAGGTTTTCTTCAAATCTCTCCAATCCCATTATTCTGTTTCTAACCACAACCTCAGGTACTGCACACAGACATATCCCACTGACTCTACCCAGCTGAGACTCAACCCAATTTCTTTTCATCTTTAGCATCCCAAAGAGTTTTGGGGAAAAAAAAAAAGTATTCATGCACATTTTCTCACTTATTTTATAAGTACACTGCATCTCTCTTAAATGGCACCCATCTTTCTAACAAAACTCAAGCAATACGATAAATCTGCTAAAAAACGCATGACCCCACACTAAAAATGACTGTAGTGTGTTTAGTTATTCTGCAGCCTCCACTGAACTCTATTTATTTCCATTTCCTGCCCACTTTAATGTACTTCAGTGGCCCGCAGTAAAGTTAAAGCAATAGGTGTCTGTCATAAAGATGAATAGTGCTATTGGAATGCATAATACAGTGGAAAGAGGAAATGAGAGCAATCTGGTTTATTTACATCTCAGGCCCCCATCAGCACCTCAACCCACCTCCCAATGGTTTCAGCCGCCTTTCCTGTTATCTTGCTGTATAGTCCCCTGCAATGATTTGGCTTTTAACCTCGCAGAACCAGAGGGTATGAGCTGATCTCCCAGATTTGCGTTCATGAGCTGGCAGGGTATTGGAGCAAACAGCCAT
Organism: Leptosomus discolor; assembly: GCF_034619465.1. Classification (NCBI taxonomy): domain Eukaryota; kingdom Metazoa; phylum Chordata; class Aves; order Leptosomiformes; family Leptosomidae; genus Leptosomus; species Leptosomus discolor. The sequence continues at coordinate 11,739,682 of NC_141393.1, forward strand.
GCGGTGTGTTAGTGCAAAGAAAACAAAATAAAGGTAGTGGTTGTGATTTAAAACAATTAAAGACACAAACAAAACAAAAGACCCCAAAGAGATCTGCTATCACAGTTAAATTTAGATCAACACACAGGAACCTGACTACTTCTGAAAAACAGTAATTACTGTATCACAAAATATTACTTTTAATCTCCTTTCTTTACGATCTAATTAAACAGATATTTTACTTGCCTTTGGAAAATGTTTTTCTTAATTTCATTCAATTTTAACATTTGGTGTATTCTATAAACTACACATCCAAACTAGCATGTAATTTTGTGCTTATTTTTAATAGTGTATGACTTCATTTAAAAATAATGACTTTTAATTTGCATGTTTATTGTTGGTTTTAAGTAATCCTTTAATTTTCCCTCTTGGGTCTGTGGCTTACTGTAGCTTCACAATGCAAATTCAGTACTGATTTTGTCCATATGAAAACGCTGTCTTCCAACACCCATTGTGTCTTTTTTTCTTTCTCTCTTTTTTTTTTTTTTTTTTTTTCAAAACCTTCATCAAAAGTATTATCATTTTGAAGAGCAGCAAGTGTATGGTGAAATAGTTGCATACACATCACCACACAACACTTTGGTGTCTGAAAAGCCTTTGTTTGATTATTACTTTCAGAAACAGCCACTTAGAGTTATAGAATCATAGAACCGTTTGGGTTGGAAAAGACCTTTAAGATCACCAAGTCCAACAGCTAACTTAGTCGAAGTTGCCTTTCAGAAATTCCAACAAAAACTTCTGATAGAAATTAGACACTTTTATTTAAAGGATAAATAGCTTTCTATCCTTAACTATTTCTTCCTTGAAAGCAGAGAGTAAATGTTCAGAATTATAAGCATGGTAAATTAGGTTATAGAAACTCTGCCTATTACACTGCATAAAAAGTCACAACTTCCCTCTCCTATTAAAAGCAAACTGAGTGCTTACGAAAAGTATTAGAACAACTACTTAGAAAACCGATGCTCTCTGATACCTTCATTACATTGAATGCTACCTACTCCTCATACAGTTTGAGTTCAGTCAGGCTGCTCAGATAATAAGGTAGTTCTGAATTTTAGCATAGGGACGAAAATCAGAGCACAGCACCACCACACAGAAAACATGCTGCCTTGTCAAAATGCCTCAGAAACATCAACTCTTAATAGCATTTTATTGGAAACAAAAGGCTGTTTCCACTATTACAATTATTTAGGCAACAGCCTGTGTTTTCAGGATGACAAATTGCAATGGTAAGCCTTGTGGGACAGACTTCTTCACTGATGAACTCTGCTTGGTGACCAGGAACCCAGCCCAGACAGCCCAGCTAGGAGAGGAGTCATGCCGCAGATGAGATCTTCACCATCTTTAAGTGATTGTAACCGCATTTGTCCCAGCAGAACCGTGCCCATTTGTATCAGGCAGACCTCTAATGAGGGAGTTCAAGAACTCTGGACACCAGCCACACCGAAGGCGACTTTGACTTAGAAAAACTGGATAGGAAAAAAGTGCTTGAAGCACTCATGACATCTGTATACAAACCCTACAACTGTTTCAGTCCAACCATCTGAATCCAATTAAAAGAATGCTCAGCAGCAGAAGTTAGGGAGTGGACACATTTTCCAAATGAACATCATTAGCATAATGTAGGTTTAAAATCAACTACGAAAACCAATGCTTGGCGTTGGATCACACCCTCTTAGTGTCTCTTTCACTCGCTCATTTTATCAATTATTTGTTTGGTAAATGAATACTTGAGGACTGCACAGAAACAATTTAGCTTTCACAGCCGAAGGGCTGCCCATTGTGCACTCCTCTTGCAAGCTACAAATTGCTGCATATAGTGCACAGTTAGGACACCAGGCAGTCTGTCTCCAGAAACAAAGTGGATTACACTTATTCTTCATCTTAATTAAAGTGCCACTGCCTCAGTTCAATGGCTTCACCAAAAACCAACTTATTGGCTGAAAAATTCTGTGTTTACATGTGAATTTAAGCAGTAGTGTAGTGTGTTAAGAGTTTTTCCTTTTTCTCCTTGCTTCGACTTAATTAAGGAAAAAAAGAAGAAAAAAAAAGTCTAAGCAGGGATGAACAGAAAAGGAATGAGGAAGCATATTTCTAACTCCTCAACCACAAGTAGGCCACAGAGTGCCTGAAGAGTCTGATCTAGTTCCTTTGCCTACTAGGTGGCATGTGTGAGACACCACCTCCCTCTCCAATCTGTTCATCCCACAGCAGCTCTTTAAAATGGATCCTTGGATGGGTTTTTTTAATTACTACTCTTCAGCAGAGGAACTTCAGCAAGGTAAGTCACAAATTTGACATCAGCTACCTGTTGGAAAGTGAAGTCCTGGCACTTCCACTGTCTCTGGACTTGTATGGAAGTAAGGTCCATGGCTGTCCCTTGGTTTCAGTTAAGATACTGGTGTATAGAAATAATCGACCATGTTTTTCTGGCCCCATCTTGCATTAGAAAGAAAAGATAAATATGCAGATCCTAAAGGCCATCTGCAGGTGGGGGACACTGCCCAAAGAATCAAATGATCCTATGGAATCTCATTAGGGTGAAGTATGATCTCAGCCATATGAACAGCAAATTAAGACAGACCATTTGAGGAGCGTCTATAGGACAAAAAGCTGTTTAGAAAACAAGAATGTTGTGGAAAGTTCAAAGAGTGTGGTTTATTTAGTTGGGAAGAGAGAAAACTGAGCAGACTCCTCCAGTACACAAAAAGAGACGGGTGACCAATTACTTTCTGTAACCACCTGGGGAAGGAAAATAAGAAATCATGCCACTTTTCACCAAAGACTCCTTAAGAAAAACTGTCAAAGGTCAGTGAATACTGGCAAGTGCTAGAGAATGATGTTGAGCAATCTCATTCCTTTGTGACAGGTTCTGAAGAGCAGGTGAGAAATATCTATGGGAGGTGATCAAGAGACAGGTGATCCCATTTCAGTGGAGGAAGCTGGACTACTTTTTAAAGATCTGAAGATCCTTTTCCAGCCCTACATTCTTATGATCCTAGTTTTGGAAAGATGAGTAATGTATCTGTAGACCGAATTGTCGCTTGGGTTCAAGTGCCACAGACAGACAAGGAATAGAGACTTCAAAATACTATTCTCCTTAGATGACTATTCAGTAACCTACACTAACTTGTTCACAGTAAGTTTTCCTACTTGCATCATTCCTCTATTAATTCCATGGCACTTGTTCTAGTTGTGGCTCTCTGTAGCACCTTGAACAGTAATTCTTTTGCCAAATACTCACAGCCCATCACCATGATACCCAAAACATTCTTTATCATTAACTATACTACATACATATATTCCACTTTCAATCTACCCTTACAGATAAAAAGTACCGAATTGTTACATTTCATTCCCTGAAAGTTCAGGTGATAACTGTAAGAATCCAAAGGAGATGCCTAAATTAGATGGTATAAGTCAAACTGCTCCTATCTGGGCATAACATTCTGGAAATAAACATAATAATCAAGATTGATTAAAACTTCAGATATAAGACTCGGGGGGGGGGGGGGGGGGGGGGGGGGGAACAACAACCAACCAACCAAACCAACCCAAAGAGTTGCATTACAGTAACTAGACTATCTCCTTGCAAAGGTTCAAAAAAACCTCATTGCAAAGCCCGCTAAAAGGAGCTGTGAAGGAATGCAAGACATCTCAGGGTTGCTGATGATACACCAGGAATGTTTGTAACAGGATGGCTTGAGAAAGGTGAATCCATAGCTATCTGCAGGCTTATCTGTACAGGTTTTTTCAGAGGCTCTGCCATCAACACATGTCACAGCACCTTCGAAAAAAATTTTCTCAGTAAACCTGTTATTCCTCTGACCCTGAGACATTTCTATCAGGTTTTCAGGAGTACAAATAATCACAAAAAGAGGTGTGGTTTCCCCCAGATACCCACAGAAATGACAGATGGGCAGAGATAACCAAAAACCTAAATATATACACTGAATAAAGAACAATAAATCAGAGAATATTTTGGGTTGAATGGGACCTTTAAAGGTCATCTAGTCCAAGCCCCCTGCAGTGAGCAGGGAACCAGTTAGGACTAAGAACTAGTTACTTAAAGAGCTCCTGAAAACCTAAAATAGTCCAGTATGCTCTATGGCTGTAATTTGCTTACAGACTTCTATTTCAACAGTTACTTTAGATGAAAAGTTCAGCACTTAGCACCACAACATCATGGACCATGACCTAATAGCAGTGTCATAGCAAGACACTATGTAGAAACATAGCAAGGACAAGATTAGTAGTAGTAGTACAATATCTGGTTTTGTTGATCCTGTTGGTTCTTCAACAGCCATTACCTGAACAGTATAAGATAATCCTTATCTACAAAACAACTTACTTCTAATAGTCCTAGGTCAAATCAATCAATTGCTTTGCATGAGAGTAGCTTGGCTTCCCATAAGAACAGCACTGTTTGCAAGTTGGCTGCTGTCCTTTGATCTTAGTCTCGTAACAAGCCTCTCCATGACTATACTGCATTGTGAACAGTGAAGCATGTATCCAGCCTTGAATCCTTCAAATATGTGACTGGGCACCAAAACACATGGTACATTTTCTACACAACCTAAAAAACAAGTAAGACTTGCCTTTGTCAGCCCAGCAAATCACAGTTGTGTGAGTGGGACAACACAGTCCTGTAATTAATACCCACCTGTAATCCTTATTGTGAGAAGCCCTGCAGTGGTCCTGTGAAAACCGCAAGCTGTGCAACCTCTCCCCAGCCAAAGGGCTGGTGTAATCAAACAGAAGCAACTCCCTTTGCCTAAGGTCTCTCTTCTACAAATATAAATCAATGTGGCTATGCCCACAAGCAGACAAAAACCCACTCCACCCATGCTCAGAGCATCCTGAAAGCCATGTTAATAAGGTTTATAAACTCCGCTACGACACAGGGCATAAACATTTTAAACACATGAGCAAAGTGTATCTGCCTATAATACACACACATGTAGACATGCCCACAGATGGCTGATGAAAATACCTCTGTAAACTCTTTCAGGCTCCTCACGCACAAAAAAAAAGCCTTATCTCCTGAGACACAGAAACAAATACCTGGCAACAACTTTCAAAACCCTTCAAGCCAGATCCTATTAAAACCAGCATCTAAGAGATTAAAGGCTCTAGCTCATCCTACCAGTCACACTTACAGGGCTCTTAAACATTTACTGTACCTAACATTGCTTCTATAGAAATTCCACAAATGTAGACAATGCCTAACATAATAGGATATATTTATGTTTCCATTCAACTGAAGGTACTACAGAAAAGGATTTTTTTTTTTTAATTTGTATTCTGAAACGTTGGAAAAGAAGCTGCCTCATCACCTGCTGGAAAAGGCCAAGTACAGAGGAGGAAAGGGCTCTTTTAAGAAGAGAAATTACAGCCCCAGAGTGAGACCTGGGCCCTAAATAAATCCATGGTAACATTCACACTGAATGCAAAGTCAGTACTTCTCCCTCTAAGTTGAAGCATCCTGTTCCTAGCTTCAAATCAGCAACCACCTCTTTAATGAACTTGCCTCTTAATTTCATAAAACGCCCAGGAAATGCATGTTTGTAGATGTTGGGTGATCTCAGTGCGCAATTTTCCTCTTTCATTTTAAAATGACGTTTTGTGACAGTGGAGAATGTGCCAAATTTGCAGTAAATCACTAAAAAATACAGATGACATCCAAGTTGCCTTAGTATTATTATTAAGGATGTAAACACACATTTAAATCCAGAAAACTGTGTGTAATCAGGCCTTGCTAACTTCCTTATAAAATCTGACAGCTCATCAAAAGCTCATCATTGTAGACAGTGCCGAAGCAGTTCCACAGATCATTAGAGTTAAAGGCCAGTGAAGATAACCATCTTGTCTGGCCTCCTGCACATCACAGCTCTGCTAATTTCAACCAGAAGAAGCACTGACCCCAATAGGCTTATTTAATGAAAATAGATGCTTTAGTATTTTAAGAAACACTTTTATTTGAGCCCACATGTCTTCCCAAAGCCACAGTACTTCAGAAAGAATCATGTTTTTCAAGTATATGAACAGAAAACATACAATCAAACAGACAGAGACAGCACTTGAGGTGATGTAAATCCAGCGCTGACACACACTATTCTTTTCTCCTGTGCCAGTTTATATCAGCTGAAGCCAGAAACTCCACTTCCAATGGTCAACTTGAGAAATCCAAGTGGTTGATTCCAGGACTCTCAGCACCATCCCAGACACCGATTGTGTACTGGTAATATTTGATTTACGCTTGCAGCTCTAGTCTCAGAGAAACCCATTATGCAAGATATGCTCAAAGATGTATGTTTTACTTCACAAGACTGATGCTGTGATTCACAGGGAAAACCTGCACAGAAGGCACAGGCTGGGATGTTATTGCTTCAGCTCAAAACAGCAAATAGTCACTGAAATAAATTAACATCAGCATCTCATGGAAGTCCCTGCATGAGGAAGTTAAGCAAGATTTATTCAAGACCACAATCTCAGGAGCAATTCATCAGAATCAAAGGTAAGCCAAAAATCAAATAAATGAAAATGGGACCAGCTAGAATAACAAAGCAGCACAGCCAAGGCAGCAGCCACACGACAGCCAGAGGCATCTCCAGAGCGATACGAACAACTGTCCACAGCTCTTGCCAATGAGCCAGATGCTGCTGCTGGAAGAAGGCTTGTGTTGATATAAACTCGGAGATGCGAGATGCTTAACACCAAGAGCAATCATTCTTCATGATTTCCACGTGGCTGCCAAGCTTCACTATTATGCCACAAAGAGTTGAAAACAAACTTCATGTAGATTCTACATGACATCAACCTCCCCCACCCTCCCCTTACTACTCAAACAAACCAGTGATTTGGGTGTAGCTATATATGACCTGATGCTTTTCCTGAGTTAACAACAGAACCAGGAAAGAATACTGTTGGCTAAACAGCTCACTGCACACACACTGCCAGAAAACCAATGAACTTATCATACTGTATAGGAAATTCCTATCTTCCACAGCAGTTAGTGACCCAACAGTGATTGATTTTATAATCCCAAACTTGACTTACAAAGTGACTTCCTCTGGGGCCAACTTTCCATTACCCAGCATGTGGAAAATTGCATGGGGTCAGTGCACTATGAAAACCAAGGAAAAATAAGTGCTATTTAAACCCCAATTCTACTGTGCCTCCACATTCTTGCTTTCCTAAGGGAGATGCACTTTTGACAGTTACTTCCTTTCCCTGCCCTGACATCCTATCTCCACCATACACCAGCTGGGCACTCAATCAAAATAGAAACAACAACAGGAACTAGCAGCTATTCATTACAATAGGATCAAAACATTTCTAGGTACTAGTGGTTCGCCAAGTCACTGTCCTTGAAGATCCTGCCGCAATCCCATTTTCCCTCCCATCGCAGACACCGTTACTGAAAGTGGCTCCACTTCAATGTCAAGCACCATGTATTAAAAATCACGGCTTTTTAATCTGAAGCTACTCAGTGGCAGGCAATCACATCTCAGAACTGCAGGAGGCAATGAAAACTGGGCAGCAGAAAGGTGAGAAAATTAACTGGCCAACAACATAGGCCGATGTTTATCCTTTATTTTAAATCAAGATAACATTAGCTCCAGTCTATAAAACCAGAATTGCACTGCACACTAACTACCACCGTAATCACAGAAACAGCACCACAATATGACTACTGGATGCTAATTATATCTTATAAAGAGTTAAAGACAATCAAGTACATGTAATAAAGATTTATATGCAATTTTCCACTGACCTGGAAACAGATTCATTCATTAATAAGTTAACATTACTACCAGGAACAAAGCAAACAGTTATATCTACATGACAAAATACATGAAGCACAAAAGCCAGATGTTGGGTCCTTTCATCAAGGAAGCAATTATTTAATTCCTGGGAAAAGAATTTCTCTCTCATTGTTTCATCAATACATAATATTGCTCACAAAAGCCCCAGTCCTGGCTCCATGGCCTGGTCTGGGTACAAATCTGCAGCATCACACAGGGCCACGAACTCAAGTGCCTCCTCTTCCCACAATGCAGTTGCTTCTGGGCAGTGAGCACAGAGCAAGTGGACACATCCCCAGACCATATACACATTCCCCCATTCACACACATCTGCACAGACCCCAAAGTGGCTGCCAAGACTGTGCTTCCCCTTGCACCTCTCCAGGAAGGCCAGTTCTTCATGGGTAAGCATTATAGCGAATGCCAGGGAGCTGCCTACACTGTCCCTGACAGCTGCTGACCTCCAGCTCCCAGACATGAGGGGTCCCTTGGCCACCAAACTAACAGCTCCTCACTCCAAGCACCATCAAGAACTGCTGGTCTTTGTTCAGACATTTTGGCCATACTCTCCTCACTTGTTGTCCCTCCTCCTGGATAACAACAGCCATCATCTCTCAACAGATGGACACCCAACAGCTGCCATCAGCAGCCACCCAAAGATCATAGAATAGTTTGGTTCGAAGGGGCCTTTAAAGATCATCTAGGTCCAACTTGCAGGGGACACCTTCCACTAGATCAGGTTTCTCAAAGCCCCATCTAACTTTACCTTGAACACATCCAATGGTGGGGCACCCACAACTTCTCTGGGCAACCTATTCCACTATCTCACCACCCTTGTCGTAAAGAATTTCTTCCTTGTATCAAATCAAAATCTACCCTTGTCTAGTTTAAAACCATTACCCCTTGTCCTAACACTACAGACCTTGCTAAAAAGCCTTTCTTCGTCTTATAAGGCCCCTTTACGTACTGAAAGGCCACTGTAAGGTCTCCCCGGAGCCTTCTCTTCTCCAAGCCGAACAACCCCAACTCTCTCAGCTTTTCTTCACTGGAGAGGTGCTCCGGCCCTCTGACCTTTTTTCATGGCCCATGTTTGGCCTTACCCCAGAGTGCTTACAGAGGCAATAAGAGTAAATATTTACACGCTGGTCACATCCATAGGCCCAGCCGGGTCTAGGCCCCCCTGTGTCAAACTAGCAACTCTAAAGCATTTAATGATTTTACCAATAAGCAAACAGTAACCTACACAACAAGCAATTCAGTAGTTTTGTGAACTACACTATGGACATCATAAGTGAAGAAACACGTCCCTCTGCATGGTTACTCGGAGGCTGTCACTAGAGAAAACAGCCAGATTCAGCCTGAAAATACCATGTGTAAGGTACACTCCTGAACAAGACACACAGATAGAAGCACTTAATAAACAGATCCATTAACTAGGAAACATCCCTGCAGCAATTAAAACTTTGCAAAATACTACAATGTACACCTGCTTATTGCTCTGACATCTGCTTAGGTTTTCTATGTGTTTGTAATTTGGACCAAAGAGAAAGATAATTGAATTTATGGACATACCATGACAAAAATGACAACAAGGTACTGTTAACTGTTCATGAAAAATGGCACAAAAACTCAAATAAAGCATGTGCACTGTTTGAAACGTTTAAAAGTTACCACATTTTATAATGAACCATATACAACCGAATGATGTTTCTCCTTTCTGCTAAAGAACAATTTTATTCTGAACTAAGGTTTGCATCATAAAATGACTGGAAATTCAGTCTGAACAATTGCAGTTGTGCTGAGCACACTTTTAGGCATACGACAATTTCATAATGGTCATTGGGGATGAAGAGCTAAAATTCTGTTGCAGACTGAATTTAAGACATTTCACATAAAATTGCATATCTCGGCAAACAAATTAATTGTTAAGCTTGCAACCTCATAACATTACAGCCATTATTCAGCATATGTAAATCTGATTACCTCAAAGTATGAGTACTATTTTCAGTACAAGGACCCAATTACTTTATAAAGGGTCCAAAAAAAAATGTCTGAAGGCATCATTAAAAGAAAACAAATATAATGAGATCTGTTTTAACTTTACACAGTCTGAGTTACCTTGACATTATGCAGCTACAATACGTGACCCAACGTTCCCAAGTAAGTGCCCTGATTAGTATTGTAAGTCTGTCTTTTAAATAGTTCCTTCCTGTTTAAAATTTAGAAAGCCAAATGCGTTTTCCCACCACTAAGCATTGTGTAAGACTCCTTTCTCTTCCAGCAAGCTGGCTGAAGATGGATGAGCTTGCAAACTGATATCATTTTTAATTACGTGTTTTTCTCTCATTACTAATTTCCTAAACATGTCTCTAATCTTGCAGTGAAATCTCTGAGCGCAGTAGGTGTAGCCACATACATCATGCTCTAGAAAATTAATATGAGATAATGATCAGGACTGCCATCACAACATAACCTGAAACAAGCAAGATACACTAGAGGTGATACATACTCATTAGACTCTGATCTCAAGCATTTCTGGAAAGCAGCTGTTAATGGATGGTTTCCCTCCCTCCTACGTCTTGGAGCCAATAACACAGTTATTGGGGTCTAGGGCAGGGAGATGCTTCAAGCAACCTCCCCTTTGCGCTTCCCACCAGGCAGTTACAAGCTTGTGATGCCCAATGCATATTCACCGCTTCTCGTCCTTACCCTAAATACTCTGCCAAGAAGCACTGTTTGCATAAGGGAGCCATGACCATCTGCTCCTCTACAGAAGGTAAGCACAGGTATCCCAGCTCCCTCCTGCCATCAGGGGTCCAACAGCTCCCTCCACCAAGGACAACGTCTCCTGGTGGGGCTGTCCTCTCCAAAAGCACAGACGCAGAGCAGAAAGCGTTGGAGGTAGCCGCACCCACCAAACAGGTAGGAAGGCACATGCCCACGCAAGCCCCAGGTACCAAAAGGGGTCACACACCCAGCAGCTGTCTGCATCAGATGCTCTTTTGGCAGGCAGGAATCAGGACTATGTATAGACTCGTCAGCTTAGGTCAACCAAGTGCCAGCCAGTTATGCACATGGGATCTCATTCCTCAAGTATCTCTCACTACCTGAAAGGCACTGCACAGCTAAACGTGTTGCAGTGTTCTTCCACCATTAAACCAACAGGGGAAACAGTAACTTTTAGGGGGAAAAATAAAAATTAAAAAAAAAGGGTAACCATCACTGGGCTTTCTCCCCAGCTAAACACATCACACACCAAATTCTTAAGGGAATGATGCTTTCAGCACACCAGCTGCCTTTTATTTGGGAAGTGTCAGCTGATGAGAAGAGGAAAATCCTAGGAACTGTTCAGAGTGGCTGACATTTAAGAAATCAAATAAAGCAAAACAAGACAAATCACAAGCACTTAAATAATTTTGTACCTTCTAAATGGTCTTAAAATATGTTACAAGTATGACTCCAGCTACTTACTCAAAGAAAAGGGATCACTGCTGTTTCACAGTCAAAAACATGAAGGCAAAGAGAGATTAGAAATACAGGTGAAATATATACTAGATAAATGCACAGAAGAAATGGTGCATATGTAAGGATCACCAGCAGGAGGGCTCTGGTATATATGCTTGCAACTCACTAGCCTGTAATCACATGGTGAGCAAAATTCATGTGCTAAATGGGGTAAGTATGCCTAAAAGTGCAAATGCTAGCTGACTTGCCCTAGGTCCCTAGGGAAGCCTGTAGCACAGCAGGTGCAAGTAGGCTGAAGTTGAGATGTTTCACTGTATTCACACACACTGCTATGGAACCTGGCTGATGCAAAAATTACACAATTTCACGTTTTCTTCTTAAAAAAAGTCAATGATTTCCCAAAATGGCTACCAAAATTTCAGCCTGTTTTTCCACTTGTCATCCATCTACTGACCAAGATCAAGAGCTTTAAATCCAGCCTTGAATTCCTCAAGAACTTGATGAAGACATTTGACCTCCTACAAGAGCACTGGTTGTTCCTGAAAACAAATACTTCTTTTCTCCTAAACTTAACTCATTCAGGAAATGGAAGGAAAAGCTTGGGGATGCCCCCAATTTCTCTTTCCTACAGTGTCTTGAAAGGACCAGGAAGAGGACAGGTACAAACCTAAGGCTTCATCAGAGCTCTGCTGTGCACCACCCACCCCCTTGACTGGAACCAGCACCCACATAAGACTCGTGACAACACTGAGCTGCACAACGCAACCCTCCACCTCAGGTGGGAATTAACTGACCACTGAAGTAAAGGCAAGTCTTCCAAGTGACTTTGCTGGGTTATGACTGGGCTCCTACCTCTTTTTAATTCTCATTAGCATTTGCTGACAACTCCTTTACAACCAGTGGGGCGGGTTCTTTACAAGAAGCCATTTTGGCTGGCCCAGTTAATGCCTTAATCCACAGACTGAAGCAGGTCAGATTATCTACACGTATCAAAGACAACATTATGCTTCATAAGCTATTTTTCTGCTTCAGTAATAAGTAAGCACGTTTTTATTTTTTACTGTGTTTACCCATTACCTCACCAAGCGGCATTATTGTTAGTCTTTCTGAGGTATAAAACAGGATTTCCTCCAGCTCTGCATACCTACTTACTCCAGAGCCATTAACGACATAGGACTGGATTAAACAAAGACTTAACATCAAATGAGCATTCAAAACAGCTGGGAACAAAAATATATCTGCCTGGAACACTGCATCTCTGCTTTGTCTTAAAAAAAAATGCCAGTTAGGTACAAATTGGCCTTAAAGACCACTTTTACAGAAATGTTTTCATGAGAACAAAATGGAAAAGCTAAACACTTGCATGCAGGACATGTATCCCAGTGGGCTCCAAATTAAGTTTATAGACGCTCTTACGCAGCAACCTGCAAATCAAATTGCCCTTTTTACTGCAGAACAGAAGTAACTTCACTGCTGTCAAAAGGAACGCTGCGGGAAAGATCCAAGTCCTACATAACAATGCTCAAAAAAAACCAAGCCAACTACATATTGTCTTCCATGCAATACAAGCAGTAGATGAAATATCCAAGAGTAGGTAACACTGCTCAACTCAGATTTTTTTAAAATACCTCTAACCAACATTTTAAAGAAAACTTACAGATGTAAATATGTAAGAAAAATACAAGCAATACTGCCCCAGGATTCGTAGAAGTTGATTCCTCAGGTTGTCGCATGGAGATATTTATCAGAACAACTCTGCTTCCCAGCAGAGCAAATGCTGTACAGCAGCACGTGCCCCATAGTCATTGCATCGCACCACTAGACAGGCCACTGATAGCCCAGCACAGAAAAGCAGCACACCCTGCTCCCTTCTCCTTTCCCTCCCCACCATTCCACAGACAGACAGGCTAATTCAGGATATGCTTTCAGAAGCTACCCTATAAGCACATCTACCCTGAAAATTAACAGGAAAAAAAAAAATTACAGGCAAACAATATAAAAACAAGCTAGAGGCTACAAACCATCCATATAATCACCCCGTATAGGGCCAAAGTTCATAGATCATGGAAGAAATAACCCAAAAGCTACAAGGATACTGCTTGAGTTCAGTGCTTAGCCTCCAAAATCACCCTGGCTATGTCTTAAAGACCTCTGTACCAGTGGCATACACAAAAGCAGAGGCAGCCAGCAGGCTGGGAGAAGCACACAAGGATGCTCCAGGAGAAACACTACTGCTCTGTTTAACGTTATCAGCTCCTGCCTGCCTGAGGACATTTCCTACCTCTACCTACAAACACAGTGATTCCCCAACCTTTAAGTAAACAGTCTTTGAAGATAACAAGCTTATTCTAATCTCTCACTGATGTCACTCCTGTATTGTATTCAGCTGAGCTACAAGACTCCTGGGTTAACTAACTCCTCTGTAAGATCAGGATTACCTTACTTTGCTCTTGCGCAGACTTAAGGAATCCTCTCCAGGTACAGAAAGAAGCGGATTTTTCACACAGTGGATCTACATTTTTTCTTGTTGAACAACCATAGACATTTTTCAGCTCACTGCTTTAGGTGCAGGTGAACTGCTTCTGTACCGTTATGCTTAGTGAGACGATCTTCTGTACCAGGCCTTTCATTGCTTCCACAGAAAGCAGAAGTATAGCCTTCAGTAAGGAGGGGATGCCCTGGATTATTTTCCAACACTGGCAAACGGGGCTGTTGCTCCAGTGGCAAGAAGAAAAATCAGATTGAACCAGGACTAGCAAGAGGAACCAAAATAGAAACTACAAAAAGAAAACACAGAAAAGTAGAGATCTTCCAATGCATCACTTCAGAGAACAATGCCTTTGTGTTCTCACTTGTGTTCACTTCCCAGCGCCAAGTGTCTATTCTGCATTGCAGTTCTTTAGCTATCTACTTCACGCTTTTCATTGTACCCAATCCTGCAAGAGTCAAGCCCTCCCACAGCAATAAAAAGCTCAGAGAAGAACTCAGGGTGGGTCAGAAAAGCCAGCCCTGCATCTAACATATCTTTCATGTCATCAAAAGACTTGGCAATAAGAAGCTGAAACCAAACTAAATTCTAACCACACAAATCAGAGCTATTTTGTTCCTGAGCTGTGTGTGCTTAAGAGCAGCCATTAACAGAATTATAAAAGGATATACAGCACAGATCTGAGAAAAGAGGCTCACGTTGTGGCTGAATATTCATGCTCGGTGTCAGTCCCAAGGCAAATTTATTTTGGAAATTTTGAGTATTATCCGCTTGGGTTGTTCACCTCTCAGATAAGCTATATCTCAGTTATACCAAACAATCCTGGCATTATGTTTTTTCCCCCCACATACAGGTAATTATGTTCCCACTGAACATAAAAATGAAGAGGATATGCTGGGAAAAAGCAGACAGAGGTAATGATAGCTACACAGAGAAATGGATTTGGAATACTGACATTGACTCAGTTCTGCAGTCTGGCTTCCTCTCCTGTTTCACCAGTGTAAATCAACTGAAACTACACAGAGCCAACAGGCTTCATTTTCCACCTGTTAACACAGGTTTTCGATTCCACTGTCAATAAAAGAACCATGATGCAAACTATTATGAAATTAAAATCCAGTGCTGTATGTAACTGAAGACAGAAGTAAAGAGATGTACAGCCAGATTCAGGACAATGTATTACTGAACATACTCTTCCCTAAATCCAGTGATGGCTCCCCAAAAGGTTATGACCAAAGACACGACCACGTTCCACTGCCAGACACCCCACTGGGAGCCAGTAAGGCCATAAGCTGAGGCCAAGGTGTTGCTACTCATGATCAAATTGGCAAACGCTGAGCACAAAGTCCAGCCTTCCATGCAAATATCAAAGAAATCCATTCACAATCTGTGTTTCACAGGCACAACATGGCAGGCTGAGAAACTCTCTAAATCACACAAATATTTTTCAATTCATTTAGCTGTTCGGTGAGGCCTTGAATTTTAAACTCAAATGAAAAGTAACTTTAACAGAGGTCAGTCAAGCAGCAGTAACACTGCACAAGGTGGCGGGTTAAAGCATCTCATATTTTTAAGAGCATAAGCACAAAATTCAGAAAGGGCCCCCAGGGATCCCAATGCAAGACATGACGGTGTAATTAAAAACCATAAATCCATCAAATGAAAAATATGTAAACTTAATACATTAACTCATCTATTTTTCTTCCTCTACCACATTTGTCTTACTCTACACTCCTTTGGAGCTTACAAATAAAAAATTAACAATATCAGAAGAAATATTTCTTAATATGTGGAATGTGAATATCAATAATAAATGCTTTTTACTTTATTCTTACAGGTAATTGCTGAAAGAAGCTCTCTCAGCAGACTGCTGAGACTCTGCATATTATAAATTACTTCAACTGTATCTCCTCTTCACAAAACCCACAAAAGGACAGTATCTTACAGTGTTTCCATGCCACTTAATCATCCACACAAAATTACCCTTGTGAGAGCTTGTTGGAGGAATGTCAAATGTACTTGCCTTCCTTTGCAACAAAATCTTCAGAGAAAGACAGCAAAATAGCTCACTTCTGCATTCACAGTTGTACAAGCTACACTAACACCTGAACATTTTCACTGGAGATTCTGGGTTTAACTTTGTATTTAATTACAAGCTACAGGCAAAATAGTTACTGGCCTATGTTTCACCCACAGCATAGTTTTCAAGATAACTTACAAAAGCTCTGCAGCACCTGTAGTTCATATTAAGGACTTCTAAAAGTGGTATTTGGGACAAACCAGCCCTTCCATCTTCTGCCCACCTACCAGAAAAGGAGCACCAGCATTGCCCAGAAATTACAGTGGCAAAGACACTTGTGCCTCATCTGCATCCTTCAAAGGCCAAATTTTGTAGAGAAAATTCGGTTTTCATCACTAATTACTGTTTCCTTAGAACCAGATGGCCCAGAGCCAGGCAGTGATATGGGAACGCCCCTCTTCCTCACGATGCACCCAGCATTAGGGCATGCACTTGGGGATTATGTGACATTTTCATCAAAGATTGCTCCCTCTCTTTCATGGAGCACTCGTTCTCACAAGTGGAACAGCCAGGTCTCTATACAAACACACACATGTACATGTGTTCAACACAAAACTGATGCACTATCACAACATGGCTGGTGTTTCTCAAGTAATACCCAAGTCAATCAAACTTCCCTTCTCCTAACATTCAGCAATCACTTTTACTTAATTCAGGCCAAAACTCTGACAAAACTCTGCTGCTCTACCAACACAAAACACAGTCCAACACTGACAGAGGTTGGCATGCTCTTTACACTTGTCCTAAGCATACTCGCTACATGGGAAGCAAAATCCTCCTTGCCCCAGCTGCCAGAGATTACTCACTCAACTATCTCCCTGTCCTTCCTTCAATCATTTGGATGCCAGGTGCTTTGGCATTATTAGTCAAGCTTCACCTGCTGAACCTCTATTCAGCCAGATCTGTTCAACTTTTGCTGACTATTGCAGCTGAAAATCATTTACTTGCATGAAACAGGCAGTATGAGATGTTCCCAGTCTGGGCTGGTGACTGGTCACCCAGGCATTGCACTGGTCTTGGCTTCTGGAGCCATCACCACACCAACATCTACCAAGCGCTCCACAGACAAAGCACAGAGCACATTTTAAGGTTTGTCTCTTGGTCTCTTAACCCTCCTGTGAACTGTCCCATTGGTTGCTAGAGCCTGGCTGCTGTTGGGCAGTAGACACAAGCAGATGGTTTTACACTCCACACTAGACAATCTGGTGGTAGGGAGGGTCTGTCACCACACTGGTGTGTTGTGTCCAGGGGCACTCAAAGAGGACTCAACAGCTACCAAGGAAAGAGCCAAATGTTCTCGCCACTCCACACCAAGCAGTACAGAGAGCCTATACAGATGACCCAAAAGTTGTAAAGCAACTGAAACAAGGATGGCCAGATTTCTTGATTGTAGAAGCCGCTTGCATGGTATTTCCAACAGCTGTTGAAACTGCCACATCCCAGAGAGTCCTTGGAGACATGTCACAGCCCAGGGATGACAACAGCTCCCAGTGCCCTGTCTTGGGATGGAAATCAGATGTGTACCACCGATCCAGCATCATGCCGTTGACGTGAATTACCCCAGCAGGCTCACCTCCCCCAAAACACTCTGCAGTACCACTCTGCTGAGGGTTGCGTGATGTACCCTGGGCACAGCCACCACCTCTGAACTGGACCCACGCAAGATGTAAAAGCAGCAGGCAACCCCTGAAAAAAAAATTTTACTTGATAAAGCTACAGGCAAAGCTATACTGCTGTATTCTGAAGTCCAGGAGAACAGCAACAAGGCCAAAAGGAGTAAAAACATGCTACAACACACAATACAGGGAGAACAACACAAGGCAACTAAAAAAAAAAAAAAAAGAGAAAAGAAAAAAAGAGTACAATACAAACTGAGTACATCTAACTTCACAAATGACTTAAAACACAAAGCCAAACACTGCCCATTTACAGTATAATCATCACTGATCAATATATACACACCGACAGCGACACAAACCATGCTGTAACAATTTGTATGTTGTGGTAAAACAGGAAACATATCTTAACATAATCTTTTGAATGCTGTGAGAACTAGGACTAATGCTTCACTTTCACAGTTAATGCTCAAAGCCAGTCAATGCCCAGCCTAGCCAGAAGTATCACATTTCAGTTTTGTACAGAAGGCTTCCCATTCCATTCACTGAGCAGTGTAAAATCCCTCAGCAATGTTAGGGGAAGATTTGCTAAGAGCTAAATGGAAATTGATCATTCTCCCACAGCTATACGGCATTCTGCACAGGTATTGACATATGCCAATGCTGTCCTGGCCCCAGCCGAAACTCAGAGCAGCCTACCAAATTCCAGGAACACTGATCAAAGACTGATTTTAAGGCTTGACTCAGACAGAAAGATAATTGTGTGCACCTAAGCCTTTTTTTGTGAGCAAGTGCTGAGATTCCACTGATTCACTGTATGTTAGGGTGATGCATAAACAGTCAGACTCTTAGTGATAAAACAAACATGCAACAATGGCATTATGCTGCCTAAAATAGGTGGATATATTTATACGAGTTAAACATTCTTTCTCCAACATGAAAATGAACATCTGCCAGCTACGCCTTAAAAGCTCATGCAGCTTCAAAGCAAAGAAGTCCATCCAAAGAACTATACACCAAAAGTTTACATTCACTTTAACTTATCCTAGAGAAGAATACATTACCCCTGCAAAGTGACATATCCCCACCACCCCCCTTGCTTGGAATAATCATTCGAAGCTTTGCTGCTCTTGGATTCCTCTACAAAATTTTTCTTTTTTCCATTTAAAAATAAAACATTTGTAATGAAAAACTAATAAGTAACACGCTTTGGCATAAATTTCAATAGCAGTATGAGGGACTGAAGCCACTGAAGAGTTCCTGATTTAGAAGGCCACACCACATTTCCACAAGGCATTTTTCTAGTTTTATCACAGGGAGGCACAGCACAGTATGCAGATAAACCCCTTTTAGATAGGATCAGCACAGCTCTAATCCATGCTCCCCAAGCTGATCTGATACCTGCTACTTAAGCAAGCTCCCCTTTGCCCAAACATACACTGCAGCACCTTCAGTCCCCTTCCGCAGCCTCACCACTCCCCTCCTGGTGAGCTGGAAGATTTTCAGGACTGTCTGTTACTATCTTCACAGTTTATCTGAAGCCCCTGGCTTTGTTTGCTGTTTCTGCTGTTACAGAGACCCCAGTCCCAGAACCCCCTCCCCAACACCCGACCTGAAAGTTCAGTTGCTAGTCACAGAGTCCGCTGTTTTCTGTGTCCCTGCGTTATTATATGTTTTTCCTTCCTGTGCATATTACAGGAGCAGTCAGCCCTACTAACAGCAGCCAATGATGCTGAATGCCATACAAGCAAGACAGAGTCCCCACCACAAAAAAAAAAAAAAAAAAAAAAAAAGAAAGTTTTTACTGGAAATGGACAAGAGACGGAAGCACCTTCTGTCTGCTGGGCAAAGGAGAAATTAAGCACATGGATACTAAGCAGCTTGCCCAAATTCACAAAGTCAGTGACAGATCTAGGGATTAAATTCAGGTCTTGCCTCCCTGCAATGGGACACAATTCCTCCTGTTAACAAAGGCAGCAGGAGGCATAATTTCCTGAAAGTAAGGCACAAGTTTTCTCCCATAAGCCACCCATCTGAAAGACCATTGAAAAATCAGTAAACACTTGTAAAAGAAGTCAGCCTGTTCCTGATCACAAGCACAGCCAGCACCATACAAGACCCCCATCTTCCTAGAGATGCCTTCCATTTGGGGATATACTGGACACATAAATACAAAACAGTTATTCCAGTGCTGCTGGTCTGAAGTCAGAGGGCAGGGAGACAAATCCGGACAAATTAAATTCCATAGATTTCCAGTAAATTAAAAAAAAAAAAAAAAAAAAAAAAGATGATACAATGCTTTCAAATGTCCAGCTGCCTGCCATACACAGTGTGAGTAATATCTGAATAGAACTAGTTCCTGAAGGTAATCCAATTTTGAGAAAGGCAACAGCATCATCATGGAAAAATCTTCCGTAAGACAATAGATTCTCTTCCTCTAGCCAGGGTGAAGCAAAAGCTCCGCTCACTTTTCATGACAAAATGTTCATCTGCCAGCTGAAAACCCAGAGACTAGCTGGCTCTTCTCTTCATCAGCATCCTCACTGTGGGAAGAAGGATTCAGACCCAGAGAGTGCAGTTTTGGTGGAGCAGCTGAACAGCAGGAGACTCATACAGCAACTGTGTACATGGTGGGTGATCCTGGTCTTGGGAAAGAAAAATCTCTTGGTGGTTTCAGCCATCCCTGCTCCAATACCCTGCAGTGCCAAGTCCAGAGCAGCAGCCACTATCAGCTGCCATGGGCTGAGGAAGAGGAGGATGACTACTGCCTCCTATAACCCCACTGTTAACAAGTCAGAGGTTGGGATCACTGTAGGTGGAAACTCTTGGCAAAAACAATAAAGCAGCTACTACATATTTCAACAGGTTCAAAGTAACCTCAGATGTTAGGAGCAGATGCTCTTTTCCACCCCCTGGGATTTTGAAATGGTTTATGTGTTTCCTCCCTTTCCCTAATAGGGCAGGGTGCTGAAGGAATTAGCTAAAGAAAGAGCTGGAGCAATACTAATTACCCTCAGCTACCCAGGAGACCGCTGGTACCTTCAGCTAATTGCACAATCCCCGCTCTCCCACTTCAGATCCCCCAGTGAGAAGGTCTCTTGCCTCCAGCATCTGAACTGCAAGATAATCCCACTCACCTGTATGTTAAAAGGGCATGCTTGAAAATCCTAAATGTCTAAAGCAAACTCATTACAATTACTTTCCTCAGCCTATCGTATAGCATGGGGACTACTGCACTGACTGAAACAAGGGAACTGCTCATGTCAACACATTTGACACAGGGGTGTCACTAACCCCGTTATTAGACTACACACGTACCTGAAATCCACATCTGAGCTCATAGCCTGAAGCACTCCATGGCCAAGTCTCTGCAAGCATCTCACAAAATTAAATATTAAATGTGCATCTCAAAAAAAATGCCCCATAGTTTCATATTTATTAACTAAGACATTACTTTTCCATTTACTCACTTTTGAAATGGTAAATATCGAATGCTTTAAGGTGCATTTAGTGCTTGCAAAGAGCCCTGAAAACCAGATTCCTCTACAGAGGAATCTGTAAAAGACACAGTTCTCCCACTCAATTCCCCTTATCCACATCAACCCTGCTGCAGAAAAGAAAAACAGCCCCTCAGTAACAGAGGGTCCCAAAATTAGGCAAGACAGTACAGTTTCTAAACCATCACCAGGACTCTTAAATTCCAGGTGACCATGCCACTCAGTAGAAAGGGCTGACACACTAATAGAAAACAGTGGGCACGGGAAGAGAAACTGCACAAAAAATCAGGCACTGCTCCTAAACGCTTAGACCTATCCCACATCCACCTCAAATGTTGTGAGAAGTCCCCATGTGCTCTGAATCCTCGCTCTTTCAGGGAAGTATGAGCCTGCAGGCAAACACTAAGGACACAGAGCCCTCTCCCAGGCTTCTCCATGTGCAGCACAAGCTCCTGAAGCACCCAACAGTGCGCACAACTGTGAAGAGACAAGTACGGGCAGCCAGGGATCATGCGAGCTCTCCTTGCTACTAGTCATGCTGATACCATGCCATTAGAGTGGCCAAGGTGGGAATGACAAAGTGTACCTGGCCCTCACACATCAAGACCAGAGTCCTCAATCCCATGCCTGTCCTCTTGGCCTAGTTTTCCAATGCAATGAGAACTGCTGCATTGCCCTTCTTTCCATTCTCCTTGCCGAGAGCCCTCCTCAACACCTTTTGAACCTGTCCAATGATCTGAAATTGAGGTAGAAGGCTCAGCGCAAGTTCCTACAACATCCACAAGTTGGGCAGGATCCACCTGTTATTAACCATTTGGCAGAAGCCAGATGTCCAAGTACTAGCTTACTGCCAACCATCCAGTATGTGTGCAGCGAAGGTGCTGCCTCTTATCATCGAGGACAAGGCAGGAACAGCTGAGACTAATGCAGTGGGATGGGGAGAGCAAAGGAGGTAAGCAAAGCATCCATCCTACCAAACCATCCTTCCTTAGTTCTGCTGCTCGTGGAAACATGTGGGGTTATTTAACATACAGGAGAAACCCACAGGAAAGAGCATGCCCTTCCCAAAACTTTGTTGTTCATCTCCCCTTCAGGTGATGCAAGCAGCAGCACATACAGGTGTACCAAAAGACCATCGCTTTGATCACAAGCAGGTGTGGTGGGAGTTCAGTCCAGCAGTGCTGCGTGGTATCTGCACAGCTGAGACACGTCAGTGCAAACAGCATGTCTAAAGCCACTGCTATCCTCCCCTTTTTCCTGGAGAAGCTGGGCTTCCTCCAACTCTAGCTGGTGTAACACAGAGTCCTGCCAAGGACACGGCGGGCTAGGACTTGCTTAGCTCCCTCAAATGATTCATGGTTTGTTAGCAACAAAAGGCATGACCTGTCCTGGTCACCAAGACTCTCTGCAGACCAGGGCTGGCAGTGTGCCTCTTTGTACCCAACCACAGCTTACTCGCTCAACTGGCAATACAGTTTTTTTAGGTACTGGAGAAAAAGTATTGTCCACCCCACCAGCAATAAAGAGCCCACACTCACTCCGTTGTCCCTCAAGCTCCCTGGAAGACTTTCAGCGGTGTGCGTCATGTAAGATGCAGTGCAGATAATGCAACGCGGGGGGGAACAGGGAAGAAAAGAAGCTCTTAAAAAATGGGACAGCAAGAACTTGGCTGAACTCAAGCTACAATACCATGTGCCTGTTTCTGCCTCTCTTAATGCTGCCTCTGACACACGCCTGCGACAGCAGTAGGTACAATATAAACTGTTCAGACTGGAGGGGTTGGGGGTCAGGGTGGGTGGGGACAGGTGAAATGAGGCATCTGAATCCCTGGGCTGGGAGAAACACAATCCTCAAAGCTGATCACTTCCAAAATTAACTTCCTCTGGTCTTGCCTTCCTTTCAGTACCAATAAAAAAAAATTCTTTTGTTCTAGTATAACTGGGTACGACTATTACTTTTCTATAACCAAAATATTTATAGCAGTATAAAACCCTTCTGTGGATGTAGCTGAATCAGTGTGCACATTTCTCATACCATGAGAGTTTTCTTCCTCTGCTCATAAGGGATTCGCCAAAACCATTTTCCAGTAGCTGTATAACCTTAAGGCTATTGCCTGCGCTACAGGGAGCGCAGAGTTTACTTCCAGCGATGCAGCTGCAGGAGCACATCTCACATTGGACAGTCCCTGCCTGTCCCCTTCCTTTCAGAGACCCACACCTCGCTCTGACATACACCACTTTAGAAATGACAGCACATTTGGGTTTACTGAACAGGGGCATGACGCAAATTAATTAATTAGCATTTGCAAAGAACTGTGAAGATTTGAGGTGCTAAGTATTATTATTACTAATTTAATCTACATCCCCATTCAGTCCTCAGCCTCTCCTGTGAAACTGCCAACAGTGATGCCAATTAGCGGTAATTGTTGTGGTGGTTTTGTGACAAGGCTGTTTGCCAACTGGGAGTGAGACAGAGACCACCAACCCATTTCCCGTGGATTGCCCCACAGCTGCCAAAAGCAACAACTTCCAGGCACAACAACCTGCTCTCCACTCCAGCCAGAACCCTGGAGGGAGGAGATCCTGTATCCCATTACCAGCTCCCCAGGGACACAACCTGCAAGGCACATACAAAACTTTTAATTAGGAATAAACCAAGGCACCTTTTTTTTTTTTTTTTTTTTTTTAACTCCTACACCAGTTCAGTACATGACCCAGCAACTGATGCTGACACCGCAATACCTAATCTGGAATAATTTCAGATTAAACTTTGTGCATTTCCATCCACATTTGATGAAAATAGTGCTTTGATTCACACACAGGCCTCGCTGTGGTGGCAAACTGTAAAGGCAGCAGCAGTAAAAAGAAGGGAATTGACAGTGTAGGGTGCAGTAAATCTTGTACTTGGGAGAACTGTTAAAGAGTTTTAACATAAGCAAAGAGGTGCACCTTTTTATCAGATGTCCACAGAGATTTGGAGGAGTTTTAAAGAGACACAAACAACTAACAGTATTCTGTAATCAATGCACATCATCTGAGCACTGAAACTTTAAATTATTTATATATTTTAAATACATCTAATTGAAAGGACAGCAACACATAAACTGTATGAATCATAGCCCTCTCAAGCAATTAGATTTGTTATCCCTGCAGACTGCAAACAGTATGTTGGCTTTTTATTCTAATGTGAATTCAATCCCTTGTCAGCTGCCCCACGCATGAGAATACACCTCCTCTCTTTCATCAGGAAAGATATCAACAGCAGGAAACTAGCCCTTCTTTCATCTCTGAGGCACCCACCCACCTTTCCAAAGGGTTTTCAGCCAGGTGTGGAAATCTTTCTGAATCTGTGCTGAAAGATCCCTTAATTATTACGGCAAAGGAGGTAAACCCTTTGAGAGCCCCACGCTAGGAGCAGTAGCCTTCTGGTGTTTACTCAGCCAGTAGTTGCTTAGTTTGACAGTACATTAGAAGAACTTATAAGCAACTCTTTGGGCTTTTATTGTATGGGCATGAAGCTCTTAGGGAGAGGAATTGCTTTTTCAGATGTCTTGTTATATAATTAAACAAGGAAGGGGCGGGGGGGGGGAAAGCAAGCTGCCTTTCTGGCACAAACATTAACACAGTGCTCAACCTGCCAGCATATTGCATCAGATTCCCACTGCAAGGCCAATTCACAGCAGCTGAGTAGCCGAACCCCTGACTGTTATCTCCCGCTAACCTACTTCACACTCCAAAGGCAGTAAGTAGGACTGTTTATTGCATCTTCCTTCCTGAGGAGCTGCTCACTACACCAGGATTAGTGGGGGTTTTGAGCTTGCAACTAGGCTAGAGGTCTCACAAGCATTAGAAAAGGTATGGGGATTTTTTTAAATTTAAACATTTAACTGTGCTGTATGCTACTCAGTAAGTCCCGGTATCTGTCACTCTGCGATCAGGTCTGTTGAGGTTCTGACACTGTGATGACTACTGCTTTATGATGCTCCTCGGCATGCTTTGAAACCCTGCAGAAAAGGGGGATTCATTTACCCGTCATCAAGTGCCTATCAAGGAAGTCCCCTGAGACTTGCAGGAAGGAGACCACACAAACAGGCCTTTGCTCACAGGTCTCCTCACCTGAACACCTGGCCAAGGCCCCCTGACTCTGCTGCACCAGCAGCTTTTTTTCCCATGACAGAGATCCGCTCCCAGATAGGACACTATTCTTTACGGCAGAGGCCCAGCCCAACAGTGGGAAGAGGGGTCTGAAAGTGCTCCATGCTGCAGCAGCCTGTCTCATGCACTTCACAAGGGGAAATTAAACTTCTTTGCACTATTTGCTGCAATCCAGAAAACAAAAGGCCCAGCAGTCCTGAATTCAATGAGATAAGATACGTGACCTTTTACACCGCAGAAATAAGAGCCCGCTCCAAACCTAGCAGGTCAATAGAGAGACTCCTGTTGATTTCAAAGGGCTTTGGATCCAGCCTGAAAACACAAACCTCACTGCGCATTCGGACACTGCTCCACAATGCACTTCCAAACAAAACTATATTTAGATTCAATGGGAATTCTGTAGATCATACAGGAACTCTTTGAATGAAAATGAAGGTCAGTAGGGTTTGGCTTCCTCTTCAGACCCTCCCCCCCATTCTTGCAAACATCCAGATAAGCATTGTTTAGAAAACAATACGTTACTTCCAAATGTTATCGAAAACCCAACACACATTTTATGTGCCCTGAAACAGAATCTCAGGGTCTTCTGTTGCATTTTGCCCCATCAGCAAATCCTCAGGACCTCTTCAGGTGCCTAGACAAGAATCTCTATCAAGACTGTATTTTTTCACCTGTATCATCCTTTAAAACTTTTGTTTCACATGCCTTCGACTAAAGGAAAAGGGACGACAATAACAAAGACCTCTGATCTACAGAAAACAAACATAGAAAGAAAAACTGTGCAGGCAACTACAATACACACAAATAAAGCTGCATATGTGTTAAAGGAAACCTCTGGCGTCCTCATGCGCTTTCTCCATTCACTACCAAAGATGAAGGGCCACCCTAAGGCACAAACTGGATGAAAATGGCACAGCCCTGGCTTGTCCGAGTGACACTGAGGACAGGAACGAGCCCATAAGCCAGGGAGGTACACTCAAGCATCCAGGAGGCCAAAGCCCAGCAAAACCATCCAGCTCCAGGTTTCCTCCAGTGCCACAATCACGAGCGCGTGCTTTTCAGCTGCATTTTATGGGAAGGAGGAGCTGAGCCGCTGGTACCGGCAGCTCCTCGTAGGAAGAGAGCCCCGAGCCGGCACCCCCGAAACGGTGTCGCCGGGGCCGGGGGGCAGAGGCCAGCGGGGGCCGCCCCCGCGGAGCGGGACGGGGACTCGTTTGGCACCGGGGCTCTCGGAGCGGCTCTGGGCTCCACCGAGTGCGCGTCCCGGACGGCGCCCGCTCCTCTTGCCAAACTCGCTATTATTATATTTTTTTGTAACTGTTTCTGGCAGCTGGTGACTGTAACAGCGGGGGAGCGTCCAGCCGCACGGTTTCGCTTTTTGCTAAAGCCCGGGACGGGAAACCCTTGAACTTCTGAGGAACCTTCCTGGCTTAGAAATCGCCGGCTTTGCCGTCACGCTCTCCTCCCAGATCCGCGGGGATGAACACCTGACCCCTCCCGGGCTGGGGGTCAGGCTCCCGCGGCCCCCGCACCCCCACGCTCCCTCCGCCCCCCCCGGGCCCGCCCCGCGGTGCTCGGCGCTGTACGGGCGGCGTGGGCGCACTTACCGGCGGGGCGTTGGGCGGGCAGCCGCCGGCGGCCAGCCGCGCCGCCTGCCTCCTCAGCTCGGCCAGCTGGGCCTGGCAGCTCCGGCACCAGCCCCCCGGCCGCCGCCCGCTCCAGCGGCCGCGGCTCGGCCCCCGCGGCGGCCCCCGCTCCCTCGGGCGGCGGGCGGCTAGCGCAGCGCTCCTCCTCGGCGGCGGCCGGCGGCCTCTTCCGCGGGGAGAGCTCCCGCGCCGCGCTCCCCTCCGCCACCTGCGGAGAGAGCGGAGCTCAGCGCCGCGGATCGCGGAGGCAACGCGGCTCCCACCCCCCTCCGCGGGAAAAGAAAGGGGGAAAAAAAAAAAAAAAAAAAAGCCCAAACGCGGGGAAGGAGTTGTAACAACTTACCCCCGGCGCCCGGGGCTCAGGTCCCAGACCCTTCCTGCCGGCGGCCGCGATCATGATAGCGGGGGATGCGCCTCTGCCCCGCTAGTGCGGGCGGTGCGGTGCCCGGCGGTGCGGCCGGCCCGCGGCGCCCATGGCGGGGCGGGGGGCGGGGGGTGCCAACAGTGATCTCGCCCGTTCCCCGCCGTCCGGGCTGCCGCTCTAGGTGATGTTGCCTCCCATGTTGAGAAGGGAGTGAAGTTTGGGTTGGGAAAGGGAGGCGGAGTGAGCTCCCCACGGCGGCACGGGGAAGGACCCGGAGCACGGGAACACGTCGGAAAAAAAGCTGGAAAAGTGCTCGGAGGGCAGGGGAGGAGGGGCTGGGCGGCGGGGGCGGGTGGGGTGGGGTAAGCGGGGCGGGGGAGCCTCGGTCAGGGCGGGCTGGGGTTTAGGTTTGGGGGGGGGGGGGGGGGATAGGGGGGAAGATGCCATTTCATAGTGACCCTATACTATAGTCCCAAACCGCTGTGACTAAAGCGTGGACACTCCCGCGGGTGCCTTCTTGACACTCCAACACCCAAGTTCCCACACGCAAGTTCCCCGGGAGTGAGGAAAAAAGGGCCTGGCTCCGGGTGCCGGTCCCGCTTTGCTGCCCCCGCGCAGGCATCGGCTCCTGCCGCGGGCGCGGAACGGGAGCTGTGGGCACGGACCAGCTGCAGACGGCGGTCGGGGGACCGGCAGGGCCCCGCTCCGCCCTCGCGGCTGGTCCTCCCCCTGCCCGGGGGTTGGGGGTACGGTGCCCACTCCACCTCCCACCCCCCTCCGCAGGCAAGATGCGCGGTGCCGCGGGGCACAGACACCCCCCCCGGCGGGCCGACTGCCCAGCCGCTCGGCGGGCGCGATGGGATGTTCCTACATGCGAAAATTGACCTGACAGATGGAGAAATTAACGTTCGCAGCTAATTGTCTACTTGGCTGCCGCTCCGGCTCGTATATTTAGCCCATTTGTTAGCTTTTTTTTTCCCCATCCCCCCAGCGAGAGGACCCTGCGTCACGGTCTATCGCTCCTTGCCCCCGGCCTGCCCGGTCCCATTGCCCCCGCGGCGGCCAGGCCGGCGGCGGTGCGCAAGGGCCGAGCCGGGACGTGCCCGGGCGCTCGGAGCGGCCCCGCGGGGCGCAGCCCGGCTGCCGCCGCCGTCCCCGTGACCAGAGCGCCACCTGCCGGCGCCGCTGCGGGACCGCACACGGGAGCCCCCGGTCCCACCCGGGACGGAGCCGGAGCCGGAGCCGGCACCACCGCGGGGGAGCGGCGGGGCAGCGCCGGGTAGACGGCGGCGGCGGCTTCCCCCCGACGATGCCAAACGCGGCTCCTTGTCTCCTTGCCCGCCACCCGCGCGAGTGGGTGCCAGTGGCACCTGAACTGTGGGGTGGGTGTCTGCGGGGATGCGAGCAGCGCCGAGCACAAAGAGTGGGAAAAAACATGTATATGGCGGGGGGGGGAAATATCCACCGCCTCAACAGGCACCTTCCCCAGCCGCTTAAACTTTCCTGGCTCTCCTCAGCACGTCGCTGAAGCGCCTCTCCCCCTCCCCCCCCCACCCCCCAAAGGGGTGCGTGCCCCGGGGGAGGGCGGGAGCCATGTGCGCCCCGGCACAGCCCCCGAGGCGCCCCCCGCACAGCGGGCAAAGCCCCTGGGGGCACTGCGGCCGCTGTCCCCCCCGCCCGCCTGGAGCCCGAGAAAAGTTTGGGTGGGGAGGTGAAGAGGAGGGACGCGGGGAAGTGGCGGGCGGTTGCCCCGGGGGCTGCCATGTGCCCCCCTCGGGGGCGGTCGGGGGAAGCGGGGCTGGCACAGGCACACGCACCCAGGTCGATCCGCCCCAGGTCCATTCTGTCGCCTACTCGGGGCTCTGCAGGTCTCCGGGAACTTGCTCCGAAATTTCATGTGCCCGAGTAACGGCTGCAAAACCCTCCCGCGGCTCCAAGTCCCAGCTTGGACGGGGAGGGGGGGTAAAGGGTTTCGCTCCCCCGGCCGGCGCAGGAGGGTGGGCTGAGCCGCGCTGCTGGGCTGAGCCCCCTCCATTTCTTATTAAGTTAAAAAAAAAAAAAAAACCCTCCTGGAAATACCGGGACGCGGTGCCCCCCACTCCCCATTTGAAGGCGGGGGTACACAAGGCGGCTCGGTGCCGGGCGGGGAGCCCCGGGAGCGGGCCGGGCAGCGCGGTCCCCCCGTGCCGCTCCGCGCCGCTCCGCGGAGCCGCCAGGACTGTTCGTTGTGCTGAAAACCGCCCCAGAACGGCCGCCGCCAAACTTCGCACCGCCAAGTTTGCCTTCCTCTTCCCGTGAGCCGGCCCGGGGCAGGGAACGCAGCCGGGACAACACCCCTCCCCCGAACCCCTCCCGGCCCCCTGCCCCCCCGGGGCCAGGGCAAGGTGCCCTTACCTTGGCTTTCCTCCCTCAGGAGGTGGCTGGTGAAGCCGAAGATGATCTCCGAGTCCAAGCACAAGGCTCCTATCTCCAGCAGCTGGGGGTTTTCCTCGTGGCGTTGGAGGCATCAGGCGATTTTTGAAAAGCCATAGTTTGGGGTTGGAAATATCCGGCTCCCTGAGCGGAGGCGATGTATTTGTATACACAAACAGACAATTAGAGAGGGGGGGAAAAAAAAAAAAAAAAAAAAAAAAAAAAAAAAAAAAAAAAAAAGAAAGAACGAAAGAAAGAAAGAAAGAAAAAATGGGATCAAATAGTAAAACACTTCCCACCCCTTAAAAAAAAATAAAGGGAAGAAGAAAAAATTTTAAAAAGCCAGACGCGGGTGAGTTACTCCTTCATCTGCCAGGATGCGCGCTGCCGGGTGAGGTAGCCAGCAGCCGGGCAGACCCACCAGCCTCCCTGCCTCTCTCTGCCTCTCTCCGCCGCTCTCCCTCCCGTTTTATCCCCCCTCCAGCGCACCTTGCCTGACGAGCGAGCGCGGGTGCGGGCCCCGCTCACCGCCCCGCCGGCGCCGGGGCCGGGGCCGCCGCTGCGCTGGGGTGCGCGGGGCCGGTAGCGCCCTGCTCCCCGCCGCCGGCCATCAGCTCGCCGAGCGAGGGGGGCTTCCACCGCCCGCTGGTCAGGAGCCCGCACTGCGAGCCTCCTGCCTCCCCCCATCCACTGCTGGGTGGGTTTAGTGGCTGGGTTGGTTGTGTTGGGTTTTTTTTTTCCCTCCTCCTTCTCCTCCTCCTCCGGGGTGAGCGCGAGGAGGGAAAATGCCAGTGAAGTCAGCTTAGGAGGCGAAAAAGAGGACGCACCAGAAAAAATGGGGAAAAAAGGGGGAAGAAGAAAGAAATGAAAGCGTGAGGGAGCAGAAGTGGAGCACTTTCCGGAAGGGATCCGGCCTTTCACTCTGAAAAGCTTCCACCTCTTTTTTCCCTCGCCGCTTAATTTTATTTGCAGTGGGTGAGGATGGCAGGGAGGGAGCGAGCTCCTCCTCACCGAGAGGACCGAGAAACAGGGCCCTGCCGGCTGCCCCGGGGAGAGGGGAGCCCTCCCTGCAGGCTGCCTCTCCAGCCGCCCCCTCCGCCCCCGCGTACGCAGCGTCCCACGCGTATCTCCCCACGCGTGTGCCAGCCCGGGAGCCGGGGCAGAGCTCTCGGACCGGGGGCCTCCGCCGAGGCGCCGCCCGTCCCGTCGGGGCGGGCGGATGGATCGACCGGGCTCCCTGCAAAGCGGCGGTGGGGGCTCTGGCGGAGCGCTGATCCTTCCCGGTGTACTTTCACGCTAAACAGATAATTCACCCCCTGACAAAAGCCTTATCCGCTTCGTAACGCCCGCGGTGAAAGCGAGTTGAACAATCTGTTTAGCCGGGGCTCCGCGGGGCAACGCGCCCCGCCCGCGGGCTCCGCGCCGCTCGCCCCGCCCGGACACCGGGCGCTGCTGGCGGGGGGGCAGGGGGGGCAGCAGCGGCAGGACCCGCGCTCCCGGCCCCAGCTGCGGCCTGGGCAGGGCTGAGGTCCTGCCCGCCGCCCGGCCTCGGCCGGGCCGGCACGTCGAGGGTGCTGCGGGGGAGCGGGGAGGGAGGGAGGGAGGAGGGAGGGAGGGAGGGAGGGAGGGAGGGAGGAGGGAGGGAGGGAGGGAAGGGTGGGGGGGAAGGAGGAGAGGAGGGATGGCGATGAGGAAGGGGAAGGGAATGGGCGAAGGAGGGAGAGGAGAGGAGAGGAGAGGAGAGGAGAGGAGAGGAGAGGAGAGGAGAGGAGAGGAGAGGAGAGGAGAGGAGAGGAGAGAGGAGAGGAGAGGAGAGAGGAGAGGAGAGGAGAGGAGAGGAGAGGAGAGGAGAGAGAGAAGAGAGAGAGAAGAGAGAGAAGAGAAGAGAAGAGAAGAGAAGAGAAGAGAAGAGAAGAGAAGAGAAGAGAAGAGAAGAGAAGAGAGAAAGAGAAGAGAAAGAGAAGAGAAGAGAAGAGAAGAGAAGAGAGAGAGAGAAGAGAAGAGAAGAGAAGAGAAGAGAAGAGAAAGAGAGAAGAGAAGAGGAAGAGAAGAGAAGAGAAGAGAAGAGAAGAGAAGAGAAGAGAAGAGAAGAGAAGAGAAAGGAAGAGAGAGAAGAGAAGAGAAGAGAGAAGAGAAGAGAAGAGAAAGAGAAGAGAAGAAGAGAAGAGAAGAGAAGAGAAAGAGAAGAAGAGAAGAGAAGAAGAGAAGAGAAGAGAAGAGAGAGAAGAGAAGAGAAGAGAAGAGAAGAGAAGAGAAGGAGATCTTATGTCTTTATGGCCACAAAAGGGCACCATCACTTATCTTTATTTTGAATTTACTATGTTGCCTGTTATGGGCTTCCAGCTAATGATGATCCTGTGTGATGGATGAGGTAGGTGTTAGCCACATAATGGCAGCTCTGTACAATGGAGGTGAAATACAGTGTCCACAGGCAGGCACAGGAGAGATGCTGGGATGGAGGAGAGGAGGAAGGGAATGGTGAGATGCTTACAGCAAAGGGGCAAGGATTTGTTTGGCTCCTTATTGCATCCCTTCCTGATGTAGGCATCTCAGACCAGAGATGTGCCAACTGGTCCCTGAACCCTCCTGGGATGGAGTCTGCAGGGACCCAGCCCCTGTGCCGCCTTGCACAGACTCATCCTTTCACCCCCACACCAACCCCCTCCCAGCCTCCTGCCTCTCTGTGCACCACTCTGCACACAAAGTCTTCCTCCACCCTCCCCTGCACAGGTGGGACATTCCCCTGCTCCAGAGATCCCTGTGCTTGGAAGGTGCCACATTGCCAGCGGGGTGGAAGAAGAGGGTGATGGGGAGGGTAGAAGGAAAAACAATTCAAGCAAAATGGTGGTATGAACATCAGCTAGGGTGTTTTATACCAAGACTATATAGGAACTAGGATATAGTTCCTATACTAGGAAGAACCTAGGGGTAAAAAGCGTTGCACACAGGTCCTCAGCCCAGGTGCTCATCATGAGGTAGGACAGTGCCCATCACCAGAACCCAAAGCATCAAATGCCATTTCCCATGCATTGGGGAAAGAGATTCTGAAACATCCAAGGGCAGAGACAAACATGGCCAGGCCAGGGAGGCCTGTTGACCACTTTGGAGATGGCCTGTGGCATCTGTCCCCCTCCCCCACATCTTCAGCCCAACCCAAGTTTAAGCACTCACCCCATGCTGGTCTGGCACCAGGAAGGGCCTAGCTCTTCCCTGTCCCCAGGTCACCTCCAGCCTACCAGGTCTCCCTTCCCCATCACAGTTTGCTCCTCTTCCCAGGCTCTTGGCAAGAATCCTGGGAAAGTCTGAGTCTAAAATATGCCCTGAATGTCAGGCAGTGAGGGTCCCTGTGCAAGACCAACCTCACCTCTAATCCTGGAAAGTCTCTCTTTAATCACCCTTATTAAAGCAAATATCTCCCCACCTCACTGCCCTCAGGTGTCTTGCCGATAAACAAGCTAAAGGAAAAGTTATTAGCTTTTATTCATGGTGTCTAAACTAAAGTAAAACATCAACGGGGTGACTGTACATAATAATAGACTAGATAAAGTCATTTTTTCTTGGGCCCTCTGAAAGCGATCCCTGAGCATTAAAACGGGTCTCTTAATAAATATCTTATCTCCCTGCCACAGAGCCCTGGCTGCAGATAACCAGACAGCCATTACTGTACCTCTGAAATAACCCCATTTCCATCAGGGCCACTTCAAACAGGCTCCTCTTTAAAGACCCCCCCCCTCCTCCCTGAGGGGAGGTGGGGGAAGGCTTGAAGCTTCTTGCACAGGGGCAAGCCAGCAAGAGGCAGGGGATTTCAGCCAAGTTCCCAGGAAGGGTGGGGGGTTACTGCATTGCAATGCATTCCCTTCCATAAGTTACCACGGAGCAAGGCGCTCTCTGCCAGTCAAAAGCCTAAATACATCCCCCCTGTGCCCTCCATTGGAGTCCCACAGTTCTGCCCGCCTGGGCCTGCTCTGCAAGCAGAGAGAAAGTTGGTCAGGAGAGCAGGACATAGCCACCATCTCCTTGGGGGAAAAGGCCTTCCCAGTGTGCGCATCCCAGGCTGCAAGGTGATGCTGTACAGGTTGCACTGGACTCCTTTATTACTACACCATACAGGTGATAGTGGATTTATTAAGTGTATTGCTGTGATTTCACATTTAATTTACTAAGAATACAATGGTTTGGGCTAGAGGACCCAAGGGAAATCTAGGCAACAGTGAGCAAAAATCCATGAAATTCAATGTAGCACACTAATCATGGAGGCATTATAGTATTAATTGCTATAATGATATACTTCTAATCCTATCTTACACCACGCCACATAATTTCATTGGGTAAGAGAGGATAGGAATTAAATTTAGTTCAATACAGGCAAGCGTGTAACTTAATAGAGTAGTTTGGCTCCTGCACACTTGCGGGTTTAGGACTAATGTCATGCAATGCAGTCTGCAGCAGGGAAGAAGGATGGCACAAGACTTTGGACACCCTCACCGAAATCTGGAAGCAATATGGAAAAGTGTTAGATTTCTGCTTTTCGAGAGGCAACCCGGCCATATAAAGGATAATTAGAATTCGTTGTAAAGATGATTTATCATGTCTATCATTGTGCTTGAAAAGGCTAGGTCACCCATGAATGCTGATGAAATTTCAAAGATCGACTCCCCAAGGACTTTCCGCATCTGCTGCCCTCTGAGATGGGGAAATAGCCCAGGGCAAGCTTCTCATTAATACCGCAGGAAAATATAAGCATTTTGTCTGACATAACATTTTTCTTCAGTATTACGCCTGACACGATCAGACCTTTAAATAACGCGGTAATAGGGCTCACTTTAAAGTTCAGATACCTGGTGTCGTGTGTCGCCCCCCTAGCTTTCAGCTAGGTAGTAGCTCTCTCTAATAAGGCAGCGTTTAGACCCGAAATACACTTTCTCCTGTAACAAATACTGCGCAAGGTGGGCGGAGGTGGTAAAAGTAGCTTTTGATCTTGTTTGTATAATATGCAAAAGGACATCAAAGCGAGGAAAGAGGGGGAGGGAGAGAAAGGAAAGCAGAGCAGGAATAGCCCTAGACACTGGAACACCAAATAGCTCATGAATAGCTAAATAAAACGTAATTAGGAAAACACGATAAATTAGTGGTTCTTTAAAGAGATAGATGGCGGAGCGGGCGGGGAGGGTGGCCAGGGGAGGCGGGCACGTCCCGTTTCAAAGCCGGCCCCGAGGGCGACCCAAGCGGAGCCCAAACCTCGGAGGGGGGACGGGAAAGCCCCGCAGGCGCCCCTCGGCAGGACCCCGCGGAGACACACATACATACACCCCTCCCCGCCCCGCCTTCCCGCCGCCCCGGGAGGCGGCTTCCCCCGGCCCCGGCCCGCCCGGGGAGCCCCGGGGAGCCCCGGGGGCAGAGAGCACCGGCGGTGGGAAGCCGCGGGGGCACCGCGGGGGGGGGGGGCGGGCTGGACCCTCTCCCTGGGGAGGGGTAAAGGGGAGCTAGTTTCCCCGCGGGGCGCTGCAGGTTTCGGGGCGTTCCTGGGCGCTCCTCACCCCAGGCTGCGCGGGTAAGGGGGGGGAACGTACGCGAGGGGCGCCCTGGGAGCCGCGGGGGCGCCTGTTTGTTTGGGGTTGGTCTGTTTGTTTGTTTGCTGCGTGGCCTCTCCCTTATTTTGATCAGGGCCGGTTGCCGGCACTGGGTTTAATTGATTTGCGGGGCGGGCACTTGAGACTATCAAGGGAAACTTCAGCCCTTGCAGACTGTGGAGAAAACGATCGTATCGGTGAAACAATCGTGAAAAATAAACACAACCTTCCCCCCTCCACAAGCATCTTCACACGCAGATGGGGATGCAGCCACCCCGGAGACCTGGGGGTGCCCGGGTGCAGCTACAGGGCCGCCTGGGACACCCCTGGAGTCCGGGAGTGCGCTCAAAGAAGCCCCCGATCCTCTCCCGGTCGCCAGCCGCAGCCTCAGGGCTGCAAGAGAGAAGATGCCGGCTCCGTGGTGGCTCCGCGGCGGGATGTGTCTGCACCAAAAGGGCCGGGAAGGACACACGGAGAAGAGTGGCCAAATTCACCCCCCGAGGTAGATTTCCTCTCTGTCCCCGAGCTGAGCCGGGCTGGCCACCTCTGTCCTGCCTCCGAGCAGCTCTCCTTCCAGCTCTGCGCTTGGGTGACTCTTCCCCACAGCACTAGGGCTCTGCCCTCTGCTCACTTCGTTGGTGCTTCTTTGCCACCCCTGAGGTCCGGGGGGGGGTGGGGGGGGGGGTGTCCAGCCCAGCCTGCAGGACCCCTTCTCAGTTTCCAGCACAGTAACAGGGCTCCCTGCCATGCCAAGACCATGTCCTGCCTGCACTTGAGGCAATTCAGGCCACAGAGTGGATCTCACAAGCCTTGAGAAAGCAGGGTCTTAAGCAATCCTCAGGTCATGATCTGCCTTGTAGGGGAGGGCTTCTTGATGCAAGGGCTCTACTGTCATTGCCTCGGCCTGGCAGCTCAGAGCTGATCTCAGGCCTGCTCTGGCTTGGTCCCTTGCCTCTTCGTGACCTGGCTTTCCAAGGGGAGATTGAAAGCTCTCCTGTAAACAACTGGTGAAGGTCAGGGGAAGGAAAGCCTGACACCACTTAATGAAAGACAGTTGCAGACAATCTTTTGCTCAGTTGTCCGTGTCTGGGAGGCGTGGGGATCTCTGTCTTCAAGCTTTTTAATTTCCATTCTAATTTGCAAGTCATAAAGAGATAGTATGCAGTCCGTGGTCTCCCGTTTAATTTGTTGTCACCCTAATCATGCCAGTTTAACCCTCACTCGCTTGCCTAGGCACTTCTTATCCTCAGCCCTGGCTGCCATCTCCTCTGTGAAACAGCCTACCCAGACACTTCAGCGTCCTGCTTCCACTATAGATCCGTGGTTCGAATACTATTTCAGTGAACTCTGCCCAGATGCATTTGAGCAGCAGCAGCTCGTAGGAAGAGCGGCAAAGAAAACAAAACGAAACCAAACCAAACCAAGTGTTTTGTTGGACAGTTTTCGAAGGGGCCAGTAGGAGTGAGGATTACTTTTTCCGAGCTCTACCCGCACGGTTAGAACTACCTTTTCCCTGGGTGCGGAGACACCCGTCCGGGGAGTCCCTCGCCAGCCTGTGCGGTGGCGGGGCGGGGGGAGGCACGGAGCCTGGTCCCCTTCCCGCGCTGCCGGGGACGGGGACCCCGCGGCGCCCGCGGTGCTGGAGCGGGCCGAGGGGCGCGGCGAGGCGGAGGTTCAGCACCCTGGACAGCGACCCCGCTCCCGGCCGGGGCCCGCCGCCGCCGCCCTCCCTCCGGCGGCCGCTCCTCTGGGAGAAACAGGGCCCGGGAGAGGGTGTCCGGAGCACCCCCGCCTCCGTGGACGTGCGGGGCAGGTGATAAAAAGGAAAAGACAAGCTCCTGGCAGAAGCTGGGGGCCTGGTTTAGGCTCCTTGCGGCTTTGGCGGGGGGATCCCGCGGGCAGCAGGTGGGAGGTGGTGCCGGACGCTCCCGCAGGAGCGGGTGCGCTGGGGATTGCTCTGCTCTCTCCCGTGACAGGTTTGCGTTACTGAGCCCACACAGACAGCGCAAGAAGCAACAAAAACCACCTGTGCTTTTAACGAGGTAGCAGACCCGCACGAGGCTCCACGGGCAAATCTTCGCTCCGCTGCTGGGGGGCGAACTGGGATTAGCCAAGGGTCCTCCTCTGCCTCCTTCGCGGAGTGACTCCGGATGGCGGGGAAACCCTCTCGTGGGGCTGCGAGCGCCCCGGGCAGCAAACGGGACCCTGGGAAGACTTCGTGCGTGGGAAAGGGCAAAGAGAGAGGGAACAAACCAGCCCCGGCTTCTAGCCTTCATGAGATAGTTCCCCTGTCTCCCTAGTACGGCACACACGGAGGCGTTCCCAGGGACACTCTGCTTGTGGCAAACGTTTAAAAAGCAAACCTCAAGTTCTACACAACCATATTTTCATAAAAGGTAAAAGAGCATCACAACAAACATGAAAATATCCAAGAAGTTGCAGCAGAATCAGGTTTGCTGGCCACACACAGCAGAAGCATTTACAGTTTTTGTGACTAGAGAACACACCGAGCACGACTCTGGAAATACAGCCTCCTCCCCTCCCTCGTCCACCTGTACAGAATGAAGATTATATTATAAGGAACAAAGTCAGAAAACGTGCTCCAGAGAGCTCGGCATGCCCTCTTCTTGTATCTCCTTTCAGTGCATCTAATGCCTTGTCTGATTTATTTCCTTCACCACATTGGATCTTGAGTGCATTTTTCTTACTGCCCTGGCCGAAGCCCAGTGCCTTATTTTTTTATCTTTTCACCAAGCAAAAAGACTTCATTTTTTAAATTCAATTTTAAAATATTTTATTTGAAAGAGAAAATTGCACATCTCAACTAAAACGGGGCTGCTTTGGCGGTAAGAGACAAAGGACAGGGCAGGTGATTATTTTTCAACAGCCTAGTGGCTCCTCCTCGCAGCAACAGGCAGGAACATTTTGATTGAAAAATACCTGTAAATCTTCAGAACTACACGGGAGGAGCTTGAAGCCCAAACCTCAGGCAAACGCAAAACAAAGCGTCTCTCCCAGCCTTCCATCAGCAGCAGCCGCCCGCCCTCGGCAGATGGCACTGCGCCGCCGGGACCGCCGGGAGCCGCTGCGGCGGGGTCCCCGCCACGCCTCGGCCCGGGAGAGCCACCAGAGCCAGCTGCCAAGAAGGGCTGAAGTCGAGGGGAGCGGGGA
The DNA here is from genome assembly GCF_034619465.1 of Leptosomus discolor. NCBI lineage: Eukaryota > Metazoa > Chordata > Aves > Leptosomiformes > Leptosomidae > Leptosomus > Leptosomus discolor. The sequence continues at coordinate 11,777,992 of NC_141393.1, forward strand.
AGGGCTGCAGGGCCACTGCTGGAATTTAGCCATGCCTTCCGCACCTTAGAAAAAACCCCAAGAAAACACGTATCGCAATGAACAAATGCATCGGTGGACTGTTGGTGGGTCTCCTTTCTTTCTTACACACCCCCCACCCCCCACCCCCCACCCCCCATGAGGGTGCTTTACAAAGGAAGTTTTAAAATCAAGTAGCTAGACCAACCAATTCATCAACTGGTCTTCTTCAGAAAACCTTCTCTTTTAGCTATCCAACTTTAGCACTGAATTTTGGCTGTATGTTGTATATTCTCTGTCCTAGGATAGAAAGAGTGAAGAGCTGAACTGGTGTCAGGGCACTGACAGCCTGAGAAGGCAAATGAGAATGAATGCAGTTTTCTGTGAAACAAGGCAGAAAGGGGGTGTGAGAGCATCAGTCTGGCACATGGAAAACGTTGCTGGGGAGCCTATGACACAAAAAGTGATGACAGGTTCTTGCATAATACAACACTTAAAAACTACAAATGGTTCACTAAACTGGAAACGCACTCCTTCTGTACCCATGCTGAACCAGACATTTTCAAGCTACAAATACTTTATTTGTACATGAGGCTCCTATGGGCTTAACAATGTTTTTCCATTTGTATCTCCGGGCCATCCTGAACGAGTAGGCAGCAAACATGGAGGCAATGAAGAACAGGACTAGCTCCAGCTACTGGCAAAGTAAGCAGCTTTCTATAGCAGCAGTTGACAAGACATGGCAAAATGACTACAAGCTCCAGTGCCTCTATTCCCTTTGCCAGAGCTTGAGAAAGCCAGGTCGGAAGCTACAGACCCTTCCGTGGAAAAAGGGAAGATCACTTTGTCTCTCTCATACAGGCACAACTCCCCCACAGCAGTAGGGACACCAAGCCAGAATCTCTCCCCCAGTATTCTCCATCTAATTGCAGAAGACACCGAGCCCATGCCCTTATTTATAGGGCAATGTATCAAATTTTGGCTGCTTTGCCTGCATAGCTGAGAAGCCTTCAACCAGGTCTGCTGAACACATCAAGCCAAAACAGTCCATCATATACCAGATGCAAACTGATAATACAAAGGAAAAGTTTGTTTCCAGTCGGGAAGGAAAGAATTCAGAAACATCTTCAGGAGACTAAAACAGTAACAGAAAGGCAATCTTGCTGGTTCACTGACTCTGCTAACTGAACCTCAACAGGGACTTACCTGAAAAAGCTAGCAACAGCTTTAAGCAACAAAGGTTACTTTCTCCTCTGATGATCCTTCTGGCAGGTGGGACCACAGGAAAAGGTCAGGATTTTGGAAATGCAGTCAGGAAGAACATGTATGAAGGTGAAAGGAGAAAAGAGAGAAGCAGAGAGGGCAAAGGAAGGCTAAGAAAAGGCCAGAAAAAGCAACATTCCCATACAGGCAGACACCCCACTGGGAGAGAGGTAAGGAGTCAAAACGTCCTTGAAAAAGACCTCAAAGTAAATGAATACCTAAGGCATCCCCTTTTCTACCTTCTCCCTAACACATTCATCCTAATCCTTCTCCTTCACCCACCAAGGCACCCATCCCCTTCCTGCCTTCGTTTCAACTCACTCTTTTATCAAACCCACCCAGAAGCATAGAGCACAATACACATTGGCTGGCTGCTTTCGTAGGCCAGCGCCTCACCACGCTGATCCCCAGCAAGATACCCCACACACCCACCACCAACCCACCATTTCTCTACTTCATGAACAGGAAGAGCTCCCTGCTCCTCTGGCCCCACAATAGCCTGTTATTTTCAGCTCCTTAATAGGTCTTGCTTAGTTTCCAGTACAGAGTCAGGAATAACCCCAGTTTATACGAGGTTGCGTGTACTCACCCCAGACTCCCAGCCACTCAGGAGTCAAATTCACAGCTACAGGGATGGTGACAGCAGTAGAAAAATCTTTAGCTATACTGCTTGAACTTACCTTCACCAGTATGATAGTTTCTGTTTTGTCAACACCAGTGACCCGAAAGTCGTGACTGAAAGCACCCAAATGAAAGAGCTAGGCCTGTACTCTCCACAGCTTGGACATATAGGGTGACATGGCACATACTGCCACAAAACAAATGGCCCTTGGCCTTTTTTTAAAAAAAATCTAACAACCCACAGATGAGAAGGAGGGACACAGGATGGTTTGCCGTCACAATTATGTTAGCTCATAGTATTATTTTTTCTTAACTGCCTCAGTTACACTAATGTTGATATATCTACACATGGCAAAACAGTCAGAGGCATGCAGGTCCCAGCGGCATCTCCTCATCAATCTGAATGATCTTCTGTCCCAGGACAGAGCAGCTGCTACCACCAGTAAAGGATCTCTCTTGTACAATGCCTAGCCATGCTGAAAAGTCATCTCTTAAAGGGAGATGGAGAACAACTTTTTTAATTATTACTGTTTTATTTATACTATTCTATTTATAGTACTTTATTATATCCAGAAAATTTCTCAAGAGACATTATATAAAAAGGTAACTATAATCTTAATCTAGGCTCTTTCTGGAATTCACAGTACATGGAAAACTATTGGTATTTGCTCCCAGTGGGAAGCCACCTGAAGCCAGGTTAGTTATCTCTCTTTCTGTCAAAAAACAGTTCATGCTAACATATTCTGTATTTGGTTTTACTGATTAATAGATAGCAAGTAATAATAATTCATAGCTTCATGGAGCTATATCCACAGGCTGAAATGTCTACAATAGAAGCACTCTTCACTGATCACTATAGTATCACTAAGTAGCACCTGAAGTCACATCTATATGGGTTCAGACTGACACCAGCCCAGATGTGATGAGTATTGGACAGCAAGTGAATACTGGCAATGCCCATGTTCCTGGATGCTGACAGGCTGAAAGATGGATTATCTTACATGTTGACTTTCTAGACCACTTACAATTAAGTCTAAATATAGATTTTGGAGCTAAGTTTAGACTTTGGGGCTGGAAAGGCATGGCTTTGCAAGGTGCCAGCCTCTTCTGGGATATTAGCTGTTTAATACACAGTTTGCACTAACATAAAAATCCAGTGCCTGTTTTTAAAGTAGTGTGGTCACTCTGTTTTTTCTTTAAACCCTTATTACAAAATGGAATGCATAAGAAGAGCCAGGAAAAATATGTTTGTATTTGCTAGGGAAAGAAAAATAGAGAGGGAAGATGTGAACAACATTATTATATGTGATGAATCTTCTGTTTATTTTAGGGAGTCTGGAAATTGCCTTATTTTTTCAATTGGACCACATGTCTTTGTAAAAGATGCATTCCACTCCAAACCATAAATATTCCAGGGACATCCTATTAGCAATGTTACGCAAGAGAGGGAACTAGCTTATCCCAATGGAAAGCATTCACACTGCCTCCTGACGTGCATTTGATTTAAGCCTGTCTTCTACACTCCCTCTACAGCAAAGGGGATTCTGTCCAGGAGCCTTACTACAGTCCTCTGTCCTCCTTTTGGAGATGTCTGTGAAGATAAGCCTCTCACATGTGCCATCTAAAATTAGTGTCATGTGAATATCCTCTTCTGGCCTTATAAACTCTGAGTCTATGAAAACAATAAAACACTATTCTTTAATTTGACAAGAGCACAAAACTGCCTTTTACAATTTTACATCTGAATCTGGTTAGAGGGAGCCTGGGATGCCACCACTTTGACCTTTAGTGTTTGGCAATGTGCCGCTGAGGTATGATGGCAACAATGGTCCCCAAAGAAACCTGCACAACTCCGCTGAGTCCACATCAAGCTGCGTGAATGCAGCAGGGTAAGCATGGCCTGATGAGGCAAGTTTACATACAGGCTGCAATGAGTGGAAGGATCAAGTTGGAACAAAAATCCTGTCAGACTTTCTCCTTCTAATTCTAAATCTCAATCACATCCATCCATGGGGGAGATTAAGGTGCCCAGGAACATGATCCACAAAAGTCAGCATACTCCATAGAAAGCTGCTTATTCCAAGAGGAAAAATTCAGGAGGAAGCTTGAGACACTGCAAAGAGAAAGACTACGGTGCAAAGAGCTCCTTCCTACTCCAGATCCTCCCTTGCCTGGAGCCAGGGGCTTATGCATTCTGCCCCCCAGGCAACAGAGGCATCAAGGGAACCACTTTCCAGATCTCTTGCTGGCAGAATTTAAACTGCCCTTCTCAATAGCCCACCAAAAGTAATTTTTCCATGTGCCAATCGAACTTCACAAGCCTTCTGACCTGGTAGTAAGATCAGCAAAACACAGGCTGGGCCAGACAGCATTTGGGATTGGGAATCACTGGTTTTACCTGAAATGACAAATGCACAGATCACTGTAGCAGTTCTAGTATCTTCTGTTTGTTTATTCTGTTCCATCAGTGTACACAAATTACTGTTGTTGTCCTGGTTTTAAGCCCATGTGAAAGAGAAAAGATTTGGCTGTTTGGATGTCATAATATTAATAGAGAACATCTTTAGAGGCTTATTACAATGCAATATTGCCAATTCCAAGCATTAAGAAAATGAAGGAAAAAAAGAGGACATAATGAATCATGCATCCCCACCCTACAAGAAAAATCACGAGAGTAAAAATGGCTTCGATTCCATTTGTTTACCAGTTTCTGAGTATTTCTGTGTTGTCAGATTACTATTTCAAACCCTTCTGCCACAATGAGAGCTAGGAACTGTCTTAAAGATCCTCAGTTATTCTTAAATCACATGAATCCTGAAGCTGGAGCCTTTGGGGCAAAAAACATCTAACAAAACAAGCTAACAAGAAAAAAAAAACAGCTAACAAGGTATGCAGGATGAAAATATCAGAGTAATTAACGAGCCATGGACTCCAAATCGGTTCATAAGGTTGGCTGTGCTGCAAGACTCAGAAAAGATCACATTTGCTAGAACAGTTTAAAACTGCCTAAAATTAAAAAAGGGCCAATATACTACACTTTCAGTATTAATCCAGATCAACTATGCGCAATGTTCCTGGGAAAAAAAATAACCAAACAAAAAGCCACACCCAAAAAAACAGTTGGGGCTTTTACTTTGAGGCCAGTTTTCCCAGTCCTGATTTCTTACGGAGTCAGGAAAAAAAGCTACTGGCAAAAATAGCTCTTTGTAAGACTCATGAAATGTGGTAACTAAACATTATTATAAATTTATTTCATCTTGACACCAAAACCAGCTCTACAGCTGTTTTATGATACTGTGAAGGTTAAACTACTACAGAACAAGTACTCCTGCATGTGGCCACTATAAAAGTGTCACTGAATTACTTCTAATTTTAGTGCCTGTTGTTTTAAAAATTGCTTCCCGCTGCACTCCAGGAAGCAAGGAAAGAGGTGATTCACATAAACCTAGCAGCTGAGGTACAACATGGATATAACTGACGGAGCAGAGCAGCTACGTACAGCTAGAGGGTTTGTATTGGACTAAGACTGCAGGGAGACTCACAACGGGGTTCAAGTTGCCGTAGTCCACAACATGTAAATCTCGTGGCTGATTTAGTGATGCTGCCCCACTTTCTAGCAAACTAAGAGAAACAGGTTCTTTTAGGGTAGGATGAGTTTCACTTACTTCAGCCATCTAGTTTAAGATGATGAGATGAATCACACCTGAGAATGGCCATTTGTCTGCACTAATGGTAAACTTAGTTCAGGCAACTAGATATTTTATTTACCTTTTTTTCGTATGAATCTTATACAAGTGTCCAATAAAAGGTAAATCGGCAGAACACTACTCCAGCTTCAAATACTGCTATACCTCCACCCCCTGGGACCCAAATTTGTCACAGGATAGGAGGGAAAGAAACAAGCTCAACAGTAGAGATTACAAACTTGCTGGACATACTTGTAGGAATTAGTGCTTTCAAAAGGCATTCTCTTTACCGGCATTTCCAGATACCAGTAAAAAAACACTATTTGAGAGCTGGGTCTGTCTAAGAATGTAAAAAAGATGACACAAAGCCACGTAAGCTAAAGGGAGATGTAAATCCCTGGTCACTGTATCAGACAGAATTAGAACAAAAACTAGTTAGTGACATGACCACCAGCACTGCTCAGCTACCAGTATAAATTGCTGGATACTATGAACACCTTTAAAGCGAGTCATGCAAAATCTAAAATCACAGGTTGTCAGACAAAATTTTGTCAAAGAAGGAAAGCAGAAACAAATCAGCTAGCAAAAAAAATCACGCCTTCATTGTTATCAAGCACAGACTTTGTCACCCCATTTATCTTATGGGGATGCCGTTACTGCTGATACGGACAATACATTTTTCAAAAACTATCTGCATTCTCCATCACCAGTTTTGAGCACAAGATCACTTTCAGGGAGAAATAATTTCAAAACCTGCTCCTCAGTTGGGATAAACTGGTATAGCTACACAGAAATGGAGGACCATACACGCGATTTACATGGGCTGAAAACACGGCCATTAATTCACGTCTATAAGATTGGAGGCTGCCAGCAGTGGGCTTCTTCACCCCCTTAGGTCAATAAAGGAAATGGTCAGATCAGGCCTAAGAATTTCTGATGCTCAAAGTGGTGGATGTCTGGTGTCTTGGCATGGAAATTATTGTGTGAACAACATTGCCAGTACCATCCCAGAGGCTAGGCGTAAACCCTCTGTGAATGTTGACTACTGATGTCTAGAAATATTTTTTTTTTGCATTAGCTTTTCATAAAACAGCCTTTTACTGTTGTTTTTAAGGACTTCTAGAGATGCAAGTACTTGTTCAAGAACCTAAGCACGACGTCTAAGCATGACGTTTAGGATGCCCCAATTACAGCCCTACTAAATAGCTGAGAAGCACCAGTAGCTAGATTGCTCCTACACAGAGGGGCGTTATGGAGCAGATGACAAAGAGCAACCTAAAACACACCTTTCTTAATTCAAACATGAATTTGATCTGAATGCATACTTTACCAGGTGTTGCCACCCGAATCTCTGGCCAATCAGCATCCCATCCAACGTACTCATGTGTATACTGAAACTACAAGATGCTGCCAAAGCATTAAGCAGCCTACAGAAAAGGGCGGGGAGGGAGGAATGTGCTTCTACTTCCTGTTCTTGGGCAGAGCAGACAATGAGAAACACCTCCTTAGTCCAGGGGTTAGTCCCGAACCAGGTTTAATCCACCTATGCTTCCAGTCTGGCCATAATACCTTTGCTATTAATTTTAAAAGGGAGTGAAAAAAATTGTATGTCATTATCCAAAGGCCAAGATTCCAGTGATAAGAAACAGAAATACTGTCTGAGACATTAATAGTAAGAGCTAAAGACGTGCTCTGCAACTGCGGGGCAACATTTTACTAAGTTTGGCAGAAGAATCTCCTCCCTTCATCCCCTCAGGCTTTTGCTTAGCTTAGACAATATCACAAGGAAGGGCTGTTTGCCCAGAGGTTTTCACTGCGTATTTGTTGGGGATTTTTGTTTGTTTGTTTGTTCATCCACATGGCTTACTGCCATCTTATGAAAACTACAAGCCTGTCATCAGGAGTTCACCCAGTCTGAGGGAGAAAAAACAATGGTTACAAGTCAACCTGATTTCATACCTTTAAAATGTCACAGAATAAAACACATGCAAAACAGACATTCCAGTAACGTTGTGACACTCTCCGATTTCAGCCATGGATCGTAATGAAACATCAATTTCTGGAAGTCATGAGTAGAGATTTGTCTTGATATAGACAACCCAATACAAGACCATCAAGGTCTTGTCTTTGTGCAAGCAGAACCTCCTCCACGTTTGCTCTTCCAGAATGACTGACACTATCCTTAAAAAATGAGAACTCTTACCCCATCAGACAGGTTTCTTTCAAACTTATTCAGGGCACATTGCATCAAATATAGGAAAAGGAACCAACACTTACATCATCTTGAGCTGTACCAAGAGCAAAGAGGATTCCCTGGAAACAGGAAACCTTACTTTGTACAGTTCATATTCCCACTGAAGCCACCAGACAGCTTGGATATGGCCAGCTGAGAGGATCAGACTTATCAACTGGAGATGGGGCAGGAGAGAAGAACACTGGGTCAAACCCCAGCTGGTGTAAATCAGTGTAGCTCCACTCAAGTTAACAGGGTTGTGCCGATTCAAGCCAGCTGTGGTCTAACCCACAGTGTGTTTTGCAAGTCTATTTTCAACTCTTCAGGGCTCTGCTCTGCTGTGTTTAAACATTCACAACACCCACTGAAATTAATGAGAACTGTGTGTGCAGAACACTAGTGTTATTTCTTTTTAAATATTTGGGAGGTGCTCAGAGACTGTGATAATGAGTGCCATATATTAGAACCCAGACAGAATGGTATTGAATCATCAGACCCTTAAGTGGGACAGGTCATTAATCTTTTCCTTGGGAGAGCATTTCAATTTTTGCCTTGGCAAATGAGGAATCATCATTAATAGATGTGGGGGTTCTACCTTTGCCAAGTCCCAGACAAAGTGTGTTTTTCCATTTGCTTTGTGCTTGTGTAAGCTTGCCTAAGGAGGCCAGCCTCACAGTTTGAGAAACACTGCTAGCAGCCACCATACCCTCATTCCCAGCTAAATTAAACCCTATTATGCTGTAATTAACCTTGCCTAACTCGTTCTGAGTTACAGCAGTAGGTGAAAATCATGCTTTTCCTAGGCTGTCCCTGAGAAGCATTTTTACATATCAGGCTTGCCTACTCTTCATATATTTCCAGCTTCTCCTGGAAGCTCTTCTTCTAAGATCACAGCTCGACTGCAGGCAACGTCAGAACTCTTCCTTGACTTCAGTGATGCCAGAATCACCTGCAAATATACTCGTGCACCTCATGCTCACAACAGATGGCATATTTTTGAAGCAAACACAATACCACAGAAGTGATGGCGAGAATACATATATAGACCTTGTTGGGGTTTAAGGTTTAAAACATACACATAGGCAGGCTCATTAAGTTTCATTGGTCAAATTTAAAGCAGTAAAATTCCATTTTATGAATTAGTCTGTTGCCTGTTTTATTTAGATGCAAGTTCAAAAAACAAATAAAAAGAAAAAAGAAGCCTAACACATTTCTAGTTTCATTTGATATTTGGCATAAGGGTGAGAAGAATGAGCACAATGTAGGAAGAACTTCCCATTTACAAAGCTACCCTTTTACAAGAAAAAAAAGTTGTTGGCAGAATTGTCTTTTTTTTTTCCTCCTCTTTTTAAAAACTTAAAATTCTTCAGCTGTATTTTGAAAGATCCACCGCTTTAGCTAAGGTCCATCCAACTTGATTAAGTCCGTAGACCTTCAAACCAGGCCAGCAATGCAACAGCCTTAAAAGCAGACACCCACTAAAGTCATTCTGATGCAGGTAGGACAGAAAGTCCAGGTAACCCTTTAACTGCCTGCAATAAACATATACATGGAAAACGCAGTACAGAACACCAACCATAAAGGTTACACCCTAAATAAAAAGGCATTCAAAAAAAAAAAAAAAGGTGCCATCACTGAATACATTTCACACATATTACCAGCGGAAAGGTGGGAAACCTCTGAAGAACGTAGCCTGGAGAGTCAAAGATAACCTGAGTCTTTTGTGTTTGGTTTTTTTTTTTAAATCTGTGCATCTGAACGTATGGGGGGAATAAAGGAGAGAATAAATGGCTACGCGGTAACAGCCTGCCTCCCACAGAGCCGGCTGACAGCAACTGTTGCAGGAGAATTTATCCTACCCGTTCCTGTTAAACTCCTCAGTTCCCACAGCCCATGCAACAACTTTTTTTTTTTTTTAAAGTACTTGCATTTAGTCAAGTCATTTACTTTTCAAGTACTGACATCGCGCTTCCCGCCGCCCCCAGCGCGGGCACCGCGGCCAGCGGCGGGGCTGGCGGCACGGCGCGCTCCTCCACCCGCCGCCCCCTCCTCGCCGCCCGTCCCAGGTGCTCCGCGCCCCGACGCTCCGGGGCCGGGCCGCGCCGCTCCCGCCGGCCGCCGTGCGGCTCCCCCTCCCCCGGAGCCGCCCCTCTCCCCGCGGCCGGCCCGGCCCGGCCCGGCGGTTTCCCCGCTGCGGCGGGTCGCTGCGGCCGGGGGCCGGGCACGTCGCTGCCGCCGGCGCTGCAGGTCTCCGGCGGCGCCAGGGGGCTCGCTCGTCCGCCGCTGCCGGCCCGATGCCCGGGCCTCGCTGGTCAAGTGGTCCTAAACATTTCACAATTATGATAGAGAACTGTTGAACTGTTAAGAACCACTGCACCAAGGAGGCTGAGGAGCCGCGGTCCGCGGGGGGAGCGGGGCGGGGGACGCGCTTCCCGCTCGCTCCTGGCCCGGGCTTGGCTCTTCCTTTCGCGACGGCGGACCTGAGGACGAGACAAAACACACGGGACTGGCGGGCGGGCGGCTCCAGCGCCGCGGGGAGAGCGCCCGGCCCGGCCCTACCCGCCGCCCCCCTTCCCGCCCTCCCCGCACGCTCCTCACTCAGCGCCGCCACTTACTCATGGCCACCGTCCCGCCGGCATCCCCCTGGCCTTGCGCTGGGGCTTTGAAAGCTCGAAGGCAACAAGCCCTCTTTAAAAAAAAGGGGGGGGGGGGGGGGGGGGGAGGAAAAAAAAAAGTCTAAAAAGAACAAACAAACAAACAAAAAACAAAAAAACCACGCTCTCCTCAGGGGACCCAGCTCAGAGGCAGACCGGGACGGGCGCCCCGCGGCCGGTCCCCCGCCACCCCGCCGCGGCCGCCCCTCTGCCGCGGCTCGCCGTGCGGGGCCCTTTTATACCCGCGCGGGTACCTCGCGGTGGATGAGCCGTCCCCTGCCGCGGCAGCCAGGAATGCAGCCCTCGCCCCTGACACGACCAGTTTTTCCAGGCTGCCTTCGCACTGACGGGGCGGTTTTGTTTCCAGCCATCATCTGGGGCGGCCAAACGTCAGCAGGTAGAAAAGGACAAACCTGTTCCAAGGCGGCGCGTTTCCTCCCGCCCGCCCTCCTGCCCTCCGCCCTGTCACCGGGGGGAAACTGCTCGACAGGTTTCGCCGAAGCTGGAGGTGGCTCGGGGAGGTGAGTAAGAGACTCCACCCTGCGCCCTCCTGACAGGAGCTGCCGCTGACGGGCCGCCTGCCCTCGGCACCCTCCCGGCTCCCCTCGCCTGGCTGCCAGCCGTATTAAAAAAAAAAAAAAACCAAACAAAAAAACCAAAACAAAACAAAAACTCCAAAACAACAAAACAAAAAAGCCCTAAACCGGCCCGTCACGTTCTCCGGGCTATTTCGTCGCCGCGATGTGAAGGCCCGCCTTGGCCCGGGCTCCATGCTCGCCGTGGCGTCGCGCCTGGTGAGGCAGGCCGCTTCCCGCCCAGCCTGCCCCCGGGCAGGCCGGAGGTGGAGAGGCCCCGTCTCCTGCCTGCCGTCCCCGGTGTTCCGAGCTGGGGCTCGCCTCCTCCCCCACCGGCCAACGTTCTCTGAGAGGCAGGGTGTTGCCTGCAGAAGGCAATCTGCAAAAGCCCCCTGACATCCTTGTGTGGGCTGGTGGTGTTGCCATGTGCTGCCCTGCCCTCCAGAAAAGCAGCACAGCATACCCCTCCCCAGCCTGGAAGTGCTCAGTCTCAGCTTTACTCTCCTGAGTGTGGGTTTTGGGTTTTTTTTGTACAGAAACGGTGTGAGAAACCACCTGCTGTGTGCAGGGCCTGGGTTTGCCCCGTCTTTCACCGCTCTCCCCACAGCCCTGCTGCTGTTGCCCCAGGTGCGGCACTTGAAGAGGCACTGCTGGGGAGCACCATGCCTTTTCAGAGCTCGCTGTCTGCTGCTGAATGTTCCCAGCCTTGAGAAGATCACAGTACTTGGTTTCAGAAAGGCAGGACTAAGAAGCCAGGACTGAGAAATGTGAAGGGCCTGATTTTCAGAGGTGCTGGGCAGCCAACGGGGAGGACACCCTGAACTTAAAAATCAGGCTGCTTGCTCATTGCCATGCCCTTAGCCATGACTCGGGGAGTAACCAGCTCTTGAGTTTGGGCTTTGTAATTAATTCCTCTCAGTTTTACTCTCTTCATTGACAGAGTAGCAATGGAACCTAATTCACCGAGGCTTCCGAGCTGTGTTGTTGGGGTGAGCTGAAAGGCCTTCACACCCTGCCCCCTCAGGACGAGGTTTATGGTGACCTAACAGCAGGCTTCCCCGTGGTGGCAGCGGGGATGCTGGTCGTTGGTGGTGCCAGGCTGCCTGCGTTGCCTGACCGCACACTGCTCTTGCCAGCCAGCCCAGGAGACACCATTTCAAAAAGATGTGGATGGTAAACCCTGCTCTGCCAGTGACTCAGCCTACGGCCTCAGCCAAGTCACTTCACCACACCTCGAGAGCGAGAGATAATGCTTACCTACCTCATCTTATGAGGCTTCACTAATGTTAATGTTTATATAGTGCTTTGAATGTTTGAAGAACTAAGTGCTGTGTATGAATTTCGGCACTCCAGAACCTATGATCTTTGGCCCTTTAAAAATATATAGGAGACTCAAGCCAGTCCCAGAAGAAATGCAGGCGTCACAGAGCAGCAGGGGAGGAAGAAGCCCTCGTGGCCGTGCAGCAGCTGTTCCAGCACGGCTCATGTGAAAGTGGTGCTCGCACCAGACGCAGGAGCAGACAGATTGCTCTAGGAGCCTATGCAAACCTCATGCTGAGGAAGATCCCCGGATCTAGGCTGGAGGCATTTCAGTCCACTCTGGTAAAACCAGCTCCTGCTCTTCTGCTCTGCCCTCTCAGACTCAAATCCAGAAGTTAATTTTGTGCCTTCTTCCAGATAGCCCAATCCATAGGGGTTTTCTGGACCTTCTCATTCTCCCAAAAGGATATTCGCTTGCTTTGGACAGAGGAGGGTGCACTATTTGTGAGTTAATTCAAAGGACTTCTGTCCTTGGCATCAGTGGAAATCCATGGAAGCAAAGCTGCCCTATACTCCCTGTAGAAAGAGTCATTTGTTTTGTGACACGGTGTCCTGGGTCTCCCGCGCCTGCCGGTGACGTACACAGCGCGCAGAGCATGATCGCATGAGCTGCATTTTATATATAACCCCACTCACTATACTGCCAGCTCCCGCCTGCCCCTGACAAACCCACACCCACGGCTCCGCAGTACCACTCAGCTAAATAATAACCCAACTGTCCATACTAACTGGGTGCAAAAGTCCTTGCCAGCTAAACCGGTCAGAACCCACTACTGCACTGCTGAGATACATAATCCCCAGGGATCCTATCGCTGTTGTGGTCCGGGTTCAGACACACATGGCTGATGGGCCCTAAAGAAGGACTCCGAGCCCTAGTGGGCAATGGCTGGGGACAGCCAGGGGCAACTGAGGTGCAAGAACCTGTATGGGGTTTAGGCAGGATGAATCATCTTCTGCTTTGGGTTTCTTGTTTTAATAAGTGTTGGTGGTTTTATTGGTTGTTTAAGGTTTTGGTGTTTTTTTAGGGAAGAATGTAATACAAGAGAGTACAGGTCTCTTATGTTTCTTTCTAAGGGGTATGTAAGGGGTGGCTAGAGTGAACTTTATTGGCTTAAAGGGATCCACCTAGTCAATGTGTAAATTCCCTTTGATCACTAGTATGAAATATGTTCTTTTTTAAGTAACTTACATGTTAGAGAGCAGTGGCCAAATATACATTTGATTTATTTATGTAATTATTTAATAAGATCTGTTTCTCACTTATATACCCCCAAGTATAAAAGCAAAAAAGGTGACATCCTGCTACCTCCTTTTGCTGGGTAGAGTCTCAGCAAATAGCCTGAAGGCTGTAAAAGGTAGAAGAGTAGAGGTGCCTAACAGTAGAAATGGACAGATAGCACTACGCAAGGGATAAGCAAGGTATTATTTGTTCTTCCTCTGTGAAGGTACAAAAGGTGATCGAAGCATTAAAATAATAGAATTCGTTCTGAAATTGTATAAAAGGAAAAATTTAGTTATATTATATATATTATATATATAAGGAACAGGAATTAGTCCTCAATTTCTATTGATGGCTTAACTAGGTATTGTTTATATCCCGCTCTTTTCAGCTGCATACACGTGACTACAGTAGTTCTGTGCTTGGTCTTTAAGAGATCACAGTGCAATGAATGGCCCTGTTAAGCAGCCAGCAGGTACGTCTCCCACGTGTTCGCAGTCCAGGGGCACAAACCCGATGAAAAGGACTATGCTGCCCACCAGTGCGGACTCATTGCACTAGATGTTGAGAGCTCTCTGATTGCACTGACACTCCTGAAACCTGGAAGAGCAGCGCACCGTAACGTGGAACGTGGTGGCCTGAGCACCTTGTACAGCAGGCGGAGTTTTCTTGGGAGAGGGAAGCAAGTACTAATCAGCTGACAGTGTCAAACAAAGAGGGCAGCACAAGAGGAGACATAATGCCAGGGGTGATTGTAAGAGACAAAGAGCTGGCCTGGGAGGAGGCAAAGATGAAGGGTAAGCTTGTGGGAGGACATAAAAGGGTGTGTTGTTTGCATGGCAGAATATGGAAAGTCATGAATGCTCTGGTAATGAGAGAAAGATTCTATTTCAAGGAGGTTCTGCTTTGAAAAAATGATGTTGTGAAAAATGACTGGGTGGTGCTATCATTATTATCCATCAATATCCCCACACTCCTTTGGCAAAACATCCCAATACTTTCCTGCCAATACCTTATTCCACAGTTAATATCATGCAAGGGCATGGGACAACCCTCAATATGGTTCCTCATACTACAACGTGTTTTATCTCACAATTCCAAACTTGAAATAAATCCAGCATGCAACTGGGCCTGGACATGGAGCTTACCGTTTCTTGGCTTATCGTTTTTACCTTCCTCATCATTTCCCTACTGATTTGCCATTCTTGCTCTTTATTGCTCATCTAAAATTAGGTTGGAAGTTTCTTAACAAAGACCCAGAGTCTCACATGTCCTGTGAAGCACCTGTCATGTTCTTGGGCCTGGTAAACATAAAAAAACCCTGCGCAAGTGGATTTTCTCCCACCCTGGGAAATCATCATTCCATATGTTCATAGCAAACACTGATGGGGCAACTTCTTGTTTACTTTAGTTGGTTCAAACTCATTTGTCAATACAGCAGCCCACTACGTGTCACATGTGAGCATAATAATAGCTTGATAGGAACTTGTTTTGCAGTAATAACACCTTGAGAGATGGCCTAATGCATCCTCATAAATAGGAAGCCTATTGAAATTATTGCCTAAATAACATCAAGTGATTTATAGAGAAATAAGATGGGGTGGGATGTTTTTCTAACCAAGACCTTTTAGAAAGATTGGGGGTTTGCCGTTCAGTAGTTAAGTTAATAAAGACGTGCTAGAAATTAAAATATGGATAACATCTTCACATGAAGCTAGGAATTCACATTTTATTGGAAAATGCCACCATTGTATGCACAAAATTTTGATTAAATCAAAAATTATCAGTGCAGCAGGAGAGGGGTTTTTATCTTACGTGCTCTATTTAAACAGACAGTTCATCGTCCCTGAGCACTACAGAGGTTACATACCAATTTAGTGTGCAATACCGCTCTTTGCCATTTTCCTTGTTCTGATTTAACATCTCATTCGTTCCAGAAGTTAACTGTGTAAATTACATTATACAAATTAATGTACTTTTTTTTCCTTTTGGGGAGAATATTTCAAGACAAGCTTTGTCTGTATGCAGTAGCACAACAGCTAGCAGTAAATAGCAGTACAAATTTTCTGGTTTCTACTTCAAAATTTCAATTTAATGGTTAAACGTCTCAGTTCTTTTGATAATGAGTGTAGAATAAGGAGCCCTCAGGGCTTTACACACTTGATGCTGGGTCAGTGGGTACAATTACCTGTTTATCAGCAGTTGTAAAAAAACCCAAACAAACCAGTGTGAGAAACATCCTTGTGCTGCAGAGATGGCGCATGAGCTGCCAAGCAGATGTGTCCTGGGAGATCTGTCAGCCTCTGCATCAAGAGCTCGGTATTAAGCAGAAGCTTCAACTCCAGCCATAGGAGCCCTAAGAAACATTAGGAAAAGCATACTGCAAACTGTGAGGAGGTACTTCTGCAGGTACTTCTGTAGGTTGTACTTTGCCATGACTGTCCACTGGAAGCTTTGGAGCCACAGCGGTGCCGTTGAGATGACAGCCGGAGATGTGTGTGTGAGAAAGGGAGTCCATTGAGCCCTGCTTTGCAAGCCACTCTGGATAAACAGTCTCTGCAGTATTTTTACCAAATTTCAGGAAAGTTTGGTCTCATGGCTACTTTTTTTTTAATATCCTCACAATCAGTTCTCGTTTCTCCTCTTTTTTGTGTTGTGATGGGGTTTTTTGTTTTGTTTTTGTGTTTTTTTAATTTGAAATAAAAATACAAATTCAATAGCCAGTGAACAAGATTTTTTTACGTGACCAGTAATTTTGAATGCCTTGCTTCCCAGGTGCCTTACTCCATAGGCTATAAGAAGAGCTGACTTTCATAAAATGCCAGCCACCTTTTATTCTACCATTAAGGTTCAGGTTAGACTCTGACACTTGAAATCACTAGGTTTTTCTGAACATTTCAGCCAAGCAATTCATATTTAAGAATAGCTGCTGTACACTAAGTGTGCTTTAATAACTTTGTAATTGATTGCAATGCTTAATTGCAATAGCCATCACAAACCTTGTACTGACTTTATTTTTCATGTTCACCAACCAGCTGGATTTTCAGCTTAAGCAGAACTATGTGTCCTGTCCCACAAAGCCATCAGAAGGGAAGTAATTACTGATGATTTCACCATCTCTTGAGATTTCCTAAGTATTTGCTGGTTCAAGCCACTGAAGATACAAAGTCAGAGTGTGACTGCACTGAAGTAGCATGGTAATTTTTAGCAACATTTCGTATTTCTGGTTTTATGTCCTTGAATGTAGAATGTCCCAAACAACAGTGGTGAATGGTGACACAGTTGGGCAAAGAGCTCGATCAAAGTGGTCCAAGTAAATAAACTGACTTCTTTCACATCACACTCCTGTCAGTCAGCAGGGATAACAGACAGTCATCTTTATCCCAAACACCTGGAGCTCTACAGGAGACAGCAGAGCTCTCTGCTGGATGTCTTGCCTCAAGGGTTCTGGGAATCACATCACCCAAAACTGACCTTTTGGTGGGAATCAGAAATTCCTATGTGCCACAGAAAGAATGTGATGCATCGAAATCCCACTTTTACTGGGCCCTGGTCACAAAGGTCCGCAGCAAAATGTACCCAGGAAGGAAGTCGCACACCCTGAAAGATGCAAGCGTAATTATTCATGCACAGGCATCACCTTCAGAGAATCTCCCCAGCGCAGCAGCTTCGTGCATATGACAGGATTAATTTACAACTCCCTATTCTAATTGTGGTAACTCCTTATCTCATGGCAAAAGATTGCCATTAAGATTCCTTTTTCTTTACCCTGAAATTCTTTTCTTTGCTATACGTGACCATTGCTACTGAATTGCCAGGACTGTCATTCCCCTTCTATGCTAATAATTACTCATTTAATGTTAAATAATTGGAAATCAAAGTGTAGAAATAACCAGCTGACATAAACAAACATCACTGTAATTCTCTTGCCCCTTTCTTATCACCTTTCACAGCATGGAGTCTCATCTAATTTCACTTGTAAACTCTTAAAACCAGGGTCTGTGACTGTTGAACACCAAGCACAAGAGTCTAATAAGATCTACAGCAGTGGCACTACAGAAGAAACATATTTATTGTGCACATAAACATGTTATTAAAGGGGCTCATCTGTACTCAGAAATGCTGCATACGCTACTAAGCAGGCAGTTCTGGCCAGGTAACATCTCCCCTGGCCACCATTCTTCTGGTCCCATTTTGAAGCTGAGAAGGTGTGCAGGAATAGCATGGCTTGAGTGAGTGGTTATTTATTGTTGCGATATTTATTGCTGCTGCGAGATAGAGAACAATCTCTTGGCCTTTTCCTGTCTCTTTGTGCAACGTGCCACGCATCAGGTCACGCGTTGCTGAAGCCTGGCAGTGCCTGTGTACGGAGGCGGCTGCAGAGTGAACCTGCAGGATGTTGTTGGTTGGCACCTTCCCATGGATTTGGCTGACATCTCCTTCTGATGTGCAGCATCCTGGAGTGGGAGGGAGGTGCTGGTGGGGAGCTCAAAACGCCAGTGGGAGTGCGCAAGATATGCACCAGCTGAGCGTGCCTGAACAGGCGAGCCTTGGCAGGCTGGGTGAGGGGGAAAGGGGCACTGCCTCTTCCCTGCCAACGGAGCCTGCGTGGAGCTGTGGTCTCCATTTGTTATACCCTCCTGTTATGTCAGTGGCAGTTTTGGTCAGACGTCAACATAGGTTTGGACATCGAGGACCAAATCCTTTGACCATGAGATTTGTATCAACTCTTCCACATAGAGCCACATTAAGTAGTGCTATTTAGTGCAGTTTACACTAAGTGTTTCATTTGGTTGCTATGATTCAGGATACTTGTCTCGGCTACACTTCTGAGATGCAGGCTTCTGTCTCTTCCCATTCACCTGATCACAGGTAAACAAATGTATGTCTAATGAAGTTTCTAAAGTAATTTTCAGGTAGACACTTTGCACAAATAATAAATCTGGTAGTACCAGATTTTGTTCTGAGTCATGGTCTATCTCAGATGGCAACATTTGAGTCCCACAGATTCATTTGTATGGTTCAGTAGAGTATTTTACATATCTTATAAGCTTTCTACCTTAGTAGCTTTTCTAAGAGTCACTAAAATGAAAGTGTTGTTACAACCATGCAATCAAGCACCACAGTGTCATAAAACATTCTTAAAGAATCATGGAAGGACTCGTCCTACTAGTTTAGAAGATGATTATAGTGCTGATAGAGTCCATTTGGAAGAGACACAAAAGTATCAGCAATGCTTGTGATGGTAGATGCCGCACACATTTGATCGGTTCTTTATAATTTCTTGTTTTCACCCATCGTACAATTACTTCAGGTTTAACTCAGTGATTGAACAAATTGCGATGCTGGAAACTAAAAGCATTTTATTTCTTACACTGCTGCAGTAGTTCCTATGTGGGGATCAGCATAGGTACCTGGAGAAGGGAATTACACCTGTGGCTGAATTCGATTGCACTATGGGTCCATTAAAAGTTTGTGTGTAAGTGGAACTGAGCGCACTTTGTCTTCTGTGTACAAGGCATTTCCTTAGGCATTTCACTACTTGAATCTGCCTTAAAAATGGAGGAATCTTCCAACTAGATCACAATCTTTTTGGAAGAATCCCAGCAGATCACCCCATTCAGAAGACTGCAAATAAAGAAACAGTTGATTCAAGAAGTGGTTGAGTTCCAGGTCAAAGATTTCATTATCACTTATTGCTGAACACCAGTATCCTTGTACGAGACAACTAGACATGCTATAGTGTAGTAATTCTAAGTTAAGAGGTGCAGAACTGGAGTTGTTGAGCAACTCAAGAAGGAGAAGATACTGAAGCCTTGCTAAACAGCTGATTTAATTCAGCAAGTACTGATCAGATACAGTCAGTTTGTCAGGGGGTCAGCCAGCTTTGACAGATGTTAACAGTTTACCAAGATGACATGCAATAAGAGAGCAGGCACATGCTGATTTTTCAAATAATTAAGAATGCCCTTCCATCACAAAAGTTTTATATGAGGTTCTCCAAACAGAAATTTGATGTTTTCAGACACCAGTAAAAAAGGATGTGGTTGCATTCAGGAAAGGAAAGCTGTAACTCAAATCAGACAGGAACTTGGACATGGTAGTTGTGCAAATCTCTGCTTTCTGCAGTGTTAGAGAAGTGCTGACACAAGCCAAGTAGTCCCTATCCCTTGGCAGTATTAGCTGGATCATTAGGAAAAAGAAACAAAGTGGAAGCTGGGTGTTGCCTTTCAAGTGAAGAAAGCTGTAGAATTGATGTAATGTTTGACTTTTACAGGAAGCATTCATAGTGTCTCCTCCATGGAGAGGCAGCAGAGGTTCCAGCACCAGCATTATTCCCAGAACATCACTGCATCTTAAAAGAATCAACACTGGAAACAAATCCAACATTTGTGCAGCAGCTACGAGTCTCACGTTACCGATTATGGCTTTATGCTGGTCTAGAGTCACTGCTGAAACTGGGTACAACAGGACGGTCACGGACCCGCAGCAGCCTCTGACATTTACGCACTAGCAGGTTGTCTCAGGAGCTTGGGCACTTTCCTGGCATGGCATTTCACCTGCTGGTGGTTTCGCAGGGCAAGGAAAGCTGCAGTCCAAATGCTTGCATTATTAGACTGAGGTTGGAAAAGAATGGGGGGGAGCCACTGCTGTTTGCTAACAGAAACTGAAATGTCATCTTGCTTCACAGAATGGCAGGGGTTAGAAGAGACCTCGGGAGACCGTCTAATCCAACCCCCTGCTAAAGCAGGTTCACCTACAGCAGGTCACACAGGATCACATCCAGGTGGGTTTTGAGTATTGCCAGAGAAGGAGACTCCACAGTTTCCCTGGGCAGCCTGTTCCAGTGCTCTGGCACCCTCAGTGTAAAGAAGTTCCTCCTCATGTTCAGGTGGAACTTTCTGTGCTCCAGTTTGTGCCTGTTCTGTTGCCCCTTGTCCTGTCACTGGGCACCACTGAAAAGAGCCTGGCCCCATCCTCTGGCACCTGCCCTTTAGATATTTATAAGCATTGATAAGATCTCCTCTCAGTCTTCTCCAGGCTACAAAGCCCTAGGTCTCTCAGTCTTTCCTCATAAGAGAGATGCTCCAGTCCCCAATGCTTATTATGTTCTAGTAAGTATTCAAAACTGATACTAAAAAATACCACAAGCCTTTCTGCACCAAAAAATGCAAAACTAAATTTATCCAGCTTCTACCATGCTATTCCAGCATGTACTGTGTATAAAATATCAAGCACAGATCCGCAGATGATCTTCGCAGTATGTGCTAGATCTAACAAACTGTAATTGGCTGTAGATATGAAAGGGCACATGGACATCACGGGTGACTGGGGTTAAAGGTGTTGTAGAAGTTACAAAATGGAGCCACAGCTAGTCCCAGCAGCAGAGTGAGTGTGTTTGCATGAGTAGTGGCCCTGTACGGCTACTTAATCTGCAAACCTTTACCAAGCAGAGGGTTGCTGGATAAAAAGAGCATATTTGATCTTTTCAGGATCTGAAAGAGAAAAGTTAGGGTGTTTTAAAAAATTAAGCCATGCCTGGAATGTCTAGCATACTTTAACTAATAAAAGACACTCAGCTGCTTGCAGTAAGTGAAACAAATCAGTACAAATTTCATTCCTTACTAATATTAAGATTTTGCTTTTGACCAATAACTATGCAAAGCTTAAGGGTTATGACACACAAATAGATTCATCATAAGACTGGGAGTTATCACAGAGTATAATTATGATTATTAAATTCACCGCACAGAGCGAAGGGTGTAATAGATGAATGAGACAAACACAGGATCTCCAAAGCCTTATTGAAGTTCTTCTCCAACACCAAATCAAGAGCTGAAGTTTCTGACCTCGACTGGGTGATTTTTGCCTTTTTTTCATCACAGCACCCTATAGACAGTTTCTCTTAACGCTTGTAGACAGTTACAGTTCTTCAATGAAATTCTGACATATATAAAAGAGATTCAGTTCTTTCTCAGATAAATGTTAAATTTGCATTCCCGCATTTGCCATTAAAACATTTGTAAGCTATTGGTCTGTTTATAAGGCAAATGGCAAATTTTCTAGAAAGTTGCAGGAATACTCTTATGCAAGGTAAGATATTCATAGGATATACATTTCTGTAAAAGCTTGTTAGAAGGAAGCTAATACTGCTTCATTCTCACTGTAAACATGACCCAAACCCTTTCATTTGAGCTTTACAAGCTTCTAACAATAAGTTTTACTAGATCACATTTGTAAATGTTGTCCTTCGTGTCTTTACCTGGCTCACATGCAGGAAGAAAATTGTTGTCTATTTTGTTCCCTCTCCAGTTTTACTGTTAAGACCTATTACTTTAGTAATTCACACCAGAATACCATTCTTTGTTCAAAAGAAAAAACTAGCTTGTTTTGTACTTTAGATGGATGTTTTATTTTAGAAATCTAAGAACATTGTTTAGAAAGTTTTCTGTAGATCAAATCAACCCGTATTAAAAAGTATAAGGAAAACATTGATGCTTCTGTAGACAGTACAGTCATTCTGGTACAGAAATAAAGAATGGATGATGCTGCTACAGATAAATTACTGCATCTGAGGATGTTTTTTTTTTAAAAAAAAAAAAAAAAAAAGCTTCCAATCCCAAGAAAGTCACTTGCAGAGAAGTTTATCAGGGATTTCCTGGTTCAGTGCATCAACTTTTAGACTATTGATTAGACAAGAGTTAAGACAGCAGGTCTAAATTCTGCAGGAAGAACAGCCCATGCATGGTTTTTCTCTTGATCGTAAAAATTTTCACAAACATTACTTGCTACATACATTGCCTTTATGTATTTATAGATAAGACACCAAAAAGGTGATGAATTTGAAGCCTTTTTTTTGTTAGATATCACTTAATTCTGTATTAATTTTATTCAATCTAAAGCATGTTTATTGCTATATAATATCAATTATTTAATCATGAGCCAGCACAGTTGTAATTTTTGTGACCGCAGTGAAGAGGTACACTACTCTTCACATCAAAAAATCATGTGGTTTTATGGTTTTGTTTCCAGCTGGAGCATATACAGCATTTCCTCAGACTACACGCACAGTTACCTTGTTTTAGGGGGATATGATATGCAACATACCTTGGGAATCTTTTAATACTAGCAGGCTGAGCAAGTACTTCATGCAGCTTTTCTCCATGATAAGAACAGCTGTGGGAAGGCTGAAGAGTATAGAGACAAAAAAGAAAAAACTATCTGCATTTCAAAGATTCCCTTCAGATGAAGCAGATAGAAAATCCACATAGATTATTGCAGAAGCTGTAGGTGAAATCCAAAGCTGCCATCTCCAGTATATGCATTTGCCTGAAGTATTCTTTTTGTTTACGTATTTTAGGGCAGACTGAGCTGAAAAGATAGATACTACTTTTTTTCTTTAGTCTGAAAGTGTTGGGACTTTAAACTTGGGCTCTGTTAACACTGAGATCACATTTACAGTCCAAAGTATTATTTGTCCGGCATGTAGCAATCTTTATTATATTCTGGTCAGGATGTGGGAAAGATGCTATTAGAAACAAAACAATCAATTCACTTAGACAGTCCCACAAAAATGCTTTATGGCATCTGCCTCCTACTCATTTTAAGTGAGGTTTTATAGTGACACATGGGTGAAGATTAGTACACAACTGCAGGCAGATGCCCACGACCGATTCAATTGTTTGCACTGACACTCACAATTGCTGTAATTGCGACTGAAGTGATACAAGCCATTGCAAAAAACAGACAAAGTGAAACCAACATTGTTCCTCAGAGATTTTATTAGCTGAAACCCAGAAATGCACAATCCACTGTTTTTTCTTGGTATGAATTCATCACAGCATTTCCATTTGCTATGCCTGTGATAATGTCCTCATTGATTTAACATAAGGTTCAAATGGCCTCTTTAAAACCAGAACTTGTAAAGGCAATACATTCCAGCCTCACTTGTTTAAAAAAAAAAAATTTTAAAAAAGATAAATCTGCAAATAATTTTTAGAAAAATCAGTAAAAACGTAAATAAAGAATATTTCTAAGCTGTAGCTTTCCTGTACGCTCCAAGCACAGCTACTGTTGCTCCTTTCCTCTTTTCCTCCCATAACCACTTAACACCATTAACGTTCAAAGCTGGTATTTCTGAAGATGAGTGACCATCTTCTACAGCCTCTGGAGAAAAGAGAAAATGGATGTTTAGAACTAGGCAGTACCCAAAACTTTCCCAAGAAGAGATTACCTCGTAGCAAGTGCTCATGCAGTACTTCAGGCTGCCTACACTACTGGTACCTCAGTCCAAAAGAATTAAAGAGATGATCCATGAAAGAGTGTAGGATTTAACAGATTCACTCCCCAATTACAAAAGAGAAGTGACTTTTGCAGACCTCTTTCACTGAAAATGGAAATCCCTTTGCAACATAACATATTCTGAAGGTATTTTTAGCATCTTGATCCTTAACACTGGAAAACTTCCATTTAAATGTTTGAGACTGTGATCATATCTAATCCCTCTGTATCAGCTAAAAACAAAGAAAACCCAAAAACTTTACATAGAAGCAAAAGCTGCCTGATTCTGTCCTGTGTTCGTTTAGACCAGTACACAGCAATTCAAAAATGCTGTTGTTCCAGTTGCAGTTCCCCACTTACATAAACACAACTTCACTCACATTGATCAAATCATAGAATCAGTAGGTTGGAATAGACCTCTGAGATCATCAGGTCCAACCGCTGACCCAGCACCACCATGCCCACTAAACCATGTCCCGAAGTGCCACATCTACCCGTTTTTTGGACACCTCCAGGGACGGTGACTCCACCACTTCCCTGGGCAGCCTGTTCGAACGCTTGACCACTCTTTCAGTAAAGAAATTTTTCCTAATGTCCAATCTAAACCTCCCGTGGAGCAACTTGAGGCCATTTCCTCTCGTCCTATCACTTGTTACTTGGGAGAAGAGACCGACCCCCACCTCACTACAACCTCCTTTCAGGTACCTGTAGAGAACAATAAGGTCTCCCCTCAGCCTCCTCTTCTCCAGACTAAACCACCCCAGTTCCCTCAGCCGCTCCTCACAAGACCTGTTCTCCAGACCCTTCACCAGCTTCGTTGCCCTTCTCTGGACACGCTCCAGCACCTCAATGTCCTCCTTGCAGTGAGGGGCCCAAAACTGCACACAGCATTCGAGGTGCGGCCTCACCAGTGCCGAGTACAGGGGCACGATCACCTCCCTGCTCCTGCTGGCCACACTATTGCTGATACAGGCCAGGATGCTGTTGGCCTTCTTGGCCACCTGGGCACACTGCTGGCTCATGTTCAGCCGGCTGTCGACCAGCACCCCCAGGTCCTTTTCTGCCGGGCAGCTTTCCAGCCACTCATCCTCCAGCCTGCAGCACTGGATGGGGTTGTTGTGACCCAAGTGCAGGACACAGCACTTGGCCTTATTAAACCTCATAGCAATGGGACAGACAAGTGGCAAAGTAGCCATGGATACAGCAAAACCTTTAACTACATTTTGTGTTAATTTTATTAGGTAAAGGAGATCGTCTCCTCCCAATATTTAAACTGGGATGAGGCTTGCCAACATACTGGAGAGGAGATATCTAAATCAACAACACATTGCATCAGAAAGGAGTTCTGAGAAATGGAAGTGTTTTAAATGTCTTCATTTACAGCACAGCACTGGAGAAGGTCAAACGCCCAGACAAGTTTCCTATAGAGACACTTGTCGGATCTGATGCTTTGAACATGAGCCTCACACCTCCCTCACGAGCACACAGCTGGAGAAACACACCTTGTGCGTTAGCAGCACAGGAGATCTGTGCCGGGAGTCAGTGTCAGAGACAACCAGGCAGCTACATATGAGTAAGAGAGACCATGGTACTGCCCTGTCCTGCACCTGGAGTAGAAGCAAGCCCTCAGCACAGCTCTCTGCTGACAGAGAGCCTTCTGCAGTCTACGTGTGTAGTAAAACTAACTCCTGTCTATTAAGAATCTGCCCCACATTTCCTGGGGTGGTTGACTGCATTACACTAGAAGATGGGCTGGTGTAAGGTGCTTCATTAAAAGTGAGAGGTGGAAGCTCTGTAGGTACCACAGTAGCACCTCTGGAGTGGGAAGCAGTGCAGCCAAACGGCTGTGACCGCTGTGCAGCTCTACTGGAGAAGGGTACGCTCCCGGGCTGTGGGCACTGCACCCTGAAAACAAGGCCTGACAAAGTGCCTGGTAAAAGGCATTTCCTCACTAAGGCAGGAGAGACAGAGGAGCAATTTAGTGCAACAGGCCAATGGAAGAAGACATTGCTGCCCTCAGTAGTTTTATTTTGGCAGCATTTAGATTTCCAGCCAAGTTCAGAACCACACTGTGGAATACACCATTTAAAAAAAAAAAAAAAAAAATCCACTTCCAGGCTCAGGCAGAAGGAGGAATAAATGTTAGCCTCAGTCTACAAAGAGGGATTAAAGTACTCTAAGTTGTATTCAGGAACTAAGGCAGGGACAGCAGCTGAACCCAGATGGCCTAGGGTGAACTAGAGCTTAAATACAAAATCCCCCTTCATACACGTATATGCATTTCAGATATCTAGCACTTGAAAACAAGATCTTACCTTCTTCACTCCTTTTGTCTACAGAAGTCAAGAACCTCCTTAAGCCCTGTAGTCTCTGCCTGTAAGTAGAAACATGAATAAAGCCTGCCATCCTGTGCACCAGGACATGCAAATACTTACTTGTGGGAAGTAAGAATACGTTACCACAAAATAATTAAAATCCAATTTAAATTTTAATTCCTTTGACATCGATGAGAAAATTCTAGCTCCAACACTTTATTACTTAGGAACAGCACCAGACTTGAGTTTGTAACAAACTCTAATCTAGTTTATACACCCCAAAGCAGCATTTACTTTTTCCAAACTAATATTATCCGACAGCGTGCGTTATTACTCACAGAGCTAGCACACCATATGAGCACAGCCGTATGCACACTTACTATTTGTACAGGATTCCTGCCATCATAACCAGTTTGCTCCAGGTCTGCACCAGCTAGGTACCAGGCATACAGCCCTTCCACATCACCCTTAACTGTAAGGCTGGAAAAAGAATAATTAATATTGGTTCTAAATCTTTCAGTCCATTTCAGTGTGCTCCTGGGTCCTGTCAATTAGCTCAGTATGCAAACATTGAACCAGAACAGGCTCAACATGGCTGCCAGGGTAGAGAGGTAAGTAAGGAACACTATTACAACAGCTTTGAATAGCTGAGCAAGCAACACAGCTTGATGAATCAGTTCCTTAAATTAATAGGGCTGTGTATAAGTACTTACAACAGGCTAGTTTCACATAGTGGGTGTGACTATGACCAAAGGGGAAAAAAAAGTCACGCAGTTTCATATTTCACAACACAATATTTATCTCATGAAATGAGTTGGGGGGAGGGCAATGGCTAAACCAAGATGCAGCTGAGTAAGTGAGAGCACAAGCAGATGTGCCAGCAATCAGCATGCCTGACTTAAAACCATTAAGAAACCCCCTTCACAAGTTTGCATAACTGTTTGCTATCAGAAGTTATGACAGCATATTTATGTGATAGCATTTGGACAGTAACAGCTACTTTTTTTTTTTGAGTTTTAAGGTAATTTGTAAGATTTAAATGGGCAGCAAGCAAAAAAAACCCACGCTTTTTAAAGACGACCTCTATCTGCCATATATAACAAGCAACAGAAAGGACCAAAATGAATCATATAGAAATAAGCGAGTTAAAGTTTTCAGAAGAATGTACACCAGATTGTTTCTTTGCACATCTGCTGGTCATCTCATCCATAATACTTAAGGTTCATTTTTAACTTTCATTTTGGTAAAAGAAGGGCTTATACATATGCAAAAGCATGACCATCTGCACCAAACCTGTAGACAGGCTGAACAGCCAGCCAGGCTGGGAGGACTACTTTCAGCTTTCTCAAAACACCAGCGTCTGTCAGGCTTCAGACCCGAGCTTGCTGCGTGCTCGCAGATTGTTTCAGCAGAACTACGCCGATAATCATCAAGTGAGGTTGAATCTCATTAAGAGAGGGGGAACCCTCCCAAAACTTATTAAGTTCGGAGTTTGCTGCCTTAAACAGTGCTCGCTGTGGGAGAAAGGCATACTGCTGGCAGCAGGGATGGAGGATGGCAACAGGCTCCTGGGTATAAGAACCAAGCCAGGCAGACCTGGTGGAGAGTGGAGAAGGCTAGAAGATGCAAGGGGCAGACAGTCAGGTAAGCTCATGGGGAAAAAAAAAAAAAAAAGGTGAAAGCAGGGCTGCAACGTTTAGTTCTCTGCTAGGCTGAAATCACTTCTGTTGTTGATTAAATCTCTTAAGTACCTGAAAAAATGTTTTCAGGGGAGTGGAAGCCTCTAATTGCAGCAGTCTGAGGAGAAAGTCAGAAAGAGGCTTTTGCTTGCAGCAGTCCCAGAGGCTGGGCACAAAAAGGGAAAGCAAACGGTCTCTGTCTGTGCTCCTCTATGCAACCCTGAGGCAGGGCAGAAGGCCTACAGCAAAGGGCCCTTCGGGAACAGGGAAGTGGCAGTGGGGTGCTATGAGGTTTAATAGTGCTTCACGTGACACGTGAAGAAAAGGATGATTAAATCATTAACGAAAACTGCCATCACAAAAAAAGGCCCCCCTCAGAAGCAACAAGGAAACAGAGGAAGGCAAAGGAGGTCTAACAGGAAGCTCAGTGGGAAGTCCTTAAGGAAACTGCAGCATTAATAAAGAAAATGTGTAAGCATTACTAAAGCAGAGAAGAAATTGCTTAGCAGCCACTTCTGGGACACAAGAATGATCTTTCTTTACAAAGACAAAGTCTCTTGCCATCGACTGGAAGGTCACAGAACTAAGGAACAAACAAACAAACAGCAAGCCTACCTAGCAAGAGAGAGTTACAAGCATCTCCAACACTGGACAGGAAAGCACTGTATTTGCCAAACAGAACCGCACTATTCAGCCACATGCAAAGTGGAAACCGCTTTGGGCAAAGACCAGCACATTTAGAAATATTACCAACCTACATACGTAGGGCAAGCCAGCTAGCATCACTGTAAGCAACAAACAAGGACTACTGCACTTACTTGAAAATTAACTGCCTAATAGCACCTATTCAGAAAGAGCAATTTAACCCACATTGCCAGAGGTCAAAACTGTGAAGTGGTCTCCTTCCATGACATTAGAGCAATCCAAATACACAGAAGTATCTTCAATTTTGCACCTGCCATTTACTGATCAAGTAAGAAATATATTCTATGGGGACTGTGACCCAGAGAACAAAAAGTGACATGGCTTGCGAGAAAATTCAGATACCACCCTAAATAGAAGATGCCTATTCCCTAAACGGATTGTAATCAAGAACACCACAAAACATTTTCTCCAATTGCAGATCTCCACGGTCAAGCCATACGCACCTGTATTTCCTTTACACACTGTAAGTGTGCTTCATATAGTCAAATATATACATAGGACCTCTCAGCATACACTCTAGGGACCTTTGCTCTGTATTTTGCTTAAAAGATAGTTACGTCAGCAATTCCAACTACAAGTGCATCTTCTAAGCAGAAAGTCCATCATTTTTATATCATGAAATGGAATAAAAATAACTTCATGTACCCTTATCAGGATGTTTAAAACTTGCTTTGTTGACAAAGAGCTACTTAACATATTTCACTAAACTCTGACTGATACCTTTCACAGCAGATAATCCCAGGTATGCTGCCTATCAATACTCTTGTATTTATAAAAAATGATTATGTTCCCATTCCACAGTTTCAGCATGGCTAATGTAGCCATGATGATGGCTGAGCTGAGCTATCAACAACAGCGATAATGCAATTATGCTTTCTAATTTTGTGTCTCCTGTCACACTAGCATCAAGAAAACTCAGTTACAGGAGCTACTGTTTAAGGGGTGCTCTGTTACTGTCAAGGTACCAGGAGCAAGCTGCTCCAGTCTCAGAGGGTTTAGCAGGACAAGGGCCAATGCAGTTCTAGATCTGGGAAGTAATGAGTACGGTGAAATGACACCTTGAGCTCCCTCCTGCCTCCTCAGGCACTAGGATTTCATCTTTCCCAGAGAGACAAAGCTCTGCTTTTTTAGCAATTCTTCTTTTCCAGTGTCTATATAAAGCAATCAGAAAAGACTTTTTTTTTTTAGGTGTATCATCACCCTGATGGAACAGAAATTATTTTTTTTTAAACACCTTTTTTTTTTTAATTAAAATCGTCAAAAAGCAAGTTAAAAGTCCAGCACAAGACATGGTCTGTTCTATCCTTAACACACTCGGCAGTGCTGCTATTAGCTACTACCTTCACGTCTCTCTCAGTTGAGACAAGCAGACTTCTTTGAAAGATAGCAGGCATTAGAAGCTTGGTCCCAATTCCTGCAGAGGCATATTTATCCTTCCTCCCCCAGCCTTACCACCCAAGTTTCTGTTAAATTGAAAAGGCATCTTATTCTGAAAGTTACTAATTTTGAAAGGCTGCATCCTTGTATATTATATCGTATCATTTTATGAAATCTAAGAATATGAAAGAGAAAGCTAGTTTGGCTTTATGCCCCTATTTAATTTTGTGAAGTACAGACTTGAACAAGGAGTATCTCAATTCTAAACAGGCTTTTTTTCCTTTAAAAAAACAAACACAAAGCAACTGTTTACCCACTCCAGAACTTGACAAGCCTTCAGAGTACATCTGAGTGTCCCAATTTCTCTCGTCATGGTTTGCTTTTGCAGGCAGATGACAATACTACTGCAATATGAGAAGACACTCTGACATTTTTAACAAAATACTAACACTGAGATCTCTTTCTCATTTTAAAACAAAGCCATGAACCAGATACCAAATAGCCACAAAGTGATTCTAAAAATCAGACTAACACCTCTCACTTAACAAAGAAACCAGCAAATGAAACCATGGAAGATTTAATAACTAGATCATCTTGGCTGCATCTGCGTGCGTCTCCACTTCCTACACAAGAGCTCCTGCTGATACTGTCCAGCTCTCAGCTCTGTTCGGTACTCCTTTCCCTTTCAAACATCACCAATGCAAAAGGAGCACATTTATTTCTATTTTACCTCCATAATCCTCCAGTTGAACTATTTTATTCTAAAATCATGAGTCTAAACAGAACGAAGCTGAGGAGACAGTATTAGAAAATAAAAAAATCACTGTTCATGGTCTTTTATGAAAGCCAGTTTGAGGATAGGTAAGTAGCAATCAGGGAAATGCGATTATAGCTTCTAATTCAGAGAGAACTGTATGGGAGAAAAAAAGTTAAGTTAGCTAAGTGGAGGAACCCAGAGCTTATCAGAAAGCAAGCAGCTTTGTCCTTCTAAACCCCAAGCAGCTGACATATTGCCTTGGTGACAAATTCTGACTGGTACAAATTGCAGCTTAAGGCACGTTACAAGATAGAAGAGATGTAGGAAACCAGTTCAAATAAGACAGAAAGAAGATGATATAAACGGCTTGTTCTATAACCAGCTTGACCATGTGAACACGACTGCTGTGAAGGTGCCAGTGCCTGCAAAGAGAAGGCAAGAGGCAGGACAGAGAAGTGAGCCTGAGTAAGTTGGAAGAATAAGTGTATCAGTCAGGTCATCTAAGGATGCTCCAGAAGTAGTATCTGAGATGTTTTGGCAGGAGGACAAACACCAGTACCTCAGATTTAATAACTTTTAGGTATCCGAATAATGCTCTGTGGAAAAAGTACACTTTAGTGCAGAAGACTTCTCCAGGACCTCTAAAACAGCTAGAGGAAAGAAAGCCCTTCAGCTCTGCAGGAGCACCGTAGGGAAGAGCCACCATTCCCAGACCCTTCAGCACTGCCTTGAAGCCTGACCACTGCCCCAGGCTGGCTGCGCTCCTGGTACAGGCAGTGCAGTGACGTCTGTCAGTGGGCATGCCTCTGGTCACGGCCACTGCTCCAGCTGCTGGCTGGGAAAGCCTTGGTGCCAGCTCCTGACCTGCTGGGGAGAGCCTCTTCCCCGCTCACCCCGAGTACATCGCTCTGTGCCAAGCCCTCATTCAGCCTCTGCACACATGTGCACTCCTGCCCTCTGTTTGGAAGATTTACATTGGTTTTATACTAAACTTATTACCACCAATGCAAGTTCAAAGTATCTTAAGGGTTTATTATCAAAATATCAGCTTTGAACAACAGGAGATTGTGCATGATCCTCCTTAAAATGCTGTTACAAATCAGAACCACTTTTTGCTTAAGAGACCCTTGTCCTCTTCCTTTTTTTTTTTTTTTTTTCCTTTGGACATATTACTTCCAGGTCAGCTAGCCAAACTGGTCCTGCATGTGGCACCAGGGCTAAGGGGCCAATTTATTTGGAGAGAAATGTCATTCCTTCAGGCATTCCTCTCACTTTGACAGATGGAAACTACGCAAACCATCGGTTTAGTTCTGTCCTATCACTTGCAGGGCCCTGGGAAGCGTACTTCATGGCAAAAGTCTTATTACCCAGTCTCTGAGCGTGTTACGACAATGGGAACACTCCAGCTAGTATTTCTTGATTCAGAACTACTCAAAGGACTGAGTCCAGTCTCTAATAGAACACACATAAGCTTTACCTTGACCTTGTGTAGCAGACAATACACAGCACTGGCTGGCCCCTACAAGTCTCAAGGTTTACAGCCAAGTCCTGATATAAAGGCCAGAACTCAGGGTTCTTTCTGTTTGCTTTTGAGAAGAAGAAGAGAAAAGGAAATGAAGTAAAAACTGTAAGTATTTTAGGAAATACATGAAACCTCCTCACAATTTTCAGAGTAATTTGTAGTTCAGGACCAGTACTGTAAAAAATAAAATCAAGCATCTATTTCTTTCCATAATACATATGCATATTATTAAGCTGCCTCATATATTAAAAGCAACTGTATGGAAAGTTACCTTTAACGGAGGATTATACCCTCTTAAAATTAAATATAGAGACAGTGAACAGCTGTTCAAAAGTTTTGGGGTTAAACCTATTTGTCTATTTGATTTAGTTATTTTTAAGAACAATGTTATATGCTAGTTAGAGTAGAAGCCATTCCCATACAAACGAAAAGTGGATTTTAAGAAAATGAGTGATGCACTACATGCAGCTTTGGTTCTCAAACAGAGATGCTATCAAATCACACCTTGCACAGCTTCTTCCTCACCCTTCCTCAGTAAAAGTGCTTGGGAAAAAATGGGCATATTTGCTTCCAGTTCACTTATCCCCACAATACTCCCTACTTTGGGGTTCTCTTGAATTACTGGTGCTCCGACACAGTTCCTCATTGTTAGTCTAGCACAGAAATAGCCACGTCACGTGCCAGGGACCCAGCTGTTTTTTGGAAGTTGTCTACACACTGTTCTCCATTCTGAGAGTCTCTTCTGAAAAACCATCCCACTCCACCCCACTTTTAGAGCCACCTCACCTTATATCACATTTACCTGCACAGTATTGTTCCAATGTTCTCCAAGTCATGGCTTGAAAGGTGCGCTCCTGTTTCTCGTAACAAATTAATCACTTCTACGTGCCTTTATGAAAGGAATAGAAAAAACAGAGAAAGTGTCTTGATCGGTAGGGTTTTTCCCTAAATCCAGCATTACTCATATACAGTCAGTGAAAGATCTTATACGGTATTCGCCACCATCACAGAACCAATGAACCTTCTCCAAGGTGACAGATATAATAAACAGATCTGCTCTCCCTATCAAAAAAGAAAAAAAAGATAATCATTTAACCCCCTCCTCTCAATACCTTTATTATTTAATTCCACCTGGAATCTTTATGAGGTCTTCCTTGTCCTTTCCTTTGAGATAAAGGGACAAATAGATATTTAAGCACTACCAGCCAACTCATATACCTTAGTCAGATGCTTGAGAAAGTCTATGGAAAAGGCCGGTCTCTAAAGGTACTGTTGTGGGTAGAAAATAATATGACAGATGAAAAATGTGCAAAATATGTTTTTCACAAATGACCTAGTGAAAGGTTTAGAACTAGGTTCAAAAAGGAGGCGACAGCGTGCTTCTCTGCTAAACAAATTATCTAGTTTACAAACCCAAACACAGGTTTTTTTCTCCAGAAGGAGCATGATGACACCAGTAGATCAGGAATAGTTTCACTCTTTAAGTAAGCTGGTACACCATAACACTTCAAAACAGAGTTTGGCCTATCATTGTAATGGGAAATACATGAGTTTTCCCAACTCATTACCTAAACACTCATCTGTAGTAGCTAAAAATAAGCTCACATATATGTTCTGCTTAATCACTTGCATTTTCTTGGAGGTAGCCATGGGACTTTCCATTTCAGAACTGGACTAAACTGCTTATCTAATCCCTTTGCTTCTTTTTAGGAAACTCCACCTTGAATCACAGAATATTAGGGGTTGGAAGTGACCTCAAAAAATCATCTAGTCCACCCCCCCCTGCCAGAGCAGGACCACCCACAGCAGGTCACACAAGAACACATCCAGGCGGGTTTTTAATGTCTCCAGGGAAGGAGACTCCACAGCCTCTCTGGGCAGCCTGTTCCAGTGCTCTGTCACCCTCACAGTGAAAAAGTTTTTCCTTATGTTAATGTGGAACCTCCTATGCCCCAGTTTGCACCCATTGCCCCTTGTCCTGTCATTGGGCATCACCAAGAAAAGCCTGGCTACATCCTCCTGACACTCGCCCTCTATGTGTTTATAAACAGGAATGACGTCACCCCTCAGTCTCCTCTCCAAGCTAAAGAGATCCAGCTCCCTCAGCCTTTCATCATAAGGGAGATGTTCCACCCCCTTAATCACCTTTGTGGCTCTGCGCTGGACTCTTTCTTGAACTGAGGGGCCCAGAACTGGACACACTATTCCAGATGGGGTCTCACCAGGGCAGAGTAGAGGAGGAGGAGAACCTCTCTCACCCTACTGACCACATCCCTTCTAATACACCCCAGGATGCCATTGGCCTTCTTGGCCATGAGGGCACATTGCTGGCTCATGGCCATCCTGCTGTCCACCAGGACCCCCAGGTCCCTTTCCCCTACACTACTCTCCAACAGCTCAGTCCCCAACCTAGACTGGTGCATGGGGTGGTTCTTTCCCAGATGCAAGACTCTACACTTGTCCTTGTTGTATTTCATTAAATTTCTCCCTGCCCAGCTCTCCAGCCTGTCTCGGTCTCTCTGAATGGCAGCACAGCCTTCTGGTGTGTCAGCCGCTCCTCCCAGTTTTGTGTCATCAGCAAACCTGCTGACAGCGCACTCTGTTCCCTTGTCCAGGTCACTGATGAATATTGAAGAGTACTGGTCCTAGTACTGACCCCTGAGGGACTCCACTAGATACAGGCCTCCAACTAGACTCTGTCCCATTGACCACAACTCTCTGACTTCTTTCATTCAACCAATTCACAAGCCACCTCGCTACCCGAGGTACCAGACCACATTTCCTCAGCTTAGCTGCGAGGATGCTGCGGGAGACAGTGTCACATGCTTTACTGGAAATCAAGATAAGCCACATCCACTGTACTGCCATCATCTATCCACCTGGTTATGTCTTCATAAAAGGCTATGAGGTTGGTCAAACATGATTTCCCCTTGGTGAAGCCATGTTGACTGCTCCTAATGACTCTCTTATCCTTGATACGCCTAGAGACAGCACCGAGGATAAGTTGTTCCATCACTTTTCCAGTGATGGAGGTGAGGCTGACTGCTCTGTAGTTACCCAGGTCCTCCTTCTTGCCCTTTTTGAAGGCTGGAGTGACATTTGCTTTCCTCCAGTCCTCAGCCACCTCACCTGTTCCCCACAACTTACCAAAGATGATGGAGAGTGGTCTAGCAATGACTTCCACCAGCTCCCTCAGCACTTGCAGGTGCATCCTGCCAGGGCCCATGGATAGAGTTATCCATATTAAGCCTACGTAAACTTATAAGTTTCATATATCTTAATTCATAAACTAAAAGAATTGTACAGCTGTTATAGTAATCACTTTGCTTTTCCAAATGTAGGTTATTTAACCTACCAGACAGATTTTTTTTTTTTTTTAAATTGCACTCTGTTTCAATTGACAGCCAAACAAAAATTAAAAATCTTTCTTAGTTTCATGGCAAAGCATTGCTGGAACAGCACATGCCACAAGTTTGTTCAGTTATCTAAAATATTTTCTCAGGTGAGTCCCTTACGACATGGCTAGTCATCCACAGGCATCTCCTTGAGCCAGCAAATAATGGCACGGCTTCCTGTTTTTTCAGCCTGTAGTGAAGAATGAATTCTACATGTATGAAATTTTTAGTTCTGTCTTAAGCAGAACAGTAATTAGCTGAAAAGGAATTTGACCGAAAATAGATTAAAGTAGAACATGTTTGTTCACTTAAGCTTACACTGAGTACAGAACTGAACATGGGGAGTGTCTGCTTAGTCTCCAACAACTGCCCTGGAGTATTCCTCATTTCCCACCTTTTACTCGAAGTCACAGCGTGACACTAGCGCTTTTTAAAATAAAAGCTATTCTATGGGACAGCACTAAAAGATAAAAAAGCAGTAAAGTTGTGTGGTATCTTCCCTCAATGTGCTCCCCTTATGAATTCTGTATCTCTGGAATCCAGTGAAGAGTCAGGCTTTTCTTTACCCCTATTGTAACTATTTACTCCTCACTGGTAGCAAGATTCCCTCCAGAAATCCCTTCACATCCCACCTATGCCACACAGCCATTACTACTCTGAGTGGGACTCAGTCTTTGATACAGACAGATTTGGGGGCATTTACTCCACACTTTTAATACAGCAAATTCAAATGAGGAAAAAAGTGGTTTGGAATAAAATAAATCTTTAATCATTGATACTAGCAGTGTTTACAACAAATGCTTACAATAAAACGTTTCTAAATAGAAATGCAATGTCCCAATGACTAGGAATCATTCAAAGTCATGTTTCTTGGTACGGTGGGAAGAAGAGGACATGTTGTATACCACTGCTTGTTAAGGGAAGGGTAAGGGAGAGGAAGAATAGGGACAAATAGTAATGCACAACTTAAATGTTAAATGTAGTACTGTGACTACAAAGAGCAGATGTGTCCAAGAAAACAAACAGACCACGTCTCACATTCTCATCACTCAACATGAAAACTATGCGGGAGGTAAGCCGCACTACAGCTTGCTCCTGCTTGCACCCAAACAGTATCTACATTCTGCAGAAACTTAAGCCCTATCCAGAGCACCACTTCTGCTGCCTTGTACCTACCACAAGAGCATTATTCGTATTTCAAGAGGCTGGCTGTGAATTTCTGATACTGTTATGTCTTAGGCACATGAGAGGTATTTGTCTTTAGAAGTTGTTGCTTTAAGTGCTGCTCTCCTGTGGCTTTACAAAAGCCTCACAAGGGTCATAGTTTAGCTGATGTCATGAGCCATGAACTTCTTGGGAACAGTTTAAATGCAATTCCTGTTCTAAGGTGACAGCACAAAACCAAGAGCAGAGCAACTTCTGGACAATGAAAGTTCAAGGTGTAGAGGGAAGGCCAGTATCACCATGTTAGCCTGGGGTGCACTGCTGCTTGTCCAGGGTAGCCCCATCTCATAAGCAAAGGCATGAGGAGCTACTACTGTCACCTGTGATCTGTTCCTGACTCTCCCTTTTCTCAGTGTGCTCTGTTACCAAAAAGTGTTTCTTGGTCAGGCGTAGGCTATAGAAACAATGCCATTTTGCATGTTACTTAAGTCATCCTTTTGATACTACCACTGTCATTCATCCATGCTCTGATGGAAAAAACAAATAGACAAAAAGTGTTTCTAGTGTCTCCTCCCTGCTAGATTCCATTATTGATAAGACGAGATAAAAACCTCAATGTATACTAGTATTTTAACAGATTAATAGCAAAATAAATGATTCAGTGTGGTCTTCAACATTCACTGCTATGAGTGAATTCCGAGTTCCAGACAAAGACATCTGAACTTTCTACCAGTTCGCGAGGGCTCTGGATTCACAGCAGCAGTCAAGGTGCCGTACAGTACATATCATCTTAGGCCTTGGCTTGGCAGACATTTATTAAAGTGAATCAACTTCAAAAGGGATGAATCACATGTGAAATTAACATGCATGTAAGAGTTTGCAGGATTGGGGCCTTAGGCTGCACACCTTCCATCAACTCTCTTTAAAGAAATGCAGGTGTAATGTATATCCAAACTTGACTGGCTTCATTCTTTTTAATGCTCGCTCCCCTAGCAACTGGAATGGTTATGGCAGAATCAGCTCAGGTTCACTTGTTCGGTTTTCTGCATGGTATCAGTGGGAATTTTATGCTCAAATACTGTAAGGACAGGATTCAGTGCACTTCTGGAGTCAGTGGTGGTTAGATTTTCACTCTGCCTTAGATTTTCTGAAGTAATGTAAATGTAACCTTGCAAAATATCAAGTATTTAAATTCATATTTACGTGGGAGGTAATTTTACTGCCTCTAATCTGATGTTCTCACAGCACTGTATGAGCAACTGCCCATTTTCAACTTTTTACCACTGCTCTACAAGTAAATGGAAGTGCTTTTACTAAATAAAATATACACGATTTTTATTCAAGACATTTTCCTGCTTAGAGAGTTTCTGTTATTAAAAAAATATTATTCTATTGTTTTGAAAATGAATTATCCCTTGAGGGTACTCCGAGAAATTAACGGAATGCTACTAATTTTGATCAAGCAACTGGCATAAATTAACAGTGGTCTGTTTAGCTTCATGCATAAAGTGAATAAGACTACATGCAAATTGCAGAGTTACAAAATGAAAAAGCGGAAATGCAGTAGTTTATTTCTTATTTAGACAAGGACTCCACATTTTACCATCTAAAGAAACAAAGAAAGAGTCACTTAAAGTAAAAAAAATTAAGAGACTATCATTGATATAGAACAAGTTGCTGGTCTACCAGCTGAAAGTGCTATGTTAAGAAGCTTTTAAGAAGAGACATAACTCCTGATCATCTTTACAAATTATTAAACGGAAAAGAGAAATCAGTCATCATTATATAGGTTTGCATGCTAGGTTAAAAGGCAAGCCACTGAGAAATGTGACATAAAAAACTGGAAGAGAGCTATTTTTAAGATGAGTGGATACTGAACTGCAGTTAAATGCCAATTAAACAAATACTAATTCTCAGAAAATGGGATTAAGCTGATGCAATATTCAGTAAAATTGAGAAAGCTACAATATTAAACAGTTTAAAGCATTGACTGCTCATTAAGATCAGTTTTCCCCCTTCCCTCTCTGCCACTTTGTACACTGCATCAGGATAATCTCTTCACTTTCAGCATGCAACTGTTTAATAACTCGAATTTAAATATTTCTGTAGCAGAAATTTTTAGTGGGTATCTAATTACGCACATACACTGTCTGATCTTTACCATTCTTCTTTATATGCTTATCAGTGTGAAATGCAGTGTGAGTACACAGCAGATCATAAATACACATTTATGAGATTAGTTCTAAGTCAACTCTTCCTCTCACTCCAACAGTAGAAACAAAAAGAGAAACTGAAAATGGCTATGGTGCAGTTTCCTTTTACAATCCCTATATCGAAATGGGTGTGCAGTTTTAAAGAGCTTAAGAGTCATAGTAGGAGTCTAATATAGGAGTGGCGATGCTAAGGAATCCAAACAACAAGCTCATGTGAAATTCCTCAGGCGGTAGATGGGTGCGGTAAAAAAAGTAGGTGCCTGATTTGCAGGAACATCTAATGGTATCTAAGGCTTTAGCATTTTCTCACATTGGACCAGAGCCACTTCTATTCAACTGGGAGGTTATTTGTTTGATTTGCTGTTGGGCTTGTTTTTGCTTTAAGACTTTAAGGGTTTGCCACTGAAGGGCTCATATATTCATGAAATAAAGCAACAACTACAAAGCCATAGGGGACCATGCAGTAGGTAGGTATGGCAACAGCACAGTGTGGCCCCACAGGACTAAGTCTCAAGTTAATAGAGCCTGTTGAGTATTTTCTTCATCTAGTCTTTTGACACTGAAGAAGCCTTCAAGTTCCTTCTGCAGCCAATGCAAAACCAGGACTGTCAGACCTCCCAGGGAGCTAACTCTAGCCTGACAGACCAGGTGAACTTGTCAACATTAGAAAGCTGTAGGAACATTTAGGGAGAGACATCCATGAAGACCACGAAAATTCTACTCCAAGCTCCTTTAGGGAAAAAAAAGCTCCTCTCCTGCCATCATGCAGACTGAATATGAGATAAGGAGCTGAAAGTGGATCAAAGAAACAAGAAGAGATTAGGGCATGCAGCTTCTAACAAGTTAGAAGACCAATGGCTCTATGAATCCTTAGGCTATATAAACTAAGTGTTTTATAATTAAATTTTGATAACTGATAACTGTTATATTCTATGCTATGGCCATTCCTTAGGACCACACAACATGGAAAAGACCAGTAAAATCGCATGTCCATGACTACCATTCAGGAACTGCTGGCATCCAGAACAACAGGAAGAGGAAATCCACAAGGCAGGCAGAGCCATGCAGCCATTCCATATAATTATGAGTGGGCGGAAGGGAAAAATCAAAAAAAACAGTCACCCAGCAAGAGACTCAGGAAAGCACTGGTGGAAGGGAAAGATTAAAACATGTCAACCTACCGGTATATTTTGTGCCAACTGAAACAGTCTGGTCTTGATGAGAAAGGGAAGGGCAGAAAGAAAACAGACAACCCTTGGTCCTGCACTCTCACTTCTGACAGTCAAAAGGAGTGATAAGTTTGGCTCTGTTTTATAAGGAAGCCTCATAACAAAGAGTGGAGTCCTGCAATTATGGACAAAGTCTCGGCAGGAAGGCAGCAACAAGTTACCTTTTGCTAAAATTCTGCATGCATACCAAGTTGTTTGCTTTAATTTCATATTATTTCAAAAAAAGCTTTTAATTTAGGCTAGTCACATCCTTTGAAACAAAGCTGGTTCGCTTATTTTAAGTGCTGTCATTTACACATGACTGCTGAGACAAAATAAGACCAAAACATAGGGATGGACTTGAAATCCAAAGTGACAGAAGGTTTATAAACTTTACATAGAGTGGTGTATAAATTATTTTGTTACCTGAACTTGATTGCATTCATCAGTGGGGTAGATCCATATCTGTCTCTAGCATAAACAGTTGCACCAGATGTCAACAAATATTCAACTAATGGTAAATGCCCTTCAGAAGCTGCAATATGAAGCGGAGTTCGGCCATCATAATCTCCACAGCTCAAGTTCCCACCCTGCAAAGGGACAGAACCTTTGCATGACAAAAAGATAATGGCTGCGCATTAAGTTGTTACAACAGTAGATGCATACACCACATTTTAATTCTGCCACCAAATTATTAAGCTTGTCAAACTTAAATTTTATCTTGTACCGCCATTTTAGCACCCATAAAGATATTTATTCCACCTTCTGTGTGTTCCCCCCTCCACACACATTCTCATTAGAGCCCCCTCAGATATGCTATTTATTCCAGTACGCCACACAGCAGCTTTGTGCTTATATTCCACTAGTTTTACTTGTCTTAGGATAAACATATCTTAAAAAAAAACCCAAAACACACCAATAAAATTTTGAGGCCCATTACCAAAGTCTCAAAAGTAGGGTAAATCAAGGTAAAGAGGAAAGAAAAAAAAAAAAAAAAAAAAAAAAAGGTGTAGCAGATGATACAGGGAAATGCCTATTTCTTTTTTTCAGGTATAACCCAAGCTAGAGCTACGGGGAGAGCCAAAAATCCTGAATTAGCACAGCACTATGTTTTGCTTAAATATAATTTTCAAGTCCTTTTTTTTAATCATGACAGATTTACATCCAAAAGCTGGATATTATGAATATGCATAAAGAAAGTTAAGCAAAAGAAAGCAGCACAAACCATTTTAAAGTGTTCCAAAGTTAGCAGATAAGAACTTGCAATTTAATCTACCTGTATTTTCACAGTTCAAAAGAAAACGTAAACAGGTGAGAACCAGATAGGAGAAAGAACACAACAGTTTTGAAAGACAAAGATGGAGGAGCCTAGAAACCAATTGTGTTAGTCAAAGCACTTTGATTCTAAGATTTAGGTAGCTGCTTCCCAGTGAGCATAGCTTCCTCCTGCCATTTACAGCTCTATTTAAAAAGTCATGCTTTGTACAAACTGTTAATTTCACATTACCATTTCTGCTATGGCTCTTAGTGCATCTATGTCACCCAGTTTAGCTGCAGCACAAGCCAAAGGTGGAATTAATGCATCTCTTACAGCTTCTAACTCCTGAGAAACAAATAAAATTAAACATTTATTATCAGCCTCACCTCTAATATGATTGATGTCCAAGTCATAAAAACACTGCCCTTGCTTTCATGTAGTTTCCAAATTAGTCATTTGGTTATTTAAAACTGGTAGCATTTAGTTCTTGTAAGGAAAGAAGTCTGATGTTTATTTTACGTTTTGTTGGTCTCACATCCATGAAGATTTATATTCCTTCCTGGCAACACTACAATTATCTGATATCTATATATACCATTTAAGGTGCATGCTCTAATTAGCATCTCTGTACTGCCATAGTTATATATCAGTACAGTAAGAGAAACAGCTCTGGTAGGAGTTGCAAAAGACCATATAGTCTAGCCTCCTCAAGACTGGATCAACTTTATCCATGTGTTTCCTTGGATATTTGTGTAACCTGTACTTCCAAACCTCCACTAACAAGCCCCACAGGCCCCCTAAAGATTCTCTCATTTCTCATGCTTACTAAAGAACCACCATACATTCAGTGTTCATTAGCTACTCATCTTCCCCAAAACCAGGCCAAGAGAAGAGCAAATACTTCTATCTTACAACCAAGACTGTATTTCCTGATTTTTCCAATTGGGAGGGACTAATATTAAATGCCACTTGTGTAGTGCTTCCTTAGTATCAGCCTTCTGTGACGGCATGTACAATTAAGCTGTTTTACCTGTAATTTACTTGGATTGCACCAAACTGTCAATACATTTGACCACAAAAATACAAAGCACTTTTTCATATCATTGATACCCTGAATTACAGCAACTTTCTGAGGCTTGTTATTGCAGCCAGCCAGGAAAATAAATTCAAGATGGGGCTACAAAGAGGAAAAAACAAAAGTTAATATGTTTTTAATTAAAAACATTCTCATGTTATGCTTGTCATTGTGTCCTTTCTCCCTAATGCTATTGGTTAGCTGGGACACTTAGTTCTAAAAAATAATATAAAAGCTCCAGTGTTCCATTTTTCTTTCAGCGTTGCTGTTATCCTTAAGCTAGGTTCATTTAACTGAATTTACAGGTTTACATGAGTTCAATTTTAAATTTTTAAGTATATACCTCCTTGCTGCTGATACTTAGAGATTTGGCAATCACTTGAATAAACTTGCTATCTCTCAGAGAGATCTTGGCTCCTGTGGGTACAACAGTCATTTCTCCTCTTAGATTCTCACTCAGCATCTGAAAAGCAAGCAATCAAATCCTTTGTTAGCAGAGGAAAAATATGGTAGTAGTCTAATAAAAAAAAAAAAAAACCACCTTAGGATCAACTTAGAAAATTGTTCAGAGATATTATGGAAGCTAATTGAACGCAGACAAAAGATTAAAGAAATAGTAACTGTCCCATGAAGACTGCAAGTTTAAAAAGACAAAGGGGGGGGGGGGGGGGGAGAGGCAAATGAAACTTTCTTCCAAAGCAAAGAAATCAAAATAAGCATGTAACAAAACTCCCCAATTTTTAGAGTATGCAGACAAAAGTTCCTTAGTGGGGTAAGCTACTTAAAAACACAAAGATAGTGAGTAATTAGTAGAGTGAGGGTGAAGACCAGAATATTCTGAAATGCTGCCTTCTGCCAGCAGTTCCAAAGCTCAGTACTCCTACACAGACTGTATATGTAGGCCTCAAAACAAAGCCCAGTGCTGCCTGTGGACAGTCATGTATTTCAAGGGGTTTTCAAACAGCTTCATTAGCCCTGATTTTGTTAAAATTTCAACATCGAGCCAGCTTTGAATGCAGAGGGTCTACAGTAGTACTAGTCATTCAGTATTAAAGCAGGTGTGTAACAGTTTGCAGGATGGGTGCATTCAATATAACCAGGAAAAAAAAAAAAAAACTAAACCAAAAAAAAAAAAAAGGTAAGCCAATTCATGTGTAGAAAGTGCTTGAACATGGCAATAAAGAAAATACTCCAAAATACAGGTTCTGGGAAATCTGGAGAACAGAGAGAAAAGCCAGTCATTAAGAAAAAGCAACTGGTTTCCTCAATTCTGACAGTTTTACATACTGGCACTCTTTCACCAAAGGTTGCTGATGCAGCTGTAAATCACGTAGTTATTTCAATTAGAATTTTAAAAAGCAGGATTGTGAAAGTTTGCAAGAAACAGATGTGATGCTGGAAGGAGGAATGCCCCAGGTTTACTTATGTCTAGGCATGCCCTTTATTAAAAAAAAACAAAACTCCAAGCGCTGACAACACCGTAGCTGTCTGCTGGAAGAGTCCCATATACATGTAACTGAGAGGATACCAACTGCTTTGGCGCACTTTTAGAGTCTGACAGGTTGAGATCATTGCTTTGCACAGGTAACCTTAGCAATTGGCACCCATGCTAAAGGCA
Organism: Leptosomus discolor; assembly: GCF_034619465.1. Classification (NCBI taxonomy): domain Eukaryota; kingdom Metazoa; phylum Chordata; class Aves; order Leptosomiformes; family Leptosomidae; genus Leptosomus; species Leptosomus discolor. The sequence continues at coordinate 11,822,127 of NC_141393.1, forward strand.
CCCAATGCAAAGCCCTACGTGCCTTACTCGGTCCTACCAGCTCTGCAGCCATTTGCATGTGTCTGGGGGCACATTCCTTGCTTCTTCATGTTGAAAGAGAATCCTAAAATAACCACGCCAGCTTCAGGAGAGCTTCCGTCTCTTGGGAGACTATTGTTTAGTGATATGTTTAGCTGAAGATATTGCCACAGACAACATATTTCCAGGCTTTCTTCCCCTCCTGGTCTCTACCACTCATTCCTGCCCAGGCAATGCAGCATGCTGCTCCCTTAGTTGTGCCAACACAACTGTTTGTGGGTCTGTACAACGAATCAAATAAGGAAACCAATCCTGCTTAACTCAAAGAAATTGCAAAAGTTATTTTGTTTTTCAAACCATATAAAGGAGGTCCCAGCACCACCACAGGAAAAACCGTGTAGCACATTCCGAAGGGCAGCACATGAAGATGCAGGAGTACCTTGTGCCAGCAGTACCTAAAACATCCTGTCACCAAGACCTCACCTCAGTAAGTCAGCTATCTCACCTCAGCAAACTGGATCTCAAATTAAGTTTTAATTCACACACCTAGGCAGGAAGCCAGCTGGGAAAGCTTCTCCTGTCCCAGGTCAAATAATCCTCTGTGCAAGAAAATTAAAGTCTGCATTAAAAAACAACAGGCTAGCACATGTGCATTCCAGGGTCTGTGAGCATACCAAAGGGGCAGTGAAGAGCCTGGGTTCCTAAAGTGTATATACACAGACACGTGCAATACCACCACTCTTCACACAGCGTTATGTCGCCTGTCAAGCATGTTCTTGTCCAGAGTATGTTCTTACCATCCCCACCAAAGAAACACGTAGCTCCTCCTCCTCTCATTTTTCAGAGCCAGGGCTTTAGCAAACAACTGAAAGCCAAGTCTGAAACAGTTTCTAAGCAGGGTAAATGGTACTTCCAGCCACCCTGCTTACGATCATAGGTACCCAAATACATTGTCTCAAGAGCTGCTACTGGTTGGAAGATATTAAGCATGAAATAACAATCAAATTTATTTCAGTTCTAATGAAAACAAAACACCATCATAAGATACACATGTGCATGCAGTGCTTGTCTAGAGAGTGACTCATGATGATGTCATCTCCCAAAGTGTCAGATTATGATTTCACTGCATACAAGCATAGAAACACATGCATTCCTCCAGACTGCTGCTCCGCTACCTAATTCAGAGTTGTATGTTCCTTGTATAAAAGGAACATGATATATAACTATACAATTTGAGGAAAAAAGCTTTGAGCACCTTAAGCACCAATGAAGAGGAAGAACATTGTTAAAGGGCTTAGGATTTTAAAATCAGTTACAATTGGTTCTTAGAATAATCCTCTATTTTTTATTTATTTATACAGTCTATCTCCCCTTAGAGAAACCAAATCTAACACTGTCATGAGGAATGCTGTAAAGGAAGAGGCTGTAGGCAATATTTATATTCAGAATTAGCTTTGTGTGAATGAGTCTTGGATGAAATCTTTACCACACTAAGATCAATGACAAGATCGTCACTGACTTCAGTACAGTTGGGATTCTGTCTCCCATATGAATTTCCACATATGGGTTTTTAGTACAGAAATGTCCAAGGTATACTACTACTATTTAAAGATGGCATTTTTACGTCTCAGTCACAGTCTTCACCTGACTTATGCAAAGAATTCTTTTCTGTCCCAATCCATGCACATTAATTTGCCTAACAGTATTTTCCTTAAGGAAAAAAAAAAAACCAAACCAAAACCACATGATCATCACATTATGGCTCTGGAACCAATTGCTTTTAGATGCAAAGGAGAAGTTCAAGGCATTCAGCTAAGCAGAAGTTAGCACATTAGATGAGAAAGTTAAAAGCCTTTCAAGGTCACACTGAAGTATTTACCTGCCTCTTCTCCTCCCAGCTAAGCTCACTCTTGCTGAGCGTGTATGACAGTTTAGTTAGGGCTGCCTCTGGTGTCATATCACCCCCAGGAATTACTCCAACATCAGCGAGAGTCTGAATAAAAAGGAATAATGATTCCCATTAGCATAGCATTCAGAAATACCTGCACGAAGATAAAATGTATATGAATGATGAGTAGCTACACAGAATACAGTATGCAGCTGTGCCTCCACTCTCTTGCTCCTCCTACTGCCACTGTAATTTTTATAATTTTAGTTATCAAATACCAAGCAAATACTAGAGCCAGCTGAATAAAGATGACTTTTACTTTAAATTCCTTTTCATGCAATAACATTGAAGAATTCACCCAAACGCTTGCCACGGTCACTTACTATGCTAAAAGGGAAAGGTTACAGGTCCATATCAGCTATCTGCAGAGTTGTCAGATTCTCTTTATTGAAAAGCTGCAGTTACTCTGTTTTAACCCAGTGGCATTTTGAACATTGCCAAGTAGGCTGTTCTCACACAGACATATTTACCATTCTTTTATGGGGCATTGCTTTGGATGAATTCCAGCACTACAGCGTGCTCACAGCAGGAGGGTTTTCAGATCCTTTCAGCCTGTGCTAGCAGTGTATGATTTAGAACATAAAACTAAAATATGTAATTTACACAGTTCTGACACAAACAACTAAAAAAATGACCTTTTTAACTTAGTTTTGGGTTGGGGTTTTTTTGAACTATCAGAAGAATACCTGAACCAAAGCAAAAAGCGGAAAGATCTCTGCTATGCTCAGCAAGCCCCATATACGTACAGTGAGCAAGACAGAAAAGACAAAGGAGATTTCAGATCTCTTGTCACTAAATGGTACCAGGGCAAACACTGGAGCTTCTCTAAACCACAGATCATCATCTTTGTCACAATGTGATGCCTCGCAGTTGAGCATCTTGCAGTAGTTTCTTCACACTGCACTTTACTCTTAAGTACCTTGTATATAAACTTCAGCTTTGAAATTTGTGGCTTAACTAATATTTTTAGCAAGATACAGAGCCTTAATCAGCTCATTAACCAGCTCCAAGAGCCCCAGACTAACATTTTTAGAACTCCCATGGGAAAACATATACAGAGAAGGTGAGAAATACTTTCTGTACTGCAGGGCTAGCCGAAGAACAGTTAGGGCTTTCTCAGCAGGTTTGAGAAAGAGGAGGAGGAAGGGATTTCCAGGCTTCCTTCCTATACCTGAAGTCCCCTCAATTATAAGTTTCTACTATGCAGATGGATCAGAGGCCAGACATTCAGTTAATTAAAACAAACACTTCAAGGGAAACCAGGGACTCAGCTGACCCACCTGGCTAGCCTGAATGAGTAAAAAATGGCCCAGCCATATGCAAAGACCTGTGAAAGTTTTTATTTAAAGAAAAATCAAAGTAAAGTTAACAGTATAGCAACTTTCCAGCATTCACCCATGACACTTCCTCCATGGAGCAGTTCCTTATGGAAAGAAGGCAATGAAAGAACAAGCATGAAGTAATTTTCTAGGACTTAGCTCTGTCAGTGTTTTCCTCAAAAGATGCCAAGAAAACAGGGCAGCCTCCACCAGTGGATGCTGAAGCAACATAATACATGCTCCATATAAAAAGTGGAAGCCAGAAGCAAACACATTTCCACACAGCCTTACAGTGGTTCAGTAAACCTGAGCAGAATCTTTTGATTCAGCACATCAACAGTCTGGATCAGAGTGCAAAAAGCCATTTGAGAGGTGACTACTTGGAGAATCTTTTAACAAGTTCATAGAAGAGATTTTTTTTTTTCTCTTCCTTCCATATAATTTCAGCAATTCATTTCAAGCATAAGATCACATAAAAGCTAGGCTTCATTTTCATATTGTTTTTCAAATGTAAGTTTGGTGTCTTTTATTGACTTAACTGCTTTCTTCCTTCCATGTGAACTGTTCTATATAATCCATGTATTCCTATTGTAATTGCTACAGAGCACAGGATCTTTGCAAAAGTTAATACTTCTCAAAACATCTCCATTAAGTTATGCAAAAGTTTTACCAATACCTAAATGACTGCCCAAATCAGAAAATACTGAGTTTGGATACTGAAGAGGTAGAAAGAAACTCTTACCATCTCCCTTTCTTTCTCCTCAAAACGGACTATGTGTTCTCAAAGCAAATATAATCTAAAGCTGTGTCAAAATCAATGTTAAAAGAGGCAGGTTTCAGCACCAGATTAGAGTATCTAGGTTTGCCTTATAGCCAATGAAGAGGCTGGCTCTGCCAGACAGGTGGTTGCTCCCAACAAAACCAGGTGTCTAAAACAGAGGGATGAGTCACTCTCTGGCAGTGCTTCTTGGCTGTTTAATGGCTAGCCTTTTTGTAAAGGCCAGTTAAACCAGCTTCCCTCACACTACCACATACAACACACACTCTTATATGGCTTTGAGCTCTTATTAGTCCCAGTGATGTCATGTCTTAATACACAATTGAGAAACTCACTATAAAATGCCCCAAATATTAACAGTATCTACACAAAGCCTGCTTTAAGCCAGCCTTCATGGCTTAAACACAACTGATTTCCATTCCGCAAGACAGACACTTACAGAATTCAATCTCTCATTGAATTTGGTTGTACTTCCAGTCAAATAAAAACTAGGATTTGGAATATTGCTTGGATTTGCAGGCTTTCTTGATGTTCTTACATTGAGGCTAAGTAACTGCTAGCCTATCAAATACTTCTTTATTTGATCATCTGACCCCTAAGCTAGCTTCTATATCAGTGGAATCCCTTTGGGAGAACTACTAACAATCTAATGCAAGGTATCCTGGAGTGCTGCACACGACTGGAGCAAGCAATCACTAATTTGGGATTTGAGCTGACTGTTTTGACTATTCAGACCTGGAGTAACAGGATCTTGTTTGCAGATACATATTTAAATGCTTCCAGCTTAAGATTTTTCAGATATAGTTATTTCATGAGCAACATCTTTACCAAACCATTAAGTCTGGTTTTACCTACTGGGACTACTAGAAGTATATAATCAAGTTCTATCAGTGGGATGTTTCTTTCACACAGTAGTAGAGTCTGAAATCGTTGCACAACTCTTACCTGTCCTGTTGCATAGACCGTTTTAACAGACCCTCGTAAGCACTGGGTACAGTTTAGAATCACTACTTTTCGTTCAGCTGCTTTCTTCAGTTCTTCCAGCAAGTCTTCTCTGTTGTTTGGGGCATTGCCACTTCCATAAGTTTCAAGTACAATGCCCTCAATTGGAGGCTGAAGAAACGCTTTTACCTGTTTAAAAAACAAGACAGGAAGAGAGACAAAAGATCACATTAAGATTTTTCATGTATGGAACAGAGTTTTTAAAAATTATCTATTCCTGTTAGTCTTATAGGCTGTCATGCCTTATAATCATAAGTTCTTATGCCCTTCTGTGCTCTCCATTTGCAATAAGTGGGACTGTAGAATAGGCCAAAAAAAAAAAAAAAAAAACAAACAGGCTATACTGTTGCACCATGGCAGAAAAAGCTAGATTTACACTTATGAAATAAATGTAGAATTATTAATTGAGATTTGAATACCTACCCCTGCCCAGGTTTGTTACTTTAGCAAAGAGTTTTGTTAATAAATGTCTGCCTAAGAGAGAGTGTATCTCACCTTTCAGGAAATAACATTCTAATGAAGCCTGGAGTTTAACTCAAACCCCAATTCGTTTAACTCAAGGCAGAGGGGGGGGGGGGAAAAAGCGCACTAATACATTCTGGGCCAGTTGTTAATCAGGTGGCTCTTGCATCTTGCTGTAAGAGAATGCGTAGCAAAGTTCTCTTCCTAGAAAGATGTATTTTAAACCACCTAGATGTTTCCTTGCTGATCACATATGCTAAACGCAATACCCTGTAAGCCCCCATGAGGCTAACTATGCAGTTGGAGTTTTATTGCAAATATACCACCCCTCTGCCTTTCCATCTGTTCATATTCACCTAAAAAATGGTAATATAATTGAGGAGTGCTGCTTAAACTACTGGATTCAATTTAAGATGGCAACAGCCACAAAAGACCTGTCAATTTAACGGAACTAGTATTAGACAAAAAATTTAAAGACAAATCTACCCAAACCCACAGTTCTGCAAAATAATTTCTAAAGGCAAAAAAATCCCACTTCTCATTTTCAGCTCGGTGTGAATGCTGAAGGTCATGTTAACCATCAGTGTATGACAAAATGAACCTTCAAAAAGAAGCACGAGTTGCAGAAATAGTCACGTTCCCCTCCACCCACCACATTGTGTATTCTGCGACAAGGTATTTGTTAATAACCTTCAATATGCAGCAAGAGAGCATTTCCATGGTCACTGCAGCCTGCATCTGTCTAGAAAAGCACACTGTGACCTATTTATGAGCCCTGATAAGAAATTAATTTTAAGTTTCAAAGCCCAGGTGGTTTAGACAAAAGATATTAGAAAAGCTTTTATTAATAGTTTGTTGCATATGAAAATAGCCTTTGAATGCTCTGATATTCAAAAAAAACGATGTATCGGAAGACTGATCCTTTCACTTCCCTCCAAAACCCCAATCACTGCTACAAACAATGCAGATCCCCTACTTCAGCTAACTAATCAAGTATTTGTGCATCACTTCACCCACTTCCAAAGTGAAGTGGTGACACTTACAGCAGCAGCAGTGATTCCTGGGAAGATTCTCAGAAGTCCAACATTTCTGTTCATATTGGTGTGAGCTCGAAATTTCTTTTTGGTATTGGCTCTCCACACTGTTTCCCAGTTTACTGTTAAAAGAAATGGCCTTTTAAATTTAATATTAAGACACAATATTAAGTACACTGTAGCACTTCATACTTAGGACATAGTCTTTAGAAGTGTTTGTGTAGGGGATTCATGAAAGACAAAGTATTTTTGAAAAGAAGAAACGAAGGCCCATATAAGACAGGAACCATAACAGCTATCTAACACACCTTATTTATTAGGTGCCAGAAAACATGTCTTCAAGGCCACATCCAGGTCAGGCTCAACTGTGTCATATTTTAGCTTTAATTCCAAAATAGTCTAGATTCTGAGATACATCAGCATTACTCATCAATATTTCTAAGTTGGTCCCTTCAAGGAAATATTTAACACATACGCTTGCTTCAGTTTAACAGCATTTTATAGCAAAGCCTTCCAAAATAGATATTTTAGTTCAATGACCACTAGTGAACAGGATGATCTATCAACACACCTCTACTACAACTCTTTTGAAGAGAAGTCTGATAGCTGAGAAAAGCATCCAAGTACTAGGTCTAATGTGTTCGCAATGTTGAACATGTCCTGTTGGTGCCAAGTCTCCCAGACCAGAGTGCTCAGAAAGCCTCAACCAGAGCGTCGTGCAGGTCTAGCATAGGTGAGATATTTACTTGTCACGCACTGACCTGAACTTCATTGTTATACAGTCGGCCTGATACCATGTTTAGAAAACAGACCTTCATCTTCCCAGACATAAGAGATGACAAACGCAGTTACTGTTGCTGCTAATCACCTCCACAGTTTATTAAGTAGTTACTAACAATTAAGTAAAATAGCAAGGATTCAATTAACTCTGATTATACATTTAGAGCCAGAAGCCAGCTGTTTAACGAATAGTTTGTTTGTGTTGCATTATTAGAAGCCTAGTCATGCATTATTGATTTTGAAATTTTACTACTTCAATGTAGGAGCACAGCATTGGTAGCACTGATGGCTCCTACAATTCAGTGGAAGAGGTTTAACAAACAGCTCAGAGCATCACGCTTCAATGAAAGCAGACCATGCCATAGAGCTACCTGTTTCCCCATCATGGTTTAAGCTTTTTAGATTTTGGAGAAACTCCCAAGCAGCAAGACAGATAGAAGATCTGCATTCATAATACTGACTTGCTCTCAGCCACACAGAGTTACTCACACCAATTACTGTTGCAATCTCTGGCAATCAGCAGACAGCCATTTGCAAAAAAATTCAGAGTGCATTTAAAAGCCTCCATCAAAGCCTATTCTACTGCCCCATAACCACAGATACTAAAAACTATACAATCCATTAAGTCAGGACAGAAAATAGCAGACACCTACAAGACTTTACAAACTTCCCCTTCCTGCCATGGTGCCCTGTCAGCAACTAGAGCCTCTGTATGTTCTTTCTAAAAAAATACCATACATCATTAAACAGGTCACAAGCAGTTGGCTTGTCATCACATTTGTCCAACCAGCTACACTTCAGCACATGGATTCCCAAGGCCTTGGGAATGGGAGAATAAAAATACAGACCATTTCTACAGTTTTCTTCTTTGTGCTAAGCTGGCCAGTACGGTTCTGAAACCACCTGGTTGGATTCAGTAGTTATCCAAGTAGATCTCAAAGGCCTACATGAGCTTTCCATGTTAAGAGTTAAGAGACCTGCAAGAGGTACATGGGTGAGCACAGAAAGCCGTGCATCTGGTTTGCATGAGGTTCATATGCCTGGCTAATCATGTTCATTCATAAGCACTGTGCTTTAAGAAGCAGCAGTGTTTAGTAATAAATCCAGTCCTTTCAGCCTTCTAAGATACAGATTATTTCTTTAAAAGTAGCCTCCTCTATAAGAAGGGATGGCAATAAAATCGTATCAAAGTTTTCTTTCCTTTATCCTCCATGAGTCCCTGCCAAAACTTCACAAATACATACTACTAGGTTTGGCAACTATTAGCATCCCTACTGCCTGTAATGAACTTGAAGAATGAACTGAGGAAACCTGCCTTGGCATGGATCACTAAGATACTGCCAAAAGTAGAAGACCAAGGAGAGAGATCAGAGGATAGGTTCAGAAGTCAGAGTTATACCAGGCCTATACCTGTACTCTTGGAGTACGCTCTACCAAATAACATATCTTCAAGATAAATGTAATGCATGCAGACATAGTACAGTGATGTAATTCCAAACTATATTAAAAAAAGAAAGAACTAAAGATTGTCCCTGAGTTAACGTTCTCTTGGTCATGAACCTCTACAGCCTACATAATGTGCTTGGTACTGCAGACTCCACAGATGACAGTTTTCCCTTAGACAAATGAGTCTAAAAGGCAAGTGGCGATGCAAGAGCCAAAGACAACTATACATAAATGCCCAATTTCACCTCAGATTTATGCAGAACTGTGTGAGGCAGAGTGCCACGTGGGGCGGAATTTAGAACACACCCTTTGCATCCTTCATCTCAAAGATTACATGCCCCAAAAAGAAGAATATTTACATCACATAGCTAAGTTCAAGCATCTTCATTGTACTGAATAAACCAGCTGTCTTGCAGCCTATAGTCATATGACACAGCAATCTTCTTTTTGTGAAATTAAAAAAAAATTACCCCCCCCAAAAAATCTTAGGAATCACTAACGGTTCTTAAGTAAGAAACTCCTATACAAGCAAGCGAAGTACAAAAAGCTTATATATTGGTGTTCATAACAGTTTTTTATCCTATGGATAAGAGTGACTAATTGGGGATATTCAGCTTTGGCACAACACAGAAAATAGTAACCTGTTCTGACTTGGATGGCCTGTGCTTGTAAAGAGTTTAACTGATATGGTGTACTGCTTTATGTAAATATGGATACAAAGCTGAGGAACAAATGTAAGCTAGCTATGGGTGTTGCACACCAGAAAGAAAGTTTATAAAGCAATGTACATAAAATAAAGAAGTCATGGCTATTTATATACTGTATCCAAAATGGCCTGGGATATAAAAGATTGCATTATTCAAGGAGACTGCATTCAAGATATTAAGGCCTTTTGTTTATTCTTCCATACGAAACCATCACATAAACACTACTCTATTTCCAATCTCCCCCTCCCTACCAAACACTACAATTTTGATAATTACAGCTCAAAAATACATCCTTATCTTACTCAGCTTTATTCTCACACACAGAGAACTACGGTGACAGCGGTAGTGTAGAAAAAACATCAACCTGACTTAAAAATAACATCAAAAAAAAAAAAAAAGAGAAGCAGCTCTACACAGTCTAGAAAGCAGCAAACCCCCCTCTGTTGTTAAGCAGGGCCTATGCCACAATGCATGTTTCAACTCAGAATGAGAGCGCAGCAACTAAGAGCGACACCTCCCTTAGGAGTGGTGACTGAACTCCGAGTTATGAAATCAAACAAGAAATACAGCTTTTCGTGATTGCAGAGCTCCAGACAAACAGCAATGCTTTCTTCTCATCCTTCTCTGCAGGGCTACGGGCGAGCCCTACCATTATATAAGCTGCCCCGGCATTCATTACAATTCACAGCAGCAGCCAAGGGGTGGGGACCACAGGCCAACCTATGGGCGCAAATTCCTGAAGGAGGCAAACAAACATAGACCCCCTTTTTTGGCAGTTTGTTATAAAACAATCAACACACACCTTTTGAAATGAATATATAAATTGAATGGTGGTGTTGCAAGAATCAACATGCCTACTTAAAGGGAGGGGGGGAAACCAAAAGCACTTCAGCGAAGAGAGCTGGCATTTGCCTTAACACATAAATGACTTAGGCTTTTTACTATAAATAGCCAGAACAGCCAACCAAGACACAGACTTGGCCAGGGACGAATAGCTTCTCTCTAATGACACTGGTGAGTAGACAAAGGCCCAAAAGGGCCTTCTAACCTTCTGCTCCTGCTGCACCACGTCTACATGCACAGTCACATGGGCTCTGTTCATCCCCTATACAAGTTATGTTTTTCATTCTATGGTCCTGTACATGTGCACCACTCCCAGAAGTTACATGCATGTGTGATGAAGAAAGTCCAGCCATGGTAACAAAGCAAGTTTCATATTTGCTTCATTAGGACAACTGAGAACAGAGGAATCAGTTATGAAATATACTGAGACTCTTTACACATTTCAAGTGAAATAGTCCTCCTTGTCTCCCCCATTTCCAAAATATGGGAGAAATAAGGCAAGGTCTTTTATTTGATAAGCTTTAAGATTTTAGAAATATTTTTTGTTATTTCTGTATCATCCATTTCATACAGAGACTTCTGAATCTGCTGCAAAATTATTTCCCATTGGCACTGGGTTTCATCTCAGGAATGGCCTAGAATTTTTTACTTCTTCCAGGAGTTTCTTGTGCTAAATTTAAAGTCTTGAGGAAGCTGACACACTTGCTTGTCTGGATAACACAGCTGACACTTGCTTAAAACTGGATAACAAGACTCTTAGGTGTTGCTAACATATTTAAGGATCTGGCTGAGAACATGGCCAGTTGATGAGATCAGAAATCCACTGGGAGCTTCACCTGGAGGGAACAGGGTGAAAAATGGCTATCAAAAAATAAGACAGCTGCAGCTAGGGCAGAGAAGGGAAGAGGACTAAGCTTCTCCCTCTCCTCTCTGGCTCTGAGGTAGATCATTGCTTTTATATGGTATGCCTAGCCTTGAATAGCACGTCCTCCCCTCATTCCTGTGTACCGATCCACGATCCCATTACACTCCCCACTCCCTCCATCCTGTCACCTCTCCCCCTCTGTTTCTTTGGAATTTTCATTCCCAGCTTTGTTAGAACAGAGAAGCCCGAGGAAGACTTTCTGCACATGGCCCACCCCTCCTGGCATCCTCAGGCTGCTCTCCGTAATGCCAAAGCAGGGTGAGCCTTGTCTACAGAGAGCCCTGTCTATAGGAGGATTAAGACTTATCATACAAAGTCATTTGGAAAAAAAAAAAAAAAAAAAGGTAAAAGATTCTAGATTTGTTTGGTTTGTTTTTAGAAGTGCAAGTGGTCCCTTGTCTCCATGAAAGCTTCGTACAAAGATTGTACAAGCAAACTCAAGGGAGATAGCAGTTTCAAACAATTACTTCGGACAAAATAAAGCAGCACTAGTAGATCGTCCATACTACAAACTATGTTTTTTCAAAATGAAACAATCCTTCAATACTGACACCGTCATCTTGGATAAATGATGCCACCCTAACTGGGTAATCAACTGAAACAAATAAAAATAGAGCCTATCACACAATCAGTTTTTAAATCAGAAATCCCCACTGATCTCAATGGGCATCCTACTGAAAAGGTAATGGGACCCAATATCAGCCAAGGGAAGTATTTAATAACTTTCTCATTTTTCTGCTATAGACAAGGAATCACAAAACAGTTCATTCAAATCCAAGAAAGAAATAGCATGCAATTTGCAGCTTGATTTCATTACTGATCAGTCAATAAACTGAATTTATTTATACCCTATTTGATACAGTTCATAAAAACCCAAGAAAGAAGATTCTCCCCAATTTACCGCAACAATCAACTGACAGCATTTCTGTTTTCAGATATGCCATATTTGACACAGCACAGTACTACAACAGCGGCAGACCCTCTAGCTGAGAGATGTCTTACGGACCACTACAGTATTTCACAGGCTTTTTCAGTTTGTATCTGGCTGCTACAAACACAACCCTTTGATCCTGAAACTTTGTTAAGTAACTCCCACTCATTAGGTGGAAGGGATAAGTCTGTTTTCCCAAATTGCAGAATGTCTCTGTCTAGTAGTAGAAACTATTCAGAATGGCAATGCTGGCAGAAATGCACAGCACAGGGCTAGATTTCCTACTGCCACTAATGGCACCTAGCAAGAGATTTCAGGAATTTCCTTCTATTCCTCTTTTTTTGAAATAATGGAGATTGTCACCAGTTCTACTCCTCTTTAATATATCTAGCCTATCCAAAAGCAGCTTGCACAACAAGTTATATTTTTTTAAACTGTCCTTTAGTATGTTTTTTGGCAACTCCTCATTTGGCTAGATTCCAAATGTGTGTCTCTTCTCCTCTCTCCAAAGAAAGGGTGCCATTTATCTTAGAACAGACATCAATGTGTTAATGACTTTGCAAATGGGTACTGAAATCTTCATGTAGTTTTTCCCCTCCTTCAAACACAGACACACAGAAACTATAGGGAGCCTGAGTAAGTTTGATAAAAAAAAAAAAAACTTCACACATCGCATGTTCTAGGTCTGCTGTTTTCAGTGTGCTTGCAGTTTAGACACGTCCTAAATATCCAGTAAAACACCTTACACAATGACATGCATCAGAGAATCTGTTGAAGCTGCAAGTACTCTGCAATGACTCTTTTGCCTGATTTCAGAACCCAGTATGGTCATTAATGAGATTAAACTCTTTGTTCTTTCAGTCCTCACTCCCTCATTTTTATCTTCAGAGCAAGCATTTTCCTGACACAGGGGCAACATTCCCTCTGGTTAGTCTGGATCTTTAGTCAAAATCAGTCTAGCCCACATCTATATTCAATAGATAAATGCAGTTGAGTCACAAATTCTCAGTCTTACTAATATTTAAACAGTTTCAGAGCAGATAAAGTGGAGTCAACCTGCAGGGCTTTCAAAGATATTTGAGTTTAAAAACAGCATTTCAACTACATAGGCACAGATTCATTTCAGCTAGAGTTCTATTGCATGTGGCATAAATTACAAGGCTTAAGAGATGATGTTGCTTACTTGTAATATCAACCTCAGCATTTGCAAGTGGAGGCAGGTTAGGTGAGGAAAAGGCATTGAAACTCCCAGCATCCACTTTAGTCACCCTATTTCCCCTGTACAGTTTATTATAAAAATACAGGCACACCTGCAAGACAAGTAAAGAAACAGGTCTATGAATAAGCCAGTAATTAAAAGATTCAGTAGATAAATACTGTAGTCCGTCCTTTATAAAATGTTTTCTAAATCTTTAAAGCAACTTCGAGGCTAGTAGATGTTTACAACTCTTAGCTTTTCAAAAAGAGTTGGCACATCTGTCACGCATTGGTTTACGAATTTAAGAACAAAAGTTAAGAGCTAGCTAGTTTCATAATCCTCTCATAAGGCATAGTCTAGGAGACAGCAAATTTGCCCAAGTCCACTTCAGAGACGGAGGAAAGAAACAGTGTGGACTTTTTAGTAAGGTCATCAGTTATATCTAAATTCAGAGTCCAAAACCTTAAAAGGCCTGGTGAACATCAGGATAACTTTCAAGAGGGTTACCCCACATAAAGAATTAGGTTCCTTCAAGTCCCTTAAAGTTTGTCAATTGGAATTTGAAGGAAAAGAGATACCTCAAAGATGTTATTAGTTATGAAGATCTTGGCCAGTCAGCTATTGCTGTTGTCTTACAAGAACTGGCTCTGGAAGCATGGCAGAAGTGATCAGTTTTCTCTGATTTTTGGGCTGCACAGCACCAACATCTTTAAAGTCAGGGTGCTGAGACCATGGAGGTACTTCCATGTCCATTAGGTATGTCACACTTGACACTCTCGTCTTCAGGGACTACAGCTAAAAGACATTCCTACCACTTATAGAGCAACTTTAGAACTTCAAAGTAATTTTCAGTTAAAAACAACTGACAAGAGTTTCAGATCCCACATATTTGCAAGGGAACCTCTGATTTCCAGTCTTTATAGATTGTATACGGGCAAAATGGGGTAGGATTCCTGAGGAAATAGCATGTGCTTTGCCACGCAAGCACCTGCCACCTCAGCAGAATCTATTTATCTTCCTGCTTAAGTGCAATTCCCTACTGCCTACCGGATATTTTGAGTAGGTAAGTATGTGTCCTGGCTAGAGGGGAAAAAAAGCAGCTTCTGAGATGGTCTTCACAGGCAAACAGACCTCAGGAATCACGAACTGCCCAGCGAACAGCAGTGCCCCCAAAAGGTTGGCTCGGCCGTCATTCTGCAACTCGTATATGGGCACCTGAAGAGCAGAGACTGAAATTATACCCCGTCCCTTACATGAAGCCCACACAGCAGGAAAAAAAAGTCCAACTTATGCAACACAAATACATGAATAATTTATGTTACAATGATTTATGACAGTTTCCTTCTTCATCCAAACTATTTTAGACTGCAGCAGATGGTAGGATTTCCCTCTGTGCTTGACAGACTTTTATAATTTAAGCGCTTAAAAGCTAATACAGAGATGATTCTAGAGTGACTAAGCCGTTAAAAGAGTGACTCAGGAAAAACATAAAAACTAGAAAGCAAGCACAGTTAAGTGACTGAGCATGGGAGAAGTGATTGTACAGAGAAGAAGCAACAGTCCCGATCATACAGAACTGCCACTACAGGCTTCACAACAGCTCTCTTGCACCATCTTTCCTCATAGCATAGAAAAACTGAACCAGCAGGTTATTACCGACAGAAAAGGACAAGATTAAAAACAGAAATTTGGTCTGCTGAGTGACGACTTCCATGCCTTTTCAGATTGCCTCTTTATTAAAAGAGAGTCAGAGCTCCTCTCAGCAATAAAAACAAAAAAATCACATGCTCCATTGCTAGATCATGTGTCAGGCAGACCTCCAAGCAATAAAGCCAAAAAGAAAGTAAAACCTTGAACATGAAGTATCACAACTAAACTGCCCCACATCAAGACAGTAAGTGGGAGCCTACTGCTTCCTCGACTTCTGTATTTTGACTTCAAATAGACCACATGTGAAAGGGAAGTTATGAGATGGGGGAGGGGAATTTTACAGTGTGATGTTTCATCTCTCCTTTGTGATTAGAGCTGTATTTTACACTCAAGCAAGCTATTCTAGTAAGACAACCCCTCCCCCTCAGACAATATGCAAAAGGATGATCTCCAGCTAAGAGAATGAAAATTAATGGATTTAGTCTTTAGAGGAAAAGAAACAGACCATGATAGAAGCTTTGTGGAACAGAAATGATAAAAAAATGCATCTAATGCTTAGAGATTACTAAAAAAAAGATAAAGAATGCAACAATGAGTAACATAAGATGGGATAACAACTGATGAAGTAAAAAGTAATAAGCTCCAGGGCTTTAAAAGAAAAAAAAAAAAAAAAAAAAAAAAGAGACAGCTAACAACCAGCAGCCACCTGAGGCTGGAAAGATGCTTCTCGTATAAACCGATTAATACACAATAGCCAATGACAGGCTTTTATATCTTTCTCTGAAGCATCTGGCCTCAGCCATAATGAACTACTGGTCTGATTTGGTACAGAGTTGTAAAGTCATTAATGACAAAATTATGGGGCAGATCCTCAGCTGGTGAGTCTGTCAATTCTCACTAATTTCTACCAGCACTGTGACCATTCACCCTGGCCAGAGGCCTGCCCTGAAATACTAAACCATATAGTGATAATCAGGATACTGTCTAGCTTTGCATATAAAAACCAAAAATGAGGCATCTGACTTCAAATTAAGTCCATTACCTGAGATCCTGTCAGAACAACAGTTTTACCCAGGTTCTCACACATGAAGGATAAGGCTGAAGCTGTATAGGCCATGGTATCAGTACCGTGAAGGATCACAAAACCATCGTACTTTTCATAGTGCTCCTGGAGACGGAGAGACAGTTTTCACATTGTTAGAGCAATGCTGATATGCTGGCATCAGCAAGTGAGGTACATATTGCATTCCTTTCACTGATGCAAGTAACAGCATAATACTTTAAAGGGTACTACACACATAATTCCTCTTAAAGTTATCCTGTTTTCAGTTTAAATACAATTAAGGGTTAATAGGACACTAAGCGATAAAGCCAGTCATTCTAATTATGGAACAGTCAAAGAGATTCTTCTATGTATACATATTAATGCAGCATTTTTAAACCAGAGGACTGCTAATTAAGAAAAGCTTAGCAATGGCTTTAAACAGGAATGTTAACATATGCAAATTAGTCGTATAGTCTGATTTCCTGTTGCTGCTTTTACTTTAGGGATTACACCACTTACAGGAACAGATTAGGCAAACCAAGGCTATCATAACATATAGAAAAAATAGTCCATTTCATCCTGGTAGCAGAAAGGCAAATTGCCAGTGTCAGAGTGCCCTCTTCTGTTGAAAAGTCACCCTTTCTCTAGCGGTACGTGACCTGCAGCAAAGAGGTGAAGAGGTTTCTTGTTGTTCGTTAATGTACATGCACTTCCTGGTTTTTGAGAAGTCCCTTCGACTATCCGACACGTACAGATGCAAAAAGAAATTTTAGAACAACATTAATCTACATTCAATTCCACACAGGACTTGTTTCAACGCAAAGCCATGAATCACACAGCTCATCCTGTTGGAATAAAGTCATCTGCTGGCTTTTGGAGGAAAAAGGAAGTGATTCCTCTGTTTTAAGAGTAAACATAGTAAACATTGTAGTGATGGAAAAGATTACACAGAAGTCGAAGCAGATATATGAAGTTCCCGGGGGGGGGGGGTGGGGTGCCATAGAATTAAACGAGATTTCTTTTTAATTTTACTTCTTATGCTACAGTAGGCACACACAGAAATAGCCACTTGTCCTCTCTAACTCATGTACACTCACGAATGTTTTCAGCCTTATGAACCTTACTAGATGCAAGAGAACATAGCTTGGTTTAAGCTTCATAACATAAAAGATCAGCCTGGCAATTAAGGAGATATCCCACTTAAACATCTTAGAATGTTTCAGTCTGAAAGGTCATCAGCACGTTACATCTGTGCCAAGTCCGTGTCCAAGATGAACACAAAGTGGCAGTGTATATACCTAAGCCAGACAGCTGAAGAAAGGTTGTTTTTTGTGTGTGTATGTGTGTCCTCAGCACTTTTCACTTGGATTACATGTACTGGATATTGCATATACAGAGAAGCTGCATTCTGTGTACAGGAAAGAAACACTTTTTTTTTGTAATAAAATAATATGCCATTAAGGAAGAAGGGTAAATTCTCTACTGTTCAGCATGGGATTGCCACCTTCTACTCTTGGCCCTGGGCTTCTCCCAGCTGCACCCCTGCTCCATCCTAGAGGCTCTCCACCTATACACCAGCTCCGTCTCTTCTCTGCCCTGGCAAGACGCATTTGATAGGAGGAGCATCATCCCTAGTTTGGTGGTTTCAGTTTTAGAGAACCTAAAGATGCAAGACTGTTACCTGAATCTTCAGCATCATTCCCTGCATTATTATACTGTTCGCATGCATTGCTACAGCTCTGTCAAAGAAGGAAATTTACACTATAAAGCCCACTATCACAGAACAAGCAGGAGTAGAAGAGCAATATCTTACTAGGCCCACAGTTATTTATTTCTAACAGCTATGTATGAATTCCTGGTGTGAAGTATTTGAAATGCTTCACATTTTTCCTTTCTTAAAAGGAGACAGCTAAATTCAGACACAGGGACAGGAGCAGAGAATACTGCTATTTTAAGCAAGAGAGGGATGTAATGAATTTATCTATATATGCAGAAATATCTATGGCTTTAAACATTTCCCAGTGTGGGAAAGCTAACCATGACCACATTTTTTTCTGCTGGCTGCAAAGCCAAAGCTAGTCAAGTCCACCTGTGTCCAGAGCAAGAAAGGCACAAAGACATGAAATTATCTTCTACATCAATAGCCAGCTATTAAGCTATTTGAACACTCAAATGACGTGTAACTAGGCAACCTTCAGTTAATTCACCTACACTTAAGAATTTTATTCAACATTTTTGGTCAATGAATTTAAGTCAACGTTTTAGAACATATCAACCTACGTATTACATACCTTATTCCATCATAGCTGCAATTTTCCTATTTATTTTCTTGTACAGAATTACAACATGGCTTAGCATTGGAAGAACTATATAACTTTAATGAGTTTGCAATATTTTCAGAAGAAAAAAAAACATTCAGCAAGCCTTGCAAGCACAGTACTTGTACCTTGCTTAGTTACTTGCAAAGTTAACATAACATTTACATTTTAAACAAACAAATATATATGTATAGCACTACCGTATTGGTTTATCTTGCTAAGTATACTAGAGATACTGCTGGTTTTGTTTAAGCAACAAACGAATTCTTATCCCACACCATAGTACCTCAAGTTTCTTTGCAATTTTGGCCCAGTCATCTGGCGTCATGTTGGAAGAATCAAGCAGCGGTGAGAGCTCCAGGATTGTGTAAAAAATTCTTTTGTTTTGCTTAGAGACACTATGAATAAAGAGAATTGGAAAAAAAAAATTCTTAGAGCTAATATCAGCTCATCACTTCTAATTTTTTCTCTAAATCAGTAGTTTTCACCCTTTTCCTCCTCATCTCCCAAGCCTACGGCAAAAAAAAAAAAAAAAAAGGCCTTAAATTTGGAACATTAAGTTCCAAGTTTACAAGTTCATAGCTTGACATGGTTTAAAGCACAAATCCCCAAGTTTAAGTTAATAATAAATGTAATTTGGGAAGCGGAGAGTGGCTGGCAAAACTAAAGACAGAAAAGAACGCAGACTTACTTCATTTAAGATTGGAACTGAGTTCTAACAGAAGTCGATACAAAGTCTTAAGATTTAAAAATGCTTCATAAGCTATTGAAAAGAATCTATAAAGTTCCCAAGGTTTATAGGTGGTCAACAGAAGAGTTGCAACAACTTTTTGATCCTGTGATAAATATAAATAGATACCCTTTGTGTCAGGAAAGAGTATCTATTTATAGGGTACCTTAAGAGTCTTATGACTGTGCTTAATTTTTGTGGCCTTTAGAAGATCCACTCTTCTCTGTCTCTCTGACTTCAGATTTCAGACAAAAAACAACTCCTGGTTACTTAAGATCTTCAAGTAAACTATTGCCTTTGCTAGTAGTAGGCTAACTTTGTAAACTTTGTAAAACCCCAGTCTCAGCCTATTAGGCCTGTTGTCACCTTGTTATGAAAGTTTGCTATATGGTACCAGCTGTCTCTCATGATATGAGGTTTAAGCATGTGATAACAACACAGGTCTTAAAATACTTGCTCAGGTTGGAAACAGAGGCCTCCAGACTATAAACAACTCACTGGTGATCAATTTTTGGCCACTGAACAAATGCAACCTTGACAGCTGGGAAAAAGATTGCTCCAAGTGCAATAAAAACAAGACAAAGCAACTGAGCAAGGGAAAAAAACCCAAAACAAACCAACCCAAAAGCTAACAGTCAAGCAGTATGATAAAGATCCTCAGCCCCACAGGTATGTAACACTTTCAAACATCATGCAGTGTGTAGCCCAGCAGATGGAGACCAAAGATTAAGAAGTGTCTAGACTCTCAAACATCTTACAAAAGTACATGATCCAAAATTTGGAGGGGAGATGCCAAAGGCTATGATGGCTACAGAATCACAGTAGGATTGTCCTAGCTCTAAGCATGCTGTCTGCTCTCCCTGCCTCCAAGGACCACAGGACTCCCTTTCTCCACCTGCCTATCAAGAAACTTGGCTCTTCAAAGACGTTTCATTTGCCAGGCAAATGGACTGCACACAGAGCATGTTACCCCACAAAACACACTCATTTCTCCACATTAACTTTCTAACCTCTCAGAATAAAGTCAATTACACAAATTAAACTTGGCAGTTCAGGTTTGGGGTAATAGAAGAACTACTACTACTATTTTCTGCTACCTTTTTGAAGCTCTGAAGAGGACAGAATATCCACCATTTTCACCCATTTTTACATTAGTTGGAATATGTTCCTATTTAGCAATGCAGTGGCCAACAAGCAGCTTACAAAGAACTGCTAACAGGCCACCTCTGCCCTTCCTACTCGTTCTTCCAGGCAGAGCCATCCAGAGCATATTTTACGGGACCATCTTCAGAGCACTCTCAATGAGTTTCCACTGAGTGAACATGAGAGAAAGTTCCCTGTCACCTGTAACTGCGACAGATACTTCAACATTTACACTGGAAGACAGTCAAAGGCTACAGAAAATACCAGGATACTGCATGGATGTGTAAGAGCTCCTGAAACAAGGTACTTGGAGCACAGAAAAATTGACTACCTTCCCTCAGCATTCACAATAGTGTTTTGTTCCCGCTTGCTCACTTGTATATATTTATAGCAATACAAAATATGCAAAACCAAAGAATCAATTATCAATGCATCAGCTAATAAAGTCTGTAAACCCACTCCCCGTATGAGGTCTGTAAGCCAGTTGCATACAGCAGAGGGAGCATTTAAACAACGTGCAGTTTTCATTCACAACCGACTGACATACTGCACCTAAACAGTTAGGCTTCTTACTAAAAACTGCCTTGTTGGATATCACATTTACACGTGCTAAAGGTAACTTTGGAAGTCAGTTGAAAATCTGTAAAAAGAAAGCTCCTCTGAGGACATGCTGTTTAAATAAAACACGACATACCGATAAAAGAGACCAGCCTAGTCTACAATTTTTGATGCCTCTCTCTAAAAAGAGATCGTATCATTCCTCTTACATCAAAGTTATCACACAGATATACAAAGTTCACAAAAACCTCCTATTTTCTCCCCTCAGAAACTCACAATATTTCCCAACTGCCTAGTTAAAATATCACTCTGCTAGCACAAAAGAGAAAGTGGCAAATTGCCATGACCAGCCTCCAGAAAGAGCACTCAGCAGTGTCAGAAAAACAAGACAAGACTGTTTTTTAAACCTCAGGTTTTGATATCAATGATTGTTTTAACCTTTTCTGTTCTTCATGGAAAAGATGTGCCAGGAGAAGTATTTTCAGGGCTTAGATGGGTATATTAGTGTAGTTTTGTTGTATTTCAAATCCCTTAAAGTATTTAAAAATTTATCCAGTTACAAGCACAGTATCGTAACAGAGCTTCATTTTTCTTAGCATAACCACTGTGTTTAACAAACTGTATGTTCACATCAATACTACTCCACCAGGAGTCCATTTCTCTTCCCTTTACCCCTTTTCCTGCCATCAGCCTTTTAAGTGGTTACTTTTAAAAGCTTTACAGAAACCTCAATACAAAATAGAAAGAAATCAATAAACCTTACATTTTCTTTGCATGTCCTGATTTTCTCCTTAAAGATTAAAGAATATCCATTTTTACTCATACAGCAAAACAGCTACAGTCCCGTTTATTTTTCAATGGCTGGATAAAATCATCCTTTGTGCAAAGTTAACATGTTTACAGGGATATGGTCATTCATCACAGCTGGGGAATATCTCAGATTAGCATACTGCCCTCTAAATAAAACCTATAAGCTTATTAATCACTGCCCAACAGTTAAGAAGCAATGCAGATTAATTATAAGCTCACCACTTATTATCATAATGTTGCATAAATTTGGGAAAGACAATCAGCTTTTAGTTTTTAAAAAACAGAAGGCGTGCAAAATGAAAGCATGAGGCCTATTCACAAATGCATTAATTAGATGCTACTTTTTCAGACATATGCTGAAGATGATTCACAGAGCTGTATATACAGTTTTCTTAGTTTCTATAAAAATACTTGTACGTTTACACAGTAGCCAATTAATATCCAAAACAAGAAAAAAATGTAGGACCAAGCTGCCCAGAATGGTTACTTGTTGCCTAATTTAAAAGTTGTTTTTCAAGCAGTGGTAAGACACTTCATTGCAAATATATCAAAACAGACATTTTTCCATTGTGCCAGACACAGTAGACTTTTTCCTTTTAAGTCAATACAACCATTTTTGCTAATCTCATAATGGATTCTTCACATTACATGTTTGGAGATGTAATCATCTGAAAATTAACAAGATACTTCCTAACCCTCCCTCTCCCCAAGGAAAAGTGTACTTACGGGAGCACCAATGTGTTATCTGGAAATTCATGGCAGTTGTTCAGTTTTGTTTCCTGGGCATATGCCTCATCATGCAGCATCGGCATCATTTTCAAGCTACTTACTAATTTATTGGCCTCAGGAGCAAGTCCTTAAAAATAAAGAATAAAGGAAGTAAGTAAAGGAGCAGGGATGGAAGGAAGCAAGTAATACAGTAAGGAGGAAAGAAGTCAAGTTACAGAGCTGTTTGCCCATCCTTCTAAATTAAATTTAAACAGTCTATTGCCAGCTTAAGAACATGAAAACCAAATATAACCAATAAATCCCTGTGCAGTTATTCTTTCTTGTCTTGAAATAAATAAATCCTTTATTTAAGTGAAATAGTGTTACAAATCTCCTCCATATCAAATAGTTATGCTTTACCTATTTTTGTTGCACATGTGTGAATACCAATCAGCAGCAGGGGCAGGAAGCCAATTTTTGCAACTGTAGCAAAAAGCTATCATTCTGTCTTATATTTGCTATAGCTATTCTCTACCTAGTGGCAGAAGACTTCGAAAACACCAAGCATTATTTTGTACTATAAAGTTGTGGTATTTTTACCTAAGCTGCTTTGCCTACAGCAGTATTGGCACAAACAGCAAGCTACTAGTGTGACTACGTTGGAAAGCTGCATGTTATGTCTCACTGTCAATAGCAATAGCATTTCCATAGAAAATAAAAAAAGTAAATGAAAGAGAAAGCTAAAATAAACCCCACAGAAGGTACTGAGCATTGATAGATTTAGACAAAGATCTGTACATATATACCAAGATAAAGGAAACTCAGCTTCCCAGAAAAGTCTTAACTAAGTGCTCCAATCACTCTTGAATAGGTGCTTTCCACTAGCAGGTTTAGGACTGATCATCTCAATTGACAAGAGGTAGAGAACCTGCATATGCTGCTGAACAGAAAACGTCAAGAGCATGGATGCATCTTAAGCTCTGTTCACCCTCTCCCCACCCATGATGTTGTCTTTCTCTCTGTGGCAGGGGCCCTGAAACAGACAGGGCTTAAACCAGCCTAAGTGCATTTAGTGTGTGTTGGATCTGCAGGTGTCCTGGTTGCAACCACGTATTTCAAAGGGAATCCACGTGCCATTCTTTGTTAGAAAGGAAGGCACCTACATTTTTGATGTTACAGCCCTCAGTATCGTAGATCTGAGTTCATTTGCGAATCTAACTTGCAACTCATCTCCCAGTACCGTTTCAGGAAGGACAGCAACAGTCCCAGCGCGGAGTCAGAAGCCACCCTGGTTTTCTTAAGTCTGACTTTGAGACATTTTTCATTCAAGGAGCTGCTATCAGAGGTACTTCCTTCTGGACTTCAAGACTCTACTGGCATTACTTTATAGTTTAGTTTAATCTCAGTGAATGTGTTTTATACCATCTGTTCAGATGGCAAACGAACTCTCAAACCTCATTACTCTACTTTTGCTAGTTCTAGTTATTCCTAATTCGTGGCCAGGTAATTCTCTCCTACTTCCTAGATCTTCTGTTTGTTTAAACACAACTCTCATCCAAGTTAGCATCGGTATTCTTTTTATTGTTTCACCTTCAAACAGCAAAGTTTATTTAAAATACTCCAAAACACAGACAGTATTTTCAATAGTATTTCTATCTTTTTCCATTTACTTTCCAAACTGACAGAAAAGTCCTTAAGAACTCCCTAATCTCCCTCCTGGCTTGCCTGAAATGAAGTAGCAGGCCTCTTCATAGCCAACTTTCTCACACAACAGCACCAGCATTTAAGTAGCTTTGGATTCCTGCCGGAATACTTTGTTTTACAAAATATACTTAACATGCTTTCAAGCTTTGGATGTTTCACTCATTCAGCCATAATCCCTGCTTTTCCTACCAAGGATGTTCCTAGCTTAGTCACAAATGGCCACTTCTGATGTGCTTGGGCATAGAGTCATCTTGGCTCTGAAATGCAGCCCAGTTTCAAGTATTTTCTGGGTGTTTTCTGATTTTTCTTCTGTTTGTCCAAGGCTCATCTTGCTCTGAATACTGACAACGGATTAGACTGTTTATTTTTTGTATTTGCCTCAGGAACCAGAGAGCTGATGTACATCAATATTCTTAAATCCCTTCTCTATGAATGGCAGTTCCTCATCTCTCCTCTAATCACAAATCTGTCAGGATTTTTCTGCAATTGCTTGCACTGAACTTAAACTTTTTTTTTTTAAGACATTCTGCAGATGTATACAAGATGGCCCACTTACAACCTATGCCGTCCCCTAAATGCATCTACATTTAGCAGTATTTTCTACTTTGCAAACACAGGGGAACTCAAGCACAACTGTTTTAAGAACACTTCTACTTTTTTATGCATGAAAAACATCTTTTGTGAGCCAAGCTTGTTAACCAAGTATTTGAAGCAACTTCACCCCTGCAGAGAAGAGGCAGGCTGTGCAACTTGTCCAAATACCACTCATCAACTTCTGTCCTTTCCCTCCTTAGCTGGCCAACCCTGGCATCACAAAGCACATGGACAAAGGTAGAACATCAAGCAAGAAACTGAGGTCGAGGAGAACAAGCGTGGTTCTGTCTCATCCACAGTCAAGGACTGTGCTTTTCACTCTGGTGCTATAGATAACACAGTTACATCCACTTGCCAATCAAGATATCCTATAACCTCTGCTGCAGCAGAGAACAGGGAGCTGAAAAAGTCTGATACAGCTGTGTCAGTGGGGCTCTGTACCCAAGAAACCACTGGCATTGGGGAGAATGAGCATTCTGTACATCAGCATGCTGAAGTCATCATCCCCAATCCTAACAAACTCTTCATGCTGAGGAATACCAAGGATGGACCAGTTTTTACCTATAGGAATACCAATACAAGTGACACATACATCTACAGTGCCAGATCCCAAAAGTAACAACTACATTTTGCAAAGGCAGAGAAGCAGAAAGTGTTCTCCAAAATATGCAGTTCTGCAGCTGTAGTACTTGGAGCTTTTGGAAGTGAGGCGCATATGTTTCAAACAGAAAAAGGGTTGGACTACAGCAGCCACTCCTTTGGCAGTCTAGTATATCCAGAAAAGACACACAATTAACTAAGTTACCCAGGCAGACTCTACCTCAAGACAAGTAACCTTTCTAAGGGATTTAGCTTAGTTCTTCTTGTATTTGTTGGGTGTTTTTTTCCTTAATATTTCATATAAAAGCTAGGAAAGAGATCCAGCACACAAGCCTGAGGAGATCTTCCTGAAGGCACCAGCCAGGAGGAGCACAAGCACAAGCTTGATGCAAACATCAGTATCACAGTAACCTCACTAAGGAGTGCGGCAAGATTCTCTTCTGAAATGAGCTACCAATAAGCCAAAAGAAGCTGTTGTAGGAGGAAAGAAGTAGGAGGAAGTAGAAGGAAGAAATTTTAAAAATGCACTGACACGGCTTACTTGACAGCAAAAACATGAACATTGAGACAGTCTGCAACCTAGTCTGGTTGTCACCCAGCTCACACAAACACAGACTATCCATCCTCTGAAAATGACTCTTGCACAGGTAACTTGTATATGTGCAGGAAGTCCAGCAGGTCCGAGAGACACTGGAGTTGCCATACATACACAGGTCAACTGCAGAACCCCTACAGGAGGTTTACAATCAGATACCATGATGATAAATAATCGCTCCATAATGAGGCCAGGGAATGTGACTGTATCAGTCTTGTACATAGAGGCAGTTCTGCACAGGAACATATTCCTTGCAAAACACATTGGGCCTATCAGAACTATCTGATTTTAAAAATGAAACCATCAGCTGGAAAAGCCATAGAAAAACTTGTAAGCCTAGCCAGAAATTACTTTGGTAGAAACCTAGCTGGATCCCTTCGCTTTGAGCAGTTGCTGCTATGAAAGGTTTTGTGCAGCTTAAGGAAGCTACTTCTCTTCACCTTGCTTGCAATAAAACACTTGTAGTTTTAGGTATGGTTGTAAACAGGCACTTTCTATCCATTGACTAATAAAATAAATGAACATCTATCAGGTTTTTTTTTCCCTCTGAAGCATGCTGCCTTTCCCATGCCCTTTCACCAGCTTCTCTCTGAACACTAAAGACTGCCAAATATTCTGAAAGAGGTACTCTGGCTGCTCTGCTGCTAGATCTGCGTATGAAAAGCAGGTTGAAACCCTCACCAGGATGTAGCAAGTCAGCATCATCAGATCATAACTGTTAGATTGTTTGCACATGCTTTAATGATTGACACTTGTTAAGCAAAGGGGAAAAAAAGGCATACAAAATGAGAAGAGGTATGGAGTTCATTCATAAGAGAATGAGACATGCAATTTTAATTTATTCGCTTTAAAAAGGTGTTTGGAAAGCTGAGACAGTAGAAGTAGGAAATTATTTTAGCATAAACAATGCACACAGAGAGGAAAGTCACCACATGTCATCTGAAATACAGATTTTTTTTTTTTTTTTAACAACTTTGGTAGATTAAACACAAAGATGACAGCCATAAAAAAACAAAGCAGAAAACCCCCGTAAAGCATCTTCCCTACAACAATAAGGATCAGCCAGCCACCATCTTCTGAGCAGGAAGGATATGTATTGGAAAAAAACCTAGTCTAGGAAGCTCTGAGGTGATTAAGAGTATTCTAATCCTACAAATGAGCAGCCAAGATGGTATTTCAGGCAGGGGCTTGAAATTCTGTAGCAGGGAACAGAAGTACCCACAGTTCTGAACCTAGACAGACAGAGGCTCTGGAAGCCCTGGGATGCTCCACTGCCTCCCAAGCGAAACAGGAAGGATACTGAAGTTCATCAAAATTGGACTGCTTCCCTCACCCCCCACCCATACACCACCCTCTTTCAAACGCATAGCCCTGCAGCAAGTCAGACCTGGCTGAAACCTGTTGTTTGCCCCAGACACGTTGGCTGGCTCGGGAGCCAACATCTAGCATCCCTCGGGATCAGTGCCTGCTGAGTGAGAGTCTAGTGGTGCTCAGGGGCCACTTCAACCAGCTTCTGGACTGGGGGCCTGGAGAATGGGCAGTGGGATGTGTTAAGTGACTTTAGGCACCTACCTGCTGACATTTTGGGACACCTGAAAACACATAGCATACACCTGTGGGCACCTAAGAAGCTTTCAAGTAAAACACTGCCAGTATACTGAGACATTTGAGAGTTCAGTTCTGGCTTTAAACATTTTTCAGCTGGTGGGAGGGGGTTTGGCATGCCTAGCCTTTTCATCCACGCAAGCCTCACCCTCCCATGGTAAGGTAAAGCAGAACTCTTCAATGATTTCTTGAAGGAAGTCAAAAGCTGGTAGGAAAGCAGCAGAAGCGTGCCCAGAGGCAGGTGAGCACAGATGCTGCATCTGATCTTGCTCCTTATGACACTTGGCAGCATGTATGCTGCCACACTTGCATCAGCTGCGTCTGTCAGGTCACCACTTGAAAATCATTGACGTGGCCACCAACTCCAACAGCCCACGCTCTTCCCAGTGGGAATGCAAGGCACATGCTCTCTAGGTAGCCTGAGACAGGGGCTATTTTGGGGCTAAAAAGACTGCATGACTGGTACGATGAAGTCGGTTTCATTTTCAGTACACAGAGGGCAAAAAGGACTCCTACATCAGGAAACACGTTGCCGTTTGCCAAAACCTGCTCTAACTAGCTGTGAGGCTCGCTTGTCAGAAGGATACCTATCGGCTAAGCTACCGAAAATAACCAGCTGGCGGGAACAGAGGCTCAGAGGAAAGCACATACCCTTCTCGCGTTGCTCGTACCAGTTAGGCGAAACCCGGGGATGCTGAACCACAAACCGCGCCAGGGAGAGCGGTCACAAAGCAAAGCTACCAGCTAAGGAGGCGGCAGCCTCAGCCCCCGCCGGCCAAGCGGTGCGCCCCCCGGCCCAGCGCCCTACCAGCTACCCCGCACCCGGCCGGCTCCGCAGCGTGCCCTGAGGGGGAGACCTGCTCCGCCGCCCCGCTCCCCCCGGGGCCCCCTCACCCTTGGCGTCCTGCACCATGCCGATGGTGCCGCCGGTGTTGATGACCAGCACCCGCGCCTCGGCCTTCCAGCCGCCGGCGGAGAATGGGGGGCAGCCGGGGCGCTCCTGGAGACGGGTACCGGCCAGGGCTCTGCCCAGAGAGCGCACCCCCGCAGGGTGCTGCCCCGCCGCTGCCGCCTCCATCCCGCTCCTGAGGAACCGCTACCTACCACCCGCCCGGCGAAAGGAGAGTTATAGGGCGGCTGCGTGGCCGCCCCTTCCCGCCCCGCCGGCCGGGCAGGCAGGCAGCGGGGTGGGGCCTGCCCGGGCCGCGGAGCGGCCCCCAGAGGCGGGGAGAGCCGCCATGCCCGGCCTCCGGAGGGGCGGCGGCGGCTGGGGCTCGAGGGCTTCGGGCGGCCGTGAGATCCAGGCGGGAGGCGGGAAGGGGCGAGCCCCCGCACCGCCGCCCGCCTGCGGCACCACCCCTTGTACTTTGCGCCGCTGCGGCCGCGGGGCAGCGCCAGCCGCCGGGGGGAAACGTCAATGTCCTTCGTGCTTGAAGCAAAGAGCAGCGGCGCGTTTCAGGCCTGGAGGGGAGAAGGGGGTAAACAGGGCTTGTGAGCAGCCCTGGCGAGAAGAGCTGCCTCGTCCCCTCTTTCTTCATTCTATGATTCTATAACGTTCTTCACTGTGAGGGTGATGAGGCACTGGCACAGGTTGCCCAGAGAAGCTGTGGCCGCCCCCTCCCTGGCAGTGTTCAAGGCCAGGTTGGATGGGGCTTTGGTCTAGTGGAAGGTGTCCCTGCCCATGGCAGGGGGGTTGGAACCAGATGAGCTTTAAAGTCACTTCCAACCCAATCCATTCTGTGATTCTATGATTTTTCCAGAAAGCTCTTGGGGAAGAAAGCGGGAACATCCTCTGCTTACCTGGCCTCTGAATTGACTTGTTCCTACAGTTTCAGCTTCCTAATCTGGACCCTCGTTTTTCATCCAGGTTTTCTCACGAGAGAGGAAGGAGCTCCACATTCAGGCTGTGCATCAAGCCCTGGGCCAAATGGGGACAGCCTAGTACAATACTGCCTGCTAACAGCTGTAATATGGACAGTAAGAGTTGTGCTGGAAAGGTCTCCTTGGGCGACGATCAGAGCTGTGGAATAAGTAATAGCAGCCTGCGAAACCAGAGCCTGTCCAGACTGATCTCTTGTTAAATCAAGCATCCATACACAGTCCTATCATGTAAGATGTATGGTAATATGAGCCCACAAACTACTTTCTTCGAGCTTTTCCATCCCTTTGAGGACATTAACCCTCAGGGACTGATATTTTCTGGACACCTACGACCGCAAAATGGTTCTTGATACAGCCGGATCCAACATGCAATTGTGAAAGACAGCTTCTGTTTCTCAACTGTCTTGCCAAAAGCGCTCATGAAAAACAAGCTAATGGTCAACAGAGATGCTCAGTTGTGCACATGATGACACCATCTCTATCCATATAGCTGGGACCTCTGAAAAAGAAATGAGAATACAGAGGAGGGCTAAGCTTGCTACTTCAACCTCAGAAGCTCTGGATAGTTGTCTGTTTTGTCCTGATGATCATCTCTACTGTTGGCCATATCTGCAAAAAACTGGTTATTGCCAGGAGCTGCATACCATGATGCTGAAATGAACTTTTTCTGTTCAGTAGGGCGACTTTAGAGTCTTTGCTGATGCAAAGAGCACAGAGGAAACAGTTTTAGGAAACAGTGACAAGGTATACGCATCTACCTCATTTCAGTGCTCCATGAGAAACGACAGCAGTGGTATCATTGCCCATAGCCCTGGTGAAGGTAATGCTGTAACAGAATTGCTAGTTTCATCAAAATAGATGGAGTAATGCTGAAATTTGTATGGCTATGGAAAACTGTGATGTCTTCTGGTCTTACAATACCAGAAGTTCCTCCAGTCCTTGGTACCTACAGAGCTGAACTGGTGAGGAAAGACCTGTTATTTGTAATAAATATCATAACAGAAGGAGTGGTGAATGACCAGATTAGAGCACAGAAAACTCATCTCCATCCTATTCTAGATTGTAGACATAACTGAGCTCCGGTTTACATTCCACCTGTTTGTTACCAACAATGTGCTAGGCATTTCTCAAATTTTCCTCCATCTTCCTGTAACAGTCTTCCTAAGCTGTCAGACATACTAGCCCTTCTTCAACTCTAATGCTTCAAAATAGAAGCATTAAGCTTCAAAACTAAATATAAATTTAGGGTTTAGTGTCTAGGTAGAAGTAGTTGGTATATCTGCATTAGACGGCAATTTTATAGGTAAAGGAAGAGGGGAGGTGTGATGAAAAAGGTGATGTTATAGGTATTTTACAGAAAAAGCCAGAGACGTATACCTTATAGACTCTGGAACTCAGAGAGGTTAATTGTGGGAAGGGGGGCAGATTAAGCTCTGGCATAAAACAAAAATATCTGTATTAAGCCTTCTACTGGTGTCTAGCTCAGATGCTGGTTTTACTTATAAGAGTCGTGTTTAGAAAGTATATGGTAGTTTCTTTTGAGGATCGGGTGTGAGATCAAGTATAAGGAGGCTGAAGTTGTTTTCAAGGAAATCTGGTAGGTCTTGAGGTCAGTTGTCATGAGATTTGTTATTACTGGTGAACTCTAAAGCCAAATTAGCGAAGTAACTGGCTAAAAAACAATGAGCCAGTTGCTGAGGACAGTAACTGCTGAGAAGCACCGTCTGCATGGGCAGAGAACAAACTGCTGCGCAAGTACCTTGAGGCAAAACGTGTAGCTTAAGTGCCTGAGTTACTCAGTAAGCCCAAGGAAGAACATGCTTCCTGTATGAAAGTGGTGGGGATTTTTGGTTCCACGTCATATGAACTTGATTTGTACCCTGTGCTGCAACTTTTTAGTAAAATTTAACTCAATTTCAAGGCAAAAATACATATTATGGGATGGTCCAAGCAATTTCTTCCTCTTCCAGTTTCTATGACTTACTATTCCAAGAGAACCAAATTTTATGCACTCCCTCCAAGTTGTCAATCTCTCTCTTATACTGGCTAGCCCAAAACTTGGCACAGAATTCCAGACATAGCCTTTTAACTGCCAAGTAGAGGAGAGCAATTGTTCCCCTTGATCTGCCGGCTCTAATTGTCTTGCTAATGCAGCCCAGTCTGTAAGCTTTCTGTTGGCTTTCATCACTGCAAGGGCCCTTTGCTGACTCATATATGACTTGTCCATATGACCCCCAAGCCCTTTTTGCACATCTGCTACTTAATTTTTTGGTCTGCAGCCTGTACTGATTTATGTGGTTACTCCATCTCAGATTGTGCATTTGGCTTTGATGAATTTTATGTGGTCCCTGTCAGCCCATTCCTCTGGCCTGTTGAGGTCCCACCTTGCATTTCAGGCTGGACCATTATTCTAGTTTTAGTTTGTCCCTAAAGATCACCCAGCTCTCCTAGGCTTCTTTGCACTTCAGGACGGCCTCCCAAGGTATCTTGCCTACTAGATTGCTGAAGAAGCCAAAGCCTGCTCCCCTTAAAGTCAGAGTCTTTAGTCTACTCCATCTCTTCCTCACTTCTGTAATATGAAGGCCTGTTTGTGAAACACCTCCTCTTTGCCTTGCATCTACGTATACCACAGAACTGCTTGTAGTTCTTGAAAGTAGGAAATGTTTTGTAATACCAATTTGCTTTCCTTAGTTGCAAGAAGACCAAGAACTAGAGATAGCGATTGTAGCCAACAACTCAGCATCAGACTCATAGTATCACATACCTAATAAGGCTTGACTAATGTTTGATTAATGCTTAATTTTTAGTTAGTAACAGATGGATTACTTTATAGCTGCATCATAAATCAGTGCTTGTTTATTTGCGACTTGCCTGCTGTCTCAGAAACATCCCCATCATGGCAGTCCCTGCTTCCCCAGTAATAACAGCTGCACCTTTTCCTCGAGGATCCTAAGCACTGCTATCTCAGCCGCCGCAGCCAAAGCTGCCCTTGACTGTCATTCCCTGAGTGGCTCCCTCTTGTTTGTGAGTAGCAGATCCAGGAGACTATCTCCTGTATTCAGCCTGTCCAGCACCTTTGTCAAAAAAATTGTCCTCGATGTCTGTAAAATCTCTTGGATTGCTTGTCCCTCCTCCACATTGCCCTCTTAGATGTTGAGGTTGTAGAATCCCCCATGAGAACCAGGATCTGCAATCAAGGGATGACTTCTCCCTAGTCGAAGGGGGCTTCACCCACCTCCTGTCCTTGATGAGGTAGCCTAGAGTTGGCACCACTCATGACGTTGCCATTGCAGCCCTCACTGTGATCCTGACTAGAAAGCTCTCAAAAAGCCTATAAACCTTAGCCCATAGCACTCTGTGCATCCCTGTACATAGAGCACAAAACCAGCCCCAGCCCTCACCTTCCTTGTCTTTGTGAAAGAGCACCTGTATCGATGCATTGCAATCTTCCCTCGCATGAACTCTCCCATCATGTCTCTAATTCCCATATCATCACAACTCTTAACTGCACACAGACACCTGGTTTCTCATGTTGCTTTCCCCGGCTGCTTACATTCGTATACAGGCACTAGAGGCAGGCCCTTGGTTGTCCAACTTCCTTGGATGGGAGGGAATCCTCCCTGTTGTTCTGTCCAGTGTGTTTCCACCCACTGATGGACCTAACTTAAAAGTCTCCCTCAATAATCTTGGAAGCCCATTGACAGAGATGTTGCTGGCTCTCTGTGGTGTGGAAGCCATCTCTGGTTGGTAGCCCTTGTTCCCCAAAGACGGCTTTCTAGCTGTAGAAGCCCAAGTCCTGCCAACACCTGCCACACAGCTAGGTGTTTGTTTGCAGAACATGTTTGCCCCAGCCCAGGTCTTCCTGTTCACCCAGGAGGAACAAGGAAGATGTAACCTGGGCTCACATTGCTGTTGCTGCTCCTAAGAAACAGAAAGCAATTTGGGATTATTGTTTTACTAAAACAAACAAAAAAATGGCTTAATACAATGCACAGCATAAAATATGTTGTAAGTGCAAACTGCGGGCTCAGTTCCCCCTGGATTTTGCTACAATCATACTGAAACTGAACTTTTGGAAGTGATAAATCAGTGAAGATTAACACAATTGTAAATGGATGGCTTTATGACACTATATTTGCGATTAATTTCAGTATACAGAGATCTTCACAAACCAGTTCACATGAAACAGGTATTTCCCAGATGTTTTATGTTTTTAAATGAGTACATTCCATGAACATATTCCAAGTCATGTCTCTCATAGAGCTCTCAATGAGCTTTAGCATGAACAAATTACAAGACCATAGGAGTATTATCAGGTTATCTGAAATTTAGCTCGTGTTCAAGTGACAGGAAGCAAGAGTAGTGCTAGCATAAGATAATTGCCTTTTTCACTGCATAGGAATCCACAGAATTCCTAATAATTCGGAAAAAGGGTCTTACAAAAGGGGTCAACAGCATCTGTCTCATTAAAAACTCATCATTTATCTAGATTGGTTTAGGAGACACAAGTACCTGCTACTCTTAGTCACTACTGGTTCTCCCTCTCTCCCTCTTTTTCTTTTTGGTTTACTGCTGAACTTTCTTGTCAGGTTTCTCTCCCTAGTTATTCACATTTTGTCCCTTAAGTCATGGTTCCCTCGGGAGCAGTGCTTGATCAAGCACGTTTTGGACCTCCCATTTTCCACCAGTCTCTTCATTCACAACCCACTTGATGTGCGGCTGTCCAGATGGTGGAACATTGAACAGCAATCAAAATCATGGGAGTTAAAAAATAAACCTGGGGAAAACAGGTTGAAGTACAGAGTGTTTCCAACCTGGGCTAGTTTTCTGATCCAGGTTAGTACAAAGACCCACTAATTGTTATATTAGAAAGTCAAAAGTCGCAAGAATAAAGATAGAAGCAAAAGACTGAGAGTGGGAAGGTCTTAAATCAACTCCTACACTGAGTGAGATGCCCACAGAACTGTGGCCTCAATACCAAACCCTGAGAACAACCTGACCGGGGAACAAGAAAGAGAAAAGGAACGTACTTTGGGAAGGCAGAAATACTTTTTTTCCTCCTCCCTACTACAGTAAAATAAAGCTGTTTTTCCTCACCTTGATAAAGGCATTTATCACAACGCAAAATCTTACCATTTTTCAGTATTGACTCACCTGTGTCAGTGCAGAAAAGAAACTGCCCAGCCAGCAGTTTTCTGACAAGTTTTACATAAACTGTAGGCTGTACAACAAACCCCATCAATGTCTGAAGGCAGAAACGAGCTACATTAGTAACTCCAGCTGCTGTTGTTTAACTGTGTGTATTGACCCATCCACTGCAAAACCTTCTAAATAAACGTGTTTTTGCTGCAGGAAACCCTTTTTTCAAAAGAATGAAAAACGTACAGCTAATTCTTATTATGTATCAAAGACAAACATTCCACTTCCTTTATTTCTAACACAGGTCTCAAGCCATTTTTAATTGGTGTATTTTTTCCCTTTGCGGTGCTACTCAGAGTTTAAAAAATAATCATGAAAATCAATGAAAAGAATCATTAATTTTAAACTCTGCAGAAAGACCATTTTAGGTTCTGCGGGACTCCTTCCACAAAGAACTTGGGGCTTTCTGGTGAATATGCTTTGGCCTGTCCAGTAGATGACTGGATCTAAACCAAAAGGAACCATAAAATTTTCTTTCACATCTCTGATCAGAGAGACCCAGTTCAAAACATTTAAAGCTCTGACTTAGAAGGGAAGAAGACAACATATCTTTGCTTTGACAAAACTGAAGTTCATCTTGAGCAGGATTATTATCATTAAGTCAGAATTTCAAAACTTTGCTTTATTGAACAATCAGCTTTTGAAAATGTTTCTGGCAAAAAAACGTTAAAGTTTTTTTCCTTTTTTAAAAAAAACATGCATCATTGTTTATTTACAGTTCTCTTTTCCACATAATAATAGAGTTTATTTAAAAAATCAAACCTGTAGGCTCTTAACTGCATACACCTGATAATCACTTCCTATGTTGGAATATAGAATTCGCAATGACTTCGCTATGTCAGAGCAGCGACCTCGGGAAAATTGCAAAAGGACATATAGGAATGACTCCTTGCACACAGAGACGGGTGGAGGACAGGAGACCAAGCGGTACCACTGGCAGAGAAACTGTCTAGCGAGCCCACAGGAACAGCGCTTAAGGAAGAGATGTAGGTATCAGAAAAAGAAACATGATGTGGGAGCTCAGAGTTGCTTGTATTTCACTGAAACGATGCTACAGGCAACAGAATATTGCCTCAGAGGGTATAGAAGTCAAGCTTAAAACTTTCATTTCCAAGAAGAACTTGCTCCAGCATTTCTAATAGCTCAGCAAAGGGCCCAGGCTGTGCCTCTGTGGTGGTTGCCCACACCCCCCTCCATCCCCCCTGGCTGCATCGCGATGTCAGCATCCGCCATTGTGTTCCTCTATAATGAATGCCACGAGCTGGGACAACCTGGTACTTTCTGATCTTGCCTAATGAGGCAGTGAATTGAACCAAACTGGTACCTTCCCCTCCAAAATGCAAATGAGATGAGTTCTGTCATCTTAGTCTTGACAACTCAGCTTTCCACTCTAAAACATAAAGGCACTCTAACGATTATGATTAAGGCAAAATGTAGAAACAGCATACCAGCAAAGACTTCAGCAGTCAGGATAGTTCAGGAGAATGAGGACAGATATTTCTCATTTGTCAGTTTGTCTATTCGAAACGGTAACTAAAGGTCATTAATAGCTGATGGCTGCTCACAGGCCTATGTAAAGTAAATGGGTGCTGTCACTGAAGCGTAAAGAGACAGGGTTACTCCTAACACCACTTAAAAGTATTATTTGATATATATTGATGGATAGATTAAGAAGTAATTGCTGTGATGGCAGAAACTGGCTGCGATGGCAGAAACTCCTTCCAACAACTGAGTGTCGTTATATTCCTTCTCGTGTCCAGGATGGTATTAGATACAGAACATTAAATACCACTTTCCTCTATTAAATACCGCTTTGCTATTCTGATTTCAAAACTCCCTGCTTCAAACAAATCCAGAACTCACATCTGTTAAGTCATACAAGGCCATCATCATTCTTTTCTTCTTGCAAGAAAAGTCACTTATCTAGATGCGGCCTTTCCAATTAATTTTTCAGAGATACTCTTGTTTCTTCCAGGCTTACGTTTTAAGACACACAGACTGAACCTTTTGTTGAGCTATTAGAAATGCTGGAGTAAGTTCTTGGAAATGAAAGTTTTAAGCTTGACTTCTCTACCCTGAGTTCTCTACAGGCAATACTCTGCTGCGTGTAGCATCGTTTCAGGGAAATACATGTGTTGCAACTCTCTGAGCTCCCACATCATGTTTCTTTTTCTGATACCTACATCTCTTCCTTAAGCGCTGTTCCTGTGGGCTCGCTAGACAGTTTCTCTGCCAGTGGTACCGCTTGGTCTCCTGTCCTCCACCCGTCTCTGTGTGCAAGGAGTCATTCCTATATGTCCTTTTGCAATTTTCCCGAGGTCGCTGCTCTGACATAGCGAAGTCATTGCGAATTCTATATTCCAACATAGGAAGTGATTATCAGGTGTATGCAGTTAAGAGCCTACAGGTTTGATTTTTTAAATAAACTCTATTGTTATGTGGAAAAGACAACTGTAAATAAACAATGATGCATGTTTTTTAAAAAAAAGGAAAAAAACTTTAACGTTTTTTTGCCAGAAACATTTTCAAAAGCTGATTGTTCTATAAAGCACAGTTTTGAAATTCTGACTTAATGATAATAATCCTGCTCAAGCTGAACTTCAGTTTTGTTAAAACAAAGATATGTTGTCTTCTTCCCTTCTAAGTCAGAGCTTCAAATGTTTTGAACTGGGTCTCTCTGATCAGAGATGTGAAAGAAAGTCTTACACCACATATACAACTTGCTATTTGCAATTTTATGGTTCCTTTTGGTTTAGATCCAGTCATCTACTGGACAGGCCAAAGCATATTCACCAGAAAGCCCCAAGTTCTTTGTGGAAGGAGTCCCGCAGAACCTAAAATGGTCTTTCTGTAGAGTTTAAAGGAATGATTCTTTTCATGTGATTTTCATGATTTTTTTTTTTAAACTCCGAGTAGCACCGCAAAGGGAAAAAATACACCAATTAAAAATGGCTTGAGACCTGTGTTAGAAATAAAGGAAGTGGAATGTTTGTCTTTGATACATAATAAGAATTAGCGGCATGTTTTAATTCTTTTGAAAAAACGGTTTCCTGGTGGTGCCCAGTGCAAGGGCAAGAGGCGCTGGGCACAAACTGGAACGCAGGAGGTGCCATCTGATCATCAGGAAACCCTTCTTCACTGCGATGGTAGCCGAGCGCTGGCAGGGTTCACCCAGAGAGGCTGTGGAGGCTCCATCCCTGGAGACACTCAGCAGCCACCTGGACATGGTCCTGGGCAGCAAGGGCCTTGGAGAAGGTGACCCCCAGAGGTCCTTCCCACCTCAGCCTTTCTGTGGTGCTGTGGTAAAGAGGTTTTCCCAGCACATACGCAGACAAGGCTGAAGGCACCTGTTACCTGGTACCCGAGCACAGAGTGCCTGTACTGAGGGAGGCTGGATTTTAAAACAGAAGGGCTAATACCTGCAGTAGTTAAATACCAGCCAAGGACTGGGATAGCTTAGAGGACCGGAGGATCCCCAGACGCGCTCCTGAATTTATTTTAAGTACATTTGTGTGGGCCTGTCCATAATGCTCAAGGGAACGCTGATCCCACTCTGCGATGTGTGTTTAAGACTGACTGCTGGTATGTTCTCCCGTTTGCGGTATAGGGTTCACTCTAAATGGAGCATAATGACCTTTTCTAGTCTTAAAATTGTGATGGTTTTGCCTAGTACTTACCAAGGTGACGGACTCTTCATCCCTGCTGAGTGATCTCAGGCCTGCTTTAAGGAATTCCCAGTGCAGTTGTCTGTCACATCGAAGAGGAGAAGCAGCAACAGAAGCAAGCCAGAAGAACACGTGTTTTCTCTTTTCCTCAGCGAGCTGCTGGCAGACTGCTTGGACTTGAAGCAGGGTAATTGGTGCCTGTGTGTCCAGGTGGGAGCGAATGTCATATACCGGGGGTGGGGGGATTCTGGGAGGTGCAATGGTTTGGGTTGTGCAGGGGGTGGATGAAGGCGGAGGATGATTGTTGAACACAGAAG
This sequence comes from Leptosomus discolor, assembly GCF_034619465.1. NCBI lineage: Eukaryota > Metazoa > Chordata > Aves > Leptosomiformes > Leptosomidae > Leptosomus > Leptosomus discolor. Next base: position 11,860,640 of record NC_141393.1, read on the forward strand.
AGTGCTGAATACAGGGAAGAAGCTGAAAAACGAAGAAAGCAGCAAGAATGTGTAACTTTCCTCCTGAGCTGCTGGTTGGAAAAGGTGAACGGCACGGGAAGATGAGGACTGGTCAGAGGCTGAGCACAGAGATAAGTATGCTTCGAGGTTTTGCTTAGGGGGGTCTGTATCTGTCAGGGCCACCCATAAAGCGTTTGGGTTGAGGTTGACAGCGGAGCTGGGGAACAGGGAAGAACCTGCTGTGGATCTCGAGATGGAGAGGCTGTTGCTAGTCAGATGGGGCCTTGGGGTGCCCAGACTTCTGCCTAGCTCCGCCCTCCGTTTTTACTTCTTCTCAAAGTGCAGTTGACCCACAACCGTTCATCTGTTGGCTGTACCAGCGCTTAGCCCACGTACCCAGAGGTTGCCAACAGACTAGGGAAGTGTTCTCTCTGGGTCCTGAATTGGCTCTTCATAGTGCTGGAGAGCACTTGCTCTACAGTTATGTCCATGGAATCATCCTGTTGTTATGACGAACACCTTTACACAGCGAAAGAGAAAAGGATATAATTATTAGAAATCAGTAACAAACCTGTAGGTTTTAGTCACTCAGGTTTGCCCTAGGGAATCTCGAGCTACACTGGCCTTTAACATACCTGCAGCTGTGAAACCAAGCGATTTCAAATGAGTTTGGCCGCCTTTGTGGAAATTCAGCGCTGATCGCAAAGCGAGGTTAGGAGTTTCACATTTCCTTCACCCCCAAAAGCGTGCTAGTACCGGTGTGGGTGGTTTGAATGAAGCCCACAGATCTCCTGCTGAGACTGTGGGCACTTGCAAAATGGCATTCTGCAGTGAGTGTGAGCGTAGAAATTAAGGTGAGTATGGATGTCCATTTAATGTGGTTTATCTCCAAGGAAAACACAACTGTCCTTTTTCAGCTGTTTGTGATTCAAAGAGGTACAGGTGAGCGTGTGTATTTACTTCAGAAATGTTGGTCTTTTCTGGCGCAGCTGTGCTGTTGTAGCCACCTGAGCTACCTGTTTCTAAAGCTGGCTCGTGGATTTTACAAGAGCTTTTGTTACAGCGCAGGCGTGGAGTTGACAGTGAACAGGAAAAGGAAGGTGGGAGGTGGCATCTGAATCATGAAGGGATGGAGACTTTATCCTGGGGTGATTTTATCGAGGACAACGAGTGCAGTCACAACAGGCTCTGCCTTGCTTCCCCCGTGGTCAGATGTCTCAGGTTTATTTACACTAAGCACCTCACTTCTGCAGAACTCTGACGTGCCCAGAATGAGAACTGGGTGAGACAAAGGACTGTTCAAACAGTCGCACAGATGATGGTCCAAGTGAAAAGAATTGCCTTGGAGGAAGTACAGAAATGCTTCAGCTTGCTAACGGAAGGTGAGACTTCTCTGAAACTGAGATTTGTGGAGGATTTGTATAATCTTGGGAAAGAAAAACATCGTTGCGTGCAAACTATAGTGAGATAAAGTATGTGACAGCTAAGGACTGTCATAAAAGCAAGTCCTGTGTATAGCCTTCCTGCAGTAATCCTGGAAGTTCTGGTGAACCCTTATTTGTGTGGGTTTACAATAGTCAAGGTGATTGTCTAGCTGCGTCATCCATCAAAAATAATGAAGCTCTTAAAACTCTCTATACATTTTTAGATCCTTTTTCAAGGATCAGCTCCTCTGGGCTCTAGAATGGTCCATTGCAATGAGCAGGAAACCAAGCAGAGGTAGAAGGATGCCTACGTGGATGAACAAGGAACTCCAGACGAACGTAAAGCATAAAATAGAAGTGTGCAAGATGTGGAAGAAGGGACAGGTGACCCAGGAGGAATATGGAGATGCTGTCAGAGAATGCAGAGATGTTATGAAAGCCAAGGCCCACCTGGAATTGGATTTATAGGGGGATGTGAAGGACAAGAAAGAATTCTACAGGTAAATCAGCGGCAAAAGGATGACTAGGGAACACATGGGCCCGCTGCTGGATGGCAGGGCACCTGGCAACAAAGGATGTGGAAAAACCTGACAGTGCCACCTTTGCCTCAGTCTTTACTTGTAATATTTGCTTTCAGGAATCCCAGGTCCCTGAGACCCATGGGAAGGTACAGGCCAAGGAAGACTTACTGTCACTGGAGAAGGATCAGGTTAGGGAACATTTGAGTAAACCAGAACTGACAAGTCACTGGGACCTGATAGACTGCACCCACAAGTGCTGAGGAAGCCAGGTGAGAGTATGTGGGGACACTCGATAATATTTGAAAGGTCATGGCAATCAGGGGAAGGTTCCTGAGGAGTGGCAGAAAGCAAATAGCACTTCTACCTTCCAGAAAGATGAGGAGGAGGAGATGGGGAACTAGAGGCTTGTCAGCCTCACCTCAGTCCCTGGAAAAACGGTGGAGCAAATAAACCTGCAAGCCATTTGCAGACATATGAAGGTCAAAAAGGCAATTAGGAGCAGTCACCATGGATTTATCATGCTTCATCAACCTGACAGCCTTCTGTGACTAGATGGCTGGCCCAGTGGTGAGGGGAGAGCAGTGGATGTTGTTTGTCTTGACTTTGCTATGGCTTTTGACACTGTCCCCCCTAACATCCTCACAGACAAACTGGTGATATATGGGCTAGGTAAGTGGATGGCGAGGTGGGCTGAAAGCTGGCTGAACTGCCAAGGTCACAGGGTTGCAATGAGCAGCATGATATCCAGCTGGAGTCTAATCACTAGTTACTACCCCAGGGGTCAATAATGGCACCGACATCTTCATTAATGAGCTGGATGATGGGACAGAGTTCACCCTCAGCAGATTGGCAGACAACACGAAACTAGGAGTTGTTGATACATCAGACAGTTGTGTCACTGTTCAGAGGGACCTGGACAGGTGAGCCAATGAGTCAACAGAAATATTTTGGAGTTCAACACAGTGAATTAAATTCTAAAACAAATTAGTAGCTCCTTAAAGAAACTGCAATCGGTCAGAAGAAAATATATTTAAAAAATAATAATCACAGTAGCTAATCTCATTCAATGTATGATTTCACATGTATGCTGACCCTGTTTAACACTTTGAGCTCTCAGCCCTTACTGGAGCCCAAGGCAGGTAAATTAAGTCTCTGATAGGTCCTAGCTGAATCCTATTTCCTATTAAACATCCTAACACACTTCATAGTCTGAAGAAAATCCTGAGGAGATATCTTATCAAAATCCTCTAATCAAGGCAATAGGTCTTTGGACTGGAAAAAAACAAGTAGCATTCTACTTGAAATACTCAACTAAAACCTAAAAAAACTAATTTGTCATTTTAATTTTTTTTTCTGTGGACAGTCACGTGCCAATTAATATACCTCAGAGGTAGGATTCATCATCTTACTGACTTCATCTGTCTAAAAGACAGGCGTTTAGTCTCAACTAATTAGTTTAATAATTAGTAGTTAGGAAGTTAATAATTTAATAGTAAACAGAATTTTCTGAAAGGCATAGTATACATCCAGCATTCACAACGGTTGACCACGAGCTAAAAAAACTTAAGGTTTTGTTTGTTTGTTTTTTGTTTTTTTTAAGATCTGCTGTGTTTGATCTGCTGACAGAGAACACCTAGGTCAGAGTACATCCTGTACCATCAGTTCCTCTCAGCCTGCAGCCCCATGAGTCACCGATTACAGTGACAAGGGACACAAGGTTGGGAAGTAGATGCTGTTAGTTGTGTACAAATGCCGCAGTGGTTATCAGACTGCAGAAGCTTGCAGAGTGGGCTGGGCAAGTTTAACTCCCCTTTCTTTGAGGAGTGGGCAGGACCAAAACTTTTCTGTCAGAGCCAAGAGCCCACTGAGATGACAGTGGCATTGAGGTATTTCCATGTTAAAAGGTGGTGGTGGGGGGGAATCCACAGGAATCATGCAACTGCCATAGGTGTCAAGTCTCAGAGAAACAGTCAGTGATGCTAAAAGCACCAGGGCAAATGCTAAGAAAAATCTGGATACTACATGAAATACTAGCAGAACTCATAGGTGGATTACTGTACAAGAGGGACTGCTCACTTCCGTGTTTTTTCAGGCTTCAGGTTATTAATCCTTGCCTTTTTTACATCTGCCAGAAAGGGTTAGGCTCTATGCATCACTGATCACCGTTTTGAGAACAGGGAAATCACACCTCAAAGCTGGCTGTATTTGCTCCGGCACCGGGTAGCTGTGTGGGCATTTGGCCAAGAAACTGTCCTGTCTCAGCCTTGGAAGCATAGCTCTAGAAAACCACTGATGAAACAAAACATGCCAATCCAGATGTGGCGCTCAAATGACTCGGTAAGGAGAAGTTTCTGCAGTTACCTCTCCTTCACCTGTGGGGTGTGAGTTGGTAACAGATCCTGCATTGGGTTCTCTAGAGTACAGTCTGGCACTAGGCTGCAGGCACTGGTAAGGTGCAGGCTGGATATGGCTTTAGGCAAAGATAAGTAGTTTGGAATCAAGGATTAAAATACAATTGGGAGAAGGCAGACAGGGTACATGAGCACTGAAGTGCAGCATGAGTCCCAGGCCCCACAGAGGCTGCAGGTAAGATAAGCTACTGACATTTTTAAGGGCTTCAGAAAATGAAGCAAAATTAATAATAAAAACCATCCTGACACACAAGTAGGAAAGGGGAACAAATGCCAGGATGGGTTAATAAAGCAAGTGCCTGAGCCCAGCCCCACTGAGGACATGGAGTGTGCTGTAACCAGTACACCAGCTTGTTGGCAGGAGGTGAAGGCCGGGGATGGGCCTCTGTGTGCTGATGGGGTATGCACTGCTTTCTTGAGAACGCCTGTGACACAAGAAGGAACTCTGAAGGCATATATAGGCTACCAAAGAGAAAAAACACCTGTGAAACACAACATAGCCTTTGAGTAACAAGTCAGAAATATCTTTCTTAGATTTTTCTGAGCTGTCCTGGTGCCCAAGCTGCATTAGCAAACCTAGCTGCATGGAGATGGTTTGGAGAAGATGGTGCCCTCCACAAGAGTTGTTTTTCACTCACTGAGGTCTACAACACTGGTCTTCTTCTGCTGGTCCCACCTTGATGATTTTTGGGATTGTCTTTTATCTCCTCTGCCCCCAAAATGCTGTAGCCTGCAAATTGTTTCTGTGGTTCTGCAGCCTGCCCAGCCAGTGTTTCACTGAGTCTCATCCACTCCAAAGAGCCCTGGGGGCTGTGCCCTTGGGGATGGTGATCTCACCTTGCAGTTGTTCATCCTCCCTGCTCTGGGGAAACCAATTCCAAGAAACTGACTGAGAGGCATTGTTCCTTTTCTTCTATTCATAGCAGTCTTAATCACACCACTATTGCTTTATTTTTTCCTAGTGGTGTTCATTATGCTGGTTTAGTAGTTTCTTAGCTCATCAATTCTGCTTTCTGTTCAAACTCAGTCAAAATGCCAACATAAATAATTCAATGTACTGGCTGAACTTAATAACAATTACTAGAACAATATGACAGTCATCACACCAAGGTGTTACTAACAACAGTGTGTGCATGTGTGTGGGGGATATATGCGGAAATGCATCTTTCTCCAGAGTTTAAGATCAGCTCAGTTTCATCTCAGTAAGTCTTTTTTTTTCCCCTATTGTTGCTTTAAGATCTTCTTGTTTATTTAGCAAGTAGTTTTTCAACCTTATCATATCTCAGAAATTCTCTGGAACTCTCTCTCTCTCATCATGTCTAATGTTTATGCACTGACAAAGACAACATGTTTCACTATTTGTTATTACCTTTTCTGCAGATAACAAAGTGAGGAAGCGAGAAAAGGAGTGGTGGATTGTCAAACGTGGCGTTTCCCTTTCTGTTGCCTGGCCTTCCCGAGCCAGGCTGCTTTGCTGTATCCAAGGAAAGCAGATCCTTCCAAAGAACTCCAATAAAAGCAACCTTGTTAAATTCAAGTTCCCTTCTACCTGTCTGAGAAGTAAGACCTACTCAAAAGTTTAGTGAGGGAGACAGAAATCATGTGAGTGCCAACTAATGCAACCTGCATTCTTAGCTGCTTACAGAGTCCAACAGAATCAGAACCTTACACAGCATCAAAGATGGCCTAATATGTGGAACCAGGTATTCTGGGGATTTCACAATTCCCTGTTTTGTTGAGGGTTAGAAAGAACCATCCTAGCCTTCACAAGGGCCCTTCAAGTACTGTACTTTAGAAACTAGCTGGGTTCTAGGTTGGCTGGAGCTCTTAAAAATTATGTTTATTGGCAACTGTTAGGGTGCTTGCTACCATCCTCAATGCTGGATGTGTCTAGTCAGAATTCAGTGTTTTATTTTTATTAGTTGATATTTTACTAGCCACTGACACAATTCATAACTGTATAAATAAAAGGCCAGAGCTCTTGTTGGTGGAATCCCATATTCTCTTCTATAGGTAAACAGGAACCGGGACCACATGGTCCAGATTCCTGTACACTGCCCCACCCCTGCTTGAATCATGAAAATTCCTGCTTCACATCTCTTTTTCCTGACACTAAAAGGTAGAAAACCACATTGCAGCCACCCCTTTATAGTGCAGGCCTATACAAGTTTCCCTTAGCCTCTAACTTTCTTTATAGTGACTACAAGAGAACAAGACAATGCCAAAGGTCATTTTTCTGTAAAAGCCTGCTGGCACTAACAGCCCCTCCAGCCCAAAAGTTCCTTTTTATTCCTATCTCATAAATCACTACTTAACAAAAAGATAAAACATACAACACCTCCCCTACTCACCCAGAGCACTAAATAAACCAGAATAAGAGAACTGAAGACCATGTCCAGTACCTCAGGATACTTGGCTATTTTGGCCAAGTCTTCTGCTGTCATGTTACATGAATCAAGCAATGACGCACATTCTGGGAGTGCATAGATTATCCTTACTGTGTTTACAGAGAATATAAAAACCAAAATTATATCATAAAATAAATTCTATTGTAAACTATAGCCATTTAACTACTACTTGCAGCAGGTAATGTGGCCCTAAGTCATAACCTCCTGTGTTTCAGAACAGTTTGCAGTAGTTTTTCATTTACTTCAGACAAAAATTACTTCAGATTATATTAAAGCTAGTCATTGGAATGACTCTGAACTGGGAAAATTTTTATCAAATGGCAGCAAGCTCAAGCTGACTGTACATTAATACTTAGCATGAGGTAAATATAAGAATTACATAATACCATGCTAGAAGGTCTAAATTAAATATAACTGGATTTATAGTTGTCAAGCAATCCCATGAAACTATATTGTTGTAGCAGAAAAATACAGAGGAAAAAAAAATAAGAACTGTCTCAGTTCAAAGAAATTGAAAAACAGTAACTTGAAATCTGGCAGCATAAAATTAAGACCAAAACTTACATTTTGGTATGAAAATAATAATTGTAGCCTCATCAGTGAATGCTTTCAGAGCTATGACACAAAGGTTTAACTTGCTATCTTGCATGTATGCATAGAGAAAGTATGCAAAAAGTCCTTTCCATTCTGATTCCAGTCTGTGACATGAAGGTTTACAACATAGGATTACAAAACAGCCATCTCTAGAAGCATTTTGCTATCCATCATGCGCTTCAGCCGAAAACATCCATTTAGCAAGTGTGAAATCTTACTTCCAGAAGCACTCGCGTGTTCTCTGGACACTCACAAGTATCACAGACTGTGCTTCCCTGTGTAGATTCTTCATCCTGTAGCACTGGCATCCTATGGTGGGTCTCTACTAAGGTATTAGCTTCAGTAGCTATTCCAATTTTGGGATTTTCTATCAGCAGCAATCACTTTAGTTTTCCCCCAGTGTATTTACTACCTCCTTATATTCTACTTCATAAATAAAATCCAAGAAATACCTATTCCTTAGAGAACATGTAAAATAGTCAGCTTTAAAGTGTGCCTGTTCAATTCCCACAGGAATTGTGATTGGGCAGGAGGAGGCTGTTTGCACATGATTGCTATCCAGACCGAGTGAAACTAGTTCAAGAGAGAGCCAACATTTTAAACTAGAGAAAGCGGAGGAACTCCCTACAGCTATTTTCCGTGATCCCCTGAAATATGTGCTGTGGAAGATACTGTTCGTATCGAGAATTCTAATCAAATCTTATCTACTTTCCTGTCTTTTAAATGTGGGTTTTCTGTCCTTATTAAAAAGATAGACCAAAACAGCCCCAGAGATATATATGCATCCTTTGTGCTGTTCATTTACTGATTATGCAGCCTAGATTTTCCCTAACAGACCAAATAAAAGAGCTTTGTAAATGTTGAAGTATTGCTGAGAACTGTACTATTCCTTTTTTAAATACAAGTATCCAGGGAAAAAGCTACCCCTGGGTGTTTTATTCTCTGTTTAGGAAGAAATCAAAAAGAGAGAAATGAAAGATTTAAAAACCCTCCATGGAGTGCATGAAGACCAAACACAGGAGGGAAAAAGAAAACCATCACAGTAGTGTGTTTGTGGAACACCTGGGACTCATCACTCTGACCAGCAAGGAGAGAGGAGACAAGTTGCATAAGCATTGCATGAAAAGGATGTGGACTCATCCAGCTGTGAGAGAAGTTTTGATTGCAGTTTTTTTTGTAGGAGAAAGCAGTCTCTGCACTTTTTGGAGGGTAAGAGGAAATGGACACCTGCATTCGGAACACACTCTTTTACCTCCTTCCTCCCCTGAACCAAGCGGCAACCCCGCTGCTCTCTGTCCCCAGGTGACTCACTGGAGGGAGGGACTTGCTTGGGAGCAGTGAAGGCCATAACCCTTCAGGAAGGCATGTGGTGCATGCAGCTCACTCCTGCCCCGCTCACCTCCACCTGCCTGCCGGCTCACCAGTCTGAGGTTGAGCCCCACAGTGAGCACCACCACCCAAGCTCTGCTCTCTGCTCCTTTGGAAGAGGCCCCAGCATGCCCTGCTGGCTCAAGAAAGAGCCAAGAGCTCATCCCCATGCCAAGAAACAATTGCTAGGACCTCCCCATCACGGGGATGTGAAGTCACCGAGGGGGTGACTCGTCTCCCTTGAAGGGGGGACCTCTGGGATCCTGTCACAAAGCTCCCTCAGCAGATGGAGCAACCACTGTACCCTCTGCTTCCCCAAGGGATTTAAGTCATAGAATCTACCAGACTAGACATTTCTGAAACTCGAGTGAAAGCTAAATACAGGAGCTTCAGATGGAGATGAGAGAAACCCCTGCCCATGGGGCTGTGCTCAGCGCCTAAGAAAACAGCAATCTATCTTTCTACAGATTCACCAGATAATCTCAGAGGTTGCCTCTTCCCTCAACACACCTTTGGAGGATTAATATATACATTTTTCCTTCCTCAGATATACCCCATTCTCCTCAGGTTTCTTTCATTAGCTTCTCTGGAGTTGCATCTGCTTTTCTGCAGGTTCTTTTACGGAAAGGAAACTCCAAATCAAACTATAATTGATAGCAGCATCTTTTGTTTGGTTGTTTTTTTCTGTTCCGTTCTGTCCCTTTCTACAGGCTAAGATAGATAAAAAGCCCCCTGTTACTATGCCCTTTGAAAATGTGCTAATTATTTTCCAAAATCAGTATAACTCCTGTCCCAGTCTATGCCAACACATCTATCCTGGTTTAAACTGTGATACTATAATTTACCCTAATTCACATGGCCTTTTTCTGAGATTTGTATGTAGACTGGCATCTCGCTTTAATCTGTTTTAAGGAGTGTGGCAGATGTACACAACCTACCGCACGGCATGCTGTTTCTGTTTGAGAGATCAACAGGGGAACAGAGCCCTAAGAATAGGCTGTCTTATTTAAAACTTAAATAGTTCAGCTCTTTCAAGGACCAACCCAGGTATCTCCAGAGCTACAGTACTAAATACATCCATAGAGGCTCCCCTTTCCCATCTACATTTAAGTGAAGGCTAACTACTTCTTACCCACTAAACCACAATCGGAGCGGTAGGGGGGAAGCCCTGAAAAATCTCACTATTGTTTGCACACAACGATGTTTTTCTTTCCCAAGATTATACAAATCCTCCACAAATCTCAGTTTCAGAGAAGCCTCACCTTCCGTTAGCAAGCTGCAGCATTTCTGTACTTCCTCCAAGGCAATTCTTTTCACTTGGACCATCATCTGTGCGACTGTTTGAACAGTCCTTTGTCTCACCCAGTTCTCATTCTGGGCACGTCAGAGTTCTGCAGAAGTGAGGTGCTTAGTGTAAATAAACCTGAGACATCTGACCACGGGGGAAGCAAGGCAGAGCCTGTTGTGACTGCACTCGTTGTCCTCGATAAAGTCACCCCAGGATAAAGTCTCCATCCCTTCATGATTCAGATGCCACCTCCCACCTTCCTTCTCCTGTTCACTGTCAACTCCACGCCTGCGCTGTAACAAAAGCTCTTGTAAAATCCACGAGCCAGCTTTAGAAACAGGTAGCTCAGGTGGCTACAACAGCACAGCTGCGCCAGAAAAGACCAACATTTCTGAAGTAAATACACACGCTCACCTGTACCTCTTTGAATCACAAACAGCTGAAAAAGGACAGTTGTGTTTTCCTTGGAAATAAACCCCTGCTAGGGCTCGGCCACCATCGCAGTGAAGAAGGGTTTCCTGATGATCAGATGGCACCTCCTGCGTTCCAGTTTGTGCCCAGCGCCTCTTGCCCTTGCACTGGGCACCACCAGGAAACCGTTTTTTCAAAAGAATTAAAACATGCCGCTAATTCTTATTATGTATCAAAGACAAACATTCCACTTCCTTTATTTCTAACACAGATCTCAAGCCATTTTTAATTGGTGTATTTTTTCCCTTTGCGGTGCTACTCGGAGTTTAAAAAAAAAAATCATGAAAATCACATGAAAAGAATCATTCCTTTAAACTCTACAGAAAGACCATTTTAGGTTCTGCGGGACTCCTTCCACAAAGAACTTGGGGCTTTCTGGTGAATATGCTTTGGCCTGTCCAGTAGATGACTGGATCTAAACCAAAAGGAACCATAAAATTGCAAATAGCAAGTTGTATATGTGGTGTAAGACTTTCTTTCACATCTCTGATCAGAGAGACCCAGTTCAAAACATTTGAAGCTCTGACTTAGAAGGGAAGAAGACAACATATCTTTGTTTTAACAAAACTGAAGTTCAGCTTGAGCAGGATTATTATCATTAAGTCAGAATTTCAAAACTGTGCTTTATAGAACAATCAGCTTTTGAAAATGTTTCTGGCAAAAAAACGTTAAAGTTTTTTTCCTTTTTTTTAAAAAACATGCATCATTGTTTATTTACAGTTGTCTTTTCCACATAACAATAGAGTTTATTTAAAAAATCAAACCTGTAGGCTCTTAACTGCATACACCTGATAATCACTTCCTATGTTGGAATATAGAATTCGCAATGACTTCGCTATGTCAGAGCAGCGACCTCGGGAAAATTGCAAAAGGACATATAGGAATGACTCCTTGCACACAGAGACGGGTGGAGGACAGGAGACCAAGCGGTACCACTGGCAGAGAAACTGTCTAGCGAGCCCACAGGAACAGCGCTTAAGGAAGAGATGTAGGTATCAGAAAAAGAAACATGATGTGGGAGCTCAGAGAGTTGCAACACATGTATTTCCCTGAAACGATGCTACACGCAGCAGAGTATTGCCTGTAGAGAACTCAGGGTAGAGAAGTCAAGCTTAAAACTTTCATTTCCAAGAAGAACTTGCTCCAGCATTTCTAATAGCTCAGCAGAAGGCCCAGGCTGTGCCTCTGCGGTGGTTGCCCACACCCCCCTCCATCCCCCCCCCGGCTGCATCCCTGGGCACTGCTGAAGAGCCTGGCTCCGTCTTCTGCATAGACTTGATGTACGTTGGTAAGAACCACCCCCCGAGCCTTCCCTTCTCCAGGCCGAACAGCCACGGCTCTCTCAGCCTTCCCTCAGAGGAGAGATGGTCCAGTCCTGAATCACCTTGGCGGCCTTTGCTGCATTCTCTGCAGTAGTTCTGTCTGTCTCCTACTTTTCATAGTTTACAACTGAGTATCAAAAAATGAGATGATGTTTTGGAAAACATCCTCTAAATCTGTTCAGCACAAGCATCAATGATGCTGAAATCTGGCCATTTTAAGCACAATGGTACTCCTGCATTGCTGCCACTGTCCATGACTACACACTGGTTGTTTTTAATAGAGAAGCCTTCCTGAAAAATGCCCATAGATATTTGGAATTCTCTTTTTTTGGTACATAAACCATAAGACCGAGATCAGAAAGGATCTTGCTTCCGCGTCCTTCCAGCCCTCTTGTCCCTAAATGTATCTTTCTGGAAACCACCTTTTGGCAACATTTAGGCATACAGGAAAAATACAGAGATAATGTGAGTGACAAAGAATGATTAAGGAACTAATTTGAAGAAGGAAGGGTATTGATGCTGAATGCAGTCAGCTGGCTTTGGCTGACCCAACACTGTGTGTTCATAATAGCTTCAAAGAATTCAAGAAATAAGTATATTGTCTTGTCGCTGAGGGATGGTAATGTTAGCGTTTGCTCTTGGGGCAAGAACCACAGACTTCAAACTAAGGCTAAAATTTTTCCAGTCCAACAAATTCCACATCGCTGTCTGTTGCAACACCCTCACAAAGAGAAATGGATAAAACTCCCTCAGATAGAGCGCATTTATCACCCCTCTTTAGGGTTCTCAAATTTCCTCAAGTCACAAGTTTCACATAGCACAGCTCTTGAACTGTAGCTCCAAAAGGTATTGCATTTCACATTTTTAACACTATCCTTCTTTATTATTATTTAATGATCTGAAGACTAAATGAATAGGCTGGCAGGCAAATGTCTTCTGGGAATGTGTTTTAATCCAGACAAAACCAGTCTGAGCAGTAATCTAGGAAAAATGCAAGATTTCAGTGTAAACCAAAAGATTTCCTGGGCCAACTAGAGCATTTTTTAGGGTGTATTTGTCCATAATCACATCCAGCTACTGAGGCGCATACACCTTGTGTTCTAGTGGAATCCTTTTGGGCAGGTCTATCTGAATTTGCATGGGACACCTGCACCCTGGAAGTCCCACGCTTCCACCAGAAGCAGTGTTCTCTACCTGCGGGCAGAGAACCCCAGCTGTGCCGCCACCTCCTTCCGACTGCAGAATCCTGCATAAGCAGAGTTATGAGGCAGAAGAAGAGAGTTGAGAAGAAACACAGACTCCGTGTCCTGCACAACTCCTTAGTGTAAGCTGAGTTAAGTGGCATGTTATTCTACTAGTGATCATCCATGCTATTTAATTCTACTTTTGCTGATTCTAGAATGTTTCAATCACAGACGGAATTATTAGTCTGACCTGTTACAGCTTCTTTAAAAAGATACATAAACAGTATTCCCCACCCTTGTATCTACCAAAAGGAAACGCTTGGGTAAGATAAAACCAGGCATTCTTGCAGCGTAGCTTCTCTGGTTCCGGAACTCAGGAGGGTACGGAGTTTGAGTTGCTCAGTTTTAACAGCTATTGAAGGCTCTGCCTTCCCTGGAGTTCCAAATCCTTTTTTTATTTGTTCATTTATTTGGATTCTAGCACAGCCTGTGGCTGTAAATTCCAAAATTAACTATGTGCAACGGCTAAAAATTACTTTTGATTTAAGACTTCTTCCTGATTTCATTGTAGCTGTGGGGGAAATTATGAGTAATAGTGACTGCACATGTTTTCAGACTTCTCCAGCACCTATCAATACAGACTGCCACGTTATCACTACTACTGGAGGCATTCAAGAGGGTTAAGGTCACGATTTATACATTCAGATATTGATAGAAGAAATGCACAAATGTGGATGATCACTAATAAATTTGAGTAACTGAAATCTCATTCTGCTGGATGTTGGTGAGCACCTGGAGATAAGATGAACCTTGACAAACAGTCATGTCATGGCCTTTTTCTTATGGAAGCAACCCCTGAAAGACACAAGGTTTACTGCGAGCAGGTCTGCAGCCAGACAAAGACACTACTACTTTACAATATTTCTTTCTCCACTGCTACATACTATTAACCTTGAAGGGAGAAATCCCCAAGCTGTTTACTTTAAACTTGTTTAAGCACCTTTGCAATGCTGTTGAAACCTAAATCAAACAGTAAAAGACAACTGCTGCCTTTTAAATTTTAGTACTACATGTCCATCTGGCAACAAATAACATTTCCCAGCAAGGCTAACTTGTAAGATGTTCTGTTTGCTTCAAGGACGGTCTGTCAGGCATCACATCTGCAGGTGTATTATGCACACAGGACAAACCCGGGAGCTCTTAAGTCAATACACAGCGCTCTCTTCTCAGCGGACCAACGGCAGGTTATGGGACTGCGGGGAGTCAGCATCCCTCAGCAAAAGGACGAGAGCAGAAACCCTGCAGTCTGATGATGCCATCACGTCTGATGACGACAGGGTACCTCTTTTTTACCAAAAGCATCACAACCCGCAGGAGACCTTCAGAGGGGAACAAGCAGCACCAGTAACCCCCACCAGATGGCAGCAGGCGCACAGGCACAGACCGGGACACCTTGTCCACAAAATAAAAATAAAAATAATAATTAAAAAAAGACAACTATGGAAAATATCTTCTGTTCTTCTCTACTCTGAGTGTCAGTGTTGCTTATGAGGAATCACGGTAAGTTACAGATCATGCCTTCTGGCATTACCAAGTTACCTTTTCCTGTCATTAACGGGCAAAGAGCTGACATTCTGCCTGTTTCATTTGCCCCCAAAGGTGTTTAACTGCAACACTTAATCTGCATACAACACTCAGCCGAAAGACACTGCCGTCTAAGCCACTTGAGATGCAATTTTTCTATTAAATTTATCACACTATATAGTGTGATGTTTTATAATTCACAAGGATCAGTAATATGGGTCTAAGGAAGTAATGCTTACAATAAGCCACGGAAATTCCCTATTATATAGCTGCCCCTCTGTTTAAGTACAGCTTAAAATACTTTCTTAGTCTAAGCATCCCCTTATTTTTCCCAAATCTACCACTTTTTTTACGGTGACTAGTGATACTCTCGCTCTTCAGAGGATGACTGGATATTACATAATCTTCAAATCTCTGAGTGAACAGTGAAAAGATTAATACTTTTCCATGTACTGTTTGTGTATTCATGTATTTCATGAATGCAATCACATACCATTAATAACTAAATTTAGCTTTTATTAAGCATGACTGCACAACAGAAGAGACAAATGCATTTTATTTAAATTCTGCATTTTATTCTGAAACCAGTGACCTCATTTTTAGGACTAAAGATCTCATGGGTAAAAATAAGAGGAAAGGATGAAATAAAGGTGCCATGAATCAGTAATTCAAAAGCATTCTTCTGCCATACAGGAAAAGAAATAATATATTACGTTTTGCTGTACAAAAAATTAATGAAAAAATTGTATCCAGTAAATGAAATTATAGTTTGGATCAGAATATAATCTAAATCATCAGTTTCCTTTGACTTCTAGTTTTTGGTTAAGAAAAAATCCCAAAGACCTTTGTGGCATGGCTTTTTAACAAACTAATAACAAATAAAGTAGGAAAATGCAACTTGCAGTTAAAGACAAAAAAATCAGGCCCCATGACTTATGAACTTTTAGTCAGAAAATGAACAACTCACCTAGACTTGCTTTGTCTTATCACATGTACCTTGTGATAAACCTGCCAAGAAGTACTATTAAACTGAAAATTGCATCCTGCTTTACGTCAGTTTGTTTTATGAATAAACTCATCTGCTCTGGGTCAGCAAACCTTAGCTTTTTTAAAAAACATTAACATATTCCAAACTTTATTTTAGTATGCATAACACTAATCTTAAGGAACAGTCTTGCAAAACCAGTGTCCAAGGGTTATATAGGGAACAGAAGTAATTTTCAGACTAGCTGTAATACCCTGTCCTCTGAAAGACTTGTGGAAACACTTAAACATTCAACACAACAAGCTTATGTAGCTGATAGAGACAACCTTTTCTTTCGTGCTGCATTTCAGGCTGGCTGATGATACGCTGAGAATCCACCTAATCAAAAGAAGCAAGATGAAAGTCAGAATGTATCCTTAAGAATATTTTCCTACATAACACAGTTAAGGAAAAGTGTCTTGAAGAGTTTTGACAGTATCAAATCATACAGGAATTTCAGTCCATGCCACACATTCCAACGTAAGAGCCAGTACTATAAACTGCTGTATCTCATGGTTTGCCTGAGTCAGAATACCATTCCACAATCAATTCCAAAGCCTTACAGGTAGTATTTTATGTGATGATATAAGATGGATGTCCTGAGATTATTCAGGCTTCAGATGCAGTGAGGAAAATCCTGATCCAAGGCCTCCACGTTAACTTGTTATAAAAGCTAAACACCAATATAACTGAATAGGAGATTATCTTCATAATACCAAGGACAATGAATTTGAAATATGAAAATAGAAACACTTGGGCTCAAGGCAGTACATCAGGACTCTGACCCCTCACTGAATGCCTACTAGAAATATGTGCCCTTGGTGCTTGTTCACTGTTACCAATCTTTTCAAGACGAGAGACCTAAACCCCTCATTGATAGGCCTCAGGGTAGGAGAGGCACAGGGAGGGTGCATGTAGAAATCTTGCTCCTGCACTCAGTAATTCCTTGCCTCCTTTTAATTAAGAAAATGTACTTGTTCCGTCAGGAAACCTAATGGCCTGCAGAGACCCTTATAGAAATAAAGACAAGATTTCTAATGGAGCAGGAAGCTGGACTTTTCAGCTTTATGAAACCCTCCCAGGTTTCAAGAAAACTGCTCTCCTATCTGATCCCATCACACTCATTCTAAAGCAAACCACATTTCTGTCTGCTTAAAAGGGAGAAGCCACCCGAAAGCACAGCAACCCAAAACAAAAGGAAAATGCACTGCATTCAGGTAAATCCTAAACAAGGAAAATGTATCCACCTTTTTCTTCTGGGCTACAGGTGCTTAATAGCACAAAGAATTTTAACTTCCAACAAAGAAAATTTTAACTTCCACTAAATCTAAGTTGCCTTTACAATCTCTCAACTTACAAACCATTAAGTGTTCTGTTTGAAAAGGCTAAATATTTGTACACACAAAATTAAAAACCAAAACACCCAACAAATGAAACAGACTTCACAAAAATAGGATATCAACAGGGACTGATGTATACACAACAGTTCTTACGCCTTAAAATTCAACTGTACAGTTCCTTCAGTATTTTTAAATTCAAGACTCAAAAGAGACATCCTTCTAAAGGGAATTCTCCCTTTGACCACTCTTAACTAACTGTAGCGGGGTACTCTAACTACTTGTCTTAAGGATCAAAAAACAAAACAAAACAAAAAATTATCTTTATACCCTTACCTGATTCCACGCGTATGGTTTCTCAAACCACGTACGAACAATTGTATCTCGAGGTTTTGATTTGCAGATTAAACTGAAATTACATAAAAATAGCCTTAAGAAATACAGACAAAGGAATTTCTATATTAAATACAACTTGGCATTTATGAAGTGTCTGTGCTGAAGGGAATCTTAAATTTCCTTGTTAATCCATTCTGATTTGTTCACTTCTCTGTACTTGGCCCCTCTAGTGTAAGAAGTCAAAATACAAATTTTCAGAGGGTTGTTAAGTGTACCAGAATGTATTTTCTTTTAAAGAAAATAACATTATTTTAATTTACAAAGTACTAGAATTTGCAACTGTCATTTATCCCATAAGTTTTCTGCATGCTTATTCACTAGAATGTATAATACAGCTATTTTTATGGTATTTTGTTTTGCATGGCAACTCAATTACTATAGATTGTCTGTCTGCTCCAGTTATTTCCTCAAGCTGTGCAAAGTACAACAGTAGTAGACTTTAATTAATTCTGTCTAGATGTGTTTTTCAAACACTGATTTTAGTCTTAAGTAGTGGTGACATGTTGTAAATAAAATTAGCTTTCGAAAAAATGGAAAAAAGTTATGAAAGACTGCTCAGGCTAAATTTTTACGTATTTACTCTTATTAATTTAATCACAGGTTAATTTTTTTTCCAAAACATAAAACAAAGTACAATCAGAAAGAAGTCTTCAAAATGAAGGAAGATTTTACACAAAGAAAACGACACCATGACAATGACCAGATTGCCTCTTCCTTCAAGAAGGTAAAAAAAAAAAAAATTAGCTGTAGGATTGTTGGAACAGAATCAGTAAAAGCACAAAGATCCCAAGAGAGAAAATGCTACCACAGAAAGATATAAAGTCCTAAAGAAAAAAAAGCCCAGAAGGCTGATGAGAATGACTGAGTCAGGCAGTCAGCGCTGACTAACTGGGGAACACGTCAGCGCTGAGGACCTGTGCCAAGGAGCTGTGCAGGCTGCTCCTTCCCCTCCCAACGGGCTGCAGATGTCTGAACCAACCCAAAACAGGTGCCGAAACAGCAGTAAGCGTTCACCTGTCCAAAGAAAGAGCAGTGACATTTCTGTGCCTTGAATTTAGCACGTAAGTGTTGATGTCCAAGCATGAGCTCCTGTCACTGTCACAGTCACCTCCAGAAAGGTTTTGTGGTTTTGCTTCTTCCTGCCTATCCACTTTCCTTGACTTCTCCCTACACTCATTACCACAGGAATCACACAAGCAAGCCTTGCTCGGATTTGAATTCTAAACGTGGTACTACATGGCAGTGTCCAAAGGCAGTGCAGACACCAACTGGCCTGAGGTACCTGGACACAAGCAGGAAATTGAACATTGCATCAGCACCGCGCTTGACAGCCGGTATGTTACCAAGAGCTTTGCAGACGTGAAACACGAGCAGCTTGCCGCCAGCCCGCACTGGCGCTCCTGACACTGAAGCGCAAGCAGCCTGCACCTCTGAGGTACGGCCTTTGTGAAGCCGTACCACCACTTTCTGGAGGCACACACAAGCCCTGCAACAGCTGGCGGGAAGCTGCCATGTCCCAGAGAGAAGAGGAGTGAACCCACCGGCAGCAGAAGAAAATAATCACCTTGCTCCCTTGTCACATCCAACATGTCTGCTGGTCATCTAACTTATAATGGGTATCTCCACATCTTCTGGCAATTGTGCATGCTCTTTTAATTTCATTTCCAGTGCCTCAAAAGGTAAGGTTAACTCCCCCTGCACCACATTGAATTTTCTTTGAAGTTTTGGAAATAAGAACTATGGGTACTTGCTTTCAACTAAAGGCAATGTATTAGCTTTTTCACAGATAGGAAGGAAAAAAAATAATCAACTGAGCAGGTGCATTCAAAACCAAGAAACACCTGAAAATTCAGTGTGAACAGCTGCTCTGATAATCATTTTGATAACCTAGGGTAAGGGTGGCTGAACTTAAAAGCCTCTGATCTTTATCAGCATGAGGAACTGCCTCACTTCAGCATGATTATTTTAGAAGAGCTCTATTCATGAAAAAGGTCGCATTTCCTAGAGATGAGGCCAATAATAGAGAGCACAACTTAATGCTCTTAATCATGGCTTTTTTAAATCTGTTCAGTACAGAGCCAGGTAAGGATGAGAGAAGTCTACTGATGATGGCCAGTATCACATAACATCTACAAACAAAGGAAGATTCTTCACGGCATGCTCAGCAGTGGCAGACATCAGAAGGAGCTGTTACGGGGATACTTCATTGAACTAGCTCCCCCAAACACTTCCCACACACAACAGGCTGAAAGAATTCTCAAGACTGGCTGCACTGACCCACAATAGCCTTCAGTTAGCAGCAGCAGGGAGGGCCTGCTGGAAAGAGGCAGGTGGCCTTACTTCAATTCATAAATTAACCTGGGACTTCCAGCAATCAACTTGGCCAACAGCTATCCTACACAGGTCTGTTGAGGGAAGAAAGGCAGCACACGCAATTAAAATTTAATGTATAAGGAGAAAGAATTCTAAATCCTTCTGCGCTTCTATGCCATAGGACTTTATTAGCTTTGTCCTGGGTGCACAAAGCAAACACATCAGAACTGGTAACCTGTAGAACAGGTTTTACATTCTAGGTTTTATGACTTAAGTGATGAGGCTTCCCTGAAGAACCAGTGCTTCCACAAGAAGTCTAATGTTGTTGAGTATACTGCTTTATAAATAAACAAAGTAAATGAAACACATCACTAAATGCACACGTACGTAATTTCCCCAAAGCCTAACCTGAACTATACTTCAAGCAATCATTTATTTTGTTTTTGCTGAGACTGTGAAACAGATCTTATTTCTACAAAATTATTACCATAGAAGTTGCTGACGAATGTTTTCCTGTAGCTGTGTCATTCTCTCTTGTCCAGAACACACTACACATTCACAGAGCAGCTCATTAATGGCTGACCTTAGGATGTTTATCTGTAAAAATAACAGTGACAGAATATAGAGCACTCTAAACCAGCACTAGTTCTGTATTATATTATACTGACATGAAGGTGGTTGTGGCACCCATACCACCACTTCAACTGGAATATTATTAACATAAGCAAAATCATCTGAAGCTTTAGAAATGCTTCTTCCTCCAGACACATCTCTGCTGGTCAAAGATGTTAATGTTCAGCTACTTGATATCATGATCTCCAAGGTTACTCAGATATGCCATAAAACATACAGGTTACCACTTGCCGGGATTTTTTCCAAACACAGAATTCCTTTTGTAAGAGTTTTAAGGATTTTCTCTGTCTGTCCCTAATTTTCACATCACAACAGTTACCATTCTAAGGTGTCATGAATACTGACATCACACACATGAAGTCAGTGCTTTCAGAAAACAATGGCTCACATATGTGCACCAAAATGTCCACTGTGTCCTTAAAAAGCCTCTAGAAATCACTAGTCATCACCTAACATACCTGCTCTGTACACAGAACTGATTAGGCATGTGAGGTCCTTCACTGTCTAAATCACATGTCAAATCTGAAGCACATGTCAAATACAGCTTACTGTCCCGCGTAACAGAGTATATGGACATACTTCCCTCTGACAGGGCTCTGTCTACAAGTTGCAAAAAGGCTGTAATGAGGAATATGGGGGTTTTCATTGTTTTGTTGACCTGCTCTGAGAGAAGCAGCTTGATACAGATGACTTATCAGAGCAGCAGAATCAAAGTGGAGACTGCAAAGTAGTAATGCTAGGCTGATCAGTAAAAATCACAACCATCCTAAGAACATAACTAACAAGTATTGACATCTGATTAGTGCAAAATCGATGCTTTTGTTTTGAAAAGTGTACAAAGTATTGTTCTATAATATTTTATTTTGTTCAAAGTGTATGGAGGAGGTAACTGTTTTTTTTTTTTTCTGGTAAGAATCCCAAAACCACAGCTTAAAACAAGTTTTCTTATTAACTCTAAGAGATAACAAGCTCTGACGCACTGAATTCTACTTAATTCCTACCATAGTGAAAATTCTTATGCATGTTTTACCTCTGATATGTCTTCCACTCCAAGATGCACATCAAATGTCAGCTCCATGTCATTTTCTGGAAGTAGTGGAGCCCCACGTGTCTGACTCCAACCCAAACCACACAGAACACCAGTAAAATACTTTCCCTCTTTATCAACCCTTATAGGAAAAAGAAAGAAAACAGTCTTGTCTAGAGATGAAGAAACTAAACTCACATGATGACAGACTGAAACAATTTGACAAAGCCATGCCAAGCAAGACACAGATGTTTCAAAGATGCTAAAACAACTGAGAGGCATTCGCACGTAGTCATATCGTTTTTTTTAAATATAGCGATGAAACAAACTAAAGCTCTAGTTATGAAAACATATACTCATGAAACTTAAAAAATAAAATCATACATACGCAAAATGAAACTTTAATTAAGGAAATCTAGCTTCACTATGTTGAAATGAAAGACTACAGATACAAGGATTTAAGCAAAACACAACAGTAACACAACTGCCAGAACTCAGCTTTTACAAAAATCACACGATTTCCTCTCCTCACGTAGATTCAAAACTTGTCCAGTTCTACAGTTCATCTTTCCAGGCTTCCAGCATGACTGTCAGAAATTGTATTGCCTTATCGAGAGGACAGAGCCTGCAGCACCAATTTGTAAGTACATGAAACGAGTTATCTTAGCTACATACTATACTAAAACTGATAAAAGATACAAGTATTACATGAATAGGAAGAAAATATACTAAATGCTAAAAGCAGAGATAAAAAAAAAATCTGTCACAAATCTGTGAGGGTCCTAAACAACAAAAAATGAAAGAACCACCACTTTTAAAATGCATGAATACCTGAGTTCTACAGCAGGAGCAAAGAGCATACTGAGGAGTGCAGGTAGGCCGGGAATAGGAGGCATCAAAGATGTTTCCTCTAAAACCACAGTAGATCCTGTCACCAAAAAAAAAAAAAAAAAAAGAAAAAAAAAAAACTATCTGAGGAGCATCTAATGAAAAGGAGTATCTAATGAAAATGAAACCTGAAAAATATGTAACTGCAGCAACATGCTTATTCATAGAACTACTTAAAAACAAAAGTCTAGAGAAAGTAACCAAACATTTTTAATAAGCATTACCTGTTGCATTTAATGATAAAGACGCAGCGACCAACAATCGCTGAAAGCTGTCTTCTGGAGCATCATTGACAAGAACAGAGTTTATGCTTTCCTTTTGTATGACAGCATTTCTGGGGAGGACATAAGAAATATTTTCAATATTAAAAAACTAAAAAACATACAAACATGTAAAAAAAGAATTATTTTGAATTCACAATCCAACCTCAATGGATAGCAGTTACTGGCTGAAGATTGCCTGAACACCATTTAGCAGATGTACATGATGGTCCAAAAGACATTAAAGCACCTTCAATCACAGAATGTTTTGGGTCGAAAGGGACCTTAAAGACCATCTAATTCCAACCGCCCCCCTGCCATGGGCAGGGACACCTCCCACTAGACCAGGTTGCTCAGCCCCACCCAACCAGGCCTTGTAATAATAAACACTATTATTAATAAATAATATTAAATAATAAAATTATTCTTAAAACTTTCCATAGCAATAGCGTGCGTATTAATACAATTCAGGCCTGACTACTTTAGTCCTTTCAATGACTAAACATTTTGTAAAAATTTGTAAGAGTAAGTAGGATGGTTTTTGCTTATTTATCAAATGTAACAGCTGAGAATATGCCTATACTTCACGGTAAAACTCTTCTCATACCTGAACTGGGATACTCTAGTCATAGTGTAGCATCTCACCTCATAAGGACTGAATGGGCCAAAAACCGTTACCTTCAAAGAGAGAACAAATGACACTCTAGCTAGCCAGCACCTGGATCGCTCCAAATCAAAATCCTTTATAAATTAAAACCAAAAAATGTTTCAGCATGTATTGAGCAATAATGAACAATGTACATTGATAAACAGTATTTTCATTTCACCCGTCTAAAGCAAGCTTTGGCTGTTGAGGCTCCTAAACAAAAATAATGTATTTTCACAGGTGCTGGGGATTCATGACTTTCCTCTGGCTTAAAAAACACAAGTTCAGACTCTGTAGAACACCTGACAAAATCAAGTCATTTCTGTTTACATGAGCATGTCTTTAATCTTGAAAATATCTCACTTTATAAAAGCCAGTAGTTAAAAAGGATTAGTCCTGTGGGTAAACTGAGCATGATTAGGTGCTTGAAAGCCTAAAATTTTGTCAGGTCTGAAATGAGAAAAGAACTATAATGTAGACAAGGCTTAATTTGTAATCAGAATGCAGAACAGGACATATATTTTCACGTTTTATATTCCAGCTTAGTAGTGACTAGATATCTCAAAATATGCAAGTAAAAATAAATTCTGAGTTTGGAATTGGCAGTGGAAAGCTGTACCCACTGTTTCGTTACTATCCGTTACTGGGGCATTCACCGCATCACCAATCCTAGCTGCTTACCTATCACTAGCTAAGGAAGAACGAAACACCGTGTATAGTAAAAAACATGTTTAAATTTTATGAAAAATTGATAGGGTTGTAATCTTGCTCTTTGCTGCAGCTTATATAACTAAGACTATCATGTGTGGAAACATTGTGTTCAGTTTTTCAATTTTATCTTCATTCCACAGTGGTTCAAAGTGCTGCCTTAGAACAGGTCAGAAGAGTTGGTTCACTTAGCTCTTATGCTATATTTATAAAATTTTGGTAAAAGCTGCAATAGGCTGGTCTGCAATGGTGGCCACATACTACTTCCTATCAACAGAAAGCAGAATGCATTATGAAAGGCATCAAATATGGTTTGGTTATTAAAGGCACTTTCAGTCTTCACCTCCATTCTAACGATATGAGGAGCAGGGTCATGTAACGACACACCAAAACCACCACTCGCATTACCTTATGGGTTGGTGCTTCAGATTTACTGTCAGAAATCCAGTTTAACAATCTTTCAATGAGATGCTGTTCTCCTTCTGTCGAAGGTACAGGCATGTTCTCTTCTTTCTTTACTTGGTCCAAAAATAATCTCTTGAGCAAATCATGGCTTTGCTACAAAATAATGGAAGAATTAAACCCATGAAACAGATATGTTTTTCAAAAATTTTACATAAAAGGTCCTATGTAAAGAACATGCATACTTGCATATGAATACAAAAAACAATGTTTTTATTACCTTTCAGATTACATAAAACATAAAAATGGAAGAAAGTTAAAACTATGAAAGAGTTACGTATTTTCAAAGTTTCAAAACACAGTGGAGCAGTTCAATTGATACAATTATCTCCTGGGAAACATCTCTTTCAAAAGGTGTCTCAAATCAGCAATGCTTTTGGCCAACAGCTCAATATGAATTATGCACACACATAAAAATACATTGTCCCATTTAAATATTAATCTTGCCTAATCCCATAGCATTAGTCAAGACTTCAGCTCAACTTCTCGGGACTTCAGACAGCCTGAGCTGAAACAAATTAGAGTAAGAAAAATAGAAGCAGCTTACTCAATACATACTTGTGATTCATAGGATTCTTCTGCTAGTTCAGCATAACATTCTTCAATAAGCACATCTCTAATATTCACAAGCTCTTTGGATCTCGAGTAACGGAAGACATCCACACGCAGGACATTACGCACAAGCGAATACACCCTCACTGAATGACCATAGCCATTCACTAGTGAGGCAAATTTCTGCCTGGCACTGTAACTCCACCATTCCCCACATACAAGAGATTTTGCAGATGGACGCATCTTGCATATCTTGAATTCTAAAGCCTAGAGCAAAAACATTTAAAACAACACTTGCCCGAGTAAAGAATCAGCATCAAAATCTTTCATTTTCTCAACAAGCTGTCTGAATTAGTAACTATAAAAATGACTTCATAATTATTGCAGTGGCTTATGCTAATTCTGCTGTAAAGTTACTGGCATAATTCCTATTCTGTCACTGCGAATGCAGCTACACATTACACCTCATATCACTTCAATATTGTACAGAGTTGTTAACAAATCAGAGCAAACAGAGCATAAATAGAATATAATTTGGCATTACTTCACCATTCACATTAAAATCTTAGCAGTGTAGAGATGTCTTTTCTGGAAAAAAAACCTTTAAAATCCACAGTTCTTTTCAACTAAGGTAACAGAAAACTTGGCAAGACCACTGCACCTATTCTGTCCCTGGCAGGCAAAAATAATCAAGTTCTCATTTAACCCCTTTCCACAATCACTATCTGTAATTATGTCCTCGAATTGATTTACAACAGAAACTCTATTTTTTTTCTAGCTGGTCATTAAAACTGGTCACTAAAAGATTAGGCCTGAAGCAGAAATACATATCCCATTAATGCATCTGAAGGAAACACAAAAAAGAATGCTTCTTGTCAAAATTAATTCTAGGTCTTTTTAAAAATCAGTTATAAAAGAAAACCAAACAAAATTAACCCTGTTAGGACCTAATACTAAGAAGAGATAAATAAAACCATACCTCTGCTGGTTCCTTTCTCATTTTCAAACACATCAGAGATTAAAGTCAGTATGATACACCTGTTTCAATTAGCTTAAAAATATCTGAATGAGGACTGAAAAGCTGAATTTCACTTGAAGTCCCGTTATGTTACTTGTAACTATAGCTCAAGAGAATTATTTTTTTCTGAAAAAACTAGCTATTAGTTCAGAACAAAGCCTCTCAGATTTGTGTTACAGATCACAAGAGATTTCTGTCTGAAAAGATCCAAGTAAAGCCAGTAGTTCAAAGAATGGCAAAGCAGCAGAAAGCAAAACCAGAGACTTCTAGCTTTGCGAAATTTAAATCGGGTATTTGTCTTGTAACTAAGTGTAGCAGAGCAGGAGCTTTGATGGAGCAAAAATACTCTGCACAGTAACTGTTCGCAAGATACTTGCCACTGCAGACTTGTGCCATGCAGAGAAGAGGAGATACTATGCTGCAACTTGTCTGTAGCAGCAGCAGCTAGGTTTAAGCAGAGAACAATAGATTAAACCAGTCATCAGTATTTTCTCTTCTCTGGGCTGTTTTCTAGGCTGTATAAGCCTCTGTCATTTGCTCAGAGGTTCTTTAGACTAAAGCAAAGCTGATCTACTGCTCAGTCTGTTACTCCTCAGCTTTGCATACAAGCAGGCAATAGAGGAACCAGAACGTTCTCCTTCTAGAGAAAAGTTCTCCTTCTCAGAGAACTGATGGACAACAATGACACTGACAACCAAAAGCAACAAGCAGCAAAACACAAGCTGTTAGAGCAATTTCCTCTCTCCTTCCACCCTGCCTGTGATTACAGGTGGGAGACAAATCCCGCTATGTTGTCCCCGCAGAAACAGGACTAGTTCAAACATTTGGTTAAAAAAACCCCAACCAAACAATAAATACAAACAATGTGTTTTTTTGTCAGGCAGCAAGTTCAGGCTTCCCTCCTGCCTCCCCCCTTATCTTTTTCTTTGCAAGTGCCCCTGAAAACAACAGGCTGGGTAACATTTCTCTGCAATTAAATACAGTGCAATACAGTTACACAGAAGAATTACTGCTCTGTGCATACACATCTGTGGAAAACATCCATCCACCTATTAGTGAAGCTGATTTGTAAGTACTCCCATTAGCAAAATACATGTTACTTCATTATTATTCTGAAAAGCATTATGATCTGAAGTACACTTCTGTTTGCCAGAGCAGACATGAAAGTATCTACTAAGCAGCAGCAAATAGCATCACCCCTACCTGGAATGGAAGCTCTTGAAGACAGCTTGGAATCTCTTTTAAACTCTTTAAATGCACTTTTGATCTATTGCCATAATCCACAAAAAAAACCTGGAAAAATAATCAAGAGGATCAGCAGAGTTTCCACAACATTAAAAGCAACAACCCAAGTTTAATAATGACAGTACAACACAATCTTCTCAAGTGAAATGGAAGCAAATTCAGAGTCTGGAAAACATGCAAATGAAGTCATGTCAAAAATAATAGGTCAAATTTTATCATGTCTATTATTTGACCACTTGGCTTAACATTCATTGGTAATGCAAATAATCTGCTAAATCTAGAAAAGGCAAATTTCTCTGAAAGGGTCTAAATCTCTCCCCACAATTAAATCTCTATAACCTTAACTTCTTAAGTGAGTGATACTACCTAATAATTGCTTTTGATAAGCCAATGCTAGCATGGATCTGGTGACAAATACAAAAAAGAAAGTGATGAGATTAGCTTATTCACTAGTTTTCCATGACTAAGCAGGTGACAGTGTTCAGTATTAACTCTATAGTGGTGATACCCAGCTATGTTAAGAAATCAAGAAATTCAAGAGGGCTGGGCTGTGCAAAGGCAAACCTTACAAAAATAAACAAACAAATCAATCTGTCCTTCTGCTGAAAAGTATTGGCCTGAAAAATGAATAGCAATCTTGTCTGTGGCACTACTTTCCATTACTGATCTCAGCACAAAAAGCCAAAATGTTCTGACGAATTTGCTGATACAGAACTCAGGAACATAAACAAGGCTACAAAAAAGGTCACACTGAATGGATCTGAGAACTTGACAGGAACGGGGAAAACCAAATGGTATGAATTAAAAGATCATATCCTTTGGAATTTTTAAGAACTTCTGCTATAAACAGTCCATTATTATTTATAAATTCTAATTAGTTTGAAATTACCAAGGAGACAGAACTGAGTATAAGATGGTAAGAGATGGCCTATGCAAAAAAAGCTATGAAAAGGCACATGTGGCATGTGCCACATGAAATATTTTTGAATGCAGAGGAGAAACACTGTGTGGGAAGAGGAAGACAACCATCACTGCATAAGCAAAGGCTGAACTGTAAGTATGGGAGGCATGCATAATTCTGCTTCAGAAAACTGATGTCAAAACCAAATAAAGGAGTGAGATGGGAGACCAGGTGAACAGACAGTCAATGTAGTATGTGAGATGAGAAAGAGTGCAGCTTGCTTCAATTAACAAAACAAAGTCTAGGAAGACAGACAAGAAACTGGAGGGGAGGGGACAGAGGAGGGTAAGAAGAAAACTTAAGTAAACCAGGGGAAGAAACACTGGCAGAACAAGATTAGACGAACTGGCCATGAATGATTGAAAAGTACCAATATAGTGGGGTGAAGAAATTCACTTTTCAGATGGATCTCAATATATTTATGAAGAGAAATTGATGAGGCTGCTGCCCACAATGCAGTACTGCACTCTGATCTAAGCATTCCTTACCATGTTTTCCAAGTTACTGGAGGTTTTAATCTTTATTTTGTTTCGCTCTGCTTCAGCACACAAAACACTTGACTGTATCAACAGCCTCTCAATCTAGCACTAAAATATTCCTGTGTTCTGGAAAGAAAAACCAATTCATCTATTCTGGCAACATCCAATTAAGGTTTCAGTTTAGTTCTGGTTCTACAGACTTTACTGGAATATCTGTAACTACCATGAACAGAGTGCTTTATATAAAAAAAAGAAGTATAGCTCCAATATCGTTAACCCAATTACATCTTACCAATTCAACACAACATAACATATTACTGTACCTCAGCAAAATCTCCACAAACACACAGAATACGAGCTCTATAGTATCCTTTGTTTTCTAGATAAGTGAATGGTGCCAGACAAACCAACTCTGGATGTGGAGACACCTGCAAATCCCTCAGGTTCTGGTAGGTAATTTCAGAACTTAGGTGCTGGAGTACAATCCTATTTTTTTCATCTGTCCTGTAACCCCAGAAGTGTCCAACTTCAACTATCTGAAAGTATAAAAATTAGGCAATATCTGATTTCATATTATTTTACTCTTCTACATCAAAATACATCTGTGCAAAATACACGAAAGCACTCCTACTCCTGACACACACACAGAAATGTTCTCATACTGCAATAATGCAGTGAAACATTTCTCATAATTAGATGTTAATTTAGAGTGATTATTTGCTGTGCAACTGCAACACACTTTTCATCTAAATAGACCCTGATATAAGCATTACTAAAATACAGAAAATTAAGACGACTGCTTCCATTTTTCTAAACCATACAAGGTATACAGTTGATTAGACAGATACATACAGATAAGGTGCACTTTTCTTATTAGTGAAAGAATATCAGTTAGTTACATCTATCAGCAAATCAGCATTGTTATCGTTATGACTAGCCATCTTTTAGGAAGCTGAAAAGACCATGCCACTACTTACATCAAACTGAATAAAATAAGTCATCTTTTCAAATTGCTTACTGAACTCAATATACCGTTTCTGATCTTAAATCAAATGCTCATGATTAAAAAAAAAAAAAAATCTTTAAAATACATACAACCATTAAAGCTGATGTCTTAAATAGAAGTAGCATGGATACCTAAGTGATTGGAATGTGTCTGATCAAATCCATGAACATTTTTGTTCCAAGAGACTTAGCCAAATAAAATGAAGAAAATACTCTTTTCTGCACTTGCAAAACATGCCACTACTATTAAGAGCTGTTTTAATACTTCAGCCTATAATTTCCACTAGCTCAGTGATTTGGATTTTTTTTTTTTTTTTTAAATTTCAGCAGCATATATAGTGCTTGCTATTACTCAATTTGTTGAGATTATAGTTAACACAGATTTTAAAAACTCTCAGCTTCAGTATTCTGAAATACTTATATATACATATAATTTTCCCCTAACACGCTATCTTTTATGCATGCAATATTTTTCCAAATGAGCATGCAGTACTGTTAATTCATCTGATTTCTCGCATCTACAATTCCCAAAGAAAATTGTCAGTTAGTAATAATGAGGAAAATGGTCCAAATACCTAAAGATGCTCATTTCTATAGCGTGCACAAATATCTTACCTCTCCCATTAATCCTCTTTACATTTATGCCCACTTCCAGCTAACATTTACTGCCAGCAAATCCCACAAATTTTGTCAAGTGCAATGTTTGAAATTTATTTGCGACATGTGAGTACTGTTTAACAAAGAACTACTAAAAATTAGACCAGTAATACTCTCCATACTTCTTATGAATACCTCTGTGCTAAAACCTTTAGCAGCAGCCATTCTTTTCATTTAACATTCATCTCTGCAAAGTTATCTATGTACCAACTATTAGATACGACCTACTTCAGATGTAGAACATTCCTACCTCTGTTATCTTGATGGACAGAAAAAGATTTGGGATCATCTGTGACTGTCGTAGAGTACCAAATGAGATTTCCTCAGGCTCCACTGTCTGCTTCTGACAGTCCACATTCACTCTAAGAAGTTTATGGATAAAGACACTAAATACTTCAATCACAAGCAAAAACTCAAGAGTTCAATTTTTTTTGCTTTCATTTGCTTCCCACAGCGCCCCTAGGGCACATTTATGTACTTAATGATTTTTATTTAGAAGTACATTAATGCAATTAGAACATAAGATGACCACACAGAACCAAAATACTACAGAGAAACTGTCTGAATTCCATTATGACCAAACACAGGAACATAATAACAAGACATAACTGTGCCATCAGTTTATTAGAAATCCAAAGAATTAGGATTAAATAGTGAGGCTTTTTGCTATGGCATACTTTCTAAGCTTACTTTTTAAAAATAAATTGAGTACACCACACCACAAAGATAAATTCAGAATATAATTTTTTAGATATAATATTAATTTTACTTAACAAAAGTTAAAGACAAAACTCTCAAATTAGTCTTTCAGGCTAACAGACTTCTTTCTTGATTCCCTCAAGAATTAATTTTCACAGAATGCTAGAGTTTGGAAGGGACCTCTGGAGATCACCTAATCTAATCTCCTGCTAAAGCAGGCTCACCTACAGGAGGTCGCACAGGATCGCGTTCAGGCAGGTTTGGACTATCTCCGGAGAAGAAGACTCCACAGTCTGCCTGGGCAGCCTGTTCCAGTGCTCTGTCACCCTCAATGTAGAGAATTTTTTTCCTCATGTTCAGGCAGAACTTCCCGTGCTCCAGTTTCTGCTCGTTGCCCCTTGTCCTGTCACTGGGCACCACTGAAAAGAGCCTGGCCCCATCCTCTTGGCACCTGCCCTTTAGGTATTTATAAGCACTGATAAGGTCCCCTCTCAGTCTGCTCTTCTCCAGGCTGAACAGGACCAGGTCTCTCAGCCTTTCCTTATAGGAGAGATGCTCCAGTCCCCTCATCATCTTTGTGGCTCAGCACTGGACTCTGTCCTGTAGCTCCTTGTCCCTCTTGAACTGAAGGGCCCAAAACTGGACACAGTACTCCAGGTGTGGCCTCACCAGGGCAGAGGGGGAGGAGAACCTCCCTTGACCTGCTGGCCACACTTCTTGATGCACCTCAGGATACCATTGGCCTTCTTGGTCACAAGGGCACAATGCTGGGAAACGGGTAACTTCCTGTCCACCAGGACTCCCAGGTCCTTCCCCGCAGCACTGCTCTCCAACAGGTCAACCCCAGTCTGTACTGGTGCATGGGGTTATTCCTCCTCAGATACAGGACCCTACACTTGCCCTCATTGGACCTCATTAGGTTCCTTTCCACCCCACTCTCCAGCCTGTCCAGATCTCATTGAATGGCAGCACAGCCTTCTGGAGTATCAGGCACTCCTCCCGGTTTTGTATCACCAGCAAACTTGCCGAGGCTGCGCTCTGCTCCCTTCACCCAGGTCACTGATGAATATGCTGAACAAGACCAGACCCAGTACTGACCCCTGGGGAACACCACAAGACACAAGCCTCCAGCTGGACTTTGCACCACTGATGACAACTCTGAGTTCTGCACAGAGATTTTAAGTGCTGGTTTAGACACAGTAGAACTGCTAAAATGTTTTATTAAAAAGTAAATACAACCAACTGGAGGTGAAGTATTCAACTGCACTTTAACCTTTCCAGTTCATTGCTGCCTTCCTATTTTAATTTTTTTATTTTAAAATATTAAAAACATTATTTAAAATATAAACATTTAAAAATATTATTTAGAATATTTTTTTAAAATTAAATATTTTTTAAAAATTAGAATGGCTGCAGAGCAATCAGGAGCTAGGCAGGTTACCATTTTAGCAATTGCTGGTATGACCTCAAACTGAGAATCACAGACAGCATGTAACAACAATGAAACCCACAAGCCAGATTTTTCTGGCAAAAGCAGGTGTGGACCAAAGCAACTCATTACATCGCACACCTCATCAGTATGTTCTATTATGCCTCCCCACCTTACATTGTTATATTTCCGCCCCAGTTCCTGTTAATACTCCTTCTCCCTCTTTCCTTTATGTTCCCAAATGCCAGACCTTATTTATTTTGGTTCCAGTAATCCCACATTGTCTCTAGCATGAACAGAAATTACTGTGTACATCCATATTTCCATATGCCAAAGCCAAATAGACTAGAACCTTAAAAAAAAAGAAAAAAAAAAAAAGGACAGTATATACTTGGAGTTATCTTAAACAGTGAAACACCTTTAACTATAAAGAAGTATTTAAGACAATCACATTATTCCCAGTCCTGCAAAAACATTCAAAAGTTATACAAAGTTTACACATTTTTTTTTTTAACCTAATGTGTCTTCCTTGGTGACACTTCAAAGGAAATTCCCACTGAATCCAACAAACCACATTTCACTGCAAAGAAACCAATTTTCCATACGCACTACAATTACCTGAGAGATTTCATGCTTGCAGCTCTCAGACCTTGCACTTGCCTTTCAATATCTTCTGGATCATGAACATGCAACTCAAGAGGAATTTTCAGCTGTGACATCTTGACTGACAGGTACACTGCAGGAAGAATCTTAAAGCCCTCCGCTGGGTTACAGGAGAACTCCACAAAAGCCCTGTTCAAAAAAATCCAAACAAATCCCAACCCTGGTCAATAAATACTTCATGAGGAATCAAAACCCAACAAAAAACCCCCACAAAAGCCATAATTTCTTCTCCCTGTCTTGATCTTAGCAGGCCAACAAACAGGAAGAAGTAGGTTCCTCAGGCTTTGCTTACTGCTCTTATGCACCTTAAAACTTTATCATGACTGCTATAAGAAAACTTTCTAACATTCTCACAAGCACATACCAAATTTACTGAGCATATTTAATACAAATACAAAGAATGTGAAAATATATGTGAATAAGAAAATAATTAAAAGATTGGAAAAGGTATAAGAAGGGCTACATGAATTCAGCTTTGGGCAGTTGTTCAGAGTTAGCCAGTCAATTAGCTGAAACAGCCAGTCACATGCATTTTCTGCAAAGCCATCTGACTGTACAAATTTGCTAAATTCAGTATGCAAGTTAGAAATACAGACAGATCGGTTGCACTTAAGGTCCACTGTTAGACAACAGAAGAGACAAAACAGAAAGCAGTGTCTAACAGCTAGTTTATCTAATGTTATTCCAACCAATACATATCAAACTTCAAACACAACTTTCTTACTCTAGCTAACACATTAAAAATAAATTACTGATTCCAAAGAGATAAGAAGAAATAAACTAATTTTGTCATTGCACCACTGACAAAGAAAGAAACTGATTACTAGTTTCGTAACTGAGAATATGAGAAAGGCAGGATACTTGAAGTATTTTATACTTACTTTGATCCATCATAGGCAATAGATTTTACCTGCCCACACTGCCTAAACAGTGACTGTAATTGTTTATGGTATAGATATCCATAGGGAGGAATACCCTTCAGCTATTAAGAAAAAAAGAAGTTAAATTTGGACACATTAGATTATTTTAATGCATTATTAAGTTCACCTAAATAGTTAGCTTCCTCCTTCACTTGAGCTGCAATAGTGCTATACAATCTAACCCCCAACAAATTCCAAAAATGTTATATTCTATATTAAGTTAAAAAACCTCAGAAGACAATAAAATTAGAATTTTGCTGCTTATGCTGCCCTACTGACTCAAATCAGTAGATAAATTTTCTTTCTCTAACTGTAAATCAAGGAGCTTCATTTGTAATTACCTTTATTTCTTTGATAATTTTCCCTAGAAGTTGTCATGTATCTCTCTTTTTGCTTGTAACAGAAAAGGAATGAATTGCTGTGCTTCCCTGTCCACCACCGGGAACTACATCCTAGGCAGTGTGTGTAGCCTGGGAAATAGGAGGAACGACAGCTCTGCATGTCCTGGCAGAACTACCACAGACTGAATTACTGAAGTATGGGTGGGACAGCCTGCACAACTGAAGAGCACTTATGGATGGATGGATACTCTTCTTAGGCATGACAGACAAAAAGCAACCTCCTGGTCTTCCCTGAGTGGTGTAGCTCAAATCTCAGGTGCTCTTAACATGGAGCAGACAATGAGACAAGCCAGCTCTTGTGGGTCAGGATAAGAGAAGAGGTCAGTAAGGGTAACACTGAGGTGGGAATTTGTAACAGAGCATCACTCAGGACAAAGCAGATAATCTTTAGGCAACTTGCAGAGGTCTCCAGATCACATCTTAGATGCAGACTGTAAGTTCCCTGATAACCTGCTCTTAGACACAGGCTCTTAGATTTCTGAAGGGTGTTGAAAGCAACTTCTTAACACAGGTCATGATCCAAACAGCGCTCTTCTGGATCTTCTATTAGTGAACAAGGTACGACTTGTTACAGAAGTGATAATCAACAGCAGCCTGGGCCAGAGCAACCAGGATCTCAAGATCCTGAGGAGAATGAGGAAGACAAGTAGCAGAATACACATCCTGAAGTCTAGGACAGCACAGTTTGGTTTATTCAGGGAACTGGTAGGTGGGATACCATGGGAAGTTGTAGAATCTCCATCCTCAGCTTCTTCCAAACCCATGTGGATGAAGGCCTAAGCAACATAGTCTGAATTCACTGTTAACCCTGCTTTGACCATGTCACCGGACTAGATGACTTCATGAGGTCTCTTCCAAATTGAATTATTAAATGACTTTGTTATTCTTCTCGGATTTTAATCCTAAACTCACTACAAATTGATGAAGTCACTGGATTTGTAACACCTTTTCAAAGCCATTCTACCAATAACAACATTCTAGTTAAATATATTGGGTTGCATAATGTTAAGTAGAGTGGATTCTATAGATGGTGTACAGTTAAGTATAACGGGGATTATGACTTCAACATGTATGATTAAGGCAACAAGAGATAGTCACACATTTCACAAATTCCGTGAGCTAAACTAGCTTGAAAACTAACTACAAAGCAACACAATAGCCTTCTCCTACTTTAACACCTGCTCACTCAGGAGGCAGATGAGATCCAACATAAGAAAAGGGCATGTGTAGTCAGAAGCAAAGCAACGCTCCAGCAGCACTAATTTCCATCAGTATAAGGTTGTAGTTTCATGACTATTAACATGCTACTGTAGTCAGATATCCATTTCTCTACCTGTCTTCGGAGATCTTGCTTTAACACAGAATCACGTAACTCCTAACTAGCAAGTTGGAACATCTGGACTTTGAACTATTTTTCAGGGGCTATACAACTGTCTACTCTTCTCTTTGGTTGTTACTATCATAGACAGGAAAGAACAGATTATTTTTAGAAATTCTTCATATGCCTTGAAGTTACAGTACCACGATCAGCTGCTGGTCAAAAACGCGGTCTAGGTCAGACTGCAGAAGCTGCCTCAGGGCAAGATGATTTAGCGAGACCAGAGAGTGGGAGGAATAATTGCCTTTTATATCTGTGGCACACACAGTGTTAGGAGCACCATACAGCTATAAAGAGAGTCTCTCAAATTGAGAGCTTGAGGAACTTGCAGCACTTCTGCCCAAGAAGATCGTTTACACTGATAAAGACATAGCAGCTACTTATTCCTTCAAGATAGCAAGCAGTTGATATGAGTAGATCAAGAGTTACATACATTAAAAGTAAACAGTCATTAAAGCTAACAGTTTAATCTTAATCAGTGTTGCTCTGGCAAAACTAATCTTGTCTTTATTCCACCAGATTGAGTCTAGTCCGCTATTTTGCTTTGATATCCTTAAACAATATGTTAAAAACTTATATAAATGTGTTTGTGCATACATATTGCCATGCCAGCATCTCCTTCAGTATAGAACTAGCCTCTCCTCTTGGGTAAGCAGTAAACCACGAAATTCGTTGTCAGTAAGCTTATTTATGAGTTCTTCTCCTGCCTTTTCTTCTAACTATTTTCTCTTGTGCCAATACAAGTCTATTCTTTGAGTGTCATCATTTTTAGGTTTCTTTTCTTTAAGCATAGGTCATGGTTATTTTTACCGTGTTATACCTAGGTCAGATACTCCAAACATTTTCCTAGTTTGGATTGTGTACCATTTTGCAAATTCAACACAGCCATCTCAAACTTCCACTTATTCAATCAGATAAAAAAAAATATTTCTAAAAGAAGATAAAAAGAAAGTAGAGTTCAATATCTGAGTAACCTTAAAGCAACAAATATGTTTGCTATGCCCTATCAAGTAGGAGATTACAAAAAAATAACATTAAAGTTGCAACAACACATTTCATAAATAATTAGCCTTGATAGTCCTGTTCTATTTTTCAGATCTTCTGTTAGTTTTATGGAAGTTGTTTGCCTGTGCAAGACTAGCAATCAAATGCATAGAGGCAGTCCTCAGCAGGAATTCTTCTAAAATTGCCCACCCACACAATGTTTATTATACGGAAAGAGAGGTGGGAGAGAAGACAACTTAACCAGTGAGGATCAGAGTAGGTAATTATTTCTGTCCTTGCCCAAGACAGAACAAAGCGTGAAAATACCACCCAAACACTACATATTTATTACTTGATTCTTTATTAAGTCATTTGCCTTCTTAACATACCATTACAGTGGTTTTTGGATCTTTGCCAGCAAGCTGTCTCACAGCAACTTCTTCATCACATTTTCCAAATCTAAAGTAGTTTGGATAGAAAGCACCAGCTATTACAACCTGAAATCAAGAAAATATTTTGTAAAACACAGATTAGATTCACTTTCTTGAAAAGAGATACATAGCAACATAAAGAGATACCAACAGATCTTTATAGGAAGATTTTTTTCCTGTGTCTTACCAGGAATTACTGTAATTGCAGATTAAACTAACTCACGCAAATCCTTAAAAGCATACTTTCATGAAAAGAGTTCAACGTCCGGAACAATTTTACAGCATTTTACTATTTTTGTATACAGACTTGCTCTGTGAAAACTGTAATTGTTAGCCCCGTTTTCAAGAAGAGCCTTAATTTTACATAAACTCACATAAAATAGCGACATGAAAATTGTTCAGTTTTCATGTTACATCTTACAGTATTTAACAATTCAGCTCTGAAAGTTCACTGCTTACACAGTTAAATCAATAGCCACTGAAACAATACACAGGTCTGTGAAAATAAAATCACTACTAATCAGTTCAAATAAGACAAGAAATTTAATTGGAAATTTGACAAATTTACAACACCTCAAAGACACCTAATGCCACACCCCCACCCCAACTAAACAAGCCAGTTGTGGTCTGAATAGAGCACTCAAAACAAGTGAAAACACCATTTTCAAAACTGTTAGTTCTTAGCCTGCCAACACTAACCATCCTTCAGAGTATTTTTATGACTTTAACAAACATTAGTCTAGATACACAGTTTAGTTCATCTCAGCATGACTTGGTTTTATTCTGATGACCTACCAGAAGTGTAGGGACAGCCAGAGTGTGAATTCTGAACCATTAAAAGTAACAGGTTTCCTTGTAAGTGGTCAAAAATAATTATTTTTTTTTTCACCTGCAATCTCAAAATCTACAGTGAATTTTGAAACACAGGTGTAACACTAGCTCATCAGTACTAGTATATAAAAACCCAGTCATAAATTTTGTAAATAATGACTCTCCCCTGAAGAGTCAATAAAGCATTACCTGCAAAATGAAACGTTGTTTGTATAGACCTTCCTGATCTGTAGCAGATGGCTCAGCATTAACACACATGTTAAATTCTCTGACTCGCTTTTTCAAGTTGTGAAATAACTCTGACACCTGAAATTTGAACTCTAAGTTACATATTAAACAGATCAAAATTGTCCACAAATTAAAATAAAATCTGCTAGTAAAAGTCTAAATAAGTGCGCAAACTCCTTTTCCTTTTTAGGTGACTACTATGCATTTCACCTAATACACTGCTTAGCATCTCTACTTTGGAAAATAATTTCAGTACTTTGACTCAAGCAGTTTTCTGACTTCTCTTTATAAAGTAGAATTTTGTGGTCACAAAGCATATTATGCGTATATGATATAGAACAGAATTAGACAAAGAACTGAAATAACCTTTTACAAGATGATAGACTGATTCTTCATTTAAACTGTTTTGGGTTTGTTTCTTAAAAGCTAAAAAACATGTTAACAACCTGCACTTGTGCACCGAACTGTAGCATTGACCACACATGCTGCCCCCTCAGTTCAGCAGACAACTGTGATGACTTTAAGCGAGATGAAACTTGTGCCCTAAAGCAGAAGACGCTCTGTTATGCTTCCAACCCTAAGCATATACAAGAAGCTCCCATAGGCAGCCACTGGTCCTCCAACCATACAGTGAACGTCTTCATTGTCTCAACTGGTTTTAGACCAAACATAGGAAAGTACAGCCCGCTCAACTGCTTCACATCTATGTTTTCCTTTCTCCTGCTGGCAATTTTAGGATACTAAACTCCTGTTATTTTCCTCACAGGACAACTACCATAAACAGAAATCAAGCTGTGTGGCTGCCTCAGTTCTGCAAATCCACTTGCATGCAAGGAATGATAAAATTAGTATCTGAAAGTGTGGTAAATAAAAAAACCCAGATCTTTTTAACAGGGGTTAGTGTAGGTGGCCATTCGGAACTCTCTAACTATTATGTCATGCACAACCCCCTCTTGCACTATCTGAAACTGGGCCAAGAGAACACCAGCTACTCAGGAGGCTATCATATAACACTGATCCTTCAGCTCTCCCGTTTTACACAATTTGCTTTGTTCTCCTCTTTCTTCCTTGCTATCAGATATATAAGCTAAAAAACTATTATTCCATCTCTTATCCAGATGGTTGCTTACTATTAAGCTTTTTCCCCTCTCCTGTGCTTTACAGGCCCTACATTGCTCATGCCAAGGTATGACCTGCTGGAATAATGGGCAAGGCCATGCTCTGCCAATCACAGTTATTCAGGAGATTTATTTGCCTCCCCTCTCAACATACCACAATAAGCTTGAAGCCCTTTGTGATGCAGAGTTCTCATTAATTGCTGCAGTAATGTGAGCAACAAATTTTCAAGTCCAGTCCTCATTATGTAACTGTATTTGCTTAAAATTATCCTAACTGTAAGAACAAAAGTTATGTAACAATAGACAGCAGTCACACAACCACCAGTGTATATGAGGACCTACAGAATGAGCAAACAATACTAGAGGTATCTTAAAAAATGTTAAAAATACATTAAACAGTTAATAATTTAACGCCTCTTTGTTTATCCTAACAGGATAAAGGAAAACTCCCTTCATCTAAAAGCTGCCAGCTTGACCGTTTCCAACCCCCACTTCTGAGCTAAGGTAATACTGGCTGTACCTCTCCTACAGGCTCTACCAAGAGCCATCTCTCCACAGGGTCAACTGTGGCAGTCAACAAGCTACTTAAAGAGTCCATCCCTCCCAGGCATGGGTACTTAGCCTTACCCAACATAAGTGATTATCTGCACTCCATTCTTCACAAGAATGCTCATCTGCCTTTGTAAACATTACAATTATTTCCTTTACCTCCTTCCTTTCTTTGAAATGGTATATAAACAGGGTCTCCGCAAACACTTAAGAGAAAAGAGAGGAAGAGAGGAGGAAATGCTGCCTGAATGTTTGCTCACTAGGACCAGAGGTAATAAAGCTTCTGTCTGATTTGTCTTAAATTGTATTTGGAGTCCCGATATTCTCCAACAACTTTACGTAGTACCATCCCTCCTTCCCCAAAGAAACAAAACCTAAAAATTCACAGTTCATTTAAAGAAAAATATACATCTATATATATATGGATAGATACACAATAATACAGTAGGCTTATCCAAGACCTTAACATTTGTAGAAATGGAAATAAAATAAGGAAAGTTAAGTCCTTCTGCTTATAAAAACTATTATCTATTTCATCTTACCTCTCTGACTTTCTTGATATGAATACAATTTGATCGACCCCACTCAAGCTCTTCCTGGAAAAGAAAGTGAAAAATGTAAAAGCAAAAATTGTTAGAAACTTGTTTCTTCTACTGCTAGTAAGCCTTCTCTCATGTTCTTCTGTACAGACACAAATAATACTTATACATAGCGAGGTAGAGAGGTAGACATTTGATCTTGTTTCATGGCTTTCTTCTGCATCCATATCAATCGCGTATTATGACATGTATGAAAATAGAAGACAATTATATATTTGTCTAATGAACTATACTTTGGTTACCACCAGTGCAGCTGTGGGTCATCTAAATTTTTCATATAAACCCACAAGTCCCAATTTCTTTGTGTTGCTACTACAGAACCTACTTTAAGGTGGACACTTCTCCCAATAAAACAGAACTTTATCTGGCTGCCTAAGTATCAGACAGATTCTGGCCATCTTGGCTACTAATTATGCCTCAGTGTATGTTACCCACTGGTGTGCATAAAGCATATTATGCTCTGAAAGAAGCAGAAATAAAAAAGGTTTTAACTTAAACACACAAAAGAAAGACCGGAGGCAGTTATTGTGTGCATACTACTGTTTTTTTGTGACTGATGCACATAAAGATATTCCCATCTTTCAGGTTTCGGTGTTTTGGGTGGTTTGTTTTTTTGTGGTTTTTGTTTGTTTGTTTGTTTGGTGGTGGTTGTGGTTTTTTTTTGGGGGGGGGGGGGCGGCAGGCAAGATTTGTGTGTTTCTTTTAAAAAAAGAGAGACACATGCATATTAAAAAATATTTATTTCAACTACAGCCTAATTTCCCTTGGTAGTTTAGATTTCAAACCTTCTGTCTACTGGTTGTCCATCTGTGAAAGGCACTACATAAGGGATTGCCTTCAAATATTTGGCACTGGATTCAAAGACTCGTGCTCTCTCAAAGCCTATGCTTCTATTGACTTACAAAAAATCATAACTATTATAAAGAAGGACTGCTAGCAAAAATTCCTTACTAAGAACATAGAATTCTCCAGCATTGTCAAGTCACCAATAGAAAAGAAGAAATAAAGTTTAACTGACCTTGGGATGTTTCAGCTCCCCTCTTTGTCTGCAGG
Organism: Leptosomus discolor; assembly: GCF_034619465.1. Lineage (NCBI taxonomy): Eukaryota > Metazoa > Chordata > Aves > Leptosomiformes > Leptosomidae > Leptosomus > Leptosomus discolor. The sequence continues at coordinate 11,902,109 of NC_141393.1, forward strand.
CCTGCCATGCCTAAGAAAGAAGTGGTGTAGTATGCAGGCACACACTGTAGTGCTTTGGTAATATCTATTACAAATATTACCATGACATTTAAAACTATGAAGTTTTTTCCATACCAATACTGAAGATAATTTTTTTAAAACCAATTTAAAAACTAGAGATGCCCTTGGGCTAACACAGGCTACAAATACTTAAGCAGAAAAGAGTATAAGGAAATCTGAATCACAGTAATTTAGGTTGGAGGAGACTTCTTCAGATCAATTGTTCCAGCACCCCACACAGCAGGGCCTACTTAGATCAGGTTTTTGAGGATCTTGTCTATAAAACCCTGAGTAACCTTGACGGACCTCATGGCTGAACCTGCTCTGAGTAGGAGACTGGACTACAAGACCTCCTGAGGTCCTTGCCAGCCTTAATTATTTAATGATTCCAGTCTAATACGATGCTTGTCTGGTTGATTCCTAAGTAGATATAAATACTGCTCACTCTTATGAACAGTCTTACTCTATTTTGTTGAGGGTTGGCAAGCTCTGGGTCTTCCTCTGCTCATACGCGAGCACACAAAGCAGTGAGGCTGCAAAATGTAATTCTAAGAATGCATTACCGGAAGGCTGAAAGCATGGCAGGGTTCTAAGTGTTGTACCACGACATGCTAAAGAACAAGAATTGCTGTAGGAAGATAACGATTCTGCCTATTCAGCTTAGAGATGATGGTGTGCAATGCTTCATCTACAGACTGAAAAGGAGGTTAAGCACTATTGGATGAACAGTAATTACATATACTGCCTCAAACTTGCCATCAGCTCCTGCAACTAAATTGGAAACACAGCATTTAAGCCACTGAATTTCTGGACATAGCTTATTGATTCTGGATCATGGAGCATTCCAAAAGGAGACTGAGCATGGTATGTTCCAAGGCTTTAAAGGACTAAGTCCTGATCTGTGGTGGGGGAGGTACAATAGCCACCTGATAGCACAGCAACATACAACAGGCTATCCACCTAGTTTTCTGAGAGGAGACAGACTGAGTATTAAAGCACATGCAAACATTCATAAATAAATAGAACAACTTGGATGCTTTGATTTGATGCTGTAATAAAGCAGAGTACTTTCAGAACCTTTCTTTTGTCCTTGCTTTGGGACAAAAGTAAGTGAAGTGACTGATTCAGCTACAGTTCTGACATAGAAGCCTCCCAGAAAACAGGGCTGGCAGAGAAATTAACATACCCAGAATATTAATGAAAATAATTTCATTATTAGGCAGTAAATCTATGACAGAAGTCTGCAGAATCCATTTTGTCTAGTTTGAAAGCAAGCCACCTCATAATACAGTTTTCCAGCTTACTGTGGACACTGACTATTAGCATAGTTGAGTAGCCAGACTGCATTTCCCTATCTTGATTAAGGTTATCTGATGTACTGATTTTAAATAACACTTTTGACATCCACCATTGACTTCCATACCCAGGTCTTACAATATGTCAGAAAAACAAACTCCACATTTTTTCTTTTAAAAAACTCTCTTTTTAAAATTGCGTCACTTAAACACGGTTGATTAGCCTTTACTCCCCTGGATTCTCCTCTTTCTACTACCAAAGCTTTTGACCTTTTCTAATTCACTGAAACCTTCTCATAAGCAAGGACTTAAACAAGACATGCTAATGATTCACAGAACTTCAGCCTACCCTGGAAGAAATCTAATCCGAACCAGGGAGTTCAAAAACAATTTCCTTCCCTGTTCTTTTCAGATACTCAGCCATTCAAAACATAAAGCTTCACATCACTCACACACAGAGATACTGCACAGGAAGCTCTGTCTGAATGTGTGTGTTTATTCTCAAGGGCAACACATTGCGTTATAGAAATATCACCTTCAGATTAACAGGACATGAGGGAAATATAGTATACAACATAAGGGAAATTCAGAAAAGATGACGCTTCAGCCTCAGGATCAGTGGGTAAGGTAAGCACAGCGTAAGTGCCCATGTGCATTTCACAAAATTCTGATGCCAGAGTACAGAAAAACAAGTCAGCTTTCACCAAACTGAAAAAAACGCAACATACACAAAATGGAATAAATTAAATCTGCAGCTGAAGATTGTGGAGTCTCCAGAAGATTGCAGAACATGTCAGACTATCCATAATGTAAACCACTGGATTTTCAGCAGTAAGTTCCTCTGGCAGGCAGCTTTTCTGTGCTGTATCAGCAGCTCTGCTTGTAACTGCATGGATCGACACCACTGTCCATGGTGCCGCGCTACCGAAAAGCCAAGTGTGCAGAAAAATCCCATTTGGACAGAATAAATATTACAAAGTCAAAGCTATGAAGTCTGGAGAAAGCACATCAAACTCATTCTGTACTAGAATCTACCAGTCCAAATTACCCTCGGTTAAAAAAGAACTACCAACATCACCGCATCTCTGGCATTTTATTTCTACTACAATAGAGACAATTAGACTAGTAGCGTTATACAGCAGGACACAGCCTTCAAAAAGTATCACTAAGTAGCCAGGAGTAATTTGAAGTTTTTAACAACTTCAGAGCACAAATGCACTGATCCTACAAAGGTGAGAAGCTCCATCTTGGTCTGTCAGATTTCACTGGAAGATAAGCTAGAAAAAAGACTTACCTTAAATGCATTCACAATTGCAATACAGTCACTCTTACTATTCCTAGCAAAATACAGTTTGTTGCTGGCAATACAAACAAAAAGAATTATCAACAATATTCTTCTCAAATATTGAATGTATTCTACAGCTCAGAATGCTACACTATTAACACCTCCCAGGATCTTAATAAACAAGGTCAATACATTTATAATAATTATTTGTTCTTATTCACATCTCCTTGCTGAAGGTAAACTGTGGGCAGCATAACAAAAAAAAATAATCCTTACTATTTAAAAAAACCCACCATTTTAATAGATGCTACACACAGCGTCTATTTCACATCACAAAGGCAAAGCTGTGGAGCTTTGAAAGCTGAAGCTTTGCTGAAGAGTACAGGTCTCTTATTCAGAAAAGGATGAGTTATCTCTGTGATACCAATTAGTTCACACAGAAATAGATTTCAATATCTCAGCTGCCCTGGAAAAGCTTCTCTTTGCACTGCTCGGCATTTTGACAGAAAATTACATTCATAATATGGAAAATCATATTTAGTGGTCAACTTAGCCCTCTGCCCTCAAATGTAGTCAGGAAGCTGTAAAACACACAGAAAAATACCTGTATCCACCGATATGCTGTTTGAAAGGTACTACAAAAATATTCCGCAGAGAAAGTGCTGCAGCTACAATAAAAACAAACCAAAATGAAAACCCGCAAATAACTTGTTTTAAATAAATGTTCTCACATGTTCTTCTTTCAGTTACCTATAATAAGGCATTCTTCTAAGCACCCGAAGACATGCCCAAGGACTATCAGTTTTCCAAGATGCAGATCCACTGGCAACTGTGCCAATACCCTTCCTAAGAAAGTCAGCTCACCATCATGTGGATTTTCTTCTTTTTGCGCACAAGTTGTAAGTGCTCCTAGCTAGAGAAATTAAAATGTGTTCACTTGTAAAAGTTGACAAAGTAAATCTAAGACCAGTTTGTAAGAAAACAAGCTAAGAAGCAATCAATTGTCTCAAAGTAACATCAAAACTGTAATTAAGTTGAAGTTCTTAATTTTAAAAGCCTAGTATTTTGAAATCAAAGCTTCTACTACATATATTGTATATAAAAGCAAGCTACAAATTACACAAATATCATTTCTCACACACTTTGGAAAAGAAAAAGGTTTAATGTAATGAAGGTTCTACCCTGTATCAACTTTATAATTGAAAAGCAAACTTCCTGTACAGGTCAGTAGTAGATCTTCAGGCTGCCTCCTATACATCATAAGGTATAAGAGTGTGATTTTGCTATTTATGAATAAACAATTTCACTTACAGAGTTCAAGTTCTCTTACTTTTTTTTTTCTATTTTTTTCACCACAGAAGCTAGTTCCCAAACAGTATCATTAGTCCCTGCTGAAATTATAATCCTGTTTTAATGAAGTAACTGCAAAATTATGCTGAAGAAGGTGGTAATCAAACAACAGTCAAACATGAGAAAAGATTCTCTAGCTCCTATTTCAGGTTCCAATTAACGCTACTACTACCTTAAATACCAAGAAAAACACTCCTACAGTACATTTTTATTATCTTGATTTTAAGGAATGACTACCTCTTTCAGCTGAAGTATGGTACGCTCAATGTCACCTAAACTGGGTGGAGAAAGAGCTGTTGCCAGCAAGTCTTTTGGTCGCCCCATATCAAGCTGCTTTATTTTTAAGACTGTAGATGCCAACGGACAACGCTGAAGGGAAGACAATGTTATTGTTATTTTTCCCCCATGGGAAATGTGACAAAGTGTTTTATATGAAAAAAAAGTTAAAGTTTACAATTTAGTAAAACCTGAAATTCATTTTGTGTAACTAAAGATATTTTTCTTTTGAACAGATTGCTTACTTTTAATCCACATCCATTTTACTGCTGTAATGTGTCTCCTATGAATAAAACTATGTGTAATGGTCTTTGTCAATTATTTATCAACTTGAATTCTATTCAGCGTTACAGTTATTAGTAACTATTCAAATGGTACACTGTCTTCAGAAAAAGTAAAGCAAAACTACTTTTTATTGTTTCTGCTATGACCATATGCATTAAAAAAATTCTTAATGTTCCCCAAAAGTCTTACCAGCATCTCAGGTACTGACTTCTCTGGAATAAAGACTGTCCAGAAGTCCTTGTGTACAAGCCTGTAACAATACCCTTTGGAAACACGTCCAGCACGACCTTCACATAAAAGAACAAATCACCAATTTGTAAACTGCCCAAGTTTCAGGCTGTTCAAAACCCATCCATCTACAAGCTTTCTGGGCAGCTGAGCAGCACATGACAGCTGACGCTGCAGGCTGACTGGTATTCTGCTATGTGGCAGCAGACAGGCCCAGTGGAGACATTCTCTCTATCCTTTCCTACATAAAGACTGGATGAAATAATTTTGCTTTCATAGCAGCAGTAACTAACAAAATGAGTTACTTAAGTATTTCACTCAAATATCTCTTTCACATAACTGCCTCAAATCAGCATCCAACTTTCTCAGTTAAAGACATGACAGATCCTGTGCTAATATACACTTCCTTAAAACCAGGAAAATGCAAGTCCTGCCAAATCTAAATTTAATATAGGTAAACGTAGCCAATGCCAGTTAGCCCCAACATGGACCCACTGCTGGCCAAGACCAAGCCCAAGCTCAGCAGCAACAGTAGTAGTGCCTCTATGGTAACATATTAAAGAAGATGGAAAACCTGCTGTGCAACAACAGCCGGAAAAGAGTGAGAATATGAGAGAAAAAACTCCACAGGCACCAAGGTCAGCAAATAAGGAAGAGGAGGAGGTGCTCCAGGCACCAGAGCAGAGATTTCCCTGCAGCCCATAGTGAGGCAGGCTGTCCCCTTGCAGCCCATCAAGGTCCATGGTGGAGCAACTACCCACCTGCAGTCCATGGAGGACCCCACATCAGAGCAGGTGGATGCCTGAAGGAGGCTGTGACCCCACGGAAAGCCTGTGCTGGAGCAGGCTCCTGTCAGGACCTGTGACCCCATGAAGAGGAGCCCATGCTGGGGCAGGTTTGCTGGCAGGACTTGTGACCCCATGGGGGACCCACACTGGAGCAGCCTGTTTGTGAAGGACTCCACCCTATGGAAAGGACTTGTGGAAAGGACCAATGCTGGAGCAGCGTGGGAAGACCTGCTGCCTGTGGGAAGGACTCACACTGGAGAAGTTAATGAAGGACTGTCTCCCATTGGAGAGACTCCATGATGGAGTAAGGGAATAGTGTGAGGAAAGAGTGGCAGAGACAATGTGTGATAAACTGACTGCAACCCCCATTCCCCATCCCCCTGTGCTGCTCAGTGGGAGGAGGTAGAGCAATCAAGAGTGAAGTTGAGCCTGGGAAGAAGGAAGGGGTGGCGGGAAGGTGTTTTGGTTTTTTGGGGGTTTTTTAAGGTCTGGGGTTTTTTCTTATCACCCTACTCTGATTTGACTGATAATAAACTGAATTAATTTCCTCAAGTCAATTCTGCTTTGCCTGTGATGGTAATTGGTGTATGATCTCCCTGTCTTTATCTTGACCCACAAGACTTTCATCATCATTTTTCTCCCCCTGTCCCTTTGAGCAGGGTGGGGAGTGATAGAGCAGCTTGGTGGCCACCTGGCATCCAGTCAAGGTCAATGTACCACAAGCTGTAATTGTGAAGTTCTCATAATATTTAAAAATTAGGATATTTTTATATCTGAAGATGCCATTGTTATTAATTTATTAAGTACTGGTTTTGCCTGAAATGAAAAATTTTGATATTTAAGAATACTGTCTTACAAGAGCCTGTATGAAACCTTATTGTGCTACAAACACTGGTTTACACTAGAGACACTGCTGTAGGTATTTCAACTGATTTAAGAGTGACAAATAGACATGAAAGTTTCTTTTACTCTTGAAACTCACAAGTAGTTAATAAATACCTAGCAGCATCTATCTCCTCTTTTTAAAAATGGCTGATGACAAAAAAATGATGACTACTAAATAACAAAGAATCCTCCTAAGTTTTATGGCCCATGAATTTTATATATTTTGTTGAAAAATACTAAAATTCCTCTGAAAAAATACTTGAACAAAATAAAACATTCAGGCATAGTTGTTTAATCACATTTTAATATCCTGACATGGTAAGAAGTTACATTTCCGTATAAACTATTCATGGTAAAAATAGTCCACACTTTTTACTGTTAATAAAATGAAAAGCAACATGGAATTCTCAGCGAAGGTTAGCTTCTAAAATTCATTTCCATTACCTACTGTCACCTTACCTTTTCTTTGATTACAGTCCATTTTAGACGCCCAGCAAAGTCTCAAACTTTGGTAATTAGTTTCCTCATCACAAACCAAAGTTCTAGTTAAGCAGAAATCTATCACTGCAATTAAGAAAAATAATCTAGTATTATTATGAAACAATTTATCTTAATGGCTAACTATGTGTTATCAGAAAAGGAAAGTACCAATTATTTGAAAACCAATAAAGAGAACACTAGATTTATAAACAATCAGACCCAGAGTACTCTGAATACTAACAGAACTGCAAATAGATTTTAACATAAATATAGGTTAGTGCAGATGACAAGCATTAAAAGTGAGATTTCCGCATTTAGACATTCTGTATCAGAACTTGCTTAATCTTATGCAATTATTTCAAAATATAGTCAGAATGAGACTATAAAGCTCAAGGTACTTGTGACATAAGGTCTGATTCTGCTTGTTACTGCATTTCAAATTATTTTTTCCCCTTCCAGTAAAGATTAAAACAAACAGCCCACTCAGCACCTCTACTATTTGTTCATATATTCAGGTTTAAAACTGTTGTCTGTTGTGAAAGAAAGAATTCAACAAATGGCAAAATTAAGCTCCAACAGCAGTGCTTCGAGTAAAATGGTGACATATTGTGCAGATTTAGGCTAGCACAAGTATGGAAAACATTACAAATACAGTGTACATACAATTAGAAGATTCAGATAACTTACCATACTTAACATCAGGAATTGTCACAGAGCTCTCAGCTATGTTTGTAGATAGAATAATCTAAGTTTTGAAGCAAAAAACGAGCAACAAATGCATAAAGAAAAAATTACTCACATTAATATTTCTACATGAAAAATCCAATTCACTATGAAGAAATGCAAATGTAATGGCAACATAGTATTTCTGCTCTGCATATTAAAAAATGCAATACAAGAAAACTTGTATTTTTTTGTCCTAAGATCAGAAAAGCATAACAGAGTAGTATAGCATATGACAACATAGAGAAGAAAGGAAATACTTCCTTATGCCTTTGTCATAAGAAAACATCACACTATTAGCAGTGATAAAAAACCAAGACACTACCCAAAATGTTGGGTACAAAGCAGGCAAGAGACCCCATACTGGGGGACTACTTTGCTATGTAGCATCACCAGCAGCACACTACTGTCATGCAGGTGCAAGAATTGACATGCACAAACTATTCTGAAGGATAAAAACAGTGTCACACAACAATATAAGGATAACTTCCCGTTACTGCACTTCTCTTGAGGGCTGAACACCAGTTAAAGCAACAGCTTGGTAAGAAAGGCAGTTTAAACCTTGAAAAAACAGAACTGCTTTGCCCTCACACAATGGTTTGAGTTGGCGCAGCTAGTACTAATTTATATACATTATTATTTGCTATTATTACTCTAGCAAAAGGTTTCTCACACTTAAAGTAATGATTCAACAATATTTACTTTTCTGCAGCCAGGAACTGTAGGCAAAAATACGTTACTTTGTTCCTCTAATGTCACACGTGAGTGAAGCGTGTACACCTGCCACCTAAAGAAAATATATTAGTGAAATATTTACTGATGCAAGAATATAATCAATTACACCTCTGCTAAATCATATTATGTACTTAGAACTCATACAGCTGAAGGATTCATGTTCAAGTTTAATTGAACTGAAACAAATGTGATCTAACTTACCTTTTACGATACATATTTGAGAGACACGAGTGCATGTAGCTTATTTCACTTAAACCTACGGAAAAAGTAATCAAGAGTTTGTTTTCTTTTCAGTGACCACTAACAATTCTAAAACCAATTCTCACATCTACTCAAATTCTTAACTGAATTCCATTATTACCTCCTTTTCACCATATAATAAAGTAGCAAAGGTGTTAAATAGTAAATGTAATAATGAGCCACTGAAACACCGTGAGTTAATTTTTCAAGAGTCATTTTGCATAAATTTACACTTACTAAAGTGGCAATATCAGATATAAAAGCCATCTGTCAGCAGCCCATTATTAGCCCTTGTTTCAGCTCCTTACAACTGACATGCTCACCACATACTGAATGTCTGGTCTAGGATAAATTTGGGTATTTCAGCCAAAACAAGAGCAGGGTCAAGGAAAAAAAAAAAAAATTTTGCTATTTCTGCCTTAGTCATCTTACCTTTGGCAGTTCCAGTGCCCATTCTCTAAGGCATGGATTTCATATCTGGGGGAAATCTTACAACTAAGGGATTTTTACTGTGTTCTCGAACATCTCCACAGGCATAAGCCTTCCTGAGAAGCCTAGATTAGTTCTTATTGAGACAAAAGCCCCATTTTCAAAAATCTGTCCAACACTGGGCTTCCCCAGTTGGATATTAAAAATGAAATTGTTCTGCAACTGCGGTACAGGATTGCTGCAATTTTCAGTAAGGCTACATGCAGTTTGAGCACCTGTACATGAAAGTTCTTGCATTCTTTAGATGACTCTTACTTGACTTCAGAACTAAGAAGGAAGGAAGGCAAATGCAAGAGGAGGAAGAGAGGTATTTTCAGGGAAGATAAGAGAGAATAATAACTTAACTCAGAAACAAAAGGAAAGGAGGATAAGTGATGGGCTGGAAATTGTGATTAAGTAAGCAAGGAAAAAAGGCCAGAAAGCAAGAAACTGGGGCAAAAAAAGGAGAAACAGATTCAACAAGAAAGCTGACTGGGAAAAGAAATTGCAGGAAAACATGGAGATTAGTCAACTACTGGAGCCAAAGACTGAAACTGGAAAATGAGGGGAAGTGACTATACGTAAGGGAGATAAAAGAAGTCAGGGTTGCGGGGAGAACAGGTGAGTTAGAGAAGGAAAAAAAAAAATGGGGGCAATCAGAGGGAAATTTTAGAAGTTTCAGAGATGTCTTTTGTCTGAGGCTACTACAGGGGAAAGCAATGTCATTAGAACCTAAAAAGGACATTCAGGAAGCCTAATTTACATCACAGGCCAAATGAAGTAAAAGTCCTTGAGAATGCAAATAACTGTCCATATAACAAACTAATGAGTAGCACAATAATGTAAGGAAAACACCTTCTGTGCCCTAGAGAAAAACGTGCAGACTGAGAAATATAACAATACCACTTTTAAAGACTATTATAATATAGAAAAAACATGTGTCTGTTCATGAACTACAGCATGAAAGTAAAGATAGAGAGAAAACAGAAGAACACCATGATATGGTCTGTCTGGACAAAGCCTGCCAGACCAACTCGATCCCACTAGGCACCTGCTTGACTATCTCACTGTCTAACGCGTCCTACTTGCCATACTGCCTGGAGACATATCTGAGTGAGACATTGAGGCTTGAATCCAACTCATGTTTAAAAACAATTAAAAGAGGCTTGATCCACAATTGGTAGAAGCAGACTCTGCATAACTAATATTGATAGTAGTTACTAATCAGTCTAGTAATTACTCACTAGACGCAGCAGGCAGTATCTGCTGCCCAGTTCTGGAAGTGACAGGAGCTGATCAGGACGCCTACAGAACAAAAGGCTGCCACCAGGAATCTTGGAATGAAACCGTAACTAGTAACAAAATCTGTTTGGCAAATCATACCAGGACAACAAGGGGAGTGGGACACAGAGAAGTGCAAAAGAAAATACAAAACAAAGAGACAGACCCAAGTCGAAAAGATGAAAGCTTAGGACAGTAACAGCAGAATCCCTTTGAAAGAAAACCCTAAAGCTTTAAGCTAATGCAATTCCTGCCATCAGCAAGCGCATGCAAAGTACAGAGAAATCAGGCCATCCTCATCTCCTGGCAAGCTCCTGAAGAGGATGACAACCTCCTGTTGCTTTCATTTAGCCCGTCAGCTAGTCTGGCAGAAGCATGTTATATACTTGAAGGTGTAGCTCCGTGATGATTCAGTCAACACAGCCTGACCTCTTTTTCCAATTTGTTCTTCAAAAAGTCTAAACAATCATACATCAACGTACATGCTCAAGAAACACTGAGGTTTGTCAAGCACACAAATGAAAAAATGCCAGACTTAACACTGGTTGTGCAAACATAATGCAGCCCACTGGGAATAGATTTCTGCATGTATGTTAAAAAAATAATCACCATACAGTTTAACATGGTACTTCGTATCACCTAGGGACGGACTAGCCCTAGAATCAAAGGAGATCTGAGTACTGAGATACACCTATCTGTAAAGAATCAGACTTGGTAACATAAAAAGAACCCAACTAAGCACTGAACAAGACAGGCAATTACAACAAGAAGGGAAAGCATGGCATCCTACTCAAGACAGCTACAGCTGCTCTATAGAAGTGCATTCTGCCCCATCACTGAGTTCCACAAGCACAGTGGGCAAAAATCATGTAACTACTCCTCAGCACGACACTACTCTTTCTGGCTGCTGATGCCTACTGAGCCTGAAATGTCCATGGGAGTCTTATTTTGAATGTACAAAGTGCTATGTAATTGTAATCACTCAAAAAATCTAGGCATCTCAAATCAGAGTCCTAAATGTGGAGATTATTTTTACCCAAATCTCTATCTCAGCTACCCTCTTATAAACTAAGAGCTCTCCTCTCCTTTTCTCCTTCACAAATAGTTCTGTATAGACTATTTGTGAAGAAAATTTCAAGAGGTATTTACTTATCCTGTATTCAATATCAGTCTTGAGTATCCAGTTATAAAACAGGACAAGATCAAACTCTGAACAACAACAATAAAACCAAATGTAAGTACCAGCTCATTCAGAAAGCCCTACCTATACAGGTTTTCATGAATTTACCAAATGTATTTAAACAAGTTTAATTTTATCAGTTGCAGTTACAAGCCATCAGGGATAACAGCACAGTAAAAAACACCTCAAAGTGAAAAATAAAAAAGATTTGGGAAATCTAAGGAGTAATGTCAGCCCAAAATGAAGACTCAGAGGGCTTGAAGAAGACTGAAAGCCTACCAGACAAACACCAATATGAGAGGCCAGAGGCAACAGAGATGCCTCCCTACTTTATTAATGTAGGACCCATTACTGGAATGGGTCCTACATTGACACAATAAAGTAATTCCTTCTGCCCATTTTTATAGAGAGGATAACTCCAAGAAAGGCAGCTCTATTGCCTTTTAGCTGGCAGGGAGCACCCTCCACTGAAAGCTACTCTGAAAGCGCAGTATATTTTTGTGCTGGTGTGCTGTGTTTCAAGCCCTAGTGCTAGCACGTCTACTGCTATGCTCAACACTGCAGGGAGATGACATTCATAAAGATTTACAGAGTCAGAAAGTCCTGGTAGGGACAGACCTCACTGTGCCCAAGGAAACAGCTGCTCCTGCCTCGGAGGTGACTCTCCACTAGAACGTAACAAAGTCTTTTGAAAGTTTTCAGCTAGTAAACTTTCACATCCATGAATTAAAAGAATACTTGAAACCACCGGGTAACAGGTTTGTGATGCTTGGGAAACCTCATCTGCAGCCTAGTTACACAAAAATGAGTATATGCTTTTGTTTTGGCTGTCATTCTTGACCCTCTAAGCCAGATTTTAGAGGGAGAGTAAGATAACTTAGCTTTACTGTTTTAAAGAAGACTAAAACTATATATAACCAGTTCTCTGATCATTAATTGCTACATCATCGTACGTGCTTTTGAGCATTTCTACTACACTAATCCATGTTCATGGAAAGAAAAAAGTGAATTTTAACTGTTACAAGAAGAATCTAAATAAAGACTACACTATATGCAGCTAAGAAAACGTCTCAAAGAATCCTAGGAACTTCATAAAATATTTAGTAACTATTCTAAAAAATTGAGCAACTGAATTTCTGTGGATTAACTGCAGAATTAATTTTATTACTGTAACTTCATTTTTAAAACAAAGTCTTAATTTTTGACTCACAACTCATCCAATTATTGCCATATGTAAACAAGTGTGCAAGAAAAATACCCAGACAGACCAATCAACCCCACATAAATATATTTTTAATAAATCCCTAGAAGAAGTGCCAGAAGAAAGCTTGTTAGATGACAAATAGCGAAAAAGAAGGTTATTAAGATGTGAACTCACCTGGTAAAAATACTAGCACGCTTCCACACTCTGATGTAACACTCAAGCTTTTTTCCTCCCTAACAAGAATATGCAGTTTCATTACTTTTACAACCTCAGTCTACTTTATTACCCCAAGTTATTTTATTCTGAAAGAACAACACAACTGCACACTTTTCCTAACATGTATTATTTAAACTTTCTGAAGAAACGGAATTCAAAACATGGTATATAAACATCGGACCTAGATCAATAGGTTTAGTTTTGTCTTCAAAATTATGTCAAAACAGAAACATTCTTATTTAGCAACGAAATTAATCAAAATCAGGTTACCAAAAATCTTAAAAAGAAAACACAGTATACTACTGCAGAATTCTATGCAAACTTATTCAGTAATTTTTCAAGTGTATGTGATGTTCTTGTATTGTAAAAATATCACTAGACACCTTTAACAAAAGCCTAGCATTAAAAAAGTTAGCCATTATCAAGAACTACAGGTTATGACAAACTTAAGAGGGAAACATCTTCAATCAATCTGTTACGAGTCAAGAAGCTAAAAAACATTTAACGTAATATAGAATTCATTTTTTTGTTATCATTCCTGACGTAAATTTTTTTTCAGGCATTTTGAAACTTTACTCTCAAACTACATAACAAATGGAAAATACAGTTTATAATGAAAGATGTCTAACAATGGATGTTCGTAATAGCCCTTTTGGTATTTGAAAGCTGAAACGCTAATGCCTTCATGTTTCCTTATAAAAGGTAGCTTATTAGTAAACGGTAGTTTAATTTGGCTATTCTAAACTACAGTAAAACACCTTAATTTAAAAAGATCAAAACAAATCATGAAGAAAAAAAGCTCAGAAGTCACTATATATTGTAAAAAAGTTAGTGCCAAATTTTTTGCATTTAGGTACCTCCATCAACACTTGTACTTCAGTGGTTCACTTGGCAACTGCTCAAGTGACCCTCAGTAATACTCTCTTAAAATTCCAAAGTTTACATAATACTAAGTTTAAAACAAATTAAGTTTACAGAACAGAATTATTTCTTCAGCATACATTTATGAATGACTAGAATATATAGGAACAAAAACCATTCCTAAACTAAATACGCACTTATTGTGAGACCAAAGTTATAGAAGCAACTTTACTACATTTTCAGATACTAAACATCAATCTACAAAACACAGAGTAACACAAATTAATATTTAATATTTCAAAAGACAATAAGGCATTAAACAGCCAGTGAAAATTAATGCCTTGTGTTCTTTTTTTCATGGCTTAATGTATGTTTTAATTTACAACACAAAATATCTTCATATAAATAATATTCAGCTCTGGTCTGCAGCAAGAATCTAGTTTCCATATGACATGGCTGGCTTGAATGGTCACTTATACTCCAGGGCATGAATTGTATTTCAAGAACACAGGACATTCAGTAAGGCCTACAAGCAGTCTCAGTATGACTACCCTGAGCAGAAATCATACAAATACACAAAACAAAAGCAGAGATGCACTGAAAATTAAGTTACCACTAACAGCGATAATACACGGGCGGCTGCTGCTCCTTAATTAGTGTCTCATCTCCCCAAAGAATCACTGAATCCAGATCTCAAACTGTATCTTACCTATTGCTCTTTGCCTCCAACTCATCGAATGACCGCATTAGCGACATTGCTATTTCATACATTTCCGTTACTATCACTGGTTCCCCAATCCTTTGAGAAGGAAGCTGTATGGAGAAGAAAGCATTGAGGTTTACACAATGTAACAAGCTGTAGATCATGTATGTGTGTCAATCTGTCAGGTGCTTTTTGATTAAAACTGATCCATCACAGAAGCTGTGCAAAGAAGTAACTTAAACTGGAGTATTCATTACCTTCTAAATAGACATTTTCCTTCAAGTAATTCCTTCAAGTAAATTCCTTCTGTAATTTCCTTCAAGTAAAACCATTCTAATGCTAAAGAATTCACAGAATCATTCAGGTTGGAAAAGACCTTTGAGATCATCAAGTCCAGCCATCAACCCTACTGATATTTACCTACTTCAGGTAAGCACTAGCCCACATGCCATTACCTAACATTTTCAGGACATACTCCTTATCCAGAAGTGTTAAGCACATGAGAGTAACCATAATCCACGGGAAGGAGAGGAGAGGAATTTGTGTAAGGCAGGCACGATCCTTCTCACAGATGCTATAATGCAAGTCTCTACCTGACTGTCAAATAAATCATGTACTTCTCTCATTTAAATTGCCTTTGCATTTAATGGATCTCATGTTTTAGGTTACATCCTGTCAATGAACCATGGGTCTGTTTTACACAATATAACCATGATGATTCTGTCTACACTGCTTTCTAGCATTCTGTCACAAACTCAGGGCTTTAATATTTAAGAACACAAACGACCAAGTCTTCAGAGCAAAGACAGTAACTTAATCATGGTTCAGTTTTAACAAGCAGATACTTAATGAACTAGACATGCTCTGGGAATGGTCTATAATATCATGCATTTTTCCCTTGTAGGGAAAAGAGCTTTTGATCATTGCTCACCTTTCATTCTCAGGGTTTCTCCTCATTCTAGTGTAAACTTTTTACTGGACTAACCATCATCTCTAACTTTTCTAGACTTGTATTACAGTGTAATCTGCCCTCCACATACTTCACATGCACGATTAGAAATCCTACAGTGGAACTGCACTTCTTTCCCTCCTATTATGCCTTTGAATTTCCTTCCTCTTCCCTCCCTCAACCATCAAGTGAAATATTTTATTTACTTTCATGCTGAAATCTAACAGTTTAAGTCATCCAAGATTTTCCCAAGAAAAATCAATAGGTTCAAGTGATCATGTGTGTGTGCTTTAAGAAATCATGTGTTGTCTTACTAGCTAAAAAACCTCCATTGCCATGTTTATGCTCAACCAAGTATTTCTCCTAGCCTATCAGTCACCTTCACCTGCTACTTGATGCAGTACAATACTATTTTATTATTCAAATATAGCTTTATTTAAGCTTGGACTTCTCATGTTTACTTTTAAGGAATGATACTATAATTGAAGCAGCAGTGAAAACCGAGCATTTGTGCTTTAAGCATAACACACTGTAAGAGCGGGACCACACAATAAAAATGCAGTAGTCCATAGTAACTGGTAAATACGTGCAGATAAATACCAACATATGGTAAGATGCAGCTGCAGCCAGGGACTTTTAACAAGGACATAAAAACACAGGGAAAAAGCCACTCCTGGGAAGAAATTTGAAATGCAAGCTGAACGTCCGAGAGTAACATTGAGATTGCTACACACAAAACTAAGATATTCCAGGTTTCCCTGTAAGAGAAGCAGAAGGTACTTACCAGTTGTCCACACTTCATAGAGATTTGCTTTTACTTTAATCAAGCACGACAGTAGTATTACACACTTACTCCAATTCAGTTATCATATACGCAAAAGAGGATTCTGTACAAGTTTTCAACGAGCAAAAGAGCAACTGAAAAGGATACTGATAAAGTTGGAATGCATCGTATGCGTACTGGTAAGAGTATCATTCATATAACGTGGCCTTCAATTGTCTGAAGTGAGATGACATCCAGTAAGACAACGTGTAAACCTATCATTTGAGGATTACAAATTTCATATACAAGCAGATGGTGTATTGGTTGAAAATAAAAAACCACCTGGATCAGCTTCTTTGAGCATAAGCAAATACCTATCTTACGGTGCAATGTCACTGACAGTCACACATGACCCTAGGGCAGGAAAGGTCATTCTAAGAGTGCAGGGTGTTAGTGATTCTGTACAGAACTGCCCTTTGCTCTGAAGTGACTCAGGTCTCATCAAAGTTTTCAGTCAGCATCCTTGCCAGACTTGTACGTAAAAGAACCCTTGAAGCCAAAGGGTACTCAGTTTGTGATGCTGGGCAAACTGATGGGGACTGACAATACATCTGCAACTCTTACCAGATTTTAAGGGGACTGGCTGAAACTCAAACAGAAGCAAATTATGACCACTTCAATGACCAGAAGAATGAAGAGACTTCCTTGTAAAAGGAGAATAGCAAGGACTTACCTTATCTAACAAAGCAAAATGAGAGCCAGAAAGAGGTATTCATAGACTCATAGAATAGTTTGGGTTGGAAGGGACCTCTAAGGGTCATCTACTCCAACCCCCCTGCAGTGAGCAGGGACATCTTTAGCTGGATCAGATTGCTCAGATTCCCATCCAGCCTCTCCTTGAATGTTTCCAGGGATGGGGCTTCTACCACCTCTCTGGGCAGCCTGTTGCCATGTTTTACCACTCTCATTGTAAAAAATTTCTTCCTTATCTCTAGCCTAAATCTGCCCTCTTTTATGTTCCTCAGGAGTGTTTAACTTCACCACTTGGCTTGGTGTCACCTGTGAACTTGCTGAGGGTGCATGTAGCCCCGCTGTCTACGTCATTGATGAAGATATTAAAGAGCACTGGTCCCAGTATAGAACCCTGAGGGTCAGCACTCATCATCTATCTCCATCTGGACTTCAAGCTGCTGACCACTACCCTCTGGATGTGACCATCCAATCAATTCCTTATCCATCGAACAGTCCACCCATCAAATCCGTATCTCTCCAAATGACAGAGAAAGATGTTGTGGGGGATCGTGTCAAAGGCCTTACGGAAGTCCAGACAAACATCCATAGCTCTTCCCTTGTCCTACTTCGATTACTGCTACCTATAAACCTATCCAAAAGTAAATAAAATGTGGGAAGCAGAAGAATTATTTTAATCTTAAAAAAAAACCCAACCCAAAACAAAATCAAAACACAACCCCAAAACAAAACCAAACAAAAAACTCAACAGTTTTGGCTCTAATGTGTCACAGTCTCCCAAAGGAGAAAAGGCAGAGGAAGCAGAAGTGTCCTTTCATTTGCTTCCTTCCCAGCTCCAGCACTGGGACTGCATACCCAAGTTCAAGGTTCGGGGCCAAGAATTTTAACCTGGTCCAAAATCTTACCTGCAACTGTACACATTTGACCTAGTAGAGATGTTTCAGAGAGCTAAAACTGCAGAAAACTGAACTATCTAAACTATCAAAATGAAGTTGGTTATTTTTCTACTAGTTTCCCATTCTGAAGGAGCTCATGACAGGATCACCGCTGCACGCAGCACTACTGCTAGCACCGACTTGGCAACACTGATTTAGGTTAGCTTTTCCTCTGCAACCTCAGTTCTGGGCCTTCCAACCCTCATCACAACAGCCAACCTGTAACACTACAACGTGTTAACCCTAGGTCACCTTGGTGTCTGCAGAAAACCCTAGGAAAATTATCCTACTTTCTTCTGGTAGAGGATGGATTGGTGGATCAAAAAAGCCATCTGTAAGAACCTGACAATATTCTTTCCACTTCTCTGATTCCCTTGAGTCAACTAGCCAGGCAGACTTTTCACATGCACAACTCTTGTCAGCCGAGAGCTTCTTAACTGAATTTCATGCCCACTATAGTAATGCTTTTCCAATGAAGCTTGATTAGTTCATGAGAAACCACAGACAACATTCTAGTAGTTTTGAGAAGTAGTACTTCCCCCCCCGCCCCCGCCAATATATGTGATAATTTAAGGAATTTATTTTTTCTGGGCTGCTCAAACCTGACTTTTGTTTTTAGATTATCCCTGCTTAAATAACTGTCAAATTTGTCTTTTCAATTCTGTTACCGATTGTACCTTTAGTATTCTTTAACACGACAAGGCTGCCACATCACTCCTAATAAAAGGTAACGATGTGACAAACAGGAAATCCAAAAGCCCAGTCAGAGATGACTGAAATAATACAACATAATTGGAATAGCTTTTGACAGCAGTTCACTACCTTTTGTCTGGACTCTGACTTCACTTCCAGGGATATGAGGAAGTTTTTACACTTGCAAGCCAAAAATGGGACTCTCTTTTTTGCCTTAGGTAAGTAGAGACATGGAATTTCACAGATTTACGGTGAAAGACTAAAATCTAGACCTCCTACTTACTTACATTTTTTAAATCTGCTCACAGAATTAACTATACAATTAATTTGCATTTGGTATCTCCAATACTATACTATAGCAATAGGTAAACATTTACACAACTAGATTTAAATTTGCCTATAGATACAGCCTTCAGGCATTTTTCATTAAAACCTGTGTTTCACTGATTCCTTGGGGCTTAGAGGGTGCCGATATGACAAATTAACGATCCAGTTAAATATCTAGAACAGTGTGCTTACAAAGAGCATTACGCCAAAAGAAAAAGAAATTACTTTTTATAAACCTATGCTCAAAAATTAAACAGTAGCACCTATAAATGATCCAATATCTGGGCAAAGGTAAGTCAGTGCTACGCTGAAGAGCGTTTCTCCCTTCCCTCTTATTTTTATTCTTTCCTACAAATGAAGCAATTCAAGTGGAAAGCTTTATCTTTGATTCAGCTAGATGTCTACTTAGCCATAGCAAAGGGTTTACTGCAAACAGGCATACAGAAGAAAAAATAATGACTGTCATTTCCATTTGTCTTCCAAATCACAACTGATATCAGTGAATTCCTGAATTATCCAAGTAAGAACTGCTCCAAGAAAATTTTTATTTTCAAGAATATTTTAAAACATTACCACTTACAGAAATGAGTGACATATAAAAACCAAGAGTTCTGCAGGATTCATAAAAGAATTCTGCATCTATACAGTAACATCCAACTATTTTAAAATTTTTTTTGAGACGAGACAAGGGTTCATACCTCACAGCAATTGAGACAGTTACGAAGAATTAAACTGATCTCAATCAAGATGCTCTAAGGAATGAGTTATGATTTATATAAACTAATTTTACAGTTATTGATTTCAAAATCAAAATGAGACTTGGAAAAATACTGTTTACCTAAAAAATGAAGACTGTTTTTTCTTCTGTATTCTTTTATGTGAATTTTACAGGCTTTTATAGGCAAAAATAAAATATTAAGAACTAAAGCCTGAAGCCTGTACCTTGGGTAGTTATCTAACTGATTTTGATTTTAGCATGATGAAACATGGGCAGCATTAACTTATTCACTGTCTTAATACTCAGGCTCTGCTTTCATTTTTATTAGAAAGTTACATAAATCTTCTTAGACCTTCCATGTTTTTAAGTATTTTTAAAATAAAACTACTGTTCAGAGAAAAACTCCACACAAAGCACCATAAGAAACAGGATGCCAGACCAAACATCAGTGCTTTCTAATTCAATTTCTTCTTCTTTTCTTCATATATATAAAAAAAGAGAAAAAAGAAGAAAACCAAGAGCACTTATGTGCTTCTATTGTTGCCTTAAGGAACAAGTAACTTCTTGGACAACCATACTCTTCTCCTCTTACTGAATAACAGAACAGCTATAGCTAGGACTACACAACATAAAGAAAACTTTAAGAAAAAAGATCAAAGCTAAATGCTCATAGACACAGAGGAAAAAAAAATCAAAGAGGCGTTAAGCACTGAAAGCAGTTCTTTTTGTTCATGACCTTTGAGGTGAAAGGTATGGCAGCCATGACAAATGTAACTCGACTGAAGCAGAGTTCTTACTGAATTTCTTGGTTACCTTTTTGTGGTCATCTATCATCAAAAATCTTTAAAAAAATCATATATTACATAATCTTCTCCGTATTATCTGAGCTGCCATAATAATGTACAGAAACTGACAGGCCAACTTGCTGTATGCATTCAGTTTATTTTTTTGGCTGCATTAAAACTTCAGCAGTTGACAGCCTTTTATTTTAGCTTGCCTGTCTTGAGGCAAAACCAATGTCTATGCGGTATACAGTGTAAGCAATTATTTTCTTCTGGGTTTCCCATCAACCACCTGTTTGTCTAATTTCTTTAATTTATTTTCTGCAGAACTGAGGGATAAAAGCTAAATAACAACAGTATGTTCACATACTGCTACTTTTTAAGTGCATTCCCTGTTTTCTCCATTGTATTAACATTGTAACATTGATCTGATTTATCAGAATTAAGCAATAATTACTCCCATGCCCCAGTTATTCTTACGAGTGGTTGTCACTACTAAAGCCTCAGTGCATTTGTTCTACTTTAACCTGTTTATTTTGCCTTGGACCACAATACTGAAAGAGTTCAGACACTCAAGTAAATTCCTACACAGCTGTTTTTCCACTGTAAAACAAACTGCTATTATAAAACCGCAGATACCAGATTAACTCAAACTTCCATTTATTCCTTTGTTATCTGTAGTCTATGCAGATACATGCTATACAGTAGCATGTCAGAAGCTCTACAAACAAGTATGCTGTACAGTTTATAAGCTCAAGATTGACATGTCAAATGAATCTTCAAGCCATTACTACTCTCGTTAGGCATTAGAGCAGTAATTCTCCAGTGCAGCCATATAGGCTGTTAAGTGGTCACCAGGGATTGTTGAATATCTAGTACTCTAACATATTTTCATTACCCAGAATTACATATTTGCCACGGTGGCCTACATGGCTACAACAGAAATATGTTCAAAACTACTGACTAACAGCTCAGGGACTATTAACAAAAAAAAAAAAAAAAAAAAAAGGAAAAAGTAGGAAGCATGTAAGCCTCAGGTGACAGAGAAGCCAACTTGGTAACATCAAACTTCTAATCCTACGTGTTTCTCTTCTGATGACTCTCTTCATTTCCTAGCTCTTTCTGCCTTTGATACGCAACAGCAACACGAACCAACCCAGGAAATATTCCCCAAGTTTGTCAGCTGTATTCAAAGAGATCTATAAATCCTCATATGTTACTTTCTGCACAGACTTTCACATTGTTCATCTTGGATGCAAATGAGTGAACAAAATGCCACATACCACCGAAAATTCCCAGACCTTTACATTCTATTTCTGTTAGATGAAAGAGAAACTAGGCTGCTGGTAAGGAGACTCCTGATTTATCATCATCATATATTAATTCTTATCTAGAATTGTAATGTAAAAATTGGTTATTTTTAATTTTATTATGCAGCTTTCAATTGACTATTTCAATCTCTTTCTTACTATGTCCAAAGAAATAAAGTTATATTAACAATACCTTGAAATGAACAGTGTGCTTCAAATCATCAAGATAATATTCTTCAACTGCATAAGGTTTGCCTTCTACCTTAAGTACACAGGCTGGATTGAGACCATTATGAACTGGAAGTGCAAAGTAATCAGCAAATTCTTCACAATTGATGGAAGCAGACATTAATATTACCTGTTAAAAAATTGCACAGCAAATGTAAAACATTAATTTTAACACAAAATGCTGGGCTACGCTGCAATCGCCACTTACTCTTTATGCTAAGATGGTCTAATTTTGGTTACTACAGGTAGGTATCCTAGGCACATTTAATACAATCAAAGCTAAATGCTCAAGATTCCCTAGGTAGCATGTGCAGAAAGGTAAACACCTGTTAGAGAACAGCTCAGGCTAGATACCTAGGGCAGACAAGGTGAAAAAACTTTCTCCTGTGGTGAAAGTTCAACCTAAAAACATACAGTACTCTTCTGTAAGCTTATGATCCCTATGTGCTCCTCAAAAGAAAAAAGTGCATGCCAAGTGTTTTCAACTCCTGTTTTACTACAGCATTAGACTAGATATCAATGCCTTTAATTCCATCAAAAATCGGGCTCACTCCTGTAAGAGCAGTAACTGTACTTATAACCCAGCCTTAAAAACATTACTACAATGATTCTGAAATATGTCAAATAAGTTTTCTCTCTGTTTCAATTAATTTATGCAACTTAAAACTCTCAAGGAGGACACTGAGCTCCTCGCTCTCTTTTCTCACTCTGCCAAGATTCTTAACCTGTATTCACCTAATCAGAAGAACAGAAATCGCATTTGCTACCTGTGATACCTCTTCTTTCAATTGTTATGAAATTCAGAATTTACAGCTTTGTTGTTTTCTCCCTGGTTAGACAGCATCCTATGTGCAGAATAGGGGAAGGGAGAAGAATGAAGTAACTTAGTGGCTATGGCTATTTACCCTCTAACCCCTCCAATCGGAATGTGTTCCCACTGCTCAGCACAGCCAGCTGCAATTAACTGGACGGCTTCAACTTGAAAAATGACAAAGAGCCAAGGAGTTACAATGAACTGTGTAGTGTTCAGGTTCTACCTCCAGGTCTCCTGAGCTACTTTAAGCAGTAGCTCAGGAAACCGGGACACAGTCGGCCATCTTTTGCTTTTCTGACACCTTGCATGAATTCAAAAATAGAATGAAATAAAGACATCAACACCCTAGACAAAAATGCCACAAAATACAAAAGCATTCCCCTTACTATGTGACAGGCAAGCAAACTAATGAAGTGGGCATTGTGCCACTGTGCTCAGCTCCAAAGCACACGTAAAGGCAGAAGGAATACATGGAGAGGGCAGACTAAATCATGAAGTCATTTAACATGATCCTGAAAGGAAGAGAAATTGGAAAGGACGTAATTCTGCAAATATACAAAACCTGTCCCGCTACAGCATGAACTGCCTCATGGCTCAACAGATAGTGGCTCACCTATGCTAGGAAAATAGGCTAAATGTAACCTTGCCCGAAGGCTACTGAAACAAAATCCAATCTAAATTATCCTAATTGCAGTTACAGGCAAGGAATATTAAATTACCTCTTCTTCTAGACAATCTTTGTAATCTGCATGGAGTCCTTCCAAACTGGAAGGAAAACCATAGGTTCCTAACAGTGTGTCTGAAGGATCGCATTACTAAGCCAAAGGTTTGATCTACTCCCAAAGCAGAAATCCAACAAGCATGTACCACCAACATGGCAGAGGAACACATTGGAATAGAGGGTAATCAAAGTAGACAGTTCTTCAAGATCAGGCAGTCCAAAACCACTTGTGCAGCACAGATACGTCAAAAGCCCCACCAGATGATACCAAAAATATGCACAGAAACAACTTCTCACTTCAGATGTCCCTGAACGGCAATTTGCTAGAACCCAGAAATATCACTATCCTTATCCTGTTCTTACTTTCCTACCGAAGCAGCTGTTACTAGTCACTACTGGAAATGGCATTGTTTTGTCTGACCCAATAGAGCCATTCTTACAGTCACAGGTCTTCCTGCAACACTCCCATCCCAGCAAGATCAACCTTAGAACAGTCAATCAAATGTCAGCTCTGTGATCTAAAAGCAATAATCTGCACCAGCCATCTGACAGAATACTCAGCATAGTTGTTAGATGAACCACAACAGGTAGGTCTTGTCCCTCCATGTGTCAGAATCACTCTTGGCATACTGTTACTTGAGGCAATGTTGAATTACCTGCTACTTCAGAGGTCTACAATGTCCAGATTAGGAGATGAACACCTCATGCAGATTTCATATCACCCTGAATTAGAAATACATTTTTTTCCTTGAATTTCATGAATTCAAGGGGGCTGGGAGGAGAATTTCGCATTTTAAAAATCAATTTGCCACATGATCAAAGCTCCCTTCCTTTACAGTTTCTCAAAAGGGGCTGAAAAGGGATGAAGTAGGAGACACTGGGCTTAGCGTATAGATTCAAACCGAATCACCTGTTCCACTCTGCTAAAACCCAGCAATTGACATCAAGAGTTCCCCGCTCCCCACCACAAAAAAATTCAAAGGGACACACATACGCATTCTGCAAATGTAAGACTGTCTCAGATTAGTACAATAGGAAACTGTCATCTGAAGGAACAACTGCAGAGAAGGATATAAAGAAGATACAAGTTTTCCAGCGACAGTTTTGAGAGATTAATCAGAATTATAGAGAAAAAAAAAATTCAGGAACCTATAAAAGAAAAATGTTTTCTAACAGAAAAAAATGACAGGACCTGTAGGAATTCCTGCCATTGACATGCACCAGATAATCAGCATCAAGGGCAAACTTTTCACAAACTGCGTATGATCAAACTGTTTGGTATTCTTGGTAGGCAAAGCCTAAGAAAGGCTGAACAGCTTCACACTATTGTCTCTGAATTTAAAGACAAGTGAGCTCCTTTATTGGCACGAGAAGGGGTAAAAAGTAAAAGATGTGAAGTGCACACATGTGCCCTAGGTCCAACTAGAAGGGCACTTTCAGTGAGAGCATCCTTGGAAGATATGAAGATCATGTTATCTGAGTTTGAATCAGCATGGTGGATTGTTCAGAAGAACAGCCAACGTAGACTCAAGGTCTGCTTTGAACAGAACAGTTCACATTAACTGAAGCACTAAAGAGACACATACAGTCTCACAAAATTTCTGCAGTCCCAAACAGCTGCACAGAAATACACCAAGTTGGCCTAAATCTCACTTGTACTTAATTTCTTACAATTCAAGAGTTCATTACTTTGAGACCACGAAGACTAAATATGTCATGCTAAATCTCTGCAAACTCTGCTTTAGTACAAAGCACAATTTCCTAACATGCAGAGAAAAATCTCAGCCACATTTTACTAGCTACTGCCTAGAAATTACAATACCACATTTGGGGGGTTATTTTGCTCTTTTTCCAAATATGTTGTCCCATTTAAAAAAAAGCTCAGTATTTCCAAGATCTAATGCTACCATATTTAACAAAGGATAAGCACTGCCCTCAACACCCAATATATAATTCTAATCAAATATCCATCTTGCATTTTTTTAGCCTTAAGCAGACTTTAGAAACTAATGCATTTTAACATGAGGAAAAAAAAAAAGTCTCTCGGGATACATTACAGCAGCCAGGAAAAGAATGCCCTTTAGCTTGCTTGCTTATGAAGAGTGGCAAACTAAATAATATTTTAATAGAAAATAATGACACATTTATGGTAAGTTCTTTAAAACATGCCCTTTGTAGATCAAATACATGTACAAATTTATTCTTCCAAGAAAAGTAGCAGAATATACTTTGAACCTACCTTTACAGACCGTGAATTTGTACGCAACAGTTTACGGATGATCAAAAGCAAGAAATCTATTTCTTCTGTACGTTCATGCACCTAGAAGACATTATCCACAATTTAATTTTCACTAATTCATGCTCTTCCTTTTGACAATCTCTTTGTTTGCTATTGAGTCCAAAGGTTGGACTCTATGATCTTGAAGGTCTCTTCCAACCAAAACTTTTCTATGATTCTATGAATTTCATTTTTATTTTTCTAACTTGGAACAACTACACATTTTCATAGAAGAAATCACACCATCTAAGACTATGAATGTTAATCACATTTTAAAATCCCAACACAGCTGTTCAGATGACTACAGCACCCTTTGTGGAAATCATATGCCACTATTAACTCATGAAAATTATAGAATAATGACTAGAAAACAAATCGTGACCTCCAGCCACTAGTTCTACCAGAGTTGACAATAACAGCTGAAGTGATAATGAAGCTGGGTAAGTCAATTGTATGGTAAGACCACAAATGATCCAGGCAGGGACTACGTTGCCTTGTCTAAAAGCTAAGAAAATTGAACAGACGCTCCTTGTTCCCAATGGCTTCTAGGTATGATCAAAATACACAACTGCTTTCTAAAACATTATTTTCTACCCAATTCTTTATATACCCTAGCACCTGACTTTTCTGACTGCCTCTTGCAGTTCAATAAATACTTCTCAACATTATCAATGATGATCAGATCACTGTCTTGAATTACAGTTTAAATACATTAAGTGCAGCAGCTTTTTGCGGAGCTCAGCCTTCAAAGGTCAACATTCATCCCCTGTAAGGCAATTAGCATATTCTAACATAATATCATAATCTAACTGTATACTTACATTCAATACTGCCCCATCACAAAAACAATTTAGCTAAAGCAGTTTTCAGGCTGAAAGCAAGGTCTGCTGCGAGAAGACACGATTTTCGGACCAAGCCTTGTTTAGGTATGTTCCTAAATGCTTGCAGCAACCTAAGAGGGCTGGGATCTGCAGTTAAGCATGCAGCGTAGAACATGCAGCTGTTAAAATGGTTACTATTGGGTCAAGATCACAATCTGTGGGGTAGATGTAGGGGAAGAAAGTGGCATACGGGAACAGGAGGGACCAGAGTTTCAGCTGGGGAAGCAAAACACATATATAGTCATGGAAGCTAGGAGCTGCTGAAAGAAGTGGTACAACCTGATACCATCAGTTCAAATTACAGCTCCCAAGTAAACAAGGTTGAAAAATCTCTGCATAAATCTGTTCTCCTGCACAAGGGGCCAGAAAACTTCACTCATGAATTTTCCTACCTAAGTAGTAATTTTTAAAAATAAAGGAACAATCTAACACTTCTCTATGTATGCATCTTCGATTTTTAAAATTTTGCATCTTACTTCTAATCCACATTTCCTTATCTTTGGCTTAAAAATGTTAAGGTTTGCAATGTATTAGATAATGTATTAGAGTGGTCTCAAATCTTTCCCATGAAGACAACTGGTACAACTTTTTAGGATTTGCAGGTTTTTTTGGTTCTTTTGTCTGTTTGAATGAAGTCCTAAAGCTCCTTCATACAAAAGTGTAACTATTTGCTCAATCTTTTTCAGATCTTCAATGTGCCATTTCAAATGCAGTCACAACAGCCTTCATTGTTACTGTTAAGAGTCTAATGGTATACCAAGTACTGTCTCCCTGCTCCTCAAATGTCCAAGAATCCAAGTCACTCTCAGCTACAACATCATAATGGAATAAAAATGAAAATGAGCATTAAAAAAAAAAAAAAATTAAAAAGAGAACTGTAAGTCCTCTTCTGTGTCACTACATCTGAGATTTAAGTCCTACATCTTACATGTGATTTACATTCATGGTTTGTGAAAGAACAGTTTCACATTTGGCTATGTTTAACGTAGCTTACCACAGAAAATAAGCATAAAAACATGTAAAAGTATACAAATTACAAAAAAGTGTATTTTCTTTAGCTTTTTAGTAAGTGACAGCAATTAATAATGTGTCCACATGAGTAGACTGTAAATCCAGCCAGAAGACAGAGAGCTTTCAGAGGGTTATTTTATTTTTCAGGATATCCCTGAAGACTAAAGACTCTAAGGGCAGTAACAGCCAAGCAAGTTAAAACTAGCTGCCTCCTCCTAATAGGCCTAGTGGGACATGTTCTTGAAATCCAAACAGTGAATTTCAGAAAACATTTCAAGGCACTCATACCAAAAGCTAAGGACTCCCAAAAATCCTCGTCACACCCTCAGTTCTAAACTTTGTTGCTCAAAGGATTGGCTGAGACAAGCTTACTTCAAGAAGTGTTAGCTTAGACACCTTCTACAAAACATCTTTACAAGTAGATGTCTGCATTTTTCTTTCTCTAGCATGGTAAGACAGACAAAAGAGAAAGATGTTTTCTTAATATGAAATTTAAACTTATTTCCACCAACTTACTTCATCAATGAAAACGTGTGTGAATTCAGCTAGGCTTTTGGCAGAAACTACTTTCTGAAGAAGAACTCCAGTTGTCATGTATAGCAACCTTGTCTCCTTTGTGGAAATGTTCTCTAAACTTACCTAACACAGTGAGAAAAACAATATAGACAGGAACAGGTATTTAATGTATTTACAGGAACATGCATCTGAAAAGTTGAAAAAGAAATATAGTGTAAACCCACCAAAATTATTCACTCAAAACTGTAAAAGCCTCTGTGCAAATATGTTCTTAAAGTCCAGAACCAGTTAACCGCAAACATTTTCTCTGGGAGAAATTAAAAAAAAAATTTTATCCCCTTAAGTTTATCAAGTAAAGGATCAAAATTCCTTGCTGGGGGCTCCAGCCTGAGAATTTTCTTCAAAGGCTTTTAAAGGTACATACATGAATCTCTCCACTAATATACAGAGCAATAAACAGATTTTGACAAAATACAGTTTGCTTACTGGGTAAAAGAAAAGGAAAGAGGTATAAGATATCAATGAGATCAGGCAACTTACTCCTGAGAGGAAAGCTCTACAACCCTATGTTAAACAATGGATTTTTGATTTCTAAAATACTTCTGTAACTTTTGCTATCTAAGGTGCTACCTACCCACGCAGGCAGAGATGTGGCCATCTTTTCACTTTCAACTTTTACAACAGCCTAGAGCAGATGAGCCTACACTCAACTGTTCTACTTCCATCTCCGCTCAGTTCAGCTCACACAAGTGCTCGTAAAAGGATGGCACATCCACATGCAGTGTCCTGAAGACAGTTTGGAAGCACACCAGCATTCCATGTCTTCAGAACTCATTAGCCTAATGAATCAATTTAGCAATTTTATGACTAATTAATACAAGGTATCAAATTGTATAAAAGACTTAATGTAGAAACTATTCTGAAAAAAACCAGCATACATAACGCACAGTAATTCTACAAAATGATATCTGGCGGTTACTAATATTGGCTTAGTTAAAATTTGAGATAATGTCAGGTCATAATTTTCAAGGAATCATCTGAAGTGTTCACCTCTCGGAAGTGAAATTTAGTGATTGAGCACAAAAAGTATTTTTACTTTGTCTTCCAGTCTACCTGTGGAAAAAAATAAACTTCAGAGCTGTGTTAACAAAACAACTTTTTCCTATTACAGCATTTGTTGTAGATTTATCAAAAGAAACTGCTAAGATTCGATACTTAGACAAAGAACAACATTCAGTAGTGATGATAATAAACATCCTTTTGATGGGAAACGAGGCTGATATATCTGCATAGCCCTGTAATATGGCATCACTATCACTGGTGACATGCCATCAGCTTTGTACTGAGTTTGCAAGGCCTCAGGACTAAGGCATGTCAGGCCTGCTCCCTTTGAACTTTTCTTGATCTGCCTTCACCTTTTCTTTACTTGGTCTAGTGGTGACGGCAACTTAGTGTAGTGTAGAGATACAGAGGCCTGCTACAGTAGCCTAAACCTTGGGAAGTGGAAAAAGGATGTGGGACAGAAGTAAGCAGATGTGGGATAACAGATGAGGCAGAAGCTTGGCACTGTAGACTCATGCTATAAACAACTCTAAGGATCAGTTGAAAATAAAAACCCCTCAGGCCTGGAACTGGACAAAACTGGTTTTATGGGTAACAGAGAAAACATCTAACATATATAAGTGGCACCATATGTAGTACATCTGGAAGTAACATGGAGCTGCAGCCCAAAGGAAGAAAAATAAAGCTGTAAATGCATGTTAGCAAACATATATACATATGACCCTAAGTGGAAGAAAGAAAGGAAGAAACAACAAGAATGAAGAGAAAAAAGAAACCAACACATATTCCTCCCAAAGGACTCCAGAAGCAGTCTCCATGAACATCCTCCCACCACCAACACCAGTGTGAACCCACCGTCCTTAGGACCCAGAGAAGCTAGCCCAGAGATAGCTGTTGTCAAGCTAACAGCGACACCATCATCACAGCAATTTATTGTGGTTACTGACAAAGAGCTCATTAAAGCACCAGTATCTGTGCAAAAGTTGAAAGTGGCATCAAGTTTATAAATGGAACTGAGTTTGGAGCAGATTTGGACAAAATGAAAGGAGGCGGCAGATTTAAGAGGAAAAACTAGTTCAAGTTTTTCACATGTTAAGAAGAAATCCACAAAACAATCAGGCCATAAACACATAAAGGTTTTGACATAGTTGACAGGTAAATGTACTAAAGTTAAGCAAATAAAGTATATTAATTAAGGATTTAAAGGAAAAATGACATAATGTAGTTCTCCTACAAAAACTTCAGTGATAACATAGATGTGTCCACTTATCAGAACACAGACAATTAAATATTTCTGTTGGAGTCTCACTAGCATTTATAGTTGTTCAACTTTAAAATCTTCAACATTTAATTATGAAAATTTAACAGCAGACAGTTAGAAACCTGCTATTCCACTTTAAAATCAGATTCTCAAACATTTCTTCAGCATGCAAGATATGCTTAAAAGTAATCAAGAAAGAAGATACAGTAATTTTAAATGTATTTTGAAATACAATTGGAAATTTTCTTATACCTGGTATCCTATAAATCCACCTAGTGTCCACGATCGTTCCTTGCTAATCCACCTGGCAATGCTGCTGGCACCAATTTTCCGAGGCTGGGTAACAGCAATCTTGCAGTAGACAGATTGCTGAACATAATGATCCAAAATATATTGTGGAATCTGTGTGCTCTTACCACTGCCTGTTGGTCCTTGTACAATCACAACTGAATTGCTTTCTATCAGAGACACTATCTGAAACAATTTTTCAAGAAAACTTGTAAGTCTACAAAACTCAAAACAGATTTCAAACAGATCTGAAATATCAATAGCTTCCAGGCCACATAGAAAATATGACACATTTTACAGAGATTTGATATCATCTCCTAGGCATCTGTAGATAACTGGACTCATAAAACACATTAGAAGATCACAGAAAAGAATATGGGCATGCATTCGCTTACATACTTCACACAAATACGTATAAACAGAAATTATAACAGCAATGTTTCTTCCTCTAAGAATTTTTATAATGGTTTTGCACAACGAACAAAGGTTTTGTACAATGCTTAAAACAGGAACAGAAGTTTCCTTCTGAGACAAAACAAAACCAAAGAAACACATGATTTTCAGCTTTATTCCATAATGAGAGAAAGTACCACGAAATTACCTCCTCCCTGTGTTTGGCTATAGGCACATCCACACATTTACGGTTAGTTACTGGTCTAGAAGTCAAATCACTTGATTCACACTGAGACAACGAAGTATCTAGGCATAAAAATAACCAAGAGTAAGTTATTTCAATACAGAAAGGGAAAGAAGAATATGGTCACAGTATTTGAAAACCTAACTTCTATCAAATTTGAATCACATACTTACGAGTATTAATAGAATTAATACCTTTTATAGTATCAGTAGATTGAAGAGATTTTCTCTGTTTACACAACTGCTGTTTTACTTGCAGCAGCTCTGAAAAGCATTCCGTGTATAAGCCACCGTCAGCATTGAGCATGTATACAATTCTATAATTCTATACACTTTCCTCTTCATTAAAAAAAATATTATTTTTGCATGGTTTGCATTATAACTGCCAAATCCACCCATTCCCAAGAACATTGTCAACAATACTGAAAAAATATGCCTTACTCATTTACCCATGTGTTGTTTCCGTTAGAGCCTATCGGATCCACAGTACAAAACAACCGGCAATTTGATAGGAAGACCACTATATTTCTATCATTTGGCAATTAAAACAAGTCTGGCAGGTATCATAATGACCTTTCAATGTGATACTACATTCTGCGGTGTCTTGGCAGGAGTTAGTCACCGTTCTAACGGGGTCACACAAGACAAAAATCTTACAGTGCTACTGTGACTTTCTGCTCAGCACCCTGCTGTCAGTTTGACCATGAAGAACAAAAGAGCCACTGAACAGGTGTGGAGACAGGTGTAGAAAGGGAAAACCACCACAATAGTTTGGTAAGCAACAGTTTTGCAAGTTACAATTAAACAATTTGGCTAAAAAGCCCACTATACTTAAATCAAAGGTGGAAAGGCTTTCTATTTCAAATGGGTTTCACCAGGTACTATGGTGAAATTTACTTATTTGCATACAGATAAGAAAAATTTAAGATTTCACTTTTTTTTTATGTCATATCATTTTTCCAAGAAATACATAGAGTAGTGGGAAAGAAATCTAGTATTCTTTTTACAAAGCCAGTACTTAGTGTAAAATAGAGGTTATAGCCTAGATACCTGACTACAGTCACAGCGTCCTTCCCAAAGCCAGGTTACTAATAACGTCACAGTGAAGCAGCAGGCAGAACAACTTCTTCGGTCTCTGTACCACACCTGACGTACTCCAACCCCCCCCAAATTGTCTTCACGTGTCAAAGAATATAAAATTAGTTATTCCCACACTAAAACAAACCCCCAGAAGCTGGACAGTTTAAGACAGTTTCATTAAGCACTAAAACCCAGAACTCTTCTGAAGCCACACTCCCCAAGAAGAAAGGTACTTTACCCAGATTCTGTGTAATGCAAGATTTACACTTGATCACGGCAGTGATTTACTTAGTGCTAATAAACACATACGAAACAGAACTTAAGAGCAGCATCTCGAAAATATTAACTGTCCTCTTTCAAATACTTTTGGTGAAGTTTCTAAATATATTCCCTAGGAAAACTCATATATAGCATTCTGTCACAGCAATACTGTACAAAGGCTCAGTGGCTTCCCTCTGGCATAAACATGTCACTACTTGGACATCAGTAGCTCCACATGATTTGACCAATGCTGGAAGAAACCTCAAGCTGCTAGGGAAAAGATCCCCATGTCAGCATATTCCTGCCAAAGCAACATAGCTTTCCCACCTCTATCAGGTTTTCCATGTAACAACTGCAATTTTGAAAAATGGCTTAAGAAGTATGGAACAGAAGACAGCAGCAATTCTGTAACAGTGCTTATAAAAAAGGAGGGAGGGACAAGAGAATTTAAGTGGTACAATTCACATTGCGAGCTTCTCTAACTCAGTAAAAACCCAGTGTATTAGGGTAAAAACCCGGTGTATTAGTAAGAAACCATTAACCCAAAATTGAATTAAGAATTTTATTTCAAAAATAGAAAGAAACAAACAAAAAATAAGTAAACCACCACTAGTATTCATGTATCTGCTGAATAATCACATCAATTTAATCAGTTCTGTGAATATCATTTTTCTCATTGATGAAACAACTTTTTTAATATATCTTTTTATATGACAGTTCTATGACAGCAGTATCTTACTTCTTCCCAAGCACAGAAGTCTGGAAAAAAAATTACACCAAAAGTAAATGGTCACCCAATTTTAGCCACCATCAATATGCAGAGCTTGAGAACTGGCAGCCATATAACCATTTAGTAGATGCTGAAAGTACTGAAAACGTTATGGTTCATTTCTTCAAGACACATACTTCGTGCTTAAACTGAAAGAAACATTACTGAGTTTGCCTGGGGAACTAATACCATGACAACTGTGAGACTTTTGTCTAAAGCAGACAGTACAGTCTCAGAGTAAACTGGCAACTTCAGCTGAACAATGTCACGACCCAAGCAGCCATGAAGTGGTTCACTCTAACAGAGGATACAAACTTTTTCTCAAATCTAATCTGATCATTAGTGAAAAAACAAAGCTGCAATTGGGAACCTGGGTAACCACCTCAGACAACCTTAAACTTTCACTTTTTTTTTTTAAAGAACATTAAAGGTATTGTTCTCAATGAAGAAGACTCGCTGTAGAACAGAAATACCTAAATATACAGCCCTACAGAAGCTCCAAGGTCATTCTACTCATTTAAATAACCATTCAACTGTGGACTCTGTAACAGCGTAATTACCTTCAACTGCTGTTTGGTTTTGCATTGGTTTTTTACATCTATTTATATACTAAATCCCAAAATGAGAACTGGTCTTTAGAAAAACAGATCATTTCTGCAAATACAGAGGCATCTACAGATTCAAGGCACTACAGGACCACAGACTTATCAGCTAGAAAGGCACAAAGTTTCACATTTTCAATTGCTTATACTTTCTAGAAAACATTACTAAGACTGGGACAACAAACCTAACCAGTGCACACCTTCATAGGACATCATGCTCAAAAAACACACCTTGCATTCTGACATATAGAGAATGCAGGACACTTCCAACCTGAAAACAGTAAACTGAGGAAGCATGCAACTGCCCACCGCACTAGTTTATGACAAGCAAAACACTTCTGTGTATAAGAAGCATCAATGCCAATCCAGAACAAATGATGATATTAATTTCTCTATTCAGAGTCAGTGCAAAAAGAAACCGAAAACTCAGTTAGGGGAAAGATGAATTTGCCTGCTCACTTCCTTTTCAATTATTATTGAAGTTCTGTAGAGATATGTTGACTGCCATGACTAAAACAGTTTATTGCGCACAGAAAGAGGAATTTTCCAGTATCTCAGTTACTGTAGCCCATATAGCAGATGTAATCCTTCTGGTACCTGTTTCCTGAATTGAATTTGAAGAGATCCTTTAACACAAGATTAGATTTTTGTATTCACCAGTTGTGGGAAAAGAGATTGTACAGCTGGATCTTGGTGTCTGCCACTAAGCAAATTAAAATGAGATGCATAAAAAATATACTTGAAATTATTGGTTAGGTGAGTCAAATGAGATGCTTATTATGCCACTGATCATCCTTCTGCTGAGCTACAAATGCACAAGTGATTACAGTTAGCAAGCAAGGTCATGGGAAAGGAAAGTCACAGGAGACAACCAGGCCCCTACTCTGAGCCACAAAGCATAAGGACTTCAGAGTAAGTCACGCTACTCCAGTCAGAACACAAAGCACATGAAGTTGCTGCTGATAGGGCCCTGAAGAGCTTAATCCAGAGTCTGGGGCAAAGCAATTTTCCTTCCTGACTGGGGAAGCTAGGCTAATAGTTTTCTGTGTCTCAAGACAAGTGTTTCTGTGTCTCAAGTGCTGACTGCTGAAGGATGCATCCAGGCAACATTGAAATTCCTAAGAAAATATCACAAGTAATTAGTCTCTGCTCGTGAGACTTCTGCTCTCCATTGCAATCATCTTCAACCTGAATATTCTGAATACAAAAGGTTTTAAGGTGAAGATTTGGGTTATGATTAATTTTTCTTCCATGCATGTGTCCTGAATCCAAAACACTTAAGGAACTCTATAACTTAAGTTTTTTATAGGCCAGAAACCTAATCAGAAACAATGTTTAAATTGCTTCTTCTCTGTAAGCAATTACTTCAGCTGGGACCTAGAAGATCCCCAGAAGACAGCCACTCAATGGTGTGAAAATAATGAAGACAGAAGAGGATAAAAACCTGGCATCCACAAAACTGCATTAAAATAATTATAGGCATCCTTTAAAAAACAGGTATTTACTATGGCTCTTACAAGCTTTCTTAAAACTCTTAGTGTGCATGATCTAGCATACCCAGATTTGAAAAGAAATAACAACCTGTTTTCCATAGGATGCTTAAAGCAGGCAAGTGACCCATACACATCGCTCTGGAAAGTTTCCCCCTGCACAACAAACTGTGACCTCACCGAATCAAAGGTGTGTGTAAGTCTGACTCCAAAACACAGAATCACCGTGTTTCAGAGTCAGACTAAACTGATTGAAACAGTGAAATGATGGGCCAGGGAAGAACTGCTAATGCTCTACTTGTTTTGGCTAACAGTTGTGACAAACTGTTTTCTTCTGCTTTTATTTAATCACTTTAACTTCCTTTTCACAGCAGTATCATTTCTACCATGTTCTGCAGAAGACAGAACTCCAAACACAGTTCCCTGATGATCTCTTTTCCTGACAAGAGAAGCAGATTAGGCATTTCTATTTGTCTTCTTGGTATAAGAGCATATGATCTTTCAAAGAAACTGGAAAGCACAAAATTTAAACTCCACAGAACTTCATAAATCACCAAGGCACAGGAAAACACCACAACAGTTTCAGTAGCTGCAAGATGTAAAATAGGCTGTCAATTTATACAGAAGGTACAATCTACAGTTAAGAAAAGACAGACCGACTGACAGACCGACCAACCGACACAACAGAATGGGTACGAGCTCTGAAACATTCAGGAGAAATCAGCTTCTCATTTCCATGTTGTGCAACTTATTTCTTGACTACATATGTACTCAACACTGCTAGAGTGGCAGGGCCTAGTCTAGATAAGTCCTTAATCGCTTATGAAAATTTTCATGTTCTTAAACAGAACATGCACTTCTAGACTGATACAGCTGATAGCTACAAATGGGTCTTGGAGCTCTTGAAATCTGCACAATGAACACATTACCATTAGAGAACAGCAGACCCATGAACAACATACACGTTTATAATCTATAAAATGAACATTACAAATCTTACACTCACTCACTGAGCTTCTTTATTATTTTGTCCTAATGTAATATTCCTGAATCTATCTGTAAGTCAAAGTTGATAGCAGTTAAGAGCTGGAATTTTCTGAAGTTTTGGTGTTATTCTACATCTAGGTGGGATTTGGCATCACTATCCTGTCTGCTGAGTCCCCCAGTGGATTGCATACAGCTGGGGACAGAGCACTGACCAGAGGCAGCAGGCATCAACACTGCAGGAACAGCTCCTGAAGCAACTGAGACACCACACCATGACACAAACAGTAGGAAGGGGGGGAAGGGGGGGGGGGGGGGGGGGGCGGGCAGGAAGGGACAGAGGAAAACATCTAATAGATTAATAATAAGAGAGTATGTATATGCTAATGTTTTAGTAATTTTTTTTGAGGTTGTTTGCTAACTAGATGCTGTTTAAGCAAGCTACAACTGGAAGGCAAGAATAAATATTAGAAGGTATAAATGTCAAGGACAAACATTTTAGGTTAGACCAAGAGAAAACAGGTTATTTATAAAATAAAGTACTGGGATGACTATGCAGAAATATTTCCTAAAAAGCCTAAGGTATAACCCCATTTCTTTTACAAGAGGAACACTGCTAGCATCAGTTCCATTCAAACTGAAGCAGGCCACCAGTGCTGCTAAATTAAGTTGCTAGCCTACCTTAGGCAGAACTCTGATTTAATAGCTGAAGGACATTAAATGACCTATGGTACTTCCTTGAATCAATCAATACCACTATACTTCTAAAGAAACACCAAAGGAACTTAGGGTTAGTCAACTTGTTGCTGTCCTTCCTTTGCTAGTAAAGCACATGAAAAACTAAGGAACACCACATTCCTGAACTACAATATTCAAAGCTTCCTCCAGTCCCTTTATTCCCTTATTTTCACCTTTCAACACCTCCTCCTCCCCCACAAATTTCACTTAATGTCAAGTGAACAAGAAACAGTACACTGCACATGCTGGACAGGCCAAGTGCACCTGCTGCCTCCCAGCTGATGACAGACCAAACAACTGGCTGCTTCACCTACCCAAGTTCCAGAGGTCATATAATTTCCAGAATCACTGAAGGACAGCAATTTCTAGAAAATTTCTCAATTTGTCAAATTTTGGTATATCAGCAGAGGGATACAAAAAGTATTACAGACACACAGAACAGACAAAACACAGAAATGTCCTTTTCTTGGGAAATCAGCTACATTAACAAATTTGGAAATTAAGAGGCACAGTAAGAGTTTGAAGCTGAGCTGTCCTGACAAGTGAATCAGCCTCATACTGCTTTTACCAGAGGTCCTAGGAAAGAAGTGCAATCAAATTTCTCTTTAAAGGCTGTTCAAACCAATGATCAAGTATACACAAAAATAACACTGCTAGAAAATGGGAAAACTCATTAGAAAAGACATGAATCCAATGAGTGGTATATTTGCCTTGTAGATATATACATGCATTATCAACACAATAAACCAGGTGTATGCACATATATCTATGCAACAGTATTATACATTGTGGTTTCCAAAAAATAAGGTGTTTATTTTTTAATACCATGCCTTACATAAAACAAACACACATACAGCATTAAATAAACAAGAAATACACAGTATGGTTTCACAGTTTTGTTTAGAGGAGGAGATGGGGAGAAAGACCACAGGGAGGAAAAGGACAGGTGTATTTGAGTTTATAATAGGAACCAAACATATTTTTCTTTTTTACCTGGTTTATAGACAAGCTGATCATTTCCAACTACATCTAGCTCTTGTGTCTCCACTTGTCTGTACATTTCAGCATATTCAGTTCCAACACTCTCTGTGACAGACAGCCTGAAGAGGAAATAAATGACAAATCAATAAAGGCTTCCTAATCTAAGTCATGGATATCTCTGGGAATAACAGCATTATACAGTAAATTCGGAGTCTCACTGTGATGCAGGAACTACTTCAATGAACAAGCTTCAGAAATAAATTTTGTCTCTGCAGTTAGATACTAGCCTGAGGAAAGTGCCACATTAAATCTTTTCATTTAGATTAAAAAAAATTGAGCTCCCAAAATATCATCTTTTAAGTTTTTAATAGCTAGGAATTTCTCTCATAAGGGAAGTCTACAATTTCTTCTGAACAAAGATTAAACAGCTCTGTTTCACCAATTCTTGACACAATACAATTAAGAAAATACATGTAATTCTTGCATGATTCCCTGGAGACATGGGAAGTAGAGAGGAGTAAACACAATCACCTCACTCCTTCAAGGAAAGAACTTTTCTCTTTGATCCAAGAGATGATGGCAGCCAGTGGGAAAAAAAAAAAAATTAACACAATCACCCAATCGATGAATTTTATGGAAATTTACTACACACAAGAAAAAGTCTATCCATGACATAAATAGAATGAAATGGGATCTAAAAAAAAATCTCTTCTACATAAACAGTGTTAAGATAACCACATGGATTTCACTAGAGAATCAAGTAGCATATATATAATGAATGTATGATTATTAAATCATAAATTAATTTAAACGTAGAAGAGTTTTAACACATCAAAAGCACCCTCTTCTTTGTTTGTTTGTTTTTTTTAAAACAAAATACAAACTAGAAATCAAAACTATGGTTTTGCACTTTAAATTAAGCTCTGGGCCCAGTGCAATCTTTTGCTGTGCAATAATTTGCTAACACATAGCAAATCCGTTTCTCTGTCGGTGTATATTTCAGACATTTTATAAAAGGATACTGCTGAGGAATTGCCTATTTCTTGACCCAAATAACAAGCAACACTGGCTCCAAAACCAATTAAGCTGAAAACAACAAGAGATTTTTAACACAGCACTCTGTCACACACTCTCCTCATGGAGTAATTCACATACCTTGATGCCACAGAGCACCCACCTTCTCTGACAAGGCAAACTCTGTGCCAGCTTGGCTTTGCTACAGACTGCTCATTCGGATCAGTCGTTATTTCCTCTCCCAGGAAACACAAATTATTTATCACCTACTGCCGTCAACAAACCAAGAAATGGCTTTTTAAACAATATTTTAGGCATAGAGCTAAGGCAATTTTTCCCTGGATCTCAAGTATCTCTTAATGCATCTGCACAATCACTACATGAGGAACAGCTGCCTACTTTCAGCAAGCAGACTACAACACTTTCATCACTCTAACCCTTCTGAAACAGCTGGCACAGGGAACATTCCACAATAGGCCTGAATCCAAGGCACAATTTGGAAAAGTTCATACACACCACGTCAGACCGCTCGCTAAGTAGGTTATTTCACTCAATGTGCATCAAACACAACAAAACATAAAAATAAGGTATCAAAGTCAAGTGATCAGTAGTTGGAAATAACATAATTAAGCCTGGCCACGCAACTTCAGTTTGGCAGCATTGTGTGCACATATACAACCCATTATTTTTGATTTCCTTAAGACTGCAGCCTCACCAAGTGCACTGGACACACATCTTCCGACAGCACAACCTGCTTATGCAGTGAATAAAACTTGTCCTTCAGTCCCCCGCAAGACAAAAAACCCTCTGATAAGGCAGTAAATGCTGTCATGGAGGAGCAGGTATTACTCGATCGTCAGCACCCTGAGCAAACAGCAAGCAAAGCACTTCAACAAAAAGCTTCCACTGAGGGGTAGGGGCTAAGGGTAAGAAAGGCAGGACTACCTTCCTTGTTGGCTGTAAAGACCTTGCAGAAGCATCAGTAGCTAAGCAGCAGCTGAAGTCAGCTAAGAAAGAGCTTTATGTAACACCAGATATATTCAACTAAATGCTCCTGGAGATGGAGTATTAAGCACTTCAAAATGGACGCTCAGAAGCATGTATGTGCTTTTGACCTTTGCCTGTACAGCTCCAGGAAAACGAGGACAGTATGACCACAGTGATTTGTGAGAATACATTAAATTTTTTTGGTTTGGATATCTGGATATTTTCTTCCAGAAATTAGGTTTTCTGTCTTCAGAAAACAGCATGCAGTAAATAAACCTCAGGCTATACAATGAATAAAGAAAACATTTAATAGCTAGTCATTAAGAATGAACATTGCTCACTCAATGCACTAAATCAGGGTACAGTCTTGGGGAAAAAGCAGATGCAATTGGAAAACTGCATATGGGCATATGAAATGAACAAACAACCTTCATTAATCATTTCTCAATGTTTTAATGCTGAACTTTGCAGCTTTAATAAAATTAAACGCTTACAAAATAATGACTTTTTTTTTTAAGCAAAATGGAAATAAAAATCATTATGAAGGCCTCTGCCACTCTCCTAAGTCATCAGAACAATACAATCCTTTCAAGCCATCATTAAGAAGGCATCAGTAAGACGTGTCACC
This sequence comes from Leptosomus discolor, assembly GCF_034619465.1. Classification (NCBI taxonomy): domain Eukaryota; kingdom Metazoa; phylum Chordata; class Aves; order Leptosomiformes; family Leptosomidae; genus Leptosomus; species Leptosomus discolor. The sequence goes on from NC_141393.1 coordinate 11,943,088, forward strand.
CTGTATATACCTGGATAAACAGAAAGGGATGGAACATTTTTCTAATGAGTTTCAACAAACATTTGCTGACAGCAGAGGAATGACAAGATGCAGAAAATTCAGATCCATTCCAGGCTAGGAAAGGACAACACTAATGAAGGGACTTTTTTGGATTCTACTTACAAAACATGTGCCTGTCTAATACATCAGTTACCTCTTCCCCATTTCTATTCCCTCTGACACAGCAAAACCCCACATTTCAGTAAACTTGTCCTGTTATAGCATATATTCCTCAGGCTTTCCAGATTCCAGCCTTGGCACCCACCTACTTTTAGACTCCCCCGGGGTCTTTTCATCCCCTGAATACATGACAACATCGGCAAACAACAACTTTGCAGCTGCATATATGAAACATGTTCAGAATTTTACCACTTTGAGAGGCAGTAAAAAGCACCTTTGTGACTCGTAACACAATTACTGACAATTTAAAGTCATCAATTTAAGGAAGTACAGGAGACTAAATATTCTGGTTTTTCCTTCCTTCCCCTCCATTTAAAAAAGAATGCAAGAGTTTGATCTCATTCAAATCAAGGACATGTTTTATCTTCAAACACACCCAGGTTTCTGTGGCTGAACCTGAAAACATAGGACACTGTGCACCCTGAGTGGACAAAGGCAGACAAAATTATAAAGCGCTGAACACGATCAACCAGTAATGTCATTCAACAACAAGTAACTCTTGATATGTCCTAGCATCTGTAAAACATGAGATGTGTACACCTTCATAGGTAGCTGACATGTTAAAACCGACATATTTTGGAAAACACTCTCAGAAGTAGGAGACGGGAACTTTGAGCTTGATGAGCAGTGGGCACTAGGGGGCTTTCTATCCAGGTAAAAAAAAAGGCAGAACACAGCATGCCTCTTTTTAGAAGAAGATTAACCCTGTTTCTTATGAAATAATTGTATACTTTTTATTATTTATACGTTATTGAATATTTAAATATTTATTTTTATTATTTAAATAAATAATTTATATTTATTATTATTATTCTATTCCTTACCACGTGGTTTAACTACTGTAACATTTTTCTGAGGTGTGACTGATCTTGGTACACGAGTACTTAAACTAATTTTGAGCATTTGATTGTGACAAAAATCTTTAAAAATATTTCTTATTTAGGTTTAAGGGAAAATTCAGTGTCATGAACATAAAATTAAATACAGCTGCCACCTTCAAGTGAATTACTAGAAGGGAAACACAGTTTAACACCAGAAATTGTTGACACACACAACTGAAATGCTTTCAACCACACTGAGGGTGCCTTTCCTTAAATAAATTCAGCTAGAGAAAGGTCTTCCTTTTCTTCAAGCTATAGAATGACCTCTAATAAGTCAGCAAGGCCACCATAACAGAGTACACTTGGTAAATTTTTGTATTTGAGCATTTGAAATATTAACCAAAGCATTTTTGCATACACTTAGTTATAAAAAATAGAATCAATTGCCCAATCTCAACCATAACTGTGACAGGTAATTTATTTGGCTCTTTCCAGTGAGATATACTGCCATGCCAATGCATACACTGACCACATCTCTAGAAGTGATGCTTAAAAAAAGCCTTATTAAATGAACAGATACATACAGTCTTATTCCCTGAAAAAATAACACTGCTTATGCAGCAAACCTGATTGTATAAAGAAAAAATTCAAGTATGTAACGAAATTCCAAGGATTAAGATGCTTGCTTATCCAATTTCAGATAAATTTCTATTAACTATTTCATTTTGGAGTAGAAGCTCCTATTCAAAGCCATGTATTTTCAAGAAAATTTCCATCTTAGAGACAAACAACTGAAAAATCAGAGTGCTCTAGGCCTGTGCTTTTAAAAACTCTTACAGATGTACTTTTTGCTTATTTATGTTCTGCCCCATTTGACACAAAAACCCCTGTTCACATGAGACTGGGAACTGAACATAAAACTAGTGTCAGTCATTTCACAGATCACATGAGAAGGACTGCCCTAAGTCATCCCTTCTATCACATACGCAAGCTGTCCACCTACTTAAGAGATCTTTGGGGCAGGGGGAGGAAATCACTTGAAAAAACACTTAGCCTTACAGCACACAGAAATATTTCGCTGTACAATTTTAGTACAATATATACAGTAGACTGTTTCAAAGCCTCTTTTCTGAAACTAAAATAATGTGACACTTTACATAACTGAACATTTGCCATGACAGTAAATAACCTTCCACTGGGTTTACTGAAGGACATACTGAAAGTTACTTTCCTTTTAACTGGCAGTTGGCATTCCATACTCACAGAAGACTGGTCTTGGGTGCAGAAATATGCTATTTTTAAAGAAATAATGTACTGTCATTCAAAAACCATGTTTCAGTCACAAAAATAGAAGATTATTAATAGAATTCAGAATAAGTGAAATTATTAAATCCTAAAATGCAGATATTACAAAGTGATTTATAGATTATTTTAAGAATCTAAGATTCAATGAGATGCATGCTTTTTTCCACTCAAGCGATCTGTTCTAAAATGCAGTTAGCTAGATTTAGTGATAAAGTCTTCATACATAGGCATCTTACAGGCTTGCACTGCTCTTCCTCACAGCAGTTATTCAGAGCTCCTGTTTTAAAACCTTAACTAGCTAGGGAGAGGGAGAGAGGGAGCACACTAAAAACTGCTTTGTAAAATCCTGAAAAACTCAAATGCAAACGTTTGCATTTGGATAGACTATGTACACTCAAGATCTCAGAAATATTTCTTCTACGTCAAACTAATACCTCTGTAAGACCTTCCGTCTTCCACCTCACCCACAGTTAAAATCCAGGAAAAACAACAACCACAAACACCAGCCCAAATCATCAATTTCACTGTCTACTGCTCTGGGATTTTATGCCAGTGGGGGACACTGGGACAAACTTCTGGGCTTCAAAGAAGTTGACTCTTCTTGGAGATGAGCTGTTGATGAGCTCCTCTTTCTTCAGCCACAGCTCAAATAGGGATGTTTGGAAGAGGGCAGCTATTACCAGTGGCAGATGGTGACAAGCCACACAGCAACTACGTCTCTACCGCATATGAAACAGCTAATTTTGTAAATTAATGTTGTTATAATTAGTTATGAATTAGAAGGTAGATGGGTGTTCATATTTATTAACGTAAACTGCCTGAACATGAGGAAAAACTTCTTTACATTAAGGGTAATGGAGCACTGCAACAGGCTGCCCAGGGAGGTTGTGGAGTCTCCTTCCCTGGACATATCCAAACCCCACCTGGACGCGATCCTGTGTAACCTGCTCTAGGGGGTCCTGCTTTAGCAGGGGGTTGGACTAGACAATCTCCAGAGGCCCCTTCCAACCCCTACCATTCTGTGATTCTGTGAAACCTAAAGCATGGTTCCTCTATCAAGGATTGTTTCTGATCCTTTAGCAATATTCACAAAGCATCTACGCTCCTTAAAACCTCAAAATTCATCCTTTCCCCCCAACCACAAAGGCAAGGAACTTGGCCAAATATCAAAAAAAAAAAAATCCCATAACAAGAAAATTCACACAAAAGCATTTTGTTATCAACATGGTAAAATCCAGCTGAAATACATCTCTGAATAAAATACAATGCAAGTAAGAGACTGCACTGAATTAAAAAATGCCCATGAAGACTAGTATGGAACGCAAGATCCCCTCAATTTCAAACTGACGCCTGACTGCCTATTAGTGAAGTGTCATCAGCACCAGAGATATTAATGGTACAGACAGTCCAACTGGAAGAAATCAGCTTCAAACACGTCCTGATTTTATTCATCACAGCAACAGAAATACAATGATAGCTTACACAACTTTCTGTCAGTTAACACCGTCATTACTGCTGTTAGCTGTCACAGCAAAGGACCAAACAAGGAATTTTACCAAGAGGCCTCTTGTGGAAGCTCATGGCAAGTTTTGTTCATAGTTGTTAAAAAGCGAAAGCAGTAGTCAAATGCTGTCTGAAGCGATCAGAGGAGGTAGACTCACCATCTGTCTGAAGCCTGAAAGAGCTACACCAAGTTGTTCTGTCAAATGAAAAACGCACTGCGAAGTTGATCATTAAATCCAAAGAGCAGGGCTGCGTAAATGGAAGCAAATCGCCCTACCTGCTAGCTACTGCTAGCTACAAAAATTAAATCTCCCATTTCTCAGATGACTGGTAGCACTGGAAACCTTTCTATGTAACTGTTCTGGGGCTGGCTGGGACAGAGTTAATTTTCTTCATAACAGCTCTATGATGCTGTGTATTAGATTTGTAACCAAAACAATACTCCTAAACCACCACCATTTTAGTTATCGCTGAGCATTATTTGCACAGCATCAAGGCCACTTCCATTTCTCACATTGCTCCCCACTGTGAACAGACTGGGGGGTGTGCAAGAGATTGGGAGGGGGTACAACCAGGCAGATAACCCAAACTGACCAAAGAGATATTCCATGCCCTATACTGTCATGCTCAGCAATGAAAAGGGAAAAGAGGGGGGTTTCAGTTAGGTTTGCCGTCTATTGCTCGGGAACTGGCTGGACATCTGTCTGCCCATGGGAGGTGGTACGTGACTGCCTTTGCATCACTTGTTTTGTTTTCTTTCTCTTTTCTACCACTTCTTAAACAGGCTTTATCTCAACCCCAAGTTTTCTTGCTTTTACTTTTCCATTCCTCTTCCCCCATCCCACTGGGGGTGAGCGGGGAATAAGCAAGGGGCTGTGTGGTGCTTCGCTGCCTACTGGGCTTAACCCACAACAGTAAAGTCTCTGCCCTTCACACAAAATTCATGGCAGCAAACCACAGCATGTGCCTGTATTACCCACAGATACTAACAAAGAAATATGGAGCACACACCACCATGCCAATGTGTTGAAATGTTAGCTAGCAATGGTGATGACCTGCTATCAACACTTCTGGTCAATTAAGAATTACGATGATAATTTCTTGGTGTGTCATGAGTCTCACTCATAGAGAGTGCTATACTTTTGCCTCTTCCTGTACTCAGAACTGACTTGGATCTGCAGCTTTTTTTCTCCCAGAATACAGTTTCAGAACAATACTTGTTCACAAGAAAACACTATATTGGAAAAACAGATAATCTGTGGAGAACTTTTATTCTTTGTGAGAATTTCAGATTTTGCAAGAATTAAGTCTGTTTCAAAAATATGCCTTCTGCATTACAGCAAAATACTTATTACAGTAGCATTGAAAGGTCATAATCAGAATGTAAAACTTAACCACACATCATGCAAATATCTAAGTTTCCTGTGCTAAAGAGACTATTTTACTTATTTCTTTTAAAAAATATTTCAGAAAGCATCAGGATAAAATAAACATCATCTGTCACCTCTTTTTATCTAAGAAATATTACATTGCCATAAACAGTCCTATCTTCTAAAGTAGCTGGTATTAAGGTTACTTATGATGACTTTCAAGCAAGAATCCACTTTTCTTTAATGCTACTGCTTATACTAGAGGAAGCTTCCTTGTAAGCATCCACAAAACCACCTCACAGTTATTCTTCAAGTACCCCTTCAGAGTTATGCTTTGCTATTGTATCAACAAAGCTAAATCCAGGTACATTCAGCACCCGCAAAACATGCATCCCACGTTGATTCGTTCTGTTCCTCTGTGGTAAATTTCAGCTATTTATATCCCTATGTTGTCTGTTGTACTTACATCACAAGCGTATGTAAACATTCTTACTCTATAGTTGTGCTATACCTTCAACATAGAGCTGAGGGCTCCTGGTCGGTAACATACAAAGTTGTAAGAGTATTTATTGACAAGGAGAGATTCACGAGCTTTAACACTGAAGAACTTTAAAAGCAAGCAGTACTTCTTCTTAGGTAAATGCTAAATCTTTGCAGCCTCACATCAGTTATTTGATCCCAGAATATCATCCAGTTCCCCCTCACAACTGTGATGTTAAGCAGGAAGAGGCAAAAGAATTCCTAGACCAGATGAGACATTCTAAGCACCAGACATTTTCAGGTTAAAGATTAGAGCCATGAACTGTACTTCCACGCCTTCACACCAAGCCACACACAGGGCTGAACAAAACCACTTCGAAACTGAGGGTTCTCACAGCAAGTGCTGGGTTTAGATATATCTCTTCAGTATAAACCATACCCAGAACATAACTGCCACCATGGATGTGGTGCTGTCTTAGGAGGAATTCTTTAAAGCTGATATGTACTAATACCACATCAGATTGATGCTCCTTTCCCCTCAGTCAAGTAAGAACCAGTAACAGACTCCCTAAATACGCCTCCTACTAACCACAATGAAGCAATGAAGCTGTAAATGGAACGGTGCCTCATATTTATTTTAAGGGTGACAGAAAATAATAAACAGAGCACAAATAGAATAAACAGTCTGCAGTAGGAACTGTTCTGCCACATGCACCAGGGCAGGCTCATTCTGACTGGTGACCCACAGTCAGTCATTATGAAGATCACCTTCTAAATTAGAGGCTGTGTCTATGTTTGCTGAAGCAAGTAGGGAAACCCCCCCCCACATCTTTCCATGTTAATCTATTCTAGAGTAATTTCATGTAAATTATGCTTACTTTCTGTACTCACATAACTATGGGAAGGTAAGCTAAGTTACCCCAATGATTCCTCACTTCTGTATTTGCAAGCCAAATGTCATGAAACCAGCACAGCTAAAAACTATGAGGAAACCAAATATATCCACCATAACTCGTGACAGGTCCCCACCACAACAAAGCAGAGGTGCATTTAGATTGCTCCACCGTTTCACGTGTGGTTGTCTTCACTCACTGATACAAAAGTTTAACAACCTCCTCATACACAACCTCTGTCACACAAACCTCTCTTAGATTGCCTAGCTCTGTTCAGCCACTCTTATGGTGAGTTGTTTATTTTTCATGTGGTCTGAAGGCACAGGAGACAGGTCAATATATCTAGCTGCGTGGCTGTGCAATCAGGGCTTCTCCACAGGCCTCCATTTCTACTGTTATTTCAGAACAAGTACTTCTCAGAAGCACGAGTATTTTACTTACATAGCTAGAGTAATCTGCAGTGGAAACCATACGCACAGTGCAGTACAATCACTTAGTTAAGCTTAAGGAATTGCTAGAAAAAGTATTTTGTACTCTCTTACGAAAGAAGAAAAATGAGATGTTCCTCATTTCTCCTCCCCTCGACTAATGTCTCCACAAACCAGGTTACACAGTCTCCTAGCCAAGTGACTTGAGAAGCATCTTTGTAAACTGGTAGAACTGATCATTAGTTCAAAAAGTAAGAACTGTTTGATGTGAACCTCCCATTAACTTGGGGTTGGATGGAGAATAATGAGTATAGAAGAAAGAGAAAGACATTGACACTTTGGAATACTTTTTTTTTTTTGACCAAGAAGTCCACAGGATAGAAAAAAAGCTATCATCAAGGTTTTTAAAAAGTCTGTTCTGTACACTGCCTTTTTAAAAATAGAAAGAAATAACCTGTGTGACTTCCACAGAAAGAGATGCATTATATCCACCGGCTGCCACCCTTATTTCCATATTTACCCAACCAAGTTTCAATTAGCATGTGCTCTTGTAAGGCTTTTGTTTTGAAATTAAGACTCTTTGCTGATGAACCTGGACGTGCCATAGCAAGAAAAAAAATAAAAGACCACTAAAACTGTCTGAATTGACTTATGAAAGGAAATCTGCACTTTGGCTCCAGCAACTCTTGCTGCTCCCTCAGTTGAATTTGAGAATAGCATCAGAAAACAGGCTTGAAATATGCTACAGGAAAAAAAAAAGGTTATATTAGGAGAAAGCATAAGAAATGCTCGTGTGAAAAGACACCCTTTCTGATTTACCTGCATAAGAAGAAATATCATTCACTGCAGCTCAAAGGAAATTAGTAAGTTACAGAAGTAACAGATGCTTTAGGAATTCATTAAATTCCTTGCCTCAAAAATTAGAAAACAAAAAGAAAAAGGTTGAAGCAAAGTTTAAAGTAGTTCAATGAATCTTCAATTTACACCTTATATTGCACACGCAGACAATTAGGGTTAATTTACAGGGAAAAAAATCAGTTGGCAAACAACTGCTCTGCTGCAGTGGCAGAGTAAATTATACTTATTAAAAAAGACAAAAATCACTCACCATTATAGAACTAATGTTATGGTCTCACTCAAGTAGTATAATGTGTTTTAGTCACTAATACCAGCGAAGAAAAAAATCAGAAAATGGAAACTGAAACTATAATAATACTGGGTTTGTACGCTACAGTAAGAAAAAGTGCTAGACTTCACACCATTTGTAATTTTATTACTGTAATTTTAGGAACTGCCTAAAAATTAATGAGAGGAATCAAAATATAGCCCTCTCCTCCCCCAGGTTAAATCGTAACAATAACTAGTTACTAGTAAGTTGTCTAATAAAGACAAACTCAGTAATCCCTTCAGGGAACAGACCCGCTATCAGCCAAAGTCAAGCCAAAACTTCCATCCTGACACAGCACTGCAGAACCACGAGTACATTTTAGGGACAATTGGATGGAACTGTAACTCTCCACAAAGCTTCCAGGATTAACCATGGGCTAGCAACTGTGCAAAATACTGCTCTACTTTTAAGTCCCAGATCCCAATGCTAGCCTCACACAAGCAGCCATCTCTTCCTGAATACAGATCTGAAGTGCACACAAACGCAGAAACAATACTCAGCTTTAATGTTCTCCTACCAGTGGAAAGATAAACATCATTCTCAGTATCCTACAACTCACAAAATTTGATGTCGCAACCAAAGATTAGCTAGGGAAAAAACAAAAAACCAAAACAAAACAAAAAACCTGTTACAGGTTTCTCATTTAATTAATTTGCACACCTTCCTGTATACATCACTAATTTGCAAAGACACTATAATGGTTTTACTATTTTTTAAACTGCACAGCAGTTCACTTTCAGATTTGATACAGTGGAAAAAAAAGCAGCGACATGTTAACTTTGCTGTAAAGGAGGTGGCAAGGAGCATTTTAATTTCATCTGAAAATCTGTCAGGACAGTTCTGTCATCATAAACCTATCTCCCTTCGTTTTTCATAGCACCACATACAATGCAATGTGAAAACCTTCCAGTTGAAGAGGATTAATACTGACATTTGAATTTTTCCAATGTATAAGTAATATCAGCTTTAATAACAGCCATACACGTCATCCTTTATGTTGTATGACATCTAGAACAAATTTACAGAACCCCTGTTCTCCCCACAGTTCAACACACCAGTGGAGGCAGAAAAGTAGGAATGAAAAATACTTACAGGAGCAAAGACAGTCATTAGAACAAGAAAGAACAGAAGAGAAAGCACTTCGTATACCATGCCTACTGTTTAGATTAATAGGAAGAGACCAGATAACTGGAACGGAAAATGGCTGCTTCAGCGACCTTTAGTGTGCACATTGCCATCTCTGAAAATGAATCTTAAAAATGGATATGCTCAAAATACTCATCAAGGAAAGAGGGAGCAGGCAACTGACAGCCAGCTGAGAGAGAAGCAAAGTCTATGGTAAGACTTACAATTCTGGGGTTTTAGATCAGTTTGACCTCAATTTGCATCTCCTTATCATTCTATTCCTTTAATTAGATTAACGTGTCTTTCATGGCACGCCATAGGTGTTACAGACTGGCTTCTTTAAACACATTTGAAATGTTAATTAAAAATGCTAAGAGCTATGCACAGTAATGAAAAAGTGTAGTACCATGAGATTGATGAAATTCATCTGGAAGTAGTATTTAATATAGCAACAAAATCCTGAGCAACTGTCAAATAGCTCTTTTCTGTCAACACTCACTTAACAAAGGCTTTAGATGATCTTTACTAGAGAAAGACTATTCTTAGCTGTTTAAAAATGACAGTAGAACAGCCTGATCCCCCTCTAATGGGAGAAAAGTCTTCCAGCATCTCAATGGCCTGAAAGTTTAGTTTGATGATAAAAGCAACATAGTTATTTTTAGCACTCTACAGGCATAAAAATACAGCTCTAAACTGTGACCTACAGCTATGCACAGCCAAGCATCACATCCTACGACAGCCTTAACTTTAGCTAGAAGCACGTCTGTAGTTGCTTCAGACTATCATTATTCATCTCACTACCAACAATACCTTTGGACGGATTTAGCAACAAGCATTTGAAATTGTTACCATCTTTTTTTAAAGTGCTGCCATCGGCAGAACTCAATTCAAAGGTAGGACAACTTAATGGACTTTGTAGAAAATATTTGAGAGACCATGTTAGATTAAATGGATTACTACTTCTCTCTAGTACAGAGGATGAAAAAGAACCTTAAAAGCAGAAAACCTTAAACTGTCATATTCAGTACAGAAAGTCATTTTTCTAAGCACAGTTTAAATGAAAAAAAAAAAAGAAGAAAAAAAATGAAAAAAACCTTGTTTTCTTCCAGCAGTAGTAACAGCCTGGGAACACGGTATGCTGGAATAAGAGACCTTCAAGCAAACTCACCTGAAACAACACTGTTCACAGACAACTGCAGAGGTAATTCATGTTATTTTATTCCAGTTAGCATGCTTGTGTCTGCATGATTTGTAACAAACTGCAACTTAAAAGCCTATTCCACCAGATTTCTGTTTCCAGGTTATATAAACAAGAATTTATTTAAAATACAAACTGATATCGAAGTTTTAAAAACAGATCACACAGTTCTAGCACTTAACTTTATTTAATCACTTTTGAAATGTCCAGGTAACTTCAGATTTTGGAGGTTTGGGGTTTTGTGTTTTGTTAGGATTTCTTTTGTTGGTTTTTTGAGTGGTTTTTTTTTTTTTTGCTGTTGTTTTGTTTTGGGGGTTCCTGTTTGGTTGGTTTGGGGATTTTTGTGGAGTTTTTTTGTTTGTTGCAGTTTTTTTTTTAACCAGGATAAAAATATTTCCAAGATGACAGATATACACTTTTAAAAGCTGTAAACTTCACATAGTTATGTTAACTCAGAAAACAGATGAAAAATATAAAATGTAAGGCTTGCCAGATTTAATTACGGCTTGGCAATTATTGTTATCACTACTTACATAGTACTGCAAAAGGTTTTAGAATCATTACTAAAGTTTACTTTAAACATTCAGTTGCAAGGGTGGAAGCCTACAGGTATAAGTAACTATCAGTTGCACAGAAATAAGTAGATTTTTTTTCTCTCCCTCCTTTCACAGATTAAAAATGCCACTTTTTGGCTGGATGAAATGGTCAAAAAATGATTCCTACAAACCTACAAGATATCCTGGATCAGAAGTAGTTACAAAAACCCTACTGAGGGAATTGAAATGGCACCTGAAAGAGCGTGAAAGATTAGTGCAAGAGATTGAAAATGAACAAAAAGTCCAGAAGACTGGCATGGATTACAACTGGCTGAAGAACTACCAAAACCCTCAAGCAACAATTCCAGCTACTGAGCAACGGCAGCTTGAAGTTCTGTGTTCACAAATCCAGCCTTGCCAAACAGGAACCGTTCTCAGCAGGTAACTGTTTCCTATTTCTAACTTTGAGTATTCTATCATAAGTAAGATGTTTCTTCTACCTAATCCAAGCTTGTATTTGGCTCAGATCTTTCTTCCAAAGTAATAATGACCAGCAACTGGAACACATTTTTACAGGTGTTTTCAAAACTACATCTTTACTTGAATATGTTATACTTGAAGGAAGTGTTTAATCATAATTTTCCTGCTCTAATCCAAAACAAAGGAACTTCTGATGCTTAAACATGTGACCTCTCAGTACTTTCAGTTTTGCTCTGTTATTTATCCCAAAAATTTATTAAATAGTAAACTAATAACCAAAAATCAAATTCAAGCACTAATGCAATGCACTGTTACACAGAAACACAGCTTCACTCTTCAAAATACCTGAAAGCCTCTAAATCTAGCAAATCAGTATTAAAAAAAAAAAACATTTAAAAAAATATAAACAAATCAACCTCCCCCCCATTTTAAAAAGAAAATTTCTCCTACACCTGTAGTTTCAATGCATTTTCTAGGGACACATAAAAACAACAGAACAAGCCTATGTGCCTTTTAAAGCCCAGAACATACCTAAGGGCAAAGTCAGTTTAAATCAAGTTACCCAGATGGGCCAAAAAGAAAAAAAAAAAAAAAACATACCAAATAACAGTAGCTTTCAATCCTCATAATAGCTGGACCACATCCAGTGTATTGTTAGTGCTCTTTTCCTCTTACAATCTTTTGCGGTAGGTGTGTGTAGAAATGTAGCAGCAAGGAATAAATGACACCAGAATGCAATCATTTCCTCCTCCTTCCCCTCCCCTCAAAAGAGCAGAGAGGAAACAGAAGTCTTCAACACTGATTAGATTTCAATTTTTGTTTGTTTCTAGATTTCGTGAAGTTTTGGCAGAAAATGATGTTTTACCCTGGGAAATAGTCTACATATTCAAGCAAGTTTTAAAAGATTTTCTTACTACCATTGAGAGAGAAAACCAACAAGACCAACTGGTAGATGCATGGAATACAAATTGCTCTGAACATTTCAGCCTGCATGGAGACAGTTCTAACAAATCAGACAAAGATGAAATCCCCACGGTTTCGAGTTATGTTGACAAAAACACACAAAGCATGTTTCCCACCTTCTCTCATAGAATCTGGAATCTACCTTATTACTACCCATCAAGTTAAGTTGGTTTGTGTTTCTTTCAAAAAGCTATGTAGCCATTTGCATTCCTTTCTTGTGACTGCCACCCACAAACATAGAAATAAGAAATGTGACATGCTTTCCTTTTTTCCAAGTTCAGAAATTAAAATCCTTGATTATAGCTAATACGCAGTAAACAAACTTTAATTATGAACTCTCCTTTTATCTTTATAGTTCCTTAAAGATGTTGCGTTAGAAGGCACCTTTTAACCAAACATGTAGATGTTTCTGAAAAAAACTCTGAAGCCTTTTGGTTTTTAGCCATATACAGCTAGATGTATTTAAACAAGAAAAGACTGCTTTCCATATTTTGAAATAGCATCAATCCACAAAGTGTTAGGCAAAAAACTTATGTATGTGTCAGCTTTTAGGCTCTACGGGAACTTTATACCATGTAAGGTAAATGGCTTAATATAATATCAGTTATACCAAATAAACTGGTAAATACTTTTTGGAGCTGAAGAGTTATTTCTTGACTTCAAGAATAAGTTCTAAAATGAAAACAATGTCAGAAGTTATCACATGCTGCATGTACTGTTTCTACATTTTTTCCATACTGTGCTCTCCATGGCTGAAGTACTGTGAAGGTAGACAACTAAAGTAAAACATTGGATATTTAACAGCATTTAATAACTAGCTCTCTATTCTTCAAGAAATTAATGAATTATTTTATTTCAAATAGCTGTACTTAGTGGAAGCTATCCTGAAACCCAGACTCTGCATTAAACTTAAAATGTTTTGATCAAATCTGACAGTACTTTTCCAGAATAGCAAAAGTGTCCATGGTTCATTTCCAAAGCCAGAGGTGATAATTTTAAATTTAACAACATTTCATGTTCTTCAGTTGCCATCATCCATCACTATGGGTTCATAATGAAGTTTTACAAGACTGATTGGATACGTAGCAGTTACAGTCACAGCAGACAATTAGAGCAGAAAATCAATGAAAACATATGCCAGAACTCAGTTTGCTGCATTTCCAATTGGACTCCCACCACTGTATGTAACAAATTTTTACATGTCTTATGTAACCTCTTCATCTCCAGATTTCCTTTTAATCTGTCACATCCTAAAAAATGGGCAAGACTCAAACGGACCAATTCACAAGAGGCACTATTTTGCAAACACGGAGGAAAACTACTTCCTCCGTTTTCTTCAACCATACTGAAGATGACATTCACATTTCCCCAACATTTGGTAACATACAAATGAAAGGTATTTCTTTATGCTCCACTGTTGTATCCCCCATCCAAGAAAGAATTTCCTAACAATGAAACATAAATTGGGTAAAACAAATGGCTTAATGTTTTCCTAAAAGGTAAAACACCTTTGGAAAGCTTATAATGTAGAAAATATTTCATGCAGAAGAGTGGAACATAATACACACAGGAGGTGAAACAATCAGAACTCTTGCATACACCTAACTGACAAAGCACTAAAGGAGTACAGTAAATCAGTTCCTACAGGTTTAGGTTAATAATTAAAAAAAAAACGCAGCTCAATACCAAAAGTAATCAGTCCCTCCATTTTCCATAAACTAAACACACAAAACTTTACAAGCATGTGTAAACTCGTATCTGCACTCAGAGCTAGTACAAACCCTTTGCCCTCGTTTTGTGGGTACGTGGATAAATAACAGAAGTGTTGATCTCAACTTACTCTGCCCTACTGATGCAGGGAAAAAAAAATTATCGGATTCTTTTCATGCAGTTCTAAACAATCCAGACATGGATCCCTGCATGAGGGCAGGAAGAGTTTGAAAGAAAGCTCCTTAAAGAGTTAAGCTTCAAGTACCATTTCCACAGGAAAGAGGGTAACAAGTACTGAGCATATAAAAAGGCATTGGAAGAACTAATAGTGCATTGAGAATTAACATCCATAATGCTGGTTTCAGGAAAATAATTTTTATTTGGTCAAAGGTGCAAGATTCATGCAACAGCAATTCACATAAATTAGTTTCTTAAAACGGTACCCTCACAGCTTTCTATGGGAAAATAGGTTTAAAAAAGCTCTAAAAATTTACCGTCCAAATTTTAGTTTATGGAAAATGATAGACCAGTAAACAAGCAAGGCCCACTTACCTTTATGATCATCAAAAACAAGTAGGGGAAAAAAACCCCCACCACAGAAAACAACCCCACAGGATGATCACTGATACAACTTACACATTCTTTAAAAATGTCACTTCAATTTCACTTTAATATAAGCAAATGCAGTCTTCCAAGTCCAGAAACAAGGACCATCAACTACAACACATGCTAAAAGGCAGTCACTGAAAAATAGTTAAAAGATATATCTAGGCATCGTAGCCAATTCAACGTTAAACCCCAATGCAATCCAGAATTAAATCAAATACAGAAATAAGAGGTAACTTTACAGAACACAAGCACTTTCATCTGATGAAAATACTACATATTCTCTCTAGTCAAAAAAAAAGCAAAGGTGTAAGAGCAATACGACAAACTAAAAAAGTTAAACATATTTTAAAGAAATCTGCTAGGTTTACCACAATATGCTACAAAAAAAAACCTCAGCCTGCCAGCTAAGACAAGCCGTTTTCTGGAATTTAGGTTACACCTGGATTTCAACTGTATCAGATAGCAGTGACATGGCTGTAGGCCACTCATCATTTCCCTGCTGAAGACCACTGAGAACTAAGCTGTTTCTTTAAGCGCTTTTTGTTTACGGCCTACATGATGAGCATGAGGTGATCTGAAACTATACTGTTCCTTATACCACCTCAGCTGGTATTTCTGACATAGGCAGGCAGCCGACACAAACCATCTGGGGACAGACAGGCGAGTGGCAATGATTTCAAAGGGCAGCACTGCCTCCCACTTGCACCGGGGGCAGGTAGAACAAACAGCGTACAATGTTTTAGCCAAGTAAGATGGCTATATACAGGGCTAACTTGGTGAAAGCTACACCTACAAAATGCAAGAAATCAAAGAGAGAATAGTCACCTCCACATTTAAGCCTTTAAGTGTTTTAATGTGAGCCACAATTGTTTTGATAACAAGGAAGGATTTAAGGGTCCAAACTTCTTTTCATTCAGTTAAATATAATCAGTAATTAGAAAGTTAACCAATGAGCTATTTAAGGACAAAACTTCAATAACAATTTCTGAGAACTATTATCTTTCCCTAACAGGCTCAATTACTAATACTAATTCTAGAGGTAGTTCAGATAACAAGATATTCTTAAAAGCCTTAGAAAATGAGGCATCATTGGTAAAGGAAGAGAACACATTCTACATTTCTTTTTAAAGGAGATGTGAGGCTTTTAGATCCTATTAGACAGTCTCAGTAAATTTTTTTGTAAAATACTAGCTATTACACACACTTGTGTGCAATAACGCCTGTTATTAACGTTACACAGACAAGGAAATACACCTTCTTATAGAGGTTCTTTGCATTTTGCAGCAGTACACACATGCACCTAACATCTATGCTCGAAGATTTTATACAGGAAATTCTGTCCACACTCAAATTAAGGATGCATATCCTCCCTTTTGCTTTCCCAGATTGGAAAGAAAAAAAAAAAACAACAAACCACACCTGTAAAATAACTTGTCTCAACACAACTGTCAAATCCCACCATTAGGTTATCGGCTAAGACTTCTGAGTGGAAAGGGGTATCTGTCTAACCAAAGAAAGATCTGCTTCTGCCTAGGCACACAAGGTTTGATGAATCTTGCTAATTTCTCCTGTGTTACTTGGATTTTCAGTGGCTTAGTGCTCAGTTCAGTTCAAAAATCTCTTGTCAAATCCTTCTCAAGTACTACAGAAATCTTATTGGAACCTAAATAAAGGCTGAGAAGTCCCAAACATCTCATACATGCTGGGTTTAGGAACTGCAGTCACAGCAAATAACCCTAAAAACTGTAAAATTCTGTCTGGTCACTTCTGGAAAAATTTAAGTACTTGCATAAAACCCAGTAGCTCTCAGTCAGAGATTCAGAGCTTGCTAATGGCAGCACTTTTACATTAAGGGATGAGAGGGGATAGATATTTTGATGTACCACTTTTGTCCTTTCCTTGGAGCAAAGACAGAATCTGATAATGGTCTCTGCTAAACAGTCAGAATATCTGCTGTTAGGATGTTAGGCAAAAGGTTCATTCTTTCTCAGAAGCCAAAGTACACCCTTTCAAGATAGTTCCAGAAACACAGCAACCCATACTGCTATACATTGTACAGGGGAAAAAAAAAAACAAAACAAACAAAAAGCAAAAAAAAACCCTCAAAACGACAAAAAAAACCACCACGACAAAAAGACACTCACTCTACATTGTATCTCCAGCTAATTTTGAAAAAGACTTTAGTACATGGAAGTGCATACAAAACACTTTTCTATAGCAACCACAGCTACATTAACCAAACCTGACCTAAATACTAGGATTAGTGTGCACTGCCACATCTTCCAGTTCAGGCAGCATCCAGGGGAAAGTCTGATGGGGCTTTTTTTCAATATACAGACACTAGTGAAAACCAAATGTACCTGGCTGCTACGCAAATATACACACAGTTCTCCTCCTTGGCTGTAAACTCTGTGATCTGAGAATAAAGCATATCCACAGTGATGTACCAATATACCTTTAACTAGCTTTACCCTGGGAACTCAAATGCTTCAGATAGGTCACAAGAGGAACAAACGTAGACAGCTGAGTTAGAAAGCACACAGCAGCCAATTCAGGAAAACAGACTGTTAACTGCCACTCAAAGAAAACATAAGTTCCTATAGGGAAGCAAACAGAAAGATTCAGTTTGAAAGTAACTGCAAACATCTATTGTAAGTGACATCAGTATCTCAGCTGCTGGAAAACTGCTGACTGGAGAGGACAATTGGAAGAAGGAAGAACATCTAAGAAATTAGTCAATCTTTTCACAAATTTATAACATAAGTAACAAACTGAAGTTACCAACAGAAATATAGGGTAGGTAACACTCATTTATTAGGTTTATTTGCTTACAAACTTCAGTATAAATGAAAAGTGCTTTGTTAGAAATAACATATGAAACTACTTGTCAATTAGTTTATGTACTGCAAAATAATTATACAGCAGTCAAGGATCAGCCACTGAAAACAAAGCAATAAAAGCTAATACTACTATTAAGGGACTACGAGGGTTTGAAAAAAAGATCCGCTCAAATCATCAGTGTTGTTCATGGGTACAATAGTTAAATGCATAAAAACATACTCCATGAGAATATTATTCCCTAATCAACAAATAAATTTACTCAATCTCATTTATCACTTGTCACTGCCAAGATTTCTAAGCTACACACCTGAATCAGAATAAACCAAGTCTTTCCTAACACTGTTCCACAGCTTTTTAACAGCACTTGCCACAATTGCACACCAGCACTAATGCACTTCAGAGAAAGCAAATCCTACACATAGCATGTCTAATAATGATCAAGAGAATAGAGGTAAGTAACAAAGCAGAAAATAACTGAAGTATTAAACCCACAAGCACACACCTATCCACACCTGGACTACAGCCACAAACATTACCAAAGGCGTTAGGCTGGAATCCAACCACCACACCACCCCAAGCCCACACAGAGCAGGGGAGGCAGAGGGGGCAGTCCAGACCCTGAGGAAATGCTCCCCAGGCCTGGGCCACAGGCACACCCACGAGAGAAGGCAGGCCATCGGTGCCCTCACGGCCAGGCCTTCATCCCTGGCGTGAGGAGTGCCTCCCGGCCGCCAAGAGCAGAGGCCCAGCGCCCCACACTCACCCTGCAGCCATTAACGGTTCCTGTGTGGCAAGGGGGCCGGGAGAGCGGCGGGGGGCATGGTATAGAGGGCCAGCCTGCGCCTCCTCGCCCAAGAGCTCGACACCAGTCACGTCTTTGCCGATGGTGAACCAGTCGGCGATCTGCTCCGCGGTGAGCTGCCGCAGCATGATGGCAGCGACACGGGCCGGGCCAGGCCAGGCCAGGCCAGACCAGACCAGACCAGACCGCACCGCACCGCACCGCACCGCACCGCACCCCCACTCCCGCCTCGCGCGCGCCTCTGCGTCGACCCTCTTCCCGCCTTCGGCCCGGCCCCGCCTCCGGCACGTGACCCAGCGGCCAGACACCCGGCTCGTCCCCCGCAGCTGAGGGAGGGTCGGCGCCCTCGTTGCCGTGAAGGTTCCCGAGCGGCGGGCTCAGCAGCGCGGCCGTCAGTCCTGCCGGGTCCCTCCTGAGCCCTTCCCGGGATCAGGCTTCCCCCACGAACAGTGGCCGAGAGCTGCTCTGGAATCCCAGGCGCCCTGTCCTTCCCGCCGCGTGGGGGAAGTGGCCCGCAGGTGCCTCAGCCCTCCTGAGTTTGACCCAACGGGTGCCTCCCGGGCCTCCGGGACGAGCCGTTCTCCAAGCGACACGCCACCTAAAGACTCGCAACAGACCCTTCCTTCCACGGCCCGTGCACATCGCTGTGCTTCCCCCCCGGGAAGCGGGAGCGAGGTGCGAGTCTGGCAAACCGTTGCGGTGAGAGGAACGCTGGGACTGCGTGTGTGGGCCCCTTCAGCGTCTCTCTGAGGGCCGGGCAAAAGCCCTGGAGCGGCTGAGGGGGCGCAGGGCCGTGACGGGACTTATACATCGAGCGAGGCTGCTTCCCCCGCGCCCTCCAGGGCCTGAGGAGCGGCAGCGAGGTCTGCAGGAGGCAGAGCGTCACCGAGCTGGGGCCGGCCTGTGGCAGCCGGGGCGCGGAGGGCGCTGTCGTCCTCCGCAGCCGTAGGGGGCGCTGCGGCGGCGGCGGCGCCTCTCCCGACCTGCTGCCTTCGCTCTTTGGCGCGTCTTTTCCCAGCGTCCCCCGCGGCGGTAGCGGAGGCCGTCCCCGCTCGGTGACCTTCGGTGGCAGCCCTCGTCCTCCCGCCTTTAACGGTAGATTTCGGCCCAAGTGAGCCCTGATGGTTGTCGGTGGCATCGCTCAGGGGTGTCTCGGGGGGGGGGGGGGGGGGGGGGGCGGGTGGGCAGCGTGGGGAAGGGGGTGGCGGGGAGGTGCGGCTGGCGGCGCTGGGGCTCTGCGGCTCTGCCGTAACCCCCCCTCCCCCCCGTTTGCTGATGGGGCTGTGGGTCAGGCCCCGGGCGGGCGGCAGGTTCCTCGGGCTGCGGTGGGGTCGTGGCAGGGAGGTCACTGAGAAGACACATTCAGCATGGTTCCGGATGGATTTCGGAAAATAGGGCCTGAACGACGTCGCGGCCACCGAGGCCTTGGGGAAGGGTCTCTGCCGGGTTTTAACAGGGTGTTAACTGGAAATAGCGTTGCTTATTCTCTGTGTTTTCTAGTGGTGGGAAAATCCTTTTTTTCTTTGCAGTCTCCTTGTTCGTTAGCATGTCATGATATTCTGCTGTAGCAGAATGACTGCTGTTATGGCACTAGTCATCTGAAACTACAAATACTGGAAACTTTGGGGGAGGTGCAGTGTTCTTAAAGTTACTGGTGGAAGCACAGCACTGCTTCGGGAAATCTGTCCACAATAATAAATTTGATTGAAGTGTCTGTCCATAAACAAATAAAGATAAATGTGGGTTTGTCTGTAATTATACATTAATTACCATGAAGATGCTTTCGTTCTTTAAGAAGCACCTAGATTTTTCCAGTTGACTTTGGCTACCCTTGTATCCTTTTCTCTTTGATGCTTGCCAAAAGATGGTTCACATTTATTAATGGCAAATAAGTAACTAAGCATTACCTCACAGAAGTTTAAATCAGATTTTCTTTCCTGGGACTCTGGTTTACCATATACTGTCTGTATGTGTATATAGCTGCCTTTATTGAGTTGTAGTAAGTGTAAATAGTGACTTTACTGGGATGAAGTGCTGTATGTAAGACAGTAGAACATGTAGTATTTCAGTGCAATGTGGTGCAAATGTGTACTATCACGTATGGGAGTTTGGGTAAGCTTTATTTTAAAACATCTTAGAGCTTTCTATTCGTCTAACAAGACTGCACAGAAAGGAAAAAAACATCGATGGGTTTCTTGCTCTTGGGGCTTATTTTTTTAAAGTAAAATATTCATGATAAATCATTAATTCAGTATTTTAACATCACTTATTTTGCTATTTTGAGCAGAAATTACCATGTTGGGAGAGACGTCTTAGCTGTAGGGGAGGGAGGGAAAATAACTTGGTAGTGCAAGGAAGGAGCCTCACAAGTTTGTCTGGAACAAGGCTTTCTTCCTGAGAGAACCAAAACATTCAATAAAAGCTGTCACTGGTAGGGAGAGGAGCCGAGCTATTGCTACTCTAAACGCTGTATTGAGTCATCTTTGAAACCTTTCATCAGCTGTAATTTGTTTTTTATTGTCTTAGCCCATAAATTTTAACCTTAACTCTAATTTTCATTGCTTTGCTTTGGAATAAGTACTTTTGCATGTTTGGGGACTTTTTTTTAGCCTGTAAACTGCTGATGATATATATCAGGAGTGTTTATATACATAAATATATATGTGTGTGTATATACATAAAAAATATAGCAGGTAAGAGTACAGTTGCAAAGCTCACCATTGCAAAACTTCTTATAATTTTCAGATGGTGCAGAGCATGATTCCAAAGTCATGGAGAGCCATGAAATTCTACTTCACTACCGTGTATCAAGAAATATGGGTTGGTGTAGCATTAACAGCTTACGTCTATTACAAAATTTCATATGGTGGTAAGTTACACATTATGGTCTTCACCGGCTGTTACTTTATAGATAAGTTTATAGATGAGAATATCCTTGACAGCTAGAAATCAGTCATTGAAAATATCCAGCAAATAAAAGCCTCTTACTTAAGGCCAGGTCTTTGCCATAAAAATTTAGAAGTTTTAACATGCCCTGTGTAGAAGGTTACCCTAAGAAAAATACCAAAATACCAGTGTAACTGTGCCCACATTACGAAGATTAGGTAATGTAGGAATTGGTTTTAAAAACACACATCTAACTTGCTATGTATAGCCAGGGACTTCTCCTGTAGATTTGTCTTGAAGGGGAATTAAGACTGTTCTGAACTAGAACTTACTTTGATTAGAATTTTTTTTAGAATCCTTATGTTGTTGAGTTTTTGCTTAAGATCTGCAAAAAAATACCTTTTTTAAAATGTTTTTCCTGTGTGAACTTGTGAAAGTTAAAGCACTTAGTTTATTTTGGGCTGATGCACCTCAAAACGTGAAGTACATCACTGAACATTAAAATGTGTGCTACTTGGTGATATTGGATCACTTTCTCAGAGGAAGAAACAACATCTAATGTAAAAATAATAAATTTGAGTGGGCCAGGTCCCTCAAAGCAGAAGTGTGCAACAGTCTTTTCCAACCTGAATGATTCTATGATTATGGTGTCTTAAAGGTCCTGCTCCAATTCCAAGTCAAACCGTTTACTAGCTGTCATGGAAAATGAAATGTTATAAACTGTAGACAAACTTGACAGGGAAAGGAACCCCTCACTGTGGGAACAGCTGAGTGATGTTACCTCAACGTTTCTCTAGCTTTGTCCAAATAACTTGTTGTATGTCTGAGACTGTTACACTATGCTTACAAGCTTAAGTAAATATTAGTGGAACAGACAGGAGAAGAAAAAAAGAGTTTAACTTTTGTTTTAACTTCTTTAGTTTCAAGGAGAATTCAAAACCGACAGACTGTTTCGAGTTTGTGTTCATGTCATGTTTATTTTCATTTATGATTTATTTCATAGATATGGTGGTGTATGGTTTTGAGGGCCAAAACCGTGATACGGGGCAACTGTATGCTGAGCATTATTTTAAAGTAAAATTAGCTTTTAATAGCTGTAGACCTTTCTACAGTTTGGGGTACAGTTTTGCAAATAATATATGTATTTATAGAAGAGTATGTTGTAGAATAACTTAGATTGGAAGGGACCTCTTGAGCTCACCTGGTCTAGGCTGCTTGAAGTACATCAAAGTTAGATCAGCTTGCTCATGGCCTTGTTCGTAATTCAAATGAATATTTCCCAGGGTGGCGATTGCACAACCTCTTCTGCCTGTCTTCCTTATGAAGAATTTTTTCCCTCTGTTTTTGTCTGACAGCTGTAAATCAGTATTTTATAAGAACAATTACAATGGGAATGTAAAATAAGCTGTTTTATTTACAAAGGCAGATTTTTAAAGCAAACTGTATTCTTATCACTTCGGTTTACATCCATATATGGTGTGTGTGTATATCCATGTATTATATAAAATAGTACCATTCTGTATACGTTTCTTTTGAATTACAGCAGGAGTCTTGATGGCTGCAGTTTTGAAATGCGTGGAGTCTTGGTTAATTAAAACCAAACAATTTTTAAAAAATCAATACGTTTAGTGACGTGTTCCATGGGAGGTACATGATGTACACTTGTTAGATCTTGTTCAAGCTAAATTAGCAAATCGTTAGTAGTATAATCTAATTGAAGTTTACCTGCAAAAAAATAAATAGGAATCTTTTTTTTAAAACTGTGATTGTTCAGCTTGTTTCTTTTTTTCTTTTTTTTTTCCAGGCAAAAAAGCAGTCGCAGATAGTAAGTATTAAATATCTAATATCCTGTCTTATTTTTTAAATGAGTACAGTACAAATTAGCTCAGCATGTTTTACCTAAGTGTGGGGGTTAAGTTACGGATTTAGAAAATGTTTAAAGACTACTTCAAAATGTGTAGTTTCGGTTGTATCGATGGTTTTATAACATAGAAACATCGGTGAAACCTGTATGGATGCTGCCTCTGTCTTAAATTGTCCTTTGTGTAGGTCTTAGGAGTAGAATGGAAGTTGTATGTCTTGACTGGGCGGAGGGGGAAATACTTCAATACAATCTTTAAGAGTAGCTGCTATTTTAGCTGTAAGAAACTAAGAAGTTTGAACTTGTATTTTGAATTTGTATTTTTCTGTCTTCTATAAAGTAGTGTTTAGATACTTATGGACAGTTTCTTCTGACATCACACTGGAATTTAATTTTTCATGAGCTGCTACATCTTGGTTAACTTTCTGCTCCATTATAGATAGCCCATTTGCTCCTAGTTGAATTTGTATATACAAACATTATTTACGTCTTTAAATGTGTAATTAGTGAAAATACTGCCCAGTAGACTTAAGGATAACAGCATAAATAAACTGTAATTTAGAAAGAACCATACCAAAACTGAGGAAGAATGGATGTTTGCCTCTAATAGTCCTTTAAAAGTATTAGAGGAGAGAGATTTTTAGTATTGGCCAAGTTTACGTATATAGTTTGAGGGTTTTGTTTTAGTTGATGAGGCAGTTGAACCTGCCAGTTCTTGTGCTCAGATGGAGATACAGTTGTCTGTTCTAGGTTCTGAACTACACTCCTGAGTTGATTTGCTCTATGCTTTGAACAGTCTAAATCGTATCTTTGTTTCAGAGTCCTCTGGTGCTGGCCATCATTAAAGACCTCTTCTCTTCTTGGAGTATGAATTTGGTGGTTCGTCATCTTTACTGTAAATGAAGCAAGTTACAACCATAGGGACGTTAATTCTAAAACTGTACGTGGTCCATCTGCTGTAATTAGAGAAAGAATAAATCCATTGAGCAACAAGGAATTAAAGATGTTGGACAAAGTATGCTGGAGTGTATTGTTAACCTAATTTTTAGAATAAGCATTTTTTCTTTCCTCTAGTTCTTTCAAGTTCCATGTTAAACTTTTTCAATAGTACTTTGAAAAATACCAAATTTCTATAACTAAGCTTCTTAATAGAATTAGCCAACATTTCTTACAACATTACAGCATTAAACCTCTTTTGGGTTTTTTTGGTTTTTTGTTTTTTTTCCCTAATGGTATCATTTTAGGCTAGAGCTTTTGAAATACTCCGTTTACTTTCAGAATGTCATTTAGTAGTGTGGCAAGTGTGAGGACTTAATTCTCAGCTTCTTGTCAACTTGTGGTGCAATAATTAAGGGTACAAAAGGTTCTTTTTAAAACCTTATGTTTTTTAAAGAGTTCTTAGTTCTGCAAGGTTTAAAAGCAAAAAGCTATATTGTTATTAAAACACCACGCAAAATCTTTACAGAGTTTTTTTTAAAGTACATTATTGGCAACTATCTTTTTTTGTCCTTCATATTCAGTAGAGCTAAGGAATTATTCTGAAAGGCTCTTCCTTTAGTCACAAATTTCGCAAAGGAGTAGGTAATAAAATGCCCATATTGTATGAGAAAATTGGTATTGCGTGGGCCCTCGTGCCATTTGAGCTCACGAAAGTCGAACAGTTTAAAGAGAACAATGAAATCACGCACTGAGGAAGCAGTTAATATGAGCATAAACAAACATTTAACTGACATCAAAGAGTTTTCTTTTTTTCTGAAAATGTAGAAGTAATGTATTGGGTAATGTACTTGGAAGGGTCATTAGTGGGTTTTGCAGATAGCTGTTACTCCATAGCTAGTATTATGTTTTGGAGATACTAGTAATCTATATATACTGTCTTACAAAAATCAGATTTCAGAACTGTACATACTGAATTCTCTACCAAGGACAGATAGTGTAAAAAACCAAAATTGGACTTTGTGTCATGTTTTGTTTAAATTTAGCCTAATCTGCTTTTGAGAAGATTAAGAGGTTTAAGTCATTTTAATGACTTAATGCTTACGTACATCTTTTTAACTACTTCACTGAAACATCTTAAATCTTTCAGCTTGATTAAAGTTTTGCTTTTCAATCTCTCTGACTGCAGTATCTGGCCATAACTTAAATTTTGTATTTGAATACTCAGGAGCTTGATAACCTTTACCTGCTGATGGTTAACATGGTAAACACTGCAAACACTGTGTTGTCTTTCATTTCTTCAAAATTTGTACTTTTCCTGAAGCTTAATAGCTATACCTACTATGAGTAGAATAAAATTGCCAGTCACATTTCTCTGAAAGCTTTTTTAAAACATGCACTTAATAGCATTACTCAATTTGAAAAGAATAGTTGACATCTCTCTTTCATGCATTCTTGAGATTTCTTCCTCCTTCTGCAGTTTTCTTTGTTGTTGCATCTTCTCTTGATATGTTTTAGCTGAGTCTTTCGTCAGTTTTTCAGCAGAAGAATGAATGAGGAGTAGAAACAACTCACTATTTGTTTCTTTCCGTGAAACCAAAAGCATTCAGAAGAAGGGAACAGAGAATAAAAAGTAGACGAAAATAGAGCTTCAAATGAACAGATATTAGGGCAGTGGTGATTACAGGGTGGATCAGAGTTGTGGTATAGTTAATAAGTAGTTCAGATTGAAAATTTATGCCAGGTAAGGAGCTGTATGTGCATTTGTAATGCAAATTTATGATCACTAAGTTATAGTTCCTAAGATACTACACATACTTCAAATGACCTGCTTTAGCAATTTTCCAATTACAGAGCTGAGGAAGACAAGCTAGGAAAAAACATTAATCACTGCAGGATTTGCTTCACCTTAGCTAGAACCTAGCACACTGGGACTGAGCTCTATCAACATCCTGTCTCATCTAGATGTTAATCGAAAAGCAAGAGGAGCTTCTGCTAACCTGCCCTTGGAGCACAGTTAAGTGCACCTTTAGGTAAACTTAACCTACTTCAACTCTTAATGCTTCTTGATATCTGACTTGCTTGGTTATCTGGTAGGGAAAGCAAGTACATATGGGCAGCAATGTCTGGGTTGTGAAAGCTACAATTTCTACTGAAATAATGCTGTCTGCAGCTGGTTCTTCCATTAATTAGTGGAAATTAATCTTCCATTAATTTCTTCTCAGAAATTCCTGTGAAGGTTGCAGAATATTCCTGTTTGTGATTCTTAACACACAAGTCTTTGCCAAAGATAAGGGAAGTAAAACTGGTCTTTAAATAGATTTTTTTTTTTCACTTGAGCAGGATACAGGAGGAAATTAACTTTCAGTCAGTGGCTTGACTGAAAAGCAGAAGTCAACACACCCGTAATGTGTAACACCTGTAGTACTGCCTATATACTTTCTGCTCCTCCATGCGGAAGCATAGCAGGCAGTATAAGAGACAGCAGAGGAAAGTTAGCTAAAGCATTTTAAGTGCCATTCTTACTTATAGTGAGGTGAGGAAGGAGTAATCAGTTGACTTTGCAGCGCTAGTGTCTGGAGCGTAGCCCTAGGTAGAGAAGCCTTGCAAAGCAAGTACCCTTGAAGTGAATACTTTTAGAGTATGTGCCTTTTTTCCTAATTTAGCTAGGGTGATTCCTAAAGCTAGCTTAAACAGAAAAGGTTTTCTTGTTCCAGGTAATTGTCTGTGTAGACAAGCCTTAGCTCCTGAACCAATCCATTTTCTATGCAAATGGCTATTTAAGATCAGGACTTCAATCCACGGAGGCAGTATTCATCATGATTCACAATAAAACACTGGCAGAGGGAACGCTCACTTCTCACTGGTGGATCAGGCTGTTTCCATTCAGCTGCTGCCTCTTTACATTGCTGACATTTCTAAAACAAGAGGATTTCATGTAAACTTTGTGTAGTGAAACAGTTCAGCAACTCCGTTTTTCATTTGTGAGAAGGTACCAGCAATGCCAAAACCACAGCATTCACTACCTTTGCAATGTTAGTGGAACAGCAGACTCGTGTAGGGCTTGAAAAGCCTCATCCAATTACCCAGCACCATCTTGATCAAGTTTTGCTGTGGTGCTGGTAGGTTTTTGGGGCTGTTTTTTGGGGTTTTTTTAAATCGAAACAGAACATGAAAGCTCAGCAGTTGGGGCTGTATTGATGACAATGCTAATGCAAGATATGGCCTTTTTACAGTACAAGTACTTCTGTATTTGCTCCTCTGTGCTCGCTTTACTTATGGTCAGGATTTCTCACTGTGGAGCTCTGAGATTTCTAGAACACTTTCAAGAGTTATCCTACAATTAGGAATCTCAGAGTATCCTCTGCATGCTAATAGAGTATTATGGAATACTCTAGGGGAGCAGCAAAGTACAGTCAGAGCCAAGGCAGTATTAGTCACAGGGCCCAACCTACTTAACCTCTTTAATGGCTAACATGGAAAAAAACCCAAATATGTATTCATGTTAATTGGGAGGATGAGTAAAGTTGCAGGAAATGATCTAAAGTAACTAAAACAGCTGAAGTAGTCTCGTGTTTATCTGAATCATGATAACAAGATACTGTTTGTAGTACAAATGCAGCCTGATACAGAGCTGGTATGTATAGGTGTGTTGTACTTTCAGTCCCCAAGGAAGGAAAATGTATCAGGTGCTGGTTAGACAGAGGTGATTGTATGTGACATCACCACCAGCTGGCTGAAATGAAACAAACTGAGGAAATCAACATGTGAAATCTCTATTGTTTCATTCACGGAAATCTGTAAAGCTCCTAGGGAGGAAAGAATAGTAAGATGGAGATTCCCTGAGGCACTAAATATGTTGGTTAACAATTCGGTAAAGGGAGGAACAAGAAGTGGCAAGATAGTGCTTGAACAGCAAGCTCTTCGTACTATAATTCCATGACCTTTAGCAACTAACGTTTAGCAGCTATTATTCTCTTTATAAAGCCATGTCGCTCAGATTTGGTAATTTACAAAGAACTCATAAACAAGAAATTCCTGTAGTCTACTCCACTGCTGCAGGCAAACTACTTGGAAACAATTACTGTCCCCTAACTCAAAATGAACTGACCACCACAAGAATGGTTTATTTGGAAGTTTTAATTAAATTCTGCTGAAGGTACTATGATGTGTTTGGTTGTGGTTTAACAGTATGAGTACTCTGGCAGCTACACCAGCTTGTGGAGTTTCCACCCTTACACCTCAGTGCCTTGCTCCTCATAGTGGTGCTGATACACCTATTTGTGAATAGTGTCAAGCAATTTTTCATCATTTTAGGGGGTTTTCCCCTCTAAAATAACAAAACAAGCACTCAGGGGGTTTTTTGTTTTAATTTTGATCCATCTTCTGAGCATGTTTACAGCAAATCTGCTTTATAACTTCACATTACAGCCCAACAACATTATTTTTTTGGCAGAAAAGGGGCAGAAGAATCAGAATTTTTAGCTTCCCATTCACTCACCCAGCTTTCCTGAGTCATTGTGTCCCATACAATAATTTAATGCAAGTTTCCTCCTCATACCCAGCTACGCACATGATCAAAGTACTGTCTCTCCCTTAAGAACTGTCATCGCTGTCAACACTCAGAGGAATAAAAAGAATGCAGATCTCCACCCTGTATACAAATGGGGAATGTCAGCTCGTGCTTCAGCAAAAAGGCAGAACCTTGCTTCTTTCCTCTGTGACAGCACATCGCTTTCTCAAGTTTATAGTTTCACTTAATTAATTGGGACAAACAAACAAACAAGTAGGGAGCAGGGAGAACAGTTGTACCATAATATCCTAATGCTCAATACTTGCAGGACGAATGCTTTTAGTAATAAAGGATAAATTTGGTAGTGGTTCTTCAAATCAAATTTGTCATCAAATGAAAATACACTTGTAATTATTATGCCTTTCAAAAACCTGAAGCAACTTTTTTTAATTGACATGGCCTTTAGTTATTTTATATCCATATCATCACAGTAAGTTCAGCTACCTGCTGGGACAGACAATAGAGATTTCTTCAGAGCTAATGAAGTGTGTTTGCTAGGAAATGATAATAGGGATTATGTGGGTGGTAGAACTAACAGCAGTATACTGAATGAATCCCATCTGTGATGACTACTACTGCCTACACAGATTTTTCCTGCAGTATCAGTTGTAGTCTTCATTTCTTGTTTTAACCTGTTGTGTTTAGCATGCTTTTGATAATGCTAAGAATTGCTGCAATTAAGGGGGAATTTTTAAGGTATGAAGTAGAAACTGTTGTGAGATCTTTCATATGGAATGCTATATAAACAAGCAAAACCAAACTGAACACAACCAGAGTATTATGGGAGGAAAAAGGAGGGATTAGTAAAATGGATTAGCATGTGAACAGGTATTTGATACAGGACCAAGCATACCGGGAAGGACACCCTTTTTTGGGGGGGTTAACCAAAAGCATTTCCACTTTTATAATTAACTCCATTATTTATCTTGAGGATATTTACAGAGCAGTCCCAAGCTATACTTTTTTGCAGCACTATTATTGACTCTTTACTCTTGATGCTTCATCATTTAAACCTTTTAATTTAGTGTACGTGTACAGAAAAATAGCCTTGTTTAAATTCTCTTATACCTGACATTACAGTTCTCTCCTTGTACTGCATGTTGTATTCCACGTATCACATCCCATACAGCTTGAAAAGAAAATTCTTTTGGTCCCAGTTAGGACCCAAAGACACTTCTTCAAAATAATTAGCAAAAATTTAAATTATGCATTTCTTTCAGTAAGCTAAGAATTGGAGTCATACCAATTTTAACAAAGGATTTGACTCTTGTTTCGGTAAACACCAAGACATAAATACTTTTCAGCATACTTTGATTTAGTTAATTCTTTTGGAGTAATGCAACTAGAAAAGGAATTTTGCCAAAGATGTTTTTACTTTGCTTTCAAATTATGTATTCTTATTAATGCTAACTATCACACCTCTTTTTAAATTAAGGCTACTAATTTAAACATGTATTCAGGCCTGTCTAGAAGGACAGAAAAAGAAGGCAAGAAAAAAAATTGTGTAGAACTTTCACATAGCAATTGGAAGAAAAAAGAGAAAAAGACTCAAGTTATTTTGTGCTGTAGCTTGTCCGTTTATAGAACAGAAATACTGGTTCTGAATTTGAGACATAAGCAATAGACAAACCTTTAAAGTAGCATCTAATCATCCCCAAGCAAGTTGGTTATTATTATTGTGTGTACTCCTCCGTGATGAACACGCTCCTTTCCAGTCTTCTGAGGTTCAGCTGCATATTACGATATCTTTGAATAAATCAACCTAAAACAGATTCTAAACACATACCAGTGATACATTTTCTACTGTCACTGTTTCTAGGGCTTTTCATGGAATCATTTTCAATAGGCTTCCATCAGTGCCCGGTACAATTCATCTCCCTTTACTGTTGACATTCTTTTGTTTATGCAGCTAAGAACTGCAGTAAACCTTGTTGTAAGATCTCAACAGTAAAAATAGAAATTATTCAGAAATATGTTTCTGGAAGATTACAAGCCAAGGCACTTAAGAGGCAAAATCAACTTGCCTCATTAACGTTCCCAGGACTAGAATATCATTGCTTTACCTGGAAAAGCAGTATTTACACAAACAGTTAGAAAAGATGAACCTTAAGTATCAGTAAGGCAGAAAACCAGTATTTTTCTTTATGACATGGAAAAAACATCATTGCAAATGTCTTAGATTACACCTGCTGGTCAGATTATCTGAGTGCAGCTGCTCATCTATAAAAATGCACTATTAAAAAAGTGTGAGACAGACAAACTCAGATTCACAATAAACTGTATGTACCTGTATAGAAGACTGCCATGCCTTGACAGTTTTTGGTAATCAAAAAGCCCCAAAAGTGATCACTTAAGGTGTTGGGGTTTTGTGTGTGTGTGTGTGTGTGTGTGTGTGTAGCGCAGAAATGTTTTCCATAGAGGTGTATCTTAAATCATAACCATATCCTATTTCACAACTGTAATGGTGTTTTGTTTAAACAGATTCAATACTCTGTATTGTATTTTTGGAGGAAACTTACCTTGTGTATTCTGATCTGTAGAATCTGTGATGAGTACACACACAAAAAGGTAAAGAATGTAATTTCTAGTAGTGTAGTCAGTTGTTTAAATGCTAACTATAAACAGATTACTATTTTTTTAAAAAATACACATTTAATTTGGTTCATAATTTCTTTCTCCTACTATATGTGAGTATTTTTCTGCTCAGAGATATGTTTTTTCTTTCCAAGCCTCCTTTGCACATCAGCTTGTCTCAGTAATTGCTGAAAAACGCCTTCCAGTATATCCCAGATTTCAGAATCACGCACTTTCCTAATCTCCCAAACTGTAGTCCTTCAAGTTCACCCATTACCAGGTACAACAGCAGGAAGCAAGCGCTCCATTACTTTATACCCTCTACATGTTTTTTCTTATTAGATCTACTTACCTCAAGTAAGCTACCCAAGAAAAAGACACATGCTAGAAGAGGATACACATTTCAAATTAGGAATTACTGGTCTTGAATATGGGAATAATACAAATTTAACATGAAAACAAACCTAAATCTGATCCTGCAGTAAATGTAAGAAAACATTCAATTATAGAAAATAAAGTAGTTGCCAATCTTAAACAAGGAAGTGATGGTTAATACAAAAGTTGAAGATTAGCTGCCCACTATTTTTGCAGCTTGGGTAAAAACTAATCATGTGTCACAGAATTCTGCATTAGGCCTTTAGTTGAGAGAGCAAATATTTGAAATCACTTAATATATAAACTGTTAAAAACACTTGAGTATTTGACTGACTGAATCATGGCTGAGATACCCGAGAATGATTTTAGACTTATAGTAACAAATGAAATGGCTGGACTCAAATCTTAAAACATGACCCATCCTTTTTCCCCTCAAACTTTAGCCAACTGGTAAACCCAAAATGAAGTGGCATATAAAAAAGAGTAAAGAGTGAAGCATTGACTTGTTACTCTATCCCCTCATTAACCGATGTTTCAACTAATAACTCATCATCTAGCTAGTCACAGATGCTTCCACTCATCATGGGTATATTGAAAAGTTAGAAAAAAGATTTTTGTAAAGAAACCTCTTGGGACCTCAAATGGTGATAACAGCCTAAAGGTACAAGCAGAGAACACCATTCCCAGGACGTTTAAGTTTCTGTTTTCTCCACCCCTTTGGGTATCGTTAATGGTTTCATCATTATGCATTACAGGGGAGCAGAACAAGATTTTCTACCTGTAAAAACAATGGCAGGTAATCTGTCTTATAAAGCTATATCTTCCGAGGCTACAACATAAAAAATTACCAATACCTATTAGTGTAAGGATTTTATGAGCGTGTATAGTGACACATTCCCAAGGAGGCCGCAGCATTCTCCACTAAGTACGCTCTTTTGCATCATGTGTATTGGATTAAGCATACAATTTATGTTATTGTTTAAAGAAATTACATCTCTAATCCACCAAATGCGGGGCTGAAACACATGACATATCAGACACTCCAATCCCCAGGAAGTGCACACAGCTATACTATATACAGATCATATGGCTTCACTCCTGCTGTAATTATTATACTCCTTTTCAGAATGATGCACTGAGTGGATTGTGCTCTGGAAACTTTAGA
This sequence comes from Leptosomus discolor, assembly GCF_034619465.1. Lineage (NCBI taxonomy): Eukaryota > Metazoa > Chordata > Aves > Leptosomiformes > Leptosomidae > Leptosomus > Leptosomus discolor. The sequence goes on from NC_141393.1 coordinate 11,975,909, forward strand.
ACATTAGTCATTTAGTCCAGCATACATTACTTTAGAATATTACAAGGTAGTGATGAAAAAGTATCTTTCTCTCCTGTTCACGTGTCTCAAATACTGTATACAAAACAGACATCAAAGTGTTTCCTTTAGATTATTATTTATAGTTTATCTCTGAACAGGTTTGGTGGGGTTTAAAATGCATTGGCTGTATATGAATTCAAACATGGCAGCATATGACTATTGTTCAGCATGAATTCCTTATTGTTGCAGCCTTAGGAAGTCAGCTTGATTCTCGAATGAGAGGTTACTTGCGGCCACAGTAACAAATTAACATACCTTTCCTTTAAATATACACACTTGGTTTACACAGTACTTCACTAAAGATTTTAGGCTACTTGCTGTGAAACTCTCCTCGAAATACTTAATCTTTTTGTCTGTGTCATCTGTTACATAGCACCGCACCTGCACGTTAACTGCCTGGCAAGCTAGACATAACTTCCATGACTCAACTTCTAAAATTGCTTACCTGCTTTTGGCCAGTTCCTCCTGCATTACAGCAAATGCAAAATGTCATTTTTGAAAGGAGAGTTGTATTCTGTAATAAAGGAATCCACTCATTCATTTAGAAGGAATACATTAAATTGTTTGTAATACACATACACAAAAACCCCCAACACTCCTACGCACACTCACTTTTTAGAGATTCTGTTCTGCCAGTTGTGAGGGATCCCATCCTAGCTGTAGCCATCCAAAAGTCTGCTCTCTAATCTGAGCTAGTCATCCAGGCTCCATCCTAAATCAATAGAGATAGGCACTTTCAAAGACCAGAAGATTTAGATAGTGGGATGAGTATCTCAGCATGGAATGAATTGCCTGCGGATCTGCCTCTCTCCCTTCCCTCCCCATCCCCATTTATCTGTAGAAGGAGCCTGGATGACTGATTGAGACTATGCGCCTGACTTCTAAAGTTGGATAAGATGGATCCCACCCTAAATGTTTGACCTCTGAGACGGTTTCTGGCTATAAATAGGAATACCTGTTATTTAAAATAATACCACATGAAAAGAAAAAGTGTTAAATTAATTAAAAATAAACACTTATTTTCCTGTGACACCTCCAAAGCCTGAAAACATTTTCCTATGCTCCAGAAAAGCACCTTAACATGTTAATGCAAAACTGAAGAAAATTTGGATCTGAGAAGGTAGGAAAGCTCATTTTCCTCCTTTTGTCTATGCATAAAAAAGTAGGAGAGATTCAGACTCTTAAAAACTTTAAAAAACATCTACATATGAAAATCTCACTAGAAGATACTTAAAAAACACAAATAGGAATTGGAACTTTATCAGCAGCACTCCTGAAAATGTCATTAGTCTCCTACCCATGTCTTTGGGAATCTCTGCTTGTCCTAAGAATAACATTGTGTGATTAAGTAAGAGGCCTGCTGATTTATTAACTGCAGCTACATTCTCTTTTTAAAATAAATCTAGGTTAAATATGAAACATATTTTCTTATTTTTTCTCTATGTAGCTATAAATTTCAAGTATTTTAGCAAACCACTAAAATGATAGTTTATACATTTCAATCAAATCTCAATTTCTAGCTAAACACAAGCTCAGCACAAATCTCAAAAACTAACCATACCATAACTAATAAATAGTAATTCTTCATTTTTTGATGTTGTCAGTTGAACAAATGTCTGTTAAGCTATAGTGGCTTCAATTTGTAATGTTAAATAGTATTGCTCTGCTTTTTTAAGAACCAAGAGGAGAGTAAAAGGTATCTGCATAACATGTTTTAATACTTACACCAACAAAGCACAAACTCTTTCCTTTTTCTAAAGGCCAACAAAGTTAGAGCACCTCTCACAAACGCAACATATCTGGAAGCAAATTCGGGTTCTGTATCTCTGGCTTTATCCGCTTCCATAACCACAGTCTCTTACCTTATCTTCTTAGGCATTCCCCAAATCGTAACTGCTTTCACACAACCTCACCTATTGAAGACAGGCAACTAACTTGTAGGTATCGCTGGCTCCTTTGGCCAAGCAATGTAATTTCTACAAAGTTGGACCGGTCAGTTGTCATGGAAATGCATGGGCAATGGGGAAAAAATTCTACATTATTACAAGCACCCATTTTCCTGCTCACAGTAAACAAAACATTTGTGTTATAAGTTGAATCAGAAGATTTAGTAATGGCTCCTAAAAGTGTAGTTCCCGAAAAGACTGTTCTTTGTGGAGATGTTAATTAATTTACAGCAGGTAGAGTTTATGTCTTGTGCTTTGTAAATATTGGTTAATTTTTTTTTCCTCATTTCTGTGCGAAAATGGCGATGGGAAGGGATGAGGCAAGTGGGTTTTTTTCAAGAGAAGCAGAGATAGGAGTAGGAACAGACTTGCATGTAAAGTGCATACTCTACCTTTTGAAGACGTTTCCTCTTAGCCCACAGCATCCAGTCTGTCTGGTTGCTGCATTGGCTGAACCTGCAGCTGCCAGAAGCAACGCAGGGTTGACAAACTTTTATACTAGGGGCCATTATTCCAACAGAGGCATTGCATGGAGGAGTGCCTTCCTTCCCAGCAGCAATTGTCTACACCAGGCGCTCCCACTTTTCATTTTGTCAGCATTCCTGCTGTTGCAATGGAAAAGTAATAGTGGGGTAATCCTGACAGTATTTTAGTTTTTATTATCAGTCACTGAAAACAGGGAGAAGTCAGCTATAAAGTATACCAGCAAAGACATTACCGACCATCATTTAAAAATCACTGGCAAAAAATCTAAGCTGGTTAATGAGAAAGGCTGTAATTTTTGAAAAACAAGCGTGACAAAGGGTGCGCAATTCCCTTGTTAAAATGAGGATTTCACCACAAATAGTAAAAGGACAAGTAAATCTCTATTCACTTCTATTCTTTCGTGCACTTAAGTTCAGTATGAATTTGATGAATTCCCTTTTTTTTTTTCTTAACATACATAACTATGAGCACATTATAGCCTGTTTCATTTCAGATCAGCCTAGTTGCAGGGTTAATACTACTATTCTGAGAAGATCTTGGAGTTCTCTCCTGGGTCTGAAGCATTGTCGCCTTACCCATTTCCAAAGCTCTGTGTGTGAGGGAGAATCACAGTTCACAAGAAACTGAGTATGACAATAGTGTTACTGTCAGCAGGTAGCACTCTGGATAGTACTTGCAAAATAATTTTAAACCGACAAAGTATTATCTTGTGCTGATAACAGATTTTGCCCATAGGACCAATTTATTAAAAGCAGCAGAAGCTTTGACCTACCACAAAGCTGACACCAGAGCCTGCAAATACACTGAGAGGGATATGCACTGAAATCTTGGGCATGTATATATCATTTTAAGGTAACTTACACAATTACCCATTCTAGAATCTTACATTAATAGGTTGCATTTAACATACAAGCTCGTATTTGAGATTAATAGGCTATTATCACTTCCCCTCAAAGACTAACACAAACAGTCTCTAAGCTCCTCTCAAAAACTTACCATTTTTTTCACTCCTAGCTGAGATATGTCATGGTGTTCTACAAATAAAGTAACAAAGGCTGGAAACCAGCCATTTCCAGAAGCAGCTGAAGCATTGGGGAGGTCCGTGTATTTTGTAGATAAGGATTTACGACTCACAGCAATATGAAATTTGTCTGCATTGCATGTAGACAGTACTAACATATGGCGATGTTTTGACTTGTAGTTGAGCTTGACTTCTTCCAAGCTGTTAACTTTCATCTTGCTGTGGGAGCTCCACAGAATGAGACACCAGAAAACGAAGAAACTCAACCTCACTGGCAAACACGAGACTCGCAGGAGCCCAACATCACGGTCCTGGGCAGAAACACCTTCTCTCCTGCTGTTCAGGCGAGTTTTGTACATCAGACAGATTTCACAAGTAATGCACGGGTGAAGGAACGGTAAAACGAGGGTGACGCTACACATGACGTTATTGTAGCCACAAAGAACAGCTACGCGCCGAGGCGTGTGTCGGTAGACCTGGAAAGCGACCTACCCTGGCCGCCTTCTCGCGGGAGACCGACACCCCCCCCCCCCCCCCCCCCCCCCCCCCCCCCGCCGCGGCATCCCCCAGCTCCCGCACGCCCGGCGGGACGCGCCTCGCTCCTCCACGCCCCGGCGCGCAGCTACAGCGCCCGCGCTCGCCCGCGTAGCAGCGGGGCCGGGCCGGGCGGGGCGGGGCCGCCCCGCCGCCACCGCATTCCCCGCATTCCGCGGGCAGAAAGCGCCCACGGCCGCTGCCCCTTCCTCCGCCTCCGGGACTCGCGGGCAATCGGCACCGGGCAGCCCGCCCAGAGGAGGCAGCGCCCGCCGGGGGCCCGGCCTGGGGGCAGGGCGGCACAGCACCGCGGGGAGAGCGGGGCCGCGGGAGGAACCGGCGGGACAGGGCCCAGCGAAACACGGAGCTGGAGGGGAGCGGGGGTCACGGCGGGCCGGCAGGGGAACCACCCTCGGCGCGGCGGCCAGAGGCGGACGCGGGTCCCAGCCGCGCACGGAACCCGCTGTCACGTGCAGCGCCGAAGCGCGCACCCGCGCCCCTCCCGCCCCCTCCCCACGCGGGCAGTGCGCGAGCCTCCCGCTGCCCCGCCCCCGGCTCTTCCCGCCTCGGCCAATGAGGCCGCGACGGCGGTTAACCCCTGGCGGGGCGGCGCGGCGCGGGCGGAGCGGAGCAGGAAGCGCCGAGGGAAGGCGGCAGGGGAGGCAGGGAACGCAGGGAGGCCGCCGCCGCCGCGCTGAGGAGGGGGGGGGTTGGGAGCCCGGCCGCCGTCGCCGCCGCCTCCTTCGCCTCTTCCTTCCGCCCGCCCGCTGTGGAGAACGAGGCGCGCGGGAGGCACCTGTCACAGCCGCCAGGGCGAGCGCGGCGTCCTCCACGGTGAGAGGCGGCGGCGGGAGAGGCCCGGCACAGCACAGCGGCAGCGTCGGCGGGGCTGGCTGGGGGACGGCTGCGGAGATGATGCCGGTGAGTAGGAAGGGGTTGAGTTCGCGTCGTCCCCTTCCCGGCCTGGCGCCGCGCTGCCGGGCGGTGGGACGCCTTGCCTTTTCCTGCGGGGCCGGCGGCGGCGGATGGAGTGCGCGGCGCCGCCGTCATCTCCGCCCGTGTCCCGGCCAGCCGGGGCAGAGGGCGACGGTGCTGCGGAGCCGCTGTCGGGCTCCGCGCCGCGGGTGGGGCCGCCGGTCACCGCAGTCCCTGGCTTCTGGGGGGGACACGACCTGCTCCCGCTCCTTCCCTCAGCGGGGGGCTGCCGCCTCGCTCCGCCGGCCGAGCAACTCTTGGCGTTGCACCGGCCGTGACAGGTCGAGGGCCGCGTCCCCCCGGGCTCTGCCCTCGCCGCTGCCTGACAGGGAGCCTTCCCCGCCCCCCGCCGCTCTCTGGCGCCCGCGGCAGTTTCGGTGGGGGGCAGCGAGGAGCGCAGGTTTCAGCGGCCGAGTATCGGCCGGCAGAGGACCGGCTGCTGGCCGCCGAGGCCCGGAGCGACGCGTGGGTGGGTTATCTGTGTTTGTGTGAGGGGGTGTGCGGGGGGGGATGTTTGTTTGGTTTGTTTTTTTCTTTCCAAACGGCGATCCTTCGCCGCCCGGGTGCGGGGAAGGGTTAAGCGATCCCGGGGCAGGCGGCTCTGGCCCTTCGTCCGGTTGTCAGGCGAGTGCAGGCGGCAGCTTCATTTCAGCCTCGCCGCCTCTGAGGGAAAGGCGGTCTCCCTCCTTGGTTTCTGCCACCTCTTTTGTGAAACCGTCGCTGATTTATGGAAGATAAAGCCTTTCATTTTCCCGCAAACAACCTTGAGTGTCTTCAGTGACAGAATCTCCCTCCGTTTCCTTCCCCTCTCTTTCCCTCCCCCTTTCGCTGTGGGCTGATGCAGTGGTCAGAAGAGAGTTGTTCTTGATGACTGTTCGTTTTATGACAGGATCCTCTGAGACTGAGTAATAAACAATTACGTTCTTTCTGTTGATTTCTTTCAAACTCTGTTTGATCTCAATAGTGAGTTTATGAGGTACTCCTTTATATGGAGTATCTCCCATGCTTTCCCTAATTCCAATAGAAATGAGCTTTTTATTTACGGTTCCTCTGCAGTGTTTGCAACTGAAGCACTGCACCAGAGTGATTCTCAGTGAGAATATTAAAGATGTCTTTTACAAAATTCCATTGTTCTAACTTCGTTTCGTGACTGGGAGGAGGAAGTAAATAGCTCAAACTAGATGTAAAATATGAGATTGAAAAGTACAGGTAATGTTTAAAAAACAGGTATTGTAACAGGCTTTTTAATTACATGCTTTTTAACTTCCAACTGCTAGCTACCAAAACATTCTATGTATAAGAATTCTGGTGCACTGGGCACACTAGAAACCAGAAACAAAGTTCATTGAGTTACAGGCTTGTTCTGTAAACATACGGATATTAGCTTGTGAAAAGTAAACCAAGGTGACTATCAGCTTTTTCAGCTTCTGTCGCAACTTGGGTTATGTTTACATTCATAAGATTCTTACTGAAAACCTAGCATGCCAATGACAGGGTAAGTCAGAACAAATGTATTTACTTCCCATTACTAACCCATGTGTGGGTTTCATGCTGCACTTCCGTAGTGCAGTGATTGATTTTTTTTTTGTTTGTTAAAAAAACCTACTGAGTGTATCTGCCACTGTCTCATGCTACCTTCATGGTTGTTTAAATGTAGCAGTTGTTTGTGCTTATTACCAAGTGTTATAAGATTCAGACTTCTTACTGTGTTTTTGAAACGTACTTCAAAGCATTTTTAATTCTGATGGCTGAATTTTAATGAAAACAAATTACCTTGCTACAATGGTAGTAATGTTGCAGATTAGAGTTTACCGAGTCTGAATCCTAAAATAATAAATATTTTGCTTTTCTAAAGAGCTTTTAGATGCTGTTATGGACAGTCTATCATAAGATAGTCAGGAATATGTATATTTAAATAGACACTATGACAGTGATTTTAGTCTTCCAGTTTCTCATCCCAGCTATTTTATTTCTGTACTGCAAGGATGAAGAAACCAACTCCACTTACTGGAATAATCAACATATAATATCAAAGTAATGTGAACGTATGACTGTAGAGCTGGACCAAATGTAATGGGGGGGGGGGGGTTGTGTGGGTTTTTTCTTGAGATTTTGTGTTCTGAACCGGGAAGAGCTAGTGATCCAACTTGTTATGTGATGGAATTCCTTGAATTCATATTCATAGAAGCTTTTTTCCTCCCTGATTCTGTGTTGGTTTTTTTGATAGTTAACAAAAGTATATAATAGCAAGAGGAGAGACTTTAATACTGCTAACTGTTGAAAGAAGTGGGTATCACTACAGTTTTGTGTCAACAAATTAAATGTTATCAAACATACCTTGTTTCTTATGACTTGCATCTATCAGTTTTGAAGTAATTGATTAAGGCTGGTTTTAGAATGGTAATTTTTTATGTTCTGTACGACCATTTTTAAGAACAAAGTCATACCTGAAGCATAGTAAACTGAATTACCTGTTTTCCTCTTTTCCTGTCAGTGGTGACTTTTTTTTTTTCCCCACATGGGGAACAGAGTTACTTCTGGGAGGTTTTAATCAGTTACAATTTCTTTTGTGACCAGGATACCTCCCTCTCTGTTGTTTAGCATCCTTTCCATATCAGTTCATATTGCTTATTCTACTTTGGTTTTGAAAAATAGGAAAATAACTATATTCTTGGTCTTGAACACAGTTTGGCTTAAAGAAGTAATAATGCACTTTTCTCACCTGTTGTTTTTTGCTTTGCTGACAAGGCACATCCATCATAAACTCTTACACTGCCTTCAGGACATAAGGGCTTTGTGTATGATGAGCTTATGATGCTACACTGAATATTGCCTCTACTAAGGAACTTACTAAAAGAGTTGCTATAAGTATGCCTTGAATATAGGGATTTTTTTTCACTGGAAAAAAAAGGTTAGTATTTATTGCATTCTTAGGATAAAATGTGCAAACCTAGAACTGTATGATATCCTTTTCAAACAGATCTTTTGGGTTAAAACTGCCATGATTGTATTTTGTTTGCAGAAATATTGTGGATGTAGTTCCTTTCAGCCACATAATCTAGAACCTGTTTGGAGGAACCCAATTACCATGTTTTGTTTTGGTTTTTTTGTTTTTTCCTTCTGCCCCAGTAGGGTGTTTTGATGAGAATTTGGTTTTGGAAGAGTTTTGGAAATTTTTCCTTAAAGAATGCAATTAGTGGGTTTTTTTTGGTTTTTTGGTTTTTTCTTGGATGATAGTTCCAAAGTTGCCTCTGTGGACAAGTATTAGTGATATTCCTTGGACACTGGGGTGCAGACAAGAAAAAGCTGCTTATGAGAGTGCTGTTCTTCTACTTAAGAAGAGATACAGTGGAAGAAGGAACTGCTACAGTTGAGAAGTGTATAACACTAATTGTTACCTAAATTTTGGATATCATTCTTTTACAGCATATGTAAGGTTACATATCATGCTAAAGGCATAGAATTATGTAGCTTCTGTACGTCATCAAAAAAGTGGTGAGAGAGGCGATGGTGGATACTGTGTAAGAAATTGTGATAGACTGAATCTTTTAGGAGGAATTGTTAGTATCGCGTTTTCCCCTAGCAGCTGCTGCTGCAGAGCCTTTCTGGTTTTGTCTTTAACCAAATTGGGAGAAATGAGTGTCAGTGAGGTTGCAGCCAGCATTCTCATTTTTGAACGCACCTAGGAGGAACCTTGTGGGACTGTGTGAGGCTTACAGTCAAAGACTTGTTGGACATGTCTATTTTTGTGGTTGAGTTTATTGTTTTAATAGCAGTGAGGGTGAAAGTTGGAGAGTATTTAGTGATTATTTTTTTTGTCTAGTTAATTTTTTGTGACACCGCCACTCTTCTCCAAAGATGACCATGACTGATGCATATTTTCCGTTAGAAAGTGGATCTTGAGTGTGCATTGATGTCTTAATTGCTACTTATGTTCCTGACCTATGAAGATAATGTGACTGCTAAAACACAAGCCAAAGATGAGTATCTGCAGTAGTTATTTCTGAATTCAGCTATCTTCCAGATGAATTAAGAAAAAGAGGTTTTCGTTGTTTGGTTATTGTTTTTTTTCAAATGAGTATGCACTTGTCATATATTCAATCCAAGACCTTTCCCAACAAGTCCAAAGTAGGCATTGCTTATTCCCAGTTTAAAACAAAATGTTTTCATGTCAGTGTACGCTGTCCTTCTCCCTTAGGAAGGTCACTACTAATACAATTCTATGTTGTAAAAGTCTAAAGGAAGATGTGTCACTTTAATACACTTAAACTAGTATTAGGAATTTTCAGTAATGTCGAGATAAAATACATTGCAATTAATTCAGAGCTATATAGTTATCAGCCATACTGATATCATCCCTGTTTGCTGAATAAATCTGAACTGACTGTAGAGAATAATTTGCAAGTTTATCAGCCATTATTAATGGAGTTATTTATTGCAACAAAGCTTAAAGGCCATTTCATGGGTTTTTTGGATCATGTCACTGTTTTTTTAGGATGACAGAATATGTCCTGTTCTGCGGTAAAAATAAGTTCATCAGCTTCACCGTGTCAATGAAAAGTACGATTCACAGGCTACTCTGACAATAGAATATTTAAATATATTTAAGAGATGTGTGTGGATTCTAATGAAACACATGAGAAAATTTTGAGGAAAGGATACTATTAGTTTCTCTTCATATATGAACATAGATGAGATTGTTGCCCATTGCAGACTTCAGAGAGAATAGGTATTTATTTGACAACAAAATTCCATTCTACCAGATCGAGTTATGTTGATCTAACAAATCCAAGTTTGATGTGAAATATATTATAAAAAACCCCAAGCACTAGCTTATTTTATTTATATTAAGATCTCATACAGCTCTGGAACAGCCCCTGTTATGCTAAGAGTTGTCCATATATGGAACAGAGAGTGCCTTTTTTGAAGAATTTGCAGTCTAATGTATTAAAATCAAAGCTCACATTTATTACCTTTTTAAACGTTCAGGTGTTTTTAGATCTAATTTTTTGTCCTTATAAGCTGGAGGCATCTTCAAAAATAACGAATAATTGTTGAGAATGGAAGCTTGAAGAAGCAAACAAATTATTGCCTAACTGGGGTGTTGGGGGGAAGGTGTCTTGCTCGCTTTCCATTGTGACTCAGTGTTGGAATTTACAAGTCTCAAGTGTTTGTCTAAATTAAAAGCTTAGTATAACCATACATTAATTACCAGCACAGGATAGCTCAAAATACTTCAACTCTAACTGAATATGCTAGCCTGGAATATGGGAGTTTCATTCTTGGGCTTGTGTGAGAACAAGAGATTTATTTTTTCTTCTTAAATTGGAAAATTATTAGGTGAGTTCAAATATCTTTAAAATCTTTCTTCACTTATGAACAGCTTTTCCATCAGTCTTGAATCCTGTGTATCTCTGATTCTTAAATTATACAATTTTTAAGTAAATAAATATTATAAAATAATAATTTTAACACTTCAGGGTGGTACATTTTTCTGGTAGTTTGGAAATCTGTCATTAGAATCAATTAAACTTGGAAGCATGTAATAATCTCTAATGTATTGGGCAATGTACCTGTGGAATGTAGTCAATGTTTTTAGCTTCTGAAAGCAATTTTTTTATAACAGACAATAATAGGATTGTATTGTGCAATAATGGACACCGTCTTTCGGAAGTGTGTCAAAAGCAACAATGCTACCAGGAGGACAAAGCGTGTATTCTATACTAGCTTAAAGGACGGGCGAGAATATGAACTGCTTAGTGGAGGAAAAGAAATGTTTTGAACATCAGTTTTCAGTCCCTTTACCGAGATTTTAGGTCACTGTTCGTTTTCTAAAATCTTGTTTAGGAGCAAGTACGTGTGATCTGCTTGTATGGGAGAGTGCAGATTTAGCACTGCGGTGCAGTAGGATGTTGGAGCGACTGGATTCCTTTCAGGGCTGAGGTTTCACAATACGGATGAGCTGGGTTAACCATTTCCTGAGGCCGGGGAAGAGGCTTTGTTTCCTCTTCCTTGTTGCTCGTTCCCATCGTTTGCTTTGAATGGCCTGCACTGCTTCTCAGTAAACTGGTCCAGGTCACTAAAAATGTAAAACCAGTTGTTTTCAATGAATGCTGAAGAGGTATGTGGTCACACACACACATATCTATCTCCCTATCTATTTTGCCAGGCTAGTGCATTAAATCAGCTTACATTGTGACTGTTGTATTGTCCATGTTGATACAGGAGGGAGGACATCACTTGGCTGAGATTAATAACGAAGAAGGGGTAAGGAAATGGAATCCCTCCCTTGCAGTATTTTTGTTTATTCAGTTTAGTTTATTGTGGAGCTGTACCTCAGGCGACATATTTTGAATTTTGTTCTCTGGCTATTTAGCAGGCGAGTAGAACAGTGAAATGAAACTGAAGATCTCTGCAGTGCAGTAATGTTCCTTCAGAGATAAGTTATGGTTTCATCAGTTCTCACATCTTTATTGAGTATCCAGTAACACTGTTTTTCCTGAAACAGGAGAAAGTAAGGGATATTGGCTTTTTGGTAAAATGTGTGGTCTTTGAGGAAATCTTGAGAAACAAATATGAAGTTGGGACCAAAAAAAAAAGGAAAACCACTGTAACTTAGGTGGCAGTTACTAGTCTGCCATCATTTTTTCCCCCACTTTGCGGTATTGCATTCCTTCTGATTTCTGCCCGTTATTTCCCTGTGCTCTAACATTCATAGTGTATTTTAGCCTAGTTCTTCACTAGTGGAAGTACAATTAAGATTTTTTTAGTTTCTGATTCATTGCTTTGCTTAGCAGCAGAATTCTATTTATGTGTGAGGGACTGTAGCTATAAAACTATGTTATTTAAGGAATTCCAATTTCAGCAGGAAGCAATCTAATCTAAACTTGCATATGTCGCAGACACTGTCTTTAACCTATGTATGTATCCTTATGTCTACTTTAAGTTTGACAAGCTTTCACATGACTGAACTGTTTTTCATAAATTGATAATGGGGGTAACTGAGGTTTCAGTTCTGTGAAGGTGAAATTGATGTAACTGCGGGGGCTGCTGTAGTCCTGCCTCCCCGGTGCCCCCTCTCTTGTGTTGGCTCTGATATTTATCTGATTCTGTGCTGAGCTGTTTCAGTATGCGAACTCAGCAGGAAGTTGTTTGCCTTTTCTTTTTTTTTTTTTTTTTTTTTCCAGGATACTTTTCTGCCAGCTGAGCACACTGAAACCAACTCGGTGCATTGGAACCAGCACAAGGAAGGGCAGAAATGCATAGATTGCAGGAAGGGTGTAATCAGTTTCACCAGCTTAGGTTGTTGAGATTTTTCAGCCTGACACAACTCCGTGGTAGTGAATGAATATGGGGAGATCTGTCTAGATGATTTGGTATATAATCCGCGTACCAAGTGGCAGAGAAGAGTAACTTCCTTGCTCTCTGAAATCAAAGTAAGAAAACGGTGCAGTGCCCAAGGTCTGTGCCAGGCTGATATAGGAGAATTTCTTCAATCCCAAATCCCATGGATTGACCCCATGCACATAAGCGCAGTCAATTGACTAGCATCTGAATTAATTCTGTGTTCTGCTGTCCTAGGAGCCAATTTTTGACACTTTGAGACCGGCAAACCTCACTGTCCTAAAAACCAGGATATATCTGTCCAGACCTACCAAGGTGAATTGGTGACAATTGTTGAAAGTTATAGTATTAGATGAAAAAAGCAGTAGACAGAGCTGCATTATTAATATGTGGAGAAGAGTGTTGCCTGCATTGCTGTCTGTTTTGAGGGAAAGAAATAGAATAGGACTGTTTGAAACTAGCAAAGTTTACTGTAGCCATTAAGTACAGTCTTACCTGCATATAACTTTTTTTGTTTTTAAATTTCTCAAAGAAGCTGGGTTAAGTGTTAGTTTAGAATACCAGGTACAGTTTAAGTTGAAGTCATACTTTGAATGCATGTTTGCATGAGAAAATCCTTTTCTAATCTGGTTTCCTAATGCAATTTGTCTAATTTATGATTCAAGATACTGCTGCACCTGTTGGCATTCTTACTCCTGTGCTGAAGGTGATACTTTCAACATACTTATGGTACTTTCAACTCTTTCTACCTCGTCCTCCCCTCATGTTATTACTTTAAAAAAACGCAAAAAACCCAGGCTTCAGAAAGTGTATCTGGCTATCTTGTAAAATCTGAAGCAGTGTGTTGATCAAAACCTGGGTGGAATTTATCCCATCTAGCCAAAGATGGGGGTTTTGAAATTACTTAAATTTAAAACATTGTCGTAATATGTCTTTAATAAATGTTACTAATATCTCAGTCACTTCCTTTGAAAAGATATAGAATAAAAGGAGGATATTTGTACATTATTATTGTGTAACTGATGTCTGTAAAATAGTTGGCAGGCTGTTAGCATTTTGTAGAGAGAAGAATGTGATAGGAAGAGCATATACTGTGTGATGATGTGGGCAACGTAGGAAACTCGTATCTCTTAAGTTAAACAGTTCCAACTAGTGATTACGTGTCTGAAACTGTAAGTTACCCACTGGCAGCTGAGGTAACTTATTATTTGGGCATCTGAGACAGTACTAGCATCTATGAACTGACAGCCATTTCTTACAAATCTTGTCAGATAATTTTTATAGTGTAAGGGTATGTTAGATACTTAGCTTAGTCAAATATATACTTAGAAGTAGTCAAACAGGGTCCTCAGTGTTAAAGTTGCTATTCAAATATACTGTCAGAGAAGTGGTTAGATCTTCCTGCTGTGTATTTAACAAGTTGTTGGAACTGAAATTTTGGATGATTCTGCAGGCTAATGAATGGGTTAATTACTATTCAGGCTCCAAACAGTTGGACTGTATGCACGCTTTGGGAGATGGCTGAATTCTTGAAACAGTGTCTTGTAAAAATAAACTATGAAACTCATCTCTGTGTGCAGCTTCATCTCTGCATGCAGCTCTGAATGTCTCAGCATGACTGATGCTTAATTTCCTTACGTACTGCTTTATTGTCCCGAATTATCTAAATTTCAGAAAATTTTAGCTGCAAGTCTGAATCATATACTTCTGATAGTGGGGAAAAAAGATCTGTAATGGGTGACCTCCTTTACTCTTCTAAATCGTGTCAGGATCAAAGCAATTATTTTAAAACGATATCACATGGATTGGTGTCTATTCTAGCCCATGTCACTTGGAAACCTTTTCAGTCCTTTTTCTGAATAGCTTCTTGGTGTACTAACAGTGCGGTGTATATTTGCCATGTTACTGTCACTTATCACCACTTCAGCAAGAGCTTGTGGGATATGGGAATATGCTATAAAAATCCAAGCTTTACATTGAAACAAATCAGTTTCAAGTCTGTTGCTTGCAATATCATTCCCCCACCCACCAAATTCCTGACTGCAGCACTTTATTTTTACTGTGGGGTTTAGTGTTGGTTTATTTGTTTTTTTTCAGACGGTGGAGAGCAGTAGTATTTGTTTATGTAGCACTGACAGGAGGTAAAGTGGTGAAGAAGGTTTAAATCGGTTTAAACTCTGCATTACAAACTGCGCTGTTTACCCTAGTGTGATTTTTGGAGTCCAACTCAAATAATTATGTTGGAATAATTTAATTTATGTATCAACTACTGTGCTTTTGCTAATTTTTAGCTAAACATAAAGAACTCTGGAATTTTATTTACTTTCACATATATCAACCTTTAGACTACTTTGATATCCTTTTTATAGTGTTGGGGTTTTTTTGTGTTTACAGTACAAAATTATAGAAAAAACATTTTAAGGGACATAAGACAACTAAATCAGAGGATTTGCTATACGGTGTTTCTAATACAGTATTTTTGTGTTTTATAACATTCAACCTAACAAATCTTTGTGATTTGAGGCTTCAGTGCATTACTGGATTACTCCTATTTACTGCTGCTCCCTTCCCCCAGTCATCAGAAGCTACCAAACGCTGTTCAGTTTGCTCTGAGTTCTGAAGAACTGAGAAGCCTTGGCACAAAATTACAAGCAAGCTTGATCTGGAGTGTGCATGTACTTGCCTGTATCTCTTCAGAAGCAGGAAAAAGCTTTTTTGGTCAGCTTTTTCTTATCTCACAAATTATAGAGACATCTTTCAAGCCGTGAGGTCTCAAAAGCCTCTCTTCTTCCAGTGCTCAGGGATGAGAGTATTCTGATTGTGTCTGAATTTCTTTATAAACCTTCTGTCATCCTTTCCCCACCTGAAGTGGCGACCAAAGTGATACAGTCGTCCTCCTTGTTCTGCTAGATACTGCAGTTTTCTTGTGAGAAAAGATGTCTTCAAATGTGTGAAAACATGCAAAAATCTGAGTGTTGTCATGTAGCTGTGTATGTTTTTATATATTAGTGTCTGTAGTGATGCTGTAATAAACAGTCTGATACAGTGGGGGCTTAGGGATGCTGCTGTGTTTCCTGAATATCATTTGGAAAGCGGTTGGTAAAATCCCTTCCATGTTCCCCTGGAAAAGAGCATGCTAAGCATGAAGCACAATTTCTGTGTTGAATGTATGTAGTTGAATGTATGTATTTGACATGTTCAAATCAAATCACTACTTTTTTCTTTACCCTTTGATCTGAAAAAGGAAACACGCTCACCACAAATCATGCTCTGCATAGGTTATTGAGCTCCAGTTATTATAGAGTAACAGAACATCACTTTTTTTACCTTAGTAATAAAGATTTAAGAAATACTTAAACTTAGTTGTCAGTTTACCTAAGTGGAAGTGATAAGTAAACTAGGTACCTGTCTCATTAAGTATTATTAATTTACAGTGACTTGTGAAAAATTTGACTTTGATATTTTTGATTGATCCTACTGGAGAAACTGAAACAGAATGTATAGAAAGCAAACAAGCTGGTAGGTTTTTTTAATCTTTACATTGTATGCAAATTATATTCATTTAATTTTCATCTGGAAGTAATCTTAAAGTGTCTGTTTAAATTTTCTGCAAATGTGGAAAAGCTTAGTGTAGAGGGGCTCTGTGCAATCATGCACATTTGTAATGAAGCATGTTCAAAATAAATACGTTGTACATTTGCATATTAGGCGTTTACAATATAGCTTCTACAGCAGGAGGAAAGAAGTGAAAATAGTGAGAGGGTGGCAAAGTGGAACAAAAGTTATTAAAACAAATAAGCCTTAATTTAAAGTCGGTGATACCCTGCATGCAGTGCGTGTTTTATTCCTTCTGAGCTCTTGCTTTTCTTTATACTTGTCCATTACTTCTCTGTATTCTTAGTTGCTTGCATCCACCAATTTCAATCTATAGCTTTATGCTAAATCATTTTCCGTTTTGTGTAGATATTTGATGTTAAGTTGTGTACATTTTAGGGAATTACACTTTCAGTTTTACTTTATATTCTTTTTCCTACATCATTCCACGTGGTTTTCAGAGGTCATGAGTGTCTTTGTGTTAAAATGCTTTAGTAAGATCATAGCCTGCTTTCCCACTGAGTGATTTATATAATCTGCAGATATATAAGTTTGCTAAATATGAGCTGTGTCACACAGGGCAAGTCCTCTTGGATCTTATGTGGTTTTTATGTTTAATATAGGATTCTAACTTACGTCTGTGAGATACTGCATGTACCTCATCTCCTTCATTTAGAACCTTAAAAAACCTCTTTACATTTTTGGAGAAGAATCCACTTGTTTCTTTAATTTAGGATTTTGAGGCTGATTAATATATTAAGCAACCAGAGATTGTGGTATCCTTATCTCTACATATATCCTAGCTTTATATTTACCTATCTAACAGTAACGGTTATAAATGTCAGACAGATAACCACACTGGATCAGATACTCAATGTGGAGGCAATACCTCTTATGGTCTGTATGAGAGAAAGTAAGGGGCTATGCTGTGCTGATGTTGTGTTAATTATTTATCTGATTTAACAAACTGCACACAGGTGTTTTCAGTTATTTCAGAAGGGAGGATGACAGGGTAAAAGGGAAGTTCAGTGACACATATATTTGGTTTAGTTCATATTCTTCTTTTGAAAGAACTGAATTATCCAGTAGGGATGGGAGGCTTTACAGTTGGACCGTCACATATGCGTTTGGTCTGCACGGGTATGTCATGCCTTTCTATAGCAAGTAAGGCTTTTACAAGGATTGGGGGCTTCTTTAGAAGAATTCAGCCAGTAGCCATAGTTGGAAGAGTGGCACAATATGTGTTAATATAGGCCCAGCTTTTCCTCTCAAATATTTATTCATGTAATACAGTTTGTTTTTCTGGTAGATAAAGATACAATCTGGTTTTGGAGAACAACCAGATGAGATTTTTCCATCCTTCCAAAAGCAAAACAAACCTTCCCTTTTAAGAAACATCCTCCAGTTTCTTATTTATTTAAAATGTTTTTAGTTGCTACAGGTTAATTTTTTTTTTTAAAGTTGCGGGATTTTATAAGTCTGAAATGATTTTATCAATTATATTCTCAGTAAACCTTTCAACGTGGTACATATTTGCTAAGGAGGAAGGAATATTGTATGGGATCAGAATGTTTTTGGTAACAACAAAATGTGTTAAGGGAGGACAGGACTATTTCTGAATGTTGAAGCAGGCTGAAGCAGGCTAAATATGGTATCTTACTAGTTTTTTCTTTTCTGCCGCTAGCTGTAGGGAAGGGTAATGTAACAATTCTGTGGCTCACAAATGAAGCTGAGATCCCCTTACTTTTCCTTTCCTGCAGTTAATGTGTAAGGTGCTACACAGAAAATGTAGCTCATGGCTCTGTTTTAAGAGAGATGAGTTGTTGGTTCTGTTGATCTCCCATTGTATGTATTGGATTATTTGGGTTTGTTTTTTCTTTTCTTTTTTCTTTTTTTTTTACCCCCTTGGGTCACTTGTTCACTCTCTCCATTTTCTCTATTAAGGGAATGGATCTGGCTGGAGAATATGCTTTGCTGCTGCAATTGTAGAGTAAGAGCTAAATGCATGGTTGGTGCCATCTCTCTGTCTGTTCCCCACTCTGGATCCTGTATTGTGTTGACAGGAACGATGATAAACATTCGCTGTCCCTTGACATGGAGAGGCAATCAGAAACATAGTTTACCGTTTTATATTCTCTGCTGCTTGAATTACGTCCAGCAAGAAGACAGACTTTGCCAAGAAAGGAGTAGTGCTTAAACTATAGTATTTTTAGGCATAAATACATGGGGGATTTGTTGTTGATGTTTGTTTTGTTTTCAAGCTGGTTGGTCTTTTTAAAACACTTTCCTGACTTAAGAAAACGTCTTGTGGAAATGAATTTTGATAGTTTTTAGGATCGTTTGCTCTTGGAACTTCTGCTCATATTGTTGCCCCCTTCAACAGGACAATCACTTCTGTCTCTTTTGAGACAGTCAGAGCCTTATATGTAAATTTATTTAAGATGAATACTTACTATTTGTCATTATTATAATAGCAAACAAAGATTACTATTGCACGAGAGGATAGCAGAACTCCCCTGCTGCAACCTTGCCTAATTAGGTGAAACTTGATCTAGCCTATCTTGTTCCTGTCACAACTGTGGCCTGTCTTGTTTCTTTAGAACATCTTATCACTGCTCGTCATTACTGCTTGAATTCATATGCCAGCAGACCAAAAATACTCCATTTAAGTAGTTTTTCACTGTAGTTGTGCACAGAAACTGTTCTTAGGTTTTAGCTCTGCACAATATTCTTATATTCACTGCTATTTACAGCTGTTCACATGAAGAATATTTTAAGGATGGTTCTTCAGAACATTATAAAAACATCAAAAGAGAAATCTTGGCTACCAGAAAAGACTGGACTTAACTCTAAAAACTGGACAAAGGACAGAATTATAAAAAAGAAGGTGGGATTATATTGCTTTTTGTTTATTTGCTGTAAAATTAAGTATTTTGGGATTTCTTTTTGTAAAACCGAACAGTGTATCTTTACAATGGGTTAGAGTGTGCGTACGTGGGATTTTTACTTGAAGATCAGAGATTATTGCCTTATATGGTTTTCTTCTCTATATGAAATGTCTGAAATTTTTACTTTTCTTGAATAAGTTTTGATTATTTTTTAATTATTATTAATGCTTTTTGATCCAGTCAAAGTGGAGAACTGAGAGTAAAACAGAACAGCTTTTTATTTTAAAATGTATTTTTCAGATTTTAAAAGCAAAGAAATGCACTGGAAAGTGGTTTGTTTTTTTTTTTTTCTTTTATGTGCAGTTTCCACTCTGATGGAAGGAAAGCTGCAGGCTGCCTGTTTAATCCCGAAGAATGCATTCACTTTTCGCTTCTTATATTTTTGCCACTGCATCTAAGATTGAATGGTTGGTATTCCCTGAAAGCAATGCCCTAAGTAATCAGTATTTTGTTAATACTTTCTGCTCAGTGTGAGAAAGCAGTGGCAGTCCCTTCTTTCACTCTATTGAAAATAAAAGGAAAAAGTAGTTCTGATTATAGTTGCAGCTTTATGTACAGGTGTGTGTCTGTAGATTTCATAAAAGTTGTTCCTTGTTTGTAAAAAAAAAAAAAAAAAAGTGATGTTCAGTGCTGCAAATTGGCTTTATAAATGGACAAAAAGCACGATGTCTTTCATAAAAATACTATGTTAGTTTGTTCTTATTCTGTGGTTTTGCGGTTTTTGTGTTGTTTTTTGTGTTTTGTTTTGAAAAGTTGTAAATGAAAAGACACAAATGTTTGTCTTTGTATCCTATACTTCTTTTGATGAGATTATTTTCAGCACAGTAGGTAGGTCAGGCTTTTCTGGAATTCAGTGGATATTGGATGACTTTGCTGTAGCTTGTTGACAAGGTCGAACACAAGACTGTAGAAACATCAGCACCTCCCTTTCCTTGGCCTTGGCCAAAATAGTTTTAATAATATGAGAACACTCAGTTCTGTGATACAAATTCTGTGGGACACACTTGTTGTATGTGGATTTTGAAGATTTAAGTTGTCTTTCAGGAAAATTAACCTCAAACCTCATGATTGCCTTGTGTTGTCAGAATGAGCTTTCTTTCAAAGTAAATTACAGCATTGCTAATACCAATATGCAAAAACCTAGAACAGGACTTCTCCCCATATTCCCCACCCAATAAAAGTCAAGTACTCAATTTTTTTTGTCTTTCTTACCTGGCATCTGGTTCTTGAGTCTTTGGGGTGGTTGTCCTGTTTTGTAAGGTTTTGGGGTTTAGGTGGTTTTGTGTGTGGTGTGTGTGGTTTGGTTTGGTTTTGTTTTGTTTTCTTTAAACCTTTCCTTTTGGTGAATACATCTTTTTTCCCCCTGACTGGAAAGCTGAGATTCTTATGTAATAAAATGATCTCTGAAGCTGAGTCATCTTGGATTAATTTAGTTTTGTTTTTAATTTATTGCCAGTTCACCTGAGTTTACTGCAAATTTTACAGCACTACAGCTGTGTTATTCTTCAGCAAAGACATCTTCCGTAATGATTTGAAAGTAAAATATTTAGTAGTATTTTTTAAACATACTATTCATGTCCCGTCATCTGATGAAATGAAATGGGCAGTTAATATTTTAGGACTGTTGTTTCAAGCTTGTCATGCATTTGATGTGTGACATGCTGGTTACCTTGGCAGATAGGAAAGATTTAGACCTTTGAGCATTAGCACTAAGTTGTGTTTGTAATCTGGCATGATGAGATGTGGTTGTAGTGCCACAGTGATTCCTCCCTCCTTTTCTCTGGGGGCTATGGGGCCGCACCTGACCTTGAACTGGGTGGTCCCACTTAACTCTCTGAACCATGTGGTGTGGAGGACCCTGTGTTGGAGATGTGAAGAAGAGTAGAAATGTGGACATCATGTTTATATTTTATCAAATTAGAGCTGTCAGTTTGTGGACAACTGGACTTCAGGAAAGGTGGCTGCACCAATGTAGCTGTTATGATCTGGAGTCTTGCTGTCCCTCGAACTTCTGACTTCCCTTGAGTGTTGCTAGTGTTCCATCCATTTGCAAATACAGCTCTGCTGCAGTTTTCTAAAAAAGAGTTTGGCAAGAATCTATTGTTTAAGGAATTCTTGTGTTAATAGCCCTGAACAACTACTAAAATATTCAGTTACAGCAGGGGTATTTGCTAGTTTCTTAAATAAATTAGCAATTTCTTTTACTTTTTTTTATTTAATAATCAGCACAAAATCGACATGCCTGATGACTTTTATTGTTTTTTCAAGGTGCTTTAGATAAATCTCACTGAAATTAGGCAGGCAGTACTAGAGGAGGCTTATCCTAAAATTCACAGATTAAAAAACAGTATCCTTAATGAAGCCAGCAAGTATCAGAAAATCTCTTGGGACTTCTTCAGAGTTGCTTGATTTTGCAATAGTCCTATTACAAATCAGAGAATACCCATTTGCAAGATGAGAATACTTACTTCAGTGTATTGAGTTGTCATGAACCTTGTAAGGGGTTTAGGAAATCCAGCATCAACTGATAAGAGCAGAGAGTCTTTCAAGAAGAGTCTCCAACTTCCACCTCTTAATAATCGTGTATATCCTGAAAGATAGCATGTGGCCCACAGTCTTTTAAACAGTGGAACAAAACGAAATTTCTGAGCCGCCTTCTGGTAAGAATAAAAATCTCTCCATTTGTAATGTATGCTGCTAACAGAAATGTGCTCAGCAAGAACTTGACAGTGTACCTAGAATTACCCCTGTGTTCTGAAGTCTCTTACATGGTAACTAGCGTCTTGACAGTCCTTTGGTAGAATTATTTGCGTTAAGGAGCAGCAACAAGATCTCTTGCTGTTTCTCCAGATGTAGCAATTTAGGAATTAAGCCAACAGATAATATGATGCAGGGATGTTGAACTCATTCTGTAGCAAGTGCCAAATTACATTTTCCACTAGAAAACATCACAAGAGGCATGTTTTATAGATTTCTCTAACTTCAGGCTATGTTGCTTTAGCTAATGGTGTTAAATATTGCACTTGAACAGATTTCATTTTAAATGAATAGTTTTATTTCTGATGCAACCTCTTTTATTCTTAACTTGTCCC
This sequence comes from Leptosomus discolor, assembly GCF_034619465.1. Lineage (NCBI taxonomy): Eukaryota > Metazoa > Chordata > Aves > Leptosomiformes > Leptosomidae > Leptosomus > Leptosomus discolor. The sequence goes on from NC_141393.1 coordinate 11,997,909, forward strand.
TTTTCAGCTATACATGTTTTCCCTTCTGTAGCCACAAGTTTACTGCCCATCTTTTAAACTAATTTATCCAAATCTCAGTTACTGCTTGCTTTCAGCAGGACAATCTGAATCTAAAAGAAGGCATTCCAATGTTGTGACAAAGAACAAACAGCTTCTATAAAGATAATGTCTGGAGAGCTGGCACTGGTTTAGTACCATGGATTGACTGCGACTTCTAATGTAACAAAGTATAGCCTAAAATCTGATATAGGGTTATAGTGTTTAAATGATTGTGTTGCTCTTCTGTCTTGGGCAGATGCTATAAACTTAACGTTTGTTAGGTCAGTTGTTTTTTTGGCCCTGTTCATATCTTCCTCCTCCCTGTAAAACACCCAAAGTCTGTGGGTTGCTTGTGTTTACACAAGCGAACTTTTAGTTGCTATTGTTTTCATTAGGTATTGTTTTCCTAGAGCTCTGGAAGTCTTTCAATTAACTACTACAATACCTTTCCTTTAATAATCTGTGGATCTATCTTGCTCAGTTGAATATATTTAAATATGTGATGATAGTTGCTGTTTCCTTCCTCTAGCAAAAATGTTGGCTTATTTCTCTGCCCTATTAAAAGCCTGCCACTGAAAGAGTAAGAGGCTTTTCCAGATCTACAGTTGATGCTGTGGCTTTTTATCTTTCAGTAACAAAGAGCAAGACAGTGTCATAAGTATCCCTTCAGCAAATAAATATCAAGTAGGTGTAGGCTTTTTAAATAATCTGAATCCTGTTGAACACCTGCTGTCACATATGAAAGGTAATTTACTGATGAGGACAAAGGCAACAGTCCTGGAACTCCTGAGAGGAAATGTCTGTGGTTTTTGTCATTCTTTAAGCCATTGCATACATTTAGGCCTTATAAAAATGTAGGAAAATCTTGTTTAAGGATTTCTTTTAGTGCTATGCTTCCGCGTTTCTGTAAGAGGAGTTGTATACTTTTTTAAATTAAATTGATTTTTGTGTTCTAGCAAAAGAAGTAATTTTATACCCCATCACTAAGTCTGTTGGTACAACTATTGTCTGACAAGACTTTTTTTTTTTTTTTTTTCCTCCTGGTTATGTTTTCTGTAGCCAGGTTGTCTTATGCAGAGCCTTATGAAGGTGGATCAATTTTTTTTTTTCTTTTAGTGACTGCAAAATGGTAAGTTAATGCAACTAGCATGCAAGCATATGCAAAAAAATGCTTTTGTGAGATAAGTGTAGTTAAAGTACATTTAAGCAAGCAACGTCAAATTTTCAGATTTGCTCAAAATTGCAAATATTATCTAAGAATAGTATTAGCTTGTTTGAATTTTTGAGTAACCTTATAAATGCTTAAGTTTATCGATAGTGAAATTTGTGAGTTTAGTGTTTGTTAGTAGCCCATAGCTCTGAATGCTATACATTTTTTAGTGTCTGAGACTTGCTCCCAATTTTGTGAATTCTTTTGCAGGCCATATGGAGGCAGCTGGCTTCAAATTCGGAAGTGTAGGAGGAAACATGTTCTTGGTTTCACAAGTCTGCATTTTGACAGAAAACTTTACTCATTTTTGTATTCTTTGCAAACTGAAGTCTGTTGGTTGCGCTACCTTTGTGAATCTTACTAATACAGTCAAAAGACATCGCTGGGCTTTAAATTTTGGCCTGAACTCGAAGGTTGTACAGCTTGGATGTGAGGAAATGAGTTCAGAAATATGAAAATTGAGCTTACCCCATATATGGGGAAAGGGAAAAGACGTTAAAGGAAAGAAATCTGATGAAAACCACGATAATGGGTAATAAATTTGCTGTATGTCTTAATGTTCTTACTTGAAATAAGACTCGTAAACATATTGCAAGAAATTCAACAGATCCATTTATTTAAAATGACAGCTTCATTCTGAAGGTAAATAATTATTGGAACAAAACATGTTGGTGAGTAACTTGCGTATTAGATGGTCTTTAGATGTTCCTTTTTAATATAGGGAAGTGAAATGGTTTAATCTTATAACTTTTTCTGGGGTTTACACATAATAATCAACATCAGAGATTTATTTGGGATTTTTTTTCTGAAATACTCGTGGCTTGAGTCAAGAATGTACCTTTAGATGGCTTTAAAACAGTTCTGTGGTTATAATTTCACAGTCTGATTTCTTTTAAAATGTAATTGCTTAAAGCTTCACCTAATTCAGTCTATGATCTTAAAAAGTGACAGTGTTCGTACTGCAAATAAAGTTAGAATTCTGATTTAGTGCTTGAAATACGCAGCTAGAGTTCCTACAGCTGTAGCTGATGCAAGATTTATGTAATGGCATGAATTCCAGGCAAGCAAACTTGCATGAGATAATTGATGGTTTGTAACTTTTTCCTCTGACCGTTCTACATGCAGAGTTGTGCATATTAGTATGTCTCCTCACCAAGGGCGTGATTCTTCTCTTCACATTTTGCTTGCATCTCCTTCTGTAATTTTTCTAGTAACTGAAACCTCAGTCTTAATCAAAGCTCATATTTGATTAATGGGGCTTTGACATCTCAGTAAGATATGGTTTTGGACATTTTGGTTAAAACTATTGGTTTAGCACCTTAAATATAGGAAGCTCCTGAGCCTCCCAAGTCAGGAAAATCAAGGATGAAAGTAATTAAAACTTCTTGGGAGATGTTGAGGTCTCTACTGTGCAAGAGATTTACTTTGAAGAACTCTTGTGTTTGCTGATTGTTCTCATCTTTGAGTTGTAGGCACCACTAAGTGTTCTGAAATGGCAAAGCATGAGATTGTGAATGGATGTTTTGGAACTCTTTATTAGGGGAAAATGCATGGTGAGAAGACAATGCCTTCCAATTCCCATGAAACAGAAGGAAGGAAGTTGGCATTTCTACCAGAAGTGTGTTTTGTACTTTGAGTTCATTGTGTGTCAGCCTTTAATAATAAACATTTCACGTATTTGAAATGTCTGATTACTCTCCTGCTGGAAGAGGAGTTTTTTTGTTGTTTCTTACCTTTGCATAATGGAATTTCTAGGTTGGCTTAAAAAAAAGGGGGCGGGGGAGGGGGGGTGGGGGCAAAAAGCGAGGGGAAAAATCTAATAAGCCTAAACAGCAGTGTGTGAATTTAGTAGCCATATTAAATATCCATATTAAATATCCAGTATATTCTTAACTCACAATCATATGCATGATAATTCTTACATTGGCAGAAGTTATTAACACAAAATAATATATTATCCACTATACCTTTACTGTCAGGTAGACGTTTGTATGTGTAGGTTTAGGTAATGAGATCAATGGATAGCACAAAGGGGAAAAATTAATGGTTTTCATTTTCTTGGAGTGTGGTGGTTTTTTTTTTTTCCTTAACCTTTTGTTCACTGCTTGAATGATCTTACTTCTGTCTTTCATAGATGTAATTTTTCTGAATGTTTTTATTGTTGTGGACATAAAATAGGTTATATACAGGAAAAGTAATGACCATCTGATCCTTTTTTGCCAGGTACTCTGGTTTTGAATGGAAACGTGGGGTTTAGTTAAACAGTTATATGTAAAGTAAAAAGCCAGCTGAGTAATTTCCCATCTTCATCCGCAGAAGTCACCATTTCTCTTTTTCTAGTTGAATAAATGACTATCACTATATGACAATAATCTTGGATTTGTTTTAAATTCTAATGTTTTAGCATGTCCTGAAATAGTACTTGTCTGATTGCTTTCTGATAGCTTAAATAATTCAATTTTCTGCAAGTAGGTTATCAGGAGATACATACTTATAAGGACTGTGTTGGTATTTACAATATTTATTGTGTCAGCTGTCTGAGTTAGTAAATTAACTTGGGCATAAGGTAATGGAGCTGTGAGTGTACAGTTTATTTCTTCTTAAGCACCAGTGTTTCAGGTCTTGGTAGCAAAAGATAATAGTTGATTAAGATGTATTTTTGTTTCCACAAAAATTGTTGTTAAAGAGGATCCAATTAAATGTAAAGCTGTTCTTTTTAATTCAGGATACTAGCAGAAGATCAAAAAAGTTTTATTTTTTCAGTAAGATTGTAGGAAAATGATGAGGAAAAGACTTCATTCAGCAGTTGGAGTTGTAGCTTTCTAGGCTATTTCTTAACTAAGAAACAACATGCTACATAGGCTGCCATCTTGTGTTTTCATGGTGGTGGTTTAGTTTTGTTCCAATCATAAGTAATTGCATTATGCTAGGGGAGTGCAACTGAAGTTGCAAAACATGAGTAGGGAAGGCAAGGTGATTTCTAGAACAGCCTGAACAAGCTTGTATAGAACAAAGGGCATCCGACTCGTATAAAAGATCATTTGTTTCTATATAGTAGCCTGTAAGGCATGTAGTTGTGGCCTTGTGGGATCTCTGCTGTGGTAGACAGGTTATGAATAGTTCCCTGTTGTACAGCTCTTCAAGTTTTAGTTTGGGATGAAATAAGAGATGAACTGGACAGGTAAAGTAGACAAAACAATGTTTATCAGCCTGATTGGCAGCACTTTTCAGCATATTGATAGCTTACTTGTGTCTAATATGTTTTGGAGCCAGAACAGGAAAGGAGAGTTTTTAAGGAAAATAATGAGGTTGCTTTGCAGATGCGTATAAGGCATGATGAACAACACAGAAGAAAGCATAAAAACACCTGTTTAGCACATGGAGAGTAGAAACTGGTGTAAAGGACCAGTTCGGCATCAATTTCTTGCTATGGAGTGAAAAAATCAAAGTGAAGAAGATTCCCCATCACAATGGGGAAGTGAAGACCAATAAATTGTGCTTGTCAGGACTCATACAGAAAGTTAACATGGTCAAAGGCATAGGCGTGAAGAACGACTTTTGCTGTGATGGGCTTCGTGATTAAAAAAGGCACACTGCTGAGAAATTGGGGAAACTGATAGGCAAGTTTCCAAACTCTGAGAGCATTAGCTGGATCAGTTGATGGAAAAAAAACCCCAACAATCTGTCTTACATATTGTACAGGAAAACTAGAGATAGATCTGAGACACAAGACTGAGAAAATGATTGGTGTCAACGATGCCTGTATTACAGCTCACAATAATAGGTACCTGAGTGTTATGATGCATATGAAATCTAGGAATTCATTGGAGAAACATGGCTAAGGACTTAGTTACAGCCGCATGGAACTTGAATTAATAGCTAGGCATTCACAAGAGATGATTGAAGATTGTCAACATTTCAGCTTCCTTTGCAAGAGATCTGGTCTAGAAAGATAAAACTGTCACCTCTATGGACAATGCCTATTTTTGTAGGTGATGTTATCCATCTGTAAGAAGAGATGAGATAATGAGGATAAAGATCTTGTAGATTTATCCCTCTTCTATGTCCTTGAGAAGCTGCAGGGATGATTAAATGTGTCCATTAAATACCACAGGATGCATGGTTGGAAGAGGAGAATTGGGATGGGAATGGAGAAAGGGGAGACAACATACTAAGAGGAACACGTACAACTATTTAACAAGCATCTATTGGGCATATGTTTGGGTAGAGTACTCATTCTGAGGGTCTCCTAGGAGGAAGTCATCTGTAAGCTGAGAAATGAGTGAGATGACAGAGTAGTTTTGAATGCAGGTTGTGACGTTTGATGTAGCTTATCTGGCATGGAAAAAGACCTGAACTGTGAAGGGATATACTAGAGTTTGCGAGGAGGTTTAAAAAAAACAAAACCCAAAACCAACAAAACCACACACACAACAAAACAAACATATTAAAGAGAGATGAGAATTCATGAAAGTTGGAATAAAGCCATTGGTTTGCTAGCAAGAGCAGTAGAGGAGAGTAACAGACAGGTGACATCCGTGTGTGTGTTGAGAAAGAGGTAAGTGTAAGATATGGAGCTTGGTGTTCATTGTGGAAAAAATACATGATCTAGAAGCCCTCACGTGAGTTGCTCATGAGTGTTAAGTTGATCCTGTTGTGTGACATTGTGTCTAAGTAATGATCAAATTGAGAGATTATTAAAGAAATGCTACAGTGGTTATGATCTCATTTTACAAGATGGGTTTTATACAGTTGTTCCTGTTTAGGAGTCCATTTAAAATGAGAAATCAAAGGTTATATCAGTTCTTCTGTGTCCTAATCTTTTGGCTAAGAATGTTTTTTCATAAAGCTAATTTACTTCAGTGGGTGTACTGTGTATTTCATGTGTATGCTTCACTCGATTCTTCAGCAAATTTTCAGGCTCCATCAATGCTTCTGTGTATTTTATCACTATGAAATACCTCTGATTCTTATTCCATCCCTACCACAAATAGGGACAGCTATGACACTGACTTGAAAATCTAATTAATATTGCAATATATTAGTAATGCTCAATATTTTGAGTCTTCTTGCATATATTTCAGGACATTTGTTTTACAGTATGGTGTTTCAGTTCCTGTGGTATTACTCAGACAACCTAAATAAATGCTTACTTAACCAGGTTCGCTTAAGGAGTAGTATGACAATAGTTGGCTACAGCACCTTAGCTCCTCATTAATGAGACACCTTTTCCTGGGCTGTCTAGCAGAGGATATTGTGAGTGACACCCAGCTTTGGAGAGGACAATACTGGTGTGCTCTAAGCTAAGAGAAGAAAGTGGTGTGCTTTTTGGCCTGGTCTCGGAAATGAGACTGTGAGTTTATATAGTGGTGGAGGTCTGAATTTATGGAGTATTGACTGAGATACATAGGATAACTCTCACCTGCAAGGCTTTTCTTTCTTTTCCAGCCTGTCTGCAGATGCAGATAGATAATCTTGAATACATGAACCAAGTTTTCTGGGCCTGTGTTACCTTTACAGCAATAAAAAGTTGGAACTTGGAAACGGTGTAGAACCACGTGATGTTAAAGCCATTCTATTTATCCTTTCATAACAAGGTAGCAGGTATTTCGGGCAAATGGTAAAGAGGCAGCATGCATCATAACATGACTTCAGTAAAGGCAGGGTCTCTTGGTAATCTCAAAGTTTGGGAAACTTGCATTTTATTTTGACATTACTATCGAGTGTTATGGGGAAACTAGAATACTGGCATTAATAACTCTGTCAAACTGGTATTGTTTAACTTAACTTACTTAATTTACTTGTATATTCTTTAAATGTAACTGCAGAGGAAAAAAAAAAGAGGCGGGGAGAAAGTTTGCTGTCACCCCTGTGGCTCAAAGAACTTGTGCATTTAAATAGTGGCAAGTAAAACTTTGACTAGACTTTAAGAACCTTTTCCTTGCAATAGGAACCCTGGGTTTCTGGGGTGGATTGTTCAGGGAAATGGTGGAATTTCCATCATGAAAGGCTTTCCAGAACAGGTTAGACAAGCATCTCTGCAGAATAATGTATGTATAGTTGATCCTGCCTGAGGCCAAGAGGCTACATTAGATGACCTCTTAAGGTTTCTTCTAAGCCTGTTGTTTTATGTTAGTATATGACTCTCTCTTCTTAAATATGAGGTCAAATTCCACTACTAGATTCTACAGCAGGTATTTATTCTGTGAAAGATTCCCCAGCCGCTGAATATTGAGACTATATCTGAATCTTCTACGGGGAAGATAACATTGTGAGCTATTTACAGTAGGTAGTTACTGGCACTCTCATTGTTACCTGTGGCTGCGTCCTAGAGCTTCCTCCTAGCTCATACTATAGCTTTTACTATGGCTTCCTTTAATGCTGCTACTGGAGAAACTCAGGGTGAATTCTAGTATATTTACAGCCCTGAATGACTGCTGCTGGTGTTGAAGTGTAGTTATTTGAAAACTTCAGGATACAGCATACAAACTTGGCAGGCTGAAGGAGAGTAGGAACAGGGATTAAAATAGCCTGGAGGACTGACAAGGAGACTGAGAGCTTGAAGCCTGGGCTTTCTTGGAATTTGTCCTGTGCCTACTTCTGAAGTAGGTAGACTGCTCTTGCTCAGTATCTAGCTGTTGTTAATGCAAATCTCCAGTTTGGTACAGGTATGTGTCCCACAGATGAAAGTATTATGAATGTTTTTAAGAATTGCCTATGCAAATTGAAGCACAACTCTGTTTAAGTGGAGAGTGCTCATTTATTGAAGAGTTTTTAATTAAGTTTCATCTTTGTGGTTCAATATGTGATGCCATGTGTTATTTACTGGAAAGATCTGAAAGAACTTTCTTTTCAGACAAATTTACTAATTTTGTCTCATTCTTTAGGGACATCTGTTACTCTGGTATCTTTGTCTTTAAGCATCATATTATCTCTGTTCCATCCCTGTGAGTTTACAGAACAGTATTGTGACTACAGATGGGAAATGAAGGTGCAGAGAGAATGGTTAAAAGTATCTGTAGTGATATTGTAGTGATAGGACGAGGGGTAGTGGTTGGAAGCTGGGAGAGGGCAGGTTTAGACTAAATGTATGAAAGATGTTCTTCACCCTGGGTGTGATGAGACACTGAAACAGGTTGCCTAAGGAGTTGTTGATGCTCCATCTTGAAATGTTCAAGACCAAATTGGATGGAGCCTTGAGCAACCTGGTTTAGTGGGAGGTGTCCCTGCCATGGCAGGGGGGTTGGAACTAGATGATCTTTGAGGTCCCTTCCAACCCAAACCATTCTGTGATTCTATGGTCTGTTTAATGTTAAGCACAAGCTTCGGGTCAGGTATCTTTGAGAGGATTTAGTGTAACACAGGAATGCTTGTCTTTGAATACAACCTTTATTGGTCCTCAGCCAGCCTCAGGAAAAAATGAATCACTTCAGCATCATTGTGTTAGGACTTTGTTTCTTGGTAGAATGTTTTTTATCTTTTCCTTCTTACAAGCCCCTCAGCTGTTAACTATGTGCTTCCAGCTTTTGCAGTAAATTACATCAGGGCCTACAGAACAAATCCATTGAAAATACTGCATAAGGCGGAGGCCCTTAATAGGGGGAATGTAGCAAATGAACATATTATATTACGATATCATCATCATTAATATATGCACCAAGGGGGTGAAGTGGGTTAAGTTAATGTGCACAGGTTTTGAGTGTTTAACTTTGCAGCAAGTTACACCTGCGAACATGAAGAGGGGTGGGAGTATCTCTGCAGAGATGTATTGGTGCACACATTTATTTAAATTTGGAGCAAGGAATTGGAACAGAAATTTACATCAACCCAGATTAGTAGTAAGTAGCTCTTAGTGTTAGGCTTTTTCCTTTATAGAGTTCATCCCACTTTTTCTTCTTTCTGTTTTCCTTGATGTCAAGTAATCTTGAATTTTATTGGAGGGGAGTGTGGGGAAGAAAAGCTATTTTCTGGTTTGTGGCTACTTTCCAACTGGAATAGCTGGGAGCAGTTACTAGCGGAATAGTAGCCTTTGATGTTGTAACTTTGAGTGAAGAGAGCACACATAGTACCACTGTGGGAAGGTTGCGTGTACAGTCCAATCAACACAGCAAGCTCAGGGTGGTGGGGCTGAAGTAGTACAGAAGGAACTGACTTCTCAGTTTTTTAGCTCTAGCAAGTATACTAAGCAAATACAATCCCTTGAAAAATGTGACTTTTTTTCCTTTTTTTTTTTTTTTGACTCCGAGGCTTATCATAACTGAAGGCTTACAATTCAACCAAATGCAACTGTATCTCCAGACAAATTGCAGAAGTGAGGTCCATCATGATAGTGGTTGCCCACCTGTGAAGCTTCAGGTTACTTTGCCAAAGTGTGTATTTATTCGCAACATTTAAATGCTGTGATTTCAAGCATCTAACATAGGCAAAACTTACTGCTTCTCTCCCAGTCTTATATTCAGACACAACTAAACCATTTCAACTGAAGCTTTTAAAAGAATGGTCAATTCAATGCGCTGTCAAAAAAATTCAACACAAAGCAGTAAAGCTTTGGCAAAGTTACAAGAAACTGAAAACTACTTTGATGGATCATTGTAACCAGCCATAAGCCTACATTTCTATTTACAGGGGATTTATAAATCTTACCTGTAATCTTATTCTTGTAATTTTTAAAAAATATTCTCCTACTTTTCTTTTTTCTTTCAGATGATATTAACTGTGTTTCTGAGCAACAATGAACAGATTCTGACAGAAGTTCCAATTACACCAGAAACAACCTGTCGCGATGTAGTCGAATTCTGCAAAGAGCCGGGAGAAGGAAGCTGCCATCTGGCTGAAGTATGGCGTGGAAATGGTAAGCAGAATGTTCAGTGGAAATTGATTTAAATATATGTACCAGTTATAAAAAAGGTAAGACTGACTCTTCAATATTGATTTCAAATTGTACTTTGGTTTTTTTTCTAGCAGACTTTGATGCAAAGCCCAGTAATTCAATATCTCTAGAGATTAATGCAATTCTTGACTTTGTCTTTTTCTTCTCTGTTTTCTTCCTCAGCATGGAGTATTTGATAAAATGCATGTGTAAGATATGTTAGCATTCTGTATTTGTTTTTCAAATTCCATAAAGTATTTGGTATCCCCATCTTGAAAGAAAAAAAATAAGGGGGTATCTTCACTTCTGGAAGCCATTTATTTCAAATAGACATGCAGCATACATAGGATGGAGGGTATTTAAATGACAATATGGAATCTCAGTGATCTTCTCTTCTAGCCAGTGGGTGCAGATCACCACCTGCATCTTTTCAGTCCTATTTCCTCACTATTAGGCGTGTGAACGCAACCTAAAATTAAGAATGTGTATAGATTTTTTTTTTCTTTGTCATGAATAGCAGATGTTCTGCAGACAGAATTGTGCCAGAATTGGACATAGCATCTCCAGCTTCTTCGTGAACATTTCCTCTCAAAGATCTGACAACCTCTGTTGGGGCAGATAGTGCTGCCTGTATTCTATTTGTGTTGCAATTGTAATTTCACAGAATAATAGGATGGGCAGTGTCAAAACAGCCCTATTATGGATTCCGTTTCTAGATGGATTCTTGCAATCATGTGCAGTACAAGCCTCCAGGTTATAGTTTATCAATATATAGATGTGAGTAGAATCAGTGGATGGGTAAGGATAATAGGCAGGTTCTTATTTCTCAGTTGCTAAGGTCAGCTCTATTTAAGCTGTTTGTCATCTGTTTTGTATAAAGACTGATGAGGTCATAACTTGATACTGAATTCTTAAATTTTTAATTGAGGGAGTTTATTTTGGTCAGGGCCTTTTTGTCAAACAGACAGTACAGGCATTATTCAGATGTCTTTGGAGCTTTTAAGTATCAGCAATCTAGAATATTTTCCTCCTGGGAAAACTATTCCTTCTCTTTTCTAAACCGTTCTAAGACTTTGGGAAGGGAAAAGGTGCCATTTTGTAACTGGATGGGAACTCATGGAGTTTTGGCAAGAGTGAGAAGGGGAGAGGTTAATCATGTCTGCAGTTCTAGGAGTACAAATTCAGTTCATACTTAATTAGAAAACTGTCTTTAAGGATAAAACTTAAAGGAGGGTTAAAACTTTTTCGATTTGGGAGTTTAGATTACAGAGAGTCTACAGTGCCAAGTGCATCATGTATTTCTAAAACGGGTCTGCAGACTGCAGTGCTCAAATATCACTAATAGCTTCCAGTCACTTGTTTGTGAAAGTGTAACATAGATGGTATTATTTGTTCTTCTGCTTTCACAATACTTTGAGGGTGTACTTCTTAAAATGCAGAGAATGTTGTCATCTAGTTTTAAAGGGTGACTGGAAACTGGAAAGAAAAGTGATCCACAACATCTTTCTGGGACCTTGCAACCCTGACAAGTGCAGGCACATGTTTTCTATAACAACTTCCAGGATTGAGAAAACATTTTATTTGTGGATGTAATACCTTATTTCTCAAACTGTTAGATATCTAAAGTTAAAAGTTTCTATAAAGTGGGAAATGAAAGTTATCCAGGAAGTTGTGATGGAGAGACTAAGACCAAATTTTAGGTGTCTACCCTGTTGAATTAGGTGTCTTTGGTCCTATTATAGTGAACGGAGATCTAGATATTATGGTATGTAGAACATGGAGATCACTGATTTCAGCTAGTTACCTATTTGATCTTGAGCACTGGAGCTCACCAGGTATGTAGACATCTACATACAGACACCTAAGTTCAGGAGCAGGGTCCTGCCCAGAGCTTCTAGCTGTTGAATAGGTCTGTCCAAATTTTCAAAACGTGCTTGTGGCTCCAAGCTTCTTCTAAAAACTCACATGAAGGTGCTTTTACAAGTCTAGCTTCACTTGCTAAGTACCCAAAGTATAGCTTTATTCCATTGAAAGTGTGGAACAGAAAAGACTAGAGAGAATGAAAAAAACCCCAAAACCCCCCAAAAAAGCCCTCACATATGTTTCTGGATCTCTCAAACAGGCCTGGACACTGGTTTTACGTCTCTCTGACAGGAATTTCAGCACAAGCATTTTGTTTGTTGTTCTTAAATGTAGGATACTCTTAAAAATCTGTGTGTTGATGGCCTCAACTTCTTGCCCTGAAGTCTGTGGTACATAAATTTGTCAGTGAAACAACCTGATTTTTTTTTTTTTTTTTTAGTAGGGCATAAATATGTTATTTTTTCCTTCAGCTGCTCCCGAGAGCTAAACTGAACTCTTTACCCTGAAGTTTTTAAAAATAATTTTGCCTGGAGCGGAGTTCCAATGTAGAAAACAAGTCTAAACAGTTAAATGTGACAGTTACAACAACCACCAACTTAACTATGGTTCTGAGTGGGAAGTGTGAAGCAATTTGCAGCGGAACTGTGGCATACTGTACAAGTGGAAGAGGTGGTGGGTTTTTTTATTTCCTCTATTACACTGCTCTGACCCCTCAGCCCTTGTCTTCAAGAGAGGTCTACAAATATTCTTTCAGGGGACACTTTGGAAAGTAAAATTCAAACTAGAAGTTAATACAGAAAATCATGGTTTGAATAAACACCTTGGGTTTTGTCACACACCACAGGTGGTCTGTTTTCTCAGCAGTCTCTCTGTGCTGCGCAGATGACAAGTCACAGCTCTCTGTAAGAGACTGAGTGTAACTCCTCCATTCTACAGGTAGCCAGAGCCTATTTTAGGTGGCCCAACTGAATAGTACCTGTCTATTCAAATTCAAAGCAATGGGACTTGTAGATTGTAGTTTTATTAACAGGTACAAAAACCAGTTTGTGTGCCCAGAAGCTTGTCCGTTTCCTAAACTGTATCCATCTAACAAAATAACTGTCTCAATAATCTTCCTTTTCTAAATGTGTATGTACAAATAAATAGGAAACGCTTTATTTTTAGAGGATGACAGAGATCATTTGTCTTCCAGAAAAAACGTTATTGAAAACAAAGCACGTTTGGCTCCAAAAATTATGTAAGACTTCTAGAGTTCAGAGGAGGATTACAATAGCTTAGCTGTTGGAAAACATATTTGTTTGTTTATTATGTTAGCCTTTCTCTGCTTGCTTTTCCATGGCAAAGAAATGGTTGAGGAGCTTCCCAAGAGTTGTAAAATAGTTTAGGTATTGTTTGTATTGGAGTTAAGAAACTGATTCTTCAGAGCTGCATGGCATAACCATTCAGTTTATTCATAGTTGACTTTCGTATTTCATTCTCTCTTCCCCCTCCTTTCCAGTTTCTTGAGATGAGTAATAGTTGAAAAAGTCAATAGCATTCATGCCTGATCTATCACTGTGTTTTGTACCACCTTGTGCTTTGTCAGTTTGAAGCTTCCTCTTTTTGCACAGATTTCTCATGCTGTAACAGGAGAAAAAATAACAAAGAATATTCTTCCTCATTCCCCAGCTATTGCAAATAGCAGTTGGGAAGGAGGTCAAAAGACAGGTGCGATGCCAGGAACTTGTAGTACGTTTCAAGAGGGAAGGGATTTCAACCTTTAAATCCACCCAATATTCACTTCATTTGCATCTGGAATGCCCTTCAGCAACTGGTATTAATTGGTCTTCCTGGATTTGGTGGTAACATAGAGGCAAGTGACTGTGAAAGAAGTAGTTGTTTACTACAAGTGTACTTCTGCAAACCTGAGGGTGGAAAGACATGTTCCTCCTCTTGCAGGGTAATCGCCCACTATGGAGATAATCTGTTACTTTATATTCTGATTTAATATATAGCAGGCATAAATGTTGTTATTACAAACAGCAGGGTATGTGTAATCAGGATAAAACCAGATTCTGAAGTCTGAAACTTAGTTTCTTCTAAATAGTGGATATATAGTTCCAACAGAAAGATTCTTCTCCATTCTCATGTAAGTCATTGATGTAGTATCTGTGTTTTGGTCTTTCAGGGTGTTTCAGTCATTCCAAAATACTTAAAACTAGCCCATCCTCAAAAGTTTTGCTTAAAAGGAAAGGAGTCAAGCTCAGTTCTCAAAAGTCTTGCAGAATTTTCATGCAACTTAAAATCTAAGGCACTTTTTGCAAATGATGATGGATATATGCATATATTACTGTTTTCAACTTAGTTATTCATGAAAACAAACATCTAGATAATTTTTTAGTGTGTTGTTAAAGTATAGAGATCCAACCTGTTTATTATTACACCCATTCTCCTAGTTCATATTTTCTTCATTCTCTTCTATTTAAACTAAACTAAAATTAAAGTTTGAAATAGTCTTGTGAAAACAATTATTGACAAGTATGTCTGAAGCTGTAACAACTGGGAAAAGTTTGGCTGCAGGTTGTTTGTTTGGTTTGGTTTTGATTCTTGAACAAGTATGTCCAGAAAATACTGCTTTGTGCTATCTTAACATACTGCAAGATTGTGCTCGCTTCCTGCAGTTTTTCTGGGTTTAAAGGGTTTAAATTGAAGGAAGGAATGGGGACTTCAATTCTCATTGTGTCTTGTGTCAAGTGTTAATGTCCATTTCTTCTTCCTTTGCCTTTTCTGAATCTGTTTCAGGTAGCCAAGTTGCACAGAATGACTAGTACTTCTTAATTTTTCTTTTCTCTGTTTTGGCGATGGTGATGTTGCTGTTGTTATTTTAACCTGTTTTCTGTCTAATTTAGGGCAAGGTTTTTTTCTGGAACAATTGCAAAAGTGGTAGAAAACGTCTTTCCCATTTCTCTCCATGGTCATGTCTGAAAAATATTAGCCTTGATTCTTCAAGGTACATTATGTAAATGAAACCTTTTATTTTTAATAGCTCCTAGGATCAGGGCCTTACTTTTTAATGGGAGACCAGCCTAACTGAGAGTGATGCTGCAGCCACTCCTCACCATTCCGGAGTTAGCCCAACCCTGTTCAGACATCTGCTTTCTTGGTACTTTGTTATCAAGCTTCAATTCTTGCTAGGTTTACCTAGCAATTCTTATATTTGGGAAAAATTCCTAAAGATCCTTATCTTTTGTGTCCTAAAGTCTCTGAACTAAACCATTTAAATATTTCTACACTTTGTGACCTTTAGAAGACTCGTACTGTAATTTTAGTTCATATGCTTCAAAGCATTTGAAATATTACCTTACTTTAGGAGTTGAAAAACCTGAAAATCATGTTTTTAAAATTCGTTTTCAAGAACTGAGTTGTAATCAGCCACTGACCTTATTCTTGTGTGCATAAATACTATTGACAATGGAGTCCACTTGAGTGAGGAACAAGAAAAAGAGAAGCAAAGCATCTATTTTTTTAAAATCAGGTGTTGTGATTTTTTGGAGGTGGGGTGTTTTTAGGAAGATAGTTAACTAGTCAGCTGAAGAATATAATTAACTTGTGGTTTAAATGACCCTTCCCTAGTGAAAGCAGGTATAAAGGTATATTTGTGATGTGGTTTTTCCCAGGCTTTCCCCAAGATATCTGTTACATCTTTGAATCATTTTGTCTTCTCATGTCAGATGGGTTCAGTATGAAATGGATAACAAATTGTTAGCAGTGCTCTGCCTAGTAGGAGATACTGTGTTTTGGGTTTTGAGGGCAGAGAGCATTTTGCTTTTAACAAACTCCACCTTTTGGTTTCCATCCAAGCCTGATTTTGTGTAGTAATATTGGTTTGACATAGTGCTGTATGTAGGAAATGTAATTAAATCTTTCAACATAATTTTATTCCGATTAGAATGTATTTTATAATACTATGCTTAGTATTAGATCTTTAAAGGGAGTTTTTATTACCTTAATGAAAACATTTAAAAATAAATGAAGGTATAATTATGGAACAGCGAAAACTTTGCTTTTGAGATGTATTTTCATTTTGAAATACTAAATATATAGTGTGCAGCCTCTTAGCAATAATATATTAATCATTTTGGAAGAAATAAGTACACTGTGAGAATGTTTGACATTTCTTTGGGGGAAAACAAAGACACTGACTGCTGCATAGAACTTAGCCTTTCTTTGTTCAAAGATTTGCTAGTAATTCCACATATACTAGAAGTTAGTGTCTGGCATAGTGTATTGGAGTGGGAGCACCTGCTCAAGTCTTAGAAGTTGAAACGTAAATGTGATAAGGCTTTTAGTCTGAGTGGAAACCCAGGGGTTCAAATGGAATGAACGATTTTAATAATAGAACAGAATACTCATCTGGTGGTGATGGTAAGCAAAGGTGCAAAGATCAGGATAGTGAAAAAGGTTGTGATGAAGAATTCTTAAATCAGGTTTCTAAACTGATACTTTTTGTATGTTTTTGCAAGCTGGTTATGTACTGCTGTTAAGCAGTGAACTGTGTTATAGTAACAGGCTAGTTTTTAATACAGTACAACTGTTGACTGTTGGTGCCTGTTTCTTTGACTTTGCATAAGACAAAACTGCATAGATTGAACAGCTATCAAAAAGGACATTCTGATTCTTAATGAGAGTTCTATAAAACTTCACTTAATTTAAAATAGTTGTGATAAGTTTTCTTCTCTTGTGCTTTTAGAGCGTCCCATACCCTTTGATCACATGATGTATGACCACCTACAGAAGTGGGGTCCACGCAGGGAGGAGGTGAAATTTTTTCTTCGTCATGAGGAGTCACCAGCCGAAAGCAATGAACAGAGTAAGTACGCTTATCCTGTAGTGTTGTTACCTAAAAATATTTAAAAGACTTCTGGAGTGAGGTTGATTACCAGTTCTTTCAGTGAACTTCAGCAGATATATGTAATACAACTTCCTTATACCAGAGCCATTTTGAACCTTCCTCATGTTCTCAAATTCCCTTCTTGAGAATAATTTCTACCAGTCCAACTAATATTTTAGTAGTAAGATCAGTTTCTATTCTGCTTAATACTGATACAAAAATGTTGGTGGGTATTAGAGGCTTAATGTATTTTTTGCTTGTTGAAAGTACCTATGTTTTGAGAGGGTGGGATTGTTCTTTTTGACCTCTTGTTCTTTCAGTTGCCCCAGAGAAAAGACTCAACTAACTAGTTTGTCTCCTTTAGAAACTG
Source organism: Leptosomus discolor (assembly GCF_034619465.1). Classification (NCBI taxonomy): domain Eukaryota; kingdom Metazoa; phylum Chordata; class Aves; order Leptosomiformes; family Leptosomidae; genus Leptosomus; species Leptosomus discolor. The sequence goes on from NC_141393.1 coordinate 12,015,130, forward strand.
AAATCCATTTTACAGACATCATTGGCAGAGGTCTCGGTGGCTTTACTTTTTCAGTACTTCGTGTAGATATATTAAATAGTGGTGATAATTTGCACCTTGAAAAATCACTGGTCTGCTTGGTTCTACAGGAAAAGTGCTTATATAAAACAGTGCTGTATTAAGTGGGCCTTTCTTAAAGGAATGGAATAAAAAAAAAGAAGGATTTCAGTTTTCTGATCTAACTAGTATAGACTGTAAATATGAGAAGATTTTTGAGGCTGTGCATTTGTACTTAATGGCTGTCAGACTGTCTGAAGAATAGGAAAGGTATTTCGATGTATACCTGCACCAGTACAGGTTAAGAGTTGACCTGCTGGAAAGCAGCTCTGCGGGGAAGGACCTGCGAGTCCTAGTGGACAGGAAATTACCTGTTACCCTTGTGGCCAAGAAGGCCAGTGGTATCCTGGGCCAGCAGGTCAAGGGAGGTTCTCGTCCCCCTCTACTCTGCCCTGTTGAACCCACACCTGGAGTACTGTGTCCAGTTCTGGGCCCCCCAGTTCAAGAGGGATGGGGAACTACTGGAGAGAGTCCAGCAGAGGGCTACTAAGGTGATTAGGGGACTGGAGCATCTCTCCTACAAGGAAAGGCTGAGAGACCTGGTCCTGTTCAGCCTGGAGAAGAGCAGACTGAGAAGGGACCTTATCAGTGCTTATAAATACCTAAAGGGTGGGTGTCAAGAGGATGGGGCCAGGCTCTTTTCAGTGGTGCCCAGTGACAGGACAAGGGGCAATGGAGCCCCTTGGAGCACAGAAGTTCTGCCTGAACGTGAGGAAAAAACTTCTTTACATTGAGGATGACAGAACACTGGAACAGGCTGCCCAGGGAGGTTGTGGAGTCCCCTTCTCTGGAGATACTCCAGACCTTCTGGGATGCAGTCCTGTGCGACCTGCTTTAGGTGAACTTGCTTTAGCAGGGGGGTTGGACTAGATGATCTGTAGAGGTCCCTTCCAATCCCTACCATTCTGTGATACTGTGAAGTGAAGTGTGTCTCGTTCAACTAATCTGCTTCTAACTACTGAATTTCAAGTCTTGGCTGAGTCCTTATTGCTTTGAGTTGGGGTTTCTTTTCGTATTTCTAAGTGGTTCCTAGTTAATTGAATGTCAGAAGTAGCAGGCTCAATAGTGTATGAGGGATTTTTGTATCAGTTAGGTACTCTGTAAAATACTCAGTCGTCCTTTGGGCAATACAAATTTAAAGTATGTTAAAAAATTTAAGGTACACCTGAAGCCACAGAATTTCGCATACAAGGAAGATGTTTCTTCTGAACCATGTATGCAAGGCTTTTTAGTTAGTGATTGACCTATGGATCAATCTGTAGATTATAGTTGTTTGTAAGGCATTAAAACAGCTTCCTATGTTATAGTCATTTATAATGTATTCAACTGAAGCTACTGCTTCTTGTGGACGTAGAAATATGAAACTTTAGTCACTCTCAGTACATTCCCTTTCATGACATCATTGTTTAAACACAAGTCAGAAAAGTAGAGCTGTGTGTCTATACTTTTAACAGAGGAAGTCTCTGAAGTAAATGCTTTATTTCTGCTGACTCCACTGCTTACAAAGAGTAACCTAATAAATAGTTGGAACTAGCAGAATAAAAATTCACAGGTAAAAGTTTTATATAAAAATTCTTGAAAAGAACAGATTCAAGAGTGAAAAGCATTTGTGTTGAAAACTGAACTTTGCATTAAGAGTCATACTTTACTTTTAGGTGGACGACAAGCCCAAAATCAAAGAAATGGCATAAATATACCTGTGGAGAAACGTACAGAGAATGGGGTATGTAATAAATCCTAAACATTTGGCATCAATTCCACTCAAATATTTGAAGTCTTAAAAATTCTTAATTTCCAAGATCTATTATGGTGGGAACTGGTAGAAAATGTGTAGGTCTTACTCTGTTTTGATTGGTTTTGTTATAAAGTGAATGAGAGACTATGACTTTTTTGTGAACTACTCCGAATTTTCTGTCTAGAAACAAATTCACTTATGTGACATGAGAAGCCCCCAGAGTTTTATTAATTACTGCATTTTCTAATCTGTCTTCCTCTGTCTTTATTCATCGTATGTGAGGAAAAAAAAACCCAAACAGCTATGTTATTCTTTTGTACTAACATTGCCTGTCAAGACATTTTTTCTTGTTTGATTTGCCTTGCTGGTATTGATTCATGACACAGCCTCATATCTTAAAACGTAAGAATGTATCTACACATTGGGATGTGTTCAGATGCTGGTAGAAGAGGTTGCATACCCCTGAGACCCACCTCTTTATGCTGTTTTTTATGCACCTTGTTCATTTCTATGCCTGTTTGTTTTTTGTTTTGTTTTGGTTTTTTTACTAAAATATTAGTAGTTTCTCATTTCAAATACATATTACATAGCATTGTCAATCTGTTTGGTGGCATTCAGTGGATCCTGGCTTGAATATTCTGTTTTACAAGTGAAATGTAGTACATCTGTTTCAAAATTACTATTGCTTAAATACCTTCTACTCCTGAGCTGAAACTCACTTTACTTTCTTCTGTCTTCTCATCCTCGATACTAATGAAGACTCTACAGAGCATATTCTATTCTCATGTGCTTGGGGGTGTTCTGCTGCCTTTACTGTAGCTATAGTTGACTACTTAAAAACATTTTTAAATTTCAATAAAAATATTTGAGCTTACCAAATCATAGCACGATTTTGGTTGGAAAGGATCTTAAAGATCATCTAGTTCCAACCCCCCTACCATGGGCAGGGACACCTTCCACCAGACCAGGTTGCTCAAAGCCCCATCCAGCCTGGCCTTGAACACTTCTAGGGAGGGGGCAGCCACAGTTTCTCTGGGCAACCTCTTCTCACCACCCTCACAGTAAAGAATTTCTTCCTAATATTTAATCTAAACTTACCCTCTTTCAGTGTAAAACTGTTACCCCTCACTCTGTTACTACACTCCCTGGTAAACAGTCCCTCCCCACCTTTCCTGCAGGCCCCCTTTAAGTACTGGAAGGCCACTATAAGGTCTCCCCAGAGCCTTTTCTTCTCCAGGCTGAACAACCCCAGCTCTCTCAGCCTGTCCTCACAGGGGAGGTGCTCCAGCCCCCTGAGCATCTTCATGGCCCTCCTCTGGACCCACTCAAGTAGGTCCATGTCTGTCTTATGCTGGGGGCCCCAGAGCTGAACACAGCACTACAGGCGAGGTCTCACCAGAGTGGAGTAGAGGGGGAAGAATCACCTCCCTTGACCTGCTGGCCACACTTCTTTTGATGCAGCCCAGAATGCAATTGGCTTTTTGGGCTGCGAGCACACATTGACAGCTCATATTCCATTTTTCATCCAACAACACCCCCAAGTACTCTGCAGGGCTGTTCTTAATCCACTCATCACCCAGCCTGTGTCTGTGCTTGGGATTGCCCCAACCCAGGTGCAGGGCCTTGCACTTGGCCTGGTTGAATTTCATGAGGTTTGCATGGGCCCACCTCTCCAGCCTGTTCAGGTCCCTCTGGATGGCCTCCCATCCCTCCAGTGTGTCAACCGCACCACACAGCTTGGTGTCATCAGCAAACTTGTTGAGGGTGCACTCAATCCCACTGTCCGTGTTGCTGACAAAGATGTTAAACAGCACTGGTCCCAGTACCGACCCCTGAGGAACGCCACTCATCACTGATCTCCACTCTAACATTGAGCCGTTGACTGCAGCTCTTTGAGTGCAACGATCCAGCCAGTTCCTTATCCACCGAGTGGTCCATCCATGTCCAATTAAGAGACAAGGATGTCATGTGGGACAGAGTTGAATGCTTTGCACAAGCCCAGGTAGACTGTGTCAGTTGCTCTTCCCTTATCCACCAACACTGTAATCCTGTCATGGAAGGCCACCAGATTTGTCAGGCACCATTTGCCCTTAGTGAGGCCATGTGAGCTGTCACCATTTGCTTTCTCATTTTCCATGTCCCTAGCATAGTTTCCAGGAGGATCTGCTCCATCATCTCGCTGGGCACAGAGGTGAGACTGACTGGCCTGTAGCTCCCCAGGTCTTCCTTTTTCCCCTTTTTGAAAATGGTGGTTATATTTTCCTCTTTTCCAGTCAGTGGGAACTTCACCTGACTGCCACAACTTCTCAAATATACGGATAGTGACTTAGCAACTTCATCTGCCAGTTCCCTCAGGACCTGTGGATGCATCTCATCAGGTCCCGTGGACTTGTGCACCTTCAGGGTCCTTAGATGGTCTTGAACCTGATCTTCTCCTACAGTCGGTGGTTCTTCATTCTGCCAGTCTCTGCCTTTGCCTTCTGCGATTTGGGTGGCGTGGCTGTAGCACTTGCCGGTGAAGACTGAGGCAAAAAAGTCACTGGGTGTCTCAGCCTTCTCCATATCCCGGGTAACCAGGTCTCCTGTTTCCTTCGGGAGAGGGCCCACATTTTCCCTAGTCTTTGTTTTATCACTGTCATACCTATAGAAGTTTTTCTTGTTGCCCTTAACATCCATGGCCAAATTTAATCCTCTCAGGGCTTTGGCTTTCCTAACCTTATCCCTGACTGCTCAGGCAATTTCTCTATGTTCCTCCCAGGTTACCAGTCCTTGCTTCCACCCTCTGTAGGCTTTGTTTTTGTGCTTGAGTTTGTCCAGGAGCTCCTTGTTCATCCATGCAGGCCTCCTGGTATTTTTGCTGGACTTCCTCTTCGTTGAGCGTGGAGGAGGTGATCCTTCAATATTAACCAGCTTTCTTGGGCCCCTCCAGGGCTTTTATCCCGTGGTACTCTAGCAGGTCCCTGAAGAGGCCAAAGTCTGCTCTCCTGAAGTCCAGGGTAGCGAGCTTTCAGTGTATCCTCCTCACTGCCCTAAGGATCTTGAACTCCACCATCTCATGGTCACTGCAGCCAAGGCTGTCTTCCAGTTTCATGTTCCCCACCAGCCCCTCCTTGTTGGACAATTCAATGGTTGTATTGTCTCTACAAAGCACTGTCAATTTCTAAATATGCATAGGGCTCTTTCTCAGGGTAAAATAATGCTTAAAAAAGTTTAAAAGCAAATAAATTGGGTTTTTCAAGCCGAGATGTCTTAAAGTAGAAAAAAAACCCCAACAACCTATAATGTTAAACATAATTGTGCAGATTAAACAATTCTGTGCTTGTGTATTGCCTGGTAATTGGCAGCTAAAATTCACACACACAAAAATACGCAGCAACAAAGTTGTTCAGTCAGTTTTCAGCTTTGGCAGCTTGTTTTGTGTATGGCATGTGGGCCTAGTGGAAGGAATTCTTTTCCCTATTCAAAACAGTTAATCATGTATTGCTTTCTATGTTCCTTTTCTGTAGAGCACACTAGCTGATATCCTCTGCTGCACAGATCCGTTTATCCTGCTTCCATTGTCATATTGACAATGTAGTGAGATCATAGCACTCTAATGTGCTAGGGGAACATAACTCTTTCATGACCTCCCCTGATCTATTCCTCCATATGAGTCATAACACATATACTTCATTTGAGATATATAATTTTTGGAAATTAGGACTGCCATGTGCAGTCTGGCTTACAATGTCACTTTTTGGCAGCCATAAAGTTCATGATAGCATGGCTTTGTATTTAGTTCGATTTGCTGTTAATTTTTATGTTTAAAGCTTGGGTTTGGTTGCTTGAGTAACACTGCTACCTTTGTGCCATTTAGTATGTATTTTTAAAAGTACCCGAAAGTTTGGCCACAAAATTAAAATTTATTAGGGAACTGATCACTTTAAAATGGACTTTAACAGGTTTAGGAAATTACTAAAATGCAAGAAAGACTAAAACCTGAAGGGTTTATGTTAATGTAAAGTGTTGTGGTTTTATGCCAAAACCAGTACAAATTAGGTTCTGAAAGTATAAAACTACGATTTTTTCAGTTGTGCCAAGTTTTAAGTCTGAGGGGGAGGGGGAAAAAGAGGTGGCTTCAGGATCAAGGATTTAATCAGCTTACACTTACGTAATGCATTAGGCTTATTCATTGTTACTGGCATGCTGAATGTTAGTCTAGCCCTAAAATCAATACAAACCAATGGAACATTGAAGACAGCTCAAATCTTACCAAATATTCTGCATTCAGGTATATTTTTGTTATTTGTACTGCTTTAATGATGAGATAATTTCTTTTTACTTAATAGCTGGATAGAGCTGAAAGTGTGAAATGCATGTAAAACTTTAAGATGAGCATTTGCTTTAACGTTTGAGTCAATAATCTTGGAAAAAATGATGGGCAATCTCAAATTCAATTTCGATAGCTCTTAATTGGCATTTTGTCATACGCAGTAGGATTTTTTTTTTTTTTTGTCCTTTGGAACTATATGTGCTTTATCAGCAATTACTTAAATAATGGTTAGCTTAAAATCACATTATATAAATGCTTAAATTTCATTAGATTATCTTCCAAATGAAGATTAGTGTTAAAAATAGAATAGTCTAGGTCTCTTCAAACAGTGAAACAGGAATAGTTGTAAAATGAATACTTATCTATAAGTGCTCATCTGAGAGCTTTGCATTCTGCATAACAAAGTCTAAAGGAAAACCTATGTGAGGTTGTTAATTGACAAGTTCTCTTACTCCTGGCCTTTTGGGGTTTGCTTTTGTTTAGAACTTTCTTGGAAGTGGATTATGCTCTAATCAGGGCCTGATCTCTTTCCACCACTACACAAAGGTATAGATATGTGGAGATAAGACTTACATAATTAAACATTTCCCTTTGCCGAGGAGGTTGAACAGTGTCGCAAGAGAATTCTCTAGGAATAGCTGCCTCTTCCTCCTCCTCTTTTCTTTTACATGTGTAACTGAGGCAGTGGGATTTGAACACAAGTTGCAACAAGGGAAATTCTAATTAAATATTGGGAAAAATGTTTTCTCCATGAGAGTAACAGACGTTGGAACAGACTGTCCACAGTCTGTGGAATTTCTATCTAGCTAAATAAAGTTCTGAGCAATCTGAACTGCTCTGAGCAGAGGTTATTGAACTGGGTGACTTCCAGAGGCTTCTTTCGACCTAAATTATTCTTTGATTCTGTGATCAGTGTCCATGAAACAGTGGTCATACAATGCTGGGTCTTGTTTGCTTCCAGATGTCCTAGCATGATCCAAGCTTCCTTCCGTAGAAGCAGCATCAGTCTGAAAACAGTGAGACAGAGCAAATATAGGTGTAACCACTGGGGGTCAGTGGTAGACAGGAGAGGGCCTGGGGAGCCACCCGTCGTGGTGCAGCTAGCAGTCATCGATAGGAAAAGTAGATCAGAGATGTACTTCAAGGAAGTCCCAGGAAGAGAAATGGCTGGGTGGTGACAGTTGTCCAGACGAAAAGGTAATCAGATAACCGAGAACTTTCTTGGAAATGAGAAAAGAAGAAAGTAGATGCAGCTCAGGAGGGAAAAAGGGTGGGTACAGGAACATGACGGAAGTAAATTGTATTGGACTGACTACAAGTAGATTAGTGTAATGAAAACAGTCTGTATATGAAGACAGTACTTGTTTGCTGTAGTTCCTTGGTTTAAATTATTTTTCAGTTTGGTAATTTACTTGGGGAGATAAAATGACAGTTTGTGGTCTCCTGTATCATTCTCTCTAACTTATTTTTGCTGTTTCTAATATCAAAATGGCTCCCCTGATTTAGAGAGTCTGATACCAATAAGCTTTTCTCTTGATAGATATTGACTGAAGCCTTTGCCAAGAAATACAAAGTGGAACCTGATTTTATCTCTTGCTATGAAATTTGTGTTAGCTTTAGTGTAAAAGAAACTCATGCAGAGGAAGAAAACTTTACCATCATCCCAAACTGGGGGATCACACTCCTCTAAGTTTTCTTATGTCCTGAAGCTGTAACCAATAGATGAAGTTGAGAATTGAAATTTTGTGCTGATTAGGTAGCAGAACTGATCTTCCCTGTTTCTGTTAAAATGGCTCAAATCAAGCTCTTAGCAAAAATTTTACAACAGGTCCAATTGTTTTAACATCAGGAGATTCTTGTACTTTTATGCTGGGGGAGTTGCTCAGGGAAATTCCCTTAACAGATTGGTTAAGACTTCTACATGCAAAACAGTTTTTAACAGTACTGATTTAGCTTAGGAGAGTGGATGGTTGCTGACAGAGTAGGTAGCCTTCAGATGCAGTCAGTCTCTGTATCCCATTCCATTGTGACAGTAGTAAAGCCACACTGCTTTTGAGTTCCTCTGGTATGGCTTGTCCAATTCTAGCCTTAGTTTAGATAAATTTACATGTGGTGCCGAAATCCTTGAGTAGAACTGCATGTTGTTCATTAATTTTGACAATGCTCCATACAAGCGCAACCAGATAAAAAGGCATTGAACATCTAATATTTCGTCATATATTTGTTATGATTTGACAATTAATTTTTTTTTTAATGTGTTCTAGAAATCTGCTAAAGACGTTTCAGAGATGGCTGAATGGGAGGGGGGTTACAAGTATACTTGCACAAGTACTTAAAGGCTTCCTTAGCCTGTCAGGCAAAGGTATATGACAAAATCTAATTGCAAGGAAAAAGGCAAACAAGTTAAACTTCTGACAGTAGTAACCTGAAGAGATGAAAAATCCATCATGTGTACTTGCTTGAAGTTTCTTATTGCAATGTTGAAGGATAAAGAGCTTAGTCTGTAATAGAAGTTATTCTTTAAACCTGCGCTGAAAATTCAATTTAATATAAGCTTGTAAGTATTATGTACTTCCTGTTTGTAACATTTAGCAATGTACTTGGAAGAGGCAGCCATTCCCATAAGACAGGTTTTAATCAAATTTGTTTAAAATGTATAAATAACTATGTTAGTCTTGGAAATATAGATTCTTTCAGGGATCTCGTAGCAAAGTCTAAGCAAATAATTCCATTAGAAGATGATAAGAGTAAACTTAGGCACAAGGAATTCTAACAGCTTGCAGAGAAAAAAAATTATTCTGAAGGAATTTTTTTTTGGTAGGCTTGCTGGAACATTTTGACCATGTAAAAAAAAAATGGTAATTAAATCGGATCCAAGTTTTCCTAATTTTCTGCTGTAACTTTCTCTCTCTGTTGCTTTTGTTAAGGAGTCAAAAATTATTATCTGCCATTTTTACACTCAAGGGTGTTCCCTTGTCTAAGACATACATTCCTAAAAATACATTTACCTGTCAGGGGTGAGCCTTACTGCCCCTAGAGCAGCCTTCTGCATTGTCAGGTTTCTAGTTCGAGCCCTGGGTCAGCTTAGATTTCGGATTCTCTTCAGGCTGATACGGTTCTTTGTTAAGTCTCTGAAGCGTTTTCCAGATAGCTGGTAGTACCTTGCTCTTCAGAAAATAGAAAAACTCATCCAACTAAAGGACTTAAGGGAAAAAAAATTAAATTAGGAAGTTAAAAAAAAAAATTACAGCTGAAGCTAATTTTAATGCATGCAAATAGCTTTCTAATTCTTGCTGGACTAGAAATCCCAGTCCCTTCACACCTCAGTAAAGGATAGTTATATAGGGTAACGTTCTTTACAAGACTAACAACTATGTGATCTCATAGAAAGAACTTCTGTGAAACTGTAGGGAATTCAAATAGTCCTGACCACCTACCTCACCCTGAGGCCTCTTGTAAACTTCTTAGGCAGAATCATATTGTTCTTGGATTTGGAATGTCACAAACAGGTTTTATTTGACATGTCCTATGCAAGCTCAAATCTATTTTGCTCCATAATGGACAAATTTACTAGATGCTTACATTTTATGAGAATAATTTGATAAGTTTCATCATACTTATTCTGTGGTCATTTTCATGGTGTAATTTTAATTATGATAGCATTAGTTTATGACAACATTAGCTCTTAATATCTGACTTCATTTGTTTTGAGGAGTGTAAAGGTTCTTTGACTAATTGGGAACGGGAAACACTCTTGGAACCCACTTGGAATATTGCAAAAGGACTGTTTTCCTCCATGTGTTTACATAATTTTTAATCTCTGTCACTCTGTCACCAAAAATCTGTCTAGATGGCTATGGATATGAGATACTCACAATGTACAGTCTTGTAGTATACAGACACTTCTATGCACTCACTTGTAGTATACAGACTTTGTAGTTCTGCTGTTCTGGGCATCAGAGATAGTTCTGCTCAACAAGTTACAGGGAACAAAGATGTGGTTTTCTAGTCCATAACAGCCAATAGGTGCCTTGCTGTTTTGCAGAGGAGGAAAGACCTAAACTGCACTATTTGCTCAGTCTGCACCTTTAGTTCCCACTTTTACAGGTCTAACTTTGCTTTTCATCAGGCATGGCTTCGCAGTTTTACAGCAATACTTAGTTGCATGGAAGTCCATGGAAGACGGAGGATGAGAAGTCCTGTCTGTTTGTTTAACCTCTAACTATGGTACTTTTCATATATTTGTATTGTGTACATGGAGCAATACAACTCACTCTTTTCCCTAGATTTCTAACTAAATGAAGCATGTGGAGAGTTGCCTCCAGTTGTCACTGCACATAGAGATCCTGAGTTGCTTGGCTCTTGTATAAAGCTAGAACAGTTTAGAATAAATGACTGCTTCAGCTGACACATAACATTATACACATTAACTCATAAAGTAAATGTTACTGAAAGAGTTCATTTGTTATTTTTCATGAAGTATTGCTGTGCGTTCACAGTCCGTGCACTGGCACTGTAAACTTCGATGCCTTTTGTTGTAGCTGTATCCTTTTCCAGTCACATTAGTATTGTTTTTAGTTAAGCTAAATATTTAATATTAAATTATTGTAAGGAAGTTGGGACTTGTCCTTTCATTTATTTCTGTAGTTCCTTACAGGAGACAGATTGTGAAATTTACTGGTCAGTGCAGAGCTCTAAGAGCTTAATTGTGAAAGCTTGAGCATTTAGACTGTCCCACTGAGCAGCTTTCAGTTCCGAGTGGGAGACTCTTCTGGTATTTACATGGCCAACTATTCCTTTTCAGGCCACCTTTAGAGTTCTGTCTCTTATGTAGCTGTGTCATCTGCAGATTAGTATTTCCTCTCTTCCACAGTGTCTGAGGTTTTTTCTTGTGCAGTGCTGCTGTGGCCTCCTTTCTCTGACACACCTTTCCGTGTTCACTGACGTGTTCGTTTAGTTTCCCATCCATCTAGCCTTTGGACACCCAGCATACCTATTTTCCACCCGCATGTTTTTCCCAGGCAAGTGAACCTTTCCATTTCTCTATTGTCTCCGCAGCTGCCTCCAGATCCAATTGTTGTTAGGTTTGTTCCCCCTGCAGTCTTCCTCAGATCAAAGCGGAGAAAATGAAAGTCCCTCTGGCTAATTTAGAAGCAAGGGAGTTGAACTTGTTTTTCTTCTCTTATTCCTACTGGATGATCTTACTCCACAGCTCATACCTCTTCTTGCTTGCTAAAAATAAGCCTGTTCCTTATGCAGCTGGAATATTCACTGTATTGTGCTTGGGCATACAGTTCTTCAGTGTCCTTATGGAGACCAATTTGGCTGGATCTCTTGTGTAAGTGCACTGAATCATGCTTGAATTACTTTCTTGAAAGAAGGAAGAGAGGGTGAACTTGCATATCGTTTGTGAGTTCAACAAGGTAAATTACAGCTTTTTGGTTTTTGTCTTCCACAATATCATAATTTTTAGATAAATAAGAAATTGGTTTTGGGGTGTAGTATTTTCTTTAATGTTTAATATTTAAAAATCCTTAGGTCTAGGTTATAGCTTGCTGCGGTCTTCTCTGACTTGCAGCTTCTTGGTTTGTGCTGTTACACACATGCTTTATTGCTGGCTCATGTATTCGTCTTGTTGCATGCAAGATTTAAGAAAAAGCTGAAGTATGTAGGGAAAAGCATACAGCAAACACTGGAAAGGTTATTTACATAAGATAGTTTGTATTCTGACTGTACTGTTTGCCTTTTATCTTAGGCAGTCTCTGTTAAATTGCAGATGGTATGGTCTTCTGTTACTTTAAACAGTGAAATTAAATACAAAAAGTAATGAGATGCCTCATCTTTTCGGTATTCAGTTTTTACACTGAGTTGGCAATACTACAAAAATACTAATGGAACAAACAATTCGTGTGTTTTTAAAGCTAAATTGTCAGTATTCTTATATTTTCAGTTTAACCTGATAACTGTGAAAGAACTGTGTATTGCTAAACATTTTCCATTGAATATGTAAAGTGCAATGAATCAAGCTGATTGGAGTTGACAGCTGGCTTGATCTTGCTGTGATTAGGTCTTTTACTGCTGGCAAAATCCACTAGCCTTTTCCGTTAGCTGATTGTTGATGAATGCAGACAGACAGCTTTTCATATTGATAAAGAAATTGGGGAAACCTTTATTTCATATGGAATAAGACTAAAAAATATCCTACCTCATATTGATTGCACTGAGCCAAAAATCCTGCAGGAACTCATGTGTACAGTTGTTCATTTGTCTTGTTCACAGCAAACAGTTAAACAGTTAGTGTAGACAGAAAATAACGGAAACATGGAGTTGAAGCCTGTTGAAGCAACACAAATGTTTACAGCTGATGGGCAGTGCTGCAAAATAAAGATGTGCTCTCTTGCAATTATATGGGAAAATAGTGAACAGGTAATTAATTACTTTTCAAAATTTGTTAGTTTTACACTTTAGTGGACATATTATTTAAATATTGTGTAGCTTTTGCACTTTAGTTTAAATGATTGTGGGTTTTGTTGTCCCACGACCGGAATGCAGACCAGTTTGGGTTTTGTAACGCCTTATCTCTGAATTGAAATTCTTAGTTAATCAAATTGTTAGATGCATTTGCTGTCATTTTTAAGTTTTAAGACCTTATCAAAAGCTCATAGCTTAAATATATCATGGTCAACGTTTGATTTTAACAGCTTAGCTTTTATGGGAAGTGCAAGTCGTACGCTAAGTTTCACAAATCTTTCAATTACAGGGTACTTATTTCAGTAATTTGTGTTTTGGAAATGGTTTATGATACTGTTGTCCTATAAATTGTATTATATTACCACAGAAAGAACTTTATATTGAAACAATTAGTTAAGGGAAGAAAAAGCACATTTGATGCTAAACATGTTATTCACTTTAATAAGTGCATCTTAACCGTACTTAACTTTCCCGTTAGAATAAGGTGTTGCTTTTCTAAAAGACCCAGAAAAAGATAGTTCTGAGACTGTTTTTAAAGACACTTAGAGTGTTTTCAACACATACTGTAACATGTCTGTTGCTCAAAATCACTCAGAGTAAAATGGTTGGTATTGTAAACAGGTTTGAACTTTTTGCACAACTGATCTGCTACTTCTATAAGAATGCATAATTTCTTTTAAGATAATTTACTTCTGTTAGGGGTACAAGGATGATATTTTGACTCAAATCAGCTACTGGGTATTTTAACCAGCACCAAAGTTAATATAAACATGTCTGAGATTTCTGTGGCTGTTTAAAAGGAGACAGAAGAAAGTAGTCTTTTAAATAAGCAAGTTCCAGAGACTACTTTCCTATATTGTAGAAGTGATTTATAAGCAGTTTGTTTCATACGTAACAGATAGATGTTCAATATATGCTTAAATCCATTTTTAATTTTGAAAGTCTATTTTAACATTATTTTGATTTTTAAGTTCTGCCTTTTCTTAGCTCTTCTATGCAACATAGAGGACAGCCTCACTTGTGAGATTTCTAAGAAAGCAATATGGGAAAACAGGAAATCTGGAGTCTGTGGGTTACACTGAATAGGCTTTAAACATTTTATTATATAGGGTGACTTATTAGCATCAGCAAGTTGGAGGAATTGCTAACAAGGTAGTGTAGTTTGAGATCTGTTGAGATTTTATCAGATACAGATAATGGGAGATTTTTCAGCAAATTGTGCTACAATTGAAGCATGTTTGTTTGCATCAATACAATTTTTATTAGAAGTTATCAGAAGTTGTCAGATTCCATTTGTAATGTTAATTTCAAAATTATTTGATTACCGGGAGATAGCACATGCTAGGTATATTTTCCTTTTATTCCCAATATTCTTGTTGCCTTTTGTGGGTTTAATTAGCTTGTTCATTTCCATTAATCTAAAAAAGGCATGTGCTATTGTCATTGGATTCTTTAAAATGGATTTCTGCTATCGGCATATTTCTGACCCAATTAAAAAAAATGCAAGGCAGAGCTGTGGATAAAGCCATTAAACTGGAAATAATGTCATCCATGTCGAGATCAGCAAAAACTCTATTTTAGTTTAAATAAAACCAGATATTTTCTTTTGTCTTTTCATAGTGTTATATGAGTTTTCACAAAAGATTTTCAAGTTGTCTTCGTTGTGCATGGCACTAGGATCAGGTTTTATGGAAAATGTGATCAAAATCTATTAGAATTCTTAAATTTGGTTGTATATAGGGTTAATATGTTTCAGAAAAGTGAGGAGGTCAGAATCAGTAAACAATTCAGCAGGTGCTCCATCCTCTGTTCTCATCTCGTAGTCATCAGATAGCACAAGGAGGCTACAGATATTTCATGTAAGACCCATTTGATATAGAACTGCTGTAACAAGCTCCCGTGTCTTCCATCTGTTTTCCCCATCACTACTCTTGTGCTAAGGACAGCACACCCAAAGTGTGCACTGGCTATTATCAGCAGCCTTTGTCTGCCGGCTGGGCTGGTTAAAGCGTCCCCTGAACTATGTTACTTTGAACGAAGGTTAAGGCAGAAAAGCTACATGTGACTCATGGGCTTCTGCTCGTGTCCAAGTTAGCATGGGAGAATTAGGAGATCTTGTGCTAGGTTCAGCAGGCTAAGCAAGCTGTTCCTTTCTTTCCTGCTCTGTCGATTTGGTAGTTCTGCAGCCAGGGCTGTAGTTCTTCCTTTGCTGTAAATGTGGCACGGAGGAGGAAAATGCAGGGGTGGCCTACTGAGGGGAGAGCTCCCTGGTTTGGGGAGGCTGAGAACTGTCAGAGCCCTGACCCAGTCTGGAATTCACTGGCTGGGGAGTGCTCCAACCTACCCCCATTCATTTTGTGGTTGTCTGTCTGCTTTGTTCTGGGAAAATACTCACTTAGGTATACTTCACTTCCTTTGTCCACCTACTGGTATACCTAGTCCTAGACCTGTCAGTTCTGTTTGTCGTGTACCTGTATAGATTTCTGGGGTTTGACAGCTCTACAAAGGTATATTTCTGGTCTGGAGGTGTTTGTATTCCCTCATTTGTCCTAGGAAGGAACAATGACTTAAAACCTCTATAGATTATGCAAAACTTCCAGTATGTGCAGTAAAAACAGTATTTACTTTGCATTTCTATGTAGGCATTTTAAACCTTCTCAGGAGCAACTTGCAGTACCTTTCTGGCCTTTGCTGTCCTCTCTTACTAGGCTGGTGAAGATGATGTTTTCTTTTTGCTGTGGCAAAATTGTATGCCTCATTAATGAATCCCACGTGGGGGAGTAAATTCTTTGAATCACGAGCTGAAAGGTGTTGCTTCTTGGATTTCTCTCTGTTGCAGTTTCTGCCTCTAATTCACTACTGATCTTGTCCTTGGTCTATGGGGTGGGGGGGGGGGGGCGGGGGCTGGGTTTTATTTTTGTGGGGGGTGTGTCCCCCTGTCCCACCAACCTTTGATATGCTGGTGTTGTCCCAACCTTGCTAAAGAGAGTTTTCTGTCACAATTATTCTGGATGAGGATATAGGTACCTTTACAGTCACAAACATTTTGGGAGGGCAGGGGTATGGAGGGCTTCAAAGAAGGATTGCTCTTTTTTTCTTAGTCTAAAAAAGGCCATTTGATCAAAACCTTCCTTATCTGTATTACAATTTGAGTGGCAGCCTATATGAAGGATGAATAGTGACCCAGAGTAGTTGGGTTGTGGGTGGGATGTATGCTGCATTACTTTTAGTAGCCGCTCTGTAGTGGCTTGTCAGTAAATGAATAGGTGGTTGAAAGTAGCGGCATGCAAGCAGAAAACCTTTGAGTAGCCCTTTTGATGAGCAGAGTCAAAACCAACCATTCTGGGCTCCAAAGCATAAGCCAAGATATAGATACTGTCACCTCCCAGCCCACTGGTTGATTACAGTTTATCTAGGTTGTTTTGGACCTTGGCAATTGGTGGTTTAACCTCAGAATCATCTCTGACTGTGACAAGAGAGAAGGGTGGACCAAAGTAATAAAAAAGTAGTAGTAAATGAGGGAGTAAGGATAAAGGTGATGGAGGTGAGTGATAGGAAAAAGAGTGGAAAATATTTGAGAGGAAGTTCATTGTACACAGTTCATTGTACAAGAATACGCATGGGAGAAGGTGGAGCTTGGCCAGTTTCAGGAGGTTTCAGGTACTTGAACCTTGTACTTTCTAGTGCAGGGTGTTGGGAAGGGGCCTGAGGAATTGTGTGGGAGATGGGTGTGGACGCCTATGTTAAAAAGAGGGAAGGAATAGATAAGGGAAGTTAATGACATGGTGGCTCTTTCAAACTTAGAAAAAAGTCTGAAGACATAGCGAGCAGGAAATGATTGGTAAATTCTTGTACTGCTCGCATTTTCTTGTTCAGTTAGTTGGTTACATTATGCTTTACATGGGCTATTGGAGTGGCTAGGCGTTGCTGAATGTAAACGTGAGATTGCCAGTCATTATAGTGGCCTGTAAAGCTTTTGAATATTTGTTTCTTTTTCCTTTTAAAGCTCTTTATTTCTAAAACCATAACAGTCTCAGGTGTGGGTTTGGTATATGTTTTTTTTATTGTTTTCAAAGTAATTTTCTGTTCTTACAAGTGCAAACTTAAATAATGATCCAAAACAAGTATCTTCATGACTTAAACATGGAGGCAAAGAAATGCATAAAATCAAGCCACATCCTAATTATCATCTTTTAAAACATAATATATTTCAAAAGATCAGTCTCACGGGTTTTTGTTTTAATATTGACATAATTAGATTCCTCTTAAAAGATAGTTTTCTGATGGGAGTAAGGGCAAAAAAACACTGGAATCTGCCCTTATTGCTTACATGTCTTGACTACAGTGCACTTTGCTTGTCACAGAAATATTTTGAGTTCAGGTGCAATTTTTCATTTACTGTTGTGGGTTGGCAATGGGCAAGCCATTTCATAATAGCTCAGAAGTATGTGGTCTGAGGAGTTTGTGATGATAGACAGCATAGTGTGAAGGTAGAAAGAAAGGAAGGAGGAGCAAGAAAATGAATTTTCAGAGTGACAGGACTAATGTGTAGAATTAAATATTAAAGGAGGTTCCTTTTCTTAATTAAATGTCTAACGTATGATTTGTTTTGAGGCAGCTTGTAAACTGGTTCCGAAACTATTTAATTACTACTGTACCATTCATCTCGCCTGTCTCAAAAATATTAATCATCAAATGGTAAAATATTAGTTTGTAGTAGGGAGGGTATTGTCAGAAGCTGAAACTCCAGTTCATTACAAAGTCAGTCTCATCATGACCTTTTAAAGTGCATGCTAAACAAAATAAATACAATTTTTTTAAGCTTCTTGTTGATATTAAGAAATGAGAGAATATAGGTGTAAAGTATTCTTGTCTGTAAGAGACATGTAATACTTTCTTAGTGCCTAATAATGCAGTGCTTGCTCTGTAGCATTCTATTTAGGAGTTCCTCTCTATGTGTAAATGCTTCTGTGAATCAATGAAAAGAAATTTACAATTCAGCAGAACTGTCTGCTTTGATGTATGACCACGTAGCAAATGAAGCTGTGGAATCCGGAGGAGTAGATATTTGTAGTGGCTTTTTAGTACCTCCTTCAGAAAGCAGTTCTGTAGGAGGTAGGTTTCTCTTGCTGCAGGAGAAAGGAGGAAGTCTGGACCTTAAATGTGATAGGCTCATGTTTGTTATGAGAGATGAGTGACTTCATGGATGAAATTGTTAATAACTAGTGTGAGCAGCACAACCTTAAGAGTCCGAGAAACCAACCACCTCATTAAAGAACTGAGAAACTGCAGTGCTCTCTGCCTGGCATGACTTGAGGTTTGGAAGAAGGACTGAGACTGACTTTTTTTCAGTGGTGGTGTTTGCAAACAGGTTATTACAAGGAGACTCAACTAACATGAAATGCTTTAAATGAATTGATTCAACTAGATCTCAGCAAAGGTTCAGTGTTTTTCATGCTGTTTAAAAAATGATGCTGTCCTGTTTTGGAGACCTGAAATCAGCAACAGTCTATCCGAAAGCAATTGATTGATGTCGAAGAGGAGCTCTGCTTCGTCTGCTTACTGCTTTTGCCATGTGGATGAAAAAGAGCAAACTGCGAGTGAAGTTACAGGTTTAAAATGTTGTTTCCTCAGCTGCCTCATCTTTTCTTTCCTAAGTATAGTGTGGTTATTTTAAGTGAAAGGGACACTTAGTAGTGTTCAGTGAGGTAAACATTTCTCATAGAACATTTATCGTTAAATGGTTAATTATCACTGTTTCCTATGTTCTTGTGCTTTGCCATGTATAAAAGGTTTTTAGACCTTAGAGTTTCTAAATGGAACATTTTACAATAGGTAATAGCTTCTTCAAGGAGAAGCTGATATTTGCATTAATCTTGTAATTAATCTTTTATATTTTATGTAATAGAAAATAATGCAATACTTTTTTCCAGGCATTGTAAGATATACTTTCAAATATGCTTATTTAAAGCAGTAAAATTCTGAGCTTTTGGATCAAACTTTTGTTTTTGTTTCTGGTGCTTTTACAAACCAGTTTCTTCTTGTCATTGTGCATGCCAGGTTACAGTTCTCATTTAGAAAATCTGTACTTTTCACTCGATGAAATGGCTTTTTTTACCTTGAAATATGCACAACCCCTATACAGACACCACCCTTTGCGTTTGGATATATTTTTAACAAGACTTCTTAGCAGCATAAAACATCTCCATATTTTTTGGACAGTGTTGTACTGAAATTACTACTGGAAATAGAATGAGCTATCGGTGTTGTTAACTTAAACAGATGATCAAAGCAGAAAGGAGGGAAGCATTGGGAAGACGGCATAGTTTGATGCAAGCCGTGAATTTTTGAAACAGAGCATATATGTATTGAGAAAATACTATTGATTCAACCCCCCACCTATTTTAGTTTTAAAATCAGTGTTCCAGAGGGAAGCCTTTAAGCCATTATGAGCCCTTTTTAAGAATTACCTACAGAGTCCAGCAGAAGCAGAGCTTTAGGTTTTTTTCTGGCAGAAGGTCATGCCAAAGGAAATCAGCAGAGCCTGGACATGTTCTGAGAGCAGCATCTGGTTTTTCTGTTTTCTTGTCTCAAGTGAGCACATTTTGGTTTGTGGTTGGCACTTGGAAAAGCTTCCTTACTTTTCTTACCCAATTAGTGTGTTTCAGTCTGTAATTAATAATAAAATGCCTCTCTTTGATGTATTAGCTGGTGACCACAACTGCGTACAAGTTATTTGGCCTTAAAGAATATTGTGAAGGACTCCTGTCTGTCATAAGTCATGCTAATAAAAAAAAGTACAGACTGCGAAGTTCAATATTTTTTTTTATTTTTGTTTACTGTGTTCACTAACAAAATGTTGAAATAGAAAATTAGTGTTTTGGGTGGATTTTCTCTTTTGTTCTAGTTTCACTATTATATAGCTATAACTGTAAATACATAGGGGCTTGTTTTAATTACTTCTCTACTATAAATAATTTTCATTATTGTTGACTAGTAAGAGGAGTTTTCAGTTGTAGTATCCAGTAGGAATTATACATTTGCTCCGTAATTTATTCAGTAGGAAGTTTTCAAAGAGAGACAATAACTTTCTCTAAGAATTTTAGTCAAACATGTTTATACCATGCATCTGAGATGCAGTGGCTTTGAAAGTTAGTGTTCCAGATCTGGCTCATTTTAGTGACTGACCTTGAGGTGCATATCTTACCTGAATAATTGTATGGAGAAATGTGAAATACTAGTTGGAGTTCAGCTAGCGCAAAAAAAAAAAAAAAAAGAGAGAGAGAGAAATCAGTTATTTTAAAACAATTATTATTTTCTTTTCCTGACCGAGGCTTAAATAAACAGCTCTGTATTATGCATTGGTTGGAGAACTGAAGTAGGAATTTGATGTAGGAATATGAAACAAGCCATTCAAAGTGGCTGAGGTACGTCAGCGTCAACAAGATGTTAGAGGAGTATTTTACTTTTCTTAGAGTGAAGTAAAAGTCTTGCAGGGGATGGTATTGTCAGGCCAGATCACTACAGAACTGCATTGAAAGTCAGTAGGGATGGCCCAGAAAAGCGGAGCAGCTAAATCAGCTTTCCTCTGGGGTCAGGTTTGATCACATCCCCACAGTCTGATGCTTGAGTGATTGGGGTGGGGAGGTGTTTGAGGGGGTTCTTTTTTTTTTTTTTTTCTTTCCTTTCTTTTTTTGTATGTCTGTAAATTGTTTAGACCTCATTCCATTTTGTAGACATTCAAAACAGTTTTATTTATCAATACTTCCAAGTCTTTCATTTTTCAGCACTGTTGACTATATTTGGGATAGGAAATGATGTAATTTTAATTTGGTTTACTAGTAGTGTAGTCATGTAGTTTGATGAAAATACTACATTGTTTATTGAATTATTACAGTGCAGTAATCTGGCTTTTACATTGATCCAATAAATTGACTGAATTATATGTAAATACCTTGAAACAGATGTTGGGCTGTTCTGAACTTTCCAGCATAATTTTCCAAAGGCTGGTGTTCTCTTTCTGTGAAAACTCTGAAGTTCTGGTTAAACTGTGCAATTCTAAGGTGGTGGGTTTTAGTTTTCTGAGTAGCAAAGCAGGTATTTGGCAAGTGTCAGCTTCTACAATTTGTCTTGTTACACTGCACTCTCTTGTGATTGCATAGTAAAAAAACGAGGTTGAATTGAAGTAATGTATAGATTTAAATTATATTTGTTTATAGAACTATGAATATACTGAAACAATGCAGTAGTTTTTAAAAACATATAATATTTGGTCTCATACATTCTCACAGCATTATATAAATTTTAAATAATTTTCAGTAATTGCCTTTCTACCCCGATTTTGTAAATTATTAGTTAGTTTTGAAATGCAAAAGGAGTGATAAAAGCCGGCTAATATCTTGTCTTTTCATTCAAAGTTCGCTTGGTAATAGCCGCTTACTTATCCAAAGGGGATCAACTTTACTTTGCTTCACTTTGTACAGACTGTGTTTCACAGATTCTTACCTTAAATGCCTCAGTCTGCCAGGAAATTTCACCATCTTTGGATATGAGCTTAGTGACCACCTTTATCTAAGGGTTGTCATGTGGTCTTGTTCTGCACTGGGTAGATAATGCTAACTGCCAGTTAAAGCTGCCAAGACTGTTTACACTGAAAATGTTAGGAGAGGAAAGAAGCTTCAGATTCCAATTACTGCTTAAAATATCTACTTGCGTGTGTGTTACTACATGTGCTGTACCAGTACTGTGTACCAGTTCTACAGAACATCTTACCAGAGCAGCGTTAAACATAGTATAAGGCCTCCTTTCTCTTGTTTGGTTTGTCTCTTTCTGTCCCTGGTATGTGCATAGTCTGTGTCCTTTCTGCTCAGTATGTGCATAGCCTGTGTCCTTTCTTTCTGCTCTGAGGTTCCTTACTTTTTCATAGATGTCCATAATTATTCTTCCTCTGAGGACTGGGGAGGAGGCTTTAGCCTTCCTCTGAGGAGTGGAGATTTAGCTTCTATCATCAGAACACTTAATATACATCAACACATTAATACAATATTTTGTGTTCTGCAGGTTGGGAATCCACGTGTTGAGCTCACGCTTTCTGAACTTCAAGATATGGCTGCCCGACAACAGCAGCAGATTGAAAATCAACAGCAAATGTTGGTTGCCAAGGTAATAATTATATACAGATCATAACAAATAAAATTTCCTTCAACATACGCAAGCGTAAGTTTCATGGATACAGAAAAACACACTAATTCATTCTAGATAAGCTCAAGAAAGAGCTTGAGAAATCCACTGTTTTACCAAATTAATCTTAACCTAGGCAGTATACAGCACTTCAGTGTAAATGGTACTGTAACGACCTATGTCAAGCCAAGTCATATGCCTTTATAAAAATATTGCTAGGTTTTATTTGTCTGGTTTGTGAGGCCCACTTCATGTCTGTGATAGACTAAGCATGACTCTTTGCTCATCTCTAGCAGGTCATTCACTTCAGTATAGTAATAGAATATGCCCACTTCATACGTATTCATTTATTATATTTCCAAAGTCTCAGAGATCTAAGAATCTAAGTGTGTTTTCAGAGTGGGGAGTAGGTTTAATGTTTTTGACGTGGTTGTAGGTGTTACAATATACAGAATGCATTGGATGCTTGGAGTACCTAGGAATCAACCTATCAATTTTGTTGTTCTTTCTTGATGGAAATAAATTAGAAAAAGAAACATTTTCCTTGTTTGCCCAGCAGAAGGACTATTAATTAGAACTGAAATGTTACCTTACAGTAGGTCATCTTGTTTAAAATGATCTGTTGGACATACTTTGGTCTTCTCTGGAAAGCTGGATAACAGCATTGGGAGTTCATTTTGCAACAGCAGGAAAGGTCAGAAAACAAATGCCAGAGCAAGCTTCACAGATGTGCTCGAATGAGCGTTCAGGCTAGGGCTGTATTTGTATATATGTGTAGCTTTGATATTTGGTCTAAAAAAATCTTGAATCTCTGCTCTAAAACAGGTTTGTTAACCTAATCTTAAGAGTTTTTCTAGGAGGACTGATATATATTTTAACTAGATACAACTTTTTTGAACTTCTGAAAATAAAAAAAACACTGATCATAGTGATGTTTTTTTCTAAGTTAATGTTTTTTTTAAATAAATGGGTAACGGATACCTGTTGTCTTAAAACCTCCCTTTGTCAGGAGCAACGTTTGCGTTACCTGAAGCAGCAAGAACGTCGTCAGCAGCAGTCTGTTTCCGAGAGTGAAAAGCTTCAAAAACTTAAAGAACGTGTTGAAACCCAAGAGACAAAGCTGAAAAAAATCCGTGCCATGAGAGGACAAGTGGACTACAGCAAGATCATGAATGGCAATTTGTGTATGTGGAATTTTCAAGTGATTAATTCAATTTCTGTTCACTGCATGACTAGCAAATAATGCTGTGCTGCTGGTCAGTATAGCATTGAAGCAGGATTTCGGATAGAATGGGGTTTGTTTTACAGAGGATGATGTGTTTCTATGAAACTTGCACTTTTTGTTTGTTTTATATAGTTAGACATGAAGTCAGAATGAGTCTATTCTTGTAAGTATTAGAAAATGTTATGACTCTTAGCAAATCCCCAACACATAAATATTTCATATGTGGATCCATATACTAGATTTAAAACTACTGTGTTGTAATTATCAATACCTGTAGACTTAAATTAATAACTTCTGCTTTACTTGATTTTTTTTTTTAAATTTTTATCTTGTTAATTTTAGCAACTGAAATTGAGCATATAAGTGCCATGTTCCAGGAAAAGCAGCAGGAGCTACAGGCTGCAGTGTTAAAAGTAGATCAACTTACTCAGCAACTGGAGGATTTAAGGAAAGGGAAACTGAACGGGTTCCAGTCTTACAATGGACAAATGACAGGACCTGCAGCAGTAGAATTAAAAAAGTTGTATCAAGAGCTACAAGTAAGTAACAGAGTGCTCTTATGGGTGGCCATTTAGTTTGTGATGTCTCATAAAACTGATGTGTTGGAATGCTGTTAATGTGTGAGGTTGTAGTTAGCATATAACCCTCTTTAAAACAGAATTTCATTAGCTTTAAAAACTATTTTTGTTGGTCATGCATGTAATGATACTAAGTGTGCAAGTGTTCTGAAGGGCATGTCTCAGTCCCTAATACTGAAATACTGAATGTTGACGTAACCTAGTGTTTGTTTTAATCTCTCTTAAAAATAATAATTACCAAAAAAATCATGTCAGTACTTTTTCTGTTTTGCAAAAAACTGGGTGTAGCAAGCTCACTTAGATGTCATCTTAACTTGGAGACAGAAATGGACAGTGAATAAAAGTAATTTTAAAATATATTTTGCAAATACAGCTATAATGTCTGCTGTAGTTAAACAAAATACTTAAGATTTAAATAACATATTTTGACAGAATCGTCAAAAATATAAGCTGCACTGTATTCATTGCACTATGCGGTGCACTACAGCTGCGGTATATTCACACAGTGTTCCCTGTTTCACTATCCTATATCTTCCTCCAAGGAAGATTGTTACATCTAAAGTGTAGTTCTCACATGAGTAATTAAATATTCAATTTACATCGAAATTTTGTTCAGTTTTTATGTTTAAAAGTTATGGAATACTTAATTGCTTGCCAATGTATCAAGATTTGAGGGCTTTTTGAATTTACACATGTACTTTTATTGTGACCAAGGCAACAGCTCTAATATATTTAATATTTCAAAATTAATTTATGTTTCAAAATTAGTCTCGCTCATTTATTTACATGAACAAATACAACATACAAATTAATCCTCACATGTTTTCATGAGTTAGGAATAAGGGTCCTTTTTCCCTCTTTTTTTTTCCCCCTTTCCCTATTTATACAAGGTATATCTGCCTTTTGAGTATTTCTAAGTGCAAAGATGCTCAATAGATTGAATTCTCTCTTGTGCTTTGCAATGATCCCATTCGTGTTTATCAAGACTTAAATTTGTCGTAGGGATTTTTTTGCACGTAACATTACCATCAAAATTGCAACTCTGGGACAATACTGTCAGTTATCAAAGGTATGAAAAAATGCCAATGGGAAAGCAAGAGAAATAATTATGAAGACTGTCATGGTTGATTTAAACCATGAAGGTAATCCATCCCCTCATCTACTGGAAACCTGCTGTGAAGGTTTCGGTTTAATCCCCATGTAGAGAGAAAAATCAGTGCCTAGTCACTGCACTAGCAGTTCAGTTACCCTCCCATCCAGACATTAAGAAGTTTCATGTGGAACTGGAAACAGAATCAATAGCATAATTTCTGTGACAAATTTTATATCACTTAGTTTTCCTGATAGTCAAACTGTCTTTGTTAAATATAACTTTTAGCAAATATTTTCTATGACTTAATTTTTCATGGTAGAATTCAGTTCTGAAATGTCTTTATGCCTAATTCTTCAATCCATTTGCTATAAATGGGGTGCAGCCTACATGTATTTAACAGATATCCACTAGTTTATTAGGACATTCTTTTGCTGTTTTTTTTAAGAGTTGTTCATGGTTGCAAATTCTTATTTGACAGGCTGTGTGGAAGCATAACATTGGAGACATCAGAACAAGTTGCTTTGAGTTTTTTAACACTATTAAAAACCAGTCTGACACAGACAGAATGAAGTAACTGTCCTAACAAGTGCTTTTCTAACAAGTGCTTTTTTCTTTTTCTTTTTTTTTTTTTTGAAGATTCGTAACAGGCTTAACCAGGAGCAGAACTCCAAGCTTCAGCAGCAGAAAGAACTCTTAAACAAACGCAACATGGAGGTAGCTATGATGGACAAGCGAATCAATGAGCTGCGAGAACGACTATACAAGAAAAAAGTTGAGGCACGTCAAAAAGAAAACATTCCTGTAAGATAAACTGTTAAAAGGGCCACACTCTAGTTTATCAAGAGCCTATAAAAACTACATAGAATCCTTCCCAGCTGAGTAATACAATTATATCTGAAGGACCTATTTTAGAAGTAGCAGGCTTCTTAAAACTGTTTTAAGGTTTTCCATAGATACCAGAAAACTGTTTCCTTTTATTTTTCTTTATGGCACGGACCATACTATATTAAAAATTATAGTAGTTTGTATTGCTAGGAAGGAAAGTGTGATTGTGGGCTGTGTTTCAAAGCATGAAAGCCTAAGAAGTTTGTTTTTTATAAAATACTGATCTTCTAATGTGGAAAATGGATACAAATATAAGTAGTCTGGTAAAGTTAGTCTTGTCTGGAACGTTGAAGAGAAATCAGTTGCACTGTAGACCATTTATCTAAGGACTAGAGGGATCAGTTCTGGATTTCTGTATGTATTCCTAGCTGGAGGTGTTGCTTTTTTAAAAAAAAACAACCAAACAAACAAAAAAACCCAAAACAAAACAAACAAAAAAAACCCCAACAAACCCACCACACACACACACAAAAAACCACAAAAAAAACCCACAAACAAACCCACCTATACATATTTGATCATTTAAGAACTCACTTTAGTCCATTTGCCTAACAGGCACAGTGAAAGAGTCCTTACACAGATGAAGGTTTCTACAAGAAACATACGTGCTGTGGCTGAGAAATTGAATTTTTGAGTGTTGATTTTAGGGAATAAAATTTGTACTTTCTGCTTTTTTTTATAGGCATGGAGCATGGTAACTTAATTAAGTGTCTTAGCTACAGCGCATGGTTCTAGATAATGAAATTTAGACCTCCTGTGCGTGCACAAATGCCTAGGTTAAATGGAAGTTCATGTTTCAATTTGTCTGTTTTGGTTTTTGTTTGGTTTTAGTTGAATCGTATTAATGGAACTTCATCACCCCAGTCATCCTTGAGTGCTTCAGGAAGGGTGGCAGCAGTAGGACCTTACATCCAAGTTCCAAGTGCTGGCACTTACGCTGTACCAGTAGATCCAGTTAAACCGCAGTCTCTCACCATTGCTTCTAGCTCAACACATGGAAGATCAAAATCTGGTAAGCACTTAAGTGTGCTGTTTATTAATACGCATGGTTTGGAAAGGAGTAATAAAGAGAAGAGAATTTAGGAGACCCAGTGTTGGCGTAATCAGTGTGGAAGAGGCAAGTTTTTGATGTCTTGATACTGTTCTGTGACTTGTACATTAGTCGTTCGATATGAAGTGGTTTTGCCTCTTTCCATTAATTTTTCTTAGGAGACTGTTTTCTTTGAAATTTTACTAGCTGGTACACTGCTAAAAGGAGCACATGTTCCTGCACAGATTCTGTGTTCTGTCTTTAATAGCTTTTCAATTAGTTTGTGAGTTTGAATATAACAAAATCAACTTTGTGGCAAACTGTATTATAAGCAATTATTTACGGTATATTGCTTTTTGTCAAGTAAAACAAAGGTAGTGAATGAGTAAAAATAATACTGCTTCTCAGAAGGAGACTAAATAGGAAAATAGAATAAAACAATGGGAGGTTTTTGCTCTGAGATATGAGAATTTGTGGTCCTTGAAGCATTTCTGAAATGGAATAACCTTAGTGTTGATGCTGTTTGTTGGTTTCTGCCTTCATTAGTGAAGGAGCTGCCCCTCCAGAGTACTCCCCAGAACTTGGTGTCCAAAACTGGCTCCCATGTCTCCCATAATTAATAATTCTATCTACATTATAAAATGCTTTTTTTTTTAAAAAAAAAAATTACATTGGAGACTGAAGGAAGCAGGTCATGACATTTGTACTTTAAGTTCTCCTTCTGGCAAAGCTCACCTCTCTGCTTACATTTTAGCAAAATTAGAGTTCTTAAGAAATGGTTAGGAAAACACGCATAAGACAAAAATGCACGATCCCATGGGTCTAACCACAGGACTTTACCTGGTCTCCTAGGAGAGATCTAAAAATGAGATAAGCAATGACCACTAGAGCAAATCTGCAATATTCACATACGTTCCAGTATTTTAAACTGAGTACTCCAGCAAAACTTGCAGCATGCTTCCAAGTGGGGAGGAAGAGATGGAGGGAAGACAGTCTGAACCTCTTTGTAGGAAAAATGACAGAAATACCCCTCTCAAAAACCCAAAGGTCAGGAAGTGAAACTGTCCAAACAGAACTTAAAAAAAATCCCCAGTCTTTCCCATTGATATTAGTGATTTAACAATACCTTTAGTTTAATTCAAAGGCTGTACAAATGCCATCGCTGGTGTAATGGAACAGTCTTAAGAATATGGAATGACTTAATTGCAGGGTGAAGTGACAGATTTGCAGCACTTTTCTTTTCAGACATGTGGATTCATCTTCCACATATGGGAAAGGACAGCTCATAACTTTCAAGTTCACCAACTAAAAGTAATTCGCTACCTTGTAAATATCAACTTCAGAAGATCTACATACCCACTTCTAGACCTACCTCAGGAGGTTACAAGATCTCTGAATGATAACTTTTTGATTTTATAAAAGTAATTATTCTACCTTAGGACTGACTTCGTTTATTACTCTGAATGTACTTGAATAAAGTCTTATAAGATAGATTTATGTAAGGGGAAGCTTTTATGCTCCCAGGAAGAAAAGAAATTGAGAGGTTTTTTTCAACTGTCTTGCTTTTGTTTCTCATTATCTGAGTGTTCCTGTTCTAATTTCTCCATTGTCATTGTTATAATTTTTCCACCACTTTTTTTTTTTTCTTTCTTTTTCTGTGTAACTGGATCTGCCTTGGTGTGTCCGGTAGAGACAGACTGTGGGTGTGTGAAAAAATCTCCAGACACCTGGAAAGTTTCTGATTTAGACATAATAGTGGATCCTATTCTGTCACCTCCCACTTCTCTTCAGTCTGCTGTTCACAATGTCATCCGCCTGGCACCTACTCTCTTTGACACCCAGCACTGTGAGTCCGTAGAAAATCTCTGGTTAGCTAAGAACTCAGTTTTTAATATGGTCATCTGAGCTCTTGCATACAGATGCATATTAAACAGTATCTTTAGAACTCATGTTGTGGTCTGGCATGCAGAAGATGCTGATGAAATGTAAAATTGTTGAGAAGTTGCCTTTCATCTTTGAAGGAAACAGATTTGCAGTAAATTCATCCCTGGAGTACTGGAGTAGTATACTAGGGATGAGTTTTCTTCACTGAAAAACCTTGAAATTTTCTAATTGTTATTAGAAAATTCATGGTAATCACCAAAGCATGTTTTTTAGTATATCTCAGATTAGACAGATGTATTACACAGAGTTTTAGCTTAAGTTGCTTTGTGGGAAACTTTGTGTTTCCATGTTGCACTGGCCATGGAGTTGGGAAAAAAGCTCACTCTGGCCAAGTCAATAGCAAGAATCTTGCTGACTTCCATTGGACGAAAACATTATACTTGGTTTGCACTTCAGTCGCTATAGTAAGTATCCTGGATCCAGACCTACAAACATTTTTTAGGTAAAATTGGAGAAAATGCACAAAACCTTTTGTGTCTGCATGTCACTGTCTTTATCTATGTAAATACTAAAGGGGACTGGTGGGAGTTGAGACACAGTGGGTGTTAGGTAGTCCTGCAAGCGGCAGACAAGAGGGTACGTTTGGAGGAGAAACTGCAATGGCTATGGGGTGGCTGAGAGCAGAGCTAGCAAGGGCTTGTCAGGAGGGCATTGCCATCAGATGGGCAAGTGTCTGGGACCTGTTCAGTCTGACTGAAGCCAACGAAGGCAGGTGCTGCCTGGCTGCCTCCTCCAGGGGCTGCCGCGCAGGCTCTGGCACCACACGCTGCAGCTGCAGATTGCAACAGTGGCTTAGTTAAGTGCGTGAGCTTCCGCTTGGGTGGTGGGAGTACGTGAGAGGTGCACTTATGAAAATGCATGGTAGTTGGCAGGTCTGCCAGACTGTAATATGAAGGGCATGAAGGTGGGAACAGATACATTCTGATGTTTATAGAAGTAGAATGAAACAGAGGAGTGAAAGGAGAGAGTCTGAATGTACTTCCAGTCTGTTACCTCAGACTCTGGGGATGAACATGCCAATATTCGCATTTGAAGGATTACAGAAAGTTTTTGTATAACTGTCTTTCTAATAGAAGAGTGTGAGCTTGCACTTGCAGGTAAGATAATTAAATTCTTTGGGATTTTTGCTGTTGTTTCTCTAAGTGTTTTCCTAATAGCTAAACTTAGGGCAAAGATGCTTTCGTGTTTAATGTGAAGCAGTTATAACACCTTTCACTGATCCTTCAAAACAAAAGTTTTACTGAACCATAATCTTACTGGAGTTTAGGGAACATCCTGTGTATTTTGTGCAGCAAACATTAATTCAATGTGTGCTTGGAAAATTTGCCGTTATTTAAGGTCAAAGTGTTTAGACAGTCATCTCTTTCAGTCTTTCTCTTGATAACCAGATGATCAAAACTAAACAAAAAACCCAACTTGTCCAGTTCTTGGATGTTGCCAGTACTAAAGCCAGGCCTCATTACTCTACTTCCTGGCAGTTTGCAAGTGTGACAAGTGATTTCTGGACTACGTACTATATTCTCAGTGTAAAAATATTAACCCTATTTAAATGGCGAACCACAAAAATACTCTTGCTCCAAAGTAAGTATATCTCAGAGTTCAAACACAGTTCATCTGAATTTGAAAGATTAATATGATATAGTGTGTGTAGTATTAAGGAATGGTCTGTACAGATAATTAAGAAATAATTAGTATGGTAGTTTAAATGCAGAGGTATGACTTTTTATTTTTTCTCACCTAAAAGTGATACGATTTTAACAAGCCTATAAATAGGTTTATGTGCTAATAGAGTAAACTTGCACTCATGTAATAACACTGGGTGGTAAATATCAAGAAATCTTCAGGTTGTCATTTCCGGGGAGATGGGGGAAAGGGATACTAGTGAAGAAGATAAGGCTCGTGGATAGAAAGTAGTGGTGATGTTAAATTCACTGTCATTAGAACGTTCCTATGCAGCTTATTCTTAGACTATCCACTTTGCTAGACAGAGGATGGCAAAGAATTCTAGAAGTAGCCTTGCTGATTGTATTTTCTAGGGACTTAAAACCAAAATGAAATGGGAAACTTTGTGGTTAAATACCTGATTTTTCAGGGACCAGAAATCTCAGTAAATCTACACACACACACAACCTCCCCCTCCATTTTGGTTGTTATCCTCTAGTAAAGTCAGGTACATGTTACATGCCATCTTTACTGATCTCAAGTGCTCCACTAAGGTAATTACAGGCAATAGGGAAGAAGAAATGATCTCTGGTCTCCTTAGAGTAAGAGAAACCTGAAGTTTAATCTTTTCAAGGCAAATCAAAGCCTTAGGATCTAACCAGGGATCTATTTAGTTACTATAAAACACATCTAATTACAAGGCTATTTAAACTCTGTTGCTTACTTAGAGAACAGAAACTAAAGTCTTGTGCAGTTAATATCAATGCATCTAGGATTTGGTTAAGGATTTGTTGCCTCAGTTTATGTGCAGCTGTGCATGACTTTTTGTGTATGATGAAGACAAAAGCCCATGACTTTTTATCTTGACACTGTGAGTTGAAGTTGTCAGCTGACTTTATAAATTTCTTTAAAATTGAATCTCTGGGGCAGTTCTAATCAGGTGAGTATGTTAAGGAAAAACAAAAGGTAAGTTAACCGCCACTTCCAGCAAAGGAGCATATGCTTTCGTACCACCCCATTGTTGAAATGAGTTTTTACATCCTGTTATGAGTGAATGAATCTAGTAACCATAGTTTAAATTTGGAGTAAGTCTCCACTCAGAGCTTACGTAGATTTAACATTTGGCATAATTTGACAGTGTCTCTGCATAGTGCCAAAAGAGATGTTGATGAAGTGTTTCCGTAAGGATTTTTGTTCTGACCTTGTTTGCTTTCTAATACTAGAACATGCAACGCTCAAACCAAAATGTTAACTGTCTTTTTTCTACAGAAATTTTCAATACAATGTGATTGTCAAAGGGTAACGAATAGCATTCTATATGCAGTGATTGGGCTTTCAGTATTGATTTCTGAATCAAACATTAATAGTGATTTATCTCATTTCTGGAATCAAAATAATCCTGTTGTAATCTCAGCTATTCCATTTCACGTGTTGTTTTGCTTGTTTACAATAGTGGTGTGGATTATCTTAAATACAGTATTTTTGTCTGTTTTAAAGCTAATGATGGAAATTGGCCAATACTTAAACAGAGCTCAACCCCTGTGGTGAAACCCCCTCAGATCTCCAACACTGACTGGAAAGAATCAAGCATGGATACTGCTTTAAAACAAGGAACTATATCCAGCCAGCCTTTGCCAACTTCAGTATTAGGAAGTACTGATAAGCTGGTGGGTTTCATCTGCGATGTATTTATAGATCCATTTTGCTGAAATTATGAACCTTTTGGCTTCCATAGCTGAACTCGCTTCAGTTACATACTCATTCAGTTTCCCTGCTGATGGTTATTTAAAAAGTTGTAAAGAAAATTACCTTTGTGTTTCTCCTGTTCCTTTCTGTTCTTATCACGTTACAGTTTTTTTTCAACTTCAGTAGTTCAGTATTCCTTCATGTTCTCTTGCATATCTGGTCTCCCCTTTTCTCTCCCTTTGCTTCTCCTAATAATCTCCCCTGCCTTCCTGTTTTTCAAATTCAAATCTTCATTACTCTTTTTTTCCTTGGAGTAGATTACCACTTTTTCAATGCGCTCTTTTTCTCACAAAAAGAGTCATTAAATCCATCCTTGAGTGAGTCCACTGGCGTTACCTGTCTGCACTGCTGTTGAATTCTTTAAGACTGTAATCTTTAAAGAATAAGGACCTTGTCTTTAAATAGTTTTGGTAAACTCCGTTATCACACTGTATGTTATCCAATACATTATTAACTAGATACTGAGATCCAGAACCTAGAACAATTTATTCAGGCTTTGAAAGCGTGCAAATAGTTTTGGATTCAAATTAATGTTTTATAGCTGAAGGTTTAAACAGTGGCCTCTGTCTGCCACGTGATGAGGTCTCGTGATAAATTCAACTAGAATCATACCCAGTGATTAAGGAACACAAATTGTTCATATTGACTCCGTTGTCACACAAGATTATTAGTATGTTTTGTTGAATGAGGAATATTCTTGTTCACAAGTCTTTAAATGGAGTATACTACTTATTGTTCTTATATAGGGTCTTGACCTGGGGAAGGTGCCACCAACAGTTCCTGGTGTAAGCAAGCAGTTGCCTCAAAACTATGGGACCTATCCCAGTCCAGTTCCTTTAGGAACAGGTTCTACAAATTCTCTAGAAAGAAGGAAGGATGGCAGCCTGCCCAGACCTGGCACCAGCGTAACAAATCGGCAAAGACCTGTTCCGCTTCCTCCGCCAAGCAATGTACATCAGCCCAGTTCTTCGCAACAGATTCAACAGAGAATTTCTGTACCTCCCAGCCCTACGTATCAACCCTCCGGTCCCCCCTTGTTTCCAGGAGGAGATGGCAGGCCAGAACTCCCTTTAACTGTGGCAATCAGACCTTTTCTAGCTGATAAAGGATCAAGACCTCAGTCTCCCAGGAAAGGGCCACAGACAGTGAACTCCAGTTCCATCTACTCCATGTATCTTCAGCAAGCAACACCACCAAAGAATTATCAACAAGCTGTATACAATACCTTAAACAAGTCAGTAAAAGCAGGTAGAATATATTTTGCTTTACTTTTTTCCTTTGAAATAGACGGTTAAGATCTGCTTATTGGGCTTAGGTTGTTTTCCATATCAGTTTGAAAGACTTCTCTGAATCTGTGAGGAGAGAGATTTTTGTGTATGCAGCATGGCAGTTAAATGATCCCATATGTTTTTGGGGTGATAAGTATACATTCAATTACCTTTTATTTAAAACAAGGTGCCATTAGAACAATACAGTCTGGATACTCTACCAATACTTTCAGAAACGAGTTGAAAAAAGTGTCTAGAGAAGGGAGTTTTTCTCCTCTCGGTGTTTCCTTATGAAAGAGGACAAACATTCTGGGTGTTACTTATAGCTTGTAATTGTAGGAAGCATCATCATCAACAACAGGTGAGTATTTATTTCTGTTTTGATTGGTTCCAATATAATTAATTTGATTTCTTTTCTTTCTGTATTAGTGTCAAACAAGTAGCAAGAGAGACATACGTGGTTTATTTGCAAATATTTTATTATGTAATTTGAGAACAGTTCTTCACTGTTTCCTATCTTCTTTTTTTCAGTTTATGGAAAACCTGTATTACAATCTGGTTCGACTTCTCCCTCGCCCTTGCCATTCCTTCACGGTTCTTTGCCTGCCCAGACTTCCCCACAGCCACAATCTCAGCCTCAGACTGAAGTCTCTGAAAAAGATCAAGAGCTGGAAAATGTTCCACCATCCAGTGAAAACAGCAATGTGGAAAACATTCCTCGTCCTCTCAGTCCTACTAAGCTCACACCTATTGTGCATTCACCCCTACGATATCAAAGTGATGCTGACCTTGAAGCTCTGAGAAGAAAATTGGCCAATGCTCCTAGGCCCTTAAAAAAGCGTAGTTCTATCACTGAACCAGAAGGCCCAAGTGGACCAAATATACAAAAGTTACTGTATCAGCGCTTTAATACTCTTGCTGGAGGAATAGAAAGTGCTCCTTTTTACCAGCCGAGCAATCCACAGGACTTCATAGGCATCTTGGCAGATGTTGACAATGGTAACGCTAGTACCAATGGCAATATCGAAGAACCTATTTCTGTGCAGCCTACAGTTCCTCTTCCTGATGAGCCACCCCCTTCATCAGATGCCAATGATAATGAACTACCTTCTCCTGCTACTGAGGAACTGATAAGCACTGAAACAACAAATCAAACACCCGAGACAACTGAAGATAACAACAACAATCCTGCTATAGTTCCTTCTACTGAACAGTCACCCAGTCCCACGCCTGAGGTCAGTTCTCCAGTAGAAGATGAAGCGCCTTTGCCACCTGCCCTCCCTCCTCCGCTTCCTCCAGTAAGTACCAAAGCAAAGAGACAGTTTTGTGAACTGCAGAATTAGCTGTGTGAATAAGCATAACTGGACGATGGTAAGCTTATGCTAAGTGGTACGTTTGCACTTAAAGTTTCATGATACAAAAGGACACGACAGCCAGGGGTGCCCCAAGGAGAATTCTGATGGGTTAGTTTCTCTACTACTGTAGAAGGAGGAACATACACGTACAGGCACCAGGAGGTTGTGTATGTACTTCAGGTTGTAGAACTTCTTTTGGGATATACTGTTGTTGTACAACTAATTCTGGAATGTGAGATTCCATTAAATTTTTTTTTTTTTATTTCCCTGGGCCTACAAAGACAGCTATTGGTATGAAACTAAGGGTGAGCTATGTCAGTGGGAAGCTTTTTAATTTGCAAGCAAGCTGAAATAACTGTTCTTGGAGAACACACTCCTTTTTTGCTCTCAGGGGAGATGTGAGACCAGGGCCAACACTAACAGCAACACAGCTGACTTGTTTTAGCAGAAATGTTCTTCCAATGGGCTTGTCGCATTACTTGAATTGCTTTTGAAGCCCCTCCTCTAGCTGCACCAAAATCTTTTCAGTACTTGTCATGACCAAAATCTACAGCCTATGGAGAACTGAAAATAGGGAGAAAACTGAATTTTATCCTCAGTTATTGATGTGACTCGCTGTAACATTGGTTTCAAAGAATAGATCCTCCTTTTGATTCATGTCGGGACCTTGCATTCCTCTGACAACTTGACTGCAGCATGCACAAGGCCTTGTGTGCGTTTTCCATGAGCACATGTGGGCCAGGATACTCCTGGGAGAATGGAATATACCAGCAACAGATACTACTTAAACTGCGAGGGGTTTATTTTTCCAAACTGAAATAGCCACACTAAATAGGAGCATAAATGAAAATGGATCTCAGTGCTAGAGACTAAAAGCATTCTATAAAAGCTATAATTAATAATAGATTTCTTTTTTTCCTGGCAACGAACAAGGACACATGTGAATGATTCAGAATATTCTCAACACACATTTAAACATGTTTCAGATCTTGAGAATGCTTCTTCTGATACCACCAGCTAGAATGTCACGTACAATAGCTTCATGTTCTGTACTTTCCCACAGCAAAACTTGTAACTTGTCAGTACTGACCTACAGCAGGTACTTCTGGTGATCCAAGGCAAAGATTCCTCTGAGACAGCTACTCAGGCTTAATGGTGCCATGCTTTCTAGTCTGAGCAAGTGTTGAGCAAGTGTCTCAGACAATCCACAGCAACACGTTCAGCTTAGACACCATTAAGATAGTGGTGCTCAAAAACCACTGACTTCAGTACTTTGTCCCTTGTACTCACTGCCTTTAATTAGAAGCTTCTGAACTACTTGGCATACTTTTTCTTTTTTCAACTGAGTAAGACCTAGTAAGATATCAAGCCTTTTATTTAAGAGACTTTGTAATAGAAACATTTGCATAGTGCTAATTGCCATTTAAGGAGGATGGGCTTCTTAATCTAGTTTAAAAGTAACTGAATCATTTGTAGTACTGACCATGGAATGATGCCTTCCAACCTTCATCTCTACTCAGACAAAACGTACCAACTTGAAGAAACCGAACTCAGAAAGAACAGGCCATGGTTTGAGGGTGAAGTTCAATCCGTTGGCCCTCCTCCTTGACGCTTCTTTGGAGGGAGAATTTGATCTTGTACAACGAATCATATATGAGGTGAGCTTTTGGACAGTGGCAACCTCTTTAAATACTTAGGGGAAAAATGTGCTGAACTACTTTGTTTTCAATAGGTTGATGATCCCAGTAAACCAAATGACGAAGGAATTACACCTTTGCATAATGCAGTGTGTGCTGGTCATCACCACATCGTGAAGTTCCTGCTTGATTTTGGTGTAAATGTAAACGCAGCAGATAGCGATGGGTGGTAAGTGTCAAGATTTGTAACTTAGCATCTGGGAGAAACTCCGTTTTGATGCAAACTCAAAATTCAGTCAAGACCTGTTTTGGGAACAATTTCCTTCCCCTTTACCCCCAGCAAACGAGCACTTTCTAATGTCTACGTGGTGACAAATGCAGGGTTACCCTGCACTCCCCTCGGGTGCAAGCACCCTTAAATCACGAAGCGTACTGCACACTGGTTTTACTTAGTGGTGTCGTTGTGTTTGTTGTTCAGATGCTGATATAATTAAACTGGAAATATCAAATGACGAAAGTTAATTTAAGTTTCATCTTCATATAACCCACCACAGATTTTGGTGTTCTTGAAGAATCTGGCCCTACAGGTGGCTATAGCACTTCTGAAGCGTTTAGAGGGGATGCAAAACCTCGCTGTGCTGATCTGTTTTGCCCTCACCTTTGTTTTACCTTTCAAATTTCCTCATCCTGGAAACTACCCTTTTATACCCAGCAGCTTTGTAAGCTGTGAAAACAGTCATTTTTTTCTAACATCTGCTTTGTAATGTCTGGCTCTACTGGTGTCAGGTAAACCCTGGAATCCAGTTGCTTGGCAGGCTTTGGACAACACGTACATACACTATAATCATAAAGAACAACTTCCTTTAAAAATGGACAGGCTAAACTCCGTATTGCATGACAAAATAGTTAGGGTTCATGGAAGTTTATTTTTTCATGTGCACACTTTTGCTTTATTTCAGGACACCCTTGCATTGTGCTGCTTCTTGCAATAGTGTTCATCTCTGTAAACTACTGGTTGAATCTGGGGCAGCTATTTTTGCTTCAACTATAAGTGATATAGAAACTGCTGCAGACAAGTGTGAAGAGATGGAAGAAGGTTATATTCAGTGTTCCCAGTTCTTGTACGGTAAGCTGTGCCAATACCTTACAAACTTTTTTAGCTTTTCTAAAATGCATCCCTTTTTGTCTCTGATCTGCCTGAAACATCTGCTTAGGCCCCAGTCTTGACAACAGTGCCCTTCACCTACATGGTCTTTCCAAATGCTAAAACCAGAATAGTCTTTTCCTTATGACGTTACTCATAGTCCTTCTGTTCTTTGAGTTACTTCACAGGCTCCTTCTAACATTACAGGTTTTTAAAGTTTTAATTTGGCTTAGTTTCAAGGAAATGCCTCCATGGGGAGGCTTTGACAGTAACAGTGGGTTGTCAAGTATCTTGACAGAGATACTCCCAACTTCCAGATGAAGAAACATGTACACTTTATGACTAAATAACTTAGGGAATGTATTTAGTTACTAAGAGATATTGTACAAGTAAAAGTACCTTGATGGAGCGGACACATTTTTAACTTACACCAGAGGATATAAGCTTCATTAAGGCTCTATATACCTGATGTTGTGCAGATTTTCAAGAGCTTCAAGCGTTACTGTATAAGGCCTGCTGTAGAGAGAATTTCATTGTGGAAATGCTGAAAATTGTTCATGGGATTTTATTAATAAGAGACTAATATTTGGGCCACAGCGTCCGTACTAAAAACCTCAGAGGGAAAACCAGGATGTTTTACCATCTTGTGTGTTCCCTAATTCATGGTTAACAGGCGTGCAGGAGAAGTTGGGAGTGATGAATAAAGGAGTGGTGTATGCTCTGTGGGATTACGAAGCCCAGAATAATGACGAGCTGTCGTTCCACGAGGGCGATGCCATTACTATTCTAAGACGCAAGGACGACAATGAAACAGAGTGGTGGTGGGCCCGCCTCAATGACAAAGAAGGCTATGTGCCGAAAAACCTTCTTGGGGTAAGTTCTCTTGATGTTACCTTCTCCCTTCTGGATTTCACTTCCTCCTGAAGTAGGAAGAGAAGGTGGAGCTCTGGTCAGAATCCCTCTGGGCGTCATCTGGCTACCCCGCGGTGAAGCGGTGCAGAGCAGAGTAGCCTTATTCTCTCTGGCCCCTCGTCCTTGTAAACAAAAAGGAGAGGCTGTGGTTGTGAGATCAGTGCTGGCTTTATTTGGCAAGGCAGTACGTTTAATATTGGCCATGATTTAATCTCTCCTAAGAATTTCTTCCCCTTGGCTAAAATACAGGGCCCCTCTGTAAGTGTGGTGGCTCTATCGGGCAGCGCAAAGCTTTGGCCCAGGAAGTTCTTTAGGCAGGTTTTTCCTGCCTGGCCCAAGATAAGCTGCTCTCGGTCAAATGGAACACTGCTGTCATGAGAGACCGTGCATGTAAGGCTACCACGTAGAGATACAGAGGACAAAATGGGTATGAAAACCTGACAGAGCAGGAAATAAGCGCTCTCCAGGGCTTGGTGGGGAATTCTTGTACTTGCATAAAAAGCATCCTTTGGTCTCATCTGGGGTCTTGAGCTAAGTGAACCAAGTCACTCTCAGAGCAGCAGTAAGTCAGCCCTTGGCCTCCTGCTGCTTCTGGTTCAATGTTTCAGAAGTTACCCAAGAGCACGCTGTAGCTTACAGAAACTTCACCCCACAAAACACTTCAGCACCCATTTCCTGTTAGCAAGTACTCCTTGGTCATAATGGAATTGATTTCTATTGAACTTGGTATCAACCATGTAAAGCCTAACCCTTCTTTTGTTGTTTTTACAGTTATATCCACGAATAAAACCTAGGCAGCGAACCCTCGCTTGAATTCAGCTGTACAACAGTGCAATACCATGCTGGTAACTGGAAACTTAAAACATACACTGGAGCCATCATTTTTGATCATTTCACACAGAGAAATAAAACTATGATATTTAGTTTTAATGGTGCTTTCTCTTGTTAAATGGACAGCCTCCAAGGTTTTCAAGATCTGCAGTTTGTAAATGAGGATCGTTTTTGTGACCCACCACTGATGAGGAGAGGGATACCTCTGCTACCCACAGTGTTGCGCCAACTAGCGTCTAAAAGCGGTGTTTTAAGTTGAAGTTCCGTGGTAGGAGCTTTCTTGTTACGTGTTCAGAGGTGTCAGTTGCAGATATGCTGTCCCGTTTGCTCCAACCCCACAGTAACTGTCCCACGTCAGGATCTGGATATTTTGTTTGATACCAGTGAATGTTGAGTTCTCATTACTGATCAACTCTTTTTGGGTTCTAGGACACAAGACCTTCACCTGTTGTTACATGCATAATCAAGTAGTCACCAAAGCTTGATGAAGGCTGGGATTTTAAGTGGTACCATGGTGTCCACTTCAATCCTAGTCTAGACATCCCCAACAGAAGCTTTACCTAGGCTAGCATCGAGTAGTGTTTGCGGTTAGAATCAAGCTAGAGCACTAACAA
Organism: Leptosomus discolor; assembly: GCF_034619465.1. NCBI lineage: Eukaryota > Metazoa > Chordata > Aves > Leptosomiformes > Leptosomidae > Leptosomus > Leptosomus discolor. Next base: position 12,054,848 of record NC_141393.1, read on the forward strand.
AACAACAGTATTTGTACACTTCTCAAAATCCCTACACAGTATTTCACTTGGTGTTTTCCCTTCTTTTTGTTCAGCCTCCAGCACCAGTGTTACCTCTACTAACGTAAAGGTTCCCCTACTAACAGCCACCTGAGCTTGTCCGGCCTGGACAAAACTGTTGGCACCAAACTTGCAGCAGCTTAAGGGATTTGTATGTCTGCATGGATGAAAGTGCAATAGTTGAAAAGGGTGAGAGTCCGGTGAGGGAGGGTTACACTGTGTAGTTTGAAGTCTGCCTGAGTCAGTCTAGAAGAAAATATGAAGGATGGGATAGAAGTAGACAGAGGGTTGTGTAGATGCGAAGTCAAGGAGAAGAAAGAAACAAGGTTTAGAGAAGGATTTAAGAAAGGCAAGAGCTTATTTGAGGACAGTTTCTGTGGTTCTTGGCAGCTGACAGCTGTTGCCAAGGCAAGTTATGCAATAACCTACTCCACTACGTTGTAGTTTCAAGCAAAAAAAAAGAAAAAAGGCACTTCACTGAAATTTTAATTGTACATGATTTTATATACCAAAAGTATATTTTGAATTTCCCATTATAACTTTTAGCCATATTTCTTGTAATTTTCTCCCATTTAACGGTATGCAATTTGAGTAATTCTTCATGTACAAGTTCTGTGTATAATTTATATATCCATTATTTCTGCAGTGCTGTAACTTGCTTTTACCACAGGTTAGCATTAACTGTATATATTGTGGTGAAAAGTGAAAGGGTATTATTGAAAGAATTTGCTACATGAATGTGATGATCCAAGAGCCTATGAAACACTAATTCAGAGAACATGTAAATGTGCACAATAAAGTACTGCTAAGGCATGGCTGCGTCCTCCAGTATTTTTGCACAGGTAGCCCCAGCAGGTGTAAAAGACCCCATAACAAGACCAGCTCTCGCTCGCCATGTCCGAGCTGTTGACTCAAGCTTCCTCACTGCTTCTACCAGCCATCCAGAAAATGACTTTCCAACAGTTTTAGAGCCTCCTTACACTAGAAAAGCTCTTGGGGACCTTTACACACAAGCTGACAGCTGAGCTGCGGGTGCTTGTTGACTCGCCTTCTACCAGCGGAGGAAGACAGAGGGCAGAAAGACACTTGGCTCAACCCAAGGATCCCTCCCAAAGGCTGAACCACTTGTCAACACTTAGAGCTAAAAGGAGGGGCTGTTTATAAGGAGTCCTATGTTTCAGAGAGGAGAGACTACAGAAGTTCTGTATTGTGAAATTAAGTATCACCTCATTTTTTTAAATAAGTGAATTAATTTATTCATATTTGTACATTAAATTGTATACAATTTCAGACAGCATTACAGTTAGATTAACAAAAAGCTAGTTACCAAAAAGAAAATACAAAACTAAAAATTATTCTGAAAGCTTATTTATTACAGAAGTTGAGTTTCAAGGTCATGTTCATGTAAGTCCAATTTGGTGAAATATTTAGATATTTAAAATGAAATGTTTAAAAAACCCAAGTGATCTCTAGAAAATCATATCTAAGGCAGATTTTCATGTACAATGATTTTAAACATTTGGATAGAGGGGAAGAACCTGAGATCTATACCCAAAAGCTATTCTCTGCAGAAGAGACGTACACACGTGTTTGCTTTCTCCAGCAAACAAACAGTCTATAGAATTGTTACTATAAAAGTTGTGCTGTACATTAGCTGTAGTGCAGGTCACTTTCTTATTAAGTGCCAATAAAGGCTTAACAAAATATACAAAGTCTTAGAAGGTGAGGCTGTTTAAAGCATTAATCGTTTACATATTGCACACTCTAGAGAATACTCATGGTTCCGAAACACGCTCACGTTGCATTTCCCAGTTCTTACAGACTGAACCACACTGGAATGAGAAAGGGTCAAGAACAGCAAGTGTTCCTGGCTGGCAAATCAGCAAGAAGAGAGGCAGGTCCATGGGGGCTGGTGTCTTCCCTCAAGTGGCCAACAGTTGGCTGTTCTTACTGGTCCCGGGACTCGTAAAGAAGTTTCGTTGCCTACATGAAGGCAAAACGTCACTGTGTTAACTCAAGTTTCACTGGCAGCCACCTCATCTCCTTCCTCCCACTCCAAAAATTTCCTTTAAACCCAAGGCTTTAAATTCTTCCTCTATCTTCCTTAGTCCAAGGCATTTCATAGCATTCCCACAGGTGCTAGAGAAACTTCTGAGCCTATTCAGGGTTACTTTACGTGCAGAACCTGAGGTCACCAAAGATTTTAGATCAACTTATATTTGTTTCTTCTTGGTCAGAAATGACCATTTCTGACCAAAACTGCCTTGGAAAAAGCCTAAAGTGGTATTTCTGAGATGTTGGTAATTACTCTAAACACACACAGTGAACGGTGTGTCTCTGGTCTACATCCTCCTCCGCCTTGTGAAGTGCTGGTGAGGGTTCCATGTCTGTCTGACTGTAACAACAACCAGCCCCCAGTGCTGGGCATTCTCTAGCTGCAGGTCCTCTCCCTGCCGCCAGCGAGAACCCCCCAAAGTCTCCCGGCCCTGACCAGTCACTCAAAGCAGAGCTGAGTTCCCGTCCAGGGAGAGCCAGCAGTGGGGGAAGGGCTCTCGCCGTACCTGCAGGAGTTGTGTCCCTTGCGACAGATGAATGGGGACCGGTACGAGGAAGTGCTAACTCGTACTCGGGTGGCAAGGCGAGGCTGGAGTGTGCTGTGCTGAACACAGCGTAACACAGGGGTGCTAGGGGTGGGCGGGGAGCTCAACAGCAGCAACCCACGAGCAAGCAGCCCCACGCTTCCATCTGCAGACAGCTTACAAGTTACAGTGCTAATTATCAGCTGATCAGATGAACAAAGCTCCAGAACTAGTTGGGTTGTTTTGGTTTTTAACTCCCGTAACTTTGGCTTATGAAATACGAAACTTCAGTTTCTTAGCCATACAGTGCCTCACAACAAAGGACGAGACCATCTTCCAGAGTCCTGTTTTCAAAAATCAACAACTTCTCTGAACCTTCATAAAGCAGTAAAAATTAGCTGAGTTTAGGTTCAAAAGAGTGTTTCATAATGCACATTCTTCAGTAGTAACAAAGGAACTTGAAAGTGTAATTCCTACTTCTTTTCACGTAACGACACACATAAGATCTTGGGAAACCCTCTGCAGCACCCATCTTCTTCAGGTATCGAGCATGAAGCTAAAGTCACGTTCATAACAACCACCCACAGCTTCTGGTTTCTTAGCAACAAGGCCCTAAAATCCTTAAATAAAAAATAATAATAATAGAAAGCAAAAGAGACTCCTACAGCTGCACACGCTCTTTAGCACGACTAAGTGCCCCACGTAAAGATTTTCTGCAGCCTTCTGTAAGTTTTGCCTCCTTGGCTTACCTTGTGCATAGCTGCCAGCCAGCTTGCCGACAGCTTCTTGTTACAGCTGAAGTCTTCACTGGCTGTGAACTTCATCTGCGTTAGCTCCTCGGACCCCGGTACCTTGTACTGCAGAATCATACCTATGGCACGAGTATTGCCTCCTGAAAACAAGAAATAAAAGCTTGAACAGCAACAGGTTTTACCCACTAAGTAACACAACTCATAGCTAGTAAGTGTGTTTGAAGAAAAGTAGCTCATCACTTCATTCAAAGCACTAGCAACTGCTCATCAGAGGAGGCAGTGACCACGGGTGCTGGTGCCAGGCAGTGGAGTGTGCAGACTCAACATTGTTTAATTCCCCCTGGCCATCACTGAGGCAGAACTTGTCCAAGCCGTCAGGTAAAGCCACTAGCTACAGACCCCAGGAGTGCCCTCATGCTGCAGTATTACCGTGTCCCCCCTGGGGTAGATGCCAGGTTCGTACTGCAGCCCGCAGCTTGTAAACTGGTTTACCAGTGTCCAGTTAGACTGATGCCAAAGAGGGATCCCTGCTTGATCCAAAGTCTGCCAGAGCAGTCAGAAGTCCCTCCAAACCCGGCAAAGGTTGGGAAAGGTGCTTACAGAAGACTAGATAACAACTGGCAACGTCATTTACTTCCTGAAGGAAATCTGCTACAAAAGACATTGCTCTGACCACAGTGTGACGGCGAGATGTTTGTATCTCTTTTCCTCCGGCTGCACAGAGATTAAGATAAACCAAAGCAGAAAGACAGAAATGAAACGAAAGCTTTGCTTAGAACACCACGCTTTATCGGCATTACTTCCTGAAGTGGCAGAGCACGGACTGAGCCCCAGGAATAGCCTCACCATACATAAAAGGTCGCTTTTTGCAAAGTTCTTTAACAAGTGTCTGCATGGGAGGCCTCCTGGAGGCCGTTACCGTAATATCCAAGAAGCCAAACAAAGACAATCTCAATCTAAGCAACCTGATCAAAAGCCCACAAGCAGTGCTTGTAGCTATTTGCTCCTCTTGTAGGATAAATTGCAACCCAACTTCATCGCTTGCTCCCCTGCAGCCACTGCTCAGAATAACCCATCAAAGGACTACTGAAACCCATAGAAATCAAACGCCTACAGCCTTGACCACTCCGCCCATGTCTGGCACTCCAGCACAGGACCGAGACAGGCAGAACACACCTGACGCAACAAGAGGTCGTATTTCTTTTAAAGCTGGGTAAAAGCAGGCCGTTAACTAACAGTTTATTTACTCAGTGCAACCCTCACTGGCCCGTCCAGGGGAGTGCAGTACTCGCTCCCGGTGCGGGCAGCTCAGCACACCTCTGCCCAAGGAGGGATGTGCAATGCCGTGTACCACTGCAGACACGACTCTTCCCTCCTCTCTCTAGCACGGACAATAGCGCACACAGTCTAAAGGCGGCCTTGAGTCTTCCAGGCCTCCTCCAAAACGTTACAAAACATTCGTTCCCGGTTTATTAAACAGACGGATGGGAAGGAACAGACACACCTGGATTTGAACATAAGCTGAACAGCTACAGAGCAAGCACAACAGCAGCACTGCAGGGGAAGGAGGACGGGAGAGGGGCCATGACAACATGCGTAGGTGAGTCATGCTCAAAGGTACTGGTGATACCTTCAGTAATATGCTGGCTCTCCAGAAGGCTGGTGTAAGTGTGAATATCTTTTTCTACCATCAAGAAGGAAGGCAGGCAGGCAAAAAGATAAAGCAGAAGAGTAGTGAACCAGGAATTACAGGAGCATTAAGTAACTCAGCGGCACATCTGGTTGATCTGAATACCCAGATGAGTTTATTAAAGTTAACACGCTGTGCTGGCTGAACATTGCACAGATAGGCTGTCCAATTAGAAAATTCCAGCAGTGACAGAGGTGTTGCCAAAGAACAGTTATTAAAATTCCTGACCTTGTTTGTTCTCATGTCAGTGAAATCATATTCAAGTTCATCCTGAAATACTCTAAAATCTGGTAAGAGATGAGGCAGTAAGTAGCTGCCCTCTGGCTCACAGGTTACCAGTTTCATTTGGCCACCCCTTCATCTTGAATGAAATTCAGAAAGCATAATTTAATTTTTTTTTTCTCCCCCAGTTTCCCTCTCTCTTCCCTCCAGCAATTGTTTGTACCAGTAGAAGAGAAATCCCAGCTGGATTCTGAAATGGAAGCTACTCAAGACTAACAGTTCCCTCCTGTGAGCTTTTAAATCAATAGATGTTTGTATTCAGCCGAGAGCAAGGATCAGAACAGACGATGACCACCTTTACTGGGGTTTATCGAGAAGCTCTCCCATATTACAGCTGCAAGGCAATTACTCAGTTCTTAGGTTTTCCCCAAAATCCCAGTAGCCACATGGGCAGGGTTTCACACACTGCACTCTATTCTCAGAGCAGTTGTAACTAACATAGTTACACCTCAGTTACCAATAACCTGGAAGTGCACTGTCTAGCTTGAACAATAATTACAACTTCACATATTTTTTTTCTTAATTGTTAATTTGTATTCAAAGAAGACTTTACCTCCAGGAGTAAATCCCTCTGTAAGTATCTGAACGGTTGAAATCTGTATAATTTCAATTTCATAGTGGCTGTCTCCATCCAAAACCAGATATCTACATAACAGAAGAAAAACTTTTTAAAGAAAAAATACATTTTTTTGTAAAAACAGCAAGTCTAAATCAAAGGAAAAAAAATAAACATAATCCCTCCATGACTAGCTGTTTGTATGTTCTTCGGGGTGGGGAGGGAGAGAAATCAAGCAGGAAAAACTACTTTGCATTGAAGTTCTTCACTTAAGGGAGAAAAAACCCACAAAAGCTACAGTTCAGTTTGCCAGCAGACCCCTTCAAAATACTGAAAGCATTCTGGGGGAAGACGAGAGCACAGAGTCTCAAGTGCTCTTGCCAACCAAACTACAGGGATGACCAAAGTAATGCCTTGGCTGTAACGTTCAGCAGTACGGTGCAGTGTTAGAATCGCTTCCAAACAAGCTTTTTTCAGTGGCTACGGATTTTTCCTTGCCCCCCACCCCCGTTCCTATGATCCCCCCAACAGCTGGCAAAACCACTGTATTCTAGCAGCACCGAGAGGCATTACCAGTGAGTGGAGCTCCACATCCCAAGGCATTCTGACCCACACTGCCAGTAAATTCAAACAAACTTACTCCAATAGTTGTTATCTGTCCTTTCAGTCCGATTACTCTCTCCAACATCCTCACAGCACATTACTCCTGTATGTTGTTTAGGTTACTAGATACTAATACAGCTGTAAGTGCAACAATAATGTAAAGTTTACACATGTAGTTTCTATCAATCTCTCACCTCTGATTGTTGGAAAGTCGACAAACCATGAGCTCGGATTTATCAGATGTTCCCAGAGTTACAAAGAACGTAGCACCTGGAAAGAAAGGTTTTAGTACTCTAATGCAGAGTTTAGGAAGGAACATTCAAGTATCAAAAAGTATAACTAGTTTTTTTTCTTACTGCACCTAATACACCAAAGTGGGTGAACTGAGAGACTAACTGAAATGTTAAACTGATTAACATCAGCAGAATGCTCAAGTATAAAAAGCTGATCTTTAGTTACCATGTGCTGAATCACCAGACCTTTCACAATTGCTATGTAATTTCTCCCACATGTTGATGTCCAAGATGAATCTTTTAAAAATGAGAACAGATTTGGAGATGGCAAAAACAGGCAATTAAAGACCCTATCTTGTCACCAGAATGCAAACTATTGTTTCAGTATTCAAAAAAAATCTCATAGCAGGACGGGACCTCCATTCCTATGCTTATCATGAGTAGTGAAGACACATCTTTTTCACCACTGAAGGCCAGCTCAGTCTTACTTTGAGGTCAATGAACTCCAGCCCTCATTTTATGTTTCTTCCTGCTCAAAACAGCTCCTTTGACATCGGGAAAGTCATCTTAGCCACATTAGTGAAGTGATTCATAACTTAACATAAAGCAGACTACACGCCTAACCACTTGAGTTCCTCCATGCCTCACACTCCCTGTATTACCTAATCCCAATGCTGCTGCTCTGGGAAAGGAAAGACTTAACAACATACAGCCCTGCCAAACGGTCTGCACTCCATCTCCGTAATCGGAGCCACGCAGCCCCAGAGAGCTTTACCTCACTATGTCACCACTTCACATAGTCTCACCGACCCCTCAGCACAGCCCCTGGCTGCTGAAGCGAGCCAGAGACATGACAGCAGCAAAACAGCCAAGGACATCACAACCACCAGTGTCCGACTGAGACCTGTGGCTCTACAGCAAGTCAGCAACAACTTCCGACTTGAATTGCACAATAGGAATGCAAGCAGTACAAAAGTCTTCAGTTTAAAATACATCACTTAAAAACTCATCTATGCCCTCATCTGCAAAGCAGAGTGCAGAACGATTTGTGTGTTCCAGGGATGAACATACTCCTTTCCGAACCCAGAGTCTCCTCAGGAACAGTCACGCTAACCAGACGTGAGGTTTAGAGGTTTAGCTTGACGACTGTGCACACCGGCACCATCAAAAGGCACTGAACAGTCACAGAATATTTTAAAAACTGAAGACTCAGCTTTGCTGATAGCAGTGGAACATGAATTACTGTATTGCATGTAGTTTTAACGCTATGCAAAATTGACCCCTCATGATGCTCTGCCACCAGCCATAGCTGTAGGCCAGGGACAAGATCAAAGCTCACAGATGAAGCTTGAAACACGGACAGTATCTTGTTAGAAAATATTAAAATATTCTCTGTAGTAAAGTACTTTTCATCCTTATTTAATGTAACAGGAATACGGCTAAAACATGCACATTTTAAGAAAAATGCCAACTGCATACACATCTGTTCTAAGAGGCATTAAAAACTCCTTTGTTTTTAATTAAATCACTCTGTAAACATCAACTAAAAACTGCAAACTTCTCTCTAAATAAACTGGTAACACAGAATTATTAACTGGCAAACAAGACACATGACAACAAAACAGTATTTAAGGGAGACAAAACCACAGCCTGTTGGACAAGAGGCATTACTCTTGCTGCTTATCAGGTGTCTTTAACACAGCATTTGAATAAATGAGATCAAACCAGCAGATAAATGCACTCAGCCCTTACCATTCATGAGTACTTTAAGCTGTTTGTCATAAAACTCTGTTTCTTTCTGAGATACGAGGGCACATTCAGCACACTGGCGCACAGGGTCCACAAAGCACATGCGAGGCAGAGGCACTTTTTTACTGCAGCACTTGTCACAGAAGCACTTTCCACATCTTCGGCAGTGATGCTAAGCATGAGAGAACGTTTTGTTTGGTTATTCACAAAGGAAACTACTGGGGAACAATTTGATCAAGTTACTACATTAAATATCCTTCTCCTCAAGAAACAGAACAGTTTCTCAAAAGCTGAGGGATAGGTAAAAGAAATTTAACAGCTACAGTGGTAGAAAGAAACCTCTGAAGACTGAACACAAAGGACTGAGCACAGTATGAACAGCAGCACTGTGGGCCTTTGTTGGCACTGGTAAACATGCCTCTAAAGCAGACCAGACAAGACACTGGAAGGGCTTCTCCAGTGTCCAGCAAATCCTTCACCTTACTGTCAATAAAAACCCAAGAGAAGAGTGGTTCCTAGGTCCCTTCCCACTTCCAAGCAAAGATCTTGGGAAACTTCAACTGGAGATCATATTCTTCTTCCTTGAAATTTATTCTCAAGTTTCTCCCATGGAAAAAAAAAGATAAAAATCTTCATACTTAAAACTTAAAGCTACTTCTCTATCAGAATATCAGGCAGCACAGTACAGATCCAGTGAAGTTGCAAAATCAGAACTAGTATCGCCCTGTGTTTCACAGCTACTGAATCCGCAACAAGTGGCTTGGGCTCCACATCACTATTGGGGTGTGACAGTCCCAGCAGGTCTTCCTGATGCAAGTTCTCGTGTCGGAACAAGCACTCCCAGGCAAGCAGGAACTGATTAGTGGCTCAAAGCAAGTTTGAACAGTTTGACGCAAGGCACTGATACACTGCAGTTTTGGTCAGAGTATCCTCTGGAGTACTTATCTCCCAGGGCTACCTCCATTTACTTCCCAAAGCTAACAGAAGTAGAACACAACAGCCTAATGAATTAGTGCTTCTCAGCCAAAACACTCAAACCAACCAACCACCATGCTCTTAAGCCAGCCAGCTAAAAGGTAAAACAAGAACCAGGAGAAAGTGCACACCATGACTGAGGGGAAGCGGAGAGGGAGGTGCTGATCTCTTCCCCCTGGTATCCAGTGACAGGACGCATGGGAATGGTTCAAAGCTGTGCCAGAGGAGGTTTAGACTGGACAGTAGGAAACATTTCTTTACTGAGAGGGTGGTTAAACACTGGAACGGGCTTCCTGGAGAGATGGTCAATGCCCCAAGCCTGCCAGTGTTTAAGGACAATGCCCTTAGTAACATGCTTTAACTTTCGGTCAGCCCTGCAGTGGTCAGGCAGTTGGACAAGATGATCATTGTAGGTCCCTTCCAACTGAAACAGTCTAGTCCCTTCTGTTACTAGGATCACTAACTGACATCCCAATGCTCTTCAGGCCTCCTGAAAATTTACACCTACCTGGTATAGCATATTAGTATGTCTGGTTTACAATTCCTCCTTCCCTCTCCCTCCAAACAATAAATTAAAAACCACTGCCTACGTCAATGCACTACAAGTCACCCCTCCACATTGTTCTTCACTTTTACAAGTGCACGCTGAGAGTGTCACCGTAGTTACACAAAGGAATGATGCTCCCTGCTAAAAATCATTGTTGGCTTTTTTTGGGAAGCTGCTTTCCTTCCCCATGCAGAAACCCCAGTATCAGCAGAATGTTTTCTGATAGTAGGGCTCTGCACACCAGCATGCAGTGACATCCACAGTGACCTGTTTACTTTTATGTAATGACCATAATTTAATTCTAATGTTAGTGTTTTCTCTTTGTACAGTGAGCCTAATTACAACTCACAGCAACCAAGGCAGTTTACACTTCCTACTTTAATCAGAAATTCCCTTTTCCAAACCTGAGATAAACCCTTTTTACTTTTAGAACAGAAGGAGAAACTGAGTTTCGGTTCTCTGCATTTTAACAATATGTTTCTTTAATGTACAACTGTAATTCTCTACTTCTGAAAACATTTTGGTTATATTTCCAAACCTAATTTTATCTCCTAAAATACAACTGAATTAATTCATTTGTTTTTTGTGTCAGTATTGATGTTAGCAGCCCACTCCAGCATGAGTTCCTCTCACTCTTCCTTTGAATGTAAATCCTGTGGGTAGCCAGTAATTTGGAAAAACTCTAACTATGTATTACACTCTGAGCAACAAGAAGAACTTCAAAGAAACAGAATTAAACCAAAAAGGACCTCTACTCAGAAAAGGCAGAACAGAAAGAAAAACTACTCTTTAAGTTACACCAGACTCTGTATGCTATTCTACTGAAATCTTCCACATTGTAAACGAAAAGAAGTCCATGTTAGCGTTTTGCAACAGTTAATGCTTTACATTTCATTGATTTCTCTTACCTTTCTAGTTATGAAGTCAAATTTTGTATCACACTGCATACATCTTGGGCACTAGAAAACAGTACAAATTAAGATTAATCTACAAGATTTCTAAACCTTTAATCCTACTACCGTATACAGAGACTGAGCTTTCTATTATGCCTTAAAAAGAAACACCTCCAACAAATTCCCATCCTTTATCTTTTCACCAGGAATGGCTTCCATTTAGCATCAGTGTAGCAAAATAATGTCATCCCCACTCGCAAGACAAAGCTGCCAAACTCATTCACCCTACGAGACACTACATCCTGCCAGCAGTCAGAACTACATTTCAGAAGTACTGATCATGCTTAACAGCTATCCGGACAGCCACATATTCCAGAGTCGACTGTTTTTATGTAAGTTGTCGTCCTCACTCCACTATATGTGATGCTCTGTTGACTCTCTAAAACATTGTTTATGTATTTTAATGCTCTCCATACTTACACATTTTTGAAACATGAGAGGAGACATTTGGTTTTCTTCCAAGCCACTAAGACCCACTTTATATTCCAGCTACAAAATGTCACTTCCTGAAACACCTCTTTCCTAAAACAAGCTTACACTCACACATCTCCCAAAAGAAAAGCCAGAAAAACTGAAGAAGCTTCTTTCTTGCAACTAAGCAGAGTTTAAGGGATAAAAATTTGATTTTCTAAACTATAGAAGTGCTCAGTGATTTTTACACAACCAAGACTTTCTGTACAGAAAGACACCTACCGAAAGGCTGATACTCAGCCGCCAGATCACTGGATTTTCACCAAGATTTTACATATTTTTATCCACCATATCAAAAACCACTCTCCATGGCTTATAATGCAATTATTGCTAGATGTATTTGCAAATATTAATGGAAGATTATGCCTGACATCTGAATCGAGAGACCGTGGTTAGATCCTGTGGTAAGTTTTATAACTGTAGAAACTGAAACTCCTCAAACCAGACTATCTCAGACTACAGCCAAATGTCATCTTAAAAACATGCCCTAAGCTGAGCAGGTGCTATTTGCTAAGCACACAGTAATCGCCCTTTGCCTTTAATTAGCATCTTTCAATACTTAACCCTGTGTCTTCTATAAATTCCTTCAGGTTACAACAGCTTTTGTCGCCTATTTTAGGGACATTTGCTTCAGCAGGTGCCCAATCACAGTAACAATTGTCAAGAAAATGTTACAGCAGATGGATTAAAAATTCTCTAGAAACTTTTCACATTCCTTTCAAGTAGAAGACTGTTAATAATTTCAACAGTTTATATGAAGTGTTCTGATCTAAACAGAAGTTTAACAAATCAGAGTAACTGCAGTTACTGTAATGGAACTTAAATATCTACTTGCAGTATCTGTTACAGTCAGCTACCTGCTTCCAAATTCCCCACAGAAGAGAACAAGAAATGTTCCTGTATTGTTTCAAATAACGTACCGAAGTAAGGCATCCAACCACCTCTTTTCACTATGGCTGCAGAAAAGCTTATTCTAACATTCACTGATGAATAACCTTCAGCACAAAGCAACTTCAGCATTCCCCAGGTTTCACCTCTGTAACAAGCAGTACTCTACAGCCAATACCACATTTTACTCTACATTTATCTTGATTTAGTGTTTTAATTTTTGACATGTGTGGCTTAATAGCTTCTCTGGGAGCTGGACCTGTCAAGAATTTTGGTATACTTCGAATTTACCAGGAGTCTAACTCATTTTCTTAATGGAAACATGTTTTGGTTTGGGTTTTTTTTTTTTGTCTGTAATTTGAAAGTACAAGCCACAATCTAGGAGGAAAAAACCTGCTCTTCTAAATACTGACCTAAATAGATTTCATACACAATGTTATGTTAAACATACAAGTTGCTTTTCAGGAAGGAGCAAAGTTATCCACCCTCTTCTTTAATACAAACTCTATAGAAAAATATTTCTGAATTCCAGACCTATCATGAAAACACTGCCTGATACACAGACCAGTCAAACGCCATATGGTAGCAGACACTGCAGAATGGGATTTTCCTACAGAAACGTCCTAGCCCAAGTAGGCTCGACATGCTGTTCCTTCAAGGCACTTCTGCTTCAAATAACCAAGACTGAGCGAACCCAGTTGCATAACATCAACTTCTACTTTGCCTGGGAAGAGATCTCTGTTGAATAAAGTTTTGAAAGCTGAATTCTTCCTATTCATCCATATGCTGACATAATTAGAGAGCACATGAGTATTGAATTAATCTTTATTGCTTGAAGGTTTTTTTATCACATTTACAGAGAGAGAAGCATGATGTTTGAGTTACTTTTCATGTCTTCAAGACACATGCTTTTTAAAACTAGTGCAAATCTACTGGTGACGTGCATTTATATTTAACTTCTTACTTCTTATCTTTTTGTTTCCACTTGACAAAAAAATCAGATTTGCACTAGTTTCATTTCACCCACAATCAACATACCACTAACACTGATACCAGATTACTTCATGTAGCAAGAGGAAAATGGAAGAATATCCAGCAGTTGTTGGATCTTGGTATTAATTTAAACAACTGAGAGCTAGCTCATTGCAAAGAGCATGGAACTTCTCACACATTTGCTAAAGTGTGGTAACAAATTTGCCTAAGTCTCTGGATCCAGGCAGAGGTGAGCATGCTGCAGACGGACAGGAAGCTGTAGTTACGCTTCATATGCTTTATTTGCATCTACGGTGAGAGAACAATTTGAGAAGTGATGCAAGGTAACGCCTGGTTGAGCTTGTTGACACAGTGAACTTTTGCACACGTGAAAGTTCACAAGCTTGTCAAAGCACACCTTGTACGTGGCTGAGCAGAAGAGCCGATGCCGGGTGGAAAACACCACAATGCAAATTCGGCAGGTATGGCTTAGGGTGCTTTCTGACATGACAGCTGTACCAGGCCCCGAGTCTGCCAGCGGCGTGAGCGCAGCTCTGTCACACAACTAGTGCTGACTCCAAGAGCCTGAGCCAACGGAGGACCCAGCTACTTAAAGCCCAGCTCTCCCGCAGTGGCCCAGGAGCCCCAAGGAGTCCCCGTCATGTCCCTACAGCTGCACGCTCCCCTCGCACATCCCAGCTCCGAGGCACACAGCATTCCTCAGGCATAGAAACACCTGGTACACAGCTGGATGCCACGAGGTTTGACCACCTCTGCATTTGAACACACAAATCTTACCCAATTTCTAGTCCGGGATTTCCTTAGTAAGAACGTCACCAGTTCAGCTTTGCTGGTGACTAACGCAGACATTCCGGGCCAGACGAGGCATACGCAAGTGACCAAAATTTCAAACTCTGTCTCCAGTGCAGTTATGCTCATCCCAAATATTCATATATTATCCACCTCAACTCATTACTCATATCATAAATAAGACCACCAAAAAGAATGTTTTCTGTAGAACTGCCTCAATCTTACACTTCAAACTCCTCAAAATAACTGATATTTCAAGACTGTATAATCTTGTGACATAAAATTTAAAAATTGCAATATATTTCAATGTTATACAGGTTTCACAAAACTACCTACTGCCATAATTTTTAGGTGGCTTTACTTCTTAAAAAAATAAGCCAGTAGACTCTTCCTGCATAAGAAAGATAAAGCTACAGAATTTGTGAGTGCTACAGGCTGCACAGCAGAAGCCAGCATATTTGAAAAGCCAGATCAGCGTTTGCAAATACCAGTCTCTTGTCTTGGACAAAGAACACTTTTTTTTTTTTTAATTACATCTGACATGGTAACAAGAGCAAGTGTTCTTGCTGAATTCATTAACTAGATGACACTGTCTCTTTAAATTTCATTTTATGAATAAAACCATGGGTTCTATAAGCTTTCCTGTATGTCACCTATCTGCCTTATTTAAGGAAAAAGTTTGTAACATACTTGGTAATCTTTAACCAAAGAGATGTCAGAACTTCAACACGCTTTAAGAAATCTAGTAAAATAACTTTTTACAAAACAACAATAATGCAAGATTAAGAATATGAATTAACAAATGCATTTAAAACATCTGCCTATAACACGCTTCCTCTCAATAGTGAGTATCACTGAGTCTGATACAAAGGCAACATTCAGACACTGATCCACATCACCAGCTTACTGTCCAACAGACTACAGGGGAAAAGCCGAATTTTAAGGAGAATGAAGACCTGCAAGTACAACTGTAATATAAAATTCAAACTAACACCACACGTCAGACTGATGTATCTAAAACATACAGACTCAATTCTTAAATATATGTAACTAGTTTAAATAAATCCTACCACAATCCTCAAACACCCTTTAGTTGAATTAAGATAGTACCTTGTATTAGACTGACTCAGAAGTTCCTTGGTTTTTTAATGGAACTACTCTGCTATAATCAAGGACTACTGAAATATAAAACTATATTTCAGAAGGTCAGGGAGAAAACTAATTTCAATTTAACTGTTACACAAATTATACCCACTGATGAGGACATCAGGAATCAGGTTTCCAGGTGGCCCAGGTCAGCGCACACAGGGTGCAGCAAGTCACCAGCGCAGCAAAAGCGGGCAACTCCACGCCAAGGAAACCGCTTGCACAATAACTGCTCAGACTTTGCTACAAGCTCACTGATAAACACACACCCCATCTGCAACACACCCAGTGCTCTGCACCACGCACGGTGCCCCGAGAGCAGAGCACTGGTACCTTCAAACGACACTCAGCTCCGGTCACTGAAAATTTTCTCTTATCTACAGTTCACACAGGACAGATAACCCGTTGCTACTGATGACAGGGAGGATTTTTTTTTATTTGCCAAGTAAGGAAGAGAATAACTTGGGAAAACTCCCACATTATATTTTAGCAGACCACTTATTCAAAATAAGTTGAAGAAGTCACTTTCCAAGAAAGCGACTTGTTATTTTGGACAAAACCAGCAACTGAATCACTAACCATCCACCTTAGGCCAGTAAAGGTTAGTCTCAGTCACCTCAGCTGCAGAAGCTGTGCTAGCAGAGTGAGTCTCCAGAATCATTACTTTTACACAGAGCTTTTTGCCTCAAGACATAGCAGGCAGGGGCAAAATTCTCTTCCTCGTTCCTAACCAAGGAGGACATAGTATTCCCGCACAAAACAGACCAACCACGTGAGTATCTGGCAAAGAATGGCTTTGCTTAATGATTCCTTGCTTAAATTCATATTGGCTCATCTAAAATAAATCTTAATTCCAGTCACATTCAAATGCATTGGCATGCATCCACACCACAGAACGCTGGCAATAAATAAATAAACAACCGATTGATTCTAAGTTGTATTAACATCTAGCTGTAGGGACTGGTAACAAATAATCATATCGTGTGGAATTTAATACAACGTCACGATCACACAGTTTACTTGAAAAGTATTTAGAAGCAAAGTCAAACAGCCCTAGCTATTCAATACTCGTTTAACACTAGAACATTCACCCTGGGAGCTGGAAGGGCTGTTCTAACTTAGCCGTATTGCCTTAATGCTTTGCATGAGCTATTTTTTTTATATCAACGTGGTCTTCACAATTACCTTTATACGCATTTAAAGAGAACGCTGCACTAAACGCCAATACTGCATAGCTAGCTACACTTTTACCTCATTAAGTCCCTCGCTGATTCTGGTGACAGGGCCACCCACATACCCCCGAAGAAGGAGTGCCGCCCTTAACCTGCTCAGCCAATTAAACTACGCGAAATAAAAATTCTGCTTTACAACTAAATAGCCGCGCCCGGGCGAGCCTGACCCGCTGCCCGCTCTGTCCGCTGGGTGAGGCGAGGTGAGCCAGGCAGCCTGCCGCTCCTCAGCACGGGGCGGCCTGACCGGCGGGCGGACGAGCCCCTGAGGGCGCCGCAAGCCCCCGGCCCGGCCGCTGCCCCCAGCCCCCGGGCTGAGCGGGGCCGCCCCGCCGCTCCCGCCAGCGCCGTGCCCCGGCGGGCAGCCGCGGCGGAGAGACGGAGAAAGGCGCCGGGAAACGCGCAGGAAAGGGGAAGAACTGCCATCTCAACCCCTGGGGCCGGTGGCGGCCGGGAGAGGCGTGTCCCGGACACCCGCGGGACAGCGGCCCCTGAGGCGGCGGCGGCGGCACCGCGCAGAGGAGAGCCCCCCCCCCCCCTCCGCGCCGGACCCCCGCGGGAAGGACGGAGCGGGGACCCCGCCTCTACCGATACCTCCTTGTCAGGCACCCAGGGCGGCTCGTCCAAGCCGAAGGGGCTGCGGGCAGAGCGGTGCTCGGGCACCATGCGCAGGCCACTGGGCGAGCGCACCAGCTTCTTGGCGTCGCGGGCCTCGCAACCCGACATCTTCCCCCGCAAACTCCACCGCCGCTACTCTCCCCCTCGGGACTGGCACCGACACTACCCAATAGCCGCCGGGGCCCTTCGGAACGGGCACGGCGCAAGGCCAATGGAAAGCAGTCAGACATCTGTCCCCGCCCACTCGCTCCAGGCGCCCAATAGAACACTGGCTCCGGACTTCTCAGCCAATCCCGTATGGACTGGGGTTTAAGGCGAGCATATTATGCCTTCCCCACCTTTTTAGGCGCTCGAGGCGCACGCGCAACAGGAATTGCCATCCCCGCAACCCGGAAACGAAGGGCGTGAGCTGTGTGAGATAGCCAATCAGCGTAGGGGGCGGGTTGACTGCGGCCTTGAGGAGCGGCTCCGGGGAGGCCCCGCGGCCGAAGGAGCAGCGCGGTGAGCCCCTTAGGCCGGCGCTGCTCCTACCGCCACCGGCACTGCGGAACGCGCCTCTCCCCGCCCAGCCGCGCGGAAACGACGCGAAAAGCCTCCCGCCCCCTCCTGGAGCAGCGCTCTGCCATTGGCTGTCCTGCCGGAGGTGTCGCTTTGCGGATTTCTGATTGGCCTGCGACTAGGCAAGCTGCTCGCCGATTGGCTACAGCCTTTTGCGGCGGCTCTGGCGGGGGGTTCGTAACGGGGGTGAGGGCGGTGTGGCTGCTCTGGCGCCCCGGCTCCGGGCGGGCCGGTGCCCCCCCCCCCCCCCCCCCCCCCCCCCCCCCCGCCGCTAGCCGCTCTCCAGGCCGCGCCGAAGGCCCCCGTGAGGCACCGCCCGTGGTGAGGCAGCTCCCGGCGGGGCTGGCGTCGCGGCAGGGCCGGCTCAGCCCTCCCCTCCGGCGGACGGGGGGGCTGTGAGTGGGGTGCGTGTCGCCGTTCTGCGGGTCGGGCGGGCTGTGAGAGGCCCGGGCGGCCGCTTGCGGTGCCTCGACCGTGGGACAGGCCCGGCTGCCCAGCGGTGAGCTCCTGGTGGGTTCCCGCCCTTCCCGGTGTCCCGGAGAGCGGCCGCGGTGGAGCGGCCTCCTGCGAGCGGAGCGTACGGAGCGGTCTGGGGCCCTTCCAGTCAAAGGCGGCGTAATCATGGTTAATGTCGGTGAGTTTCCTCTTCTGACTCTTGTCGGAATGTTGTTTTAAACGGGTGTTGCTTAAAAATAACTGTTCCTTCTCCTGTGTCTGTTCCGTTGTCAGGATCCCCAGCAACCTCTCCTCCCCCGTGTTAAAAAGGGATTGTTCGTTAAGTCATACGTTCTTGTGTAGCTCGTGTGTGTCCGCTGCAACCCTTCGGAAAGATGGTCTGAGCAATAGTAACAAACCCCACAGTGCTCTTCCAGGCAGCTGCAGTGTGAACCGTTGTGGTTTAGATCAAAGGATTAAGAAGAGTGTTTAATATTACAAGGAACAAACTGATTTTAGTGTTTTAATACTAAATTTGCTTTTGGCTAATCAAAATATATTTGACAATCCAATGTATGAATAGTCCTGCATCATTTCAAATTGCACACACATGAGATTTTTTTTTTTTTTTTTTTTTTTCTATTTGAAAATGCAAAGCTCATGGAAGGAGTGGCAGGACAGAAGTGACCATACAAAGTATTTGTAAGCTTCAATGCAGAGCAAAAGCACTATGCAGAATTACAAGCTATTAAAATACTAGTAGTTTTAAAATGCAGTATTACTAGTTGAACCCTTTAACAGCAGATATGGAAACAGAAGACTTCTGCCAATGTAGTGAATCTTTGTTATTTTTTTAAGATAACTGATAAATATACTGTTAAAAAATTAAAAAGAATATTCCTGCAAACTTTTTGAATTATACTTATTTTTTCTGTTGCATGTGTATCTCATAAAAGCCTCTTTAATAGCAGATAATTCACCCCAGTGCTGTATCAGGAAATGGACTGGGACCAGTTTGACTTGAACCCTAAAGTAATTGCTGCGCTTAAGAAAGGTAACTTAATTTGCCAATGTCTCACTAATACATCTGTCACCGTAATGTCTTCCTTTACGTAATGATGTGTTTGTGGGTGTAACCATACAGATGTACAGTAATGTTTTAGAACTGTAATTAAGTATTTCATAAGCAAGTTTTTTGAGTAATCAGAAGTGATGGCTTTTTCCCATGGTTCAATAATAATTTCCAAACAATTTTGTATCAAGTGTCCGTATACTGAAAGTAAATGTTGCCTGCCTAGCTTACAAGAATGCAGTGTAGATAAACCTCAAGTAAATGATTAGCAGAAAGTGGGAAAAGTTTTTCTTTTGTGCGTAAGACTGTAATGCAGCCAAAAGTATTTATAAAAAATCTTCTCATTTCAGCTGAAATAAAATCAATAAAAGAGATTTTAAATCTTTCTGGAGCAGACTTGCAAAGATTGATGAAACTATCCAGTGCAGATACGCAGTGCTTGCTGAAAACAGTCTCTCTCACACTGAGGAGAAGTGATATGCTTACAGGTAATATAGTCAATACAAAAAAAAGTATTCTATTTAAATCTTAAAATACTGTCACTGGGAGAAAATAGTTTCAGCTCCTCATTGACACAGTGATGTGATTCTGAAAGTGAAAAGGCAAGAGTTTTTGTTTTGCTGTAGTGAATTATTTAATGATCTGAAGGACAGCTCCTCTGAGACCTTGAAGGTAGATGGAAGGGGATAGGTGTCATTCTTCAGGGTCAACCCTGCCCGAAACAGGACAAAATGATTCTCCAGTATGAAAAACTTGTTTAGAGGGGAAAAAAAAGATTCCCTCTCCCTTTTGGACTAAAACCAGTTGAAAAACTTATATAAACATCTCATTCCAAAGCAAACAGGCCCTAAGAGCTTCTCCTGTACAAATGCTTTGTGGCAGCTGTGTGTTTGGAATTTATTTTCTTGTGATTTGCATATGTCTTCAGGCCTTGGCCGGGTGCCTGGTACACTGTTTCATAGTCTGCTATAGCTTTCCATTTCCATAATTGCTGTGCTTGAACCTTGCTGGCAATATTTTCCCAGAGTGTAGCTTTCCATAGAGACTCCTTAGAGACAGAGAAAGGAAAAAAGTTTGAGAAGAGGAAAGGGGTCAGTGTAAACTATCCATTTTTGAACAGGCATTCAGGTAGGAGGCCCTGCGGGGAAAGGGAGGTGGGGAAGACCAGGCTGAACTAGAAAAATTTCCCATCAATAAAGAAAGCGACCCTTGTAGACCTAAACCTGGTATACTGCCTCTATTTTGTATCATTGAGTGTTAGAAAGGTACTAAATGAAACTTTTTTTTTTTTTAATGATTAAAAAAAAATCCAAAACCCTGCAGCACTTCAGCTCTACCAAGATAAAGATCATCTCACCTCCCAACACCAGAAGCTAAGCCTGGGATGTTCGGTGCTAGATACCTTGTTAAAAGGTGGCATTCCCTTAGTGGGAATCACAGAACTTGCTGGGGAAAGTTCTGCTGGGAAGACTCAGATTTGTTTACAGCTGTGCCTTTGTGCGCAGTATCCTTACAACTACGGTGGGTTGGAGTCCGGTAAGTACTGCGGTGTAAATTCTGATGAATTTGCCATTTAGGGGAATAGACTGTCTTTAAGAACATCATCAGTGCATTGAAGTAGATGCACAAATTCAGTGCATGTCTTGCCCTTCTGCAGTAGCATTAGTAGTAAGCTGGTTAGCTGGTAAAGCAGCTTTACAGAGAGAAGAGCATGCTGTGCACGTGCCGTGCATCACAGCCTCATTTAATGCAAAGTTACTATTGGCTGGTGTTTACCTGCCTGCCACTGAGGGTTAAACTAGACACCTGCAAACAGTATATGAAAAGCATTGCTGTCCTAAATACTTAATGACTTCTCAGGTACCAACCACAGCAAAACAGCTTGTCAGATAATTTTCCACAAACATCTTGGGTTTATGGTGTATGTTACCTAGTTGGGGGTTTCAAATTTCAGAGAATGTTTAGTTTGTTAACAGTAATTAAAGTGATTTACAGTGTAAAATTGATGGAAATCTAATTGAAGAAAGCTTAACGTTGTTTTTATATCTGCAATTTTCCTGGTTTTGACAAAGTGAATGGGTTTATTCTTTGATTAGAATATGCATTTTTTAACCATCTGTCACACTAAGCTGACTCCTAATACATATTTTTTTGAAGTATTTTATGCTGTCTTAGAAAGGGGGGAAATGTGTGTCACTTTTGAGAACTCAGTGTCCTGGTAGTCTGCCTTAGGTGTGTTTCGGCTGTGATCTTGCTCTTCCGTGCAGCACTGGGTTTAATTTGGCAGCTCCGTGGTTTGTTTGGAAACTTAATTATTTCTTGTGCTATATCCACCCATGTGGAAAAATCATGGAATGTCCAAATGAAGATCTTGTTTAAAGGGCAGTAATTAGCCTGTGATTTACATAACTTTGCTTTAAGTTAAGTCATTAATCAGAGCAGAACCAAATATATTTTGTTTGATTCCTTCGTGTGTTGCTGCTAACTGCTGCAACTAGTTTGAATGCAAATACATTTTTATTCATGCCCCAGCATTTCTCACTACTTGCGTTGAAAGAAAGGAGCGAACCGGGCTGGAGTACACACGGTGCCCAACATCCTAATGGCAGTCTTGTCTCTTGTACCAGACTACAGCCTGCCTTGTAGGGCTACAGAATGGCAAGTCTTGTTATTATTTGTACTTGAAGATGGTTCTTGTTTGTTATGCACCTAGCACTTGGTGCCATTACGAGTGCTTTGTCGTGCCTGTGTTCCCCGTCTACCCACTCCCGAGTGTTTCATGGAAGATAGGGTAGGATGGCCATTGTATCAGTGCTCCTGTGAGAGAGCCAGAGCGTTTCAGAAGGGCTGAGAGGGCAGAACTTTTGAGGACCTTGAAGGTACAGAAGGCAGAAATATCTTGCTGCAGGAGTTGGAAAGCTAAGGGAGTGGTGGAATCCTAATTCTTCCAGTTTTTAACTCTGAGTGGTGTCTTGCCATATGTTAGACTGCATACAGTCATAGCAGCAGATACTGTTTGCATAGCACTTGGAAAATGGAACTTGATTTCTCTGCAGCCTATAAATAAGGGTTGTGTTTAGTCTCTTATGAGAAATACAGGAATTAAAAGCTTATGAGGCGTTTTATTCTATAGGGAACTTGAGAACAACGATGCTTAGTAACTATCACAGAAATCTAGCACTGCCAATAGAAGGTTAATCTCAGTGCTAAAACTTTGCTAACGATTTCAAATGATGGTGGGTTGGGGTTTTTTTTTTAGTGCTAGAAGCTTCTCTTCTCTTAGGTGGTGATGTTGAAATACATTTCTTTAGACAGTATAGATTCATGATGTATTTACTTTGATTTAGTGTTAATGTTGTTTACAATTCTCTGTGCTAGGAGGTTGGCAGCAAACAAAGAAAATAGGACATCCTTTGCCTCCAGGTTATCTTTCTGCCATTCCAAGAATGTCAGTTTTGGTCAATCACATGTTGGCTGAATTTATTTTATATGCCCAAATTCATAAGCAGTACATGAATGTAATGTGACAAATTCATATCCATATTAGAATTCTGAGTTAGGAAAAAATGTTTGTTGCCGATCCTTGGTAACAAGCTGGTTTGGTGCACGACAGATTATGTTCATAAGGCTCAAAATTCATCCTCCTTTGAGGGTGGGGTTTTTTAGTGTGTTTTTATTTTTGTGTGTTTGGTGTTGGGGTGGGGTTTGGTCAACAACCAACATAGCGCTTTTATCAGCCTAAGTGACGTAAAGCACTAGGATTTGATGAAATACGCTGATTTCTGTTTGGGTTTTGTGGACCTGTAAGGAAAGATGCTTATGTGGTCACTGAGGACAACTGACTTCTTAAGAGTGTGTCTGAGCTTCTTTCTCAAAAGGGGTGACTGACTCTTGACTTGTTGTCAGTGTTGACGGCTTCCTAATAAACTGTAAGCAGCACGATGCCATAGGCGTTTCCGTTTGTGTGGTGCTAGCCTCCTCTTTTCATCTAGGTCATGATAATTCGCTTATCTTTAAAGATCTATGAATATTAAGTGCTTTTGCCTCATAATTGGGCATCAGTCTTTAATATTGAGTTTAGTTATTTGTCAGTCTCTTCTAGCCATTGTAACTTTGTCATGAAGCACCTCCTGTATTTTTGATGCATGTGTATCTATTCTCCTTAATCAAATGTTTCTGTGTGATTCCAACTGAAGAGCACAAACAAAAGCTGCAGAGGCTTGGTGGTGAAGGTCCAGTAGGAGAGAGTGCTATTCTCATTGCACTGTGAAACTCAAATTTTAAGCCCAGACAAAGCTCATCTGGTATATTTTATGTAGCTTTACTCTCTTAAAGTTCAAGATGACAATTACATAATTATTTTGTGAAATGAGCATCACTTAAAGAAAAAAAAAAAGGTTGTCCCACTATATATTTTGGAGAATCACAAATGGACCAGTTACATACTCAGAGTACAGTATCTGCTGCAGTAGATTGAACTGGTGTCAAAGAAGCATTACAGCAGAGTAGAAGGTTGGCAGGTGACTGAATGCTGGCATTTACAAAACTAAACTGAGGCAGGAAATAGTCTATGAAGTGGAACTGTTCTCAAGAAGGAATTAATCTTCTGGATCTCTCTTTTTTTACAAGTGTTTGACTAAGAAAACCTAACCTGAATAAATGTGTTCACTTAAACTGTAAAACTGCTGTCATGGTTTGACAAAGAGGATAGTGTCTATCTATTGATCAGGAGTTTTAAATACAGGCTGCTGGACCAGTGGAGCAGAGAGGACCAGATTTTTGCTTCTCCCACTGTTCTTTTTTGCCTCCAGGTGTTACAACTGTAGGATTACCTTGTTTGCCTCAATTTACTTGTTCATCAGGTATAAATGTGAAACTGGGCCACAACTGCATGTAAGTTTGTAATACAGTAAGATGCTTGATTGTTTTATACTCCTCTGGGTTTGCCTTGTGTTTGTTCTGTCGCTGTTCTTACTAGTGTACGAAATCATCTGCAAAGAAGATCTTTAGGAGAATTTTACATTTCTTTTTCTCCAGATAAGTTTAATTTTGAAAAAAAAGTGCGTTTTTTCAGCAATTTTCTCAGGTTTTCTGTTTTGAAATGTCTTGAATGTTGCAATAACTCTGGATCAAAATGCAGTTATCTAATCAATGGAGCACTGATCCATCTAGAAATGCAAATCTGCATTTGAAGAAACAACGACCAGGAAGTTTTGACAACAAACAGACATTCCATCCTTTTTAAGTAAACCAAGGAGAGGACAAGCGACATACTGCTTAAGGTGGGGTTGATTATTAGAAAGCAGATGATTTTTCTATAAGCCAGCATTCATGGTAAAGAAATTCCTCTTTCAGCATTGGGCAATGTTGTGCAAAAGGCAGTCAGCTATGAATAAGAATGGTAGATGAGAAGTCCAGAATGTTTTACCTTAGCAACTGTTAAGTTGCTAGCTGACACAAGTTAGCATAGCTTTTGTTAGTGGGAAATTCAGAAACCGCATGGGCGTAAGGAAGCTGCATATCTTGGTGGGTTTTCTTGGTTTATTTGGTTCTGAATTTGCATCTTAATGATTTTCAGGTTTGTGGTGTAAGTGTTGCAAGACATAATTGGCTTATCTGAGTGAGTGTTGGTGCTAGATATACATAATGTCACATTTCCGATTAGAAATTTTGCTTGACCTACTGGCTTATTAGAAATGATGAAACTGGAAATCTGATTAGGAACACATGAACTGCCCGTAGTAAAGATACTCACCTGCCTGTTTGATACTCAGCTCTTACTGTCAGGTTGGAGAGTGATATGAAAATGAGTCCAATTAGGAGAAATTAACCTAGGGAAATAGTTAAGAAAGTTAAGGTTCACCTCATTAATGGCTTAATAACTAGCTGTTTAAAAAGCCTTAAGCAGATAAGTGGTATGATTAATAGTTCGCTGTGTTTTCCTCACCTGAGCGTCATACAAGTTCAGATAGTATTCAACAAGCTGCTGATGTCACTGTGAACTTAACGGATTCAAGTAACTGTGGACTCATTTGCTCTTTTTTTGGTATACATGCTTGTTTGAGCCTACAGGTATTGCGTGTGACTTCAGTTGTTGTAATGACCAAAGACAGCATTTATGTCCACAGTTTAAAATTCAGAATTCCATCGACTCTAACACTAGGAAAAAAAGTGGGGGAAAGTACAGAAGATATTCGTGGTTCAACTTCTTAGTTTTTTTTATATGTTGTAGTTCAGAAATCGTGATCAGATCATGACTGCTCTGATCACTAATGCTTTATTGTTGTCCTTATTCACTATTAAATATTGTACACTGCCAACAACCCTCAGTTCCCTCTGACGTAAGCATATACATAATGAAACTGGGAATTGAGAATGGAGACTGAATATTCTAATGATAAATGCTGTTGGCTGCCAGGGCCAAGGAGAGTAAAAAGGAGCCAAAGTATAATTTGAACCTGTTATTAGGTAAAATAGAAATAAAAATTCTGGAAACATGTCAGTACCTCCAATGGAAGGTGTGGATGATGATGATGAAGTATTTTTCCACGTATTAATAACTGAGGAAGGCCTTTAATTGTCACCTGGCAAAGACAATTTTTTAAATTAGTGGGCATGGGTAATTTTTTTTGCTTTACCTGATAGCTTTCTGAGTGCTTAAAAATAAGACTATGTCTTGGAAAAATAATTTATTTTTTAAAATGTTACATATGTGCAGTAGGGTGATTTTTTGGTAAGAATTTATGGTGGGGTTGGGGAGAATTAAGCTGAAGATGCAAGTTTAGCTCTAAAGAAAATTAGGCTTAAGCTCGTCTTTGTCTTGTATAGAAGATTCTCAGAATTCAGTACCCTGTGTTATCCAGGTGTCCATCAGGAAAATATTTTTATTGATAAAGTAACCATTAATTTTCACTTGATCCAGTCCTGAGATCTTTCATTTTCTGCTATTGGATATAGTTTCACACTTTTTTTTCAGTGGAATATATAGAGGATTTGGAAGTTGCATATGGAAATGGGACTTTCTGCTCCCTGGAGAGCTGATGTAGAGACAGACCATTGGGGTGGAAATGTTCGGGATGTCTCATACTGCCAAGCACATCAGCTGCCAAGCTGTGTTAGCAGCTTCAGCCACGTTAGTGAGTGGACTTAGTCCTTAGAGGTAACCCCATAAGTATTTGCTGATAGTTCTGGCTAGTTCTGCAGTAACAGTAACAATTTTTTATAAGGAAAATATAGCATGCACTTCTGTTTTCTTTCCCCAACATCTCTGATATCAATGTATGGTTAATTTTCTCTGCAATAATCCATACTTGTCAACTAGAAATCACAGTAAAAATCTCTAGACGTCACTCACAGTAATGTGATTGAAGTAAAATGCTTTTTATCTAATCTGCCAATTTCAGGACTGGGATTGGATGAGTGATTCTCTTTAAACTGGCTTACAAACTGGCAATAAATACCCCTCCATTTGTAAATTTAAACCCAAGAAACTTGAAAACAGTGAGTGAAATTAATCAAAATACTAGTTGTACTGATTTTGGCTGGGATAGCTGATTTTCTTCATAGTACGCTGCTGTGTTTTGGATTTCTGACTAACTATGCAGTATTGCTCTATTTACGATACCTGTAATCCCCCAAGCGAGGCGGTGAGGTGTTCTGCAGCTGTGCAGAGTGTCACCTAGTGGAGAGTACAAAAATCCCGTTGTGTCAGCAGGCGCCAAAAAAAGGAGCTGGCAATTACAGGAAAGTCATAGGAGTGTGTTTTTGTTGTTGTTCATCATTGATTCGTAGGAGTGTGTTTTTGTTGTTCGTCATTGATTCGATGTGGCTGCAAAAAAAAAGTAAGAGGAACTTGCAGGTACTTATGTCTAGCTTTTCAGTGCAGAATGTATTATTGTATTTTTGTGCTGTTAAGAAAATTGCGTGCGTAAGAGCCCTGGTGTAATAACAGCGGTGGTTTCCTTGACTATAGGAGCTGTCTACATTTGTACAGAAGATGTGTTCCCAAGTAAACGTTTGCAGCAGCTCATAGATCAACAACATAAGCTGCGTGCAGATGTTCCAGCTGAAATCATACAGAAGATCAAATTTGGAAACAATATTTTTGTTGAGCATGCAGCAGACCTAGTAAGTACTAGCACAAATTATTACACTATAATTCAATAACCACAGGGTTGGGTTTTTTCTTATATAGGAGACCTTTCCAAAGGCTAAAAGTGAACTAAGATCTGTAATGAATACTTCTTAATCTCTGCGGTTTGCTGTTAGAGAACTATTAGAGTGTTTTATTATGAAAGATATTGAGAGAAATATTAATATTTTTTAGAGTGAACCATGTAGTGGATTTTTGTAAGTAATTACGTTTATTTAAATGTAGTAGACTTACTGCTACTAATTTTATTGCAGTTCCTAAGGAGGTCTTCATTGAGTTTGGAGACAGGATATAAATAAATATGCAAAAGGTGGCATGTATCCTGGCTAACACCAGACTTGTTAAACTGCAGATTAAGCAGATGGGAGGAAAGGATACAAAAATGATGCCTGGAACAGTTAATGGCACTGCATACCCACAGCAGCGCAGCTGTCCTGCCCCGCTGCCTGTGAGATGTCAAAGTAGAACTGGAGGGGAAAAGACGCGGACTTCAGTACTGTGTTCTTGCCTTGTAAACCCACGGTTTTGTGCTTTTTCTTAAGTAGCCACGACTGCTCTTTATTGATAGAACGTCAGTTCTGTTTTTCTCTAAGGCTTGAAAGTAGCCCTTGTTAAATCATTCCAGTTGTTGAGCATTTTTAATTGTAGTTTGCAAGTGAAAGAAGATCTTGTACATTGGTATGCTTGCCACTTACTCACTGTGTGGTCCAGGCAGCAGCTCAGCTACCTCTTCTGTGTCTCTTTCATTGGAAATACTAACTCAAGTTCTAATTGAGGTTTCTGGAAGCTACAGAGTATGTTGTTGTAAAGAGGAGAGAATCACCCTATAGTAGTATGTACGTCTCTGTAAAATACCCTTAAGAGTAAAACACCACACTCACTGGTGAGTCCAGCGACTGCACAGTAGGTTCTTACAGTTCATTTGTTGCCATGTATAGATCCGGGGTGTGCGTACATGGAACACATTGCTCTGTAGGGATAGGCAGATTGTAGCAACTGAAGTAGAAACCCAAATCACAATGACATTCTATATTTTGCATCAAAAAATGTTTTTTACTTCCTTCATTCTGAAGAATCCAATTGTTCGTGTGTTCACTTGCAAAGAATGAGTCTTGTACGAACAGAAGGACCATGTACAAACACTGAGGTGTTTGAAGTGCAGTGTAGCTTCCTGTAGATATACCAGTAAGTGAAACAAAAAAAATCCATTTTCCAGAATGGGAAGCAGTCGTGTATTCTTCAGAGTAATTTTTTCCCCTCTGTTTAAAAAAAATAAATAAAAGGCTTTTTTTAATTGTAATATTACTTATTTTGTAAAAAGCAGCTCATTTGGTTGAATAGACCTTACTGTAATTCAGATGTGAGGATTACAATTTAGCTTTAGAAGCTGTGGAACACTGGACTGTATTGTATATAATTTTGGAGGCATGTAAGCTCTTAGCTGTGAACCCCTGTGTAGATGTAAAGAGTGGCACCAATCAGAACTGTGATTCTCACATTATTGCTGTTTTTTGCTAATGCTGAAACTGCAATGGCCAGAAGCTGAGGTTATCACCATGAGCTTGTTCTCCTTTCTACTCTGCTGCTGCAGACCACACTGTTAAAGCCAGGATAAGGGGCTGCAAGGACCTTTCATCTGACTGATAGGATTATTCTTACATGATGGAAGTTGCACCCTACAAAATACTTGTTAGCTAAACTTCCTGCAGTTGAAATATTTGGTGACTTCAAAATGTTCAGTCAGTAACCCTTCTAATAGGGAGGACGTAAGTTGCAGCTACTCATGTTTATAAAACTCTCAATCAATATAGATTGGATGTGGCAACTCTGTATTTTACTGTTAATACATGGTTGGTGGAATAGCAGCATAGTCTCTAACTTCTGGTTTGAATGTTTAATGCTAGTCTTGAGTCCTCAGTGGTTCAGTGAGAACCACTCCTGCAAAACAGGAATGGGTTGGGGTTGTAGTATTGCATTCTTGAGATTTTGAAATGTTGATACATAATTGATTTAAGTCAGGGCTGCAGATAACTGTACATTGCAGTTTGGTCTCTGTTTTTTTTGGTGTTTTTTTTTTCTTAAGGTAAAATCACAAGACATTTGCAAAAAATGGTTACTAGTGAGACTTAAAGATCTGCAAACTGCTTTTATGATTAGAAGCTCCATCGGCTCGTGTTTCGGTGACGGTAGCTGTGGTTACTGTCAATTTCACAACTAGTTATTTGAACTGTTTTAATGCTGGCTGTTTGTGTTTTGTGTAGGATACCTTTCACAACTGCATCACTAAAAGGGTTTCCCTACTGCTCGCAAGAGGCATGGTGCGGTTGGTGGTCATAGACTCCATTGCTGCTTTGTTTCGATGTGAATTTGGAGTTTCAGACTCTGTTGTGAAGGCTCGGTATTTGCAGACATTTGGAGCACAACTTCACAGTTTAAGCACTAGATTCAGGACTCCAATAATGTGCATTAATCAGGTATGACATCAAAATTGCTTCTGATTTTAATAGGAACCATTCAATAAATGGCTGGGGTGGACAGGGCGGGAAGTCTGTGTGTGCAGATTTCTTGGTGCTGTACTTAACACTGTTAACTGGGTTTTAATTGACTGGTGGAAACTGGAGCTTCCTTAAACTGATGTACTTTAAACTAGTAAATTTTAACCTCTAGAAGTTTAAGAATGTCATTTAAGCTTTTACAGACTATTAATGTTCTCAAAGGCTGTCCATTAAAGCTAATGAAAATAGATACATATGGCAAATGCACAAAGCGGCGAACTACAATAACAGAGCTCTTTCTCAACACTAGCTTCAAATGCCATCGCCAGCAGGACTGCTCTGGGAACTCTGCATGCACAGTTACATTCCACATGTACAGGAGACAGTGAAACACCAGGGACTCTGCTGCATTTTTGTGTAGCTCAGCGTTTTCATGTGACTGCTGAGATTACTAAAGCATTAGAACACACGCGTGCTGACTCGAGCTGAAAAGGCCACAATGATACTCATCAAAAAGACCATTCTTTTGAGAAAACGAGCCGAGACACTACTTCTCTCCTGCAGAAGCAGCATGCCACTGCTCTTAGTCTAACTGCAGACTGAAGGAGCACATGAGTGCTGGAGGTGAAGCATTCGCACTTGGAATGCAGCCTGAGAAAGGGGGAAGTAAACGTGCAGGCACACCACTGTTGGGAAACTTCCGTTCCAGAAGGCCCTTCCATCGAACGAATAAGTACTCAGCCCTGATGTTTCCTTCTCATAGTGGAAGAAAACAGGTAGGGAGAAAAGCTGAACTTGAAGTCAGAAATAAGAAGAATTTTATATCAAGAAGAAAGAGGTTCTAGAAACATCAAGTCAACTGTTACACGTTTGGTTTGTTTCTGCTCCCTGGGGGAACTTCTGGAGCTACCTCATGGGCAGTGTGTAAAACCTCACGTTTTCTACCATAACTGGAAGAAAGCATATGGGAATTCATACACTGCAGTAATCTGAGCAGCTTTCAGGCATGCACAGAGTTTTATTTTCAGTAAGAGTCCCATTAGGATTCAGGAAGGTTTCAATTTCAACCTTGAGTCACTCTGAATTTTTAAGCAACTTCTTACATAATCTTTCACAGGGTCAGCTAGCTTCTGAGGAAAACTGGGGTTTCTTGTAACTGCTTTCTGAATTTTGGTATTAGCAGAGACATTGGGAAGCAAGGTTTGGATTTTGCTCTTTGTTAAGCAAAGGTTTGGGTGTTTCAGCATTTATGCTACGAAGCCAACCCCTGGAGCTGGTTCCTTGGCTAGCTTCTGGGATACTACGAGTATGTGTGTTTGGAAAAGCCTGTCTGCCTTTTCCTGGGGGTTTTGAGGGCCCATCTAGCAGTCAAAAGAAGTTCTGATTTAAGGGCAGTGTAAGTCTAGATGTATCCAGTCTCTACCTTGGAATGGTTCAGCATGAGAGGGAAAGGGGTGATTTAAGAGACCTGCTTAGATCTGCCTTCCCGTGATTGGGGCTGGCTCACAACCGATGAGGTCACTGCCTGATGCTGAATGACAGCAGTCTGACTGTTTGCTAACAAAGGGTCCTTCGGCACTGTAATATAATGGAAGGTCACTCAATACATCACAGAGATAAACTGTGAATATAATAACTTTAAGATTATGGCTGGAAAATAATCCATTCTGTATGTTACATTTAGAGAAGCACTTATAACTTAATTTGCTGTACTTTGTGAAGAACTTGTGTGGAAGAATCATGCCATTAAAAGACAACAGAGGGAGTCAAGAGGGGTGGATTTTTCTAGGTTGTAGTCTAAGACAAACTGCTCCTTAGTGGCCTTCAAAGCTAGTGAAATCATTGAGAACAGGACATCATTTGGAAACTTGGGTTTCAGTGTTGCGGTCGAGACGGACAAAGCAACAAGACAACAAGTCTTTTTGAAAGCCTGGTAGTACAAAAGCCTTCATTGCTCTCTTTCTCTGGTCATTTATGCTCTCTTTTCCCTTAGCTTTCGAGATGTGTCTCTTTCTAATTGGTTCAAAGTTGTTATACAGTCTTATCATTTGTTATTTGCACAGTTCATTATAACTCGGCTCTTCTGCCAAAAGGATATGTATGCCTTGTCTTGTGGTCAACACTTTCTCAGGACTTGCTTATCTTGCAGCTGCAACTCTTCTTATTCCTGTTTGTTCCCTCACGGATAGACTGGAATTCTCTCAAGGTCAAAGTAGTCCTGTCCAGGGGCCTCAGTCCAGCTGAGATCCCCGCACTTCAGTACCTTTTATCTACAGCTGCAGCACTGGAACAATTTTGAGGGGGTGTGTTTTGTTTGTTTATTTTGTTAACAAATTAAGCACTTAATCGTAGTTAAATTCATACAAGCTGTAGCTACCTAAATAGTTGTAGCACTGTAGAGCAAGATGAGACTTCATAACTCTCTTTTAGTTTGCCATGGAAGAATAAGGGTTTTCTAACTTGGATTAACTTGTGATCCAGCAGCATTTGAAGTTTCTTGGCTTCGTTCCCTTCCCTGCCCTTCTGCTTGCTAAAAACAACTGCGTAACTACAGGTCAACTTCAAACATCGTTTTTCTGCTTTAGGTGACCGATGCAGTGAGCGAGTCGGAAGCTGCTCAGTGCAGTTGTAGGTAAGTCACCCGCAACAGAAATGTGGCAATGCCACACACGGCAGTGTTTAACCACTGTATTTCTTCTATAACTCCAGTATAAACTACCAGTGTGTGTTAAGAGCAGTAGTGCACTCACCCAGCAATGCTGTGTGTGCTGGAGATCAGCAACAACTGATGTGCTGTAAAGTGGAAGAAGCTGTCCTACACACTTATGTTGTAATCCCTAATCAGCAAGTTTGGGAGAAAAAAAAATCCCTGGAGTAGTTAATGGCTGGTGTACTTGCTTACACAAGAGTGGTTTTGCATCTCTTCCTGACTCTGATATAACAGAGTGCATTTTCTGGCTGCTTAAAAAAAAATACAGCAACGAAACCTTATCAGTTGGTTTTGTTAGTTGCCTAAGAAAATAAAGGAGTGTCTTTTGACACCAAGATATTAACAGGATTCAAACTCACATATTAGTTGTTTGAATTAATTGTAACTATTGTCTTGATTTAGTAGATAAGCTAGGTGCTACATAAATGTGTTTTTGCAAGGAGTTAGTTACGTTCTCTGGATTCAGAAACTGACCCAGGACATTAATAAGGTTAATTTTTTTTATTTTTTTTTTTTTTCCCCTGGTTACCTTGTAATTGTTTTACCGGGGAGACTGCGCTTTTTCCAGGAAAAAAAAAATTGTTTTTAACTTCAGGTTGAAAGTAACACTTACGCAGTGTTACATCTACCGAACATTTGTAAATAGACCTTTGAATGGAATCCAGGACCAACAGTTACACACTTCAAATTCTTAAAGTTCGATCATTTTTGTATTGCTATTTTCCTGTCACAAGAGGGACCTGTCAAGACAGAGGCAGGTATTCACCATGGCTGTGGTTGGAAGAGTGACTGAATCCTCCTTTATAGAAGCACTTCTCTTCCAGTTGTTACCTTGCTGTGGAGAGAACCTAGGGTATAGTTTTGTGAGTATACCCTGTGATCTCTGTCTTAAAAGACCTTTAGGTTTAAATATAGGAAACAACAGTGAATTTAGAAACAGTAGATTACTTCTTCCAGTGTAATTTTGTTACAACAGAAGTGTAGATATTTCATATTCAATTCACACCTCCAGAAATCTGTAATGCTTTCTTTATAGCGGAGTGCATAACAGAGTCTCTCCAGCACTTGGAATAACCTGGGCAAATCAACTGCTGATGAGACTGATGGTCAGCCGCGTACCCCAGCCTGAGCAATCACCTGGAGTTGCAGCACACCACACTGGAAGTGTGAGGACTTTAAGAGTAGTGTTTGCTCCTCATCTCCCTCCATCCTCTTGCTACTATACAGTAAAATTGGAAGGTGTAAAAGGAATAGAATAAATCCTTTGCATAGTAAAGTATCCTGCTCTAAAAATGTACCAAAACTACTTTGCTTCAGGAAGGATTACTAGTAAAATGAAATTCTTCCTAGAAGAGAGGAATGGATGCTGAAATACATGAACAGTGCTATGACTACATCAAGCCTTGTCTACTTTGTGAAAGATCTTTTTTTTTTTTTATACTTGGATATGTGTTCATCAGCTTTTCCTCGTAAGAGAAGTATTCTGAAGAGGAGTAACGGGGTGGACAGGTGGAGGCTGCACAACGGAGTGGGATTTGGCAATCCCCATGTTAGGGGAGAGCAGATTTCTAATTCTGTTTTGATAGCATGCTCATCTAGAAACAGCACTTACTACCATTGCGCACCTTCTCTGTTTCCAGGCATAGGAGGACTCCAATTCAACCTGTTAATACTGCCTGCTGGTGTTTCTGGGCGTCATGCTGCCATAAGTGTAGTTGTTCTCTCTGTAGGGCCTCAGAAATGACATAAAGCAGCTTTGTCACAAAGCCACTATCCTATTTTAAAACCACTTGTGGTTGATGTTAGGATTTTAAAAAAATACCAGAAAGATACTTAATTTTAACATCTTACTGTAAGAATTAAGGTTGTACTGCTTTTGTGCTAAATGGGCATATCTAGTGTCGTAGAACTCCTACATCGTTTCCACTCTTTTTCTGCTTTCCAGTTCCTTCCCCTCTTCAGCCTCCTCCACTTACTTACCAAATAAGCAGCCCTGTACCCCCACGCCTTGTCCTGTTTGCCCAGTGCTGAAGCTGTGTAACCAGCTGCAGGTGCTGCTGGATGGCATTCTCCATCAGCTTCTGGGGCACTGACCTCACTGTCAGGCTCGTAGCTAAACTGTGTTTTTGAAGGGCACCTGTAGCTGTTTTCATCCATCCATGGAGTTACTGCTCTGCTCAGGTTGTTGCTGTTTTAGAGCTTGAAGTGTTTTCTCTTACCCTCTTTGCACTATTTATCACATCTTTTTTCTGTTGTCCTCAGACTACTGCTAAGGCATCTGCTTATCCTAGTCATTGCTGCATTCAATGTGAAAGAAAACCAGATGAAGTTACTCACACGCATTTTCCAAAGGCCTCAGACCTCCTTTGGCGTGTGTTACGTGGGTGCCTGCTCTTATGTGTATGCTGCTCACTTGCATCATGCACTTGTTAAGCTTTCAGCTTTCCCCCTTGTCCTGCTTCCCCAGGCTGCCCAAACAAGAAGTCTACCAGAGGCTGACATTTTTCCATGTAGTTACGTTGCTCGCTTCTGTCTCTTGGCAAATAAGAACCTTTTGTTCTCTCTAGGCTAAACAATAAAATCTCTTCCCTAAATACAAGTTCAGAGGAATGACTATCACTTAGTAGCAGGCGAGTCCAGACACATTCCTTCCGTGTTCTTCTGGTACATGGTGTGAGACAGCCGCCTCCCCGACCTTTCCCCAGCAGTGCTCTCAAGGATACAGCTTCCTGTGGAGGCACCAGCTGGGCAGCAGGAAGGCCAAGTTTTGTCGAGCTGGAAGTCTCTGGCAGCCACCCTCTCAGAGGACGACCAAGTCTGATGTTAGGAAAAGAGGCCTGGCAGACAGGGGCTGTGCGAGTGCCTCAGGGGAGTTCTGGAGGAGAACAGGCACAGCCAGGGCTTGAAGCTGAAGGAAACTAAGCAAGCAGAAAGGACGACTTGCTCACCTTGCCTTCCGAGAGCCCGTCAGTCATCGTAGGGGACCTTGTGCAAACAGCATAACAAATTGTCTCTAAGTCTTTTCTGAGGTGTCTTAATTCTCCGTATTTGAAAATGACCATGCTCTCTCATGCTTTGTAATAAAATCCAACTGTGAAGCTTAGAAGTCATTGTGTACTTGCTCAACCCAAGGAAAAAGTGAGTGCTACAGCTCAGAGGTCTTAAAATCCTCATGCTCTGTGCCTCCTTCCAGACAATTTTAATGAAGGTAAACTAATGCAGCATGAGTAACACTCAAATTATTCTCTGCCATTTCTAGCATGGGTGTCTGGGACAGGAACTTGAGACCATATATTGCTTATCCCATTGTACTAATTTGGTTGGTTGGTTTGTTTTTTAAAATAACAAAACAAAAGCCAGAGGGCTGTAGCAGATTAATGGGAGTCAGTCCACCCCTATCCAGACATTCATTTACAAGAGCCTCAATCCCAGGAGCGTGCCTCACTGTGAACCATGCTCAGAACAGTCTGATACGTGGCTTAAGGTTTGGGTTTGTAGTATTTTGATAGCTCTTTTTGCGACCTGACCGCTTGCAGGAATGAGACGGAAGTGCTAAAGACTCACGGTTGGGTCTGTAATCAAAGTCCCAGTTTACCTGGTGAAACACGCTTTTACCTGCAAATTTAAGTAACAGCTTACCTGAGCAAGGCTTCCTGTCATTGCCCATGTTGGTTCTCACTTAACTCTCCAGCTGGAGGCTCAAACCCAAGTCACGGTACGTTACAGTACGTTTCCTAGCTCTTCATCGCACACGAACTTGAACCTCGAGACTGCGACTGACCCCCAGGCTTGCAGTCAACAGCCCGGCCCTCGCAGCAGCTGAACGTTCATCTGCAGTTTCTGCCCCTCTTCAGTCACCTCCCTGCGCAGCCAGAAACCTGGACCGTTGTTCAGCTGGCATCAGGACAGCTTCGGGCTGCAGACTGTCCTCATAAAGACTGAGCAAGGGAGCTGCCCTCTTTGAAGCCTTGCATCAAAAGCATCGAGACATGCTTAAGTTTTAATAAATGCAATTATGCGAAGAACCTTCCCTTTATACAGCTTTATTCATCTTTGGATTTCACAACTGAGATTTGTTGCTATACAGGAAAATAAATTGTAGTTTTTACAAAGAAGATTTACATTCTGTAATGTATGAAGTAGATCATCCTTTTCCTGCAAGACTACTTTTAGATATTTTTCTATGCTTCGAAATGTTAAATGACACTTGAGAAACTTTTAAGAACAGTTTCAAATTAGTTTACAGCTCTGTGATATATTTAAAGAGGCCTTTTTCAGCAGACAGATCATACAAGGTTCTGGAAACATTGCTGTGGAAAAGCAGAACCAAATTAATTTGTGCTTGGTAATAACAACTGCCCTATTAACAAAACAGATGTAGTGAAACGCACTAAACAATCTCATTACAAGTTTCTTGACGAAATCAGTGAATTGCTATTGTTTGTTACAAATAACACTTGTGGAAGTTTATTTTCAGCTAAGTTTTATGGGGTAAGACAAACAGGTGAACTCCGCCTGTGACTTCGTCCATAGCTGTGACAAGCAGTAACTGCCCCTGGAGAGCACAAGGCAGCAGCTTAAAGCCCATCGTGGAAGGTTTCTTATTTCTTTTAAGTGAAATATGAAATCCACATATCAGGACAGGGGCTGGGTGGGGTTGTTTTCCTCAAGGAAACACTGACATTACAAATGGTTTTCTGGGTTTGCTGTTGTTGGGTTTTGTTTTTTAAACCAGGTCCTAGAAAACAGCAGACCCCATTCCTGAGGGCAGAGAACTCAGCGGCCTTAGTGATACTGCCACCCCCCATCGCCACTGCGTAACGCTTCTGCTCCCTAATTTAAGCCTAAGGACTCGGTAACTTCCCCTGCTTGAGCTGTGACTTGGGCACAGACACAGGGAGCCTCAGGACTGAGCTGGTTTGAAGAACTACTGCGCTAGGCCTGCTCCGCGCCGCACCCAGCTTTTACATCTCCCTCTCCCTGGTGTGTGCCAGCACAACCCTCAGAGCCGCTTCGGGCTTTCTGACGTAGCTGGAGCGTTACATGAACTTCCAGCTACAGTCCCCTAAATACTGATTATTATAAAAGAACAGTTCTGCAGCTTCACTGTGAGCACCAGCACCTTCTCGGGTGTTCTGACCTCTGTCAGGCAGTGGCACTGTTGTTTCAGGCTGTGGGGTTTTTTTTCAAACCTACTGACCTTGACTATTCAGTGCACTGGGACTGTGAATGGTTGGATGGTTGGGGGCGGGGGGAATAATTTAATGTAGACCTTCAAGATCTCCCTCAATTCTAAACTATTAAAAAAAAAGCCCAAACCAAGGGTTATACCAATACTTCTGTGAGTCTGTGACAACGTGCAGTTGCTACAATGAGACAGTAAACTTCACAGCATCGCATCTTTTAACATTTATTCTCTCAGTACAGGCTAACATTACCAAAAATGCAATTCTCTTAGCAGCTTTCAGACAAAATACACGACCTGCATAACAAAAACTAAAGTAACTTGAATGCATCAAGTATTGTAAACACATTCCAACAAAGCACTGCACACCCCTTTTACTATATATTTACAACAGAACCACACCGTTTTCAAAGTTACTGGATTCAAATGGTACAATTTAAGCACAAATACTTCTCAAGCTTAAAACCATTTTAATTTACTACCATTCAGGAGGGCTTCAGGGGACGGGGGGGGTTGGTTGTTTTAAGAAAAGGTAACGTCCGATCGTTTTCCCATCAAGTGCTACGTTCTATCACTGCAGTGCTGCAAGCACAATCATCACAGCAACAGTTCAGTTATTCCTCTAAAAGGAGCAAATCACAAAACAGTTGCGTTTTACAGCAATATTTCGTAAAACCAAATATTGCCAATACTCCTGAAGACCAGCACCCCACCAGACAGACAGAAGGCAACGGGCACCTTCCTATAAGTGTGGGACTCGCCCCACCCGCGGCCCTCGCTGCCCGTACACCCCAGAACTACCCACTGTTCACAGGGGAATCCAGAGGAACTGGCCTAACCTGGAGTCCTCGTTACGTTTTGAATGAAGTTCATCCTTAGAATTCTGGGCAAGGACAGACCGGCTGGGTTAAAAAGACAGCAGCACTACCAAGGCTGCAGTTTTCCCAACAAGATGTCTGTCGATTTTGAAGGTCTTTCCTAGTTTTCTGTTTCATC
Organism: Leptosomus discolor; assembly: GCF_034619465.1. Lineage (NCBI taxonomy): Eukaryota > Metazoa > Chordata > Aves > Leptosomiformes > Leptosomidae > Leptosomus > Leptosomus discolor. The sequence continues at coordinate 12,093,543 of NC_141393.1, forward strand.
AGAGCTGCTGACGTGGTTTGGTGCTGAAGACATCCAAGAATTATACAAGTGGGTATTCTGGTTTTGTGTTTTATGCAGACTGTTAAGTTACAACGGGAACAGAGGGAATTTGGAAAGGAACTCTTAGATAAAAGCAAACTGAGAAGCCCACCTGAAATTTAAATGTATACAAACCACATCCTGACAGTAATTCATTCACGATCCACCCCAAGGAATGTTGACCTTAACTGTGTTTTTGTACCTCACAAGTTCTTCCCAAACTGCAAACAGCTCACTGGCTCCTAACAGTAAGGACTTGGCTATCGTTCTTGGGGATTTATGGGTTAGAGAAATCCTGAAATTTGTTTCTTCTCTGAAAAAAAAAAAATTAACCTTTTAAATGTAAGAATTGTTTAATAAGCAGTAGCTCAACGACTTAATCTTCCAACACACTTCAAAATACTATATAAAAGTTTAAAACATTTAAAAGCACAGTACTAGTAATGCCACCACCAGCAAGATCCTGAACGAGAAAGTTCCCTCACTATCACCATCAACATACCATGGTCTTGCATTTTAAAAACTTCATGTACATTTCATCTGGCATGGTTAAATAGTTTATCGCTATTTACACAGGGTTGTTGTCGGTTTTTTGAGAGGCTGCAAAAAGAATTTTCCTTCGAAGTTGAAAGATGAATGTAGAAAACACATTCTTCAGTTCCTTATCACCCAGATCAGTTGTGCGGGGTTTTCGGAAGCCAGACTTTTATAATGGTCTGCGAGTGAAACACCGCACGGCGCGGACCCGCGGGTTACGAGGCCCAGAGAGCCGCTCCTACCGCAGCGGCAGCGTGCTCATGTGAAAGGGGCCGACCACGAGGGGGGTTTGCGGGCAGAGGGTCTGCCGGGCAGGGCCGGCGGGACAGAGGGCACCCTCGGGGGCGGCGAGGGAAGCGGCAGGGCTGCGGCGGGGCTCACCGGGTGCCCACCCCGCTTGGCAAGGCGATGTACAGTTCCCGTGCAAAGCTGGCTCAGGCGGGCTTTGTGCAGAGAACTGAACCCACCAAAGGGTGCCCAGCACAGGCTTCGCTTTAGGGGGAAAAGGAGTGTATATATATTATGTATTTTTTTATATAAAAAGCTCTTAATAAAAAGATTAAACTCAAGAGTCTACATTATATGAGTATATATTGTTAAGGTAACTGAGCAACAACCTGTTCTTGCTCAAGTTCATTAATGGATTGCACTACTCTGTGCTAAAACTTCTATGTATTAGCAGCATCGTATCCCACCGCTCCTAAACTGTCCCTATAGCAGGTATACCATACGCAGCTTTCTTTGAAGAGATGCTAATAAGGTACCTCCTGGTAAACATAGTTAAGTGCATTACACACAGCTTTTTGCATCAGGTATTATTGTAACAGCTTAAAACCAGATGCAAAGCCAGTTAAATACTTCTATGAAGTACTAATTCTAACGACTTCACAGCCCGTTCAAATACTAAAACTTGCTTACACCCCTACGTTCTACCTCCTTCAGTTGGCGCTGACCTTGAATGAATATTCCAGCTTTTCCCAAAGTTAATTTCATTCGTCATTTTCCAACTCACAACTATAACCACAAATACATTTGTACACACATTGGTTGTTTTTTCTTTACTTTCTCACCCAACTTCACGTGAATTTTTTTTACAAAAGATGAACCAAATCACAAGCTTTACAGAAAAGCAAGAGGAAATACTAGTGTCTATAAAATACTTAAACCATACATACGTAGTTCCAGCAGCAGTCCTGTATACAGACAGCATATATGTTAACTGTAAGTAGATTTAACGGGGATGTGTGGTCACACGAGTTGCTTGCCACTCATGGCCATCTAGTGCTTCCACTGGGGCCCTTCGGATTCGAGCGGTCCTTTGCACAGCAGCTACTCCACGGCGTAACAGCCTAGCGTGCAGATGCCTCCTGCTGCCGCCATCAGCTATTGCAGAGAAAGGCCGGACTTGGGATCAGCATGTGGAAATGCTGGAGCACTTCAGCAAACACAATGGGATGTGAATTCCAGTGGACAAGCGAGAAGGTCAACCTGAGGCTTGATGCTTCCCTAAGAGCAACAGCAGCTGCTCCGGGACAGCTGCAGTCCAAAACTTCAGTATTCTTCAACTGTACAAGATAAAGGTCAAAACATTTTCCATTTCTCCCCATCAACACAAACCACGACTGTTGTGCCCTAAGACTTTTATCAACAAGTATCAAAGTTATGGTCACAGGTATTGCTGTATGTAATGTAACCCCAGCCCTCTCTTCTGTAAAATGTAATAGCTCAGTCCAGTGGTTAAGTAAGCCGTGTCCAAGTGCTGTTTCGCTAGCTAAGGTTTTTAACATTACAAGAATCAGTGGTGCTAAGGCAAGCCCCACCAATACAGTATGCTCCATCGCAATTTATACAGTAATGCACATAAATTTATCCTTTTTCTCATTCCAGCACTGTATATATTTGCTGCTACACATTTAGTTTTGCTTGCATTTTCAAACATCTTTGCATTTTGGTATGCTTTAAATACGTTTGTATTTTTACACTTTTTTGGCTGCTGTGATATTCAGATCTATTAAAGGAATCAACGTAAGTAGCATGAATGGGAGCAGTGCAATGAGCAATATATATCTATATAGTTTTCCTTTAGAAGAAAATACCCACTAATGCTGTGTTTAAAATTGTCCCTATTTAGAAAAGTAAAAACAGCAGTCCATTGGAAAAAACCCAACAAAATCTACAAACTAGGTGTTCCTATACATAATGATGAGGAACCAAAGCTTTGAAGGTCTCAGTGCTTCTTTATTCACAAAGGAATATTAGCTAGCTTCTGTCCAAGAACCTCAATGCGCCAGATCAGTATGACTGACACTCAGAGCTCTCGAGTCTGTCAGACAATTATTTCGTTCCTGTGTGAAGGGGAAAAAAACAAACAAGTAAATTAAGCAGATGTCCAGATAGTTCAAGCAAATAAACAAAATTAATAGTTTTAACAAACCGGAACAAACAAACAGAAGGAACTACGGAGAACTGGCCTTGATCATGTTGGGTAGAGGGACACTTTTCTGTATTCTAATAAACACCTTTTCCCCCAACTTTCAACTAGCAATACTGAAAAGATCTATGTATGTGTATACACCCTTCACAATCCTGACCCAAGTCTTGCCAGAAATGCAAGAGCCGATCTATGGGAACTGCGGTGAGTGTCTACAGTGGGTGAACTACAGAAGTTCACAAAAAGCGAGAACTAATTTTAATATTGCAGTGTACACACGAACAATAATTACTCTTCTGGAATTCACATCAATTATATACTCAGGATCCAGTTTAGGGGCACCTGGGGCATGGCATTTTGAAACCTCGGCGCTGTTGCTGTGAAGAATCATGCTTTACCCTGGATTTCTTTTTTGGCCGAACTTCACGTCTCGCACCACAGAAAACTCTGCAGTACAGTTATTGGAGATAATATAGCTGAGACACCTTTATGCCACTCAACAGTAAAATGAGAGCCATACAGGTTGGGCTTTCTTGCTACTCTAGGACAAAGTGGTGAAGATCCTCATGTACAGTTTTGTTAGTACAGAAGCGGTTTTGTCCTCCTAAAATCAGTTGCAGTTACTGTGTTAGTAAAATGCACAACAGTGTTTAGAACACAGAACATCGCTAGCTTATTGGACAATATAAGAAACAGCGACTTATTAGGTAAAAACAAGAAATGGGAAGTAGCAATTGGGCACAGCATATACAGTTAAGCAAAATAAGAAGGTTTGATATTAGCAGAAGCATAACATAGATCAGACAAACTTTCAGAGCCTGCTCCTGTACAACCTCAGAAACAACTGAAGTCGCATTTCAGGGAATCTGAAAATGTACAGCAATTAAGATGACTGGGCCCTTTGCAACAAAGGGCCTGAAGTAAAAAATACTTAGTAACTGGACTTTAAAAGTTTTTATATTTTTAAGTAGCATTTACAAGAACGTAAGATTCCAGAAGTTTCACATCCACTGTAACAGTCAGAATGTCCAAAGCCAGAGACTGCCTGGTATCATAAAAGCCAGTCTCTTTGCTGGTCGGACGTGAGCACTTGCTTAAAATTAAGCGTAATTCACAAGTGTTATGGGACGATGCCTGAAGCACAGGCTTTAAACACCTTACTGAAGTAGGATCTTACCAATCACTAGGAGCTTGTTGTTTCATTCTTTACCATGCTCTTAATCTCAAACCCTACTAACGGTATCTATTTTTGTAAGAGTATTGTAGGGCATCTTACTTGAAAATGATCTTCAGTAGCCTTGCCACCCATGTTAAGAACATTCAGAGAACTGGCACGCTTCATGCTGCAACCAGGACAGTGAACATGCAAGGATAAACCAATCAGAATAGCTGAAAACTAACAGCTCTAAAAACACAAGTATTACAACGAGCAATGACAGTTAAGGGAGGTTCAATAATGCCCCAAAACTGATCTGAGGGATACCCTTTAAGGTAACTACATGACTTAGAAAATGTTTCTATTCAGCTCTAAATTAAATATAAAACCAAAAAAAAAAAAAAAAAATCACAAGCTCCTCAGAGCTTAAACATTTCAGGCAATTGATTTAATTTCATCTTGAAATAAAATCTCAATTTTTAAAGCATATCAAATTAATACACTGACTTAGCATTGATTTTTAAATAACTAATTCTCTGTTTCAATGTTATGCAGGTTCTTACAAAAGCATCAAAACATTCAGACAGTTTAAGAAAAAAAGTGAAACATGAGTAAGTTTGTCACGTAGGCAGCATTTAACTTGGAAAAGCTACAACAGACATTAGTTTAGTACTTTCTGCCTCATCTAGGTATGGAGACATCTATTTCAAAAAGCATTTTAAAATCTTTTATATTACACGTTTCAAAGTGAAGAGAAATAAGGCGGCTGCTGCTATTAACTCTGGTTATGCTTTTGGCTTTACAATGCTCTGAGCAGTGGTAACACCACTAACCACTGTATTGAAAGCAACAAATAAGGGGGAAAAAAAAAAAAATTAATCGCCTACACAGGAGCTACTGTCAGTCAAACTATCACTGCGTTAGCAGTAGTATCTACTGCTGTTTGAGATGAGGATTAATAACATAGCTACATTTCTCAAACACATACAAAATTTAACAAAAATATTTTAAAGTGTGCGTACTGAAATTCAAGATTAGCCTTTCGACTCCGCCATCACGGCGACAACAGGAATGCCTGATGCCTGTCATCCCAGCGTGTCCCCACATGGCTCAGAATGTGCTACGTTGGCTTTGATAACTATTCCAGAACTACTAAACGAGGGCTTTCAGTACATATTTGATGAACTACCCACAAGACAACGGGGCCCTAATCCTGCAGTGCTACCTACAGCTTTACAGACAACTGGCCATGTGAGGTTTCCAATGCTTTCCAATTGCATGGAAAGGTTTATCCATACAGATCACATCAGATATTAACCAGTTTTTCTTTCTACTGAAGCAAGACTGCCTACAGACAAAGTCAAGCACCAGTTTTATATGCTTTCGTAACGCAAAGGCTTAGCAGAATAACGAAGCAAAACACTAACAAACACAGGCAACAGCTGCTACATAACGTAAGCTCACTGGCTTTTCCTAGCATTGAATCTGAACCTTTCAGAAGCCAGAACACACACAATTTAAAGTATCTGACATGAGTGTTAGCAACAACAAAGCAAGGACTCATGCATGGCATACACCTCATTTATTCAATGAAACATGTACAACCGAGGTTATAAATGGAAGTCAGAGTGAGTTAATCTGTAAAACACAAACAACATGTTACATAAAACTCTTCAAAAGAGCATAAAGGTTTATGGAAAACGTTCCAGGGAAACAGAAAACCCACCAGTAAAAATGTACACAAGCATTTTTAGGTTCTTGCTGAAGTGCCAATTTAAAAAAAAATTTTTTTTGAATACTAGTTTCTTTGTGGGTTGGTTTGGGGGTTTTGGGGTATTTTTTTGGTTTTGTTTTGGTTTTTTGTTGTTTTGGTTTGTTGGTTTTTTTTTTTAATCAACATACTTAAGAACTTCAGTCTGGCAAATGCACTTTCAATTCCCTCCATGTTAGAAAATATGACTGCACAAATAGCATGCTGTTGTTTTTCTGGTGCATAAGTAATATCAATAATGAAAGCTTGCCCCCCTCCTCCCCTTTTAAATTACAAATCTCAACTGTTCTGCTGTATGACCAAAATTAAAAATAAAAAAAAAAAGTAAACCTAACATTAACAAAGCAAAGTTCAATTATTAGAGAACTGAATTCTGAAATATGATAAAGAACAAACTGAAACCATGCCTCAGGTATTGTATGTCTCAAAGAGCAGCTCTTCAGAGAGCTGTTCTTTGTCAAAAAGGTTTTTGCATGATTTTAAAGAAACAATTTCCCTGATGAGTTTTCCACTTTATTCTCTTCAATCTTCTGTATTAAAGCAACATGAAAACTGTCTGGCTTTCAAGCTGTTTTATTAATGTATTTCTATTTGAGCACTTCTCACTCAGAATCATACCGGCACCGACAATTACTATTTACAGAAGCACAGCATAAGCAACAAGCGTAAATGAATTTCAAAACTAAGTCTTCATGGAGACATGGGCGGGGAATGCAGAGGTAAGGAGGTAAGGAGAAGGTACTGGTAAGGAGGGAAGCACCTAAGTCTTTCTACCAAGAATGGCTGGCTGACTCCGTAGCAAAAGTGATTTAGAAGGATGCTACGTCAGTAGTGTAATCTTCAGCTAGCAAACACACCAAAACCAAAGGGTTTGCATAATAAAAACTGAATATCCCTTTTATTAAGCTCAGAAGCAGAAAAAAAATTATCTCTATTTACTAAAGTTTCTTCAGCAAATGAAATCAAAATGACTTCTTGGAATGTACTTCAGTATGTACAGCTATGCTTCGTAATCTACAAAGCTGGTTTTTAACACCAGGAATCTTTGCATTTGTTATTAAAACCAGCTAATATAAATTAGGATTAAAAAAAGTGTATCTTAGAAGAACAGAAATTGTAATAGTTATTGTCTTACACACTCAGCGTGCGTATCTACATAAAAGCCTGTCAATGCAACACACAGCAAGTTTTAAGAATAAATTAACTACAGGGACATCTAAAAACCAATAATATTTTGTCAAAAAGGGAAAGCAGGAAAGATATTCCTTCGTTTTCAATTTCGTTTCACATTAATGTCTTTGCTTGAGTAAATCTTATCTGGTGATAGAGACCCCACAATGTAATTAACGTTAATGTGGGTAGATTACTTCTGCGTTCGTCAAATAACACTACTGAAGAGCAGACAACAAAAAGGCAGGGGAGTTCTTACAGGACACTGCAAAGCCAAATGTCTTCAGTTACACATAAGCATAATTCTTCTACATCCATAATCATGGAGTTACCTTACCTGCAGAAAAAGTTAGCTCTATTTTCTACAGAGAACAAGGAATAAAACTCTTGGCTTTTAAGAAACTGAAAACCTTTCCATGTCTCACAAAAATAAGTAAAAAAATATGCAAAATTAGCTATGAATATACACATCTACTCATACAAGAGTACACCTGAACTACAAGGTATGAACTCAAGACAGGAGTGAACAGAAACAGAAAACCAACATATAAAAATGCTAATACTGAAGCCAGAAGGAAATCCCTTTCATTCTGTTTTGGCTTGCATTTGCTTGCTTTCCCTAAAGCACTTTACATTTACATTATTTCCTTCTTCTAATCACATGCTTTTCACTGTTCATTCCAATCTATCATCTCAGAGGCAGTTCTTAATGATGTATCAATAAATGCAAAGGGATTTTTGACCTTGAGTTTGATTCAGTGCCTTCAACATCAAGTCTCTGGCAGCCAAGAGTGAAATCTTAATTCTCTAACAACTCTAAAAACCAGATCCAGCTGAATTTGAAACAGATATGCAAGGAAGCAAATTCTACGTGTACTGCAGCTGTACACAATGTTTTACAACCACATCAAAACAACGAAGCAAAACTTCATTGGAGCACTTACAAAAACCCTGTGAGACCCTATCTCCAGATCACTGTCTCAGCCACTACCATCATCACCATCTACTGTATTACCCATAGATCCAGCTGCTCCATCAGAAGTTACTCCAACTTCTCCAATTTAACTGTTTTAAAGCATAAGTTCAAATTCATATTGTCATAGTTTCCTGTCAACTAAACGAATTCCAGTTTTCACAGCAAGGGGAAAAAGCCCTTCAACACTGACAGCAATTATGCTGGGGGTGAGGGCGAACATCCACAATTGCTATTATGAGAAACAGTAAATGTTTTTATACATTTATTAGAAATATTGCATACATCCAAATCCATAATCATATGGTAAATAGGAAGAGTGAGAGGTCAGATTCATTAAAATTTGAATTTTTACCACTGACTTCACTGAGGCCAAAATGTTAGTGAGATGCACAACTAGGTTCAAGTTTGTCAACATTCTCCTCCGCTCTCTGAAACCTGGGGTTTCCAAAAACAGAAACTGAGAACGGCTCAAATCAGTAATTCCCTTTATACCCACAGTAATACATACATCTGTATCAAGAATGTTAGTTGTGGGTTTACCATATTCAAGCTTTTATTGCAAAAAATCAGTAACATTTATTATTCTTCACTGCTGTGTGAAAAGGAGAATTTTGGAGGTAACTAACGTTTATCAGTAATTCTACAAAAGCTTTCGTATTTTTCAAGTGGCTAAAGCATAAAAAGGGGAAAAAACACCGTTAAAATTGAGTTAAAAGCAAATATAACCCCTCAGATGTTACAGAACTTTCATTGTAAGTTTAAGAAATTACTTCCTATTTTATTTTTCTTTAAGATATAAATCTACATGACATGCAGTTAGCTAAGCCGAGAAGAAAACACTGCCCTAGGTACTAGACTAGGCTAGAGTGGGGGCACAGAACAAGGGCACACCAGCACAGCTAAGAACAGATAATTACCCTGGGTTCTTTGGTTCACTGTCTCGTGAACTTCCTCCCTTCAGCTTTCTAACCAGCTTCTCACTGCTGCGTCTAATGGAAGCACGAAGTTTGCTAAAGGAACCACTGCGTTTTAAAGATCCAGTGCCATCCTGAAAAAAATTGAACATATGTGAAAGTGCAAGAGTTTGTCACCCTCCCCCAAGCTTGGCTCAAAAACATTTTATTGATGAAATATTGGGGTTTTATTGCTATTAATATATATTCGGTACAATTACCTAAACACATAATACCATACAGCTACAACTTTACCAAAACAAAAGGGTTCCTTCCAAACTGTAAAGAAGACTTCTAAAATGTGAAGACATGCTCAAGCCACGATTCATAACAATTAATAAACCCCCACCACAGCAGTCAAACAATGCACCATCACCATGTTACCACATCATATGAGCGCACTGCGGTTAACACAGTACAGGCCCCAAGCAAAAGCATTCCATCAGTCTAAGAAAAAAACCTGGTTTATTCTTTCTAAATATCTGTATTACTTGCAAAGATGTTTAATTAACCCTAAACTCCTTAAACAAAAAATATTTCTGATCAGGAACATGCATGGTTAAATTCCTGTGCTTCATTTTAACTTTCACCAAACAAAACGTAGAACATGATGAAATGAACTTCTCATACATTGCATTCATGTTTTACACTGCTGTGCTGATCCAAAGAAACTTCCAACTGACCGTAACTCTATTTTAAAGTGTTTTACTCTTAAAAAAACCCCAATAGTTTAGTAAGATTAGAAGCGACCACTTCCTACTTCATAGAAATCCTATGTGATTATGAAAGAAGAATCGTAAAAGAATTGTAGAAGAGGAAAGTAAAGTACTACTAAGAAGACAAAGACAGACACCTGAGTTGGAGTGAGTTTATTAGAAGTTAGAAAGACAAATACACAAATCACTGAACACCAAGATTAGTAGAGAAAAGCATAATTGCCAAAATCTCACACAAAGACTAAACAGCAATGCTACTTTAGAATAATCATAAGTGAAGACATCCAGAGTTCCATATTGATGTTAACCATGTAATAGGTCTCTAAATACATTTTAAAGCACTTGGAGAACATGCCTTACTTTTACTGGTTTGGTTTTGTTTTTCTCCTGTAAAGATCACCATCATGCCATTTCAATAATACCTTGTGTGATACTTTTAACTACCTTTTTTCCATAGTGAACAGCTACTTATAAAGGTCATTGTACTTTTTTTTTTTTACTAATGTATTACACAGCAAATGGTTGTAGTAACATTTTGTATGACTAGATACATATCTGGCAAAGCTACGCATGTACAGAAATAGAAAACCAAAAAGAGACACCAGCACTGAAGGAATGGCCAGTTTACAGGGAAGTGTAGCTCTGACAAGAATCTTAAGGGGTTTGCTAAAACACAGCAGTCAGTACTGAAGAGAGAAGTTAAAGCTTGAAGATGGTGCACGCCCGTCATGCAGGAGACAGTATAAGAATCACAAAAGGCATCTAGGCCTGTCAGAAATGGAGAGAGAAAAACTGAATGAAACTGTTGGGGAAAATGCAACAGTTTTCAATTTTGAACAGTTATGTTTACAGTATTTCTAGGTCACATTCAAAACAATTTTTTCCTTAAGGACAAAGCGCAGGCCCTTGCAATGACCAGAACGTACATCTTTATTCAGTGTTGCCCTATCACTAATATGCGACTTGCAAACGAGCGTGACTGATGCTGCACGTTCTCCAAGTCAGAATTTGTACGAAACACAGAACACCTTTAAGAAGGGATAGCTTTAGTAATACATTTCATAAACAAAGATTTATTTTTTTTTCAGCTGACAGTAACACAAAAATAATAATAATTAAAAAAACCCAAACCAAACCAAAACAGAAGAAAGGAATAGAGCAAGGTGCATTCATTTCAGCTTTAACTTCTGTCAGGAATTTTCCTTGAAACAAAACTGCAAGAAGAAAGACGCTTCCCCCTAACCTCCAGACAAAATTCTGTTCGTTCCTTTAAGGAATTCAAATCCAACTGACCTCATGAGTGTGTTTTAGAACATATCTGTGTGACTATTTATTATCCAAATGGAAACTTCCGTACTTTCGCTAATACAGTGAGGCAGCTAAAAGAACTGATTTGTAAATATAAGCTATGGTTCAATTCACATGCTTTCCATTCTCAGTGTTAGGTACAGAAACCACTACTTATGGCATGGTTTTGAGAGCCTTTAGCTATAGCAATTGGAATGAACAGTAACTAAAATTATTCTTGCAAATGGCAAAATGCCTTGCTACCACATGATCAGAAGATCAAAATCTAATCAAGTATTTATGTTTCAAACTAAATTTCAAATATTATTCACACTTTAAAAAAACAGACTCCAGCTTTGCAGGACTGAATAAATCGAAGTCCGATTCCAATTAGAAGCATGAGATCAGTGAAAAGGCTAATTATTCCTATGGTCTTAAACCAGTGACACTATGGTAGTGATAATGAACAAAGGCAAGATAAATTTGGTAGATATAGCGTATAACTGATTGTGCTAACTAGCACATTAGGAACAAGCAGACAAGCTTTTGGATACTTCAAATGTGAAATAAAAACACTGAACTTCCAGGTTAAACACTGACTGAATGATTAACAACGCATCTTTGAAACATGAGTTTAGGATTAAAAAAAAAAAAAAATCCTAAATCCAGTGTAAACAAACAAAAAGAAAAAAATCAGAGACATCCATCTCCATGGCAAAAATTAATCACCAATTTTCATGTCACTCAGAACAATCACCTTATTACTTTTGCTTACACTTCCCCACCATCCTCATCTCCTGTACTACTTTGCAGTCGTCTGCTGGAATACCCCTGACTGTCTGATGCCTCTTATTAAACAAAAGCAACTCTCACCCGCAAGTCTATTGCTTTCATTTCACACCTGGCAGTGGACTGATGTGCCCAAAAGCTTGTCTTTTTGAAGCGTATGGTTTAGAATAATAAAAGATACTTCCTCACACTAAAAACATGCTTTTAATTAACAGTATCATACTACTTTTGTCTGTCCTGCAACTGGCTGCCAGGTCAATTTCCAGAAGTGCCAATTACAGATACCCACTGTCATTTTAAATATACAAACATAGTAAGGGACAAAAATCTTGGGATTTCTGCCTTGGAGTTTTACGGCAAAGTATTTCTTCACATTTTCAAGTATCTTTGGTTAACTTTAGGGGATGGACTTTATATGAAACACGTAAACATGCACTACATAACCTCACTTAGCATGCTCATTTTAATAGTTAATAACAGGTTCACTTCCAATAGCTATTTCAGTTCTTTTTGTAAGAATGTAAGACATTACATCAAAGCATAGAATGCTTAATAGTGAATACATTCCATAAGGAAGTCATTTAATTACAATCAATCTTCCAACATCATTTTTTCATTGAAGTTTGATGCTTTCCACACACCACCTATTCTCTGACTGCCAAGAAATCGAGTCAGCTTGATGACTTCAGAATAATTCAAAGGGAAAAGGCAGGCCTCTCTTCAGGCTCTGCCCACAGAATTATCTGCCTGACAAAAAAAATTCTATTATACTTTATGAATCAGAGTATTTTGTCTGGAGGGAACACATGAGGGTAAGAAAACTATACGATATCAAGTAGAGGGAAGAACAGCACTGAGATTAGAAACACCAGCAGGGTAGAGGGAGAGAGAGTTGCCCACTTTATGTAAAACATGTTTAATACAAAATACTGTCTCTTAAGAGGGGAAAAAAAAAAGAAATAATGAAGATGAGAATAAAGCAATGCCACTTCAGCACACTAAAAATGGAAAGTTTTTTTGCCCTGAGAAGTCAAAATTTAATTTTTCAGATCAACAAATTTTATCACTAAGTTTGATTCAAATATTGACCTAGAAATACTGTCTATTGCTTTTCCACAGAAGGCCCTTTCAATCCAAAACCTGCATGCTTTTTTAATTAATGTCAATATAATTAATGTCAATAACAGAGAAAAGTTTAATCCATTTAGAACATATAGTCATGCAAAGTACAGTGAAAATTAAGGGAGGAGTACAGTACACAGTTCTAATGCTGAATGGGCAAAATGAGAATTAAGGAAAAAAAAAAAGGAGTTATCCAACCTTACTTTGGCTTTATTAATGATGCAGTATTATTCACAATAGATGCTGATTGACTGTCTTGGCACTGAGAACACCAATGCCAAGAAAACAGTAATAAAGAGACAAAAGCAAAGATGGACAGAACATTCTCCTTTAAGACTAAAGCAGTATGTGTTTTATCAAGGTTTCTCTGGAATGCTAAACTTTGTGTCATGTGGCTAAAAAAAAAGAAGAAAAAAAGATTGCTGTTGTAAGAGAAATGAAACTTCAGAACACCCAGTATTGCAAAGTAGGCTACTTCCCCTCCCATACAGCAAAAGCAGGCAACACCACTTTCATAATCTAACAGAATATTTTCAGCAGAACTACAGCTGGGAGTTAATGAACGGTACAGTATCCATCCCATTGCGGGCAATGGGATAAAGCATGGGAAAGCTGGTGACGGAAGCAAACAACTACACAAGCCAGATCAATAACTAAAAGCTTGCACTGTCTTTCAAATTAAAGGAAAACGACGGTTAGAAAAATGCGTATGTAATCGCATTATATGTATGTTTCTACTTTATGACAATCAGCATAATACAGCAAAGCCAATCTATGGGAAACAAAGAGGAACAAGCCCTGATTCCAGTCGAATTCTAATATGGGAAAGGGATATTAATATTCCACTTACGAAATGTGACGTTACTACCACATTGTTATGTGAAGGCACTGCCTCTCAAAATGCATTGAATAGCAGCTTGAAAAGTTACGTTCTTTCCTCTAACAAGTTGGGTAAGGAGGAGATTGAATTACTTTAGTGTTAGACTGATCACTTTAATTCACTCTAAAACTGCTAACACTTAATACCTCCATAGCAAATGTTCTTTGTGATTCCAGCAGATGCAGTATTTTTAAGGAAACATTTAAAATACAGGCAAACAGGGCATCAAAAGGACAAAAAGTTAATTGCCAGAATATTTCTACCACTAAAAAGAAACCACTGACAAGAATTATACACCAGACCATAACCAGGACACTCAATCAGCATTAAACAACTTAAGAGTTAAATACAACTGCTTGGGATTCTTGAAGAAATTTCACTGTTCAGGACAGCAACAGAAAGGATGTTTTAAAATTTTAAAGTATTACCATTTTTTTACATTATGTTACGATAAACAAAATGTTATTCTTAATTTCTTAATTGATTCTGCAAAATCACAAAATACAAAGTAGGTCAACCAAGAAACTACTGCAAACACGATAGGCTGGTGAATGGACAACCATATTTGTTACGGTGAAAATTTATCTAGGCTATTTTCTTAAACTGTGTACTGTACTTACCCCATTCCATTCTACGCTCATACTCACTTCCTCGCCTCCATCAGGACCACTCTCGTACTTTACCACATCAACATTGAGGCTTTCTCGGCTTCGCCTTTTTTCTATGCTCTCAGGGTCATTCAGCACTTCAGCAACTCTCTGTTTATGAACATTGTCAAGACCCTGAAAATTAGATAAAATGTGAAAAGGTTTTATTTTATGCAAGCTGTACTAATCTACAACTTACACACAATAACCATATCAAGAAAGAAGTCAGACCAACCCATAATTCCATCACCCTGATCCTGCTTTCAAAGGACAGTTAGGATGAGTTGCCCTTTATACACTGCAGGCATCTACATAGCATGAAGTGGACAGTCAGCCTGGTAGTTTGAGAATTCAGTGACTTGCCATTCTTTTCCTCCTTTCCTATCATTTGTCAAAGCCTCATGGTGTTCACGTCACTTACCTGAAGCCATCTGTCCACCAGCTTAATATTTAAGCAATCTATAGATCATGAACAGTCAATGCAATTCTCACTTTTCCACCTATCAAATAGTGCAGTATTCACCCACCTTTAAAAAGAACGTTGCAGGTGTCTGAATATCTAATATCCAAGACAGAGGTTGTGTTACTTAAAAATACTGACATATGACACTTGGCACAGTAGTCTAATTTATCCTTCAGAAAGAAATCAAATAGAAAATAAGCATATAATAGAACAGGCTATATATATGGTTAATAAAATATGTTTACTTTGTGTTAAAGAATGCCCATCAATTACGAAATAATCCTTTAAATATCTTAAAAGTGCTAAAATACCTTCTATGAAAACCCTGCACTAAAGGCAAAATCTTTTAACACAGAAGCTAGAAAGTAACAAAGCTCAAATCATACTTATTTTCAGTTTTGTTTTCTTTATAATAAACCTACTCCACATCATAAGTGGTATTTGCTGACAGGAAGAGATCCCAGATCAATGCCTTACACAAAAGAAAATATTCTGCATCTTTCACTGTGCAGCATTAGCAGCAAATGCAGCAGAGGATCTGTGCGACAAATCCATAAAGTCCACCACAGTACAGAAAGGAAAAATCATGCCAAAATCCCATAAAGTGCATGAATGATAATGCAAGTTGGTTTAGTGGCATGAAGAAATCAGGTTCTTTGTTCCCATATAGCTGCTTTCTACTAACTGAAGAGCAGAACAGGCCTCCCTAATGGAATTCCACACACAAGGAAGCATGAAACCAACATATAATGATCATATATTTTCACTTCCACATAGTACAGTGCAGAAGAGTGGCTAGAGCTCCCAGTAGAGAAGCGTGGGCTAAAAATGGCTTTTTCACCAATCCCTTTAGCAGCACAGAACACAAAAAGCATGAAACTATTGAAAATCACCACTACGAAGGTGATGTATCATATATAAACTCCAGGCTCTGTTCCAAAGCTATCGTCTCTCATTTACCTCATGTGTTAAAAAAGTAACACTACTAATACTGAAGGGATGGGGAACTGCACTTTCCCAGTTTGTCTGACACTGTCAAGAAAGACGAAGGACAAAGAACTTCACCGGTCATTAAAAATCCGTCATACCCAACCCAGCAGCTAAAGCAAACAAAACATGCATAAAGGAGAACAGAGCTGTGGAGGACTGATGCTTTTCCACACTTGGGAACACAAGTACCTCTTTGCTTTTAGCTCAAAAAGCAGAAATGCGTTAACCCTGTCTGTCCTCCTTTACTCTAATGACCTAGAAGAGAAAGGTAGTGCGAAACGCTGCTAGTAAGACAGCACCGTTTCCTACATGTCCAAATCTAGCGCTGTGTGTAACACGGTATGTTATGGTATAGGTGGTGTATGATGTACCGATGAAAATCTGAAGCATGCTTAACAAAACTAAAGTAGCAGCAAGAAGCCTCCAGCAGGCTCTATGGAAAATGGTGACAAGGAACAGTTTTTGCAGCGGTACTGGCAAGCCAGAAGTGGGCTGAGTCCTAGTTTAAACAGACTTCTCCAATAGCAAGATCCTCCCACCTTTAATTCCCAAATAATCAATTCCAAGCTTCCCAGTAAAAATTTGAATTTGAAAAGCTGTGCTCTGTTTTGTTTTGGTTTGGTTTTAATATATATATATATAAAAAAGGAAACAAACGTAACTACTAGCTAAGTTTTCTTCCTCTCTTCTTATTACTATTACCCCTACTTATCCTGGTCGTATCTATTCACACTAAAAAAATTATCACATGTAATGGCAACAGTAAAACTAAGAACCAAAGAAAATACATTAAGATGCAGTGCACGTTCATTTCTTATTTTCAAATGACATTTGAGTGAGACACACACCAAAAATGAACCCTCAGTAAAAGTATGTGAAAATCATCCTTACTAAAAAGAATCTATATCAACTATTCCCCCACCACCCTTGAATTTTCCTTGCTGAAGATTCATACTTCCCTCTTACCAGGTTTATTCCGTTTATCTGGCAAACACTTGCATGCTTTCCACCATTTTTTGTGGAAGAAAGAACTTATGCCACCTCATATCAAAGGGAACTGTTGTTGAATTCACTAGAAGAGCAGAAGATTTGCCCAGAACTGTTCTCTCTCTCCTTTTTCCAGAAACCTGCTTCTATATACATCAAACACTGCAGTATCGTTCTTTAAAATACAACTCCAAATCAGTATAACCAGTAAAAACCAGTACGTAATCAATAAAGATATGGTCCATCACCTAAGTCAGTTTACTTGAATTTAGAGTTTAGAACTTTACACGGACATATAAGAAAAACAAACAAAACAAACCATTTCTGAAAAAAAAAAAAAAAAACAAAAAACAAATCTTGCTATGGCATAAAACGAAGTTAAAATTAAACTTTCCACTTTTTTTTTTTTCCCCACTTGTATTTTCTTATTTTGCTTTCCATTTCAACACTGGCTGAAAAGCCACATTTGCTTGTCCAGTTTGCTGGACTTTTGTAAGAAATACTGTATCAAATCATCCAGAAGGGAAAGGAAAAACAATAAGCCAGTAAAACCCCAAAACAAACTCTCCCACCTTCTAAGACTGAGAATGGGTTACTTGAACAGCAGATTTAAGAGCACAGAGACAGTACAGAACTTCTCCACATCAAAAGAGTCATAGTCCCCCCTTATACTTAATATCCATCCCATCGGTTTGCAAAAGTAACAGAAACAGGAACTGATAAATTTTATAACAATCTTCTAAAGGTCTGCACCAGTCAGTTGTGTGCAGAAACAGAACACTTACAAGTCTGACAGCTCCTTATTAAAGACAGAACAGCATTATGGGCAAAGGAGATGATTATCAACAGAAACTCCACATTTTCCTCCAGCTACAGTCTCTCTCCCAGGACATGTAGCCAATATTGACAACTGTTGGTCAACACAGTGTTTGCTGCTCTTCATCTTCCACATAATTTCACCCCCAATTTGAACCGTGTCCCCAGTACATGGTGCCACTGCCCTAGCAATTAACCAGTTTGCAAGTGTTAAGAAGGTATCGGTTTATTACCAGTGCAGACCAAAATCAGAGGGCGCCAGCAGGCACCAGCACTGAATAGCTAAAAGTTTGTATGTTCCGCGTGTACAATAGGTGCTGGTGTTGAAAATCTGCATGACCACTACGCAGAAATATCATCAAGGCAAATTTTCATACTTGCCTGTTTACGAGATCTCATTGCTGCCTCTTCTAATGTTTCAGCAGCTTCAAATTTGCCCTGTCGTCTGTAAAGTGCCCCAAGGTTCTTTAAGGTAGTTGTTACTGTTGGACTAAAGTAAAAAAAAAGTATATAAATATATATATACACACACACACTAAACTATTCAATTCACAAACTAACAAAACTTAAATTAATATAGTATTTATCCTATTTTTGTAATTATTTAATAAGTCTCTCGAAATATACTATAATTTACATGAGGTACAGTTTTTCCAAGGGCATTAATGTCTCAGATCATGATTAGTCAACAGCCCTGAAACTGCAAGTTAGTAACTAGCCTCTAGATCTACTCAATAGAAAACTGGAGTGCTATATCCTGGTGTTTCTCAGATGCATCTCAAGGTGAAAGTCTAGCTCAATCTGAGCGTGTCCAACTGAATAACTGTGAAGCTTCCAGAAAATATGCCTACTCATGCATGCAGTGCCCATTACTGTAGTGTGTGTTAGTCACAAAACACATTAACAGTTCCTTTGATGAGCTTTTACTTAATATCTATTTGCAGTTTCGATGCATTTAACCTATGCTTGAACAATAAACGTGGGAAAAAAATACCGCACGTTCCATTAACCGGTCTCGCGCTCGAACAAGACATTTTTGTTTCAATGACACAATAAGAATTAGCTCAGTCACAGTATTGTTGTGTGAAGTTTTGCTCCAGTAACAGTAGAGAAAAGATTTCCTCATGCATTAGAAATATCTAGCACATGAAAAACAAACCAACAAAATGTACTGCACCCAGAGTTCAAGATGGAGAGAAAAAAAGAGCAAATTTCAACAATACAGAAGCTCTGTTGCTTGTTAAACACACACATTCAAACACTGAAGAAATTAACCCCCCCCACTGAACATTATCAGCATGTGAGGTATGAACATTATCAGTATGTGGAGGTTTTTCTTGCATTGTACCACCTGCACATTAAAAAAAGGCAGTTAAGGATCAAAATTAAAGCAAGCAAACAAGAAGTATTTCACCAAGTATAATCCAAGCTACAGTCCTTGTTTCTCCCATTTTGAAGTACACGTTCTCATCCACACAAAACTGTTCTTCAAGCTTTAGAAACTCAAATAATGCTGAACTGTGGCAGTTTAACTTTGGTTTTTGTGCCAGCTAGAAAACTCAAGACTCAGTTATTTGCGCAGTTTCCGTTTTGCTTCTGGCCCTTTCTAGAGGTCTTGCTGGGGCAGGGAGAGCATGTACGCCAACCACCGGTATGAAAAGGAAGAAAGGTGACCTATGCTTCCATGTGAAGAACGGCCAAGAACACAACCGGTGCATTTTTATGTCAGTTACTAGATCTAGCCAGCCAAGATTAAAAGCAGCCTCAGGACTGTTGTTGTAAATTGCTACTGTGTTCCTGAAACCCAGTCTTGGACCTGAATTGTTAATGCTATAGTTTTTATAGTCCTAAGCAAACAGCTGGTTTGGTTTCATTTTTAAACATGCTTTAATCCGGTGTTTCTGGATATTGGGTATTGCCGCGTTGTTTGTCCTGTAAAGAAGTTACCCACCTGTCAACTTTGCAAGCTTTGTACCAGCCACCATATTCCCCAAAAGATGTGCCATCTTTTTGCTTTCCCTAAAAACAAAAAAAGGGAAGAAAAATAACTGATTTATAACTTAAATAAGTAAAAGCTCCAAGAAAGATTTATGACAAGAGCCTTACTTTGCATTCTTCCCTCTCTTCTGCATGCATCCAAATAGGCTTATTTTCATCTGAAGAAACAGAAGAAAACATTTTATAGAAGCACAAAACTACAAAGTATTCATTGTTTGATTTTCACTGTTCTGAAATAAAGTTGTGAACCACGGAATTCTACTATTACCACCACAAAAAAGATTACTGTCCATATGACAGGTAAAACATGCACCTCTTCCTTTACAGTTTTACAACTCTGTCTTCTCTTATCTGAGCTTAGAACCAGTTACTTCTGAGAAGCTTTCAATTCAGCATATGCTGCCATCGATTTGTCACTTGCATAGTTCTGTGCTATAACACACATTTATTTCTTTAATCATAACAACTGTTTTGACATCTATTAAGTGGTACATATGCTACCGTCATGGAATACAATGAAAACTCTTCACTGTGATTTATAGTTGATAAAATGCATTTGACTACAATGTACAATGTAATTCACAATGTAAGCGTATTTTCCCCATTCTTTAAATGTTCTATTAATGGCAGACTCACATTAACAATGTGTTCACTATATCATTGTAACTCCTGCACTGACTTTGTCCTGCGACTGGAAAGTGACATACAATTTTCTGCCTCTACAAAAATACCAAAATTGGTTTTGGTTGGGCATAAGATAAATTATGACAGAAACACAATCCATAAAACATAAACCTACCAAGTCTACCTCACATAAGAAAAAAACTCTCCTTTTGAATCAAACGTTACTGCTGTATCTGAACGCTTTCTTAGGATGAATGTACTTCAACACATCTATAACCTCACTTTTTAAGACTACCTCAAGCAGACGGCAATTTTAATCCAGATAAAAATCAGCGGAAAGTTAACTGTATTTCATAAAAACCACAAAAATGACATACACGTTCAAATCTAGGGACTCAGTTTCTTACCATCTACAGAGCCAAATTCCCGTTCATGAGCACGAGTAAGAATCTCTTTGTATAAAGTTTCCGCTTGCTTAAATTTGCCCTGTTTTAGATAGCAGGATGCCTAAAAACAAAATACCCCCCCAAAAGATATCAGTACACTGTTTTCTTTAGCTTGATACATAATAAACACAATATATGCTGAATAAAGGTGCACTTTCATTCATCAGAAAAATTTTACTTTTTCTTAGATTTACTTTATAAAATGCTTACCAGGTTATTCTTTGTTTTTGCAACATTTGGATCATCTGGTCCCAGCTTAGTTTGGTAAATTTCCAGTGCCCTCTGATAGTAGTATTCAACCTCCTCGTATTTACCCTGGTTCTGGCATAGTAAAGCCAAGTTATTTAATTGCTTGGCAACATCAGGGTGATCTTTCCCCAGGACCTGAAAATTAAATATCTTGTATTAAAACATCCTCCAATCATCATATCAGGGTTTAGAAATGCATTGTTTAGATACACCCTGTTAGGCTTTATTCCTCATCAATTCAACATGAGGATGACAAAAGCAGAAAATTACTCAGTTCCGTTGTCAACTGAGAATGCTGCAGACCATAACAGGAATAATGTAAGTACTATAATAATATTATATGCAGCGTATTATGCAAAGCCTGCAGATGCAGGCAGCCAGCCTCATGGACTAGAATAAATATCCACAGTGTCACAGAATAATCAACTTAAAAAACTGTAATGATGTTTCAGTTTCAATTAGAAAGCTCTTGTCAAATCAAAGATTACTTAACTATCAAAGGGGAAAAAAAAAGGTAAAGAAGGTTAACTACAAAATACAGAATTTAGAAGATACTTGGAGTGCTCCAACAGCTCCACTGGAATTTACTACTGTTTTGAATTTCAGCCACTGCTAACTACTAGGGCTTTGCTAACTCTGTGGTTTATCTGGCAGATCTACCCAACCAAAACCTAAAAAAAGCAGACATGTTTAACTTTGCCCTCTCCCTCAAAAAAATCCACTTAAAGGTGCTGTATTCTTTTACTCATACCTTTTCTCTGATTTCCAAAGCTCGCTTACACAACGGTTCGGCTTCTTTGTACTTTCCCCGCTTACCATAAAGTACTGCGAGATTGTTTAGAGTTGCTGCCACCTGTTAACAGCAGAGAAATATTAATCACACTGGAATTGTCTGATAGAAATATCTGACAAATGAACACAACTGCAACGCATTGATGTTTTCAAATTTGCCATGCACAGAGCAGACCTCTTGAAATTTGCAAATGAAGAAACAATTACTACTGAATGTATACATACACAAATGAGGAAAGAAGAAAAACAAAATCATCAAATACTTTGCTTCATTTGTGGAAGCGTCACTTAATGCATACATTTTCTACATATGTTCTTCTCTGACAAGTTACCTCTCACGTCTGTAACTCAGAGCTGCCCTGCTTCACACAGGCTACATGAAGTGACATACCACAGTAAATTTTAAACATGAAGTACAAAAGCTTGATTTATCTTTCATTTAAAAGCAGCAGTAAAACAAATCAGAAGTACCCCTTCAATCTGAGTTTAATAAAGTGATTTGAGTAAGCAAATTAAAATCTTTCTTCACAGATTCATTTCCCATAGAAGAACCATGCAATCCGAAATCAAATGCGTGCGAGTCATTTGTGGTGAAACAGCATTGAATACAATGCTCAAGAGGTACTTTAAATATTTAAGAGAAAACGATGATTGTTACACTGTGGCCTCCTACCTGTACTGTTTAGACATAAGCCAGGTCTTAAAAACTTTCCTGTTAAGTTTAATATTAGAATAAGTTAAAAAAATTCAGTGAAAAACACAAGTAAAAATATGATATTGCATGTATACAAACCGCTGGATGATCTTTGCCCAAAGTCTTTTCACGGATAGCCAAGGCATCATTCAGGAGATTTGCTGCATCTTTGTATTTGTTCTGGTCTCTAAATTTTAAAGAGTCATAATTAATACTGGGGATTCAGAAAAGAAAGTAATAACAAAGAAACTGACTTCAGTACTGGCCTAGAAGATGCTAGTAAAAAGAAGAGTAGTTGAGAATATATTCAGAAATCAGGAAGTAAAAACCTCAAGTCTTTAACTGTAAAGTAGTTTTGCTGGTTGAGGACTAGCATGCACTGCTTCTATAGTGCTGTCCAATTTGTACTCTAGATCATCTGTAAGTGGGTAACCAAGACATGCTCCCTCAGCAGACACACACACACACAAAAAAAAAGTATCAAAATCAGCTTCATTCCCAGAGCAAAGGTGTAGGCAAAAACACAGCAACTTGTTTAACTTCTACATATAGGGAGGGATATAAACATTGCAGGACCCTCTTCAGTGTTTTAATGAAAAATAGGGAAAGGAAAATTAATGGAATGGAAAATAAACCAGTCAAAAAGTGTTAATCTGAACAGTAATAGGTTGTAGCCACATCTTAACGCTTTATTTAACCGATATTTATCTATGTCAGTATACAAACCTGTACACCAAAGCAAGTATGTTCAACATAGTGGCAACATCAGGATGATCGTGACCCGAAGTCTTCTCCAGATCTTCAAGAGCTTGTTTACAGAGAGGTACAGCAACCTCATATCTACCTTGGGAAGCATACTGGATAACAAGATTATGAAGGGTCCTTAATCTTGCTGGAATTTCATAGCCACCTTGTTGGGCAGCAGCTGCTGCGCTGCTATGCTGCTGTTGAACTGAAAGAAATCCACAAGATAAAGCTGTTTAAAAAATTGCTGTAACTAAAACATCTAACATTACTGCTCAATGACACAAAATTATTTATTCAATACAAAGCATTAGTATTAGAAAATATTTCACAAGAATCATGCTTGAACAGTGACAGTGCAAATACGACCATTTTATTCTCCATATTCTGTCCAGTACTGTATTATTTTTACACTTCTATTAGCTCAGAGGACCAAATATAATAAAGTAAAAAAGAAAGTAGGAAACTATTTCAGCTCAGCAAATCATTAATAATTCTCAAGACTATCATAATTTTGCAGTTAAAAATATCGACATTTCCCTATGGAAAGGAACATTAACAAACATAAACAAGCCAAATATCTGCAGAAAAGCTCAAATGATTTGTCATTTTTCCTTTACTCTCCTTCTCTAAACAAAGATTTTTTTTGTTTGTTTCCCTTTGTTTGTTATACCAAGGAGTACTTAAGGTTGGCATGTAAAGGATTAAAACACCCTGGATGCCACAAACAACAGTTGCAAAAGAAAAGGCACAGAGTCATCAAAAAGAGTGTCAATTTTTAGGGGTAAACCCTCAGGTTTAGCCACTTATTTTCCAGTAGCTCCTAAGCTTCAGTTGTTGCAACTCTCCCACTCCCCCCAAAAATCTACTATCCCTTTTCTCTTCACCTGGGAGATTTCTGGGAAGACTGAGAAAATTCCCTCTTACTCATTTTCATTACATTCTAGACACCACACAGGATAAGGGCTCCAGCTGTGAGTCTGACTTTCTTCTCTCCTCTCTGTTAAGCAAAAAAACCACTCTCACAGCAGTGGGAGCCTTTTTACGTCAGTAGAATCATACAGCTCCAAGCCTACACCCACAATCACTGCCTGACACAGCATTTCAGTTCTTTTCCTGGAAGTCAAGGAAATTACTGGCATGTCAACTTTATCTTTTGTAACGCGAAATAAGGTAGAGAGACTACACAGGTATACAGACAGCTTTGCCACCCAACTTTTCTACTACAAAATTCTAGGGAAGCAAGGATGAGCTCAGGAGGTACTTCATGGTCAACACCAACCCAAACTCTTCAAGTCTTCCTTCTATTGCTGGCTATGGATAGCATTATCACGCTATCAAGAATGCAGCATATCTTGTGTATGTTCCCATAAAGGAAATCCAGAACTCTGCTGATTAGAAAGGCGGGACCCTTTAGACATTTTTTCTGAAGTAATTTGTCTACCAAGAACCATTATACTACTAGCACACTGCATGCACACTACAATATCCATACATTATACAACATCGCTTCACACCCATACAGAAAACACATTTCACTACGCAAGGCTTATCTATTAATGGCCGCTTTCAATCACACTACCAAACCTCTACCTCAAACTTCACTGCACAGTCATCAGTCCCTCTGACCAGAAGACAACACTTCTAGAGTGAGTATTAAAACTATGGAAAACAACTTTAGCAAAGGACAGAAGATTATATGAGAAAATTCAATTGAACCTGCCCCAAAGCGTTAAATCAGATTATTAAAAACGTCACAAAGAGAACTGACCATCTGGGCAGACCATCAAAAAGTTTCAGTGTTTCACAATCTGCCTCAGCCACTTGGAAGGCACCTTTTCCATTCTGAGGCCCACAGAAAAGACTGTGGGACAAATTTTGAACTGAAGTCAGTCCCGAGAACTTTACAACAGCTAGTAAACTCTCTTTAAAAACCTAGGCCCAGTTCTGTACATATCAATGTACAGAATGTATACCAGTGACTAGTTTCCTTATTCTAGCCGAGGCATTCACCACTCCTGCTGGGTCCTAGAAGACCCCAAGCACGGATTCATTTTTGTAAAGACCATCTTTATATTCTGCATTGCAGAAATACACTAACATTGTAATTTGAAGTACACTTACTTCCTTGTCCTTGGTCATCTTCATCATTAGGAAACAAGTCATCCAAAGGCTCTTTGGTGGAATCCGTATCTTTATCCTCCTATAGAATGACCCCAAACCCAAATAAATTGTTACATTTAAATCTAACGCATAAAGGAAAAGACCATTTAATTAGCAAGGTTAAAGGAAAACCCCACATCCAGAACTTCATAACTGACAAGAATAACATTTCTCACAGAAGTTTTATGAAGGTCTTATGCTCAAATGTATTTACATAATTTACATACTCTGTCCCAAAACAATACAGGACACCTTCAGAAGAGCCAGGAATAGAAATCAGGTCTCCCAGATTTCAGTCTCAATTTAAGCACACAATAACACATCTGCTATTCTTACAGAGATGTTATACCTAATGAAAGTACCCAGTGAAGAGTGAGCGCTACCAAATACAGAATTCTCCACTGTACTTTTTTTAGTCATTAACACAGTTACAGATGGGCAAGGGAGAGGAATGAGACAACCTCCGTTTCTGAGTACTCAACTTCTGCACAAATAATAGATTTTGCAATTGTGATCTGTAAGGTTCAAAACCAAAAACACTTGGAAGGAAGTTCATCTCCAATAGCCTCCATCTGGAACCATATTAATTCTGCACAATCCATCAGTGTATACTGATTTTAAACATCCAAAGACCATTCCAAATCCCACAATCACCTAAAATAAAGAAACAGATTATCCCTCAATCCTGTTTTTTAAATGTAGAGTCTACACAATATAAACAGTTGAAGTTCTCAGAAATGTTAATCTCAGTAAGGAGAAAAACCCAGGAGCAGAACACATTCCTATTTTTCTGGCTCTCCATCCAACACCTTTTTCCACAGATGAGAAAAAGGCAACTGCTGCTGCTGGCATTAAAGTTCAACAGTGGCAAAGTGAGCGCTCTGCAAAAACAGCAGATTGATGGGACTAGATGTCAAAAGGGAAGTTCCTAATTTTAAGTGTGCCAATTCCAACTTCATACTGAGTATATACAATTGACTATTTTCAAAGGCTTACAACAAAGACTGTCCATATGGTTAGTGAAACTATAAAGATTCTTTGCTTGCTGTGACGCTATTTGCCAATTAAACTTCAAATAATGGTGCTCTTCAGGCCATCTGCAGATTACAGTTCAACAGTTAGCACATCAAAATCCCAATATTCCCTCCTCCTGCCCTTCCTCTAAACAGGCTTCACTGACATTATTCAGCTACAAATACCAACTCATAAAATAGCATGCAACTGACCGAAACAACTCTCACTACTACAGTATGTTAAAAAGGATTTAGTCAAGCAGTCAGTTAAGCATGACTAAACCGCATATATTTTCAACCATTGTGTTACTGAAATAATTGGTTATGAAAAACCGTTCTTTCCAAGACACAGCTGAGAAGGTCTGAACACACAAAATGAGATCTTTCTCTACAGTGTCATCTAACTTAAGGAAACAAAATAAAGGCATAACAAGAAGGGCAGATAATTCAGAAGTTTAAGTGATAAGCTACTTCTGTAAATTAAAATTGTATCCATTCCTCTCTGTATATAAGACTACGTAACACAATGGGCTAGCTAAACACAACTTAAAACGTGCAGATAACCACCGTGTCCGGCAGAAGCTCCTGAAAGGGGATTCAATAACACTGATTTGACTAGATGAAAACTGAATATTTTTCCTGCAATCAAAGTAAGCCAAGTCCTGCATGGACATATTTAGAATCTCTAATAGTTTACACTCGCTGCTTATTTTAACTGTTGAATTTAGTGAAGAAATTTTTGGTTTGTTCAGTCCATTTTTTAAGCTAATACGATACTAAATAAATATTTTATGCACTTTGGTCCTCATATGTATTTTATTATCTACAGATAGTAAAACATCTTCTCTCAGAATAAGAATGAACTGAACTCTAAGAAACTTTCTGCAAGCTATATGACACTGGTACAAGGTAAGTGTTTTAATGGCAAGTTTATGTTAAGAGACAAATAAAAAGCTTGTATCTGTCATTTCTTGGTAACTGGGCAGATTACAATACCTATGCAAATGTAAGGTGCTTTTTACTATACAGCTACTTACTGATGGCGAAATATCATCGTCATATTTTTTTAACTGATTCATGAATTCTAGATGTTTCTTTTCTTCCTCCAGTTGAGCCACAGATTGCTCACTTTTCTGTAGTTTCTGTTGTGTATTGGCTAGTTCATCCCGTAGCCACTGATTTTCCTGGCATAGCCGGCGAACCTGAGCACGCAATTTCTGCTTTTCTGATTCCACTGCATTTAAGTGATTTGACAAGGCCATCATTACCTAAAAAGCAGAAGGTATCACTTGACATACTTCCTCTAGAATGCAGTCCTGTACTTAACGTAAAAGCCTTTTATTATTTAAAACCTATGCCAGCTGTGAAATCTGGTAAAAAGTCAGATTTCTCTTCTGTATGTATCTGGTTCTCACTTTTCCTCTAAACATTTTTTACCATTTGATCAGCCAGACTTAACCTAGAAGAACTCTTTACTCATTATTGTTTTCCATGACGCTATCAAAAGTAAAATTGTTTTAGAATTCCCTGAAGATTACATATAATCTTAAAATACATTAAAAATTTGAACTAGGATTTAGATTACCGACATAGAAATCTTTGTTTCACTAACAGGAAATGAAGCAGTAATACTTTTAACTTGAAGGATCACAAAAATTACCTAAGAACTAACACAGAGTTCTAATTTAACAGCTCTCAGACAGAGGATTCATATACATAAGGAAGAACACCTCAGCATAATGATAATACTTCAAAGGACCATTATACTACTGAGATCTAAATGTGCAACTGAAGACATATACGTACATATACACACATATCATAAGCTTGAGTGTGCGGACATTCAATGCCTTTCAACAGTCACATTGAAGGATAAAAAAACCAAAACAGCCATAAAAGGAGTCTACCTGGATTGAGGTTTTTTTTGCTAAGCAACGTTAAATGATGAAGGAGCTTGCTAAGTGAAAGCCAAACACTACACACAGAAGATATTGTCCCTTCACTGTTTATGTAATCCCCCACTAATACACGTAGAACAGCTGACAGCAACCCCAGGAAGCACACTTGTAAGAACGGGCCACTGGTGACAATACAAATAATCATTTAGATGAGTTTGAGAACCCCAAGTTATTCGTATTTCATCTCCTCAATTTCATGTTTCTTTAAAACAAAGTTAGCTTGAAGTGCTTTAAACTAAACATTTCATGTGAAACAGATGGTTGCCTTAGCTGAGGATCAAAAAAATACATCAAGCCTTTAGAAATTACTTTTTTCCAATAAAGGTAAAAAAACCTCCAGGTATAATTTCCTATTACCAGTCCAAATCTCCAGACTTCAATACCTACTTATTTACATATTCAAATTTGTTTATAATTTAAATTACTTGGCCTACTTAGTGGCATTTGTAACATCAGAAAGTATATTTAGGGAAGTTGTGATAATAGGGTTAACATATTCAAACAACATTGTACAAGCTACAATAGCAAACTAAAATCCTTTGTGATAGTTCTCGCTAGAATTAATTGAAAGAAAATGTTCGATTACTTCTTCAGCAAAGTCAGTTTCATTTTCATGGAAATAACAAAAGTGTCATCAGACCTACACCCATGCACAAAGCCATCTATAACATATTTCCATATCTTAATCTAAATATTGCAAATCAAAAAAATTACTATGTTGTTGCAACCCAAAGTGTGCAGGAAGAGTACGTTATCAGGTCTGAGAGCAGTAGTTTGAAGCGTAATTGCTTTCCTAACAAAGACAGTAAATGAAACTTCTTGGCTCCTCACCACCACAGTTCACAAAACACCATGTGGGGCAAACACAGCAGTAACATCTGCAACGAGGCTGCTGAATCCGGTAGAGCCAAGAATCACAATTAGCTTTTCGGAGTCCAAATACCACGTCAAAGTTAGGACAGAGAAGTTACTCATTCACTCACAGATCTTCTGCAACCACCAATTAAAGGTAACTCAACTACTGCAATTTTATTCCGTATATCTTCCAGAATTTTTCTTCCAATGCAAGAGATCAAAGCTTGTACAATATATTAAGGATTAAGGCCTGACAGTCTGTACCATGATGTCCAGGGGTTCTACATTCCCATGTCTGGTAACCCATACTTGTTCAGTCTCTCAGGTCTCAAGTCACTGTGATCCAATGGATATAGCTTCCAGATCACCAAACAACAGCAGCTTAATCCAGATAAGAAGACTGGGCACACTTATGGACCAATATAAAGCCTAGTAATACAGAGCTAACTCATTGGCATTTTCAACTCATTTGCAAACACTATCATTTTATCCTGATGATTGTGTCGCATCACATCATTTCAGGTTTTTGACGTAGTACAAAATACCCTGAAGTTGGACTGTAAATATAGTCCTGACACCCTGACTAAACATGGGTGAAGAGATCCATCTTCTGCAGATGACACCTTCATTGACTAAAACAGTTCACAGAAATTAGCTCAGAGTCCTTTCTTTAATGCACCAGTGAAAGTTGTTCAGATTCTGTACTCAATTCTTAACCTTTAATTTAGATTCCATTTTGGTTTAGTCCAAAAGTATTCAATAAACAGTAGAGATTCTTAAGCCCCAGGAGCATCTACAAACGTGGGGGTGGTGGTGTGGGGGTGGGGGTGGGTCAATGATCACCTTTTGAGCTGAAGTAAAGAGAAGCTCAGTTATGAGCTTCAGTGCTTTAATATTGAATGCGTAACTAGTTCTGTAACAGAGCAAGACAGACAGCATCTACCTCTATTAATTAAAGCAGTCTTTTTCCTTAATGTACAATAACAACGTAAATGACCCAGCACATTACTAATATTCAGTAAGGCAAATGTAAATCCTCAAATTCTGAAATGCCTTATGCCTACTGCAATTTTACCTGTGCTTCACTAAGGCCAAGCTCCAGCATTTCCAGTGACTTTCGAATCATGTTTGATTTTTCTTCAACCAGATTAGTTTCATCATCTTTCTTCAAACATTTCAGTGTTTCAAGTAAGCTCTGTAAAATTGAATTGTGTTCATTCTTCAGTGCCTCTAGTCCATTAATCACTTGCTTAGTTTTGGCAATGATTTCATCTTGAGTAAGCTTCTCCAACTTTTCTTCCTTTAAATACACCATTGTGGACATGTTTTCATACATTCTGAAATTAAAGAGTACACTAGTTAATCTAAAAGTAAAAACAAAATAAACAATTCTCTAAAACTGAAGAAAGCCTTCCTTTAAGAAGTCATTAAAGCATACGAATTTGAAATGTATATTCACAACGCAATTATATTTTTGCACAATTTTTACAACGTTTTAAGTCCAGGGTTTGAACAGTGTTTCAAGTTTTCCAGTTTCTATTTCCAGATTTACTATCGACAATAAATTCATAAGCCAAACAGCAACAGAAAATAAGATATATATACTACAACATAGCAGAAGAATTTCTAACGAGCATTGAAGAACAGGGCTGCATCTCTAGGATTCTGGTTGTGCAAAAGCAAAGTAGCTGGTGTATAAAAAACACACTATAACAAAGGTAGCTATTTGCAGATGCCACTGATCTACAGCTATTTTTACAAATATTCACAAAGTAGAGCCTGAAGAATTTGAAGAAATATCATCCAACCCTCTAAAAGGGTTGATCAATCAATTATGAGAAAAATCACCATTTTCCAGTAAGAAGGAAACACCAAGGGCTACAAAAGCCATTAATCACTACATATTTTGAAAATAACAACTACCCCCTAAGATTACTTTATGTTCATTATTCTAACTCTACACACAGACATTCAATTGCCTAGAGGTCTAGATGAAGCTGCAACAGCTGTCTCACGCTGGAAAAAATGGTTTCTATAACACAACCTTGCAAGAAACATTTCACCGTGCTATTTTGTCAGTACCTTATGCGCTACATCAAGGCCAGCAAACTTCTGGATGTAACACACCTCCAGCAAATGCAAATGAAGATCCAAAAAGGTTTAGAAACTCAAGTAGCTTTATTAGCACACATGCTGTTACTGAAGTGACAAACATGTTTAACAATGTAAAAATACAAAGAGAAGACACTGAAATCACTTGATCCTTTTTAAACGTCACCCGAAAAATGTTTTATAATGAAAATAAAGAATTGAGGAATTGCTCCTTTATACTTAAGGTATTTATATCTTCAAGTGAACCAAGAAGTATAAATTAGAATACAGTAGGAAAGATTTTTCAAAATCAATAAATTATTACATCTATATGAAGACACCTGGGGAAGCTTTGATAAAGTAACATTTAAGATGAATTAGCTAAATTGTATTAACACTTTATATAGAAGGTGGTCTAGTTTCAGAAGAAAGCCAAAAAAAATTACAACCACTTAAATCTTGAATAAGAGTGCTGTAAGGAACATGCAGATATGCACCACTTCATGACAACAGCCAAAGGGTGTGCTCTTCTACTCTTGTATTACATTGGAAAAAAAAAAAAAAGGTTGCTCTTCCTGTTTATATATACTGAAATTACCCTCTCTGTTACGATCTCCTGGAACAGGATACCTAAAAGGCATACTCATTTATCACAAGAGCTGTAGACTACACTGGTTTATTTTGTAGTAATGTATTGTCTGAAAACACAGATAATTTGGGGAAGCAGTGAATTTCGGTTTCCCACAGTTTAATGCAAGAACTTCGTATTCACAAATATATGTGATGCAGAGAATATACATCTGTATAAAACATCTAATCTAGCACGGCATAAAAAAATCAACTCACCAAAACCTCATGAGCAGAATGGTATTCACACATTTCCCATTTATAATCTGAGAACTACTACCCAGAATGCTTAAATGACATTTTTAAAGCACATACTCTCTAAAATTGCATATAAAAGTGAACTGCAATTTAATGTGAGGCAAATTTGTAAATAAATGCTTCTAACACGCAGCCATATAAGAAATTGTTAGGGATTATGCTAACTTCAGCACACAACTCAACCTGAATTACCACTGGCATGCTTTCATACCTCCCATTAACAATTTCCATCCTGAATGCAAAGAACTGAACTTTTGATCATAAGGAAATAAAAACAGCAGAGGACATCTAATGAATAGGGACTTCAATTTTGTATTTGAGAAGTTCTGAGAAGTATTATGTTTAAATACCTAGTTTTCCTGCAACATTCCAAAATAAGTATGTGGTCCTTTGTCTGTCTTATGTGAACAGGGGTAGCAATTCCTTCTGCATGCCTCAGTATTTTGTAGACATTCTACACCAAAGATGGAAGGCAGGTGTGTGCATGTATGTATGTAACGGATGTATAGATGCTGTTTAAAAAAACTGCATATTTTAACCACCACAGCAGAAGTTAAATGAATTCTAGGTGATGAATACAGATAAATTAACAGCCATTCACTGTCAGAAAGGGAATATACAAAACCAAGAAAGTAATACCAAAAACTACATTAGGCCTTGCAATGGTCATGCCTTCATGCAAAAAGAATAAAGTAGCCTGGGAAGTACCCATCCAACACATGAAATCCACCCAAAAGGCACTTCTGTGTGTACAATTTCATCTAAGATGTGAAATGGACACTGATTTGTTCCTATAAGGAAAAAAGGTTGTCAGGTCATAGACAGAACAAGGCACACAGCTCTGGCTGAAGACACTGAGGTTGCAATGAAGGACGGCTAAGACACAGAAGCTTTTGAAGAGAGGAAAAGCAGGTTTAAACCCAACGGGGGGGGAAAAAAAACAAAACAAAACAAACACAAAACAAAAACTTAAAGTGCATCACAGCAGGAGACCTGCTTTACAACTACATGCTTCTTGTCTCCATCCAGTGTGCCAGATTTTTAAGCCACCTCATTCTAAACCAAATGTAACAACAAGCTTTCACCGCCTCAGAGCTACCAGTACACGCAACTGTACTGGAGCTGGTGTCATGGCAAAAGCTACGCCAAGATGCAGATTGATTTGAAGGTCCACACAGCCTGGGAGAGGGATTCTGAAGTCTCCCCTAGTGAAAATTGTTAGAATCCTAACCTCTCCCACTGACAGGAAAAGAATAAATCCTTCTGCATAGGTTTTGTAGATTGTCTGTTTAAATGATCTCCGTATAAAACACTACAGAAAATTTGGATGAAGTTGTTCAGAGTTTTACAGATTGTGCTTGGGACAGTAATTTAGAAAATGGCAAGATAACACGTATTTTATCATGCTGTCAGATTTGATTCTTTGTAGGAGTAAGATTAATAAATTAATATCTTTAAAGAGTAGCATGGAGGTGTGGTGCTATTTCCATGATTTTTTAAAAAATGTACTTTACAAAAGGGCATTACCTATTCATCAAATATTTGACTACATAATAATACAATCAGTTTTGCATACCCTGAGGCAGCAAACCCCATACAGGAAGTAAAAAAGTTACATTTGTACGCAGGAAGTAGACATGCACGTATACAGTGGAAAAGAGACAAAACCTACCATGCCTTTCTATTGGCGCTTTTCAAAAATGTTAATTCTTTCTTCTTCTACTTTTTCCCTATAGAAAAAAAAAAAAAAAAGGGTATAGTCAAAGGCTTCTTAAGCTCCTGGCAGTTTTATCCTGTATACACTCCACTGCACTGCAAATTTTACCCGTTATAGAGCAGGAATTCTAGATTCAAATACTAATTTTTAATTAAGTGTACAACTGAAAACAAACCAAAAATTTAAGATGCACAAAGGATTAGTTGGAAAACAGAACTTTGTATGAGAGAAAAAATATGCAATGCAGCCACAGTTAATAGACTAATCAGCTGGCTTAAGTAATTCACATATTGTGTTAAATATTTGTCTGGGTGGATCTTGACTATTACTGTCCTGGTTTATGGACCACAACATAGACTTAGAATACAAAAGTAACTGAACACTTACCAAAAAAAAAAAAAAAAAAATCAAGCCATTTTCTTCAAACACTCAAGACCAACATAAAAAGCCCTACAATGACACCTACTAAAGTAGTTTTGCCAAATTTTAGAACATGAACACCAAAGAAGTGGATTGAGAACAGCAAGAATCCGAACTAAAGAAAGCAGACCCATGCGTACTGTCTTTCAGTCAGGCAACTACTCAGATAATCTCATCACATACAAACGACTTAAGTGGCTGTATGTTTAATCAGTTTAAGTATTTTGTTATTCATAAAACTTTCAAAC
Source organism: Leptosomus discolor (assembly GCF_034619465.1). NCBI lineage: Eukaryota > Metazoa > Chordata > Aves > Leptosomiformes > Leptosomidae > Leptosomus > Leptosomus discolor. The sequence goes on from NC_141393.1 coordinate 12,128,170, forward strand.
CAATTGCACTAGTAATACTGATATCACAACTTGTGCCTAAATTCTATGGATGTACACACATCAGAGCTAGCTACTTAAGCTCTTCAACTCATATTTAAGGAGCTCTTAAACATAAATAGCTTTTCTTACTCAGCTACTTCAAAAGAGAAAAAAAAAGTGTCTTTTCCTTGCAGATCAAAGAATTCTTGAACCAACTACACACCCATATGAATCCTTCTTTGCTGAGGAAAACTTACCAAAGAAGAACATTTTTCTAAGAAATCCACAAGATTATTTTTTCTTTGACTAAAGATTAGCATGGGTCCTAAAGTCAAATAAAACCAAGACACCTAACAATTCCCTTTCTTGGTACTGATATTTTTAATTTTTAATAGTTAGGTTTCAAGTACTAAAAGCTTGGAAGATAAATATTTAATCTCTCTAGTGTCTGATCATTATTGTTTTAAAATACAATAAAGAAAAAAAAAAAAGTCTGTAAACTGCTGTGACAAGTCAAATTCTCCCTAAACTTTTTCCTCTGAATATACAGATAGCAAGCAGGATAGCTGAAAATTATGGGATAATGAGTCTGCATACAAGAAAGAGTGAATCATCTTCCTAACAGTAAAAGCTACTTCAAGACTGGCTCAAGCCATGCCTATGGGCGCTGTGATCACAAGCACTGCAAACCGCACAAAGATACGGTATATACCAATTTGAGCTTCTGTATCTCCAATATGTACCTATCAGTTCACTGTTTCATAACAATAATCAGTCTATTCAAGGCCTTTAACCCTAATTTCACTCTTAGTTCCTCCTTAATTAAATGGCAAGGCTCAGCGTTCTACATCTGGCATGCGCTTGTTTCATTTTGTATTAGCTGCAAATTACAAGTCATTAATTCCCTGCTCAGACCAAGAAGACATCTCATTACATCATGGAACGCACCATCTTGAAATACTACAAGCAGCTTTAACTACTAATCTTCATAATATGGTAAACTGCCTCAAAAAACAATCCTCAAAAGGTCACAGGCCTCCAAAGCACAAAAAGAAAACCACCACAAAGGCAAGAGATGAGAAACAGTTTGCTGAGGGGCACAAATAATATGTCAAACACTACATGAACTGCACTCCTTCCTAACAAGGCAGCTCAGCGACACACGCTAGTCAGCAACAGCAAGGATGAATCACCCACAGATGTCTTTGGTATCCTTAGAAAGGTATTTGTAAAAGGACTGTGGTAAGAAAGACTCTAGTTTCAATACATTGCTGTTGTGGTTTGCAGTCAGAAATCTCCCAGTCCAAAAGAACAACGGTTACTTTTTTTTTACTCTAAGATGCTAATTTCTCTTTCTCTGTGAGGCTATTTCTGCTATTCCAAGTCATAAGGAAATTTATGAGGAAATAAAATAAAAATAATAAAATAAATTAATAAGGAAATTTAGTATTTTTGTTTGACTTGCCCTCCTTTTAACTAAAATGATCCCTTTTTTATTTTATTCCAATACATTCACCTCTAAGCCCACAAAAGAGACAGAGTAGCTTTTTCCCCTTGACATATTCAGGACTGTAGCTGAATTGCCATTGCTATCTATCACTTTTTATCACACTACATTTGAATCCACAGATGAGCCTCTGCAGAACAGAAAATGTTGAACGGCACCTGCGAACAGTGTTCTGCTGGAGGTCACACTTAAGGTACGCTCGCTGACCCAGTTCTATAAACAGAATACTGCTGCATTGCCTCAGGTTTCCAAATACGTGATCTCAGAAAGTGTCTTCACAATTTAGCACACATGTACACAAGCTACCTCAAAAATAGCTCAGTGAGAACAATAAGCAGCACATATTGGAGGCTGTAAATCACTGACCAGAAGCAGGTAAGAAGATGGAGTTGCACATGACTAGCAACCAACATTAAGCTATGGAGAAGTCCTTTAGAATAACACAACACACATAACGTGCCTGAAAAAAAGAATTAACTCCTTGGAGTCACTTTTTCTACCAACTTCCCGCCAGTAAGCATCTGAATTTAAGTAACCTTACCGTGCTCCTTCTGCTAACCTTCAACTGAGAGCTAACCCTGAATACAGAAGTCTGCCCTACTGCTTAGTTTAAAATGAAGGTATGCAAGATGAGTATTATAAAAAGGACATCTGTAGGCCTTTAACGTCAAGGGCACATTTCCTAATAACAGCTCAGAATCACATTCATAATTTGACCTAGAATCTGAACACCCCAAGACCTCCGTGTTGATAAGCAAACTGCACAAACACTCATACTTTGTAAAGGGTTACCATTTATAAAGGTAAACGCACAAATTTCTGAAGAAATCACAATAAGCATAGGACAGCTTGACTGAAAAGTGTAAAACACCAAAGAAACTTGAAAACTGGCAGAGCTTTCCACCAGACTTACATGGCTGTTGCTTTTCTATTAAGACTGCCAGCTGCAGCCTACTCTCCACACCGCATCGGTGGGAAGAGGCTGCACGGCCAGATGTTCTACCCCTACGTCACAACAGCACCCACCTCTGAAAAACACTGCGTCATAGGCTCTAGGAAACCCCAATGGTTATCAATAAGCCCATCCACTGCACTAAACCATGTTTAAGTGAAGAGGATTACGTACTCATTTAGCTGAAGAACACAGCTGCTGTACGTTTGCCCTGATAAATCTTGGAATCTTTCAATGTCACCAGTCTGTTACCAAAAAAAAAAAAAAAAAAAATATTTATCTTTTATCTTTCAGGGAAAATCTTTGGATTCTTTGGAAGCTTAAAATATTATTTAGGAAAAAAAGCAGGCTAACAAAATATATTTGCTAATAAAAGAGATGACAGCAAAAATAGCTCCTATAAAATCTATAGCAAGGGTGATACTGCCCATTCTCTGAGAAAGCACAAGCTACGAAGATTTGCACTGCTGTGGAGTCCTTTTATTTGGATTTCTATAGCATGCTACATCAACACTAATGAAGCATATACTGTTTCTTAGCAATCACATCTGCATTCTTATAAGTAACAATCTTAACTCTATTTTGAACTAAATACTTCTGCACATTTCAAGGATAATTTAAAAAAAAAACAAACACACCCTTCAGAGTCATTCCAGCCTTCATCCCTCCTTCTCTTGGGGCAAGTAAATTACTTTCACTAAAATTATGACTTCCTGCTGAAACAGTTAATTCAGTAAAAGTCTCTTATGCAGTATAAAATTATTCAGTGGCATAAGAGCATCCTGTAACTACAGAGGTCACTCTTTCTCTTTAAAGAGAAGGTTATTATGGTGTCAATCTCTTGATAGCACTCCACTGAATAAACACTAGCTAGCATTTCAATTATCATGATACAGTCAAATCTGTATCCTTTTAACCGCAGACAATCCAAATGACCTGCCAATCTAACTATTTCCCAAATATCTGCCACCTTCAACCATATCCTGAATTCAACAATGCTGCTAATTGTGGCCAAATCCCACCTTGCTCTTCCTGCTCACATCCTGCAGCAGACAGAGAGCCTCAGATGACACAGCTACCCTCCATACGTGTCTATGCCCACGCCCCCCACCACCATTTGTGTAAAAGGAATCAAGAGAAAGTATCCCTTTCTGGCATATCTCGCCCACCACATTTTACCTTTCTGAAGTACTAAAAATAGATAGCAATTAAAACACAGAATAGTGACGTATCTTAAAATCTGTGAATTATTCTTCCTCTGAAAACTGGCATCTGTTTAGATCCTACAATCAGTCTGCGTGTATCATAAGCACGTAAGAGAAAAATTTATTCTCTGTATATATTCCCAAGCCCTTCTAACATCTCAAGTTTCAAAAGAAGCTAGATGGAAGCGAGATCCATCCATGCATTTGTTATCACATCAAAGATTACTCTTCATCAAAGCTGAAGCAAGTGCAAGAGAAATCTGACAGGCATGTGTCTAAGGCAGTTTAGTAATGCCAGTCAGAGTCCAGAGGAACTACACTAAAAGACCTACTTTCAAGAAGGTACATGCTTATTAACTCTCTGTTAATCAAGGTGACTATCATCTGCTACAGGCTGGTGGTACATACCTTCCTTACTCTAAATCTGAAACAACATCTAATGAGTATCCTCACACCTGTGGCAAGACCAAAACCCCATTATTTTCCAGAATAATAAAACTGAATACAAACCTCTTCTGCTGTTTGGTAGTCTTGGGCAGAGAGCTCTAATGCCAATTTATTAATTTTAATTATGGCCACGCAATTTTTGAAGACAGACGGACTGCAAATCGCAATGTCTCCTACCCCTTGGAGCAAGGGAGTTGTCTCTTTTTTGTACTACTGCTCTGTCAACAGCAAACAGCGTCTGCTGATCTTCTTCAAAGCTGGCACTTCCTTAGTTTCTTGTGCACTCTAATAAACACTTCCAGGCAGCCACCAACGGACCTCAAGAAAGCAGAGCATTTTGTCTGTTCTCTAAAACACTGACACAACATACCAGTCTGGGCCACGCAGGATTTGCCTTGTGCTTATGATCACAAAGCCCACCCCACTGGATCATTTTAACAAACGATCATGACTGTATTAGGAGTAATTACATAAAGACAGAATAAACACACTTAAAAGGCACCAAAAGGCAGAAGTTGAATCATTTTAAAAGTCATTATATTTACCCTTAGTTATTAAAAATGCTTGTCACAAGAATCAAAGATACATCAGGAAAAATCAAGGGTAATTATTCAAAAAAATGTATTAGAGTTTAGTATTTTGTAGTTACAAAGACATGCTTCATAAATTACCTACTTTAAATGGATTGAAAGGAAATTTTGACTGTATTTTTAAAGAAATACTGTCAAGACAGTTTGAGTTAGAAATCTGTCACCATTATCAAATTTCACAGTTTTTTACCCTCAATATTTCAAGAATCGACATTTATTTCTATGTGGAAATGGCACTTGGCTCTTTCTTCATGGACTTGCCAACTTAGGCAACCATGTCTTCAGTGAATCTTGAGTCTTGGTAATACTGACATTTTTAACAGATTCTAGCTGGCGAGTATGTCTCTTTGGGACTGGATTAGAGAGGTACAACATTGAAGCGTTTTCAAAGTTACTTGTCTTGCAATTTTGAATTGTCAGTAGTGTAGACAAAACATTTCTTGAGCTTGACTCTAGTTCTTTCATTTTGCATTGTTACTTCTGCACAAGAACTGCTTTATTGACTAATCAAAGTAAGCACCATTTATGTTATCTACTTATCGTAACTCTAAATAGCACTCAGGTAAAAGCACAGGAACGTCCCATCAATTCAGACTTCCGTAATACATTAAAAACCCCATCAGCTTCCACTTACTAATATCAGACCTACAATCTTAACCAAATCTACTTTTTATGGCATACCTATAACCATTAAAAAATGCATGCAGGAAGCGCAGAGGCAGCCACATCTGCCTCATATTATTGTATATATGTGGGATGCTTTGCTGACAATTTACCATGAGTACAGATTACATTGCTCTTACACGCTTGAGGACATTGAAGAGAAGGGTTATTTGAACCAAAACGAGAAAAACAGTAATCTCCTCTGCAGACATAAAAGGAGCATCACTAACACTGCTTCAGCACACACTAGCCTTTAGGTTTAAGAAATCCATAAATCTGGTTTTGAAGCTATCTAATAGTTCACATTAAAATGCACAAACTGTGCAGTCTCCCTTCAAGCTTTAGGGAAAACAGCCTCCCCTGCTTATCCTTCCATTAAACAAAAATAAAATCCAAACCCACTAATCTAATTCTTCCAAAATGACTACACAATTAAATAGTTCAGGCATTATCCTTAGCGTTGAGAAGGAATTAATTCTACCCCATTAAGTATTACAACAAAATTTATACCTCCAATGACAATCACCAGTTATCAAACTAATACTTTTTTATACCTTGCAAATTCCATTTCATAGAAAGCATAGTAAATGATGCAACAGGCTAGAAACCAACCTAGTAGCATTTGTTGTTTCTTACCTAGAACAGCAGAGAGCTGATTTTGCTGTAAAGTTGGGAATAATTTCCTTGTTAAATGCTCCATAATCTGCAGGGCTTGCTTGTATGTTCTTGAACTCTGCCGGGCCAGGAGGTATGGAGCAGCACAGCAGGCCCTAACCCAGCATCCAACAGTGTCACCTCGACATTCTGTGCACTCAGACCTGACGCTCAAAACCACAGTTTTAGCTCCCCTCTCAGTGATCTTTCACACTCATGATTTATCCTAGTGCTGGGGCACTAGGTGCTCCTTTGGAACTCCTGAAATACTGCCTGTGGTAACAACACTAGCATGACAGCTCCCACAGCCCTGCTGCACCACACCGCTCTTCTGGTGGACTGACACAGGACAAGCACACACATTAACTGGAAAACAGACACAAAAGTAGTAAAAAGTAACATTCTTAACACTATTTTTTAAATCATTTTGTTCAAATAAATCCATTTCGAAAGCATCCCGGTACCAAGGACAGCGGAGCAGTCACTTTCTAAAATAACTGCACCACCAAAAGCAACGTATAATGCGTTCAGGTATTGCTTTATGTGCAGCCAGACTAGGGGGGCAATATTTCCAGGCCATTTGTTATCACAGCTGGGTGGGGATCAAGATTCAACAGCCACACAAACTACAAGCAGGCCACTGCAATTCAAACCCTACTAGTTGTTGCTTTCAAAAATACACTGTGCATCTTTGCTCTCTACCTGCTTTCTGCACAAACTCCAAACCTAGAAGATTCTTTTTCCTAAAGTTAAACAAGTATTCTAACAGCAATATTTTAAATGTGCTCTAAAATCAACTTTCAGCATATAATTTTAACTTAAAAGTACTGTGAGAGAAACTGATATGAACTGAATAAGAAAGACTTAAAAGCAGAGTACTTGAACTATTAATCTGCCTTTACCTCTTTCCTGAACAACAGAAAGGAAATGTAATTAAGTAATGGCAAATTACTGGAACACCAAGTTAAAGTCACCCTGTGATGCCTCTTGTCTTTTTGAAAGATACAGGATGGATTACCAGTCTTTGAAAACTGAGGACATCTGGGTAAGACATCCATCCGTACCGTAACAAAATCTTACCTGTCATGTCTGCCTGACTTCTGAAGCCCCCAGGAATGTCCACCAGGCACCAGTATTCAGTGTTTCAGAATGTTGCCAGACCAGAACCCTACAGAGCAGCTTTATCACATCCTCTCTGTTCAATGTAATTCTGCCTGATGGTAGGCATAGTGATCAGGTTTGCACATCAAACCTTCACAATACAGACCACTCCTCAGAATTAACATATCTTCCTGAGGATTCATTAATTCATTCATCTCTAGTACAATCTCTAGGTCACTACCACATGTGCTGGCACCTTGCCAAACATCACTACTCCTGCACTGCATGGTCTCCATATTTCAATATTGCAATAGTCATTACACCAAGTGAAACTGGGCTACATCCAGGGAAATGGTAAATATAAACAATAATGTCTTCTTGTATCTTCCACACATTATTGCCTTCTATGTACAGAGAAATTTAGAGGCAGAAACGGCCACCAAATCATCTGGTCTGGCTTCCTGCAAGCACAAGACCATTAGCATTCCCCACTAAGGATATGGTTAGAGATAATAAGCAATGCTCCTCATGCAGCCATTCACTTAATTCACATCCTCTATCATGCCAGCACAAGAACTCCTGTCCATAATAAATCAAACCAAAGATCTGCACATTTCACTAGATTATTTTCAGTCAGAGGTTGAGGGACAGAAAAGGAAAGGTCCAGGAGACAAACACAGCCAAAACACACACCTGTTTCCCCACGCAGCGAGCTGTGTTAACAGAATGAAGACATGAAACAAGTGACAGGAGCGTGGAACTACATAAGCCAGCACTGAGACTGAAGAAGAGTTCAACTATATCCTTAGATATTAATTATATATTACTATTCTGTCAGCAGAAACATTTCAGGAGGTTGCTGTCTTCCTTCTATCTCAAAGCTGTAACCTCCCCTGTATCTTCACAGATTACCATCCCGTTAGTTGCGCTAACCTGATTACACACTGCCACTCTCTACACTGAGGCAGGGAGGAAATCCTACTTTTTTTAACCAACCCTTCTCCCTCTAAGCACAGACTAAATATGAAAATAAATATATGGAAAAGACATGAGGGAGTAACAGCAGGCTCTCTGAAATGGAAGCTGCTCAAGCTGGAAGATACATCTGTGACTTTTCTAGACTATTCAGCCTGACATTGTTTGATAAAAGGAACATCCGTAACAGCATTCGATCTTAAACACAGTATTTTATTCAGGGGGGAAAAACAAAACAAAACAAAACAAAAACAGAACAACCCTCCTTCCCTGCTAGTCCATGATCTGTAGGACATGCTTTGCAAATCATTCAACTACTGTCAGCCAGAAGGAGCAAACTTAAGATATATTGCAGGAATGCAGTTACTGTAATCCCTTAAAAAGCTTAAAACCACCACCCTCTACACTCTGGAATGGCGCGCGCACACACAAATAATAGCACACTGCAAGTAATCTTATTTTTTGTTAACATTTACTTGTGCTGTCTCCAGACAAAGTACAGCATTAGAACACTACAAAATAACAGCAATAACATGCTGCTGAAAGGGATAGCAGCACAGGATTTAAGAAACAGTTTATGAACATAACATCAGTGTTTATAATTAGTAATGCAGATTACTAAGAATTAAGATACACAGTTATCTGATCATTCAAAAAAATACCAGTATTATCCTTTAAAAAGATTGATTTTCAGATATATCTCTTTAAGTAGTTCCAAAAAATTCAGCTTTATGTCAGACATTTCTTGACCTTCTAAATATTAATTACTGCAATGTCAACTTTTTCAATGGTTTGCTGGGGTGCATCACATAGTAAGTAGAGTATAACTAGCCACCACCCCCACCCTACTGATACGTAAGGAAGCGAGTACTACCGACTAGACTGGGGACATCCTTTGCTCTGTTCACTGTAGAATTTAATAACTTCAGCTATAGTTCTGCCAGAATCCCAGAAACACAATCTTAATCAGTGAATGGGTTTTATGGCAGATATTTACAAAATAACCAAAACAGGAAATTGCTCACTTATAAGCCCACCCGCAAATGAAGTTTTATGGCTTTTAGCTGTAAGCAAGACTTGATATTGAAAAACCATGTAAAAAATCTGTACATTTAAGTAGACAGAGGGAAAGCATATTTGGAATAGAAGATTACATGATCTCATGCTTCCTAATTTTGAGCAAGAAAGATGACCAGCAATAATTGACAAAATAAATACAATTTAATTCTACATACATGTCAAACACAGCCTCCAGAGTAAAGATTGTTCCAAATTGCACTAAAAAGAGTTAAACAGCAAGAGTCTGTGGGAGATAAGCTGGATTCAAAGAAACAAACAGTGGTTAAATCAACACACAGATACTATAACTTGCATCTGTTTTCTTAGCTGACTGAATCTGAAGAAACTGTCAACTATCAAAGATTAATTTTCTTTATACATTGTAAGAAATTAGCATATCTAGTGTTAACTGCGCTTTAGTGTTTATCATCTGAGAACACCACCTTTGTTCACATTCCCAAATATATTATGGGTACTGGAAGCATACATCCTCAGTCCTCATGCTTGCCTATTCTCTATTGCCTGCCATTATTAAAGATATCAGTTGCCTAGCATAAAAAAAAAACACCACCACCACACAAGTATAGTGTCATGTCTAATGCCTGCAAATCACCTCACACAAAAACCTATGGAAATAATTTCTCCATCACTGAAAACATCTGTAATACTCACTCCAATCCTCTAACAAAGTGCCTAATTTAAATCCCATAAAATGAAGGCAACAAAAGTATCTCAGCAAATCTAAATCAGCATAAATGCACCTTTTTCTGGTGAGGCATTTATGGATTAAGTAATTTTTCAAAGGAACCACACTTACTTCCTTTCAGAAAGGAAAATGTTTCACTAAAGAAATTACTAGGAAAACCTTAATACCTCAAAAATACCTGAAGCCAACTGTGACTCAGGATATAACTATTTTAATCCGTTCTATTTTGAAGTCAAAATTTTTTTTTTTCTAATAAACCATCTGTCTTTGGAACTTGGTTACCATGAAGTACCTATTAGACATTGTATGTGTCATGCTTTTGTTTTAAGGAAAATGAGAATTAACATTGAAAAGAAATGTTACTACAAAATAATTAAAAAATACTTTGGAAACACAATGTACTATATGGGCTGGATTAAGAGAAAAGCCGGTGACTAGCCACTTCATTGCAATGATGATGGAACTGGTCCATTTTTACGATAGCTGTGTCATACTGAACACACCCTGGAAGCAAACATACAAGAGGAATTTATTTAAATAGACCTAGCACGCTTGTCCCCATCACTATCTGCTACTATGCTCTTCAACATTAAATACAGAAGTGTATTTTGCTTATTTAAGAATTTACCTGAATTTCCTTATTTTCTACTCCTCTTACAAAAGCGTTAGTTTAACAAGTACTTGTACACTGAATTAAGTTTTAAAATAATCATGAGCTATGCATCTGAAGAGATGCTGTTAAGCCCAGAATAAATCCAACTGCATGTCTGCCAGAGAAACCAAACAGAGGAAGGGATGAAAGGGTAACTGCCCAAGCCCACATCTCAAGAGAAACAGAAGCCGCATTAAATGGACTCAGAACTGAATACAAGGCTACAGTACTTCCCCAAACTCCTAACTGAATAAGAGACTTACGTAGTGGAGTGTGTGTATACCTACACATATATAGACATACAGAGCAATATGTATACTGCAGAGTAGCACACAAGTGAGGGTTTTCTGACATTATCATGGTAAGTTCTTCATAAATCGAGGAAGCAGCAATTGCTCTTATATGCCTTAAGTGTCTGTACAGTATTATTTTGATTCCTGTATGTCAAAAACATTCAGAGGATTCTATTGTGGACTCCTGTAAATTTAATTAACAATTTTTTATGCAATTCCTCTTTTTGTCAAACCTTTTTAAAATCAGTTTCCATTAATAAGGAACTATTAGCATATCACAGTAATTTGACAAACAGCAAATAAGGCTACATCAGAAGACATCTGGAGGGTGACTTTATTCTCTTTTTTAATCACACATGATAGCACGTTTTCTTTGATTAGAAAATCAAGGGAATCTAAGCTCAAATTGCTGTTAGAATTCCTGATTACTGGAATTGTCCATTCCATCATCATCCTTCGGAAACAGAAAGGCTGCCAAACTTTAACTGCAACATGATGCAGAAGTGATACCGCGTTGTTGTGTGAGTTTCAGGAACTGACAATTTAAATTCCCTGCACTCACCCACACGGTTCTGCATTATATAAAATGCGTATCCAAATGGAACTGCTACAGTTCTCTGTATCTGTTGTAATTTCACAAAAAGGTCCTCTTAAACCATGTGCTCACAAAAATAATTGTGCAAGTGACTTAAAAAACACAAGGTCTTCTGCTCAGAATCACCAGATGGATCAGCTTTCTCTCTGCTGCGAGTAAATGCTGAGTGTGTTACTTTCAATTGTATCTACAATCCCAGGGTTCTAATATCCTCTACCGTGTTTCGCTGAAGCTTTGGAATTCATAATCAATTAAAATAAAGCTATTTTCCAAAAGAGCGTGACATCTATTGTGCATTCAAAAAGGTGTTGGTTTCAGTTTTGTTGCTTTGTTTTTTAATTAAAATGCTAAGCTGCCTAAACCTTGAAGGTTCCTTTTTAGCTTTCAGTACACAATCTTTGGGCATAAGTTTCCCATTTAAGTGAAGTGCAAACACAAAAGTAAGAAGAGAAAGAGACAATTACTTCCCCTTCTACCAATTGCAAGAATGCTAAAATTACATTTTAATAGTTTTCATAGGGTTTTTTTATGTATAACTGTGAAAGTATTTTATATCACAAATGACATTTGCTCACCATTTTGCTGTTCAAAGCAAAGTATAAAACCAAACTTTTGCTTTTTTCCTAGCTGTTTTTATTTTCTGATTCTGTATTCTGATTCCATGAGCATTACTTGAGTACTGCTGCTACACTGAAATCATACCCACTAATGGAACTCATTAACAGAAAAAGAAAAAAAAAAAAAAGACTAAGAGCACTGTCATCGATCGAGTAGCTTTCAAAAAGCCAGGCGATAGCATTACACGGGGTGATGCCACTTTGGTCATTAAAATATGCTCCAATATGCTTAGAACGCAGAATTCTGTAAATCAAGAAGTTCCTTCTTGTGATTACAGACAACTGCTATGAAGATCTACGAGTGAGGCATCTTGTTGCTAAAAATATTAGAAAAGCGAAGCCAGAATGAGTAAGACTTTAAAGTGTCTTTCTAATTAACCTCTGCCCTCAAGACACAGTTACCTGTCAGTTGCGCATTCATGTCATTTTGCTAAAATAACATGTTACTAATCAACGCTTTTTTTTTTTGTTGTTAGGAACGTAGAAATCTGGCCAAGACCCGAGTCTACCAATCGCCCCCGATTCCAGCACGGTAAGTAAGTGACCTACAATACATAAACCCGGTCACAATTTACAAACCCCGAGAAAGAGCTGTTCTCGCCTCTTCCTTCACCATTTCCGAATTAGCAATAGAAAAAAAAAAAAAAAACCCACACCGAAACCACCTCAGCGAAGTACGTGGAGTCAAACCGAAGCGCCGGAGGGGAGTGGGGGGCGCAGGCGGGGCGAGGCCGCAGCCCCCCTCGCCCCCGGCCCTGCCCAGGCTCCCTCCCAGGGCGGCGCCCGCCCGAGGCGCAGCCCCGACGGGAGCCAGGAGAGGAAAAGGGGACAAAGCCCAGCCGGTCCCCATCCCCGCCGGGGGGGGCTCCTTCCTCCGCAGCCCAGCGCAGACAGTAAACGAGAGACCTTCCCACAAACACACTCAAAATCAACCTCGCCCCCCAGCGTGTCATCGTCCCCGGAAAAAACCCCACCCCAGCCCCCAGCGCAGGGAAGGGGCTGGCTGTCAGCGGCGCTGCGGGGGGGACGAGCCGCCCCGCGCAACCTTTTGTTGTTCGCGTAACGGCAGATAAAAAGGAAGAAAAAAATTAAACACACACCCCCCCACCCCCGCTCTCCCCCCGTCGCCTGCATCCTCGGCGCCCCCGGGCGCGGGCAGCTCCCCTCGCTCACCGCTCGGTGCTGCAGGCTCGGGCGATGTGCGCAGCGCTCGCAGAGGCGGCGGGGGCCGCGCAGCCCGGGCGGGGGGGAATAGGGAGGAGACGACCGGAGGAGGATGTCAGCGATGGGCGGGCGGAAGGGAGGAAGGAAAAGGGTTTTTTTGGGGGGCGGGGGGGGATGGGAGAGGACCGAAGAGAGGGAGGGAGGGAAAGAAGGAAGGAAGGAAGCAAGGAAGCAGGTCAGCCCCACGGCGCCCTCAGTGCCCCCCCCGAGGCGCTGGCTGGCAGGCCCGGCCCGGCCCGGCGGCCGCGGTGGTCGGCCCCGGAGGAGCGGGCGCTGACAGCTGCAGGCAGCCACCGCCACCGCCGCCGCCGCCCCGGCTGCTGCTGCAACTCCTGCTGCTGCTGCAGCGGCTGTGCCCGCCCCGCACTCCCGCCCTGCGCCCCGCCCAACATGGCGGCTCCCCCGTCTTCTCCCACAAGCGCCCGCGCGCCCTTCTTTCCCACCGCCCCCCCATGCATGACGTCACCCCTCCCCCTCGGAGAGAAGCGGGCCGCGTGGGGAGGGGTAGGGCTCAATGGCGGCGACTATCCCGGCGCCCCCCCCCCCCCCCCCCCCCGCCAGCCGGCCTCCCGTCAGCGAAGCCCCCGCCTGCTGCAGCGGCGCTAGCGCGGGGCTGGCCCCGAGGCGTCCCCCAGCAGCTGGGCCAGCCCCGGGAGGGAGAGGAGGGCTGCTGATGAAGGCCTTCAGGGGCTCGGGTGCGAGGTTCCGCACTGGCATCGCGGGGGAGACGGGCTGGGGCCGCGCTAAACCTCGCTGAGGCCTTGTCTGCCTGAGGCGGGTGTCGGCGGAGAGCAAGTCCCGGCATTTCCTCCCTGTGGTGGCACTGAGGTGGGCTCGCTCCAGAGCGGGGTGCCGGCGGAGATGCTTCTCGTGTTGGTTGTTCTGCGGGAAAGAAGTTTAGGGTTTTGCTTCGGTAAAGGAGGTTGACTTGTAAAGCTGAGGCTCCTGTCTCAGTTGAACACCTCTGGGACCAGTGCGCGTGAAGAGCTCTGCCACAGGTGCTCGCAGTGCACGTCACACAGGGGAAACCGAGGCTGAAGTACAAATTCCGTGGTGAACACTGGGTCCCCGCTTAGGGCTATTAATATGTCTCAATGTTCTCGTCTTTGTTCCATATTGAATTAAGTGAAAGATCCCTACTTTTTTACAAGTTTACACATAAAAAGTAAGACTTCCATGAGAACTCGGTGGCACTTGTCACAAGAAGTATGTCTTTGCAGCTTCCAATTTCATTCCTGCTCTCGCTAGAGAAGAAGGAACAGTCACAGTATTTTATTCATGTTGCTTTATGTTCCACTAGGTAGACATTAAGCCCAGAAATGAAAGATGAAAGAATTGAGTTGAAAAAAAAAAAAAAACAGTTAAATATAGCAAAGCAGTAAAATGTACACTGGAAATCATCATGGAACAGTGACAGCCTAACTTTATAAAAGAATTGTTAACGTCTGGGCAGAATATTGTGATGAATTATCATCTGAGCTCCACGTGCAATAGAATAGTTCAGTTGGAAGGGACCTACAACGATCATCTAGTCCAACTGCCTGTGTAACTCCCGCAGTACCTGCAGGGGATGAATCGTAAGCTAATGGAAACATATGGAGGTACAGTGGTTAATCAAAATGTGCAGCCTCACCTAAATGCCAATATCTAAAAAGCACCAGGAAAGGAGAGCTTACATCTGTTCGCTCTCACCTACAACACTGAGCAAGTCTACAAAATGGCAGGTGTGAGACAAGAGTCAGGTGAGAGAGCAAGACTCCTACGAAGAAGCAGAAGACAGAAGAGGAGTCAAAGCTCATGCTGCTGTCAAAGAGGCAGAAGAACAGGAAGAGTCACTGAAGCCCTCAAGAAACAGAACAAAGTTAGGGAAATATGGCTTGTCTGCAGACTGCAAATGCAGAGTCGCTATTGGATCTGAAAAGCTGAGGGAAATGAAGTGTACTTTCTGAGTACTGCTCACTGGTTGGTATCTTACACGGATGTCCAACAAAAAGCCAACTCTGTTACTAGTATTTCAGTGCAGCAACTTCTTGTGTTCTTCATCTCCATTTAAAACATTTCTCTGGCAACTTTGTATTAATGGTTTATCATGATATTGTAGTTTTCACAGGCAATACAGACTAATGATGTATAATAACGTGAAATATGTGCTTGTACAGTAATATGAAAGGGAAAAATAAAGACTGAAGGGCATTCCTTTATACAAACTACATTTTAAAAGTAGGAGTCACGCGAATTGGTCCACAGGTTCAGAGAATTTTCATGAATACGCAGGAGATGTAATTAAAAATAGAACATGCCCTAATTACATAATTATGCAAGAGAACTGATTCAAAGGAACCACTCCTGTCTTTTGAATAAACAATATTCATTGCTTTCTTCCTATCACACATTTGCTTTAAAAGATTTCCTGCAATTAGCTGCTTACCCGAGGGATCTGAGCATCTCCGAACAAAGCAGCTACTCCAGCTATGACCCTGATTCGTAATGCGCTGGCTAATCAAGTCTGTGCATGCTGGCAATTTCCCACATCAGGGCACACACTGTAAGCTCCCTCCTGCAGGAAGGCTGATTAACTCAATGGAGCTGAAGTGCAGTATTACTCCCCTCTGTTTATGGCACACAGGAGCAGACAGACAGACACTCGGTGAGTGTGCTTCTTCCTCAAGCTTCTGCCTGACCTGAAATACTGTAAGAGTTCCTCTCTATTTAGATCTTGTTTTTCCTGTCTCATCTACATAAGAATTATCCAAGTTCATCTAGCAGTAAAAACTATTTACTGCCTGCATTTCTGCCTTCTCTTAGGGAACTAGTTATGCCATATGCCCTGCTTTTAGGGTGAAATGATCTAGACATCCTGGCTCTAGAATATTCTTTGTCTGCCACCAACAAGGTCACCGTGGTCTTCTGCAGACGTCTGAGTGGATGTTAAAATAAAACCGCAAAACACATTATTTACAAAGCTGTATTCTTTATGCTCATTAAACCCATTCCCCTCCTCTCCCAGAAGAGAGAGGTTGGCAATTCACATGGGAGAGAAAATAAGCTCTCAGGTTTTTGTAGTGCAGCAGCGTGAGAAATACATGCAGCAAACTTAAGATTCAGTTTAACTGACATCTACAAATAGACCAAGCCTCTATAAAGAAATTCAGGTTGACTTCATTTAAGAAGCCTGGGTTGTTTTATTTTACCATTGTTATTTTAAAAAACCCCTGTCTTCCTGGTTTAGAGGATCTTTCCTCCAAAGGAGACAAAAGTTTTTCCAATCTAATAGTACAGTCTGTAAAATCTATGACTTCATTTTATAAATATGGGCAACAGTAAAGCACTACATTGGAATATTTTCAACTGCTGCTAAAGTGCTGTTTAAAAGCACCCTGGCAATAATAAATATTGAAAGGCCAGATTCAGCAACCTGTCTGACTTTTCATCACAACCACTTGACAGTTGCATTGCTTTTAGTTTGTATTTCCTACAAGAATGTCCTTTAAGGACATGAGGAAACATAAAAATCAGTGCTCAGGAATCAAAAGTGTCACGTACACTGTCCCAGACACCAGTTTAGCCGAGCTCCTGCGCATGTATGTGCAACGGCTGCGTGCAGAGCTACCTCGTTATTGGGGAGCTCACTTTAGAGGAACAGGACTGTATTTTGTTTGCCTTGACTCACTGTCATAGTCCAGATGCCTGAAGGTACCATTGGGAACCCACTGCTGGGCATGGCATTAAGGTTCTAAGTAAAATAAATACTGATCATGATCCTGCTTCCTAAGTCAATAAGCTTTATTTACAGGCAAGTGAATTCTCCTTTTTCAGAGTCACAAGGATTTCTAGAAAGCTGTAACAAATGAAAGCCAGTGTGCTTTTCCCTGCCGTTTTCTATCCACAGAGAAATAACAAGGAAATAAAGCATGCAGTGTTAATTCAGCTCTTGACAGGCCATTTCATTAGTTAATTTCTGTTACTTTTTTTAAACAGAGCAGGATGCTTGCACTAGACATTAACATTTTGCTAAACAGAATTCTTTTAATCTTACAGAGCTGTGCTGTTGCTAAAGCCCAAAAGATACTTACTGGAAGGTTTAAGAAGCCTGTTTGATTAGCTTTAAAACAGTTCTGTTATGAAAAACAGACTTAAAAACCTCAGGTAACACAGTTAAAGTAACCACTTGAAAGCTAGAAACTATTAGAGAATTTGCATGTCAATATTAATGTGAACATAAAGGAAAATACTAGACAATTTCAGCAACACAGCTATATTTATATATCCTCATTTCCCCTATTATCTTCAAAGTAGTAAGTGATCAAGGAGCTAGGAATTGCACCCTTCGACAAACTATAACACTCTATGCTGTAAGAATTTACAGACATTGTCAGTATTTTCCAAAATCCTACTTTCAAGCATCAAAATTCCCAAGTTAATGGTTCACAGAGGAGAGCTTATGGTGATAATTACGCTTGTGTCTTCATTCTCTGCATTCAAGGAATAGGTTCCCACCTTGACAAGGGAATGCTCACACCAATACACACTTATTCTGCTCAACCAGCAATTTCTGTTCCTTCCTTACTTCTGCCATACCTCTCATTGCATTGAAAGCTGAAGCAACTTTCTTCCTTACTTGCTTCCATGTTCTGTAGTCAGCTGATAGTTGACTACCAGCACCTTTCTAGCTTGGAAAGACTCTCTTCTCCATATTCACTCTGCATGACCTTTAGTGCTTCTACATGAAGAAAGATAGCTCCTGCTTTCCTTCCTCTATACTCTCTTCAGTGAGTTTATTCTCTCTTGGGGTTTCAGTTGCTAACTCAAGGTTATGAGAATTATTAAATCACCGCATGTGAGTCACAGGAAGTTACATTTAGTTCTGTATTCACCTACCTCGGTCACTGAACCATTGCAGAAGTGTATTAAATCCTTCAGAGGAAATAAAAAAACCCACTCTGTTGGTGGAGTATCACAATCTTGGCCACTACTAGAATAAAAACATTCAGTGTGTGATACAGTACTTCTCTTCATCCTCCCATGTCTTTACTTCCCAACCATGACTGTGCTCCCCTTCTTTACCTTTCTACTGGGATAAGGCCTCGTATTGGTAGGAAAAGAGTTTGTTCCACAAACACAACAGACAGGCTCTTCCAGACGCAAAATCTTGGATAGCCTGTGTTCAAACCCAGGAGCGCTTAGCTAAAAGCAGAAGACAAAAGGATCACCTCTACTGCTTTATTACTGTTTACATTATCCCCTTCCCTTTCTTTGAACACCAGCTGTTTGTTACCGACATAGTCTGTCAGCATTCCTTTATGGAGATTTGCTAACTCACCAGGCTTTGCTGCCAGATTACTTGCAATTAGATTAGGCGAGACTATTACCTCGATAATCTATGTAGTGATTGTAGGGATTTTTCCATGGTGAAGGGGACTTTTAGGTACCTTTTCTCATTAAGTTCTCCAGAGTTTCATTGTGAAATGTGCTTTTTCCCTAAAACAAAAATCCTGTGAGGGTTGTGATTTTAATTTCAGTCACACATCAATGTAAATCTGGGATAATTTCATTACCCACTATGAGATTTTCCCTTTTTTTGAGAAGTGAATCTTTGAAAGTGTAGGAAGGGCATTCCTTTTTCCAACATTAGGCAGAGGCACGGACTGGAACATAAACTTGTCTTGGCTCCAGGGAAACTGGTGCTTCCTCAATCAGATATCAAAGGTGTATTCTCTTTATTCTCACTAAGATTCCTACAGACATTTATGAAAGAAAGAAGTGATATTTCAGATGCTGTCTTTTATTAAAACTCATGCATATACTAATCACAAGCGATGCTAACGCCAGTCAGTGTATGCCTGGATGTGACCTTTTCCGAGTAGAAATTTGCACCTACTGATGAAAGGACACTAAGTCTCAAAAGTCTAAAAGGCATTACAGATAACCACCTCATCTGGTCTTTTTCTAAATGTAATTATCAAACTCTATTGAACACCAAGCAGGCATCTTGCCCAAGAACCTCACTCCTCCAGTGTTCAGTCTCAAGGGTAATACATACATACAGAAATTGTGCCAAACCGTGTCATTTCTTTCCAGCTTTTTTCCCTTGCTGGTGATTAGCTCCATTTCTCTATGTGTTTGCATTTCTGAAAAGGTCCTCAAATGTAACACTTCTCTTTTATATGTTTGATTAAATTATTGTAGACAAAGAATTCTTCCCTGGCTAACCCTCTTAGCTTGTTCTTCCTCCACTCCTCTGACTAAGAGATTCTGCACTCCTTTCTCCCTTCCTGACCATCAATTTGCTTGGCTAAACAAACTGAACTCTTAATCTCTTTAAGACAGATTCTACATCTCCCTGATTATTCAACTGCTTTGTCTTTCTTGAGCCTAATGTGCTGCAACTGTTTGTGCCACGGCCGCTATTGAAAGTGATTGTTCCTAAGTCTGATTTATCAGTAACCTCCCTTTCACTTGATGTATTCCTTTTCTGCACGTGCCGCAGTAATTGCCAAACCCTTATCCCCCTTTCAGTTCTTCTGTTAAATGGTTTTCCCTCCTCCTCAACTAATACTCTATATGGAGTTACACCAAATTCACTTGGCATCCAAGGTTGATTGGAATTTCCTATTTTTCATGGGAGACCATTTTACATCTCCTTGTCGTTGGAGTTTGCCTTGGTTAAGAGGATATTCAAACCAAGGCCGTACTCAGCTGCACTGGACTGGGGAATTAATGGTAATACAGTTTGCCCCAAGGGAAAGGGAAATGGGAATGTTTCTGGTGTGCGACAACTGTGTCTGTCGTTTCTGTGCCAATGACCAATTGTCTCTGCAGAAAATGGCTTCTGCCAGTATGCCTCTGGCTAGATGGATGGTAGACAGTGGGTGGGGCTGAGAAGGGCAGAGTCACTCTAGAAATCAATAGGAAACAGAACTGCCTGTGTTAGATATTTTGTTCCTCATCCTGTCTCCTGGGAAATGGAGCAGATGCAAGATAAGGAGAGATCTTATTCCCAGGGGTGTGGATATGAATTCTCTCTCCTTGCTGCCTCCCTCTTCCCAAAGCAAGTATGTACTGTTAAGTTTTTGCTTTTGTTTCAGATGCTGTAATTCCTATCTTTTCTGTTGTAATTCTATCTTTTTAATATGCTTTAATGAAACATTTTCTTGCCAGTTCACAGAGAAATCCATTGAAAAGTATTAAGTTCAAAGACATGCCATGGACACACTCTTCACTTCTTTTTTATCTTCAGAATTATACAGAAGAAAACAAGATATGTCCATCTCTGCCATCAAGTCTTAGACTTAAATCATTAGTGAGATGATTTCATAATTCATTCCTACAGGATGGATGGTGTGTTTTATCTCTACAGGCTTGTCTGCCAGTTACCTGAGAGTAAATATTCTTGAAGAATTCAATCTGTGGGCAGTCTCCAAAAGGTCTAGAACAGAGTCTGAAACCCTAGACAAGAAGGGGTTGAGAAAATTATTTGAAATCATCTTTGTGCCTTCCCAATCCTAAACTACTCCCTGCTCCCTGTGCGATTTAGACAACCACAAGGACCTGGCTTCCATGAGACAGTTCTGCCCAGGACCTCCACGGGCTCCATCTGTAACCTAGCCCATCCACACTTAGTACACCCCCTATATTAGGGGATGTGAAAGGAGGCTGTAGAAACTAGCCTTGTAGGGGCCAATTTCCAAAGAAAGGAACTCCTCATACTTCTGTATCTAGATGTTTTAGAGAACAGTATATTAAAAAAAAAAAACAGTGAGGGGATGCTATTAATTTGTCAAGTTTAGCAGATACTGCTGCATCACACCATGTTCTGAGGGTTTTCCTTGTGCCAAAAAGGCCAGACTCAATTTAGGTAAGTTGTAATTTATGCAGAAACTGGCTAAGGCGGCAGTTACCTCATCAGTACATAGATCATCACAGACATTCTGAGGCTACAATTTTGCTTCAGAGGACAAATAATTAGACAGGGATTTAAAGCAGGACTCCTTGACCTTTGACTTTGGTGGCCAGTTGGGCATAGTACAATCCACAGAAAGTAGAGCTTGTAGTAATTTAATTCAAGGAAAAAATCCGTGCCACTATGGTTCTCTACAACACCAGTGTCACCTAAACACCTGGACTGTGTTTTGATTACATGGAGCAGTACATTCCCTCACATCAGTTAACAACAGACTCCTGGAGAAGTTCTGGGGAATTGCTGAAACATGCCATATGCAGTACTTCAGATTTTGAATCTGTGTATTGTAACATCGTATTATTATACCTTAATATTTAAAATAATAATTGTGTTTTAATGAAAGATGAAATACATTGAAGTTGTTTCAAAGACACATATAGTGCAGTTTTACAGTTTATCAAACCCTAGGTATTGAAAATAATGTAACTGTAAACAGAAGCTGAAACATGCCTCAGTAAACACTAGGAGAAAGCTGGGAGCAACTGATATATATAAATCAGCTATAAAAGTGACATGTACTGCCTACACAGTGTTACACTTGTTATTGCATGCTGAAGGGCCACAAAGTACACCATCACCATGTGTTTGAAACCTGTCAAGACTCACACAGAATGGGCTAATGAATAATAGGGTCTTCCTTCATCAGTGTATAATGCTGACCAGAAATCTACCCAGCAAATGGTTCTGTTGCGGACAGCAATTTCACATGCCCCATATCCTTATAATTAACTACATAACCTAAAATGTTACTGCCCGGTTTATTGTGCACGAATGCAGAAAGCACTTTAAATATCTTTAAAGGAAGGTTCACACATTTGTCATTCCCCATCCCACTCATTTTGCAACCAACGGAGGCTGGAACGCCGTGTTACCAGCATTCTCATTAATTTCACTTATCTTCTTTCTCTTTGAATTTTTGGTTGTGAACTCTGTTGGGTAGTGCCCAAAAACAAAGCTCATATTGTAAATAAGTGAGATTGCTTTTCTAGTTTACATGTGCACACATGACAGCACTAAACCTTGAAGTGACATTGTTAATTACATATGAAATTCAACATTGAGTGCTAAGTGGCTGTTAGGTATAGACTCAAGACAGTAAGTAATAAGCTTCTTCATGCTTCCAGAGAAAGTGTGAGCCTCATGATTCAAAAGCCTAAGAAAAATCTTCCCAAGATGGAAACAAGCCCTGTCCAGTGGCAACTGTTCAGCCACGTTCTCCCATCATCGGCCTATTTGACTCAGTCCTATGGCAATCAGATTTATGGCTGCAATACCGTGGTAACTGTTAAGCATGCCCAGCGGGTCTCCAGGTGTCACACTGCACAGACCCCTCTTTTCCCTACAGCAAAAGCAGCACCAGGGAAGAAGCAGCAGAGGAGCATAGCAAATGAATTAATTTTGAGCATCACTTGGAAATTAAAATTGCTTTATAGTATCCTATATCACAGCTGATTTTTTTCTTTGAAGTGAGCTTGAATTTTCCTTTGACACAAATTATTACCTGTGGCTATTTACTCATATGTCAGCTTAGTACTTTGTTCTGTTTGTCATGGTGGAATTTTTCTTGAGGCCTGAGGAAACTGGGTTTTCCAGACATGACTTAAAAGTGAAATATTGTTTTGGTAAATGTGAGAAGAAGATTGGTAAACCCAGAAGACATTTTCTTACATACTCATTGGAATTTAGTTCCCATTTTGTCTTTCAGTCTCATACAGTTTTGGACAAATAAGAGTTTTCTACCTAAGTATATATAGTTTCCACAGCTACTAAGGTCAGAACTGTCTTGACTTGGTTTATTACAGAATACTTATGCTGTGTCATACCATCTATTTCCTATATGGCACTCCAGAATAATAAAATCACTTGGAAAGCAATCAAGGCAGTCAATTAATCTCTTTTGAAATTTGCAATTCATGGATTTTGTCTTCTAACATAGGCATGACTACAAAACCTGTTTTGCAAAACACACACACCCGCCAAAGAATCTAGGCTTCTAATTATTCAAATCATTCTAGAAATGAAAATCTGTAACTTTTCTGGAAACCTTTAAAAACAGCCAATGTATGCTACATACTGATCATCATATGAAAATTTTTCCACAGCAGGGATTTATTACAAAGACGGAGCTAAAGTCTGTCAACAGGAAGTTTTTTAAGAATGAGATATGAATAACGACCTGAATTTCTTACAATTCTGAAACTTGCGTTTTGCCTGTTAACGTGTTTTGGCTGAGCTGATGAAAGTGATCACAGCCAGTTCTGCAGCCGAATGATATCAGTGGGTTCTTTGGAGGCAGCGGTGTGAACAGAGTACTGCTGAATGCTGGTAATTCTTGACAGGCTTGGGGGCTGCTGGAAACTCATGCCAGTCATGCTCCATCTGGGAAGCTTCAGGGCTACTCCAGCTTAGGCTGAGCGCTAATTGCCTCCTGGCAGACTCAGGAGATGCATACAGTCATTCTGCCTTCTGCCACCCCAGGCCCCGGTCACAACACACCTGGGGTCACCCCTAAGGATGACAACCTGCATATACCAGAAAGCAAAGTCACTGTGCCTTTCCCTGAAAAATATAAAAAAATGGATTAAATGGGTATCTGGTTTGAACTAAGAAAACACAAGCAGCTGTGTGAAGCAGGGACCATGTCTTCAGAGCATTTACACAGCTTCTAAAACTGATTTGGACTGTGGGTAGTACCAAAAAATAGTATTTCTCCTGAGTAAGAACACTCTTAAAAAGGGATCATGTCATTTTTTGCCTTTACTATTGCTAGCCAAAAGTAGTACATCTGCTCTTTGAATGTATCAGTCAACTAAAACTCACAATACTTGGGTAAATCTTAAGCTATTAATGAATGCAAAGTCAAGGCACAAAGAAGTTATTTATATAATAATGAATATTAATGAGTATGTATTTCAAGATGATTACGTTCCATGTACTTACAAAATCTTTTTAAGAAACAAACTCCTAAGAAATAAAGTGACTTGTGTTTCCCTGATTATTTTTTTTTTTGGAGAAATTAACCTGAATATTATTATAGGGTTATTATTCTGTGAATCAGTTTACAGCAATCAGTGGATATAATTTTTAATATGAAAATGTTATTCATGCATATTACGTTCCAGGCATATATTATCCTTTCCTGAAAACATTTCACTCTCCCAGTCTTCATGCAAAAGACTGGCCCGTGGGCTCTGCGCAGGATGTAAATTAAGTTCTTGTTTGCCTAAATCCGATTACCCTGGAGGATACCAGTCTTGCTTAGTGATAGTGAAAGCTAAAAATTGCAAGCACAACATTCCCCTTAAAATGGGGCCAGGAAGGGTCAGCTTCTAAATAACAAATCTGAGCTTTGAACTAGATTTTAATTTTATCCATAAGAATGTTCAGTCAAACATAGCAGCTATCTTCTCAGTAGTTGCTACCATTACTTTGAAAGCTCCTAATGAAATCGAGAAATGCATTTAAGATGTACAGTTCTTTATTAATCATATATAAAGGTGCTACAATCACTTCAACCCAACCTTTAGTCATCTGCCTCTCAATCCCCATTTGACACTTCCTTACTCCTCTCATATTCTATCAAAATTAATGCTCCAGTAGAGAAATTCAGTGAATAACAAAAACCCACACAAATTATCAAAACAGAACCACCCCAAGTCAATACAAATGATCTAAAATGATTTGAATATTACCCAAATACCATTGCTTTATTATGCACTTACTGATTGCATGAGACAGATTAAAAAGGCACGTACTGACACCACTAAATATGAAACACTGCTATTCCTTCTGACAGGATTAGCTAAATACCTAAATGATAAGAACACTCCCCTGTATTTTTCCTATACTCAGAAAATGTGCACAGAAAAGTCACTCTTTGATCTATTTCATTAGCTTCAGTTACTGTAGCAGGCCTTTGTATACATAAAAAATTTATTTTTAGCAGTCTGGGGCAGCTCCTTATTCTTCCTTTGATGTATAAAGGATTTATGATCAATAATATCTGAAAGTAGCTGGCATTATTACAACTGCTCTGAGTCAAGGAAAAAAAAAATCGAAAGTAATGCAACACTGGCAAAAATGATATGGCTTTTGGCTGTTCAGAAAATGTAATTATCGCAGTAAATGTATGAGGTTTTGGTAATGAGACTCAAAATTTCAGATGGATTATTTTTAATAACATCTTGTCACAGTGGCTTTATTAGATATTCTAAATCAGAGCTCAGCACTTACCTAACAGATAAATACCTCACTCCTTCAATGGGCTTTAGATGAAGGGACCCAGCACTCCACATAGAATCTTAATGAAGGCAACGCCATACAGGCATGAACTTTCCCTACAAGCAGCTCAGAGCAGAATGCTAGTATGTTCTATCATACGCTGCTTATATTTTTGGGTGACCAATGCTAAAATTACCCGTTCAGAAAACAGTTTTAACTGTGAATTGACTGAAGCACAATCCAAACCTTCCATCTGAATTCCCACATCTCCCCCATGCCAACAGTGGAACACTTATATCTGCATGATGAGGCATATTAATTCAACTGACATCTAACACTTTTTTTTCCTTGGATTAGTTCTAGTAGTGAATCAATTTCCTGATCTGGTTCAGCAGGCAGACACAAAAATGTCCGTGTTAATAAAAGCGAGCAGCTCAGAAGATGAAAATGTTCCTTTGATTGACCTCTACCCACTTAGAGCGTATGCGAAACAACCTTAGGGATCTTACGCATAGGCTGTCAGAACACATGGCTATCAACCACCAGCCCACTGGTGTTCTCGTCTCCGCCTTTCAGGGACATCTTCCTGTATTATCCTATCATTCTTCTGCACTGGAACAACTTATTAAAGTGTGCATTTGCATTGCAGTCAAAGCTTTTAGACTGTAAGATATGATTTACATTACATACCCACAGTAGTCCATTTCAAAAATTTATTTTCCTAAAGAAACAGGGCATTTGGTAACTTTTTAATAAATATACACCTTTCACAGTACTGATGCAGTAAATAACATTTACAAATAATATTTTCCTAGAAGTATTGGTTACCATCTCAGCAAATATATCATCATTATATGAAACAGTGTGATCTGCTACTATAACATTAATATTCATTTAATCTTGCAAAGGAATTATTACAGTTGATACTGACAAAGCTGGTTTTGCTCCAGCTGAAAAAAGCTGTGAATAAATCATGTCACATTTAGATATGACAAACAGGTCAATGGCTACTGAGCTAACATTTCGAAAAGCAGAACCTTCCCTACAGCATAGCTTTAAGAAGGCACGCTTCATTTGGCAACATACATTCTGTTTAACGGAATCCTCTTAGTAGTACTGTATCAGAAAAATCATTTAACTGTATAAATGGACAGGGAGAACATTCTGAGGAATGGAACTTCTTTTAAATTACAGATACACGGCATAACATTTTGAGACTTCACTTAAACCAACCTCCTTCCAATTGATGTTACATACCTGGAGGCCAGAAAAATCACCCTCAGGCGAGTTGTTTGGAGTGCCTCGGAGAAACCGGCGAGAACAGCACATTTTTTGAAAGAAATAAACCAGTAGAAAGCAGTGCGTGTTAGTACTAATGTTGTTCTCCTCCACAGAGCCAAGCATCAGTTTCCTCTTCTACCAAGACTAAGTGACTGGTAATGCATCTGTTTTATTGCTCAGCAACTAATATCTTTATCAATCATAAGTTAGAGGAAATCTTGTTCAAGGGGGCACATTTCTTTTTAATTAAAAGCTAAGAAGATCCTATTGCATTAGTGACTTATATGAAATCTTATCTTAAATATTTATTAGAAATAGGAAATAATCACACTGAAAAGAGGATTATTCTAAACTGATTGTGCATATACTCACAAATCATACTTTTCCTTCAGCCATGTTGTATCACTTACGGATAGCCAGTGCCCCAGATAACTGCTGCAGAATGAGGCATTTTTGTCTTTATACATTAATATGGTTGGTGGAGACATCATTCTCTGACCCGAGTCAAGGTACAGCATACTGAATCAGATGTTATTTAGGGCTGTGACTGTCATAAAAACATGGCAGCTGTGATCCATTCTGTTTAATGTAAATGAGGAACAGCTTTTAATAGTTTTTCTCAGTTGTGTTTTGGTCAGGAAAGATTTTAGATATTCTTGAAATAAAAGGTAAAGAAAATCTACATAGTGATTATAAATTAAAGGCAATGGCAACTTTTATTTATATAGTTTAACAAACAGGTTCAAGCAATTATTACATTAGTCATTCAGATTCTGAGCATCATTATAAACAACAAGTTGATAGCAGCCTAGCTAGTGTTGCATTCTTCATGGAGCTGTGATTAATTTCCAACACTTTTCTTTTTCCAACGAAGCCACCTCAGAGCTCTCGCCAGTGCTACTTGTCCCATGAGGAATGTGATAGTAAAGTTACGTTTATACCAATCTCTAGGATTCCAAAGCCAGGAAAATCATCAGCACACAGAACAAGAACAGAAAAAAGGTACACAATTATATTAAAATATCCTTTGGCACTGATAAATGACCATTCAGTGATGACCTGCATTTTCCATTATTCATGGCAATGCTTTTCCTGCTTAATGACAGTTAAATAACCTATGAGAAGGTCAACATGAATATCCACATCCATGAACAGATTATGTATGGACTATAGAGCTATAAACATTGAGAGCTTCACTGTAAAAAAGGGATGGCTAGTTTTGTGACCAACTGTATTTGGGATTTGGTAAGATAAAATAATTGTAACCATATCTCATGTTTCAGAAGTAAGGTGATCATCAAGCTATCGAGAAGAATTTCCTGCCAGTGCTGTGCTATGGGTAAGATTTGTTTATGCATGATGAAGATGTGTGTGTTGGAAAGGGCTTAGTTGGTCACCTATAAGTGTGGGAAAAATGAAAACAAAATCAAAGACTAACTGTATAACCTAATACAGGAAACATTATGTTTCTAATGCAGTACCTTTTAAAGATGATGCCTCTAATATGGCCAAAGTGAGTCTTTCTGTCTTTAAATAGCTTTTAGGAAGCATGCATGGCTTCTGGAACCAATTCAAGATGTAGACAGGATAGTCTGTATCAGCCCTTTTTAATCTCTGAGAACTTGCTTCAAATTCTTGCCCCTGTTACAAACCAATTTAATAATTTCTTTCTAATTTCTAAAAACGATCCCTCCCCCATTTTGTAAAGTGCTACACAAGAAGCAATAAACCACACATACTGTAGAACTAGTGGAAAATATTAAACACTGGGATTTCGGTCTTCTCTTGAGATCTCTGTGGGAAAACTTGCACATACAGATCTAACACAAACCTGAGATACTAACCTCCCAGTAAGGACAGTAGCCAAAATCATGCTGACAAGCAGCACTGAGCTACCCCCTCAAATGTCATGTTGAATCAAAATATCATGCTAACACTGCAACTGTTTCCTTTCCCCTTTCATGTCTCATTTCCTATATCCTTCTCATTTTTTTTTCCCAAACTAGACTGTATTTCCAGTCTAAGTACCCTGAACTAAATATTCATGATGTCTATGCACAATCATTGCTTCAATTTCAGCTAAATTTTAGAAGTTTAACACTTCAGCACCCACAGTTTTTAAGCCAGCTGGCAACACAGCAAAAGAACATACAGCTGAATGCATAAACAGATTTTTATAAATATGACCCCTCAGAACAGAGTGCCTGTAAAAAGCTCCACTGCCTTCAGGGCTGTGCAGTTCCACTTTGAAACTACAACGATGCAGCTGACACTACGTGATTTTACAAGGCAGCAACAAGGAAGGTCATGGTTAGGCACAAAGCCTGAACTCTCTTACCGTGAAGACGGGACACTATCCCGAGGCCACTACAACAATGGCATCTGGTGACTAGTTCCAAGATAAACTCTTTGCTTTCTCACTCATCAGTTATAGGCAATTTGAACAACAATCCTCTTACTAAAAATAATTTTTTTACTTTCCATCTTTTCATGCTGTTGCTCAGGTTTATGGGGAGGTTCCCCCCCCCCCACACCAGGCAAGACAAGATGTGCATATTTGCATTAAGTATTTGTTACCGTAAAATTGCCCTTACAACATAGTATGTTACGATATATGCACAATACATATGAAGAACCCTAAACCAATTTGTTATAGACCAGTTATACTGCTGGTGGAATTCCCACTAGCATTACACCGTTAGGAACCCAGTGACAATTGACAGCTTTGAGCCCAATAATCTTTCAATCCAATATAGAGAAGAAACTGAAGTTGTGGTGTCATACTCAGTGAGCAGTGCTACTGTAACTGCATGAAGTGCTATCCTCCTCCAGCTTCCAGTTCCTTCCTCATTTCTAGCCCTCTCCCAAGCGTGCACAACTACTTGCAGGGTAATGTGTGTTCAAAAGTAATTTTTCAGTTTGTTTCAGATCCTCAAACCAGTTTATCAAGTTGTACAAACAGTAACACTGAAACAGCGCAGTAGATGTTGGGAAGAGGCACGGTGGATGTGGGCTTAGAGGCTGAGTTCAGGCAATCATTTTACTACTGCTTCACCACACAAAAATCCCTCAAACTCAAGGCTAATCACCTTCGCGTTTACTGTATGCATGCAAAATAATAAAACCAAAAATACTAAATATTACTCTCAAACAGTTTCCTTGAGATGAAAACAATCTTGAGATGAATCACATATACTAGCCCTTATTTAACAGTCAACTAGAATCTGTTATATAGAAATTTCAGCTGTTTTAGTCACATTTATCAGTTTCAATTAGCGGCATGAAGAGACCCATGCCCTAAGCGAAAAAATTGAGTGCCTGATCTCATCTCTCCGAATCTCACAGATGAGATTCATCTCTCCACTCAACCAACAAGAAGCAGCAGAACTCATGATAATGCAAATTTCTGTCAAATGCTAATAATAGCATTTAAAAAAATCATTCTCTAAAATGACAGCTTTATGTGCTGTTTTACCACTTATGGGAAAAAACGTTCAAATTTTCCGATTTGATCTTACACCTTTCACTCAGACTGCAATGTATAATAGTCAACATAAACACCTTCTACATACCTGTTGTACTGCATATGCTTTCTAAAATTTTTACTTAGAAAGTCTTTGTAAAAGTCGGCCATTTCTTCTGCATTCAGTGCTGCTTTTTGACCTGAAAATAAGTTTTGGCATAACAATGTCAAGATAATTCTTTGGATTAAAACACTGGGTTCAGATGCAGGAGAGCTAGGTCTGACTCCTGGCTCCTACAAGCTTCCTGTGTAGCCCCAAACGAGTTAATAAGCTTCCATCTTCTAACTTTTTAAAACTTAGGGAGCACAGCAAATTAAAAATACCGATCACCTTGAAGCTGGCATAACTCTTACGCCGTTATTACTTGTAAAAGTGGTTATGTTTATCAGGTCTTAGATTATTTAGGGAACTAGTGGACCCCTATGAAAAACTCCATAGATCTAGGAGTAGCCATCCTGTGAGTAAAACTAATCTCTTGCAGGGCTGAAGTCTAAAGAGCACCAGTAAGAGCACTTGGTAACTTAAATTTCCCCTCTAAAGCAACTCAATAAATATAGAAAGAACGCTATCCATGGCTGACACAACATTTTCAGATGTACTTTTTTTTCTGCTGCTGTTGATAAATTTCATATAACTTATACCAAAGAGTTACGTTCCGATATATAAGATTTATTAACAATATAGTAGACAATTATTTTGTGAAGGAGCAAGTACAAAAGGTGACTTTGAATATGCCACTCTCATAAGCAGAATATAAGAGGAGATGGATTCTCTCCACAGAACATAAAAGGAAAACCTGTGGCTACAGTACATACGTAGAATCCTGAGAACCAGCAAATATTCTCAACTCTACCGGACAACTCCTATGCAAACTTCCTGGCACTTTCAGTGTTTCTAAAATGAGGTCAAATTTGAATGTCCCAGGGGACACGGGTATGAAGAGGGAGATGAAATTGTGATAGTCAACTTCTTACTGTTCCAAAATGCATTTTAAAGCTACTGAGACTGATCATAGAAATGTAAATTATTGATCAGTTCTACTTGTCATTATTTACAAAACTAACATATTACAATGGATTAACGTATTATGGGTCAAATTTACTCTTAAAACTGTTTGAAGGCTGCTTACTTAACACCTATAGTTAATTTGTTTCTTCAAACTGTTATCAGCAGAACTGATTGTAGATTCACTTACATAAAAAAGTTTTGTTCCAGTATATTGTTCATGTATATTGTTATTACTCTTATTTTTATATACAACTGTATTATTGAATGGAGTTAATCCACACATGCAGACAATAGAATTCTATTTCTACATGCTTACTATTTTTTCTTTTATTTCTAGGGTATAACAATGAAACAAAACAAAAAAAAAAGCGAAACCCAAACCAAAATGGGAATAGAAAAGAAGTGTTTTCTAAACAACACAGAACTTCAACCACAGGTTGATCACCAGGATACAAACAGAAGAGAAAAATAATGGTCTGCGATGTACAGAATGTCAGAGCAGATGCTTTACTGAACTCAAACAGATCATTATTCTATGAACAAAATGTTCGACCTCATACTACAATGGCCAATTCACTGTTATTATGAAGGCATCTTCGCTTTCACATGATGAGTTAGAGGCGCAACTATTTTACAGCAACTGTGCTCAGGCAAAGACAGGCAGATAACAGCTGCTGCCTCCTCAGAAGCTGCCTTATTCACCCTCAAGGAAAAATACTCTATTCACTGTATACACTAGGGACCCGAAGCCAGAGTGTGAATTTATCCACCCAACCATAACATGCACCTGAGGCAAATGCTCTGTACGTTTAGCTCAGCTAGCTCCCTGGGTCAGGACGTGTGAGAGGGGAAAGCCCTTTCCTCCTTAGACTACAGAATGACTGTATTACTTGGCCAGGATTTCAGCGCATTCCCTCCGGCTGCGAGGAAGGAATCAGGGGAAAAAGAGTGCAACAGGTGATCTGACACCCACATGCACACCTGCAAAGAGCTCCTCCCCTCTTTTTTTTTTACCATGCTCCTGAAAACACTTCTAACTCCCATTCTCAAGATTCACTTGTGACAGAACACAACGAGCACAAACTAACAAAATTCAAAGTGGAACAGAATTCAGAATGCATCCTAAACTACAAACAAAGATCTCACTAACCTGTTTCATCTCGCATTTCCAGACCCTTGGCTTTCAGTCTCGAACAAATAAATTCTTCTTTTTCCTAAAACGTGTTTTTCCACATTAGAATCTGATGTACTTGAAGTTAACTATTGTTTTTAATCACATGGCGGTGTAGTTCTTAACACCCTCTGGAGTAACAAGCAATGCTCAGTATACTTGGAAATGTCAACAAAACATTTTCCTGAATCCAGTGAGTTAGTTAAACTTTGTCACTTAGATCCTGCTACCTGCATGCATCAATTAATTCATGCAAGTGTTCTACCGAAACGTACAAAACTTGTTTGGGCAGTAAAGTTACAGCTGAGCTTCAGTATTGTTTGACAAGGTCTGAACCTTCAGCTTATAAGGCAAACTATGAAGGTGTGCTGGATTGTATAACTGAGAATTTGAGCACAGAGAAAAACGTGCAGCCTTAAAAGATTGAAATTACTTAGATGGAAACAGGATAATTATTTGTACGTAAGTTTTTCAAACTTAAAAAGCAGTTCTATGGAATTAAAAAACACCCTTTGTTTTTTCTCCAAGATCTTTGCAAGTTTTGGGAGGATATGATGATCAAAGATAAACACAAATGATGGTGAATTACTGAACCGTTACCATTCTTCCAACAACATTCACTGTCTCCTAACCAATGCTGCAATGAGGGACGACAGACTATGACTGAAGAAGCTCCACTCTTAGCCTTGTTGGGGTACACTGCCAGTGAATGAGGGCATGTCCTTCATTTAACCTTGGTGCTTATACCCGATTTACCTCACTTATGACAGAGCAAGAAGAGCTGCAGAATCATTTTCAACAGCCGCTCTACTCACAGATAAGTCCTGCATGTAGGGTGGCTACAACTTTCTCTTTTCAGTACAAGATGGGAAAAAAAAAAAGGCAACTATAATTATACACAACTAAATGGCAATTAAAATACACAGGTTCTTTAGTTTTGTGCATAATTTTAAATAAATTAATGACCAAAAAAAAAAGAGTAATTTCCACAAAGACACCATGTGTATTAAAAGAAATGGTATCAACTACCAGCCAGTAACGGTGGGCAGAACTGAACCCTACCTCACAGAGAGCAAACCCCCAATTCTGGGAGGGCAGGGGGGAGCCGAGTGGCCCTGGGCATCGCGGCGGGCTCACCTGGCGGAAGGCGCGGTTGTGCCGTGCCCAGAAGCGCTGGTCGCAGGCCTGGGCCTCCTGCCGCGCCTCCCGCAGCCGCCGCTCCAGGGGCGACTCCTCGGGGGGCACATAAAAGATGACCGGGCGCAGGTTGGAGTGCTTGTCGGGGGGCCCGATCCAGTCGTTACAGGAGTGCGCGGGGGGGCTGAAACCCAGGCCCTTGAAAACACAGGCAGAATTCATTATGACCACTTCGACAGAGCTTTTGAAGAACAGCCCCATTTAGAATAAACTCCAGAACTCCACACAACCTTAAAACGTATCAACATAACGAGTTCAGAAATTATGCACATCCATTTACCCTGACTGAAAACTGTGTGATGCATTTAAAATTTACTTTCATTTAGAAATGCACTACAGAGAAGATACCTTTGACTCCTTCCCAACAGACATGATTCACAACTTGGGTTTTTTCTTTTTTTTTTGTTTTTGCATGACTGATATTCCACTTCGTTAAAATACTTGACAGCAAGAACTAGCAAGAATGCAAGCTTTCCTGAGCGCTGCCTTCTTCATGCATCCCTGTGAACACGCACAAGCTGCAGCTTCTCAGGCCGGGTTTAGGCAGACCTGGCTCTAGCAGCCCGCGACTTACGCCTAGCCTGGAAAAGCGTTTCGCTTCCCCTGTGCCCCACCCGCGCAGCGGGGAAGGCCCGCGGGGTATTTACGAACACCGGGGGCGCTGGAAAGGACACAAACCGCGAGAAGCGGCGCGAAACGCAGGCTTTTATCGGGACGCACCGGCCCAGCGCCGCGGAGAGTTACCGCCGGGTCAGCCAGGGCGGCCTCCCCCGCTGCCCGCTCAGAGCTCCCCAGGGGCGGGGGACCCCGAGGCCTCCCCGGCGGCAGGCTGGCTCCGCGACTCAGGAGCCGCCCTCCCTCCCGCCCGGATTTACCGCGCTATCCTGCCGCTCCCCGCGCTCAGCCGTGGGGCCGCCGCCGGCTGAGGAAGAGGAGACGAGGCGGCGGTGGCGGCAGCGGCAGCATCCACCCCGCAGCGCCCGGGCCGCCGCCATCGCCCGCCTCCTGCCGGCGGGCGGCGCTTTACGGCGGTGTCGTAAAGGCGAGGCCACCCGGAGCGCGGCGCTGCGGTCGGGGGCGGCGCCGGGGAAGGGGCCGCGTCCCTCGGCCGCGGTGTTCCCGCCTCCGCCGCCGCCCGGCCGCGGGGCGGGGCTCCCGGGGTTCGCCGCCGCTCGGCCCGTGGCGCAGCGCCGGGCCGGCCAGCGGGTCCCTCGGCCGGGGCGGCCGCCGGGTGAGGCGGCCGGGGCAGGACGGGCGGGGGGCGCCGGGAGGGAGCGTTGCGGGCGGGGGCGCTGAGAGGGCTTGCTACGGGCAGAGTGGGGGACGAGCCTTTTCTCGGGTGCTTCCGGGCTCCCCCTCTCTCCGCTTCGGCCGGCCCAGTCGCCGGGGGAAGGCGGGAGGTTGCTGCCGCGGAGGGGCCTGGGGGCGGGAGGCGGCGGGTGCTGAGGGGGGAGCGGCGGCTGCGGGGCCTGTGCGGGGGCAGGCAGCCGTGTGCGGGGACAGGCAGCCTTGCCCTGGGGTTGTGGCACCCCAAGGGCGGTCGGGTGTTGCCGCTGTTTTTTCCCCTGGGCCGCGGGTGTCCGGTTTGTTTCCGCGGTGCCTTCAGCTGCGGAGCGGGCGGGGAAGGGCGGGCTGGAGGCTGTGGGTAAACGCTAAGAGCTGGTCGTGTGGTTACTAAAGCATCACCCCTGCAGCCCGAGCAGGATAGAAAGGTGTGAAACAACAGAGGAACGGCTATGAAATGTCAGCCAAGTGGTTTATTCTTACTGCTAGCAATACTGAAAATAGCTGTAATGCTGAAGTGCTTCAGGATGTCCTGAAAGTTGTGACGTGTGCTTGCATAGCACTTTTTTAATCGCAAGTCTTGTTCTCACTTTCCTTGTAGTTCATCTGAAACTGGACGAAAGAAGAGAATGGATATGGGTAACCAACACCCATCCATAAAACGGTTGCATGAAATTCAGAAAGAAGTCAAAGAGATTGAACAGCAAGTGGTTGTCTTCAGTGGTCTGTCTACTGATCGAGATTACAAGAAATTAGAAAGGAGTCTCACTAAACAGCTTTTTGAAATAGATTCTGTAGACACTGAAGGGAAGGGAGATATTCAGCAAGCCAGAAAGAGAGCTGCTCAGGAAGCCGAGAGACTGCTTAAGGAACTGGAACAAAACGCAAACCATCCGCGCAGACTGGAAATAGAGGCTATATTCAAGGAGGCACAGTCGCTTGTGGAACGTGAGATTACACCTTTTTACAAAGGAGGTAACTGTATAAGTGACGAATTTGAAGAAGGTATTCAGGACATTGTACTGAGGCTTACCCAGGTGAAAACCGGAGGGAAAGTTTCTTTACGCAAAGCAAGGTATCGCACTCTGACAAAAGTATGTGCAGTTCAGGAGATTATAGAGAGCTGTGTAAAGCAACAGCTGTCCCTGCCACTCTCTAATGATGCACATCCTTCTGTCTCCAAAATTAACTCTGTAATGTGTGATGTGAACAAAGCGAGAGGAACTCTTATTGCGCTTCTAATGGGAGTGAGTAGTAATGATACCTGCAGGCATCTGTCCTGTGTGCTGACGGGCCTCATTGCTGATTTGGATGCTTTAGATGTCTGTGGTCACACAGAAATAAGAAATTACAGAAAGGAAGTAGTGGAAGAGATCAATAAATTGCAGAAATACCTGGACTTGGAAGAAGAAGCAAATTCTACTCACGCATATGATTTGGCACAAAATCAGTCCATTCTAAAAATAGAAGAGATCCGCAAGAAAATGAAGGAAGTTAATTCTTTACTTTTAAAAACAGAGAACGCTTCTGATTTGTATTTGGGATCCAAAGCAGAATTGCAGGGATTAATTGCCCGCTTAGATGAGGTGAGTCCAGGAAAAAACCCCTGTATTAGAGAAGCCAGGAGAAGAGCAGTAATAGAAATTCAAACTCTAATAACGTATATTGATTTGAAGGAAGCACTTGAAAAAAGGCAAATGTATTCTGAGCAAACTGCTGCCGAACATCAGTCTCATAAGGCAGTTTGGACTGTTCTTGGGAACTTGTCTCAAATTCAGCGGGAGGTGCTTTCGTTTGATGGAAACAGAACAGATAAAAATTACATGAGATTGGAAGAACTTCTTACAAAACAACTTCTGGCACTTGATGCTGTTGATCCACAAGGTGACGAGCGGTGTAAGGCTGCCAGAAAGCAAGCAGTAAAGCTTGCGCAGAATATTCTGTACTATCTGGACATGAAAACAGATGAATGGGAATACTGAAACAGCCACGGCCTAACACAGAAGAATGTTTTTTCCCTGGCACTTTATGTGGATCATTGGCAGCACATAATAAGAGTGGTGTGTTCTGTGCTTGCTTAAATCACGGAGATTGCATAAGCGGTTGACTTGGCTGTATGTCTGCTATCCCACGCAGTCACCCACTTGCCATGGCAACTGTCAGTACGCCATCAGCAATTCTGGTCATTGCTATAAGCAAAGAAGTGCGATTCTCTGAAGGAATAGCTTAATATTTGATCAAATGTTGTCTTTTTTTTTTTTCTTTCTGTTTTTGTTTTAATAACCTTGCGCAATGTTCAGTGAATGCATGTTTTTCAGAAACTTCCTAGTAGTACAGTACTGGCAAAGCTGTCTGAAGAAGACTGGACATGAAAATTAGTATTCAAGCATGAAGCTCCATCCAGCAACTTTGCAGCAGTCTGGATGTGCTCTTAATGTGTTGTTATGACAGAAAGCATTAAGGGTAAAAAACCTGCTGGCTTTTGGGTTGTACTTGATTTATTCCATCCACCACACCTTTCTGGGTGTTTAGATTTCTGAGTTAGTGGAGCTATAGTGACAACTGCAAATGAGCGTTTACATAGGCAAAGCCAATTATGTCTATTTTTTGTAATACCTGAGCCCTTTGATTTGCAAAAACAGGTCTTGTGTTGGTGGAAACTCTTTCAAATTACTGCTGTAAGGTACTGAGACGTGGAGAGGAAAATCTGTGCATATATACTGACCAGATAAATGGGATTTCAAGGATTTCACGCTGCCATCCACAAGCCCTTGAAAACTGCACTGAACTTTATGTAGTGGCTGCTTAGGTGTCTTTTTAAACTCTGTTGTTAGATCTGGTTTTGACTTGCCTTTTCACAATCAGTGAAAACGGAAACAATTCACTTTGAAGTGAGTGAGCACTTTGGAATTATTTTTGTAAAATTAGGTAGTTAGCTATAGAGGTGTCCCTAATGATGAAAATGTGTGTTATGTATTTCATACTGGTCAGGTGTGGCTTCAAGCATGACTTGGAAAAGACTTGTGGCAAACGTCTCTCCTTGTAACTCATCACTTTCTTGTTTTAGTGACTTCGTAAATAAGCTTGCTTATATTATTGTATGCACCTACCTTTTTATTTGTGGCTGCTAGTGCCAATCACATTTCGACTATAGCATGGGTTTTGGCATTTTTTTGAGAGCATGGCATTAAAATGAATTAATTACAAACGTATATTTAAGTATGGATACTTTGCACTTAGCTCTTTCATGTTGAATTAATGAATTGTTGTTCTATAGATGATCATTTGCACCACTTTAAGGAGTAAAAAACATTTCGGATGTTAAAAATAAGTATTTTTAGATCTATTTTTGACTGATTAGAGAAGACAATGCTGTCTGTGAGAGACAAGTGCCTTTGTGACACCACTAATTTGCACCGTCATGTGTAGATACAGGAACTGTTTACTGGCAGCTTGATACATTTGTAATCTTTGCAAACTTCATTTCTCGCACATATATAATTCTACTATAATATATGTCAAATTAACGTTGTATGATAGGTGGCAATTGTTCTATAGAGTCCTGAGAATGAGTACCAAATTTGCAAAACAGGGATTCTGCTTAAAAATGAATGCATTGATGTGGAGATGGGGGACTTTGTGCAGGTCTTCTGTGCCTGTTGCTGCAAGGAGAGAATATGTTTGCTCCATAACATGCTTTGAGATGTTGATGAAAGGCTGTGTAGTTTCAGAGAGTGAATATATTTTGTTTGTGACTGGACAGGTGGTTGCTTTGCAAATTTACTTGCCAAAACCAATCTGTTTTTTCAGTTGGGTACAGTGCCTAAGGCACAGTTTGGCAATGACAGAATGTTTGTTGGAGGATTCTCTCTGCTCCTTCAGAGACAGCCCCATTGAATTTATCTCTCCTTACCTCCTAGTTAAAATTCCAATCTATATTTATATATTATGTGGCCAACACAGAAAATTACTAAAATAATTCAGGTATATAATGTTATTAATTTCAAGCTTTCTACACCTTTGAGCTGCGACTTCTGATTTGCACTTTCATTTTTAGGGAATATAAGAATTTGATAGTGTAATGGTATTAATTGTTTTTCTGTAGTATTAGGTCTGCAGTGGTTACTTGTAGTTTGTCCAAGAATTTAGTGTCCGTGTTCTTTGGAGGTTACATGTAGCTTTGTAAATGTTTGAACCTCTGTAAAAATGAGTAAGTATAGTTTTCTGTTAGATTTTAAATTTGTATGTCCTTTAGCTGTTCTGAATGAAAAGTTACACCTGTGTCTATAAGAAGGCAAATCTGTAAGGTTAATGTAATTTTGACTGAGTAGAGTTCAGTAGCAAGATATTATGTGGATTAAGCTTTTTTCCATTGTTCTGTAATCTAATAAATTGACTATAAATTTTATGGTAAAATCCTCATCTGGAATGAGATTAATTCACACATTTTGCATGAATGAAAGTAATAAGCTAAATATGCTTAACCAAAAAAAATAATGCACAGATTTCTCAAAATCTTGCTTTTGTGCTGAAGAATGTAATTTATTTGGTTTTTATATCCAAAGACTGAGCAACACACAACTTTTCTTTCTGATACGGCAGGCTAAAATAATCAGCAAAATGTAAATGGACCAAATTGCAAAAGCCTGCATTTTAGTACTATACTGAAATACAATAACTTTTCTGTGTGCTCTGTGATCTACCTTAGAGCAAGGTAAATGATTGGATATTTGGGGGAGAGGTAATCCTACATCTATTCCTATTTGTTAATTGTGTTTCTTTTTAAACTATTTTCTTTACTTATTTCATTGTTTATTTTTGTTGTTTTCCGCTCAAAGTGGTTTTGCTATGTTATCAGTTTGGA
The DNA here is from genome assembly GCF_034619465.1 of Leptosomus discolor. NCBI lineage: Eukaryota > Metazoa > Chordata > Aves > Leptosomiformes > Leptosomidae > Leptosomus > Leptosomus discolor. Next base: position 12,167,899 of record NC_141393.1, read on the forward strand.
GGAGGTTTTTGTTCAGTATGATTCCTACTTCTTCAATTTAACAGAAATTAGTCTATGCGCTCCTTATGGTGTATATGTCTTGATTTATTGCTGTATAGGGTATGGCATTTGTATATATAAGTTCAAGATTAACTATTGCAGTGTTATATTCTTGATTATTAATAAAAATACATTACTACCTTTTACTAGGTATTCATTTGAATGTTATGCCCTGCTGCCTTTCTCTATTTATTTTTGAATGTGAGTTACCAGAATGTACATGATTTTTGTCTTAGAGAAAGTGTTTTTATTAAACATATAGACATAAAGCTCTCTTTCTGTTTCTTTTTCTCCTTCTTTAAAAGTTTGCTTTTTCACTGCTGTATTTATGAAAATAAAGTTCTTTGTGTGGAAACCACCTCTACCTCTACTTGCTGAATCTGGTGCCTTTTGGTTTTCTCCGCATTCAACCTTGCGTTACAACCATTACAGCAGTCCTTGCTTGCAATCTTTCTTCAGCTTCAGCTGGATGGTCACTGCAAAAATACTTGTAGCTGTTTTAAGATCTTGCCACTTTTCTGTTGAAGGGTGCTGCCTCACAGGTGAGCTTGCAAAACTGACGGTATGAAGTCTCTTCATGTGCAAAGGCAATGTGGATTAAAGAACCTTTAGTAGGAGTTAAGTTAATCTGGTTTTACACTGTGTAGGTGAGCCATGTTCCCATCATTGTCCTCATAGCTCAGTGCGTTTTCTTAAGGTGCAGCAAGCCAAGTTACCAGCTCACTGCTGATGGAAATCAGAAGTTCTATTTCTGCCCAGAAAGCTGCAGGCTCTGTGCAGGTTCTGCTGCTTGGCCAGCTCCTATGAGGTGATTTAATCCAATAAAACGGGAGAAAGCAAACTTAACAAAGATGGAGGAGGGAGACTTCTGTGGGTTTAGTGAGTCAGATTGGCTTCTAGAAAGGCATGTGGGCCAGAGCTACTGCAAAATGAATGGGTGGGTCATGCGGCCATGGGTTAGGAGCAAATTTTAAGGTTTTCAGTAGCAGTAAGTCATTAGATCAACCTGCATAGTTAAATCTCTGAGGGAGAAAGAAAGAAGGTGGCACTGTCAACTCTTACAGACCTAGGATTGTGCTGCTTTAGTAATGGGGTATGATAAAGGCAATACAAATGAACCATGTACGGAAAATATACCAGTTGCTTTCAATTGCTCTTTTGTGTTACATAGTAAGTGTTTTGCAATAAAAAGCACAAGTGATCATGTCAAAGTACTGTACACAATCTGGAAAAGTCTTGCCCAGAATACATCAGGTAAGAACAAGGTTTATAAAGGTTAAATGGTCCTATAGTTAACAAGTTCACTGTATCTTCTTTCTCTCCCTTTTAACAGTATAGCTTATTTGAAGGAAATACATTCTTCGAAGACCAGTAAATCATTTGGGCAATGGCCCTAGATTTTGCTCAGCTAGCTGCTGACCTGTTTGTCTTGATCAGCTGTTCACTTGTCAAAGGAGAGGATTTGCCTTGCTAAGATTTTTTTTGTGTCTCTGTGTGTGTGTTTAGGACAGGCAGATTTTGGTGCCCGAAATGGTTTAACTGGAAAAACTGTATTTTATTTCCATATAGGTGTATCCTCTCCTTTGGAGAATTCTCAGCTGAGAAGTCGAAGGAGTAGAAGGACTCTTTAAGCTGGCTGCCAGCAGGAGATATTTAAATGGCAGGATTGGGGAAAATATTCCTGCTAGAGGAAACTGTTAGCACTCGACCAAATGTTCGGAGCTGATGTTTTGAGTGAGCGCTCTGTCTGTTCCCCTGTTGCTTATGAGCTTTCATTGAGAAAGTGAATTCTTTGGGGGGAATATTCCCTGAAATACTGTCAGGCTTTCTTTTTTAGATGAAGCTGATAAATTACATTTAAGGCTTTTGCTGAGCTGTTGTGGGGCATGTACTAGATGTTGGCTGGTCTGGATATCATTCTGTTTTGCTACATGAAACAATCACGTACATATTGCTTTCGGTTATATTGGTAGGTATGTACATGTCAGCTGAAAGCTGGTCATTGACTGAAGAAGCTGAGGATGAAGTGTGCTTTTGTTGAAGGCTATGCACAACACTTGCCCTTTCTCGCTGCAGCACTTGGTTCTGGGCACTGCCAAATGCAGGTGAATGCATCAGTTGCACTGTTTGTCCGTTCAAAAACAGTGAAGACCCTTTCTAAGCCTGCAAACTTTTCCTACAGGACATAAATCTTAGCAGAGTTTGCCATTAGAAATGGAAAAGTGCAATGAGTTTCTTAACTGGGCCATTTCTCCACAATTAGTTTTGCCAAACTTGTGCACCACAGGAGTTCCTTGTGAAGCTTCTATTTCAGGCAGCTAATCTAAAGCATCTCATGAGGGAAGAAACACAATGATGCAGTGCAGTGTCCTTAATAAGGTCCTGTCTTATTTAGCTCCCCAATTGTATCGACTCTGGAGCAGATACCCCAAACGAAATCTGTGACCATGACCATTGAGAGGTCTATAAGCCAAATCAAAAACCCAAAGAAGCAGAGAGACAAGAAAGGCTGGAGGAAAACAAAAAAACCACCACCTAGTAAAGTTGTCAGGCTGTTGTTTGACCAACAACTTTTACGACATAAGAAAAGCAAGCAAAGCGAAGCTCCCTTTTGCTTTGTTGCAGTTATACCTCATCTACACCCTGCAGTTCAACATTGTTTTCCAACTTGAGTCACCCTAAGTGCTCCTCCCGGGCACAATCCAACCTCTAGCTGATGAGGGTTAGCCTTGGTGTGCCCTCAGGCAAGAAAGTGCCACCCATCTCTAGGGATGCCATAATTACCCTCATTCTCTCTGAAATGCCTGGTCATGCACTTGAAGTATCAGCATGGCTTGTGGAAGACAGTGTTCAACACAAAGGCTATATCCTGTAATAATCTGATAATTGGAAGGGATAGTATAACAACTGGTAGCAAGATATCATTTGTGTAATTGTTTATGCTGAATTTCTTAGGTTCTTTTAAAGAAAATTCTTCATAACATTGTTTTATTCAAATCACTCTATAGCCTGTGATTAAATGCCTCCTTCTTACCTTCCAGTTGCCTCATGTTAATAGCACATGAAAAGGAGGTTTGAAGTGCTCTATCGACTAAGGATATTAATGAATGGCCTCTGCTCACTTTCAGACATCTAGTAAAAGCCAGGTTTTCCAGAATACTCATCATCCTAAAGTTCCCACTCTGACAAGTAAGGCTGTGTTTTGAAAAGGAGCCCATCCACAGACCCATGCACCCTTGTCATTTCTTGTCACAGACAACCATGGGATCATCCTTGCAGCTAATCAAGCTGCAACTTAAAATGGCTTTGCCTCATTCCTCTAGTGAAAGGTTGTTCCAAAGCATCATTGCTGTGAGGATTGAGTAACCTTCTAATTTGCAGCATAAACATATGCATGAGAAGCTTTTCTTCTCTGCTAGCGTGTAGTCTAGAATATATTTATAGGCCACAGCTGAATTGCCTCTCAGCTCCTGTTTTGCTTGGCTAATGAGCAAATACACCCAAACAGACTGAGCTCCTTTGGAAATCTCTGCTCTCTGAATCCAAAGCAAATCATTAATAGTCTTACAATTTTTTCAGTTTTTCCAGTTCTAAACATATCTAGGGCTAAAACTTCCAACCTGAAGTAGGAGTTTGTGCAGGTACGTTGTTTGATGCCTTGTTTCAAAGGAAGTCTAAAAAAGTTAGTGTTACATTAGTAGCAGTGCAATTGTGAAAAACTGAACTGTGTATTTTTGGTACATCATGGCATCATCTTCATGCCCAGCCTGGTTTGCCTTCAGGTATTCTAGCAATCAACAGCTTAAAGTGACCTGCAGAAAGGGAGTGGAAGCATTTTCAACCTCTGCTAGGGTTTTTTTGCATCAACAGTAGATGTGTTGCTGTTTGAAGGGGCCATATGTGAGTGGTTTTTGGATCAGAAGCTATCACTGATCATTTCGCTTGGCTGGAAGTGGAAGTTAATTTAGGCAAATGCAATAGTATCCAAACTGGATTAAAAGCTTCCCTAGGGAGAGTCCACCCCAATTCATGACAAAGATCTTTGAAATCATCAGTTAAAACAGGAGACTGCTTGTGAAGTGTGGCCTTAGTGTAGAAGGATGATTTACATTGCTATAATGTATAAATGTGCTTTCAAGTTTGAATTATTAGGAGTACTAAACTCTTAAGAAAAAGTATCTTAATAATCTACAAAACATCTTGCTGAACACATATAGACAAGTGAACATGCATATGATGTGTGCTGTGATGTCCAACCTTCTTCAAATTATAAACTCAAAAAAATACATATGGCAAATTAAAATCTGACAAGGGTTGCCTTTTCGGGGCTTCTAAATGTATGCCAGGGATCACTGGGAGTCTGCAGAATATGAATTGTAGGGTGGCTCCCTGCAAGGGTTAAATAAGTTTACAGCAATGAGAGCAAATAATCTTTTTTTAAAAAAAAAATAATTAGAAAAAGATTACTGAAATACAGCAAAGCCAGCAGCTTCTTTGGGAAGCCTCAGAATGGCCTCATTCCAACTCAGTGTTTTGGAACATTTCTCAGCATCCCAGTTTTCCGAGCAGAAGCCAATTTATTGACTCTTTAATTTCTACAGAGCTGTTGTGTTTCTGATGTATCTTGTCCCTGTCTTTTGTTATAAACCTTTAATTCAGTTTTGTGGCAAATTTCTTCACTTCTGTTTCTGGTCCATCTTGTTCTTCCCAAGCACAAGCTGCTTCCCAAGTTACTAATTCTTTTGTGGACTGTGTTTCCACCACTTCACCAATGACTGAATTCTTTCTCTGTCCTGGTGGAAACCAACAAATTGAGGTTGCATTTGTTAGTTGATGTCTCTGGCAAAGATCAATTTTACTCACGTGGTCAGACCTGGAGACCCCAAAAAAATACATGCAGGCCACATGAGCTCCTGTGTCATAGATCTCTAGGACCAAGGCTCTGGTAATTGTGAAGAAACTGTTTAAACTAAGATACAAGACAACTGAGAGAGCTTTAACAAGCTTACCTGGTATGGAAAAAGAGGACGTTAGGATGTTGTAACAACAGATGAAAAAGCATGAGACAATAGAAGAACAACTAACACCGTGACTAAAAAATACTACTGCTGATATATTCAACTGATGGAAGGAGTTGGAGGACAAGATGGAGAACGGGATGGGGCATCAGGAGCCAGCATGACAGCAGGGCAGGGCAGGTCCAGTGACAATATCCAGGCTCTGCTAGGACTCCAGATCACCAGACAAGTCTGGTGATGGGGCAGGTCTGAGGTTAAGCTGGGAATTGAGCCATCAGGTTGGGGTCAGGGCCCCAGTCAGAATCCGAATAATCAAAGATGTTAATAGTCAAAGATGACAATGTTTTAGACAGGTTTTGCTAAGCAGTTGTGGCATCACTGAAGAGTTGGCAATAGAAAATAATCAGGGATTGGGTTTGCGCAAGGATAAACTATGGGAACTTTGGTTTTAGTCTTGGCTCATAAGGCTGCATCCCTATAAATTCAGAGAGCTGTTCAGCAAAGTCAGCTGCCGAATACCTCAAGGACCTAAGCATGGAAAAGGCCTGGACTTTCAGTAACTATGCAATTTCTGATCATACAATACAAAACCAGCCACACACCAGCACATCAACCAGTTCATGATGCAATTGCATTCCCACTTGCTTACTATGATGCTATATACAATGGTGCTATATGACTGAAGATAAGCATATGTAATATTCATATCTAATGCAAGGCCAATTGACCTTGACCCACAGAGGCTGCACAGAACTTCACGTGGAAATTTGAGTGGTCGCTGCAGTATTGCTTTCAGTTTTGGCACTACCTCACGGAGAGATTCTGGAGTATTTTTACTATACTATACTTTACTATACCCTATGGTATGGTCATAAAGAAGATGAACATGTTCCTACAATCCACCAGGCATGGTATCTCCAGTACAGAAAGGGAAGCATTACTATCTTTGCACAGGGCAGTAGGGAAACCCTGTTTGAAATATCGTATGCACTTCTGGTCATTCCCACGCCGGGAAACTTAATGACTACGAGAGGTGCGAAACGGACCAGGACAATAAAGGACCTGCTTTAGTGGAAGGCATTAAAAGAGCTGGGTTTTGTAGCCCAGAAAAATGAAAGCTGAGAAAAAAACCCTAAGATTGCTCTCTCTAAATAGTAAGGCAAGTCTCAAAGATGAAAAAGCAATTACTTATGCTAATGTATGATGTGGGCAGAAATACAACTGGATAGAAATTAGCCAGGCTGGAAATGAGAAGAGACAACTTCTGAAGGAAGCTATATGAGATGTTGCCTTGACTTGATTACTCTAAAGATACCTTTGAGTTGTTGAGTATCTTCATTCTTAAGTCTTCTGTGGACATGCTAGTATGTGTCACGGATTTCTATTTAGCTTACTCTTCTTTGGAAATTAATGCACCATCCACTTTAGAGTAGCTGTGACGTTCTGTTAAATTCTTAGGGAAGCAGCCATGCTGTGATGGTAATGTAGCTAAATAAAGCCCTCAAAGTGCCCTCAAAACTGGGGAAGTGTGTACTTTAACTTAGGGCACGTGCTTTAACTCAGCTGCCCAATGCAGGCAGGTTGTGATTACCCTTTCTTTAACCATGAGTGAAAAGTTACTCAATATTTCTTTTTAAGCTTCTTATTCAATATCTGGGTTCACATTTATATTATTTCCTGCAAATAATATAAATCCTTCTCTGATTATACCATTACTAATTTCATAATAGCAGATTTCACTAATATTGATGAGTTTGTTTTCAGAGCACCTCCGAGAGCTGAGGTTATGTTATTGTTTCTTGTTCCTAACTGGCTTTGGAGACCAACTGGTATGAAAGGCTGTACTATACTTAGTACACAGGATGTGAAAATTTAGATGGGCACCTCTAAAGCGCCTTCACTGACTGTGTGGGAGCACACTCTTCGTGAGCCCACAGCCACCATTTTTTAATAGCCAGCACAGAAAACAGATGTCTGGCAGGCACTAAGTCACAGAATCAGCTTGGGAGGGACCTAAGGAGATAATCTCATGAAAATCTTTGTATTAAGAGAGGATTAATATTAACAGATCATGAGTGACCAATATTTGTATAACCTTCACAGAGAATACACATCCTCTGTAGGTAGCCTGGTTTAGGTTTTTACTGCTTCTATAGCTAGCAAGCTTTTCCTAACAGCTTGACTCTTTTTTTCATGTAAAGATTTAAATAATACTGATTTTCTTTCCATCTTACTCTGTCCCCAGGAATCTGGAGAGTAATTGAGTAATAATTGGTAACAAATAACTAGTCCCTTATCATTCACAGAAAATAGCTGTTTCCCCAGCTCCCCGTTTAGCACTTGCTTTTACAGATCAAGCACCCAAACAGCCGCAATCTTCTATCATGGAGTAACATCACATTATTTAAATTTCTTTTGCTTAGGTGGCTCTCCCATAGACACTCACCATGGGCCTATTTCGTGAAGTACACAATGGACGCAGGACTATAGCTGGGGAGTCATTAGTAATTAGTAGCATGGCATAATTGCCTCTCATATTTTAGCTATTGCAGTCCTATAAATGGAGCCAAGAACACCTTCCTTGCAAGAGCATCACACAGTTGACTCATGTTCAGCATATGATCCTGCATAAGCCCAGACCTGTCTGATCTCACACATCAAGTGCAGGACTCATGCCACTGGCTTCTGCCTCTGGCCTGCCTGCAGCTAGGGCGAGAGCACCTACTTGCTGTGCTGGGCAAGGCCTCCTGCCTGCACCATGGCTCCCCATGCCAGCCACGGCTGGTTGCCACCATCTGTGATTCACTGACCAAGGCTGTGCCAACTGCCAACCAGCCCCCCCCAGAAGATGACCACTCCTGTTGCATCCTGGAGCTGTGCTTGCTTCCCCATCATCTGAATGGAGGTGCCAGATGGCTCCTGCCCAGCCAGGCATCCTGATGTGCCAATAACTTACGTAGATGCTTGGAAAGCCTGCAGCCCTCAGATCCTTTTCTGTTCCCCTTCTGATCCTGCGATCTGCTGAAAGTTCAACAGGCAGAAAGGACTCTGATGGAAACTTCCCTTCCCTGAATTATCAAGGTTGGCAACTGGAGGGAAGGTCTTTAACTGGAGGAGGAGGCATATTTCAGCCACTCGATCTGAAATCTCCACAAGAGGCTTCATTCAGAGACAGTTCCCAAGCATTTTCTGAAGACAAAGTACTGCTTAGAGAGCTCTAACAGGACACTTAAAAAGATCTCCATACTCACTAGAAATACATGAAAATCTTGGTTCATTTCCCCTTGCTGAGCCTTCTGATTCCCACACCCTTCCTTAGTTTTACCTGTTCAGCTGCTGAAAATGGGAGTGCCTTCTGCTTTATGGCATGCCAGCCTTCTCACGCAATAAAGAAAATTCTTTCTCTGGGGTTTTATAGGCTTGTGTATCTTATTGACAATGAACACATTCTCTTCCACATAATCTGGATTAAGGTAGACAGTACATTGCATGACTTATATTAGTGATTGCCAGGCAGTGATTTAAGGTGAAGCTTTCTCTGTGTACTCTGTTTTACTGATCTGTATTCTAGCTTGGGATATTTCAAAGCAAGAAGACAGATGTAGGTGGCAATCATTACCACAGGCCTCAGAAATTCTTGTTTTGATATTTGATCCTTGAGTTGACTGTTGCTGGTTTAGTGATTCCGTCTTTCAATGCATTGGTTGAATATCCGGCAGAGTAAGGAGTTAGACTGGTGACACTGGGGAGTAGGGTAGATGGCTGTGCATGACTTGAGTACCTGTCTCAGTCTGCACCCATAAGCTGAACTGGAGTTCCCAGCCTGACTTCAATGGCCCACCTTGGCTCCAACCCTGGATAGAGGCACTGTGACAATAAGCCACGACAACCAACAGCAGAGCAACCTTCCCCGAGAGTAAAGCAGTTCACAGATCACTGGCTCAGTTTTTAATATAATTTTAAAATTTGAATATTGAGATGTTAGCTTTGGTGTCTCCGAGGCCTTTCTGTGAGATACATACCCTCCTGTACAAACATCTGTACCACAATCCCTACATGTGATTGCCAACCTTAGTTTAAATTCAGCCTCTCCCTCAGATGAAGTCACCTTTTAGGGAGAAGCTCCTTCCCCACTGGGTCCCTGACTTCTGCGGGTGTTGAAGGCCATCGGCCCAACTGGAGAAACTAGCTAATGCATGAGTACAAGGCAACTGGTATGGATGAAAGCTGTCCCTTTCCTCATGTCAATGGGTTAAACAAATCACTTCATTATTTTGCAACAGGCATTAGATACTTCCACCCATTGTATAAGCTGCTGGGTGTGTTGGAAGTGTCTATTGTCTTCGTAGACCATTGTTCTTTCCTTCAAGGCAGCAGATTACTCTCTGCTGCAGGCTGTCTCATCTCTCCTCCCTGTGGGTGGAAAACACCTAGCGGTGTCTTATTCTGCTCCTTGATTTTCTTTCTGATTTGATACTTGTTGTGACTTTTTAATCTCTCCAGGATGGTTCTGCTTTGAAGCCTGAAGCCACGTGCTCCCTTAGTTGCAGTGTTATTGCAGTTTGATGAAAGTAGGTTTCATTTGGGAACCAAGGGGGAGGGACAGTAACAAGTTTCTATTTCTATATGCTGCTCCAGATCCTTGCTCTCCACCGCACAGAGCTGCTGCCTTGCAGGGTGTGAGCAATTCCATTTCTTCTCTTCTCTACTTACCCATTTTGTCTGACATGTTCCTTGTGCTTGGGAGCCAGACTCGTACCTGGTCCCCTAAATCTCATGAGGGTCTTGAAAGAAACAGGGCACCACCTAATCTGCTGTTTTCTATATATAACTGGAGTGCATGACACACTTCCCAAAATAAGCTGCAGTACTTAGTGGCTGCTGTATTGCCATGGAGTGCAGAATAGGAAATGCAGTTCCTTGGCTTTCATGAGGGCTTTTAACGCTAACCTGACTTGTCACTTTTCTAACTGAAAGCAGCAGGGCTTTGACGTCTTTGTTGGCTTCACCTTTTACAAAACAGCCAGCAGAACAAATAAAATCAATGTAGTTTAATGGCATTTTGGCAGTGCAGGAAGTCAGAGGGATTATTGCCTGTGGAGTTGTAGGGAGCGGGATTCAGCTCTGTCATTTAGCTAGAGAACCCAGCTCTGACTTTCATCCTGCAACACATAGTTCTCCAAAGCTATCAGGATGCAATCTTGCAAAATCTTCAGCCCCTCCTCATTTCAAGTGGCTTGGCCTGTGCAGAGAGAGAGGAAATCCTGTCTGCTCACAGTGCCAAAAGCACGGGCAGATGTTTAAAGAGTGCTGATACATCTTCAGCTGCTGGTGTTAAATTCCTGAGGATGTGAGGCTGTGAGGTGTCTGATAAACCACTCAGAGAGGACACTGCAGCTGCTCTCATTGAGTGCCCAGTGAAGAAAAGATTATGATTTTGCAAAAATTAAACCATAAAATGGAAGTAGGGGAATGTGTCTGCATTTTTCAGACTGCGTAGTTTTCTTAAATACAACCCACAAACATAAATGGTGGCATGTAAGATGTTTTTTAAAAGCCTTTCACAAGTGTAAATTTAGGAGAAGCGCTAAGCAGCTCATAAGCAATAGGAAGTTTAGGTTAATAGAGGCCCTTTCAAAAACTATCATAAGAATAATGCTTAGCCAGCTTTTTTTTTTGTCTCTCAGTTGTTTCTGGCTGCAGAAATGCAAACTCTGTGACTTCAGCCAGAAAAGTCATTTGTATGTGCAAACCCATGCACAGGAGACAGCATGAAAGGCAAGATGCTAACTACATTACAACTTGGTTAGAAGCGCAAACACTGCCTGGAACTATGAGCTTTTACCTCAGGGTCGATATGGCCTGAAGACCCAACCTAAGACAGCTCTTACAGGCTGAGAACACCCCATACTGACAATAAAGCAAGAGAAGGCTTACCTTTTAACAACAACAACAACAAATAAATATAACCATGACCAGAACACAGATGGACCATAGGAAGTCTTGGTGAAAAATTTGGTCCTGAGTTTCTGCTTGATGTGCACTAGTGAAGTCCAACATGCTGACCCAGGGCTTTTGTCCTTCCTCCTGCTGGTTTAGCACGTGGAGAAGGGCAGTGCTTCCAAGAATTGCTTTCAGCCTTGTTTTTATAGCAGGTTAAGCAAATGAAGGCAATTTCAGGCCCTCGGTCCCTGCGATAGGCAGTGGGCCACACCCAGGGCACCCTTCCAGCTCCTCGGCTGCTCTATCGCCAGCAAACAGCTCCACAGCTGCCAGACGTAAGCACAGCCCCTTCCCACAAAAATCATCTGGAGCGGGGTGCAGGCTCACGCCCTGCATGCAGGTTTGCTACAGGACAGGCACCGTCTTGTGCCCTTGCAGGGACCAGGGTGAACACGCAGCAGCGCTGCACTGACTGGCACTTTGCAGGTCACTGCCTGTTGACCCTGTTTATTGCAAACTCCACTTTGTACAAATCCCTTCTCTAAACTCATCAAGCCTCCTCCTGAAATGGATTATTTTTGCTCCCACCAACCTATTCTCAAACCTCCAAGCTAGCTGTAACCTTGCAGTGCCCCACCTAAGATTGCTGACAACCAGTTTATAACCATTTGTCGTTGTGCTGACTTTGTCCTTTAGCTTCAAAAGCATGTCCTTCCCCGGCCAGGTTCGTGTTCACACGGCAGCCCTCCCCAGCATGGTGTGTGCAGGGTTTCCTCAGGGTCTCTATCTTCAGGCATGTGGGCACGTTTTGCCAGCCTGGATGTGCCAAGGCTGTTCCTCAATAAATAACTTTCTCACTGTTTCTCCAAATGTCTCTCATGTTTCCTCAGCAAGTGTTTTATCTGTGCATGAATTAATTCCTGTCTGCTTTGCCTGCTACATTCTGCAGTCTGTCTCTGTGAGTTCAGGCCACGTCACACCAGCCAACAGAGGTGTGTTAGTTAACATTCACACGGAGGTGTCCCTGCTCTCCACTCTGTCCCCGTTGCCCTGTGGGGAACCTAAGCCTTGTCTCCTGTTCATCCCTCTGCGACACCAACCTGGCTGCACACAGCTATTGTTGCCCAGGGCACTGAGAAAGGTGAATCCTGTCTCTCCTTCACAGAAGGGTGGGAAACTGCCCACTTTCTCTGGAGATGCTGAATATAAGCTGGTAGGTGTGAAGGGTGCAGATGCTTTAACAGGGGCATTGTTTCAAGAAACTACCCTGCTGTGTGGAGACAGCTCCAGGATGTTGTGTTTGCTGTATTTGGGTTAGAGCAGAGTGATAAAAATAAGGTTGTACAGTGCTTACCGCAGAGGGTGTACTGCTGTCACACATGTACCCACACACAGCACCGTTCAACACTCATTTCCCCTTCTTGATACTGCGTTCACTAATTTTTTACCCCACTGGTGCCCACCCTCCCTAGACCAGTATTTAATGCATGAGAAATTGATTTTTCTTCTGATCTTCTTTGCAGCATGCAGTGATGCACCTCTTGACAAGGTGAATCCAAATTTGGGAGCATTTCCTTGTGAAGCAAATGACTTTTCTTTTGACACAAAGCAGCTGGCTGAATAGCTGAGTGCTGGTTTCTTTCTAGACCTTTCTCAGAAGCAAAAGCAGCTGTTATCCTTGTGCTGAGTAGTCTCAAACAGTATAAAAATCTAGCAGCTATCGATCTCTTGTAGTTAACACCACAAATTTTGCCAGTAAGCATTTTTTTAACCTCCTTGGATAAAAGCAAAGAGGGGAGGCAGTGATTTTCCAGTTCTCTGCCAATGCTGATCTGCCTTGGTGACAAGGCAGGGCAAGTGACAGCCACGCCTGACAACCCTCTGTCTGCCAAACAATATGAGATGGTAGAAGGTCCTTTAGCATGGTCACGCCGCCTGCGAGGAGAGAGGGACACATTCACGCTCCTGCTGTGGACATCAGTGTGGTTATGGCTCAGGGCTCAAGAGGGAAGTCCAAATTCCCTGCATAGCCACAGAGCTTTTTAGAGCTCTGGTGTTAGATGCTCAAAGGAGCCTGGAAGTGAGCAGTCATGGTCTAGCAGGTAACTGCCAGTCCTCTTGTTTCCATGAATGCTGTCTCCAGTGCCTTTCTGCTCCGGGATTTTCTTCTCTGACTGATGGGACAGTTTGTGGTGCAAGCTGAGGCTCCAGCTGTAACCACACTGTGTGTTTGCACCTTTGAGTGACAGGTAGGGAAGGCTGGATGAGTGGAGAGAGAGCAGAGCATCATTTGTGTGGTTGGGATGGAAATGAAGCACGTGAGACCTGGTGAATTTCGGGGGAGAATGGCTCATCTTCACCTGGTGTGCAACCAGGTGAGGTTGGGAAGGAAAACCAGACTCTTCATGGATTTTTCCCCATGGCTGAAATCTGAAAGCATTTGCATTTTTTATTGTGCTTATTTTGAGGAATGAACTAAAGGAAATTGGTGCCTGTCCTCTGCTTTACATGTCTTTAATTATTCTTTGCAAATTCAGCTGCTAACAAATCTGCCAGTTGTCTCATGGCCCTGCCTCCCTTCCCAAGGACAGCAGCAGTGGCAGCCACAGCAGTAAGCAGCTGCTAGCTTTCACTTGCACTTCTGCATTCATGGATCTCAAAGCATTTTTTCGGAGAGGGTGGTGCCATCACCTCTTTTCCGAGGAGGAAACCACAATACAAGCAGGGGAAGTAATGGGTGCAAGCTGACATGGTGTGGCACCACGACCCTTCAGCCTGCAGGAGGTGGAGGATGCTCCAAGGGACTGGGACTTCCGGCAACCTGGGACACCAGGGCCCTGGGTCTTCTGGGAGTCTGCTATCCACACAGGCAGCCATGGTAGATGGCCTTTTCTGTTGTTCTCTGCAATGAAAAGGGAACTTAGAAACACCAGCTCTGTGCAAAATAAAAGTTTATCCCCATGCCCTGAGCAGCACCAGTAAATTCGTGTTTCCCTGAATCCCATTAGTGGCATTTTCTGCACTGTGCTTCATGTGAGGCAATCCAGACCTATGTCCATCAGGTTAAGACCACTTTTCATCCACTATGTTTTCCATCCTAAGAGTTTTCTACCTTCTAAGCCCCTAAGATGGAGTTTTGCAGCAATTCCTTAGTACTGAATGCAACCAATGTAACATCCCCTCTGGTTTCAAGGCAATTCACTGTGACTGTTCAGGAGCCTTGAATTAAGAAGCAAAATCTGTAGCAGACATGATAGATCATTTTGAGTAGTGTTTAATCGAGGTATTTAGGTCCATGAGACTCACACTCAAGCAAGCCACCACCCCACTGCAACCCTGGTCCCCTCAGCCACCGGCCTTTGTCCCCTGCAATATTTCCACCTTCTCCCACAGCCCTTTCAGCCAGCCTGGGGCTGGGCAAGAAGAGTTGCTCTGGGAGTTACATGTGCCCTGGCAGCCCTGAATGGAGGGGCTGCATCCCAGGAACGGGTTGAGCTCAGCCCTGTGCTGGTGGTGTGATGGCCGAGGGGGCTCCATGGGGCCCTTGGGATGCTTGAAGAAGGAGCACACACTCTGTCTGTGCCTATTGCCTTTGTACACTTTGTACAGGTTATTGGCTCATCCACAGATTTTTCAGAATTGAGGATTAGCAAGGGGATTGCTGAAATAATATATGAACTTGTTCTGTGGGTACATTAATACCCCTGCAGCCAGTGGTTGCCTTTGCAGACTGCCTCTGCCACCACCAGCTCCCGCACGCATCTCTCCCTGTTTCTGTCGCACCTCCACTGAAGCCAGGGTTGTGACTTTCAGAGATGCCTGGCAGCTGTTTGTGTAAGCTGATGGAAAGAAGTTAAGTCAGTTATAAAGTCAGTCCTTGCACGGCTGGTACTTGCTTTGGCTTGCGTGAAGGACATGGTGCTACTGCTGGCAGGTTTGTTTCCAATGCTGCTTTCCTGAGGAGCAAACACAAGCCCGCAGCGAGTCTGTGTCTGAGTGAATGTGCCTCCAGAAATGCCAGGGCACACCTCGATGGGCTCGTCTCCTCCCTTCCTTTGCCTCCAGGGCCCCATTAAAACCTCAGGATTTTTGAAGAAGAACAAAGTGTCAGCTGGTGGCTCTGCTGTTCACACTCTTCTCAGAGCGGATATGAAAGCGCCGGTGCATTGCCAAATGTTTTGGTGACCTCGGAGAGGGATAATGGTGATCAGCGATACTATGACACATTACCAGAGGGTGATGTGTCCCAATACCTCCTGAAGATTTTTGCTGGCTGAGGAAGCTGGGCTACTCAATAGCTATTTAATTAATCTTTGAGCATGACACATAGCCCATTTATTTTTCTTGCTGGTAACTCTACGTGATGCAGCATGTCATGAGCTTGAGTCCCAGCAGATACACATTCATATAACAAGGGAAAAATAATTCTCTTTTGCTGCAGGTGTTAGTGGCAGACTCGTGGCTTGCGGTAGGCAGGAGTCACACCAGAGCACTGCAAGAGTCCCTCTGGTTTTCACAGTCTGTGAATCATGTCTGGCAGTGTGACAGTAATTTAAGGAGGGTCAGGAGGGTAGGCTGTGGATGCTGTTAGCCCTGACCTACTGTGATCCTTGAGGACCTCGCTGAGGGGGACCCCGGCAGTAGCAGAGTCAGGGAGTGGTCCAGCCTGCCCTGCCTTCGGCACGTGCCCAGCCATGAGCTGTGTGCTGCGGAGCAGTTGCTCAGTCCCTCTTGCACCATCAGGTTGAAATGTGTGAGGTTAACTATCGTCTATAAGGGGACACTGAGTGTGCTTTCGGGCATGTCCCAGTGCCCCTTCACAGGCCGTCTCTGAGGTTTTTGAACCATGAGGGGCTCTACAGCACATAGCAGTTAACTTTGAGTAGGTACAAAATCAGGCAAATATGAAGTGAAAATTGAGCAGAAAAAGGTGTTAGGTCAGGAATTTTCCAATCAAAACTGGTCAAAACACACAGCAGAGATCCACTGTGCAAATGTAATTGTATTCATAGGACCATGCATCCATAGGATGCAATGACAAAGCAGAAAGAGCTTTGATAATAAATGTAACATTGATCTGAAGAAAACCTTAGAGTGTTTTCTGTGAGAGAATGGAGGGAAAAGATCTCTTGGAAAATTGTATTTTTTCTGTCTCCCACGGGCTTTAGGGAAGCAATCAAAACAAAATGCTGTTTGGGCAGTGGAAAGGTCCATACAGGCTCAACAAGAGCTGCAGCTTGGCCCAGCTGGATGAACTGGCAGCTGCCATTAATGAAGAAGCTTTGCTCTTGGATGATGAAAAGGGCATCAGCTCTGATGTACAGGTCAGAGGAAGGTTTTGCAGGGAAGCTAGTGTGATGAGTAAGGAATGTGCCTGCACTTAATGGGGATTTTCAAAAGGGAAGGGTGTGCTATATTGTTGCCAAACTTTGTTTTGTCAGCTGGATTTGAAATATTGTGTTTGCTTATAGGTAATGGCCTCTGGGAATTTACTGTAAAGTGGGACAACACACACTCATGTTGGTCAGCCTCAGCTAGAGGAGCTTTCTAAGGGGTGATGCTGCAGGACTTGGCCTGATGTGACTGCTGGGTGAATCAGCAACTCATTAGCTCTAGGTTGGTGCAACCTTCCCATGCAGAGAGGCGCAATGTTAAATTAATTTGCTGCTGGTCGGAGTGGAAGGGTGGGATGATGTTCTCCTTGTCTGCATCATAGAGATAGGGAATAATCTACGTTGGAAGGGATGCCTGGAGGTCATCTAGTCCAACCTCCTGCTCAAAATGAGCCTGACTTTGAAGTTAGGTTGAATTGCTCAAGACATTTTTCCAGCTGAATTTTCAATATCTCCAGGGAGGAAGAGTCCACTTGTTTCTGCTCCAGTGTCTCACTACTGTCATAGTGAAATATTGTTTTGTTATATGTCAGCTTGGATATATATCTTCCTCTGATACACCTGTCTTGTAAGAATGCTGCCTTTCCTGTTTTTCTGTAGAGATTATGAGATTCTAGAGGGATTTGTATTTTACCCCACAATGATACTTAAATAAAATGTGATAGGCCTTGATGTTGGTTTCCTACAAACGGTACCATAATGAATACTTATTCTGAATTCTTATCAGCCTCGTGCCCTAGCAGAGGAATGACAGACATTACTTTAAAGACTAAATACAGTTATTAAAAAAACTATGATGACCTTCTTTCTTAGTTCCTTCCAGGAAAGACGAATCCATGACTTGCTGTATGTAAGCATTGCCTGCAGTTTCTCTTGAGAACCACAGATACATAAGAACACAAAGCAATATTTCAGTTATTCTTATTCTATATTCTGGCAGCTTGAACAGCCTCTGCAGCTGTTCTGCAATCGCCTGTTCCAGCTAGAAAGCTAAACCTCGGGCTGCATTATGTTTTAGCAGGTGCTGGGCAAAGCAGGTGTCAAAATGGAAATGCCTCTTACATGAAAACTGGATATCAACCAGAATGAGATCTTTTTGTTATAGAAGTCAGTTGGAATTGTGCTTCTGTCTGGAAGGGGACCTGGACAAGCCTTCACCTGAAAGCAAGGCCATGTCTGCTGTCCTCAGTGGGGAAGAGCAAATGCTCACCTTCCCCTCTGTCAAAACCTGCAGATGAGTGCAGGGGAAGGTGGGAGCATGGCCCTGTTTCCATCAGGCTGGATGAGGCATTCAAGGACGTGATCATGTCTGACTCCTACACAGAGTGCTGAAGGAAGAGGCTGCCTTTGCTGGCTCGGCAGAGATCAGGCAAAATTCTCCTGTTTTCATTGTAGTGTCAATAAAGAGGAACCAGATCCAGGCTGCAGCTCAGTGGATGTTATTTGGCTGATCCAGTGCATACTCCCAGAAGGCATCATCCTCATTTCCAAATCTGGGGTCATTTTAGAAGGCAGAATGGAAGGGTATTAATTGAGGGTGGCTTTATTCAATCCACAAATGTGGATTTTGAGGTGTCTTTTGAAATCCATAGGTCTGGTTCTCTGAGGCTTGGAGCTGACTCCTCCCTATTTGGAATGGCTTGGAGCTCTGGATGATCTCCCAGGCCTATCCTCCCAAGATGGTGTGGTGTCTCCCCGTCTCAGATCAATCCCTGACCCACTGAGGTCCCCCAAGTGCCACAGTGTGTCCCCCAAACACACCCACTGAAATGAAGATCCAGAGTAGACCAGTCTACTTCATCAAACTGACAATAGCAGGTAGGAATGTAACACCAAAGTGCATGAGCATTTGTAATTTAAGCAGAAGATTTTTCTTGTAGCTTAGGAAAACAGTGATGAGATCATTGATGGCCCTGTTATGTTTTGAAGACAGCTGCTTGAGAAGAAAGCAAGGCTTAGCCATCAGGTGGCACTCTGAGCATGCTGTTTAGTGAAAACGTCACTCAGAATGTTCCTGGGCTGGAGGAAATTCCTTCAATTCAATAATATGACATAAACTTCATGAGCTGTGATTCATTTCAGGTTAACACCCTTTCTTTATTTCTGCAGAATTAATCATCCAGCTATATTTATTGCATTGTTTTAAAACACGGGTGTCCTAGGAAGAGAAGTACAGCAGCTCCATGTTTTCTTAATGTTTCTTTATCTAAATATTTATGTTGTGGCTTAATATTTTTGCTGAAGCAGAATAATTCCACTATTTGTTCTCTGTAGTAAACTAGCATATCTTGGCATCTGTTCTGAATTTGTTTCTGTCTTTGTCTTAATCTCCTACCATCAAGCTGATCTCAAAATAGGAACCTGAATTAATGGTCTCCAGGTTTTTCTCATAAATCCCTTCTTAACCTTTTCAGCCATTTAACGGTATTTGCAGTCTCTGCTATTGTTCTGCACGAGGTTTCACTTGGGAATAATTTCACCTGAGAGCTTTTTTTTTTTAGGATTACAAATCTAGATAAAAACATAATATTTAAAATGCCTTCCTGGTTAGTGCCTTGATTTTTTTTTGGCAGTAGATTATCTTCTACTTTGATATACAAGCAGTAGTTTATTATTAGTGTGCTGGTTCTACATTACTGCTTCTATAGGAAAAATTGTAGTTATGGTAATTGAAGGGTGAAATTAGAGGACTTGTGGTTAGCACTGCAGAACAGCACTGCAGACTATAAAATCATTGTTCTGCTGCTTGAAGCCAGAATTTTGTAACTGGCATCAATGGGAGAGAGACCGGGCTCTGTAGTGCATGGGCAAATACTACTTACCCGCAGAAGAGAGAGGGGCTGAACCATTTTTGAACAAAACTCTCCCCTCCTGCCCAGTGTATTTGTAAAACCTATTTTTTAATCTTTCCAACCAGCCCACCACTGAAAACAATTTAAGTTCTTACTCCTGCATCATCTGACCCTAATAGTTGGTGTATTCCCTGCCATTCACGGCTCCCATCCCCAGAGCCCTGAACAAAGCCGTGCTTGTTACCAGGAAAAGCATGAGCTCATCCATTGTAATCACCCGGCCGCTTTAGCTGCTGCTCCAAAGGAGGTTTTGTGGCAATTTCTGAATGCCTTCAGACAAGCCAGCGCTGGATAAACTTTGGTTGAATCTTCAGGGAGCAAAACTGAGTGGATTAAGTCCTTGTATCTGCTGTAAGAATAGGCTTTCTGAATGCAGGGAAGCCCTGGTTATTTAGATAATACAGTTGTGTTTCAGCTCCAAATACAAGACCTCTTAGAGGCTCAGGGAAGCAAGGCCCCAGCAAAGACCTCAGGCACCCACGCAGCCGGGTAACCCAGATAATCCTTTGATCCTCTGAGATTCAGGGCTTCAGGGAAACAAAGGTGAGAAAATGAGAAATGCAAATGAGTAATTTTGAAAGTGTGAAGAAAAGGACTTGTTGAAGCTTAAGCTTGCCAAAAATAGCAGTGAAACAACTGCATTTTATGCAGATGAGTTATAATCACATGTAAATTGCATTTTTTAAATTGGATTCACTGTAGCTTTCAATTTAGAGACCTGCTTGAAGTCCCTGAAGGTCTATAGTCTCTCCTCCAGCTGTAGCTCCGACTGACAAAACTTTAGGAAAATGATGCATGCTGCCTGGCTCCTGAAAATCAAGCAACCGATGCCTTTTGTGTATTAACTACCCAAAAGAGCCTGAAAAATAAATGGAGGGCACTGTCCTGTGTTCATTCACTACCAAGAACAGAGTTAACCAGCCTGCGGGAGTTTTCCCGCTGCACACCTGGGTACAACGAAGCAGCTGTAGCTCTGCATGCACACTGTCTTTTCATTATCTCATACACTAAAGAACAGACTAACTTCTGGGTTTTAGTATTATGTAAAGTAGTTAAATTACGTAATCAGATTAAGAAAGAAGTTCGGTTTTGAAGTTCAAGAAGAAGTTCAAGAAATCTTCATAGGTTTACTTGTGATTTGCTGTGGGACTTTCGGGGACTTTGCTCCTCTGTACATAATTTTTCGCAGCCATTAGAAATTACTGTGTCATTACATTCTTGGCACCACCATCCACTAGTGACAGAGGAAGGACTGCTATAGCTTGTTTGGGGTTTCCTACATCTGACTTAGCTCAGTTAGTGAAGTGAAAGACGTGCATGCCACTTTTCCCCTTCTTTGTTAATTGGTCTTTAAAACCTCCCTATAACTGAGACGAGCCTACAAAAAAAATGTCACAGATGCCTAGGTCTTCACACATTTTGATTTTAGTTTCATTACATGAGCCTGACTTTGAATCTAAAAATGAGGAGCTCAGACTCTCCTTTTAATGTTGTGAGGGCAGTAATCTCTTTACATAACATGGGGAAATGGCATAATTCTGCCAGACGACCACGAACTCAGTGAGGAGTGAACCATTCAGACACTTATCTGTTGTTTTCTTATCCTGACCCACCCCAAGTTATTTTTTCTATGGTTTCTTCTGATTTTTAATTATAATGTAAATCTGGTTTAATTTTTTCTCCTGGCCACATAGCCGTCTTTTATAATAAGTGCAGATTTTATTCAACTAATGCACTAATTATCCCTGCATTGAGAGAATGCAGCACTAGAATTACAGATGAAATGGAAAATAGAGCTACAGCAAAAAGTACAGCAGGTTAAACCTAACTCATGACCTTTTAAGACTTGTGGGTTAGCTCTGTGCTACACATTGTGATAACTTGGAATTTCCTGGATTTAGCAGAGAGATACTCAGATCTCTTTGCTCCAAAGCACAAAGCATTTACTGCTGAAGAAAAAGGAAAATCTTCCTCGTCATATGCCAGGCTGGTGAGCAGTTTGTGTTTTTCCCAATAAAATGCACATGTACATATTTGACTGTAGTTTCTTTATGCTAAATTATATATTATATTACTAACATGCAGCCAAGGACACCAAAATAATTAAACTTTGTAGTACCCAGGAAAGTAAATAATTGCTTGTAATACTACCAGCTTACAGGTGGCACAGAGGAATAGAAGCACAGAGGGATTTATGTGACTAGCCAGACGTCATGAAATGAAGGTCTGCCAGAGCCCAGAGGTATCCTCTCTCACAGTCTCATGTTTTAATCCCCAGTCTTTCTTTCTTTCCATTAGAATAAAATATGTTTCCCTAATCCACAACATTTAAGTCTTTTTTCAGGTAAGCCCTGAATCATCGGTATTCTCTGAAGCTTCCACTGAAAAAAGCAGAGTCTGATCAACTAGCATTCATGAATATTTTAGCTAATGTCATTATTTTTTTAGCATGGTAAATATTACAGGGAAGAGCTGAGAGACAGCATAAATTTACATTTTGCTGCATTCAGGAATAACATTGTGCAGAGTCACGGATTTCGGGGCAAACAGCTCGTTGGTCCTGCCTGTTTACTAAAGCATCTCCCAGTGTGCGAAGACGGCTCATTGCCGTGTGTGTTTTTAAGTCGCTCGCAATGCCTGTCTCGTGCAGAGAAATTTGCCCTTCCCTTTGCATTGCTTCTGCCCCTGTGCAACGTCACCTGTCCCCTCTTTATGTCACCAGCCACCGCCAGGTGATTTTCAAACACCTTCCTTGCTGCCTTGCTTCTGAAGAGAGGACGTAATCAGCCAACAAAATTTTTCACAGAGATGCTATTCATGAAAATATTTTTGCACGCGCCGCTTTTCAGCCTGCGAGCTGCAGTTTTGAGTTTCCTGGGAAGAAAGCCTATTAAGCTGCCTTTCTGCGGGGATTGCCATAGCAACCCTCGCACAATGCCAATGGCCCAGATTCCCTTCGGCTCCTTCTTTCTGAACTGACAGCAGTGATTTTAATGCTCCTTGAACCAAATCTTTGCATGCAGAGACTGCTTTAGAAAAAAAAAAAAAAAAGCTTTTAATCAGGGCTGGTTGTTCTCTTTCCTTTCTTCCTGAGAAACGAGTGGGGAAAGCTTTCAGCACGGCATCCCTCTCAGCCCCCTTGATGTCGCAGCTGGGTAATGACCACAAAGCAGTCCCAGGTTTGACAATTTCAATATCATTCAGGGTTATAAGACGCTGTGGAAACGATGCTTGCACAGGGGTTGCTTTTTTTACAGATATTTTCACCTTTGGGCTGGGAGGTTGGGAGCATGGAAACAGAAATGAAGCTATCACAGAGGCAAGGCAAACTCCCAGTTAAGCTTGAGAGCAGGACTGGGACTCAGGGCAGCAGTACTCTGTAAAATGGGGCAGGCTGCTCTGTTCATTTTAAGCATCCCAAAGAGGCCACTATCTGAATACTGCCAGGTCTGTAAGCTGTAGCAGGGTCCCCCGGTGACACACAGTAGGGCATAATGCCATCATCAGGGCTGGCTTGTGGTGAAAGCTGGTGATACGGGAGATGGGAAAGCAGAGCCAACACCTGAGGGTGCAGCTCAGAGCCAGCTCCCTGCATGGGTGAAGCCACCCGCCATCTGACCGCAGGCACACCGCACCCCGGGTGCCCAGAGCTGCCAGCGAGCCAGCATATGGGCAGGCAGTTAGACACAGCTCAGGCAGGAAAAGAAATAAAAATCACCTGTGTCTGACAAATGTGACCTAACCTTCACGGCAAGCAATCCCTATCCGGGGTTGGTGTTGGGGTGCAGGGCTGCCACAGCATCCAGGCACACCCTTTCTTTTGCCACTGTCCCTGGCATCTCCCCTTTCCTCCTGCCTGCCCTTGGAGGGGCTCCATGTCTCATTGCCCACAGGGCACGGAGAGGTGGCAGGGTGATTGTAGCCTCGGGAAGGGCTCTGGGGCAGGCATACCACGTCAAATGTGTGGTGCATTCAGCCCCAACATCCCAGGGCGCTGCACCCACAGCTGTAGAGGGCCCCCAGGGTGCAAACCTCACCATGTGCACCTTCTGCAAGGGGAAATAGATCAAAGCTATATGTGCACTGTCATGCCTGCTAACGGCTGGACTCCAGCCCCTTCCTCACAACTGCTCATCATATTCATTGGTAGCGTTCCCCAGCTGCGTCCCTGTTTGCTGTGAGCATCTGGCCCTCAGCAAACATGTTTGGGTAGTGCTTCTGTCTTGGAAGTCTGTGCAAACATTAGAAACAGAGGGAGCTCCTGAGTCACTGAATCCAGCCCTGGGCTATCTCAGGTAACCGTGTCATGTAGGATAACTAATCCTCCCAATAGTCCCCAGATGGAGGGATGAGCTTCCTGGGTCTGTCTGAGGAAGGGAGGGCTGAACCGAAATGCATGGTGGGCAGCAGAGATCTGCAGGGTCTCATCCCCTCCCCAGCTGAGCCTGCCCTGGTCAGTAAATACAAGCAGTTACCGCTCAGACAGGGATGGTGCCATTGGTCCAAACAAATGGAGCACAGATACAAAAGTGGTGATGTGTGGAAACACAATTTAGGGGAGAAATAGAGGCCCATTCCTTGTTGCCTGCACAAAACCTAAGAAGCTCTGGAAGCTGCCCCAGGCTGAGATGGCTGAGCCCTCCCTGAGTCCACATCTCCCTGCGGATGCTGCATTCACCTGCATCAGCCCTGCTGTCTTTCTGCTGTTTAGTGCTGATATCCTGCTGCCCTGGCTCCCCTGCTGCCTTTTTGGGGTGAGGATGCCAGGTCTCCCCAAAACTGACCTTCTCTCTCCGCAGCTGCATCCTCACAGAAATCCTACCCTGGCAAGGGCAGCTGCCCTCCGTGGGGCCTGGGAGAAATTATCTCCCTAAAACAGGAGCCTGCAGTGAGGTTTGCAGCAGAGGAGGTGATGCAGCAGAATCCCCCGAGCTGTAAATGTATTTATATCCCTACCCTATCCTCTTGCAGTGGAAACCCCTTACTAATGCTGTGGATGGGAAGGAAACCATGTTTTCATTTATCTGCATTTTTTCAGCTGGTGGTTTGATGGTCTGCATGAGCTGTTTCCGCCAGCAATCCTCTGTAAGCTGCTTTGGTGCTGGGAGAGTGGGAGAAGAAACGAAATTCTCCTTTGCTGGTGTTCCCTCCCCACGCTGTAAGCTGGCATGCCACGGGGCAGAGGGACTGGGCATCCTCCCCACGGCCCCACTGCCTGGACAGCCCTTTCAGCATCACTGAGGGCAGCAGTGGAGATGGGAGGACAGGATGGAATTGCTCTGGAGGATTCTCATATTCTCAGAGCGGATGCTTACAAGCTTTTCATCAAAATTCCCTCACATATCTGTCACTGATTCTGTCCATCACAGCGAAGAGATGAACTATAAACTCTTATCTTACTATTTCTTAGCAAGAAAAAAAGCCCTGTTGGGTTTTATCTAGTATAAATATAACCTTCCTCCCTTTCAGAAAGATAACAGCCTGCACAAAACAAATTTTTACAGGACAATTTGCAACTGTGTAGCCAGGCTGGGTCCCAGTTTGACCACCCGCATTGTCTCTGCGCTTGCACAGAGCTGGAGGTGCCGCGTACAGGCACCTCATGGGCCGAGCTAGTGGGAGAGGCCGCTTCACTGCTCTCACTCAGCAGCTCTCAAAGACAGAACAACTCAAATATTTGTGTGTGAAACAAAATAAATCACGCTTTTTGCTGGAGGACTGGCGGCATTTGTTTTACCATGCTATGCCTGTAAATGTTTGTAAACACTGTGTCAATTTGCCATCCTACAGCAAAGACTAGGATTCATTGCTTTAAAGCCTATGTTGAGGCTTGAAGCAACTCTTTTTTGCTGAGGCCTTTGAGTTCATACTCCAAAAAGTATGGCTTGGGTGTGTGAGTCTGCCTGTGTTTTCACGCTGGACATGCCACAGCTAAGGGTGGTGTAGGAGACGTCCTTAAACGTCCCAGATGTCCTCCTGGACATCTTTCTCCACCCGATGACACACAAATACCATCTCACTAGAAAATATAAATTTTTATGATTGCTCCTCATGTGGCTCATGCCACAGACCAGACTGATTTCATGGCCCCACACTGAAATGAAGGTTTTTAAGCAAGAAGCAGTTTAGAAATCCAAGGAGCTGGAGAAAGTCCACATGAAGCCAACAGGAGGCAGGCAAAGTGCTGCAGCCTTCCCACTGCAACAGACTATAAATCTCAAGGTTTATAATCCAGGCTGCAGAAAACAACCCTTGAAATCCCATATTCCTGGGCTGCCTGTCCCGCCGGTGCCATGGAGTCTCCTCTGCATGCCCTGCTCCCTCACATGCTGCCACGCTCCTTCCTACACCCCCTGCTCCCTGATGTGCCCTGTAAGACTGCATCCCTCAGCCACTGCCGGGGTTTAGTAAAGAAGGAAAAAACTCAGAAGACCAGGGAATCAGCTCCATGGGTATGTGAAAAAACTAACCACTGCACGTTGCTGACTGTTTGCACATTGGAGAACAGGCAACGGACCCCTTTCCTCGGGCAACGCTCTCGCAGGACGTGGTGCTTCAGAGCTTTGAGCAGGCATGCCTCGGAGCAGAGGGAATTGCCTTACCCAAACCTCTCCAGAGCTGATGTTTGCCTGACATCCTGCTGGAGAAGGCGTTGAGCTCATCCTCTGCTGGGAATACTCCTGGCAACTTGCAGGCGCATGCCATGTCTCCTCCGCCAGGCTCTCATTCTCTCAAAACAGCAGCAGAGGAACCATGGAGCTTAGCAGGGCAAAGTCTCCCAGAAACGTTGAGCATCCCCTTTTTGTAGGTCCAGCCAGCCCAGCTGGAGAACCGAGGACTGATGCAAAGATGTCAGTCAGCTGCTGGACTGGCACAGTAACCTGTGGGATGATAGACCCTCAAAAATACTGTTGGCCACGTCTGCAAGGGCCTCTCTGTTGTAGAGGCTTGCATCTGTATTTCTTTTTATTGTGGAATAAAGCTGAAGATGCTAGGAGCCTGAGTCATACGGGTGTGTAATGCTACAGACAGTTTTTATGTGACTGAGCCTTTTGGCAAGGAACTAACTTCAACTGCTTGCTTGACCCAGCTCAACTGTACCTGGCATGGGGTTTGCCAGATAATCCTGGTGCTGTGCTAATCCTCCACGTTAAAGTCAAAGCCTGGTGTACAGCTCCTACCCACCTCTCGTCTCCCTGATTTATGACACGTCTAAGCCACGAGATTATGCATTTTATCTAATGCACTTACGTATTTAAAAGGTGCCATGTACTTGAAATCTGATGGCCAGGTGGGCCCTGGCTTTACTTATAGGTTGAGGATCTCATGCCTCTGCCTCACACGGATTTTGGGTTTTTTTGAAGCTGGCAAAGCCTGACTCCATTCTGTTTGGGTTTTGTTTTTTTTTGTCATGAATACTAGAAAACAGGCGGGAGGTCTGTCTATGACTTCTTCGTGGCCTTTAATGAAGTACTTCATGTTTTATGCCCCAGTTTTTTCTACTAACACTGACTAGCGAAGTACTCCCAGCTGTAGTGGATGGTTAATCTGTGAATGCTTTCAGAAAAGTGACGGAAGATGAGAGATAAATATGTATATTCCCTTATTGAGACTTGCAGCATTTTGTCTGATTTCTCCAGGAAAGTCATCTCCTTTGTACACAGCTCTCATGTCCTGCCTGCATCCAGGACAGTACCTGATCCAAGCATGCATTGTGATTTTTGTCCTGTCTGAGCATGTTCCCAGCAAAAACCCTACATGAATCATATCACCCTCCCAAACCTCCTGCCTGCTGCCAAAACCTCCAGCTGCATGAGGAGAAAGCAGAAACTGTCACATGAGAATCTTTTTGACGGTGGAGTCCTGTCTGCTATGTGTTTGTCAGAGCCTCTTCAGGCAGCGTTCACCAGGCTGCGCTGCCTGATTTGCAGCAAGGCTTGCTTTGCCGTAGGAGATGTGTGGTAACGAATTCCCTTTGGGTCAACTTCATCCGCAGCAGAAAACCAGACAGATGGGGCCTGAGGGAAGCATTTCCATAATGAAGCAGAGAGGCAGAGTACCTCTAAGGATGCCAGGAGTTCCCTTGAATTAATACAACATTCTTAAATAACAAGCACTTTTGATAATCTTTTCTCACTAGGTACTCTTCTGAGAAGTCCCTTCATTCAGGTTTACTGTTTCGCGTCTGATGCACTTGAGCTTTCTTACAGCCCCATTCACAGATTTCTATTGTATTTCAGCCCTTTATGGACTCATTCATTGATTTGCTGCAACTCCAACAGGGCTGTTAATGGTGCAGACATGTAATTATCACATATATCAGAGATACCTGTTGTAAATGTTGAGTTTAGCCCACTCTATTAAACTTAGAGTGTTCTTTTTTTCTCCATCAGAGACGAATAGAAACAAACAGGACACACATGAGGTGCAGGGCAGGGAGCTGGAAGCAGGCAAGGGTGGAGGAACATGCAAGTGGTTTTCATGGAAATAACTTTCCAATGGCTCACTTTCTGTCATTTGAAGTCCAAAGACTAATGCACAACAGGAAATATCTTTACTCCAGCAATACTCCTTGGGCAGCCGCTGTCAGAAGTCTTCACTGTGTCATGTCCTTCTGTGTGGGTGCATGGTTTAAATTAAATAGTAGTGTCCTACTCCCCAGTTTTCCAGTGTCAAACCACACCATCAGGGCAAGACACTTGGCCTCTCATGCTTTTAAGAATGGGGTGGATAAAGCCCACCTGCGTAAATCACATCGCTACCTATGATTAGAGTTGGCCTGTATTAATCTCCGTCCCAAAGTAAGCCAGACCACTGGAGGGGTCTGATGCCGGTTCAGCAATTAGCCTTGTTTTGTGTCTTTATGCATTTTTCTGCTTCAGCTTCTTTGGAAACTCATGAAACTTTCACAGAACACAAGAGTGACAGTGAGAACTCCAGCTTGTTCATTCTGCTCCTGGCTGCGGAGGGTTAGAAGTAATGAGACTGACTTGAAAACCAGAAGTCATGAAATAATATTTATTTTTTTCTTGTGCTTGCCTCCTCCATTTGGAGCCTTTGACTACAGCCAGGGCCATATTTTCAGGTTTTTTTTCAGCAAAAAGGATGTTGTTAAAAAGGAAAAAACAGGGATGGAATAATTTTCAAGAAGTGAGACCTACAGAAAACCATCAAGTACTGTGAGCACTTACAAAACCAAAGAAGGTGGCAACGCTGCATTAAAAACCGTTTTGGAATTTAATTTAATTTTAAAACCCATTTTATTCCTGGTCTGCTGCTTTTAGCTAATTTTGGGTACAAGCTAACTCTGCTGTTTGTTGCTAAGTCTTCCAGGAGAGAAATTCATGTTTGTAAGGGCTATTACAGTTAACACAGCAGGGCTTCAACTGAAAACTAATCTGATGTGAAGGTTGAGTCCAGAGGACACCCTGGTGCTTATTGCTGTGCCCCTGGCTGCTGGGTCAGAGTGAATTCGGTGGAGCTCATAGCTGAGTATAAGGCTTGCAATTGTGCTGATGTGGTGGGTGGTGAGAGACAGCCTGTTCCTATGGGCATGGGGGAGGGATGAGAGGTGGAGGGGGCTGGGGGAGGAGAGCTTCATTTGCCACTGCTCCCAGGGCTCTTAATTGCAGCAGCATACATGGCGATAAGCTGCTGAATTGCCTTTCATCAACCAGGAAACCCAGCATGTGAAAAAATTCGTTATGTCATTGTCTGTTTGCATAGCTCACTGCCTGACCCGCCAGCCTGCACACAGCACTGGGAAAATAAAGGCAAATATTATTGCCACTTCAAGAGCCACTGACCGAGGCATCATCCTGCCTGGCCGAGAGAGGTGGAAAGATCAGGTGGTGGAAATTAATTCACATTGGCCATGCTGCATGCTTCATTTCTCCTCCTTTTGGGACATAACCTCTGTGACAAAGCGTTCTCCCAGCTGCAGATGTATGTCTGGGCCATACAGAGCTCAGACTGGAGAGCGAGGGGTGGCACATGTGTTAGTGACTGTGAGTGGGGACAACTTACCTGGCATTTTACAGTTCCCAAGCACAACTCTTGAGCACCAAATATTTGCAGGGAACCTGTAGTTTGCTTATGTATTTATCTAGCTCTTTCTGTGACTTCCAAGGAATGGTTTCCTTGTCCTTATGCTAATTCAAGCCCTGCTGAATAAAGAAGCTTTTTTCCCCCATCCATCCCCATCCTGTCCTGCGAGAGGTCATCTTTATTCAAGAGCCATGAATGATGTGCGCGGGGTACTAATCATGCACAAAGAGCCCCGTCCGGAGCCAGCCAAGCGTACAGCTGTCCTTTTGTTTATAGAGATGGAGAGGGAACCTAAAAAGTGCTCCTGCCCCAGGGACAATAGCAGCGGCTCGAGAGACGCCTGAGATTTGGCAGGGCCCCCCTTTCCTGGCACTAAAGGGCCTTTATTAAACATAAATCATGTCAGCTGCTACCGTAGCCCTTTCTCAGCTTATAAAAGATTCCCCTTTGCTGACACGATGGAAAGGAATCAGTCTGAAATACCCCAAAGGCTGGAGCAGTGGACCAGGTTGGGGACAAATGACACTTCTGACTGTTTAATAGTAACGCTTTTCTGCTGCTGTTACAACGATGCTTGCAGCTGGGTTAATTTTTTAAGCTGGCTGATGATTCAATGTACTTTATTCATTTGGTGTTGGCTGAAAATATCAGGAGGTTCATGAGGACAAATTTTATACCTGTGAGTTTTGAAGAGTAACATGGAACCCTACAAGCCCTGGGATAAATACGTTGCTGGCGCTGATCTCACTGGAAAAGTTTGATGCCTCGGGCACCAAGAAAATAACTAAGTGTAGAGCATCTCTGCAAAGAGCAGAGTACCTCTGTTAAGGGAATAATTATTAGACTTTCCTATTCAGCAGTGTAAGACCGGACTACAGCATTTCCCTGAGGTGGGACCAAATAAATAAAAGGACAGTCTGAGTATAAGCAGCCAAATTGCTCATGGAAAATGTGTTGCTTCAATTACTGCTATTGGCAAATCCCATACCTCACTAGGCAGCGGGTGCTTCTGTGCAAGGAGAGGGCCTGAGGTGTCACTGGGAGCAGGAGACATGGCAGACACAGGAGCTTCAGGCAAGATGAGGACGTGTCAATAGGAGCTTGAATTCCCTCTGGCATTTCAGGCAACTGGATGCTGGCTGTGTCTGGAGCTAACTAGGGAACAACTTAAAGATCTTACCTGTAGGACTCCCTTCAGGCTATAGCTGACTGGGCTCATTTTCTGCTTCTTGTACAGAAAGGTACCAGCTAAAACTGAGCAGCTATGCACTCTCTTTATTAATATTTGTATCCACCTGTTGTTTAAAATTGCACTTTAATAGTAGCAATAGCTGATTCAGACCATGCCTTGCCCATCCCTCCTTCCCCCCCCTGCTTGTGTTAACCTTTTTTTCCCTTGAGTTGATACACCAGACTGTCCAGCTGTCTTGCTTGCTGGCAAATAGTTGTCACAAGGAACACATTTCTCTTCCACGAGCACCCCTGCCCACCTCTGTGTTCTTACTGGTTTGGTGTCTCACAAACTCTTGCAAACCAGACGCAAAAGGGCTGCGCAGCAATGAGCTCAGCCCATGCATTTGCATTACACACCAGAATAGGTCATTCAGTAGGTGGCATTAATCCCCTAATTCAGCATCGGTGCATTTCTAATCATCACCTTGTGGAGTCTGGGGAAGCATATTAGTGGCTTTCATAGGTGAGGTCCCGCTGTCACCAAGTAACAAGCAGAGTTCATTTTCGTGTAACTAGCTGAGCTCCTTTTTCATGTTTCCAACATATTCTGCAGCTTTTGACAGGGATCCCCACTGATCTCCTAAGGATTCGCAAATCACTGAGCCTACAGCTCTATGCGTCATGGCACAGCTCCTCTCTGCAAAACAAGTTGTTTCTCCAAACCGCCCCTGATCACCAAGTCTAAGGTCCCACTGTGGTTTCAGCAGTGCGTGCGCGGGCTGCTCTGCGCTTTCCATGCAGGACTCCCAGGTTCAGCTCCCAGTGCTGATAAACAAGCAGGTTTCACTGTTTTGCTTTTACTCTCTGTTTGCATAAAGCTACGCCAACGTTTGGATTTTCCGGGCAATTTGTGCTTTGGACATACTTGATTTTTTTCCCTTTAAGGCTTTATCTATTTTGTATTTTGACCTAAAGCCAGCCTGATTTGGTCCCGCTGTATTCTGGCACAAGTTCTTTAAGTCTGAAAAGCTGCTAGTTTGCACTAACAGTAACTTTGGCCCTGAATCTGCAACAATTTATTCCCATTTAGAAAAGAAAGCAGTCTTGTCTACGTGTCACTGGGACATAGAGACGATGTAAAGTCAAGTGGCTTTGTTTGCCTTACCCAGTGGTTGGAGCCCTTTGCATTTCCTATTTGCCTTATGAAGGTCTTGGTGACACTGCATCCACATGAAGGTTATTCTGAAAGACACATTTTTCCTGATATTAGTAATGGGCTGGAAAAAGTGCTAATGGAGTGTTAGTAACACAGAGCCCAGTCATCACACTGCTATTTTCATAAAACTCATCTGTATGAAATGCTCATCTTTTTTACAGATGCCATTAAACTTTGTTTTCTAAATAATATATCTCAGAATTGAGATATGTATCTCAAGATACTGATATGTATATATAAAAATTCATATTTTAATGCGTAATTCATATGCAAAATATGTAAAGCTGAAGTATCAAAGCTTAGTTTACCCAAGAAAAGCTTGTGTCAATGCTTAGTGGGGCTGACGCCAATGATAGGCAGAGAGAAAATGAGCTATTAATCACTTTGGATCTTCAAGTTTATTATTTCTGATTTGCTACAGACCAGAATAAAATGTGCAGTAGCAGAATCACTCTATGTACTCTCTTTACACTGAGCTTTAAGCAATTTTAAATGTACTTTTTTCTTTAAAGTAGTTTTTCATCTGCTAGATGCACTGACACAAGTTTCAAATATATTTCACTCGTTAAACAGAAGAAGAAGGACAACAAATGTCAAAGTGAAAATGTGCAGAGGATGGGGAGATGATTCAGCCTCACTGATAGCTATTTACCATGGCAATTTGCTTTATAAGTTGCAGATGTAACTTTTAGCAAAGCAGGATCATTTTGGACTGTTTCTCCTCTGTGCCTTAGTGTCTCCATCAGTTGAAAAACTTTGCTAGGGCTGAACACGCAAGTTGTGGTTAGTCATACAAACGAGAAGGCAGATTCTCACAGTTTCTGTGCACCAAATTCAGCCTAAGTGTGGCCAGTCACTCCCTGCACCCCATGGTCTTCTGCGTTCAGCGCTCACCCTGGAAATGTTTGAGCCGTTGGAAGGACGGGGGACGCGGCAGATCTTCACCGTTCGGGTCTCATCTGAGAATGCAGATGTCTGCATGTGTCAGATCTTGCTCCTTTGCACCCACGCAGGACCGCTGAACTCTTTTCACATGAATCACAGCCTCAGGAGCTGGCCTGCAGCACTGACACTTTGCTGGGGTGGTTTGGTTCTGCACTTCCCAAGCATGTTCTTGGGAATTTAGTGTTATGTCTAATTTACCATGGTATCAACAGCCTTTTGCATGTGAAAACATGAGACATGTCTCAGAGACTGCTTGAGCTAGTAGAGTGCAGGTGCTCCTAGAAAGCACGTGGGTTGTGGGTGGACTACGTTCACTGTCTGCTTTTTGGGGAAGGATTGCTGTTGGCTATATGTACCGTGCTGAAATAGCAGAGCAGCAGCATTTCTGGGATACAGATATCCAGTTATTGATTAATAAAAGCTTAAGTGATCACAGATAAATAAATGGTATGACCCTGTATGTTCCTGCTGAACAGATGTGTGTCCGTGGGGGTGTGTGATTTCTGATAGTGCCCTAGAAGGTGCTAGAGAACAGTAAAGGATTCACCACCTATTTTTTTTCAGCTCTTATTTTACCAAAGGGTGTAAGTTCAGATCACTGAAATTTGTGCCACCAGTCCCTCATATCAGTGAAAAGGAGATCTGATTCTGGTTTGCTACCAGAGCATATCCCCATCTCTAGTTAAAAGGTATAAACTCACTACCCAAACCTGCACTTCGATCTATACTTAGGTAAAATTCCTATATTCTTCTGCTGTCTCCTGAAATGCTCCTCATAACTGGGTCCTTTCTATACCCATGAAGAGCTTTAGCCCTGGAAATGTTGAATTCTGGGTCTGAAATTACCTGAACTTGCAGGTAAATGTGCTCCTATTTTTTTTTTCTGCTGAACAGATAGGAAGCTCTACTAATCCTGGCAAACTTCTCAAACCATTTTCCCAGCCCAAGTAGCACACGCTTGATTGGCACTTCTGCAAAAAAAAAAGGGATCTGAATGTGCAATCCTCATTTCTTTAGCGGCATCATTCACACATAGGAGCTGCCAGATGGCTGTGCTCTCGTGGGCCAGCCCATTGCAGGGAAAGTGGCACGCGACACACTGGAGACTATAGGCTCGCTGGTGCGTGGGCCAAAGGAGGCAAATCCCATCTCCTCCCCACTTCAGGACATGCTGTTGACAAATGACTCCCGTCTCTGCGTGTCAGCCCTGCCTCTGGGCTACAAACAACAGTGAGTTTGTCAGTTCTCGGTGAGGTTTGGAGGAAGAGCTGCTGCGCTGTATCTATGATGCAAGTGGTCTTGGCTGAGCAAGGATGTCAGAGCCTGGATTAGGAGCAGAGCAGCTGGAAGGGGGTTCAGTGGAGCAGGGTAGGAGGGTGCCCCACTTATTTAACAGCTGCAAAAAATTGCAAGGAGATGGCTTCCCTCCCTCGTTGTTCCTCCTGGGACGTGCGAGCTCAGCAAGTGCTGGAACTGAAAAGGAAAGCAGGCAGGGTTGTTTTCCAGAGGCAGCTGAAGAAGCAGGCAGGGGTTTTCTGATGGCGATTGGGAGTTTTCAGGCTGCTGCAGGGAAATTTACAGTATCCAGTGTCTCATTCCCTGCCTAACAGATGAAGGTCATTAGCATGAATTCAGAAACCGCTGTTTACATTTTGATCAATAACAGAAACTAACCCCTTTTTTACCAATCCCACTGTCTGCAGGTGAAGATACCAACTTTAGTCTCAGTGAAAGTGCCACCGCCTTCGTTAGCTTTGCCTCAGCCCTCCCTGCTGCCCTCGCCTATGAGGTTTGCTATTTTTATCCTTTGTAAAGACACTGCAATCAGCTCCCTCTGCTACTGAAGGAGCTCTGATGGATAATTTAATACCAAACATTTGGATGGTTAGTGGCGCAGGGAGGCTTTTTTACCGTCAGAGAGAAGCTGAACAGGCGAAGGTTGAGCTGCTTCTGAAATCTCCCGAAAATAGCAATATGGAAAACCCACGGAGGGGGAAAAACTCTCCAGAAGTGTCAAATTCCAGAAGAGCCTGGCGGCTCAGGGGGAAAAGAGGGGCTCCTTAGGAAGGGAGCTATTCACTCCTTATACCCCTGCCTTGTGTCACCCTGCAAAATAGGCTGGCTCCTGGTGCAGCCAAACAAAATGGAAGGCAGCTATTCAGATTGCCAATGAGTCAAACAAATCAGGCCACGCTTTTGGCTGCCTTCAATTACACCCACTACTGTCAGACCAAAAAAAGGAGTAAACAACTCTATTTTCCCCACTGGAGGAAAGACATGATTTCTTTGAGGAATCTCCCCCAATATTAGAGGTCACCTGTTCTAACTGTTTTCCACACTGGCTCTACTTCTTGGTCACCCCCCTGTGGTGCTGGAGGAAGTGTGCTCATCAAGTCTTGCAGAAAAGCATGTGTTATAGTAGACCGCATTCTCGTTGATAGCTTCTGCTAGCTCGATGATGCCCTCATGCTGAGCTGTGCACACAGTTAACATGGCAAAACTCCTTTTGAGTGGGCACAGATGTGCTGGTATAAATACATCTGTATTGGGATAGCTGCTCCTGTACAGAAACAGAATAACTCTCCCTGTTTAAAACATATATCCAGTTATACCTGTACAATTTATGCACTAAGGGAGGTAGTCACATAACTGTACACAGTGGTCGAAATGGGATTTACCAGCTACTGGGATGAATATTTATTCTTATCTGTACAGAAATAAGTACAGGACTGTTATTAATCTGTCCTATATAGCAGACACAGTATGGACCCATATGGCTAGCAGTATGAAGCATCCTATAACAGTTTGTTTCCTGGATATATCAGCAAAAAACCATACCTTGGCAAAAATAATTATGGCAGGACAAAGACTGCCCATGTCCTGTCTGCACAGCTGTGTTGAAATAATTATGGCCAGAGGTGGGTTAAGATGCTCCCTCAATCCAACTCTTCTGGCTTAGAGATTTCAGTCAGACCAGTATGATAAAGGAAAAACCTTTCTCTTATTTTGGGACATTTCAATAAGCTCCTCAGCTCATGTGAAGTCCACGTACATCAGCTAACATTGTGGCTTGTCAGTGGGAAACCCTATTTAAACCTGAGGTGTATCATCATATCAGTGTGAGGAGAAAATCCATATTGGGTCCCTCTGTCCATCTTCCTGATGTACTGGGCATAGTTTCTTGTCCCTGTTTTTTTGCAGGGGGTTAGTATGAGGGAGATGCCAGGGATTGCCTTCAGCATTGATGGGTGCCCAGCTTAGGGCCATGGCAAACTCGTTCCCTTTCTCTGGGGTGTGATAAGGAGTGGAGACCAGTGGGACATGAGCAGTAATGCTGAGCTGCACCATTCATATTCCACCCCCGTTTATCGTTTTTATCTTAACATTGATACACTCCAGCCTTGAGGCATACAGGACCCGGCCTTTGCTAATATTGTGCTAGAGCCGAGCGACAGGACTTCTGTTCTGTCTAGCAGGGCTCGTTTCAAAGAAACTTGGTCCCCAGAGAGACAGCTGACATTCTCTCTTTCTTCATTTCATCCTGCCAGCTGTCTTCTCATTTCTGTCTTTTAGACCTGTTTTTGTTCCTGGGCAGAAATACTTGTGCAGGTCAGCACTGAGCTTTCATTCAGTAGCAAGCGAAGTAATTTTTCAATGGCATAATATTAGCCTATTTTAATCCCTGTGTAAATTCACTCTCCTAGAACCTGAACACATTTAATTTAATGGTAACAGTGAGTCTCATCAAGAAAATAAATGGTAGAAGAGATTAAAAAAAAGGCCCAACCCTTTTATTTCAGATTTCTCAGAGACACTTTGCAAAGCGGATGGAAGATGTAGAAATATGCCTTACACTGCATCTCTTGGTGACGTTTGCAGGCCAGCAGAGATGTTCCTCAGTACCTGCTGTTTCAGTTCCTAGCTCAGCCACAGACATCTATAAAGATAAACTTTCTACCTTTTTGCTGGGAGTTTCTGATGTGGGGAATAAGAAGCCAGGCTGCAGAATCAAACTTGTGTCTCCCAGACCAAGAGGGCATGCCACGACGGTTCTCACAGTCTTTGGCAGTTCACTAACGCTGACAGATTTTCCCAGTATGAATGTCAACCATAAAAGCCTTCTTTCTGGCTGAAAACACGCCTCCCAGAGTCATCTCCATCTCTGCTTCCCCAAGGTCCCAATTACAACTGTGTGAGAAACCCTTCTCTCCCTTCCTTTCGCTTGTAGCCGTGTCTTTGCAGTGTGGGTGGAATTGCTGTTTTGTAGGTAGAAGTGCCCCAGGGCTTCATTTTGTGAATTGCACTACAGCAGCCACCTCTTCTTATCTGCCAATCAAGGTATTCTCTGACTAGTCATTTTATAATCTACCACATAATGCTTTACAATCTACTGTAGGGTAGACTTTTGCCAAGTTTATTCAAAGTAGATGTGCACTAAGTATTCAGGGTTTATTCAGAGTAGATGCACACTAAGCTTATTTAATCTAGAATGCATACAGTTTCCAAAACTTCCTGTCTTCTCTGTGTCCTCTGTTTACAAAATTTGCAGCTTTTCCTCCTGCAGCTTGGATGCTAGCAGGTCTTTATTTCATTCTTCCCCCTTTTCTCTTCCTTCTTTAACTGAAAAGTCGCTACCAGCTTCTCCTGAATACAAGGGCAAAACTGTGATGGACTTCAGCAGGTGAAAGGCTGAGTCTTTAGCTACCGCGTTCATCTGCCAAAAATGAGAACAACCGCATCACCTCCATGGGGTGTGAGGGCGCCTTTGAAATACATTATCCACCATAAAAATGAAGCCTTCCAGCAGCACAGCTGCAGGCAGACCACTCACTCAACGAGAGATCGAGTTACCAGAAATCAGACTTTTGAGTTACCAGACTTACCCAGACCATGGCTAAATTGTCAAGAAGACTTTAAACATTAGCCCTGGCAATACTAAGAAAGGAATCATATTGTGAAAATCACGTTGCTGTGCCAAATAAACTTTCTCGGCACCAGCAAGTGACATAGCAGTATGGGAGGGTTTGGTTGCTGCAAATATAATATCATTGAGGTGCATTTTTATGCCCTGACTGGTTGGGAAAATTTTGTGAGAGTGCTGATAGCAGCATTTCGTTGGCCACAGCTCCTACAGAGCTGCTCCCCGTGGGCAGCCTGCGCTTTCCTGGGGTACCTCTCCCACCGCTGTGCAGGACTGTAACTCCACAAGCATCGTGGCTGAGGGTTCAACTCAATGCAGCTTATTAGCACTAAGACAAGCGATGCTTTAGAGATGTGTATTTCCTCCATTGCTGTTGAGCAGTGAAATCGCTCAAGCCCTTCACACACGTATGGGCTTGCCCCAGTGGCATCAGCAACTCTGCTCAACTGGTCCCATCCGTCCCCACCTGCTGCATTAGTCACACAACGTGCCTCCGTGGCAGGGTAAGCCCCGGTGTCAAAGGCCTGGGCTGCAGCTGCTGCAGACCCAGATGCTCCCAGATCTCAGGTATCAGTCAGTGATTTCGCTGAGGTAAAGAAATATGTTGACCAAATTCCATGCTCCTCATTCCCCCCTTTTGTTCTGTTGGTATTTCTTCTTCCTTATATTTTGAGGAAGCCTCTGCTCTGTGGGAGACCTGCGGACATCAAGCAGACAAACAGGCAACGAATGGCCCAGAATTTTGGGAGAACACCATTATTTTGATGATTATTCCTACCAGGAGGGTTGGTGAGGAGTGAAGTGTGTGGGAATGACGAGCCCGCAGCAGGGGGCAGTGCTCTATGGAAAATCCATTTACCAGCCATTAAGCATTTTGAGCCTGGGAACTGTGAAATTACAGGGCCAGACACGCAACCTGGAGTTTCTTTAATGTCCCTCTTACTCCCTGGCCGAGAAGCACAACTTGCAATGAGGAGGGCTTGTGCACAACTGACATTGCACAACACTGACATTGCACAACGTATGTTTTATTCCTGTCTCAAACACATGCTTGATTTTGAGGTTAAAGAACATTATCAGGAGATGTTTCAGTGTTTAAATCCATGCATGTATTTTCCCGGAGGTATCTGGTGTCTCCTTGGTCCATTTATAGAAAGGAAACTCAAATGACCAAGGCACCTCCACAGCATCCTGAAGAGGGAGCCCTCAGTAACCTGCCTGCCTTTATCGACCATGATTTCAGGAATCACATGCTACCCCAAGAGGGGCCATTTTAATTAAAACTTGAAACTATTGCCAGCCCTTCCACTCAACTCCAGTGTCAGCCCTTTTCCTGTGTTTATTGCAGACACATCCTGCCCGGAGCTCTGTCCAAACACAACAGCATCTTGCAAATAAACACATGGCAATGGTGAAGTCCAAGCCTTCCCTCCTCCCTGCCTGCAAACCATCACCCCACCACCCCGTCCCAGGGCATGATGCCCATGCTGCAGGGAGGACAGCCGGGGTGGATGGCTGTGCCATTCAGGAGGAAGCAGGGACAGGTGGGCTTGGTAAGCCAAGCTGTAGCTCGCTCCTGCAGTTTAATCAAACTCAAGGCTTTGCTGATGGTCTGCTGTTGCCTTTTAGGGCAGAAAGTGGTTATTTTATCATCATTTTGGACTGTGTTGCTGCCGGAGAGCTCAGCTGGAGGTGGTAAGGAGCTCTCCATTGCCCTTGCTCTCTCTCCTCTTGCCTGCCTCCAGCCACAAAGATCTCAAAGGGACACCATGTGTGAACCTCCATTGTGCTTCCTGCAAGTGTCAGGGCAGAGAGATAATTTTCTAGCTGATTTGTATCTATTTACTTGCTTAGATTTGTAAAAGGTGCAAGAGTGAGACTGCTTTTGCCAGTCCATCCCACCCAGGGCACGTGGACCTCCACTCACTCTCCCATTCACGACATCTCTGCAGAAACCGCAGAAGTGGAATTCAGGGTAGAAAGGGTTTGGAAAGGATTGCAGGTCCTTGAAGAAGCCTTTCACACCATCAGCTTTGTCACTCACATCCCCACAGTCCCTGAGGGTGCCTGAAGCCACCAGGAGAGGCACAGTGGAGCTGGCCAAGCCAGAAGACCTTTGTCCTTCAGGAGCCTCACAATGTTGGTCCTGTGTTTTACTTTCTGTTTTCGTGATCTCTGCTCTCTGGCTTATCCTCTGATCCTTTTCTCCTCCTCCCTCTGACATGCCTCTCTGGTTTTCCCAAGCACCATGCCAAGATGCTAATTGCATTCCTTGTGCTCCTGCTTTTCCATTAATGGTTGAGGACTTGGACCCATTCCTCCTTCCTTCTCTCCTCCCAGCATACCTGTCCCCGATCCAGGAGATGGTCTTGCCCCAGGCAAAGAGCTAGCTCTGAGGGTGCCACAGGAGACAGGGCAGGACTCCGAAACCTGACTGAGCAGAGAGGAGACAGCCTGTATATTCCCAAACACACATGCGAAGGGTGGGACATGTTGCCCCAATGCTACACGGGTTGAAAAAGCAATTAGACAAACACACTGAAGGCAAATACGCCCAGGGCTACTAAACACACGTGCGTCACCCCTAAAACAGGACGTCCTTCAGCCATAGGTCAGAGGAAGCCAGGTGAGAATTCTGGGGAAGGAGCATATACTTTTGCTCTGTTCTTAGCTCTTCACTGGTTTGCACCGTCAAGCCCTCTACAAAGTCAGAAAAGCCATGTGAGACCATTAATTCTCTTCCACAGGAATTCCTCTCAAAATATCCCCTGCCCATAACCCCACTTGCTTGCTTCCACGTTTCTGAAACCAGGGAGCTAGTCTTTCACCACAGGGAGCAAGGAACTGGCATCACCTTGCGAATGGTATACCAAGGTGGCCATGGCTTAACTGGCAAGAGAGCACGTGCAGCCAGCTGCCTGTCCTTCTGCTCATCATCTCAGCACCAGCAATCCTCCTGGTTTCACCAGTTGTATCCAAAAAGGTGTTTTTGAGCCTCTACAGCGACACAGGACCTGATGGGAAGTTCCCCCAGGCAATCTCAGTTCTCAGCATTGCTGCTCAGCCTGTTGCTGTTCATCCAAGAGCTGCTGCTGCCCATCTTGACTGCACACAGCCTCCCTCCTCTGTGGGCTGGGACCCTGCCCCATATTCATGCACACTATCTCCTTTGGCTATCAGGCCCCAGCCTCAGGGTGCTGCGGCTTTCCTGTGCCTCCCCCTGACTGTGCACCCTCAGAGGAGCAGGTCTGGGTCCAAAACTGTGTCTATATAGGGGAGGGGGCAGCCCTGGGAGAGGCCTCACTGCATCACACCAGTCCCCCAAGACGAGCTGCACCAGATCTGTTTAAAGCGATAGTTACTCGAAGGCTGTGCACAGCATCACTCCCGGCAAAAGCTCGGGAAGCTCTTGTGCAAAGCTGACCTAATTTACAGCTTTCGGTTCTATTCTAGTAGTTTTGGATGTAGTGAAAAGGAACCTGGCATCTATCCTCATTTAATACCCATCTCAGTCTGACTTTGAAATGTCCTACTGAAAGTACAGCCAAGGGAAACTTTTTTTTTTTTTAACAGACAAATAGCCAAGGGGGAGTAAAAAGCAGGGAAGAGTGAGTGAGAAAGAGGCAAACAAACAGCAACCAAGGATTTGGGGACTGCAAATGGCTTCATGAATAATATTATCCCCTGGAAATGAAGCGGCTGGAAACACTCGCCTGACCCAATATGCAAATCCGTCCTGGGAAGGGACGGGGCAGACAGGATTTCTGGTACACAGCACTGGGCTGTTGCAGGGGGGGGAGGCGAGCCTCGTTGGCTGGGCATAGTCAGAGGCTCTTTGGCACGGCTGGAGGTCTCTGTGTGTGCCGCCTTTGGGGAGGCTACTATGAAGGAGGTCAGGTTGTTTTGATGAAAACTTGAGAGGAAGGAGATGCAGGTAGTTGGTGGGGGCCCAGCGCTGGCCCATGGGAGCTCAGAGCACCTTGCTGGGTGAGACCCCTGAGCCCAGGGGTAAATGTGGATGTGCATGGTGGCTGCAGGGGCAGACAGAGACCCCTTGCAGCCCCACCTAGGGCATGTGGACGTTTTCCTGGGAAAGGCAAAGAGCCTCTAACCCCACGGTGTGGCTGCCGTTGGCACCGTGCCACCAGCAGACGTCTTGCAGCACATGAAAGGCGGGTACTCCACTCCCTCTGCCCTGCCAGGGCAGCTCCGACCAGCCCAGTTGGGAACACACTGCAGCAAACACACCTCTGTTTACAAAGTATTTGTGAGTAATGGCCCTGACATTGCACTGAGTGAGGCAGCAGATCCTGGCGAATGCAAAGGGCGTTTGCTCACGCTTGCCCTTGTTGGCCCACGGCACGGAGGGACCTTCACTGCTGTGTCCGTGCTGCAGAGGAAGGACCATCCCTCTTGCTGGCCTGCATGGTGCTTACTGGGGAGTGCGGCTGGTGGATCTCAGCACCCCTGTTCCCAGGAGCCCAATGCAAGAGCTGCGACAAGGACTGTTTTTCTTACCAGGTGGTTTCTCAGGACATTTTCATGTGTGCTAGGCTTGGTTTTCCACGGCAGAGAGGTCCAAAATCACTTTTGTGAGTAGAGGTTATTAGGTTCCAATAATGCATAAAGTATCACTAGATATTTCCTCGTCACCAATGCACATATCAGAGTGTACCTCTGTACAGCATTCCCAGTGCACAGCGTTTTACAGTGGCTGCCTAACTGGTGCCAGTCAGTGACGCAGAGGGACTGCCAGGCTGGCCTGGCACAGTAGGTGAAAACCACGATAAATGTGTCCTGGCAGAAGTGTTTGCACAAAACCCTGAGAGCCCAGATACACATCGCCATATCGTGGTCTATTCAATGTTCTTGCAGGAGTCGGTGTGCTCCCAATGGCTCACCTCACTCTGAAGACTTTTTCTTTATTTCTTGCGGGAACATTCTTCTCTTCTTCTCACGGCTCTCTTTTGAATTCCTTTGTGGATAACTTTGTAACTGTTTTTATATGGAGTTATTATCCTTCTTAATGACACATCACTCAGGGATCACAACAATGTCTGCTTTTTGTTCTCATGTGACACATCATTACATGTTCTGCACTTTTCATTAATATTTTGGGGTTTCCCCATGAATGTTCCAGGGGGTCCACCAAACTGCCTCTGGCGCAAATAACTCAGAGCACCTCTTTAGCATCAACATCCCTTTAAAATACTTGGCAGTGGAGCGCTACTAACATAGCTCCTGGAGCAGTGATACATCTTGTCAGTCTCACACAAAATACCAGTACATTGAACTTGAGCACAAGGTGCTGGCACTTGAATTAAAACTAATTGCTGTTGCACACTGGAATGAGCCTGATAAAGCTGAAGCCAGCAGAGACCATCATCAGATCAGCAGTTTGCTAGGGTGCAGGTTATTGACGTCTCTCTGGACAGAACTGCAGTTGGTTCATTCCTCCTTCAGCACAAGGAGCAATTGCAAAACTTCTAAGGACTGAGGACTGATTGCTGCCCATCAGTTCGCTCCCTAGTATGCCCATGCAATTAGCATAGATTTTGAAGGCTGAATCCTGCAGTGGCTCTCTTGGGTGCATCTTGCTGAGGTACCTATGGGACTAAGTCCATAACTATTGTGTTTCCTGGCATATAGCTCCAGCGGGTAGGTTCAAGGCTCTTACAAGAGCTTCTGCCCTTTCGTCTACAAATTTCCATGTGGCAAAAAACATCCCTCAGGCTACAGAGAGTTGGGCTTGTGTTCCTTTCTCAGCCAGTTCAATAGCATTGTTCTTAATTTGTCAAGGATGGACTTTTCAATCTTAATCACTGGTTATGCAGCTGAGCCTGAAGGCTTTGTTGTGCCAGGTTAAATGGAAAAGGTTCTCAATAATTGCAGTGAAATTGCTAATATGAGGGTCAGTTTTAACACAATCTTCAATTTTAACCACATTTGCTTTGAAGCCTGACCAACACAAAAGGGAACCAAGCCCATTGAGTTCAGGTGTGAATTCTGCTCTGTGGTAGGACAAACAAACAGCAGATCTCAAAATCCCCAGGTGCAATGAAAGTTTGGTTCTTTTGATATTGCAGGGAAGAAGCTGAAAATCTGACTCTGGGCTTTGCAGCACAGGTGTTGCTGACCCTGGGAACATTTGTGTAGATGTAGCTGGGTGGAACGGGTCCATGTGAGGTTTGCAGCACGGCCTGAGGTTTTCAGGACAGGCTACAAGGCCAGAAGGAACTGACCTCCTGTATGACCATTCCACATGTCTCTGATTTTGGGGCAGATTTGTAACTCCATCAAATTATCTACCCCATGACAGAGATCTCCAAACCCAAGCATACTTCTAGCGATGTATGGGATAGCTGTTGCTGGAAGGGGGTTTCTTCCACCATCTTCTCCCCTTGATGATTCCACTTTTCAACTTATGCCACTCCACTTATGCCAGTAGAGTGAGAAGGTTCAAGGTGATGGACAATCAAAAAAATCAGGAAAGGGAGGATAGCTGGTTGGTTCCTCCACAAAGCTGGAGAAGCCCCAGTGCTTCATTGGTAAGGGAAGGGAGGTGGGATCAGAATTTTCAGCTCTGCAGTCAGCTTAACTGTATTGCCCCAGTGCTTTCCTTTAATTTTCATTGCTTTTCCCCCCCTCCCAGGGACATTCCTGTCATTTTGTGCATGCCACCAAAATAACAGAGAGGCAGTTTCTGCAAGGCAAAAGACAGGTAGCATCAAATGACTTTAGAAAACAGATTAGGATTTTCAGAGCATGTGCTGTGACAGGAATCTTCTTCACCTGCTATCGGGAAGAAGATACTTCAGCAGCTGTGGATATAAATAGCACTTATCAGGCAGTGGAAAGGAAACAAAGGTTTGGATAATTAGAAGAAACGTCTAGGGGATTATGATTTTTTTAAAGGGCAAGTAAATCAGCTCCCATGCAGCTGGTGAAGGAAGCAGATGCCTGACAGCATGGGACTGAATAGCCGGCTCTAAGAAGGGTCATTCCATAAAGGTCAGGTAAGAGCAGGGGCTGGAAACTTGTCTATATGTTGGACCAAAAAAATCAGAAGTAAAGAAAGATGATCGGGACTTTAATAACTAACCTGGGATTTCTCTGATTCAGAAACAGGAGTCTGAACCTCTTTCACCTAAAATCTACGGTGACATCAGTATTTTTTTTCACAAACAGCATTTTTCTTGTACCTTTACCTTCAAGAGATGGGCAGTGGGTAATATAAAC
This sequence comes from Leptosomus discolor, assembly GCF_034619465.1. Classification (NCBI taxonomy): domain Eukaryota; kingdom Metazoa; phylum Chordata; class Aves; order Leptosomiformes; family Leptosomidae; genus Leptosomus; species Leptosomus discolor. The sequence continues at coordinate 12,212,685 of NC_141393.1, forward strand.
ACATAATTTCTCCAATAAATGTACTTCCTTTTGATTTCTTAATTTAAAAAAAAAAGATCTTGGGAGTGACTTCAATGCTAACAGGCCTCTGCAGTGTGCAAAGACCCTTGGCATCAGCAGGCTGTGCTCAGGATGAGGCTGGGAACAGGGCAGGGTGCAGCTGCAGTGGTGATGGAGGGGTGCTGTGCTACATCATTTCAAGATAATGGCCTGGAGTGCATGGGCCAAAAAGAAAGTTCACATGAACAGGCAGAGGCCAGTGAAACCACTGGAGACACGCTCACGTAAATCAACTGAGGCCCAGGTTATTAATTCGGCATAAACCGCGTGACCAGTCATTTGTTTGACTGTGTTCAGATCGACTGTGCTTATCTCCGTTCTACCTGATCTACCAGTTTTGCCCCTATTGAAAAACAGGCCAGGAAATATTTTACTAGAAAAAGGGGAGCGTGGACATACATAGCTCTCCCTCAAGCAGTGTGAGGCTCAGTTTACCATAGGCAGGCCTACACTTGGCGTACATGTTGCTTAGGTAAATGATGTGCATTGCTTGAAATGTTAGCAAGGTCGCCCAAGGGTGCTGAAGGTAACTGAAGGGAGAGATAACACTGCAAGGCCAGGCTGTTACCTCTGCTGTCGCCGCAGCCCGGAGGTATGGATTTCCGTACTCTGTCTGTGCTCGTGATTCGTTGCAGCGTGCACGCTGCTCTTCAGCAAGGAAAATGGTAACTTAAGTGCATAGATTACTGATCTGCTAATATACCTCTCGCGATGAAAATTGGGGGAGTGAAACAATGTCGATCACATGAGAGCGAGCAAATGCAAATATCTCAGCCTGCATCAGTCTCTGGAAAAAAGTAAACATTCAGGGCTGGCATAGCAGCGGGATTGTTGGTCACTTAGCTCTGTCCTGATTTGACTAAAACAATTTACTTCCAGCTTCTTTGGTTTCAATTACAATGAAGGACAAATTGCAGCTGCATCATGTAAAAAAGAACTACTTAACCATGCTACAGTTTGTTTTGCATTAACTGTTGGGAGGCTGGTGCTAAGCCTCCAAGACTCTGGTGTGTTTTGAAATCCCACAGTATAAGCAACACGAGGGAAACACAGCTTCCCTGAGATACGTGTGAAAGCATGCTTAACTCCTTAACACATCTGTCCCCCTCCCCTCAGACCCTGCTGTGCTTAGCATAGCAGGGCCAAGACAAAGTAACAATGAAGCGTTTCTCAAATCTTAATCAAAGTGGATTTTTAAGAAGTGATGCTGGTGCCTGGCTCCTGTCCACGCCTGCGTCTTTGGAAATCCTGCTCCCCCTTCGCAAATGGCCCTGCCTGTTTTCTGTTGCCCATAGAGCTGGGATTTTACTTTTTTTGAGCTGGAGATACTGCTGTCCACATTGTGTAACAGCGAGTGCGTTGTTCCCACTTGGCCAGCAATCACCACGCCGAGCCACCAGCCTCAGCTCCCTGCGACTGGCCTGATGTGAGCTGCAGAACATGCCGGGGATCTCAGGGTTAAGACAAGTTAGGATCACTTTTTTTAGTAAAGCAAACAATCTGTGGTGCCCAGGAAAAGCTCTGCCTCTTTCCATGATGACTGCTCAGGCAGCGCTCAGGCTGCCAGGCATTTTTTTCCCTTTCTGGACTAGAAACTACTCTGTGGAAGCAAACTTAAAGAGCAGAAGGAAACTGCATTTCTTGGTATAAAATTCCACGTTAAAAGTGCTTACTGGTCTCACCATATTTTGGGGTCTGCTGTGAACTGGGCTTCCAAAGCCACAATTCTCCTTGTGGGAGGTTGGATGCTCAGTGGTGTGAAGGCTTCACGATGGAGAGCTGAGTCCCTCACTCTTGCCCTCTGCCCACAGCGACAGTCAGCCGACACTAGAGACATCCCGCTCTCCTTCTTTGGTTCCTGACTCTCAGGCCTGTGGGGAGGGTTCAAATGCCACTGTGTTCAGTGACATTTTTATGTGGGTTTGATTTTGATCAGTATTGGTCCTTTTAGAGAACCTGTCTCGCTAACAGCTAGCTAACAAGCCCAAACCACAGCCATGGTGCTTGTTGGTACCAGGCTCGTCCCAGTAGCCCCAAATCTGCTGCCAAAGTTCACAGCACACCCCACCCCCAGCTAAGTTTTTCTGCAAAGCATCTATGAGTTACAAATCTTTCTGCAGGGGAGGGTTCTTTTCTCTTTTTTCTCTTTTCTCTTTTCTCTTTTTTCTCTCGTCTCTCTTCTCTCTTCTCTTTTCCTCCCCTTCCCCTTCCCCTTCCCCTTCCCTTCTCTTTTCAAATTCTAAAATGGCATTAGCTTAATCCTCCACCCAAAAATTGGGGAATTAGGCATAATCTGAGATCCCTACCAAGGGAAGGGTGACCCAGTCCTATCTAAGCACATACCAATGGGCAATGTGTCTCTGTTCCTGGGGAAGGCATTGGGATCCGACAGGAAGCATTTCATTCTTAAGCCCACCTGAAAGCTGACCTGTTCAGACCTCATCCAAGGATGGTGCCTACCTGTAGAGCACCAGTAGAGGACTGTCCTGTTCACAAGATAATGTTATCAATTCTGGTCTGGATTCTCTAGCAGCTTTTGACTGCTCTTCTCACTGCTCATCAATGGATGTCAGTGAAGATTTTCCTAGAGCTTCCAGCCTCTCCCATGTACGCACACCCAAATACCTGGCCCTGAAGACGTGGGGCCAGTCACCACCCACCACTGCTGGGAGTAAGGGCCCCTAGGCAGACTGCATCAGCTGTTTGCATCCTGTAGCCCACCCTAAGATCCATTCTGACCATAAATGGAAATCTGGAAAGCAAAAAAGGAAAATGTACCAAGGGAAATCAGAAATGCCAAGGAAGCCGCAGGGGCTTTACCAAGGAGTTCAGTTCCAATTTGGTGTAAAATTCACGGGCCTTGATTGCAGTAATGCCATAGTGAAGGACTGCAATTTTGCCAGGGTCTGTACGTCTGCCACCTCCTCTAGGCACACCAGAGTGAGAAGAACTAATGAGGTCCAGACTGACCCGAGTTGGAAGGAACACACAGTCTGCTTCTCAGAAGGATTAAGAATTAAAGAGCCACTGTCAGGTCCCATAAGTGTAAGCATGAGGTATAAAACCCAGCAGCTCTGAGCTGCTGATGCCGAAAAAGCTCATTGAATTCTTCAAGGCAGGACATAAAGGGCATCAATCCAGCAGTGTGTGTCTGCAGAATGAGACCTGGCACCGTGTCACAAGGAGGGGCCGTGCCAGGCAGGTTCTTGCAACGGGTTGAAAGTGCAGTGATCACCAGAGGTGGATTAGCATCTATTTACGCACGGGGAAACTTCAGCCCGAGTATCCTCACGCCCTCGCGCTCTCTGAACATACAACTTCTTTGTATTGATCTGCTCCAAGGTGCATCTCAGAACAGCTCATCCCAAGCACCCAGGCAGTAGCGTGTCCCCCAGTAGGTGGCAGAGGAGCAGAGGTGGTTTTGGAGAAGTCATCGCAGCTGTGATCCGCAGCAGTGCTGAGTTGCCCTGCTCTGAATCTGGACATCTGAGTCACGGTCCCACTTCCCTGCTGAGCCAGGAGGGTTTGAATCAGATCACAACAGTGTGAATCAGGGCTGGAACGAGCTCTTCTCCTGAGCGTCAGGAGGCTCTGAATCAGGTTGTGAAACAGTTCTTCCTTCCCAGACACGGAGGGCCTGAATCAGGGTCTGAGCTGATACTTCTGCTCTAGAGCAGGGGGCGTTAACAGAGCATGACAGCAAGTATTCCTGGTTGGCAGAATGAGAATGGAAAGACCCTAATTGCATGGTTTCATTAAAAACTGCCTGGATGCTTTCGTTCTCTGCTAGTTTGCTGTAATGTCCCAGGCCCTTTGAAGCAGAGACAAGAGGGAGGATTAGAAAGAGGAGTATTCTTGAACAGTAATGATTGTGTCAGCGAAAGGGGACTAAATAGGACACTTTCAATCTCCTCACAGGCGTGTCCTGATCCTAGAGAGTACATCTAGCAGTCTTCAGCCCACTGCCGAGCCTTGTGCCTCATTGCCTCTGTGTCTCACAGGGGAGCACAGTTTGTGAAGATTGTTGTTTGGGGGATTCCTGCCTAGAGTTAGGAGCTCCTCTGTGCTGGGCAGAGATCTCACCCACCACAAGAGCTTCAAAACCCACCAAATCCTGATGGGCAACGGTGCAGGAAATGAAGCACTATCCCTATTTTGCAGAAGGGAGACGGACTTTATCCAAAGTCACCCAGGGGTGCAGTGTGGCCAGCATAGCTTCAGTCTCAACTTTTCATACTGCTTTTGAAGCTTTGTTTTGCTGATACAGGCTTCCTCCCTCTCCATCAGGGAATACGGGGGGCTTTCTTCAGCTTTACACTCTTTTGCATGCATTCACTTTCATGCTTCGATTCATTGACTTGTTAGTGATGGGAGTAATCAGAGGGGGCTGCACATGCTCTTCTGCACTCCTTATGGAATCATAGAATGGTTTGGGTTGGAAGGGACCTGAAAGATCATCTAGTTCCAACCCCCCTGCCATGGCAAGGGCACCTCCCACTAGACCAAGTTGCTCAAGGCTTCATCCAACCTTGTCTTCTTTATTATTCTCATTGACACTAATAGTGCTCTCTGGCTGGGATGGCAATGACTCATGTGACACATTGTCATCTGAGAATGGAGTTGACAAGGTGTATTTTCTTCCAGCCAGCACAATGGTAGCATCTCTCAAACTTTCGTTGTATCTAAGAGCTGTTGCAGTGGAGTATTTCTGCAGCATGAGCCACCTGGGGAGCTGGTTTGTTGCAAAAGAATATGGAGGTAGAAGGAAAAATTTGTTGAAAGTGTAGGCCAGGCCCATCTGTGTGTGCAGTGCTCTGGTTTCAGGGTGTGTATGGGACAGGACAATGTGGACAGCCAGTGTCTCACTGCTGACAGATGATGACTGTGAGGCAGCCAGGATTGCCTGAATTTTTTCTCTCCACCTTGGCAGCTGCAAATGCAACAGCATGGGTGCCTGCTCCCAGCCAGCTTCCCGTGTAAAGGCAGAAGATGTTGGATCACATTTGGAGAAGGAGGACAGAGAATGGTGTTTCTTAGGGCTCCTTTAGTAGAAGACATGCTATGGTTGGAGACAAGACTGGCTAATACCTGTCAGGAATGAAAGGATAATTTGAGCAATCTGTGTCACCTTCTGTTTCCTTTACTCTTTTCCTACAATATTCCCTCCTTCTATTACTTGCAGCTGTTGTATCCCATACCTATTTCGGCTCTGCTTTAGCACCCTTGGAAATCCCTCTGCTGACTTGAGACAGTCCCTCTGGAAGGGACTTCTCATCTAACTATCTCTGTGGTTTGTAGGAGAATTGTCATGCTAGGTTTGGGCCAACAGCGGTGATCAGAGTACAAGTAATGAATTAACAATAAAATAATAATAACTAAGTGACATCTGCACTTACAGAGCTCAACACAGACCAAACCAGGCTACTGAAACAAGCAGAGCGCACCAAGCCATTTCAGGCTGTTGCAATGAAGTGCAATCGCAATCAGGGGTGAAAATCAGCTGTATTTTCCAATTCCAAAATTCTGGAACTCTTACAGCTCCTAGCTTGGAGTGTCTGATTTACCTACAGGGAAGTATCCTGCTTGTTTAATACTGGATGATTTCTAACTTGAATCTTTCCTAAAAGGTGTGTCTATAAGGAAAACATCATTCCACAATCTTCATTTGCCTAGTTTTTCTCTATAGGCCAACTCAAGAACACTTAATAAGTTTTGAACACTTATTTTTGAGGGCTTGCAGAGAAAGATAGGGCTAAAACTGGAGAAGATCCATCCGATGGACCGGTGTTAAATCTAACAGATATCTCCAGTATTTCACTGTATCAAGAACGTGTTATGATAAGGGAAACACTTGTAGACATGCAGGCAGAGACAGCAGGAAAGAAAACCACCTCTCATGGCTTTATATGCTTAAGTGCACTTAAAACACATGTGCGTGACATACTCTTTTTGGTTTTGCTGGGCTAAAAATGTACAAACTGGGATGCAATTAATGTGGTGATTATTGAAATGCCTCTGGGGTAAAACAGCTGTTACGCAAGCCCATTCCACATGGCTGATGCCTTTTTACTGTCTAACAAGATGTCAATATTAAGCATTTGGAGCTGCTTAAATACAGGACTCAAGCCTAGAAATGTTTGCTATTGGCGCAGTGTTTCTTACCCCTTTGCTGAGGCTGGGCAGCACCTTTCTGTGCCGGTTTTGCTTAACATGCCAAGGGTACACAGCAGCGCCTGGTCCCAGGGTGTGTGGCTGTGGGTGCTGCTGGGATGCTCATACCGCCAAGCATGCAGAGTGAGGGGTTTGGGAGTCAAAAAACCAGTCACATCAATTGAACAGAGATTTTTTTGGTTTGTTCAATGAATGACTGACTGGTAGTAAATTCTATTTCTCTTGCTGTGTTGCGCTGAAGGTTGCTTTCTCCAGACTTCTGTCCCCAGGCTGGCAAGGGCTGTGGAGCCCTGCCAGCAAACAGAGCAGAGATGAACTATTTGTCTCTATAATGAACCCGGAGACGTGTTGCACAGAGCATGGGGCTTTTCTTCTCTCATCACTGAGCATGGAAACAAGTCTGGTCTTGCAGTAGAGTCTGTGCACCTGGGGACAAAGTGGCTGTGTGCCACTGCTTTCCCGTGCCGCCTTCAGCACGTCCCCAGGCACGTAGGTCTATCAGCCCCAGGGAGCCACTCTGGCACCTCACCAGCCCCAGAAGCGTTAGCTCATGTCTCCGTTGCTCACCTAATACCTGGTTTATGCCTTATGATGTGCATCACAGTGGCATTAAACAGCATGGAATCATCTGCTCAAGAGCTCAGGCCAGATGGGAGCATGGTGACCCACACACTGACTGGTGGGAGCTTTGAAGATGAGTGAGAGCACTCAGGGACAGAGCCACCTACACGAGCTCCATCACCGGCAGAAAAAAATAAAACTGTTTTCTACCATTTTTCCACCCATCAATCCTTCTCCACATCAGTTACTGGTTGTGTCACCAGTGGAATTAACAACTCATATTTAGGTTGCCATTTAAAGAGGCATTTAGTACCTCAATTTAATTGGCAAGTTACAACAGGAGGCAACTTCCCAGTCTGGACAATGCCTTTGAGTTTAATGGCAACAGGCAACACTTGACACAGATTTTTGCTTTTGTTTTGTTGTAATACTGTAGTTTTGTCCGAGTGTTAAGTGCTGGTAAGAAGAGTAATCCCTCTAATTTCCAAAATGATGGCTGTTGGGAGTGCGACATTTATTTGATTCCAAATAATCCTGATAGAGAAGGTGGAAGAGCAGGAGGAGGAGGGGTACTTCGCTTGTGTCTGAGCAGCATTTGAAACTCTGGCAAGAGTTATGGGTCTGGAGGCTTTGGTTGCAGAGGCGCTGCTGGTGGAGGCCAGGAGGAAATCCCCAGCTCCTGATGATGAGCTTCACAGCAGGGGATGCATGGGGAGGGATGGGGCACCTGGGAAGTGCTGTTGTGATGGAGAGGAATCCAGCTCCTCCCTGCTTCTGAAGGGGCAGCAGCTCTAACCAGTACATGTCCATGGGGCTGCCAGCTGTGGCTGTGGCCACTCTGGTTTTTGTTCACTCTGATGGCTTGGCTCGCGGACTGGCAAAAGCAGTTAGTGTCTTGTCCTTGAAAATGGTGCCTTGTCCCTGCTCCAAGCAGGACAATTACAAAGCTCAGCCCTTAGCAGGGACGTTGCCGAGCCACTGCCATACCATGGGCTCTCCCTGGTGTGGCGGCCTGCCTGCAGGATGCTGCGGGGCCGTGACATGCCAGCCAGCACCGGACCCTCCTGGGTGCTGGGGATGGGGACAGGCTGCAGGCACCCAAACCCTGCCCAGGGAGGGATGTCCTGGAGGTGTGAGCCCAGCCTGGAGAGGAGACTCAGCTTGCCCAGGGGGGCACGGGGTTCTCCCATGTGTGCCTCTCCCCTCTCTTCTTTAGCAACCCCTTTGCTTTGGGAGGGAGAGCGCGCCTGCTAATGGCAAGCTGACAAGTGAATCAGTGCATACGTGCAATCAGCAGTGCCGGGGGAAGGAAACAAGGATTTATCCTCCCCCTGTTGTTTTAGACAATGCTTCCGCTTGCAGCCTGAGCTTCAGTTAAGGACGTTTATTGATTGCTTCTCTGGTTTACTACTGGCTGCCCAGGGAGCAAATAACAACATTTTAAATGAGCAGGCTGAAATATGGCAAGGCAGGAGTTGACAAGCAGTGATTAAGCAGCTCTCTGATCTGGAGGAGGGTAAGAAACAAATGACAATATATATAGATGTATGACAGCTAATATAGCAGGGGAGAAAACTAACTCATTGCAGGAAGGTGGAAGATCTTTCAGCTACTCTTGTTCCTGTCTGATGATTAAGCTGCTAAACTAAAGGTTGCCAGAGGGAGGGATGATCCCAAATACATTTTCAAAAACTCTGCTGCAGAGCACTGTGTATCCTTGGTCCCGCAGAATCTGCAGAAATGAGGGGCTGATTCAAAGGCTGCTGAAGTCAATGGGAGTGTTTCCAATGATGTCCGTGGCTTTAAATCTGATCCCTCAATCTTGGGCATGGTTTCATTGAGAAAAACAATTAATACATGGCGGCCTTTGGAACTGGTTCTGAAATTACTGTCCTGAGAAGAAAGGAAGCATTGCTGGAGAACTCCTGGGTGCCACAATAGCACCTTGGATCACAGACGTGCAGTTTTGTATTATACACATTTACATTATTTTGCTCATCTCATGAGTTTAAGGGATTAAAGCCACATTTCCCCCTGCCCCAATCCTGAACTGACACATACAGACTTGACTGGAGGGTCCACTCAATGGTGCTCTGTGAAGCATTTTGCTAAATGGGTCATTTGTGCTTAATGGTTCATTCCTTATAGTTTGTTCAAATAATTTTTAGACAGAAAGAGTCCACCTGCTGTTCTGCACAGTATCATGTGCTACCGCTGTGTCACCTCAGCCCAGGCTCCTTAATCGCATATGCTTGGTGGTGCAGGTGCATTTATCTGCTGATAAGAAGTATTTGCATAAGGCAGATTGATTTTTTTTTTTTTAATATATCCTGATATAAGAGGAAATAGGCTCCTGGAAAATATTGGCAGAGAAACGGAGAGATATTGTAGTTCCTATGACACCCCCCCATCAGCCTTTAATCTCTCTCTATCACTGGTATTACCATTTGCAATGGGATTGAAAGGCTTTTCAAAGAGCTCAGGTGGTAAAAGTGCTGACTGCAAGCTCAGAGTCCATGGCTGAAGGTTACGCGCTGAGGTGGGGCCAGCAATGGCAGGTCTGACAAACAGGTTTAAAGTCAGGTGCTCACCTTGCAATTTCTTTGCTAGACATGAATTCAAAAGACTTTGAAGGTCAAGGGTAGAGTTTTTTAGTAGGCTGAAGGGAAAGGACTGTCTGCAAATAAAGTTTTCACCAAATGCAATGTTACTATACAATCAAAGTCCTCTTTGTTTAACAAGGACAACGAGTTTATAAAGATCATATCGCTGCCAGGATACTACTGTTGCTCTGCAAAAGCACACAGCAAGGTTCCTGAGAGCATGGGAGTGATATTATATCACGTTAAAACCTGTAATTAAAAGAACAGTTCTTGCTTGGAAAAAAATTAACAGAGAATGCCATTTCTTCAACTTTTTGCAGGCATGCAGAATTCAGAGAGACATCATGCAAGTGTAGTAAGGTGTCCATGTTACATGATGCTGGGCTGGACCTTAAAAGAAGAAGCCAGAGAGAAAGCCCAGCAAAGGTGCTTGTATGAGTTGAGTCCTCTGGGTATGAGTTTCAGGGGACAAAGCAGTTTCTACTGGTAGCACAAGCTGGCTTTGACTTTTGTCTCTAGGTGCTTTCCTTTCTTGTTAAAATTAACTTTCCCCGCTGATACTTCCTTCTAGTTGCCATTTGGTGAGCTGTTGGACTTCCCTCAGGGAGAAGAAGTAGCTGCAAAGACCACATCATGTATGCTCCATAACGTGGACTTTGGAGGAGAGTGGGAGGAAAAAAAGTTGCAAATTTGGAGAGGTGCAAAAGACACATTTAAAGCTGTTATTTAAATATGAAACAGCAAGCTTTTAAAAACAAAGCATTTTTATGAATAAGAGAAGCTCATTAAGACTTCTTAAACAGTGCCAGCTCTAAGGAAGAGACATTTTCATTTAGCTCTGTGTGCTGCCAGGGAGAGTTTTTTGAGATTCTTGATATTTACACTGAGAACTGGCTACATCTTGTGAAGACCTGGAGAAAAATGACAGAACACCTTCTTCACTAACTTGAAGCATTGCCCCTGTGCAGCCCAGGCTGGTGGTGTGCAGGTGAGAGGAGCAGGGGATGCTCTAGGCATCACACTGCTCCCTCTTTAATCTGTGCTACCACAAGCTTGTCTGGCTTCCAGCTAGTGTGTGTTACAGCTGAGCTTGGCTATTGCAGCTCTGCTCCAGAGACCTCCAACACTTTGCTTTCATATTGGATGAAGAGTACAGAGTGCTTATTTTGTGCTGAAATGGGGCTGAATTATATTGGATCGTTCCCTGGCTTTCAGAAATAAAAATTGTAGGCCTGTCTACATAATTTATGACAGATCTTTCTTTCAATGTACATAAGCATTCTAAAAGACTTTAATTTACTGAATAAACCACTAATATGCTGACTTTATAAAGCACCCTTCACTTCGCTTGCTGCATGTAATCGATCATCGTGTCCACGCATTCTTTGTAGAATAGGAACTAATATTATAGACAAGCATGTTAGAAGGCTTAATATGAATAATAAAGAGATAGCAGGATGCTAAGAGCAGAGCCAGCAGCAGTATCTGGCCCTGTGCTGACTGACTGCAGAATTCTTGCCCATGACAGTGCCGTCCTGGACCTGAGTGACCCATCCAAGGTCAAACACAGAGACTGGTTTGGCAGCAGCAAGCAGGGACGCTGGCCCTGCTCCATCAGCTGAAGCTTTCCTGTACAGGTAATCACATTTTCCTTGATTTCTTTGTTATGAATTTGCAAGAAACTGCTCCCGCAGCTGGATGGGTTCATTCCCCAGAGGGGGAGCAGTCTCTCTGCCCATGCCCTCCCCAAATCATCGCTGGTGTTCCTGGGGTTTAGCATTTCCTCAGCAACAGGTCTGACTGGGAGAGGGAGGACTGGCAGAGAGCTGGAAAGACTGATTTCAGCAAGGACCATGGAAAAAGCCTTCCCAGTTCTGGGGCTTGAGTTTCTGAAGTTGCCTCCTCCCTCCTTACTTACTCCTGGCGAGACACATGGGGAGAGAACATGGTTCCTCCAGCCGGATAACATCAGTCCCCTGCAGCGTCCCAAGAGGTGACAGGGACATACGGGCACAGTGTGTGTGCGCTCTTCCTGCTCTTGCAGCTCACTGCAGCGTTGCCTCTGGGGGACATCCCCCTCAGGAGGGAAATTTTTGGTTGCTGCCCAGCCTTTGCTTTGCAAGTGTGTATTGATGACGGACTGTGATTATTTGTGGTGAAGGTACAACTGCTTCGTTTCCCCCAAATAAAACCTTTACTGCAAAAAAACCCCATCCGTAACTAATGTCTGAATTCAAGCACATGACGCAGGCAGGTAAAGCTATAAAGGTGATTAAGGAGATAAAGCAAAGGCTGCTGGCTGCATTGCCTTCACACATGCCAAAGTGCCAACATGCCTTTCAGGGCATAAACTGACCTACCCTGTGCCTGCTATGATGTGCAAAGCCGTGAGATGGGAAAGTCATCCCTGTGGTGCTGCTGTCATGAGGGCACCATGCACCCTACCTGCTCTCGGGCATCAGCCCCAATGCCACCGCGCTGCCCAGGAGCTGCCTGAGAAAGTGGGAAAGATTTAAGCTGGCACATTAAAAGGAGACCAAAATGAAGAGTTGTGGGTGCGATTTGAATAAATGCTTCAGAGCTGCTAGAGCTTGAGCTTAAAAATAGCACGGGGGAGGGGGGTTTGAGCCCTGCGCTGTATTTCCAACTGGCTCTTTGGATAAATTGACACAAATTCCAGAGGGATTTTAACTACAAGGACTAGGATCCAGAGCCTCTGCTCAGCCTGTGCACAGGCTTTAACCATGTCATGGAAAAAGCCTGATTTCAGTTCCAAGGGGCAGGGACAGGAATTTAGGAAGGCAGCGTGCTTATAATGTGCATGTTTGCACAAGGTTTATTAGGATTATTTTTAGGAGTACTTATTGTACCTGGCCAAAAGGGTATGATGCAACACAAGCTCCCTTCAAATAAAAGACTATGTAGTATTTTAAGAGACAAAATAAACATGTACCTAGTGAAAGGCTCAGGAATAGGGTTCATTTTTATTCTATCATCAGCTTGATTTTCCTGTTAAATAAATAAATCTGCTGTTAAAGCTCCATTCACAGAGAAGTGTGGTCTTTTATTGAAACTGACTTTAAGCTGCACCATGGTGGAAGAGTCTCTGGGACTTCCAAATACTTCTTTTCTCGGGGGGTGGGGGTGGTGGGAAGAGATATGAAAGCAAAGTAGACTTTATAAGGATTCGGTTCATCCTTTCTTACTTTCCCCAGCTACCGTACCACAGTGCAAGGCTGCTCTGCTCTCAACCAAGGGGAAGGCACGAAGCTTCGCTGTGCAGGTTTGCTTAAGTTCTAAGAGGAGAAAGAGGAATTTGTCCTTCTGATGGCAAACCCGATTCCTTACGCACAGTTCTATATTGGTAGTTAAACCCAACCGAAATTCCTTGCAGGTGTGCCGCTGCGGAGCTCAGCCCGGCGCTCCCCGGGTGCCGGCGGCCGGCTCCGGCTGTGGTTGTGCAGCAGTAAATCTGCAGCAGCCAGGACAGCACCAGTGCCGCAGCATGAAAATCAGGCTCCAGCACGGGGACATTCTTCAGATGTTTTTGAAGCTGTCTTGCCACTTTTATCTGTATGTCAAAGATAATGATCCAAGTGAACTTCTGATGCCATTGGTTTAAATTTCCTCATTAACTCTAATTGCACTGGGTATGAGAATGGGGGTGCTGGGCAGACACGGCAGCCTCCTGCTCTTGCATGGCAAGGAAGGCCTTAGGTGGTGATGATAAGGGGGAATCGTTAGAGAAGTCTCGTGTACAGGTATCCCCCGACTAACTGCTGAAGGTGAAATGGTCTGGGACGTTAATCAGATCAGATCAAAGAGCAGAGCCTGTCCAGCCCAATCAGCCCCGACCGGCAGCTTGATAAGCTCTGAGCCAGCAAATGCAACTGAGAGACCTCCCATAAAACTGGCATCCGTGGGATCAGGTGGGCACCCTGATTGTGTGTGACTAACCAAACAGGAATGTAAAAACATCTCTTTAACGCACCTGGGATTTAATAATGTCACCTTATGCATGATGGGTCTAACTCCAGAGAGACCTTTCCAACTTTGTCCACGTTATCCCATCAAACACCAAGCCTGGGAAGGCAGCATCCTTCTTCCAGACCAGTGCTGAAACCACTTTTCCAGCCCATTTTTTAGGCTCTTGCCTGTCAGTGGCAGTTGTTGGAGGGGCTTGAATTATAGGGCCATTCCAGTTCCCTCCTTGTGTGAACGCCGCTCTCGCAGGCCAACAGCTGCTTTCACCTCTTCTCTGAAATTCTGTGAATTTTGGACCCTGTTCAAGACTGAGCAAACCAACTGGGGACTTTCCATTGTTTGCCGTGAGCTTTGGAGCAGCTGTTATTGTTGTTCATCATCTGCTGGAACATTTCTGATCCAGTTATTGTTGTCTCTCCTGAGGAAACTTTTAGAAGACTTACAGAATGAAGAAGCCTTCGTATATTGGCAAAGTGATTTTTTGGTTCATTCCCAGGGCGATAGTCAAAGTTTTTCCTTTTTATTGACGTCATGACTTTCGGACGTGCTCGGACTAACTCGTGGGTGAATTCGATATTCATCTTCATAGCTTCTGCTGCGTTTTCCTTTTTACCCCACAGCGGTTTACAGCCACTAGTTCTTACAGAACCGTGTTTAATTTCCACAACAGAGCAAACTAAAGTCAGGAAAAGCTCTTTATTCTTGAAAAGTTTAGAAGAAAAAAATATAATTAATTGCTATTGCTTAATATCCCAATGTCTTTGTTTTGGTTTCTATTTTTCTTCTGCAAAGACTTCTCACACATATCTCCATCTGTAGCCATTTTTCTGGTGTGTCTGGTTTTGTCTCTCTCTTTTTGTGGGAAGACTGGTGGGCATTGTCAGCTTTTTCCAAAGAGATCCAGAAATCTACTAATTATTTCATGTTTAATCTGTACGATCTGCAAGAGCAGTTCTGGAGTCTTGTAGATTTGTTCCAGCACAGCCAAATTATGCTGATTAGATTGGTAACGAGCCAAAAAAAAAAAACCCCAACAGCATAAATAGCAATTATTTTAAATAAATTCCAAGCACGTAAATACTGATTTTAGCCTGGGCTGTTGAAAAATTTCATGCAAATTTTAGTGTGTGTTTATTGCTTTTTTTTTTTCCCAAATGATGTAGAAGAGTTGGACTTATTAGCAGACAGAAAAAAGTTGCAATGCCATGGGCAGGCGTGATCAGCAGCAGCGAAGCAGATACTCCCCGCAGGTGTGCGGTGCCTTGCAGGGGAGAGCACTGTCACCAGCGTTTGCTGCGTCGCCTGCTCCCGAGGCAGAGAGCTGCCTCTTCAAACTCCTGGTAAAATCCTAATACCTGTAAATCAAACGGCTCCTGTTGAACCGTCCCATCTCCCAAGGTCGCTCAAGCTGCCTGGCAGGGGGGACAGGGCAGCTCCCTGCTGCAGGCACCTGCTTGCAGCCCAAATCCTGGTGCAGGTAAATGGGCTGAGAGGTGCAGCGGCAGGACACGGAGGGTTGCCCAGCTCTCCATCAGTTAAGGTGACCAAAGGTGCTATGCAGCAGTGCCCTTCCTGGCACTGCGGTGGTCACTGTCCTCATTTTTGGGGCGGAGTGGAGTTTAAAGAAGGAATTTAAAAGTCTTGCTCTTTGGTTCATCACAAATTCGGTCATGGGAGCCAGGAGGTTTAGGTCCCCAGCCCGCGCTGCAGGTGGGAGGCTTCTTCCATCGTTGGTCTCACAGGACTGCTGCACTTGCTAAACAGCAACACGCATATTCAGAGGATAAATACAGGGTAGAAAACAAGTCAAGTATAATTTGAATGTTTATGGACACAGATGAGCAAGCCCTCTGCTTTTCAAAGACTTCTAAATGTTTAGGAAACAAAGCCATAACAAAAACCTCCCATCTCACAAGTGGGCAAATGTGCTGTTGAGAACCACGAGAGTTTTGCAATATAAATCTTATTACAGTGGTTGGAACTTGACTCGAACTTGCAGCAAGCAGCCATTACACGTTTTGGGAAGTGTCACGGGGCTTTAGACTATCACTGCCAGGAAGGTACAGAGGGACCTTGGAGTAAATGGGCATGAGGTCCTAGATTAGCTCCGTCTAGTCACGCTCTGCTAGGAGGTTTAAAACAGCTCCTGTGAAAAGCAATGATCTTGTCCTTCCCTCGGAGAGGATGACGATGCTCCTCTTGGCAGTGTCGCTCAGCCTGGAGCAGCCGCCGCCGTGAGCTGCCGCGGAGCTTCTCTCTCCGTGCTGCAGCCCCAACACCCGGTAACTGACATCCACCGGCTCACACTTCCCGATGGGGTTGCCCCCCTTCCCCTCACCCTGGTAGCCCTTCGCATTTATCTACACTGAGTTTCACCGGCACTGTATTGCCCAGTCATTCATTCATAAGAAAGACTCATCTGTAAAGTCTTTCTGTAGTTCCTTATAACCTGTCCCCAGGTTATTACTGCCGTAAATAACTTTGTGCCATCAGCAGACTTCCTCGGCTAACTGCTCAGCCCTTTTTCCAGGTCATTTACAAAGATGTTGAGCTGCACAAGTACCAGCACGGACGCTGGGATGCCACTCGTGACCTCCACGCTCCTGCCAGACCCAACTAGGAGTTCTACCCTCTGTCCCTTACCCCTGAACTCACTACTTCGCCTTATTTATCCTATAATCAATGGCTTCAGAAAGTACCTTAATTCTATCAGATTCCCTAGCTTTTTGCATGGGTGGCTCTGCAGCCTTACTCATGGTCTTTTAATATTATGTTGGGGTGTATAATTGAATTCAACCACTCTTAGGTGCTCTGTAACAAAGTGGGGCAGGGAGAGAGAGGAAATGGCTGGCTACGTGGTGTTTCGAGCAACTAGCAGCCTATGTGGTATTTCTGCTTTGTTGATTTTTACTCAAGGAAACCAAATGCTGGCTGGAATTCTGTAAAAGTGCAATAAAATGACTGTTTGCTGCTAGTGTGACTGCACTGGATCCAGACTATCTGAAACCAGTGCCACATTTCACCTGGTGGGGGAAAAGCACAGGATCTGTCTATAGTCACTGACCCTTCTAATTCACAGGGAATTCAGGGTTTGTTTTTTTTTTTTCATCTCTGATAAAAACAATGCAGCGCATAAGCCTCTTTGAGTCATCCTCTCTGCTTTAAGAACAACCATAAACAGCTGATTTCTATGAGGCAGATGTATTTATAGGCTTGGGATAAAATATAGATATTAAAATGCCACTTTTCTGCTTCAAAGAGATTGACTTACATTTTTAATCTGTATAAAATTAATCCAGCTAATTAATGAAAATGGCTACAGAGTAAAATGAATTAAAGTTTCAGAAAATCATTAAGCATCAATACGGCTGCATGCTCTGATTTAGTAATGAGTCGTGACAGAGTGAACATTCTCTAACTACCTTTGCATCCAGGTACTGTAAGAACTTGTGGGCAGCGAGATGCTGCCACGTGAGAGCTTTGCTCTGGAGGAGATTCTTGCTTAGCATTAGGAGAGCACTGCTATTTAAGAAGGAGCCGTGACCCTTCTAGTAGAAGGAAGATCTGGGACGTCAGGTCCTGTTTTCCATCCTGCCACTGACTTGCACAGTCCCCTTTTACACATCAGCCTTTGAAATGAACATGGTGCTGCACGATTCCCAAAGCAGCCTTTGCAACCAGAGCCCAGGCCATCAAGGGAGTTGTGCTGAAATCCCGCTGAAATAAATAAGTAAGGAAAGTCAGTAGGAGCTGGGGCATGAAATCCCTTTACTTTCTTTGAGAAATCCTTCTTTAGCTCCCTAACGTGGGGGTACCATCACGCTGTCACAACAGCAGCGGGTACTTCCATCTCCTGCCGCAGCCATTTGACAAATCCCTTTCCCTCCCTGAGCAAATGTTTGCAGGATCAAAATCAAACTGCATGAGAAATGAGGAACCATCTCCTTAGGAAGCAGAAATCCTGTCTCACATGGAGATTTATCATGCGGAAGAATTGCATTTTCTCTTCCTAGGGATGCATGTTGCACCTTGACTCTTATAATACACCGCCAGCAGTGGTACAGAAGGAGCTGGCAGGTGCAAAGGCACTTGCCCAGGCTGAAGGAAACACCAAGCCCTGTGCATTCCCTTGGAGGCAGAAAATGCTCAGAAGGATCACGCACAAGACGCAGAGCTGCTCCTGAGGTCGGGAGAAAGCCCTGGGCTAACTGACGTGCTGCGCAGCCGTGTGCCGGTCATGCCATGTCTGTCTTGCCTGTGGCTTGCTCAGCTGGTGAGCTCTTCGGGACAGGCTCCACGTGCAGTGTTTAGCCCACCTGGGCCTCTTGGTGTTGCTATAATGCTAGCAATGGGTAGGGGCTGGATGTAACGCTGAGGGGGGATACAGGCCCATTTAGAGTCTATATAAGAAACCTTAAGGAGTCCAGTGGGGCTGTCCTCGCTCTGACTTGTGTCCACAGGCTGGTAATCACCCGTAACCATGTGAATATCAGCTCTCTCCGCTGAAAAAGGGCAATTTTCTCTCTCTTTAAAGTGCTGCTAAGATCAATGAGGAAATGTTGTCACTGAAGGATCCCCCCGGGAGCACTGGGTGATGAAAACTGGAAGTCAATTTCCTGCCTGCGTGGCTTTGTGCGCTTGTGGGGTATATATTCCACTCAAGCATTACACATTTTCTTAAATATTTCCACCTTATCTGACAGAGGACACAAACACACAGTAAGAGAACATGCAGAAACTGCAACTGGTGTCTTAGTTAAACCTGATTTCTCAACACAGGTAATCAAATCTCTTTCTTGTCCCATGCTCTTGCCTAGTAATGTACTAAAGTGACTGATTATTTTCTATATTATATAAAAGTGCAATGTATATTTTGCTAAGATAATTCAGACCTTACTGCAACGCTCGTAACAACTGCGTGACATGATGTAGATGTAATCCAACAGGTTGAACTGAATGCAGATGCTTTAAAAACCTCTTTTCATTTCCCTCCCTCCTTTCCACTCCATCAGTTGTAGACCCCAGCCTACACACCTTGTTAAAACAGCCCGATCGAACCAACATCCTCACTAATGAGCATTTCTGATCTACGGCTTTTAAGGGGAGCAGCTGGCACCTTCTGGGGAATTGCCTCTTCATTGCAAAAGGTCAGGAAAGGAGGAGCCTTCTCCCAGAAATATTCTCTACCTTCCTACTGCTTCTTCCACTTCTTCCTCCAAGCAGATTTGGTTCTCAAATCCAGCTGATTCTTAGGGGCAGGTGGCTCTTGATACTTATTTTTATTTTAATGATTCTGAAATAGTGCTTCATGGACAATTTCTAAGGGCATGGGTGACCAGTGTAAAAAGTATCACAGCGCCTACAATCTCATCATCTTCCTCACCCCCCGCCAGTGGAATAAAGTAACTTCTGGCTCAGAATATTTCTGGCATCACAAACTCATTCCACATGCTCAAGGACCAGCTACGCCAAGTCGCAGACACCTGTACTAGGGGTAACTACAGCCAACGACCTTTTGACTCAAGGAAGGAGGGGGGACTACAGCCCAAAGCAACAGAAGAGGGAGAGAGGAAAACCCCACTGCAGACTTCCCCTTCCTCTGCAGTGCCTAACATGAAGGGAGGTTGCTAAAGCAACAGTTTGTCCTAGCTGACTAGACATAGTCATGCACACAGGCCTCGTGCTGAACCAGTATCAGCGCAATCAGAAAAAGATGGGAAAAGCTCCTTCCTCTAGTTACGCAGCTTTGACTGCTCAGCCAGCACCTCTGGGACCAGTAGCTCCGAATTCGCTGGGTCCTGGTCTCTGACGCTTCCTGCAGCTATCCCGACCCCTGGGGAGAGCTCCTCTACAGCCCCACTGGAACCATTCATGCAAATCACCCTCTTTAAGAACTAGAAAGGAATACGATATTTAGCATCAGCCCACTCAGCCCCCACTGAAATAGCTTCAGGCTGAGGTCTTCAGGGGCTCGGGTGATGCTGTGCTGTTGCCAAGGCAGCACACCGCTCTCGCAGGGTGCCCCGGGTCAGGAGCTGTTAGGTGGCTTCTCACTGCAGCACCTTGGAGCAGCTGTACCTGCAGAGCCTCTGCGGCTGCACAGCTTGGGGGGGGTGGCAAAAAATAGCCTCACAGTCCAGCAGAGAGAAGAGGAAAATGCCTGCGTCTGCCAAAAACCTATTTTGGCTGTGCAATCTGAGTCGCCTCAGAGCGCCAGGAAGAGCTGGTGCACGCTAGCAGCACGTCTGTTGGCTTTGGGTTTGAGGCAGGAAGGGGCAGGTGATGGGAAGGGACCATGCCACGGCAAGGGAAGCCCAGCTGCGGGCGATCTACCTTAGCAGCCAGGTAGAAGCATGCTAGAAAAAGGTACGGTGAGATGCCCCACAGGCCAGTGTTCCCAGCTGGCTTCTGCATTTATTTCTATCAGCATATCAGCCAGCTAACCTCAGAGTTCAAAGCTGTTGCCCTGTGGCAGAGAACAGCGCGTCCTGAGCAGCCTACAAAAGGACACAGAGCTCCTGGGTGAGATATGCAGGTAAAGGGCTGGATATCAGTGACAAGGATTATTTTTATTTGACTGTTTAATTCAAGGTTTATTTGTTCCCTGTGTTGACACTGATGCAGATTCATTCCAGTTCAGAAGCTGTCACGTAGGGAGAAAGGAAATAACACAATCTGGCTCCCTTCTTTTGGCATCTGAACAACATAGTTCCTTAGGAGCGCTAGAGAGGCCGGCAGCATGTAAATGCTTTCCCTCATGGTGACACAGACAGAACTTTCTGGTAGTCGAGTTACCCCCTTCCTCCCTTTGACTAGTCACAGCTGCACGTACCTTCGCTGTAACATCATGGTTATGCAACGCTGACTCTCCCACGTTGCTCTTACTGTGCCTCTCTCATATTTGCGCAAACAGAAGCCGAGACGGAGCTCGGCATCGGCCTCCGAGAGCCCAGCCACTTCTCAGCCCTCCTTCTCTGAGCCTGCACCACTCCTGCTGGCATCAGAGGTGAGCTGGGAGCACCGAACGCAGCTGTCCCAGGAGGGCACAGTTTTCTCCAGCCTCTCCAAGAAGGAACCTGCTAAGGCACGGACACGTGGGCTGCCCAGTGCACTCGGCCACCTAAGCGATGCAGACTCTGCTGGGATGGGCGCGAGTATTTACAAGCAGATCTAGGCTGGCTGCATCCCTGGGCCCCCCTTCTTCCTAGGTCACCACGACTTCCGGAATCATGCTGCTCACCAGGACTAATGGAGCACAGATGTACTCTCGAGGGAGCGAGCGCGAACCAGAACCCTCATCTCTGGAACGCTTCCCAGGAAGAACCATCTCCTCACCATCACGTACCCCGAAGTACCTAAGGAAAAGACAGAGCACGAAATTGAGCAGAAGAGTGAGTTCCCAGCATTTTTGCGACTTTATCCCTTTAAGGTTCTTGAGCAGGATTTATGATCACATCTTCTCAGAGGGAAACAGTGTTGTGCTAACAGGTAAGGAGGAAACAACCACAGCAAGATACAGATCTGTAATGCTTTAATTAAAGCGCAGGTAAACAGCAAACAGCAGCAGACCTCTCAAGTATTTCACAAGCCCCATCTTAGTCATTACTGTTTGCCTCACAGGTTGCAGGGGGTCTAAGACTGCTCTCCACGCTGGCTTGTAGGGCACAGAGCACATCGGGACAAACGGAACCTGGCTGTCAGGCAGAGCTGTGCTCCTGCTTGTCCACAACAACTGAGGGATCCAAGCGCACGGCAGCAATGAAAACACGCAGCCTGCCAGCGTGTGACCGAATTCGGTCAGGGCAGGGAGAAGAGACGTTTCACTCCAGACTGAAGACTAAAACGTACGATAAAGAGAAAGGAGTCTTTGAAAGCATGGCCCAGGCAGATTCCCCCAGCGTGGCAGGAGAGACCCATGTTTCTGATTTACCACTTTTGGCAAGGAATATCGCCAGAATGTAAACCACAGGTGATCATAAGCAGAACCAAACAGTGGGGGGTTCTGCAGCACAGTACCATCCATGCTGGACAGTGTGGGATCCTCCCTGTGACCCTGACAATAAAGCAACAGCAGGAAGCGGTGTGGTGCTGCTGGCCATGACTGTGACTGGCAACAAAAACACAGAAGCCTTTTTAATATTGCAAAGACAGAAATTAAATCCTTCTCCTCTTACGCAATGCTTGCCCTTCCTCAGCAGGGATCAAATCAATATGGGACCATGCAAAGTCAATGGTTTATTTCAAGCGGTTTTGAATTGGGCTTTGTAGGCAAAAAGGCATCAGCCTTGTTTCAAGCTCCATGAAGACACATCGGTATTTCCATTCCACGTCTATTTGTAGGACAGAAATGTGACTTTGTTCCGCTTTAATCCTGTTTAAACGACCCACTATTTTAAAATAGCGTCTGTCAGGAAAAAAAGAATCAAGTCTAGGGCTGGAATTATCCCTGGTAAAGATTGGGGATCCCACTTGTTAGTGAATGAGAATCACCCTGAAGGAAGTTAAGAACAACCTCATAGCATTAACGTTGTATTTCCCCACCCTTTCTTCTAGTTCATGTTAGCACCTTAGCTGTACTTTATGGTGGTGGCTTAAGCACACACCAGCACGTGCATATGCAAACACATGCAAGCTTGTCACTGTCATACAGCTACCAAACCACACAAGCAGTGTTAACTTACTGCATGCCTTTCTGGAGCACATTAACAGCAGCAGAAAGAACTTTCACGTAATTTCTGGAGAAATGCTACAGTTGTAGGCCAACTTACATAACTGATTTAGCTCAACAGAATTGCTTTCTGCTGCTAATCTGCTCAACAGTTTATCTTTGCTGTCGTGATCGGTTGAGCTTTCTTTAAACCGTTATGGATTAGCGTTCTGCTATAACACGTTAAAAGCTTAGCTTTGTTTATTTTTGTCAAGAATGGGGGAGGGATATCAGGTTCAAATGTTCAGGCAGCGGTTTATGAATGGTTATTTTTCTTACATGGCAATAAATATATTCAGGTACCGAATGCAAGGCACAGCTAAATGCTTCGAGAGACAGTACTAGTGGCTGGAATAAAAATATTTGTGAATTCATTAAAAAAAAAAAAAAGAAAAAGAAAGAAAGAACTTTATAAATTTGCGTAATTATTTTAATCTGTAAATACAAAATTTAATCCAGCATTCAAATAGTTCATCACACCCACCAGCTTTGTACAGAAGACCAAAGAGTAAATGGCCTGAAAGCTTAATTAATAAAGCTGGTTGAGGATTTTACTAAGTTTGCATTGTTGTTGCAATTTGGAGACAGAAATCCTGCCAAAAGCAATCCGTCATTCAGCTGCAGGAAGATAGTACACCACAATGCACACAGACACCAAACAAATGGAACCTCAGCCACGCCACTCACAAAGAGGTGTTCAGATAATACTAACGAGCTGTTCAGTGAATTTTCATGGTGGGTTCATCAACTATGAAAGTGGATGATTTATTAGAAGACTACAGTATGAATCCAGGTCCAAATTTCTACTATAAAATGATGAGCACAACATACTAGTTAAACCAAATCCAGCAATTAGCACACTGCTTTCACCTTTGCGTAACCTAAAGGGTTTGCAGATGCCAGTCTGGAATGGGATGAGAGGCTGTGTTCCTGAGCACTGTCAATAATCCTCCGTGCAGCTGAAGCCTATGCGCTTCCTGTTCCAAGGAAACACTAATTCTGTGATCAGTCGTGCTGGCAACCCTATGACCTCACAACTTTCCTATCCAAAATGAAGCAAGCAGGCACTTTTACATTCCTAAGAGCAACACAGACACTAGAGAAGTTAAAAAAAAAAGTGTCTAGTGGTGCTAGGGAAAAAAAATAAAAACATAAACCTGGGAAAGTAATTCAGAAAAGAGGAGGAAGAAATCCAACTTACGCGCAATTAGTGTGCTGTTTGCTTTGCTTTTTTATCGGGAGAGATCTTTATTCTGCACATTCCAGTGAATGGCCGTTCGCTATTAATTTATCTTCTTTCTGATGGCAAGTGGAGCACCATTCCAGAGTTTCAACATTCCCTTGATGCTGCTCTGATTAATGCTTGTGTGCTATTTAAACAAAGCATATTCCAACCAAATCTGACCATATATGGAACTCCCTGACGAGTAAAAATTTGGATGCCCTACAAAAAAGAACCATGAAAACAGAATACACACACAAACACACAGAACACGCCAGACTGCACAAACTCAACATGTACTAAAAGAGGCTCTTGGTGGCAAAGGTGAGGTATCCCGTGTGACCGACCATCTCCCTGAGTGGCACGCCACTTTTGAACTGCACAGTTCCTTGCTGCAGATTAGCGCTCGGGCTACCTTGGTTTGATGGGTTGCTGCTGTCAAAGCCAGTGCTAGAATTATCCTCAGCTGCTTTTCCAAGGTCAGGGATTTGCAAGCTAATTGTCCTTACATTGTACACTCGGAGCAGAATTTCCAAGGTGTTAATCTCTGTAAAACCATATTCTTCCATCGCTAGGCAGGTTCTCTGGACTTGTTCAATGCAGGGGGAGAAAGAGCAGATGCGGCCACCTGCAACATGAGACAAGCAGTGGAAAAGAGAATAAGAAGCAGAACAAAGCACTTTTTATCTTTTTTCAAATTCTCCCAGATGCCCATAGAATTATTACTATACGGACAAAGTAAAAACATTTTTCAAGAAAATCTCCATGAGGCAACTATGCACGTTTAGAGTGTCAGCACAAAATCAAACATGGACAACTCTACAAGATGCTTCAGACCCTTTAAAAACTGCAACAGCGAATTCATTCATCTTCCAAATTCAGTGTTGCCCACCACACGTGTTCCTGATAAAACCATTAAAGTTGATCCCTTTAGAGAAGCGACTCTTTTGCAATCACTACCCACTATTGTGGACGGAGGCACCGAAGTGAAGTTGGCACCTACACAAAGCCAGAAGTCATTCTCCACACATTGTACAGAGTTGCCTTCATTAGAATACAAGCGTGTGTGCACACACATGCTGACAAAAGCGGCCGTGTTTATTTGAGAATGATGGTATGCGTGTACAGAATAAAGCAATCTCTCCCGGCCATAGAAGGAGTGCTGTTAAGGCTTTATTTACCCTTTTAGTCAAGCTGACTAGCATGTCTCCTGAGCATTAAAGTTTACTGGATACCACATTGGGCAGGTTTACAGCAAATGCTTCAAAACTCTAGGATAAGACTTAAGTGATAAACTAACACTTGTCTCCTTGTCTGTGCACAGT
This sequence comes from Leptosomus discolor, assembly GCF_034619465.1. Lineage (NCBI taxonomy): Eukaryota > Metazoa > Chordata > Aves > Leptosomiformes > Leptosomidae > Leptosomus > Leptosomus discolor. Next base: position 12,237,318 of record NC_141393.1, read on the forward strand.
TCAGATTTTTTATTCTAAATACAGAGTATTAATAGGCCCCCTACAACTTTCTGCATGCTATGGTGTCAGCTTAACAGCTGAGAATAGAATGATTCCGATTTACTCTGAAAAGCCACAGCCAAATCAGATCAAAGAATTATAAGGACACTGTCTGCCATAAAGCCAGGGCATGTGCTTTCACCCTGGACATGATGTCCCACAAGGCAACTGCCCTTCCTGAAAAGCTTTTGTGCTGGGGGAAGGAACACTGGGCAATGCAGCTTCAACCATTGTTCTACTTATTACAATTAGATGAAAATGCTTGCTGACCTGATTCGCATTCCTTCCCAGCCCTCTCCCAGGCTCATCCAGTCAAGCCTTCCAACACCAGTTGTCTAAGTAGTTAAAGAACCCGTGCAAGTGAGAGCAAAGCATCCTGCTAAAAATAGAGGCTATGCTGGGACTACATGAAGCCTGCTTTATCTCAAACTCCCCTTTTTTTTCCTTTTTCGTTTCTAAAGTCACATCTCTAAAAAAAGAAAGCATCAGGTCTGAAAGCATCACTGTAGCACTCTAGTTACTGTGCAGCAATGATGTGCCAGCTACTGACTGGGGAAGAACACTCTCCATGACCATTATCTACCATACACTAAATAGGATTTAATTTTAGTCCTGAAAGAAAGTCTCCACAGCCAGGGGTTCTTATCATGCATCTTCAGAACAAAATACCCTGGACAAGTAAGTCCCTGGAGTGACAATTAAAACCCAAATCTAATAATCACCTGCAAAATGAATGCTGGTATGTGTCATTATTAACCAACTCTGTTGATGCCCACATAATTGCACACCCAGTCCACTAGCTCCCATGAAATTAGATTTATATATTCATCAGGATGGCCAGGGCTACCAAAATGATTCTGGATCAGACAGCCAATCTTTTCTGTCCAAAGCAGTACACACTTCTACCATGTCTGTAGATGTAAAAGAGAAAAGCTCAGAAACAAATTTCTGTTACATAATTAGAAAGCTACTATGACACACCTATGTTATAAAGAAAAACATTATATTCTTATTGTGTAGGGAACTGAACAAATGTCTAACTTAGCTAAATGTCAGTTCACAATAACTCTTTGTCTGCAAAGCAAGAATTTGCAGAAAGTCCAGAGACTTATTACTATTTCATTCAGGCTTTTTGGTTTTAGTGTTTTATATTGCAATAAAAAAGGGAAATATATTTACATTTACAGTAAGTTTGTTCTTATTTATTCTGACTACAAGGGTTTCAAGATATGTTTAGGCTTTTGAATTCACATGCTCCAGATTTACAGTCAAAAACTAAGGAGCCTGCACACAGCTGTTGCCATACAAGCTGCAGAGCCGCCTACGGTTCCCTGTCAAGCCTTCAATTAAAGGCAGAGCACCCTTCACTTTGCTTTGGGATGGTCAGCTGAGCACAGTGTATCAACACCAAACTTGGTGATGATTTATCAGACCGCCTCTTTGCGAAGCGGGCTGCTTGGGGAAGCAGAGTTACAGAAAATAGGCTTTCAAGCCGCTTAGCAGGGAAGAAAGCTCTTGCTTGCAACAGCTAATATCCAGAGGGGAAGCACAAAAAATAATGTGACTTTACTTACTGCACTGATGGAAGCTTCTCAGGTATGAAGAACTGAGAAAACGGCCTAACAGCTGGTATTCCATATAACTGAGAACATCCAGGGGGTTTTAGTAGTTCTGCCAATTTCATTTTTTTCCCTTTCATACCTATTCTTCTGGTTATTATTATATATTCCTCCCAAAGAAATATACCTACAAATAGCTTAGAAGCAAAAACACCGAGCATCTGTCTTTACGGATCCTAACAAGTGGGAGAGGGGTCCCCTCTGCTTTTTCCTGCACACACCATCAGGCAGGCTGGGTATGACTTGCAGGCCAAACTTGTTTGATTAAGCAGATATTAAGAGAAGACTGGAAAGCTGCAATTAGCAAAAGGTTGGAAGGCAAAAATGAAATTGCAGTTCCAGACTGCTGGAGGCTGTCTAAAATAGAGAGACTGGGGAAGCCTCAATTGCCCTGGTGTGTTTAGACCAGCAAAAAAAGTGGACCCTGAGCAGCAGAAAATCAGCGCTCAGGACACGCTCATTTGTTCTAGGGGCAGAGACGCCACCATCTTCAACAGACCAGATGCTTCTGAATTCTCTACACTGTGGGCTGCCCTCTGTACCCCCGCTGGATACCAGCTAGGCAATACCCTTTCTGTCACACTCACCAAACAGATCTAAATCTAGATTTCAGATTTCACAATTTCTCAGATTCTCTAAGAGCCCTCTTGTCCTTTAGACATCAAGAGGCATTTAGGGCTTAAAGGACTTGAATATGCATTGCTTTGTCTTGCCATGCCAAGGATTCCTTAGTGAATGAAGAAAAGACACATACTCCCTCCCTCTCCGCTTGCTGGGGCACACCGCTCTGTCTGTGTATCACAAAGGGGTGGACTAGACTAAAGAGCAAGTGAAAACAACTGAACGGAAACTTTTTAGTACAAACTGAGTTTGTGTTCTTTCAGAGCTCTCCTTTAAGGAAAGCTACCGTTCCTAAATTTGGTTAATGAGATCTGTGTGTCATCATAAATTGATATAGTAATTATCTGAGATTAATCCTGTTCACATTGGGAAGCTGTGTGAGCTTTTTGATCTGAAGAGCTGTCTAAAAATGTGTTTATTCATGTATAATGCATCTGACAAGTGCTACAGTTGAGGAGAAGAGAATAATGAGACTCTGTGAAAGACTTACATTTTTTTCTACCTTCAATTTTACAGGGACTGAGTTAGTTTGAAGCATTTAATGGAGAGGTTAAATCTCCCAAACCCGTAGGCTGGAACAAGCCCACACAGTCCTGGCAGCCATTGTAACCAGCAATAGGGTCGAGAGGATAGGAAAACTGAAGTACAATTCAGACTGGAATGATTAGAGAAGAGAGCTTAAGGGAAGGGTGAAATAGAAGATTGGCATCCACATAGCACTGTACATTTTAACAGACAGCAATCTAATTAGTAATCAAACCCTTGCATCTTTACACGAGATCAGTGCCTTGAAAGTTGCTCCCCCTTCAAGAGCAGTTCCTGGTATGTTCCTGTGCAATTCCAACAAACAATTTCGTTTCTGGTTTTTCTGAGCAAGCACTAACACCTCTACCAGTTCTATTTAGCTAATAACTGCATCAGGTTTCAAGTATGGAAAATCTGGCAGTGCTACCCAATCGACAAGAACTCCGGTGCATGCTTATGACACAGAAAACAGGTCCAAGTTATGTGCTGTCACTTCTCTAGGTCACAGTATGTGTCACAAGCGCTCCATCAGGTTTTTTTCATCAATCCAGTATTATTCAGAAGATGCAAAAAGAATATATGTAGTGCAGCACCATCGAGTTCCAGGGAAAATGGCCTGTAATTTTAGAAATTATTCTGTGATGTAAAGAATACAACAGAGCATTTTCATCTCTGATAAAAGAACACAGCTCTGGGTTTTGGGACTTCAGTGCATTGTCATAACTGGAAGATTACGTTACAAAGATCTCATGGAAATAAAAAAAACACACAGGCATTATCATTATGTAGGGGCGAGGCAGGAGAGTCACTGAACAGCATCACCGTGGCATTTACTCTGTGCTAGTAGGACACTAAAAATATTGCCTCTGTAAAAGGGGACAGAACGTCCTTTAAGCGAGTGTGCTCGTGGGTGATTTGATGTAGCTTCCCTGACAAGTGAAATTAGAGGATTCAGCTGTTAGAAGAAATTAAAGGATGTTTCTTGATTCAGAAAAGAAAATTTTCTACAAATTACTCACCAGCTCATTAATAGGAGATCGATGTGATTTTCTGCAAATGTGACCTTAACCTCTACATCTGTAGATGCATCCTTCAAAAGGACTTTATTCCTGCTCACTATTATGGGCTGGCAAAAGCATGCAACAAGGAAGATAAAAAATCAGTTGGCTCCAAATCGAGGAATAAAACCTAACAACTTCCTTTAAGGATCCTTTCATCCCAAACTACTTCCTACAAAGCATGTAAAGGCCAATAGCTTTGGCTGGCATCCCACAGCATGGATTACAGATGCAGGAAGCCTTCTGCTTGGTTCTGCTTGGTTCCTGACATGGGAGGGGATCACTTCTACTTCAGGCCAGGCCCATCGTGTGCACCTGACCTACCAATCAGACCAGAGCTAGGTTAATGCCCTCCAACGAGATACAACTACCAGGGCTGGCTCAGCAAACAGCCAGTGCTTGGGAACCAGATGGAGCTGCCTTGTAGGTCAGCACTTGGTTCTAGATCCTAGTGGGGCACCTCTGCACTAGACCAGATGGCCCCTCAATGTTGAGAGGATATGCTTCAATCTAAAGTTAGTTTGTGGATCTTTAACGCTACCTTGAGTTAATTCTCCTTCGAACCAAAGCAGGTACCACCCTAGCAAAGGCTGGTGTGGACATGTTAGCAAGCACTTACTGCTTCATCCATTTGTTCCAAAACAATCTCCTGGGGACATGAGAAGCATCAATACTGGCTTGAGTACCACCTGCATGGGTGGAGGAAGATAGTGTGGTAGACTGTCAGGCTCCACTTCCAGCCCTAACACCTTCCTGGTGTGTTCTTGAGGTAGTCCAAGCCCAAACATCAGCCTTGATGTCACTGCCCTCTTCTTAGTGTGATTCAGCCTGGGGTACTCCCTGTCCAGATACCACAGAGGTGAGACTTGTGGCCTGGGATTTCAGCTGCTCCTCAAAGCCATACCTGGGTGGTTTAAAAACAGGACCATGAATAACCTCTGGGGCTAATGAAAAATAACCAGTGAGACTTTCTACCTGGATGTGGTATCCCCTGAAAGCTCAGGGGAGGAGGGAGGCAAGCCCAAATGAAAACTGAAACTACCTAAACCAGGCAATGCCTTGCTTGACCACAGGCTACTGGGAAGATGAGTTATTATTTATTCTTATCTACAGCACCTGTAATAACCAAACCTGGCAGGCTAGGACAACAACCAATGGCTATGCTAAGGGGAAAAAACGCAAACAAGATGTGTTTTAAGTCCATTATGTACAAACGAAACAAATATGAGACCGAAACCCAACTCCTGTTACAAAGAGCAGAGCACTGCTGAAGGGCTTCTGCGACGGCAGGAAATGCAGAGGCCCAAACAGGGAGATGTCCAGAGGGAACTTTCCCTGCAGAGTTTTTGGGGGAGGCCTGACAGCACCCTGTTACCTGATCCAGGTGATATCTCAAGGATCACAATTTGACAAACTCATATATTTAGGGGCTCAAGAGGGAGTGGCAAGTCTGAATTTAACAGTTAGATCTTTAAAAGAAAGAAAGGAAATAAAAGAGGGGTGGTTTTAATAATTTTGTGACTCAGACTGTTAATTTAAACACCACCAAGGACTGATTTATAATTCAAGAGGCCAATCCAACCTAATATATGGCTGTATTTTTCCATCTCCCTACCTGAAAATTTACAATCTGTATGAAAATTTTTGTACAAATGGGTTTCTGCTTCATCTTCCACAGCCTTGGAAGAAATAAACAGTATTTAGAAGATTAGAGTAGGTGGGTGCAGAATTATATTCAAAGCACTACAGCATTCAGCTGTGAGATGACTGTGAGTCAAAAGTTTCAGGGCATTTAAGAACTGTAGAATATTGAGGATCTTTTTGTTACCTCACCATTTTTTCATTTATCTTAATTTTTTAAAATTTAGCCTGAAAGGGTTAACAGCAACTTTGCAAAACCCACCAAGGTCAGGTATTGGGAACAGCAGCTATAACTATACAACAGCATTAATCAGCAGATGCTGCAAAAGAAAAACAGTGCAGGTCTGGAAATGAAAGCAAGTTCTGCAGTGCAGCAGTGCCCGAGAGATCCTACAAGCAGCATTTCTGCTGAAAGTGTGACTGGGGAAATCAGCACAGAAGGATGCAGCCGAGATGCAAGCCTGAACGTCGTCAGAGCACATCACCAGAGAACAAGAACCTTCTAGTCACAAACCTCCTGTGCCATTTTATTCTTTTAGCTCTTCAGAGGTTGGCAGTGCTTTAATGTACAGTAGCCAGGCTACTGTAAGTAGTGTATTTACAGCATACTGCAAGGCATAACGTGAGTGATAAATGTACTCTGTAAAGAGGATCATTAACACTCAGCCTACTAGGAGCTGCAACTATTCAGGATCTTGAGCTTAAGTAGGAGAGAAAACACTGATTTGATAAGGTTTTGTTAAGGTTAAGAACTCTCTCTTACATACAGTCTCAGCTGAACACTCGATAATGAAAATTGTGGTTTTAAAGAGGAGGCTAGCTGATGCCATATATTGAATTCACTTAGTTCTCATTTCATTCAAAGTACCTTAAGACTTTAGGGAATAAATTACCACTATCTGGCAGTACAGCTGCGATATTTGTGTGGCACATCACAACAAAATCCACAGTGTGAACGGTTCAAATGTGACCCTGTCCAGATGTGAGAGAGAGGGCGTGGAGGGAAAAGAGTGGAACGACTCATTTTCTCCAGTGATGATGCTTTATCACTATACTAACCCTTGGAACAGCGGTGAACACCAGCACTATGGGCACAGACTGTTCTTAGTGCAGAAGAGCTTTAACTATTTCAAAACAAAAAGAGCACTATCGAATTATCTGCCTGCGGCAGAGAAAGGGAAGCAGTTACAGATACCCTTCTATCATATTTTAGATTCTACAAGAGTAAGGAAAAACCACAACAAAGCTACCCACGATTTGGAGTAAAACAGAAACATGTGTAAGTTTGTACCTAATACTACGGCAATCAATTATGTTTTATATGAAGAAGAAAAACAGCTTTTGTTTATATGCAAAATAGAAAAAATGGCCCCATCTCATTCAGGTACTATGAAACCCAAAAGATGACTCTTAGACCAGCACCAGATCTCAGACACTGGTGGCTGTTTGCAGCAAAAACTGCAGCAAGGATCAGCAACTTTGCCTTTTGACTGGTACATAAAGTGCAAGATGCCACTTCACAAACACAAAAATGTGGGATTTTAAAGTATTATTTATATTGCCTAAGCAGATGTAACACAGAAGCATAGCACAGAAAAGTACAGCCAGATGGTATGGCCAGTTTGGGACTATACTACCTTTTCTAGGATTTCAAATGCTGGAGTGAGCCAAGGATTTGAAGCTTGGAACTGTTCAAGCAGCTCTGCTTAGTATTCTAAACATACGCCACTTAAATAATTCAAATTGGACTGCGCAATGCAGCGCCTTCTAAGCTGGGAAGTCAGCTGAGTGTTGTGCTCACTAGATTAGATAATTTGAGCACGGGAAGGGCATCGTACAGTGCAGTGAAAATTATTTTTTTCCCAGGACACACTGGAAAGCAGCTACAAATTGAGCTGTAACCCTTGCAGGTACAGAGTGCTAACAAGTCTCTCTTTATTCACCTTCTTAAAGAAAGCATGTGGTACATTGGTATCCTAAAGCTTTCAAGAATTTTTTCCGTAGTAACTGAGGTAGACTAACAGCTGGGTCGGTCCTGACTGAGCAAGGTAATGCACATTCAGTGACCTTTAAGAACAAGCTTAGATCCTGTCATTTCAAGAAGACCTAGCAATTCAGTTAAAGTCAGGCCTGTGATTACACACTTTAACAAAGACCTGTGCCTTGGCACATAATCAAGTTTTACTAAACTCACGTCCCAGCACGGGCATTGTTCAGCACTCCATCCTCTTGTGATTAGAAAAGTCACTTTTGTAGATGGAAGTGATCTGGCATAAGCTAGTTCAGATCCACACTAGTATAGTTACACTACTATAACATTAATTAGGGGAAAACTTATTCCAGGATAAAAGAATGATTTATTCACTAAAGCTTATTTTTCAATAGGGAAAAGATTTAGAATAAACTGATGAAATCCATCACTTGCTGTCACAATCCTGGAACAACTGGCATAAGCTAGAACTGCCTTTTATGTTCCATTCCCACTGCAACCAACGGCAAACTTCTCATTAGCTCCAATAGAGAGACTTAAGGCAGAAATTGGCGAGCCTATTTACGTATAACCACATTTTCTTTAACATTACTGATGGGGTGCTCTGTTTAAGAGGTCCCAATCTACAATAATGGATGTGAAGTGTGTCTGAACACCTTTTATATATGCACCTTTCCACTGAATTGCCAAGTAAATTTGCTTTCAACGTTTATTGTTACTGCTGCTTCCCACACGCTTCAGATCTAGCAAAATGCACTTGACAAAGGTTCAAACGTTTGTTTTTTTTTTATAAACTGCCCATGCTAATTGTAGCAGCTAGCACAGGCCTGTAGGAAAAAGTTGTTCTTCTCATTTCAAATCTTCCACTGCAAATTGAAGACCTCTTTTGAAGGTTTTTCAGCCTTAGGAATGCCTAGAGACATTTAAGAACATTGACATTTAAGAACAGTGATCACACAATGGAAGCGTACGGCTCAAAGGCAGAGATGTGTGCATGCGCAGCACTTCCTGAACCGAAAGAGGGAAGTGCAGTTACCTTCAGCTTTTAACGCTGACTTGGCATGTCCTATGGCTTCCCATGGAGACGGAATATCTAGGAACACGGCATCTGCAATGTTTGAGACACCAAATCCATTTTTGCAGACATCCTGGTTGGTCACGGTGACCAGGTGCTCCACCCCATGCTCTCGAAACTCCTCCCTGGCCTTCTCGGCCCTCTGTTGGTGGAACTCCACCGTGTACAGGTGCCCTGTGGGAGCCACTGTCCTGATGACAGCGTGGGAGAGGGATCCGCTGCCCGTACCTAGAAAAGAGAAGAAACTCATGAAATGCCTTTTGACAGCGCTAAACATTAGAACAAAGGTCTTCTCCATTAGTCTTCCCGCTTGAACACTTAAGTCCAAACTCAAATGAACAGAAACCATTGGTTAAACTACTGAAAGAGAACAGTCCTTCTTTCACAAGGAGAGGGGGACCAAATGACCTAGGAAACACTCTTCAGGGTCTTCAAAGCATTAATTAAAAATCTGTCAAACCCAGGACCTGCCCTCTCTCCCTGGAGCAGAAAAATAATGCCAAGGGTCAGCTATAGCTCTAACAAGTGCCACAAGAGAACACAAGGAAGCAAATGCAACAGGAAAAACTCAAGGAAATTAACCAGAGAGGTTTTTTTCAGTGTGCCAGACTGTTCTTGGGTAAAGAGATGAAGCCAAATTTTAACGTATTTTCAAATCCTTATACTTCTTTAAAACAACAAAGAGATGCTGGCAAGCGTCCATGCTTGAAAATCCTATTGATATATACGCAAACAAATGGCCTTCAGGATATGGAGTCTGTTTTGCCCACAGACACTGACCATCCTCAGTTCCCACTGACATTAACCAAAACTAAGGCCTCTGGGCTCCTTGCAGCCGCACTGACCAAACGACCTGATTTCACAGGTGACTTACATACGCACACACCTACACAATCTTAACAACGTCTAAGGAGATCCATCACATATGTGAAATTGTATATAAGTACAATTACCACGTACAACCCGGGACTAACTATTAAGACACAGATCTTTTTCCTTGTTTCAGTTTGATAATTTAGGAAACTTATTTTAAATGATCCATTGGCGTATTAAATAGATGAATGACTAATAACCAATGTTTTCACTGAAGAAAACACCCATGTACCAATTCACATTGCAAATTACTCACTCAAGTGGCATTTAAGAGAATAACCCCCCAAACTCAAAACCCCACAGCAACACCAAATTATCTGTGTTTATTGATTTATAATTCTGTACTTGGAACACATTTCTCCTGCAGAAAGAAAATCTATTTCTAGATGTCTTCAATGACTGTTCAGGCTAAATTTCAGCCTGAAGCAAGTTCTTTCAAGTAACATAAATCTTAAAAAACTTAAAAAGGACAGAACCTGATGTACAGCAGCGGTGGAGAAAGCTCAGAAACTAGTAGAAAGGAAATTAATTAGGGGACACAGGGTCTGGTACAGCTGCTTAATTGGAGCAATACTTTCCACGACCGTACAGGAAGTCATTTTACTGACGGATCCAAGGTTCTTGCCCTCTAGTCACGTAAGGGGAGAAACATGGTCGTGACACTGTGTTTAATCTGACAGCTCTGAAAGGGGAGCCCTTCAGACTGTAAACAGAGCTCAGGGCCTATGTTGGCCGAGTCAACCCACTGCACTGTAGAATCAGCACTGCTCCTCTGCCTCCCTCTGAGAGGGCTCTGACCCCAACGGGAGACTAGCACCCTCCCCCCAGCTTTAATGGGGCAGATTAAATGGGGAGGGAGGACCTACAGGTTTTAGCACTGGCCTCAGAGAGGTGCAAGGGAAGAGAGAAACTGTGACACACACATTTATTTGAAGTGAAAATCCATGCATTCATGCCAGTACTAAAGTACAGCAAACAAAAGGCAAAAGACACTTACATGTGCACACATGAAAAACTACCTGGTCATGGCACCTGTAGGCTCTGAATGTCAACACAAACTTTTCCTTGGTCAAAAGGAGTAATAGCAGCACAGAGCCATGTGGTTGTAAAAACCCAATATATATGTGCACAGCAAAGGAATAGCATTTCATTGATTTTTTTTTTTTTTTTAATGACAGGAGCAGGGAACTATTTGCCACAGGATGCTAAAACGACTGACATTCTGCCTTTACGTTTCATGCCAGAAGGCAGGATTGCATTACTGACAACTTTTGCAAACTGAGGGAATTTAATTATTTTACCTCTCAAATGGGGAATGCTGCACACTTTCTGCACCTTTCTCTGCTAATCTAAAGGAGTGAACAGAAGGCCTGTCAGCACAGCTGGGCTGTAAGCAGAAGAGAGAGGCAGCTTGTGCCTGTATCCAATTTCCTTATTCATATCCTTTTACATTTTTAATTGCTTTCCTTTTAAATCTGCTCTTAAAAACACCACAGAAGCTACTGTTTGTCTCCTTCCTAGGAAAACCCATTAAGACTTTTCAGCTTTTTTTTCTGGTACTCTTGTTTTGTTCACAAACACTCCAAGCCAAACCCTGAACCAAAACCAGGATGTTGTAACTCACCACTTGCAGGCGTATTACAGACTGAGCTTTTGCTAAACAAGGTTGCCAGGAATTATTTATTGTTGACTGGCTGCCACAAACATGAGAATAATACATATGTATCCCATTTTAACATATCAAATTCTATCACACTAACATCATTAATGAGACTATTTCTGAAGGTGCTGCCTGCCTTCTCCGTGACAACACTCTCAAAACTGCAGGAAATAAAGAACAAGATGGTTATGAATCACCCACCATCGTAAAACCTCTCCTTGAAGAGATGACAGATTCTGAACTCAGTCCTGTGAAACGATGATGACCCTCAGCTCTCATGTGCCTGATAGTTCAAAATGCTTGATATGATACATTAAGAATATGAGGGTCTGGCAGTTCAGCCTGAGTCCACACCCAACACAACCCCTGAAGCCCAATCAGCACTGTCTACAGAAGGTAGGCGTTCAACCCTATGTTTCTCTGATGTTTTAGAAGGGGAAATGAACGTTTACATTTGCCTTCTTCCCTGCAAATCTGCAACATTCAACATCTGAGTACTCCCGCCACTTTCTCAATTACTTTTCAATTTCTCTTTGTCCTTATTTCAGTAACACTACTGAAAAAAAAAAGCAGTATTCTGCAAAATATGACTGAAAGAGTCTTAAGTGCCAGTTGGAGTAAGTTCTAGTCAGGTTCCGGTTTTCTTGGGAAATGAAAGGTATCCTTAGCATGATACAGAATCAGTCAGGAAAGCAGCAAAACGTAAGGAGTATTACTGAAGACATGAACTAGAATGCTACCCAACCTGAAATATCATAGCTGAATTGCCTGTATACAAATGAACCAAAAACCTGAATGCTCAAAAATTAATATTTTGTATCGGAAGAGGCAAGGTAAGAACTGGATGTACTTCAATAGATTTTCATTCTCATATAGGTGCAGTGAAACGCCTATGTTCCTGATTTGACCTAGAAAGCAGAAGGTAAGACAACTTCTAAAACAAATAGTTTATAAGTTTTACACCAGGATGATTGCCTTTCTGACAGCTTCACTATAAATAGCCTTAGAATCTGTTTGCTCTCCACCACAGGACAATGCCTATCTAACTACAGTGTATTAACCATGAATGGAGTCTGTAGAAGAGAGGTAAAACAACGCCAATTCTGCTGAAGACATTCTTAACACCACAGCTGCTGTTTTAGAGCTCACTTAGGTGAGCACTTAGGTCATTGCTAACGCCTTTGGAAAATATGATGGTCTTTCACATTGACTATTCTGTGATCTTAAACATCTTAGGCAAAAGGCAGACATCTTGCAGGTATTTAATGAGACATAGCAGGGTCCCAAATATGCCATACTCAAAGCTCAAAATCTGAGGAGGAGGCACCACGCAGGGGATGAGCATGTACTCTAGGAAAGTGCTCCATCTCAGTCCGAAGGCAGGAATTAAGGTCCTGTGGTAAAATCACATGAGTTAGGCGGCTAATGACCCTGCAAACATTCCCTTCTTCTTCTCTGCTACATCTAAGCTCAGGGGAGTTTTCTGCCCCCTCCCAAGACAAGGAAAACACTGCAGTTTTAGAAGGATTTTCAATCCTAACAAGTGAACACCTAGATGAAACACTCTAGCTCAGCACCTACTGATACTTGCTTCTGATTTGTAGACAAGAAAGTAATGATCAGATGAACTCCCTGATCATTCTGCTGACCTCGAACAGATCTGCTCTTCTCACTCTCTGCTTATTCAAGTGACAGGTTTTCCACAGAGAAGCCTCCACACACCTCAGCCATTTTGAGACAATGTCCATGTTAAGATCACTTCTCACCTTTTCAAAGCTGCAATGGACATCTGAGCTGTTCAAAAATAACAGCTGCTATTTCAGCACAGTATAGATACCCATCAGAACACTGTCAAGAGAAACACGAGTGTTACCACAGCATCTTGCGTAGCACTTGACTGATAACTGAATAAGAGTACATTTATACACTGTTTTCTGTTTAGTCTGGTTTTCTTATTGCAAAGGATATTTGTCTAACCTCCTGGAATCCCACCCATGCTAGAAACATTTCACTACATTTCCTCACTGCAGGCTATCGCTTGGCTTGTCTTCCCTAAATATTTCTCATCATCGGTGCTTCTTTTTAAAAAAGGAACTACAAATTGAGGTTTTGAACCTATAGGTGTTTGCAGGAGTGCACAAGCAAACAGATTTTGGAATAAAGTTGAAGACGCTCTTAAGTGCATACATAGGTTCATAGTGCTTGGAAACAGGAAAAGTGAAAAGTATGCAGAGTATTATTTAATACTGGGTCAATACACTAGTAATATTTTGCTAGAGCTGAAGTTTCTGCTGTAAAATTTGGCTACCTAAGGTATTCTAAAATGAGTAAATACAACAAAACAACGACAGTGTTGCTGTATTTGTCTCCTAGCTACGCCACTTAGACCTAGCAAATAATAAGACAGGTCATGTGTCAGCCATGAGAACGGAAGGAGCCTCAAAACCAAAGCAAAATTAATCTTTAGACAGAGCTAACGATTCCACAGCTAATATCTGTCCAGAAACACTGAACACAGAAAGACTGCTCACAGTACATGACAAGTTCATGTAACAGAATTATTAATCATTTGTAGCAAATATATGAAGAGATATCAAGCACCTGATGGAAACTAACCCAAAGATCTTACTGTGAAGACAGTCAAGGGCACAAATCATAGTGACAGAGGTGAGACACAGCAGGAGCAGGGACAGAAAGAGGGAGGAGGAGAGGGAGGGAAAGAGTTTCAAGGAGATGAGCTCGTGGCTGAAAGAGGAAACAACCAATCAAGAAGTTCCCTTCACAGGATGAGCTCTTTCTCCTGCCCATCTGCTGTTGACACCATGCTGAAATAGGCATTTTAGCCAGCAGGCTGGAGGTCAGCGAGGGCCACTGCTCCCTGACCAGATCGAGGACTTGGGGGAAGGATAGTAGGGAAGGTTTCAAGGCTGGTACTGCCTACAAAAGGAATGGGAATGTGAAGACTGCAAAGAATTTGTCCTTAGAGATTCAAGAGTCCTTTAGGGAGGGATCTTCTGCTAACAGACATAGTATTAAGTTCAGAGCTGCATGTGAAATGCGCGTGGTAGTCAAGTGAAATGACAAGATTAAAGTGAGTCCAGAAAGTCTGGAAACAAACGCTTTAGGGTATGAACAGCATTCCTCATCAGCTGCAGGTCAGCCACAAGTCTGAATACATTAGAGTGATGCCTCATGTGGCCACAGTTTTGGTTCAGTTCTTTGGTATGTCAAGAGAATACTACCCTCTCCAACGCTGGTACGGAGGAGGCCTTTCTTATACTTCAAAAGGTGCTATACAAGGATTGGGCTTTACAATTCTTCTCTCACTCTAACCTGAACAGCTACTAAGAGGTAGATAAGGAAGACATTACAAAACATAAGAATTAATTAGTATGAGCACATTCCAAAATCAAATCAATATTTAGAAACTTTGGTCTGTACTTCACACTAAAGGTAGAGCTGCAAACAGTTTACATATACTTATGACACAAAAATTGTAAAGACATGAGCAGTATTTTTCAAAAAGTCTATAGGCACTTTAGAGGAGACATAAGCATACAGCTGACTTGCTGTGACTCTGCAATAAACTATTAATCATTTATTGAGTATCCATTAATCATTAAGTCCTCATTAAATTTTTATGAGTGTACTCTTAACAAAATCTATACCCAGGCTGTGAGTTTGAAAATTTCATAATTGTTTTTGAGAAGCTCTAGTGTAAGGCTGGCCAGCAGCTCTCAATATTGCTTCACAGAGAAACGATGAGAACCCCGAATACTGTTCTTAGCCTTCAGAAATCCAGTCTGTGGATTCAGAAACCCATTGCTGTGTGGCAATGAACAGGGTTTAGCAATGTTTAATTTGGGATTTAGCTGAACGGAAACAAAAAATCCAATTAACCTTTTTGCTCATGTGAGTCTGATTTTGTTGAACGCTGAAGGATCACTGGGGTGGTGGTTAGAATACTTTTGACTAAATTACATTTTGTCTAAATACAATGCTCCACCAAAGCCAAAATATTTCTGAGATTTATCAGATTAAATGAGGTTTCACAGTGCTGTACTGCATTCCCTGAGTAATTCAGAGGGTTAGGACAGACACTTGTTCAGGTCTCACCAGGGAGAGAGGACAGTAAAAAAGCCTCAATACACAGGGACTGGAACGAAAAAAAATAGGGTTCCAGAGACTTTTGTACGGAAAAAATACCTGAAAGGTTTCATATTGGTTCCAATGTAGTATAAAAATAAATGTAAAAACCTCAAAATTGGTTGTCAAACGGGAGTTGTTATACTACAGGCAAATGTAATCACTGGACTGAAAATAGCCTTGCCAGGAAAGCTGACATCAAGATTAGTTTTGGAGAGTGTAGCAACACAAAAAAAAAAAAAAAAAAAAAAAAAAAAGAAAGATTCAGTTTATTCCTTTATCTAGACAGTGGCTGCACATGCAATGAATTCAAATGTGATCAGAGTTACCCGACAAGAATTACATATTTCACGCTAGCAGGCCACCCACAGCAGGTATTTTAGCAGCTATCTCAAGTATCCTTTAATTCTGGAAAGATCGGGCTGTTGAAGTCTGTATCAGAGTGAGGAATTCCTCAGACCAGGGGCCAATGCTTTCAAGAGATCTTAGCTCCAGCAACAGTGCTAACAGTTTTCAAATCTCAACATACCTTTATAAATTAGAAATTAGAAGAAGACAGAAAAAGGATCATATTCCTACACCTCCATCATGAAACATCAGGCAGACGCCGAGTTCCCTTAGAGCCTCAATAGAGTATGCTTGGATCATTTTAATTACGCACTCACTGCTGACAAGCTTGCTCTTTATGTATTTATTAAAGATGATTAAAAATAGTAAAACCTGTATTGTTTATATCATTTATGACAAATCATGACTAATCGATTTAAACTGCGTAATTCAAGTGATATAAAATTAAAGCCTCCTGGTTATTCTATTGAATTTTTCTAATCACACACAAAAGATCATTTACACTCCTATTCACGCCATTACAACATGACACAGAGGGTATTTCATCTTACTTTATCGATCCTTTCTTCATACAGTTGTGGAGACTAATCCACAATTCTGCTTGCTTACACTGGGTAAATGCAGGGCACTTTTCCACAGTCTAATTAGTGAGACAAGAGGAAAAGGGCCTGGTCTGTTTACAGTGCCTGCTTTGCCAGTCCGTACAGCAACTACATCTATCAGTTCAATTTCAAATAATAAAAAAGACAGACCTCCATGCTAATTAATGCTCAAAATACATCTAAAACCAGCACCAGCAGGAAGCTGACTCAAATGTCATTACCAGACCAGATTTCCTGTCTTGCTTCTATTAATCGCCATTGGGCTGGTTCCATCTAGGCCACACCAGGTTAATCTAGAACTAATGATTTTGGATCTCTGAATACTGTCTAACTTAGGATGGCACCGAGGTAGGTTACATCATCACACTGGAGGCTCCACTTGTCAATACCTGTAAAATTTTTAATTCAAATCACCACTTCTGGTCAGTTGCAAGCAAATCTGCAGTAAGATCTCTTGCTTCAAGGTTAACCAGATGAATTTGATGCAATACTTTTTCTTCGTGAACAGTGAATCTTACATTGCAAATACAAGCAAAACTATAGTAGTAAAACTGTTCACTTTTCCTGGAAAGCTCAAGTTACAATCCTTTGACAGCACAGGCATTAACATAAACCTGGGGACAGCATTCCATTAGCAAAAAGGATTGTTTGCGGCTATGACTTTTGGCTCATAACATTTTTGGGAATCTGGATAGGTTACCTCATCAAGTGTTTCCATTTCTTAGCTGTTTAGATAAGTGAGCTTTCAAACACTTTCACCCTCTCTAGGTACCTTTGACATTACTGAAAACATTTTATGTGCAGCTCTGTACTTCAACATTCACCTGTTTATTCCAAGTGAGGCAGGACATGGAGCAATTCAAATCTCCCACACCCTGACTAATTTGCTGTGTTTATTCTTCCCATCCAGTCTAAACATAGCAGGCAGGTGAAGAGGTGAAGAGCTGCCCAATGAACAGTACTGCCACTTCCCATGATAACCCTAAAAATGCCTGATCATCCTGCAAACCAAACTATAAACTCATAGGACCCAACCATTTTAGCAGGGCCAAAGGTTTGTGCATATGGCTTTGCCTATTTCAAGTGCTGCTGTACAGCAACCAGCTCCATACACCACCTGTTTCTTAATGGATGCAACTGGATGCAGAGATAAGTGCCATTTCAGTTGTGTTGGTAGGTGGCCATTATGCTTGAAAAGCTGCCCAAAATTATGCTTGGGTGGGAAGAGGAAATGTTAAATGCAAGAAAATGGAGTGCAGCACAACCCCACCACGCCGATCCTTTTCCATATCTATGCTTGGGAGAGAAGTGTATGAAATTGCTTCATAAAAACACTCAAAAGAAAAGCCAGAAAAAGCGACGACAAACTACCTCAGTTCATATTTTTTCAAACTAGAGAGGTGCACTCAAAACAAGCAAGCCTCGTGCTGCCTGCAGTAATAAAATCATGAAGGCATTATTATAAACTGTATTTAACCAGGAAAATAACTATTAATATAAAATTTCACTCCTTACTTGCAAATTAAGCAAAATCATGGAAGCTGCAATAAACCAAGTTTAGAAACAAAACACAGCCCTGTGATGAACACATCATCCATCGTATTATACAGCTACAGTGATTTCACATGCAGTTGCAGTGCCACAAGTGGATCACACTTTGGAAGAGAAAGATGAAATATACGTACTTACATGGCATCGCATTACATAAATACTGCCAAGTTATTTCCCTAATTAGTTCAACACCCTATCATCAGAGTCTCTTCCACTGGGTTATCTCAACTATATTCTCTGAAACTGCAAATTCAAAGCCTGAATTTTGATTCAAATAATGTATTTAAAAATATTTTTGAAGTACTTAACAACAGATTTAGAAAAGGGAAAGAAAAATGTTTATATATTTCTTCTAAGATGAATTAACCAAACACATACTCAAAGGCATACCCATACGTGAGGCCACCATACTGAGGCAACATCACCTGTTGAAGAAACAGCAGGTGATAACACGTGCACATGAAATAGAATTATTCAATGTGTAGGCTGGGAAAATTCTATCACAAAGGAAAAAATGAGATTTTTTGCAAAACGTAAAGATAAGCCTGTTTTTTCATGAAAGTGTTGGTGTTAGTTCTTAATCAAGGATTTCAACATATTAATTACCTGATTCGCACACTATGGAGCCTGGCTTCAGTTCTAACATCATGGTGATTATAGAGATGTCAGTGGAATACAGAATCTGTGTCCTGTGCGGAAGATTCATGGTCCAGAGTTCTGGAGTTGGATGAAGAATAAACACCCATCCTCCTTTACTGCAGGTCACTTTGGAGCCATACTTCTTGCCTATGAGGTCCGTGGAATGCCTGATGACCCCGTACTTAGTCTGAGTTACAGTGCCATGCTGGACTTTCACAGGAAACATGGATTCGTGGCCCAGAAACACTATAGCTGTGTCACCATCCTTTATTGTATCTCCATATTCAACAAAACTCATTGCGACAGTCTTGCAGTTGGCTGATGGTTGTCACCTAGAAGAGAATAAGTATGTCAAGAGACTTCTGCAGGATCATGATGGAGCTGAAACTACAGACATACAACGAAGTAATTTTATTTTCCCAATACAGTACAAAACCCCACTGTGCAAATAAGATGTTAGCAAGAGAACTCCATGAAGTTCAGGGACCTCCCTCCTGCTGCACTCTTGATCCAATTAAAATCAATGGAAAGATCCCACAGATTTGAATATAACCAGTATTTTTCCCATTTTATGGTATGTTTTAAACAAAATCGAGGAAATGCATTATAATTTACTCAGCCTGCTCCACACTACTACTGCGAAACGTGCAAGGCACTATCAATTTCAGCACTCTGCTCAATGCCAGTTCTCAAGCTCTCAGAGTATGCTGTTAAGTAGTAACTTTTATTTCCATCTGCTGGCTTATCCCTTGATGATTTACAACATAAGACAACTGCTACTTGCCTGGATATCAATCACTAGTTATCAGGACCCCTAAGAAAAGTTTACTTGAAAGTCTTCCAAATGAAGGTTTCGAGACAGCATAAAGGTAATAACTGCATTATTTTATGCATAAATTTGACTAATTACAAGGAAAAAGGAACATTGTGGCCTTTAATTTGCCATTGGGGGTGCAAAGTAATTGTCTGGGAAGCGATCTGTGCTGCAACGAAATGGAAACAACCATTTGCAAGCTAATGCAAACAGTTGTAGCACTTTAGTCCCATGGTTACAGACCTGTTGAAAGAATTACAATTAAATTTTGTTGTCTTTGAGAAGTCAATCTAGAAATGAGAAGGCAGCTTACAATGAAACCTGGGATTGCCATTTGGAGAAGGCGGCTAACAATTCTAAGCTTCAGGTTGATCAGTTTGTGGAAGGAATTGTTTAATGAAGCAATGGTGATCCCAAAGTTAGAAATTATAGCCTATGACAAAAGGCTTTGAAAATCAGATTTCTGGTACTTCTTCCATGAGAGAATTAAAAACAGCGTCACTTTTAGTTTCAGAACAATGATTTAATTCCAGTGCTTTTGCACTGAATGTGAAACAGCTTGGTCTCACTTCATCGTTTTCATTAAAAACTTTTAGATCTCAAATTCTAGTGTTTTTGTTGACTAAAACTCATTATAGTTCCATTTCTTGTTAAGCAGCTAGATTTATAATTTTTCCGCTGCAGTCACTGAGACTGTGGCTTGTGGCCAAAACTTCCAAAGCTTATGACATGCTTATTACATAAGGTATTCAGATGCCAAAGCAGAACAGGCCTGTCTGGACACATGGTGAGGGCATCCCATGAATTCATAAATGTATACATACTGGACTTTGTGAGATAGTGCGAATGCTTAACCGTGTTTTATAGCTTGCACATTCCTGTCTTAATCCTTCATAAATGACACTTTGGGTTCTCATTCTAGATACTACTAATGCATTACAGCTTTCAGCTCTTAGTTAGAATAGTACCATTGGAAAGCAGCTTGATGGTAATCCATTTCTGTCATGGCACTCAGACTGTAGTTACACCCATGTGCAAAAGCAACATTCCTGCAGCATGTCTGCAGGGACATGGTGAGAATTATTCTCCCTTTGATTACACAAACTGGCTTCCAGTTTCTTTGCCTTCCTTTGAGCCGCTACTTGGCACAAATACTTGTCACATCAGTGCACGCGGACATCCCAAGCGACAGATCTCTCGGGCTCAGATCTCACCTAGCATGCTATGTTCATACACTTGGGATAAATTTGGGGTCTGTGAAGAGTTCTGGTAGTTTCTTTGTCTCCCGCTATAGCAAGGAGCACAGTGATCTACAAGTACTCGTTTTTATCCATTTTCAATCACTTTCCATTCCCTACCAATGCAGGGCCTCATGCTGTCAGCTATGTCTCCTTTACCCTCTGGGTAGCACGCAGATTTCTTGGTACAGTATTACTCTTGTCACACGGTGCTGTGGAGTGGGACCAAAGGGAAGGTGAGGCAGCGGCTTGGCAAGGGGTCAGGACTTTTCTATGCGCTTGCCTCAACTTCACATTTCCCATGACTGCAGCGACCAAAAATCAATGACCCAGGCGATCCCTCGCAGCCTGACAAATTAAACCACTAAACTGATTCCGTGTTCCCTTCAATCAGAACCCAGATATACCTCTCCCTTTCCTGACCAGCTTCCACACAGACCCGGTAGGCTGCCCCTTCCCTCCCTGAGAAGCCTGGCTGCTTGACACGGCAGCAGGGGGAACCTCCCGAGGCGGAGGCGGAGGAGGAGGGGGAGGAAGGCATAACCTCTCACCTCCCGGGCAGCGCAGGCCCCCCGGTCACACGAAAGCCGGTGAATCCGCTACCTGGCCACCCGCGGCAGACCGGCTGACCCCGGCGGCAGGGCCTCTCGCCCTCCCTGAGGGCCGCTTCCCCCCGCAGCTCCAGCTCGGCGCCCGGGCCGTGAGGGCGGTAACGCCGATCCCTCGCCCAGGAGCCCGGACCGCAGCGGCCCCGGGAACCTCATTGCTGCTCCGGGGCCGTGTCCAGTGTTGATTGATATAATTCGGTGTTTGCTAGGGGGCGGGGGTTTAAGAGCACAGACCAGGCGGAGAAGGGGAGAGAGTCCGCCGGCCGGCGGGGTGAGAGGAGGGATTAGCCTGCAAGAGAGCAGCATTAACCCATGACGGGAGCGCCCTCTCCCCAGGGCCCCCGCCGCTCCTCAGGGCCTCGCGTCCCCCCAACAGCCGCCAGCTCTCCCGACCCCAGAGCCTTTACCTTCCGGGGCTGAGCCCCGCCAGCAGGCCCGGCCCGGCTCTCCTCACACGCGGTGCCCGCCCAGCGCCTCCTTCCGCCCCGGTCGCAGGCTGCTGACGCTCCCGCCGCCTCCGCCCCCGACAGCCCTGCCTGGAGCCGGCGAGTCGCCGCCGCTCGTACCCGGCGCCGACAGCCCCAGCCCCCGCCGCCCGGCCCCTCGGTCCTCGCCGCCCGCAGCCCGGTCATGGCGCCCGTCCCCTCAGCCTTGCGCCCCGCAGCCCGCCGCTGCCCGACCCAGCCTCCCGTCCGCTCAGCGCTCCGTGCTGGGTCCCTGAGGAGGGGGGACGGTCACCGATCGCCCTCAGCAGCCTCCGGGCACCCCTCGCCGAGCCGGCCGGGGTGGCCCTGCCTCGGCGAGGGCCGCCGGTCCCAGCCGGCTGTGGGGCCGTGAGGGCGCAGAGGGGCAGCTGCCGCTCACCGCATGTCTTGGTGAAACTTGAGGGGTCCCAGTGGGCGGCGGGCTGCTGTGAAGGGCCATGAGGGTTACCAGTGAACCCAATGGGAACTCACGTTTGTCGCCTATCAAGCGTGTGTTTCAGGAGACTTGAAGGCAGCCGCCTGCAGGGGTGAAGCCCCTTCCCCAGGGAATGGCTCTGCGTTTGCAGTCGGTGGACCTGGGCCTCACCTCCAGCACCCCTAGCAAGCGGCTTCCAGAAAGCCCTGCCTGCCTTCCCCCAGGGCAGCCTGCTCTGGGGAAAGGCAGCACAAGGCCGACCAAGCTCTTCATATGGGTTTCATAAGGCTGTAGGAGAAACCACAATGTGGGCTCAGAAGCAGCGGAGTCGTTACCTAAACCCCAAATAGCATGGTACTAACTCCTACTTCTGTCTCGTGTTTAGGATTGAAGTGATGTGGAAAGCCCTGCATGCCCCTGTGGTACGGGGGATGTAGTCAGGAGGCAAGGAGGAGCAAAGGAGGAGGGTATCGCCTCATCTGCTTGCAACAAGCCCAGGCCACCTGTCATGGGAGGGGTATGGGCATAGCAGGGAGCATGTGAATCACCCTGGACGTGCAGGTAATGTTCCCGGCTAAATCAGATAACTCTGTATGGTGCTGTGTTCACCAGTAACCTGTAATGCACAATAGTGGAGAAAAAGACAGCCTTCCACAACAAGAACACAGTAACGGACAGACATTTAGATGAAAATTTGTGGGTTTTTTAAAACGAATGTGATTCTATCAAGTATAGGGGAATTTTTGCCCATTAGCACCTTTTGTTATGCTGTTGACCTGCCCATATCATAATTGCAGTAGTCTTTGTTACTTAGTTATGAAACTCTCCTCCATCTAATCTAAACATAATGTATGCAGTTTCAGAGGTTTCTTAAACTGTGAACTCCTACTCGGCTGTTTTTCTGACTGGCAATCATGGCTCTACTGTGCCTTTATATTTGCACCTACCTTGGGTTTTTTTTTTCTGTCATTTTTAGTGTCATTGCTTATATTTGTCATTGTTAATGTTCTTATGTCCTTTCTTTCCCATGATGAACTGCTGTTCAGATCACTGTGGGCCTGCCTGTATGCAAGATCAAGACACTTGGCAACTCCTAGTTTCCACAGGCGCTCAGCTCACTGGAAACGATCAGTAATTTTCAACAGACTGCCTAAGCAGTGTGAAAAAATACAGCAAGGATATTAACTAGGCAAATATATTTTAAGCAATAAATGTAAATGGGAAGAAAATTTCATTTGAGAAGTTAAGCAGATGCAGCTATAACCAGTTTCTTTAATCTACTGATACTTGAGTGTTATGTTTAATTTTCAAGTGCTGTTTAGTTGTCAATTAGGAGCTGAAAACAATTCGGTTCTTTGTAGCAAGCCACTTTGTCTTGCTATTTCCTAATTTGGAATATTCTTCTAGACTTTCAAGATGTTTATTCCCCAATTCTTCAGGTTCATCTTACGTTCATGCGAGTAATTTCAGAAGACACATTCACTAGCTAACACCCATCTCCTCTTGCAGTTGTACACTGCACAACATTTATAATTAAGCCTCTTAGGAAGTTAGCTGCATGGCCCATGATTAACTTCTCTTAATTCTTCATTGTTAAAGCTCAGTGCAGAGATCTCAGGAGTAATCACCCCACCTTCCCATCCTGAGCTGCAGGATGGCAACTTATAAGTCAATATGCACTAAGATACCATCCCAGCACAGAAAGTAAATATTGGTGCCTTTATCTCAGTCTAACAGGCCATACAGGCTTATCCAAAGAAAGTATTCTCTCAGCAGATGAGCTAGATAAAACGGTTGATCAGAGGCTGTTGACACACGGCACAGCATCTATAATTAAGTCACTAGGGAAGCTGGGATGGGATGCTGTAACAAAGGCAGGATCCAATTTACACACAGCTTTCAGCAAATCTTAAAATGCAGTCTGAATAAAACCCAGTGAGGTAATAGCCACCTCTGACTTCCTGCATGCTAGAAATTTGTCAAATAGTGGTAAGGAAAAGGGGGGAGAGGGTGCCCTGTTTATTAAACATGTACATTGGATATAGTTTGGTTGTTTGGCGCCCGTGACTCTCTTCCCATGTCTTCTTTACAGACAAAAGCTTTGTGAAGAAGGGGTGTCTGTTTGTGTCGGAAGTGCTGTAATGAATGGCACATTGAGACTACTACCAGCTTATAATAATGACTGGTATTCCCTGTTCTGCAAGACTGGGAGGGAAAGGGCATAACCAATGAATAGAAATGGATCCTTGGGTTTGGTTCTCAAGGTGACCTTGACTCCACGAATCTACAGAACAATTATAGTACAGAACAGTTGATTGCCTCTCTGTTCGTTTGGCAATAGATTATGGAATAAGACAAAAGGAGCCTTCAGTACCTAGCCTGATATGCTTTTTCTGTGAAGAAAAACACCACAAAAATATGGTGTAATGTAAGAAAATGCTCTTAGTTGTATTTCTATTGTTCTAAATTAAAAATAAAACCGTAGTATTTTATATTTAAAAAATCCACAGTCAGAACTATGTTTGCAACTGAGGTAATCCAGCAGTATTACGTTTATTTTGAGGACTCTGGATATGATTTTACACTTATGTTCATTTAATACTTGCTTAGCGACAGCATTATTTGCAATTTACACTGTTCTGAAGTATTACCGTAGTGTGGCTCTAGTAAAAGGTAGGGGAAGATTTTGTGAGGTTAAAAAGGCAGAGAAGACCTAGAGAGAGGATTTGTTCTTTGATCTGAGAGATAAGAGACCAGACTTGCACAGATGCTGAGCCCTTGGCTTCTGCTGGAGATCTGTACACTCAGCACCTCAGTCTATCAGACCTGGAATAACTCGGAAATCTGGATGGCAGCCAAACACAACTCATTTTTATTTGAAGAAGTCTGTGCTTTTTATTTTGTAATGATTTCCTCTCTATATATATTATTTTTCTAAAATCCAAAGCAGTTCTGTTAAGCGCAAACACTTCTCGTCGGGCTGAGGGTACTGGTTGTGGTGCTGAAAGAACTGTGGTGGGGAAAGAGTTTCTGCTGATGTCTCCTGACATCCACAGCTCATGTCAAAGAAAGGAACCCTGTGACTCAGATCCACGTTCACATGGCTAAGTACACTCTCTGGACAGGAGGATAAGCGTGGGTTCTGTTGTGAGAGATAGACAAATAAACTATTATGTAAAGGTGAAAGTCAGATCAAGATAATAATTAATATATTTATTTCTGCAAAAAATGGGATTCTCAGCTGCACTTTAGCTTTGGGACAAACTCTGCTCGTTCCTACAAAGAGACGAGTGGAAGACACTATTTTAATGAATTTCAGGTGAGCTTTAGATGGGTCAAATCCCAGCCTTCCTGCTTCAGTGCAAAATCAGCCACTCTCCAATAAAGCTTAAGACTTTTTTTTTTTGGCACATGACAAGAGCAGGAGGCTCACTGTGCTTTACACAACCACCCTACCGCCTTTCAAATCAAACTGTAAAATGAGCCCATGGCTTTGCAGGTGCTGGAGGCGAGGCGCAGGGCGAGTGGCAGGTCCCTCCCCCGCGGAACGAGGCCACCACTCCGGGCACCAGGGGCTGAACACCAGATCCACAGCCATCTTGGTGGCTCCTGCCAAGGCAACTGAGGGGGATAACTCAGGGCACACCGCTCCTGGCGCTACAAAGCCCTTATTTTTAGGGTGGAGGATTATGACACCTGTTATTGAATCCTCAACCAAGGTGTGAAGCCTGAACAGCAACAGGCCGTGTGCCTGCGTTGGCGCGCAACGGCACCACCACCTGCAGACAACCGTTGGCCCACGGGACGCGGGGGCGGATTTCCGCACGCATGGAAGCGTTTAACGAAGCCACCGAGGCCGCCGTCGCCCCTCGGCCGCGGGGAGCGGCCCCGGCGCGAGCCCCACCCCACGCCGCCCTGCCTCACCGAGGCCAAGCAAAATGGCGGCACGGCGGGGCTTTGGCCCCGCCCTCTCCCGCGTCTGGCCCAATGGAATGAATGGGCTATAAATATCGGCCAATGGGGCGGCGGGTCCCACTCTATATAAAAGAGGCGCGGCGGAGGCGCCGGGGCTCCACTCCAGCTAGGGCAGCAGCGGGGCGCGGAGCGGGCGCGGAGGTCCTTGCTTTGGCTGCGGAGCCCTCGGTAAGTCCCGGGGCAGCCGAGCCGTTCTGTAGCTTTAAAATAAGATTTAATTTTTTTTTTTTTTTTTTTTTTTTTTTTTCTCACTGTGTGGGGTAGAGCGGGTCCGGCTGAGGAGGGGGAGCGGGGCTGCGGGTGCGGCGGGCGTCAGCGCGGGGCAGGGGTGCCCGGCGTGCAGGCGGGGGACGCGGCGCAGGTGCTCAGTGGGCTTGTCCCCAGCTGGAGCGGGCCGCGCTCTAAAACCAGATTAACCCGGTATTTAGCAGGGTAGTTACATATGCTCGCCCCAGCCAGGTCCCCCGAGGGAGCCGTCTGTTGTATAATGGCTTGGATGCTGCCCACCCCTCCGCTCCCAAGCCGGGGAGCAGCCGGGGCTCCGCGGGCGCGGAGGACGCCGGGCGTTAGCGCTGCTCGGGCCGGCGCGTGGCGGGTCCGTTCCCCCCTCGCGGCGGGAGGAGGCGCAACCGCCCACCGAGGGCATCGCGGTGCCGCCCCGCTCACCTGCCGCCCGGCCCGGGGTCCTGGCGGGGCCGAGCCGCCCCCCGCCCCCTCAGCCCCGCGGCGGCCCGGCCGCTCCCCCCGCCCCAAAGCCGCCGGCGGGGTCTGCTCGGCGCTGCCACGGCCGCGCTGCGCGACCTTGGGCACGTCCCTTCACCCGGGCGGTGCCCCGGGGGAGCGGGGAGAGCCCCTGCCTTGGCGGCCGGGGTGTTCAGGGACGGGGCAAGGCTGGTGGAGGTGAAGAACTCTTTTTCTTTCCTCTTGCCTGGCTCTTGTGGAAGGCGGTGTAGCAGCAAAGGTGTGAAAGGCACGGGTGGACTGACAGCCAAGGTGACCTTGCCTGGGTGCCTGGCTTCCCCCCGAGCGGTTTGGAGGCCTGCCAAGCCCCCAGTGATAGGCTTCCCCTCTTTCTCCCCTAGTGACTGCGGTAGGGTCAGACATGCCCTTCTCAAACAGCCACAACCTCATGAAGATGAAGTTCTCTGCTGAGGATGAGTTCCCCGACCTGAGCGCTCACAACAATCACATGGCCAAGGTGCTGACCCTGGACCTGTACAAGAAGTTGAGGGATAAACAGACTTCCAGTGGATTTACGCTGGATGATGTCATCCAGACTGGGGTTGACAACCCAGGTAACGGCCGGGGACCGTTAGATCTGCATAATGATCTGTTCTCCCTCCTTACTGGAAGTGCTTTTTGACAATGGCACCCAAAGCTCTTGAGCTGCTGAGACAAATCTTGTAAAGCATTGAGAGACGGCTCTAAATGCCTGACTGTTAAAAGAGGCCTTGTTCTATCAAGCCATGTTCCTTGCTGTGATCTGACATATCAATTCCCAGACACTTCAATTATGTAACTGCTCTGCTAAATACTTTAAATCTGAAGAAAAAAACACCCAACCAAAACCAAACCGCAAATGCATTCTAATTATAACACAACTGGGGAAAAAAGAATGTTGGCTTACCTGGCTGTTCTGGTCTATTCCTATTCCAAACTGGTTATGTGATGTTCTGTAGCACTTCTATGAAAAAAGGGGGAGCAGATGTGTTTACATGTTAACATTACAGTATTTATTTTTACTCTAGCAATATCAAAATGGCCCAACTAAATAATCAGAGACTGCCTCCTGATGAGGAGTACCCGGACCTGAGCACCCACAACAACCACATGGCCAAAGTTCTAACCCTGGATTTATACAAGAAACTGAGAGACAGAGTCACGCCCAGTGGCTTCACCCTGGATGATGTCATTCAGACTGGGGTTGATAATCCTGGTAAAACGCATTGAGAATATTCTGTGTGAGCCAGCTGAAGTAACTGGTGCTTTTGAATATGGTGACTTAAAACTAATCTTGAGGAGGTGGTATTTATGAGCACACTACAGAAATGCAGCTCTGTCTGTAGCAGAAGGAACGAAAGCGAAGCATGCTTGCTTACAGCAAAGCATGATTGTGTAGACATGAAGTTCTGCCTGGTGGTCTAAATTAGCTAGTGAAATTGGGTGTGCTGTGCAAATTTGTCCTAAACCAAGCTTGACAAATGAGCGTGGTTTAATGGCAATAGCTATGGGTTTCCATAGCACTGCATTTTACTAACTGGATGAAGTGTAAAATGTAGGATCCCTCCAAATGTTTTTATGTAAGAATGCATTTCTAAGTGACTAGACTTACCACTAAAGAACTTGCCTGGTTAGTGCTGTGCTGGAGTACAGCCAGACATCACCCAAACTTAGCTTTTCTGACTTTATTACCACTCCAGGCCATCCCTTCATAATGACAGTAGGATGCGTAGCTGGTGATGAAGAATCCTATGATGTGTTTAAGGAACTCTTTGATCCAGTTATTGAAGATAGGCATGGTGGCTACAAACCAAGTGATGAGCACAAGACTGACCTGAATGCTGATAACCTGCAGGTATACATTTTTGATCAATTACTGATGCCTACTGATCTGGGGACTGGAAAAAGTTGTTAGCAGCTGCCTAAACTGATTGCTCAGGTTCTGTCCCCTCATTCTTACCCAGCACAGACCCACAGGCTGTGCCTAGTGCAGTCAGACTTAAGAGCTTGCTGCTGTAGGATGTCAGTGGCTGGGTAGAACCAGGCATGCTGGTGGGCAGCAGGAGCTGGTTTCATGTGCTGCTGCACCGTAGGTCATGCCAAACACATTCAACATATATTTCCATGAATAGTAGTCAAGCTAAACAATATTGTCCTAGAAGTCAAGGACTCTTATGAAACTTAGCACTTTCTACTATCTGATCTTGGATCTTAAATATCATCTGGTAGTTTCATACTGTAGAATAGACATTGCTATGGCTAGGAGTAAGGATTTCTGCCCGTTTTATGCATTTCAAGTGTTACTGTAGACTTTAGGAATTAGTAATGCCATGCTTCTTGGCTAGCCATAAGTAGTCTTGAAAATAAGAGACTTGGGATGACAGTAGTGAATAACTCTCGTTTGCAAGAGTAAACACCTACCTAAACAACAAGGTTTGCCTCGTGTTGATACCTCTAGATTGCGGATCTGGAGGGGTGACAGGAGCCCAGACTGTAGTCTGAAATGGACATAAAACTGGTGGTCTTGTGGTATCCCTAGCTTCTAGCATTAGTAGCCATAGCCTTAGCCTCAGCCTCAGCCTCAAAGTGAAGGTTGTGTTACACAGAATGACAGAATGGTAGGGGTTGGAAGGGACCTCTGGAGATGGTCTAGTCCAACCCCCTGCTAAAGCAGGTTCACCTAGAGCAGGTGGCACAAGGTCACATCCAGGTGTTTTTTTGCTATCTCCAGGGAAGGAGACTCCACAACATCCCTGGGAAGCCTGTTCTAATGCTCTGCCACCCTCAGAGTAAAGAAGTTTTTCCTCATGTTCAGTTGGAACTTCTATGCTCCAGTTTGTGCCTGTTGCCCCTTGCTTTGTTACACAGATACTTGAGCTAATGCTGAGGAAAATAGTCCTGAAGTAAGATGTTGGCTTACAGGCCAAGTATTCAATATCTCAACTATAAGGTGCATGCTTAAATGCACAGGAGCTACATGTATTTAGGGTAGATATCTTGGCAACAGGGTTTTACTCACTGGTTTCCTAATCCTGTAGGGAGGTGATGACCTGGATCCCAATTACGTGCTAAGTTCCCGTGTCAGAACTGGTAGAAGCATCCGTGGATTCTGTCTTCCCCCGCACTGTAGTCGAGGAGAGAGGCGGGCTGTCGAAAAGCTCTCTGTTGAAGGTAGGCTGAGAACTGGGTGCATTGGAGAAGCTACGGGTGTCCTTTGTGCAAGAGGTGTTCTTTGCAGTTTGAAAATGGAGGCAGTTGGCAAAAGCTGCCTCCCTCAAGACTTAGCCTGAACATGGAGTCTTCCCTGAAAAAGGCTCATTACATTACAGCTGCCTCAGCATTGCAGTTTGTAGCTGAGAGCAAGAGCTCATGGCAGAGGGAAGTTGGACTGTGTTAAGTTGACCTTTGCTCATCTTGAAAACTTCTTATGTGTGTGGGGGAAGGAGGTTGGTTCATCATGGCTCAAACCTGAAGTGTAACAGGTATGAGGCAACTTCAGGGCTTGAGTCATGGTTGCAGTATTTTGTGGCTGCTTTTTAATTGACATTCATTAATGTTCAGCTTGCTTAGAGGTGTACTCTTGCTCCAAATGTGCAGTTGACTAGACTAAGCCCTAGTTTTCAGTGGAACGCCTCAGCTGCAGGTTTTTTTCTGTTGCCTCCCCACTCCATTAAGTGAGAGGAAAGGATACACTCAAGGTGCAATTCTGGAGGCTGAGAGTGTAGTTGTTCCAAAACCTCTCAAGGGCAGGGTAACAGTCCTTGGCTAGAATAATACTGTTTGTTTTATTCATGACCTTGGTTGTCCTTGGAAGAA
This sequence comes from Leptosomus discolor, assembly GCF_034619465.1. Lineage (NCBI taxonomy): Eukaryota > Metazoa > Chordata > Aves > Leptosomiformes > Leptosomidae > Leptosomus > Leptosomus discolor. The sequence continues at coordinate 12,267,776 of NC_141393.1, forward strand.
AGCACTCCACTTCTACAGTTAAGCATCAGTGGTGATTCTATACTGCATGTAAGGGAGCAAAGGCTACTTGTATAAGCCTGGAAGGTGCAGACAAATCGCCTGATACTGCCCTAAGTTCTGTAATGGCGCAAAGGCGTTGCCATTGTAGATGAAAGCAAGGGAGGAACAAAACTCGGCCTATCAGACATTGCCATACTTTGTGTGTGATCTCTGAAGTGCCGGGAATGTCTAACATCTTTGGTCTCATCCTAAAAGTGACACTTTCTTTTCAGCTCTGGGTAGTCTGGAAGGTGATCTCAAGGGGAAGTACTATGCTCTGAGGAACATGACTGATGCAGAGCAGCAGCAGCTGATTGATGACCACTTCTTGTTTGACAAGCCAGTTTCTCCTCTTTTGTTGGCATCTGGGATGGCACGAGATTGGCCGGATGCCAGGGGTATCTGGTGAGTATGCCTGGAAAGGAGGAGTCTTACAAAGTCCCTGCAAAAAATTTTGCAGTTTTGGTTGTGACTTGTACTGTTGGGCAAAATGGCAGCTTCTGAACTCGTATTATGGAATCTAATGAGAAACTTGTGTGGTATCCTCTGGGGAAGTTGCATCTAAACCAGCAGAATTTGGACAACTGTTACTATGCACCACATTGGGCTAGTAGGAACAAGCCAGCTTGGCCAGCCTGTAACCAGAGCCTACCCATCCAGCACAGGTTGGTGGAGCACCAGACAGTAATCGAAATAGCTTATGAAGCAGATAACTTCTAAAGGGGTAGATGTGCCACTACATTGAGCTCTTGTCCCAGGAGCTTACAGTAACTTGTGGTAACAACCATAGCATTGGCTTAGCTCAGACTGGATACTGGATGCATAGTTGCTCCTTTGTAATCTCATCACTTCTGCTTGCGGAAACTCACTGGTGCTGGACTGGTATGGCTTTACCTGTACTAGTGATAAGATTTCCCCCTGGCCCGCAGAGACTCAGTGACATGGGTTGACTGATGCAGAGATGTGGAATGGAAGGATTCTGCTTATCAGATGTAGGTCACCTACATAAAACTCTGCATCTCAGGAGCTTCTGTAGCATAATTAACTTGCTCCCTTGTAAGCCAAGGGCTAGGTTTTTATCAACTGGAATACTCCAATCTTATTACTGTAGCTGCTTCAGTACAACCCAGAGGAAGCATGCTTTGTTTCTGTAGGTCACCTTTAAGATTGCATCATCTACCTGCAGATTGCCAGTGCTAGATAGCGCTGTCATTTGAGTATGACTAATCTACAGGCTTGAAGTGTAAAGTCTCAGTGTTGTCTGCATAAATAACTTTCCTCAGGTACTGGTTAATTTTTGATCCTAATCAAGCTGAGAAATTATCAGTCTGATAAATATTGACAATAGTACTTGCTGCCAGCTGCAAGCTAGGACAAGAGGGGCCCGTTGGTGTTCAGAGGTTTTTATAGCATCTCTGAAGAGCCCTGATGTAAAATTAATAGTGAAAACTCAACTTCGTTCTTTGATAAGGTGCAAAGTACATTTTAACAGAATCTGACAAAATTCTGATAAAAGGCTTTGTAATACCTTGTCAACATGGTGTCATGAACATCACTCTACAGGGCTGCCTCAAAGTCTGTACTGATCACCCTTCTGCCAACTCTGTTGAACAGATGAAATCTCTTAAATTGAAAACTTGGATCACAAGTGAGCTAGAGGGATGGCTGGATTTTAGAGTTTGATACTGTAGGAGTGGCTAATGTCCTCTCATTCTGACCTGTTTAGATACAGGCCAGTTCAAACTACCTCTTGAAAAGAGCAGGGTAAAAACTACTAGCTTAACTCTGTTAGGTCCTACATGGACCAAAAGTAAGATTTATTTTGAGAGGCTCACTTAGTTGCTTCTTCAGAGAAATAAAAGCTACAGTGATGAGTAATTTGGTGCTATTACAATTATCTTGAAAGTGTCAGGTGGAACAGATGTTTGCCTTGTCTCCTAGGCACAATGATAACAAGACCTTCCTTGTTTGGATCAATGAGGAGGATCACCTTAGAGTTATTTCCATGCAGAAAGGTGGCAACATGAAGGAAGTATTTACCCGCTTCTGTACTGGGCTAACACAGGTAAATCAATATTGCCTGAGCTGTAGGTTCAAATGGTACATGTTTCTCTGGTTTGAGCTGAGAATGTGAAGTCTTTCAAGCCCCCTTGCATGATGGTGCTTCATAGCCTGGGTCTCTAGGAACAGCCTGATGAGGTCCAGAGCTGTCAGGGCACTGAAACACCTATATCGGCAAAGCGCTATGGCTATGAAATCTGGAATGTGTCCTCTGATGTGGCACCCTTATCCAAGTGTCTGAGCTGTACTTAAAGGACTCCTGCATGGTTCCATAAATCAAGCACTGAGACACCCTGGGTGGGAGGAGAAGTTGCCTGAATGTGGCTGGGTAAAGCTTAGCTTCTAGTCTTGATATGAACTTGAGCCTTATCAGCCCCTTCCCTAATCCTAACAGATGTGCCAGTGTGACATGCACTAAATCAAGCTTCCCTACAGATAGTAACTTCAGACTTTGTAGTGTAGCTTACACTTAGCCTGTCTCACTGCTAGGAGCAAGATTAATGCCTTAAAAGCCCCTTGTTGGTGGCCCTTTTTTCCAAATGGAGGGGGCTTGGTGACTGACTTAAATAGCTGTTCAAAACTGTTGTGGCTGTTGCTAAGAAACTGAAGCTGTAAATGAGCACTAATGGATGACCTGCATCCTTCAGGGCAGAGAACAATCTCTAAACATCCATTCTCTCTATTTATAGATAGAAACTCTCTTCAAGTCCAAAAACTATGAGTTCATGTGGAATCCACACTTGGGCTACATCCTGACCTGCCCATCCAACCTTGGAACAGGACTCCGTGCTGGTGTGCACATCAAGCTACCAAACCTTGGGAAACATGAGAAGTTCGCAGAAGTCCTCAAGAGGCTTCGGCTGCAGAAACGAGGCACAGGTGAGAGGTGATAGTGATGTCCTAGTCAGGCTGCTCTAAGACACCTGCATAAGCCTGGCTACAGCCAGAGCCATGTTTTGGTTCACACTGGCAGTGTCTGTCAGACCATCCAAAAGGTACCCTCGTAAAGCACATGGAGAGGACCAAGCCTTAGAATTGTATCTTGGAGGAACTGGGGATGCCAATGCTCTGCTTAGCCTGTACTGTATCTGGCTATCTAGGTATGGTCTTCTCTGTGGTATTCTGAGCACCAGATAAGGCGGACCTGGTGGCAGCTCTTCCTGTTGTAATCAGGGATGGGAATCCTGATTTAACTTCTGCCTAGGAAGTACCTACAGCAGGTACTTCTGACCACAGGTTAGGTTGCTCATGGGTTAAAAGAATCACAAGCTGGCCTAACAGCATGCTCAGTGGCTCATGTTGGTGGTCATGTGCAGCTTTATGTCCCTGCCTGTAAGAGGAGGCAGCAGTGACGGCTTGTAGAGAATTGTCTTGCTGTGTTCCCCCCTCAAGCTAGTGAGGGAAGAAAGGCAGAAGCACCTGCTCTAGCAGTGGTCAGTGTACTAACTGAATCTCTTGCTCCAGGTGGTGTGGACACAGCTGCTGTCGGAGGAGTGTTTGATGTCTCCAATGCTGATCGTCTTGGCTTCTCTGAGGTGGAGCTGGTGCAGATGGTGGTGGATGGTGTGAAGCTGCTCATTGAAATGGAAAAACGCCTTGAAAAAGGCCAGTCCATTGATGACCTCATACCAGCTCAGAAATAAAGCACTTTATTCTCATGCTTCCTAACTTATTGGATGAATAATAAAATGTCACTCCAATTCAAACCCCTGGGGTCAGAGCCCACTTAGTTACACTGTAGAGAAGTCTTCCATCCATCTGTGTTAGAGTTTATTTTTTTGATGGTTGAGATGTTGCTGAAAATGAAATAAACTATTGTTTTGGCCTGAGATGTCTTAGATGTGTTAACTGAATGTCTTTGAGATGCAAGTGATGAGTCTTTGGTTTTTGTAGTTAAGCTAGATGGGCTGGTTTTGTGTGCTAGCATCTTCCTGGCTGTGTTGCTGCAGTCTACTAGAGTTGAAGTGTGGTTAAAGTAGTGTCAAAAGTGAACTTTTAACTTGATTGTAGTTGCCGTAAACTTGAGAACTAGTGTTAAACATGAGTCACTGCAAACATGCCTTACCTCCAAGGCTTTGACTTGTACATCTGCTCATGGCAACTGTAAACTGTCATTATCCTGACTACAGCAAGCCAAGCTGACTCCTGCAAGGGAGAGGAGACAGATCTGGGTACAAAGGGCTGCTGTTTTCAGACAGGTCCTCCTGGGGCTGCAGGGCAATGCTCTGAGGTCAGGCTTCAGCCCATAATAATACTGATGCTAAGCTAGTTCGTGGGGAGAAGATCACATCTTTAATCTAGAGACGTGCAGAGAGTTGGTGTAAACAACTAATTGCTTTCTTGGGGGTAAGGAATGAGGTGAAACATAGATTAAACCCATGCTTCTCTATATGGTTTTAGCTTAACCTGGGAAGAGTTTGGGCTGTAAGCTGCCAGTTACAGGAAAAATATCAGATAACTGTAGCTTTCTTCAGTTGACTTGTTGGCCCATGCACTTGTCTCAGGAACCTAAAACCAAGCAGTATAGTCAATTAAAACATGATAAATAGTTGGATTTTTTCCCAAACTGGGTCTGGCTTGCAAGCTCAGGCTGTTTTCTGGGTGTGAGCTTACAGTGTTGTATCAAGTAGATCTCCAGAATGGCTGTAGTCAGTGTGCTTGCTGTGTGGAAGCATCACATTAGTAATGTACATGAGCAACATTTTGCAGAAGTACTGATAGCTAGGATCGTTGGACCCTTAGTAACAACAGCTTTTGCAGCTCATGCAACCTGGGAAGCAGATAGTACCTGCTCAATGCTCTACTCACTGCTAAAACCTGGCTTTTATAGAGCGAACGTGATGAAAGGTTGATACATAGCTTCACAGCGTGAAGCTTTATATAGGTTTATGTAGATAACTGAAGATTTCTTTTGTAGAGGCTGTGATATTTCGAAGGCTGTGATTGCAGGCTGTCACTCAGCTGAAGTGATGACTCCAGTTGGGGTAAGCGAATTAAATTTTTCTGAGGGAAAGGCTGAGTGAACATTTCAGATGAGACTTTTTTTTTTTAAGGTAGCTTTCTATGTGATTCAAATTTAACTGAGTGGGGGAGAGGAGATCACATGTAAGAGCTTTGTTCTGTGCTGGGTGATGTTACTGTATTTGAGTTAATCAGCACAGGGTTTTTTCTGTATGAGGCTTGTGAGAGCAAGGAAGGGAAAATGGTACAAGAGACAACTGGCTGGTTCTGTATATTCTTTAGATCCCCCTTGCTGTGCTTTGTGTCACTGTTCACAGACGCTTGGCAAATAGCTGGTGCTGCATCTTGTAATCAGAGTGTTCATTTAGTGGTGCCTCTCCTCAACACAGCATCGTTACTGTGCTCACAGCAATTAGCTAATGGAGGTGCCTGAAAACATGTCTATTTTTTTCCTAGCTATATCAGCTGGACTAATAAAACCATCTCTCTCCCTATGCATCTTGTTTCTCCTATGTCCTTAGCCCATCAGAGCTGCTACATCTCTCTGTCTTGTTTTGGCCCCTGGGTCCCCACAGTCTGAGGCAGGACCTGTAGCTGGCTAAAAAAATTATGGTCAAAGCAGCAAGCTAGACTTTAATGCTTGCATCCAACTCAATACTTCTTTTTAATTGCTTTTCTTTCCCACCCACCACCTTTGCTGTGTTCCCTCCTGTTGTTGCCACGAGGAATAACACGACTGTGCTTTTGTTCCAGCTTGTACAAAGCAATTGAAAATATTCCAGAGAACCAATGTGTCATGGCAAAAGGCTGGACACAGCGACCTACCCCAGCTGGGACTTGCTAAAAACCTGTGACCAAGAGAGAAATGAAACCTCCCACCCCCTCAACCTTAAAAGCTTCGGTTTGATTCTCAGCATTACTCACTGTCGCGCCCTGGGTGCCTGTCGTGGGTCACTCAGATACTGCGGCCCTACGTAGCAGGTCACGCGGAGAGGCTGCTCGCTTGTGCCTCGGGCACCTGAAATTGCGCTGGGCAATGGCAAGCTGCTGTGGGTCAGGGGTGCCTCGGCCTTAAAGCGAGGGGAGGAGAGGGAGGTGATCAGTCGCTACTGTGCTTTATACAGGGGAGCTGCAGTTAGCCTTGCTGGCCGAGCCACCCGTGTCACGTAGCTTTTGGGAAGGACGCGGGAGCTGGTGTGGCCGGCGGAGCCCTCTGGGTGGGTGAGCTCATGCTCTGCATCGCACCCAGCGCTGATGGCGGCGTTCCTCACCGAGCCTGGAGCTGTGCACGGGCTCCTTCGTTGGCCCAAAAAGTGCTGACGGTGCGTGGGTGCGGGCAGGGGAGGAGAGGGGCCGGGGAGCCCTTTGGGCCATGCAGGCGCGTGTTGCCCCTCTGGGCTTTCCCGTGAAGTTTTAGCCGAACTTTTCTGGCTTACAGGTTCGGGAGCAGCGATCTTCGCTGCCAGGGAGAGCAGCTGAGCTCTGCCGGCTGCCCCGCGGGCCTTGGGGTGGTGTCCTCTTGCGCTGCCTTCACACAGGCCGGCATGTTGTCCCTCAGCTGCCAGCTCACCATTTGAAACACGCACCGTTTTTATAACATTTTCAACGGGATTTTCTTTTTGTCATTGTCTTTTTCTTCTGACTTTTTCTCCTTTCCTCAGGGGAGCGGCTGCCTAGCCCTGGCCTGCGTGCGATGCCCATGCAAGGCAATGCCTGCGCTGTCGTCAGCCATCCCAGTCCCCTTCCTTCTCAGCATGTGTAGCACAGGCAGCACATTGGGTCCTTATTCAAGAAATCAAGCTACTTGGGAAACCATTTACCTCTCAGATTACGCTTACTGGCAGTAGACTGCCCATAAATGCTCCTTATTCCGCATTCATGCTATCTATGAATCTTATTCATGGTCTTTCATGTGCTTGTGGACTAAGCCACATGGAGAATGGTGGTAAGCTCAGCATCACGTCATCAACCCTGGGCACCCTGCCGTGCCGTGGGAAGCTCCCAGCCTAAGCAAATTGGTCAAGCTCCCCACACACTCCCTTGTGTCCTCAGCCAAGTGAGGGGACAGGATGGCTGCTTCACGAGGAGGTCCAGGTGCTCCAGGGAGTCCCCTGCTTCCTGGGAGGTGGCCAAACTGTGTGACTCCTCTCTCATGAAAACAGAGTATGGAGCAAGGTGGTTTTATCTGCTGGACGCCCAGCGAAAGTTCTGCCCTCCACCGGGGATCCTCGCTCAGCTCAGCTCGGCTCAGCTCAGCCCAGCCCCAACCACAGCCAAGGCCAGGGCAATGCTTTCCTCTGGCTTTCCATTTTGCCCAGCGTAATTAATCCATCACTAGGCCAAGAAGAAAAAGGAAGGTGCTATTGCCTAATGTCTCCAGCACCTGTCTGGGAGGGAGGAGGTTTAGGCTCCAGCCTGTCCTCAGATGAGCGTTACCATATTTTTACGCAACGTGGAATAGTTTAAGCAGGAATGTTTGAGTGATTTTTTTTTTTTCCTCCACCCACCCACCCACACACGAAAAATGTGGTAGCGTGGTGGGCAGGGCACTCTTCTGGGAATGGAGACGACATCACAGCCTTTTCATCTCCTGTTTGCTTTTCTTTTTCCCCTGGGGAAGTGGCAGGCCAGCAGGCTCCTTTGGCTTCTCTGCGTTCCTCTGGCTAGTCTGCCTTCCGACCTCTTCTAAAAAATTATAGTTACAAAGCTGGAAATAGCCTGGGTGACTGTTTGCTCCAGCTCTCCACCACTGGGACAGGGCACTTCAGCATCCTGGGGCTTTGTTGGGTTTATTTGTTCCCAGTGAACAGGGAGCCAAGCCCAGTGCTGGAGGAGGACACTGCCTAGCCTGAGGTGTTGAGGTGAGAGGCTCATCAGAACCAGGTCTCTTGCATCACTTGTCCCTCTTCCCCCGTTTTTTGACATGTTGAGGTTTATTTTCTTATACAGAAATTACGCAAGCTCCTGCCCAGCTCCATCTCAAGGCCCAGGCCACTTGCCCTGGGTTCCCGGGCCCACGGTACCTCTGCATCACTGGCTGCAAGCCACTGGCCACCGCATGGGAAAACCCAATGGTGAGGGCTGCCCTTGGGCTGCAGAGGTATTTGTCTCCACTGGGTTTCCCCTGCCTTTTCAAAGACCATATTTTTTTGTCCAAACGCTGCATAGAGCCAGGTTGAGCACACCAGGTGAGAAGCCGTATCTACTACACCCACAGTGTGGGTCTAGTAATTAAATTAGCAGCGTGGGCTGAGACTGGGATTGACAATTAACGGGGAAAATCTGCATTACCAGACAGCATAAAAATAAACAGAGATGCATCCAAACCTACCAAAGATTCCTCCTCCAGCCAGTGAGTAAGACTATGTATGTATATTTTTATATATGTATATTTTTATTTATACATATATATGTGTGTTTTAATATATGTGTGTGTGTATATATATAAGAATATAAACTTTCAAAGGGCAGAATGTCTTATGCTCAACACCTGGCAAAATGGATAGCAAGGGTACCAGAAAAATGTGAACACTGAGGTTTGTAATGAATGTCAAAAGCTTGAGCTAAAACCACAGAATGGGCAACCCTGAGCTTGCTATGATACAATTTCAGAATAAAACCAGAATCGAAGATTAATGTGACAGATGCACATGCAAGCCTCAGATCTTTGTAAAAACCTCGGCTTCTCTCTGTGTTTAGTGCAGGTGGGTGCGAGGTTCAGCAGACAGCTGCAATCCAATTGCTCTTTCCACATCCACTATGATGACCAGAGAGTAAAACTGAGAATAACCTGTGCTGAGGAGACCTTGGAGGTTTCAGCTTATGTTTTTGCCGTGATTTATTGTGATGGTGTTTGACGGTAGCACTTGTGCACAGCAAAGCTTTCCTGAATTACTCGGGAACGAGCAAGACTGGAAAATAAGTGAATTAACTCAGCTGAAACCCCATGTTCTTTAGCCTCGTCCAACAGAGCAGTTAGCACATACACCGAGGACAGTTTTGTTGAGGTGTAAGTAGTGGCTGTTTGCAGTTCAAACACTGCTGTGTGTTCAAAGCACAGTGAAACTGAAGGGAAAACCAACAGCAGGTTCAGTGCATGCACCAGCCCTGCCCGTGGGAGCTGATGGAGGTCGTGTACCAGCTTTGGCACAGAGGGGGTTTCTCCTGCTTCACTGGCCCACCTGGCCAGGGACAAGCTGGAGGCAACCACAGCAGTGAGAGGCAAACAAGGTGGTTTTAGGGCACTGGGTGGTGAAGTCATCTTAGGCAGGGAAACTGGTGTTTCAGTAAGCATGAGCCAGGCTGCGTCCGCCTGCAGGAACTGGCCGGTCTCCCTCGACGGCTGTGGTGAAATCCCCTGAATCATCGCTAATCACTGCTCAGGATGACGATGTTCCCGGGCTGCCGGGCAGAGTGTGGCTGCGATTACCGGGCAGCCGGCAGAACCGTCCCGCGCTGACAGTGCCAATACGGAGGGACACACCGGAGTGAGTGGCTGAACATGTCCAGATGGGCACGAGAGGAGAAGTCTCCAGTGGGGACGAACACCAGGAGAGCCATGGGACCATGCTGCTCCACGAGTGACCTGTCTTCACCAAAGGGCATCGGGATACCATCATATCGGATCGCTGCTGTTAACAGCCTCCAAGTTAGGACTTGTCTGGGAAGAGATGGCTCCAGGGATACTCGTGGGAATGTGCATGAGAAGAGGATTGCGATGGACAGGAGCACTCATGGCCCCAGTGTCAGCTCCTCACCATGGGAGAGTGATGGCTGGCTTTTTTTTTTATAAGCCATTGTTTTAAGGCAAAACATCATTGGGCGTTTTGAGCATTCCCCTGGGGCTGGAATAAGTGCCTTACTTTCTTCCCTCTGACTCTGGGACGTCCCCCCTGCCACCCTGCTGGGGTAAGGGGACATGCTGCCACCAGCACCGCTTCCTCTTCACCGTCTGGTGGGTGGCACGAGGTGTTCTCTTCTCCCACAGAGGGGTGGCTAGTGGAGTCCCAGCAGTGCCCCAACACTTGCATCTACCTGGAGGGTGGAAAGGGCCATGAGGAATCAACAGCTCAGCTATTTCCCACTGCTGAAAGCCTCAGGAGAGGCTTGAGGATTTCTTACAACTATCCTGGAGGCTGGAGGAGAACAGAGGAAGGAATGCAAAGCCAGGCATGCGTGGACATGTGTGCAACCTCTGCAGTGTACCCAGCCGCCCCCAGCACTCAGCCTGAGTGCCCCCCGGGTGCCCTGGGCACCTCCCCATTCTGCCCATGGCTCTCCGCAGACTGATCCCCAGCCCCGCCGGCTCTCAGCATCCCAGAAGGTCCATCCTTCCCCTCCACACAACTTCTGTGAAGCCCCATCCCAGCAGCAAGAGGTAAGTTCTGGGGGACGCTGCACCTCCCCACCTCAATGATGTCCCAAAGGGCTGCGTCTTGACCAGCATCCTTGGCCACCAGTGACCACACAGACCATTTCTCACTACAAGGCATCTCCTGTTTGCATTAACACGGAAGAGAGTCAGGTTGAGAGGCAGTAGGGGGTTGCACCAGCCAGCTCTCTGCAGGGCTGTGTGAGAAGCACACTAATGCAGCCACTGCTGCGTATCACGTCTGAGCATCACTCAGCCTTGTGCAACAGCTGAACTGCCCACCAGTTAGCTCACCAAAGTGCTCACTTTGACTTGCTTATGCTGTGGGGTGCCATGAAGTGGGGCAGGGCTGAGGGCTCATCTAGGCAAAAGGCTGAGCTAATCTCACAGCCAGCAAGTGAGGGATGTGACCAACCCAGAGGCAAAAGCTACATGTTTTCTGTTACTTGGTGGTTTAGTCTTTTTTTGGGGCTTTTTTTTTTTTTTTTTTTTTTAATTTTGTGGTTTTTATTTGCAATGAACCCTGTGGTTTGCAAAGAGACTTGTCAGCAGGATGGAGACCTTGCAGCTTAGTGCTGAGGGAGCTGCCTGCTTTGGATTGCAGGCAACAGTCTGTGTCACTGCTGAGCCAGAACAAGGTGATGAACATCATCACCAGGGAATGGAGAAGGTCCATCTCTGCCAGGCCTGCCACTTGCTGCTGCTGTGGGGCAGCACCCCAGCATGGGGGGCTGGTTTCCGAGTATGTCAGAGGGGAAGGGTCCCTGCAGCAGCACAGGGCTCTGCCTTGGTTCATGTGCCTCAATTCCTGGCAATAACCTAATTTTGGACGAAACCAAGCCCCAGCTCCAGCAAGGAATTGTCAGTCTGGACCCAGCTGCTGCCCCTGGAGCATCTGGCCTCTTCTCCCACTGGTGGCCACAGATGCTTGGCAGCATATCATGCTTGTGGTCACCCATGTCCCCACACAGGCGAGGGGACTGCCTGTTTTGAGGTGCAGCCCTGGGCTCACCTGAGTCCAAGCATCACTGCCTGATGCCACGACCTGTTGTCAGTAAAGTGCTGCGTCCCTCTCCTCTCTTGGGGGAAACAGGACATCTCCAGGGGCCCAGGACCCTTCCCTACAGCCCCCTCCTACTCCCCTCAAAATGCCTTTGAATTGATTCAGGTGGTCCTGTGCTTGGGCATGACACCCCTGAACACCTGGCTGGGAAGACCCTTGCACATAGTACAAAACAGTTTTAAAAGCAGACAAAAGTTGTATTTTGTTTTTCCTCACGAGGAATAAAAGATCAGCCCTTGAGCAGTGTTTATCAGAAAGGACACCAAGTGGTGAGTCAGCTGGAGTCCATGAAGAGGCATTAGACAGCAGATGGCCAGTGTATCTTTCCCAAACACTTTTATAAAAATCAGTGTCAAAGCCAGCAATGACATGTCTTTGCATTTAGCCTATGTGCCCTTTCAGCCATTACTGTCCTGGGGCACCTGTACAACACCCTCTCTCATGATCATTTCCATTTTGAAAGTCCATTGACATGTTGAGATTTTTTCATGCAACTTAGTTCAAGAGAGAAGCCTCCACCAAGAACAACTCTGGAGAGCCACCATCTTGTATAGGGTTTGTTTAAATGCCCAGCTGATGTGCCTTTCAGCTCAGTTTATTCACCTTCAGTTGAAGCCAGCCCTGAGCAGGAACCACCAAAAATCACGTTATTAGATTACCTAAAAGGGATTTGGAACAAACGCATCAAGAAGATATAGAGAAATGGTGAAATACATTTATAGACCCAAGAGCTATTCGAGGCTCAATGGGCATGGGAACAGTTATTAAAAAGACTAATAAAACTAGGAAGTAAGGTAAAACAATTTTTAAGATACTAAGAAATATCTTACAGTGGGTACCAGTGCGGGGGGGTAAACACTCTGTTGTTTGCCAGCACCCTTAGTCCCATGACACTTTCATACACAAACATCCACCATTAAGCCTTTATTAATCCTCCCTTCTGATTTTTGCGCAGGTCATTTAGCATTACTTGGTACGGAGCTTAGGGGAAAACCTAATAAGCCAACCACTAATCTTTGAACTTGGCACATAATCCTCCATTTGCTACTTCTCAACGTGTTCTTTCTTGTCCTTCCACCCCACTGAGAAAAACCCTGGAGTGCCGGCAGAGGTAATGGTGGATGGCAGCAGCAAGCTGGCCGCAGCGGCGAGCCTCGGCTCACGCCGGCACCCAGGACATGGTGGCCGTGGCCAAGTGGCTGCAGTTTCTAAACAAGTGGTTGCAGGAGATATTTTGGGACCTGGAAATGAGCCTCTCAGAAAAGGTAACCTGTGGTGAAGGGACTATTATCAAGGCACGCTGAGACTGTGGGATCTTTGGAAAATAAGACAAGAAAATTAAATTCATATATACTTATTTTAAGCAACAGCACTTAACTCTGCATGAGCATGCAGCTGAAGCATATTTGCAAGTGGCTGAAAGCTTGTCAGTATTTTCTTTCCTTTCCAAGGTAGAAAAGACCCCTGCCATCCCCCCAGGGGGGAACACATGATGCTAACCCAGGAGAAGGACACTTCCAGGGCTGGGCTTTGGGGGCAACAACAACATTGAAACCTCAAACTCTGGCTTGGAAAAGAAAACAAGATCGCTCCTTCAGCTTACGCCGGGCTTAGTGCTAACAGTACTTTGTGTTTGTATGATGTTGCATTTAGCATTTAGTATTGTTAGCCCCATTTCACAGCGCGGAGGAAGCAGCTTTGCTGAGGCTGGGGACAGGGTGGGCAAAGCAGCTCTTAGACGTGTTCCTCTGCCTTCCTGCTCACCTGCTTCAGAAGGGAGGGTTAACCTGGTCACTCCTTTTCTCTGGATAGAATATAGAAAAAAAAAATATCCTGGTTTGAGATGCAGAATCCTTCCGTAGCTGAGTGTCTCATGTACAAACTCACTCACAGCCCTGGTCAAGGATTTCAACAAAGTATTTTTGTCCCAACTAGCTGGATTTTATTTATGCCCCTTTTAGTCTGTTCCTTCCTCAAGATTAAAAAAGAAAAACCAACAAAATTAAAAATAAAATACAAAAGTCTCAAGAGAGCTCAACCTTTCCTCTTGCCACTGCCTCTCCTGCAGAAATAGAAAATTCCTGCAGACTTTCTCTTGGGAATGGAAAAGACTGTAAAAAGCACGTTATTGAAGGTGAAGAGTCTTGAGGTCCACTTGCAGCCAGAGACCCTGGTCCCCCCTACAGGTCACCTCCTGCCAGCATGGGGAAGGCACCAAAGGAGACATCACCCTCCAACTCAGCTCAGGGCAGGCCCTTGTGCCAACCTAAGCGCTGACAGCAATAAAACCCTGTGATCGATGTGGCCGGCTCCTGGTCTGCAACTCCCCCAGCTCCTTGTTTCAGGTGCTGGGCTTTGTCCTCCAAGTTTTGGCCATTTTGGGGTGTGGGACCCCTTGTGCCCCACACCCTTTTGGGTGCTGGTGGTGGCAGGATGGGGCTTTGCTGCCCCAGGAAGGCTTGGAACACCTCGGGAGCAGCAGGAGTAGTTGCAGAGAGCGTGGTCCACCCAAAGGAACCCAATAAGGGAAGGGGGTAAAAGCAGGGAAGAGCCAGGGAGAAATCTCCCTGCAGGGTGAAAGTGGGGTTGGAAAGCTGAGTGCTGCTCTGGCAGGCTGTGTTCCCTCGTTCTCATGGAAACAGGAGCGATGCCCTCCAGCTTGGCTGTTTTCTCAGCTTGTTTATAAAGGCAGCTCCTGTTTATGCTGACGAGCGTTTACGGCAGCCCCTTTCCTGGGGGCTCCCCCAGCAGGACCCCGAGGTGGCCTGCGAGGAGCAAGGCAATGTGGCGAGGCCCAGGAGGAAGAGCTGCCCCTCTGCCAGGCGAGCGCTATCTAATCGGGGTAACGGCTGGAGCCCCATAAATGGCAGCGCTGGCGAGCCCCGGCCCTGCGTGCCGAGGAGGCTCTGACAAGCCGGTGGTAACTCCTGTATCTGCTGTAGGTCAAAGTCACATTCGGCAGAGGCCAGGAGCGCAAGCTGGCATGTTTCGACTTCCCTTCTACGCTGAGCAGGCAAGGAATCTTCTAAATAAAAAATCTCCCTTGGCCCAAGCACAGGCAACAGCCGCCTTTCGAGTAGTCGGGTCGAGCAAGAGACTTCCAAATCAGGGCATCCCCGTCCCCCTGCGGCCCCTGTGCTGCCTGCGTGCGAGCTCTGAATGGGGAATGCTCTTTTCTCCCCACGCTAGAAAAGGGAGCTCATCTGTTCCTATTAAAGGATATTGCTTCATCTCCGGCTGGGCTGATGTTTGCATAGGCTGGAAGCTGCAGCCCAGCAGAAGTCCTTGGCGAGTCATATTTGGGCTTCAGGTCTGTTTGGGGATGCTCATATTTTTATGAAGGGTGCAGCAGGGTGTTGTCGTTACAGCCAGGGGTGCTTGCAGCAGAGCTGGTGGGTCCTGGGGACTGAGCCCCCATCCCAGTGCCTGGGTGGTGCTTCCATGGGGCAGCACCCTCCTGCCATCACCCTCCACCCTATTGGGCAGCTTCCCACTGTGGGGGGCTTGCAAGACCTGCAGGTTGGAGTGATGCTTTGTGAGCCTGAACACCACTTCGCAAGTGACAAGAATGCTGGCCAGGAGAGGGGGATGTGGCACCAGCCCCTTGAGGTCCTGCAGGATGACCTCCACCACGGTGGGGTGGCCAGGTCAGGACAGCCCTTCACTGTCTGGGATTTTGTTACTGCCAACTGCATTGCTCTCCAAACCAGGCTGGCTCCACAGCAGCAGGCTGCACACGGGTCTCCACTTGCCTTGGAGCCGTATGTCCAGACCATTCATCTGCAAGCCACAAATCCAGGGCCAGCACAAGTTGCTGCAGTTTGGGGGCTGACTTGTTTTAAACCACAGATGATCCCTACTGTCACTTCAGTATCCACGAAGCTGAACAGGGCCAAACCTGACATGTTTCCTGCAAAGCACTAGGGTTTCTGCTGACATGTTCACCCCACTGAGGTTCAGCCTGGCCCAGCGGTTCACAAAAGCCATAGCTGACATTGTCTGGGAGCAGCAAGCGGGGAAAAGAGCTCCCTCGCTTTTTCCTATGTGCACACCAAGGCATCGAGCTTTCCCTTTAGCTCAGGCACAGCCAGGTCTGGCCGCCAGCGCACTGAGCCACCTCCATCCCTCCTGTTTTCTCCTCCTCCCAGCTCCCCAAAGGCAAGGAGGGGCACAGGCTCGTCACAGCAGCAGATGACTTTTTCCACGGAAACAGATGACTGCTTCAGCTGACGTGTTGTCTTTGTGTTGAGCTTGATCCCACCTATTCTGATTGTCACTGTTGTTATTATTTCCATAACTACTTTTCCTCCAGACTTCCAGCGTGTTCCTGCTCTGTGAACACATTGCTCAGCCCTGCCTGCTCCCGGGGCTTAGAGGCTTCAAAAAGCATCTGAGACCTGTGCTTCCTGGTAACAAGTGCTCCTTCCCTTGGATCCTCTGTGATCTGCAGCATATCACATGTAGGGATGAGCTGCCCAAGAGACCATGACCACGGCCACAGCAGGAGACACAGGCTGCCAGCAGCCAGCCGGGGAACCACTTGGGCTGGGGCAGGAGGGAAGGTGGCCATGCTCCTGGCTAGCACTGAACCAGAGGGTGGCTTTGCTCCTTCTCTGCCGAAGGAGAAAACCTTGCTTGAATTCAAGCATATGACAGCCTAAGCAGGAGCCAAGTCTTGAGGTTTTTCTGTGTTGCTGCAGGCTAAGGGATTCACAAAACAGCT
The DNA here is from genome assembly GCF_034619465.1 of Leptosomus discolor. Lineage (NCBI taxonomy): Eukaryota > Metazoa > Chordata > Aves > Leptosomiformes > Leptosomidae > Leptosomus > Leptosomus discolor. Next base: position 12,283,994 of record NC_141393.1, read on the forward strand.
TGCTGTTTCCTTCAGCGGTGGTGGTGAGACAGTCACAATTATCCATCCAGGGAGACTTCAGCATTCATCCCCCAGCTCCCTCCCTGGGATCTGCACAGGACATCTCCAGTCCAGCTGACACAGGCAGCCACGCTTTGGCCATAGCCAGGGCTGACAACAAGATGGACAGCCCTTTTCAGCGCCGCTTCAAACAGATACCAGTTCCTTATAGTGAGGATTCAGGAGACTTTCTGGCTCCCCCAAGACATCACTGGCCAACCATCTGCCTGAGTTGACTGTGAATATTTATGATCTCCAGAAAGGACAGCAGCAGGTTGTGCCCAGGACAAATAACCACAGGGTTAATGTACTGTGCCTCCTCCTAGTTCTTTGCTGGGCCTATGACTACAGTACAAGCTTGAAGGTCCTCCCGACAGTGTCCTTGGGTGCTGTGAACCCCTTTCTCATACCTTCTCCAGGAAAGAAAATTTCAGTAAAGTTCTCACAATGCTGTGAAAAGTTATTACTTTACTTTGCTGAGAAGAAAATTTGGGACCTTCTCAAACTACTCCACTTAGGTCTACCAACAGAGAGCTTTTGTTGTCCTACACATCAACCTACCCACACTCATCGTGCTGGCCAGAAAGAGATCTAACTTGAGACTTAGGAAAGTCTGGCTCCTACTCTTCCTGCCTTGTGACAGACACTTGCAAAAGCTGCACCACTCCTTGTGTGCAAGGCCAGGACCTTCCTTTCCTCTTTCACACAGGGGCTAGCCTAGCCCACATAAAAGGTCCTTCTGAGGAGTGCCCAGCAGAAGAGCATCCAGCCAGCCAAAGGAGAAGTAGGTCTAGCAACTAGACAAGAAACCAGGGCTAGGAAGTGGCCTGGCCCCAACCCAGCCTGGATTCAGGCCAGAAAAGAGAAATGAAACCAGCCAAGATAGGAAGAGGCTTTTCACTATGATTAGGCAGTGGTTCGTCCTTCATTCTCCAGCTCACCTCCACCCTGGGGCAGCACCCGCCCCTGCCAGCCACGGCTGCTGTGTTCTGGAGTAGGATGGCAGCAGACCTGGGTGCTCTTTTGTGAAGAACCAAAACTAGAGAAGGATGTGCCAGTGGGTGATCTCATTTCTTGTGGGTACTCCCTGACACCTGCCAGGCTGGACCCTCGCTGTGGACAGGCAGTGGTGGTGAGCACTGGTGACCATTCATTGGTCGTGTGGGGATTGCCCCAGAGGCTTGCAGCATGAGGGGACCTCTGCTATAAGCACTAGCTAGGAAGGAGGAACAACAAATGACCGTCCTAAAAACCGACCCAATCCTCCAGCCATGCCTGGGAAGAGGGTGCTGAGGGAAGGAATTCCTGCTACTCCATTTTCAAATCCATTGGTCCAGTCTACCTACTTGAAAATAGAATAGAAGCAGAGATCAGATCACTCCAACCTTTCCTCTTCTAGACTCAGCTCCACTTCTGCTCTGTCTCCTGCTTCAGGAGATGGCCTAGTTAGAGACCCTGTCACCCACAAAGACCAGTTTTAGTACCCTTTCCTGAATCTCAGCCCACTCCGGGATTCTCCACACGGCAGCTGGTGAGTGGGATTGCTGGCAGGCCTTTTTGTCTCCAATGGCATCAAGGATGAGCAGGGCTGTGTTCTAGCTCCTCCTGGGTTTAACACCTCGTTTCCTTTGCTGTCTGCCCCAGAAACTTGGGAGAGGAGGATACACACCCTTTAGGCTCAACAGCAGATTGTACAAACCACGCAAGTGCAGATAGCTTGCTGCGCTGCAAACTGAAGAACTGGTTTGGGAGCTCAGATTTACTGGTGACCACTTCCTCTTCGCACATACACTGATTTCTAAATGGGCACAAGCCCTTCATCGAGCACCAGAGAGCTGGTGGAAATCCTCTCAGGCTGCACGAAAAGCGCCATTGCTGCAGAGACTGCCTGTGCCTCAGCCCTTCGCCCTTGCACCAGAAGCCAGGCTGGAGAGTGCTCTGCAGCCAGGGCTGGTGTCAGGCACTGCTCAGGCTGAGAGGCATGTCCAGAAAATCCTCCTCTAGCAGTCAGTTTGACATGGCCAGTATTGCACAAGACGTGCTTGCCAGCGTGACCCACATTTGGAGGTAAAGAAAGGCCAAGTTACAGCAACGAGCCTTTACTCTACATGTTCAGTTTGCTGTAATCTTCAGAGCCATTTCCTGCACTAGAGTAATTTCATTTGAAAAGACTGACCGATATATTATTTCCAAGACATTGCTGTGGACATGGAGAAGTGGAAGCTCCCGGTTTTGCCTTGCTGGCTGGCTGCAGGGTGCTCGGGTTGGGCAGAGGGCATGGTTTCAGGTACCCCAGCCCCAGAAAATGGTTCAATAAAGATTTTGGTGTTGGACCAGAAGTACACACAAATTTGAGCAGATGTTGGTAAAAAGGTTTGAACTGTTGGAAAAGCAGCACTGAACTCGTAACAGAGAAGGACCAGCACCTCCCCCCACCCTCTTCCTTATTTCTCTTCCTCTATTCTGTGGGAAGCCACTTTTGAAGAGAATCAGGGTCTCCCACCTCTCAGGCCATAGAGCTTCTGCAGGTTAAAGCTGTGTAGAAGTGGATCCCTCCAGACCTCTGGCTGGAGCATGCCAGTGTAGCTTAGACTAGCTAAGTAAGGGCAAGAAATTACCATTTTCTGTCTCCAGGCATACACTCCTTGCTCTAATAAGCTGCAAAGGTTGAACAGTGCTGGCAGGAGAAAGGAGAGCCCTAGTGCAGTGTCCCCCACAGCCCTTGTGGGAGGCAGGGGAATCAGACCCTTTCAGAGGTCAGAATTTGGCCTCCAACCTCTGCAATGCCCTACCCACAGGGTTGCTTTATCACCAGTGAATTTAGCAGCACAAAACCCCATTTCTCTGCAACCAGCAGATATCACAGAAGAGGTGACTACCACCACACTCCACGTGTCCCCAGTCAGGACACACGCACGTGCCTTAAGTGAAGATAAAGGGCACGTTACTGCAGCAAGTGTTACAGGTGCAATCAGCGTAACCACAAATTTCAGTGCAATACCATGCTGATCCAGAGCTTTACTTCCAGGTTTTCGGTTTTCCATTTAGCAGCATGTCTATCTTTGGTTCAGTCCAAATTTAGGACTTCTTTTCATCCCCTGCCTTCCCTGAACTCAGCTGCTAAATCAATGAAACTGAGCTATGCCGTGAAATGCTGAACGCTACTGCTTCCAAGACAGAAAACTGGGAAAAGGCATCATCCGAGTGACAAAACAAGGCAAGGATGAAACATTCTTTATTCTCACGTGTTGTCATAGGACAGAAGGGGAGGGTAAGGTAGAAGTAACAGTAAGTTAATGAGAGATGCTGGATGTTGGTTAAATAAACTGCGTGTCACCCCATAAACCTTGGCCCTCATCCCTCTGCTTTATTTTTATCCTTGACAAATGCTTTTGTCACTGCCTTTACTTCTGCTGGTTTGCAAAGGTGGTTCCACATTTCCCTGCTTCTTCAGCGGAATTAGCCAGACGTAAAACAGTCAGGAAAAAAATAAAAATCTGTCTTACATCATGCAACGCTCACTCTGGTGGACCAAGCTAATAATGTCAGCAATACAAAGAAAATTAGAGAACAGTCTTTGGTATTTTAAGTCACCCAAGTGATTAGATGCACAAACTAGAGCTCGGCTCCCCTTTGTGCACAGCAGAATTCATCCCTATTCCACCAGGATTCACCCCGAGTGCAGCTCTGACCTGAAAAGTGACCTTTTAAGGAGAGCTGCCTCTTGATCGGCAGATCTGGTCCCTGCTGTGAACTGTCACGGTTTTTAGGCTGGTTTCCCAGAGGAGCAAGCCTTATGTAGCCAGGCAGTGTGTGCGAGTGCCTGCGGTCCTGTCTGCTCAATCTGTCCTCCCTGTAGCTGTTGAACCTGCAAGCTAGCTTCAACCAGGGCTGGCAGACAGATCGGAGATAAACGTCCCTGCCAGTCCCCCAAAAACAGAGCTCAGAGGAGGAACGGGCCTTTCCACACAAGCCCTGCAAGCTGCAGCTTCACCCCAAGAGCTGTTTGCACCAACAAACACAGCGTGAGACGATATGAGAAATGGTTCACTGAGCCCCAGACATAAATCCACATGAACCACGGGCCGCTTGAGCTGGTGCTCACCGAGCTCCTCTTCTGCCACCCTTTGCCCCTTGCAATACTCCTAATGCCTCTCCTAAACAGAACCGAAGGGCCGTCGGGCAGAAAAATGGATGTGGCTCCTTACAGCAACACAACCAGGACAAGCTTTTCCTCCTGCTTACGGAAGCCTCACAGTGAGAGCAGGCTGCTCCCTGAAGAGCCACAGCACCAGGACAGTCCTGCCCCTGTTTGTTAGCACAGAGAGCCCACACAGCTCCTCGCAAGGGCATTTTGTTGTCCTGCATGTTGCCCACCACTGTGCAGGCTCTGCACGCACTGCAGAATACACCTCATTAAGTATGCATCCTGGGGAGGTGTTTGATTCCACAGCGAGAAGTCTGGAAAGCACCTAAGAACTGAAGTCATCCAGAAGACTCGACTCCTTCCTCCTCATCCTAGGGACTGCACTAAATTCAACCATTCATTACAGCCTTGCACTTACTCAAGCTAAACTCTCCTCCAGGTCTGAAAAAAACACTTCAGCAACTGAACACTAAGGAGATCCCTTTGCATTTGCCATGCTCTGTACTACAGACCAACATTGAGATGCTTCAGGGGGCCCTGGAACACTTGTGCTCTTTCCCCAGCTAGAAGAGCACTTACAGACCCAGTCTGGGGAGACGAACGGAGCTCTGACACCATAGGAGACCTCAAAAGGGGACTGTCCCTTGAACTGAGACTTTAGCTCGAAGCTTTCAGCCAGGGCATTCAGTCAAGGCTCATCTCTGGAGATAAGGAGAAAGCAACAAGTTTTAGATGCCAGGGATAGAGGTTCATAAAGGGGTTGGTTAGATAAAGCCACTAAAATACATATATTTGACTGAACAAATTTGTTCTGGTGGCTGCTCCCGGATTGGTGACGAGAAACAGAACTTCCCAACAGCAAAATTCTGCTTTTGCTGCTCGCACCGCATGGCCACGCACAAAGCAACCAGCCCTGCACATGCTGCTTGCCGCAACTCCCACCGCAACCCACACTTTAGGGCATCACCTTGGGAGGTGCAGAGAAGGACTCAGTCCCAGCCGATGGGGTCTGGGACTGCGGGAAGGAGGGAACAATTCGCAGGGCTTCTTCATAGAAAGAACACAAAGGAGCCTGAGATCAACCAAAATAAACAGCTTCTCTGTTCCCACTCGTTGAATCCAAACATCCCAGCAATAAGTAGTACCAGCCACTATTAATCCCCCAAGGGCAAAACTTTTATTACAATAAAAGTGAAAGCTGAAGCTAAATACATGATTTGAAAAAAAATCCTGAGCAAATAAGGAAGTTTCACTTCTTGCCTACTCAAAGCACAAGCGACAAGATTTGTTTGAAGATTAAAACAGACTGCAGGCATGGAAAATGCCAGGCATAAAGCTTTAGAGTTACTTAATGCAGTGAAATATAAATGGCAAGTGATCCCAGATTATTTTAGAAAAGGCTGGCTGCAACTTACATCCTTGATTAGACTGATTACTAAAGGATGAAGAGCAAAATAGCTTCAGTAATTAAATTTCCGAACAGGAAAACAAAGACTCTTGCTCTTTAAAAAGCTGGAAATGAATTTAAATATTCAATATTCCTTTTACCCTTCTCAGGAGAAAAGCCTGCTGCCCAACATGGTCATTTTCTAGGAAAGGAGACGGAAGGCTTGACAAAGAAGTGGAAAAGCATTTTACAGCCCTACAGGTTTTCCATGGCAAAGCTAAGGACCGTTCCACCACACCTCAGCTCCGAAAGCAATAAAACATAACGGAAAGTTAAATGTAGCATTAGGGTATTTGTCAACCTGGAAAATACACAACTTCCATCAATACCTCGCAGTGTATTTTTCCCCCTAATACTTTTAACCGTAAGTCCAAGTTGTCTGAGCAGATGATTCCGCGCGGAGCCAAGCGACCCTTGGAGCTCCTTGCTGCCAAGGCTCCGGGCGGACACCGACCCGAGCCCTGTTTCTGCATTCGAGAGACACCCCGTGGCCACCGCAGGCACTGCACGGCCCTCTGCAGCTCGCCTTTCCTTGCAGAAGGGACCGTCCGTCCGTCCGTCCGTCCGTCCGTCCACCCCCGACCCTGCCGGGCAGCCTCTGCCTTTCCCGCCGCCCCCCGCCCCTCTCCGGCTCCTCCGGGCGCCGCAGGCACAGGACGATTAAAACACACGCGCTCCGGTGGCTCCAAGCTCTTACCGGGCCCGTGGTTTTCCCATCTACGGGGAAACGTGTGGAATCACTTAACTTCATGCCTTTTGGCTGGGTAACGCAGGGGGAATAATGGGAATAATTCTGTGCTCAGACAGACTGTGCTGCTTGCAGTGGGTCACCGCGCTCACGCTGAGCTGAGCCTTGGCAAGAGACACCTCCAAGCAAACGGGACCTCACCCCGAGCTGGGCAAAGGATTGAAAACCGGGCGCTTGTAACACCACTGCCCTTTTACTCCTTGAATTTTTATCCCCATATGTTTTAACAGAATTATTTTCATGGTGAGATATTTCATTATCTGATTTTATTCACCTAATACATTCAGTGTGACCAGCAGCTACAGCGAAACATGAATTGTACGAATATTCCATGCCCTGAATTTCATAAGGATATTATTAAACGATAACATAAGGGTATTAATGGGATGAGAACTGCAACACCTCCATGCCTTGAAATTCAATGCCGTGGTTCCCACAGCAACCATAACCATAGCCACTCCGCATGAGTTTTGCATCTGAGTCTCAGAACACGCAGTTCCAGGTGCTCAACACACGTAAGCAAAAACCAAGCAAAAGTGGTTTTTTCCCCCCTGCAGTAAATATCTTACCTGCAAAGCCATAACCACTACAAGGTGTTAATGGCACTTGTAGGTGAAGATGAACTCCCAACGACTGGCAATTAATGCGCTGAACCTGGCTTCTGTGCGCAGATACTTACCGGACTCACAGCGCTGGTACTGACACAGCTCCTTGTCAGTTATTGCTGGAACACGAGCCCCCAGCTTGTGCCAAAGGTTAAAACATTCTCAGAAGGCTAAAAAAAGAGCTGTTGGGGGTCTTGCAAAGCCTTTGGCTTCAAATACCATACTGCTTCAACTCCAGGAGCAAGGGGTGAAGAGACTGCCCCCTCCACGGTTTTGCTCGTTTTACCCAGCTCCCCCTGGGAGCACGTTAGGAAGAGATCAGCATAAACAGGAAAATGAGAACCATGGAGTTACCCACGTAAGACTGCAGGGTAGCTTTTTTCTGCTCTTAAGTCAGAAGCAAGGAGCACACACATGGAGGATGAGTACTGTATGTGTCTTGTGTTTCTCGGATTTCTCTAAGCGTTTATTGCCGCTGGAATGAAGAACACTGACGGCCTTGGGTAGGAGGTGTAACTTTTACAAAATTCTTATTAATTGCACGAGGTTGAGCTTTTACCCAAAGCTTCCGCCCCTTCCTGCTGGATAACAGTTTCTCCTCTGAAGCGATGGAGTAATGGTCAGTGGTGACATCAATGAAATAATTCACTGCTACCAGCGGGAAAAATCCCAGTCAAAGGTGGAATTGTCACAACCACACTTCATCAGAATGTCAGAGCCAGGGTTTAATTGGCAGCACCAGCCCTTTGTAATAATGTGAGCCTATCTTTACAGGAAAGCTCCAGGGCTTTTCCACGAAAACTTAGAGAAAGGAGATTGTATTGACAGTTGGAAATACAGGGAATTGCAAATCTACAGCGGCACCAGCTTTTCAAAACTGTATTTAATACTTCCTAAACATCTGCAACATGAATTAGAAAACACAAACTTTACATGGCTATGACCCCCCCAGATAGCAGAGATACCATCTACTACTGAGATTCCCTACCTATTTAACTCTTTAGGTTACCAAGGAAAGACGTGGTCTTGGAGAGCTGATCACAGACTGCACAGCAAGGAAGACCCAGCCATCCCACCCCTGAAATACAGAGAACCTCCTGCGAGGTGCCGAGCCCTTCAGGAACCGAACCAGCATGATCAAGAGGGTTTAATTTGAGGCGGCCGTGTACGTACTGCTGCTCCAGCCCAGGGCTTAGCAGAGAAAACGGCTCTCTGGGTTGGCTGCAGTCCTGATTAAATTGCCATCCGCAACACTGTGTACGACAAGCAGCTGTGGGAAGGACTGATTAAAAGCCTCTACACATTATCCCAATAGGCCCACGTGTATCTGAGCTTTTAACTGGAGATCTATTTAAATTGAGATCTGCTACAACCTTTCCATATGACTAGGACTCCTGAATCTCTGACTTAATTTCTTAAACAAAAACATGTAGATACTAATTTCAGATATGTTTTTAAAAATAATCTAATTTATCTTGACTAAAAATGCTGCACTTAAAATCTGGGATACAGTATCTCCCTGTATTTGATCTTGAAATTTCACTGTAATACAAGAGGAAAAGGTGAGCCTTGCCCAAACCTGTACTAAAAAAATCTTTGAATCCACAAAGATTGGACCAGATTCTGTAGCCTGACTAAAAGTAGCATGCAAAACACTTCGACCAGCAGGACTAGCTGTTCCTCTAACTTACCTCTCCCTACTTCTTCTCAACATGCTTGAGGACCTAAGACCTTCTAAAGAGACTCAAGTGTTTTAGAAAGGCTAAGTACAGGGAAGGTTTGCATGACAAAAAGCTTATCTGAACTTGTTTGTTCCTGCTCAGTGTTTAGGATTTCTTTTTAATGTACGTATCTTTGAACGCTTCTACTTAAAGCAGTCAACCCCAAACTCTAAGACATTTTTCTCTGCCAGACCCAGCAACCAAAAAGACATGTGGATGTCGTGGGTTTTCGCAATGCAAACCTTTAGTCACAGGCCCAATGCACCCCCCAACACACCAGTCAGACCACACGTCCCAGGACACCAGTCATGCCATCACATAAACCACTACTTGGTTGCGAGACAGGCAACATCCCAAAAGGCCTAGGCCTGCTGCCACCTCCTCACCACACACTGACCTCCCATTATTTTTAAAAACTCATCTCTTGAGGAAAGAAACACCAGCAGTAGCTCTGCGGAGCCGTATCAGCAGCAGTGCTGATAAACCTACACAGATCCCCGAGGAATATGAACAAGTAAAGGCCTCTGTTCGGGAAGGAGTTCGTCTTTGGTCTGGAGATCTGAAGAAAGCAGCTTTCCTTTCCAGGCAGCTCCTAGAGGCTTGAACAGCAAGAGAGCAGTAGGCTAAAGAAACAAGGGTGTATTCTTGCAGCTTGATAATTTTATAAGGCATTTGGGAAGGAAGCTGTTAAAAATCTGTTTCCGATTATAATTTTTTTTAATACCTCAAATACAGACTTATGCTGAAAGAAGCTTTTGAGAACACTTTAAGAAAAATACTTAAGTACAAACTTTAAATATCCAAAGTATGATACTGGTGCACTTTTTAGAAACGATTACATACTTAACAGGTGAAGTAGGAAGAGAGTATTTCAGAAAACTTTTAATATGAAACCTTTTGGAACTTCCATCGAATACAGATTTACATCATTCATCAGAACACTTTTTCAGTTCAGACAACAAAGTGCACTGCCAGGTGAAAAAAATACATTTGGAGGAGTGCTTAAAATGTCAGAAGTGAAAGGATAGGTGACCATTCACCTGAGAAAGTACAATGACTGCCCTGAAATGTCTTATTGCTATTACAAAATGGAGTTTTCATGGAAAAAACCATACTGAGCAGTACAGGCATGGGCAGAGCACTGAAAGCCAACTGAACTCCGGTAGCACCTGGAGTTCTCAAGCCATGGCATGATACAGAATATACAGAGAGTAAAATGCAAATTCAGGAATATTTACTACATTTAACAACTATGATTACCCTTTAAACTAGCATAATCAATATCACTGCTTAGGGGGAAAGAGAGGGGAAGTCTGCTGCCTTCACAGACTACAGATCACAAGAACCAACTTGCAAAATATTGAGGATTTTGCATTTTCACCTCGGGTCAAATCTGAACGGTGTACTATGAATAACTACGAGCTCACTGCAAATTTAAAACGCAAATTTAGGCTCCAGTTTAAAGCACATGTTAAGTACATGCTTAAGTGCTTCACTGAAATATAACCATAAAACATTAATACAAAAAGTCAAGTAGATAATGCAAGATATTATCTACAGAAGTCCTTGATGAAATAAACCGAGTATCAGTAGGAAACAACGCATGAGGAAATCTCGTCATTCTAGTTTGCCAAATCAAATCCAGCTCACCACAGTGACGGTTAAACAGCGGGGACCATCCCAGCGTAGCTTCGCGTCCTACAGAAAGCTAGTTGGCCATCAGAGTTCATCAAGGGGGGGTGTTTCCACGCTGCACGTTAAAGGAGCAGCAGTGGACTCCCTCAGCAGCAGAAGCTAGAGACACAACTGGCACAAAGCCATCAAAAGCAACACAACCAGAGCCAAGTGGAAGCACGCTGGAAGAGAGCTGCAAGGAAAAGCTGTAACTGCTACCGCCTATGGCTGCAGTTTAGCAAGTTGGACGTTACAGAGGAGATCAGAAGCCAATTTGATTCCTGCTTTTGGGTTTCAATACTGCGCGCGCCCAGAACGCAAAGGACAGTACTGCCACACGGGCAGCAACGCCTCGGAACGGCACCGACTTGCATCAAAACACAGTTGTTATTTGAGAGTCTTTTTGTGCTTTGTATCAGTCTGACCTAGTCTAACACGGAGAACTTGGTCTGAAAGAAAAAGTCACTAGTCAGCATTTAGCACATCTGTTTAGACTGCCTCGTTCTATAGAGGAACGGTGGAACAACACAAAGGTGTTCTTAGCTGCAATTAATACTCATAAGCCAAAAGGACAAAGATACAATTTTAGTCGTTTAGCAGAAGCAGAAAAATGGAAGCATTTACCCAAATTTTAATGCACAAATCAACTACATTTAAAAAATTTGATTCAGACTTAAATAATAAATAGGTGGGCAAAATATAATGCAAGACTTACTCAGTAAAAGTGAATTTTTAATAATCTCATGAGATCTACTTAGAAAACAGGACTAATAATGTTCACAACCGTAAATCCAAACCCTTCACACACTTTTTTTTTCTTAACACAGTAGTGAACTGTAAACCTGCATTTACTAGTTATCGCTTCAGTTATTTTAAATATTAACTCAAGTGTTTCCTCCTTGGCCATTTCAATTTTTAGCACCAAAATTAGCCCAAAAAGAGGTACTAGTACAGCTCGATGTTGTAAATGAAATTGTTTACATATAATACTTTATATATTATACACACATACTGTACATTCACACATCCACACAAACAGGAGGCATATTTAAATGAATATATTCTGTGTTTCAATTTGTTGTCAAAGACTTAGGAGCAATGGAAATAAAGCAGAAGGGGTAATATTTTACATAGTAGGCAACTTTAATGCTGTAGTGCACTTATAAAAAAGTCCAACTCTCCCTCCCAGCTCAGCAGCTTTTTTTTTTTTAATATCACTATTCAGAAGGATGCAGAAGTTATTGCCTAAATGTTATTCTATACATTTCCATCGGAATTCTCAAAAACACTTGAAATTGCTAACTAATTTACAACTTAACTATTTTTCTTGTTACAGCTTTAACTCATTGGCAATTTTGGAAGCAATGTTTTTAAAAGCTATGGATGTTCCCGATATCCGCTTAAAGCGAACTCCATTCAGGGACAGTCTTGGCAGTTTACACACCTCCATCTCCCACTGTACAAGGTTTTCCGCATGCCCATCTCCATGGACACAGAAAAGCAAGAAACGCTCTCTTTGTTCATAGTCACAATTATTGGCATCCAGGACCTTTCGTATTTCCCTCATCATGTCATTGGGATCCATGGAGCTGGTGGTTTTCATGCTCCAGGTAAAACGCAGCGACCGAGGCTTGGCTTCCTTGTTCTCGTCCTTCTGATCCACAGCTACATTGCGGCTGAAAGACAGGAATTTACTAGTCAGCAGGGCCAGCTACCTCCTCCACGCTTCAGGTTAGTGCAGCAAACGAACACTCAACGCACACTACCGGTATTAGAGCAGCATCTAGAGGCTCCAGCTGCGAGCAATGCCCCGCCTTCCTAGCTGCTGTGCAAACACACAGTCAAGGTGAAGCGTTAGCTGTTGGGCTGAAACAAAGGTATGGTACGACGGGTGACACAACTGGAAGTCACTGGAGTCAGGAGCATGAGGGAAATGACCTTGCGGAGGCACAGCTACATGCATCCCCTACAACTCCATTTTAAGGCGGGTTCTGCTCATACCCCTATTCTCAGGCCACGTGGACAGCTGAAATGCCAGCTCTGTGCTAGAAGTTTCTGGAACATTCAAATAGCGGTGACTGGTGACAAAAGGGCGCTCAGCCCAGATCGCGGGAGCGCCGGCCCCTGGGAGGTGCCCGCTTACATGCAACGAGGATGAGTCCGTGCAGAAAGATCCTGGGGGCTCCTCTGCACTTCCTCCTGTGCAGCGGGTCGGAGACCAAGCACTGGGAGGGCCCCTGGAGTCCCACAGCAGTGAGCTGCAAGCAGGAGGAGTGACAGCAGGATTGGGGGGACCTTGCCAGGGGTCACCCACCTACTCCCCTAGGACCAACAAGTGCCACCCAGTTCTGGGCTGGTTCAGTTTTACTCTGGCTTTCCTGCACTGGTTAAGTGTTTGAGACTATCACTAGAGACCCCCCACACTGTAGGCTATCGGGGTTACCTTCAAGAGGGAGGAAACCCTTCGTCTCTAAGTTGGTCAGTAATTTGTTTAATATCAACGACTGGCAGAGGTAAAGCCATGAAATCTTTTGCTGCTACAGGCTCTGCAGCTAAGTGCCTTTGAGGCTGACATGCAGGAAGGAGAGTTGGAAGCCAATACCAAACACCACTTCAATGTTGTTAATAAAGATGACAAATAAATGGGTTACTATTACTGTCAGTTATAAGAGATAAAGCACAAAATATTGAGGCAGTATTTCCCAAGTCTGCGACTTTGTTTTCTTTTTTTTTTTTTTTTTAAATTAAAAAAAACCCACTTTTCCTTTGGTAAGGATAAATAGAAGTTATACAGGACAAAGAAAAGAAACGTTCCAGAAATTTCTAGCTTCAATGATTCTTCTACTTCAATCAAAATCAGTGGTCATGCAGCTGAAGAATAAGGAACTACTTTTGGACCTCCAGGGAAAAAATAAGAGAGATTTTCTTTATGAATATTTGCACGCTGCCAGTCTCCTCTTCAAATTTACTTTTGGACAGGACAAGAGGTTTAAATATGTTGACTGTCACGCTTAAATATTTTCTGAAAATACCTAACCCAACTGACCCTAAACCATGCAGTTTAGGTCTCATGTTGAGCTTCAAAGTTCAATTTCCAATATTAAGTCAAGCTGCTCTTTAAAATAGTTGGCAATTAATTTCTGGTTACACAATGCTTTTCTTCTACCACCATTAAGCAGACAATTATGAAGAGGTTAAGTAAAAAGTGACAGCAAGGTCAAAACTAAATACATACATTTCTCGAAGTTAACCTATTTCATAATTTTACCTTCTGGTAGAAAGACTTCCAGTAACTGCAAGAGTCACAGGATTATGCTGTCAAATCCAGCTACGTGATTTGCCAGATGTTACAAAATCCAGCAAGCAAATTAAAAAAACCCCTTTGTTTTAACTTTAAGGTTTTAGTTTAATAAGGCTGTAAGGGGGCAGGGGGAACACTAACTTTTATTCAGTGCTCATTTCGGTTTTGAAAGCTTTTTCTACTTGAAAACAGTTGGCAGAACCAGCACAGGTTTGATCACTTCCAGTATTTTTATCTGCAGATTTTAGAAGAGTCTAACATGAAAAATACTGTTTAATGATTGTGATTTTGGAGATGAGAAATACCACCCTTCAGTGGTTATCCCACATGTTTGCAGCCTCACTAGAGACCACTTACCTACACATCTACAAGACAACAGCAAATTATAATGACTAAAACGCAAAAAAAAAACAACACACAAGGGAAAAGGCAACAGCAAAGATGAAAGTTTAGAACCAAGTCAGTCAGTGCTTTCATAGCTGTTTTGCAGACAGAAATGCTTCTTTTTTTAGTTTCAAAGCCTTACACAAAACAAAAGCTGCTGCCTGAAGCCACTATGCCACATAATCAAGGGGAGAAAGGTTCAAACTCACCTAAGTAACATTTTAAACAAAAATTTTACCCTCACCTTGAGCCCTCAAATCTCCCGTTCCTCTCAAATTCAGTCGGGAGCCTCATTGAAAAGAATGCAGAAGCAAAAGGAAGTGGGAAAGAGAAGACAAATCTTACACTACAATATACAATATCTGAGTAGTTGCTAAAAGATACTGCTAAAAGACACCAAAGGTGTATTAAAATACAAAGCAACAAAGATGTAAAGAACTTTGTAGGTTAGACCAAATTCAGGATATAACACACTGTCAAACCAAATGGAAGTCTATAAACTACAGTGTTTAAAAAGACCATAACTAACTTTTACAATGTATGTTTATATATATCTCAATACTGTAGAACTCACTGAACAAAGTTGAACTTCTAAAAGCAGAAAATGTGAAACTAAAGTTATAAAGCATATTGAAGTCATTGTATTATTTATTACCTCCTAAAAGAGAAATAACTCCCAGTTATTTTTTGGCTAATGTATTTAAAATTTTTATCTGGGAATACAATGAATATTTCAAAAGATTCCCTATTTACAGACAAGTCTGGTCACACTGCTGTGTTGGCGGGCACACCAGCTCCAAGGTATTAGGTGTTTAAACAACACCGAACACCTTAGTGCGTAAGAACAAGATGCATACACATTTTGACAAAAGTTCAGAGGTAAATACAAGATTTCTCAAGCTGTGGTAACTCCATCCTATTAATGCCCACACTGACACATCTTCCATGTTCAAGAGTAAGCTTAAGCTTTCTGTCTTCTTGCATTGCTTAAAGCTACATTGCTGATCACTACCATTTTAAAAAAGCCCAGTATCAAGCAGAATTAAAAGGAAAATCATCTTCCTCTACCTTCCCATTACTGCAATACCATGGTTCAACATCTCAGGGTTAAATTTTGCTCAGAGGAAAGTTGCCTTTCTAAGGCTCTTATCAAGACTACTCTAAGTACACTGCTTCACTGAATAATGCAAATTATTAAAGCAGTTTTGTTGACAGGTGCCTAGGGATAGGAATGTAAGACAGTAAGCTCATTTTCTGATGCACAGCGGTATTGTATCAGGGTGTGTGGGGTGCTACAAGGCTTAGTTTTCTTCTTCCCTTCCTTTTGAGGGCTGTGGCGAGGGAACAGTTTTGTAAGATGACTCTGTGCAGTCCCTGCCACGAGGGAACAGACGCTGTGCTAGCACTGTGAGGAGCACGGTGGCAGCACTCGCTGTACAGGCTATGGAGCCCCCTCCTCATTCAAAATCCACACTGCTCTTGCAACAGCAATTCAGTTGAGAAACTGGTAAGTCACTGAGCTACGAGCTGCTTGCCACAACAGCAGCTGATCAGAGCCCCACTCTCTGAGGTACTGCACAGCACACGGTATGACAGAGTCTCTGCTGGGAAGCTGCCACAAGCAGAAAAGGTTAAGGAAGATAACGAGAAGAAAACAACTGACAAGTCCTCAACTAATCCTAGAGCTTCAAAGCGGGTTTTTAATGGTAGTTATTTTCATGAGATCCCAAGCTACTTATCTATGGTGGTTATATGAGAAGGTGGGGAAAGACTTTTAAGGTCTGCCTATACAGCGCGTGAACTCATCCTTTAGGACAACTCTGTAGGACCGAGAAAGGGGAGGAACCATCACGTATACCAACTGAACAAGCCCACACCTGTCAGATGACCTGGGAAAGGCCTGTTTTACTGGGCAAAGCAAGCAACGAGTCCGAAGACACTGCTCAACAGAAAAATTGAGAGTACTTGAACTTTAAAGCCTACTGTGTTCCTATGAAGTGGAAGACAACAGCTTTGTCAAGAGCTGAAAGCGCTTAGGGTTTTTTTTTTGTGTGTGTGTGGTTTTGTGTTGTTTTTGTTTTGTTTTGTTTTTAAACTTGAAAACGGTTGCAGAAAATGGGAGCATAACCAGTCACCCCAACAATGAAGAGTTTTACTGTTACTGAAATCTGCCCAGAAAAGTCTGGGAGAAAAAAATATCTAATGATATTCTTATATCCCCCTTTTTTTTAGGTTGAAATTAAGCCAAACTGTTCAGCTTCTAATCCACTGCATTCCAAATCTAAGAAAAGTCATTATTTACAAAATACCTGTCTCTCTGAAATAACAAACACACTTTCATGGAAACCTCTCAGAAAATCCTTACTTTGTTCAGTTTTTCCATGCATTGCATTCATTTAGCCCGAGGAACTCCATTCAGTGACACACACCCTCAAAATGTGAGCGATCATGACAAGCTTTGGAAAGCTGTGCCAGTCTCTCTAGATGGTCCTTCCTTCACGAAAGACACAGTTATGGTCCAGTTCTACAGTTCCACACTGGTGCTTTGGGAACAGTCACTTACTGTACTGCCAATATTGTTTTGGTGGGTCTGCAAGTCAGATGCAGCCCTGAGGCGGCCTCACTGCTTCATACAATCTTCACTTCTGCAGGAACCGCAAATTGCTAGTTTATGCTCTAAATTTTCTGCTTTTGCTTGGTTTTTTACATAAATTAATTTTATGGACCAAGATGCTCCTTGTCTTGAAAATGGAACAAATATATAGGAAAGTTATGTCATGCAATGCCTACACACTATCTCCTTTATGGTTTGTGAAAGGCTTTCAAAAACAAGATTGTTTCCATACATCTGTCCTGAGTTACCCTGTGTTTTCTGTTCTTTACATCTTTGCACACTCTGTGTTAAAAATCCAAATAAACACAAAGAAAACTGTCTAAAAAGATACAGAAAAAACAGCAAAAAGTGCAAGACACTAAAATAAGATCAATTTATGAAAATGAAGAAAAGATGCTGCAATAAAATCCAGAACATAGAAACTGATTTTTGCTGTCGGAAAAAAAGTTAAGACTTTCACAATATGCAGATTGGCAAGGACAGTGCATGGTACAAGAGAGGTATATGTATTTAACACCTCTGTGTACTGAGTACAATATTAGAACTCAGCAGTTTAAAAAGAAGTGACTGATTATCTACCTTTGTTCACCTCCCTCAACTCATGTTGCAGAACTATATACACGTGTTACTGGGTTACAGCAGTTCTTTCAGTATCAAGGACAGTGACCTTAGGTAAGATTCATAGCACAGAGTGAGAGAAAAAATTGCCAACCCCCCCAACATTTTCAATTTAATTTTCTACCTACATACAGATCAGGTATGGAGGGACACCATACACGCTTAAAACAGAATTTAAAAAGCAGAGTCTGGTCCTATGTAGGTGGTGTAAGACTTTGCAAATATCTTATTCAAAAGACATATTAATGGGAGCTGTAGCAGCTATTCCACAATAGTCTTAAGATTCCTGGCCTCAAGTCAAAGAAAAATTTTAATAAATTATTAAAGATTACCCTAAGTCTAAAATTTGATCAGTAACCTTCTAGTCTAAAACTGTACTCATATTAGCATTTTCTATCTTTCTTCAGAGCAGCAGTGTAACAAACTTACGTGCACCCCGTTGTGGAGGTTGCACATACCACAATCCTTTGTTTTAAAGAGCAGTGTGACCATAGAGAGACAAAACCTCCCTCTTACAAAGCGGTATGCACCCCACAGCTCCGGATGCACGATGGGTTAACACTATTGCTGCTGCTCAGTTTCATATGTATGCTGTGTTGGAGGGTTTCTTTCCTTAACTAACAGTTGGTGCATGTTCCTTTTCTCAAGGCAGCTGTGACAATGCCAGCCAACCCAACTGACACCAGTTCTAAACACAGTCATGTTTGGAAGAGCTCTGATTATTATTACCGTGGCATGGAATTTACTCAATTTAATTGGGCAAGGTACCTTTAGACTCAGACTGTACATAAACCCAAATTTTGGCATCAATTTACATATCTCGGCTCTCCCTAATTTAAGTATTTCCTTGAAATGGTCTCACAAACTTCAAATCATGGTCACATGCACAGCCTTGCGTTTTGAAAGTTAAAACAGATGTCTGGTTTTTGGCCCCGTCTCCCTATTTTTGATCAGTAGTTGGAAATTGAAAGTACCGCCCTTTAAGAAGCTCCAAGATATGATACAACTAAACAGAGTATTACAAAATCCTACTGGAGAATTTACTTGTGGGTGAAAATTGTACAGCCAACTTCCATGAGCCATAATGCAGTAACAAGATATATAGCAGGTCAATTCATTCCCAAATTGCAAAACTAAATTCAACCCTTTGGGCTTGAAATGTGACTCAGACTTCTGAGCTTTTTCCTTCTGTTAATAACTTTGCATAAATATTATACTTTTTGTTTATAACCCAAGTGCTCTATTTGCACTTCAGCTGCAAATCATTTCAGCAAATGCATCCCATTTTAAAATACACAGCCATCGCGTCTTCATTCAATCTTCCACACAAAACTGTTACATTCACAACTGTGTTCAGTTTGCTTTCTATTGTACCAACGGCAGACAACACTTCAAACTGATTTTTTAATAAAATATCATAAAACAAATAAGAATGTAAATTTAGCATCACTTACCTTTATTTGCTTGTAACCTTATGTTTTGTTTATACTTTCATCATTGTTATCAAACACCTCATTCTTCAAACATAAGCATGCTAAGTGTATTAGTACAGAGAACAGAATTACTTTGGTACTACCAACTCTATCAAAGAAAGAAGAATTCACAAGGCATGCTTAGCATCTTGTTATACAGGTGCCACAGATTCTTAAGTATCATCATGAGTTAATGGATTTATTCTATGCTTTCCTCTCAAGAAAGAAAGTATTTAGTTCTCAGCAGGAAGTTTAGTTTTCGGAAAACCAAGGCTAGAAAGCCAAATCTGTTGTTAATTGCAGGAGCCACTTTTTTTTTAAATATAAATAAATCCTACCTTTTGATAAACCTGAATGACATGTTTCTAAAAGAAATTAAGCCAAAATAATAGTTAACAAAAAGTTTTGTACAAAATAAATTGAAAAAGCCATTTAGAGTGAAACATGCAAAAAGATCTCATTTAAAACGCACAATGAAATTACACGTCAACACATTCAGAGATTAGGCAGATGATTTAGGGTCTGAAGAGTCAAACTCTTAGCATCACTACTTCCAAACTTCCATTTTTCTGGGAAATATGCCACCAGTAGTTGTTATGAATTATAATATGTACTGGTGTCAGAACACTTTAAAACTCATAACCACATAAAAATATGTTTATATTTTCTTCATGTATTTCAAATAGAAAGCAAAAAATCAATGACTTCACTATAGTTAGATTTTGAGTATCTTCGGAGTTAGGTTCCTTCCTTCATAACATTAGGTCAGCCATGTTGTGCCTAAAAGTGCCTTAAATATTTAGTTAATTTAGTGGCAGAAACTAACAATTACCTACACAAGACCATAAGCAGTTCATAATCCAAAGTATTCTGATTCACCATAGAGAATGCTAGGATAAATTAAGGTTTTAAGGTTTTTTTTAAATTCATTTAAAGAGAAAAAAACACAACCATGTCCTTTGATGGCACTACCCACCTCCTTAGTAGTTTGCACAGCATCCAGTACAACAGAGCCCAACTGTAAGAGGCCCTCCAAGTGCAAACTTAACCATCTAGAAGAGTGCTATTGTGTTACAACTGCATGTTGTTTAATCAAGTCCAGATGGAATTTAAGCTATTGTCAAAAGTAGTGGGGAAAAACTTCAAGAAAACCACACTGCACTGCAAATGTTGAAACTCAGAGGTAATGATAGAAGTTTGAATGCTGCCTAAACAACTGAGCGAAAAGCTTGCATGTTCACAGTTTGAGTGTCCGCGTTTGGAACGTCAGATGGAAAATTAAGTAAGGATATTACAAACAAAAGTACAGAAAGACAGACGTGCCAAGAGGATGTGTCTGATTAAGACTTCACTTGACAAAAAGCAGATGATGATTCTTAAAAAAAAAAATTCAAAATAAACTTTTATCTCTCTCTCAACAGAGGAAGAAAGTGGTGGTGGTGGGGTAGAATTTCATACAGCACAGTACTTCCCAGGGAAGTGTTAGCTGGCAGAGAGCTGAGTGCTGAGCAGGATAAAATATTTACCAAAGGCTAGGTTGTCACGTTTCCGTTTTTCACAGAAACAACTTCCACGTTTTCAAAGAAATTCACTCTAAATTGAAATCAGCCAGTTGTGAAAAAACGGAGTTTGGCTTAGCATTACTTCGTAGGAATGGGAGGCTACGAAGAGGATGCTGAGAGGGAGGCACATATAGTTACAGAACAGACAGGAAGGAAATGGCTTGGTGGTGATGTGATATAAGCCCAATACAAAAGCAAGCAGGCCAAGATCAGAATGATATAGGTCCAAAAAATTTCACATGATGAGGAGGGCACAAAAGCATGGAGATTACCTTAAGGCAAATGCAAACAAATCCTCACTTCTGTGAACACAAGTTGTGGATATCAGAAGTGGTCTAAAGCATGCGGTATGTGAACCAACAGGTTTTAAACACAGAAGGAAAATAGGTGGTTTTCAATTTCAGGGTTTGTAGGAACTAACTTGAATCACACATGCATTTGAATCTAGAAGTCCAATTCGAATAAAAACTGTTAGTGCAGGGACAACACCTGTTTAAGCTAGGCTTTGGCTAGACCAACACACCTTCACATCAAAACCAGAATCTGCACATGAACTAAAGGTCAAAATAGTAGTAAGTTTTTCAAGGTTTGACCAGACTCCTGCCTAGACAAAGCATAGCACTGCCATTATTTTAAGATGACCTATGCTAGCATTACTGCCAAAAGAAGCTTTCATCTCCTGCCCCTACCCTTTCACCTGTGATATTTTCATTTGTGTACTGCCAGCAAGATTATTCTGGGAACACTGATAGCTGAAGTGATTGGGAAGCACAACCTGAGCTTCTAACGCGACATTAAGTATCAAGACCAGGATCCTAGCTTATGCCGTCTACTGATAGACCACATAGCCAGTGATCAACTTTTGAACCGAGCAGAAATGTTTCAGCTCTGCAGCATTTGTACCTCAGACATGAGGGTAAAGAGCACAGAAGAAACAGCACAGACGAAACTGTCTCACTTTTTATCTCACTTGATTCAACGGCTAAAAACAAATGGCTTCTGTAACTAAAAAGAACTATGAAAAATCACAAGCCAGTGCATTTTAAGTTGCAGAAATTGTTAAGCCATTAATCAGAGAACGTGGACACAACTACCTAAGCAAGGAACTACTGGGTATTTCTATTACCCAACAGAAAGGAAATGTTGCATTACCATTTTAAGAGGCTTACCTTCTTGTTAGTTTTGAAGTTAGTTTACTAAATAGATTAGTGGAACCCCTGGTTCGAGTCTGAGAGAGTGGTGTTGCTTCATGGGACAGACTGGGGGAGGCTGGCGGTCCATTGTAGGTAGCAGTACGTCGCTCTCTGAGCTGGCCATGGAAAGTGCTCCGACTAGCCGTTCCTCTGGGGAAACGAATACGATCAGGTGTGGTTGCGCTGCTAATGCTGTGAGTTGAAGCAACAGGAGTTCTTTGATCGGGAATAGTGCTAGGGCAGAAAACAAAAAACAATGCTAGAACTTCTTTACAGAAGCACTATGGTTCTGCAGGAAACACAAAACACTACGTTCTACAGTAAAGCATAAGCAGACACTTTCATATAAGCCAAGGTTGGAAAGATCAACATTATTACAGCACTGTATGGAATCAAAACTTGTAAGAAGTTAGGATTAAAAGGCTGCCGAAACAAAAACCCACATAGGCAGAAAAATGCAACAGGAGTATCCTGGAAAAGACCAGATAAACTAGGCATACAATGTTTCACTGAGAAGACTGGTAAAAGAATAGATGAGTAAAGGTTCCTCCCAGGAAAGAGAATCAATAGGCAACTTTAGCATCTCTCCCTCCACATCCTATACATATATCTTTGAAAATCTTGCTAATTTGAAAGTATCCTACACAAAATTCTCTATAAGCCAACTCCTCCAAGTAGTGAAGTCCTTCAGGATACACAGTTAAAGTCTCCCACAAACTTTGACAATAGGGAATGTCCAATACTCCTAACACCAGGAAAAAAATTATGGTTCATTATTGCAGGATTATGTCACAGACAGCCTGACACACCACAAGACAAATGTAAACAAGACTAAAAAAAAATAAATGAGGAAACACACATCTTGTGGGCAATATATACTAGAACAGTCTAGGACTAAAATTCCACAGCACAAAGTTAAGAAGCAGTGGGTATAAGTTAGTTTCACAACGATTTCAGGTTCTTACATAGGCCTGAAGTTATCTGCGCCATTGTCTATTGGAGGCAACATCATCTTCGTGTGCACAGAGGCTGACATGGACATCGACTTCTGATGTCGCAGCCGAACACTGGAGAAGGATGTAGTACAAACTGAAGCAGGGCTAGCTGCGTAAGCGAACATTTCTGTCAGGCTGTGAGGGGGTTTGGGTTCAGGCAGAGGCAGAAAGAAGAGCATGATGGACCAACAACAAACTACTGCATAGGAAAAAAAAAGCAAACTTTTCCTTCTATTAACTGATTTATCAAAGAACATGAACTCTAACAGCCCTCTTCTATGTAAACAGCAGTAACTACCCTACACTCCTCTTAAAAAGCATCCTTACTGTAGCACCTGGCATCTATGAAGTGATCATTCTCTTACCATTAGCAACAGTTTGCAGTGATGGCCTCCTTGATGTACAGAACCCGAATAACTCTGTGTCCTGTGCCAAAGCACTAGTATGAAGCACTGATATAACTCGTATCCATCTTAACATTAAAAAACGCATTAAAAAAACCCCACCAACTGCACTTTCCAAAAGACTGGTGATAGTTCCATTACCTTGGTGAAACACTTTGTTTTCAGAACGTGTTAAAAGAAATCAGTGTAAGTTGGGCAAGCTGTCAAATCTTGATCTACATCTGATAACTGAGGGACTTCACAGGCACAATCGAACCCAAGAATTTCATGATCTTTACCAAGTCCAGAGAGGCCCAAACTAAAAGGCTACTATTATTCAACCTGTAAATGTAGAAGACATGGTGTTCTCTGAAGAAAGAGGTATGACTGTTGAAGAGCATCTCATATTGCTTAGCCACAGACCTTAAATTCTCCAAAGTACTACTCGGGCTCTGAAGGAAGGTATACAGTGCTATCTCAGTGGAATGGCCAGTAACCTGCCAGCTGGATAATATGTTAAAATAGGAGCATGAAATCTTTTTCTTTCTTTGGACCACAATACCCTTTGCAGCCTTCACATTATCTAGTACTGATACGGATGGGAAAAAACTGAGAGGCCACAAGATGTATTGGGCCTTTCAGGCAACAACACTGTATGTCATTCATCTTCAGTTTGCTTTAAAAGTAAGGCAACTGTAATTCAGAAATACTGATCGAGACCAAGAAATCAGTAATGTCAGTGACAGTTTCATGACACTGCATTCTTCCAAGGTACTTCACAGTTACACATACTGAAATTCAAGTCCTGTTATCTCATTCTGGTATGTCAGACTTTGGAGACGAGAATTCTAGTCCAGCTACAACTATCAGCTCATCCACTTCTCTGGCTTTGTCCCAAAGCACTAGTAGAAAACACCTCATGGCTCAGACATCAGAACTGCTGCCTAAAACAGTTAGCAAAATCTACTTCTTTTGGTTTTGCTTTTAACTTTTCAGAATCTAGAAAACTTCATCCGAGTCATGCATGCATCTGTCTACAATGCTGAATCCAGCAGGATGCCAACTGCAGGCATCATTACAATGAACCCTGCAAGACAGCCCAGCTTTTATATTACCCCAGGGTGTTAAGAAATTGTAAGGAAATAACATTCATCTCTAAAGCAATACCCCAAAGTCACATAATCCCCAAATAATTGGTCACTAGCCTCTCAAGCACTTCTAGCTCCTTTCCTCTCAGTTTGTCGCAAAAGATAAAGGAGAAAGAATGTAGTTTCACAACACATTAGACCCAAGTTTTATTTAGTTACCTGCCTCCAAAGATGTGATAGCTAAAGGTATCAATAAGGTACCACAGCACATATTAAAGCATTTATAGCTCTTCCTCTGAAGCTTTGCTAAAAACCAGCTTCCTTGGATTACTAGCCTGGGAACACAGAAACAGCGAGCTAACATTCACCAATTAGTGCCAAGGCTTATTAAAAATCTGAGGCTCTTGTAAATCACTTATGTTACAAATGATTTAAAGCAATTGCCTATCATTATGAAGAGTGTTTCATGAGTCCCCAAGTGCGTTAATTAATGTTCAGGCTTTGGAGGAAAGCCAACAGAGCCATCTCCAGCAGAATGCCTGTGTCAGACACACAATGTGTTAAAGTAGGGAGGTGAGACTTAAAAACCCTTTGCTTCTACCAGTCTGCCACTGGGTCTTCAAGACTACTTTCTCCAACATCAAGTCCACTAGCTGACTATTGATTCTTCAAAGTTCCCATACCTTCAGAAATAGTGCCTTCTCAGAATTCAACATGCAAGAAAAAAACAGAACAAGCAACATTTTAACACTTTCTCTACAGAAAGAATAGAGACTTTAAATGTGTGTATCTTGCCTTTTAAGGCAAGTCTCCCAAGTTTTCACTGGGTCACAGTCAGTATGACTGGCTATGGAAAATCTAAAATCCAATCTGTGACAAATAATTTATAGTAATTACTCCTGCCTTTAACATTTGCCACCAATAGACATTTCAAAAGCACAGAAAGCGTTTTTAACAAAATTTGGATTTATACAAAGCCCAGGTTCTACTTCAGATCTTGCTCACAGAAGAGAAAACATTACAAGTTTCTAAAGTTACTTTCTGCCAAGTCAACAGTACAGTAATACTAGAGATACAGAAACACCTGAAGGCAGGCAGAATTCATTCTGAAGAGCCAGTCCCATCAACAGCCATGTTGATTTAGCCTGCATTAAAGGGCCCTGCATTTCATGTGATCAGTCATGCCTTTGTCCAGTTATAGCAACAAAACATACTTAGACATAAATTCTGAATTCTGTGCCAAATCACAGTAATTCTGAAACTGTGCCAAAATGAATGTGCAGGTTAGTGGTGAAGTGTCTCAGACAATGAGAAATCTCCAACTGTAAAACAATTAGCAATGCATTCTCATTATCTTTTCTCATTTTAACCCTCTAAGGAGTAACGAAACTAGTAATCAAAAATAAG
Source organism: Leptosomus discolor (assembly GCF_034619465.1). NCBI lineage: Eukaryota > Metazoa > Chordata > Aves > Leptosomiformes > Leptosomidae > Leptosomus > Leptosomus discolor. The sequence continues at coordinate 12,309,392 of NC_141393.1, forward strand.
TGATAAACGCTGTAAAGATTTTTTTTTTTCCCTCAACAGTGAAGATATAAATATAATTGCCAAGGACTACTCAATGTTAACTTTGAGCTTAATGCCCGCACATGACTAATGAGAAAGACAGCAGTTTGCTAAGAAACTCCAAGCTGTGGAAAAAAAAACCCAAACAAACAACTTCAAAAGACAGCTCCTTACGAGTATGAAGTTACTCCCTAAATTAAGAGGGCATCTGAATCTCAAGCATTCCTAGCAAATAACTTTTTAAAATGTAATGAAGAAATTGTAGACGAGATATTGCAAAGACATTAGTTTAAAGACAAACAAAAATATTATTAAACCAAGAAATCAAGTTAACAAATCTGATCAAAACTATTTTGGACAGAAAGATTCATTTCTTAAAAAGAGTTTGGAAAGCAAAAAGCTATTAACATATCAAATCAAAGAAAGGATAGTGAGCTTTAATCTAAACAAACCTGGTAACATTAACAAGGACTAACCAAAGAAGGCTGAAGACAGACACACTAAGAGACAGTATCCAATAGCTGTGCTGTACTTCACAAGACAGTTGACTGCAGGCCCAGCTGGCCAACTAGACTTTTTGCACTCTTGAAACCTATACTTGACTTTGTCCTCAATCACTTTTGATTTGCAGAAAGCTAGGAGGAGGAGACAGGGTCAAAATCATATACTTTATCCCTGGGCTCCAGCATTCAAATAAGGGGCAGACTTTCCATCCAACATTGCAACTTCGCCACTCTTATAAACTGCCCAAAGGAAGGGGAAAACTTCTGTGCGAAAAATGGCGGATCTTTCACCAACTTCAGCCCAAGCTAGAAGAAAAGTATTTTCTCTCCACCTTTTGCAATACATCATAAAATTAAGAAGAGGTGGAGAAAACTGGGAAGAGCAGGAGAGAGGTACAGATTCCTCCAAGCTTAAGCATTTTTATGAAGTACTACCTGCCTGGGCACACTCTTGGCAACGGTCAACTACTCAACTGTCAGCAGGTTTTGAGACCAGTAACATTGTGTGAAGAACGATTAGTTGGAACTTAAAATACCTCATCCAGCCAGGAAATTCAGCGGTGCTCTTCACCAGTGTTACTCTACACCTAATGTGTACATTCACTATTATATGTATTTTCTACAGCTCTCCTCAGACTTCAGTATGCAAGGAAGGATGAAACTAGACATGGCTATGGTGCTAACACATGAACTGGTTAACTCCAACTCCACTGCAGGCTCTAGTCAAGCTTTCTTTCAGTGAAGTAAGAGGAAACCTCCTATTTCTCTGACTGTTTCCACTCAGAATATAGAGATATCAGTGCTTCCCTTCTCAAGATGAGTTCTGTAAATACTGGGAAGCAATTAAACTACAAGAATATCAGTAAGGAATGTTGCGAGTCCCAAGACAACAGCCTATCACTGTTTCATCTTTGCTGAGAAAAAATTTACTTTCTCCCTGAGACTTTGTAGGAAAAAAGGTATTCCAAATAATCCCAGCAAAGTACCGTTTAGAGTAAAAGCTAAAAACAGAATGGCCCAAGAGATGGACTTTGTAGTTTGACACTCAAGAACTCTATTCTGCAAGCATATGTTGTTTGGCCACAGGAGTTAACAACTGATTTAAGATGAAGGCTGTACAAATATGACACGTATTTAACCAGAAATTATGAAATTCCTTTTACATTCTAAGTATAAAGGCTGTACGAATTCAGTATAGAAAAAACACCCCAAACCCAACGTACTTACAGGTGCTCCATAACCAAAGATCTGTACTCACCTGTCATTACGAATTACACTAGAATATTACCGATTTTTAAATTAGGCATTAAGATTTTTTTCAAAACGTGAAGACAAAGGACATACACCATAGGAAGACATTTCATATACCTGTTCTCCTTGCCATTTTGTATCACTGAATGCCTATCAGCAGTGGTTCTTTCACTACAAACATATGTGTTGCGCCGTGTCATTGCTCCAGGGGCAGTATTATTCTACAATTAAAAAACATAGGCTTGTTATTCCCCATAAAAGGCTTTTCTGGGGTTAAGTCTACATGTAATTGAAGGCTGTTTTACTTCATGCTACTTCTACAGAGTTATAAAAAACTTACAACAATTAAATAAGTTAATATACAAACACCTTCCAGTATTTTTAAGGAATAATGTGATCAGAAAAAAATAATTCTAACAGGTTGTTCTTGTATTTCGTGTTGATGGCTCAAAATTAATATTGCTTAAAGTTTTTAATTACTGATGTTCTGAATTACAAATTCTGTGCATGTGTAGCATTCCTCTACAGCTGGATAGCCTATGTCTTTATAGCCTATTTTTAAAATACTTTACCACTTGTACATTGTAGAATTTTCCTTTAAGTTAAAATAATACCCTTAAACAAGATCAGAAAAGCAAACACTTAAGAAACAAATGTGGTAAAATTCAGTGGGAAGGTAAACATGAACTTTTAAATATTAAAATACTATAATACACTAGACAAGTTTTAGAAACAGGGAAGAATAAGTCAAATTAAAGTGACAAATTGCTGAGAATTTTAATAAGACATTTTTTAAAATACACATTTAAATACAAGCATAATACATTGAGGACAAGAGAACCAGGGGAACTTAAACTACAGACCTTACTTTAGAGGGGAGAAAAGAAACAGAATTACTTTGCCTCTGTCTTTACAGAGAAAGAGGGTGGAGATATGCCCAAGTTGGCGGTCAATTTTCCAGGAACGACTGAGAAGCTAGGTAATTCACAGATAACAGAATTATAAAACATTAGATGCAATTACTGTAGGAAAAGCACGGTGGTCCAGATAAACATGCACCCCCAGGTTGTAGAGGAAGTAAAAGCCGGCAAGCCTTACATTTTTTCTGCCCACCCCAAGAACATAACACAGGAAACTGCATATGGTTGGAACGTGGAAAAAACTTTTTAAAATTGTCTTTAAAGAAAAGGATCACAGGGCAAAGCAGGAAGCAAAATAGGCTATTAACTTTAAACATCACTGCTGGGGAAAGTCTTGGAGGAGACTAGCTTAAGGGAATGACTGGTCAGCACCTGGATAAGCACATGTTGAGTAAGGATGGCCACTAAGAATCAGGCAGGGGACTTCATGCTCAACTAACCTTTTGGAGTTCTTTGAAGAATTACTGCTATGACAGACAAGGGAAATTCAGCGGATTTTTAAAATAGCATTACAAAAAGGTTTCACAGAAATGGTCATAGTAAAGAATCAAGGGAAGAAGGATAAAAAAAAGAAAGGAAAAACTAGTTCAAGCACAAAAGGAGAGCAGCCAAACCTTTTTTGTTTCCGAACCTGAAATAAAACTGTTAAAGTGCAGTATTCTCAATAATGAGCAAAAGCTTCTCCAGTGCCTTAAGGCAAAATATTTGTTATACAGGCAGCCTCAAGCAATGCAATCCCTGATCTGCAGATTTAACAATAAAGCCATCTTGTCTGTTTAAGAGACTGCTGACCTGATACACATCTTTACGTGAACGTACAAATAAAAATGAAAAAGTGAACTGCGCAACCTCCTGGTGTTAAAAAGGACAAAGATTATCAAGAGTATTTTAGACTAGCAGAACTGTTAATTAAATCATAAGATGTATGTAGTTGTCTCAAGGGTTCTCAAGTAGTCTTTGCTGGATATTCCTTAGGGAGAGGCAAGTGACAAGCATCAGCAGAAGTCCTCCTGGCCCTTTCCTTGAACTGAATTCCTTACACATTCCTCGTCTTCAAATCTGCCTGTTTATTTTAAAAAGAAACATTGATTCTTCCACTTTCCTCTGACATTTGTCATTGTGCAAACTCCCCTCTCTTTACCAAACTTGCTAGTAATGAAACTGTGCACCTAAGGGGGAGTTTTGTTTATATGTTCTTGAGAGGTCATGCTGTGCAAGACACTTTGTGGAGCCCTCACAAACCAATGGTACACTGAAGTACTGTATATTAGTATTTGCGTATCATTTTGTTCTGTGTTCATATTAGAGACACGAAACACTTAGAATATCCAACAGTGTTTCTCTCTCACAATAAAGGGTGGCTTCCTTCCTTCCACTTGCTCCCTTTAGAACATTAAATATTTGTTTCTCTTGAGAAGCCACCACATAACATTAAAATGCACTGTGATGTTGCACATCTAGAAAGACAGGACAGCAATCTCTGTGCTGGATCAAACTTTAAAGACTATACATTTTCAAGTTTGGGAGTGGACATGTTTTGGTATTCATATCTGAAATCAGAGGACTCTAAAGATGCACTTTCCCAGCTCTTTCTGGAATGCAAAGACAGACAGATCAGTACACATTTTTTTTTTCTGTTTGGCCCAGATTTCAGAGGTCACAAGAGGAGATTTAAGCACTTAAAGCTTTCAAATTTCAATTTTAGCAAGAATACAGTCTTGGTATTGGGGCCTTTACACTTCTTAGCACATAAGCTTTCACGATTCATTAAGGAAGCCCTTTGGCTACAACTGTTTTCTTCAGCCAATCTACAGACTAATAATCTCTGGACCTGACTTAAGTTGCATAGGTGCACAGCACTGGAAGCCTGAAACTGGTGTCAACAGCACCATACTCCCCGATGGAATGACAGCCCCTAGGGTCAGGGTTAGCTGCAAAAGTTCATCCTCATGGCATCATCTGCCTTCTTTGCAGGAGGCGTTGATACTGCAAAAGCACATGCTGAGACTTCTGAGCACAGGCACAAGGTCCAACCACATCACAAAAGACAAGTTTGTGGTACAGAGGAGTCCTCTTTTCCTAGGGAGTTTTGTGCCCACTGCTTAGGCAGGCTATTTTCACATTAAGAGACACCAAGGTGAGGACTGATGAAAAAACTTTCAACGAATCAGCTTCTGACTTACAATAATAAAGCAGTCTATTTACTTAAGAGCACTATTATGGTTTTTGGTCCTAAACGATTTTCCAAAAATAACATCTATTCTCTTCCAGTTCTCTTAAAGCTACACTAAGGGCTCTGGGGCAGCCTTATTACAAGCATTGAGGAAAAAAAAAAATCTAAAGCTGGAGTAATGAACAAGGAGCTATTAAACCAAGAAATTATTAGTTGCCACTAACTATGCAACCCCTGTAGCAGGTTTTTGTTATTAATTTGGTATTTCCCAAAGAACCTGAACTTTTGATGTGCACTTGTTCAGCCTGCAGAACTATTCAGTCTGCAAGAGTTTAAATGCTCTGTCAACTTCAGAAGTACAGCTTGGAGCCCCTTACTCCATCTCCAGACTTAGCTGCTCTACAAGCACAATTCTTATCCTGAAGTGCATGCTTGTAAGCTGTGTTATTTAATAAAAGCAGCACACAACTGGCTAAGGGTTCGCTGGATCTGTCAAAGTAATAATTGTTTTAAAACAGTATTTTTCTGTCTCTTCAGTGATTTTCTCATCATATTACTGATTTTGGAATTTAAGCGCTCAGAGAGAACACAAACTCTTCACCTCAAACTTTTTTTAACTTCAGGACAATATGGTAACTCCAACTTCTTTTTTTTTTTTTTTTCCCCCCTTCTAGATGCACGCCAATACTGTAAGAAATAAAACTTCCTAATCAGTTCCAGGAATTGCCTAAAACTGTCAGTGCTTCCCTCCATCCCCAACAGCCAGAAAGCAAAAGACTGATCTCTAGCAGTAGAAAAAGAAAAAAAAAACCCAAAAGTTTCCAATGTCTGACATGAGCTATAAACAGAGACAGTTTTAACCATTAATTGAGTGACATCACAAGTCTGATTCCATGTTCACCACCTTGTGCCACTGCTTGTAAAAGATCAGTTGGATCAGTTGCACACTGAATCGGAAGAAAGATCCATCCTATGCTTATGAGCTCAAATCTTACTTCAGCTACAGTCGTATGATATCTGAAATAAGACTACTGGAATAAATCCCCAGGATTTGGGAGTGGTGTAGAATTGCAGATAAAAACACCAAAGATACTAAACATAAAATATGTTGTAACTGTGATGCAAAGCTCTTGAATAAAGGCACTACATAATAATGAGTGATGTCCAATGTAGGACAAAACAGATTTGATTATTTTCTACCATTCTGAGACTCAGTAACTAAGAACTGTCCTATAAGAAGAAACAAAATCTGATCCGTTTCTGGACCGATCAAAACCAAGGAAAAGGGCAGGGGACCACAAAAATCAGAAAAGCATCCCCCAAAATCATGAGCTTTTGTTCACATTTATGAATAACAGCTGCTACAGTAGAAGACATGTCTTTCCAAGGAATCTTTTTGGCTGAAATCATCCAGCCAAGTCACCATCAGCCACTGAGCCAACTGACAATACAGAGCCAACAAAGTAAAACAAATCTTATTTTACTTCTTTTGCTTCAGATTGTCAAAAAGCTGTGAGCTCAGGAAGTTCTGTTCTCATTTCTGGTGCTAAGTAAATGATAAAATATAACAGCTTTATGGGATAAATTTTAAAAAAATCATCACTCCATTGCAAGTTGAATAAAGGACTGCGAAGTTATTTCTTCTGAAAAGAAGAAAGGTTTTCAATACAAAATCCCCAAGATTTCGAAATTAAATGTTACAAGACTCAAGAGTATTTATGAGAACACAGATTTCCAACCTTTCCTCAGAGGGAGGCACCACAGAGAATTCAAGTTAAAGCCAAAGCAAACAAAGGATTTTTCTTTCCTTTGGCACACTGCCTACTGCTTGATCCTGTAAATTCACTAGTTATGCACCTTAGTGTGGTTTTTTCGTTGTTGTTGTTGAGGTTTAGGGGTCAGTGGGGGAAGCCCACAAGGACAAAACCCCAGTGTGCTGCTTTTAAATACCAGTTGAAATACACCTTTGAACAGTTTTCAGAGATACATTTCTTCAACAATCTTAATATACATAACTATGACTTGGAATAGTCTGTTTGGGAATAAAGGTTAGGTGGCTCCTCACACACGGAACTACAGATCAGGATAATAAAAATAGGTATTTCGTTCTTCTGTACAGAGGCCATGGAACAGTAGTTTGTGATATCAGAAATAACTCACATGAAATTCCAGGGGACAGCCTTTGGGTTCAGATCGCTTTGTTGGGTTTTTTTGTTTGTTTTTGGTTTTTTTAAATGATTTTTTAATACCCAAATTATGTCCGTTCACTTACAGGCACTAGTGCTAATTATTAATACCTACTAACTACTTCAGGAACATTAAGAGGTAACTTGAGTAGCTGACTGATGCAGGGAAAAAAGAAAAAAGACAACAGTAGGAGATACCTACATTTACTCTTGATGAATGAAAAGTGAAATCAGTACCACTGATAACTCACAGCTTTAACACTTTTTCACCCCTCAAACATTTCATAGTTTTGATAAATAAGCGTTTCTACTTACACTAGGAACTGCTGAACTTTTCTTACGTTCAGGAATATCAGCCTTATTGGGATTGCTGGCATTTCCAAGCATTGGGCTAGCTGGTGCAATTCCTCTTCCTGCAACAGCACTACTGCTGGATTTTCTTGACTGAATTCCTTCCTCTTTGAGGTCACTGTCTGTAGTACTAGTCTGGCTTCTTTTGGGATATGCCACTACTGAGGGGATGGACGGTCCAGCTTAAAAAAACAAACAGAAGAAATAGGAAAAGGATTTTTCTTCTCAGAAATTCAGTAGCTATTTTTCACTACAATGGAAATGTATTCACACATGAGAAAAAATAATTAACACTAGGAATTAGAGTTGCAAAAGAGTAATTATTTAAATTATCAAAATACATGTATTTCAGTAGACAGGAAAATATTGTAGAAAACCAAAAACCTTTCCTGTGATTTCCATGAAAGAATTATGAATTTCATGGAGGCTTCTGGTATTTGAGTACTAACACTGGATTGGCTTGCTGTGAAAAATCCTTCAGAGTCACCTTAAAGACACTTAATAAGTAACTGACTCATTCAAACCAGACGATCTTCATCAGCACAAAGCTGGCGCACACTGTTCAAGCCAATTTCTGCTATAACCAGGCTCCTGAGGCAGGTACCTGGTGACACGACCCTGGACCACCAGCAGCACTAACAGCCAGTGGACTGCGGTCCTGGAACAGCCCAGAAGCGGTGGTGGTTTGCCACCAGTCTCCCTGTGTGTGCCCAAACAGAAAACCGCTCTGGCACACCTGAGAATGAGGCGGCCCCTTCAACAGTCCCAAGTTCCCTCTTGCTTTAATAGGTTCCTGGACACTGGGAAAAGCCTGTGGGGATGTCAGGGTTGTGTTTTCTGCCATCTCAATTACACCTCCTCAGAAGAGGACACATCAAGATACGTCAACATTGTAGTTGGTGTTTTAATAACCACTAATCAAAAAGTTTATGTATAGACACACACATATAAAAATACATACAAATATCTATAAAATATATATATAAAAATATGTATATATAAAGCAGCATCACAGAACACAGTAACCATCATCCCAGGAGACTTCTCAAGGAAAACAACCTCTGAATGCACTTGAGGTGTTCAAAAGTAGACCTAAACAGAGGTCCTTTTATGAGTTAGTGTCTCAGGAGGAAGATGTTTAAGATACTTAGAAAACCCTAGGCTACTATCTTGCAAACTCACTAAGCAGAAGATTTCTAAGTTTGTCCGAGTCACCACTCTTCAGAAATTTAATTCCTGCAGGACAATCAAGTGACACTACCCTCAGGAAACAGGAAACAAGAAACACTGGCAAACTGACATTTCTTCAAGTTTTAGACACAAGCTGACCTACTAGTGTCAAAAGAAAACAAAAGCTGAACAGACATACAAGAGCATGGGGGAGGAGTGCTGTGCTTTTCATGAAAAAGGGGTTGCAACATTCTCTTCAATTTGTGTGCAAGACCTTCCCAGCATGGTCAGGAATACAAGGGACAACACAAAGCAGAATAAGAGAGCTAAGTTGGTGTATTCGGCATTCCTCTAGAAGCTGTTTTTGAAGGCTTTATAACATAACCAATTAAAAAAAAAAATTAGTTACTGAACAACTTATTTAACCACCAATGCTGTGAGCTACACTGTTGTCATCCTCCTTACCTTTGGGGGATGGAGAAAAATTCAGCAACTGAACAGAACTGGAAGTCACTATATTCTGCAACACTGAAAACGAGAATTGCTCACCGTGATCACTGTACCGCCGCTGTTTCTGGCTAGAAGATATGCTTCTCTGAACTTTGTGATGAGGAGATTGTCCAGTGCTATTATTAAGATCACTACTTGGCCTAACTTTGGCAAGTGAAAGATTGCTGCTGGAGCTTGAATCACTTGCATCCAACTACAATACAAATGAGAGTATTAAAACAAGGAGTTCAGACAAAACAAAGTAAACATCCACCACATTATGGGATCAATAACAGGGAGGCAGAAGGAAAATGGCTCTGGTACATAGGAAATTTTGTGACAGCAAGGACGTTGCTTAGAGGCCCCAACTTCTCTTAGATTCTTGTGCAACTGTCTTAGGTAAAACTCAGCAGAATTCGCAGCTCCTCAAAGGACAATCAGATAAAAGAATATCCATCTCTACTTTCCGTACTCTCTCCTCAAGAGTTCTCTTAACATTCGACAGGAAGAGAGGATACATTTTGTAGAAGCCACCATAACAACTCCTCCAGCAGAGGAACCAAGAACAGCTTACTGGTGCTGAGCCCTCTCAGCATCATACAGAAAGGTGATCTACAATGTAAGAACTTTTTTAGGTTGATTGGTCCTGCTCCTTGGTTGTCTTAAAATATTTACAGCTGGTACGTTCACACTTGAGCTCCTAGACTAGACAGGACAGTAACTGGCATACAAAGTCCTTCAGAGGAGTAACTGCAGAGCCTAAAGGCAAGAGTTTACTGATTCAGATCAGGGTGGGAACAAACACAGCATTATTCGGACAGTTGACACTGATGATTAGAATAACGTGATTTTAAGTGTAATGGACTTTTGTGCAGGAATGCAATGGCCTACAGTTACTGACTTAATTTTTGCTTCTAACTTTGCTAAGGACACTTTCATTCCTTTGTTCCTTTGCATTTGTAAGAACGGCACTTACCTCTGATGATTTTCTTCCTAGCAGTAAGTACGTAGCTGTGATTTCATCATACTTCATTTTACTAAGGGATTCTTGAATTTCTTCTTGAGAATATCCCATTCCTACCATAATATCTACAAACAAACACACATTCTGTAAGCAACAGAAACATGCTGATGTTTAGGCTGGCTGAGTGTTTAAGTTCAAGAGCAAGAACTGAACATTTAAAGAATTAAACAAAATGATTAAGTGTGAGAACATAAGCCTGATGAAATATCAATATTAAAAGATTAGTTACTTTTTCCAAACAGCAAACAAATACAGAGTGGTGGAGGGAAAAAAAAAAATCAACCCACTCACATCATGAAAACAGTATCATGTTCTGAAAAACATTCCATTACCTATTCTTTTCTGGTCCGAGATGTCTAGTTCTGGTTCAACAAAAGGTTTAAGTTCATCCTCCTCATGCCCTGCATTGATCCACCTGTCCTTCATAATTTGCTACAAAAGAAAGGGTTCTGTTAGTACAATAAACTTAGAACAGCCACAGAAAGAACTCCCCTATCTACAAAACACTAAGGCCTTTTCTAATTTTTATTTTTCCAGAACAGGCCCCAGCACCTACTAAGTTTTGTTTTGCTCCAATGAGGAGAATCAACTATGCGCATCAAGGCAAGCTGCTTCCCAGTCAGCTGTATTCTAGCACATAGCTGAAAGCTAAAAGCCCCTAACACAGACCTGGAGAGTGTGACAACTCTGACAAGTCTAGTAGGTCCAGGCTTGACTATGGAAGTCCATGGAAGGCAGTACATTTTGGCCTTTCTCCTCCGTGATGGTACAAAACACAGGCAAAAGGCAACCACATCACAACCTAGCAGCCAATACTCGCAGTTCACATTTGAAAATGTGGAAAACATCCTGGTGGATCATCCATTAATGCAGGAATCCACAAGGTAACCATCAGGAAAATTTATATGACATACGTGGCATAGTGTCACATTTTGAAAATAACTGTGGAGTCAGGTGTCTTGTAACCCCAGTAAACAAAATCTTAAAAAAAAAAAGTCATAGGCTTTACTCAACAACTGCCCCACCCAAACCCACTCCAAATGAACTATTCAGGAATAATATGAAAATAGTAAGTTACAGCTCAAAAATACAGTTTGCAAAATACTAAGTCTAGCTTTCTGATTCACCTTATTTGTGTCATTACCTCTAGAGTGCCTCTTTTTGTTGGGTTTAGCACCAGGAAACGTTTGAGGAGGTTTTCACAGTCTGTGGACATGTAGAAAGGAATCCTGTATTTTCCCCTTAGCACTCTTTCTCTAAGTTCCTTGGTAACAGAAGAACAGACATTAAGTCGTAAGTAGCAAAACACCTAAAACATTAGATAAACGTGCCCAACATGTTCTACAGAAACCACACCTTTAAGTTCTGTCCATCGAAAGGGAGAGATCCACTCACGAGAGTATACAGAATAACACCTAAACTCCAAACATCTACTTCAGGTCCATCGTATTTCTTCCCTTGAAAGAGCTCTGGAGCAGCATATGGTGGGCTGCCACAAAAGGTGTCCAGTTTATTTCCAACTGTAAACTCATTGCTAAAACCGAAGTCAGCTATTTTAATGTTCATATCTGCATCTAGCAACAGATTTTCAGCCTGGAAGAGAAAGAATGGTTTGTAAGGTGAACTTAAGATACTTCAGTTAGAATGCTATTGTCCATTTTTACTCATTCTGAAAAGGCAAAAAGCTAAATACCTGTTAACATTCTCTTCCTTGCAAGGTCTTTAGGTATGCTTTAGTCTATCATTGTCATATCCCCTGTTTTAAAATTTTGTTTCTGTACAATGGCTTCAGACTATAGGAGCTGTTATGCTACCTGAAAACTGAGTTATTACCACCTATCTGTTTTCTCCGCAGAAATGCATCCTGAGCTATTGTAACTTACGTTTTTATCTTGTTTTCATCTCAATAGATCTTGTCTCACTATCCATAGTTTATGTGGCATTCTTGGAAAAAGTTATAAAAAAATAACCTTTAAACTTTTGTAAAGTGGGTTTTTTTGTTCTTGTTGTCGGGGTTTTGTCTTGTTTTTTGTTTTTTTTTTTTATTTTTAAGTTACAAAGCTATATGTTGAACAAGTTATGTGGCAACACTACAATATAAAAGGCACAGTTTAAATGTACCATCTCATGCCAAGCTACAAAGAAGCCATATTTCAGTTTCATCTTCACAACTGGTAATTCATTCTGTTCGAGACCAAAACTTGTCATGCCTCTATTAAAGTACTACTTTTTTTTTTTTTTCCTTTTTAAAGATCTCTCAGCTAAAACTGACCTGCATCAGACTTGATTCTGATCACCGGGTGGGAGACTATCTTTCAGCAGCCATTGAATGTCTGTATTTAAAAGCCTTACAAATCCTCTTCCTTTTATTTGAAATCGCTCTATACTGTAAACATTCCTCAAAACTTGCTATAACACATGCAAAAAAAAAAATCAGAAAGCTTAAAATACACTACATTTTATCAGTACTAAAGATCACACCCACAGGTACAGAAGCTGACACACACTTCACACACATTTTCCTACTCACCTTGAGATCTCTATGAACAATATGCTTTTGATGGCAATACTGCACTGCAGATACTATCTGGATAGAAAACAAGTGCAATTATATAAGTGGCATCTCAAAGAAACAGCAGTTTTAATAAAAAATTTCAACATTCATTACTGAAGTTGACGTGTACTTATCCACTCAGAGCTACATATCCAACTACTACAGTGACCAGTATACTTGAGGAAAAGCTGCTAAACAACTTAGGCATTTGCTACTTGATCTATATGGTTTCTACTATACGTGAAAGAGGATTTTGTTTTTCCTGTGTGGCTAATTATAGAACCAACGACTTTCAGAAAGGTTACTGAAGTATTTCCATTCCAATACTGTAAACAGCTATAAAAGCTTTCCCTCTAGACTGAAGTTTTACAGTCCCTCTCCAAAGGTGATTTTTCATGTCGCAGCATGGAGAGAAAAGGGTAAGAAACGGGCTTAGCTACTGAAGAAACTACTGGGAAGCAGCTTGTTTGTCAAAACTTGTGCAGCGAGAAGCAATTACACATCCGACAGAGGTCTGCGGTCTAAGTGCATACGTTTTACTGTATTTTGTATACTATACAAGAGCAGCAACCTCAATGGAAAAAAGCTCTCTATGCCTCTCAAGTGTAACGGAATAATGTCTTCCATCATCAATTCCAAATATTATTAAGTTTTTCTATCTTTATATAGCAAACTATATAAGCTATTTACACAGTACAGTGTCCTAGCACATTGCTTTAAAGTCATTAGTATTGCTGCAGAACTCTACAGGTACGGAAAAGCTGGATAAAGTCTTATTGTCATATGATCACAAATGCAGTCAAATACATTTTATTGTCATGCACACATGGTCAGAATGGAGTCAGACGTTATGACTTCTTAAAATAAGTGGAACTGCACACAAAAATAATTCACTGTAATTACCACGCTTAAATGAATGCATTTCCATTCTTTGTTCAAGATTTAAGATTTCCAACACAGAAAGATGAGGTATCATTACTGTTACAAAAAATAACTCATGATCAGACTACCCAGCTTAGCATAAGGATCCTTCTGTACTGGTAAGAAGCAATGGTTCTCTCTCCCAGTATTTAGAGTAGGGGAAAGTAAGGTTCTTGGTAGGTCAAAGAACTGACCTACCAGTCAATTTTGCATTGGAATCTTAAGCAATGTTATGATCTTTGCACCCCTGTACAATTGAATCACGCATGTGCAAAATGCCACCTTGGAAACCAAGCAGTCTTCGAAAACTCAAAATACTTCCATTCCCTACACTTTCATTCTGGTTTTGCTTGTTCCTTTATACATTGGCTCCCTCTTTCAGACTCCAAGTTCAGCTTTTTACTGAAAACTGCCAAGGGTGCTCCCACGCCACCACTTGTACCATCCTTTTGGTTCTCCTTCCTTTCCTCTCCGCTACCACTACTTTAGAGCCAGTCACAAGCTCACTCTGCAGGGACTTCCAAGGCTGACAGCATGACAAACACCTCAAGCTTTATTCGGGACTGCAGAGACACAGCACTATGCCACTCGCTCCTAAACTGCTTTTACTCTGACTCTAAGAGCAGAAGGTCTAGCAGATGATCAATCAGTAGTTGCCTTTGGAGATGCTTTTTTGAACTACTCTGCATTGCAACAGGATAGCAGAGAGACTGCAGAAGTGAGACCAACCTAAATGGAAGGGAAAGAATGCAGCGTGTATGACATTAATAATTGAGGAACAGCAGTCATAACTGAATAGAAAATAGCACAAAGCATGGATGCACTGAACCAACTCCCTTGTCTTGCACCTTCCACCATGTTTCCATCAACAGCCCCCTCACTCCCAGCCTACTTAAGTGTGAGAAATTTGCTGATGCTTGGCAGGTGGGGACAAGAGGGGAAGAAAAAGCAGACCTTTTTGCTAGAGGTAACAACTGGAGCATTGAAATACATTTCTTGGGAGGGACTTCAAAAATCTGTGTAATCACAATAGGTTTTAAAGAACAAGTTAGAACAAGTTATCTCCCGGCAGAGAAAGCATTCTTCATAAGGATTACATGACAAAAGGATAAACAAACAACCTCTCACAGTCCCTTCCACACTGCCACAAGTATTTTGGTTTTTAACTGGAACATATAAATAAGATGTATTTTGTGGATTTTTTTTATTTTCCAAGACCTTTTCTAACATTGACCACCATTAAAAATTCTAAATTGCTTCTGCAGGGAAACAGCAGGAAGACTGAAGGAGGCCCGATCTAACTGGTGGCAGTGAAGGAAGAGAGGGAAGTAATACACATAAATTTTGGGAGACCCTCTGCCCTAAGCCTTGGATTCCCATTTTTGCATGAATTCTTAACCAGATGGGTAGATTTCTATGGAAAAAGGATGGTAAGATCAAAACAGAACTGCTTGGAAGCCTGTAATAGAGGAAGTAAACCGAGGTGACATTAAGAATGCAAAACGTTCTGGATTTGAATTTCTCACACATGGCTGCACAAAAGGAGTTTGAAATGGAGAACTGCAGAGCATGGCTGTATTTTTAGTGTTTGCACCCTCTCTTGTGTTCCTTGTTAAGCGTGACTGTGGAGTAATATGATCACTGCCTTTTACATTCTTTCTTCCTGCTAAAAGCCTTAAGTATGTGGAACAAAATGGACCAAAAAGATTTTGTTTTCTAACACGCAAAGATGGGAGAATTACCAAATTCTGCTCTTTGCCTGCTAGAGAGGAAGTGCCTCCTCAGATAAAACACAAGTGTTTGATCCAGAAGTCACATCTACTGAAAGAAGAAACATGATCTGAAAACAAGATATAATACAACCTATTGTAAGAACTAAGCTCAATGCCATGGCACAAGTGTTTCTTCAGTTTAAAGAGAGCCACCGTCTGTTAAACCATTTAGCAAATTATATAAAAAAAAATATCCCTATAATGTCATAAGTCTCTATCCAACATAAGAACAGCTGCCCTGAGTCAGATAAAAGGTCTACAGAGAGCATTCTCCATCCAACAATGGCTAAAAGCTATACGAAACTATTCTGGGACTACAGTAAGGTGAAATGAATAGTTTTATGACCTGTAAACCCAGTAAGACCTAGTTTCCTTTGACACTGTTGCACAGCCAGAGTCCTAGTATCTAATAAATGCCAAACTCTGATCAAAGTTGCCTGACTTCTGCCCTGTGCGCATGCTCTTCTGTCTAGCACAGCTCAGTGAGCTCATGCTATAGCTTCTCTCCTCAGGTTATTAGTAGGGTTCTCTCTTTTATTCCCAGGTGCTCATGCTTTTAAAGCTCTCAAGAACCTCCCACTTTTGAGATCAAGGTCCTCTAAAACTGAGTGAGCTCGGTAGCTGGGAAGTCAGCTGTTGAGAGAGGACAGAGCACAGCTGCCTGCATCAGGAGACAAGACTTAGAAGAAACTGAAAATGTACTTCTGTGTATTTCAGTGGATTCAAGTGAGGCCATTATCTATCTTTACTGACAGTATTTAGTCTACCAAAGTTTAAAAATAAATAAAAAAAAAATCAAGCTGAGAATCTGAGATACTTGATGAGTCAAATACCCAGCTCAGCAGGTAACTACCTCTTTCAATTCTTTCCCTTTGCATCTGTTTTTGAAAAATTAAGTTACATATATCCTGTACTACCCACACTATCCAATAAAATTAAGCACTAAGTGAACTTGTAAAACATGTTGAACCTGTTTCCACAATTTTTCACTTAAAGTGGAGATTAACGTTAGAAAAAAAAAATAGGTAATTGCTGAACAAACATGCAATTTCAGTGGAATTACTGCAAGATCTTTTTCCACACAGCTCCTGATTAAAGGAACTGAGGACAAAGAGCAGAGAACTATACCAGTAGAAGTTTTCAACATTCACATCTGAGAGAGAACAGCAAATCCTCTCAAGTTATCCTGAAGCTCTTCAAGTGACATTACAAAGACCAAGGCAACAGTCTGGGATTTAGAAGAGACGGCTGAAGTGGGAACGACTGCTCCACAACCCATCACATCTACTCCAACATGTCACAGAAACACATACCAGAAACTCTCAATCACAAAGGAAAGTTCTCTGTCTGCTGGAATACGAAAGGGAGGGAAGCAGCTTTAAAAAGACATGTAAGATTGTTAGAGGGGAAGAAAAATTTTCCTTACTATCATGCTGTATAACTCCAGTAATCACAAATCACTTCTGGGGATATGAAGTCTGCAGCTGCTTTTTTGGGTTGTTGCGTTTGTTTGTCTTTTGGTGGTTTTGGTGTTGTTTTTTTTCAAAAGATTAAAGAGGGTAAATACAAGATTTAAAGAGTTGAGAGAAAACAAAGGAACAATGATTTCACAGAAATGCTTTTGTTGCCTGCTTCTGTTGGGTTAAATACATTTCTATTTTTCTTAACTTTCGCTGCCACTTTTGAGCTTATTGCTTATATTGTTTTCACACAATTCTTACTATATGAGACAGGGAGCAAACCAGTTGTGGCACAGTTCCCTAGTTCCCAAATTGTTCCTTTTGCTCACACTACCCACACTAGAGAAGTGTAAAATGCCTTGTAAAGAAAACTTTTTGCGAAAGTCATTGATTAATTTCCTGGCAATCTCACATATCATATCAAATTTCTTCTACTTTTGTATGGCTGCGCTTCAGAAGTGAAGCTACCGGAGCCTCCCCTCTTCCAACAGTCAAACTTACTGTCATGTCATTGCCACAATTCACAAGTTTAAAACTCCTACGTATCATTCAATAAAACACTCTCGTCCCTATTTATTACTTAAGTGTCATTAAGCAGGAGCATAATTTTGATATTTGTTACTTTTCACAACTTTATCTAGGTTCTCTAAGTGACCAAAGGGATGGAAATAACGTAGGTATTTACAAATTTCTGCACAAGAGCAGAAAACAAAGTATATCAGACCAGTCACATCTGAAAATTAAACTCTAGATGCCTCAAAAGCCGAGATTTGGATTTAAATTAGTTAGACAAAAATATTTGGTTATGTTCAATACTGCTTTACTATAGAACGGAAATGCTTTTTACAGATCAGTGGAATTCCAACATCTTTGCAGGGCTAGTATATCCATCACAAAGAAAGCTAAACTAACAAGCCTAGAAATTACTTTTCCATGACTTTTTAGAACAACCATTAAACTGCATTTTTTTCATGTAAGCAGATGGATGTGAATGGAACCCTCTTACACGCACTGCCTGTGTTTTAAAACTGGCCTGTTTGTAGCCTGTTACATTTGAATAACTTCCAAAATGTTACAGACCAGCTGAACTAAGGATATATGAAATCAACCTAGAGGAAATGCATTTTGGAACAGAATACACTTCCAAATCAAGCAGTCACTGTGTTCTGGCACTCCTGGACACCCTGGCACACAGCACTAAGGAAACTAGCAGCACCGAATGGACTACTAACCCCTTGAAGTACTACTGCAATCCAAGGTTTTTCGTCACTCAGGGCTACAAGCCCACAACATGCTGAACACTGCTAAAAGGTCAAACGCAAAGGACAGCCGTTTTAGTCATTTCAGCATTAAAAACAGGCAGGGAAAGCTGATGTATAGTAATGTTATACATACCTGTCTAAATTTAGCTCTAGCCTCCTTTTCCTTCATTCTTCCATGTGCAACCAGATAGTCAAACACTTCCCCTACAATTCAGTAACGAGATACATTAATGCCAATTTCAGAATCTAGAGATTCATCTGTAGCAGTTGCCCACAGCAGCTTCACTGGAATGATTGTACTTCAAGTTTATGATTACAGGTTAGCTCAAGAGAACACGACACAACTGCTATGTAATTCATTACACCATCATCTCTTCTGCAAGAAAATAGTAAGATTTAATGAATGACTGGATATAGACAAACCCCCTCATTTCCTTCCAATTATGACAGAAACTGAGCAGCACACTTCTGTTGGTTTGTTGTTTTGGTTTTTTTTTTTTTTAATAAAGGTGACACATACCCCTTCACAGACCTTCTCACACAGGGTTTTTTTTTTTCCCCACAAAAACAAGCTTCATACATGAGAACATTTGATGATATTTGCAAATATTGCCATACCAGCACTAGAATTTTTCTGGTGTGCATGTGTACAAAAGTGTTCTAACCAAAATCAGAAAACTTAGCTTTAACCTAGGCTTAGAAGTAGTACCCACAAGGAAGGTCACAATAATGAGCACTGCAGGACACACTGACCTAATCCACCACACAACCATCAGATCTGTAAGATACACTGAGAAGGATTACTCCTCAACAAGCCCAGTGTTGTACGGTTGTGGACAACTAAAGGACGTTACTAAAGCTGTACTAAAGATCTGTGGTGTTTTGTTTTTTCTTCCCCCCTTTAATCAACCCAGTCACTTTATAGCACACTAACACAGACTACAACGTTTCAGCTTTAGGGGCGGCCAACTGGTCCATGAAACATTGACACGTTTGTGAGAGTATGGGAGATACTCTTTACTAAAAACCAATAGTCACGTACATAAGAATGACACACACAGACCAGCACCCAGTTGCAAAAACCCTTCGCTAATACACAAACTTAAAAATTTTAGAAGCGGATCAAATACCTAAATATTCTCTACTGAGCAAGAAAACACTGTTTCGTAGATAGCCAAGCTCACAAGGAAAGAGCTGAGTAACTTCACATTTATTTTTGAAAAGAAGCAACTCCAAGAACCAAATCAGAATAAAACTCCCAGAGTCATATGGCAGGAAAAGAAACAACTGAGCAATCTAAGGGAATGTTGGGATTTTCTACCAAACAGCCTTACTTCCCTCTGTAGTGTATCATTTGACACTCAACTCAGATAACTCTCTCAGCTGTATTTCACAGCTGTTTCTTCAAAAACCTTGAAGGAACAAACTTGAAGACTTCTTTGCAATTCAGGGAAAATGACACCAGAGAAAGAATTATCCTCAATTTATGCAAAGTGTTGCAGCTGTAGCAACGTTTATCTCATCCTGCAGCCATGGAGCTCATAAGCATCATGCATGACCACTATCTTGAGAAAGAGGAAATATGGGAAACTGATGCCTGCCACCAAGATTAACAGCCATCCTTGTCTTGCACAACGTGGCACACGCGAAGGGTACCGCTCACGGCCTTTTAGACCAGTACAGTATGCATCTCCATTATGCTCAGAAAGACCATCATGGCTTCAGAGAACTGGCCCTTCTACCTCCTAGAAGCTAATCACTAGATGGCAATAGGACTTCACTTTTAAATCTAGTACCGTTAAACAGCACAGAAATGCCTCCACAAACACCTGTACTAGCCAATATTTTAACTGTATTTTACCAATTTTGTTTCTCTTTAGACAAATCTTGGCTGAGCATTTAAGGAGCTGATAGAATAAAACATGGGCAGGTAGAGAATCATTACTTGATCTAAAGTAATGCATTAAACTTCACACAAACTAACATCAGAGTCAGAATTCATGCTGATTTTCTTTGAAAAGAAGTCTCTTTATCTCCCTCCTGAAACTAAAGAAAAGCCTCAACTATTTGAGATTCCCAGCTGCTGATGCTAAAGGGTCAGTTTGACAAAATGAGTGCCATTAGGTTTTAGCCAGCAAGGATTAACTTAAGCCTGAATACCTTAATTCTAGCTCTGGTGAAAATACCTGACATCGCATGATGCGCGCTCTCCCCGCACACCTGTCCACCCCCCCACCCCACAATGGGGAATAAATGTTTAAGTTCCTCCTAAAATGGCATAAAGCTAAGCCTAATAATTCTTGGCAATAAAAGGTCTGTGATTAAGATGTGTTGAATGTCATCAACACCTAAAAAACAGAAGTTGCAGTACATGTGCTTTTGAAAACAACAGTTAAAAGAAACACAGAAATCTTTCCTCTGAACATGTTTTTACCAAATATCTTACACAAAATAAGACACCAGAGGTAGGGAGCTGAACACAATAAACTGAGAAGGTTGGCATTTGTTAGGGACAGGAACAATTGATGGCCAAATAAAGATTCACATTAAAACTGAGTTGTGAAAACAAAGCACACGTCACTAAGTTGCACTAAGTTCAGAGGCTGGTTTTACAATTCATAATTAATTATGTTGCCCAAAGAAGTCCCAAAGAATATGAAAGATTTTGCTTAATATTTTACACTACCATGACATAAATATTTGCTTAAAAAGAAAGCAAAACTTTAAAGAAAACAAGTGCTTTCTTTCTACCACTTGGCAATTTGTTTATATGTGTCATCACAGCAGAGACATACTTACCCCCACTTGCATATTCCATTATTAAATAGAGAGTTTTTTCAGTTTCAATGACTTCAAATAGCTTCACTAGAAAAAAAAAAGCCATTTATTAATCAGTTAAGTAGTTGCAGAAGTATTATGTTAACCCCACAGAAAATTCTGCCAGATAAAAAAACCCAAACCATCTATTTGCTTACTGCTTGACAATGTCAGACTATGACTCTAAAGAAGCTTTTTCCATCTGATGTTCCTAAATGGAAAATAGTGTAACACATTTGGTCAACTCACACAGAACAACATTTTCCTCAAGAAACAACACTTCGCTTCTGTTACGTGGGAAAATCAACTAAATCAAGCTCAAATCTCTGGAGTTTCTGCATCAGTAATAACCATTTTTATGCACTGTACTGGCATACACGGTGACAAACGAGTTACCAGTCAGTTTGCTGACAGGCCCACAACAATACTACTTCATTTACATGTATAATCCTGGACAATAACTTGAGCACTACTTTGTTTCGGTATATACTTATTTTTAATGAGAGCCTGAATTCAGTCAAAATCAGTATTATAGTCAAAAGGAGCAAAATTATCAGTTATCTACAAAAACAACAGTTTTGTGCAAAGGGACCAAAACGGGGGGGGGTTCATTTGTATTTTGTTTTTTTTGTTGTTGTTATTGGGTTTTTTGTTTTTTGGTCTTTTTTTTTTTTTTTTTTTTTTAAACACACAGCTCTGAAAAAGTATTTATTACTGGTACTTTACAATAAACGAACACCCTAGTGCAGAATCGTCTTTTAAACTCACACCATAAGAATTTCAACATGACAAAGCTACAATTTCTGCAGAGTTGGAAATTATGTGAAAGAAACAAGGTACCTATATTTGGATGATTTAAGATCTTCATTATTCTTACTTCTCTAAAGAGCTGAAATAAACAGAACACATGAAATAAGTTAATGAAATAGGTAACAGCCTCTCTTCCTAAAGCCTGATCACTTTGATATACTTATTTAAATATAAAGGGCACACATTACTATTAGCATTTCAGTGAAGCTCATGAGATGAGCATTTATTGGCAGGGAAAAGTTAAGCGCCTGCTTCTTTTAACACCCCTCCCCAACAAATCAACACTCAAAAACCTGAAGACACCCATGAAGAGCTCCAGATAGCTCAGGAGAGAAGTGATTTTAGCTCCGTGGTTCGCAGACTTTTGGGGCCAGAAGACTATTACGAGCCCACACAGCTTCTTGCTGGTCCATACATCTCACACCACCTTCACAGAAAATACTGTTTCCAAAGTTTCATGAACGCCCACGAGAGCACCTTTTGCAGACCACTGCAGTATGCTACTGGTATGAGTTCATCGCTCTTCAGTACTTCGTTAAAGCCATGGAATTACCGTGCTACAACAGGAGCTCGCAGGTAAAAAACCAGCTGCTTATATAGCATGAGGAGCGCATATCCAACTACACACCAGCAAGGAGCAAGATTTAAGGAGAGACGGGGAGGCAAGGCTCCCTCTCAGCCTTTCAGAAGTATTCCTGCAAGGTGACAGAGGCACAGCAGAATCTAGTCCTGAGTTTGACACTGCAGCTCCACTGACTCACTGCCAGACATCCAGCCTCCAAGTCTGCTCAGCCCATACAACATGCTGAACTTACTTGCCAAAATTAATAGGGCAGAACACAAACGGTGTTTTCCTGACTGCAGCAGACAGAAGAAACACCATTACTTCAGGGGTGTTCTTAAAGGGATCAGCGGGCTCCCACCCTCTTCACCATCCACCTCCCCGTACAGCAGGATCAAATCACTTCCCTTTACACAAGCATTGGTGTTAACCCAGGCTGACATACAAGGTCCAAGAATTAATATAACAGAAAGATCTCATGGAACACACAACTCCCCCAAATAAAAACACTCCATCTCTAAGCCTTCTGTTGCAGCTCCCTTGCCCACCCCAGCACATCTATTTTGGCAGGATGGGTGGTGAGGGAGTACAACTGCCCTTTTCAAGCTGCAACATGACATTACATCAAGAGTGCTGCATCCGGAGACCACATACTGATAGTAAGGACCTTGTTCTCCACTCCCCCCAACACCAATACCAGTGTGAAGAGGGTTTTGCTTCAGCAGTTATTTCCAAAGAGTTCAACTTTGCCTGTCACACTGAGTAAATTCCGTCCTCCTGCAACTGGGCGATTAACATGGGAATGACATTTAACAGAACATAAATGAAAGCAAAGTCTATTACTGATCATCTGTTAATTATTTTCACCTTTGAAAACTCTTCTGCAAAAGACAGTTATAAGATGCACATAAATCTGTAAGTGTAATACTAAAACCACCACTGGTGGTGTTACTGCAATAAAACATTGCTTTTAACAAAGGTGGTTAATAGCAGACGAAGTAAAAGTAGTCCCACTTCTCCCACAAAAGACCCAAGATAAAAAAAAAGTATTTAAAAAATGACAACTTTAAGTTCAAATACTATCATATTCAGAAAACTCAAATAATTATCTTTTTAGGCAGTACGCTATATGGCAGTCAAGCACGTAGCTGTTCTCCCTCTGCAGCTCCCCCCATGCCAGCTCAAGACTCCAGAGGGCTGATGATCTTAAGCCTCGATTATTTTCTAACAGCATTCAGCTTCAAAAAGGGGGAGTAATCAAGAGGTTTTATTATAAACCTAGCAGCAACTTCTACAGGAAAACCAGTAATATAACAGATCATATTCAACTTAATGTAAAGAGACCGAAGCAGAACGAAAGTCCACAGCTCCGCAGGAATGCAGACACGAGTGAAAACAAAGAGTTTTGTAAATAAGAGATAACAGCATTGTTATTAACAGTAAAGAAGCAAAAACTGCTGCTGCAA
Organism: Leptosomus discolor; assembly: GCF_034619465.1. Classification (NCBI taxonomy): domain Eukaryota; kingdom Metazoa; phylum Chordata; class Aves; order Leptosomiformes; family Leptosomidae; genus Leptosomus; species Leptosomus discolor. Next base: position 12,333,101 of record NC_141393.1, read on the forward strand.
GATTTGCCTTAGGTCAGATTTCAGAAAAAGTGAAGACAGTTAATATATCTACACGTATTACTAACGACTCAAAAATCCGTAGGCGTACTTAATAAAAGCAAAAAAAAACAAGTAAAACATGGGAAACTAACAGAAAATCACCAAAGAGTCAACAAAAAATCCTTGTGCCTTTGTGTCCTAACAAAAGAAAATGTGGGGGGTGGAATTTAAATATATAAATGGCAGGGGGGAATCATAATTTGAAGACCAGTTGTTCTAACCATTCTCTGCTTTCTGGTGTTTCTGTAAAGGCTAAGATTTGAGGAGCAATCCTCATTGCACTGCCCAGCAGACCACCTCCCCCATGCTATAGCCACAGCTATGAATGGCACATTACCTGAACACAGAGGAAAAATCAAACAGTTTTCCAAATGCTTTTAATTATCTTACTATCATTATCCTGGTTTATGCCTGACACTTGGCTAGATGACAAGCTGCTTAAATGCAATTGGGATTGGTTGATCAAGTAAATTTTTGGCCAAGCAAAATAGAGTTTCAAAAACTATGCATGCATGTTTTCTTTTTCCCCTAGACAGGTAAGTAAATTGCCATTTCTAACAACGTTATTTCTGGAGCTTTCATATATAATTACACAAAGTACACTACTTCATCTCTCTCCATCAGAAATTTAAAAGCAGTTGAATCTATAGCTATTTCTTATTTTTCATCCCATTCAGATGAACTGGTATATAACATATTCTGAATACTCCATTAATACTTTTAATCACAGCTTATACGACTGAAAGCCTCTGGTCAGCTTTTAAAGTTTTGAAGCCAGATTGCTTAATTTGCTCAATTAATTATTGTATCTTCCACCCCCAATACTCAGATAAAGCCTATTGGGTCAGTCTCTCACTAAGGGCAACTCCACTGCTGCACAGGTGAAAACCTTGGCTGTTAAGTCAGCCATTAGCCCATTTATCATCACCTTATCCACCTAAAAAACCCAAAACACATTCAAAGGATTAACTATGGGAATATAGGTAGTCATAATTGGTGCCACCAAACAAGAACAGTCAACCAAGGGCAATATACCATAACACAGTAAAAAAGAGGCCAAAATCCCCAATATCATCATGCAAATGAATATATTCATTACTCTAATTTATTATTTTTTTAAATAAAGTATGCTGACTTGGCCAGAGCTAGCTACTTCCTCTGTTGTACACTATACACTTTGATGGTCTAATGTGATAAAGTCAGGCTCATACATTTTGGGCTGCTCTAAATATAACATTGGTCCACAAGATGACTCCTCTGCATTACTAATTCGAACGAAGCATGTCAAAAAGTAGCTTCTACATATGAGCCATTTGTTGAAGTGCATGACTAGAAACAAGCTTTTTTAAAAAATACTATTTTTGTCTCAGAGGAAATTAAAAATAAAAATACTTGAGAATAGCATACAACCACCACCAAATTCCTTATTATAATTTTAGTTGGATAAATAAATGCACTTCAGATTGTGCTCCCCTAGTCAGTTTAAATGTTATGTGTGGCATTTTGACACAGAGAGCAACTTCCACAGGGATATGTGCAAATGCTTGGCATTGTATTATATATTATAGTCTATATCTGATAGAGGAATACAATGTAGAACATCATACAACTTTCACACAGTAAGCTGAAAAAAGGTTTCCCAGATGTCATTCCTCCAAAATATTACGTGCATCAACTTCTAGCAAATGAAGTACTAATTATCATCACACAGGCTGGCTCAATGGGCTGAGGCCAATGCTATGAGGTTTAACAAGGCCAAGTGCTGGGTCCTGCAGTGCTACAGGCTGGAGGACGAGTGGCTGGAAAGCTCCCGGCAGAAAAGGACCTGGGGGTGCTGGTCGACAGCCGGCTGAACATGAGCCAGCAGTGTGCCCAGGTGGCCAAGAAGGCCAACAGCATCCTGGCCTGTATCAGCAATAGTGTGGCCAGCAGGAGCAGGGAGGTGATCATGCCCCTGTACTCGGCACTGGTGAGGCCGCACCTCGAATGCTGTGTGCAGTTTTGGGCCCCTCACTGCAAGAAGGACATTGAGGTCCTGGAGCGTGTCCAGAGAAGGGCAACGAAGCTGGTGAAGGGTCTGGAGAACAGGTCTTGTGAGGAGCGGCTGAGGGAACTGGGGCTGTTTAGCCTGGAGAAGAGGAGGCTGAGGGGAGACCTTATTGTTCTCTACAGGTACCTGAAAGGAGGTTGTAGTGAGGTGGGGGTCAGTCTCTTCTCCCAAGTAACAAGTGATGGGACAAGAGGAAATGGCCTCAAGTTGCTCCATGGAAGGTTTAGATTGGCCATTAAGAAAAATTTCTTTACTGAAAGAGTGGTCAAGCGTTCAAACAGGCTGCCCAGGGAAGTGGTGGAGTCATCGTCCCTGGAGGTGTTCAAAAAATGGGTAGATGTGGCACTTCGGGACATGGTTTAGTGGGCATGGTGGTGCTGGGTCAGCGGTTGGACTTGATGATCTCCGAGGTCTATTCCAACATAATGATTCTGTGATTCTATCGCACAGTAAAATTCATTGCAGACAGCCAGGTATGATAAAAGCCCACATATCTGAGGTTCTCTGCCACAGGAATGCAGAAGAAGGTATAACATCAGAAGGCGTAACATGAAGGTTCCCAATATAGAAAATAATTTTCTTAGTTTTAGGTACTAGCTTATCATAATTAGATGATAAAAGCAGACAATCAACTGAAAACAGTACTTATCAGTTTAATTTCTAATACCGAAACTAAAAACTACTCTCAAGTTGTTAAGCAGCTCATTTTCCATTAACAGGAGCTCTACAAATGTTTCTAGGCAAAGACAAACATCCTTAGTCTGCCAAACAAATGGCTTTCAGCTTTGTTGTGGTCTGGTCCTTTGACTGTAAGCCATGTTAGATACAGGGAAAGAATTACATTTAATTAATGCTGCTAGCCACAAACTGAGTAAAAGAAAACAACAAAAAAAAAAACCCATACCAACAAAGCAGCAATGGAAGCACAGACAGATACTGAGTAATAATCTCAAATCAATTTTACCTGAACTTTATTATGCTGACACATCCGAAACAACAGAGGAGTGGGGGGAAAGAAGGACACAGCTTTTAAGCCAACTCTCTTTGAACACAGCGAAAGACAGATTAGAAGTGTTCCTGCATCAGCTATTACAAGCGTTTCAGTGGCAAATTATTTAAAAAATACCAAAAAAAAAAAAGTTCGGCAAAAAAGCAAGTCAGTACACTTCTCAGATGAAGAGCACCAACATATCCTGCCCTCCTTCCCCTCAAAGCAGGGGCTCTTCATAAGGTGTGGTCCCAAGCCAGCTAAAGCTTGACCAGTGTATTTGGCTTCTCCTGATAACTGCTCACTGAAATATGCTCTATATATAATTAGAAGCCTCAAGCAGGAAGCCTTTACACAATACAAGCTTGCCTCAAACAAACCACAGCTTGAAAACAGAAAAACTACTTGTAATAAACAGAAAAGCCTAGGCATTTTAAATTCTCACCTTTTTCTTGCAGTTTTTAAAATACCAATTGAAGCATGGTCAGAAAGGACACGGTCCATTGATGTTTAAGAACTCTTAATTTTAAAGTTTAACAAAAAAATGGCCCAAACAAGTGGCAAAACATCTGCACATAACGAACAAAAATATTTGGCTAAGGAGCCAAGTTCTAAAAAAGGAAAATGAGAAGTGATTTAATGCTATTACATGGGCTTGGTAAAAAAACACCCTTGCATATAACAGCATTGCTAATTCAAAAGAAGAAAAGCCAAACAATTTTTTTTTTTTTGTCTAGGAGGAAGTGAAGTGAACTATTGTAGCATCAGCACTTGTTTCCAGTGAGACAAACAGTCACTGGAACTAGGTACACAAGTACATTTGTGGAGAACAGTGATTATGACTAGCACCACCAGCATGGGAAAAAAGCTCTAAGAATCCCCTTTTCTTTCAAAGCAGGAAAGTACCGCGTACAGTTTCCTCTTCGCTAAGCAAGAGCAGCAGAGTAGTAATTAGGTCCTAGAACAACAGTTAAAGAGTAGCTGCATGTGGCTACCACAGACTTCCTCAGCAGTGGACAAGAAACCCGACTCTTCTGAAGAGCCGTGCTGCTGAACATTGAGCTGTCAGGACCGCAGCCGCCCTGAGCTTACTGCGAGGGCATACCAAGAATTACTGCTCCAGAAAGCAAAGCAAGTCCTTAACAAGGTTAACTTCTTCCTGGCAACTGAAATATCAGCATGGAAGACGCGACACAAAGAAATCAGAACCAGCAGCCTTCACCACCATTTGTTTCCCCACCTAAGGATGACTAGCACATGCAACTACACCACAGCTGAGGCACTATACACCACGCCCTCTTCTCAGCACAGCCCTTCCCTCCCCACCATACCTCAAATATTTTATCCCCCTCTCTAGAAGTGCAAGATCAGAAGCACTTCCATCTTAGCTTCCCCTGCGTGCACAGGCTGCGTGCGCAGCTGGCTTCAAATGCACCAAGGCTATGGCACTGCTGATAGTGCTGGGGGAAAAGTGGCTAGAACTTGCAAAAAAAGCCTTGACAAAGCAAAACTGGTAAGTAATGTGTTGTGCATTCACTCTGCCTACTCTGATAAGCAGGCATTTCATTTTAAGAAAATTACTTTCAGTTTTTGAATTGACAAACACGTACATCTTGCTAATTTTTTTCTGTGCTCATATAACAAATGAGCTTAGAAAGGAAAGCACATTAGCAATCTCCCTCCCCAAATCTGATCTGATTTCAACTCCATTATTTTGTACTATTCTTCCAGACTCCTATTTAAGGAACCTAGCAGTAGACAAGACCAATTTACAAATCATACTTTATAATCTAATTTTAAAAATTGTAAATAGAAATGAAATTATGATGGAGATTGAAACATGAGTGGACGCTGAGCAGGCTGAAACCCAGAACTAAAGGGCCAACAAGCACATTTCAAGCTTGTGGCCTTGCCAGCTGAACACCTGTAACTTGTAAAAGATTTGCTTTGTACCTGAGTAAGGCCTCAAGCTAGCATTACGGCCCAATTTTAAAATAACACCATTTGAAGGATTACGGTTTTATATTTTTGTCTGAAAACAGAGCGTCCCTACTTTTCTCTGACCATTCTTCCCATGACCTGACCCCTGCCCTTCATATCACACAGCTTTTGTTTCTCTTCCAAGTGTTTCAAGCATTTAACAATTTTTTCAGTTAGTCCAAGTTGCACAGATCTGCCATACAAATCAACTTTATCTAATCCATCATATTAGATAATTTGCATTTAATTTCCTCCCTGCTTACCAAGAAATTACCAATAACCTCAGGGATGAAGCTGGAAAAAAAAAAAAAAATCTAAGAAAACTGCAACCACATTATTTACTTCTATCCAGTCAGTAGAAGTTGCTATCCACTCAGATGATGGAGCTTTTCTTCTATAGGTTCCTCTTTGCCTCTCAGCCAAACCATACAATGCAAGAATTTGTGTGTTTTTCCAATTTACTTTTGCACCATTAATTTTGATAAAAACATCTTGTCACACGATCTTTTTAGTATTTCCATAAAACCAAATGTGGATATTCTTCAGTTTACTCTGGTTGTGCTGTTTAATTTTGTTTGCAGGAAATATTGCAAGGAGCTTTTTTATCAAAGTACTCAAAAGTAAATAAAAAGCCTTTGACTGCAGCACTTAAAAGGACAGAGTTAGAAAAGTCCTAGGTAAAAGTGACATTTAAATGTACTTCCTGCAGGCATTCCAAAGCAGACTGGCTTGCTTGATGAAAGAGTAGGATTTATCACTACTTACTAAAATAGATAAGGCGATACAACTGTAACAGCACATTAAACATTTGAGGCTAGGGGGAAGAAACTGGAATAGCCATGCTCCAATTTGTTCCATAAAACCAAGCACCTTTTCTGCTACAAACTATGTGAAAGGCTTAGATACTGCTTGGCCTTCAGTCCTGAGGCAGCATTTTCAAGGCCAGTTTAAGAGGACAGAACACAAGCTTTGTACTTGTAAGTTTAACAAAGTGACCAGCATGAAGGAGACATGGGGGCATGACACCGAACCACAAACATCCTCTCTACAGTTAGCTATGCTTGGGAGACAAAGGAAGTGGCTAATACCACTGTTTTCTCAGTTTACAGCTCTGTACGAGTTCATCTTGAACAACTGCGGCGTTGTCAAAAATATCTGTTACAAAACTAGTTATTAAATACAGTAGTCAGATGTGTGCGCAAGGTATGCAATGCTTCAGATTCTCCAGCACAGGCATGCAGGGTTAATGGAAGGAGTGGTGAAACAAAACAAGTTACAATACAGTTGGAAAGATTAAATGTAAAAACCTACCTTTTGTAGACTAGTTGGGTTCAGCTGTGTTTTGTCAATTATTTTTATGGCAACCTAAAGGACAAGTTCATAATCAGTATTTTCCATATGAACAATGCAGTGTTATTACAAGATGGTCAAATCCAGTAACAGAAATTGAAAACATGAAAATTACACAAAACCCACTAAGTTTCTTCAGCAAATTATATACTTTCATTTGAACTCCAAATATCTGGAATTAATGGCTAAAGTATAATTTACCTTTACTGCAACAAACTCAACAGGAGAGTGGAAAAAACCCTAGTATTTTAAGCGTATTAACACGAGAAGCTACCTTAGTCTTTTGCTTGACATTGAGACCATCACACTTATTACAGTGAAAGCTCCAGTATCAGACAGTGCCCTGATAAAGAGCAGTGTGCCTACAGATAACATTTACACAGTATAATTACACAACAGATTACACAGTACTGGCTGGGCATTGGCAGTTGTGAAGATGCTTCTAAAAGCAGAGATTTCAGAGCAAAATGAAAGTTATTCCACACAGACTTTGCAAGAACTAAGTTCACCTTTGGAAATTCGCTGAATATTTGCATCAATTTGCTCCCTGATGGCTATGAAAAAAAATTACCACTTTTGCAATAACAAAGACCCATTGGCTGCTGTACAACAATTTGGCCAAGTTCATTCCTTTACTGGTTCTTATCTTTTCAGTAAATATTGCACAGAAATATTATAGAACAAAATTAAAATTTCACAAAACAATCAAAAGAGAAATTCACTACCGTGGTAACTAGTTAGAACCTGAAGATTTGAGGCAATGAATAGGCAACAGAGACGAGCTTCAGTGCAATGCAATCTGGATACAGAACGAGTTAGCACAGGAAACAGGAATCTTTCTAGAATTATACGCCAATTGGTATTTTTCCTTTCTAAATTAGAGACTAAACATACCAGAAGAAACTCTACAGAAGCCAAGGAGATGCTGCGTCTAAAAGAGGCAAGATGCTGCAACTCAGCTGATTATATTACTTCACTGGTGCAAAGCAAGGTCTTTCAATTCCCCTTGAATTTTTGGCTCAAACAGTAGATGCTGCTCCTTCCCATGCCACAGCTCCTGTTATCACTTTGTGCTATCTTCATCATCTCATTAACTTGGGGTAGGCAACATATGGAATAAAGAGTATCTCATATCAAAGCAAATTTGTATCCCTACATTCAAGCGCAAAAACACATGGATGGATCATCGTGATGAAGAGGGTAAGCGGGGAACAGAGTGTTCAACGCTTGAGTGCATCACAGAACTTAAGATGGATATGGTGCTTTCTGAAACTGAGATTCAAGATTTATTTTGAGCGCTTCTAGATGCAAAATACGATGAATCGTCACCAAGAAGCCATCTAAGAATACTTTCGCTTTGGGGAGTATTTTCTTCTAAGGTATGCTACTGAAATTAAAGATCACTATTTCCCGAGGCAAAATTCCATTGCAAAACATTAAGAAATCACTTCAAAAATACAAACAGGAGACAAACACATTAAGCAATAGGTATTTTTATATTAGTAGCTGTGTACGAAACCAAGAAAGATTTTTATCTCTACCTTTATGCCTGTTGAACTACTGTCACAAAGGTAACCAAGTTACTCACTTCCTGCAATCTCTTATAAATCCACGCTGGATGTGGAGTGACCACTGCCTTTGCCAACAGCAGATAATGTTATCTGAAAGTGAGCCAGTGCCCCAAGACTACCCATGCCACAGAAGACAGCTGGCTGCTTGGTAAGTGCATTCCACCCAGAAAAAGTTGCATTTGTGTTCTGAACTGCACCATTCTGGCCAACCTTCGAAAGATGCAGACTTGTTTCAACCCACAAAGTCTTAAGGTATTGGGTTTCTGCAAAACACAGCTCATCTCTCTCACTGTGCTTTGGTGCCAGATGATCACAGAGGTCTCTTACACTGGGAAACAAATTCAGCCCTGGAGATACAGGGAAAGTACACACCTCAGTTTTCTGAAAGGTAGACTCACAGGCCTGTTCAGTGCACTAATTATAGCCTTAAATGCAGGATGAACTTAAGAGAATTCCTATCCACGTGAACACAGAGTACAAAATGTTAACACTGACTTTGAAAGCTTGAAGCCATCATCAGAACAGAGAGCAATTTCAGGTGCCTTGATAAGGTCTCCAAATCACAGTTAAAGGGGGCCTGCCCTCAAGAATAGTTCTGACAAGCCTGAGAAAGAAAGCACTCCACTTTACTAAGCATAGTTAATAAAGCATCAAATTGCCTTCCAAAGCAGAAACTTTGCTCTCTTTACATAAAGTGAATCTGGAACGGTTTCAATTATCATGTGCTATGGCCAACGTTGGAGGAATGCAAGTCCACCTACAGTGTTACACTGCTGCACCCACCATGATATTCTGCGTGAGATCATTAGTAGAATTAAAATTAACTTTGCTTTCACTGTTCACAATAGCACGACTTAAAAACATTCCTCCTACATGGCTTGAATGAAGGAGTTAAAGCAATCAGAAGTTGAGACACTGAGCAAATTGACCACACTGCTACCATACAGAACACTTCACCCCTCTTAAATTTCACTTTCTCCAGGGGAAGAACAGAAAGAAGATGACAATAGATTCCTTGGAGTCAGACTTGGATCCTAAAAGAATCCTGACTCACTAGGAAACGTCAACTTCCTGGCTATTAACTTAACACATGCCTTTAATGAACAGAAGGATCCATATATTTTTGGCTGTGATTCCAACCACATCAGTAACAGCAAAAGGTAGAGCGATCTTCTTAGATTAATTCTGGCAAGTATGGAAAACTTGTCAGAGGAAATAACCTTTGCTAAATTACAACTGAAAATACATGGCTTAAAGTCAAAGAATTAACAAAAGCAGATTTACAATGAAGATTCTTCATTTCGAAAAGGGCAGACAGACTACAAATAATACTCTCCTAGACAGAGGATCTCAAAGGAGTGTGTTTCCAAACACCAGCTCTACTGCAGTGAAGCTAACCGTCCCTCCATACTCCTGCAGTAAGCAGGCAGCCATGCACTCCTTGGCAGGACAATTCAACCCCCTCAAGTTAGGCTGATGTTCTGATTATCTCCTGAAGGGATGAACATTTCTCCCCTTCTGTAATTTGAGGCTCGGCTCTCATCATACATCCTGCATACACACTGAAGATGGAAGTGAAAGAGAGTCCTGGAACTTACTTCAGTTGGAAACATGAAAGCTGTGTCTCAAGCAACAGGAAAATTCAAGGACTCCAGACGTAAGGAGATGAGCAGCTACCCTACAAGAATGCTTGAACAAATATATCCTCCTCCCAAGAAGTGTCAGAAAAGTGCTGACCTGCTGCATTATTTAGAAGTTAATCAGTGCAGCGATACGAAGAAGGAATTCAGTGAAACTGAACCGGACACTTCAAGGAACATTAGGAATAGCCACACAGACAACAAGACAATAAGTAGGGTTCAAACAGAGCAAGGATACAGCAGAGATGAAAACTCATTTAAACGTGACTCCCAAACCTAAGCATTTTGTTTTAGGTTTTCAGTCCATAAGATGGAAAAAAGAATAGGAACAAAGACAGGACAGGCAGCAGGAATGAGTGTGTAAGGCAAGAAATCACAAATTCAGGAGGATGAATGCTGTCTGGCCTCAGCCAGACTAAGAACACTATCCCGGAATTCTTAAGAGTGGCAGGTTTGAAGAAAAAAAAACTCTTATAGCACAGATTTCCAACATGTATCAAGAACAAAATGTCAGCACAGGTTTAGAAATTATTGGACTTAACTTTTTTTTTTTCCTATTAGAGACATTGACCACAAAATTCTTGAGCTTGAAAATTGCAGGGAAAAAATAGGGAAACTGACAGAAGGGTTATATGCAACATACTTTCCTACAGTTAACTGTGCCCTATGGAAACACACAAGATATGACTATCTGGACTACTGTAAAGCCTCATCTAGAAGGATGCATGGAAATTATTGAACTAGATAAGCTGAAATGTGCACAGAGCTTTTTTAATTAAAAAAACAAATTGCTAAAGAGATATCAGGATGGAAATAAACGAGTAAGAGTTTTTCAAGGACAACACTTGGGACCAATCTTGTTTAATATCTGTATCAGTGACCTTGGCATGGGAAGTCAAACCATAATGATTAAGTCTGTTGAAGGAGTTAAGAAGCACCATCAAATACAATGGAAAACTGATATAAACAACCTTGGAGACGAGTTAGCAAAGAAAGCGAGATTCAACAAAGTATAAGGTGCTTTTGCTGATCACAACAGAAAACCAGCAATGGGACAGCCATGAAAAAGGTTAGCACAATCTAAAGATTGATTAGATAAACACTTCTGTAAGGGCAAGGGTAAATTAATGACAGTGGGGAAACTGTCATCCAGAATTTTGTGAATGATTCTTGTCACACACTTCTAAAATATGTAACTGTTATCAGTGCTGTACAGTTACCCTAGGAAGAGGAGAAACTTCTACTCATCTCTCTTAAAAAGGGAAAAAAAAAAAGTTTAAAATACCTTCAAGATATTCCTATAAAACTAGCTTAATCATTCCCTTCAAAGGAAGGCCACTCATTCCAGGTAACCAGGACCAATGGCCACTCCTGAAAATATTTATGCTCTGAATTGACTGAATGACATCTATTCCATGAGAGCTTAGGACTTAAATCTTTCAAAATTTGGCCAAAGATTTTATACTGTCACTTTACTTGCTGAAATTTCAAAGAAAAATAATGAACCAGAGGTCGATACACAGTTACGTGCAAGTAAAAGAAAAAAAAAAAAAAAGTACTTCAATTTTTGCAAAGCAATGTATGACACAATACCTATTTTCCACTCCTGTACCTATAGTAACAGCAAAGAAACACTAACCAAGTACTTGCATTTCCCGTCTTAAATATCAATAAAAAGAGGAGGGAACTTCAATGGAAAGCAATTAACCAAAAACTTTGTCTACAAACAAGCACTAACTTTAACATCAGAAGACAACTGCTGGTCATCAGAACTGTCAACTTAAAAAAATATCCCTCCCAATAACTCTTGCAAAATTACATCCTCTGTTCCTCCCAGTGCTACTGAACTCCGTATTAGCTCAGAACAAAAGAAACTTCCTTAAAGCGCCGCAGCGAGCCACACAGCTTTCTTTAAAAGTCCCTGCCGGTATCAGCAAACATTTAATTCATTAGACAGGTTTGGCAAGAAAAGGTCAACAAGGTGTTTCTCCCTCTTTCAGTACACAGAGTTGCTATTAGTAAGACAGCACCAAGAAACACCTCCTTGTGACTAGCAAACAAGACTTCAGCTCACCAAATCAGAGCCATCATTAAGTACAAGTTATTAATTACATTGCAATGGCATGCAGAAACTAATTATGGAGCTGAGTTAGACAGTATGAAGAGATACAAGAGAAAGCTTGTCTACACCACACAACACTGAGCAAGACACACAAACCTGCTCTGAACAAACTGGAGTGTCTTCCCAAGGTTGCCCAGCACTGCAGACACTAGTAGAACTCCTGAGAGATACATCGGTTTTGCAAGAAAATACTGCGTTTGGGCTACTCAGACCATAATCAAGAAGATATACTGGTTCTCATTCCTGACTTCCCCTCCAAAACAGCCCTGCACCGTGCAGTACAGAGACACCAAAACGCAGACTTTCCAGCAAGCTCATTTAATTGCTATATATCGAGCCCTTTTTTCAGAATGGAGGATTTAGCAGAGAATTCTAGTAGCAAATTTGAACACAATTCAGACAAAAATACAAATTTAAGAGACCATTTTCAAGATAAATTGTTCTGTAATCATCACCAAAAAAAACAGTTTTCCATTTTTATTTTTTTCTACATTAGTGGCAATACCTCTCATGAAATGTGCTAAATGTTCACAGGCTTAGATGATTCTAAGAGAACCTTCATACGCACTGCAATTCCCTACTGGTTACACCCATACCACTTTACCTCTCTGCCAGTTAGGATGTGCCTTGCCAGTTTTACTTTTGCGAAATTCCCCTTTCCGATCGTTTTGAGGAGTCTGTAATTTCCAATATGCGGCTGCTCATCTGCGCAGGAAGCTATAGAGTTCCTGCAGCGAGCTCCAGAGCGCCCACTTCGAGAAGAAACTTCCTGCCGTCCATCTCCATGGGACGTGTGCTGCAATAAAAACATACACAGGTAAAGCGGAGAAATAAAGACAAAACACATCAATAATGAGAAGCACACAACATTCAAAAACGCCTTTGAAGAAATCTTCAAAGGCTTCAACTCAAACTTCAGATTCATGCTAACTTTGCTCTGACGGGGACAATAAAGAGGTTCACAGTTCATAACACAGTATCATTTCATCCCCTGGTAAAGACCAAGGGGAACATCACCCGAACAGCAGCAGTTAAGCATTCTTAAGTAACTTACGTGGACTGCTGGTTCAGTTATGGAACATGGAGGTGTTTGATATTATTTCCCTACAGCAGGAAAGCCTTTGGAAAGATTTTTCCAAGAGCACACACAGCAAAATGCTCACCCTTATTGGACAGTTTAATACTACTGATAAAATAATAAAAGGGTTGGTTTTTTTTTTTTCCTCTTGTGCTAGACTCCTGTTCCTACAAAACCTCACGACTGAAAATACCCTGGACGGCCAGGAGAACAAGGGAAGAAATCTCACCTAATGTACAGAAACCTCAGACATCAATAGGCTAAGCACCAGTTACAGAGATCTGAGATACTGCCTCAGGAACTGTTAAGTTCCTTGCACTCAAGTCTCGCTGAACAGCTATTAATTGTAAAAATGAATGGGTATATATCACACCTATAATAGTCTTTATGCTTTAGATCACATGGTTAAGGTAACAGTAACTTTTTCATTTCCTGACAGCCTGTTTACAAAAGAGCAGGTCCCCTTATGTCCCTTAGTTCTCGACTCATGGTTGAGGTCTATACACCAACTTCACTAATTAAAGTATTTGTTGGGAATGCTCAGTAGTCTGCAAATGTGGCTACACAGAGATGACATGCTAAATGCACAGTCATCCCAGAAACCCCAGATCTTGCTTTTCTTCTACTCATCCTCTTCCAGAAACCCTGCGAGGACAACCAAAAACCCAGCATACAGCAACACTTGGTCTGAAAATCACTGCAGCACAAGGATGTGAGATTACAACTCAAGCGCTAACAAGCATGGTACACGCACAAATGAACAAATCCATGCTTGTATGACACTTGGCAAGTTTCACACTCTATTTAATAACCTGATGTAACCTTGTGACCATATACTCTGGCATCTTAAGTCCCTTGGTTTGTTAATTTGAGTGCAACAGCTGTGCAAATTATTTTTAAAAACACATTCATTTCCTTTAAGAAATACTACTGATAAAAGTCTATGGCAACTCTTGGAAAATTGTTTCAATAGTTACTATTTAAACACACCACACACACCCCCCCCCAACACACACACACAGTGGTGCATACAATGTTTTAGTATCAATCTGGCCTTAGCTTCTCCTTACTGCCTGGCTACTGCATTTTCACCAGATTTGTACTTCCCATACAGTTACTTAATTACTATGATCACATTACCCTTCCACTTTAGTAAGTTACATATATATATATATATATATATATATCTATCTCTATACATCTCAAGCTCCCTAAACAGGCTACTGAGAGAACAATTAAAGATAAGGAAACATTTCTTGTAGTTCTTTTCAGAACTCTCACCTATTTTTCCAACATCTTTTTGTGGGGCTAATGCTAGAACTGGACATGCCATACCAACAGTAGGTGCAGTAGGACTAAACGCAAGAGACTGCACCTTCTCTTCAACATTCCACTGATTTTACAAGGACAGAACTAGCCTTCTTGGCAGAAGACCATCTGCATCTGACCACCCAACTCTGACCCTAACTCTTATTAGGAATTACTGCTTCCCATTCCCTTACCACATATAACGACTTTCATTCCTGGTTCCCTACATGCATGATCTCACATTTGGCTGAAGTGAAATGCAGAGTTTCCTTCATGCAGGTTACTACGTGTTCTCGATGATTGGCCCATCCTGCTCTATTTAACATTGTAGCAATCCTTATCCTAGTTTTCAGGAGCAGTATTATACATTTCTTCCAAACCACTAATAACTGGCACAGGAACAAGAAGCACACCCGTAACAAGATCCAGTAAAAATTCAATCTTGGTAAAAATTCATCGTCCTCAATAATATCTCAAGACCTGTAACAACGGGGTAAGCATTTATCAATGATTCCCAAGGAGAGGAAGGACAAGAGCAGTCGCCCAGCTGAAGGAACTACTAAAGCCAGTGAAATCCTGTATCAACAACTTCACTACTTTGCACGCCCTTAATGCCAGGCTGGTGCGGGTTGTTCAGGCCATCTTATTTACCCCTAAATACACTGGCACAGCAATGTCAATCCTCTCCACTAAACTTTGACTCCTAACAAACCTTGTAGCACACAATGCAGAGAACATCTCTGTCAGCTCCTTCGGTACCTTCTAGTGTCAAATTATTCAGACCAGCCAGAAAAAAAGCAGCAACTGCTGACGCTAGATGCTAACATCCTCCTACCGCCTCGCAGTGATTGGGGACCAGGATGTTCTGTACACGGCCACGAGGCTATTTCTTGGATATATTAGAGGAAGGCTCACTTTTACTTCAAGTACGGCATCCCAGGAACACAGCTGTACTACTTACATTGCACTACACTGAGTTCATAAGCTACCTCGGAAAAAGAAATGTATGAGAACTATTCAGACTATAGCCCTTTCACACCTGGGCACATGGCACAGGCACACACTGCCTCCACACAGGGCTTATTAGCTTATGCTCTCCAAAAGAGGGAGTCAACAATTACATTGCTTTTGAACTACACAGCTGACTTCGAAAACAGAGTATCTGCATCTGTGCTGTCTTGTGCTTGAACTAATAAACTGCATTAGACCTGAGCTACCTTATGAAGCAGTTGAAATGTAGGCATCAGGTACCCTGTATTCCCAAACTGGAAAACCTGTGTACAGGTCATTCAGAATGATCTTACTCATACCCTACTTTATATAAACAATAGTAGGTAAAAGTAAGATTCTGTTATACTAACAAATTCTATTCCACATAGTAAACCACGTCAGTTACTGTATCTTGAGAGCTTCACTGTCCTCTGTTGAGGAATGACTTCTTGAGTCCTATCACTTCTTTCATGCTTTCTAGCTTTGCACTTAAAGGGAGGAATTAACAGCTGTGAACTTATTTGGACTAGCATTGATAAATTTAACACAATCTCCTTGTACAGAGGCTTGCATGTCCTCCCTAAACCAGATTATTTCTTTTCAAGAATACGACCTTTTTCAGCTGTGGTTTTTGAATATCAAGCTGTGTGTTCCTAAGCAGTTCAGTTCTCTCCAACTGACTTGCTCATAGCCATGTTCTACTCCGTAGAAATCTAACCACTTGCAACCATATCTATTTTATACTTCACATAAGTAAATCTATCAGCAAGTCCTTCCTCTGTCAAATACAAGAGTATTATATTGAACAGAACACAAGCTTTCTAAAAACTGCAGAAAACAGCTTCCCAGTTTCAACATGGATTTTCTTCAGCTTATGGAAGTGAGGGAAGAAGAGGGCTTGGTAGCATAAACTACTACAAGGCATAAACTCAAAACTGAGTAAAAGTGTTTCTCCCACCCAAATCATTTTCAAGAAGCCATGATAGGTAGATGAGAAGCTAAATGGTGTAGGCAAAAAGCAAAAATATAGATGGTCCAGGAAAAGTTCAAGTCACGCATTGATGTGTATAGCATTTGGCTGTACTCAGCTATCTCCCAGGGTAGCTTCCACAGCAAACAGATGATCAGCCCAGAGAAACAGTAATAGCATGTGCTGTTCCCTAAATTGAGATGCAGGTCATTTGTCTTTTCCCAAGCAGACCCTCAACTCCATAGATTTTGCCTCGCTCCCCCCCTGACTCCCAGAGATTCTGTTCAATTTCAGGCTTCTTTCCCAGGTCCACATTTATACGGCTTCAATAAGAAAGGGAATTTGTCTTAACAACGTAAGATTTAACACAAGCATGTGTTTAATTGCAATAAGTTTCCACACAGTGTGGTAGGTGAGCTCTATCTTCTGGAAGCGCATTCTGTGTAAGGGCAACACTTGTTCAGACACTCACCGTGGCTGAGGTATTCCCAAAATACCTGTCTTCATGCAAAAAAAGACCATTATACTGCAGATGGGGAACTGAAGCAAGGAGACTTGCGTACTTTGCGCAGCTTCAGGCTACCCAGTCACAATTTCTTTTAAAAGAAAAGTCTCCTGAAATCCACTCATGACAAGTAAGCACTTGCCTGGATGCGTTCCTGTGTGATCTACTCTAGGTGGTCCTGCTCTGAAAGGGGTGTTGGACTAGATGATCTTTTGAGGTCCCTTCCAACCTCTAATGTTCTGTGATTCTTCCATATCTTGGCATGCATCAGGTTCCATCTCAAAATCTTTTAAATACTTTAAAGTTTTGGGGGTTTTTTTTGCACACAGTAGGAGCGTTCCCTAAAAAAACTATCCATTTTCAAGTCAACCTCTCATTAAAGAAAAAAAAAAAAAAGCATTCTTCTCCTCCCCCCCTGCCCCACCCTGGTGTTACTCAACCCAGAAGGAAATGGAATAAAACACCTCCATTTGTGAGAGACCTTACTCAGGGAGGGACTGAGCCCGAGACCAACTATATTTGGAACACAACACAAAACCCACCTTTTCGCAAAAGCCTTCCCCCAATGATGAGCCGACATCCTTTCATAGCCAGATAATGATTAGCATGAAAAGAAAGAAAAAGAAAAGAAAAGAAAGTAAAAAGCAAATGAAGTATGAAGGTGCTGGTAACTGAAAACTTTTTGGTAGATGTTAGCTTTATCCAGTATCTGTGTGACTAGAGATATCTTAACATTCCCAGCATTAGAAACACACAGGGCAGAGAATGATTAGGATCCAAGTTCTTATACTGCTTAAGAAGGTGCCAACAGCTGAGAAAAACCTGGAAGAGACAGTCTGATATCCATTTGAAGAGCTGAAAAACATTAAGAAATTAGAATGCCCAAGACCTGCAAAAATCCATGTTTACTTACAGTAACTAGGAAGCTTTCTTTCTACAACAGGGAGGACAAACGGTATCAACATTTTTTTTAAAGCATTTATTTTACACAATAGTGAAAACTACTTTCTCATTAGACAAATGAATTAATAAAATTTAATCTTAAAAAAGTCTCTAGGAATGTTTATTTCCTTAGCTGTTACTTTATCTTTGTACGAAACACTACAAAGTGATCTTACAGAATTTCTTGGAAAGCCATCACGACCAGTAACAACCACGACAGCCTCATTCGATTCAGCATTTTTAATTATAATAAGAAAAAATTGTACTTAAAGACTATCCCTTACAATGCTAATAATGTAAACATTTGAGGACATGATGAACATTTGAGGCACTAAATTGCTTCATTACCCTAACTTGGGCACACAACATATAAACACACAGCAATTTCTGGCTGCCCGCTCCCCAGCACCACTCTGATTTATAGAAAAACTTATCAGAAAACATGTCATAGCTTTTTAAAATGCAAAAATATTTGAAATTAAACATATGAAGACAAATTTCACTGCCCTTCCTAACAACATATTGTATTTTATTTCCCATTTATCATTAACATCTTTAAGAACATACAGACTACTGAGTACTACTCAGTGTAAGAGGAAAAAGGTTAGCCCTAAGGTTATTCATGGAGGTAGCGTCTTATTGCTCAGATATATCTGTGAAACAGCACAGCAGGGCATCCTGCGACTGCTGACGAAGGCATTCTACTGAGAAGTCAAAACACAGACTTACATTTCTGGCAACCACCAAGAGGTGTCACAGCAAACATTCAACTGCAATTATCTATATACCAGTTACTGCTCTGGGAATCCCTAAGTCATCATATATTATAAAATATTACATTATTTTGCTATATTATAAAATAGGAAGACATCAGGTGAAGATGTCCTGTACTTGTTCTGATTTTATTTCCCTCCTACCACTGACCAGGACACAAATCAGGACATGGAGCATGGTGAATTTTGTCAGACCCAGTATGACTGTGCTGATATTTGCATAACCAATTCTTTGGTTCCAGCACATACAATTAGAAGGCAGTTTTCAGACTAGCTTGCTACATAATCAGTCTTAAGGATGAACAGCCATGGCTTCCATCTCATGAAATTTTAAATGCTGTCCTATGAAGGAAAAGGGTATCCAACATGGCACTGAAGTTATCAATCCATGAAGGCAGATGTATTCACTGAAGTGTGCTACAGCCCCACCATTATGGGTGCTGTGATTGAGTGGAACAACTGAGAGGGTCAGAACTCTGCAAGGGAGTCCAACAGACCTTCTAGAAATACATTATAGCTGGTAAAAGAGAGAAAACACTAATTTGAATGCTTCCATTGTCAAAAGGTGAAGAATTCACTGTGCAATTCTCAGCCTACCGTAGTACTCATTCATTTAGCTGATAAGTTTCACTTCATGAAAACGAGTGGCTAGTTTAATTAGGTCATATTTGTCAAATAATCAGCTTAAAGGGAGAACCTGAAGAGTAAATACGGTCTGTAGCACACACAGGCTATACCTCTTAACACACATTCCTAATTCTCCCCAACCTCAGCAGGGAGGGTGAAATAAAGGAAAAAAACAGCAGTAACAGCCAGGAGGCAGCTACAGCTCAAACTGAGCAAAGCAACGCAGCTCCCTACCCTGGGCAGCCTTATGGAGGCGGACAGCATGGCCTGACGTACAGGAGACTTCCACTTGGCAGAGGGAGCGTCGCTACCCAAAGCCACACTCGCAAACTCACAATTCCGGCCACGGACCAGAGGTGAGAAGAGATAGTGACAACTGCACCATTGCCCTGAAGATCTGAGTGGGAGAGCGCCCGCAGCAAAGCACTAACAGCCTTCAGTGAAGGAAGGACGCTCCCCTTCACAGACATACAGGGTCTGGCTTAGGAGTCCTTTCCACGTATAACCGCTACAGCCTCTGCTGATGTATTTGACATCAGTTGGTTCATACTCTACACAGCATATGAAAGAGAGTGAATCTGTAATTCCGTGATTAGCACTGAACAACACAACAGTCAAGAAATCCTGCTTATATAATCAAAAAGATAAGTCTGGTGCCGGTTAGAAAAGCTTTTTAAAAGCTCTTTTGTTGCTTCACATTATCAAGATCTGACATTCATCGTATCTTTCCAGCCAAAGTTTCTTTACTGCTGATTAAAATGGATATTTATTGACACCAGCCTGGGGAATAATAGCTGAAGAGCCAACCATATTCTGTTCTTCATCAACAATACTGCCAACTAAGTTGTTTCCAGAATCATCACTGTCAGTAATTACATGCTAAACAAACAAAAAAAAAAAAAACAAAAAACCCAAAAAACCAAAACCAAATCAACCTCACAATTGGTTTTCAAAGACCACACCGAGTTTGCAGATAGAAAACTTTGTTTAGGCTTTAACCCTGCAGGAACAAATTTTATTTGAAAGTTATTTTTGCTTATATGTATATACACACATACACAGAGCTCAACAAGTTGCTGATTTACGGGCCAAGAATTCTTCTTAACCCAAGGGATTCATCCAAGAGACTGACTCGAGTGTTACCACAGGTGTACTCAGTACCTTTCAGGTTTGTGTTTTAAGAGCAGTAAGCATCTATTCATCCTATGTTCTAAAGATTTTTAGTGGCAGATGATCTCCACACTAAGCAGAGACAACCTTGATATGCCATGAGCCTAAAAAATAAAATTACCTCCATTTTTGATCTGGCTGACACTCATGAGGCAGCATTACTTGACTGAGAAGAAGAGGAAGTTGCAGACACACGCTACTTATATATCATATGAAATGGAGATATGGAGAGACAAATGCCTCCACTCTTAGAATTCCTTTGACTTGAGTCACCTGAGACATGCAGTCAACAGGAATTGTCTGCTTACATCAACGTGAATGTCTTTTGACTAGAATTAAAATGGAGAATCAAGCAGTTAAGGATATTAGGTGAGTGAGTAAGAAAGCCTAGGAAGAAGTCTATGAAGTTTAGTGTACTAAACTCCATATTGCCTCTTATTTTCTTTCAATAATTTCTGTGATTGTGTTCCGTTTTTCAGATTGCTACTTGTAAGGCCACAATTTAAGTCACATTCAGTGGTGCTAATAAAATACACGAACTAAGGCTGACTTTTTAACAACTTCTGGAGCAAGGTCCTGGAGCTTAGTTTTTCTGAGTTACTGAAATCATGCAAAAAAAGGGAAAAAAAAAAAAGTTCATTTCCATGACCAGAACATCACAATTTGTGAAAGCTGCACCACTGCAGTTATATATCTCTGTTTGTAGTTGTGGCACCACTCAAGTTATCTCAGCCCTAGGGTGCTGTGCTATGACTGGCTTAAATCAAACCAAAACAAAAACAGTAAGCAGCATTTCTAGCCTTCCCCACCTGAACTGGGCATTCCCATCCTCTCCTCTGTGTCAGTATTTGCAGCCACACAGAATGGAGATAAAGCCACTTTTCTTAAGGGCTCATTTCAGTCAGAGCAGAGAGCTGACCAGACTCGTTGTACAGCCCAGCACTAATTAGTGCTGGCAGAAACCACAGGTGGGAAGAGGCAGCCAAGGCTGACGCCCCCAGCAGCCTCCGATCAGTTCAAGCTGACAGTGAAACCAAATGATCAAACAATATGGCACAGGCTGTTTAGCAGAGCTGAAGAATGAAACTTCTCACTTCAAAATGTGAAAATTCTAGCAGTCAGTGACTTGCAGTGTCACACAACCTAATCGGGTATTTTTTGAGTACAAACAGAGTACAGGACTTATCAGGCATCCCAGGCAGTAAGAAATGCACAAAAAAACATTTTCCTGCTCTGTGAAAGTTTGGAATTAAAAAATACATCTCAAATGAATTCCTAAAACATATGTTATTTCTAGTTATTTTGCCACCTTCACCTAATTTAATTCAAACCAGAACATTTATGACTACTGGTGAAAAATATGGGAGAATGTAGATGGTCCCTGTAGAAGAAAATCTACCAGAACTCTTGGCCACAGGCACACTTCCCTCCTCAGCCTCTTTTAAAAAAAAAATTTAAAAATACAAACCCCAAAACCAACAGGATTTCATGCTGCGGAAGAGAGCATTCCAATTACAGATCTACTTGTAATAGGAGAAGACTGATAAATAATATATTGAATAAAGTGAGCTTGCATATTGTCCGCAAATGCTGTAATGCGTTTCATAGCTAACTGGTAATAAACCAAGACATACTGCACTAATCTTCACAGTATCTTAAAAGTAAATTTTTGAATCTAACCTTGCCTTTATTAAACCTTTTAAAGAAACAAAAAAAAAATGAGCTGCTTTTGCTGCACAGAATCCTTTTGTATAGGCTTGTACAAGCACAGTTGCCATCACGCTGGCATTTTTCAATAGCAAATTTTTCACATTAGGCACAGTCATGGAGATAAGAGTATATTTTAGTCTCGCTTTTCCTCAAATTACTTAAATTTTTAATTCAGATTGGCTTGCAGTACCAACACATTCAAAACAGTTACCTTTTTCCCCCCAAAAAACCACAGCTGTGCAACGAACACAGAGGTTCAAATTAAACTGTTTAGTCTAAGATTTTTTTGCATTTCATGCTCTTAAAAAAAAAATCTACCAACCTCCATATCATCTGTATTTCCTTGTTTCTATCTACAGTTCGCTATCATCTTCCCACTCTTTGGGAATTTTTTTAATGAATACTTATCCTACTCCCCTCAATCTTGTTCCTTCTGCTCCTATTTCTTTGTCACTGGTTGTCCTCCATCCTGCCATATTCACATTCCTCTCTGACTCCTCTTCTGTTTTCCACCATCTATCTTCCTTTCTCATTGTGTTTCCACACTCCTTCCTCCTCCATCTTCTCTCCCTTCCTTCTCATCACTAGCAAAACAGGTTTAGTCATTCTTCTGTCACCTAAAGGTCCTTCTTCTGTCTACCTTGTCTTCCTTCCAGTTTTGGATGAAGCAGGTCTCTGCTGCCTCTGTTGCTTTTTCTCCCACATGCAGGACATAATTCAGAAGAAGACAGAAAAGATCTGATCCTCTCATTCACTTCTGTCCCCTAAGCAGCTGGCAGCCATTGCTGCACAAGAAATGGCCAGAGAGGAGCTGCTCTACCTTTGTGGTGAGAAGGCAGCTCATTGCAGGCCAACAGCCAGCTTCCAACTGTCCAAGTGTGAAGTTCCAATGATCACAGATCATCTGGGATGCCTTTCCTCTCAAAACCAGGTGACTCGGAGCCAAATTCTTTAAACTCAAAGGCACTAAAGGCTTGATAGCTGTCAGTGGCTTTTGGGGAAAGTCACTGTGACAGTATTTCCACTTCAGTGGTACACATCTCAGTAAGAAGTGGTATAAACTGCCTTAAAAAAAAAAATAATCAAGTACTGACTATTAGACCTTCTCTATTCAACATGAGTTTCCAACTGCTGAACGTGGTTAACTGCAAGCACAGACAATGATAATTTACGCTCACCGTCATTCTGGAGGCTAACTTCATTTTCAAAACTGCAAGTATAGGCATGGATAAGCTATGATCAGCACGCCTTAACCAGAATCAACACCAGCCAAGCCTTTGTCAGCAGTGGTAACCTTCCAAGCAGAAAGAAAGCATTAAGGGGGTCCACAACCATGGCCCAAAGGCTAGCTGAATACCTTGGCACCTCTTAAGCCTCTTCCCACCCGGGCTTCAGAGAGTTCTATACATATTAACTAATTAAACTTCTCTTACATGAAAGAGAATCAAGAGCTCAATTTACCTGCCAACACAATACACCCAGCTTTGGGGTAGAACAGCAGCTAGTTGAAGTATCAAAATTGTCACATTTTGTATTAAAAAAAAGAGAGATACCTGGCTTTCACAGCTGCAGAGGCAATTCAGACAGACTAAATGTCAGATTTAAATTCAGTTTTAAGCAAGGCTGAACAGAATGCATTTTGGTGAATTTCTGGATAGATGATGGCCAGAACATCAGAGGCAGCTTCTTGAGGGATATGGCATTGTACTGGGGGCTTGGTTCAAATGGATTTGGCAAGTACTCAGATTAATCGCTCCCTGTCAATATCACTACCTACAGGTATTTCTGTAGTTACCAGCCCAGATTACAGCAGTTGAAAAATATGCCTTAATCTAAACCTAAGGCAATTCATCTGCAACCAAGACAATCCATGTATGTTAAAGTATTAAGATTACTAAAGAGAAGTGTTAGACCAGTATTTTGAAGTGAGAACAAGGTGCCTTAAGTGGAAGACATGTAAAAATTTAACTCCAAGTGCTAGAACACACAGCTTGTGAATAACATACTTCCTCAAGCACATACTAAATCTTTCCACCGTTAAGTTATCCATAGTAGAGTTGGAATTAATTATATTCGAGAACTTGATCTGCACACTTTCTAAAACAATTTACTGGGCGGCCTTCACACATATACATCGAGCTTGAAAACCTCAGTCAGGTTTGCTTATAGACAAAACCAATTATCCAAATAAACTTTGTATAGTATTTTGTAGAGTATGCTACAACTTCAACTCTCCCCATGGCATAGGAAGGGCCACATAATATTTTAATTATTTTCTTCCACAAGGCAGGAAGCTCATTGAGATTTTACAGCCAAATATGCTTAGCTGGCTTTTTGCTCAATACAGCCCTTAGCCTGCAGGTTGCATCTAGTGTTAAAACAAATAAAGATCACAGAAGTTAGAAGTGCCTATTATGTCAATAAAATCTAAATCCCTAGTAATGCAGTAATTGTTCCATGCAGCATGTTTTCTAACGCTTTGTCTGGTCTTGTTTTAAACAATGGGGCTACCATCACTTTTCTTGGACTATTTATGGACTGGAACAATCCAACAGTTTTTCCTGATCTTTAACCAAAGTTTCCACTTTTTTATGCCAGTCCAAAACATAAGCTGTCCTCACAAAAAAAAAAGCCCCCTCTGTCAAGCTCAGCATCTGTCCTCTGAAGAATGTCTGATAGCCTTCACACAAAGCTAAATGCAAAGTTCGCTGATCAACTCATTTTAAACTATAGTGAGTGACAACTCCCTTCTGTTTATCATTTGGGGACATGTCAGAGCCTATGCACAAAAATGGTTAGACAGGATACACTGGGATCAAGTAAGTTTTAACTTAAAAGAAACACAGCTCCTATCTGCAGAAAGGGAGTCTCCTACTGAGCCTCGTTTGTGGCTATCTGCTCATGAGGTAGGACTTTTTTTTTTTCTTCTTTCTTCCTTCACCATACGACCTGTGTGACTGTTAATAGTGTTTGACTCAGTCTTGTAAATAAAATATATGTCAATTCCTAAACCCTGGCTTTGTTAAGAAAAAAAAAAAGGAAGGGGGGAAGGGTCCCTTATCTGGAAGGTAATTCCAATAAAGAAACCCTTTTAATGTCATCTGAACAGGTGACTTGTCTAACAGCGTCGTTATCATACAGAACCCTGCAAATTAAGCAGGGAAGAGGCCTATTATCTAGGTCACCTAGCCCACCCCTACCAAAGCTGAATTATTCCCATCTGTTTACCAGAGGTTTATTCGGCTGCTTTTAACAGCACGTTTGCGTATTAGAAGACAGGAACCCACCAGTATCCCCCGCCCCACCGCCGATCTTCCCTTCCCGGTTACCAACACAACAAACCCGATCCTCCCCACCGAGAGATACTCGAATAAAGCGTCAGAGAGGGGACACCGCGTTTGGGGGAGGGCTGCCCGCAAATGCTACTAAATGGGCAAACCGTGCTGGCGGGGGAGGGTGTTAAAAAATAATTAATTTAAAATAAACCGGTAATCAGTGAGCACTGCAAGCGGCAAGAGGTTAATGACAGCCCTCCGCAGGGCGATGCCCCCCCAGCTGTCCGGGGCCCGGTACCCCCGGGCCGCGCCCCGGGCCGGCGCCCCCAGAGCCAGCGGCGCCGGGGGAAGGTGCGCGGGCCGGTTCCCCCGCGGCCGGCGGTACTCACGTTCTCGGTGTCGCGCTCGTTCACCGTGGGCAATGGAGTCCGAGTGGACATTTTACTTCACTCGTGTGGCCGCGCTGCCCGCGACGGCGGCGCGTACAGACACACACACGGGCCCCCGGGCCGGGCTGCGCGTCTGCTCGGAGATGATGGTCGCAGGGAGCCACCATGAAGGACGAGGTGGCTGGCGGGGGGCGGCGTCGCGTCGGTGCCCCCCACCCTCCGGCGGTTCCCCACGCCCGAGCTAGATCCCCCTCAGGGAGCGGAGCGGCCTCGCCCCCTCCGAGTCCTCCGGGCTCATCCTACAGCCAGGCCGGGGTCCGCGGGGGTCAGCAGCGGGGAGGGGGGCGCCTCATCAAGCGGGGAGGGATGGAGCCGGGGAAAGGGAGACGGCGAGGGAGCGGCTCCGGAGGGAAAACGCAGGGCGGGCAGGCGGGGAGAAGGAGGAGGCAGCGGCACGCCGCGCAGCCCAGCTCCCCTCGCCGGCCCCTCTCCGCTGCAGCCGGGGCACGGAGGCTAGCGCAGGCCCGCCGCCGAGGGGTCTCCCCTCTCCTTCCCCCGCCGCGGCCCCGCTTCACCGGGCCGCTGCTCGCATCCCGGCCCGCCTCTACCCGCCCGCCTCAGGCTCCGAGAAGGCCGGTAACGCCGCGGCCGGGCTGGGGAAGCTGGGTGCCCGCCCGGCGCTGGCCCGCCTGCCCCCCGCCCCTCCGCCGCTCCCGGACGAGCCAAGATGGCCGCCCGGCTTCCTCCGCGCCGAGCCCAGCTCCGACATGAACCGGAAGGGCCCGCCCCCCGCCCGGCCGCGCCGAGGAGGCCGGCGCCGGCGGCTTGTTGCTAGGGGCCGCGGCGGGGCGGGGCGGGGGGCCGGCAGCCGCCAGCGGGGCCGGGACGGGCCCCTCCTCGTGTGGGGATGGCCCCCCCCGCCGCGCTGTCCTCCGAGGGTCGGTCAGCGGGAGCCCTGCCCGTCACCGGGGCCCGGCCTGGCGCCGCACAGGCAGGGCTCGGCCGCCCTTCGCCTCCCACCCCCCCGGAGCAGCCCTGGGGCGGCGGGGCCTGGAGAAAGGGGGTCTCCTAAACAGGCCCTCGGGGAGCTGCGGGAACCCCGATGCGGCGGGCCGGGCGAGAGAGGAGAAACGGTGTGAGGCGGGGCGGGGAGCTCAGGTGTTGGGGAGCACCGTGGGGCAGAGGGGGTGAATCCGCGGAGGGTGGCTGGAGAAGTGGCAGCATCTCCTCCTTGGGGAGCCAGGCCTCAGCCGGGGAAGGGACGTGGAGAGGACGAAACCTGCTGCCCGCTCCCAGCCAGGAGCAGGGCCACGGGTGTATGTAGTCCAGAAACGTGTCTGCCGTGCAGCGGTGTCCAGGGTTCGGTCCTCAGGTCTTCTTCCACAAAAGCATGTCTTCCTCTTGGACTTTGCCAGCCCAGAAGATGGTGTGTGGTAAAGAAGGGAGCTCACGCGTGGGGGATTTCTGAGGCTGGTGTTAGCAGATCTCACCTGGTGCGGTCAGGCACCCATGCAGTGTTACAGCACTGCCTTTTCATCCCAATTTGATGCTTGGTTCGTTTGATGGAGGAGTGTGGAAGCCTGGGATATCAAAACATGCCTCGTATATCCAGTAGTTACTCTGCACAATCATTTTTAAAGAGTACAAGGAAAGTCTCAGTATAGTCATGAGTAGATCTGATTATGAATTAAAAATGGGAAAGAGAAGTAACTTGTGTATATTCAGCATATAGGTGGTTTAGAAACATCTATTTCTGTTTTTTTATGGAGAAAATACAAACCTCTGTAGGAAAATAAAAACCGCTAAATCTGGTGGGATTTGTAGAAACTTGGTATCTCTGGGGATCTGTCAACCTAGTGATAACATCTTGTCTTTCTAAAGCACAGTTTATCTGACAAACTTTGTGTCTCATTTACCAGCTTAGCCTTGAAATCCATCCTATGACATAGGTAATAGTTTCCTCGCTTTTAGAGACAAGAGCAAGGAAAGAGCCTTTGAACACCACCCAGTAAAAAGGTTGCTTGTCTGTTAACTCACCATCAGGGCTACAAAATGCTCCATAATGCCTCACCTGCAGAAGGAGAAACCCAATAGGCTTGCATGTCTTACCCTCCTTCAAGTTGAGCTAACGCATTGCTGTATGTCAACGACAGGAATTTTGGATTTGAATACTTACCTCCTGTGCAAATGATCCGTGTTTCTGTGTGTATATGTATGTCTGTGTGCATATATGCTCAGATGGTACATACTCATAGCAGAGCCACTCTGCATGGAGAAGGGAGTGGGATTTGCCTTTGTCTGGCTTGCCAAGGTCAGTCATGAAGTCTGAAGCAAAGCCAGGGAACGTATCCAGATCTCCTGACTCTCTGCTTTTGCCACAGGGCTGCTGCTTCATCTTTTTCTTTTCGGTTGCCAGCAGAATATGTTCTTTACAATGTGTTTGTAAAAAACTGACTTACGACAGAGTCAGAAAAAGGCTGAAAAATAGGCAGAGGTTTACTTGGGTTGTTAAGCAGACTGCTGCTCTCACCCTGCACTCGTGGGCACTCCAACCATCATGAGAAGGCTGAATTGCAGGCATTGGAGCCGGGGAGTGATTTGCGGTGTGAGCAGCACACGGAGCTCAGTGATGCTGTTTGCACCTATGGGTTTGCCCATCCCCAGCCTTGGCAAAACTCAGATCTATGGAAGTTCTGCACACAGGCATGAAGAGGTATTAAAATAAGCTAAGCCTGGTGTTACATATACCTGTGTTGCCATGGAAGCAGCAGTCACTCAGACAAAATCTGAACTGTACAGCGGTGGGTAGTTAGGTGAAAATCCTAGCCCTGTTGATACAGTAGATGTTCTGTTATCGCGCTCAATAAGGCCTGCGTTTAATACTTGCAGTCCAAATTAAAAGGGGCTGGGGAAAGGGTGCAGGGGGAAGGGAAGTTGTGGGGAAGGACTGTTAGTGCCTGCCAGGGTCATGTTTCTGATTGGTGAAGTGATTTTGAAATAAGAACTTTTGAAGAAACGCTTGAGACCACAAAAATAACGGCAGCTGATTTTGCCATTTTATTGCCAATAAAGGGCAACATTGATTAGTGCTGGTTTTGCCGTGTAGCAAAACTTGCACAGGGAATGACAAACTGCATTAGCAGCTACTTTCATTTATGTTTCATTGTTGCTATATCTGTTTCTCCTGTTTAAACAAGTGAGTTCATTTCAAGTGTAAACATTTTCTTCTTAGAAATTGGGCCATAGTAAAAAAAACTGATTGCATGGGTATTTCTTTGCTGTCCATAAATATTCTGCATGTTTTCAGGTGCTACTTAGGCCACATTCACAAATCAGAAGGTGAATTTTTTCCCTATCTAAAGGCTCTGAAAACTCAGCAGTCTGAGAATTGAATTGTGCTGTCTGGTTCTTGTGCTATCGCTAGTGATAGTGACAGTGATTTCGTAAGTGGGACTTAGATGACAGTGTTTGTATATTATCCAGAATAGGCTGCAACTTGCGCTTTGAGCTGTACTGGCTACTGTGCTAACAGTTGTAAAAACTTGTGTTTGCCAGTCGGATTGGAGAATATGACTCAAAGACACACAGGAAGCGGATCTGCTAGTTAAGGTGCCTTTTTTATGTCACTCTTTTGGCTGTCACTGCACATAGAAAACAAAAGAAAACAATATGATATGAAACGACATCATTGTGGTGAAGAATTTACATGTTTTTTCTTCTGGCTATTAAAAGTTACACTAAGAATCTCTTAACACTGCACTGCACAGGCAGAGTAGACCCTGACTTTAACAGCATTTGTAATCAGAGCAAAAATTGATTACAATTCCTGGGCAAAACGTAAGGACTGATTTTAATGTATTTGAATGCATGGGTTTTGAGTCTCAGTTCTGCAAGAAGGATTGCAAATGCAGAACTGACTGAAGAATTCCTATTCACCACACCTCACTTTACAGGCTGGGGACTGAAAGACATCAGTTGGAAGAGGCAAGTAGAGAATCAGCTAATGTAGTTGTTTCGGCTGCCTCGTTGTGCACTGCAGCTGTGACGGTATACACCAGCTGGGAATCTGACCAAATATTAAATCATTTGAATTTATCCAAAAATACGAGTTTAAACTGATAATTGTTAGCCCTGATGCAACTTTTTGGTGTTTCTTTACATGTTTACAAAACACATTTTAAAATGTGTTACACACAGAATGATATAACTAGCATTATTCATTGTTATTCCGATTGCTTATTGTTTTTTTTCTTGTAGAAATTCCAAGATAATCCCATGCAGTGGAAAATTTGCAGGACAGTTTTCACCACCAGCACTGCCTTTAAAACTAAAGTCGTTACTTGTGTTTGAAATCATTATTTGTATTTGATTTTAAAATTTTAACTTCCACAGAATACATAATCTTAACAGCGTTTTGCAGTCTGAAGTGTGTGATTTTGAAAATGGTGGTGACAAAGCTATTGATAGAAAAGGACTGATACTGTCTGCAACCTGAATCGATAGTCCACGGTCAATTATAATGAGGCCCAAAGGCCAGGGCGAAATGTGGTTTTGATGGCAGAGAAAACAATGGAAAGAGAAAAAGATCTTCCTCCTTGACTTCATGTTCATCAGAGAATGAGATCTGAAAGGTGGGAGAAGATTTTGTGTGTGTTGACTTCTTCCTTTGATCTGTGCCCGTTTAGTTTCCAAACTTGCCTTTTCATACTGGAGAAGAGCAAGTCCCTGGGGACAGCAGAGTGGCCGTGGCGGTGCAATTGCGCTGCGCTCCTCAGCTATCAGAGAGGTTCAGGCACTGGGCTGCGACTATGAGAAAACAGGAACAAACAGTGGTCGTTCCTGGACTTCACGCCTCATTTAATTCCTTACCTGCAAGGCCAAGCACGCTGTGCTCTGCCTGCAGAGCCATATGGCACGGCGCATGAGACGTGAACCTTTGTGATGGGATCACTGTTGAGTGCCTGAACTGCGCTAATTCCGCCACCATTTGACACCAATGCCTATATGGATCATAGGCTCTGGGACAGAATCATGCTGCTCCAGGGAGCCGGGTGAAAGCATGGCTCTCACGAGTTGACACAAGGTCAGTGTTTAGAAAAGTGAAAGAACTGAAAATTTCTCCTTAGCTGTCCATAAACCTGACACCTGTGGGCTGCAAAGGACAAGTAGCCGGTTGGTTGTGGTGCTCACTCTGAATTTGACTGTAGGTTTGAAGCTAAAATAGGTGGTCTATGACAAGCCTCTTCCGTTCCTACCACTGCATGACCCCAACAGAGCTGCATCTTAAACACAAATCCTTTCGGATGCTTTGCCATCTGAGTCAGGCGTGTTGCTGTTCCGCCTTTGCCATTTCCTGTGTGGCTGATCCTGAATCAAAGACTCCATTCACAATGATGGGAAAAGAATAGATGACTCCAGCACACGTAATGTTTTCAAGTCCAAATTAATAATTGGTGTGCCCGAGCCTTAGTGGGAAGTAATTGTTTTGTAGTGGTGAGATAAATTCCGGGGGCTTTGGGCACAGCTTATCTAAAAATGGTATGGCCCACACTTGTTCGAAAAGGAACATCTAAAATTGTTGACAGGCTAATGGGAAGTACACAGGTTAGCTGAAATTCCCACCATAAGCCCCAAGAGCTGGGTTTTGCTTGGAGAGACCTGCCAAGGAATTCTTAGAAAGAGCTTCCTTCTCCATTTCCAACCCTGGAGCATCAGTATCCAACCAGAAGCTCCCACCTGTAATAACCATTTGCACCTTCAATGGTCAGTGGAGCCTCTCAGCTGCCGTCCCTGCTGGTTATACCCTTCCCTGCTCTTCTCTGAGAAGAATCCTTTGTTCTCCAGAGGCCTCCAAATGTGTCGACACAGATGGCTTGGTGTACACCCAAAGCCATGTGTAAGTCCACTTTGTTCATGCAAGAGTATGCGTTCAGTCCAAGCTTGGGTTCAGCCTCAGTAGTCTCTGAAGGCACCTCAGTGAAGGCCCAGGTTCTTGCTCATATGGTCTCCAAAGCTTTCCAGAACCAAGCCCCAAAGTTCCTCTGTGTGGATTTCCCTGAAGTGACTTGTATTTAGATCATATCTTTTATTTAAATACTGCCAGAGACAAGGAATCCATGAGCAATCCAGGAAAACTGTCCATGCGATTGTTCCCCCTCACTGTTAGAAACCTTTGCTTCTGCTCTGGATATGTCTGCAAATGACAGCTTCCAGCTATGGGATCTCTCCTGCTTTTGTCTCGTGGATGATCAAACTTTTACTCCCACCCAGGACTCAGCTCAGCCCACAGCCCTCTCTTAAAGAGACTGAAGAGATCAAAATCTTGGGGTCTGTCCCCAAAAGGCATCCTATTCCAATCTCTAAGCACTAGCGTGCATGTTTTCTCTGATTCTTCTCCACCTTATCTATTGGTTTGTGCCGCAGATACCAGACGTGAACATGGTGTTCCAGCTGGAATAACACGAAACCCAAATACTGATGTGATATAGCTTATTTTGCTGATGCCACAGTCAAAGAACCTATTTAGCCCTTTCAGATACTGTAACTGAACTCTGGAAATTTATGTTCAGCTGTGACTCACGTGCCCTTTTCAGTATCTCTGACCCTTTCTCTCCACACGCATATCTCCTGTCTTGAAACTATACTTTATTATTCTTACAAGTATGATTTTTAACTTCGGTCATACTCGAATGTGTATTGTTCACCTGAATGCAATTTTGGGAGATCAGTTTGCTTTGCACCAGTGACACATCCTTTAATTTCCATCTCTTCTCTTCATACTGGTGTCATCTGCAAAGCTTATCAGTAATCCTTTCATTTCTTTACAGTTCTTGATAAAATATCAATTGGTGCAGATGAAGAATTATTGTGCAGGATTACAGGACCATGTTGCATTTTCCTGCTGTTAAAAAATCATTGATAAGTAGTTGTCACCTTGAAAATTTACTCAACGCACCAGCCATCCCAGGGTGGGAAAGGGCTAGAGGGAAAATAAACAACTCGGTGAAAAAACAGCTGATTACCAGGGTCTGCCCTGGGAAGGGGTGCAAGGACTGAGGCATCGATAAATGGTTGGAAGGGGATACTGGGCCAAACGTCCCAGGGTGGCACCCAGGGAGCCGTGCCTGCTGCCCGCAGTGCCCCAAGCACCCTTCCAGGAATACCAGAGTGGTGTTTAAGGGATGATTAGTTTGGCAATCATTTTATATGTGTCACGTTGGGTTTGTATTGTTCCGGTTTCTTAATCAACATGTCCTGCTGCAACAAGTTGAAGGCCTTGAAGAAGTCCAGGTGTTTTACATCAGCTTCGCATCATTTATCACTCAATCTTGCAATCTCCTTGGTGAAAGATAACAAGTAAGTTTGAAAGGGTTTCTTCCCATAAACTCCTGTTGATTGGCATTAATTATCTTTCCCTCCCTTAATTCTTTGTTAATCCAGATCCATGAGTCATTCCATTATACTGCTGGGACTCCTGTCAGGAGACAGGCCTATAAATACTTAGATCTTTCTCGCTACCTTTTCCAAAAAATTTCCCAACATCTGCTTTCCCTTGGAGCTTCCCTGCTGCCCAGAAAGTTACTGGAGATCACACGCAGCTGTAGTGCTGTGCTTATGTGTGGAAGACATCCTTGATAATCACTGACAAAGCCAGCCGTGTTATATATTCTACTGAAACAAGGGGGTTTCAAACAACAAATTAACTCTATAATCATAAACAACCGTTACAAAAGGATGGGAAGAAATATTTCATTTGCATGTTTACCTTCAGTTTCTATATCACTACATCATGTTACGGCTACAAAAGGTCTTTTTTTAAATGTGTGGATGATTTAAAAAAGGGATTTATAGAAGACCAGCCAGAGGGATGCATGTCACAGGAGGGTTTTGTATATGGTCCCTGGCATGGTGCTTCACAGCACCTTTGCTGTTCTAGTGCTAAACCACCTTTTGCCTTCCATTCTCCTCAATGAAGCAACCCAGGAGATGAAGAAACAGCCCCATACTTACTACTGTTACGGTAGATCTGTAGTAACACCATCACCTTCGGGGTTTTTTCTTTTTGCATTTTTTTCAGGACATCAAGGAGATGACAAGTAAATAACATATTTGGGCTTGTTTCATAGGAAAAAATGAGCTGCTGATTTGAAAATATCTGCTAGAAGGTCAACAGCTTCAAATTGAATTGGAAAAATACCACATTAATGCTGTTGCCCCAATCCTGATTAGAATTCACATCAGAGAACATAAAAACACTTTTGGAGTGAAACAGGACAGTTTTCAAGATGCATAGAAGATCAAAATTAATTAGAAGGAATGTTTTAATATTATCAAATTAAAAAGCAGGAATTAGGACTGTCATCATTTCAAACGCACACCAATAATAAACTCAAGTCCTGTATTCATCTGCATCTGTATTTATCCGAACAGGTATCTGAAGATGCTGGTGAGGGCCAAGTTTTCCTCCGGATGCCCCTGCGGTAAGCCTGCCTGGCGCTCCCCGGCAGGGAAGACATGCCTGCAGCTCAGGCTTTGGAGGAAAGGGACATCTTCATCCCAAAATAGTCAGGGCACTGGCTCTGCTTCTTCCTGGCCAAGACTGCAGGTCACAGCTTAGCCTTTTATTCACTGATGACAGTGAGTGTTTCGGGATTAGGTCTGCGGTCTGTATGAATCATGTAACTCTGTATGACTTGCTTCACGTGCCCGACGCTATATAAACTGAATAAATGCATAGTCCCTTTTGGCAGTGAAGTCTGTGCATGCTGCAGGTGTTCTCCGTGGAGAAAATTCAGCCTGTGGCATATAGTTAAAGAGTTTTCTCCATGTATCATGGAGTTTCCCTTTAAATAGCTTGCATCAGTTTTCACACTTTCTACAGCGTGACATCATTTACAGGCAAATGTCTAACTACAACTTTATTACATTCATTACCATTCATTGCTTTTCTTCCCTTTTGCCCTTCCTTTTTTTTTGCCTGGTACTTCTCCTGGGACTTGTTGGACCAAAGTCTCCTTTCACCATTCATAAAAATACTGTGGAAGCAGCTGCAGCCGCGAGCTGCTGGGAGCAGGGCGGGTGGGGAGCCTTAGGAACTCCCTTCCCTGGGGAGTGCTGCTTTTGGGGGGCTCCGCATCCCTCCCCTCCCATCACTGAATACCCACTTTGCCACCTACCTTCTCACTGACCTCTTTGCTAGGCTGGCAACAGAGTGATAAGCCTTGCTGGCAGGATTTACCCTTGCAAATATAGGATCCCGTTGAGCTAATAAATACTTCCCATCATTGCCTAAGGTTGCCAACAGTAACATTCCCTTCCCCGTTTACAGGAGATGCTGAATATGCCATTGGTACTATTAACACCTTTAATGTTTCTTCCGTTAACATTTCCTGCCCATAAAAGGATTTTTGTATTTTCTGTTGGTTCTGGTTTTACTTTCTTTTGTGGCTACTGAAGCTTGAGCCACCTGAACTTTGAGGAGGCAACCCTTTAAATTAGTTTTAAAACTTTCACAATAATTACAGATTTGTCAGTCTGATTTCAAAAAGCAAGATTGGAGAGAAATGTGGGAGTATGACTTTGAATGCTTTAGGAACATTTTATATTTACCCTTTTTTCAGTAGCAAGATGGAAAAGGAAGAGAGAACCCAAACACCCAAGAAAAAGAGCCAGCGATAATTTTTAATATAAAACTTTTCTAAGACTTGTTGAACAGAGGAAAGATTCCTCCCTCTGGAAGCCAGCAGAATGGAGAGCACTTTGCAGATTTTTAAAGATTCAGTAAATGCTAACTCCTATTTTTCAAACAGCTCTCACTGAAAGCACTTTTGTGCATCTACATTAGCGGAAGGATGGTTTCAAGCCCAGTGAGCAGGGAGATGGGAGCAGTGCTGTTTCCTGCTGCCTTGCCCCAGAAGGGGAAGGGAAGGAAGGCGTTGGAAGGGCTGGGGCTGCGGGA
This sequence comes from Leptosomus discolor, assembly GCF_034619465.1. Classification (NCBI taxonomy): domain Eukaryota; kingdom Metazoa; phylum Chordata; class Aves; order Leptosomiformes; family Leptosomidae; genus Leptosomus; species Leptosomus discolor. The sequence continues at coordinate 12,368,536 of NC_141393.1, forward strand.
GGCTTCTAGGGGGAGAGGAGGAAGGGAGCACACATGCAGGACACGAAGGAAGATCTGACAAACTGGTAAAGCACATGGATCTGAGGGGTGGGGAAAGAGCTAGCAGCTGGAAAAACATGCAGGCACTAGTGGCAGGAGAATTTTCCTTTTGAGTAAATCTGCTCCTCTCGTAAGGAGAAGCGAACTGAGAGGCCACATTAGGTCCCATGCTGGGTATGATCCTGAATGGTCTGTGTTCTCATTTCCTTGTACTACCTGGCTTCAGTGAATATTGTAGTTGGTTATTGTGGGGCTGAGCCTCTAGGATCCTCTTTAAGAGGAGGGAAATCATTCTTCCTCCTTATATGAGGCAGATGACCTGCTCGGGCACTTGTCCCCAGGGAACATTGCTGAAGGTCTGAGACATCACCTGCAGCCACCTGAGACCAAGCCTGGGCTCACCTGGCACCGAAGTCTGACTGCGATGAGTTGAGTGGAGGCATTTGGAGGACAATAAAGGGCTCCTTTAACGGGGCTGCATGTTACAGGAAAATGTGCTTTTTCCACAAGGCTACATTTGCTCTGTATTTGCCATCTGCTGCTATGTCCAGTAGTTCCTCCACGGCATCGTGCCCTTGGACTTCAGGATCTCTGTCAGGGCTTCTCTGGGAAGTCCCAGCACAGACTGGGAGAGGACTTGGGAGATGCGCTCTGTCCTCAGCAGATAGCGGTGTGGGGCAGACAGAGCCAATGCACCTCGGCAGCGCTGAGAAATGCTGTGTAAGCATCCATACACATGCATATTTATATCCCTGTGTTTGTGCATACGTGTAACAGGAAACCACCTTCTGCTCCCTTCGTAGCAGATCTTCCTGGTATCAGTAAGTGTGACACACGCTCCCCTTGGGAATCCATGGAGGCTGTAATGTATAACAGAGTATGATTTATCACATTCTCTAACAGCTAGGGAAAAGACTAATGCTATTTTCCAGAGTAATGCATTGTGTTTGGGTTCAGCTGTATTGCTTTTAATATTTTATGCGTGTGAATATGATGTACTGCAATGATAGCATCCTTATATCTTTTTCTATTAAGTGCATCTTTCAAAACAAGGAATGATGTCAAATGATGGAGAAGAGCTCTGGGTCTGGGAGACACAAGAAAATGCATAAAAGATTAAGTCCTATTTATGTTTCTCACATGCATGAAAAAAAAAAAAAAACCAACCAAAAAAACAACCCACCTACATTAACGAAATGCTATTCAAGCTACAAAGTAAATCAGCTGGCATGTAGCCTCTCTGTACTTGCACATTAGGATCCAGGCTTTAATTACAGGACTGCACGCTGCCTTTCCAGAGGCCCCCGCATACAGGACTTGCTCCGGGGGCACGGAGCTGCGCGTGGGAGAGAAATCCCCTTTGCTTTGCTGCCGGAGGTGGCGAAGCTGCAGAGTTGGGGGGAAAGTGTCTCTCCAGGGGGCTGCAGCCTGCAAAGCTGAGCTCAACAGGGACTGCAAAACTCCTGGATGCTGAAGTCCAAGGGAAGTTTGAGCAATCAGCTGTAAAGGCAGCATGGAGCCCACATGCTGGCCGGCACAGAAAAAGGAAAGCTCAGAGCTGTTCGCCAGGGTATGTCGATGGTGTAGGGCTGTGCTACGTGGTTAGCTGGGTCAGAGCAGGTACCTCTACCAGGAGTAATATAAATGCATTAGCGCAATGGAGCGGGCTAATTTCCCCTAAGCTCAGCAGTTAAACTGCTTTAGGGCTCACACAGGGCTACTTCAAGTACCTCTCCAAGCAGGATTTTTGCTTGGCCTTTGTTCTGCAGGGGGCAAGTGTCCATTTTGTGTGTGGAGATGAGCCTGGGTGGGGAGCCTTGAGGAGACAATGACATGAGAAATGTGCAGTGACAGTCTTCGTGCAGTGACTCCTAACTCCGGAGCGGCTGGTGTGTAACCTCAGCTTTCTGGAGGTCGCTTGCACACGTGCTCGCCTCTGTGGGGGCACTCCTGGGTTGCAGCAAAGCAAAGTGGATGTCCCCAGCTTCTGATGAAGGCAGTGTCTTCTGCTTTCCACCAGGAAATTCATTTCAGTTGCCCTCTTTCCCGAGGAAGCTGAACTCTTGCATGATTTTATGGGCTTGTAAGCATTTCATAACTTAATAATAGGTCACATTAATTCATCTTTTTGCTCTGCCTTTACTTTTTAGAAAGATGGAAGTTATTTTTTAAAAATAAAGTATTGCATATGCCGCATGTGGGAAGTGGTGATTTCTAGCTATGGACTGAGCGGGCAAAATTGTATCATTTGTAACTGTATCACAAATAATGAGTCTGATGCCTGCGTTACTGTGATTTTACACTAGTCTAAAAGTAGAGTCATGAAGCCGAGAGTCAGTCCCAATATGTTATCACTCCATTGCAGAGCTACTAAACACTGGGAACCAGATCCTTGGCTGAACAGGAAGAGTTTCATTAACTTTGTTTTCAGTTCAGCTAACAAGCCAGGCTGTGAATCCTTTGCATGATTCAAACCCATCACTTTTGCACCAGAAGGTAGGCTGGGGTAGGTGTGGAGTCCTGGACAGAAATCAAGGACTGGCAAGATGTCAGGAAAATATCTGCTCATCTGGACTGCCTTCAGTGCAGCTACCCTGACTTGTCCCAACTGATGAGCTGGCCCTGAAGTCACAAGGCAGCACCTGAACCTGCAGTGTGCTGTTCAGTGCCTCTGATTTCTTTGAGAGACAAGTGCAACGCAGGATGAGGTCCAAACCTCCTCGGCAGTGTGAGTTCAGAAGAGCAGACATTTGATGCTGACTTGCTAATGCTCAGTCTGCCTCCAACATACCCACATCTACAGCAACTCAGCTGCCTTGAGGGGCTGCGATGTTTGAGCTTGATTCGTGGCACACACATTGAAACACAGAATATGGGCAGGGTGAAAAACCAAACTAAACCACAGCAACGCAAAATGTTGACGTGCAGCTGTTCAGGTGCGACTTGTGCCCTTCCAGCGGGTGCAGACAGTAAATAAGGAGGGAAGGTGAGGCCGGTGCAAGGTGCCCTCTGCTCTGCCGGCCCCTGCCATGCTCTGTGCTGCCAGGCATGCTGTCCCAGCACATAGTGAAACGTGGCAGACTGGACCTGGCTGCGAGGAGCCTGGGGCAGACTCCCTCCCAAGTCCACAGGAACACACGCTCCCCTTTGCAGCCTCTCACAGTGAGTCAGAGCCACGTGCCATTTGACCCCATGGGCTTATCGATCCTGACATCCTCGGGCTGCTCCATCCCCACCCCACTACTGGGAATATCACCCACACTCCCAGCGCTGCTGGCTGTGGGTGCCTGCACCTCTTGCTGCTGCAAAGCGAGCTGCCTCTTGCCCCGCCTGTGCACCCACTGCAAGCTCCAGGAGCTCCTCAAAGGCCTGATCCTCGTTTCGTGCCAGAGAGACAGCTGATATCTCCACTGCTGGCAGCAAAGTCCATCCTGAAGTTTCCCTTTTTTAAAAAAGAGAAAACTCAGGCTCCTTCACTGCAGGAGGAAGGCTTCCTGGCTGAGGGAAGAAGATATCCTCTTTCCTGCCCTCCTACTAACAAGCCCTTTCATTACAAGCACTAGTAGACCTTTCACTACAAGCACACAACAGGGAAAACCACAGGTTTGGATGCCGACCACAAATTTTCTAGTCCAATGAATCTCACATTTTTCATTTCCCTGGCAGTCCCTCTGGTTGCAGGACCAGCCCTGTGGCAGGACTCCCTCCTCACCCTATGCAAGAGGTCTGGGGTGGTCCTTCAGTGGGTTTGCCTTTCCCCAGGGAGGGGAGACCCTCCGGGGCTGTGGCTCCCCATCCCCACTGCAGCTCCCCATCCCCACTGCAGCTCCCCATCCCTGGGGCTGGCCGCTGCGTGCTTTCCCAGTGAGGTTACACAACGGCTGTGGGGAACGGCGTGTTAGGACAAGGCGTGTGAGTCACCAAAGGTACCAGAGTCTTATATAACCCCGGCATACATTTTTGGAGTGCACTTCAGCTGAAAGGGCTGTCAGGAGCCCTGACAAAAGCGACAGCCTGGGAGGAGCAGGGTAAAAGAAAGCAAATACTGCTGTTCCTTTTCCCCTGCTCCTTACCTTCGATCCTTCTGCCAAGACCTTCTCCAGATTCAGGAGGCCTTGGGCAGACCTCATGTGTCCTGTGGTGTGTGACAGCAGCTCCTCCAGGATGGGCTTCGTTGCAGTGGTTTAGGTCTGAATCCGAAATTTCCATAAACGGATCAAATTTACCTCCAAAGCCCTCTGTCCTCTGCTTCTGACCCAGGGCTTTGCCTTCTCCATCAGCTGAGCCTGCATAATCCCACTTTTCTCTCTGTGCTCTTCTTCCTGCTGGTATCATGAGCCTTTCCTAGGATTTCTGCCATCCCATCTGCACAAGCTGCTTGGGCTACTGGGGTACGGCAGCAGCGGGGCTGCAAACACAACCAAGGCTGACAACAAGAGTCTGAAACCCTTTGTACAGGACCCACGTCAGGATCTCAGCAGGGTCTACCTGGGGAGAAGGGCTTCACTTGACTCGTGGTCAATCCTGCATACTGTCAGAGGGACGTGACACGAACCCAGCTGCCAGCCTGCTCAGAGGCGTAGTTTAAGAGTGTAGGCGAGGATCAGAAGAGTTTCCAAGCTACAGGTTAAATTTCTGAGTGCTTTAACTTGAACTGAATGCATCTTCCAGTTCCTGCATCAGGCCCCAAGTCTCACGATGCAGTCGATGGGTGGGTTTTCACCAGCAAATGCTCATTTGTGAAAGCCGAGGTGTTTTGTGTTTCAGGTTCAGCCAAACTTTCATCAGGTGGCTCTCCAGGCTCCAGGACAGACTCTCCAGGCAAACTCAATGCTAGAGGAGTATGAAGGGTTATGGCACTCACCTGGACCACCAGAACGCCAAGCCCAAATCCATCTCATGCTTGCCAGCTCCCACCAGCAGCCTGGTTTGGAGTCGGTGGTCTAAGGAGATGCAAGATGTCTGAACAGCTCTTGCTGGGCTGATCACACTTCTCCACCAGCAGGAATTTAACCATTTGCATCATGATTCCACCTCGCCCAGCAGCAGGAAGCCTGGGTCCAAGTCCTGTCCCTGCTGAGACTGAGTTGTGTTGGTGGAGGGGAATGGGTCACCTGGGCGGTGGGAGAGGGACGAGGGAGCAGGACAGGGTGCTGCTTGTGTAGGAGAGAAAGTGGCAAATGAAGGAATCTCTCTTTATGAGTTGGATAATTTCTGCATAAGCAAACCTTTAAGAAAGTCTTGGCTCCATCCCAGTGCGGAAGGGGAACACCGTCTGCAACCGCGACATTCCCGGCTCCCCCAGATGGCTGAGGCCTCCTGCAGAGCAGCAGAGCATGGCTGTGGAGGCAACCGGCACAGCCAGGGACTGACTCACCAGCATCCAGGAATGACAACATGTGGGGCTGGGAAAACCGGGGGCACAGCGCGGAGCTGGACTTCGCTGAGCGGTGTCCACCACAGATGCTAGTACGGGGCTGGCATCTTTGCAGGGAAGCAGGGACTGGCCCCCAGCACAGCTCCCTCCAACCTTGCTGGGGTTTTCTCTGCGTAGAAGAGGGTTTTTGGGATTGAGCTCAGAGGCTGCACAAGTTGCTAACAGATGGGACGGGTTCTCAGTGGGTGCTTCCTCCAGGCATGTGCTAGCTCAGGCTGGGGCACCCTGTGCAGCACCTTCCCCCCACGATGCTCAGAGCCAGTGAAGAGACCGAGAACCATCTTGCACAGGTGAGAAGTCCCTCTCCTTCTAGCCAAAAGAACCCAAATGTCTCCCCCACGCTTGGGTGCCTTGAACCTGAGCTGCATACACATGTATCTCAGTATTTCACAAACACAGGCCAACCCTGCAGGCATTACTCTTTCCAGTGAGCCCAGAGGGGTCCTGCAAAAAGAGCCATGTCCTTCCACAGCTGGAGGGAAATGATGCCCTTGACAGCACACGCCATGGCTGCAAAACAAAACCCGCATGCACGCACTAGCCCTGACCACCCCTGCTTCCCGGGCCAGCCTGAGCTTAGGAAGGAAGCAGGGCTGAGAACTGACAACTTCCTCACAGTGGTGGTAGCGCCTGGCCAGGAGGCTGGGGCTGCCCTTCCCCTGGGGCTCAGATGGGAAGGTGCTACTGCATCCCACGGGGCCAGTTCCTGGGTCTCTTCCCTCCTTGCTGGGCTGAGCAAACCCGACAGTGGAGCCAGCCCTTCAGCATTGTGCAAAATTTGACGGCCCAAGCGGCCTCCCGGCACGGGCCGGCCAGGTGCTGCTGCGACAAGGCAGGGAGGGATGGCTCTGCAGTCCGGCTTCCCTTCCCCATGAAGCAGCTAATCTTAACTGGGTACATGAGTGTCAACAGGTGCCACGGAGGGAAGAGAGACGAGGGGATATTGGTGCAGCTGGAGGAAGTATTTATAGCTGCTTTTTAAAAAACCCGGTATAGATCACATCTCTGTTAACGTATGTAACACAATCGGGAACCTGAGCTTTTCATGATCCCATGGCTGCAGGATTTCCTGTGGAATCCTCTACGGGCTGCAAAAACAGGCTAAAAATAAACGCATTAAAAATGAGACACATACTGAAACATGTGCATGCCCGTGCCTCCTCTCTGGCCAGTGAATTGGGCAGTGGCAAGAGGGATAGGGAAGGAGACAGCCTCTGGAAAACTCTCTGTAATAACTGCTCGGGGGGGGTCCCAGTCCCCAGAGAGCTCCAGGCATGCAAAGGTGAGAGCGGTTGCTGTTGGCAGGGGTTTCAAGAATCCCAAACATAAAAAGCAGGAGGACTTATGAAAAGGTTATCCAGGAGGAAGAGCACAGAGGCAGATCGGGATTCTTCCAGCTGGAAAGAAAACCTGGCAAGCCTGTGTGTATCTCCCCTGTGCAGGCTGATTCCCAGCTCCTTCCAGCAGCCACGCACCAGAGCAGACACCATCTCACAACCCAGGGCTCTGGAGCAGCAGACCTACATATATAGCACTCCCATGTATTTTAGAAAAAGATGCAGAAGCAATGTTTTCCCACGCACCGAGGGATGGACAGGGCCACCAGTTCATCCTTCACAGCTACTGGCCTCCCTTCAGGCTAGCCAGCAAAAGGCAAGGAGAGGGTTTGGGTCTTGGTATGGATGCTCACGGACCAACCCCCACAGGTAGTCCCCTGACAGAGCATTCATCACTGGCCTCCCAAGGCCTCATGGGCACAATCTCCTGCTGCTGTCATATCTCTGCAGCCAGGCCCTGGACACCATCTCTGTTTGAAATCATGGCAGCAATATGATGCAGTTTAGCTCCTGGACAGAGCAGCAGGGAGCAGACAGGACCTGTAGAGCATGAAAGCATCCCCTGACAGCACGGCTTCTCACCCTCCCTTGGGCTTCTCCCACCCTCTGGAAGAGGATGCTTTCTCCCCTCTGATGGGCAAACCCATCACCTTGCTGCTGCTGTCTGAATCATGACCAACACCTGCGTTATCTGTGTAGGATCAGTCATTAATGGGATATGTCATTAATTAGGACAGCACCAGAGATCCTCAGAGCTACAGTGTTACTTGGAAGGAGGGGACCAAGATTCCTTGCAGCTGAACTGAGCCTGAGCTTCACACCCTCCAATTACCTGAGGCTGTCGTGATTCAGTTGTTACTTGCAGCAAACACCCTGCAGGCAGCAGAGCGAAGGAAGGTGGCTCTTTCTGCAGGTTAATTCAGCCACTGCCTTTGTTCTAGCATCGCGGCAATGCATAGCAGCTGCTTACCCTGCATGCTCCTGTAACTGGACTTTTGGCAGAAGCACGTGCTCTTGGCTGCCACTAGCCTGTGCTTTTTGTGTTATCACTCCAAGCAGAGGTGACTCTGCCCCCTATCCCATCCCAGAACTGCCTCCTGCCACCAGCACAAAGTCAAAAGCATGACCTACAGCATGGCAAGAGGGGACGTATTCTGTTCACTGCTCTAACCATATATCAAAACCTTTCTCTTGCTAGGAGGGCACGTGATGTTACTAGTACGAAGGTGTCTTAGAGGAGCTGCTTTGGCGTATGGCATTAGCTGTCAGAGATTAAAAGCCACAATATGCAGAGAGAGAGCTGGAGGTGTCAGAGATGTCACCTGCAAGTTGCTCTTTGTAGTGACGGGGAGAGGATGGGGATGGGGATGACTATGGGGATGGGATGGGGACGGGATTAGATGGGATGGGGATGACTATGGGGATGGGATGGGGATGGGATTGGATGGGATGGGATTGGATGGGATGGGTGGGTGAGAGCAGCCAGCTGCAGGGAGCACAGCGGCCTTGTGCCACAGGGGACAGCAGTCAGGGTTGGGGCTGTTCAGCCTTCTCCCACCCCATGTCCCACTCTGCACCCCCACCTCCTGCCCCACTTCTGCCTGCATCCCCCGTGCTGCAGGGAGATGAACCTCCACAATTTCAGGGATGCCTCCATGTATGGGAGCATCAGGAGGGAGTGGGGCTGCTGCAGTGTGGGTGCTGGGGAGCACAAAATGGATTTCCTGCAGTTAACCAGAAAAACTCCCTTCACAATGGGGTGTCTCGTGCAGAACAAGCTACAGATGCAACGGCTGATCCCTGGTTTTCATTTTTGAAGTGCTTTTTAAGCAACACCAAGGGAAGGGAGCAATGCATTGAGAAGGAAATAGTTTTACCCTTTCTGTCCTGGTGGTGAAGATGATCTACAGGCCTATTGTTGTGTACCTCTGTTCAGTGTTTGGAGGTCAGACCTTGTCTGCTTGGATATTTGTGAATATCCAAGCTAGAGGAGAGTGGGATAAAGTCCGTCACATCTAGGGCAGCATTGCCTCTCACGTTATATACTTTAACTTCCCTGGCTCTGATACATCCCCTGTCACAGCACGTGCATCCTTTCAAAGCACTTCTGCAAAGCTTCTTTTCCTGGCTTGTTGCTTTTACAGGTTTTCTTTGCATCAATTCCCTGGCTTTTCTTTCCTCACTGCATCCAGGAAAAAAATATCTGTCTTGTCCTGGAAGGCCCTTTACAGCCTTTTCACATCAAACCTCTGGTGCCAATCAGAGACTGGTCATGCCTTTGCTGGATGCTTGCCATATTTCTTCCTCCATCCTACAGAGGTATTTCTACCTTGCAGGAAGGTTCTGCAAACATCTCATCTTTCTTTCAATCCTTCTTTAAAAACCTTCAAACTGGAGACAAAGTAAATTGTGATACACCCCAAGGTCCCACCCCCTGCTGCAGCTGTGACTCTCGGGTGGGTCTGAACCATCACCCAACACCATGGTTGCTGGATACCCCATGGGAAGATGTCTGCTCCGCACAGGCACAGCCTGTTTTGGTTTTTCCCCTCCTGCAGCAGTTCTGCCAGCCTCAAGGAGCTCCTTGAACCTCCTCTCAAACCAAACCAACTCAGCCCCTGCCATCGCCTTTGGTGGCCGGCTCTGGAGGCTGATGGATCCTGCCCCATTCCCAGCTTCTCTGCTAAGCTGCTGAGCCCACCTTGTCCGCATCCACCACCCAAATTTTTGGGGTTTCTTCCTTGCACAGGTGGGTGCCTGCAAAGCAGCCCAGGGCTCTGGTGGTTGCAATGGCTCTGAGCTGGCCAGGCTGTGAGGAGCTCTGCCAGAGCCATAGTGGGGGGTTGGGCTCCCAGGGGTCTGATTCCTGAGGGAGCAACGCATCCATGGGTGAAGTGAGAGGAGCCTGAGCCACCCCACAGCTGTCTTCAGGTTGATGCCAAGACATCAAGAGTCCAAGGAAATGGCAGTTTCCAGAAATGGAAACCTACTTCCATATTTTTTTCTTTGTGCTGTGGACTAGAGTGTGGCCTCAGTGAGAGCTGACAGATCCCAGCTGCTGTGGTGGTCACTATCCAGGCATCCAGAATCCCACTTGTCGTAGGCTTGGAGTACAAGGCTGCCCAAGCTTATCCCCTGCTGAGGGCAATCCCTGCTTTCCCAGTAGCAAAAATAAGAAGAATCAGCCCCCAAACCCCCTCCCACCCCGGACTGATATACTGAGAATAGCGTCAGGCGCACCCAAAAAAAGCACAGTGCTATTAACACAGACGGGAGGGGGAAAAAGATTGTTTTTCAGAGCTGGATTTTGGCATGCTCAAATAAGAAAGACTTACTTGGAGTCACTGTGTGGCATCATGGCTGCTGTGGAGGCAGCCACATCAGCTAGTCCTCTCCCCATCCCATCTGGATGGACGGGACACAATCCAGTCCTCATAGGACTGCAAGGCTGGGGTTATTTTTCTGTAGAATTAACCATGATGGTGCCCAGCCCTCTCTCTATCCTACATTAAATCAGTTTTCCTATGAAACTGGAAATCTTGATTAACAGCCTGCTAGGAGAGACAAATCCCTGGGGCCTTTCTGTATGCCCAGGAAGCTGTCGCTGCTCTGGGGTAATCATACGCTTAATTTTTGCTCTGCAAAGGAGAGAAAGGACTGAGCTGTCTTCAAGGAAGACGACAGATTCACAGGAAAAACAAAAAAAAAAAAGAAGGCAGTTTCTTTGGAAGTCATTTTCTCCTAAGAAGTTCTGTCTGCATTTTTTATTAATAATACAACACCCTGGATGTGTCAAAAAGATATGAGAATACATTTCCTGGTGGGGAGCTCCAGCCTCACAGAGCCAGGCGGTGCAGCAGGGTTGTCATTTGCCTCTTGGAATTTTATTTCCTAATCAACACATCTGTGAAATCACTGTATTTTCAAAGCTTAGTTTCCAGAGATGCTGGGATCAAAGCCTGGGAAGGTGTGGGGAGAGCAGGGAGGGGGAAACCTGCCATCTCCATCAGCAGCACAGCACAGAGAAAATACCCACCCAGGAAAGCCTAAACCAGGGGTGGTTTAATGCCCTGACCTGGGTATAATGTTTCAGAGCCAAATGAGAAAATCAGGACACAGAGACCCAGCTCTCATCACTCTCCACCTTTGGGGTAAAAAATCCACTTCTTAGAAACATGGGGACCCCCTTGAGATTTGCAGGGTCTGTCTGGCCCCTCCTGGGGCAGGAGTGCTATGGAGAGTCCTGGAGCACAGGGGAGGGGGCTGCAGGGACCCTCCTGGAACCACCTTGTCCTCCTGCGGGTGACATGAGTTGCACTGCTTTCACACTGTCCTCTCAAAGAGCACCTGTCATCCAGGCCCAGGATAACGACTCACACAGCTTTCTGACTTTGGTCCCACCTCCTGCAGAGACTTGGGGCCAAGTAGCCTTTCCCCAGGCATGTGATCTCACAGGTTTCAAGTGAGAGGATCTCAAATACATTAAAATCGCCCAAATCTGAGTCAGATAATGAGGTTTTTGCTTCCCTGACACCTGCAAGGCCATAAATTCACTTGTCTGGCAGTCACCTAAAAGCCCTCCCAGAAGATGCAGGCTATGCTTGTGTTTGAAGAAGTTAGGAAGACTGGGGGGAAAAAAAATTCTTTCAGAAAAACCCTGCCTCTGGTATCTTCACATCATGAAAAATTATATTCCTTTTTACGTATTCAAGAAATGTCATTGTCCTCAAATTTTCTCTTTTCTCCATGATGACCTTTTCCCTGCTTACTGAGTGTAGAGACGCCGGTTGGAGCTCGACTGATGCTCATGCTACTCGCTCTGTGAAACCACCATGTTGAGGATCAACCCTTCCGTTCCTAGGCAAGAGGAAGATGCCCACCCATATCTCCTGGACATATCCATAGCCCTTGGGTGAGCAGAGTTACTTGGCTCCGGGTTGCTGGTGGGAAAGGTCAGATGAAGAAACCAGAGGTGCTAAGGTGATGCATGGAGCTGTTGGCCATGTGGATTTGCACCCACTGCTGATTTGCAGCTGCTTTTTGGATAGCAGCTGGGTCAGCCCCTCTACTGGGCATGGGCAGGCGCAGCGTCCCACGGGGAGAGGCGAATCCACGCCGAGGCGTGGATTCGCCTCTCCCCGTGGGGCGCTGCGCCTGCCTGTGCCTGGCAGAGCTACAGGGACGCAGCCAGTTGCCAGCAGCGAGTTTTTGGACCAGTCTCTGCCAGGGCCAAGGGGATGGCAGAGCAGCCGGTGCCCCCGGCGCTCTGCACCAGCAGACAACTCAGCCTCCACCGACCCATCCCACCATTCCTGTGCCACCACTCTCACTGCCCAAGCAAGGCCAAGATGCTCAGCCCTGCTGCCTGGGAGCAGCTTCGGGTGGGATCATGTAGGGAACTCCCTCCTCCTGCATGGCTGATGCTCTTGCCATGGTGCTTTTTATTTAAGTTTTGCTCTGTGTGACATGTTCACAGAAAAAATAACATCACAGGAGAGTGGGAAAAAAAAATAGATGCTCAGATTCATCCTATCAGACTGCTGGGCAGGAGCTTGATGGTGTTGCCAGGCCACTAGCTTTATTTTCCCCGCAGCTCCCTGCGGCTGTGGGTACCCTCATGCTAACACAGCTCCTCGGAGGTGTTTAATTACAGCACCCCAGGTACCAGGAATGCAGCTGGAGGGGGGACCATGGGACAGCAGGGTGCTGTATGGTGAGTCACGGGTGCATGAGAGGGGACCATCTTCCTCCCAGCACCACCAGCACATCCCATGCTGGAGGAGGAAGGTTGAACTCTTGAGATCATCAGTGGGACAGGGCAGGCGAAGCAGCACCCAGCTGTGTGTGCAGGATCCCCTCGCATTTGGGCAAGCGCAACTGGTGAAATGGCTCGTTCACAAGATGCATTACCTGGAAACAGAGTCAGGAGCTGCACAGGATGCAGCTCCCAACTCTGTGCAGTGTTCCCTCTGCCGGGTGTGGAGATGTGGTAGTTGTTCCTGCAGGCAAAAGTGCTGCCAAGGGCAAGCAGGCTACATATGGCCTGAATATGTCCTCCAAGACAAAGGGCATTATTTTTCCCTCAGAGTATGTGAACTGAGATTACACGGCCCAAGGGTTTAAGACCATCCTTCACAACGCAGGCTGGACAGTATCAGCAAGCAAGTCCTCCCTGGATGTAACACTGATGTACTACATACCTTCAGGAAGAAAATACCTCCTGATTTATAGACTGTGGGTGACGGAGAGGCAGCTGTAGTGCGCTCTCTCTCTCCAACACTTTCTTGACAGTATTGGGACAGAATTATTTCCACCAGCCTCACCTCCATCCACCGCCTGCCCTATCACACGGCTCCCCACTGAGTCATCTCCTCTGCTGCAATGCCCCGGCTGTTCCAGGGTGAAGGGTGAAAAGGCAGCTACTGTACCACCTCCCCGTCCCAAGGCTCCCTGTGTCTCTTGGGGCCCTGTGGCAGGCGTGACCCTGCCTTCCGCAGGGGCTGCTGAGAGGGGTGGTGTGAGGCCAGGACCAGGAACCCCCTTTCTTTCCAACACAGAGATTTTTCCATTTATTCCCCAAAAACATGCAGAAGGAGATGCGATCTCAGTGGGTGCTAGGAGAAAGGAGAGCAATCCTGGCAGATCTGTAGCCAGGAAATATTCAGGAGTGTGAAAACTGGGAGAAGGGGGAGGACTTTGTTGTGTCTTGTCTTGTCTTGTCTTGTCTTGTCTTTTCTTTTCTTTTCTTTTCTTTTCTTTTCTTTTCTTTTCTTTTCTTTTCTTTTCTTTTCTTTTCTTTTCTTTTCTTTTCTTTTCTTTTCTTTTCTTTTCTTTTCTTTTCTTTTCTTTTCTTTTCTTTTCTTTTCTTTTCTTTTCTTTTCTTTTCTTTTCTTTTCTTTTCTTTTCTTTTCTTTTCTCTTCTCTTCTCTTCTCTTCTCTTCTCTTCTCTTCTCTTCTCTTCTCTTCTCTTCTCTTCTCTTCTCTTCTCTTCTCTTCTCTTCTCTTCTCTTCTCTTCTCTTCTCTTCTCTTCTCTTCTCTTCTCTTCTCTTCTCTTCTCTTCTCTTCTCTTCTCTTCTCTTCTCTTCTCTTCTCTTCTCTTCTCTTCTCTTCTCTTCTCTCTTCTCTCCTTTTACTATTTTTATTTTTATTTTCTTATTTTCTTATTTTCTTTGAAATTTCTTTTTATTTTCAGTATTTTTTCCTTTTTTTCTTCCTTCCCGTTTTCCCCTGCCACCGCTGCAGGGGCGCTTCGGGCCGGGGCGGGTCCGCGGGCGGGAGCGGGACCAGGAGCGGGGCAGGCGGTGCCGCCGGCGCACGGGCGCCCCCTGGCGGCCGCACGGGGGCAGCGCAGCGCGGCGGGCGGGGCCGGGCCGTGCCCTGTGCCCGGTGCCCCGGGCGGTGCCAGCGCCGCGGCCGCCGGCCTGCCCGGGGTCCGAGCCGGGGCAGCCGCGTTCCCCCGCCGCTTCCCGCCGGTTGCTGGGCGAAGGGGTCCCTGCCGCAGCCTGTGCCCGGCCCCAGCGGCTCCGGCCCTCCCCGCAGGGCGGGACACCTCGCCGTGGCTCCGTGAGCCGCTCCGGCGCCCCCCGCCAGCCGTCGCGGCGTGTGCCCTGCTGCCCGGGCGAACGCGGCAGGGGTGCTCAGGGCCACAGGTGACACCCAGGCTGGGTGCCCGTTCCCTTCCCATCGCCCCCCTGTCTGCCTGGGCTGCGTCCCACAGGGCGCGGGAGGGGCTGCGCCGCGTCGTCGTGCGCTGGAGGGAGCAGGGTCAGTCCCAGCTGAGACCCCCGGCCAGGTTCTCCTGTGCTACAGCCTGGGGACGTTCGTGGGAAATGGGTCTCTGCTACCGTCAAGAAACAAAATTTAGGGAGGGGAAGTGGGTCATGGAAAATTCCCAGCACTGGTGACTTCTCTGATGCCCCGATACCGCTGGAGGGCATGGACCTCTCCATGGCGTCAACCTCTGACAGCTACGGGCATCTCCATTACAGACACCAAAATCCCCCCCTCACTGACCAGCTCTAGATCAAGGCAGAGGCTGTTTGCCACAGAAACAGAGCGAGTCCTATGGAGCAGGAAAGTACCCCAGGAGGAGACATGCCTTCCAGTAGCTCCTCACAGGTTACCAAGTCAGGCCCCAAACAGCATCCGGCCTCTTTGATCCAGGGCTGAAAATGGGTTCATGGGAACAGGGAGGACAGAGGAAAGTGCCTGTCAATCCCCCCTTCACCCTCCCGGCCTGCTATGTGCAGGGCAGGTTGGGTCATGAGTGCAGCCGCTCCTTCCCCATCCCGCACACAACTGCAGGTTTTCCTGCAGAACAGGTTTTCTGGTATTAGTGATACCACTGCTTCCTTCTGTCTTCCAGTCCCATCCCCACCACTGAGAAAAAAAAAAAAAGGAACAAAGGAGGCAACAATATCATAAAAGATTGTGTTAAAAAAAAGAAACTGCAGCAGATAGTGCCTTGTGCTGGCAAAGCACCGCAGCTCCCCGGTGCACATCACCAAACACCCCCGGAAAAGGCTCTCACGACAGGCAGGTAACCCGCTCTCCCACTTCTCCAGCAGGAACACTCAGTTCCCCCTCGATGATTCAGATAAAACCACCCCCTTGCCTGGGATAAGCCTGTTGGTGTTACAAAACAGGAAGGCCTCACTGGTCGCCTCTCACTCCTCCACCACCCACATACCGTGGCCACCTTCACCTCCTGGCTTCCCACTCGCTAACCGGGACCAGGGTGCAGCCAGCTGTGCCTGTGGTGCTGAGCCTGGCTTCCCTTTGTGTCTCCCTCCCAGCCCACATGCTCCTGCCCTTCCCAAGGGACCAGTCCTGAGCAGACATTTCACCCGGGCCCCCAAATCTGGCCATGCAAAACGGAAAGCATCTCCAGGTCCATGCAAGTGAGGAGGATCACCAAGACTGGTTAGCGGGGAGAGGCTGGCTGCGCAGCTCCGGGGGCTTCACGAGCACCCCTTCCTTCCTGTAGCATTTGTTTTGCCAAAGTCAAATGTGTTGCTCCCGTCTTCTGGCATCAGGATTGACCAGGAGCTGGCTAGAAGGACTCATCACCCCCCATGCCCTTTATTTTTAATCAGCATGAGGACCACACAGCTAATTAGTTCAGCCTACATGTTCCTACTTTTTATGGTGTTTTTTTCACCCCCAGACTCTTGACTTCAGCAAGTTGTGCTGCTTGCTAAAAACTTTGGCTCCTCCATTTGGCTGCAGGGTGAAGGTGGTATTCTTCGGTGACCTCTGTTGGGTAGGATCCAGCCTGCTTTCCTTGCAGAAAGGTTTCCTTTCCCTTTTTCTGTACTGCTCCAACTAAGTATGGGATTTTGCTCTTCTGGAGTGGTGTGCTCCTGACAGCAGCCCGAGTGGATACAGTCACCACGTCGTGCTCACCTCATGGGACCTGGCTGACATTGTTTAAATTAGTTCTTCTGATTTTGTTAAAAGTACACTGGCAGTCAATGACTTTTACCTTAAAAGTGCCCCTTCTGCATTCTGGATCTTAGATAGGATTCTTTCAGCAGAACAAATGGAAACTAAAATCCACTCATCCTGTTTATGGAGAAGGCATGGAGAATGCAAACTCCTGGATTAAAGGTCAGGTGATAAATAAGAATCTGAAAGAGATTATTTAAGATCCTATGACTTTCCCCATACAGAGCAGTAATTTCCTGTCATCACAGCTGTGCTCCTGCTTCCTATTTCCCCCCAAGTGTGCTTGTCCACTGACCATAACCACCCCGAGCCCCACAGCACGTCCAGCTGGAACTGCCAGCTCCTCTGGCTCATGATACAGAATACGAGTGTTGCTCTTCGATGACCTCCGTTGGGCAGGATCCAGCCTGCTTTCCTTACAGAAAGGTTCCTTCCCCTTTTCTGTACTGTTCCCTCTCAGCGGGGGACTTTGCTCTTCTGGATGTGGTGTGTTCCTGCAACCACAGAGGCAGGAGATGGAAGCCTTTAAATCCAGGTTTCCCAGCCTCAGAGACCACGTGAAAAACCCTTAGTCTCTTTGTTTAGTCTTTTCCTTCTTTATTTAGTCTTTTCCTTCTTTATTTAGTCTTTTCCTATGTGAACTACTCTGTTCACAGTTTGTATACCTGTAACTTTGTCCATAAGAGTGATTATTAATTAATTAATAATTTATTAACAATTCCCTGACAACACAGGGATTGGATTCTCCTGGGGAAATATACTTTCCTCATGTTTCTTTTAAAGATGCCAGGTGTCTACCTCAATTGCACGGATACAAAGCCAAACTCCATTGATGTCAGTGCTGTTAGCTGGGTTTTATTAATGTCAGGTAGATACAAAAATCAGTATCAAGCAAAAATTCAGAGAGAATAACATAACACCCACACAAACCTCCCGTTGAGGAGTTCCTGGTGCTGTTGCTTTCCTTATTTGCAATGTATGGCTGAAGTGCCTATGACCCTAGGCTCAGACCAGAGCTCTCCTTTGCATCATCTCTTCTCACCTTGAGAAAGAAAATACAGTGCAGAAAATGTATCTAACACCACAGTAATGAGATAAGATTAGCAGTGTTAAAACCAGCACTTTCCAGCTCCAGCCTCAGAAAACTTCAGGGTCTGGGAGCAGGAACAAGCTCTGCAACCTCTTCCCCTCCTTGCAGGTGCGTGGCTGCCTGTGTTCGAGGTCAGCTCTGATATGGTGCAGCCAAGTAACCTTGGAGCTGAGCAACTCGGGAGGAGGAGCAGTGTGAGAAAGGCCTCGGAGAAGCCCAGTCTGGGCCTCCCCACCTTGGCACTTAGGCTTGTGTACCTGCACGGCCATGGCTGCATCCAGCCGTGGGCCCCGCTGGTCACACAGAATCACAGAATGTTAGGGGTTGACCCTGAAAAATCATCTAGTCCAACCCTCCTACCAGAGCAGGACCACCCAGAGCAGGTCACACAAGAACACATCCAGGTGGGTTTTGAATGTCTCCAGAGAAGGAGACTCCACAGCCTCTCTGGGCAGCCTGTTCCAGTGCTCTGGCACCCTCACAGTGAAAAAGTTTTTCCTTGTGTTATTGTGGAACCTCCTGTGCTCCAGCTTGCACCTGTTGCCCCTTGTCCTGTCCTCCTGACACTTGCCCCTTACGTACTTATAAACATTAATGAGGTCACCCCTCAGTCTCCTCTTCTCCAAGCTAAAGAGACCCAGCTCCCTCAGCCTTTTATCATAAGGGAGATGTTCCACCCCCTTAATCACCTTTGTGTCTCTGTGCTGGACTTTTTCCAGCAGTTCCCCATCCTTCTTGAACTGAGGGGCCCAGAACTGGACACACTATTCCAGATGGGGTCTCACGAGGGCAGAGTAGAGAAGGAGGAGAACCTCTCTCAACCTGCTGACCACGTCCCTTCTAAAACACCCCAGGATGCCATTGGCCTTCTTGGCCACCAGGGCACATTGCTGGCTCATGGTCATCCTGCTGTCCACCAGGACCCTCAGGTCTCTTTCCGCTACGCTACTCTCCAACAGCTCAGTCCACAACCTACACTGGTGCATGATGTGGTTCTTTCCCAGATGCAAGACTCTGCCTCACTGACCTGGCCTCCCAGCTTCACCCTGAACCTGCCCTGTCATGACGGATTTGCACGGCCATCACTGGAAGCTAATGGCAGCCCATTCACAGACACCCAGGATGCAACTTTTTGCTGAGGCTAAATTACTAAAGGGCCTAAGCAATTTAGTAAGCACCAACTTCGAAGCACATGTAGGTAGAAAAAAAAGATGTCTGGAAAAAACGGTTTAACATTTATTGGATTTCCCTGATGCTCATTGCAGCAGGAGGAACTTTTCCCTCTGTTTGACTGACAATGATTGGGTGAACCCCTGTTCTTGGGTTCCTAAGCCAAGACATCGAAGATTTTTTTTTTTCTTTTTCCTCTGAAAAACATTAAGGAATTGTGGAATTTACTGAATTAAAAGCAGCATCACCTGAGTGCTGGGGCTGTGTCCTTGATGGATGTCAACTGGAACAGCTCTAAGGAAGCTGTTGGGATACCCTGGTGCTGGTCCACACTGGATAAGGAAGTGATGTCTTGGGAAAGCTGGTCAGTGGCCCCAGAACAGCTCCTCCCCAATTCCAGGTCTGGAGATGGACTCTGACACCTTTCAGGCAGCAAGATGATGGTCTTCAAATTGAAAAACATAGACAACGCCAGCAGCCTGTCAAGCATGTAAGCACTCCCAATGGCTCCAGCAACTTCATAAGACTTAAGTGGAAATTCAAGCGTGCAAACAGTATTTCACAGATAAGGCTTTAAAGAGCGTTGTTTTCAAGCTGCTTTTTATTGTCTTTACTTCTGGGTTTTCTGTTCCACATCTTCACGGTTCAGTGGTGTTACTGAATGCCAAGGAGTCAGTCCTCAGCAACAGCCCTGAGAGGCTCTTTCGGAGTAATTAGTTTGAGAAGAAAATAGCTGCCAGGTTTTGGAAGACTAATTGGTGGGTCAGCTGCTTTTGTTCCATCTCTCCTTGCCATTGCCATTCACTGGTTTCACTGGGAGCCCAGAATTGCTGTGATCTTTATTACTACCCTGTGGCAGCGCTCAACTGAAAGGACGGCTTAGTTGCAGATCGCTACGTAAACTACTTCTCAGTAATACCTCTTCTTTTCAAACATGGAGGTTCAGAACTTGCACAACTGGAATATACCCACGCACTAAGTGTTAGAGTTAGAAAACAACTCTTTTAACTCTGTGGTACCCTGGCCAGCAACGAATCAACCGAGCTGTTTCACACGGGTGGAGATCGGGATCTTTCAGTGAGCATCTCAACCCGAAAACCAAGGAAGATCTTAGCGGGGAGGGAGGAACGACAGCCTCGTGGCAATGCCTCATGCAAGTGACCCCGCAGAGCGAGCTGCACCCTGTTTGAAAACCTGACCTCTTCGGGGGCGGTGCGGCTGCAGCAGCTGGGGCAGCCGCTACCACAGCAAGGGGAAATAAAAACATTCAGCACATTACCAGGCCTGCTGCAATCCCTCCAAATCACTTCTCCCTTATCTTTAGTCGTTACCTCGCCACAAGCCTGAGCTGTACACTCTCAGAAGTGGAGAGTGCCCTTTCATATAATACACGTCTGCCATATCCAGCTGAGCAAGGCCCTGGCCTCTTGACCATTTTTAGGTTCTCATTGATAAAAGTAAACCCAAGCAATTTTACTTCTTATATATGCAACAGCAATCGGGATTTCAAACCGCTGAGCTGCTTTCATCTGCTCGTGATGCTGCCCCAAGCAAAGCCGTCAGCTGAGAAGCTCCCCGTTGTGCCGGACGCAGAGAAGCCACTGGCGAAGGCTGCTGAGCTGCAGTAAAGCTCCCGATCGCGGGCTCCTGCAGGGAGCTGAAGGTTTGCAAAGCCAAGGCTAACACACCTGCCGCTAGGCCTTCCACCGGCCAAACCGCAGCCTTCACGCCGAGGTTCTGGAACAGAGGGACTGCACGGTAGGAAGTGAGGGAAATCACCCAACACTTACCGTTTCCTTTCCAGGTGCCAGGAGTCTCTTTGAAGCTTGGAGCAGATTGTATCTAAACACCAAGCTGTCTTTTGAAGGTGTACTTGTTACTTTTAATCAGACAGCACCCACAATAAATTCAAAGACTCAGGAAACTTCTAAGTCTGACTTCTTCCTTCCCTAAAGAAACGCTCACAAAACGAACACTCGCTTTTATTAGCTGGTGGAATCCTCAGTTAATGATCTGAGCTGGAAACAGCAATACGCATGTGAAAATAGGGTGAGAAGGTTAACTCCGTGACAGGAATTTCATAGTTAGGGGTGGCCTCAGTGCTTCTAGAAGCTTCCCTCATGCCTCAATTTTAGAGCACCACTTACTTTATAATACGCTTAATCTGATCTAGCTGTGGACTACTACAGACAAGAATGCTTTCACTCCCTGCGTGCTCCCACCATGTTCACCCCAAATCTACCATCATATAGCTTTGGTATGACATCATTGGTGCACTGATCCTATGGAAAACTGTTTTTTTGGTGGATTTATTTCCTAGTTTCCCTATGGGAACAGGTCTGTCTTGTCAATCACTACATCTTGGGGTGGGAGGAAAAAAAAAAAAAAAAAGAGAAAAGAGATTATCACATTTGGTGGCAGCCTGCGGTAACAGTCAGGTCTGCTCTAAAATGAAACTAACTACAGGATAAATGAAACGTCACTGTGTCACAGCTGGCAGCAGCCAACAGCACACAACCCGTACTTCAGGCAGAAACCTTCTGGTCACACCCTAGAGATGGTATCAACCCGGGTCTGCAAAACTGCGTCTGCAGACCACCAGCAGGGAGCAAGCACCTGCCTTGGTGAACCAGCTGACCCGCGCTAAGAATCGGGATCAGGGGAGGGTGCTGCCCACGCTGCAGGGCGCTCTCTGCAGCTCTCGTGCAGTGTTAGGGGGCCACAGCATTGCTCACTGTTCCAGCTGTGGCACACTCCTGGGAACAAGCCAGGCTTCCAGTTACTCCCCCCCCAGGTAGGGACTCTGCTCACAACAGCAACGCCAGCTTAACCCCCTGCCCAAAGAACCCACAAGCACCCACCTCCCGCTGCAACAGGCGAGTGACTACCAGGGAGGCACAACTTCAGAAGTCTTACACCCATGTCACCAACGTGACTGGGAAATACTGGTGAATGATTCCATTTTCTGGGTATGGCTAACACCCAACCTGTTGAAATGTGACCTCCAACTAGACAGTGTTTCTAACCCTTCCCTCTCGCCCTTCTGTCACCATCCCTGAAATTCTAGCCTTTTGCTTTAAAGCACTTCCACAGGTTCTCATCTCTTAATTGCCACCCCCAGGAATGGAAACCCACCCATAGTTTTCTACAGCAGTGCCAGGCAAAGTCACCAGTGCTGTGACAGCTGCACTGTGTTCAGCTGGGATTTCTTCAGAGGACCCCAACCTGCCAGCCCAGCAGACAAATGCCCGTAAGGGTGGGCTCACAACTGGCACACGAGGGAGTGTGTGCCTCCACCAGGTGGGAGGAGGTATCTCCCAGAGGTCACACAGCAATTAATAATTCGTCTTCCAAGTTCCCAACAAGCGCAAAAATTGACAATTACTTTGAAAGTTAAGGCTGTTTAAACAGAAAGCACAAATTTTCTTTTATAGAAAAAGAAGCCAGGAATAAACCTGTATCTAAATTAAAAATCAGGGGTTTGTACTAGGGCAATGAATGCCCATCTAAAATAACACTTTCAAGTGCTTCATGGCTTCACCCCATCCTTCTAACACCGTTTGCCACATCGGTTAGTGCCAAGTGACAATTTGACACCAGGGGCATCTGCAATGCCACAGTAAACCCACAGACCTACACCCCACGGTAAGCCTGCACCTCAAGTCACAACTGTTGGAACAAGCAAAGCCTCCCCCTTCACCCTGCTGTCAAGTTCTGCTAAGGAAGTTTCCTTAGGAAAAACAGCTCACAGTGCACTGGAGCCTCAGTATTACAGAACTTGTCACAGTGAATCTCACACTAATGAAAACAGCCAGTGTCACTCTATTGTCACTCTCTGGTTTTCCAGAACAGAAAAGCCTGTGAAGGCAACAGCAAAAAAAAAAACCCTGCCCCAAACCCCCACACCAACCCCCACTCGTAGGCCAGAACCTGTTGCTCACTGCATCACAGCAGCTTCCCGATCGGCTGCAACAGGGTACCTCAGTGGTGGCACTTGGGGTCTACAAGCCCCACCTCCAGGGCTTCGCAGGCAGCTTTGCTCCCGAGGCTCCAGGAAGCCCATCACGCGCTGTTCCCTCCCCACCCCACAGCAGACTGGAGCAGGATGCCCAGTCCCTGCGCTATGGTGACATGGCGCAGCGGTGCAGGTGGTCACCACCAGGGGCTCAGCAGCACTCCCACCAACCAGAGGTACCGGCTCCCTCAGCCCTCATCAGAGTACTGAAACCTGCATTTAATGGAGCTGTTGAAAACCGCAGAAATAAAACCCAAAACACCAAACTTAGGTAGTGATCACCTGTGGAAGTTTTTGTTAAAGAAAGCCTGCAGGAACAGAATCCAGACAGTCACCTTCCACTTCAAGAAGCTGGTATCTGCACACTGCAGATCACCCAACACCTGCTTCCTGCCCAGGTTTCTGACCTCCAGCGTTGCAACAGCGTCTAAGCTAAGGCATTTTGTCTCAAACTCTGCACGTCTCAAACTGTGTAAATACTTACTTGGAAGAGAAATAAGGGAGTTCAAAGTCACAAATGAAGATTGACCAAAACCAAATCCTTTATTTCCACAACTGTATAAATGTGCTCCAAGTATGTGTCCAACACAAGTTAGAAAAACAAAACAGAACATGCCAGTTGCAAACTAGATCAGTTCACCGACGTGCTGACTCCTTGGTATTAGGCTTAGTTACACAGGACCAGTCACAGTAAAAAGATACATTTTAGAGTACAAAGAGTAGCAGGATGTTAAGCCATTTCAGCTTGTGCACATACAAGTCACACTTCTGGCAGAAAACGCAGAGAAGTTTGCATTATTATGCTGGAAGCTAGGTTGCATCACTTTAAATGGCATCAATATCGATATCGTCATCTTTACTGTTTGCAGGCTTCACAGTTTCAACTTTAGGTACACTGGCAGTCGTGGAGTACACCACCTGTGGAGACAAGACACTTTTACTACAGCACCTACGGCCATTAAGCCCTAGAATCGTTTTAACATTGGAGTGGCAACACCCACCCGCGGAACAGCCCTCCTGCCTGCCACCGTTCTCAAACTCACAGCGCCCCCCCGTGTGGAGTTAACACTGTATGGGAAACATGAGTTCAGGCAGGCTGGAACTGCACCTACACCCGGACACCCGACCGGGAAGGCAGAGGCCTGCATGCCTGGCTGTAGGAAGCAGATCTCCAGCCTGGGAACAAGAGTAGGTGCTGCTGGGAGGGGAACAAACCAGCCAACCCACCCGCATGTGAACAAAGTCCCAGCCACCATCAGCTGGGAAGTAGCTCACAGGTTTCACCTAGGCCTGAACTGTGAGGAAAAACGGTTGTTTGTTCTTTACTCAGCTTTTCTAACACACACCCCCTCACTCACTCTCCTACAACACGAGGCGCAGCAGAAACGAGGTGTTCCTCCAGTTCCCAACACGCACAGTAACACATGAAACAAGCCATTTCATAGTGCACCAAGAAGAGGTGCAAGGCTGAAGCGTGCAGGAATAGCACAGCCCTTGAGTTGCTCCCAGCCAGTGAGCCTTTCCTACCTCTATGTTTCCATCTTCATCCTCTTCTTCATTACCGGAAGATTCTTCTTCAGCTTCCTTCAGCCATTTAATAAATGGTTCTGCTTTGACACGGATTTCTTTGGCAAGCTCCTTTGAAACGTATTTCTTTGAGGCCTGCAAGACAGAAGTACACAGACTTTGCTTAAGCACTTAAGGAGTTTACATCAGATCACGCCCAAATACAGCAAGAGCCTAACACGGAGTCCTGAACAGCCCATTTTTGAAAGGGAGGTTTCTCCACACAGTAACTGATTAAAACCATCTGCACAAGCTATCACACCAGAACAGAGACACCAGATGCAGTATGCCACAACCCAGTACTTCGCTGGTACAGTACATGAAATACTGCCCCTTACCTTTTCTGCCCAGCCAAGGATGACTTCTTCTTCCAGAAGATCTGCATCATACATTTCCTTCAAAATATGTGGTATTTTAGAAATAAGCTGAGACTGATGCATGGCTACCACACACTCGAAACCATGGAGAAGGTACCTTTGAGCTTTCTTGTTGTTGTGGCAGAACTACAACAGTGATAAAAGCAGAAGCCATTGAATTAGCTTTCTTCCTCTCCAGACAAAGCTGCTGCTGCTTCTTTCTGCTCTGAAGCCAGTGAAATTCACAGCAGCTCATACCAGCCCTCCCAGCAGCTCTCCCTAGCTAAGGGGTGGTTTAAAACCCAAGAGCCACAGAAAGCCGCCTCCTTCCCCACAGCACCAAGCTACCCAGAACAGTCAAGCAGTTGCTACAAAAAGCCAAACCCAACAGACGTTACACAGGGTGCAAAAGGAGAGGCTGCTTACACGAAGGAAGTGACGTCTGTATTTCCTTATCTGTTCACGAATCTTTTCGTCGAAAAGGACTTCAGTGAGAACCAGCGGGCCCATAGCCTTCACATCCAGTCTCTCTGCTTCTGCTACAATGTCTTTGTCAGAAGTATCAATGACACCTTCTTCCTTCTTTTTCTACAAGACAGAAGATACAGAAACATTTTAAAGCCACTGATGTCTGTGTCAATGCTCTCCTGCACTGCCTCCTCCCTACTGCTGGTGGAACCACTACTCTGGCAGAAGCTTAAGCGGTTTGTGCTTCACCTCCTTGCCAAGGTTTTAGACAACTACAGCCGAGTGGCTACCAAGCAAACAACATTCACCTTCACAAAATCAAATAGTATGTTGACTCTCTCCTCCACTGTTCTTTCCAGGTCTTCACTAAGCGTGAGGTTCTTTGCATGGTCACTGATTTCATCCATTCTACGCCTCTGGGCTTCTTCTGTTGTGTCTTCACCCCAGTCATCATCATCCTCCTCCTCCTAAAGAAACCAAACCCAAACCAAGAGGTTCATACAATGTTACTGTGAGCTTATCAATAGGCGCATGTCATTTCTAGATACAGATCCAAAAGCATTTTTATGAACAGCTACTTTTGATTTTTCCCTAAAGAAAGGGTTACACTAGGATTTGGAAATCAGAGATGATAAAGAAAGGGCAGATGTAGAAAAGTAGTAAGGGAAGCTAGACTTGAGGTTTGGAGCCACCTGTAGAGTTACTTAAGAGTGGTAAAACTGCGCTGATCTAGTGCACTCATGAGATACTCCTTTTCAGGGACCTGGATGGCGAAGGGTACGCAGCTTTCACTTAGTAAGGAGCACAAACACTATTGCTGAAGACTTGACAAAGCTGCTAGAGGAGACACAGGAGTAGGTACTTTTATTTCAGCACTGAAGTTCTGGATACAGTAAGAACTTCTGATGCAATGCTGACTGGCAAGAAATATCAATGATTCCAAAGTTTTACATCAGAGCAAGACACCACACACCCTCTCCCCCCACTTCCCCTTCTACTTACCACAACCTGTGGAGGAGTAATCTCCTCTGGTGGTGGGGGTGGAAGTGTCTCATTGCTGGACACAGAACCATTCTCTTTGTCCTTGCCTTTTCTGTTTTTCTTCTCCTTTTCTTTCTTTCCTGTACCAGTGTCACCACTTTCTGCAAGTGCATGTTCAGGTTTTATTCCATGAACCACAGAAAGCTAAAGTCCCTGCGCTACTAACTGCCAAACCCCCCAGGGGGTTTGGATGCTTTCACTAGTAGCAGGTTATGCTTAGTACCCATCCCCAGAAATGTGCGGGGCAGATGTGCATCTGCTGGGGAATCCCTGGTTCCAGTGAAAGTCCCGTTTCTCATGAAAACATAAGATTGTCCAAGTCTATATAACAGGTGACCTCACGAAGCAGAGACCCCTGGAATAGGTTAGACTTTTCTAGTCTAGCAAGCTTAAATTGCAGCAGGCAACTAGATGCTTACTACAGAGTGTTGCTTGCACAGATCAACTGCATTACAAGTTAGTATTTATTGCTTTCAGTCTCTACCCTTCTACTTCCCACTGACCTAAAGGTGAAAAAGCAGCAAGCTCCTGCTGCTTAGCTGTTCTCAAGTTTTGCCCTGCACAGACAAATCCAACTCTTCACAAATACTTCTACTTGGGAAGGATACACAACTGTAAGGGAAGAGACTGCTCCTTCTGAAACTTATGAACACAGCTACTTCATCCTGACCCACAGACTCCAGAGTATGCTGGAGCCTTTTTACACTTCAGTTAGAGGAAAGCTTTTTGTTTTTCTGCTTCATTAACAGCACTTACACTGACCAAGTTCCCTTTATCCCCACCAAATAAGGAAACACACTTACCAGGTGGGTTTTTGAGAATGAACGTGCAGAGTTTATGGTTTGTGTCAAGCATGCCTCGATAGCCACAGGCTTTGCAAGAGTTACCTATAGTTTGTTTCTTAGGATTGACATGCTGTAAAAAAGAACAACCTCCACTGTAACATACCACTTACAACAAAACAATTGTGCATTAAAGCCTACACCTGATGTTTATCATGTCCACAGGATTAAGCCAGAGATTTAAATACTTTTTATTACCCCCAACAAAGTTTAGGAGTAGCAGTTTAGCTCAGAAGTTTCAAGCTGTTATAAATATAAAACCTTCCCAAAGGGGGTGTGGATTTTCTCTTCATAGATACTCCAGTTAGCTATTAACCTCATACTGCTTCAATAAACATCTAGTGAAGTGTTTCCATAGAGCTACCACTAATACAGACAGAGCACTCACCAGATCAGTTTCAGGATTCTCACACTCAGGACAGAGAACAAATTTTTTAATGAATCCATCCAACATGTCTTGCAGCTTATTCGCCTCATGAGATCCATTGACAATGTAACGGTCATTCTTAACATCAAACTGGGTCTGTGCTCCCAGCTCACAACCAAAAAATTTGGTAGGATCTGTAAAGAAAGTATAATAACCACCACTGCACTGCCCCCATCTCTTGGGACAATCACATTTGTTTCTTACAAATCTTGAAAGAACGGTGCTAATGCTTTACGAGCTACTTCAAGACTACCACTTCAAACGCAAAAGCATGAAAAAGAAATGCTGTGTCACTCCAGACTACTTACACGTTGGAGGCCGATTAAGCGCCTTTGCAACGTCAACCATGTTGACTATAACCGTCTTTATTCCATTTCCTTTGCCCTCCACCTAAAGAAAAAAAAAAGACGATAGTGTTTTAAGATTAAGTGATCGCAACCACCAAACCCAGCGACTGCTCCCCATTTCAGTACATCAAAGTTCTGCTTTGAAGTGTGTCTTCTTGGAAGAGGTCCTGTGGACTTACTCTGAACAGAAAGGAGCAGACACCCTCCTTGTCCTTAGACTGGCTAAACATTATCATTACCTCACACCCCTCTTCCTCCTCTACCCAGAGAGCAAGCAGCGTGAAACATTACCTACTCACCACTTGTGGTTAGTAAGTTACCTTGGCAATCAGACGGGGCATTTTGTAGCGATAGAACTGATCTGAAACACTGCGGTTGACGTTGACAGACATTTTGCCTTATTAGTAGCTTTATCAATAAGATGAAGAGATCTTTGATTGCAGTTTTTTGGTATCTTCTGTCTGGAGAAGACGGGATGACATAAACGACTGCAAGAGTTCTCGGTCTCTGACATGAAAAAATTTTCGCCACTGAGGCTGTAAGGTTCTTGCTTGTACGCTATGTTTCCCCAATACAGGTACCAGTGGCTGCGCAACAGCTCTGCAAGTGTCAATAAACAGAGAAGTTTATCTCAATGTGCACCGATCAGATTTTGCTACAGAACCACATAAGGGACTACATTTAGTGTGAAAAGGGTAAAACCCAACAACATTCTTTATGC
Organism: Leptosomus discolor; assembly: GCF_034619465.1. Taxonomy (NCBI): domain Eukaryota; kingdom Metazoa; phylum Chordata; class Aves; order Leptosomiformes; family Leptosomidae; genus Leptosomus; species Leptosomus discolor. Next base: position 12,396,840 of record NC_141393.1, read on the forward strand.
TACAGCTTTCTTCAGCTCCTGGAACTGAAAAAAAAAAAAGCCTTGAATTGCACTGCTAAATAACTTTTCCTCAACTATACCACAGAGCTTTCCACCCTCTTCTTTCTTGTTACCCATCGACAGCTTAGGGCTATCTTCTGTACAGTTAACTCCTGAAGGAGTGCAGCAATTAGTAAGGAAGGGAAAGGAATGCTGCCTGATTTATTATGGAGACGAACGGCTCTTGCACAGAGACAGTCATGGGATATGTTTCAGGCTGCAGGGCAGATGAAATCAGGAGAAAGATCTGGAAAACAGTTTCAAATTCCACATCACAGCATGAATCTATCACATAAACTGAAGTCTGTCAGAATGTTGAGAAATATCAGTAAGATGAAGCAGCAGCAGCAATCTGTAGCCCAACATATTTTTTTTACATGGCTTACCAGTTTTTTGGATCGGAGTGGAAAAGAGTTGAAAATTAGGTAATTCTCCCTCTCACTTATGGATTCTCATAGCAGCTTCTGTAGAGTTTTGACTTAATAATAAGCCTGATATAGTCTGACATAAGTTGCTTCACTGTAGAAAGCCTAGCAATGCAGAGGTACAGAGCAGTGCAGCAGCTTTTCCAGTTGATTTTTTTCTTAGGGGAAGGGGGGAGGGGGAGGAAGGGGAAGGAGGATGAATCCTATTATTAAAGTTGCCTTAAGCAGTACTTACATATTTAAATTAACATGTGTCTCTATAATCAGATCTAAGACTACTTAAGCCACAACTGGTTGAGTACACAGGCAACCCTAACTACAGCACAGCTATTCTGACACGTCATCATGTTGTTATCATTAATGACAGAAGCACTGACACATTAAAATAGCCTTCTTAGTATTTATGCGTAAGAGCACATCTATTGGTTCCACAGGATTTAAGTCCCTCTGCTCAGGCTTACAACTTCTTCACGCAAGAAGCAAACAGACTTGTACGCCCCTTGTCTCTACCCTAGCCCAGGCAGTTTTGTCCTTCCTCAGCAAGAGGCGCATGGTGGACTTATTTCAAACACAAGGCTTCCTTCCCCAAGATGCCTAAAAAGAGCCACCATGTGACCCGACCACGTGCTTGCAGAGGCACCGAGGAAGCAGGTACCTCGGCGGCTGAGCCCAGCTCTCAGACAGCTCCCCCCCTTCCCCATCACAGCTTTTGTCTGCCGCAGACTGAAGCTCCCTCTCCTGGTCCCTACCACACCTCATCCCAAGCACCACCCCCCCTACACACGCTATGCACAGAGAAAAAGCGGGAAGGCCGACAGACTCCCTGCCTCAAAGCGCCGTTTCCCCGCCCCACTCGGCCCAATGATGAGTCATAAATGCAGTAATTAAGCACTGAGTCAGCCCTGGAAGAGATGGGGGTGGGGGGGAGGAACTTCCAGCCACGCATGCGCTCTCCAGCCGCAGGGGCTAAACACACGCTCGGCAGCGGCTGCCCCCCCCCCCGCCCCGGCCTAACCCTTGAAGGGCAGGCGCGCGCGCACGCCCCCCCCCCCCCCGCGGCGGTTTGTAACTGCGCCACAGCTGCCCGCGCCGCGCGCCCCCTCCCCGCCCACCCTCAGCACGGGGAGGCGCGGCCCCGGCTGCCGCCATCTTGTCTCGTCGCATGGCGGTGGCTGGCTGGGGGGGGGGGGGGGGGTGTTAAAGAAAAAATTAAAGAGGAGAGAACAACACCCAAGCCAAACAACAACAACCAAAAAAACCAAGCAAAGGGGTGCAACTGAAGCTTTGGGGTTTTAGATTTTTTTGTTTGCTTTTTTCATCGTTTTTCTCCCCCCTCCCATCACGCTCCCGGACGCTTCGTTACACAAAACCTCTCCCACTATCCACTGTTCACCGACAACCCGACGCCCCAATCCAGCCTAAAGCGCCCGCCCGCGGCCCCCACCTTCCTAGGACCCACACCCTCTTCTCAATCCTCGCTGCCCTCATCCACCCTAGCCCAGCGCTAACACTCACCGTTTTCGTCCAATAAAGACATAAACCCAACGCTGCTCGCCCCGGGCTGCGACGAAGCCGAATGTGCGAGGAGAACAGGGCCGTGGGGGCGCTTATATCCAGACGGAGAGGGAGGCGGAGGCGGACGCCGCAGCCTCCGGGTCCCGGCGTCCTGGGGCGGGCGGTATCAGCAGGGACAGCAGTGCCGGGCAATCTGCGGGCAAAACACAATCAGGGGCATCGTTAGTGGCCACACCTGTGAGGAGAGGGAGGAGGAGGAGGGGGGAGAAAAGGGAAGGGGGGAGGGAGCGGCGGCGGCCGGCGCGCAGCTCAGGCAGAAGGGGGCGGCTGATGGGACCCCGGCAATGGCTGCCCCGTACTCACCTCTAGAATGTTCTCGCTCTGACTGAACAACGCCAAAGCTGGGATCAATCAGCCAGCGGCGCGCCCCGCCCCCCCAGCTCTCCCATTGGCTCGCCGCTCGCCTTGGGCCCAAGGTATTGGCGGAGGCCTCGCCGTCCCCCTCACCCACTGGCGGCGGCCGCTATCAATCAAGGCAGCCCTGGCTTCACCTCCCTCCCCCTCCGCCCTCCCCCCGCCCGTGCCCCAAAGGACATCGCGTCTACACCGGCAGAGTCTCGCGAGAGAGCGCGGGACGGGGTGGGGGGAGGTGCGGGAGCTGGCGGGGGCTGAGTCAGTGCGGCGGGGCCGGGGCGGCGGTGGTGGTCCCGGGGCTGGCGGTGCGGCTTTCCCCGGCCTCCCCTTCCGTCCTGCTGGGTGTGCTCAGACACCTCGCCCGTGTTCTCTCTCCCCCGCTGCGGTTAGCGCCGCTTCGCGCCCTGCGGCAGGGAGGGGCCCCTCAGGGCTGCCACCCGTGCCGGGGAGGCGGGAGGGACGCCCCAGCCCCCGCGGCGTGCCGGGGCCTCTCGCCTTTGGGCCGGGCCGGCGCAGGCCGGTAGCGCTGGGCGCTTCGGGAAGGGGCCGGGTCCCGCTGCCCGCCCTCGCCTTCCGCACGCGGGCGGCCGTGCCCCTCGGCCCGCAGCGCTCCCGCTCGCCGTGGCAGGCAGCCGGTGCCCGGCCAGGGGCTGGGGCGAGGCGTGCGGGGCCGCGCGTCTGGTGGAAGTAGAGCCTCCGATGCTGTAGGAGTGAAAATTTGGGTGCGTTGCAACGCCTGATAGACCGGCAGTGACTGAATGCTTGACATCACAGCAACTGCATTACAAATAATTTAAAGCTATTAGGTTGCTGAATAAGTTGTGTTTTTCCTGTACAGCCTGCTTTCAGGGTGCAGGAAAGATACTATTATTTAACTTCAGTGTCATAAAGACTCAGCTTTGGGTAGCTGTGGGTGCTTGGGCTACCTTACTAAGGATGACATAATCTCCGTGGGCATATACGCTCTGTTCTTGATGTAAAATGTTGCCAGCACTCCTTAGCTGAATTGGGACCCTCGATGAAATACATGTTTGGATTTACATTCACTTAAAAAGCAAGAAGCTTTGGTCCTTGCTTCTCTGTGCTCTGTTCTTTCCCATCTTCTTTCATCTTCGCTCTTTCAGTATCACAGGAATTAGGTATTTTGCACATTTGGAATGCGAATAATGCTCAAGTGGCAAAATCTTTTTTTGACTTTATCAATGGAGTGACGAATTAACTCTCTTATCCCTATAACCGCTCTCCAGCAGAACAATATTCCTCGGTTCCTGTCACTGTCTTACTGAATAATGTAAAGCTGCTTGATGGCTATGTGGGTGTATAGAGGAAACAAGATGGAGTGAATATAGAACTAGTAGTGACATTAAATAATGTCATACACTCTAAATCTCTTCCTGCCTGAAGTTAGTTTTGAAACGTAAATTTCCTGGTTGACTTTGATAGCATGTTGGTGTGGTCAAAGGAAACATCCCCCCTGTTGAACCTTCAAGTACATCTTGAACGTTTTTGCTCTGGTGTTGCAAGAGAACTGCATTCAAAGATGAAGGTGACTGATAAATGGGGTTTTCTTAGAAATCATAAAAGCTAGGCTATCATTATAGACACTTCCAGTGACACACGATGATAAAAATCTTGTCCCTCAGCTGGAGCACCATAGATAAATGTGCACATCTCCATGCTTTCTAACAAGACCCTCCTATGTGATGGCTGCTGCCCTAGTTGTAAGTTTCTTTTCAGCCTATGGAATAGCAAGTATTTGTAGCCAGGACACCATCCTGTAAAACATCATGTGAGTCTGTCTTGGAGTTCACTATCTGCATTTGAAAAAGGTAAAAATTCTTTAGTACGTATTAAATGTCTCCATGATAAATACACAGCAACACCTTTTAAAACATGAGAAAAAGGGTTAGGACAAAATAAGGAAGCATCTCAAAATATGTGAGGCTTGGCAGTCACCATGAGGGGCAAAAAATCATAAAAATATGGGAGGCAAGGAAAGCACAGCAGGAACTCCTTTGCTGTGAAAATATGCAGCATGTGTAACTTGCGAAATAGCTCCTGTCTGTGGCTTTAGTTCCATGCTGCAGCGCCTATGGGGTTAATAAATTATGAGTGTTAAAGCATACTGCTGCTAACACCACTTTATTGAGCACGAAAAAGGAAACGAGATCCTGGCTTTGGTGCTATTTGTCATAATGAGTGACTTTGAACAGTTATGATTAATAGCATCAAGAATAATTTTTTTAATATAGTATATAAATTGACATCATTGAGTTAAAGATGGAACTTTTAAGGTAGTGTTCCTTCTGCAAAGAGCAGGTCCCATCCAGATGAAGTCATACAATATTCTGGATTATACAACAGACTAAAATTGTGGATTGTTGTCTTCTTGGTGCCTAGTTGTTGATTTTTGTCTCATCAAACCAATTCATTAATATTAAATGTTGGATTACAAATATTTTTACTGAATCTTAATGTTTCTACTTTGTTCATTTTAGTATTTTGTGGCTTGGACAAGACAGAAAAATCTTTTCTCTCCTCCATTTTAAAATGTCACAGTTTCATGAATCCTGAAGTTCATAGTTCACATTGCTTGTATGACCTTCAAAACAGAGACCACTTGCGTGCTTTGCATTTCATTGGGAGAAGCTAAGCAGGTTTTTTATATACTTTTGTAGTTGAGACATTTTAAATGGCATTACTAAGTCAGTTTTGGAAGTGGTTCCATGTCTGAGAATAGGAAGTTTTCCACAGTGGACCTTAGGGTGCCTTTCCTTATCACAGGAATGCTTTATTATCGTTTGGTTCAGCCTTGAACAATTCAAGTTTGTTCTATGTTGCCTTAGTCAGTTTTTGTTAAAAATAACAGAGTCAATGCCTGTGATAATGCAGCAAAAATCTAAATTCTATTGAAAATCTTAATGTAAGTCTATATTTAAAATATAAATCCTCAAAAATGGGTGTTGTAGTCATGTTTGTTTATATTCTCTGATAGCAGACTTTGTGTCCTGTCTGTGGTTTATTATTCAGCAAGTTTGTCATCTATCAGTGATGTGGTTGGCTATAAACATAACCCTATTTCAATACCCCGTTGGTAACCTTGGCCTTGAAGAATGTTTTTTGTGTGCTGTAAGCTGTACGTGTTGTCTCACAGTGGCTGGTTCAGTGCAGTTATTTTGTCCAGTGTGGGCAGGAACCTCAGCAGCTGAGTAAGTGATTCCTCATTGTGCCATCTTCACAGCTTTGGCTGTAATTTCAGTAATTTCAGAAGATGGAAAGAGGGCCAAGATTATGTGTAGTTACACTGAACCCTGAATAGCAACAGCCGTTCTTCTTCCTATCTGGGCAATGTGTAGAGAAAGTTTAATTATTTACAACCCAGGTTTGAATATGCAGCCTTTGGGGAAGCAGGAGTCCAAAATCCATCGGGATTGAAACTAGACACTGATCAGTAGCAAGGGCAGAGGTTAATTTTGGTTTTACTGTTCAGAAGCTCCACATATATTGCTGTCCGGCAGCAAACTCTTCATCTTGGGGAGACTCCCTTTGTGAAATGCCTTCCTTTCCATGCTCTATAACATTGTCATTCTTATTAGCTATCATTAGTAGTTCAGGAGTTAGTAAACAGAGAAAAAAAGGAGAGCAAGTGTATGATGTTAGATACACACATAGCCATTATTTATGGTAGTTATTTTTGTTGCTTCTATTACTATGCAGAAATGCTAAAATCTGACAGCTAGTGTTTGGGTTCAAGTGCCCTGAAAGGGCTCTGTGTTAGCTGGCAGCATGAGGCAGGCTCTGCCCCAAATCTGTTGTTACCATCTCAGTAGACACAGTGAGGCTGCCTCCTGGCCTCCCTCTTCCAGTGTGTGGCTGCCTATGTTAGGGAGGCACCTCAGCAAGAAGAAGAAACCAGCTTTCCCTGCAGAATATAAACCACTTTTGATAGCTGTAAATGTTAAGGGAAAAGGGTGCTTTTTCTGTCTCCCAGGGTTTCCTATCAGGATGCAGTGTGGTGGCTGAATACATGCTGGCTGGGTAGGGGAGCAGGGTAAGGGGAGGCTGGGCCTGACTCTGCAGGTAGCGCTGCTCAATGTGAGACCCACACACTGCGCCAGCTGGTGAGGTGGGTCACTGCCCGCCTGTACCAACACTGTATCCAGCACCAAGTACAGTCACTGTGTTGCAGTAAACAGAGTACGGGGTGGCTTCCCAGAGCGTCATCCAACCAAACGGGCCTGTTGTCACTTTGCTCCATGGATAACGCTAAGGTGAGCAGAGAGTATCCTGGCTCTATCTGGGTGTATGATTGCTGGAATACCCTTTCCAAAATCATAGTAGTAATGTGTCTTAGATACCTGGTACATCTGGAAGAACTAGCAAGCTTCCTGAAGAGCTGACTAATACCCGTCCATGTGGGCTGAGAGAAGGGCTAAAGGCTGTCATGTGCTTCACTGAATTTTAAGCAGTGTATATCTTCAGCAATGCATGTGAAAAGTGGGTGTTCAGGCTATCAGGCCGCATGTGCTCAATGGCCATTTGAGTTGTCTCACTGGGTTTGCTAGGATACCATGGATTTTTATTGTGGTACTTATTTTTTAGCAGGAACACATTGATTTGCTTCGCATGGTTTTTTTCTGTGTTGGTGTACCTTTACCTTTGGCAGTGCACTTGGCTGGTTCTTTGTCTGTGGGAGGAGTCTGTTGGGAATTTTACAGACAGTAGTTGTTTGGATGAAAGGACAAAATAAAACATCCTTTTGAGCAAGTAAAACCAGGCTGTCTGTGTTTAAAGAGGCAGATAAACAAAGGCAAACTCACAGAAATGAATAGAGAGTGTAAATGGGGTGGAAGTTCGATTGGGAGGTGAATTCAGCAGAGCACAGTCTGGAGGTCTGTGAAAGAGGGGTGCCCCCAGCTTGGAGAACTGTCTTTTCTCCATGTGTCTCAGCAGTAGGTGGAAGTGTGGGTGATAGGAATCAGAGAAGCCAGGTTTCCTCAGTTTGTCTAGGTAGGAGCTTTGGCCGCGGGTCTAACTGGCAACTGCTAGCGTTATCCAGCAGTTGCATGCTTGTGGTTGGCAAATCTGGCTGCTGCATTTATATGGTTGCTGAAAGGAGTGGATGTGGAAGACAAGAAGTCCCTGGGGAATATAGCTTCCAGCTGAGAACATGCTGCCAAAGCTGCCTGCCTGTTCATTATGCCCATTAGCAGCCACTGCATTTACATTTCCCTGCTACTTGTCATAGCCAGGCTTCAGACATCAAAACCTGTCTGTTTGTGCATTAAGTTAAATCTCTCTTCCAGTATCTTTTTAGCGATTTACACTTTCATTTCCATTTCATTAAAGAAGGTTCTCAGGTCCTCTGCAGCTGTCATGTGCTTTGCCAACACCTCCACATTCACATCCTCTCTCATCCTTTTTCTTTGGCCTCTGATGGTCTGTCAGCTAGTGCTGTGATTATCAGCATTGATTTCCCAGCGGATGTTAACTCTCAGTAGTAAAAAAAGAGTAATGAGTGTTTAGAGTTACCTATTGGCTTTCTACGTTTCCCAAGAGGAAGGTGCGGTAGCCCCTGGTTTTGAGAGGCTATCTCCAGTCTGGGAATACCTTGGAGATCTTAAGGGCTCTCAAAGCCCATCTCCTGTGGGCAGAAATGTGTGGCTGCTGAGCTGGTTTCTAGGAGCCTGCACTGCTCGTTACAGCGTGTTTTGCTCTTCTCTTCTGCTCATTTGAGCATGGAGGGGTTTCTTTGCTTTAGAATAATATGAGGGCATTGCTGGGAGAGCTGGGGTTGGGAGGCAGTACTGAGGCCCAGCTAGGGATTACGTTTGTGCTTCTGCTGACATATCTGGTAGAGGGGAAGGTATCCCTGGTGCTTGTGCTGAAAGCAAAGGAAAAGTCTGTTTTCCAGACAGACCCCAGAACTAAAGCTTCGAAGGTGCTGCTTGGCTGGGAGGGCAGAGCTGTGCATTTGGAAACAGACAGCTAGACATAGCAGATAAAGTTTTTGTCTCCAAAGTCGGATTTTATATCCCTTACAGAGTTGCCTCTCTTGCAACGTTGAAGGTATTTTGCAGGGCAGTACAGGTTTTATAGTGGGTAATGTTGAATTTGTAGGTTGTAATTCAGAACTTGCTGCTTGTTTGGTATGTTTTGCCTTGAGCTTGAGTACAGCTGGTGCGGGCTTATCAATAACACTCCGGAGATTACCTTTTGTAATGAGGCAAATAATACACGACTGCAATGCAGCACCAATATCTTTGAATGCCTTGGTGGTTTGCAGCTCAAATATTTGTATTACTAAAGTAAATTATTTGCTAAACTGAAAAAAAATTTAAAAAGAGTGGTACTTAAAATAAGAAAATAGAGGCAGAAACTTTGTTCCATGGTTTGCACATGCCAAGTGTTATGTATGCTTAGGATTTTACATAGGCTAGGAGCAGTATTAAAATAGCTAATAACACACATGGTTTCCAAGAGTGCTGTAATGAATTAAGTTTGGTTTTGGTCTATGGGGCTTCTGTGATGGCTAATAAAAACTGATTTGAAGCACTAATAATGTCTCACTCTACCCATCTGCCCATGCCTCATGTACCCGAATGTCAGTGTATTTGGAATTATCCAGGGGGTTCAGGAACAGGTAGATGAGGCTGAAGAGACAGGCAGGTGCATGGACACACACAGATGCACACACCACAGCTGCATAAATCTTGCTTGTCTAAGAAATAAGGCTAAAAATACCTTTGAATGTGAATTCAGGTCAAACGTGTTGGCTGTAAAGTCTAGCATGATTTTATTAACCTAATGGAGACTTTTCTTTTTGAGAACAACCCAGGAGACACACTGAAGGCAGAACTTTCTTACAAGGATATTACCACCTTGAAATGGCAGAACTTTCTTACAAGGATATTACCACCTTGAAATGTTTTCAGAATTGGTTCTTGAAAGGTCTTAAGACACGCAGTTGGGTCAATGAATGCTCAAATACATAATGGAGGCTGAATTTTGCCTGAAGCTCAAGGATGTTATTTTCAGACTCTTTAAGAAACAAATCTTGTCCACACTGATGGTTTTTGAGCTTTTTACTTGAGATAGTTTTGGGAAACAGGCATTTTCCTGAAACAGGCATTTTCATAGACTTGAAGGGATCTAAAATAAATGCTAATAACAAGATTTGTGGCTATCACACTCATCTGCGAAACTATGGTACCAACAACTGGATTACATTAGGTGGTAGCTGTAAACATTTTGGCACTGTAACTCTTTCAGAACTTGATTTTAGGATCCCAAAATGATCTCGTGCATGTAAGTAAGATAACTGGTGTAAAGCATTATGCAGCCCGTGGGACTCTATACTTATTTCACTGGTGTCCTTAACATGCCTTTTTGTTAAGTTAAGCCATATTTGCACAAGTAATTTTAAGCACAGTAGCATTTTTGCTTTGGTGCCTGATGTAGTCATGGGGCATCTGAGTAATCTGTAACTTGTGCTGTGCGGTTCTCCATGGATTTTGTATCTGGTATGTCTTCTGCACTAAAGATGTCAAAGTAGGACTTCCTAAAGTTGCTCACGATGACTCTATCCTCTAAAAGACGAGATATTCAAGAAGAATACACTGGCTGTTTTCAGTGTTGTTTTGCTGCACTTCACCCACAGTTTGGTTTTAATCGTTCTCATGAATGATTTACTGTTCCCTTTCTATCATGTTACTTTTTTTGTTGTTTTCTCCAGCAGGCAAAAAGCTTTCAAAGGGTTCCTTAGGGTTTAGTGTATTGTTTGTCCTAGATATTGGGCATGACTTATTGAGAAACATGTAATAAATACACAGCTCCTCTCGTTTCTGATTGTTTACACAGTCGACAGATTAGTGGATGACTAGGTGATGGATGAATTCTCTGTTCTAGATGAAGTTAGGGAGGGTATGTGGGTGCAAGTGGGATCTCAAAGGCCATGTGTAAATGCTTGTGAGCTCATTCAAGTCCATGAAGATGCACCATTTTATAACAGTGCATAATGTGCCAGTTTAACTCAGGGACTTTACTTCTGGGATGTCTTTCCTGGTAGTAGCTTTGTGCACTTATCCCTGGTTATGCCATATAGGCATAATACTTCTGTCTTCAAAGATGTATGCTTATAAATGATAATTTTTAGTTCATAGATACTCAGTTCTTTTGATTAGTAGCACCTACTGTGGCTAAACAAGGCCCTTATTTTCCCTGCTTGGTTTTTTTCCTGGTGCACTGAGACGAGGAGTGCTGCGACAAGGGGGTTTGATAGTTTAGTCTGTCCGCTGCGAGGGTAAGTCTCTGTGCGAGTCTGTGTGCTCTGGAGGATATTCACTAGTGCACGTTTGATAAAACTTCTTTTCATTTTCTAGGTAGTGAATCGTGAATCTCAGTGCCACTGCTGCTTCCAGAGACTTGCAGTGAACAGCTGAGTCATGCAGGTGAAGCCTGAAACGCCTCCCCTTGCAGATACGAGGGAGTCCCACCGCTTCCTCTGCAGAGTCATGAGCTGCTGCATTCTGCACCCTGCAAAACTTTTGGGTGGGCAGGAGGGTGAAGGACTTGGCCCCTGCACCTTGTCAGGCAGTGTGCTAATTCTGGTGCACAGGGAGGCACATGCCGTGACGTGCGCAGGCAGATCGCTCGCAGCTTACTCAATTCCTGGAGCAGCAGGGAAGCGGGCAAAGTACCGGTGGGCTGCCAAGTCACAGCCTGCTGGCTAGGTTGCTTGAGAGTCAGCACAAACCTCCTTATCCCCTGCTGCGGAGTAAACTGCTCAGTAACGTCTCCTCTTACCCTTGGCAAAGGCCTTAAAGAGGCAGCTCTGTAGTTTACTGTGTGTAATTTGCCTGATTTTTGCCTGTTTACTTATTGTGCTCCAGATCTGCCAAGAATGTTGTGTTTGCCATAGTGATTCCAACCTACATATTTCTGCTGAGAGATCTTTGGCAGACGTGATCAGTGTTGGGGAGGTCCATCTCCCTACGTCTATGGACTGCACAGGGCTATTGCACAAGGGGCTGTGCAATGTATTCTTCCAAAAAACCTGTGAATGAGAACAAGTGAATCAAAGGAGAGTGATTAGTCATGCGTTTCCCATAGCAGTCTTTTTCATGAAGCGCTGACTAATGGCTGCTTCTCAACAAATAAATAAAAATATCAGATAAAATGAAGTCAAATTCTTAAGCCTTTACTCAGGACCAGCTAAGCCTCAGCCATTTGTTTTGACCACTTTTGGAAGCTTGGCGTGCACCACTTGCATGGGAGAGCTGTGCCAGAGCTGTGAAAAGCCCTGTATGTTTTAACTCGTCCTGTGTCTTCTATCTTGCCCATTTCCCAGTTAAACTAACTGTGTTTAGAGGGTCTGTCATTGTGCACAGTCCATGCTGAGGTATTAAGGACAGACAGGATTCTGTTCTTAAATCCTGCTTTGAAAATCTGTTCGTAATATGTCCGTAGAAGAAACTCACAGTTTGTTTATTTTGATTTGTCCTTTGGCTGTGGCTTGATGCCCAGTCATGGTCCAGAATCAAACTGGCTGAGTACCAACAGAGAGCAATTTGCAACTCCATGTATTTCAGTTCATTTTGGCCATATCTCCGCAGCATTTCCCAGAGCCAGTCATCTGTGCTTCAGCTGATCGAGGTGCAAGCTGAACTCTGGCTTGCCTGGCTGAGCCTGCCAAGAAAAGCATTAGCTAAGCAGAAACAGCTTGTAGCTGAGGGCAAAGGTGAGCATGCATTAAGTGTCCACATCTTGATACAGAAAGGATGCAGCTACAATCAAAACGGGGGAAAGGGGACTGGGCAGACAGACAGCTGCCTGATGTGACCCAGGAGTGCATGCCACACTGCTTGCTGAGAAAGGCCTCTTTGTTTCCCTGCGTTATGCCTGCCTGTTTTGACTGGGATGCAGAACAAACGCAAGAAACCCACCTATATGGCCTTGATATTTTTCTGTTTCTTGGCATTGCATTGTTGTGCTCAGAAAGGCCTTGAATGCGTCCGACGGTTGTGTATATCTCAGCCCCAGCCAAGCAGAGATATTTGTGCAGCTGGCTTTATGGTTCCTGTCTCCCTAATGTGCAGGCTGGGGGACAGAGAGGGGGACATTGTGCCTGAATGCTGGGGCACCATTCTAACAGCAGAATTCACTGCCGAATCACAGCTGGGAAACAGGAGAAAGAGACTGAAGTTCTTCTGTGTCTAGGAAGGAGCTGGGAGGAGAGGTGGGGAGGAGACCTTTAACCATCACCTGCCCTTTTAACACTGGCTGGTTTGTCTGACTGATCCCATTTCATACAGCATGATGGTGTTTGTATTGCTCCTGTGTTCCCATTTAGATTAGAGCTTGACCAGTGTGACCTGCATTTCCAGACCTTATTTTGAACATAGCTAATGCAAGCCTTGCTCTGGCAGAAGCCCTGCTGCATCCATGAGTATCCCTCAAAGAGACAGGACAGTGTTTCTTATCAGTTTTATGAGGAATGGTCTTATCGGAGTTCTTGGACTTCACCTAGATATGCACAATTCCTTGTTCTGACAAGGCTTTACCACTTTGATAAATTCTGTCTGTAACATTGCCCCCACCATAGGCTATAGATAACATGATAAAATGGACTTGACTTCCAGTTATAACTGGTTTTCTTTTCAGACTGTCTTTCATATCTATTTCTGCACTGCAGAATGGTCAGACTGTGGGCCTTGAAGCTGTAAGACTGAACATGAGAGATATCAGTTCTGTGTTTCCCTGAACTTTGGCAGCATTCAAAAGATTGGATTTACAACTTGACCTTCGTATCTACCAAAAGCCTGTTTGGCAAAATAGTTTTCTTGAATGGCATGCCCCAGTTCTGGATTCAGCTCAGCGCTGTTTGGTGGGGCTGTTTTGTGGGAAGAGGTAGCTTCCTCCTCCTGCAGCGGGTTCAGGTCCAGCTAGGAGCCACGGTGGGTGTTGGCATGAGGTAGTAATAATCCTTTAGCAGCCCTGGCTGCTGTTGGTGAGAGGCAAGTCTAGCAACAGAGAATGCCTGGAATGTAATGCTAATTTCTTTTAGTTGCCCCTTACTTTGGTGTCCAGCAGGGACAACCTCTGAGCCCATTGGCATGACAGTAGCTTTGGTCAGTTTTGGAAATTTGGGACTATGTGGGCTCAAAACTGCTCCCTTTGCATGGGAGGGCTGAGATAAGCTCCATGTCTGAGTTCCATTCCTGTGTCTTACTTGAATCTCTCCCGTTTCCCATTAACTGTAGAGTTTTAAAAGTTAAACAGCAAACCTCTTCTCTTCAGGCTCTCTCTGTTGCTCTCATGTTTGTTCCCCTTCCAACTCCCCAAGGGGAAAACCAAAAGGCATTTGCAGTTCACTGATGTCTATTACATTTATTGCCTCGGTCTTGCTCTCTCTCAGAGCATGAGCCCAGCCGACCAGCTTCTTATCAGTCTGACAGGCTGTGACTGTTGTCCTGGTGACCAACGTAGTGTCACTATCATCATGTACAGAAGGCAGCGAAAGAGAGGCCTCGACCTGTGGGTGTAGCTGTGCATGTGCACGATAGGCCAGTAAGTCACTGGGATAGATGAACGTAAGATCCAAGTCTTGGTGAAGGAGAAACAAAATGGAGAAGCATGCAAAATTAATAGCTATAAAAGAAGAAATGAGAATGTGTGTAGGAGTTGCAGATGCTCAGCTCTTTTCAGCATCTGATCTGCGTACCCGTGGTTTAGTGCATTTGTATTTGAGAGGTGCTTGCCCGACAGCCTGCTGTCTCTTTGCCTTTCTACTTTTTCTACCCACTCCATTTCTTCCATTTCTTACTTAAGTTTATTGACATAAGAAAGAATAGTGTTAGTAACACTTCTGAGTCACGTTTTTCCATCAAGACATACCGTGCTTAACCCATTCATACATGCATCCCTGTACAACGTTGACTCCAAGTCACTAATTACTCATGTGATTCGATCAGACTGATTTTGTGATGCCCTGTCACAGATTATCTTGTAGGTGCTAACAGAAAGCCCTGCTTTGAACAGCATACAATCCAGGTGGAAGACAAGGAACAGCAGATGGACAGGGATGGGGAAGGCAGCACAAAGAAACAGTGAGACATCATTACTCAGCACATAGGCAATGGTGTCAGCGCACCAGCTGCCTGATTCTTGAGACAGCTTTTGCAGGCTACGCAGTGTGTTCTTGTTTTAGTGTTGGCTGGTTCGCTTAGATATTGTCAACTTTCAGCCATTGAAGACAATGTGAGATGGGGTGACCTAGATAAAACCAGATCCTGGCTAGTACAGGCTGTTACTTAGGGGATAAGAACATATTCTGGTTTTCTACCTGTGAAAAGCTTGTAACAAGTCTGCTGGTTTCTGTGCTGAGCGGGGACAGCTTTAACCTGCTGGGGTCCAAATGGGGCACAGCCCAGAAGCTCGTGTGCCCTGTGTTACATGTGTGGTGGCATGGTGGTGTAGCCACTGTTGCTGTGGGGAGGAAGTGTCCGATTAATGGTTAATCCCCAACCCAGCTAATCTTCCATGGCTAATTAAGAGTTGAATATGGTTGGTTTACTGTAAAAGCTGGCCTTTCTGAACACTTATTGCCAGGCATAGCTCCCCAGACATCAACAGAGTCCTGCACTAGACCCAAAATCGTGGGAAGGTACGTCTGATCTGCTGCCTATCTTGTTTTGCTCACATATCTATGCCCTTAGCATCGCCCTTGCCTGTATTTGCTTATCTGCGACCTCCAGAGGCCTTGCAGCAGATAGCGTGCTCTGCTAGACCTGCCCGCCCTCCGCTTACATCGCCAGACAGCCTGCGTGGGGGGGATCTCTGTGGGAAGCATTGGGAGGGGGAGCTGATGCAGCAGGTCTGTCTCCCGGGAAGGTCTCTAAGGCGGTGCTTCAGGGCAGGCTGTGTTTCAGCGGTGGTCAGTGGGGAGAAGGGGTATCCCTGTGAAAACCGTGAGTCAGCCCCCACGCCAGGGCTCCTGGAGGGAGGTGCTGCATCTGCCGGCTGCAGGATCAGAGCCCTGCTGACTAACGAGGAGAGGTTTAAGGGTGTTATGGGATGGAGCTCCTGTCATGTAAAATTCATGGTGCTAGCAGGCCATCTTAAATAAAACATTACTCTTCCTGAAACAGACACAAAGTCTTCATTTCATGCTTGTAAAAATACACAGAGAAAGGATGTTTAAAGAATGAGGGAATTCGGGACTGTCTTGTGCGACCCTGAATCTGCTCTCACAGCAGCTTTGCACTGGAATGACGTGTGCACGTTGTCCATGAGGAAACGTAGCAGTGAGGGGAACATCGCTTTGGTTAGAGGAGGAGAGGACTCGTGCTTTCTGATCAGCAGAAACAGAGGAGTTGCATTTCTCCCTCTGCGACAGCTTTAGCTTCTGGAGAGGCCCCGTGAGCTTCAGTGACACAGTGCGTGGTGCTGGTGGGCAACACAGCAGACCTGCACCAGCTCCTTTGTTATGGGACAGCTGATAACCTGGCTCCCATTACACTTCGTCTTCTGCTTTTTGGTTGCCTGCCTGCGTGTGCCTATTGTCCTGCACTCATTAGTACTACTTCTGTTACAGAGATCAGACTGTTTTCCTTGGGCTGCTCATAACTCTCCTAGGTGTTGCGTATACTGAAATTTCTAAGGGACTTGTGAAAGTCCCATGTGCCTTGAGCTAGTAAGGCACCATTATGTGGCCCTTCCTTTGTAACATGAGTTCTTCCTCTTATGGGAAGCCTGATAAATGAAGAAGCAGCTATTGTTTGTTGTTGTTACAAAAGGCTCTTGAGATAAATGGGAATCTGGCACCAACAACAACTCCGTAATTTCAGGAGGGTAACTGGAAATGGCTGGAAAGCAGTTTTTGCTACTAATGAGTGCAGTGAATAATTGCTGCCTTTGGTTCTTTTTCAGGGCGGTATTAGTTTGCTGGTTTTAACAATAAGGTAGAGAGTGCATATGTCACTGCATATGTGACTGATAAAGTATGTTTTATTTTTATATGAATTGATCCCCAAAAAATATAGTTACAGAAAATTCAGTGCAATATCACATGCAATGTGTTGCAGGTGATAGCAGAAGTGACCCATGTGTGAGTCTTATGTAAGGGATGGGAAAAAAATGGAGAGTTTGAGGTATAAGAAGCCATCTCTGTGATGTTTGTCCCAAACCCCTGTTTTTCCTGGGAGCAATGTTAGAATCATGTGGCATAGCAGCGTTAGATGATGACATAGTGATTAATGGCTAACCCTCCAGCCAGCTTGTACCACCCAGGCCCTTCCAGCAAGTTTGCAGGATATGTCCCATGTTCTTAAAACACCCCTGAGCATCCCTGCATATGGTTCTCACTGACCACCCCTGAAACACAGAGCTGTGCTGCATGTAAGAGGGCCTAGCCTTTCCTCGTTCATTTGAGCTGTTTCTTTTTGCAGGAAAATCTACAGTTGCCTGCTCGGCGTGGAGGACATAGTTTGTGTGGCTTTATTCACAGTGCATACCTAATGCTCTGTGGCAGCATGGTCTTTGCTGGAGAAAGAAGTACTACCTGTAGTTTGGAAGTTGAGTTGGATCTGGTCCAGTTGTCTTTGTCTCTGGCTATGTTGTTTCTTTTGAAGTTCTTGCTTCTTTTGAGGGGGGACTCACCTTGATGGTAGCAGCAGTTAGATCAGGGCTTGAGATCAGTTACCAAGAACAGGTGAAAACAGCTTTTCCTAATTTGGATGTATGCAGCATGTTAGTGGATTGCCAAAGAAGCGAATGGGATTTCCAAAGGGCCCCAGTTCCTGGGGCAGCAGTTCCTTAGCAGAGGCAGAAAAGGTGTCAACAAGCACCAGGCCCTCCCAGCCAGCTCTACTGCTTCCCTTTCCCCTGTGGCAGGAGCAGCCTGTCCCCATGCTTTCCTCCTCCCAGCAGCAAAATCTGATGTTGCTGGCACAGTTTTGTAGCCAAGAGCCAGCAGTGTCTCCCAACTGTGCACAAGCCCTGGGCTAGTGGTGTGCTGGGGAGGTGGGCAAGCAGGATTCCCATGTGAGGCTCCCCTCTTGTCAAGATGAGCCAGGTGCAGCAAGCCACTTTTGCTGGGGCCGTTGCAAGATATGCAGCCCAAAAAGGCATGGGACTCATCAGCCGTACAGCTGACCCTGTGCCCACACAGATCGTACACATCTGAATTTTTTCATGTGACTGGAAAATCAGAAGACTTGTGGGCCTGGAGACTAGTTTCTGACACTTTTTGTGGTGGTTAATTTCTGGAAATTTAGGCTGTGGTTCATCTGCTCTGAAAAACATACATTGACATCTGAGCTACTCATTCTGAATTCCTTCTGTTGTTGACGGAGAGAATTAGGCAGTGCTGGTATGCTGCTTGACTGGCCTATTTTAGATGTCTGCATTCGCTTGAGAGGAAGGGCACTGCCTATACCCGTGCCTTTTTTTCTGGTTATAAAAGCAGTCAGGATTATCAGCAGAGATGTAAACTTCTTCACACTGGCCGTGTACCAGGGTTGGTAAAAGCATCCACATCCGCAGAACTTGAATTGCCTGTTACCTGATGCACAGGGCAAAGGCTCGGGATTCGCCAGACAGGCCAGATAAAAACCAGGCCAGTAGAGACCTGGACACAGAGGGTCCCTGCTAGGTCCCGGCCATAGCGGCCCTCTCCCCCTTGAGCAGATCCAGCCTAGTAGTCTGATGGTTATCTGTCAGGATTGTGGCCACTAACCTTCTGAATGAAAAGCTGGTACAGGATTTTATTGCCCTGGGTTGTTTTGTTTGTGCCAAGGAGGTAAGAAGAGGTCTCAGAAAATAAACTTGAATATCTGGACAAGTTTTCTGTTGCCAAACTTGGCTTTCCTGCTGAGATTTTGGGTTACCCTTTCAGGAGTTGTAAAGATCTATGTGTAGTGTTTTCTATCACCCTTCAAACTATGCCTGGTTCCCCACCTCCCATAACCCCCTGGCATCTTTTCTGCTCCATATCCTTGTCCCTTGTTACCTGCATCACTGTCTTGCCTCTCCGTGCTCTTGTCTGGTTTGGTTTGCTTACTGCTGCATGTGCCTTGTTTCATTGACCGCCAAGGCGTGCAGCCTGCAAGGTCTCTTGATTGAGCCTGACTTTGCCTTTTAAAAAGAGTCCCGAGATCTCAGCAACCCGCTCAAAGAACTAAAAACCCAAACCACGCCAAACAAGACGGACAGGAAAATATACAGTGGATCTTTCTGTGCTTTCACAAATAAAAGTCAGACAATCACATGGCTTTCTAAAAATAACACCCATAGTGAGTGTTTTGGTAGGAATAATACTGACCTAGTTTGCAATGTTGCCTACATACAAAAACAAGTTGGTGAGGAAAAACAATTGCCTGATGCGGTATTTGCATTTGCTGAAGCAGATACGAGTTGAGAGGTGGTTAATTAGATCTTATGTTCTTCTCTCAGCAGCTCCTCTGGAGATTTCAGAGAAGAGGTGAAGAGGGGATGCTTGCTGGCAGCAGTCGCTTGCCTACTGCATGGGCTGGACATGTGGGTTGCACCTGTGTGGTGCAGTCAGTGAGGGTCTGCATGAGCAGCAGTCCTCTTCTGTGGACTCAGCCTGGGACGTTCATGTCTGGAGAAAGGGCAGAATATCTCTGTGATCAAAGGACCTGAATTTATGTATGTGAATTTAGCTTTCTGTCTCCATCTGTGAGGCACATCAAAACATTTTGATATTGAAGGAAACCTGCATTGACTGCCCAGGTCCGGCTCACCCCAGAGACTTGGTCTGTGCTCCTGTTCTCCCTGCAGCCAGCACTGCAGCATAGCCCTGGGGTGGGAGCTGTGCCTTGAGGGACAGGAGAGTGTCTTGCACTAGCCCCTGCCTGCCAGCTCCTCCTCATCCCGCCCAAGGGGATGCTGCTCAGATGCTGGCCTGGACCTGGAGCTGCTTGCTGTGGGCAGCTCAGCATCAGTGACAGCAACCATCAAGGGCTAGCGTCAGGCTGGCATCCCTCACAGCAATGGAGACCCTCAAGGTCCCCTGATCACTAGTCTGATGAGTATTATTGGTTAATGTGAAAGGTTACTGGGCCTGGCTTATGGAGGGGCTCACTAGGATCTCAAGGAGATGAGAAATATGATTGTAGACAAAATGAATCAGTAGCAGAGGTAGGAAGTGAAGGTCTCAGAGCTCCTTACTCCAGGGCTGACCAGCCTTTCTGTCCGAGTTACATACCACCATCATTACATTATTGAGTTCCAGAGGGTGTGCTTCCCATCTCTTGAAGAACTGGCAGATGGAGGAGTGTCCTGGTTCCCCAGCAGGACATGGCATTACCTCGTCAAGGCCTCCGTGGCTTCCCAGGGGGATGGATGTGCGCTGTGTCTGCAGCTGGATCCCGTTGCAACCTGGCAGTGTAGGGCTCAGCAGACCTTGCTGGCTTCTTTCCTCTTGGCGTGATGTGAACCAGCAGTCCTTGATCCAGCACAGCCTTGCTGCCAGCAGCCCAGGGGCAGGAGCTGCCTCCGAGCTGCCGGAAAGCTGCGGGTGGCTCCGGCACAGCAAGCTGGCCACCCTGCTGTGCCGTCGTGTCCTCCACGGCTTTGGCACATCTCAGTCTCTCCATGGAGCCGTGGCTGCCTGGCCTGCTGCTTGTGCTGAAATGAGGGCTGCAGTCATTTTCAGACTCTGAAACTTGAGCAGAAGTGTGTTGGGAGTGCTTTGTGCAGATATGGGTAAAGCTCTTTTATGACTAATGGATGCCATCGCTTTCCCTTAAGATTATATCCTCTGTCTTTTTTTTCTCCTTCTCTCATGATAAGCAATACATGAATTTCTGACTCTCTGAACAACCTTGATGCTGGGAAATGCTCTCATTCAGGCAGAGAATCTAGGTCAGCTGTTCGTAAGAATAGATCAAGCCTTCATTGAATGCAGTGGACGGGCCTTCAGCAGGATGGGGTTTTTCCTGACTTGTTTTGTTCATAATGAGCTCCGAAAGTTGACAGGCATTTTGTGGATGGCAGCTATAGCTTCCTGCCAGCAGGCTAGATGCAGGCATTACCGATCCAGTCCATCACAGGGGAAAATCAATAATATGAAATATTAATCGTGATTTTAAAATTTTTTTTAACCTAAGATGGGGCACTCAGTAATGAAGATCTGTACCTATGTTCAAGAGCATCTGATTCATGAGATGATAAATTATGAAGATGGGACTTAATTTTTTTTTCTGATTCTGCACCTATAAATAACTGCTCGTACATATGGCATTTAATTATTTAATTGTATATGCAGATTAGATAGTAATTTACATGCTGTCATCAATGACAGCAACTAATAGCACTGACAGTTATTTCCAGGCGCATATGGTAATGCCAAAGGTTTTTAATATCCGTCAGTACCTGTCATACATATCAATATTTCTCCCCATCTCTTCCCTTCAAAAAATGTTAGTAAAAATTAATATCACAAGGTACATCTGCTTTTTCTTGGAACTAGTACCGTGAGATTTGTTGTGTTACATATTTTATGTAAGACTACAGTCCAGCTTGAAGTTCCCGATTTGTCTGTGTGTGATGACCCCTTGAGACTGGGAAGCAAGAGGAAAGAAAACGTTAATATGCTTTCTCTCAGTTGTATTTACACATGCAAAGGGTGTGGGAAGGCACTGCAGACATGAAGGACTCAGGTCCCACTTGTACGAAGTGGGATCAATAGCCATTTTGATCCGGAAGATACTTTACAGCTCTTTGGCCTTCCCTTTGCATAGACATAAATGGTTACCCAGGGTAAGGTTAGTAGGAATCAGGGCTAGGGAGTGCCCAGTTTATCTTTTTATCCTCACCAACAAAACCAGTGCAGTCTTATTTTTCCTGATGTGAAACCTGTTTTGAGCATGCAAGGTTATATTTTGCTGCCTTTTTACCCATTTTGCCCATACCCTAAGGTATATTTAACTTTGAAGAGTGTAGTAACAGCCAAGGAGAACTCAGTGAACATGTAACCATTATTGGGCTTGGAAGCTCCCCATTAAAACCTTGTGCAGAAAATACCATTAAAACCCCATTCATTCAAGCAACCAAGCTCCAAGGCAGCTGCCTTGAAATCCAACGGTTCTGTGCTGTGTCAAGATCAGCTATATTACATTGTTTTGCAGTTTGTGGGATTTTCAGATGTTTTTGACTCCAAGGCCTTTGTTGTCATGTAGCCATGGAGTTTACAAACACCACTCCACACCACTATTTCCTGCTCACTAAGCAGATGTGTACAGCTAAGAGGCGAAATATTCTCTTTTAAGCTAAAGGAAATATTAATTTACTTAAATCCTTTGTTGGAATGTGGCTTTAATGCTCTTTTATTAATTGAGTTTCAAGAGTCTTGGCTGTTGACAGCTTGTTCAGGATGGGAAAAAATAGTAGTTCCTTTTTTAATTTGCTTGATAATTTAGAAACATCCTTACAAATTACCTAATTTTGGTTCCTCGAGGACCACATCTTTCCCCTTTGCAGGGAAAAAGTTCCTGTGCATGATGAACGCTGGCAGTGTGGTTGTGATGAAGGCGGCAGAGGAACACTGCCAATGTGCTGGCAGTCGGTGCTGTGCAGCTCTCAGGAGCTGGGTTAGTGTCTCTGAATCTTTATATAGTGCTCCCTCCACTTTGCAGAGAAGTGGGAAGCAACAGAAAGATGAGATACATCCTGGTACTGGCAGCAGATGAATGCATTACAAATACTCTTCCCTTTCCTTTACTTTGCCTGTATCTGGTGCCTCCTCCCCCAAGTTTTGCCCACCTCTTGCTTTGTCAGTATTTCTTTCATTCTTGTAAGAGAAGAATGGGTCAGAAAATGGTGAAGACTCTGAGGGAGGTTCCACATCATGTAGCTGTGCTGAATTTTCTACTGCCATGTCTGCTCTAAATGCTTTTCTGGTTTTGGAAGAAAACACAGTGGCAGTGTAAATGTTTTGTCACCATGTGTTTGGGAGGCCTGCTTTATTCAGTCTGAATTCATGCTGATAAAAATTTAATTGCTTCTCTTTGTGTTCATGTAGAGTTCCTCACCAGGGTATTTTTCTGAAACAGTTTCAGAGGATGATTAACTCTCTCCTAGGACCCTTTTGGGTTCCTCTTGCTGTAGCAAACCCCTTACTGGAGCTACCTAGCTCCAGTGTTTAGAGATTGCAAAAATCTTTTAAAACTGACCTTTTTACAGTGGGACATGGCATCTTCTTGGATATGCTAAGCTTTACCAGGGCTAGTGGCTAAACCAGCTCCCCACACACTGTGGGGTGGGAATGGAATTGTTACTCAGACTGCCCAGAAGTGACAATGGGAGGTGCTAGATGCTGAGCATTTCTGAAAATGTGATTCGTTTAGGTATCTATATGAAAGCCCATCTCTTTTCTCTCACCTGCTGTCCTAAATAACCTGTCTGCCAGGTCAGAGTGTTCAGCAATGACGGTAAGGGCCCTCAGTTGTGTTGTAAATGTATCTCGTCCCATACAACGGCTCCTTGGCACTGCAGGTGTGTGGCGCCTTCCTGCCTTGGTTTGTAGTTGGAGTTACCTACCATGAATGTTGAGTTTTGATCTTGCGTTAATATTTAAGTGTGCCCAGCTCCTATCTGAGAGGTCTCAGGATGCCCTGGAAGCCAATCTGTAGTTATGATTTTTAGCCTCCAGATGGTGTCTGGCAGATGTGCCTGTGGAGCCATGTCAGTATGGTGGGGGTGAAACACAGGAGCCTGGAAATTACACAATCACTGGCCTCTTGTGGCAGCAGGAAAAACATGCAAATGATGTCATGTGTATTTTCAGTCCCAAATCTCTGCATATGCTGTTCTGTGTAGGGCTGTGGGTACAGATGTGTGTAGGAAGTTTCCTCCAAAGTTGAACCTAAAGTTTTTACTGCTGAAAAGAATCTATGTAAAAATCCTGTCAATCTAAGCCAAATGAAAAGACTCAAATAAAACATTTTAGGCTTGTTTGTTCAAACGGAGATGGAATATTCATAATACAAGCTTTCAAAAAAAACTCTCTCTGGGTAAAATCATAGATCATCTTGAAAAGAGATATGGTGGTGGTTGAGGTAATGCATTCTTTAGCACACTAGCAAATAATATCCGTAATTTTTTTAAAAAACCCTCTTTCCATCCCAAGGGTAGAAAACAGTGTTTAAGTTGTAGTTTTCCTCTGGCAAGCCTGCCCCTGGAGCCTTCCTTGGGTAACTCTTCAGATAGCTTGTAGGATTAGAAACTAAGCTGTTGGGTGGCTGCTCTTCTAGGGTTGTGATCAGACTGACAGCCCATAGCACTGCGGTGGTTTCTGTGGCAGAAACACTTCCTTCAGCTGCTGTTCAGGACTTGGGCTTTCAGAGCGCTGAAGTGACAAGGGTGGACCCTGAGTAACAAGAGATAAGGTGTGAAAAAACTACTTCTGGGATATTTTTCCTTCATGTTTTCTTGACCCCTCGTGAGGCAGAGAGGCCAGGTTGCCTGTCCTTCAACCCCCTCCTTGGCACAGTATGCTTTGCAGTTTGGCATGGGGTATATATTGTCTATAGTGTTTATATAGAGGTGTATATGGTAGGAGAACATGGTCAGACACTGTCTCTTCTTCACCTGCTGCCCATGCAGGACTCTGGAGGCCCTGGGCAAGCACAGATTTCATCAGCCTGCCTCACTTTGCAACTCTGATGTTTTCCATACCAGCTGCTTTCCTTGGTATCTTCTTGTCTTGTGGAGAAATTGGAAAATAGCCCTCAAACCTTTACAAAAACTTCATGTTCTGCCCAGCCCACACTGTAGCAAGTGGTGGGGGGCTTTTACCAAACCAGGGTGCACGCGGCGAGGGGATGGAACTGATGGGCTCCATCCCTTCTCTGACCTGGGTCTGCGGGCCCCCTCCTCTCCCTGTGTCCCCTGCAGGTGCCAGTGACATGCTGAGGGCTGCAGCCCCCATCCTTCCACACCAGTAATGCCAAAGCAGCCACTGGCCTCTATACGAGGCTGGGGGGGGAGACATAGAAACTGCCTCCCACTCCTCCTGGTAGCTGCTATTTCTGTACCTCCCCACAGCTAGATATAACCTAGCTCCAAACAGGGCCTCGGGGTTGATTAAGTATGTGGAAATTAACAAGTTTGCTTTGAAATATTTTATTACCTCATATTCAGGGTCTGGAGAAACTCTTTTTAAACTGGTCTGTATTTTGTGCTACGTACTGTGTCTGGTGGATAAATTTCTCTCCCTCTTCCACTGATGCCGAAGGAAAACACAAGTTGCAATTGCTGCAGTGTCCTCAGTCCTTGCTGGAGGCCTGCAGGGAAAATCTGGGAGTGGGAATTCCCAGCTTGGTCCCAGTTTCTTTACTGAAGACTAAGCTGCTACTTCAGGAAGCATTGCTTTATTCTTCCCTTACTACATGGATAGGATATTCTTAATGCAGGGATTTTTAGGGTCACTTTGAATATCCCTATTGCTTGGCTTTCTACAGTTCACCTTTAAGATTTTGGAGGTTGTGTGATTTATTTATTTATTACTCTTATTGTTGTTGTTGTTGTCTAAAGGGGAAACATCTTCCTTAAAGCAATGCTTGTTTCATTCTGAAAAAAAACCCAAAACCACAGAATCAGGCAAAATCCCCAGGAATTAGCTAAAAATGTTCCAAAGGAACAGAAAAGTAGGTTACTAATTAAGTGAAAATTGAGGTCAGTTTAGAATGGGGTCTTCACAATCAGCAGGAAAACAGAGGCGGCGCAAATTGTACATCAAGTCCAAACGTGTTTTGTTTCAGTATTCAGGGTAGGGGAAGGGGCAGGATTCAGTTCTTTGGGGAACTTATTCTTAGGTCTTTAGTGTGATTTCTGAAACTGCTGAGACCATGCAGCCTGTCTGTCAATCCATCTGTCTGTCCCCTCCTAATAAACTGAATTCCTCCAGTTTCAGACAAATCCAGAGCAGGAGAGAAGTCTCAGATTAGCTTCTGCAAAACGTGATTAAAATCAGTGTCTGGGCAGCGAAGAGCTCCTCAAGCGAACGTGCTCAGTAAGAGAGGAGGTTTCTTCTTTCCCTTTTGCTCCAGACATGGCTGTTGGGCAGCAGCGGCAGCTCCAAATTAGCTCCAACTCACAGCTCTTTCGCCTGTTTCGGGTAACACAGATCTCGGGGAGGTGGGGGGGTGCAGCCTGGGGCCAGGAGGCACCATGGGGAAGCAGCTTCGTTTCAACTGTTGCTATGGGAAGGGTTGCTTGTATTAAATATTTGTGCTGCTTTATTTACTCTTGCACACACACGGGTTAGCTGGAGAGTAAATAGCGCATTTTGTGAGCAACAGAGGCAAGGAAACCATGTCTGTGTGCCTTCAGGTTATGCTGCCGGGTGGAGTCTCTGAAGTCTAATAAAGGCTGAGTTCATGCCATGCTTTGTTCCTCAGCAGGAGCAGTGAAGGTCTATCCTCTCTCCTCAGCCATGTATTTTCATGAAGTGTGTAAGGATGTACTGTTTTGTGCCAGCCACTCTCTGTCAGTTTGGTTAAAACTAGCTTTAAAATAGTTAAAACTGATTTAAAACCCACTCAAGTGCATTAGGGCAGGGGATCAGATGAACACAGAGACTCACACAACCTGTGGCTGCATTGTCTCATTTCTTCAGGAAATAGGGTTAGGCTGAGGAAATAAGAATAAAGATATGCTTTCCACAGAATGATAAACAGATAATTTTGCACAATTAACAAAGTCACCTCTTGCGTGTGACCATTACGGCAATGCCAGCTGCAATGCCTAAACGAGAGGGGAAGTTATTTCTGCTTGGTTGGTTTGTTTGTTTGTTTTCTCTCCAAAAAGCCTACCTTGCTTATAATACAGACTGGCTGTTCTTTGATTGCTGATGAAATCAAAGATGCTGTGTGTGGGTGGAGGAGCACATTGTCAGGCTACAGCATAGCTTCATGAAGTGCTTTTGCATGGATTTATATCCTAAGGAACCACCATGTGTCTGTGCCCTACTCTGCATGTTTTATCATCATAATTAATACTCCTTTCTGCCATCTTTCATGCCTTTGGTTCAAAGTGTTGGAGAGTACCAGCATGTTCTGGAAACAAAGAATGAAGTGAAAAAACCCCAGATCTCTCTCTCCAGATACTGCAGATCCAGCCCACCTGTTAGGAGTCAAGTGTATTTCATATAACAGATGCTACTGAGCACAAAGTTTCCATTGTATGCGCCTGACTGTGTTCATGTGGAGTCCCTGCAAAGCAAGCAGGGGCATCACTGTATTGCTGGAATTGGAATATTAATGTAATTGGACTC
Organism: Leptosomus discolor; assembly: GCF_034619465.1. Taxonomy (NCBI): domain Eukaryota; kingdom Metazoa; phylum Chordata; class Aves; order Leptosomiformes; family Leptosomidae; genus Leptosomus; species Leptosomus discolor. The sequence continues at coordinate 12,423,531 of NC_141393.1, forward strand.
TTGCAAAGTCATTTCATTTGAAGTGCTAATAGCCTGACTTCATCCAATTAGCATCCAGACCAAACAGCTATTGTTCGAGTCAGGCACACAATCCACTTATTATGAAGAGATTTTATCTATATAAGGAAAAGAAATGGGAAGCACCAAGATAAAGAGTTAAGTCAACAGTGAAACAATATAAAAATTTATCTGAGACATTCGCTTGTTTAGTGAAAGATCCCAAAGACAAAGGAGTTACAGTTTTTCCAAGATAGAAAGACAGAGTCTCAGTGATGTGGGGAGGCTCTGGGCTTTTCCAGGTGCTCCAGGCAATGGAGGAAGCTCCTGAATGCTGGGGATGTTCCCAGAAGACAAATTGCTCCTCTTTTGCAGTAAGCATAACAAGGGTCAGGGAGGGAAGGAGAATGACTCCTCTAGAGAACGTCACACTGTGCATAAATAGAGGCATTGAAACACCAGAAAGAAGGAGGGGGGGGGCTTTCAAGAAGTGGCTCTTGAGGAAGAAGAAGGTCGTTTGGTACACCTGACAAAGGAGATTGTTCAGAAGCAGAACTGTGCTTGTTACCTTGGTGTGTCCTTGTGGTTTCCTACTGCCCTCCTTTCTGCTTGGAAGGACTCCCCTTGGGTGCGCAGCTCAGGAGCCCATGGAAGGGGCAGGTAAAATGTAGCAGTGCCCCGATTCCCCTGGCCAAAACGATGGTTTTGGACAGCAAACAATCCCTTTGCATTATGTTAACACTTGGTGAAGACCTTTGTTCTAATTTGATCTTGACACTTTTCAGCTCCTCTGCTGTGAAGATGTAGCTTCCCCGGGGACTTTACTTGTTTAGGCATAAAACCATTCAAGGAAGCACTATGGTAGACGATGTTCCTGGAGATTCAGATCATCACCATATTTTAGCTGTAGAACTTTAGCCTGAGCAGTAAAATAGCATTAGAGACAGAGAGGAAAGACCTGTGCACCCTTCATGTGCTGTTAGCGCATATAGACCCAGAGAAGCAGGCTGCTGGTGGCCTTTTGGCATATCCTCTACTAGTACAGTGTATTCTCCCTCAGTGATGTCATCCTTCAACCCTTGGCTTTGGAAAGTAGTTGTGGGCAGGGGTATGCAGAGTGGGTGATGATGGATTACTGCTCCGACTGCAGCAGGAGGAGTGGGGCATCACCTCACAGAATCATAGACTCATAGAATCGTTTACATTGGAAAAGACCTTTAAGATCATCGAGTCCAACCATTAACCCAGAACTGCCAAGTCCATCACTAGACCATGTCACTAAGCACCACATCTACATGTCTTTTAAATACCTCAGTATTTATAAACAGTAATAATAGCGTGAGGTACTGCTATAAACAGTCACGCTGCTGATGGGCCCAGCGCCTACAGTCAGAAAGGCCATCCCCGACTTGCTGTCCCAGGTGCTCGTAGCTGCCTGCTCCCCTCGGCCACTGCCTGCTTTGTCTGTACGCACACATTGTGAATAAGGTGAAGGCAGAACAGACGAGCCACCTGGGTTGTTGGTGCTGCAGTGCCCAGATGGGATGTGCCCTGAGGGCACTCTCATCTTTGGGAGTGTCTACCATGGCTTTGATTGAGTGGATTGAGTGGGCCATGGAGTAGGAGGTGGTCCTAGCCTCTGAAAGTCTATCCATCTTTGCTCAGTCACTCCCTGCCTTCCACAGGCTTATATTGTATTCCCTTGAAAGAAGCTTTCTGGGAAAATACAGCAATTCCCATACATCATGTTGCCCCAGTTTAGAACCATAGAATCACTTAGGTTGGAAAGGACCTTTAAGATCATTGAGTCCAACTAGTTATCCTAGCACTGCCAAGTCTAACACTAAAGCATGTCCCTAAGTGCCACATCTATGCATCTTTTCAATACCTCCAGGGATGGTGACTCTACCACTTCCCTGGGCAGCCTATTCCAATGCTTGACAACTCTTTTGGTGAAGGAATTTTTCATAATATCCAATCTAAACCTCACCATGCGCAGTTGTAGTGTGTTCAAAATCTGTATACTGATGAGAATCATGCCTGCAGGACTGGCACTTTGACATCCAATTTCTTCCACAGAGAAGTCTAGGGAAATGGTTTTTGTTAGAGCTGGGCTTGTTGGAAAAATGCTGATGAAGTGAAACATAAACACATTATGTTGGAATTTTCATGGGAAAATATTGCTGAAGGGTTTCAGCATGCCTGGAATGTGTCTCTGCAGTACTAACCCTCTCACTCTTGTCTTGTATTCATATGTAGTGCAGCTATAATATTCTAAAGAAAACATTTTAACTTTATCCGATTAAAAATTAAGGTTAAAATGGAATGTACATAAAGCCTCTCAGTTTTCAACTTTTTTCACAACCTGGGAAAACACTGTATTTTGCAACCTCAGTATTTCCTACTGGCAAGAATTCAAATGTATAACCACTGCTGGAATTTCTGTTTGTCCTCCAAAAGAAATGTAGTTATTTCCTCCTCCCTATCATTACCAATGAATCAAACGGCTCCGTGATAACATGCTGGTGGAATTAAGCACTGAGTAAAAGAGCCAGAACAACATAACATTTACTTGGTTTCCACGTAGGAAACTAGTGGAATTTTACTGTCATGAAAATGTAGAAAATCTTGGGAGAAACTGCAGGCGCTAAGCTCAGAAAGATGAGTGCACATATTCGGATTAATCTAGGTGCTGTGTGGAAAATTTGCCCCTTAAATTCATACCCCCCCAAAATAATTCTTGAATAATGCATGGTTTTGAATCAATACAGCTTGTAATGGCTACTACAAGACACTTTCTTCAGCTGATTAAAATATTCAAGTTCTTGATTTCATTTTATAATAATGGAAAGGAGAAATCAAAACCAGTTTGTAACCGTCTAGCAAAGAGAGTGCAGTAGGGACAGCATTTCAGCTTATCTCCAAGTATAGTGTCTTTCTCACAGCAGTGCAGGGACGTTTTAAAAATCTTTTTTAAACATGAACTACTGGAGTTACATGATATTTTCTGTGTAGGAATTTGTTCTGAGGATTATGGATCAGGATGTTTAACAGCCCCAGACTCGCCAATATGGTCCTTGCACTGAGTGGGCATACATCTCCTTTCTTTTCACTGCAGAGGTTGGCTGGTGAATAGATGTATATGTGTGCGTGCACATATGGACATGCACACATGCACATGTTCATGGTGGATTGCTGTAATGCTATGCCATTTATACAGATGTCTGTGTGTACAAATATAAAATAATATACAGTAGTGTATATAGTTGCTGGAAAATTGCACAGTCCAGAAGGCTGAGATCACTCTTCTCTCCTCTGAATGATGCTGCTAAAACATGAAAACCAACACCCATTCTTCAGGGCTTTACTTCCCTGTTGGCTAAACTAGGCTTGCTGGCAGTTGGGGGAAAATTTGTTTCCAAAGCCAGGCGTGATCTCCTTGCCAGAGAGCTCAGGTGCAGCCAGAGTGTGGGGGGTGTAGGTGGAAACTGATGTGTGCTTCATAGAAACTATTAATAATCAACTCCCTTAAACAGATAGGATTGTTATTGAAATAACTGGCAGCATGCAGAGATGTTTTGGTCATTTAGAAAATGACAAAAGTCCCACTGGCTTTCCCCCAGTGCTTGTGGTTAGATTGTGTATGAGGTTTTGATGTTATTTTCTTAGAAGAGAGAGAGATTACATAAGAGGGCTGACAGCCTATAAAAATGTCCTCACTCAGCATGGGCAGGAACCAGGTTAGACTTCTTCGAAGGCAGCTGAAACCTGTAGCTGCACAGAAAAAAAATAAATCTGGGGAGAAATTACTTCTCTGGGAGACAGCCACTAAGATTACCTTGAATAGAAGTGTTTCTAATGTATTTTTTTTCCTGGTAGTATTCCCAGTTGGACGGAAAGCATCTGAATCTACTTGGATGATGAGGAAGGCAAAATATTCCTGGGGAGCCTTTGCGGGAAGAGGCAGCAAGTGGGAGAAAACGGTTGGGGAAAACACAAGGATGCTGCCCGAGGCCACACATGAGGAGAGAAAGAAGCAGGAGGTGAAGAGAAGAGGGAAACTGAAAACGATGGCAGGCAAACTGCTAAAGGCCATGGCTAGTGGGAAAGAGGCAGCGGAGGAGAAGGCTGGCGGTGAGGACGTGACAGGGAATTTGCTGAAGATGGCAACCAGTAGGAAGGAAGCGGAAGGAGGGATGCTTGCAGGTAACCTTGAAGTTATCTCTGGGTCCAGTCCTGAACCTCCTCTGCCTCTTCCAGCTCCGCAGGCTCTTGTTTTCATTAGCTTCTGGAGTAGGTTCTTCGTGCTTTCCTCCTCCCCACCCTTTTCCTGAGTTCTTGTCCTTTCTGGACTGTACACCTGCTCCTCTGGAAACTTCTGTATTTCACCTTCCCTTTGCCTCACAAGTATTTCTCTTTACTATTCTTATTTTTGTCTCTGCAAAGACTCCTGATGTGTCTTGTGAGAAAGATGATGTACGTGTGACTGACACCCTGTCAGGTGTTACTGTGCTGTTCTTCCACAGATGGGGAGGGAGAGGTAGGTTGTACATGGGATAATTGTACCAAGGGAACATTTCCCATGTGTTGCATGTATTGAGCCAGGATGGGTGCAGCTTGCTAGACCCCTCCTGAGCAGCTTGCCCATTGCTTTGCTGAAGATCCTTGCATCAGGCCTTCTCCATTTTGTGTCACGTGCCTCCCTCCAGTTCTGTTTGATGTAATTCTTACTACACAGATGAGGTGTTTTCATAGCGGAAGGTTAGGACACAGGTGAAAGGTAATGGAAGCTCATACTGTTTCATTCTTCACTCTACACCCAAACTTGTATCCTGAATTATCAGAGTCCCACTGCTTCTGGCCTTGCTTAACTTCCCTGGGTTCTCATCAGGTTTGTTTTTTCCTCTGGGCTCTGCTACAGATACGTTTGGGCAAATCTTGTTGATCTTTTGTTACTCAATTATGTCATCTGTAAAATGCACAGGAAAAAACCCACAGCTCTGGGCACCTGTTGTGAGATTACATTTAACTGTGGTGGTGAGCTGTGATGGGTAAAAACCATTTGGAGAACAAGCAGCAGCAGCAAAAAGCTTCTCCTTCCAACTTCTGAACTTTAAAGATTTTGTAACTGCTGTGATAGGGTGTCTGGTGATTAGGGCAGTGGCTCAGTCACTGCAACTTCTTGCAGACGTGGAACTCATGGCGAGTTACTTGAATCCCCATCACTGAGACACTGCAGATAGATGACCACCTTCTGATTTTCACCTTTGGGCGAAATAACACGCATAGTCATTTGGCCTAGTTACAAAGCCCCAGCAAAGAGAGGGCCCTGGACTGCACTGAGCTGTCTCAGTCTAAGACAAGAGCTCACTGGCAGGAGTGCCACCCTCTGCATAGCCATGCCAGACTGTGAACGGGTGGGAGGGACCTTACAAGACAGTTTGCAGCACTTTGGTCCTGCCAGGGTTTCTGTAGAGAAGACAGAGGATTCCTTCTAGTCTTGACTTTCAGCTTTTGGCTCTTTCAGAAGACATCCTTTCTCTAATGCTTTTCTTCTGGAAAAAAAAAAGGTACATTCCTTAAGGAAAGATTGTCATTAATGAACCTGCATTGCCCACATGATGGGGTCTACTGGGTTGATGACAGAAAGCTGCAGAAGACTAGTCTGCAGGCTTAGTTAGCCTGGAGGAGAAAGGATGAAAGAAAGAAAGAGGAAAGAAAGTGCTTGCCCAGAGGAAACTGAGAGGTGCTAGACCTTAAGTGAGGTGATCTTGAGTAGATCCTGAGGAATTCTGGGAAACATACACTTGGATATTAAAGTAATGGGTCCTATAGAGGAGTGAACAAACATCAAATTGTCTTGTTACTCTCTCTATTGCAGAGGAAACAATCTGTGGATTCATTGAGCAAGGAAAATTTTTTGAAGCTTGTGATCGTATTTATGATTTGGAGCGTTCTGGAAATGATGGTGTGAGAAAGTCTGAATCACTTTATATGCTACTGGCTGAACGAATGTGGACTGTGGTGGGAGATGCACTCAGTGGAAGTGATAGGATGGGAACACTGGAGCCATTGCAGTCAGTGGGGGAATCACTGAAGTGGGAGAAGCAGAAGGAAGTGGAGTGGCTTGACAGCAGCCAAGAAACAGAGTCTGTTTCCACCTGGAGTCCAAGCTTCTGGAGGAAAGATCTGGAGGAAAAACTAATACAGTACATGACAGCCCAGATTCCCCCGTTTGGTTCCTCTGATAACACAGACGAGACTGCACTAAAACAGCACCTGAATCAGCTGGAAACCATGTTTCTCCCCACCCTGGAGCACAGAAGTGGTGTCTTCAAGGAAGCAGGACTGCTCGCCACCTACGGCCGCTGCTGTCATGCCTCTTTGTCTTCTCACCTTTCCACGCTCACTAACAGTAACTATTTCAGCTTCAGCCAGTGTCTTTTAGTTTATGAATGGGGTCTTAAAATGTACAAAAGGTATGTTTGAAGGACTTCTTTTTCTCTACATTTTTCTATGTCTCTGTTCTTCGGTTCTGAGCACAATCTCTGCTTCCTGTTAACACAGTGATGCTCAGGACTCTTGCAGAGTTTAGACTTGCCCGCTGCCTGTTTTATCTTCTGTGCTCTCAGAATCAGAGCCTTATTTCATTGCAGTACTCCTCTTTCTAAATCCTTAGTATTGGGCTCAGGGGCTTACCTGAGGTAAGCAGGTATGTCTCTGCTAGACTCCTGTTGGACATCCACAGTGTCCTGCTTTCTTGAACAATTTTTTTTCTCTCATTAAGCCTTTTTTTAGCAAGGTTCATAATACTCTGATTACTCCAGAATAATTCCCTCTTGCATTTGTGTCAGCATGGTGCTCTGTGGACTTCCCTTGTTATCTTCTTGGTTCTCTCTGCTTTATCTGGCATGTAGTTTGACCAGTTGTTTCCATATTTCCTGCATTAGTGTTCAGATCACAGGAAAAACATTTAGCAAATCATTAAATTCCCGCCCAAGTTTGGGAAAATGGATGTGGATTTCCCCGTGATCTGAAGAGTGGCACATCTGAGAGCTTTCAATTCAAAGCCTGTGGGTATCATCAAAGCCTGAAGCTTTCTTGTGATTTCTTTTTGTATGACAGTGGTAGATGAGGTGTTTGATTCTCTGCATCCATGGTTACTTTGCTACTTGGCAGCTCCAATCTACTTATGTTCTAATAGTTTTCAGCCCTTTTGGGTTATTTGATTGCTTCCGTCCAAGCCTAAAGCTTCTCTGTTCCTTGTATTAATTATGCTTATAAACCCTTGATTAGGTCATAAACAGTTCATCATGTGGGCTCTTACCCTCACCAGCTCCCGAAGGAGGGAGGCAGGGGGGTGAGTACACATTGGTGCATGCTGTCCGCAGACACATGTGGGAGACATGTGGCCAGGATGCATCCCTTCTACTGCTTTTTTAAAATGGTGAAACTTTAGAGTAATGGATTGATGAAATATTGAAAATGTACATGAAATTGGAGGTGAATAATTACATAATTTAAATATGTAAAGAAAAGCACAAAGACAGGAAAAAATATCTTATGCAAATACTGAATTCCTTCAAGAAAATAAAACAAGCAAGAGCAGCCTGTGACTGTATTAGGGTCAGAAGGCAGTGAAGAAGGTGGAAATAAGAACAGCAGAGATGCCAGACTTAACTATTTGGATTTTCCTCTCTGAATACAGTTACAGCCTTAATGAAAGCTTCTGTGTAGATGCAGCTGTCCTGGTATATAGTTTTTTATTCCATTCAGAGAGAATATGACACTTGTAAAGTTGTGCATCCATGGAAGTGTGCTTGGGTGACTCTGCCCAAGCCCAGGAAGGAATTCAGCAGCAGCAATGAGGGGAGAGGGAAATGACAAGCAAAAACTCTAATTTGGGCAGCAAATATAGGAAGAAGGAAAAGAAACAGCACAAAATAATAGCGGGCAAAAGGGAATGACAAAGATCATCTGCCATGTAGTGGCTGCCCCAACACTGCAAACACTGCTGGGTGTTTGCAGGGCACCCCATTTGCTTAGCATGAGGCCATGGTGCCGAGCAGGGGGTGCCAGGCGGGCGACGGGCTGTGGACCAGCAGGAAACTGCCCCTCTTGCTGAGCTCTTGTTTCTGTACGCAGTGGCAGCGAGACATGTCTGAGACCAAGGCAGACCCCCCAGCACAGCCTTTCCCTTGTTGTACAGTGTCTCGTGTGGATTATTTTGAAGACTGAGGAAAAGTTACTTGCAGTCTCACGGGTAAGAACTCAGGAGTTTTACCCCAATCTGCCTGTTTTATTCCTGCAGTTTTAAAATAAAGAATACCCTTGTTAAATTAGCTGCTCCATTGCTAGCTGAGCCAGCCCTGCTCAGGTGTGCGTGAGCCCCAAGGTCGAGTTTCATTGCAGAGCCCAGGTGTGAAAATCCATGACTGTCTTCTGCCAAAGGGATGCTGCCCTGTCCTTGCACCATAGCAAAGAGATGCTGGGACATTTGCAAATCTCTCTTCATCCCGTTGCTGTGCCTTCATAGTGCTACAATCTACTCTGCTCAGAAGCCAGTGTTATCTAGAGGAGAGGGAGGCTACAGGTGAAATCCACTTCCTTATTGAGGGCCATTTCAAGTTCATCTCTCCAGCTGTTAATGAGCCCACAGTGTGCAACAGTTGGGTTTTTGTATAGCCTCTTTGCCTCAGCTGTGCAGGATATTGAGGCTGCTGGGTTTGTCTGTATGTGGACCCCTCCCAGCCCTTTCCAGCCTGTGGGACTGACACTGCTGAGGTTATAGCAAAGATTATTTCCAGAGCCCAGCACAAGAAATCGTGCAGCTGGTGCACACCCAGCACAAATCTCCTGTGAGGTAGGAGCAGGGCATCTTGCCTTGAGACCCCACAGGTGACCTCAGCTCCAGGGCTGTAAGATCTCCTTCTTTTGTCCGTGAAGCTCCCCCTTGGAAGAATGCTGTCTCAGCCTGTGGAATACAAATGAAGCAGGGAAGATATGTTGTAGCAACAGGGAGTTCCAGAGGAAACCATGCTATTTGGAAAACTCAGCGGGGCCTTTTAGATTCAGCTAAAGCCAAAATGCAGCAGCAGGAGTTACCACACTCATCTCTCTTGCTTTCCCTTTCCACCAGCCCCCGGGGAGCAGAGGAGGGGAAATTCCATGGCAAACTGCTGAATCACCCCAGGGAAAGTACTCTAAATTGCAGAGATTTTCCTCAAGACCTATTCCCTGAAGGAGAACAGGAAGGTAGTGACAATCATGGGAGCAGAAGTGCCAGCTGGTGACAATATGCTTAAGACCTACTGATTTCAGTGTTTAACATGAAGCATCTTTATGGGCTGTTTCTAATCATTACCCTCGGGAAGACCACGTGTTCTTGAGGTCCGTTTTTAGCATGTATTTCAATGAAGGAAATGACTTTACTCAAGGCAGTGCTAGTGAGGTTATCTTAGAGCATGTCACTGAGTCATTGACAAACCCTCACAGATGCTGACTAACAGTGATGAAGAATTTAACTCTTTTTTTTTTTTCTTTTTTTTTTTTTTTTTCCAGTTCCCTCTAATGTAATGGCTGGAGAAAGCTTTTGTTTAATCATGAGCTTTCTGCTTTCCTGATACACCATGCGTTGAGCAGGCTTACCTAGATCTGGCAGTGGTTATGAGATCTTACACCACGCTGCACTGAGTTGGCTGCATTTTTTCATGCCAGCTTGGATCTGGAAGCATCACAGGTCTACAGGGTGCCAGATTGTACATAGAGCACAGAGCTGGAATTGCTGGAGAGTGTGGTAGAGCAGCGTCCCAGCTTGCTTCAAACCTGGCCAGCTTAGGACCAGCTCCATGTTCAAGCAAATGAGCTTAAGTTGACATAAGCTGACTTCATATGGAAAAATTATGGATGTCCCTTTGCTCAGCTCAGTGGCATATGTTATAAAACCAGCTTTATCCCTCTACTTTTTTCTCCAGGGTGGTCCCCTGGAGCCTTTCATTATTCTGCATATACAGGAAGCTGCTGTTGAGAAAATATCCTGTCAGTTATCCCTGAGCGATTGCGATATACAGTTGTGACTGTAAATCACATAGTGCAGATTTTGCCACTTCAATGGATGATGAGAGTTTTCTAAATGCAAAGAGACTGACCAGAATAAGCCATGGTCTGCTTTGCCTGTGAATACCTGGCTGGAAGTGCCAGCCTGATATCTGTGCAAACTAAAAGTACTTTAAACAGAAATGAGCAATGAGAACTGTGACCACATCTGAAGGTGCTGAGAGCTCAGATGCTGTTAGGGGTTCAAAACCACTTCCAAACACCACTGTGGGGAACTCAGCCAGCTCTGCAAGCAGGCAGCATTCCCTCAGCCTGGACATGTCTAGGGCAAGGGGACTTTGTGCCTTTTGAGGTTGCAAGGTGGGTGAACTGGAAATGATGGTGCCGTTGACTGGGTCGTCGATCCGTCACCACTGTCCTTGCTGTATTTGGGAATATGGCAAGAGTGCAAGGCAAACCTTCCAGCATGACCAGGGTTCATTCTGATACTGAGAGGCGGAAAATGAATTTTCCATCCCCTGCTTCTGCAGCCTCAGCAAAAAACTGGCTCCTTGTCCAAAAGTGGAGATGGCAGGACCAGATATGCACACTTGGACAAAAGCTCAAGAAGAGTTTACACTGACCTGGAAAGGATCACTTGGGTCTGTGTCTTCTTTCCTCCCTCTGTCTATTTTTTCAAGTAGTCAGAAGGAGGGCTGAGAAGTTCATGTGCTTTGGAGAATTTGGGCTGAGGACTTGCTGCTACCCGAACGAATAAGGCTGTGCAGTTGTTCTGCAGTGGCATGCTCGCATCCATGTTGAGCCTCTTAGCTGATTTTGACCACACTTGATAACAATGTAGAGGTCTCAAGGTATTAAATTTTACATGTTTTAAACCAGCAGCTGGACAGATGAGGGACCGAAGTAATAACTCGGTGCTTTGTATTTTCTGAGAGGAAGCGGTTGGCTGGGCAGTCAGCACTGGCGGGCTGGCCATCCATGGACTTGAAACTTTTAGAGCATACCACATCATGGTCAGACAGGGAGGGACAAGGAGGAAACTGGGGGTTATTTACGGGCTTGTTTGTTACAGCAGAAATTCTGGTCCTCTCCATGTTGGAGCTTTGGTGCCAGAGGTGCTGGTGTCACCACAGGAGCTACAAATGGGCAAGCTCATGCTAATTCAGGCACATAGTTTGATCCAAAGCAACTAAGTACTGTGGCTCAACAAGTTATTGCCTTGCAGTTACTAACCTAATGCATGCTTTGTCCCATTGCAGAGCAAGACATTCGTGTTGTCTTAGGCTGACGCATTTTACTGTGCAACTGGGGCAGGCTAGAAGTGTTTGTGCAGCTCAGCTGAGATGTGTTATCTCAGCACATCATATTCACACAATTGCTCACAGTCAGGTGATGGCACTCGGGAGGAAAGGAATTTTTCTTGGGTTGTTTACAACTGCTTATTTGTCTTTGATTAACACTTTTCAAGGAGTATGGCAAAGCAGTTGTTCTGAGTATACTTTTGATGAAATTCTTCGGTGACAGCCACAAATTCCCTAATTCATCAGCCAGAAAAGAACAAAGACAAAAATGGAAGATCAGACTTTACATTCTTTCAGTTTCCTTGGAGGAAGGTGCAGAAATGAAAGAACAAATAAGTGAGCCAGGCTTTTGAGTTTAAAGCTTCTATAAAGATCAGATCATGTTTTAAGCAATGAGCTCTTTCTCTGCAGTGTTAGTTTTGTTTTTACAGCCCGTTCAAACTCACATAAGCCAGCCAAGTCTTGGGAAATTTCCCATCATGCAGCCTCATGGGACTCATCTCACCATGACAGTAGCTTTAAACACTAACCCAAGTCCTCTTTGCACTCATGAGTCCCTGGCTCAAGTGAAGGAATGCTTTTAATTAGCACTGGCTGGTTTATACGGGTGCTGGTTGGAGCTAGGAAGGGTGGAAAATCTCAGCTACAGTAGCTGGCAGCACAGAGTTGTGTCTAAGTGTTGTTTTGCTATGTGGGCGCCTTCATTTGAGCTAAGCTAACTAGGGAAGACTGTAGATAACCCGAGCTGACACTGGGATGAAAGGAAGCTGCAAATCATTTAAACTCAAACAAACAATGTAGAACAAAACAGAACAATGTTATTAGGTCAGCTGGAAAATAGCCAGACTTTGGGTTAAATGAGACAGCCAAAAAAATAGAGGCAGAAATTCATCTAGTCCAAATGCATAATGAGAGGCTGGGAAACTGAACTCATTATGAATGCCATTGTATCTCAACTGTTCTTTTTTCTTTTCTTGTAATATTTAGAAGGAAGTAGGGGAAGCCCTGAAAGAAGCCTTTGATATTGGGAAACCCCCTAGTGCAGATGCTGCAGTCATTCAGGTAAACTGGGGTAACTGAAAAGCTCTCGTATTTTGGGGAAGTGGTGTTTTTGCAAGCAAGTACATAGGTTTTGGCCAGATCCAGTTTTGCGTGTCTTGGCCTAAGCTCAGTGTGTTAAAAGCTTGCAAGTTAGCCGCCATCCTTAAACTGCATCTGTTTGCTCCCAAACCTGTTTTTCTCTTGCTTGCATGTAAAGAAAAATAAACTAACTAAGAAAGGATGAGCCTGAGATTAACTGATTCAAGCTGAAGTTGCATTTTCATGTATGTACCTGAATTTTCATATAACCTTTTGGAAAGTTGTGGAGTATGTTTACCAGTCTGCTCTGTATGAGTTTTGCAGGGCACTTTTATAAAAGCAGCAAGAGCTGCCAAGCCATGGCAGGTCCCCGTGTCTGGCAGTGCAAATGCAGGCAGCTTGCTCCCTGTTTTTGTGCTGGGTACAGCTGCGACTGCTGCCCCGACAGGTTAGGCAGCACGAGGGACTACTTCAGAGCACAGCGAAGCCGAGTGCTCGAAGGGCACTGCAGAAGCACACTCTGCTGATTTATGAGCAGTACATACCATGGCCAGAGGGTGTTTGGATCAAGACCCACAGAAGGCTTAAAATAAATCCTGGAGTTGACAGGTGGACTCAAGTGATGCTAGACATCAGCAGCAGGTGATGAGCTGCCATGACTGTATCTCTCTTCTCCACTGCCACCACCCCCGTGGCAATCCTGTTTCAGGTCATGAGAGAGGGAAATAGCCTCATGGTCCTTTGGGATGGCAGACAACCTCAGGCACCCCGCTGGAGGCTGGCAGTAGGCATTGCAGGTCAACAGCAGCTGGCCTTCCTTCTGAGGATACAGCTTTAGCTGCCAAAAACTGGCTTTTCTGGCCCAACTCAGACCCAGGCACCAAGTGCAGAGCCTGTAGGTGGGAATTCTCCCTCCTCGCCTTGCCCTGTGCCCGCTGAAGCAGTGATGTACTCAGTGATGTATCTGTGCTGGGGTGGCTTTTAGCTACTGAGCTGGCTGGTTGGTTTTTTTCCCTGCTTCTGTCTGAGAAAGTGAAGGTTTCAAATGGGGACCAGGCCAAAGCCTGTTTTGAATGCTGTGGTCCTCATATCTGCAACATCTGGCCATGCTTCAGCATGAGTGGTTTTGCTATGTTGTGTGTGTAACTGACAGGTTTGAATGCTCTGGGGTAGGTGATGGAAAACCCTGGATGAATAGGCAAGCCTCATGAAATTGCCGCCTCCTCAATTTTCTCAGGCTGACACTTAAAGATCAGATAGAAAATGAACAAGGTGTCATGGAAACTCATCAGCCATGGTTTCCTGACACTTTGGGGTGGCATATTTTATCCCGTCCCTTTGGGTGAACTTTTACATCTGTTGTAAGCAGTGGAAAAACCCATTCACAATGTGAGTCACTCTTTGTCTGTGGCTGACGCTTCCCAGAGCACTGGGAGAGCATAGCGTATGGGTCCATCTGTCTCCTTTTATCCATCTGGCTCTCCTCCCCTTGCAAGCTTTTGTTTCCATGGAGCAACTAATGGGCAGCATTAAGTTGCCACCTGCTCAAGCCTGTCCAATATGGGGTGGATTTTTAGCTGTCTGGCACAGCCCACCTCCTACAGGCACCTGGGCCACCCAACTGAGGTCAGTGGGACGAGAGAGGCGCTGTAGGGTTTAACACAGATTGATTGCCGTGTCTGGCATGAGCATGGTGGCTGGTAAGAAGACACCTGTCTTCTTCAGACATCCCTGGTAGAAACCCTGGCAGAGGCACAGGGCACACAGTTAGAGCTGCCTAACCTTTTTTTTAGTGTCTGCACCCAAATTTATCTGCAAGGGTGGGTCACGTAGAAGCGCAGGTGCTCCTGCAGACGGCGGGTCTTTGTATGAGCTGAGCTGCCAGGCTGGACATTGCTAGCAGAGAGCATCTGTAGGGACAGGCTTTCCCCGAAGCGCAGGACTTGACTCCAGTCTGTTGACCACAATGAAAGCAGTGGTAGCAAAGGTGTTGGATCAGGCATTACAATCAGGATCCTAAAAAATACTTTTATTTTCACAATGACTCTCAAAACTGAAACAGAAGTTGTTGTCTAGAAGGCAGAGGGATTTGCAGCAGGGTGAGGGATGGGATGTATTCCTGTTCACTGCGTAGGGAACATATGGCTTTGGCCTGCTCTCCTCTCACACCTTGAAATCCACAGATACTAACAGAGAAGATGGAGGCTGCCTGGCGTGTCAGTGGGAGCCTGAGAGAGAAGGTGGAAGCTGTGTGCCTGGAGGAGTGCCTGAGGTTCCTGGAGAGGTAGGAAGGATGCTGTTTTCCTCCTTGGCAATGTCCTCAGTGCTCAAAAGAAAGAAATCCTGATGAAGCAACGGACGATGCTGTGTTCAGCCGGATCTGCCATTGCCCCTCTTTAGTTTGGTGGCTGTTTCCCATCAAGCTGTTACTGGAGAGACAGGGCTTCGCTGCTGTTTGTGTGCTCAGCATTTGCTGTCGGACTAAAGCTGAGGGAAGAAAGTGCACCTGGACTTGCCTGGACAGGTTAAAGCCTTGGGGGGTGGTTATTCTGGAGAGGCTTAGACTGTAAAAACAACCAGAAAGAGGAGCAGCCACATGGCCAGTGCCCAGACTTGGCCCTTCCTACCCTGGCTGAACTTTCCAGGCATGATGCTTTCTGCTGGCTCCCTGGGAGGGTGAGGAGCTCTGCTTTGTCCTGCTTCTCAGAGGAGGATGAATGTCATCTTCTTATCTGCCCTCTCACCACTTTTGGCTCCTTTATCTGCTTTTTGTTCTTGGGCATCTCCCTCTCTGTGTATCCCCTGCCAGTACTGCTGCTTGTAGGTAAATATTTCAGGGGGGTTGATTTAAGATCCTTGGCCCTTCACATTATGAAAGGAAAGAAATTCCTATAAAATGGAGTTGTCAGGAGCCATTTGTGAGACTGAAGCTGTGACGAAGCAGTCAATAGACTTTGTGGGCTATGCATACACACTGAGGCTTTATTCTGCAGCTTTATCAGCAAAGCCCGAGCTGTTGCAGCAACAGCAATGGTACAATGAACCTCCTGCCTCTTGATCCCTAGCAATGGCTCCCAGGCAGCTTGAGGGTTCTCCCTGTGCCATTCCTGTGTTCTTCTTCCTTGCCAGCTGGACAGGACAGAGACTGCCTTTGTCTTGCTGTAGATCCCACCTTGGGGAGTGAAACTGTGTGCACTGAAAAGACAAGCCATCACAGAATGTTTCTCCCATTTGCTGCTGGGTTAACGCTGTCAGATGCATTACGGAGCATGCCAGCTTAAAGATATGTCTTCCTCTTCTAACTTAGCTATGAAAATGAAGTAAGAAGCTTTCTCCAGCTCGATGTCTGCCCAGGGATCTGCAGCAGCTTACGAATCCTGGAGAACTGCTGCATTCTCAGGTTAGAATCCAGACCCTAGTGGCATGGGAAGCAAAATTAATTTTATGCTGTCTGATCTAACTCTGCTATGGGGTCAGCATTGCCTCCAGCTGGATCTGGCCAATGCACACCAACCCTTAAGCACAGAGGGAGCCAGCTATGACCAGCAAGACCCCTTCTGAGCTGCCCTGGCTGCCCCAGCAAGAGGGAGAATCAGGTGGGGCCTGTGCCCACAGCCAGGGCCAGGACTGCGGCGTTGGCAGCGCCATACTGCTGCTTCTCACCTGCTCCCAGGCTGTGCAGGTGCAGGGGCCATAGCCTGTGGTCCACCATCTCGCTCTTCCTGGTGCCCACAATGCTGAGCAGGAGGCAGGCAGCAATGCCGTGTTGCATGTGGGGACATTATCCTGGCCGACCCTGCCATGCATTGCGATGTGGTTCCTTTCCCTGGCCTGATTCTCCGTCATTAGGCAAGCCTCATAAATGTTGCACTGAGATGCGTGTGCTAGCACACTTCAAGGTAAGCCCAAGCTTAAGTGCTTTGCTGAATGAAACCCAGTCGAACATGCCAGGCTTTCCCTGGGGTTGCTAGGAAGGAGGGAAGCGATAAAGCACAGAAGGGTGGGGGAGGCTGTTTGCACCTATGAGCTAATTTCAGAAGTGCTTGCAGGGATGGAGAAAACAAGGTTGCTTCTCTTCTTCCTGTGTAAAATTATCTGGGGATCTCTGGAGTCAGCAAAACGCCCAAATCCGGCGTATGCACAGTGCTTACTTGTCATCGGAGCCTTGCATTGAGCCTAGGTAGCTGTTTTGTTTGTTGTATTTGCATGTTGCTGATGCTGGATCCTAGACTGAATACTTACGAGGCTCTTTTATGTAATTCTTTACAGTGATACTGAGAATAAAGTTATACACTGAGCTTTTCCAGAAAGTAAAATCTCTGGTTTCAAGCTAGTGATCATTTTAACCAGGATTTGCTGACTTGAAGACTGTTCTGATGGAAGATAATTGTTTGTCTTGTATTTGTAGGGTGTCAGAGGCACACAGGATGCTCACCCAGCCTCTATTTGTCAAAACCACTTCATGCCTACTCATTTTTGAAAATTCTAGAATTTTTACTTATCTAATCTCACTTGTGATGGGTACAAGTGGCATTTGTGTGCACTGAGCTTTTGTGTCCTTGTGGCAGTATCTTAATGAGAACCATCCAAAAGATGGGTGCGTGTATGTGGGTCATTGAGCTAGCCCTGGACCTGACCATGTGTCCATTCAATTACCCAGGCAGTTATGTTGGTTACTGTAGGAAGAGTCTTGAACTGAGAGAGTAGCCAGGTTTGATCTGATCAATAATTTGCATATGCCTCTTTTTTTTTTTTTTTAACAGGACTGTCTGGCATAAGCTAACATACATTTGCAGTGCCAGCACTGGTCAGGATGTTAAGGTAAATGGGTTTCTAGACAGGATGGAAGATGAGATTACGGAGCATTTTCTGCAGACAGTCACTTCTAAAGTCAAGGTATGGGAGACCCACATTAACAGTGAATACTTTCAGACTGTAGGGCAGGCACACACTTCACTCTCATGTCTGGGTTTGGAAAGGTGAAACCATAGTTTGATCTTCAGGCCCAGTGCCTTCCTCTGCCTTGTCTGAAGCTGTATGTTGACAGTTTCATCTTTTCCAGTTTTGGGGATCCCAGTTCCACTGTTTGTAGTATTTGCTGTTGTGCTACAAATGTATACCCCATGGTGCCCCTGGGCACCCAGACCCCAAGGGTTGAACTTCACCTGATATCTACTCATCCCCAGCAGCCGGGCATCTTCCTGGGGCAGTGATAACTCACAGAGCCCAAGACTGTGATGGGTAGTCAGGATGTAGAGAAGTCTGACCAGAAATGTATCCCTCCCTTGAGGTAAGTTCTCCTCCCTTCACAGTTTTTAAGAGGAGACTATTAGCCTGGACGCCCACCTTCATGTCCTGGGCTCCATGGCCAGATACCACACAATTGCAGGCTCCTAATAGCGTGTGGTGTTGTGTGTTTTTTTGGGAAGCTCCCCTGAGCATCTTCAGGCTCATTGCACAGGCTCCCTCAAGCATGCTGAAGGCAGCAAAAGGAAAATGACAAAAGAAGCCTTGGCCACACTGTGCAGTTTTGGTCTTCAGAGCTCATTGCCAGCCTGTCCCATGGGCCCACACATCGAGCTGGGAGCTGGGGGTAGTTCTGACAGGGAATGCAGACAACCTTGGGGAGCAACAGGAGAGCTAGGGCTCAGATTTTCAGTTCTTCTCCGGCTGTGTCAACACTGTCTTTGAATCACGAAAGACAGAGTTTTATCTTGCCTGCTAAATGATCCTTACCCTTTCCCATTAAATAAGAGGCAACAGCCATGCTGGGAGCAGGATGCCACAGCAGAAGGGCACAGAATGGCTGGCTTTTCCAGCACTCCCCATCTGCAGGGGCACGTTTTACACAGTCCCTGGATTAGAGCTATTGCCACCCATTTTTCATAGGTTTTGGTCTTCCACATTTGGGCTTAAGAACTTAATACATCCTTCCTGAGTTTGAATTGTTTCTTTCTTCCATGTTTTCTGTTCTTTGAAATGAAGGTACAGGATGCTGCAGCTTGTGGAGGAGTCTGTTTCTGAGAGCAGGAAGAGCAAAAGCACGATAATCACTGCCTGTTGTCTGTGCGGTGTCTCTACATGTGCACCCTTTGACTCTGTCTGTCCCTTTTCCTCAGGTAACGCTGAAGGAGCACTTCAGAAAGTGTGACAGTGGTTTTGACCACATCCTTGAATCCTTAAAGCAAAGCTTTTTGGCATTTGGGAAGAAAAAAACAGCCACGTATGAGGTAAGAAATAAGTAAGAAAGTAAAAACAAGATACTATTCAGGAAATCACTAAGACTAGTCCCTGAAACTCTGGATGGCACCGTATTTGAACATTAATCCAAACAACAGTGTTATCTGTTGTTAAAAGGGCTTTTAAAGATCTAATGGTCTCAGTCCAGTTCCTCTATCCAACAGAGCTAGATATCTTCTTCACTGTGGCAGCTAGGACTTTTCTGTAATCTCAGCACAGAAACCAACAAGTGAAGAAATGTGGAAACTGAATGTACCTCCCAAATACATGGGGGGGAGCCTTGGGCCATCTCTGATCCTACCATTGCCCCAACACCATTATATTGGAAATCTCAACTTCTAAGGTGCTTCAACCTCAGTTGTAAGGAATATTTATCCCTTTGATGGAGGGTGGGCACACGGAGAGGTGAAAGGTCCAGATCCCCCCAGGACATAGTTTCTCAGGCAGAGAGTTAAATATGCCAGGGTTGGCAAAGAACAACCTCACAGAGTACCTTTACAGTAGCCTAAAGAATTTGTCTGGGGTCTCACGACACCCTTGAATCTGTTTCTTCAGCAATGAAATTGGTACCTGGGGTACCTTCTTTTGCACACAGGTTGGATTTGCTGCTGCTACCTGTGCCTCACATGTTCCCCGAAGCACTGGACTCCCTTTCTCTTACCCTCCCAGGTCTGCAGGCTCTGTGTCAGTGCCAATTTTAATTAACATTTTGATATGTGGAAAATGGTAATGGAACAGAAAAAGTTAGGAGTTATTGTGCTGTTATTTGGAGCCTGTCACTGGACATTATGTCACATTAGTGCTGGGGCAAGCAGCAGCTTGGTGGTGGAGCTCTGTGCCAGAGCTGTCTGTCTCTTGCTTTGTCTGTTTTGGACAGGGCTGGGGATTTCCTGTACCTTTGGGCTGCAGCCTAAAACTGCTCTGATCCAATTGCTAGTGAAAATGTGGTTTCTGTGCGGCAGCCCATCTCCCCTTAGAAAGGCTCACTTTCCCTCCCCCTTTCAGGCACTCCATGGTCTTGGCACTGGGGTTTCTCAGCAGGTAGTGGGTGTCTCAGAGATGCCCAGGTGCCCAAGGGTATGGCCCTGGGATGTGTCTAGTGGGGATGCTCCACAGAGGCTAGTTCTGGCTTTTTCCGTAGTCCAAGCTGTCCGCAAGTGATGTGTTTGTTAGCTTGGGGCTAAACCAAGTGTCACTGCTGCTTTGGAGTGTGAGTGACCTCTGGCTCAGCTAACTGGTCCCAATGCTTTTTATTGGATGTCTCCACACTTATCATCAATGTTTATGTCATCCACATAGAGCTTGGAGGTACTCCATGTGTTGGACCAGGCTTTTTAAAGGGATACTTAAGGAAATAAATGGGACAGCCATCTGCATGGACCCTATATCCGCTGTCTACACTGGTCAGAGTCTTCTTAGAGATATGGTCTGGTCCTTGCAGGGAAATTAATCTGGGTGTCTTTGCTCTGGAACAGGCCCTCGTCAAGGCTGTCAATGCCATTGTTATTACAGAATATGTGCAGGCCCTCCTGACCTCTTCCAGGAAACCATCTTCTGTGCAGAGGAGGAGGCTTGTCAGCAAGATAGAAGAAGATCATAGGATGCTACAAGCCATCTTTAAAGAGTGCTTAGTAAGTCTTTGATATCGTTACAGTTTTGCTCTCTGTCATCAAGAATGGTACCAACAGAGGAAAAGGCTCTGAAAGCAACAGAAAAGCTTAAGAGGTCTTATCACAGTGGTATCCAGCTTCGCAGAAATGACAATCAGATGTGCTGACGGCCCTTCTGATCTGCCAGAAGCTGTTAGTTTATAGTTTTGAAATGTGTGACTAGAGGAGGCAAGTTTCGCACTCCTGCCACTGAAATAAGAATGAGGCATGCTCCTCTGAGCTGGTGAGACAGCTCCAAATCTGTCAGCTCCCCCAGGCAAGCCTTTGGTACATGGCATGGGGATGCAGATGAGGAAGAGCTGTGTTCCTTCTGGTGCTTTCCTTTGAGCCTCTGGAGCGATGCACCAAATCAGCTGCTCCACATCTTCACCTTCTCCATGGATTGCCCTGTATGGAGGCTCCTCCCTGGACATGGGATATGTGTTGTTATCCCTCCGTCTGGCCTCCTCCCTCCCCACAGGCCCTTCCCAGCCCCTCAGAGCAGGGCTAATGGCTGCATGAGCCATTTCACTGTGCTGCAGCGTTTCCTCACAGGTGGAAACATGCTGATGCTGTTGTGGTTGGTGATGGTTGCAGGGAGGAGAGAGTCTTCCTATGGGGGTAAATACTTCACAGCATTAGGAGTTAAAGATGCATTCCAGAAGGGATAGATTGGGTGTAAAAGCAGAGCCACACCTTTGAAGAAAACTTGTGGAAAAATGCTAGGTCTGATTTGCAGAAGCAACTTCAGAAGCTTAAGAAACCCTCTTTGCTGAATTCATAATCCGGTGTAATTGGTAGTGCTGCACACGAGTGCCACCAGGCTGTCACATGGGTCCCGTGATTACCCAAGGGCAAGGACTGCAATGCCAGCAGCATCCCCTCCTGTGGCCACTCCAGCCGGAGAATGGCTGCAGTGCAATGTCCCCTGGCACAACTCTTTTGCAAATGCAGGCTGAGGGTGCCCAGGCACAGGACTTTGTAAGAGGCTGGACTGAACGTCATGTTAACAGTTGCAAAGTCGGTTCGCTAATAGGACTTGGGTGTGATAGAGCAGATAAGAAACCTCAGCTTTATTGGTTTTAATAATTTCACAAATTCCGAGTCATTCTCACAACTTGTGAATTTAAGCACTAGGTACTGGAAATCTATTTTCTCCTGGATGAGTCTCCCTGCAAGTCATTTGTCAGCAATTCTTACTTTGTCCAGAGAATAAAGTGAAATCAAAATGTTTGTCTGTAGGCTCCTCTAAAAAGCCCTCAGAATTAATGCGTTAGTTTCATGGTGGGAAGGTGGAAGCTGACAGTGTTTTGAGCTGAAGACCCAACTCTCCTGGAGTGATCAATGACAGACGAGTCAATGTTTTGAGCAATCAAGCCATTGGGATTAGCAGGAGGATTCTCTAATTTTACCTCTGAAGTTTACCAGCAATGCGGTGCTCAGCATCAGCTTTGGCAGTAATGTGCAAGGAAAGCTGGTTTTATAGTGTAAAGGAGATACAGGAAATCTAATTATCTACTAAAACCCTACATTCAGCTTGGGAAAAAAAAAGGCTGCATCTAGTTAGCACTGTTTCCCTTGCATCCCCAGGCTGTTTACTTTCTTACTTGATGCAGGAGCACCAAAAACCTTGTGGAGGAAATGCATAAGCGATTTGCAGGGGACAGGCTAATCCTCAGTCAAATGAAGCACACAGTTGTGCATGCAAAATATGTACTCTGCTGCAGACTGAATTTATCGTGCAGGCACTGCACAGGCTGCACCTGCTCTCTGCCCCGCTCTGCCCTCTCTTCAGGCTCTTCCTTCCCCTCTGTCCTCAGAAAACATTAGGAAATACCTTGCTTCTCTCCTAAAAGCAGTATGTGCCAAAGGCACTTAAGCACTGCTGACAAGACACCTCTTTTTTGTCCTTTTAGTTTGCAGGCTGTTTACCTCTAACCTTGCCTGTCTGTATAGTGCTTAACTAAATCTGACACCTTCAAATTAATTAGCATTTTGTAATAGTGAGCTTGCCAAGTATGAAGCTGTACAGTATCGGTGCCTTAGGAGCTGAGTACAGCTTGTGCGCTGTGCAGAGCCAGACAGGCTGTGTGTCTGCAGTGCAGAGGAAGAGGGGGAAGGCTGTCTTCAAATATTACTATTATTTTTAATTTATGTTCGATGCGGAGGTGAGCCGCACTGAGAATGCAGCCTGCCGTTTCTAATGCCCCGCGGAGATCAGGGGAACCTGCCCTCGTTTGGCAGCCTGTTCTCCAGGTTTGCTTTGTCACAGAGTGTCTGTTGACGTGATGGCATCAATAATTCAGGGAAGCAATTTAATTGCATTACCGCACCGATGAAAAATGTGAGCAAGACCTGAAGCTCTCTCTTGGCAGATCATCCGCATTCTGCTTCCTCCGGTTTTCCTAAAAATGCTGTGTGTTTCTTGATGAGGATTTCTTCTTCTGTGTGCTCCAGTTTAGAGGGAGATGACCATATGCAGCAGCTACCAGCCATGTCATGTACTTTGCAGTGTCCAGCCGTGCTTCCCATTTTTTCTGTTTTTCAGTTAGAGGATCTGTGTCCTCTCAGCCACTCTCCAAGGTCACTTTTCTGTCCCTGGGCTTGCTCCAGGGCAGCAGAAATGCCATTATGTCTGGCCAATAGGGCTTTTTTTTCATATAGGTACAGGGCTGTGCTACCTCTTGAAGCAAACCGCTTCCCAAAGGGTGAAAAGGCCTTGAGAGGAGAGGTGATGTAGGGAAAAATGAGGTAATTTTGCCCACTTTGCCAAAGGAAATGCAGGAGGGGATTCTGTACTGATGAAGGTAGTGACCCAGCTGCCCTGGAAGCAGTCTGTGGCTACACCCCAGTTTCTTTTCTCCTACCCTGGAGGGAAAACAGGCTTCTATACACTCACAGACAGTCCTGCAAAGCTCCTAACCCATGCAGTGAGATCCCCAGTCTGATACAAGTCCAGCTTTTAGTGTTGTATGCTGCTTCCTCTGCCCTGAACACATCTTTGCTTCTCTGCCCAGGGTCCTGCAGCTGGTCCCCTCAAGGATCCTATAAAAGCAATTTTAGAACTTATTCAAACTTCCGATGCTGAGGGGATGAAAATAGCCCTTCTACCCATTCTCAAAGAATTTCCTGATCTAAGGTAAGGTCTTTTATTGGTTTGACTTCTGTAGTTTCTTACATGTTTACTTGCCACCAGAAGACCTACAGCAATATTAGTCCTGCGATACTTTTTGCAGAGTGCTGGGCCAGGCACAATGCTTACTTTTGGATGCACTCGGCGCTGCCTGTTCACAGGTGCTGATTACAAGGTTTATAACTTTGCCAGACGTCAACCAGTGGAGTTGAGATGTCCTTCTGTAAAGGTGAAGGATAGATGAGATGGCTGTCGACAAAGCAGGAATGCTATGGAAAAATGCTGCCTGAATGGACAGTTTACAGGCACATGTGTGCCAAACGTAGGTTTCAAGAACATGCTTAACTCAGGCATTTCATAGCTTCCAAGGACTAGGCTTTTGGCTTTAACACTTCACCAATCCTTTTCTGAAAAAAAATCCTTTTTCGCAAAATCCTAGGTGTATTCAGCAAGAATATACACTTCCATTTCTCAAAGGCATTTCTTTTAAAAGAAATTAAATCCAATTTTTATTAGGAAAGTGAGATCTTAGCTAACTGCATTTGTTGCAAGTCTGTGGTTTATTACATCTATCTTTTGTTCTGATGCCTTGTGCTAGTGACTGTATTTTTCCAAGTTAACATGATTACAGTGTGAAGCTCTCTGTCGCAGGGTGCAATGTAAAGGACAGATGTAAAGGCCAAAAGTGTGAATAGCTTGAAATGGGGAACAGACAATTTGTGGTCAATAATTATTTCAGTGCCTATTCAACATGACAGTCATGATATAACCCCCAGCAACGGAAGTCCTTAAACTGCAGACTGCCAGAAGCAAAAAAAAAAAAAAAAAGACAAAGAGAGATCGTGTTGTGCTTCATCTGGGTTTTATATTCTTTTCTTAAGCATTTACTGCTTCTGAAGATGCTATAGAGCTAAAAAGCTGCTTATCTGATACAGCATATCAATTCTTACTCTCTTAGTACATATATATGTACATATATAAATAGTAGTATATATATAACTGTGTCTTTATATATATATATATGTATATATATATACCTAGTATAGGAAGTGGGCATAGGGAGTTCTCAGAAGAATGTTATTTTGATCCAGATCTCAGAGGAAGTCATCCTGGTGTAAGTAGATGCACTGTTCTTGATTTCAGAAGGTTCCCGTGTGTTTAAAACTGTTTGGCTTGGATCCGTTTGCCCTGTTTGTTAATCAGACTAATGTGATGTGGCCCTGCTCAGCGAAGCGATGCTATGTAGAACAAGAATCCTATAGCCTTCCAGATGAACCAGCAGTAGCTCCATTTGAGGGGATAAAAGATACCAAAAATGCTTCCAAATGGTGAAATGTAGAGTTACCTGAAACCTATTATGGAGGGTACAGATGTTTTTCTAGAAGAAACCTGAGGTGAAGATTTCCAGTTTCATGGGGATGCCGTGTGCACGGGGCTTGGGACCTGTGAGCGCAGCCATATCCCACACAGTTCTTGTGATATGGCCTCCTCCTTGTTAGGTGGTCAGAGGGTGTCATAGAGCAGCTCAGCAGTTTCCAGTCTTTTGTCTGGATCAGTGAAACAGAGTGATAGGAAGCAAACTTTTTTTCCTTGACTCATTCACTGACCTGCCTTCTTCTCCTTTTGGAAAGGAAGGAACATCTGAGTGCAGTGCTGGACATCAAAGACTCGCTCAGCCGAGAAGACAGAGCTGCTCTCTTGAAGGCATTTCATGATAATTGCAGGCAAACAGAAAGAGAAGAAAACTTGCTTTTTGCAGATATAGAAGTAAAACCTGGAAAATATGGACTTTGTGGCTGCCTCTGCTGTTAGCAAAGGTAGGTGTGTGTGTAAGCGTGCTTGTGTGTAACACACGCACCCACACAGGCGTCGGCATTCCTGCTTACAGGGAGGTGGAATGACTATGGCTGTAGCGTCACGTCCCCGAGGTCCTTGTTGCTGGTTCAACTTCCCTCTCTCCACCTGCAAATTTCCACACCGTGAAACATCAAGTTGTAGGCAGTGCAGGGCCCCGAATGCTTTGATGTGTGATTCAGGTTACAGCAGGGACAAAGGAGAAGACGGGGCTGTGTCTGTGTGGCCCCACAGCAAGGTCTCTCTGCAGCATCCCCTCCCTCCCAACTCTTCCCATGTGTGCATGGGCAGGGGCTCCCAGGCAAGCGCTGCTGCCTCCTGGCAGGGCATGCTGAAGGATTTCCTTCTCGGGATGCCCCCTCCAGGAGAGCAGTGTTAATTAAAATGGGCTTGGTCCTGTTCGGGTGACTGTGCCCTGTTGCAAGCACCAGTGGCGAGGGTGCCCCCTCTGTGCTGTCAGCAGCAGCACCAGTGGCAGAAGGGAGGAGGGATAAAAGTCAGAGGGATGACTGTCACTGTAAGGTCTTAAATCCCCTGGAGTGAATTGCCAGGGCTCATTTGGAGCACCTGCAATCTCCTTTCAGTTTCTTAAGGGATTCCTTCCCAGTCGCAAATTGGGGATTTTTTTTTTTTTGGGGGGGGGGGGTAAGCTGCAGCAGACCTTGAAACTAAGCAGGTCCTCATAGTTCAAAAATACTTCTTAGTGGAGAACATGCAGCTGTTTGCTTCACTTTAAATAATCTGCAACTTTTTTTTAGTCCAAATTTTTCAAGCTCAGAGGCAGAGAATTTTGTTTTATCTTTGCCAGGCCAGAGCCCTCAGCTATCAGAAATAGTCCCCCGCCGGTTAATATTTACGGATTGTCACCACTCACCTTGTGTTGGATAAGCCGACTAGACTATCTCAGGTTGAGAAGCACAGTTCCTTTCCACCTCCTCCTCTGCTCTCCAGTGTCATCATTTATTTATAGTTCCCCATGTTAGCAGATCAGGGATGAGTTACGCAGGGCTCTGACCTGGGGCCTCCAGGCACAAGCAGACAGCGAGCTACCCTGGTAGCAGGGAGAGAAGGCAATTAGAGAAACAATTAATAAGCACACAAGCTTTCCCTTCCTAATGAAAACTGATTCTGATACAATGAACTGTCTATCAGCCACTCTTATACTCTCCTTTAAAGAAATTACCCGTGGCATCACCTTTGCTTTAGAAACGGTATTGAGGAATGTGTTTTTAAAACACTTAATTCCCTTAATCTCCTGTTTGCTGAAATCCCCTGGGTAAATAGGCTCCCAAATCTCAGAAGTCCTGGCTGAGTCTGCAGTGTGGTGGAAGCACGTGTGTAGCACAGGTTGGTAGCCTCACCTGAGCCCAGGGGTAGCAGTAACAGTGAATCAGTTATAGCATGTGCTCAAAGGAAGGTCACCTTCCTCCTTCTATCCCAGCCCTGCAGTTTTGCTGCCACGCTCTGGGGTGTGACCTGCAGGTACATTGGGAATCCATCTGCTTTCTTCCAGCCAGGAACACAATAATAGCATGTATTTGTCCCTACTGCATGTGGAGGCAGGAGGACTTTGGAAAAGTGTTATCTTTGGTTGTTTCATGTTAGCATGAAATGACCTCCCAGAAGAGGAGTGAGCAGGTTTGGCTAGAGTGGGCAGGGAGCAGCAGGGATGCTGCCCATGGCTGTGGGCCCATGAATTCTGTTAGCCAAAGTAGCCCAGGAACTGGAGCTTTTCAGCAGGTAAATGTCAATACAGCTTCATGCAGGAGTCGGTGCATAGGAGGGATGTTTTTGCTGTTTGACTCTTGCACGTGTTCTGACGAGTGCTATTTAATTACTCAGCTTTTTTCTTGCCTTCCCTCAAGGCCTACTGCGAGAAACATGAGGTCTCGTTCCCACATGACAGCATCTGCAATCACAGCTCCTTGAAAGCTTCAGGGACCCATGCAGTCGGATGCACAGAGAAGCCTGACAGCTATGGAAGACACAATTCCTGCACTTTTTCAGGAAAATCACATGGCCCAAATCCTACTCTTCTATGCAAAGTCCAGGTGGAAGATGAATGGGATATGACAGAAAGACGTTCCTTCAAAATTTTCTAGAAATTGCTGCTTAGCTGAGTCCTGGTGGTTATTCCCAGGATGTGGCATGGTGGTGTGTGGAGGAGGAGGAAGGCTCCCCCTCATCAAATTTCTCTGTTTCCATCCCTTGTTTCGTACAATCTCACATGAAGCCAGGGACCGCTGCAGCACACGGTGTCCTAGCAGATGACACGGCATCACGGCATCGCAGTCTCCCCCACAGAACCCAGACCCTCTCTTAGGGAATCCTGCCTAGCCCATGGTGCCAGCAGTACCTGCGGGTTTGGGCACCTGGATCCACCCCTCAAAGCCTGACCTGCACCAGGAGGGGTGCAAACAGAGCTGCCTCTTCCCTTGCTCCGCTCACATGAAGGCTGTGACCTGTTTTTGGGACAGCCTGCCGTGGCGCTGGCTGTGGGATGGGGAGCTCTTCCTGTATGAGTTTTACAGCTGGCTCTGGAGCACAGTCTTGGATTCATTTGTATACCTCAGTTACTGGAAATTTCCTCTTGGAGAGGGAGGGGAAAGCCTCATGGGAAGCAAGCAGTGAAAGGAGCTGTTTGTCCCAGCCTCCGGGCAAGGTCTGTGCTGTTTTCAGATGTAAATAGGCAGTTCCACCGGAAAACACTGACTTTTCTTCCCAGTTATCTATGGACTGGTCACAACCTCCAAGCTGGATGAGGTTCAAGGCCCTCCTTTGCTGTTGTGTTAATATAGGCCATTACTGCTCCTCTCTGTCCGTGTAAACAAGCTACCTCAGAAGTGCCAGTGCTTTTCTGCAAGGCCATTCGCCCTTGAATCTGCTTCCCTAACAAGAAAAGGGACAAATTTGTGCATAGCCCATCAATGTGCGAGGCAGGGGACAAGTCAGGCCCTGGGACTGTGGGAAAGAACGAACTTGGGTGGGTGCTGCCACGCTCTGCAGTGCTGTGCTGTCACCCTAGGGACGTGGGTGTCCCGGCTCAGGGGCAGCTTGTCTGCCCAGAGCCCTTTGTGCAGACGGGGTCCTGTGAGCTTGACAGGTTTATAACTGTCACGAGCTTTGCTTCTGGCACAGCACTGAGCATGGGGCAAGTCCAGAGAAGAGGGAAGGAACAGGCTGCTCTGTCTCCAGGGAGTCCTCTGTGGGCTTTTGGGGTACCATGAAACCTCGGCATTGTTACATTCCATCCCTCACATCGTTAAAGGGCAGTGAGAACGTCCCATGGCCTGCCTGCCCTTCCTGACTGCATGTCTGCTTCAAAGGCCCAGCTCCTACATCCCTTGCATTTAATAGCTGTCCATTGCAGCTTCGGTGAGACCTTTCCTGGGATGTGGGGAGGCTGGGGGAGCTGGCTGAGGTGCAGCCTGGCCGGGTGGCCGTGGGTCGGGCTGTGGGGCTGGGTGGACGCCTGCCCTCCGAAGAGCGCCAGCCCTGCTGGGCATGCTGGGCCAGTCACCCTCCCCTCCCGCCTAACTGCACATTTTTTTCAAGCGCGGGAAGGGATGACAGACCCGAATGTGGCAGCAGGGTCAGAGTCAGCCTATGCCGATGGGGACTTCAAGCAACAAGCCTTCCAGAGAAAATAAATAAAAACCCCTCTGACATTTCCATCACGGTCAGGCTAAAAATAATCCCACAGCATGTGGACAGTTCCTGCCATGTACATGTCGATGTCGATGTACGTCTCTGCCATTTGACATTCGCAGGCGGATGAGGGTATGTTCTGCTTGCAAGCAGCGGCTGGGATGCTGGGCTTGCCGCTACCGACCCTGTGGATGAGATGGCTGTGGACAAGCCCCACGACATCATGGCTGCTGCTGTGCCTGTCCTCGCTGGGCAGGCAGGGGTTGGGCAGCACCTTCTGCTCTGTGTGTGTGTGGAGAAGCACCACTTTCAATGAGGTTCCTTAGCAGCAAGTTTCTGCACCTCGTGTGTACCATCCCCTCATGGAGAGGGCAAATAAAGACTTGAATTTGTCCGGGAGGTTTGGCACTGGTGTGAGGCTTTCCAGAGCTGGAAGGCCCAGGGATGTTGTCTGGGGTGGACATGGGGGGGGGGGTGTGTGATGGGGAGAGGCCGCCTGGTGTGGAGGCAGATGGTGTGGGAGGGATGTCCTCAGCCACCAGCAAGTCACCTGGGGAGAGCAGATGGTGTGTGGGGAGGCAGCGGCAGGGGGGATGGTGGGTTGCTCCCTGGGGCTATTTGGGGTGATCAGGGAGGGAAGGGGAGGCTGTGGGGAAGGGGGATGAGGGATTTCCCTTGTCTGGGGGGATTTCAACCCACTCTGCTCTGTGCCCTGACCTTCTCAAGTACCCAGCCTCCTCCTTTCTATCCTTCACCCTAGCCTGGGGTTAAAGCGCTCGGGTGGGATTTGTGCTGCTCTCTGTGGAGGGCTGGGAAGCAGGATCACACTTAGGATCCTTCTGCAGGATTCTCTCATGGCCTCGGGATGTGGGCAGGGGCAGCACTGCCGTTGCCATCAGCCTGCCAGGGCTGTCATGGAGCCATGCTGAGCATCTCCCCCTTGCCCTTGTGTCCAGTGGCTCCACCACCACAAGCAGGACAGGATCGCTCGGAGCTCAGCACCCAGAGGCTCCCTGCACAAAGACCCTCTCCCACTCCCTCTGCACCCCAGGTTTCATGGGGATCCCCTTGGCGCCAGGGTCACGTCACTGCCATGCTCACCCATCACCCAGACATGCCAGCCCTGGGGATGTGGGTAGCAAGGAGTGACATGCTGCTCCTGGTGGTTTGATGCTCTGGCTTTTTTTGGAGCTGCTCATTGTCTGTCACCTCTCTGGCTCTGCACTGGGCTGACGAGTTGTGTGGTGAGTAACGATTTGTCACCCATGTCCCCCACGCTGCTCGGGGCTGGGGTTTGGCTGCCCGCTTTGAAGTGCTGCATGCAGCAGAGCTTCACCAACCACCCCTGTCATTTGAGCTCCCGTCTCCAAGGGTCACCTTCAGTGCTCGATGCTGAAGACAGTGGAAAACAGACGCTCCTTAATTATGCTGCAAAGTCTGAGGAAAGACCTGGTGTTTGCTGAGGTGCACCTGCACTTCCTTGGTTTAGTTAGTGGCTTTGCCAAGGATGTGTGACAGTGAATGGAGGGCTTGAGGGTGAAAAAACAGGTAATACTGAGAATCTGGGACATGCTGAGCTCTGTTGGATAGCAAATGTACACGAGGAGAATGAATCTCTAAAACCATGAGACCTCGGAGAGGGCAAGCCACTTGCTGTTTGCAAAATGATACAGTAAATTGTGTTTTATTCCCTTTCCTCGCCCCTCCCGAGAGGAGCCTGTCCTGGAAAACTTGTTTCCTGTGCTGGGAAACTTGTACCTTGATCCCAGTATTGACTGGAACAACCTGCACCCACGTTTGAGGATTTCCTCTCCAGCCTCGGGCTCTGCCAGCACCGAGCTGGGGAGCGATGCCTGACCCACAGGTGGGGATGGGTGCCTGCGTGGGATCGGCAGCATGACAAAAGCCACCACAGGTAATTCCCCCACGGGGAAACCCCCCAGCACTGAAGGTTTGATTCTAAGACTTAAATATCTGTCTTTACCCAGCACCCCATGGTCCCTGTGGGAAGAAGGAGGAGGCACTGGCGTGTGCTGAGGTCTCTTGCTCTGCACCAAGGGCTCGACTAGGTCCCCCCAGTTTCCCCCAGTGGCCCTGGGGACACCCTGGACCGGGAAAGGTACACACCTGGTGCCATCTAGTGGCACTAGGACATGGAAAGGGCCGTGGCTCTTTTATATTTGTTATTTGTATTATTATTATGGGGTATTACAGGGGTATATGCCTGCGTGGCATATCAGCTGTGTGGGCTGTGCGTGGCCCCTTACCAGGGTGTGCGGCTTGCAGGAAAACAAAAAGTTGGGAATTCTGGTATAAAGTAGGATTCACAGAGCACATAGATATTTCTGCCAGCCAAATAACCGGCAGTTTTGTGGGAAGATTGTGAAAGAAAGTGATGAGCAGAATTGTCAGGACGTGTCCTCCACAGCCAGAGCTTGTGAGCACTCAGAGAGGTCGAGGGACCGTGCTGCAGAGCTAGGGCCCAAGCAACTGATTTCTTCCATCTCTGCAGCAGTCTGGGTTCCTGCTGCAGTTAAGGGCTTTAGGATAAGGTTTTAGTTGGCTTAATCTGACCTAAGGCCATATTGTCACCAGAAGACAGGTCTCTGCCCTCAGCGCTGGGTGCCTTCCCACTACCTCCATCGCGTTGGCTCTAGGGGTCGGCTCCACTTCTGTGACAGAAAATTAACAGCCAAAATAAATAGTTCTGCATGGGTTTGCCTCTCTTCTTTCCTCCTCAGGGGCTCTGGGGCAGTTACCTCTCTCTGAGCTGCAGCTGCCAGCTCCACACCTGCTGACTCTCCTGTCTCCTACTGCCATCCCAAAGATTGCGATTTTCAGCCTGTTCCCAGCTGCCCTCCCCGAGCTGCCCCTTTGCCCACGCTGGACGGAGCCGTCCCCTCACTGGCAGTTCACTGGCCGCAGCCTGCAGCATCGCAGAGAGCGGGGGGCTGCGCTGCTGCCTGTGCCTGCCTGTCCTGCTCGCCCTCGCTCACGCAGCCTGTGAGGGGGCCATTGCGTATTGCCCAGATGGGCTGTTCTAAAAGGGGTGACAGTCTGCCAGCAGTTACAAGAAATGGGCTGGGTTTAAAACAGCTGCTGGGAAAACCCCTGTGTTTCAGGACTGGGACAAAGTATTTGCAAGGACTTTTGCAAGAGTGGATTGTCTGGAGTGGTTTGTTATATCATATATCCTTGCAGGGTTTTGGAAAAAATGCAAAGCAAATTGTGGTTCACTGATGAGTATCAGATTTTTTTCCTTCACTGGATTATACCCGCCGAACTTCTCCACACTGATCTTTTGTGCCTAACAAAATGGGCTTGTGCTATGCTGAATGATGTCACTTTATTCCCCTCCAGACTGCCCAGTGCTGAGAAAGATCTGAATCTCCATTCCCAGACACTATCTGCGACTTCTGCTGCTGCTGCTGCATGGTCCGTGGCCCATTTCACTCACGTCTGCTGGGGTCTCTTCCAACATGAACCAAACTTGGGAGAGCTGGGTCTGGCAAGGGGAAGGATGAACCCATGCTGAGGTGCTGCAGCCCAGAAAGGGGCTGGGGTAGCCGCTAAATACGAGATCTTCCTTAAAAGCTCTGTGGAAGGGGGAGAGCTCTTCTGTGCACAGGCTAAAGGCTGTGCTTCGCCTGGTGTGAAGCACCCATGTAAAGATCAGCATGGAAGAAGCTTTGGCATTGCACAAGACTGCATTTTGCCACCCTGCCACACATGTCAGTGGCCTCGCCCTTGCTGCACGGGTGACAACATACCAGGAGCGACCTGGTGTGGGTGGCAGCATCTGTCAGCTCTGGGCTGTGGCCACCAAGGGCATCCTTGTCCCCACAAGTCTGAACTGCTTGTCGCACCCTTAGGTGTCCCCGCTGCGGCTCCAGGCAGGGCTGTTTGGTCAGGGCAGCCAGGGGCTGGGTTGGGGCTGGTCTGTCAGTGGAGCTAGGGAGGCCAGGGGCTGCTGCCTGCCCTGGGGGCTGCTGCGGAGGCAGCGGTGATGGTTCCTGGGCATGAGGTTAAAGCACATGCTGCAAAGGGCAGGACACAGCCACAACTGCAGCACTTGTCTGCAACTTGGTCCTGTGCAGGGTAGGGGACAGGAAAGCGCCAACCCCTCTCCTCCATACTGCGACCTGCTTGTCTTGAGACACGACTCAGGCGATTGCTGCTGGGGTAGCTGGACATCTCCTGACCTCCCTGATGGTTTGCACCCCCTGAGTGTGCACTGGTGAGGCAGGGCTCCCGCTGGGGCTGACTCAGCCAATAGCCCACCAGGTGACGGCTGCAGGGGCCTTACTGTAACCGTGTTTCATAACCCTTTCATGATGAACCGTCTTTTGCAGATTGTCCAGGTGCCTGCCAGGACGGGCACTGCTGGTTTTCCTTTGGAACAGCAGCATGAAGGGAATTGCAATGACAGACCTCCCCCTGCCAAGGTGCCACCCTGAGCTGGGGCTGCTGCAACATCCACTCCCCTGTAATTAATTTCAGTTGTTAATAAGCTCTGCTTTTACTCTTTCACCCTGCCGCAGTGGCCTCCCTGGCAGAGGGGCCACTCTCCCCTACCTGCTCTCGGGGCAGGCGTGTAGTCACCTCGCCCCCCCAAAAGTGAGGAGGTCTGATCGTCCCAGCCCCAAGTCAAGCTGCGGTCCCCTCCTTGGATGCCTTGGATGACTAAGTTGCACTTGGGTCACAACAACCCCAGACAGTGCCACAGGCTTGGGGAAGAATGGCTGGAAAGCTGCCCGGCAGAAAAGGACCTGGGGGTGCTGGTCGACAGCCGGCTGAACATGAGCCAGCAGTGTGCCCAGGTGGCCAAGAAGGCCAACAGCATCCTGGCCTGTATCAGCAATAGTGTGGCCAGCAGGAGCAGGGAGATGATCGTGCCCCTGTACTCGGCACTGGTGAGGCCGCACCTCGAATGCTGTGTGCAGTTTTGGGCCCCTCACTGCAAGGAGGACATTGAGGTGCTGGAGCGTGTCCAGAGACGGGCAACGAAGCTGGTGAAGGGTCTAGAGCATGTGTCTTATGAGGAGCGGCTGAGGGAACTGGGGCTGTTTAGCCTGGAGAAGAGGAGGCTGAGGGGAGACCTTATTGTTCTCTACAGGTACCTGAAAGGAGGTTGTAGTGAGGTGGAGGTCGGTCTCTTCTCCCAAGTAACAAGTGATGGGACAAGAGGAAATGGCCTCAAGTTGCTCCACGGGAGGTTTAGATTGGCCATTAGGAAAAATTTCTTTACTGAAAGAGTGGTCAAGCGTTCAAACAGGCTGCCCAGGGAAGTGGTGGAGTCACCGTCCCTGGAGGTGTCCAAAAAACGGGTAGATGTGGCACTTCGGGACATGGTTTAGTGGGCATGGTGGTGCTGGGTCAGCGGTTGGACCTGATGATCTCAGAGGTCTATTCCAACCTACTGATGCTATGATCTTTGCCGGTGCGGCGCCCGTGTGAAGCTGGGACCCGCCACTAGATGGGGGTCAAACCTGCGGGAAGGGCCGGAGCCGCGGGCCGCGGCGGGGCAGGGCCCACGCGTGGGGCCGGGCCGTGCCAGGCGCCCCGAGCCCGGCTGCGGGGAGGCAGCGGGGCCGGGCCCCGTGAGGGCGGCGCGGGAGGGGTGCCCGTCACCCCGGGGGGCCGCTGGGGGCCGCGGTGACCTGCGGCCGCTTTCCTGCCTGCCCTTCGCTGCTGGGGATCAGCGGGGCCCGAACCGTGCCGCCCCGCTCTCTGATACTCTTGAGCCCAGTCCCACTGTTTTTCATCTTAAAAACACAGGACAGCGGAGCTGGATTCACTTGCAGAGGCAAAGCTGCCTCCTGGCTGGAGCACTAAGAGCGATCCTTGTGTTCTGCCTCAACACCCAGTGAGGGCCCTGGGGTGGCTCCCTGGTGCCCCAGCCCCCGGGGGCTGCAGAGCCCCCGGCCGGCAGGCTCACCCCACTCTCCTGCCCGGGTGGAGTGGGGCTGGGCGCCGGGAGCTGCTCTGGGCCGTGGCAGAGGGGCCACTGCGGATGTGCTGCTTCTGCCGTCGTGCTTACACTTATGTTTCCTATAAAATCCCCGCCAGCTTGCCCGTCTTTCCTCCCTGGGGCCTGGGCCGTGGCAAAAGCGCTGTGCCAGGTCTGTTGCCATCCGGGCCCTGCCCTGTGGCCAAATCTCACCTGATCCCAGAGGCTCCCCAGCTGGAGCCTGTTCCTTCCCTGCCCTGGGCAAGGCCCTGCAGCCAAGCTCCCCTGCCCTAGTAGGGTTTGCTCCTCTGGGGGCTGCAGCTGTCCTGGCTATCCCTTGGCCCCGGCTCAGCCCTGTGCCCAGTGCACGGCACCTGCTGCTGGTGCTTCAGTCCTGGCAGGTTCCCCTAGCAGGAGTCTGGGCTGCAAGGGGAGAAACGCTGTGAGAAACAGGGTGCGCTAGTTCGAAGCTCAAACCTGTGGTGGTTTCTTTATAGAGGCTGTGGTTGGCTGGTGGGGATGTAACAGGGGATCTTCCTGCTCTGTTTTGTGTCATCGGTAACCAGCACTGTCAGCGACTCCTTCTTGGCTCCTTCTTAAACAAAACAAGCCCAGGCAGGTGGAGCTCAGGCTACAAGATCAAAATTAAAAATAGTCACGACCGAGATGTTTTCCCCAAGACTGCCTGATAACCACACAGGCTGGGATCACTGTGTGGGCACGGTGGGAAATGTCTCCGTGTATCAGACATTTGTCGCGGGGAGGGAGGAGAGGTGACAATGACTGCAAGAGCCAAGTGCCCATTTCCTGTGGGGCAGACAGGGGCTTGAGGGGCAAAGCTCTGGCACTATTTTCCATATTGCCTGCCTGAAAACCGGGGCCCTGGAGGAGCGCAGAGCTGCCAGCAAACCTTGTTCCTTCACAACACATGAAGAAGTCTTGAGGTTTCTTGAGAGTGACTGGGGAAGAGCTGCTGTCACGCGACCAGGGCTTGGTATCAAAGCCAGCGTGGAGCTGAATTTCCCTGAAGATAGACTTGCCTTGCCTTGCCTTGCCTTCCTTTCCCTTTCTTTCCCTTCCCCCTGCTGTGTTTCTTTCTAGAAACATTTTTTAACCTGTTTGAGGGCCAACATCTTGTCTTTCCTCAATTAAGCTATGTTGGTTCCTTCAATGCTTACTCAGGGGTCACGTTTCTGGACTGTCAGTCATTCTCTCTTGTCTGCAGGACTCTGCAGTGCCAAGAACGGACACTGTACATAGCTGAGCTCTGACGATGACAGCTGGAGCAGGGGAGTTTCTTTCCGTGTTGCCCAGGTGTCACTCCTTTTTGCAAGTCCCAGCTAGAGGTTGCCTTTTTCACAACAATGTGTTGACATAACCCGTTCATGACCCATCATTATTCCAGAGTGTTTGGGTTTTTGCAGTTATTACTAAATGGGCAATTTCCTCCCTGTATTTGTGCAGTTGTTTACTTCTGTGTCGTTGCCATGTGCTGTTCTTGTTCTGATTGAATTGCATCCTATTTGGTTTGGTTTATTTTTTTTCTAGATAACTCCAAGATCAGATCCTGTCCCCAGTCCCTGGCCACCACACTTGCAGTGCCTGAATCTCTCATGAGCATCCTCCGTGTTTCAGCATCCAAATCATTAATGAACCTGGCTCAGACCAGACTCCTGTGGACTTACACTCAATACCCCATGGAGTTTTGCTCTGATCGTGAATCTCCATCCAGTTTTGTGTCTGCCTCCCAGAAGCTTTGCAAGAGCAGACCCCCAGCCTGAGGTCTGTATGCCCAGAGAGATGTGCGGTGCTCCCCAGAGCTGCACCAAGCTATGGCCAGCAGTGACATCCCTCCTGCTCCACTGTCTCATCCCTGCTGACACTGTCAGGTGTAGTGCTTGGCACCGGCAGGGACCACGATCCCTACCTCACTTATTTACACGAATGGTGCTTGAGATGGTGTCAAAAACCTTACTGAAGTCAAGAGTCCCAACATCTGCAGCTACTCTGCTCTCAGGGAGGAGAAACTCCTGCCATGGAGGGAAAACAAATAGATGTATGCAGAATAAATTTGATTAAAACAATCTTGGTTTATTTTCTTGGTGTCGTTTTCATGCTTAAAACTCTTTAATTCTACTAATATTTTTCCAGGAAATAACCTCAGGGCTTATTCCTCCTCTCCCTTAAAATCAGCTTGCCCTTGCCCAGGAGCCACCTCCCTCTTGGCCATCATGCTGGATGGCTGCGAGATGGCTTCAACCAGTCTTCCAAACACACTGTGCTGGGACAAGTTGGGTGGATGAAATCTACCTCTGGAAGCCTCTGGTTTATTTAGGCTGCAGTTGGACGCACAGTTTGTTAGCGTTATCTTATTTCATTTATTTTTTGGCAATGTCGTTGGCATAAGCAGCCCCTGCTGCACGCCCCCCCTCCAATGCTAGTGCAGCTGTTGGGGGCTGGGGAGGGGGCAGCAGTGAGGAAGGGTGACGGAGACTGCTTAAGCCAAGGCTGATGCTGGAGCAGATGCACCTCCCAGCACTCACAGTTGTGTTCCCCTGGTGATTCTCATCCCTTGGTACCAGCATCTGTGCTTCAGCTTTCAAGTTGTTCCCCAGATGCTTGTGCCACAGTTTTACATGAATCTCCTGGAATTTGAATAACTTGTTTTCTTTCTGTAATTCCTTCTTAAACTTCAGGGGATTAAGGAATTTTTGGTTCAGCTGAATTCCCATCACACTGCATACCGTCCTCCTGCACTGGGAGATTTTTTTGTGCCTTTAATATTATTTCCTGAGGAGCTGCTTGATCCTCTAAATTCCACTTTCCCCTTAGACTGACCTGCCCTGGGGTCTTTCCTGTCGCATCTGTGTCTGTGGCAACCTGCCCCCACTGACTTTTTTTTCCAGCTCCTCCTGTCCTAAGAATTGGCATCTCTCTGGTCTCTTCATCCCTGGTGCCTACCTTCCTCTGCCCAGGGCTGGATCCCTTCTCCCACCCCATGAAGAAGTGGATCAGGAAAGCAGTGCTGAGCCCTGCATACTCAGTGCAGGGCTGAGGAGCACTTCCCAAGGTATCTGTGGAGGCTCAGGCTCACAAGAGGCATCCCTGGGGTTGAAGCAGGGCATCCCACAGATATGGCTAGGTTGAGCCTCTCTGGAAGCGGGGGTGGGTGGGTGGGCAGAAGAGCAGGGGTCCCTGGAAGGAAAAGGGGATCTCTCCAAAATAGCAAACCGGGGGTATAAGAAGTCTGAGAAGGAGGATAGCCTGGAGGCTGAGGGCAGCCAGGCTGCTTCATGCACATGGGTGCCTCCGAAGCTGCCAGCCTCTGGAGCAGCACAGGGCTGTATTGTTGATGGGAACAACCCTGAGTGAGTGAACTCCAGATAAATCATCCTGCAGCTGAGCTTTGGGCTGAAAACGCTGCAGGATGCCCAGGGAGATCTTGGCATGTGACCCTGCAAAGAGCTGTCAGAGAGTAACACTGTGCCTCAGTTCCCATTTTAGAGCTGCAGCACTGCTGCTACATGCTCTCTCACATTTTGTCCTGTGTGTCCCAGCTGTAGGAAGGTGCAGGGGGCTTGTCTGTCTTGTCTTGCTGCAAGGTTGTGTAGGTAAACCCTCTTCAGCAGAGGCTGAGCTGCCAAACCCCCTGGGGTTAAGGTGTGTGTTTGGGGCTTTCCCTCTCCTATCCCAGCAGAATCAGAATGCTGGGCTTGTATTTAAGGGCTGGCATGGCTGTAAGGATGTGGGAAAAGCAGCGATTCTGGGAAATCATGTGCCTCCCCAAGCTTTTGGAAATGGTCAGTGCTGCCAAGCATGACACAAGCTCATATTTCTGCATGCTTTAAGGACTGTGTCAAAGCAAGGCTGTAACTACCAAAGAAGGCAGAGTGTGGCTTGAGTAATTTGATTGGGAAAGTTGTACTCTTCCCAGAGGAGCAGCTCCTCCATCCATGGAGAAATAACAGAGTGCTGCCTCGAAGGAACAGCACTCTGGGTTTGCCTAGACACCACCCGATTTCCATTTTCATAAATGCAGAGATGTTTATGTTAGCCTCAAATGTTTTGCACAACACTGAACTCCTATGGTTTCAGCATGGATGAAATTCCCCTTTCGCCTCAGATAGGGTGCAGCTGGGTACCTCTTTCTTGGCTGTGAGTAAGGGCTGGGGACAAGTTCCTCTGCAGGGCAGGTTCTCCTTGGGCTGCTGGGCTCTGCCAGCATAGGCAGGGCAACACTGCTGCACCACCGAGGTGCTGACACTAGATACCAACAGCAAAGGCCGTCCTTGAGCCTTCGTTGACATGTCCAGCATCTCCCCCAGCGCTGCGCTGGGAGCCGATATCAGGGGGCTTGGTGGCAGGAGCAGCTGCCTGTCCTCTGACAACCACTGGTTTTGGAAAATCACGGTTGTTGGCCAGAAAGTTCTCCACTGGAGTCCTCCACATCTGAAAACACATGCAGGAGAGAGTTGCTGCAATAATGGATGTGTTGTCCGTGAGAGGGTCCAGCGGAGCGGTCTAGAGCATGTGGCCAATGAGCATAGGTTGCAGGAGCTAGGCTTGCTTAACCTGGCAAAGAGGAAGATAAAGGACAATTTGACAGCAGCCTACGTGAAGGGTGGTTGCAACAGTCACAGAGTCAAACTCTTCTCAGCAGGTGATACACCAAGGGGAAATGGGCACAGGTTGTGGATTGGAAAGTTCAGGTTCAACATTGGGGAAAAACTTCTTCCCTAGGAGGTGGTGCAGCCCAGAGAGGTAGTGGACTCTCCACTTAGAGGTTTTTCAAGACTTTGCTAGGCAAAACTATGGACTGACCTGAGCTAGTATTGGCAATGGTCCTGCTTTGGAGGGGAAGGTGGACTGGAGGCCCCCAGAACTCAGCAGCGCCATCATCCTGTGAGACCTGTGGCCAGGCCAAGCTTACTTACAGCTTGTCTGGGTGCTTATGTGTAATGGACCATCACTTCTTACCCACCTGAAGAGGAATAGGAAGTGAAGGCTCTGTGGACTTTGTCTAAAGAACTGTTTTCCCAAGCATGGTTTAACAGGGAGATTGACAGAGTGGAGAGCCGGGGTGAAGAACATTCTTGTCCTTTTATAATTTTTAAACATTGACCTATTGTACTAAGAGAAACAGCAAACAGAGTGAAAACATAATTAAGAGTAGACTAGAGGGGTTTGCATCTCCTCAAAGTCAGGAGTCTGTTTTCTTCACCACACACCTCGCCAGGATCAGACCAGATGGGACAGACAAAGCCCCTGCCTGGGACCAGATAAGAGCATAGTGGAAGGATGGGAATTTCCTTGTGCCACTGAATGTTCCTTCCCAGTCCGAAGCATGTTGGCATAGAGGACCTACATTTTTGTATTGCTTCCTGGGAAGTGAGGACTCCCAAGAGCCTGTGGCAGGGGTGGAATTTCCCACAAGGCTCAGCTTTCTCAAGGCATTGAACCAAGAAGTGATGCTTGCTCGGGATGTTTGTTCTTGTTGACATGACTGGAGCATAAACACATGTCCTAGCTGCACACAGGGACGGGAGGCAGGGCTCCAGGCTCCCATGAAACTGGAACTCCGCAGTGGAAAGATCTGGGACTTTTTGGTGAGCTGAAGTTGACTTGAATTT